>NC_142244.1:29224253-31771753 GCF_052056855.1 Sturnus vulgaris
ACCCTAACCCTAACCCTAAACCTAATCCTGACCTTAACCATAATCCTAACCCTAACCCTAACCCTAACCCTAAACCTAATCCTGACCTTTACCATAACCCTAACCCTAACCTTAACCCTAACCCTAACCATAACCCTAACCCTACACCTAATCCTAACCCTATCCCTAGGCCTAACACTAACCCAAACGCTAAACCTAACCCTAACCCTAACCCTAAACCTAACCCTACATCTAACCCTAAAGCTAACCCTTACACTAAACCTATCCCTAACACTGACCCTAACCCTAACCCAAATCCAAACCATATCCCAACCTTCTGTGAATCGTAAACTGAAACCTCACCCTAACCCTAACCCTACCTCTAACACTAACCCTGAATCTAACCCTAAGCCTAAGCCTAAGCCTAACCCTAACCCTAGACCTAACCCTTACCCTATCCCTATCGCTAACCCTAACCCTAAATCGAACCATAACACTAGTCCCAACGCAACAAAATCCTAACCCTATAATGAAAACTAACGGTAACCCTAACCCTAACCCTAACCCTAACCCTAAAGCTAACCCTAACCCTAACCCTAACCCTAAACCTAACCCTAACCCTAACCCTACCCGAAACCCTAATCATAACCCTAACTCTAACCCTAACCCTAACCCTAACCCCAAACGTAACCCTACCCCTAAACCTAACCCTTACCCTAACCCCGACTCTAATAATAAATCTAATCCGAACCTAACCCTAAACCTATCACTAACCCTAATCGTAACCTAAACCCTAACCCTAACCCTAACCCTAACCCTCACCCTAACCCTAATCCGAGCCCTAAACTTAAGCCTAACCCTAACCCTTAACCTAACCCTAACCCTAAATCTTACACTACACCTAACCCTCACCCTATGGTCAACCCTAACCCTAACCCTAACCCTAAATATAACCCTAAACCTAAACCTAACCCTCACCCTAACAATAAACCTAAACCTAACCCTAACCCTAACCCTAACCCTAACCCCAAACGTAACCCTACCCCTAAACCTAACCCTAACCCTAACCCCGACTCTAATAATAAATCTAATCCGAACCTAACCCTAAACCTATCACTAACCCTAATCGTAACCTTAACCCTAACCCTAAACCTAACCCTATCCCTAACCCTAACCCTAACCCTAACCCTAACCCTCACCCTAACCCTAATCCTAGCCCTAAACTTAACCCTAACCCTAACCCTTAACCTAACCCTAACACTAAATCTTACCCTACACCTAACCCTCACCCTATGGTCAACCCTAAGCCTAACCCTAACCCTAACCCTAAAGCTAACACTAACCCTAACCCTAACCCTAACCCTAACCCTAAGTCTAAATAAAACCGGAACTATAACCCTGACCCTAACCCTAACTCCAACCCTGACGCTAAGCCGAACTCTAACCCGAACAATAACCCTAACGCTAGCCCTAACCCTAACCCAAATCCTAAAGCTAACCCTAACCCTAACCCTAACCCTAACCCTAACCCTAACCCTAACCCTAACCCTAACCCTAACCCTAACCCTAAATATAATCCTAAAACTAAACCTAACCCTAAACCTAACCCTAACAATAACCCTAACTCTAAACCTAACCCTAACCCTAACCCTAACCCTAACCCTAACCTTAACCCTAACCCTAACCCTAACCCTAACCCTAACCCTAACCACGACTCTAATAATAAATCTAATCCCAACCTAACCCTAAACATATCACTAACCCTAATCGTAATCTTAACCCTAACCCTAACCCTAACGCTAACCCTAACCGTAACCCTGACCCTAACCCCGACTCTAATACTAAATCTAATTCCAACCTAACCCTAAACCTATCACTAACCCTAATCGTAAGCTTAACCCTAACCCTAACCCTAACCCTTACCCTTACCGTAACCCTAACCCTAACCCTAAACCTAACCCTCACCCTAACCGTAATCCTAGCCCTAAACTTAACCCTAGCCCTAACCCTAACCCTAACCCTAAACCTAAACCTAATCCTGATCTTAACCATAACCCTAACCCTAACCTTAACCCTAACCCTAACCATAACCCTAACCCTACACCTAATCCTAACCCTATCCCTAGGCCTAACACTAACCCAAACGCTACACCCAACCCTAACCCTGAGACTAAACCTAACCCTACATCTAACCCTAAAGCTAACCCTTACACTAAACCTATCCCTAACACTGACCCTAACCCTAACCCAAATCCAAACCATATCCCAACCTTCTGTGAATTGTAAACTAAAACCTCACCCTAACTAAACCAGAATCTAACGCTAAGCCTAACCCTAATCCTAACCCTAACCCTAGCCCTAACCCTAACCCTATCGCTAACCCTAACACTAAATCTAACCATAACACTAGTCCCAACGCAACAAAATCCTAACCCTATAATGAAAACTAATGGTAACCCTAACCCTAAACCTAAAGCTAACCCTAACCCTAACCCTAACCCTAACCCTAAATATAACCCTAAACCTAAACCTAAACCTAACCCTAACCCTAACAATAACCCTAAACCTAACCCTAACACTAATCCTAACCCTAACCCTAACCCAAACCCGAACCCTGACCCTAACCCTAACCCTAACCCTAGCACTAACCCTAAGACTAACCCTAGCCCTTACCCTAACCTAACCCCAACCGTAACTCTAACCCTAACCCTAAACCTAACCCTAACCCTAACTATAACCGAAACCCTCAACCATACCTTAACTCTAACCCTAACCCTAAACCTAACCCTACGCCTAATCCCCACCGTAACCAAATCCTAACACTAACCCTAGCACTAACCCTAAGCCTAACCCTAACCCTAGCCCTAACCATAGCCCTAAAACTAACCCTAACCCTAACCCTAACCCTAACCCTAACCCTAACCCTAACCCTAAACCTAAACCTAACCCTAAACCTAACGCTAAACCTAACCTTAACGATAACCCTAACCCTAACCATAACCCTAACCCTAATCCTAATCTGAACCCTAACCCTAGGCCTAACCCTAACCCTAACCTTAAGACTAACACTAAGCTTAACCCTAAGCCTAACCTTAACGGAAACCTATCCCTAAATTTGCTCTTAACCCTAAGCCTAACCCTAACGGAAACCTATACCTAAATTTACTCCTAACCCTAACCCTACACCTGACCGTAGACCTAACCCTAAATCTAATTCTAAACCTAATGCTAAACCTAGCCCTAACCCTAACCCAAACCCAAACCTTAAACCTAACCCTAATCCTAACCGTAACCCAAACCACAACACTAACCCTAATCCTAACCCTAACCCTAACCCTAGCCCTAACCCTAACCCGAAACTAAACCATATCCCTAACCCTTACCGTGACCCTAAGCCTAACCCTGACCCTAACACTAACCCTAATCCTAAAAATCACCGTAACCCTACCCCTAAACCTAAGCCTAACCCTACCCATAACCATAACCCTAATCCTAACCCTAGCCCTAATAGTAACCCTAACCCTAACCCTAACCCTAACCCTAACCCAACCCATAAGCCTAACACTAATCCTCACCCTAAACCTAATCCTAACCCTAACCCTAACCGCAATCCCAAGCGTAACCAAATCCTAACCCTAACCCTAACCCTAAACCTAACTCTAACCCTAAACTTAACCCTACCCCCCAACCTAACCCTAACCCTATCCCTGACCCTAAGCGTAACTTTTATCCCAACAATAAACCTAACCCTAACCGTAACCCTAACCCTAACGCTATCCCTGACCCTAAGCGTAACTCAACCCCAACAATAAACCTAACCCTAACCCTAACCCTAACCCTAACCCTAAACCTAAACCTAAACCTAAACCTAACACTAAGCTTAACCCTAACCCTAAGCCTAAACTTAATCATAATATTGATGTGAACATTATCCCGAACCCTAAGCCTAAGCCTAAAAATAACCTGAACTCTAACCCTGACCCTAACCCTAACCGTAAAGCTTACCTTAAACATGACCCAAATCCTAACGCTAACCCTAACCCTAACCGTAACCCTAAACGTAACACTAACCCTAACCCTAAACCTAACCGAAACCCTATGCAAACCCTAACCCTAAACCTACTCCTAACCCTAACCCTAACCATAACCCTAACGCTAACGCTAACCCTTACCCTAACCCTAACCCAAATCCTAACCTTAACCCTAACCCTAAATCTACTCCTAAACCTAACCCTAATCCAAAGCGTAACAGTAACTCTAATCCTAACCCTAAACCAAACCCAAACCCTAGACCTAACCCTAACCCTAATTCTAACCCTAACTATAAACCTAACCCTAAATCTTACCCTAACCCTAACCCTAAACCTAACCCTAAATCTAATTCTAAACCTAATGCTAAACCTAGCCCTAACCCAAACCCAAACCCAAACCTTAAACCTAACCCTAATGCTAACCGTAACCCAAACCACAACACTAACCCTAACCCTAACCCTAATCCTAACACTAACCCTAAAGCTAGGCCTAAACCTAACCCTAATTCTACCCCGAGCGCTAACCCTAACCATAAACCTAACCCTAACCCTAACGCTAACCCTAACCATAACCCTAACCCTAACCCTAACCCTAACCCTAACCCTAACTATAACCGAAACCCTCAACCATACCTTAACTCTAACCCTAACCCTAAACCTAACCCTACGCCTAATCCCCACCGTAACCAAATCCTAACACTAACCCTAGCACTAACCCTAAGCCTAACCCTAACCCTAGCCCTAACCATAGCCCTAAAACTAACCCTAACCCTAACCCTAACCCTAACCCTAAACCTAACCCTAAACCTAACGCTAAACCCAACCTTAACGATAACCCTAACCCTAACCATAACCCTAACCCTAATCCTAATCTGAACCCTAACCCTAGGCCTAACCCTAACCCTAACCTTAAGACTAACACTAAGCTTAACCCTAAGCCTAACCCTAACGGAAACCTATCCCTAAATTTGCTCTTAACCCTAAGCCTAACCCTAACGGAAACCTATACCTAAATTTACTCCTAACCCTAACCCTACACCTGACCGTAGACCTAACCCTAAATCTAATTCTAAACCTAATGCTAAACCTAGCCCTAACCCTAACCCAAACCCAAACCTTAAACCTAACGCTAATCCTAACCGTAAACCAAACCACAACACTAACCCTAATCCTAACCCTAACCCTAACCCTAGCCCTAACCCTAACCCGAAACTAAACCATATCCCTAACCCTTACCGTGACCCTAAGCCTAACCCTGACCCTAACACTAACCCTAATCCTAAAAATCACCGTAACCCTACCCCTAAACCTAAGCCTAACCCTACCCATAACCATAACCCTAATCCTAACCCTAGCCCTAATAGTAACCCTAACCCTAACCCTAACCCTAACCCTAATCCAACCCATAAGCCTAACACTAATCCTCACCCTAAACCTAATCCAAACCCTAACCCTAACCGCAATCCCAAGCGTAACCAAATCCTAACCCTAACACTAACCCTAAACCTAACTCTAACCCTAAACTTAACCCTACCCCCCAACCTAACCCTAACCCTATCCCTGACCCTAAGCGTAACTTTTATCCCAACAATAAACCTAACCCTAACCGTAACCCTAACCCTAACGCTATCCCTGACCCTAAGCGTAACTCAACCCCAACAATAAACCTAACCCTTACCCTAACCCTAACCCTAACCCTAACCCTAACCCTAAACCTAAACCTAAACCTAAACCTAACACTAAGCTTAACCCTAACCCTAAGCCTAAACTTAATCATAATATTGATGTGAACATTATCCCGAACCCTAACCCTAAGCCTAAAAATAACCTGAACTCTAACCCTGACCCTAACCCTAACCGTAAAGCTTACCTTAAACATGACCCAAATCCTAACGCTAACCCTAACCCTAACCCTAACCCTAAACGTAACACAAACCCTAACCCTAAACCTAACCGAAACCCTATGCAAACCCTAACCCTAAACCTACTCCTAACCCTAACCCTAACCCTAACCCTAACGCTAACGCTAACCCTTACCCTAACCCTAACCCAAATCCTAACCTTAACCCTAACCCTAAATCTACTCCTAACCCTAACCCTAATCCGAAGTGTAACAGTAACTCTAATCTTAACCCTAAACCAAACCCAAACCCTAGACCTAACCCTAACCCTAATTCTAACCCTAACTATAAACCTAACCCTAAATCTTACCCTAACCCTAACCCTAGACCTAACCCTAAATCTAATTCTAAACCTAATGCTAAACCTAGCCCTAACCCAAACCCAAACCCAAACCTTAAACCTAACCCTAATGCTAACCGTGACCCAAACCACAACACTAACCCTAACCCTAACCCTAATCCTAACACTAACCCTAAAGCTAGGCCTAAACCTAACCCTAATTCTACCCCGAGCGCTAACCCTAACCATAAACCTAACCCTAACCCTAACGCTAACCCTAACCATAACCCTAACCCTAACCCTAACCCTAACCCTAACCCTAACTATAACCGAAACCCTCAACCATACCTTAACTCTAACCCTAACCCTAAACCTAACCCTACGCCTAATCCCCACCGTAACCAAATCCTAACACTAACCCTAGCACTAACCCTAAGCCTAACCCTAACCCTAGCCCTAACCATAGCCCTAAAACTAACCCTAACCCTAACCCTAACCCTAACCCTAACCCTAAACCTAACCCTAAACCTAACGCTAAACCTAACCTTAACGATAACCCTAACCCTAACCATAACCCTAACCCTAATCCTAATCTGAACCCTAACCCTAGGCCTAACCCTAACCCTAACCTTAAGACTAACACTAAGCTTAACCCTAAGCCTAACCCTAACGGAAACCTATCCCTAAATTTGCTCTTAACCCTAAGCCTAACCTTAACGGAAACCTATACCTAAATTTACTCCTAACCCTAACCCTACACCTGACCGTAGACCTAACCCTAAATCTAATTCTAAACCTAATGCTAAACCTAGCCCTAACCCTAACCCAAACCCAAACCTTAAACCTAACCCTAATCCTAACCGTAACCCAAACCACAACACTAACCCTAATCCTAACCCTAACCCTAACCCTAGCCCTAACCCTAACCCGAAACTAAACCATATCCCTAACCCTTACCGTGACCCTAAGCCTAACCCTGACCCTAACACTAACCCTAATCCTAAAAATCACCGTAACCCTACCCCTAAACCTAAGCCTAACCCTACCCATAACCATAACCCTAATCCTAACCCTAGCCCTAATAGTAACCCTAACCCTAACCCTAACCCTAACCCTAACCCAACCCATAAGCCTAACACTAATCCTCACCCTAAACCTAATCCTAACCCTAACCCTAACCCTAACCGCAATCCCAAGCGTAACCAAATCCTAACCCTAACACTAACCCTAAACCTAACTCTAACCCTAAACTTAACCCTACCCCCCAACCTAACCCTAACCCTATCCCTGACCCTAAGCGTAACTTTTATCCCAACAATAAACCTAACCCTAACCGTAACCCTAACCCTAACCCTATCCCTGACCCTAAGCGTAACTCAACCCCAACAATAAACCTAACCCTTACCCTAACCCTAACCCTAACCCTAACCCTAACCCTAAACCTAAACCTAAACCTAAACCTAACACTAAGCTTAACCCTAACCCTAAGCCTAAACTTAATCATAATATTGATGTGAACATTATCCCGAACCCTAACCCTAAGCCTAAAAATAACCTGAACTCTAACCCTGACCCTAACCCTAACCGTAAAGCTTACCTTAAACATGACCCAAATCCTAACGCTAACCCTAACCCTAACCCTAACCCTAAACGTAACACAAACCCTAACCCTAAACCTAACCGAAACCCTATGCAAACCCTAACCCTAAACCTACTCCTAACCCTAACCCTAACCCTAACCCTAACGCTAACGCTAACCCTTACCCTAACCCTAACCCAAATCCTAACCTTAACCCTAACCCTAAATCTACTCCTAACCCTAACCCTAATCCGAAGTGTAACAGTAACTCTAATCTTAACCCTAAACCAAACCCAAACCCTAGACCTAACCCTAACCCTAATTCTAACCCTAACTATAAACCTAACCCTAAATCTTACCCTAACCCTAACCCTAGACCTAACCCTAAATCTAATTCTAAACCTAATGCTAAACCTAGCCCTAACCCAAACCCAAACCCAAACCTTAAACCTAACCCTAATGCTAACCGTGACCCAAACCACAACACTAACCCTAACCCTAACCCTAATCCTAACACTAACCCTAAAGCTAGGCCTAAACCTAACCCTAATTCTACCCCGAGCGCTAACCCTAACCATAAACCTAACCCTAACCCTAACGCTAACCCTAACCATAACCCTAACCCTAACCCTAACCCTAACCCTAACCCTAACTATAACCGAAACCCTCAACCATACCTTAACTCTAACCCTAACCCTAAACCTAACCCTACGCCTAATCCCCACCGTAACCAAATCCTAACACTAACCCTAGCACTAACCCTAAGCCTAACCCTAACCCTAGCCCTAACCATAGCCCTAAAACTAACCCTAACCCTAACCCTAACCCTAACCCTAACCCTAACCCTAAACCTAACCCTAAACCTAACGCTAAACCTAACCTTAACGATAACCCTAACCCTAACCATAACCCTAACCCTAATCCTAATCTGAACCCTAACCCTAGGCCTAACCCTAACCCTAACCTTAAGACTAACACTAAGCTTAACCCTAAGCCTAACCCTAACGGAAACCTATCCCTAAATTTGCTCTTAACCCTAAGCCTAACCTTAACGGAAACCTATACCTAAATTTACTCCTAACCCTAACCCTACACCTGACCGTAGACCTAACCCTAAATCTAATTCTAAACCTAATGCTAAACCTAGCCCTAACCCTAACCCAAACCCAAACCTTAAACCTAACCCTAATCCTAACCGTAACCCAAACCACAACACTAACCCTAATCCTAACCCTAACCCTAACCCTAGCCCTAACCCTAACCCGAAACTAAACCATATCCCTAACCCTTACCGTGACCCTAAGCCTAACCCTGACCCTAACACTAACCCTAATCCTAAAAATCACCGTAACCCTACCCCTAAACCTAAGCCTAACCCTACCCATAACCATAACCCTAATCCTAACCCTAGCCCTAATAGTAACCCTAACCCTAACCCTAACCCTAACCCTAACCCAACCCATAAGCCTAACACTAATCCTCACCCTAAACCTAATCCTAACCCTAACCCTAACCCTAACCGCAATCCCAAGCGTAACCAAATCCTAACCCTAACACTAACCCTAAACCTAACTCTAACCCTAAACTTAACCCTACCCCCCAACCTAACCCTAACCCTATCCCTGACCCTAAGCGTAACTTTTATCCCAACAATAAACCTAACCCTAACCGTAACCCTAACCCTAACCCTATCCCTGACCCTAAGCGTAACTCAACCCCAACAATAAACCTAACCCTTACCCTAACCCTAACCCTAACCCTAACCCTAACCCTAAACCTAAACCTAAACCTAAACCTAAACCTAACACTAAGCTTAACCCTAACCCTAAGCCTAAACTTAATCATAATATTGATGTGAACATTATCCCGAACCCTAACCCTAAGCCTAAAAATAACCTGAACTCTAACCCTGACCCTAACCCTAACCGTAAAGCTTACCTTAAACATGACCCAAATCCTAACGCTAACCCTAACCCTAACCCTAACCCTAAACGTAACACAAACCCTAACCCTAAACCTAACCGAAACCCTATGCAAACCCTAACCCTAAACCTACTCCTAACCCTAACCCTAACCCTAACCCTAACGCTAACGCTAACCCTTACCCTAACCCTAACCCAAATCCTAACCTTAACCCTAACCCTAAATCTACTCCTAACCCTAACCCTAATCCGAAGTGTAACAGTAACTCTAATCTTAACCCTAAACCAAACCCAAACCCTAGACCTAACCCTAACCCTAATTCTAACCCTAACTATAAACCTAACCCTAAATCTTACCCTAACCCTAACCCTAGACCTAACCCTAAATCTAATTCTAAACCTAATGCTAAACCTAGCCCTAACCCAAACCCAAACCCAAACCTTAAACCTAACCCTAATGCTAACCGTGACCCAAACCACAACACTAACCCTAACCCTAACCCTAATCCTAACACTAACCCTAAAGCTAGGCCTAAACCTAACCCTAATTCTACCCCGAGCGCTAACCCTAACCATAAACCTAACCCTAACCCTAACGCTAACCCTAACCATAACCCTAACCCTAACCCTAACCCTAACCCTAACCCTAACTATAACCGAAACCCTCAACCATACCTTAACTCTAACCCTAACCCTAAACCTAACCCTACGCCTAATCCCCACCGTAACCAAATCCTAACACTAACCCTAGCACTAACCCTAAGCCTAACCCTAACCCTAGCCCTAACCATAGCCCTAAAACTAACCCTAACCCTAACCCTAACCCTAACCCTAACCCTAAACCTAACCCTAAACCTAACGCTAAACCTAACCTTAACGATAACCCTAACCCTAACCATAACCCTAACCCTAATCCTAATCTGAACCCTAACCCTAGGCCTAACCCTAACCCTAACCTTAAGACTAACACTAAGCTTAACCCTAAGCCTAACCCTAACGGAAACCTATCCCTAAATTTGCTCTTAACCCTAAGCCTAACCTTAACGGAAACCTATACCTAAATTTACTCCTAACCCTAACCCTACACCTGACCGTAGACCTAACCCTAAATCTAATTCTAAACCTAATGCTAAACCTAGCCCTAACCCTAACCCAAACCCAAACCTTAAACCTAACCCTAATCCTAACCGTAACCCAAACCACAACACTAACCCTAATCCTAACCCTAACCCTAACCCTAGCCCTAACCCTAACCCGAAACTAAACCATATCCCTAACCCTTACCGTGACCCTAAGCCTAACCCTGACCCTAACACTAACCCTAATCCTAAAAATCACCGTAACCCTACCCCTAAACCTAAGCCTAACCCTACCCATAACCATAACCCTAATCCTAACCCTAGCCCTAATAGTAACCCTAACCCTAACCCTAACCCTAACCCTAACCCAACCCATAAGCCTAACACTAATCCTCACCCTAAACCTAATCCTAACCCTAACCCTAACCCTAACCGCAATCCCAAGCGTAACCAAATCCTAACCCTAACACTAACCCTAAACCTAACTCTAACCCTAAACTTAACCCTACCCCCCAACCTAACCCTAACCCTATCCCTGACCCTAAGCGTAACTTTTATCCCAACAATAAACCTAACCCTAACCGTAACCCTAACCCTAACCCTATCCCTGACCCTAAGCGTAACTCAACCCCAACAATAAACCTAACCCTTACCCTAACCCTAACGCTAAACCTAACACTAAGCTTAACCCTAACCCTAAGCCTAAACTTAATCATAATATTGATGTGAACATTATCCCGAACACTAACCCTAACCCTAAGCCTAAAAATAACCGGAACTCTAACCCTGACCCTAACCCTAACCGTAAAGCTTACCTTAAACATGACCCAAATCCTAACGCTAACCCTAACCCTAACCCTAAACCTAAAACTAACCCTAACCCTAAACCTAACCGAAACCCTACGCAAACCCTAAACCTAATCCTACTCCTAACCCTAACCCTAACCCTAACCCTAACCCTAACCCTAACCCTATCACTAACCCTAACCCTAACACTAACCCAAATCCTAACCTTAACCCTAACCCTAAATCTACTCCTAACCCTAACCCTAACCCTAACCCTAATCCGAAGCGTAACAGCAACTTTAATCCTAACCCTAACACTAACCCAAACCCTAGACCTAACCCTAACTCTAACCCTAACTATAAACCTAACGCTAAGTCTTACCCTAACCCTAACCGTAGACCTAACCCTAAATCTAATTCTAAACCTAATGCTAAACCTAGCCCTAACCCTAACCCAAACCCAAACCTTAAACCTAACCCTAATCCTAACCGTAACCCAAACCACAACACTAACCCTAATCCTAACCCTAACCCTAACCCTAGCCCTAACCCTAACCCTAAACTAAACCGTATCCCTAACCCTTACCGTGACCCTAAGCCTAACCCTGACCCTAACACTAACCCTAATCCTAAAAATCACCGTAACCCTACCCCTAAACCTAAGCCTAACCCTACCCATAACCATAACCCTAATCCTAACCCTAGCCCTAACCCTAACCCTAACCCTAACCCTAACCCTAACCCTAACCCAACCCATAAGCCTAACACTAATCCTAACCCTAAACCTAATCCTAACCCTAACCCTAACCGCAATCCCAAGCGTAACCAAATCCTAACCCTAACCCTAACCCTAAACCTAACTCTAACCCTAAACTTAACCCTACCCCTCAACCTAACCCTAACCCTATCCCTGACCCTAAGCGTAACTTTTATCCCAACAATAAACCTAACCCTAACCGTAACCCTAACCCTAACCCTATCCCTGACCCTAAGCGTAACTCAACCCCAACAATAAACCTAACCCTTACCCTAACCCTAACCCTAAACCTAACACTAAGCTTAACCCTAACCCTAAGCCTAAACTTAATCATAATATTGATGTGAACATTATCCCGAACCCTAACCCTAAGCCTAAAAATAACCGGAACTCTAACCCTGACCCTAACCCTAACCGTAAAGCTTACCTTAAACATGACCCAAATCCTAATGCTAACCCTAACCCTAAACCTAACACTAACCCTAACCCTAAACCTAACCGAAACCCTATGCAAACCCTAACCCTAAACCTACTCCTAACCCTAAGCCTAACCCTAACCCTAACGCTAACCCTAACCCTTACCCTAACCCTAACCCAAATCCTAACCTTAACCCTAACCCTAAATCTACTCCTAACCCTAACCCTAATCCGAAGCGTAACAGTAACTCTAATCCTAACCCTAAACCAAACCCAAACCCTAGACGTAACCCTAACCCTAATTCTAACCCTATCTATAAACCTAACCCTAAATCTTACCCTAACCCCAACCCTAGACCTAACCCTAAATCTAATTCTAAACCTAATGCTGAACCTAGCCCTAACCCTAACCCAAACCCAAACCTTAAACCTAACCCTAATCTTAACCGTAACCCAAAACACAACACTAACCCTAATCCTAACCCTAACCCTAACCCTAGCCCTAACCCTAACCCTAAACTAAACCATATCCCTAACCCTTACCGTGACCCTACCCATAACCCTAACCCTAATCCTAACCATAGCCCTAATAGTAACCCTAACCCTAACCCTAACCCTAACCCAACCCATAAGCCTAACACTAATCCTAACCCTAAACCTAATCGTAACCCTAAACCCTAACGGCAATCCCAAGCGTAACCAAATCCT
Organism: Sturnus vulgaris; assembly: GCF_052056855.1. Taxonomy (NCBI): domain Eukaryota; kingdom Metazoa; phylum Chordata; class Aves; order Passeriformes; family Sturnidae; genus Sturnus; species Sturnus vulgaris. Next base: position 29,237,693 of record NC_142244.1, read on the forward strand.
AACCCTAACCCTAAACCTAACTCTAACCCTAAGCTTAACCCTACCCCTCAACCTAACCCGAACCCTAACCCTATCCCTGACCCTAAGCGTAACTCTTATCCCAACAATAAACCTAACCCTAACCGTAACCCTAACCCTAACCCTATCCCTGACCCTAAGCGTAACTCAACCCCAACAATAAACCTAACCCTTACCCTAACCCTAACCCTAACCCTAACCCTAACCCTAACCCTAACCCTAACCCTAACCCTAACGCTAAGCTTAACCCTAACCCTAAGCCTAAACTTAATCATAATATTGATGTGAACATTATCCTGAACCCTAACCCTAACCCTAAGCCTAAAAATAACCGGAACTCTAACCCTGACCCTAACCCTAACCGTAAACCTTACCTTAAACATGACCCAAATCCTAACGCTAACCCTAACCCTAACCCTAAACTTAACACTAACCCTAACCCTAAACCTAACCGAAACCCTACACAAACCCTAAACCAAATCCTACTCCTAACCCTAACCCTAACGTTAATGCTAACCCTAACCCTAACCCTAACCCTAACCCTAACCCTAAGCCAAATCCTAACCTTAACCCTAACCCTAAATCTACTCCTAACCCTAACCCTAACCCTAATCCGAAGCGTAACAGTAACTCTAATCCTAACCCTAACACTAACCCAAACCCTAGACCTAACCCTAACCCTAACTCTAACCCTAACTATAAACCTAACCCTAAGTCTTACCCTAACCCTAACCCTAGACCTAACCCTAAATCTAATTCTAAACCGAATGCTGAACCTAGCCCTAACCCTAACCCAAACCCAAACCTTAAACCTAACCCTAATCCTAACCGTAACCCAAACCACAACACTAACCCTAACCCTAACCCTAACCCTAATCCTAACATTAACCCTAAACCTAGGCCTAAACCTAACTCTAATTCTACCCCGAGCGCCAACCCTAACCATAACCCTAACCCTAACCCTAACCCTAACCCTAACCCTAACCCTAACCCTAACCCTAACCCTTATCCTAACCCAAACCCAAACTCTAAACCTAACCCTAATCCTAACCCTAACACGAACCCTAAACCTAAGCCTAACCATAACCCTAACCCTAAACCCTAATCCTAAACCTAACCCTAACCCTAACATTAACCCTAAACCTAACCCTAACACTAACCCTAACGCTAACCCTAACCCAAACACTAAACCTCACCCTAACTATAACCCTAAACCTAACCCTAACCCTAACCCTAAACCCTAATCCTAAACCTAACCCTAACCCTAACATTAACCCTAACCCTAAACCTAACCCTAACACTAACCCTAACACTAACCCTAACCCTAACCCTAACCCTAACCCTAACACTATCTCTAACCCTCACCCTAACCCTAAACCTAAACCTAAACCTAAACCTAAACCTAAACCTAAACCTAAACCTAAATCTAACCCTAACAGCAACCCCAACGCCAACCCTCACCCTGACACTAAACCTAACCTCACTATAACACTAACCCTAACCATAACACTAAGCATTGCCCTAAGCGTAATACTATTGCTAACCCTAACCCTAATCGTAACCGTAACCGTAACCCTAAGCGTAACCCTAAACCTAACACTAAGCGTGACTCTAATCGTACCACTAGCCCTAATCCTAACATGTATCCCTAACCCTAATCCTAAACCTAACCATAACTCAAACCCTAATCCTAACATGTGTACCTAACCCTAATCCTAAACCTAACCATAACACAAAACCTAATCCTAACCCTGAGTGCAATCCTAACTGTAACCCTAAACCTAATGGTTAACCTAACCCTAACCCTAACTCTAACAGTAACAGCAACCCTAACCTTATCCCTCACATCTAACGCTAAACCAAACCCTAAACTTAAGCGTAACCCTAACCCTAATCCTAACCCTAACGCTAATCCTAACCCTAACCCTAATCCTAACCCTAACAATAAGCGTATCACTAAGCGTTACCCTAGACATAACCATAAGCGTACCCCTAAACCTTACTATAATCCTAAGCGTAACTCTAATCGTAAAACTAACCCTAACCCTAATATGTAACCCTAACCCTAAGCATAACCCTAACCATAATCCAAACTGTAATCCTAACCCTAAGCGTAACCCTAACTGTAATCCTAACCATAACCCTTACCCTAAAGCTAAACATAAACGTTAACCTAACCTTAACTGTAATGGTAACACTAACACTAAGCATAACCGTAAACCTGAGCATAAGCCTAACAGTAATCCTAACTGTAAACCTAAACCTAACCCTAGATGTAAACCTAAGCGTAACATTAATCTTAACACTAGCACCTAACCCTAAACCTACCCAAACACTAAAACTAACCCTAAGCGTAACCCTAACCTTCATGCTAAGCATAACACTAACCCTAACCGTAACACTAATCCGAACGCTAACTCTAACACTAAGCCTAACCCACCGTGTAACCCTAAGTGCATCCCTAACCCTAACGCTAATCGTAACCCTAACCCTAAGCCTAAGCATTACCCTAACCATAATCCTAACCGTAACCCTAAGTGTAACCAAAACCCTAACCCTAACACCTAAACCTAATCCTAGCACGAGCCCTATCCCTAACCCTAAGTGTAACCATAACCATAATAGTAATCGTAACCCTAACCCTAACCATAACCCTAACCCTAATCCTAAGAGTATCCGTAACCCTAACGCTAAGCATAACCCTGACCCTATAGCTAAGCCTAATCGCAATCCTAACCATAACCCTAACAGTAACACTAACCGTAACCCTAATATTAACCCTAACACCTAACACTAATCCTAACTTAAACCCTAACCCTAAGTGTATCCCTAAGCTTCATCTTAACCGTAACCCGAACCCTATCCCTAACTGTAACACTAATCCCAACCCTAACCGTAACCCTAACCCTGACCCTAACCATAATCCTAACCATAACCCTAACCCTAACAAGAACCCTAAACATAACCCTCACCTTAACCCTAACACCTAAACCGAACCCTAAATCAAACCCTAACCCTAAGCGCAACATTAACCGAAATCCTAGCCCTAAGCTTAACACTAACCCTAATCCTAAACCTAAACGTAACTCTAACTGTAATTCTAACCGTAACGTTAACCCCAACACTAACCCTAAACATAACCCCTAACCCTAAGCATAATCCTAAGCATAACCCTATCCATAACCGTAAACCTAAACCGAACTATAAGTATTACCCTAACCGGAATCCTAACCATAACAACTAACCCTAAAAGAAATCCTAACCCTAAGCGTAAACCTCACTATAATCCTTACCATAACCCAAAGTGTAACCCAATCCCTCACCCAAACCCTAACCCTTACCCTTACGCCTAACCCTAATCGTAACCTTAACCCTAATAATAACACTAACACTATCCCTAACCATAACTGTAACCCTAAACCTAACACTAAATGTTACACTAACCCTAAGAATACCGCTAACCCTAAGCCTAACCCCTAACCCTAAACCTAACCTTAACCCTAACCCTAAACCATAACGCTAAGCATAACCCTAAACGTAATCCTAACCTTAATGCTAACCCTAACCCAAAACCCTAACCCTAACCCTAACCCAAAACCTAACCCTAAACTTAACCCTAACCCTTACCCTAACAGTAACCCTAACCGTAATCCTAACCATAACCCAAATCCTAATCCTAAGCGTAACCCTAACCTTCGTCCTAACCGTAACCCTAACCCTAATTGTAACACTAACCCTAACCCCAAACCTAAGCGAACTCTAACCGTAATGCTAACCGTAACCCTAACCGTAACAGTAACCGAAACCCTAAACCTACACCTAACATTAATAGTTACCCTAACCAAAATCCTAATGCTAACCCTAACCATAGCCTCTAACCCTAACCCTAATCTTAATCTTAAACCTAACACCTAATACTAACACTAATCCTAACTGTAATCCTAACCATTAACCAAGCCCTTACACTTCATTCATTTCAACAGCCAGCAAACTGAGTAACACAACCAACCTTTGGCTTTTATTCAATCCTTTGTTTGTTTTACCTGGGCCTTGCAGATCTCTCTGCAGCCTTCCTCTCTGCAAATATATCACACTCGTCCTATTGAGAACCCATGGCTCATCACAGCTGCTTCGCCATGCCTGCTTCCAGAAGAACTGGCAACTACAAGCTGGGAGCCAAGAGATACAACACTTCACTTGGAAAAGGGCCTTCCATGAATCCTAGAATCCCAGAATGGTTTGGACTGGAAGCAACCTTAGAGATAGATTATCTTCTTCCCACATCCTGACATGGGCAGGGACACTTTTCCACTAGTCCAGGTTGCTCCAAGTCTGCTCCAGCCTGGCCCTGGACACTTCCTGCCATGGGGCTCCCACACAGCCTCTTTGAGCAACATGTGCCAGGCCTCAGCACCCACACAAGGAAGAATTCCTTTCCAATATCCCATCTACCCCAGCCCTCTGGCAGTTTGAAGCTATTCCCCCTTGTCCTGCGAGTCCAGACCCTTTTCCAAAGTCCCTCCCCAGCTATCTTGGAGCCCCAGCAGGCACTGCAAGGGGCTCGAAGGTCTCCCTGGAGCCTTCTGTTCTCCAGATTGGACACCCTCAGCTCTCCCAGACTGTCCTAGAGCAGAGGAGCTCCAGCTTTCAAAGCAGCTTAGCAGCCTCCTACCCGTGAAACTCGATGTCAATGCTGGCCTTCTGGACCCTACGGGTCGGGGTCACTCCCGGCTCTCTCCCCACCCCCCATGGGGCCCTCAGGCGATGCCGCTCCGACGCCACTCCTGCCGCTGTCAGATCAATGGGGGGCGGGGGGCCAGCCCAGCCTTATCCACAATCCACAGTGTCCTTGGCGGCTGCTGCGGGCTCATGGCGGCCCACACACCCAGAAGCAGAGCTCCGGAACAGAGGACCATAGCCCCACATTTGTGTTCGTCTCTGCACAAGGCAGGCCAGACTTGCCATGCTCGGACCTTTCAGTTCAGCATGAGAATGAGAATACACCTGCGCCATGGGGGAGGAAACCTCTAAAGACTCCCTCATACGTGGTCTCTCAACTTAATGCCTAGGCACTTGCCATTCCTGAGGCTACCCTAACACCTTTTTTAGCCTTGAGGGTAAGAAATGCCATTGTTCTGGTGAGCAGGTACAGGGCCAGCAGTTGCAAGTCAGGGCTAAAGCTGAGGCAATGGCCTTCCTCACACCTTCGCTGTGCTGTACTCCATGCAGCTAGAGTGAAGCGAGGAGACGCGGAAGCAGAAGGCGTTCTTAAAGTAGCCCTCTGTCAGCAGCCCTAAAAGTGCGCACAAGACACTGCCCTCCATTCTGCATTCTCGCAGCTCCCTTGCAGACTTGCAAAAATTGCTACCAGGGAAAAAAGGTGGGCCAGAAGGAAGAGGCAGTGCCTAGGTTCACCTTCTACTTATTGCACATAAGCCACGTCCAGCTCCTCGCTGCACTCTGGATTTCTCTTCTCCATGGCATTTACCACGGTGGTGCTCTCTGCAACTTGGAGCCTAGAGGTGACTGCAAGTGCTTCCACAGAGGGCTGGAAGAGAACCAAGGAGCAGCACAAGCAGCTGTAGTGGGACTTGCTCCTTCCAACTGCTAATGGCACTTGGGAAGGCAAGCGAGAGGCAGCTACCTTACTCTCATAGCCTGTAACATTGTGCACACAAGCATGGTCCTTGTGCAGCTTCATTCATCGCCCTTGGAGATGTCTGCCGGCGCTTTTATTGCCTAGTGGCGAGAACTGCTGAACTGGCAGCACACAGAGCAGTGTACCGGCAGCCAAGCGCTTGTGACGCTGCTTCTGCCAAAGCATGCCTGGGGCGTGCACCTCTCTTCGCAGTGCTCCGTGCAACATTCAGCCTCTCTCGTAGTAGCAATCGACAAGGAAAACCTTTTGTCTACGCCCTGCCAGAAAATTGTGCCAGCATGAGAAGCTTTTCAGCCGGACCTTGCCCCCAATGCTCGGAAGCTTCTATTAGCACCACTTTCCAGAGGCAGTTCTCTCCAAATTCAGTGCTAGCTCCACTGTCCTTCTCAGCTGCAAGTAGCAGGACTCACAGTACATACAGCCTTGCAAGAACCAAAGAGCTGGAGAGAAGTGTAGCACATGAAAATGTGCCAGGGCAGAGACATGTTCTTCATTCCCCCTCCTGTCGGCCAGCTTGTGCTTGAAAGACGAGTGAGAGCGTCTTTCCCGGCACATTGAGCTGATTGAGAGCTCCCTAGGGACTTTGGACTCTGAGCAGCAGCGAGAGCGCATGCTTGCATGTAGAGCTGAGCAGTAGCCATGCACGCTAAGTGCCTCAGAGCTGAATCTCTACACTGGCGCTCAGCTCTGTCCAGACCACAGAAGGCGAAGAATGGATTCGCAGAGCAGTAGGCTTGTGAGCGCAGTGCAGCAAATAGCAGCCAAGCAGACAACAAGCTCCTTCTCAATCATTTTTGCCTCTCAATGCTCTTGTCACTTGGAAAAGTACAGCACAGCTGTTGCAGCCCATGGCTAAACCTGGGGCAATGCACTTCCTTGCACCTTCAGTGTGGTGCAGTCCATGCAGCTTGAGCTAAGCGAGAAGGAGGCAAGGAAGCAGAAGACGTTCTTAAAGCAGCCCTTCTGTCAGCAGCCCTAAAAGTGCGCACAACTCACTGCCCTCCATTTTGCATTCTTGCACCTCCGTTGCGCATTTGCAGAAGTTGCTACCAGGGAAAAGGGGGTTTAAGAATTGTCTGAAGTTTCCCTCATTTTTTGTCTCCCAATCGTCTCAAGAAGACCTCGAGGGCCCTCATCCAGGTTGACTCGAACAATGTTTTCCTGGCCTGACCTGGTTGATGCTTGTGAAGTGACTGTGTGCAGGTGTGTTGTGTTCACTGGACTGTGCTGTTATTGCAGCAACCGGAGATTGTGCTTTGCCAACCAGAGACTGCATGTACTGCAGAACCACACCTGTCTCCTGGAGCACCACACAATGGTCCATAAATCTTCCCACTTTATGGCCAGAAGTCACTTGCCTTCTAAGAGGACTATAAAAGAGTGGCCCTCTGGAGAAGACCTTTGAGATCTCCCCATGGATGAAGACTCATCTATTGGCTGGCCCCATGAGGACGTCTGTCTCGTCTCGTTTGTAGCTATTTTCTCATCCCCCTCTTTTTCTCTCTGTACCTTCTTTCCTATATCTCTCCCCTCTATTGCAACTGAGCTGTTGGCATTTAATAAAAATGCATTGCTGTTGTTGAATAAAAAGATTTTGTCCCCTGCTATTTGCCTGTTTGCACCTCTGAGATCAAACGAACCATCGCGACCCCTGCTCTGTATTAATAGTGGATCATGATGGGGCCAGAATGAAGAGCCAGTGCTGAGCTTCACCTTCTTCTTTCACGTAAGCCACCACCAGCTCCTCGCTGCACTTTGTATTTCCCTTCTCCGCAGCATTTACCATGGTGGTGCTCTCTGCAACTCAAAGCCTAGAGGTGACTGCAAATGTTTCCACAGAGGGCTGTAAGAGAACCAAGGAGCTGCACAAGCAGTTGTTCTCTTCTCCTTTCCTAGATTTTGCTGCTCTGGTGAATGTCTTGGCCTTAGAACAACTAAGCCTGCAAATCCTTCTCTCCTGCCACATTTTGCTAAGTGATATTTCCATGGACTGTTTGGACTCTGCCAAGGAAAAGGCTCAGACGTGTACCTAAAGCAGAGGAAAAGCCATGCACAATATGCAGTACTTCTCTACAGTAGACGTGCTGAAACACGGCAAAGCTGAAAGCCATACTTGGGCTTCAGTTCTCTCATGGCATAACGCCAAGAATGAAGCCGCAGAACACTGGGCTCGTTTGAGCAGCCTACTGAACTGAGAAAGTGCAGCAAAAGCTCCTTGAAAACCAGAGTCAGCAGAGAATACTCTTTGCCGCCTGGAAAAGTAAAGCGCAGCTGGTGACCACCTCTGCACACGGCTATCACCACTTTCTTACACCCTCACTGTTGCAGAGTTTTGTGGAACAGAGGAGGCATTCTGAAAGTAGGTGTTCTCCAAAGACTTCTGAAACAGTGCATAGCACACTGCCTCTCTGTGCCATCTTTCTCGCAGAGGCCTGCCATCTATATTCTGCACTCTTGCAGGTCACCTGCCAACTTTCGGCAGCTGCTGTCCTAGCCAGAAACTGTGGAAGTAAAAGCCAGTGCAGGACAGCACCTTCTGCTTTGCCTGTGTAAGTCACATCAAAGTCACCCTGTCACTGTCACTGTGCTCTTTCTTTCTTCACTGCACCTACAAATGTGTTCTCCGTATCTCGGAGCCTAACAATGGCAAGCGCAATGTTTTCCACAGAACGCCGCAACAGGAATAGGTAGCAGTAAAGGTAGCTCTCGTTGAACAGCCCCCTTACCACTTGCCACTTACAGCCAGTACGCTGCGCACACCAGCCTGTTTTTCTGCAGCTCCTCTCTCTGCTGTTTGTATCCTGCTGAGCCTTCATTCTTCCGGAGGCAAAGTGTCGTCTACTTCTCACACAGAGCAGTCTGCTTCCTAGATTTCGCTTCTGCTGAAACAAGCCAGGATGTGCACTTTTCTACTCAAGCCTGAGTACCATGCCATTCTGCCTGTCTTATTGTCGGAAATGAGATGGACAGTTTCTCGGCTTCATCTGGCATAAGAGAACTCCTCCTACCCATCAAACTTGCATAGAGCTTCCCTCTGAAACTTGTGTTTGCACCACATTCAAGGGGCTCTATTCTTTCTTTTGCCACTGCAAAGCGCCAGCAAATTGCCTCGCTCTTTGCACACTCCTTTTCAGCTTGAAGTACCTCAGCACAAATTACAGTCTCACAAGGACTCAAGCCCCAAAAGATGTCTCTCATGGAAAAATGTTCCAGGATAAAAACATGTCCTTCATGTTCCCTTCTCCTTTCCCAGCTTTTTTTTGCTCTGTTGAATGTCTTGGCCATAGAATGACTAAGCCAGCAAGTACTTCTCTCCTGCCACATTTCACTGAGCGAGAGTTGCATAGACCCTTTGGACTCTGCCAAGCAAAAAGCACAGACATGTACCTAAAGCTGAGGAAAAGACATGCACAACATGCAGTACTTCTGTAGAGTAGACGTGCTAAACCATGGCAAAACTGAATGCGCAAGCAGAAACAGCGCTGCATACATTTCTGACATATATATATATTGTTATAAAAAATTAATCTGAATTATTAGTTATATACAGTATTTGACCTTAGAGTAGATTGCCTATGAAAATAAGAATATTTGTGGCTGCTAATATTCTCTATTACTTGGACTAATTCTTATTCCTAATTTAAAAAACCAACAAACTATTACAAATTAATTAGAAGTTTTAAAAACTTCATCCTGTTGAACTATGCTTTTTACAGCCTGGATACATGCCTCTGACTGTTCTGTTTGTTTTCATTTGTGCACATCTTTTTTTAATGTTTGCCAATACTATTAGGTTATCTTGAAGAACAGAGGAATGAGGTCAGGGAAAACATTTCTTGGCAAAATTAGACAATTCTGAACATTTGCCCAGTGAAATTCACCCATTTTGTGCACTTCAATGAAGAAAGGGTCCTATCCAGAAAATAATGAGTATGTAATTAATGGTCATCTCATAACATATGCATACAAAGGATTATAAAATGTCTGGCCAAACTTCTGAGTACTTTTGGTTCAACCTTTGGATTGCTTGGACTTGTAACTTAATCATGCCCTTATTACACAGCTTGTTGTTGCTATTTGCAAGTCTTATTCATCTTCTCATTGAGAAGAAAAAATATTTTTTCTTGTAACTGATTGCAGCAACCAGCTGCCAGTGAGATTAATGCAAGGATCACAATTATGTCACCTCTTCTTCACAAATCAAACAATGCCTTTCTATAACCTAAATTCCAGTTGCTGATAATAGAGTGGTTCCAGTTTTGGCTGGCTTCAGCTTTTCATACTGCTATCCTGCTGCTGGCTTATCGTTGTCGGGTTGTCTGGCTCCTGCTTCTCCCTCCTGTTCCAGCTGAGTTGGCTTCAGGCTATGATGTTTTTGCCTGCAGTCCTTACCTCCTGCTGTTCTATTAAGGACAATAATGCTTGAGGCTGAACCTTAAATTTCTTAACCCTTAATTCTGCAAAGCCTTAAGGCACATTTTACTGCTTCAAGAACCAAATCACAATGATAAATTGGTAGGTTTGTATTATTTTCTAATCCTTGGAAATTAACTTATTTGTATCAAACCTTGAGCAGAGTTGCTATAAAGACTGTACAGCCTAGATAAAAGTGGATTTGTTTTTTAATAAAATAATTTCTAATTTCACCTTTCATATACACTGGTTCTCTTACAGAACTTCTTTTGGCAAAGAGCAAGTTGGCTAATACTATAACATAAAAACACTGTATGCATAGCTCCTTTCTTGCAAGTACAGGGAGAAAACCTACAGTAGGTGATATGCCATTCACAACTTTTTGACTTTGTAAGTGTTCTCAAGAGAGTTTTTAAAACATGCACTCACCAACTTGCAGCTAAATAATTAATTGTCAGAAGACTGTGCTCTACTTTACCATTTTACATGTGGAATGATAGCCACTCAGGTATCCAAGTAATGTGTGTCAGGTAAAATCCACATCAAGAGAGTCTTTTTTTCTGTATCATATTTGTTGCACCAGATCAATAAGAGCTTTGTAAATTTTAAGTGAACTGCATATATATTTAAGTGTTATTTATAATAATTAGAGCTTTCTGAAATGGCATTGCTTTTCCACTGTGTCCACTGTCCTGTTGTTTGAGTCTCATTTTTTGATCCTGTGCAAGGGACAAGAGAGTATTTACAGATGCTTTTAGTTCCATATGTTCCTATATGTTCCTATAAAGCAGTAAATTCTGTCATTAACAAAGAGCTTCAGATTTGGAATAGTTCAGTGGAAAGCAATCAAGGTATTTATATGATTATTGCTAAAAGTGGGTAATTACATTGACTGGGACCTAAAAGCAATAATCTTTATTCATCTGCAGATTGAACATTTTATATTTCCATTGAACATCCTGTTTTGAGTTTCGTACTATTATGTTTATTTCAGTGTTAGCAATATAACCATAACCATAACCATAACCATAACCATAACCATAACCATTTAGAAGTCCTGGAGTATTCTAAAGTATAAAAATCTGTAAAATTTCTTTTCAAAGATTCCTTCGGTCTTAAAAAGTCCTGATAATCACTAACAGGAGCAAAAGCAGTGCTTTTTACTGAAAAAACATGTCAAGAGAAAGAATGCACCTCACTATGATTCGGATTTAGATTTAGATTTAGATTTAGATTTAGATTTAGATTTAGATTTAGAGTTAGATTTAGATTTAGATTTAGATTTGGAAGTGTGTCAAAATACATATTGCCTACATATACTGAGCAACTGATATTGCCTTTTAAATATAGCATTTTTAGTACTGTAGAATGAAGACATCTAAACATAAAGCTCTTACATCAACTGACTGCAAGGACAAATGTGTATTTATGTTTGTGTTATGAAATAGATGCAAAGGACCCTATGTATATATAGTATATAAAGTGCATATTATATATAGATACAGTTGCTCCCATGTCAAGCATCTCAAAACACACACTAAGGAATATTGTTCATAAATATAAATTATTTGACTTCTGGTTTATGTAAAGAAACACAAATGTTGCAAGATTAAAACTTCATTATTTGCTTTATTGTAACTAATAGAAATTCACATATTGACCTTTGCAGAGTACTAATGTCAGTTCCAAAGTTGCTCTAGAGGTTTGTGAAAGAAATCCTGTGCTATTCCTACATACTCTGTAGGATCATCTTTCATTCTTGCTACAGATACTCAGGGCTACTAACCACTTTCTCTAACGTTGATCAATAACTATTGGTCAAAAATCGTATCTATAAAATGTTCCAAGTTGTCATTATTTCTAGTGATAAAAGCAAGTTCCACATTTCATTTACAATGAAATGTAATTGTAAATTACAATTACACTAAGTACCAAAAATGGTAGAAAACACCTGATGTTTTATCTTGAGGAAAAAAGGTTCCCTTTTCTATAAATTCATAGTTCAGGTCCCTTTAAACGCTCCAAAGTTTCAGAGTTAAGGTACAACAGAAGCCAATCTTTATTTCAGAGATAAAAACATATGTTTATCTTACCTTCTAATCTTGTTCTTCTGGCTCCAGCTACCAAACAATCTGAATGTACATCTGCCTCCAAGGTGTATCTGCCTCCAGAACTATATGGAAAGTGACCAGCTATGATGACATATAAACCAAAAAAATACTTGGAGAAAGTGAGGAAGAAGCAGTGTCTCAATGAAACTTTTGCAACACATTATCTGTGAGAGGCCAGCACAGAAATCTGACTGCTAATCAGAGCTGGATACAAGCCATGAAGTTCAGCTACAAATGCAAACTTTTCTGAAGCCTAGGGATATTTGGCTTTGTGCATTCAGTAAATAGAGAAGGGCTAGTACTAAATGTAAGTATTTTAGCTCATATAAATTAGGGGGGTGTTCTGGTGCAGATGTTTACTTCAAATTGGTGTTGATTAATACTGCTGTATGAGGACGCAGCAGGAAATAATTAGAGATTGAAGGCTATTGACAGTTTTCATAAACCTATTTGTCTGGTTTAATAGGCTTGTTATTTGGGATATAATTTTTGGTTCAAGAAGAGAACAATGAGTTGGTAAAAGGAGGGAAACTGTCCCTTCTCTGTGTAGTTACAAGGCCTGATTTCACAGAAGGCTGTAGGATGTATTAGCAATCAGTAAGGAGAGACAGAGAAGCAATTAGGAGCTTGCAGCCCAGGCAGAGAAGCTACTGAGAGAAGAAGGCTACAGGGAGCTGTGCCTTGGCACAGAAAATCAATTTCATAATGACCAGGTGAGAATTACTGAGTGTTCTGTTACTCAGGAAATCAATATATTATCCAGAAGTCCTGACAACATGGGCCTTCTCAGCAGATAGAGTAAGCAATGAGACACTGAATTTAAACCCTTTTATTTTCATTGTTTTTGCCTATTTTCACTGCTTTTGAATTTTCTCTTCTTGAAAGTTAAAGATAGCTATTTATATTCTAATGAAAATTTAGTAGATTTTAGGTTGATTTATCTCAAAGCTAGATGACTTGAAACCACATAAAGGCATTCAGTCACAAGAGATGGGACACAGAGAAGGTGAATTTTCTTTGTTCTCATGATAAGACAAAGAAAAAACCAAAGTGTTCATTTGTTTACTGAGCTCTGCACTTTGCTCTGGAAAGATATTGTTTTTCACTGTTTATGATTCATGCCAAGTCTTCACTCAGCTTGCATGGACCAGATAAAGAAGAAAGTTTTGGTTTGTATTTTACTTTTTTATTTTGTTGTTTACTTGGAAATTCTTTGTATGAAGACATTCTTCCAACTCACAGATTCCCTGGGAGAAGTTGAGATTTAGGATGTTTGGGAGCTGTTCTAACTCAGTCTCCAGTGGCAAAACAATCTTTCATCATAAGAACCACCTGGGAACAACAAATATCTCTTTCATCTCCCTCTTCCTCCACTCCTCCAACAATGATTTATCCTAAGTTAGAGGACTACACATCCAGCAGATGTGTTTGTCTATATAAATCCATACTCCCAAGCCTAGATTAAATATGTGTCACCTTTACGTCCTGAAAATACCACATCCCACAGGGCAACTTGTTTCCAATTCTTTGCCTTGTCACTGTCAAGCATCTGAACCCTGGTGCTCAAACATACCTTTTCGCCTTCTGTCTCTCAGCCTTCTGATCATTCAGACCCCTCTCCCTTTGGTTCAGGATGAGGTACCATACATTGGACATATACAGTCTGATGGCTTAGCTGCAAAACTTGGCAGTGTTTCTCTCCAGGATATAGGTGCTAAGATGGTTGTAATTCACTAGATGTATTGAAAATGGTAGGTTCCGTGACCCCTGTAATGTCCTGTGGTCTGGTCCCTCTCCCCTCTGGCCGTACTTAGTTGGCTGAGATTCAATTTCGTCCCACCCCCTTCCAGACCCTAGAAAAGACCTATGTCCCCTGACCTCGCTCTCTTTCGCTCCTGGAAGCTCACAAGAAATAAACCTCAGATTCTCCCCAGGGGGGAAAGAGCCTCTTTTGTTATCTTTTACCCATGTCCATGTAGGGGGACAGAGGTTTCTTCCTAGCATCTGAGCAAGTCTGAACCAGGGGGAAGTCTCCCCCCCACCCCTGCAGTTGGTGCTTACATAAATGGTCTCTATAGGTGTTAGAGAACCCCACAACTGGCTGTGAGTCTCATTTTAGGAATTCAATAAGCCTTTGAACTGTTCAACTACCTTGAATTTCTTTGAGCTGCGTTTTGTGCAGTTCTGAGACTTTAAGGTCGATTCGGGAACCTATCAGTAGCCCAGCAGGTCGGTTCTGGACAGAGACCCACTACAATTACACAGAAGCCTATGCCTGCAAGATAAAGGGTGAGTGTAAGCCTCCGGTCGCTATGCGGTGGGTTCCCAGAGCTCCGCGGGGGCATCTCACGTGCTGTCAGGCTGTGCGGGGGGGGGCAGCTTTGATCGGCTTCAAAGCAGCAGTGGATGGTGTTTTTTTGCAGCTTTTTGCGGCTTCGCTTGGCGGGATCAATCCCAAAAGTGGCTCCGAGGTGGTGCGTGGTTTTTGCCAACAAGAGTGGTGGTATTAACATCAGAACTGCGGCGGGTATCCCGGCAATGAGCGTTGAACAGTGGGAGAACCTGGAAGCCATGCTATACGCAGCAGATTTTCAACAACTGATGCATTTTTCTGTGTTATAACTGTGGTTGGGGTAGATAGAGTGTCAGATTGTTACTAAACATCATGGGCGCACAGCAATCTGCTCAACAAAAGAGTTTATGTTCCCAGCTTAGGGAAATATTAAGTTTGGGAGATGTTTTAATCTCTAAGAAAAAATTAGCACATTTTACAAGCTGGCTGTCTGTTGAAAAATTGGACCTTGAATTGCAAGATAGAAATTCACTTTTATTTTTGGGATGAAATAGGGGATTTATTAACTTTAAAAGTGGAAAATGGAAATGAAACAGCCTCTCTATTCCTCCCGATATTCTTACAAATTCGAAAACTTTTACTTCAGACAGAAAACAACAGCGAGCAACAGCAAAACAGCCCAGATTCACCTTCCCTTTCTCTAACCTAGAACTGCAGGGGACCCACGACTCACCCTGGGAACCGTAGGGCACCCAGCATAGCCATAGCTGCTCTGGGCCCCTGTGTCCTCCCCAGTATCCCAGTTCTGACAATTTTTTGAAAATTGTCAGCCATTCTTCTTTATATCCTTCCCTCCCAAATGTTTTCCCTTCAGAACAGTGTTCAGAAAGTTATAGAAGTGACTTCCCTTCCCTTCAGGGCAATGGCCACGTGGCTAAGCCTGAAGGGGCTGGGGGCAAGATCCAAGATGGCACTGGCCATGTAGCTTGTCCCCGCGGCACTGTACGCAGCGTGGTGGGGGTCCCATATGGTGGTGGCCACATGTTTCCTCCATCATCCCACAATTCCTTTTACCCTCTGATCCCTGCCCCTAACCCATTCTCCCCCCATAACCCATTCCTGCCCTTGTTCGCCTTGCCCCCTCCCTCCTCCAAGAGCCTGCCTTGCATGACATCACCCTGCAACCCCACCTCCACATGCTGCAACCCTTGTTCCCACTGCTACCCCTCCCCTGCTCCAGTTTCACATGCCTGCCCTCCAAGCTACTGGGGGGGGGGGGGGGGGGGGGGAGGCGTTGGAGCCCCTGTAGGGTTCAGTGCCAGTGGGGATGGGGGTGGAGAGGGCTCAGCTCACAGCCCCTGTGGGACAGATGGTGTCCCCACGGTGGGGGAGGCTGGGCAGCCTCCCAGGCCCAGTGGGGGGGTGGTGCCCAGCCCTGGAAATGAAAACCTGGGAGAAGAACATATATCATCAGCTGCTCCCGTGGTTTATCTCGGTAGGAGAAATGGCAAGAGAAGTTATCAGCCCTTGTCCTATCAAGATAAAAAGGAAATTTGTAAAGTACAGAGAGAATTTGGCAGAAGTAGTGAAAAGGCATGATGAGAGCCACCTTTAGCTCAAACGAACTAGCCCCAAAGGATCTTTTCTGATGTATGTTAACTCCCCCAGAATATGATCTGTGGGAAAGCCTGTGGAAAATATATTTGAAAGTGCTTTTACAAGAGGTTTTACAAAGCTCTGATGATGCAAAAGATGCTGATGATAATGAAATTACATATGAACACCTATATGGGGAAGGGGATTGACATTGCCCCAAGAAACAAACCAGAGTGTTATCCAAGTCTGTCCTGGATAAAATATGCAATGTTGCAGAAAAGGCTTTTAACCAATTACCAACAGTGAACGCTAAGGGTAGTTATGTTAACATTAAACAGTTTGCTTCTGAGAATTTCTTACAGTTTGTAGATCATCTTTGCATGCAAGTGGAAAGGCAGGTGTGTGATCCAGTGGTACAAGCCAAATTGATTAAAGAGATGGCTCAGAGGAATGCTAATGAAACCTGCCATAGGGTTATCCTTAGTCCTCCCCTCGAGCCAGCACCTAGCTTAGCAGAGATGATAGAAGCCTGCACCAGGAAAGCAGAACTGCTCAGTACACACAAGAGAAATCCAGGACTGGCACACCCAAAGACCACAGCAGTTGTGACACCAGGAGCAAAGAAGCAAACCAATGGCACTAGAGCAGCTGCAGCACATCATCTGCTTCCAGTGCAAGAAGCCAGGACATTTCGCCAGAGACTGTCCACACAACCAGAAACAGAAGAAGACCAACAAACAAAAAACTAGGTTTACAGCACGTACCTTCCATTAACAAAATCACGCGCAAGGATATAAATACTGTGGGCTCCACACTGGCAAAAGTCTCTCTCTTAAAAAAAAAAGGGTGAGGATGGAATACAGGGTGTGGGGATGCAGGACAATAAAAATGTCAAATGTTCAATTAACAAGGTTTGGCAGCCACTAGGCCATTTTAGGTTTGTGACTACCAAAGGTTTTCATTTCAGGTCAACTGACTGGACAGTCATTACAGTGGACCTGCCTAACAGCTCACAGGACGTGACGTTAAACCACATGAAACTGGACAGTGAGTATTTTGTTATTGGGGACACAGTGCACACACATCCCTCTAGATTCAGGTGGCTCCCATGACCATCAAGGGAAGCATAACCTGCCTCATTCTCCTGGTACGCTGCCCTCTACCACCATATTACCTGGGTGAGGGGCAAATCCTCACCCAGGCCATTCCCATTCCAGTGGAGGTCCCAGTAGATGGAAAATCACCTGAAGTCTACTGGGCAGAAGTGGTGGGTAAGGAGAAACCTTCTTTGGCGTGCAACCTAACCTGGGGATCAGACCACCTCCATGTGGAAGGGGTACTGGACACAGGCGCCGATGTGACTATCATACCCGAGAGGATGTGGCTGTCACATTGGGAATTACAAACTATGGCAGGCAAAATCCAAGGTGTAGGAGGGGTAAAATTGGCAAAAATATCAAAAAGCATAATGCAAATTGAAGGGCCGGATGGAAAATTGGCTAGCATCCGTCCATTTGTTACAGACTATAAATGACCTCTATGGGGGAGAGACACCATGTCCCAGTGGGGGGTGAAATTGATTATTCCTAAGACTCCCCAGGATTTTTAGAGGCGGCCACTGTAGAGCGCCCTACCCATAAATTAACGTACCCTAAAGTGGGTAGCACAGTGGTTGATGAGTAAGGAGAAGCTCAAGGCACTTGAAGAGCTTGTGGAGGAGCAATTGGCCAAAGGCCACATAGAAGAGACGACCAGCCCATGGAATTTCCTGGTCTTTGTAATAAAGAAGCCAGGGAAGGACAAGTGGAGGCTGCTCCATGACCTCAGGGAAATAAACAAAGTGATTGAGGACATGGGGTCTCTCCAACCTGGGATGCCTTCCCCATTGATGCTTCCCTGAGATTGGCAATTGGCTGTTCTAGACATCAAGGACTGTTTCTTCCACATTCCCCTACACCCAGAGGATGCCCCACGGTTTGCCTTCTTGGTTCCTACCATCAATCGAGAAGCCCCAGTGAAGCTCTACCACTGGAAAGTTTTGCCTCAGGGAATGAAATATAGTCCCTCCATCTGCCAGTGGCATGTGGCCTCATTGCTGTCCCCGGTGCGTACTCAGAGAAGGGAAGCCATCATCTTACACTACATGGATGATGTGCTTGTGTGTGCCCCAGATAACTCTCTACTCCAAGACACACTTGACCTAGTGGTTAAAGTTTTAACCTCTGCTGGATTTGAATTGCAGGAGGACAAAGTCCAAAGGATGCCACCGTGGTAGTACCTGGGCTTGGAATTACTGCACGGACCATTGTTCTGCAGAAATTGGAAATTAATTGTAATCCAAAAACCTTGGCAGATCTCCATTCCTTGTGTGGGTCTTTGAATTGGGTCAGGCCCTGGCTAGACCTCACTAATGAGGACCTAGAACCTCTCTTCAATTTATTGAAGGGGGAGAGAGAGCTGGTTTCTCCCAGGGAACTGACCCCAGAGGCAAAGACTGCAATCGAAAAGGTACAGAAGGGTTTAGGAGAGAGGCAAGCTCACCGTTACCAGCCCGAGCTGCCCTTCGTTGTCCTAGGAAAACTGCCACACTTACACAGGTTGATATTCCAATGGATGGAGGGGCAGAGAAAGTCACTCTTAATCGCAGAGTGGGTCTTCCTCTCCCACCAAAGATCCAAGACCATCACTAAGCCACAAGAGCTGATAGCTCAGCTGATTCGGAAAGCAAGGATGAGACTGTATGAACTGCCTGGTTGTGACTTCATATGTATTCACCTCCCAGTCAGACTTTCTGAGGAGGGAAAGAACTCTCCTGAGAGATTGACTAAAGAGATGTTTGAGCATTTGCTCCAGAGCAATGCCAGTCTCCAATTGTCTCTGGACAGCTATAGGGGACAAATATCAGTCCATGCCCCATCTCACAAGCTGTTTAATGAGGAATTCCACCTCATTCCTTGTGAGGAGTCGGAGACCACTCAAAACTCTCACAGTGTTCACGGATGCATCCGGGGCTTCCCACAGCTTGGTGATGACTTGGAGAAATCCCCAGACTCAGCATTGGGAAGCTGATGCTGAGTTTGTGGAGGGATCACCCCAGGTAGCCGAACTGGCGGCAGTCGTAAGAGCCTTTGAGAAGTTCTCGGAGCTAATAAACTTGGTAACAGCCTATGTAGCGGGGGTAGTGTCCAGGGCGGAGCAGGCAGAGCTCAGAGACATCGAGAATGAGCAGCTTTTCAGGTTGTTTTCAAAACTAAATATTTGATTTCCCATAGAGAACATCTGTTCTATGTGTCAGGAAAATTAATCCACAAACACCAGAGGCTTATGTCCAAAAAGGAGACAGAGGAGTCCTTTTTGCTTTATTTGAATAAAGGGAGAGGCCATGGGACATTCCCCTGGGATCTCTCAAATTTTTGGAGGACACTCCTATTTTCCTGGCTGCATTTCCCTCTCTCTTTCCCCATTGGCTGAGGTACTTGAGAGGCACAGACTTCCCAGAACGCCTGATACCTGAAATTCCCCTCTAATGTATAACCCTCCCTTTCAATTTTTAATTCTTATAGAATTCACAGTTTTCCCCCGTTGCTTCTTTCATCTTTCGAAATCCAATTTCATTTATCAGCAGCCCTACAGTTTGTTTGTAAAGGGAAATAACTCTTTCCATTCATCAATCAGTGGAATCCATCCCATTGTTTCTTTTATCTCTCAGTGCTAGCCTTATCTACAATCAGATCCACAGCTCATTTGTAAAGACAAATTCAACATTCCTCTCATATGTGATGCAAGTGAGGTCACACACCAATCTGCCAGGCGAAATCGCAGAAGGGAACAGTCAGGCAGACTCCCTTGCAACCCCAGCTGAACAAGCAACCCCAGCAGAACAAGCACGCCTCCCAGACATCTTTCAACAGACAAAGCTGAGCCACCAGCAATATCATCAGAATGTGCCAGGTCTGATCGGTCAGTTCCAGCTAACATGGAGTCAGGCTCGAGGCATTGTGGCCACCTGTCCCAATTGTCAGCTTCAGACCATGCCATCAATGGGCATGGGGATTAACCCCTGAGGTCTTGGCAGCTCTGAGGTGTGGCAGACTGGCATCACACACATTCCCAGTTTTGGTTGCCTCAAATATGTTCATGTAAACATTGACACATATTCAGGTGCAGTCTATGCCTCGGCCCATGTGGGAGAAAGGGCAGTGCATGCCAAACAACACCTAGTGCAAGCCTTTTCAGTATTGGGGATCCCTAGGGAAATCAAAACTGATAAGGGCCCAGTGTATAAGTCCAAGGAGTTCCTGGAATTCATCCAGCAGTGGGGAATGGAACATAAAACTGGCACCTCCTACTCCCTCACAGGCCAAAGTGTAGTTGAGCATGCCAATCAGATGCTCAAGCAGGTCTTGGCTAAACAGAGCAGTTCAACAACATGGATGTCTCCACAGCAGAAGCTCTGCAAAGCCATGTTTACTATCAATTTTCTGAATTGTTAATTTGAAAACATGAGTCCACCTGTGGTGTGTCACTTTAACAGTGGGAAACAGTTCAAGTTATCCCAACATCCTCCTGTCTTGATTAGGGACCCAGAAACCTGGGAAACCAAAGGTCCCTATGAGCTTGTTACCTGGGGACATGGCTATGCGTGCGTATCCTCTCCCTCAAAAGTGGGTGAAACTGTATATCCCCAAACATCCTGCTCCAACTGAGGAGGATGAGGAGCAAGTGGCTGTGGCTTTGAAAAGAAGATGCCGCCGAAAAAAAGGAAAGGAAATCCTCATAGAGGATGACATTCTGGCAGACAGAGACCTTTAACAGGTTGTATAACATTTGTGTTTCCTTTTAGAGAAAACCCTCCACTCAGTCCCGTGATGAACTCCATCCAAGCTGTCTTCTTGTTAACACTCAACAGTCTGGCAGCTGCATGGATTGTCCCTCAGCCGTGTCAAAACATCTGGGTGACCCTGGCACAGACACTCCAACAGGAAAACATGTCTGTCCACTGCAGCAACAAAAAACCCTATGTCCACCTGCCTGGTAGGAATCCCATTGAAGGCTGGAGAATATTCAGACAGCTTTGAAACACAGATGCCCAATGAACTTCCCGAGTCACACACCATTTCATTATACAAAAATCATAGGCAGCAAGCTGTAATGAGTAAGAACCCCATAGAGGAGTTGCTGCCAAGTTTGTCCAAAGCAGCTCAGGAACCCCAAGAATTAGAGCTGTTGGGTTTCTACCCAGCACAATATTGCATTCATTTTATGATCCTCCCAAAACCTTCTTGCTTAAAAAAGTTCCACAACATAATGCAATATCGTGAGGAATTCACTGCCAAAAGGTGGTGTAATATTCTAAACCATATTGCAGCTGACACCCCAACTCATTCAAGCCCCAAAAGCCTCCCTAGGGGATTGTTCTTGATTTGTGGAGATTGGGCATGGGCAGGGATCCCTTCTCACCTCTTAGGAGGGCCATGCACCTTCGGGCGGTTGTCCCTGTTGGCACCCAACAAAACCTTAATTAACGATTGGATGCACAAAAACAAATCAGCTAATAAAATCCAGAAGAGAAGTGCAGACAATTTGGACCCAAACTGTGATTCTGAAATTTTCCATTGGGCCAAGTCAAAAAGAATTGCTGTGTCCCTGTTTCTTCCGTGGGTTGCAGCAGCTAAAGCTCTAGGTGAGTTGGGCCACCTAGAGTGTTGGGTAGTCAAACAGGCAAACTTAACATCCACCTCAATCAGCTCCCTCCTGGAAGACGAGGAAAATTCCAGGCAGGCCACACTCCAAAATCGTGCTGCTATAGATTTTCTCCTACTGCTGCATGGACATGAGTGCCAGGAATTTGAAGGATTTTGCTGCATGAACCTGACCTCGAGAGCTCCTAACATCCATGCTACCCTCTGAAGCATGAACAGCTTGATCGGACAAGTGAAGCAAGAATCTGAAGATTGGTTCAATTAACTGTTCAAAGGCTGGGGACTCACCAGGTGGTGGACTTCTATAGTTAAAACAATTATGTTAATTTTTATTATTCTTTTCCTTGTAATAATGGCGTTTGGGATCCTACGTCACTTGATTTTCAAGGCTATTAATGGTCTCATTCCTTCTACCTCAGTACTCAACCACATAGAGATGAAAAACCTGGAACAATCTAACTCTCCCACTAACTGCAAGTGGTGGACAAGATCATAATTTGAATCAAGATAAACCTAATATCCTTCCTTCAACTTCGTTAAACAAAAAAAGGGGAGATGTTGTAACTCACTAGATGTATTGAAAATGGTAGATTCCGTGACCCCTGCAATGTCCTGTGGCCTGGTCCCTCTCCCCTCTGGCCATGCCTAGTTGGCCGAGATCCAATTTCTTCCCGCCCCCTTACAGACCCTAGAAAAGACCTATGCCCCCTGACCTTGCTCTCTTTTCACTCCTGGAAGACCACATGAAATAAACCTCAAATTCTCCCCGGGGGGAAAGAGCCTCTTTTATTATCTTTTACCCATGTCCATGTAGTGGATCCCAGAGGCTTCATCCTAACATCTGAACTATTTGGGAACAAGGGGGAAGTCTCGGGAGAAGCCACAGAGATTAATGATGTTGCAATGATGGCTGTAGTGAAAGAACACTGTACACAATACATATACTGGAACTTCTGGCTCTGACAACTCCTTTTAGTTTTAATGGGATATATCTCTATATATGTGGTATACATATCCATACACATGTGTACATGGACACACATACATAACCTCTAATGGTATTAAAAGAGAATTTGCCAACCATACAAATATGAGACTGTTAGGAGGTACATACTACTTTGATCTATAACAAATGAAAAGAAGTCTTTAAGTGCCATAGTTCCTTGTGTGACAAATCTACCGCAGGAAGCAATATTTCCTTTGTATATCTTTATTTTGCAAAAAGGATCAAGTGACCTTAAACAGTTAGATATCCTTAATCTATGGATGTTGATCACCTATGGATGTTGGTTTTCCCTCATGCCATACAGAGCAGACCTTGGAAATGGCTGACAAAAAACCTTTTGAATGCTAAAGTTTTACCTGGAATCTAGGAAAAATAGGGCAAGCATTCAGTAGAAGAGATGGAAGAAAATCCATCAAAGTTACAAAAATTATAGAAATCCTCCTTGGTTCAGGAAATACATGAAGTCTGAAAGGAAGCTAGGAGAAGGATCAAGCCTTCTTGTTCTGTTCCTGCAGACTGTGAGGTGTTTCCTTTGCAGCCCTCCAAACAAAACAGAGATCCAGGCCGACTCTTGTTTCCACCCCCTACATCCATTCCAATCATGTGTGCTCTTCTCTTAAGACACCTGGAGGTAACACTTACTTAAATAAATCCAGATTATAAAGGTTCACCTTTGATTAGTAAGGAGCAGATGAGTATCTGATGAACAAAACTGCAAAACAATTCTCCTCTGATTTTTTAGGCACCAAAACAGTGATTCCATATTTCACCCATGATATATCTGTCATTATTCTGACATAATTTTCTGCTAATGTCTTTCTTGCTAAACACTTCTATATGTGGCAGAATTCAAGAATGCTATGGAACATATAAAGTGACACAGTGAAGAATGTAGACTTTGTCTAATTTAAGTTTTTATGTTCTTAGAAGTGATAGCACTTTAAAAGCCCTTTTTAAGAAGAGGACAGTCTGCAATAGGAATGATGCCATGTTTTGGCTACAAGTCTGTAGTTAAAGCACACTTTTATCTCATTGGGTTAATGGACACCATTTCTGGTCAGGGAGAAAAACCCACATCTTACTGGAAGAGGAACTTAGCAAGCTCACTTTTCTGGTTTTCATTGAGATTGTTAGGTTTGGTTGTTGGTGGTGGTGTTTTTTTAAGACAATCAATAGCTAAAAATTAATTATAGATAACATTTGATATTCAATCCTTTCCTGTGTATTAAGTACAGTGATGTCTTTCATTCAGTAAAGGAACTGACATGATAATTACTTTTAATGTATAAATGTCTTTATAGTCCTAACCCAGGCAATAATTGCTTCTGCTCCTTCTTTAAGTGCCAACCATCACCTCCTCTCTATTGCTGTGAAAATAATTATTTACCTCAAGTCTCTAGATCAGATCAAGGCACTGATACCTTTTCTATAATTTTCTCTCATTCAAAAGTGCAATTCGAGAACACTGTATGTGACGAATCTCAGAGCAGAATATGTACAGGACAGGAGCTAAAGTTTGCTCACAGGGTACCCATTTCTTGCTCTATGACATTGTTAGAATAGGATGCAGAACATTATTTTACCCTTCTTTCCTCTAAGTGAAACCATTTCTAATGATTAAAAAATTTCATCATATCCTTTTGTGAGGGAGCGTGGAGACCATGACCCAATCTTCCATCATCCTAGAATTCAGCTCTCAGGAATGGAAAATAAATTTTACCTTTTAGCTTGCACCTTTTGTAGTGGTATTCATGGATGCAAAAAAAGTCTCACTTGTTACCCTCTAATGTATCTTTTCAGGTGTTTTGCCTCGTGACAGTACTATAACCAACACACAGAGAATCAAACTGTTATACTTCAGCTCCTCTCCCCACAAAAATTAGGTACACATCTACCAAAATCCTACCTAAATATTTTCATAATATAGCCTCTTTTTGAGAGACTTTTTTTTTGCTATAGATCTCCAGAAAATGTTAATCAGTGGTTTTAAGCTGCAGGAGGTGGAAATAACTTGAGTTATTTTTGCTAAGGTGGTAGAAAATAAAGACTATCAAAATATGTCTGCTAATGGACTTTTGTAAATGGTGTGATTCAGGTAAAAAAAATAAACAGAAATAAAAAAGAGCAGGGATTGAAATAAAATAAATTGAATGGAGTGTCTGGAATTTTAATGTGCATTGAGGTGTTTTAGTGCAGATTTTAGGAGCCGTTGGCTATTTTTATTGTGATTTTGGGGGGTTTTGGGCCATTTTAATTTGGATTTCCTGTGGATTTTTTGCCCACGAATTTTCCTGTTTCATTCTCCCAGCAGCGAATCGTCATTTACTTCTCTCATAGAATACTTGGCTGCTAGGTTTTGTTTCTGCCAAAACACACCCGGGACTTGCACTGCACTTTTCTTCTAAACCCTCCGTACCATACCATTCTGCCTTTCTTTGTTATCTGCATTTAAATGGAAAGCTTCTTGGCTACATGTCCCATAAAAGAACTGCGCCTACACATCAAGCTTGCACGGAGCTTCCCTCTCAAACTTGTGTTTGCACCACATTCAAGGGGCATTCGTCTTTCTTTTGCCACCTGCAAAGTGCCACCAAATTGCCACACTCTTCGCACGTTTCTTTTCAGCTTGAAGTACCTCAGTGCAAATTACAGCCTCACAAGGACTAGAGCCCTGGAGAGATGTCTCGCATGGAAAAAATTTCCAGGATAAAGACATATCCCTCATGTTCCTTTTTCCTTTTCCAGATTGCTGTGTTGAATGTCTTGGGCATAGAACAACTAACCCAGCAAGTACTTCTCTCCTGCCACATTTCACTGAGCGAGAGCTACATGGACCCTTTGGACCCTGTCAAGCAAAATGCACATAAGCAGACCTAAAGCTGAGGAAAAGCCATGCTCAACACACAGTAGTTCTCTATAGTATTCATGCTGCAACGCAACAAAGCTGAATGCCATGGCTGGGCTTCAGTTCTCGCTGCATCACATAAGGCCAAGAATGAAGTGGTAGAGCACCTGATTCATTTGAGCAGTGTACCAAACTGAGAAAGTGCAGCAAAAGCTCCTTCAAAATTGTCAGCTGATAATGCTCTTGCTGCTTGGAAAAGTAACACACAGCTGTTGACCACCTCTGCATGTGGCGATCAGCTGCTTCTTATGCCTTCACTGTTGCAGAGTTTTGCGGAACAGAGAAGGCATTCTGAAAGTATGTGTTCTCCAAACAGCTTTGAAACAATGCATAGCACACTGCCTCTCTGTACCATCCTTCCCATAGAGGCATGCCATCTACATTTTACACTCTCTCAACTCAGTTGCCAACTTTTGGCAGCTGTTGTCCTAGCAAGAGGCTCTAGAAGTCAAAGCCAGTGCAGGACAGCACCTTCTGTTTTGCCTGCGTAAGTTGCATCAAACTCACTCAGTCACTGTATCCTTTCTTTCTCCACTGCATCTACAAATGTGTTCTCCACATCTTGGAGCCTAATGATGGCAAGGGTAATGTTTTCCACAGAAGGCTGGAAGAGGAGTAGGTAGCAGTAAAGGTAGCTCTCATTAAAATGCCCCCTTCTGACTTGTCACTTACAGCCAGTATGCTGTGCACACCAGCCCGGTTTTCTGCAGCTTTGTTTTCCACCCTTTGTGTCCTGCTGTGCTTTCATTCTCCCAGAGGCAAATCATTGTCTACTTCTCGCACTGAGAATATTAGGCCAGTACCAGAGCACTCCTAGATTTTGCTTCTGCCGAAACACCTCTAGATCATGTATCTTCCCTCTAAGAGCTACACAGCCCTGTATTCCATCTCTTTTGTTATCTGTACCAAAGCAGAAAGCTTCTCAGCAGCAACATGCACAGAGAAAGAAGTGTGCCAGGATAGCTTCACACAAATACCTGGTGTTCTGTGGCTTCATTCTTCGCCCTAGCTGATCTGGACAGAACAGAAGCACAGCAATGCCATCAACTTTGCCCCCTTTGGCAGTCTATCATCCTTTTATTCTTCTGTATTCAAACTGTCTTCTACTTCTTGCAGAAAATGCTCTCTTGGAAGCAAAGAGCTCCTAAGTTGTCCATCAGCTGAAGTTTGCCCATAGGCTTCCCCTAAATCTTGTGGAAACTTCTATTTGCACTATGTTCAATGGGCAGTCCCCTTTGCTTTACAGCCTGTAAAGCCAGGTCATAAGGCGCGGCCACCAGATCGCCACGCTCTGTGCAGGGCTCTGTTCTGCTCGAAGTACCACGATGCGCACTTCAGCTTCACAAGGACCAAAGATTCGGAGAGACATCTCGCATGGAAAAGCGTGCCAGGAAAATATACGTCCAGAATGTCCCCCTTGTCATCATCCAGATTGTGGTGCTGTGTTGAATGCCTTAGACATAGGAACGACTAATTCATAGAGTACTTCTTTCCTACCACATTTCACTGAGCGAGAGCTATATGGACAGTTTGGACTCTGCAGAATAGAGTGTAACTAAAGCTGAGAAAGAACTGTGCTCAACACATAGTTGTTCTGCATAGTATATGCACTGAAATGCGGCAAAGCTGAATGCCACGGCTGGCTTTCATTTCTGTCCTGATGTGCTGGTTTCACCTGGGAAGAACAGACTCACAGAGGGGTTTTCTCTATGAGAACTTCCTCTAGGAGTTGATGGGACCAATTGAAGGCTGGTTTGGTTATTGACAGCCTGAGGAACCAATTGGAGAAAATTAGTTCACTCCGTGAACATACATTTTGAAGGAGGTAACCCGGAAAAGAGCTCTCTTTCTTTTCCGGCAGCAGCGCAGGTAACAGGGCCGGGCCTGGCTCCACTGCAGGCCTGTGGGCCTGGCGGGGGGGGCTGGTGGGGCAGGGCCGGGCCGGGCCCCTGTCTGACACAGCCTGAGGTTTGCTGAGATCCTGGCACAGTTCCAGCATTGCAGTCTTGCTTGCTTTCCCTGTGTGAAATCTTAACTCTTTCAATGCTCAGATAAGACTTGCAGACTTTTCAATCCTCCCCGGAGTGAGAAGGGAAAAATAAAAGGGCTAAGTCTCTTTAGATGGAAGGAGAGTGAGGAGATGCTGTGAAAATGGATGAAAAATCCTTTGTAAGATTGTAGGGACAAACTGATGTACTGAATATTCCTATAAACCATGGAGAAAGACATGGGGGGTTGGAGATGTTCCATTTGATAGATTGTTAGTCAAAAAAGCATCTGTGTTGAGAATCCCTTGCCTCGAGGAGAAAAGGGGATCTCATTTTCTGGAGGTGAAGCATGAACAGAAAGAAAGACAGATTAAGAGAATTTTTGGTTTGGTCCACTCTTAAAAGTAAATACCCCATGAGTTTAACGTGGCCTATAAGCACAGCTTTGGGAAAGCTCTAAAGATGAGAGGAGCTTCACGACTTTGCAAGTTTTTCCTGGGCGGATGCAAATCGTGAAAGTGAAGCCACGAGAGGACTGTTTTTTTCCCTTCTTGTGGAGAAGTCTCTATGGCCTGACAAGAGGAAACTTCTCTCTCTGAAGTGAACTGAAAAGGACTATTTAAGTTGGGAACTGACTGAAGTAGTTTTTTCTATGTTTGTTTTGTTGTTATGAAGGTTGGGAGAGGGAAGGAAGGAGTGGGCTGAAGATCTTATTCTGAATTTGCTTTTATTTATCTTTCTTTGTGTAGTTAATAAAGTTTTTTATACCCTTTTAAGTTTAAGGCCTGCCTTGCTCTTTTGCTTCTGGTTCTGTCTCACAACAGAAAATGCGTATATTTAAATTGGCAAGTCAAAACTATAACACCTCATCTGAAAAAAAATGGTGCATAGAGATACTGATAGATATCATCCAGACCACGGCACTCATGAGGGCTGCTCGGCCAGCAGTGCGGTGTTTGATGTATCCCAAAGTGTCTGTGATAGCCCAGTATCTGTCCAGTGCTACAACACAAAGGTGTAGGATGGAGGCTGTGCAGCACGTGATGTCTGATGACAACCAGATGTCACACAGCAACTGGCCAAAGGCCCACATGTGAGTAACAGTGTAAGCAATGCTGACAGGCATCACAAGAACACACTAAAAGATCAGTCACTGATAAATAGCCAATGAGGTAATTTACAGGTGAGTGGAGCTTACTAGTCAGAAAAACTGTAATAACAACAAAAACATTATATGGATTGTTGCCAAATTTATAACAGACAGAAGGATTGACAGTGACATCTTCAACCCTAATAGTATCCTTTCATCCCAAGGCAGTAGTGTTTCAGTCACATTTAATGAGTTATTTGGTGTGCTCTGGAGAGAGAACTGTGCTGAATAGTTTGTACTGAGTCATCCTCTGCTCTTGTTACACTTTCCAGTGTAATCTTTCTGGGATGATAAAGAAAGATGCTTACTGTTTTTGATAAAACAGAATTTTCATACTTTGGTCCAAAACTGAAGAATTATTAACTTGCTGAAAACTTCAGCCAATGCAGTAGATGAGGTACTCTCCCGTGCAATATTTTCCATCACATTACATCAATTACACCATTGTTGAAGCAAAATATCATCTAGACAGGTGTCTGTCTGGTGTACAATAACGAAAACAGTACTATAAATGATTGGAATTTAGGTGATTTTCATCTTGATGAAAGTGAAATAATTATTTATTATCTTTTTTTCAGACCTCCTTTCTGACCAAACTTCTGCAAATTTATATAAATCAATACTGAAGGGTAAGAGACAGAAAAAAATATCCGGGCATGCAGTTGATACCCATTTGCTTGAGACAAAGCTACACTCAGGAGTATTTTTCTCTTCTCTCTAATAGCTGAGTGTCATGGTTTTGGTATTCACAAGGGACACTTCATTAATAGAGTACCTAACATATAAAACAATGCTTCTGGATTCCTTCTTTAAACATAATTTCTGCCAGATTTGCAAATTAAGGCTTCTTGAAGTGTAGACCTCCATTTTCATTTATTTCTCCAGACTATTCAAGTTTTCCCTTCAACAGTTAGTCTTCAAATGCTGAAGTCAGGTATTGGGTAGCAGACCCCAAAGCACTGGCGCACATTACAGCACATTATGAAATCTACAGGCTTTCTATACTTTTATTCGTATTCACCAGGACTGGATTTTCTGAAGTCTTCACAAACCTGAAGGAAACATCCTAAGAGAGATTTCCACCGGGCCTTTCATTCACTTGCACCCGTGAGTACTAGAATGTCACTTGTATTATGCCAGTCCAACCCTTCTTGAATGTGGGTCATGAATGCCTTGAAATGTGCTATGAGGGCTACAAGGAGGGATACCAAACTTCTCCAAGGAGATAATCACTAGGCCAGCCTTCTCCCAGACATCAAGGGATCTCCCAAACATCTCTGTCATCACTTGTACCAATTCATGCTATCCAACACAGAATGGGGAATCATACAGTTGGGAATCTGTGGAGCAAGAGGACTATATATTCTATGATTATGATAAAACATTATCACTTTGAAGTCAGACTCACTTAAGTTCCTAAATTCTAATATAAGAAGCAACACTTTTCAGTTTGCTCTGTTTGATATTTTTATATAAAACCAGCTTCTGTGAGTCAAACATTTTCAGACATGCTTTTTCTTGAGGTGCACTTCTCTAGTAAGAAGATATACAAAAATCTCATATTTCACACTAGACTGTTACTTTCTCAATTTTTTTTTCTCTAGGAAGGGAAAATCCCTTCCTCATGACCATTTAGTGGTACAGACCAAAGGTTCAATTTATAAGAATTGTTGAACATAAAAATGTTTAAAAGTGACCAAAGTCCATCAAATCCAGTCACCAGTCTCTGGCAATGGTCCATATATTCAACTCAAACTTTTTGCTATTTTCTGATGCTTTCCAAACACTGATACTTTTTTTGGAGACAAAGACCAGAATCATAAACAGTTGTTAATGTGGATACACCATATATATACTTCAGCATAATGCTGGGGCTTTTTTCCTGTTTATTTCCTAATGATTTCTGAGAAGCATTTTGCTTTTTGAATCATTGCATAGCACTGATCTGAGATTTCTGGAGAGGAGTCCCAATTAATGTCATTCCTAATACCTTGAGTGGTGGTATCAGCTTTTTTTCCCTGTCTGCCCAGTTGTTGCATCTGCGAGCATTGTATACCTTCACCCACTCTTTAACTAAGGCAACTCTGCACAGTCAGTCTTTGTCTTTAAAACTCTAAAGAGCTTTGTTTCATAATCAGATATCATCACCATGTTACTCATGGACTTTCCAGATCACTCAAAATCCCTTGAGAGTCTAAGTAATTGTATCAGTTAGGCTTCATTCACTCCATATGCTTATTGGCTTTTCTTAATTAATTAACATATTGGTGAAGCATATCTTCCTTTACTAATGTCAGAACTTTACTGACGCTTACCTTAATCACCATATTTACTATTGTAAAAATCAGTCTGAAGTTTCCCTCATTTTTTCCTCACGACCGTCACAAGAAGAACCCGAGGACCCCCACCCAGCTTGGCTTTGGACAGTGGTTTTTGGGCCTGGTTGAGGTGGATGCTTGCTAAGTGACTGTTTGCAGGTGTGTTGTGTTCACTGGACTGTGCTGCCATGGTACCAACTGAAGACTGCATGTATTGCATGTCCACACCTGCGTCTCGGAGCACCTCATAATGGTCCACAAATCTCCCCACCTCTTGGCAAAAAGCCACTCGCTTTGGAAAAGGACTATAAAAGAGCGACTCTCTGGAGAAGCTTCTGGGATCCCCCCACAGATGGAGACCCGTCCATTGGCTGGACCACAAGGACGATTGTCTCGTCTGTTGGTAGCTATTGCCCCATCCCCCTCTTTTTCTCTCTATACTTTGTTCCCTATATCTCTCCCCCTCTATTGCAACTGAGTTGTTAGCATTCCATAAAAATGCATTGCTGTTGTTGAATAAACTGATTTTGTCCCCTACTGTTTGCACCTCTGAGATCAAACGAACCATCACGACCCCCATCTGTGTTGGCCGATTGTGACAGCTATGTATAAAACAATACATTGTTTCTTTTAATTTCTGCCAACTGGCTCTAGGTACGGATTTCAGGTAATGGCTCAGCAGTTGCCCAGATCTCTTCGGGAAGTAGCACCACGACGATTGTCTTGCAGCTGGTAGGTGCAAAGAGAGTTGAAGTAGACGTTGACTCCTGCTGCTGCTACCATCACACTTCAAGTTGCATCGAACTCTCTAGCTGAGCACTGTCTGATAGTAAGATTTTGTTGTTGTTGTTGACTTTGGCCAGAAGTAAACGTTCCACTTGCAAATATTCCCCGATTTCTTTTTAGTGAATAAAGATGCTGAAGGTAATCTTGTTTCTCTAAGGAAATTCCTTAGACAATTTTTTTAAATCATAAAATTATTTTTTTTACCATACCTTTAACTCTCTGACACAGTAATGGCTCACTTCAGTACTCTCACTTTTAGGGACTAAGAAATCTCTTACCTGAAATAATGGGTTGATTGCACATCCCATACAGAAGAAAATCTAAACTAAAAGCACCAAACAGACTTAGTAGCACTATTAAAGACTGTTAAATGGCGGTATTACCTAAAAACCAAAGCCAAATCCAACCTTGATGTCAGTTGTCACTGAAAAAAGAGATATCAATCCTTTCCCATACACTGTATCAGCTTTTTCTCTGTGTTACAACATTTTAGCAATATGAACTAAAGTGACTGCACCTCACCTACCTGTCCACGAACAAGCCTATTAGTAGTCCTATTGCTTCCACCAGCTTGCAGTTACTGTGTGGAAAAAACAAACTTATGTGAAACATGATGTTTGCAGCCCAATGAACTAGTCTAGAGTTCAAATGAATTCTAAATCTTCAATACACCGGTAAATAAGAACCCAATATTATGAGAAAGTCATACTGAAACCACACATATACTTAGTTACTGAATTAATTTTTATAAATACATTATGTTTTCCTCTAATATGATCACCAAAGGAAAAGTACCAGTGTTCCACAAGAATGCTCCAAGTCAGTACATTATTATTTCTCATGTACTCAGGAAGAGTTACCATCTAGACAAAATGAACATATTCCCAATAATTTAGTATTTCAATGAAGTTTATTTTACTCAACAAAAGAAGGATGAATACAGGTATTTTCCTGTTGAAAAGAAAAATTAATTTTGCCTAAATTACAGATACTGAAGAAGAATAATATTAAACGACAAGCAGTCATTAAATTATGTCAAGTACAAAGTCATACGAATAACTGCCTGTTAAGGAAAGCAGAACACAAACACACAGACATTACATATCCTGAAACACCAGAGCCCCGGAGTAGGAAGTGGCCATCCACCATGTTTCCTGAGCACAGAGGGACATGAAGCCCAGGCAAGGATGCACACAGTCTCTGGAGCATAAGGAGCACCAGGCACAACCTGGGTTTCAAGGAATACATTTAGTGTTAGCAGCTCATAGTGCAGCTACAGTGCCAGCTGCAGGTTGAACTCTTGTAGATGACAGCTTCTTCAAGACATTTGAGAGTCTGTCTTGGTTTAATTTTGACTTTCCCGGCCAACGCACCAAATTAATGTCTTGAGTTTGTGTTGCCAATTTGAATAAACTTATTTTTCTTGTTGTGAGACAGAACCAGGAGCAAAAGAGCAAGGCAGGCCTAAAACTTGAGAGAGTATAAAAGAAGATTTATTAACTACACAAACAAAAAGAGAGGAAAAAAAAATTCAGAATAAGATTTTTTTTAGATCACTCCCTCCCTCCCTCTCCCAATCTTCATAACAACAAAACAAACATATAACAAATACTTCGGTCAGTGCCCAATTTAGTCTTTCTCAGTTCACTCCTGGAGAGAGAAGCTTCTTCTTGTTGAAGTTGTAGGGATTTTTCCCACAAGGAAAAAAACAGTTCTCTTGTGGTTTTATCTTTCACGATTTGCATCCGCCCGGGAACCTGCAACCGTGACGCTCCTCCCAACTCTACAGCCGTCCCAAAGCTGTAGATGTGGGCCATGTCTGCTCCATGGGGTATTACTTTTAAGAATGAAATGTTCAACCGCAAATATTCTCTCTGTCTCCTTTTTCTCTGCTCAGGCTTCATCTTCAGAAAACCGAAATCCCCTTCTTTTCTCAGGACAGAAATTCTCAACACAGGTGCTCTTTAGTTAAATCATCTATTAAATGGAACATTTCCATCCTCCCATGTCTCTTTCCATGGTTTATAGGAATATTCAGTACATCAGTTCATTCCTACAATTTCACAAAAAGATTTTCAGCCATTTCAGCATCTTCTCATTCTCCTTCCATCTTAAAAACTTAGCTCTTACATCACTGACTTCAGAAATCTTCTTATTCCCTTTCATATTCAAAGGAAAGGCTGGAGGCTTTGCAAATCTTATCTGAGCACTAAAGAGTTAAGGTTTAACACAACTACAAGAGTTGGGCCAGGCTCAGGCCGTGCTGGGGGTGGCTGAGGTGTCACTCAGCCTTTCTGGGGCTGGGCTGCAGCCCCACACTGCTCATGGCCACCCGGGCAGGCCCGGCCCGTCCAACAGCAGCAAGAGTCGGCCTCCCCCCCCACGCCAGAGCCGCAGGCCCGTGGAGGAGGAAGCCGTGAAGGTCTTATCACACAACTTTTTCTCCCTCCGGCCATTGGGTCCCCCTCGTTGGCAAACGGGGCCCAAGCGGGGTTGATGTTACCTGCTCAGCCGCCAGAAGACAAAGAGCCTCAGTTCTGGATTACCTTCCTCAAAATGTGTGTTCACGGAGCGAACTAACTTTCTCTAATTGGCTGTTGCAGGTATCCCAACCCCCACAGAGGAAATTCCCTTAGGAAGAATCTCTTCTGAGTTTCTTCTTCCTAAGTCAACCTATCACATAGTCTGACATGGGAAACCTTGTATTGATCTGGTGAGAAAACCAGGTGTGACTGTGAGTGTGGGGGTGAGGCTGTGAAAGGGTTTTGGTGATGCAAGTATGACTGCCAGAGTGGCTCCTCAATGGTCAGACAGCGAAGTTTCCTTAACGCTGGTGATGTTATCACCTCTAGATAAGACAACATTATTGCCTCTTGTGTGTGCCAATCACAGACTGTGTTGGTGAGTGTTGTGGCAGTGCAGCTTACAGGCAGCTGAGTGCATGGTGCAAGAGGCACTGGCATTCGACATCCCCACTGGGTGGGGCATGGCAGGTTTGTCACCCTGGTTTGTCACCATGTTTGTCACACTTCACAGGACAGGAATCGTCTCAGGTGCCGTGGCTGCATCACCACTGTACTTGGTCCATCTTTCCTTGGACTTCAACCTAGTGCTGTTGGCCATGGTCATTGAGTATTGTTTTCACTTCAAATACCTGAAATAACTTGAAAGTGATGTCACAACTGTATTGGTTTAGGGCAAATTTGGGAGAAAACCTCCAACGGGTCCCCCCAGGAAGCAAATCCAAGGGGCTTCTCCCCAGATTTCGGGAAGAAATTTCCCCAGAGAGAAGTGGAGGAAACTCATTTATTCAACAGGTAAAGCACTGCCCAGCACAAAAAATGAACAATATCAAACAATAAAGCCTCTCGCCACTCCAAAGAGATGACAAATTCAGAAAGTCTCTCTCCTGTTGGTGGTAGCTCGGCTCAGTCTGTTATCAGTCCCTCTGGCACTGGCCTGGTGGGCCACAGGTGTAAGCTCCTGGTGCTCCCCCCAGGTCTCCAGTCCAGAGCAGGTTCAAAAAAGGAAAAATAAAACTGTCCAAGGAACTTCTCTGCTTCAGTTAGTCAAAAACTAACTAAAAGTAAAGGAGACTTTCTCCCACTATCCACCACAGCGACATAGTCCAGGAGACGAAGCAATGAAACTCCTATCTCTATGTTTGAAAACAACTGCCTCAGACATTCCAGTGCTTCTCCTTCTCCCCTCTTCACTCTTAGATCCAACCTTAAAGGTACAAAACTTACTTCTGGGCTAAACAGATGAATAGGGATACAAGTCAACATGACAAAAGTCACCCCAGGACAACAACCAATCATAGTGAGGTTTTCACAGCACAGCATGCCATGCTGGAGCAAGCCACAGTGTTGTGTTGGATGCTTGCAGGCAGGAGTTGCTAAAGAGCAGTCAGGAACAGCACAGAGCAAAGGAGAGCACAGCTTGGTTTATCCAAGGAGGGAACAGTTGTCCGTGGTTTATCCATGCTGCTGCCACCCAGTAGTTTATCGACACTACTGTGTCTGTGGCTTGTCCACACTACTCCATTGAATGGCATGCTGGTTCGGCAGTCAAGGGAAGATGGGGCAAATGCAAATTGAGATGGGGCCAATCCATGCAATGAGGATGAGAAAACAAAGCACAGAGTGACTTTGAGCTGAAGACATGTGACGATGATGATACAAACACAGCAAGCAGCACTTCACCACAGGAAGGAGAATTTAAATGGAGAGACAGTTCCAGACACTGCAGTGCTATTTAATTTAGCAGAAATCATAGCTCAGGGTCTGGAAGGTGAAGCAAGGTCATGTACTATGTGAAAAAAGAACAAACTTAAGCTGCGTTGGTAACACTGGCACCGCTTCACAGTTCAAGGTCCTCCCTTAAAACCAGGTACTTACTTAGAAAAGGTGCTTTGTGTTTCAGCTCTGCTGTTCAACTCACAGACCAAGGGTAAGGTGGCAGGGGTGGGTCTCTTTGAGGAAAAACTGAGCGTGTGCCAAGGCAGGTACACTGGCAGGCAGGAGAAGGCTAGGTAGTTCCAGGAGCTCCTCAGTGTCATCACTAACAAAGGTTCAGTCATCACTGACCAAGTGTCATTATGTGGGCTCTGGAGCTTCAGAGATCACCCAGGTGATCAGTTCCAAGGGTAAACAAAGCTCCAACACATTTCCATCCCTTCTGGAGCACAGTAAGTACTGGAGAGTGAGGCAATTCCTGCAGACCGTAATTTCATGGTGCAGCTGACACAATTTCTGAGGATGCATGCTGGGCTGCAAGGAGAAGGCTTCAATGCATCCCTGCAGAGCTAGGCTGGAATGGAATAAACAATGTGTACAAAATAGGTATGTTCAAATAAAAATACAGAATTAACTCTTTCACTAAACAGAACAGAAAAAAAAAATTAGATAAAATATCCTTTAGGAAGTTGCACATTTCCTTTACATTCACTCTGAAGTTAGAGGAATTAGGGAATTCATTTTCTTCTCTTGAAGCTGGAGAATTGCAAAGGGACGGCTGAGAACAGAGCTAATGTTCAGCAAACTGCTGAAAATTCATTTTGTAACTGATTCTTACTTTTCATTTAAATGTAGAATGCACTACACAGACCAGGTCTAGTCTGTCATGCTGAAAGCTTCACTGCTTCCAGTGACAGCCAACAGCAGGTGGCCAGAAGGCAGGACAGGAGGTGCCACTCTAGCCAAGAGGAACCCCTATGAAAGCCCATTTCAGAGCAGACCTTAAAAGAGGCAGCAAGTTTTGAATAAGTTCATGTGAATTTGGGACAATTTATTCAAGCATGCATCATAGAGTAGGTATGGAGCCCAACCTAAAGACAAAAGCACTGTTCAAACAACATGAAATGCATTCAGTATTAGCTCTAGGAATCTGCTGATCTAGAGATCACAACCAAACATGGATGCAGCTCCTGGGAGAAAGCCAAGCAATGCTACAGTGTATTGCACTGAAAAATCAAAGGTACGGTCTATGTAAATTCAATTTGCATCTGAATTTCTGGTAAAGCCCAGCAGCAGCTAGGCCCTTTTAGGGCTGAGCATCTCTTTTCACAGCCAGTGAAGGGAGCTGGTAGAGAAGAGAAGAGTTCATGATTCTGGGAAATTATACTGGACTCTGAGAGTGTTCGCTCCAGCATGGCACATGCAGCATGGCTAGATGCCTAATCTGCCAAGATCATTGTGAATACTTCCAAATAAATCAGGCATTCCTATTTAGTTCATTTGATATAAAGAATTGCATTCTATATGAGAAACTATATGAAAAACATTTCTCATTCCAAAAAAGCAACTATAATAATTAGCAAGCAAATATTAGCAATGTTTAACACCCTTAGTCTCCTCTCCCTACCTTCTATTTTTGCTAATCTTTTAAAAAATTATTGGTAGTTTTCCTCTCTTATCTTTATTTACACATGACCAATATATATTAGCTATCTAACCCATTCTTAATTACCAAGTTACAATTGCTGTTACATGTTTTATAACTTACAAATTAAATATTACTTATCAAAGAGAAAGTCTAGGATTTTATAGGCAGTGATTCTCGTAAATACTACATTGCAAAACCGGACTCTACAATATGTTACCAATAAGATCTTTGGAGGGACTGCAGGCTGGAGCACTTAGCTCTCAGCCATAAAGTCTCCGATGACAAACGTCCACCATGCAAAATCTCTAATCAACTTTTTCCTTCTCACATTTTTTCTCCCATTATTACTCAGTGTCATGTAATCAGTGAAATTTTAAGGGTCAAAGAAATACAGTGGGGTGTGAGATTGTAACGTCAGCCGTGTCCAAGAGCCGGCAAGGTGGGATTAAGAACAAGCAGAATGACACTGACTCTGATCTGGCTGAGCTAAGTGATATAGAAACTCTGATCTGACACATCTGAGTGGTTGTTCATCTCAGACCTCATCTGTGGAAATTACTTTCCCTTCCTGGTCTAGAAGCCGTTTAGTGGTGCCTATTTATTTCCAGTTTCTGAGAAGGACACCTGGAGTGACACCAGCATGTAAAAGCCTAACTTGAGCTTATCAGCCTTTCTGGATGTCTGGAAGCAATCACAGATGGGAGGAGAGCTGGAGCAGGGACAGGAGATCAGGTGGGTTCTCCCAAGTATCTGCCCTAAAGTACTAGAAAGAATAGAGAATCACTGTTATAAATTCCTACATAGTATCTCTAGACTGTTTTCTGGCCTGGGAACTTTTCCAAGTGTTTAATGATGTTTTAATAACGTCATTCTTAAGTCAACAAAATGTTGCCATACATCCAATGGAGCAACAGAAATAAGGCTCATATTGAGTGCTCTGGAAAAGGCCAGCACATTCAGAGTCCTCAGCGCTCAAACCTTCAAATTTTTAAAATCAGCTGGAATCTATAATGATAAATTCCAGAGAGACCTGCAAACACGAAAAAGTTCTTGCAAGTCTCATCCACATCATCCTTGCTTGGTTAAGCACTACACCGTGCTCAGTGGCTCTTCTGTGATGCCTTACTGAATTCAGTTTCAGTATGCACAGCCACTCCTATGGGACTTTATCCACGAGCACTGTAGCCCATTAAGATTTTTAAGGGCTATCCATATCCAAGTTTCACTTTTATGCTTTGGCCATTATTTGCCTGACCTTTTTGTCCAGTCCTGAAGTCAAAAACTACATTTTTTCTAGAAAGGATCTCAAAGGGTTGCCTGCAAAGGGATTTGAAAAGCATTGGCTGGTGTGCTAATACTTGTAATGACATAAGCAGGTATGCCTTAAAAATACAAGCTGTGATAATAGATCATAATTGGTCTGCCTAACTATAGAAACTGAATTATAGTGTAGTCCTGATTGCCAAAATGAAGATGAGAGTGCTTCATAAGGCTGCTCCTGCAGCACTTCCTCACCTAATAATTGAATGAACTTTTGCAGAAACATGATTTACGCTTCTTCGAAGTAGCATCCTGGATCCTTTTACCTTTTCTCCTGAAGGCAATTCAGGAAAAAACTGGGAACAGTTTCTGCCTGAATGACCCTCAGCTGCAGGAGGTGTGTGAAGGAACATACAGGGATTTTACCTAGACACAAGCAGGATTAAACCTATTCTACCATACAAATCTACAATTCTGCCAGCAATTGTACTGTAATAGGAATGAGGAGGCCCAGTAGCAGGTATTCTCAGTAACGATTTGGGTGATAAAGTAGATGATGTGTTTCAGCCAGGGGAATGACACTGCTGGAGTTCCAGTCCAGAACACTAGGAAAGAGGATCAAGGTTGAAGCTGAGTTTAAGGATAATTGCAAGGTGGTTAGTTCAGGTAGAAATGAGCACTTCCCCTTTTGTGTGATGGAGAATAACCAGCTGAGCAAAAGCTCTGCACAGTTTTGGATAAATGTGCACTGTCACTGGCAGAGCCAGGGACATTGTACCAGGGCAAAACAGCAAACACCTTGGCAAGTGTGTAACTGGAATAAGGCCTTGAATAGATCTTGTTCTGTTCAATTTGGACAAGACCAAATGACAGCCTGGCATTCAGCTTTGGGCACTGCTCCCAAGAAGATACAGACCACACAGCAAGATATCAGAAGACAGCAGCAGGAATCATCAGAAAAGAAAATGTATGGGAATAAACTGCATGGGAATAAGGATGTCAGGGTTGAAAAAGCACAGCTGAGGAAGATGTTCAACAGTCTTTCTTTGCATGAAAGCCTGCAGAAAAGGAAGGAATACTCTGTTCCCTGTGGCTGTGAGCGTCCTGGTTTAGGACAAACTTTGGAGGAAACCTCTGAATGAGGTCCTTCTGGAAAAAAAAAGAAAAATATATAGGCATCATACAGTCACCCCAAGACATTGAGTAATATCACTGAAAGGAGAAGGACTTAACTACAGCAAGGAAGACTGAGCTATTAGGAAAACTTTGCATACAGTAAGATCAGTGAAACAAAATATTGCTTAGAGACACTGCAATACCTCAATCACGGAAAGTCACAAGGACAGGTCACATAATCTTTTTGGAGCGGGATTTCCTAAAACCAATGAAGCACCAACTGAAGTAGTCTACCCCATGTAAAATGGTGAAAACCAGATTTTCTGGACTGCAATACAGTGTAAAATTAGTAAATTCAAAAGGAACAAAAACCCAAGAAAGTGAAAGTTTTGCAGAACATGGCAGTTCAGGTCTGGACGTAACTCAAGACTCAGCTTTGTGGTGTTGTAGTGTTTTCCATACGGGCAGAGGAACACAGAGAATTTTTATACCTTTCAAGAAAGTGCTGGTAAGGAATGACACAGTTGCTTATAACAACTGTCAGTGGATGTCATTGGGGCATCGGAGCCTTCAGGCTCCACCATTTCAGAGCATGAACACAAGGAACAAGTTCCTTTTGACTGTGGCTGGTAAGAGGACCAAATGTCCTCCAGACAAACTAGGTCATCAGCCCCATAAGCATTTCCCATGTGCTTCTGGCTTTCTAAGCACTGCTCCCTAATAGTTCTCTACCCTCCTCTCTTGCTGCAATCTGACCTTTGGCATACTCCTCTACTTTCAGCTTTACTTTCTAGGATGCAGACACAGCGTTCCCTGACATACAATGCTTTTTCCTTTGGTCCCTGAATGTTTGAAAGGCACTCTGAAGAATCACTCTGCTATATGACTCTTCAGTTCTAGCAGCCCCAGCAAAGAAGCTGATTAGCTGTTGCTCTGACCCCAGTCTTTATGGCCAGGATGCTGTTTTTTTCTGTGGATTTGAATCAGCTTCCCTAGCCATCCTAATTTCATGGAGCTCAGGGATTGGAAAATATCTAAATTCATTCTGCACAATATCTCTCTGCTCATATAGGGCCAGAATGGACAGGCTAGGAGTAGGCAGGAAGGAGTATCCTGGCTGAGTTCTGCACTGCACCTCTGGGGATCACAGAGGGTAGATTATGGCTTGTGTGCACACTGAGGGATGTCTTCTTTTACATGTACCTTTGAGTGCATCACCAAGGGACAGAAAAAATTCTTTACTCAGAAGACAGAGGAAAATCCAGACAATTTTTATGCTAACTTTGGAGATCTGGATGGTTTCCTTCAGAGCTCTATGTAGGACAGTTCTATCCAGGCAAACAGCTGCAAGACAACTGTATTGTCCTGCTGTGCACATGTCAGAAGGGAGTGATACTTGTCATTAAGTTTTGTTATGCATTTAGGTGAGGGTAGTACACTGCCATCATGCATACTCTGTTAAGACACCGAAAGTAGGAGAGACAGGTACGATCTCTTCACTCTCATGACCAGTGATAGGACTCAAGGAAATGGAGTGAACCTGAGTCAGGGGAGGTTTAGATTGGATATCGCAGAAAGGATTTTCACCCAGAGGATGTCTGGGCACCGGAACAGGCTCCTCAGGAAAGTGGTCACAGTGCCAAGCCTGACAGAGTTCAAGAAGCATCTGAAAAACATTCTCAGGGATATGGTGTGATTTTTGGGGTGTCATCTGCAGGGCCAGGGTTTGGAGTTGATCCTGATCTGTCCCTCACTCACGAGATTCTATGATTCTATGACGGGATCATGGTCAATTTGTCTACTGGGTCAGTAGCACTGACTGATCCATAGAACAGGCACTCACCTTCCTGATTTACAGCATTCTTAACTATCTGCTTGTCTTTCAGGGCACTGTCATCCTCATTCAATGCTGTGTCTGAAAAGAGATCAGAAAGCAACTGCAGTCTCTCAGGACCACACTCCATTGCTTCTGCCCTTCCCCAGCACAGGCCACTGCTCTATGCAGCCCAGGGCTCAGAGCACATCTTCTCTGCAAGTTAAGTACTGCTATGCTATCAGCAAAAGCCCAACTTGAAATTGCTTTGTACATACATTTCAGAGAACATCAGAGCCTTGCCTACTGTTTCCCATCCATATAGCAGTAACTGCCTGTTCCCCAGGTGCTGCTGGATATACTGCACAGAGGTGCACTAACTCCCTTTCCTGATGCTCCCATTCTATTCTGCAACAAAATAAAGGATTTGATTTTCTGCATCTCATATCCAAACTGACAACCTTTATCTATGGACCTCATTTCTCTCTTGCCTGAACTGTGTGTTTCCCTCCTTTCTACTTTAGGATGGGCATAAAATAAGCCTCCTTTTCCTATACCCATGTCTATGTATATGGAAATAGTTGCACAAGTGATAACACAATCCCACACTGCACCACACCTTCACCATCAGCTACACAATCTCTATTTTTTCACATGAAAGAAAGCTGTTCTATACCCATTACAATACATGCAAGAAGAATAAGAAGCAAACCCCAGGGGCTTCTGAATTTTTCTGAGTTTCCTTTCCTTATTGTCAGCATTGGTGATTTTTTTCATTTATAGGAAAGACTTCTGACTTTTTCAACCCCTTATAATCAGCCACTTGTGGAAAACGGTGGAAGAGTTAATGAGTGAATAAATCACTAATGCAACAGACTGGGGAAAAAATTACTTTTTTTCTCGAGTTGAACAATAATGTTCAACTTCACTAGCCCTTTGGAGTAAAAAGAACTTCAAGAAAAAATACAGGTCCCAGAACTCCCTTGAAATTTACACTAACTGGACAAAGGAAAAAAACTGGACTTTTGCTTAACTGCCTGATGAATGCAGTCAAAATACTTTCCTAAAGCATAAAGAAAATGGAAGATACAGCAGGCTTTGTTCCTTAGAGAAGCATATTTCTAGATGGAATATTTCCCAAATATGAATTTTGCAAGCTGGTAAGCATTCCATCTCTAAATTGGTGTGCTGAGGCTCTTATATTTCCTCCATGCTTTGTTATTTCTCCCAGAGATGATAAAATGGTTTGCAAATCCAGCAAAAGCAGCATCATTCTCATCATATCAAGAGGGAAAGTGAAGCCCCAAGAAAGTGTTTGCTCTGTGCTGTTTAGCAAGCACCACCTCCAGGTCTTTCTGATTTCTCTTCTAGTGATCTACTCATCAACATTTACTGTTCCTAAGGCAATAGGTTCTTCTAGGCCAACAGGGGAGTGGTAAACTCTATACTCAGAACATACTAATATGGCTTGGACTACAAAAGGTAATGTGTAAAATTACTTTCCCCCTTCGTGTTCCTCTGTTTTAGGGCTCCATTTCACTTGTTACCTTCTTCAGGCTCTTCATCCTCATCATGAAGAGCGTGTGAAAATGCGGCTGCAAGAAAACAGAAATCCTTTTCCAGAAACGTATATGGAGGTAGAAAAATAGTCTGCAAAATATGCAACTCAGCCTTAAAGTGACAACTTCATTGTAACACTTTTAACAGATATTCCTGAGAACCACTATGTTATGCCACTTTAAGGACTCAAAATTAATTTCAATTTCCCTCCAGCAACCACTTAAGGTTGCAGATCATGACTAACATTTTTTATATTTATGCCTACAGCTTTACAAAAGTCTTGCTGATGCAGATTTATTGTTAAAGCTGCACAGATCTGCCATAAAAAGACAGAGATAGCTGAGAGGAGAATCTGCACCTCTTTTTTTTGCTTCATCTTTGTGTTGCATTAACATGAACTTTAAACCTTCCTCTTTGCAGGCCTTAAATAATCTTTAATAGAAACATTCTAAAGCAAACTTCAGTGCAGT
The DNA here is from genome assembly GCF_052056855.1 of Sturnus vulgaris. Classification (NCBI taxonomy): domain Eukaryota; kingdom Metazoa; phylum Chordata; class Aves; order Passeriformes; family Sturnidae; genus Sturnus; species Sturnus vulgaris. The sequence goes on from NC_142244.1 coordinate 29,281,743, forward strand.
ACCAAAATAAGGGGTTTTGGGAGGTTTATTTTTTTTCCCTACCCATCCTTCTCCTTTTCTCACTTTCAGATTCATCCATAGTCTCAACTTTTGCAGTCTCTGAACCATGGGCTAGAACCACAGCTTTAACAAATGTAAGGTACCAGACTGAGCACCCTACATGAAGGCACTGTAAACACCAGAACACTCCAAGAGGGCACTGAGCCTGCCACCTGAGGGCTGGAGCTTTGGCCATTCCCAACTGAAACACTGATTGGTCTGGTAACAGAACATTTTTTAAGAGTCTTCCCTGCTTTCCCCAGACTGCCTTGGGTTTTAATTTTGTTTGGTTCCTAAAAACAGACTACAGTCCTGGAAACAAGGCTCATATATGTTAAAGCTAGAACATGGTAGCTAAATTCATCCTTAGGAAGAATAAAGGAGTTGTCCCCTTCCTTAGCTGCTCACTATATAGACTCATTTCCACATCCCAACACACAAGAAGCAGAAAACAGTGCAATCTTGCTGCAAATTAAGGAAGTAAAAAAAACCCCAAAAGCACCCCAACAAAACACTAAGGAAAAACAAAACAAAACAAAACAAAAAATCCACAACCAACCAAATTAAAAAAAAAAAAAAAACAATAAAACTCAGTGCAGATTAGAATGGACAGCAGAAGCCCAGGCAGAGATCTGGACAGGAAGAGAGGAACGAAAAATTGCCCTACAGTGTGCACTTTTCCAGCCCTCCTCCTGAAGCCAGTCCCAATTCTCCACTACTAGAAAGGTAATTTACCTCCAAAGACAGCTGTTGACCAGGAAAATCTCAGGCCATTCACTGTCAGTAATTTTGTCAGCCCCACTAACACATTCTTTAAGTGCAGGTTCCTATAATCATCCCATATTGGACCTCAACTGAGATTTTGAGTCTACATGTGCACACTTTGAAAACCCATTCAAAAGCTCAGACCGTGCAGAAAAAGGGAAAGAACAAATCAGACTCCCTGCTCCAACCAAGAGCAGGTGTTTAGAAACATTAATACCCTAATACCGGTTTCTTACCTCCCTCTGAGTTAGGCTGTTGTTGGCTGTTCCCAGAGAAAAGTTTCTCATGTTCTCCTATAAAGAAATGTATTTGTTTTAGGAAGTATGTATTACTGACCTAGAAAAAATAACTACACTCAATGAAAACATACTCCTTTATATCTCCAATGAAAGACTATACTGACACAGGAAAAAAAATGACAAGCTCAGACCAAGCATAAATGTAATTTCCACACATTTGTGACATCATCTTACTTGAGCCATTCACTGGACTGTTATCGTGAGCAGTCCTTCTTCCTGTTCCCAGTTTATTTATACCTACACACAAATACAGTATTTGGAGAAATTACTCAGAAATAAAGTTTTGTTCCTTTGGAAACTTGTTGACAGCTTCCAACCATTCCATCCCCCTCTTCAACCCTCAAACAAAAAAAAAATAGACTTCACTGAGAACATGCAATTGAATACTTGACTTCGAGGAAGCACAAAGAATGAAATACTGTTTTGAGGGAAAGACAGTCAGTGAGAGATCAATAGAATGGGTCTCCTGCAACAGCAAGTCAGAGCACATATAACCAAATCTAAGGTGGAGCTTAACAATTTATGATTATATATATGTCTTATACTTAAAACAGCAAACTTTGCTCTTTGCCGAAGTTATATACCTGTGCAACGCTTATCCTACCAAGGTGTAACAGGTTTATTTTCTTGCATGTTCAAACCCTCACTGTTTCAGGGGAAGTAACTGAATTGCTTTGATTCTAACTGATGGTCAGATTTGAGTGACATTCTTTGTCTGTTAACACCAAGAGCAGTGTTGTTTAACACCACCAACATGAACAAGAACACAGAAGGCACTTTCACAAAGTTTGCAGATGACATCAAACTGGGAAGAGTAGGGAACATGCTGGAAAGCAGGGTTGCCAATTCAACAATTCAGAGAAACGTGCTGGCAGAAAAGATGTGATATTCAAAGGCAAACAAAGTCCTGAATCTCTTGAAGTCATCCCATGGACCACTACAGGCTAGGCTCTGCCTGGCTAGGAAACTGCTCTGCAGGAAAGGACCTGAAAGCATGAACAAGCTGAACATTACCCAGAAAAATGTGCCCTTGCAGAAGTCTTCCAAATACTGGGTTGTGTTAGCAGAAGTGCAGTCAGCCCAGCAACACAAATAATTCCTCCTCTCTATTCAATATTTAGGACCCTACATGTGGAGTACTCTCTCTAGTTTTAGTCTCCCTGTTAATGTAAAAACACCATCTTTCTGAAGTTAGTCCAGCAAATGTCCATCACGATGTCTAGGAACAGGAGCTGTGCAAGGAGGTGCTGAGAGAATTTGGTTTGTTCAGCCTCAAGAAGAAGGATAAGAGGATGATGGCTAACTGCAGTCTACAACTACAGAAAACAAAGAAAACTCCTCTCAGAAGTACAGAACAAAAAACCAAAAGCAAATGCCTACCAATTGCCAAAGGGCAATCCCTAACAGAAATAAGGAGAATATCCTTCTCTAAAGGAGTGATTCAGCACTTAAACACGTGCTGTAACAGGCTGGGAAATTCCCACCCTTGGAACTATTCAAAGTTTGACTGGACAAGGCCTTAAGCAACCTGATCTAGCTGTGAAGCTAGTCATGCTTTGGGCAGCAAGCTGGACTAAACTTCCAGAGATGTCTTCCCACCTAGTTTATTTTATGATTCCATGCCAACAGTAAATGGACAATGAACAGGAAAGCAAAAGTTCGACATACAATATGTATCTATTTATGTCCTAATCAGAATACCATCAATTAGTCCTTCCCAGTTGGGAAATACATCCGGCACTCTTCACCCTGAAGCCACCTCCAAGTGGTGGCCCCATCTGGAAATCAACATGAATCTTCCATGCAGATCATGCATAGGATGAAGAAATGCATTCCTGTTTGGGACTCTCTCCAACACAAAGAGAAAAGATGGTGTGCCCCTCTTTTTCAATTCAGAAGACAATTTATCACAGAAATCCAAAAATGTGGCAGAAAAAGATAGACAGTGATAGCCTATAATTACTATTTCTGATTAAACTGTCAGATTTACAAAAATCAGTGTAGGAATGGATTTAAAAACAGAACTCCAAGATGATGGCAATACAGGATGCCAAGAGGCACAGAAGGTCCCATTTATCAGTTGACCTCATTGAGTTGTCAGATTAGACCCGGCATATGATATTCACATCTGGTATAAGCCTGTCCCAACAGTAAATGTGACCTTGAGAGTAGCTTTATTATGCCCTCAAAAAAGGCTGTGAAAACACAGATAGGAATAGGAGAGGCTACAAATACTTGGTAAGTAGAAGCACACTAAATAAAACACCCAGTCGGAAGAAGTATGCAAATGCAAACTGCTATGTTTCCTAAGACTTGGAGCCCAGTGTCAGAATGCGAGAAAGTTCAGTACATTATTTCCTTCAAATCTATTCATTTTTGCCTAAATTAGACTTGCTTCTTCTACTGTTTCTACAAAACACTTAATGGTCAGAAATTTTCATACATTCTACAGAACTTTAGATGAATATAATCTGGAAGCACATAAGGCTCAGTTAGGAAGTCTTATACATACCTTTCCTGCACAGGGATACTAGGATTCCTACTAGGATAACTGCAGTAAGGACAAAAGCTCCAATAAGAGCACCCCTGTTTCTGTCTCCTTTAAAAAAAAAAATTAAAAATAAAGACTGGTTAGTTAAAAAGCAACTGTGTGATACACTAGTTCGGTAGAGATACAGCCTCAAATATGTTTTATAGCTGTTTTTTTAAAAAGTAACTTCAATAAATTAATGCACCAGAATCAGTTATTAGCAGAACTCTAAGCCACCTCCAGGACAGTTACATGTTAAGTATCTCATTTCAGTGAAGGCACATCAGCACTTGAAACGCAACGACTATTCCAGTTCTTGGCCTATGAAACGCTGAGCCAGATTTCAAACTAACGAAATTTCAGCAAATACTTGTATCGGGTTTGCACTGCAAGGTTTCGATGGTTTATGTGAGAAGATGCCAGAAGCTGCCTCCATGTCAGATAGAGCTAATAGCAGGTGGCTCCAAGCTGGATCTGCTGCTGGCCACGGCAGAGCCCAAGCAGCAGCAGTGGTAGTATTTCTGGGATACCACTTCTAAGAAAGGGGAAAAACTGCCAGACAAGAACAACAAGGGTGAGAAGGGAGTGACAGCACGTGACAGAATCTGCCCAACAGATACCAATGTCAGTGCAGAAGGAGGTGGAGGTGCTGGAGCAGAGATTCCCCTGCAGCCAGTGCAGGACCCCACATCAGAACAGGCGCATGCCCAAAGCAGGCTGTGACCCCATGGGAAGCCCACACTGGAGCAGAGTCCTGGCAGGACCTGTGGCCCTGTGGAGAGAGGAGCCCACGCTGGAGTAGGTCTGCTGGCAGGACTTGTGACCCCGTGGGAAACCCACACTGGAGCAGTTCAGGAAGAACTGTGGCCTGTGGGAATGACTCATGTTGGCGAAGTTCTTGGAAGCTCACCCCTGTGGGAGGGACCCCACACTGGTTCAGGAGAGAGTGTGAGGAAGGACAATGTGTAATGAGCTGATTGCTGACTGCAAGCCCCAATCCCTGTCCCCCTGTGCTACTCAGGGAGACCACGTAATGATATCGGGAGCCAATCTGAGGCTTGGAAGAAAGGAGGGGTTTCAGGGGGGTGTTTTAGACTTGCTCGTTTCTCATTATCCTGCTCTGACTTTAATTGGCAATAAATTAAACCCATTTTCCGAAAATCGAGTCTGTTTTGCCTCTGACAGTAATGGATGAATGACCTCTCTCTGTCCTTACCTCAACTCATGAGGCTTTTGTCATATTTTCTCCTCCCTACCCTACAGAGGAGGGGGAGTGACAGATCAGCTGAAGGGCATCTGGCAGCCAGCCAAGGTCAACCCACCAAATGCCTCATTTCTAGCAGTTTCTCCAGTAAAGGAAGAATCCTATACTAGTAAACCATGACAACTACTTTTCACAGAAATGAAAAATTTTGCTAGTTAGGGACCACCTTACGTACCCTAGAAACCAGGCATATTCTCACTGTGTTTAAAAAATCCCTAAAAACTCAAGCCTCAAGCTGAAGGCTGACCCAAAGCAATAAGCAGAAGGAGGAAAACTCTCTTTTTTACTTTATACCTCTCTATGAAAGAGGAAGGCAGTATGTTCATTGATTCATTCATATGCTAGATGAAAAATTCTTTTATCTTATGGATGCTAGATGAAATGGCTGAATAGTTTCACTCCAATCCATGGAGAGCAGTACAAAGAGGACAACTTGTTAGCATTAATAAGGACAGAAGGTTCAGAAGAGATCTTCTAAGATCTTCTAATCTTTATTATTACTCAATCAAGTCACACCTAAAGTTTTTATTCTGTGGAGATCGCTGCAAAATGTATCTTTCCAGGAGGATCAAACTGTCAGCCTCATACTTTTCACAAACTTTATACACACTTCTAGCAGACAAATCACTTCTGATGCTTTTTACTCTTTGAATTCAACTTCCTGGGAACTCAGGAGAAATCTCAAAGGCCATGCTGCTTCCCAAACAAGTCTCTCAGACCTGTGTTTGCAACATGACACATTTATTACCTTTTTCTTCTGGAAGGCACTGAATCAAAGAGATTTCAGAACTCCTTTCCGTTTGTGAAAATTTAATGATACATGTAGCTTTAGTGGTAGTACCAACATGCTTCAAAGGGATGGAAAGCTCCTGGTTCTGGTAACTGTGTGGCTTGTTACTGAGCTTCCAAGCATAACTCAGAGACCCCTGGAAATGTGCTGTACAGTTTAATATAAGTTCATCATCACTGGTGCTGCAATTTATATTAGGTTCTGGAAAGGAATCTAGAAGGAGAAAAAATACATTCTGTAAAAAAAACAAAAACATTCTGTATTACTTTAGTTATAAACTATACAGAATTTCAGCACAGGATAAGGGCTGGAGAAACAAAAGCAGCAAGAGAGCGCATAGACAAAAGTGTAGGAGTGTGTGAACATGTGCATGAGAAAGAAATGAGTTTCTGAAAGTGACATGTAAAGCACCTGTTTGTGGTTCTCCTAGGCCTAGTCCAAGAGGTTCACCATTCATAGGACAAATAGACACTGTCACACATATTTCCCAAAGACTACTAGTGAGGCTAAGTAGATCTGCACAGGATGATGCCACATATATTCAGGCACGTATAATACACCTGCAGGAATAGCTTTAATAGATATATAATGCCTGGGATTACCTGGTCAGCTTGCTCAAAAAGTTTGGCTGTCTACCTGAAAGTGCAGTGTGCCATCTGCACACGTTCTAGAAGTCATCACAAGGTGAGTAATTATGTGCACACAAATGAGATGCCACCTTTGAAAATTTGTTCAAGGTGCCTAAGCAACTCAAAAATAGAGCTAAAGAACAGCCTCCTCTTTTTCTGTTTGCTGCCCTGACAAATGCCCTGTCTAGACATTTTAAAGTTAATAGTGGTTCACATTCTTTATGCAGGTCTTCCAGTACTTACCTAACACATCAAGTTGAAAGTCTAAGTAGTGATCTTTCACAGAATCCCAGTACTGTAACATATACATGCCAGCATCATCCTTCTCCAAGTTAAATATAGTTAAGGATCCATTCTCCATAAGTACACTCCTGTTACGGAGAGGATCAAAATATGTCGGTTTGTTTTGCTCTTCCCATTCAGCCACTATATCCTTGTTTTTCTTCCACACAGGTTCCACTATTTTTTGGTCTATTTGTACTGGAAAAGTAAAATTTTCTCCCATGATGCCAACTACATACATACAGTCGATGTGTGCTATAGACGGAGGGAAAAAAAGAAAAAGTTACTTCAACAATTGTTTTATAAAACATCGCCTGACTAATGCCATATGCAACATCAGATACATTCAAATTTAGGTTAGAAGCATATCACAAAGTTGCAAACTAAGGTACACATCAGTTAAGAATTACCGAAACCCAGGCTGTCAACACAACTGTATGACAGGCACAGCAAAGGAATTCAGTTCCCACATTCTGGTCCCCGGCAGAATAACTGCCCTGATGATCTTCCCTACCCTAAACCCTTCTATCCTCAGTACTTTCCCTCTGTTCACTTGAATTAGGCCTCCTGCCCATTATCTGGTGAAAAATACTAAATGAAGAATTGTCACCACAAAAATCTGTTTTAGCATCTTATTGCAGAACGCCCAGACTGAAATTTCTGCTGATCAAATAAACTGCAATTTTTTCCAGTATGAATATTCACTGTTAGTAAAAAGCACACTTTTGACACAAAACTGATATCAAAGCACCTGCTCTGAAATCATGGACGTATAAGGGATTTCTCTTGAAATGTCACAGGCAATATATGTGAAACAGCATCGCATCCTCTGAGATCTATCAGAGCTGTCAGCAAGAATGAAGCTGTTCAGAGACCTCCACTGCTCTCAGTTTTGAGTCAATTACATTCTGCTAAAAATGACCAGGCATTCAATATAAATAAATAAACCACAGAGAGAGATAAGACATTTTCCCTAATTTTCATTGAAATCAGCTACATTTGTGAGGAAAAAAAACTTACTGATCTAACAGACAAAATCCTGCTGTGGGAAAGGAACCACAACCTTTACATCATCAGCATCTCTGTGTCTCTGCTTCAGTCTTCAGCAATCACCTCCCACTTCCAAATAATTCCAAATGGTTCAAAAACAATTGCAAGACCATGGCGTGGCAGACAGGAACATTAGACAAAAACACTTTGGGTTCAAGTTACACTTGCATTTAGGAATAGATTTTGGTCTGCAGTAGCTGGTAACTTTTTACTTCTATGTTGAAGGAAGGGCATGGTTAAAATACATATGAGGTGTCATATTAAGGCAGGATTTCTTATCTGCTTCATGTAAAACTTCCCTTTAAACAGCAGCTATGCATGGTGAAATAAATATTTCAGACAACTACTCCTCAGGCCAACTGGCTCCAGGTGACAGCTAGTATTCTGGGTTTTATCTTTTTCTATTTATTCCTAAATGGCATCAGTTTAAACACCCACCAATTCCTATATCCTAACAGACAGAATGTCAGCTAGGCCTTCCTTTCCCACTGGCAAAGGACAGTGTTCATCAGCTCTTCTGCCACACCATGGAAACACAGATTTTCTCTGACAGTACAGTGTACACAAGCAATAAAAACATACTTCCTTGTGCTTGGCTCGAGAACTGCACACACATCTTCTCCATGCCATCCTTTTTATGGAATATCCAATTTGTTTGCAATTTACCCATGAAAGCATTCTTCTCACACCACTGGAGTTGCAACTTCTCGTTGTCTGCACTTACACAGTAGCCTTTTCCAGGCACAATTCCAGGAATTGTAGAAGTAATCAGGGTAAGCTATCAACTCCCACATCTTGTCAACACGACCTACCTGCTTTCTTTGTATTCTACCCTGTTCAGGCAGATTTAAACATTTTGCTTGAACATCTCTTTCCACCTATCTCAATTAATGATTTCCAGAAGAAAAAAGAACGCAGAAACTCCAGACTGTGTCTGGAGACCACAAGATTGAAAGATGCTGGGTAGGGTGGGATGCCACTTTGATCTGATGAAGCCTGGAGTCTTGTTACAGATGGCTGTTCCATAGAGACAATTTCCAGGAGCACATATTCCTCAAGAAGTCATCCCTCACTGACTAAAGACCTATGGTACTCCTAGTATGGAGAAAAATACTGCTCTTCCCACTGTGAACTTCTACCTCTCGGTAGCTTTGGCTCACAGACACAACCAGGCTGTGGTGGCTTGACATCAGCAGAAGCTAAACCACAGTGGTTGTTGACAGGAGCCTTCAGCAAGGACAGCAGCTGTTTGCTGAGCACTAAGAAAACGAGCAAGGACAGCCACCACTGCTCAGCCAACCACTTATAACTTCCTACATCTGGATGTTGATCCAGGTAAATGCTCCATGTCTTTACTCTCTTTCAGTTAGTCATAAGTGCCAGGCTGGAGTTATGAGAACAAAATTGATGCTTCTTCAAGCCCAGGAACGAGACTGAAGAAAAGCAGAGCTGAAAAAACTCCACATTTTCTCTCCACAGGTTCTACATGGCACAGGGGGACACTGCTGTCTTCAGCTCACTCTTCTTGCTGGCTGGTAGAAAAAAGGCTTGGCAGCAAGGAGCTGATGAGCTCCTGCCCAAGGGCATTCAGGGCTCCCAGCAGCAGGAAAAGGTTATTCTTCAAGGATAAGGTCATCTACTCCCACCTTAAAACATCCAGTCTCTGGTTTTATTTCCCTGCTTCACTGGTCTAATGAAAAGGTGAAGAAGTCTCCCATTCTGTGTCGTCAGCTTCCTCTTTTCAAAAAAATCATACAGAAATGTTGCATAAGGTCATAACTGTGCATCTTTGAGCTTCTGGAAAAAGCATGTGTCATCATGTTTTCTAAATTCCTAAGAAACCCTTCCTCATCTTTTCTACTTCATTTTATATGGAAACATATTTCCTATTCCACAGTGGTGAGCAAAGAAGGAGAAGTGACAACCAAACACTCTCTCACAACTCTTTTTGGAAGGCTAGAACTGCCTTTTTTCTATTTCTTTGTTTTCTCCCTCTCTTCTTGTTATAGCCTATTATTTCAAGATATAGTTCACACAACAAAATAACGCTGTGCTAAGGCCTCCAGTAGCCTCTACAGAAACCATCAGACTACCTGCTCCTGTATCTCCTCAAGCCCACTCCAAATTCCTTCTTATGCCAAGTCTTTGTGTTCTTTCCTTCCAGTTAAATCACATGCTCAAAGTGGCACAGATAAAGGGGAGCTAACATTGTGTGGGCAAAGCCTCTTCTGCAAAACCACCACCTCACCTTGTCTACATCATCTTCTGCTCCCACTTCTCCAGCAGCCAGACCCACACAAATCAGTGCTGTACTCAAGTTTTAATGCTCCCCAGACTGATTTTGACTCTTTCAGCATTTTAGCAGACTAAAGGTACCCATATTCAGTTTAGACTAAGTAGAACTAATACTCCATTTACCAGCAATAAATGCTTCATTACTGTATTTGTCTACCTGATTTGACTTTCTTCACAATTTTTCTTGGAGCTGGCGTAAAGCCTAATTATTTTGGAGAACGTCTGTAAGCTAAGCCCTTTTTAATGTTATCATTAATATTTTTGGTCTCAAATACCTATTTGAAATGCATATAGGTATATATCAGGTCCATACAGGCAGCAGCTAGGTTGTCCTATTACCATTAAGACACTAACATTGCACCTGCTGAAACTGGGTGGAAAAGTCTTTACTAATTAGTTTATGGCAAGGAACTATTTACTTCAGGAGTAGTGCTTTCTAAAGAATAGATTTTTCTTTTAATGGTTGTAACTTCCCAATTACCCCTCTCTTCAGCTTTTTTAAAATTTTGAATTCCCCCAGTAACTCTAACCAGTAGACAATTATTTTCCCTCCTAAACCTCAAAACCACCAGGTGCAGAAAACCCTAAAATAAATGTTCAGGTCTAGAAGGACTAGGAGAATATTCACCAACCATAGTCTTCTTAATTCCCCCACAGGCCACAAACACTACCCAGTTCCCAAACTCCAGCAAGAAAGCACTTAAACCCATGATGTAAAAGCACAGGCAAAAGCTACAGCCAGGAGAGAGAGAACATAGATGATAATAAACTGTAACAGCAGCCCAGGCTGTTGCAAGGTAAAATCAGATTTGTGCAGGAATGAATGCAAATCCTACATGGACCATCCAAAGCAGAGGTGTTCTCCTGCATACTGCAGCACATTCACAGACGTGTTGCTCCCCTGGACAATATGGGCCTACATCTACAGAGCATCAGCAAAGGCAGGACTGAAAGGTGGCACCTACCAACAGCCATGGGTCCCTCCCCACTACATATCTTCAGTCATACCCGTCAGCAAGGGCCCAACAACAGGCAGTATTCCCATGTAGAGACTATCCAGTCATTTTTTAATTATGCTGGTGACCAAAAGCATGGAGATGACTTACTTGCTCCTCCTTCTCCCTTTTTTTTATCTACCTGTTCCTGCAGTGAAACAGGCATAGACAGTACAATCTGCTGACAGATTGTACTTGACACACACCTCCACTCCAACTAGAAAAACAACAAAAAAAAACCCACAGAAGGACTGTAATTTCCAGATGTGACTTACTATGGGAACACCAGTGCTCGTGCATGGAATAGAGCAGAAGTGAGTGAAATACGGAAGAATGAGAGTAAGAGCATAGAGGAGTGGCAGGCACTGATCTCTTTTCTGTGGTGACAGGACCCAAGACAATAGCCTGAAGTTGTGTCAGGGGAGGTTTAGGCTGGATATTAGAAAACGGTTCTTCACCCAGAGGGTGGTTTGGGAACTGGAACAGGCCAGGAAGGGAGAAGAACTGGGAATCACCACTTTTAGCAGTGGTAAACTACTACAGAGGATCATCGTGTCCTGCAGACTGACTTGCATTTAAGTCTGCCTTGACCTATGAAAAAAAGCAGCAATTTGAAAGCAGTCCAGAGACACTGGAACAAGTTGCCCAGAGAATGCATGCCCATCCCTGGCAATGTTCAAGGCCAGTCTGGATGGGGCTCTGAGCAATCTGGTCTAGTGGAAGGTGTCACTGCCCATGGCAGAAGGTTGGAACTGGATGATCATTAAGGTTTCCTCCAACCCATACCATTCCATGATTCCAAATCATCTGGTAACTTATTCCCAGCTTCCAGACAGCAGCACCTCCTATGCTGTACAAACAGTCTTCATGTAGGCTCTGTGATCAACAGCACTGAGAAGATAATCTGTCTCGGTAACTCTTTCAATCGGGTTCATTTTCAGCCAGATCATCTTTGCAGTTCTACTTATAAAGGATGGCACAAACTGATGCCATAGACAGGAACTGCTCCCGACCGGTGGCAACATCATTTTAAACAGACTCCAAATTACAACCTCTGTCTCTTACAAACCCTGGATCACCCAGCCAGCCCACAGTCACACTACCCTGGACAAAGCCACTAGGCTCTCCTGAGGCTCTAAACAGATAGTAGGACCAGTAAGGAAAAAAACCAAAAATAAACTAACCTACACGCATTTTTTTTAACACCTTTAACACACTCAAGATCAAAGGAGTCTGTGTATGCAATCCAGAGATGATCTTGGCTTTCTAAAGTTTAAGATCATAATTGCATTAAGGCATGAAACTTACAGAAAAATTTTTCACTGTGTTCATCCTGTAGTGTTAAATAGAAATGCAAAAATACAGTTTCATTTGGTTTTAATATGACATAACAACCTCAGCTCTTATTAAGAATTTTTATGCAGAGGGCAGAGGTTTGGTTTAATTTTTTTTTCTGAATTTATAACTTCCTCTATTTATTCAGGAAGTTTCAAGAGTAAGGGGACAGGAGAACACAAGCAGATGTCAGCTTCACACTGTTGATAAGTGATTTTTTCCAATTTATACTATTTTAAATTGTGTTTGATATTTCTATTAGCAACACACAAAATAACCACATTCCACAAACAACCTGAATTTGTTAGGAGTCCAGATTTTCCTACATTCATCACAATGCCTTGTAGTGTAGTTCCAATGACACCTCTCATGGAGTGGAGAGACACAGAAGAAACATTGAGCAATCCCAGTGTTTTTCTGATCAATGCAAATGTAGAAAGGAGCATTTATTTGTATGTATAGAGAAAGATAGGAAATCTTGAAATAATAATAATAAAAGAAAGAAGTCAGCCTACACTTGTTGAACTGCCAAATGACACAGACACAAAAAGCAACATTGAGAGAAGTTTGGTTTCTATGCTGGTCACTCAGAATAAGTCTGAAAGAAAAATTATTTTTGTCAGCTCTCAGGTTCTCAGTCTATGCTCAGTACTGGAGATGGCAACTTCTGCTTTTAGGTGAATCAGGTTTTCTCAGTTTAACTCAATTTTTATGAACAAGGCAAATTGAGAAAAGAAGCAACAATTAATGCAAACATACAATGAAAATGGCATTAAAGAATCCATCTAAATATGCAAGAACTAGAAAGCAGTAATACTGCATAAAAAAGAGTTGATGTTTGGAACACTGAAAGAGTTGTGTGGTTTTCAGATGAGCCTTACTACAGACGCAGGATGCTTCTAGGTTCTCTAGTTCACATATCCAGCCTACTTCCCATATCCCCTCTGCTTTTGGGGCAGGATTCTGATGGTGCTAAAGCAAGTAGAAGTTTGGCTGCCATCTGCCCTGCAACAGAACATCCCCTCAGGTGTGGCTTGCACTGTGATCCTCCTGTTGGTGTGGTATTATTAATTCACCTCCTCCACAGGGAGGATGCAAAGACCTTTCTGTGGGTTCCTTCACCAAACTAGGCCACAGATACCACATTGACTTTCTTTCCACCCACATACAATATCCAGGATCCCAAATCTGAACACAGTTTTTGTCTTGAACTTCCAACAACTGAAGGAGCATGCTCTTGGGAGATCTAATATCAAAGTTCTTCCATAGCCTTGAGGCAATGCTTTGTGCTGTAATTGACAAGTCTGAGGTTTCATCCGATAAAAATCTCACATGGCCTGACATTGTGAAAAGCAGCAACCCTATGTGTCCCGTAGGAATTCTGAAAGACACCAAAGCTACACTGCAACTTCTGGCTCCCACAGGGTAATGAAGGACATCTTCTTCCCTACTCCAGACATTCAGCAATGTGACTAGGATAAGTACAATGCTTTGAATTTGGATGGAGAAAGGATTCTGGAGGGGAAGGCTGACAAAGGATGAGGATCTACCAAGAGCATCCTGGTATTTAAAACAGGTGTTTGCAAGGCTAGAAACTTGCATGCCAAGTTGAACTGCTACTGATTTACTTCATGCACTTGGGCAGATCAGTCTGACTTTCAGGGTCTTGATTTTCACATAGAGAGATGATGGATTATTTTACCTTGTTAAAATTATCATGAAACATTTACATATAGTCAACACACACATAACAATAATGCAACTATACAAACAAAACCATGGTGTGAAACCATGCCTATTTAGTTTAGTGAAAAACAGTAAAGTGCTTGCATTCCTGATCTCCTGCCCTAATCCACCACTTTAGAATTCAAGTTTTACAGAGAAGACAACAGAACTAGCTACGTTTTTCATTAAAGTAGGACATTATACTTGCCGCCACAACTACCCTCTCCAGTTGTCTAAGCACCATCACCTCTTCCTTTCAATTGTATGCTCTTTGAAACCTGTAATCTTCTATTTCCTGGTAGGCCTATAGCACTTGGGCTAAAATGCACAGAGTAGTAGCAGCATGCCAATTTACATAATGCAAGATAACAAACTGCCGTGACTCACAGAAAAAGTTACAAGAAGATACTCTGTTAATCATGCCTTATTCCCACTCATTTAGAACTCCGCAAAAGCAGGGCAGGTGACCTAAGAAATTGCAGCTAAGACTTAACATGGGCTGACTCATGCAGGTGTGCAGTGCCCTGGATTCTCCACTGATCCTCTCTGCACACATGGATCCCCAACACTCTCTTAGAAAAAGGATCTCGCCATATCAAATAAAACAAGTTGAAGACCTCTGGAATAATGCGAGGAGGAAATAACAGGGAGTTGTTCTGAACTCTCAGCAGCAGAAAAGTTCCTTTTTAAACAGCCCCCTTTTTAGGCACATTCAGGAAAGTCCCAATAAAAAAAAAAAAAAAAACCAAAACCCAAAGTCAGAAGAAATCCCTTAGACTAGAGGAATTAAAGGTCTTCATAGATTAAATCATCATTTTTGGCCCATCTAGCAATAGCAGCTCGCTCTGATGACAGAAAGTTTGTACATCCATCTTCAAGTTTAAAAATGAACAAATTTTGTTTATACGTTTCATGTTCACAGCCCAGCGCAAAAGCTATGCGTGTGAGGACTGTGCTCCTAAGGCACAGCGGTGACATTTGGATTAAGAAGGCATTTGATTAGCATTTTAACAGCAGATAATAGTAATAATTTACTTCTAAAAAAAAAAAAAAAAAAAAACCAAACAAAAACAAAAAACAAAAACCAAACCAAAACCCAAAAAAAACAAACTAAAAAATCCAACGCATCAAACAAACCCAATTGCTAAAAAAACTCCCCAAACCAGCACAAAACGATTGAGAACTTCGATGATTTGTCCATGAGCAAGAACAAACACAGGAATTCAAACTAAACAGCACTTTCACGTTTAGAGGTGACAAGAATACTTCTACAATAAAAGCTGGTTTCCTGACTTCTTTAACACTTCAGGACGCGGAGGAGGCTGCCCTTTTGCTGTGGTGCTGCTTCCTTAGCAGCGCGGGGTAATCTCGGGGCAGGAATCAACAGCCTGTGCACGAGTGCAACAAAAATCGCACACATCCCCACCCCAAACTTCCCGTTATCACCAGTTTGAAACAAACGGGGCACGGGAACCTGCCGGTTGAGTGGGCAGTTCCTGAACGTGACGATGGGCCGATACGTAATTCTAGTTTTAGGTCTAAACCGGGAGGGAGGCAGCCGCCCGGTTGTGCCCGCCGCCCCTGGGCAGGGCAGCGAGCGAGCGGCCGGGGACAGCCGCCCCGCGCACGGAGCCACTGTCGCAGGGCTCGTGAGGGACTGGGGGCAGCTGGGGCAGCTCCCCGGGCACCTCAGAACCCCCTGCTGATCCCTACCGCGCCCGCCCCCGCCGCTCCCCTCCGAGGCAGAACAAGCCCGGCCGAATGGCCGGGGAGCGGAAGCCGAGGGTGCCCCGCTCCCGCTGCCCCGGGCAGCATGGAGAGAAGGACGAAGAAAAGAGAAGGAGTCGGAAAGGTCCCCACTGCCCACAGCTTACCTTGCAGGGGCGTAAGGCACAGGAGTGAAGCCAGCAGCCACATCTCTGCGCACACGATCACTGCCCCGGCGGAAACCAAAACCCGGCAGTGGCCGCGGCCGTAGCCACGCCCGCCCCGCCCCGCCCCGCCCCGCCCGGCGCCCAGCGCCGCCAGCGTCGCTTTCCGCTAAGAGGCCCCCGAGAGCGCTTCTTCTGGAAAATCCGAGGCTGTGGGGAAAAGGGGTTTCAGCTGCGGGGGCTGCCTCCGGTGTGCCCTGTGCGGTGCCAGATGGCATACAGAGCCTTGGAGTGCTAGGTGGTGCCGTGAAAGGGTTTGTGGTTCATGGGGCGCAGCTCCAGCAATTGCTGACGACAGAAGTTGTCGTGTTGCTCTTACATCAGGGAGGTTCAGCTCTGATAATTGAAAACCTGAAAGTAAATCAATTTAGTGTGGAGTGGGAGCCGCGGAGGTTAAGTGAGGAAAGAATTTCAGCAGGCGGCATACAGCTCAACCCCTCAGAAAATGATCACAGAATAGTTTGGGTCAGTTCCAACCCCTCTGCCATGGGCAGGGACACCTCTGGCTCCCAATACTCCCTGGAGCCCAGTCGTGCTCCCAAAAATGTCGTCTATTCTTTTCGAGAAACACATGCTAATATCTCCTTTTTGCGGGGTGGGCTCAAGGCTAAGCCTGGCCATGCTCTCTTGTTCCACCCAAAGTGAGGTTGGTCTCTGGGGGTGGTGAGTGAAGGAAAAGAAATAGAATAGAAACCAACTCTGACTTTTAGGTGTTTTCTTTGACACCAGCTGCTCAGCAACACATTCACAAAACTCAAACACACTTAGATTCTGTTTCATTGATGACTGGCTTCTTGACACTGCTGAGTGTTTTTGAGGAAGAAAACACAACAGTTTGGAAAACAGAAGTGTGGTAGTCAAATTGGCTAAGATGGACTGGGGCTTAACCCAGGTACCCTACACAGAGGGCATGAATCTGAGTAAGAAGCAAAGGCCTTAGACATAAGGTCTGGCCCCTGCCCTGCAGATGCGAAGGCTTTGGCCTAAAACCAAGAGACTTGTGGGAACATGTTGTTATAAATGACAATATAGTATTGGCTTTCACATTTATGTATTAGACTTTACAAGTTATTATTAACCACAAAGATTTTGATATAGTACAATTTGTCTGTTATAATCTGTATTGGCTTGAAAGCAAAACCAGTGCGAGACTCCAAGTCAGTAATACAATTTAATAGGAAAAAAGAGAAAAAATAAAATACATGCAATAATACAAAAGAAAACCACTGACAGAGTCAGAATACAACCTGACACCCTGTCAGTCAGGGTGTTGGTAGCAGTCCGTATAAATGGTGGCTGCAGTCCTCCTGGATGACAGATGTGGTTCAGTTGAAGCAGTGCTCCTGTACAAGGTGCAGTTTTCCTCGGAAGGTCTAGTGATGATGTGGAAAAGGTCCGACTTTCCTCTGGGATCCAGTGGAAAGGTCTGCCTTCGCGCCCCAAATCCCAGTTTTTTATCTAGGTAGGAAAGGCTTGGCTCCTGCCCCTGGTTGGGGCATCTCCCAATGGGATGATGTAATCTTATCAGTCACACAATAGGACTTAATGGCCCATTAACGGAATATATCTTCTGGAGGAAGGATGGGTTGTGAAAAGATAACGATGATCATCCCCCTGATTTTATCAGATGGCACATCAGCAGAGGATATCTCTCACAGAGATAAGGATCACCACCCCTCCTACATTTTAACAGATGGTGATAGAATACACATTTTTGCATTGTACCCCAGGACATAATCTTACCTAACATTAGTTTATTTTTAACCTTTTTGCTTTCTTCATGTACATTGAAAGACACCCTAAAAACTTTTGTGGAATTACCCAAGATAGTCATCAGTGTAACAAAATGCAATTTTTTTTTACTGAAAAGCTGCTTATTTCCTTTCAAAAATGCTTATAACAGGGCATTAGAAGAGAAAGTTTTTGCAATAAGCATAGATTTGTATTTTTAAACTTACTTTTGCCCCATTAATTAAGTGATACTTTCACTGTAACCAATGAGAATAATATTTAAGACATGCTGTAAGTCGTTTTCAGGTAAAAAATTCTACATCACTCTCTGCCTTTGGATTAGAAAAATTATTTATTGTATTTTTAAAATGTTTTTTCCTCCCATATAGCTATTATTTTATTTCCCCTTGAAATATATTATTGTGCATTAGTTCCAAATTAAACCAAACAAATCAGAACAATTAGAATCAGTTTTCAAACTTTGTGATTCATAAGTTTGTAATTTGTAACTTTGTTAAACACTTAGTGCTGTCGAGGCATAAGGAGTAGGACCCTAGAAAATATTTTATAAGGGGTGTCCCTCGAAAGAGACTACTCCAGTGTTTGTAATTTAATTTTGTTTAGTTAGATGTAAGAGGCACCTTCCAGGAGAGAGGAGTAAAACTTTTAAAAATTAACTTAACATGGGGCACCCCCTGGGGACGATCACTCTGACCTTTGAAATAATATAATACATAATGCACAAGCTTTGTTTTCTTTGTTGAATTAATTTAGTGTCCAGCCATCTTCTGCAGAGATGGTCTAAGCACGAAAATGGTTAATATAACATTCAAGTAATTATTAATTCTCTACCCTGCTTGCAAGGAAAGAGTTAAAAGAAGGCTGTAGGCAAAGTCATTGCCTGCTGCCTAACTTGATTGTCATGTCCAAAGTAAGCTTCGGAATGCAAATGAGAGAGAATTTTACCAGGGGAAAACTTCGAAGTTTTGAACCTAAGGCATGCTCTGAAATTCAGTCTTATAACAATTTTTTTGTGGTGATCAGCAGAAAAATTGAAGAAATGTACAAAACTGTTCTAATAAAGAGCAAAATGTTTTCACTGAGATCTGATAACAAAGAAACATGTCTACCTTGAATTTAAAATTGGCAAAAGTCAACAAACTACTACCAAATAGTGCCATGTTTAGCCACTGAAAAATCAAAACCTGGTCATCAACCTGGCAAAATTAGAATCCAGTCAATAAAATACAGTGAAATAGTATACAGACTAGATGAAGAGCAAAATTAAGATAAATTAGAAGAAAAGGAGCAACTGTTATCTATAAAGTTGATAAAGCTAAATACTCCAGGCAAAAAAATCTACTGCCCTGAAAGAGAGGCAACTCAAATAGCTGAACCACTCTTCCCACTGAACATAAAATCAGTTAGAAGAAACCCTACTGAAAAACTGTGGGGCAAAACATGAAAACTAAAACCCTATCTAAATAATAATAACATGATATAATTAACAGCTTGTTACACTTAGGCATACTCTTTGCCCAAGTATTCTCTTTTTTTAAGAATTCCAAACATCCCTGCACTGAAGATAAGGAGAATGAATTTAGGAGCAAGAAAACTGCAAGCAGCAGATTCATGCCTAGATGTGGTAACTATTTCTTCACTTTAGCCTCTGTCATGTTGTAAAATACTAAAAAAAGGTTTTATTTTCTTTTTATATTGGTCTGTGGATGCTGAGTGGATACTTACTTCAACCTCCTTCGACTGCATCCCACTCCCAGTGCATTACTCTGGTGGAGAAGACTCCAGGTGCAGACCTTAGAGTCTCAAAGCATGCTCAGCTCCCAGCAGCTTGTCTGTCTGTCCTGGAGAGCACCAGCACAGCACAGTGCTGTGAAGGAGGCTCTCACCACATGTTTATCTCTCAGTCAGATCTCTCCTAGTACACTTGTCCCTCGAATTCATGGGAGCAGCTGTGGCGGGCTATTCATCACCTCTTCGAGAAACCTCAGCTTTGCACTTCACACAACAGAATCAGAAAAAAAAATTGGCAGCCGTGGATATCTCTGAGCAGAGGTCCTTCAGAGTGAACACTGAAGTTATTCCAACTCTGAAGGATTTTTCTTCTCTTCTAGGAGTTACTCTAAGCTCCTTTAACTCGTCGCTGAAGGCTGCAGCATGAGCTGGAATGACACTTCATCTTGAGCTGAGCAATGCTGTCTCATTCAGTTCTTACAAAAACAGAATAATACTGATCCTTTCTTCACATCTGTGTTGGAATGTCATTTATGTAACTCACAAGTGGAGATAGGCTCATCCCATAAATTCCTTTTGCTCAGTGACGTGGAACCTTTCTGTTCCCTCGGTTACCTTTTCCCCTCTTAATCTCTGACAAGTGTCAAAGGGAGCTCCCTACACTGTAGAGGCTCCAAGTCACAGTGTTTACACCAGAAATATAACATGGTCATCTTTCTGCAGCACTATCATTGCAGAAGCACACGTTCTCTGCTGCTGATTCATCCTCTTGTCAGGTAAAATGTTCTCCCAAGTTGTCAGAGGCTTTGGATTGAATCTTATTTCTGGGAAGATGTTTGCACACTACAACTTTCTTGTAGGTCATGAAATCTTGGTGGTTAGGAGAGAAAAATCTGAACTAGACAGTTTCACTTTCAAACAGGTTATTTTAGGGTGGAAGAAACCTCAAGAGGTCACTCACATGCACTTAAGGCAGGCCTATGTTCTTCCTACTGAGCTGCTCCACATTGTAGAAGATGATTAGGGCCTCACAGGGCAGAGAAAGTGAGAGAGAAACTTGAACCTGGAGGCTGATGCCCTCACCTAAGCTCTTCTACTTGGCAATACATGGTAAGGATGCCTTTTCCTTTATGCATATAGGCATACCAGGTGGAAGATCCATAAAGTACTCAAAAAAGGCTCAGATGCTGGTTTTCCTCCTTTCCTGACAGAGTACCCAAGCAGACTTGCCCATGTTTTCTCTTCCTCAGTTGCCAAGACAATCTTTAATGTTTACTTCCTTCTCTGTCATTGCTGGGACACACTTCTGAAAGCAGGGAGTCAAATTGCTTTTTGTTGAGATGAGAACTAGTCCTCGTTCCTCTGTCAATCCTGGGAACGATACACAGGAGTTTACATGCTTAACACAAAGCCATGGTTTCTACTTCACAGGCAAATGGCAGAAATTCTTGAGACCAAGTATTTCAACAGTAGGGGGGGAATCCAGAACTTAATGAACAGTGAGCTAAGCTCTGAGTGTATTTCATGCCCTTCTTCGAATGCAAAGGCTGCAGGGAGAGGTTTTAAATAGTGATCATTTGCTTATCTCACACTTGGCTTCCCCCAGGGTCTGCTGCTGCTACCCTAACTGCATTGTTTCTAGTATCAAAAATTAGTTTTCCAGGCTAAGTGAATTTTCCTGATCAGATTTCCACTTGACCACTGGGTATGTGCAGTGCTTATATGCCTCTGCCAGCTGTTGCTTTGTGTGTGAGGACTCAACATTTTCATCTGAGCTGGGGACTTTCAGCATTTGCTTGAATGTGCAGACAGCACATTTTTAAAATTTTCTTTTTAATTAAAAGAATTTGTGCATAAAATCAAGTTTGTTTGCTTTTGTTATCCCTGACATTCTCAAGCAAATCACACTGTGCTTCATGACTGCACTGTAAGGGACTGTTAAAATAAATCTACCATGGTTTGAAAGTCTTTGCAACAGTGCTCCCATTGCCATTTTAATCACTCCCATTGGGAAGCAAAATGAGAGGCATTAAGTTTCTAAATTAATATATAACTACAAATACTCTGTAATTAAGTTTACAAGCAATAAAAGAAAACCCTTCATACCAAATTAGTTTTACTAGCAAAGGCACAGCGTTTTAAGCTCTGTGTAACGCGTGGCTTTTCCTGTTCGAATAAGGAATCACCACAGTGTGCTTCTATAATTAATAAAAAAATACTGGAATTACTAAATCTGAGAATTCAGAAAAAAATACTGCTCAGGAAAGAAAATTTTCAATTTCATTAAGACATTTATTTTTTTTAAAACACCAATTTTGTGCATTTGCAGAGTAGTTAAACACCAGGATGTTGTTTAATGTTGCAAGCTCTGCAAATACACAAAATAAAAACAGATCTGCACATCTGGGCCAAAGTTTTGTTTAACTCTAGGGCTGTAATACTGGTGCCGGATTTATATTACACGACATTTCAAAATTTCCATATGACTTGGCAAAGAAGGAATGGGTCTGTTGGAGTGCATAGGCTTTATCTTACAATCTGAGAATTGTAAGATAAAATAAGATTAATCTGGTTCTGGGAATGGAAAGATGAAGAGTGGGCTGGAAGCCAGGACCTGGCTATTGGCATTCCAGTTTTCACTCTTGGAAAATTGATTGGGTTGACAAACTCAGTCACATATTTGTGAGACACTGAGGACCTGCTTCTCTGACAATAAGCCAGCTTGATCCTGGAGACAAATACTTCAGGGTCAGAAGGTATCTCTGTATGTATCTCTGGGAAGATGCAGTTGGTGTGGGGCTTCAATAGTCCTCCAGGCTAGGCAGCCAAGGCTGCCTAACTTTCAGTGAAAACTGGAGAAATTTATCTCAGAAGACTTGGAAATAAAATTATCTTCTGCCTAAAACAGCCCCAAAGCCTTCAGATGGGACAAACTGGGGTAAGGAAATTACTATCACCAATAGTTCTAAAGAAAAGTAATGTCTGGTGCTTTTTTATTCAAAAGGTCTTTTTTAAGTATTTGAATGCTTATGATGCTGGTGCATTACTGAAGGGCGCCCCCACCCTAAAAATGTAGTCTGAGCATTTTATGGTGATATGGCCACCAGTTACATTTAAGCCAGTCTTTCCCCTCATTTTTCATATGTAATCCACTGTTCTGCCTTATTTGGACTGCTAGGGGTATCTGACCAAAAGTAGAAATACAGGAAAGACAGCAATGCAGTAGGAAAATATGTTGCAAGGCTGATATTAATCTTCCTGGCATGGACTTACTGCAAAGCCTTGTGATAAACCAGCATCCCTAGTCAGAATTTGGCAGAAAGGTAGCAAGGATAAAGCACTGTAATTCTATTGCTTGCTGGGACTGGTTTCACTGGCTGATTTCTGAAGTGAGAAGTTTCCCTTGAGGAAATGGAGGTAGGGAGGAAAGGAAGGTCAACGTCCCCTTTAACCAAAAAGTCAGTGACGCTCTGCTTCAAATTTTGGCTAATGGTTAAGAGCAGAGGTAATTGCTCAAAATCCAAATTTGGTAATTTTCCCAAAAGTGCACAGGCTGATTGATCGTTACAGAGTCGTTAGCTGATCATTAACCACAGCTGGTTTTGCCCTGTACAATCCTTATATTTGTATCGGACAAACAGGAAGATGGTTGAAGATCCGAAGAGAAAACTGCTCATTGTTCTTGCTGTCCTCTTGCTGCCCAGCTCAGCACAAACAGGTAAGAAAAACATGAGTGCCTGGCAAGGGATTGAAGGTTTTACAGAGAAGGATCTGAATTCAATTCTCCCTAAATAAGCTGTATGTCAAGAGGTCCTTGCAATAATCTTGTTAGGTGCCAGGGAGAAAAAGTAGTGCAAGAATGAGTCCTTTCTTCTCTTATGCTTTGATTCAATCACTCTTAGTGATTTCATTCCATTAACCTCATTTACAAGAGTAATCCAGGTTTACTCTAAAGTGTAAGGATACAGAAAAGGGAGCACTTGGCCTCTGGCAGTGGCTTCTCCTGCTTCAAAAACTCAGCAAGTGTGATTTGCAGTAGCTGAGAGAAAATAAACAAATGCCACAGTTCCATTTCCTTCTTTAACTGTACCAACAACAAGACTGCCTTAGTGATCACATTACAGTTCCATATCACTTGGAGCTTCACTGCAGTACAACTCCTGCCGTGCCTTTACTGATGATTCCCCTAATCTTATATCACTTCTGACACACACTGTGCTGGCACTGGACCCACTTTTGCTACTTAGACTGGCTCATGACCCACATTTTTTCCAAGCTAATCTCTAAAAATGTTTCTTTCTTCCTTGTCAGTGCACAGTAAGACTAAAATAAACAACAGTAAGGGATAGTCACATCTTTCTAGGGGAATCTGAATATTAAATCTCACCCCTTTGTGCTGACCCGTAGGCCATGTTTTGTCTCGCTGGTGTAAAGTGTCTTCTGAGGGAAATTGGGAAGATGGTTGTTTGATTTAAGAATACATAAATGAATAATTATTTTATCATATGTCAGATTCAAGGTTGTTTCACTTCCTCCAATTCAGAAAGGGAAGGTCCGTGTATTGTTATTGCAGCAGGATGTCACTACGCCAGCTCTTAAAGTAGCACTGCTAGTGACATATACTGCTGAACTTTTGTGCTTACTTTTTAGCCTTTATTTGCTCGGCTGTTTTACTAGCTACAGGTGGAATGTTTAGTTTTTTCTATCTAGGTCAAAGTACCTTCCAGCAGCAACCTTTTCCTTCTCAAAAAGCATTTTCATGCAGTAAATATATCAATTGTGAAATTATCATTGGCATATTTTTCATCAGCATTCTCATATTTTATCATCAGTATTCTCATCCTTATTTCTGGATTTTTGATGCAACTGTCAGCTAGACTTGTACCTTCCACTAAGCCTACCAGAATTTGAATAGAAGTTTCCCCATTCAGTGGTGACTACCTGTCAGCAACCATTTTTTAAAAAATCTAACAGCCACCTCATAAATGTACTAAGTAGCTGGTGTAGGTGGCCAATCTGCTAAAAAGACCCAGCAAAATACCACTCACTTCATGGTAAAACAACTCTCAGAAGTCAAAACTGGTTAGACATCCGTGGTTATTTTCCCAGCCAGAGCTGAAATTACATCAAAGGACACAAACAACTTTATCAGTCAGGTAAAGTTTCCAGAATTGTCTCATTTTAATTTATGCTCCATACTTTTAATCTTTATCAATAGAAGTGAAGTTGCTATCTTCATTTTCCTAATGAATTAGAATGAGGGGATTTTTTTCCCATTGCACAAACATAGACTAAATGTACCACTCCCTCCTCCCTGTGCAGTGAATACAGACAGACTCTCAGGGCATCACTGCACTGACTTCCAGACAGCCAATTTTCTACGGGGCAGCAAACTTAAGGTCCAGTTTCTTCTGTTCACTCCTTCGAGCCCCAGCTGTGGAGAACTGATTTCAGCTGATGATGGCATCAAGAACTGCAGTTTCAACAGCAACCTGAAAACCAAAATCATCATCCATGGCTTCAGGTGAGAGAAAGAAGAGCACTGTGACTAAGTTTTCACTGGTAAATCAAATACTGTAGGAGCATTCCGAAACACTGGGTGGGCTGGCATGCAACTCTCCTGCTTGTGTGACCTTCTTATCTCCCCAGCAGAGTGGCTGCATGCAAAACAACTGCTAAGAACAGAGACTGGGATTCTCAGCTCAAATTGGAACCAGGAATTTTCTGGGAAGCTGTTGGCAGAAAATGCTGCTGACACCCCACATTACAGCACAATTTGAAGTCTTTTAGTTTGTGACCAGCTGCCCTTTCTTGTGTGTGCTTCACACTTTAGAGCCTAAAAAAAGTTAGAAATTAGTATCAAAATCTTCCTTCCTTCCTTCCTTCCTTCCTTCCTTCCTTCCTTCCTTCCTTCCTTCCTTCCTTCCTTCCTTCCTTCCTTCCTTCCTTCCTTCCTTTTCTTGCTCTCTTTCTCTCTCTCTTCCTTCACATCTTTCTTTCCTTTTATCAACATTTTTAGTTAAGAAGTCTTGTCTTTAAGATTCTTGTCCCTTCAAATTGTCTGCTTGGATTTCATGCCCAATAGCTCGGATTAATTAGCTATTTAGAACCCCAAGCAGACAGATTATCCTTCTGTTCTTGAAAGTGTTGGGATTGGAGCTGAGTTTTTTAAAAAACTTACATCATTCTGCAAGCTTCTGTGCCATTTTTCAGTCAGGTATGACCATATAATATTATTTGTTTTGAAGTGCAAAAGCCTGAATAGAAAGAGCATAGAAAACCAGGATGAAACCACAGCAGATATTGCAGGGTCTTCTCAGAAAACCATCTGTTGCCTTCAAGCAAGATAGCACACTCTTCACCAGATGGCACTAGGGAAGCTGGGTAGAACAGAGCCTCCTTGGTTTTCCTGGAATTCTTTGGTATAGGTTATTTTTTCTGATTGTCTAGAGATGAGAAAATGTAGCAGTGAAAGACTAGGTGATGTGGCCAAGGACTTCCAGCCAGTGGCAGCAGAGAAGGATCCAGGTGTCCCAGTTACCCCAGTCACAGGTGGGCTCTGTGGTGGCTTAATGAAACATCATAGAGAGAAATCTCAGTCTGAGCCCTGCAAATGTTATCTCATTCACTAAAATATCTGGTTCCCTCCTGAATCAGAGCATTCTGGAAAGTGTTATTACACCACTGCAAAAAAAATTTCCAGGTGTGGGTGTCTGGTACCAAAAATAACTTTCAGCCACTGTCTGGCAGCCTCCTCTGAGATATGTGAAGCTCCAGCACCAGTGAACAACACAGTGGCACATGCCCTGCTTGGGGAACACCTAACATCCTTGTCTCTGGTGAGTCCACAGGGCTTTGGGTACCAAACCTTCCTGGATTGAAGGGCTTGTCCAGGCCATACTTCACACCAGCCAGGTGAATGTGATCGCAGTAGACTGGGTTTATGGGTCTACAGGAGCCTATCCCTCTGCAGTGGAAAATGTCACACAGCTGGCCCTCGCCATCTCACAGTTCATCAGCAAGCTCCTGGTAAGCCATTGTGCATTTCCAGTGCAGGGAGTATGTCCAGGGAGCTGCTCCCAACCTGCTGTATCCAGAGTTGCACAAGTGGATTTTTTATTCCAGATTTTTCCTTTTTCCCACTTTCAATCCAGGCTTGAGCATGCCACCATTTTTCTTCTTCCTTTTGAGTTTTGACATTTTCTGGGAAAAAATCCAGTTGTCAGCTGCCTCTCCAGTTCAGAACAAACCTAAAACCTGCCTTGGGTTTTCTCAGATCCATATTCACTGGACAGTCTTCTTCTTCTGCTGAGAAATGTTGTCCAGGAAGCTGGAGGGAGGGAGATTTGAGGCTATATTAAATTTGCTCTGGGCTTCAGATATACTCCTCAGCATTTGGAAATACCCAGATGTGTGCCATTCTGTTCATGCAAAGCACAGCTGAACAAGACTTCTGCAATCAGAGTGATGAATCCTTTTGTTAACCAGCCACATGTAAACTCCATTAAATGTTTTCAGTGCTGACCAACCTGTTTAGGGCTGGATTTGCACCTGTGGACCCAAAGAAAGGCTCGGAAAAGCAGAAAGGGCAATACCCATCATTTCCTTAAGTATTTGGTTTTCCACTGTACACATCAAAAGCAATCCTATATTAAGAGAGTTATAGAGCTGCTTTGTGGGCTGGGACAGGGTATTTCACCTTTCTGCTACAGAAACAATAATTTGTATTATTGTCACCCTGCAGGCCCTGGGAGTCTCAGGGACATCTATCCACATCATTGGGGTAAGCCTTGGAGCACACGTTGGGGGCCTGGTGGGGCACTTCCATGGTGGTCGCCTGGGACAGATAACAGGTATCATCAAACTGAGTCTGGGGTCCTCACCTGTCCTTCAAGAGAGAAAATGGAAGAGAAAAAAGGGGAGTCATTCAGAGTGGTCTTTCAATTTTGTAAGGGCTCAGTGGATCCAAGCTTATGGGTTTCTTCCTAAATTTTGACAGCACCTTTCCGACATCAGTCCCCTCCATGCTGCCAAAAGAACACAAGTATTTGCAAAAAGGTCCTTCCAGCTCTGCTACACTCTTCAAATTGGTGCCATCTTAGCAAAGTAAGAGCCCTCACGACTAGTGGAAACCCACAACACCTAGAAGCTTTGCTTCCAAATTATAGTACGTACATGTGGTTCTCAGAATTAAAGCCCACAATGCAATTGTGGGGGGAGCAGCAGGAGTGAGCTGCTCGGCAAGAAAATGTGAGCTAATGGCCAAGGGGACAGTAAGGTGGGCAGTGGCCTCACAGACAGGGAGTACAGTTCTACTGTGTCTGGGCAAGACGAGCAGAGCAGGTCCAGTGACAGGAACCAGGGTCATCCACACTCCAGTGATCACCAGGCAAGTTTGTAGTGCTAAGGCAAGCCCGAGATCAAGCTAGGAAGTCAAGTCAGGACCAAGAAGGCCCAACAAGGCAAAGGTCAGGGCGTGGCATCCCTACCACACAGCTCAGGCAAGGAACAAAGGTAAGAGCCTGAGCCAGCGTTGGGAGGACCCAGATGAGTCTCCTTGCTCTTACCTCCCACAAGCTGTCTGTTTTCACAGTAAGATGGCTTAATGCTACTCAACTGTACCAAATCAGAGCTGACCTTAAACACAGCCAGACTCTGGGGTGTGAGAAAGATGCTCCACTGAGGGAATTGCAAAGCAAAATGGTAATAGGCTGATCCTGTCATTTTGAGTTTTTGGTGCACTCAGGACTTGTCCAGCCTTTAGGTGTGGAGCATGAATAAAGTCACAGAATCATTTAGGTAAGAAGAAACTTTGGAAGGTTTCTAGTACACACACCACCACCATCACCCCTCCTCAAAATAGGGCTGCATTGTATGTCATATCAGATTGTCAATGATTTCACTAAATTCTGGGAATCCCCAACAGTAGAGATTCATTTTGATAGGAGGGGAATGCCACTAAGAAGGAACAGACATAAAGTCTCCAGTAGTGTGGCCTCAGCTCTCAGTCTGCCTCAGCCCATGCTGGGCTGTCTCATAGAGGTATCCTCAGTGGGAGGTCTCACTGCACTCTTGGCAAGGCTGTCCAGAGAAAAGTTGGTTCCGTTTTCACATCTACCCATGCTGCATGAAATACAGGCATTTCTTAAGAGGAGGTGAATTTCATGTTGAGCCCTTGTTAAAGCTGTGAATCAAAGTTTACATTAGGAGAAAACTGGAGTAGCCTCTGTCCTGCACCCTAATTTCATGATCAGTGATGTCTTCAGATGAGCAGAAGCAGACACATTTCCATGAAACCATGGTAATTAACTTCACAGTTAAACACTCTTCCCGTTCATCTTGTCCACATGTAACAGAAGCTCTGTAGAGTTATTTATTCCATTTTTAACT
The DNA here is from genome assembly GCF_052056855.1 of Sturnus vulgaris. Lineage (NCBI taxonomy): Eukaryota > Metazoa > Chordata > Aves > Passeriformes > Sturnidae > Sturnus > Sturnus vulgaris. The sequence continues at coordinate 29,310,545 of NC_142244.1, forward strand.
CTGATAGAATACAATCCCTTTTCTACATTCTTGTTTATCCTATGATTTCATAGGCGTACTGGTCATTGCAGATTCCAGTTCAGATTTAGGAGCCTGAATACAGGTTAGGTTAGACCCAAGATATGCCTGATCTCATCTCATGCCTCCTCACACACATGCGTACACTCGCACAGGAATTTGATCCCAGAGCCACAATTTGCTGAAGTGTTTTAAATCACCTAAGAGCTCTGTGGAGCAAAACTAGAGGGAGTCTTGGATATCAGAGCACAGACTTTATTTTTCCAAAGTGAGTTACTTTAATCCGTTTCTTTAATCCTGTTCCAGTGGATATCTCCCTGTGCAGGAAATAAACTGCAGGAATGAACAGCACTTACCAAACTTAGAAAAGAACATTTTGTTTCAATACTTGCAAAGGAAATGAAAATGCTTGAAGGAATTAATTTGCATGCTTCCTTAGCAAAGATGTACATCTCAATGGAGTTTATGCAGCTTGTGCTTGGAGAAGGAAGGGGTAGAGGAGAGAGGATAGAAATGTGCTTGCCTTGGAGCTGTGCTAGAATTGACTGCTGTTCATATTAGGTTTCTGCCTCCTCATTAAGAACCTCATGCCACACTAAATAACAATTTTCAGTATCTTTTAAAGGTTTTAACTACAACTTGTACTGTAGAAGTAGGTGGGGAACCTCTCAGCTTTTTGTACATATCAAGATTAAAGAGCATTAAAGTCTTATTTTTAGTTTTTATTTACAGAAAGAACAGGAAAGAAAGTTTTTTCGTCCTTTTCCTCCTTCCCTTTCCCCTCATAAATGCAGACATGCCCATTTGTATATTGTTGATATTGCCTTCTCCATAGAGAATTAATGAGACTGAGTCCAAAGCTGTGAAACCAGCCAGCTCTGAGGTTAAGTGGCATGTGGAGCAGACCTGCTTCTTAAACTATTGTTGCCTAGGGAGTGAAAAAAAGTCTTGTGAGGTTACTTTCCTATAAAACAAGAACAGGATAAACCTCAGATTTATTTTTTTTTTTAATCTGCTTCTTGGTATACTTCAAGGATACTTTTCTGTGTTCCTTTGAATCCAAAGTAGTTGCTCTAGGAGCAAGTTTTAGGCAAAAATGTAGATGGTTGCTAAAGACTCCATTTTATTTGTGGGGAAAGGGCTCAGAAGCCTCTTTGTTTTAAAATTATTAGGTAATATGAAACTTTTGTAATTCCTAAGTTGGTTAATGCCTGGGGTGCTGAATTCACCACCTAACTGCAGATCTCCAGTGACATTTCTCAGACTGTAGTGCTAGTAGACTCGACAATATTGGGAAGGCATTAAAAAGTTTGATTCTCTTTCACCAAAACGCCAAGAGACACTATGCACTTACTCTGTCAGAGCTATTTAAAGTTCAGTCATGGCTTTACAGCCTAGAACCTTGAGTTAAAACACTGCTAAAAGGGTGTGGAACAGCGAGGACAATACAAGGAAGCTGTAGTGGAAGTTGGCTCTGGCAGAAACTATTCTGGAGCTTAATTACTGAGACCTGGGAATAATTTTTTATTTCTGCCTCGCACTATTGTAAAGATATAGATAAAATAACTGGTCCAGAAATAAGAAAGAGAGGGGCTGAAGAGTACCTGTTGTTGAAGTGTTTGATTTTGTTACAGCCCTGGATCCTGCAGGCCCTAAGTACACCAGAGCCAGCCCCGAAGAGCGCCTGGATCCTGGGGATGCCCTCTTCGTGGAAGCTATTCATACTGATGCTGACAGTAAGCTGGCTTCCCTCTTCCTCAGCCTGTGCTTCTGTTCCTCCTGACATCATTGTTGCTAAGCAGTCTGGAGGTCGTTGTCCTTTTTTGCCAGACTACCATGAGTTCAAGCTCACTCTGAGGAAGTTTCTTGTTAAGAAAGGCTTTGATGATGAATTCATACCCCAGAGCACTTCAAGCAACACAGGTGGAGATTGCTACAGCAGAGTGAGTTTATGCAGAACCAGCTTGGCATGAATTTTACTGCCTGAAGGGAATTTATAGGTCTAGACTCAGTTTTTACCCACCTGATGTAAGAAAGGTGCCACCAAGAGTGCTGTCGGAAAGTAACAGAGTCAAACCAACAGCTGGTGCAACAGAGTAACTTCTCTAAATCACTGAGGATCTACATAGGCAGAACATGGGCTGAAGAGTAATGTGGTGCATTTGAGTCACACCTTTCACCTGGAGACCCTGAAAACCTCTACCAACATGACTCTCAATTATCCTTCATAATCCTACATTAAGGCTGTGGTCAGTTTAGTTTCTCCTTTACATAGAATCAAGAACCAGAGTCACTGAGGACGTAAGACACAGTTTCCAGTAATTTTGATGGCAGGGCATGGAACATTTTCTGCTCCATGCATCAAATCTGCACATGTAGAAGCAGGAAATACGACCTTGATGTCTCCAGCATTAGGGCTGGCTCCAGTACTACTAATACTCAACCAATTATTGGGACCTGTCATCAACATGTAGGGTCAAGCCTACAAAAGAGCCAAGTCTGAGAATGAAGTGGCATTTCACCTCCTTTCAGATTTCGGGATCCGGATTCCAGTAGGCCACATCGATTATTTTGTCAATGGAGGCAAAGATCAGCCAGGATGCCCCCGATTCTTCTCTGCAGGTAAGAACACTCACTGGCCAAGCACGAGCACTCTCATGGCCATTTGAAAATGCTGTTTGGCAAGTAGCTCTTGCTACAGCCAGGGCAGTCAGAAAATGAGACAAACATATTCACAGCCCACGTCTGTTCTCAGCAGTACAAGAAGCAGGTGAATTTAAAATCATATACTTATCAAGAGTCTTGGAAGCACCACTGTCAAGAGATGCGATTTTGGTGATGTTTCTCTGTGACACAAAACCCTAGCTTCAGTAGAGATGACACTTTGCTAGAAAGGCTGTTAGGTAGCACTAACAAAAGCTGCTTTTTGTTTTCATGCTGGGAGTTGTGTCTACTTAGAGAGACAGTTCATGCAATTACTGTCCTTTTCTTCTAGAGAAGAGAACTTTCCACAGGAAACAGTGAGGGCTTATTAACATTCAAATATGTCCTGCATGAGTCAACAGCTTTGTCATCTTACCTGGGATACCTACGGTACCTCATTTCCCATAGCTGCGGTTTCAGTGCAGGTGGGAGTCAAAGCTGCTGCACCCCCTTACAGAGAGCTTGATTGATGGCCTGGCTGATGGGACACTGACAAATATATGATAGTCCTGTGGTCCCTCTTATAAGGGACTTAGTCTGAGAGATAGATACACTTCTAACTTCGTGCAGAACTTTTCTTGCAGTGGGATCTGGGCTTGTAGCCACAGAAATGCCCTGGAAAATGTTATTAATGAGAAGGTGATCACTGCAGTAAGAGTGTTCCTTCACTCTCAGTTCCTTGGGAATGAACAAAAAGCCTGAAGCCAACAGGAAGACTCATTTTTTCTGGTTGTTTCTTTTCTTGCAGGCTATAACTTTCTGATCTGTGATCACATGCGGGCAGTACATCTCTACATCAGTGCCTTGAACCATCCCTGTCCCATCGTGGGGTTCCCCTGTGCAAACCATCAAGATTTTCTAAATGGTCATTGCCTGGACTGTGCAGAACCCTTCCTGTCCTCCTGTCCCAGAATAGGTACAGTACCAGTATGAGTCCTTCCTGGAGAGGATGACAATACATTCCTGATGGTGTCAGTGCAAAGCACAGATTTCTCCGAGAAGTATTTGCTTTGAATCTGTTTGGGAAGAGTGAGAACCTATTTCGTTTTCAGGCTTCTATAGATACATTATAAAAGCTCATATCTTGTCCAAGGTAGAACAGCAAAATCTTCAACATTTCTGATCTTCAAACATTTCCTAGGGCCTAGATATGTGTTGAAAGAGAGTTTCCAGAATCACCTGCCAGAATCAGTAGGCAATCAGCTCCAAAAAATGTCTTGTTTAAAGAAGCAGCTGGAAATTTTAGTTCAAGCCTGAAGTCCCATTCTTCTACACCACTCAGTGTTGCTGAGTCACCTCCTTCTCATCAACTTCTGCCATGTTCACCTCAAAGATGAACTCTTTAGACTGAGAGAAGGTAATAGATGCCTCTTTTTGGCTTCTGAAACTGGGCTGTGGCATGAGGAAAGTCTTCTGCTACTATTTGTAGTATGGTACCAGAAGAACATAAAGAGAGGCCTTTTTTGGTGTAGGTTGTTTCAGATCAGCCACCTCTTCCCCATCTCACCAAATCATTTTGCCAGCTATTGAACAATGCAGGCTGTGAGTTATGGTGGTTTCCTCATTTGACCAAGGAATTAAATTTCCCTTGTGTTTGCACTGTCATTTACATCTGCACTAAGTTTCCTGACTTGGTAGTCTTTAGTCTTGCTCATGTCAGGAAAATTAATCCACAAACACAAGAGGTTTATGTCCAAAAAGGAGACAGAGGAGTCCTTTTTGCTTTATTCGAATAAAGGGAGAGGCCATGGGACATTCCCCTGGGATGTCTCAAATTTTTGGAGGAAGCAGCCTCTTTTTTTACCTTATTTTCCCGGCCGCATTTCCCTCTCTCTTTCCCCATTGGCTGAGGTGCTTGAGAGGCACAGACTTCCTAGAATGCCTGATATCCGAAATTCCCCTCTAATGTATAACCCTCTCTTTTAATTTTTAATTCTTATAGAATTCATAGTTTTTTCCCCATTGCTTCCTTCATCTTTCTATGTCCAATGTCATTTATCAGCAACCCTACACTTTGTTTGTAAAGGGAAATAACTCTTTCCATTCATCAATCACTGGAATCCATCCCATTCTTTCTTTTATCTCTCAGTGCTAGCCTTATCTACAAGCACATCCACAGCTCGTTTGTAAAGACAAATTCGGCATTCCTCTCACTCATTTTGCACAGATGCAACGGATAGCACAGTTTGTTAGCAGAGGAATAAAAAGAAAGCCACCAAGAAGTTCTCTGGTGATGATTTCCTGGGGTAGCCAGAGGAGGTTTTCTGAGGGAATGTTTACCTGTCAAACAGACACCACAAACTTGTACTTGCTCTGATTTGCACTAGTATAAGAAAGGGACCTGTTCTCCAAGACAGGGGAGTCAGGCAGGGTGAAAGAGGGTGACTGATTATATTTCTGTTCTGTCATTCATGGCTTTCCCTGCACTGACTTTATTTCCTCCTGCAGGCCTGCTGGAGCAGGCAGGTGTCAACGTGAGCAGGCTGCCGCCGGAAGTGAAAGTTTTTTTAATGACTGGTCCTTCAGCCCCATTCTGTGGTAAGTAGCATGAGAGAAAAAGGAGTCTGAAGGGTGTTGGCCAATGAGGCAGGTCCTCTGAGGAGCCTAGGTAGTTACATTGTGCTACCCCATCAGAGTCAGCTGCTGTGGGCCATGGGGTCTGAGACACACCACTGAAGAGCAGTAACCCTGCACATCTCCTCCATAAAGCCTTTTCCAACAGATTTGTTAGTGTGGGCATAGCCCTGAACTAACACAGCCACATGGTTTCAGGGCTGAAGTAAAAGAGATTGAAAATGCCTGTTCACACTGGGCTATACAGACATGCCCCCTTTGCCTCACATAGCACAGAGACTTGATTCTTTCTTATGTCTGTTTAATCTTTTCTGCTGGTGGGGCAGGGAATTGAGTGCTAAAGCCCCTCTTTTGTTATGGGTAGGTCCTACAGATAGTACATGTCCTCACTCCCACATTCTTTGCTTCTTGCTCAGTCTACCACAGCCTGGTTGAGTTTCATTTGTGGAAGAAAAGAAACAGAGTCACCAGCATTGAGATCAGTTTCAGCAGTAACAGCACCAAGGACACAGCCAAGATCACCATGTGAGTTACAGTGCATGTTTCTGGCCTGTTTTTTCCCAGCTCCATGAGTAAGGATGTTTATCCCAGTCCAGGAAAAGGACAACAACAGCTCCCTGAGTGATGAATCACAACTTTGTTTCTTGAGTCGTTCCATTTTCCCTAAATGCCCTCAAGAATCAGGCATGTGCTACCATTAGTCAGTAACCCTGACTGGGTCCATGTCTTTCCCAAGTGCACAGAGCAGTAGGAACACCCTGGAAGCCCCAGATTTGCATACTTTTGTGTGGCTATGCTGGTTCCTTTTTCACACCATACCCTGGCAGGGTGCTACTTTAAACTGCAGTCACTGGCAGGCAGGGGTGTCTTACAGGAAAACCCCAATCCACCAGAGGCTGCAGACAGATGGACTTGGTGGCTTAGACAATTTCTCTTGATGCCCAAGAAGACAGCAGTTGCAAAGGGGAGACAAGTGCACCTCAGCATAGTCAGAAATGTGTTAGTAGCTTGTTGCCTCTGCAGTAACGCAGCAATGCTCTCACTCCCATTGTAGGCAAAAGCAAGGGGCAGGGGACCAAGATCCACTGTGTAGACAGAAAGACGTCTCTTGAAAGCACCACCCTCCGCCAGACTGTCTGAATTAAAAGATCAGACTCCACAGCTTCCACAGCTCTTGCCACCAGGGGATCTCCCCACCACAAAAAGTTCCCCAGAGTCTTCCTCACTTCTTCCTACTTCTTGGCTATTTCTCTCGACTGGGAACCACAATGCAGCTAGCACATGCTGCTGGCTGCCTCAGGAAGCAGGAAACTAGCCTGCTAAAGAGTCCCAGGCAGCTCTCCTGGGATCACAGAGGTTCCAGTGCTGGCTCCCACACAGTCCTTACTGTTAAGCCAAAATATTGTGACCTGCAGCTAATTGTGTTGCTGATTAAGTCGTGGGCACTAGTAGGTAGGGGGGAGAAATGGGGAAGGGAAAGCCACACTCTAGGGTACTCTCCAGAGTGACACAGATGCTTGGTCACAGATTTTCAGCCAGGCACCACAATCTGGATTTGTACTCCAGCCCGGTGGAGCTCAGTCTGATCAACTCCTCCTGGCCAAATCTGGCTTTTCCACAGATGCAGGAGGGAAGAAATAGTAATACCCAGGTCAGACCAGGACTCGTGCGGCCCTCCCATTGGCAGTTGCCGGACACTAGGTTTGGTGGGAGTCCAGCAGGGGGCGTATGAGCCCTAGAGGGAAAGGCTGCCCGGGGAAGTGAGCCAGGCGGGCAATCCCAAGGCTTTGCTGTACCCTCTGGTTTTAATGAGACAGTGGAGTTAGAGCAGGCTAACCTATCCAGAGATGCCCTGCTGGGCTGCTTTTAAATGCCTTTCTTAGAAGCACAAGGCTTAACTGAAAAATTTGCTTATACCAATAAACCTACAGATTTGAGAGTATAAAATTGAAGATATCCCTTTTATTTCTCGCTAGTAGCAAAGGGCAAATTTTCCTGCTCTAGGCAAAGCTCGGCCTTCCAGTGAAGTCAAGCTCAGAGTATCAAATGGGCATCTAAACATAGATCCTCACATCACACTTCAGACACCAATAGATCAGTGACTTATCTCAGATGATCTGTCCTGCAGTTTCCCAGAAGTGCAGAGGGACTAACTTGGGAGTGTTCAGCTAGTCTCAGACCTTCAGCAAAGGACTCACATGGTTGTGTCTTGTCTCACACTGCCCTTCTCGTCTCCTCTCCCAAATATCCATTCCAATCTCACTCCTCTCCACAAGTTGCTCCGAATGCCCCAAAGAGACATGTCCCCAAGCTTCAGTCGCTGACACAGGCCTCATGAGTGAGGAGTTTGTTACACAGGACACTTCCCAGCTGCACTGCTATGTGCTTACACACCACATGACATCATCCTCCATATCCAAGAACACATACCTCTGAAGCTAGCCAAGTCTCCTAAATCCATCCACAGGTTGTTCAGGATTGGACCAAGTGTTAGTCCCAGGAGTGGCTCTTTCAACATGGTCCTCTGTCCATGGACAATATGCCATAGAGAGATGGCCTCCATTTTCTATGCATTATTCACTTTTTTGAAGGCGCAATTTTGCCATGTTTCTTATTTTTAGCAGCTTCAAGACAGACACAGACACACAAAGCCCAGCAACTACTGCTGCAATCTAGGGGATAGACTGGGTGTGCTGCTGTGAATGCTGCTGACAGCCCGTGGCTGAGAGCTACTTCAGTTAGCAGAACTGTAGGCTCTTCCTGACCCTTTTGTCACCTCTCCCCTTTCCCTGCCATCAAGTTTCTGATGAAACCGTCACCCAGGTGGTTCTGGTGATGCCTGGAAAGGCTGACTTGGAACAGAGACTAGGCAGAGCAAAAGGAATAAAATAGGTATTTATTGGAAGGATACACCTTGGGCAATGCAACAGCCTGTCTGGGGCTATACCCAAGTCAAATCCCAGATGGATCCTGGTCATGAGTTTTTACACTTTTATAAGTTTTGGTTCATCTATATGTTGGGGTCTATTATCCAACCACAGCCCCAGGCTATGAAGTATCAGCTCTCTGGCTTGCCCTGTTCCCTTAGCTGTTGTTTATGCTTTTTGAGTACCGATTGTCCTTGATTGTCTATCTGGGAAGGGATTGTTTTGTCTTACTACCTTGTGAAGAGAACTCACTAACACCTAATATGAAGTTTCAGAGTTACACACTAAGTAGCAGAGGATTTGAAAAATATAAAAGATAAAACCTAAGGCATCACTGGGACCATGCCAAGCCAGCTGCACATATATCATTCTTCATGAGCACAAGGAAATCAACGATCTCCATGCTCTAGGAGGTGCCAAGAAGATCAAGTGTAAGGCCCACTGGATGAACTCCATAGAAATGACTTAAAATACCTGGGCAGCACAGATCTGTGGCACACAGCTCACTGGACTTTGGTCATTGGCTCATTACCAAACCTCCATCACTTCTCAGTTCACATTGCCTGGGTAAGAGCATAGGGATGGACAAAGGTCCCTCTATCCAAGCATCCCACCTTCAACATGATCAAAAGCAAGTAGCTAGAGAAGATTATAAAAAAATCTGTGTGTAAGCATGTAGCAATACTTCCCCAAAGAGTTTCCCTGTGTCTAGTTACGTCTCAGGGACTTTCAGAGCCAAAGATGAGATCTTTATCCTTACTAGCTTTTGCATTCTATAAACTTGTTCAGTCCCCCTCCCTTGACTTGTACAGTCATGTAAGCTTCCTGGCATTTACAACATCTCAAAGCAAGGATTTCAGCAGTTTGAAAGGACTGGTACTTCGTGCAGTGTGCATTCTTTTTGAGCCTGCCACCTCTTAGCACTCTTTGAGGACCCCAGTTTGTGTACTGGAAGAAATGATGAACAGCTGATCTCCATCCATGCCATTCACCATTCCATAGATGTTGACTTATCTACTGCTTACCTCTCTGTGTCAAGCTGAGCAGTGTTTCGATCAATATGGAACAGTAAGAAGAGTTGGTGATGGAAGCAAGGATATTTATACAGAAATATTCCTGAATACAGAGGTAAAACATGGAGAGACAGCCTGTAAGATGCTCAAGCAATGGCTTGTTTTGACAGATGAGTCTTCTCACTCCATTTTATTACGTGAGGGCTTCACAATAATGCTGCAGATTCCTCCACTGTTTCCATGGATCTGCACGTAGACTGTATTTGCAGGTTGACTGAACACATCCCTCACGTTTCTCACCCTGCCTTGCAGACCTGAGGACCAGGAGACAGGCAAACAGCTGCTGGCCCACCGAGTTCCCCTCTGCCAGATAAACAGTGTGACCCTGAAGTATATCCCCAAGAATCGTTTTTGGAGCAAGGATGAGCCATCCGTTGTTGGCAAGTTCTGTGTAGCACCACTGCCTCTCAATAGCAGGTAAGCCTCAGGAATGTTGTACAGGGATGCCCTGAGCCTATGGATGCAACCTGGGGTTTGAAGCAATGCATTTTTCCTCCTATTTAGAGAAGCATGTGAAGAGGTCTTTCCCATCACTTCTGTCTCTCTATGTAATTCATTTTGTATTTGTGAAAGAGAAAAGCTACAAAGGTTGTTTTCTAGGAGTTTTCTAAAATTCTTCCCCCGGGATAAAATGGAAGGAATAGGGCTACATAATACTTAATTTACAAGCCATGGCAAAAGCCTTTACTAACTAGAATTTATTCCTTTTTCCTTGATTTCCCTCTCCATCTTCCCCTGTCTACAATGGGCTCCCATCAAAAACATAACAGGTGAACATTTTTCAGGATGAGACAACAGAAGACCAATAATATATTTCTGTGTCTTATACAGCAAGGTTTATAAAGCACTAAGGCTCTATGCACAACCATTTTGGCATTTTCTAGGTCAGACATGGTTGAGTATATACCTTCAGCCATAGTTACCTTTCCTGGAGTAAAAGCAGCCAAGTCTTTCTCATCCTGAGAGAGATAAAATTGTCTTCTCCAGAATACAATATTCTTGACGGGAGTTTTGCAGATCCAAAGTTCTTGAAGGCAGGAAAATACTGACACATTAAAATGTCCATCCACATTGCTTCTGAAATGCTGGCTCAAGGCTGAAGCAAGTGCGTGGATACCTCAAAGCAGGTTCAAATTCTGTTTTGAAGGACAGTAAGGAGGCTGAAGTTCTAGGCAGTAAAAATATATCCAGTAGGCCCAGATAGGGGAAGAAAAAAAGGCATTCCTATATAAATACCAGGTACTCCCTTGAGTATAAGGACTATTCCTTACTAGCATGTTTTGCACTCCAGAGTTGGGATGGATGTGTTTTTATCACTTATGAAAGGGACAGCAAGGCATATGGTCTGAAAGAGGTGCTAACCTGCACCCCTGGAAGCACTGGACTTGGCTTTGATACAGATAGAAAGCTGTAGAGTTGCACAGTGCTCCTGTCACTGTGCTGGGAGCACTCAGAGCAACAGTGGTGCTGCTCAGATCAAAGGAAAAGTGAAGGACACAAACCCATGCATGCCCTTCCAGCCGGTTCATCCCAGCCAGGGCACAGCACCCCGTTCACTATCTCTTGCAAAGCAGTGCAAGGTCCAGAACCTTGCTTGCTTCTGGATAGCTACCTCCTGTCACCTGCCAATACCCAGGCTGACTTTTCCGTGATCTTCCCACTGCAGGACAATGTCATGTCTGCCCTGGAGCCTCACCCTCCCCAGCAAAACAGACATCTCGTATGAACTGCTTACTGCTTGTGCCTAGCTCTGCCTTCAGGATACAAAGAATCAGAAAGGAGTCCTAAACCTTTTGCTGCTGCTCTCTGCTCCCAGATGATACTTTTACCATAAAACTGAATGGGTCCTGAATTTAATCCCTGCATTAGGGGCAAGATGTCAAGGAAAAGAAATATGTAACAGATTGACAAATACAAGATTAACCGGTTACAGCAAAATCTTCCTGTTAAAAGACTGGCTTGACACTTTTGTCTCACACGTTCTGTACCCAGCTCTCAAAGTGAGACAGGAATGTCATTTAATCTCAAGGTTTGAATCTATATAAAAGAATGAGTGGATAATATCACTCTTTTTATAGTGGGAGTATTCGTATAATTCATTAGTGTTTTATATGAAACTGTCCTGAAATCTTCATATTAAAGGTCAGAGGTATTATTTTGCCTCAGCAAGGGGAAACTGTGTGGTCCAAGTTTGGCACAGGAAGGAATCATTCTTAGCCAGAGCTCCAATGGGAAGCTCACTAGTCCCATCTACAAGATGCTTTCAGAGTGAGACTCTATTGATTTCACAGCACATAATTCTCTCTGAAGCTCATATGAAGTGAAGCAGGCACCAGGAGCAGCACAGAGCTCTTGCATGCAATTTTGCACTGCTTTCACCATCTGCCCAGAATAGAAGGTAGTAGGAGAATGGAGCATTGTAACCATAGGCCCACCTAACACAAATTAGTCCCAGGAACTCAGCACAGCTGTTCAGACCTGAAAAGGTAGTTGAAGTCTGGAAATAATTGGTTAAAGATTACAGTGGGATGCATGACCACAGAAACAATTCACCTACACGTTTTTCACACCATGATGCATATGCAAATTAAAGAGGTGACAAGTCTTTCATCATTTCTGCCCACAAATCACATCTTCTGTTGACCATTTTCTCTGATTCCCTGTACTGACTTCATTGATCGATAGAAAAGTGCACCAAGAATTCCATGATCAGGAGTGAGGGACATGCTAAAGTATTTTTGCCATGAAGAATTGTCTCAAGTCATTTTCCATGAGATGTCACTCCTACTCCACTAGACAATGTCACAGCAGGATTAGCTCCTGCTTTCAGTTCACATCCAAGATTTTGGGCCCTGCCTTATGACTGTTTGGAAGGACAGCTAACAAACACCATCTCCAACACACACTTGGGAGGGGGACAGACAACCTCAGAGGGATTTATGTTAGTTGGCACCATGACTGAAGAGTTTCCCAGGAGTTCCTTTTTGAAGACTGGAGTATAAGTTCAGCAGACACCTGTAAAGAACAGTGTGTCATTCAGCCCAGCCTGGCCCACTGCTTCAGGGAGGTGTGTAAAGCACCTCAACAGATGGACCCAGTTCCACTGTACATTTCAGTTCCTTTGCACAAGAGACCCTGGCAGCTCTCGTGCCAATCTGCTGCAGACATTTCCGAACTGTGAAAGGCAGTGGGATCAGGCTGAAGCACCAGTGTATTGACAGAGCATGGTAACAACCATGAGCAGGATGATTCCCAGGCCTGGAGCAGCCCAATTCTCCTGCCCTGGTGTGGGAGCAAAGGCAAGCAGTGCAAGGAGCTGTGTACATCACAGATCGCACATACCCACCACCCCAGAGGCCCTTGGTGAGAGTGTCGGATCCTGAAGGCACAGGTTTTGCCCTGCTGAGACTTGCAAGAGAGGCCAAACCAGATGCTGGACCACAGCCCTGGTGTGAGCAGGGCAGGGGAGGTGGGGCTACCTTCACCAGCCCAGTGCTGACACAAAGTCAGCCCCACAGACAGAATGGCTGTGCTTTAGCATGTCTGTGCCAAGAGGCACTGAAGGACACCTTTCCCTGTGCTGACAGAAGGACCAATATTCCTTGCTCTTTCCCTGAATACCTGCCCTGGAGTGGCTCCTACTCCCATTGCTCAACTAGATTGCACAGGGTTCTGCAAGACACAGGATTCCTCCACAGGTACTTCCAATTCCATGACTGAGGAAAATGGCTGGGGAAGTTTATGAGACAAATCCTGTTGCAGCTGAACTTGGATGAGGCCTTCCATCTACACTGTTTTCATTAAGGCATTGTTCTTCCTACCAATGGCTGCTCTCTTCACACATGTTTTGTATCCATTCCTTTTTTAATTTGATGTTGGTACATCCTGAGGTCACGCCCCCTTGAGCACACATAAGAAAAGGGTTTTTGCCTACACGTGTTCCCAATTTCAATTATCTTTCCTATTTCAAGAATCAATGCAAACAACCAACCAGAAGTCTTTTTTCACCAGCTTCTTTGAGAAGTTGTGCTTGTCATAAATGAGAAATCCTAAGTCCTGGAAAAATGATTTCTGGTCTTACTAGAGTGGATGCCGAATGAGATGCATATCATCAAACTCTCCATTGCAAGTCCTTTGCCAAAGCTGTCAGCTGGTCCATTTTCCCTTGCCCTATCTACTCTGTGCCTTGACATTACTTTAAGTGATCTCCCTCTTCAAATCCTCCCTCCCTCCAGCTGTTTTCTCCCTCTTCAAATTCTCAAATACCAGAATTTATCTCTGAATTTAATGGGAATCATTGAATCAAAGGGAACACAGATTCTGCAAGTAGGCTGGTATTGCTTGCAGGATATTGGTGCACTTTGGTGACAGAGCTGCTGACAACCTCAGAGACGCAGGACTAGAAAACAAATGGTGGAAGCACACTGCACTGGAGAAGGCAGCTCCGGTGAACAGCCATGGGGTAGGAGGTGCTGGAGTATCACACTGCAGTCTTAAGCATGTGCTTCACGTGCTCCTGAGTGTAGATATCTGCTAGCAGACGTCTCTGCATGCTAAAGAGTGTCTGGTCAAAAACCTGTGTGAACATCTGCTGCCTTGGAAGGGCTTCACGATCAAACAGTCTGTTGTTCCCTAGAGTTCAGGGGTCTGAGTGGGAGCCAGAGGGGCTCGTCCTTTGCAGAGAGGGTGAGAACTCTGGAGATGGTTTTCAGAGGCTGCAGAAGGAATGCAGTGGAGGAGGAAGGAAAAGGGGGCCAGGGAAGAAAAGGAGGAGGGGGGTGGGGGAAAGAGAGAGAGAGAGAGAGAGAGAGAGAGAAAGAGAGTGTACCATTACTATAATACTTTCAAACTTTTCCAAGACACAAACCTCACGGAGCCCACCATTACCTGTTCTTCTCCCCTCCTAAGTGAGCATACAGAACTATGTAGTTCTTCAATAACTGATAAATCAGAAAACAAGGTTATGCACCCATTCCAAGATGGCAAAAACAAACCCTTCCAAAGCGCTGTGATATTGGTTAAACAAAGCCCACAGCTCCTTTTCCTTTACTCTCAAAGCAGGTAAAAAACATTAACTACTAAATTAGATATCAAGCTGCAGACCATCAAGCATCCATCCACCCATCTCACCCGCCAAATAGAAAGGCAGACCCAAGATGTAACTGTAAAAAACCAGGTAGCAACAGCTACACATCCTGCAAGCACTTCATAGTAACAAATAAGAACAAATGCAATATGAACAGCAGAAAAAGCAGTTTGCTCTTGGTTGTTTACATTTCCATGCAAGGAATAAAGCTTTGTTTCCTCTGGAGCTATACAGCAGTATGCTGTTAAGGTAAGTACTGAACGGAACCTTTGAACCTGCCTCCTTCAAACAGGCAGCAGACTCCTTAGAGAAAGAATGTGCTCATCAGTGGGACATCACAGTCCATCTTACTCGTAAACAGACTAGAAAAGCTTTCAAGGAACTAGATGACATGAATAGTAGGCCAATATATCCTCCATAAATATTTTCTTGTGTATGACCTTTATAGCACTCTGGACATTCAAGAATAGCCCTCCTGAACTGTAGTGTTGTAAGGTGGCTGTTGTAGTGACAGAAAAGGAAAAGGAACATGACCCACAGAAGCACTTCAGCACAGGGAATTTAGAGTACTAAGGTGATTAGCCACATTGGGAGTTACGGGGGAAGAAGATGAGAGCACAGACCAGGGGAAAGCACCAGTAGAGCTCTGACCTCAGGGACTTACCCTGAACAATGACAATGTAGGGAGTTTCCTTGTTTATTACAGATGTAGGAAAAAGTTATGAAAGTGCTTTACCTGAGCCACGGCAGACCTGCTTGGATTATTTGCTGAGCTGTGACAAGTGTTTGGATGGAGGGAAAGGATGCAGCCCCTCTGTATCACCAGTTTTTGTGGTGAGGCACTCAAGTCACTGTGGAATATTGTCCAGATGTGACAATGCTGTTGTGCCACTGGGATGTGATGGGATGTGCTGGGATGTGACACACAAGTGCCAAGTAGGGTAACAGGGAAGCTCTCATTCCACCATTATGAGCATACTAAACAGAGTTTTTGATTCCTTGTCTAATTACCTTAAGAATTAAAATACCACAGTGTCTATTGTCTCCAGACTGACTGACAAGGAAGATCATCTTCCTCAAATGCAAGCCTCTAAACATCTGGGCTTTTATTGCAGGTCTCTACTGCTAATAGAAGCACTCCTTGACACTGTCTCAGTCACAAGATCTAGAAAGACAAAAGCTTCCAGCTCCCAGCTCACAACAGGATTGTGTGAAAGAAAGCTTTTTGCTGTGTAGCAAAGTTTTGCCAAACACACACACCTCCTGTGCGTATGTTCACAGTATTGCCTCACTGCCAAAAATGGGTGGAATTGTTTTAAAAAACAGCTACAATATTACTTGCCTCCTTCCCTTTTTAATTGCATTTGAAATTCTGGTTTTATTGAGCTTGATCAAGTAGGAGAATTCTACCAGTGATGGTAGAATGGATATCCTCCTTCTGAGAAGGCAAAAGAGAATCAAAGCACAGACAAAGTGGCTTTTTCATGTTCCTAACTCTACCTGCATTCACTTGCGATGTTTTCACTGACACTCTGACAGCTAGGAGGATGGATGCCTCATAAGTGATTCACTGTTCCTGCCTCTCCAACTAAGGACTGAAAAAGCTGCAAATTCATGACTGCAGCAGACCTACCAGCAAAACCAGGGGCTTCACATTCCTAGGACAAATGTGTATTTATTTTTTTTCTCTCTGTGCCTCCTTAAAAAAGAAAACAACAACAACCAACTACACAAAGCCAAACAACGTCAAAAACAGAACCCCAACTCTTTATCTGATTCAGCCAAAACCAAATATACTTGTTCCTTCCCTGGCCACTTTTTTCATATCCCGGATAATATGAAGAATACTGCAGACTTGTCAGGGCTCATGCCAGGAGCCAATGCTCCCTGCCACTGAGTCCACAGCACAAGTAGAAGTAGACTCAAACAGGCACAGAGAAGATCGGGTGCAATGCTGCTCTGTGTTCAAGGCTGCCTGATGGAAGGCAGCCACCCCAGCTGCAGCCCAATCCTGAAACTTCCTCCCTGCTGTGCAGACCCAACTGAGACACACGCAGGGGTCACTTCTAGGACAGAAATCCCAGTGCCAAGCTTGGTACCTGGCAGTTGGATTATTCTGGGTGGCAGCAGGAATGCACATTTTGGGGTCTGCAGCTGGTGTGCAGCAGCCTGCATGCAGTGGCTAGCTAAAAGTAGCTCAGGGTAGAATTTCTCTCTTGGCTACTAGGATTTGAATTTCAAGTACAAGCCATTGTCCCATCTATTTCTGTTTGCCTGCATTGTTCCTCTGCCTCAACAGTCACCAGGCACAAGAATGTTTTTCTCTTGTAGAGTAAGGAGCTGGCATTTTGGAAGAGAGCATCCCATTCCCATTGGAAAGCAGAGTTTGGGGTAACTTAAAACAACGTTTAGCCTGTCAGTCCACCTCAGGTGACTGAAGGCAAGACCTATAGCACCCAGGGCAGAGTTTTCAACACCTTACTGATCTGGCAGAGATGAATATCAGCAGAAACAAGGAGGTCAGATCAAATGCTGGGATGAGCTGTGGTGGACAGGGAGAGGAAGGACTCTGAGCTTTCTCCCCCTGCCCAGATTGAGCATTTGCAGGATTTATAGCAATTCCTTGCTAACAAACTGCTATAAACCTGGCACTGTTTTTATTCCTGTTAGCATCACCTGGGATGTGTGCTCTCTCACCTGCAGAGCTCTTGCTCAGCTCAATACTGGAGTACCTCCTGGCATAGTTCTACCTCATGGTTTTTATGACCACTTGTGTACCACCTGCCCGCCTGGACACCATTTCAGTGTTTCTGCCTCTCTTCAGGGATGGGGAGAGAACTGGGTAGGGAAGAGCTTTCTATGGCCGGGTTACTGGCCCTTCTACCCCATAGTACAGCCATGGAGTCAAGCCTCTGCCCTGCTGCATTTCCTTAGGAAAACCACATAGCTTGAGCCTACCACCTAGGATTCCTTGGGGCAGTAGGCCAAGAAACACTGCAGAGGTGCAAACCCATGGCAAATGGAGGCCAGTGCTCTGTCCAGGCAGATGCATCACGGAAAGACTTGCTCTGCAAGTGGGTACTTACACAAGGGTCCCACACAGGGTGAGGTCTGCCCGTGCCAGGAGTCCCCTCACTTCATATACTCCCCTTCGCTCACATAGTCCATAAAAGACCCCGGCAACTCAGCAAAATCTTCCAAGACAAGACTGGTGGAGTCCTCACCCAGCAGGTCACTGTCAGGCTGGGATGCCCGGGGACATAGAGCCAGTGGTGGCTGCAGTGGCGGCTCAGAGATACTGGTCTGGCCAGAGCCAGGCAGCATCTCCTCACAGTCCTCTGACTCCCCCTCCGAGGAGGCTGGCCCAAGGACGTGGTAGAGGCTGGGCAAGCGGATGTCGAAGCAAAGGCCAAACTTGACAAAGAGCTTTTCGTTGAGGGAGTAGAGCTTCTCTGAGATGTCATAACCCAGATGGGAAGAGAAGAGCCGGGCAATGTAGCGGTCTTTCCTCAGGAGGAGATACAGCCTCTTCCTTGGCCAGGTGATGTAGCTGCAATCGGTCTCGGCTGTCAGTGTGACCTGTGGGGCAGGGAGCAAATGGAGTAAGTCCCACTGCCTGGGCGGGGTCACCCACCTTGGAGCCATATGCTTCACTCCAGGGAATACCCTCAGCCCCTTTGAATCCTATTCTCCTTGGAGATGGTGGGGCTGGAGAGCCAGATTGTCCTGGTTGAATGACTGGATAAATCCTCACCTGCTGCTGCTTCCTCTCCCTAAGAAGACAAAGACCCCATTTTCCTATGCAATTAGCAGCATGTCCTCATTTAACTCAGCCACCTGGATGGGTACGATTCACCCTCTGGCTTTCAGATGATGCTCTCTATTGATATATGATGGATATATCAGCTGAAATCGATCAGATATCAGATACATCAGATATATGTAGCTGAAATGAACAGGGCAGCAAAGACATACCTATCCCTCCACAGAAATATTACAGAGAGGGATATTTTTGCATGCCCAGTCAGTCTGAGTTGCCAGCAAGTAGCCGTGGGGGAGGCTGCTGACCCACTCTGCTGCTGGATTGCACAGCCCCACAAGCCTTGCTCTAAGAACGCCTTGAGTGTTGAAGGACCACCTGAAAGGCTTGCCTGGTCATCCTGTGCCTGAGGGACATCCTGTCTCAGCAATTCTGATGGACTCTGTAGGCCTGAATGGCCTTGAAGGACATTGTGCAATACAGCTCAGTGAGAGGAAATAAAAACGTTTTATTGTGTCCACGTATATGTAGAAAACTCATGAGGGTTTATTCAACTGATTTTAGAGAATGTTTCATTTTCTTTCTGTTTTTGTCAGTGCAAAGAGAGACTTTTCCCCCTACGTGTAGGTCAAGAACAATTTGAGTCAAAAACATTATATAGGCTGTAAATGTATATTATAATAAATAATAATAATAAAGACCAGAAATGCAGGAAGGGTCAAACTGCCCTGGGCCAAAGAAGAACATCCGGGTGTAATGGAGACACTGGCATGCAAAAAAGTGCCAGAGCCAAAATAGCCTGGGGGCTCCCTTTCACTCTGTGCCCAGGGGTCTCCTGGGTCAGCCGCCATGGCAGAGAGCCACTGGGAAGCTGAACATGGCTTGGCTGCATGTGTGTGTCCTTGGGTTTGATACTTAATGCCATTGCCCTGCAAACAGCTGTTTGATGAAAGAAATACAGGAGATAAAACCTGAGAACTTTCCCAGGCCAAACAAGTAAAAAGAAGGGTCACAGGGAAATTGAAATGACTGGAATCTCATTTTCCTAACCAATTTCTGGCAGTGATCAAAAGTGATCCCTTCTTGTGAGAAACTGAGATGCAATAAGCAAACCTGTCACCAAACCAAGACAGCAAGACAGATTTCACCCTTGAATCCCCCCGACATAAGTGCTCCGGCATCAGCAAGAGCCTGTAATTCAGCCTTCTGGGGGAATGTGCCAGCCCTGAAACCAAACTCCTTCAGGCACTGGAACCCAAAAGTCCTGTGAGAAGCAGACAGCCAAAGCAGAAAGCTCAAGGAAACCAGCTATTCTCATAGACTAAGTCATGCTTCTACCATTTTTCAGTGGGCTCAGAATTGAAATTGTTCAATCCAGAGAGCCATGGGGCAAGAAAAACCTTCCATGCCCCTCCTCCAGCAAAGACCCAGAGTCCAACATGCACTTTTTAAACCAAATTATTGTGTTGCGAGGAATACAGTTGAGATAACTTAGTTTTATTAACTACTCAGGTGAGAGGGATTAGTGGGTTAAACAGCTGCCAAAAGCAGCACATTACCATGGTTAAGCATGGCCACCAAGAGCAAGGTCCTTCCAGGTACATGGACTGGTCAAGTCACACCTGATGACGGCTGGTCTCACACAGCTGCTATTTCTTCATGCTTCTCTGTAAGCACATGTGGGGTTTAGGCATTCCCAGCATATGGCCTTCCCTACCTAGGGCTCTACCTCTCATCCTGATGCCAGGCACAGCTGACCTCACTGACCAGCCCTGTTTTGCAGAGCAGGAGAGGTGCCAGAGCATGGTGCTGGCAGGGCTGGTGCAGTCTGGCACCAGCCTGCTCCCAAGCCATCTCATTCACCACAGATAAAGACCCTCAGGAAGTCTGGGAACATTCAGTTCTATGGAAATCAGCTCAGAAAATGGCGTGGATGTCTTTGCAGGTTACGTTCCTGCATCAGCCATTGCAGTCAGCCATTTCCCTGCCCATAGAACTGGGCAGCCATCACCCACCTTGCTAGATTCTTGAGCAAATACAGCCAAGGAGCTAGCAGCAGTCTGCTGCCAGAGTGAAGACCCGTGCAAAACATGAGATACCACCAGCCCTAGCACAGCCATGCTGTTGTTGCCTTTTCTACTTCATTACCTTGGTCCGACATCCCTATTTCTGCTCACAATCTGTAGCCTTATGCCACAGTCACACAGGCAGCTATTTCTTGCAACCATAATCACTGGTGATGGCACTGTTTTCAGGAGCAATCACCATAAGTCTTTCCACATCAGCCAATTTCAGACCCTAGGAAAGCAGATTTGGAGAGCTGCCCTGGTTTAACCAAGTCTACTTGGGGCTATTCTCCTAAGAAAGCATCATTCCCTCATGACCGTCACACTCTCCCAAGGGATTAGCAAAATCCCTCCTCATATGCCCTAATTAACATAATCAGAATTGACATACTGACAGGTATCAGGCCATCCTGGGATGTGTGTTAAAGACAGAGGGATGTAGGCTTAAGTAATCTTTTCCAGAAGGAAAGCCAAAGAAACACTGGGGTGTTGACAGCAAGGCCAAAATCCTTTCAGTTACTGCAAATGAGAATTGGTCTGGCCTCTTAGCAGGGGATCCTTCTGCTCAGAAAGAACCATATTTGGGTGTGAATCATCCTTTCTGCTTCTCCACCCAAAACACATGACCATCAGAAACTTCTGTGAGGAGCAGGATGTTTACAGATTTACATCACTGCTGCATATTGCCACAGCTGCCATCTTAATGCTGGGACAATGCACCCTGCTAGCAGCATGCAGGGCAATGAATCAGTACAGGTACTAGAGAACATCATAAGGGAAGAGAGCCAGCAATCTGACATCTTGATTCTCTGATAAACTGGAAGGAGCACAATGCTCCACCCTCCTTGCTATCAGCAGATAGTAGGAGTATGCCCTGAGGTCTTCAGAACAAGAGGTTAAATCAGCTGATCACACAATCCTGTGCTGGCCAAACCACCAGGAAGGGAAGTATTCCTGGTCAGCTTTGAATGGCATAATGAGGCCTCTCTACCGCCTTCTCAGCCATGCAGCAAAGCATCAAGGAGCGAAGCTGAGCTGGGGTTACCTGGAAAGTTCCTTCCTCAGAGGGTCGCAGTGACTCCCATTCTGGAGAGTCCAGGAATTGGTATGGAAAGACATAGTGAAGGAATTGTCCATCCTGGCACACTCGGATCCTGTAGAGGACAGGTGAGGCAGACAAGCTTAGGCCACAAAAACAGATGTCATACAAACCTGATAGCTCAAACAGTGTGTCCCACTAGGGAGGAAAGAAATACTTGTCTCACACGTGTCTCATACCCTCTTGGGAAAGCTGCAGGTGCTTTAGTGATGAGACTATCCCTCCTTTTCTGTGGGAAACTATTTGCTGCCACTTCCCCGTACTCCATCTGTTTTCTGTTTCTTGCTACAAAGACAGCCCACACAGGTGAAATGCTTGGTCCTAACACGGGACTTCTCAGCCCACAGGACTGCTGCTGCTTTCTAGGTACTTCTAAGCTAGGCTGTGGCTCTTTGTACTTGTATCTTCCTCCTGTCTCCAGAATTGCACAAGGGCATACCCAGTCTTGGTACTGGAAGTCATTACACTCAGGATCCCCCAAAATTCTCCTGCCCATTTCTCATAGATTATTCACAGATCAGCCTGAGAGCTCATAGTTTGCTGCACATTACCACTCACTTTTTCTTTGGCCTTCTAAGTATCCCTTTTGCCTACCTTTGATACAATTGCCTGCCAGGGTCAAGGTCAAATGTGCACTCAGCTCTGCTGTGGGCATAGAGAAGGACCTGCGTAGGCCTGAACCGAGGACAATGCCAGGGCACTCTGGAGTTCTATTCATAGCTCTGCATCACCAGACTTGGGGCCTCTTGCTTTCCTGTCACCATGTATCCCTGTGGTACGATGCACACGGGCAATTCTTGCCTTCAGGAGTTATCTTTGACTTCTAATCAGCTGGCAATGCTGCCTGGAAGGGTCAGGGATTGTAAGGCACATTTCCTGATCCAGGCATATTCTGCATTTCCAAGACCCCACTTGCTCAGTTTAAGAGAGACCACCATCACAGCAATGCTCTGCTGGGTCAGCAAGGACCTCACAAGGCAATAGAGTGGGTACTAGGAAATGTAAATCCATTCCCATCTCCATGGAGCATCTTTTACCAGCCAAGATGCATACTGCCCATTGCAAAAGAGAGCCCAACAACTAGTCACTGTCTGTTACAGCACTTTCATGCTCACAGAGTAGCATCACATTATCCATTGCAGGTCAAGACAGCACAGACTCTTCCCCATTAATATTATTTGCAGATATAGTAAACTTCAGAGCCAGCTGCTCACCAGAGATGTTCGGTAAGGGGAAGTGCTACTGGAAACACACATACCAAATTTCTCTCCAGTGCTTTGCCATTTAATATCCTGGTAGACCCAGGGTGCTCTTAACGCATCTTAGAAAAGGGACCAACACAAAAAAAAAAGGAAGATCAGCCATTCTTCTTTGCACACTCCCTCACCAGAGAGGATTGATCACTGCAGTGAAACAGGAGCCCCAGGTGATGCTTTGTATCTCCAAAGGAAAATCCTTGTAAGATACACCTCCTGCAGCTCAGCACTGCTCCTATTTTAGAGATCTTCCTTTCCCATTCTTATGTAACATTAGTGACAAGTTCCTGGCAGCAGACTGGAAGCCAACACTACTGCTATTTGTATGCATCTGGATTTTGCAAATCATTAAGTAGATATGCTGCTAAAGGCATGCCACAGGATTTCAGGTGAACAAATGCTAGTACTTGATCAGCAGAGTTAATTCAGTTAAATCTCCAGTGCGACTGTCTAGAGGTCCCTGAGGTTCTCTTTGGTGGTCCAGAAGAAGGAATATCACAAATGCTTGACAGCACAGAGAAAGAAGGGCACCTGATTAGGCAGGATCCACCACAGGAGAATACTCACTCTTTTGATGAAATGATGCTCAAAGTGAAAAATGTCAAAGCCCTGAGGGTTGGGGTGTTGGGAACAGGAACTTCCCCCAAACACTGCTAGCCAGGGAGAGCAGGTGAACTGAGGCCTCAACACACTCAGCACACAGCTCTTCACATCAGAGAGGTGTGCCTGGTACCCCCAGAGACCATAGGTCTAGACACACTGCTCTCCTGCCTTGAGAAGCACATTCTCACAGCCAGCCTTCTCTCACCAGAAATAAGATCACTTCAAAATGACAGACAAAGGGGTAAGGATTCATCAAAAGTACCACAGGTAAGGCTGAGCTGGCCACTTCATTGCCTGCAGCTTGAGTCTGCAAACCATTCCCTGAAATACTCTTAAATTAGAAAAACAAAACAAAACTAACGCCCCAAAAACCAAATTTCCCCCTTCCCCAACAAACCGATGCATATCTCAGATCTTTGTCAGAGGAAGGAAACAATCCTCACCCCAGTTTCTACAGAGGGTGATAATACAACAATAAGCCACAGCAGTTTGCTGTCAGATTTTGTTCAGAATTGGGGTAGCCTTTACCTGCCAGACAGCAGCAATGAGAGGCGGTCAATGGGTGTCTTGCCCTCCACAGCATAATTCTGGTCTCTGACTAATGACTGGACCTGCTCTTCACAGCACTTCACGATTTCTTTGTAGACCTCCAGGGGCACCTGCAAGGGCAGGTACATGGTCTTGTAGAGGAGGTCAAACTCTTCTGGGATGGTGTTTCTGCGGAGCCGGTAAACCAGGTAAGCCAGCTGAAGCAAGCAGGCGAGGACCAGCAGCATGTTCCAGATGAAGATATCCAGCCCACAAGCGCTCAGCCAGCCCCACAGAGCATAGCAGAAGTAGCCTGGGGCCAGGACGCCAAAGATATACAGGGACCCAAAGATGCCACTTCCCCCCATGTAACCCAGGAGGACAATGCAGCTGGCCAGCTGGTAGGCGGCTTCCTCCATACTCTCCTTCCAGGCATCACACACCAGAGGCCAGAAAACAGCCTGGTACCAAGACGGGCTGTTTGCGCTCATCCTTCCCCACTCCCCTCCCTCCCCAGCCGTCCTGCGCTCAAAATGAATTGTCATACACAAACGGTGCTGCAGAGGTTGGAAACCAGAGCTGCTGAGTAGCTGTTCCTCCTCCTCTTCCTCTTGAGCACTGTCTGGTCTCACAGCAGCGCTTCAGAGCAACATGCTAAAAAAGTGCTGCCGAATGTTTTTGCACCGGAAAAATTCCAAAAGTGTTCACTTCTCTTTGTGGCTCACAATGCGTTGGCTGGCCCCCTTCTTAGCCACAACAGTGAGAAAAGAAGCTGGCAAACATTAGGCAAAAGAGCTCCGTCAAAAGAGTCGAGGCCATTAGCTGGAAAACTCACAGACAAGACAGAGATCTCCTTGCACTGTCTGTCTCGCCTGCGGTGCGGCAAATGGAATAGCGACCGTGAGAGAGCAGCAGAGGGAGCTGGTGTGGAGTATGGAATGTGTATCTCTTGGCAGTGGAAAGGAGAGAGACCCCAAATGGATAACCATGTTTGGAATTGAAATCCAAGGAGTAAAAGCAGCGAGGAGAACGGAGAGCAAACATGTATCCACTACTTAACATAACTCAGGCAGCCAGATAAGCCCAGTGCAGTGCAAAGAAGGAAAAGGAGAAGGGAAAACAACGACCTTATCGCAGTGAGCTCCAGTCACACATGGGGCTCTCCACTGCTCTGCACTCCTGCGAGAGAGAGACTTTCACCCAGCACAAAAAAGAAAAAAGGTCACCCCCTTTTCCCACTGTGACTCATAACTGAGGCAGGGACATAACAAAATAAGAGAGGCTGACTCTCAGTATTTCTAGGTCCATTACAGCCTCCCCTTATACCAGGGAGCTCACTTTTGTGGGGTGTTTTAGATCAAGGGGCACAAGGAAAAGCTTTGCAAAACTAGAAAACTGTGAATACAATGGCAAGCCTCTGGCACCCAGTTTCTTCTACCATGAAGATGAGACTATCCTGCCAAAAGCTTTGTGAGCGTGTAACACTTGGAAGCACATTTTGTGGGGAAATCCTAGTTGAGGGATTACAGGCTCTGCTGGGAAGCACCCTTCAGAAACATCATCTCACATTCTCATTTTTTTAATAACTATTTAGAACCTGCCCCAGACCTTCATTTAGTCCAAAGAGGACAGCCAACACTTCCTACTCCGGTAAGCCAGGACATAGGCACAAGAGGGAGCCTTTGAAGTCAGTCTGCCATGGTCAGCTACACAAAACACACATAAATGCAATTTCTCCCCTGCTTCAAGTAACACATTATCAGTCACACAGGCAGGATCTGCCCCACTGCCAGGATGCAGTTACATTTCAGGCATTGATGAAACCCATGTGATCTCCCAACACAGGATGAAGTCAGCCTGCATGGGTCAGTGGGGTAGAGATAGGGTTTCAAGGGTGGTTGTGTTTCAGGCCGAGCTTGCAGCTGCCCTGCCTAACACCATTCCCACTGGCACCATTCAATTAAAGACACACTAATCACCTATCCTAGCTAATAGTGCTCTGGAATAACACTGTCTCTCGGGCATGGCTGCAGCAATGCTTTATGGCAACCTCAAAGAATTCATTGTAGTCTTGGCCAGTACAATCTTATTTCTGAAATGATGAGGCCATATGCAATACAGAGCTTTATGGCTCCTAAGAGCCATCCTGGCAGGTTGACATGTGGGAAGGAAAGAAGACAAATTAAGCTTTGCACAGGGTGAGTACAGTCCATTCACAAAGGTGCTTTCTGTTAAGGGTAAAGTGAAACAGGGACCCTGGTCTTCAGAGGCCCCTTAACTAAGGAGAACAACACTCATCTGCAAGAGTTGCGGGTAAATTAAGAACCTTCTCTCGACCTTCTCTGCAAAGCAGGACAGATGATCTTATAGCTAAAGCACCACAATAAAAATCTTGGGATCCAGGTTCTGTCTTTCATACCATTGCCATATACTCACTATATGATCCTGACAACATCTTGTCTACATTTAGGCCTCTGCAAAAAAATCCATAAGGAGCCTTCTCTCCAAGACAGGCTGACATATGATAAAATGGGGAGTTGGGATATCAAGGTTGTGAGCACTTGGGAGAAAGATACTTTACATTAGATCTGTAAGACAAAAATGAACTGCTATGAGTAGAAATGAAACTACATTAGAGGAAGCATCCTGAGAACCACCATTTGCAATTTCTCCTGTCTTTTCATACTACCAAAACCCTTTTGTAGGACCACCAAAGAAAGTGGGGAAAAAGGAAATTAATAATTTCATTCTTCAGTTAGTTAAATTCCTGAGTAAAAAATAAACTGGAACACAGTGTAAATGACTCAGTAGGACAAAAAAGGCCTTCATCTGACATCTTCCAGAACATAAACAGTGGCGTTGCAGTGATGCTGAAGCCAGTATCATGGGTGAGGATGACCTGTTGTGATTTCTCAGTGAAAGGCAGACAGGAAGCTTTCAACCCACAGCAATAACAGTACAAAGCTCTCATTAGAAGCTACACAACTTTTCTGCTGGGTCCCAATGTGACACTGGAGAGTGAATGATACAGCAGTGTAAAAGACAGATCTCGGAGCACACACTAGAGATTAACTTAGTGTTTTCAGACTCAGATTTCTAAAAGGAAGATTTGTAAAGTGGTTGAACCACCAAGAATAAATCTTCCTTTCTCCCTTGACAGTACCATGGCCATACAGATCATCTTCACAGAACTTTCAGTTTTCTACCCAACAAAAGTGAAAAAACCCTCTTATTACCAAAGAGACATTTTATATACTGATTCAATGGGAAAGTGACATACCAAAGTTGAAAACTATATGGAATGAAGATGGCAAAAAACATAGAAAACACCTGAGCAGAATTAAGATCCTTCCCTGGAAGTAAACAAATAAGCATTACTACAAAATGTGTTTGTGAAGAAGAAAAACAGACATGTCAAGCTTTTCAGCACTGAAACAGGCAATATGGAAACAGGTACTTCACTGATTTCCCCACTTAAAATGGACTCAACCAGTAGCACTTAATATTTAGCTGCATGTGATGATGCAATGAAGGTACAGCCTGCACTATGTTTGGCAAATAAATCCTCTGTCCTTGATAGCCACACAACACAGAGATTATCAGTCCCAAATCTCACAGAGATATCATCTTCAGGAAAGTCAACTCACTACAGGAAGAGTAACATTAGAATTGCACAAATACATAGTATGAAGCCCCACCTGTAACAAACTAGAAATTGCACCTAATGTTTCTCTAGATGGTAAGGAGGAATCAAAGGCAACAACTACCCTCCCATTATCATCTCATACAAGTGAAAAAAGGAGCCAGAAAACAAAAGCCCATGTGTCCATAGCACAAGACCAACACAACAAAAACTCAGCATAAAAAAAGCTTTACTTTCAGGCAAGTAACCCGTACAAAAAAGTCACTTGCAGTGACAGGGAACAATCCTCTGCTCCCTTTCCCTTGAAGAACTACTGGCTCAAGAGAGTTTGAGATGGGAAGTACCTGATTTTTCATTATAAAGAATGAAGCTCGGGTAACAATATCCAAAAACCATCAGAAGAATTCGAACATAGGGAAATCAAATACAGTTTTGACTCAAACGAAGTTAATTTCATAAGACTGCATTCGCCTTTGTACAAACATAGTTACAGCTACTGTCACGAATAGCACTACAAGCTTCACCATGACTGCTGAAAGCTGTACGAGTGCAATGCTACTACCATTTCACGATTTGCATCAGTGGGAAAACCCACCAAAGTCGTCTCTGTTCAACCACACCACCACAGTAATCAGTGTTCCTATGTTAATAATCACACAGGTTTTTCTCATTCTCTCACTCCTGCAGCACGCTGTTTTCAGTAAGGAGGGCCCTGTCATTTCTTTACTTAAAAAGAAACAGAAGTCAGGAACATTGGTCATTTTCAGGCTTTTATTAAGAGGAAAAATATATTTTCTATAGCAGTGGTCAAGAGCATACAGTGGAAAAGCTACAGATGTGATGCATACTCTATCATTAAAGACTCTTTATAAATAGGATTTTTGTTTATATTTGTTCTTTGAAGTAACTTGCAGACATAATTTATTTTGCGGATTTCCAGAACACAGTCACACCAAAGACATCATCTAGAAGAGAAAGGAAACGTAGCTTCACAAAACATGGATTTCGACTGGATATTGAGCAACAGTTCAACAATCAACAACAAAACCCCATGACACACCAACAAAAAACAACTCTCATGTGCCCTAGCACCAGAAATCTAAACTGAGGTTTGGATCTCTGAGAAGACAATAGAGGTGGCAGCATTCTCTACTGCTGAAGGGTGACTCACAAAGGCTGTGTACTGCCAACGGTTTCATCACCCTCACAGGACAGCAATGTAGCTGTAATGTCAATAAGGACTGCTCTGCCTTCTCTCGTAGGGGCAACACCATCATGAACAGTACTCTGGGTCTTCCAATGGCACCAGCTGACGTGCCAGGGCACTTCAGAGGTAGAGGTCCTCAAGGCTGTACTCACCCCACTTAGTCCTGCTCATCTCACTCATATCTTGAAGCCCAGAGCTCTCATACACTCTTTGTGAGCTTCAATTAGGTGCCCACAATTTTCTTCTCCCTTCTCAATAATGCTGCAAAGCAAAACAAAAAGATTTCCAGGGTTCAGCAATAAAATGTTCACTTACTTTTAGTCAAAGAAATAGAACTGACAAACTGTTGGGGTAAACTAAAAAATCCCTATTAGGATCCAGAGGTGTTTTTTTGTGTGTATCCTGTCCAGGGTAATGCTGCTTTGGACAGTATGAAACTATCCCAAAAAGTTACCCAAATCTGGAGCTGTACACCTAAAACTCTGACAACAGTCATAACACAACTTCCTATTAACAGGCCAGGATCTATTCTGGTCAAGTCCGGATGGGGATTTGTTATAGAACACAAGGCTGTCACATCATAAAGTACACTGAGCTTGCCAGTTTCAAATTATTCAGTAGGGAAGCAACACAATTTCTACAGTAAGAGACCAATACAGAACAGGTTAAACAGTAAATGATATTTTAGTCCAACTTCAGCTGCAATTTAAGGACCCTGAAGCAAAAAGCAAAACAAAATACACCGCCTATCCAGCTATTGTTGACAAAGTTATTCACTATATATGGTAACTTTTGATGTTACTCATCCATCCCAGTAAGAGCCTCTCATTTTTGGTATATCATGTATACCACAAAAGCAGTTCAGACTTGCTTTTTGACTGAATGACAAAGCTGTTTAGTTTTCTTCTTAGGTTTTATTAAAATGAGCACGGACACGTCCCCTGGCTGCCCAGGGCAACTCCATCTGACCAGTAACATCCATCCTACCGCCCTTTTCTCTAGATTCACCTTCACTCTACCATGTAATTAGACATGTTTCCCTAAATTTAGCAAAAACAGTATTCAGTATTATGTCACCTACCAAACACCATCTGTATCACCAGCAAAGTAAAAAAAAAAAAGCGCTCCATTTTAAGTGTGCACTTCCTACTATTTTACAGGTCCTATGATGATGACTAAGCCTATAATTAGCCAATGCAGCTACGCAAGTCGCTGTCAAATTTTGAACTTCTCTGGGAAATGTCATCCTCTGAGACTCAAAACAACCACAGCATTTTGCTTTATTTAAAATAGAATATAATTTATACTCAGGTGAACAATAAAGAAGTTATCACCTGCTGGTACGTGTTGCTTCAATCAACAATAGTGAAGATTTACAAGCAGCATTAAAAGCTGATCTTTGAAACCTGTTTTAAACACAAGCTATGAGGTTTTAACGTCTTCATTTCTTAATTATCCTTTTAAGACAGTTTCCTTCACCACACTCTCCCTCCTTCCTCGGATGCTCCTACACCCTCCGTCCGAGGTGGGGAGAGCTCCCAGACTGCCGGGCGCGCGCTGGCAGGGGGCAGAAACTCCTGGAAAGGAGGAGCAGGCGAGCCAGGAGGGAATCCCGGCGGGGCAGGGCACATACTGGCAGCAGGGAGAACGCCCGGGCGCGGAGGGGCCACCGCGGGGAGCTCAGGATCGGGTCCCTACCAGGCGTCCCGCGCCTTCTTGGTCTCGGGGCAGGCGCAGCAGGGTTTCAGCGGCTTCTTCTCCTCCCCCGCCTCCCCCGCGCCCTTGCCGTCGCAGCTAGCGGCGGCCACCGATGACATGGCGGACAGTTCCCTGCACGCTTAGCCCTCGGACAGAACAGGCCGGCGGCCGCCGTGGGAGGGCGGCTGGTTCCAGGAAAGCTCGCCCGGTTCCGGGAGAGCTCGCCCGCCCCTTCCCGGCCCGCGGCCTGCTGGGAGGAGTAGGTGCGGGCTCTCCTCCCGCCGGATCCTCCGCCTCTTCCTGGCCGTCACCCCAAGGCGAGGGCGGGCGGTGCCACAGAGTGGCGGGGCGAAAGTGACATTTTCCAGGTACTGAAGGGGCCAGAAGGGGGAGGGGGGAGTGGGCAGCGGGCAGCGGGCAGCAGGGAGGAGATATGGCGTCGTCAGGCGAGAGTAGCTGGCACCCGCCGCAGTCAGCATGAGCAGCAAGTGACGCCCTTGGCTTTGCCAGCGCCGGGCTCCACGCTGAAAGTTGTGGCCAGCCACCTGAACCTCTTTCTACTCAGCCAGTGGGGAAAACAGAGGATCAGTTCTTTGTGGGGATGGATACAGCACAGTCACCATCACTGAACATTAATGTTGCAGTTTCATTGCAGCGGCCCAGCCGGGCCGGCCCTTTGCATTGCTGCAAAAGGATGTGCTCTGATGCTTAGTCTTCTATGCTTTCAATCCTAAGCAACAAAAAGGCATATTTAGTCTGTGAAACAGTGGGCAACTAACAAGCTCTAAGTGCTGTCCATGCTTGACATGCTTCAGTGATCTCAGACCTGGGGGGAGAGTAGCAAATCTTGGAAAGAAGGATGTGCACTGATACTGGACACAAAGAATGCAAAATTTACAGGCTACAGGGACATCCAGCAGAAGTCCCAAGATAAGGAAGAAAGTAATAAAACTAACTCAGCAATTGTGTTAAAATAGCTCCAGCTGGGTAAAAGTTAATTCAGGTAGGGGGAGATGGTGACCACCAACTCATGTACCAGTGACCCCAGAAACCCACTGACTCAAGTAGAAGACTGAGCATGCAGACTATTTAGCATGAAAAGTGAGAAAATCTTAAACCAATAGAAGAGAGAATACTAATTAATAAGAAAACTATGTAACTTGTAACCAATGAACACGAATTCCTTTGTTTGCTAAAATGTGTAAATAGTAAAAAGCTTTGTTAGTCGGTATGCTTGATCTGTGGAATACCACGGAACACCCAGGCTTGCACAACTCTAAAATAAATACTCAGTGTCTCTCTTGAGTGTGTAATTACTGGGTTGTTGCACACCAGGTAATGAATCTGATTTTTGTGGACAACAGCATGAACAATAAGGGAGAAGATACAGAGCTGCTTTTCTTTTGTAGCCTGTCCCAAACCAAGGCATCAGTAGCCACTCTTCCGTTTTAGACTTCTGCCACATAAAAGCCACAGCGTGACTCTTAGGCCATAGTCTGTCACCTCCCAGTGCATTTTGTGTTTGCCACCAGTCCTGAGGGCTCCAGCGTGATACTTACACATATTAGACTGGCAGTCACACTGCAGACCAAAGGCATACCCCACACAGGTGGATGTGACTGCTGAGGCCTTGCATAGAGAAAAGATTAACATGCACACTGGGATGCAGCTGCTGTGCCTTTTAATGGGGCGTTACAAGAGTCAAAAAAGAACTGGCAGTTTATATCGTATACAAAGGGGATCTAAAATTGTAGGAACACTGACAAGCACAAGGAGGAGCAGAAAGTGTCATGTAACACTCACTCACCCACCTAATCAGCCACCTACGAATTATCCATGGATCTCTGCTCACTAGCCTGTTCCCTGCTATGCCATTTCTCTGGCAAGGTTATTCAGGTGACCTGCACCCACACAGCCTCCTGGTTCAGCACACATGCATTGTGAGGCCATGCAGCCAGGTGTGATGATCTGGAACATGTACAGGTTGCACTTGTTGACCAAAATACGATTTTCCTGAATTCACACAAACATGCTGCAAGATAAAAGCCGAGATTGAAAGGTCTATCAAAAGCACACATTAATTCTCCAAAGCAGTGCCTTGTTCCTAGTTTGTTAAACCCACTAAGCAAGTTTTCCTTTAAAATTAAATCTCTTTGTCTTCCTAAAAGCTTTATCTGCTGGCCACTTTCCAAAGACCTAGATAGAGCTGTTGATAGCAACACAAACTGAAAGATTATAATAAAACTTGCAAGAGGTTTTCTCAGGTTTGCAGTTGAATGATATATTTTATTTAGCTTTTTTTATATTAAAAGGAAAATTTGAAAGACAGTGATTTGGCCTGTAGAACAGGAAGACACAAAACATAATACATTTTATACTCTGGCCCAAGTTATGGAATATCAAGGGCAGAGGGAGGTTAAAATTTAGTCATCTTGAGAGCTGACTTCAGATGGGTCTACACAACGGTATGGCCTCTGAAGACTTAACATCTCTGGAACCAGCATTCCACTCTAACAGCCTTCCAAGTAGATTAAGGAGGAGCACTGCTATTTTGGCCACGCTCCCTGCAGGGTAACAGTTTGTAACAGAAGCACCCCAGGAATCATTTCTTGGTGGGATGAAAGGACAGAGGCTGGAAGGGAGGAGAAGGAAGAGAATAGCCATTAACATTTTGATACTGATTGCACCAAAGTGGAGTACAATGCAGAGGAGAGACCACAGCCATTTCTCTTCTGACATTGCATTGTGCATAAGAATTGATTGTTAACTCAGTGATTTTTGTTTTCTATTCATCCTCCGCCTGCTGACAGTGGCAAAAGAATTATGTTAGAGAGCTATGTGTCAGAATGAACAGATTTGTCTACCAGTCAAGGAGAAATACTAAGGGAAGACTACTGAGATGAGACTGCGAGAAAATTGTCAGAACAATTGCCCAGGAAAAGAGATCCAGTGAAAATTCAGTCTCTGAAAGAGATAATGAGAAAAGACCCCCCACCTCAAGCTGCCATATCATTTGGCAGCCTGGTGCCACGTGAGAGTACAAGGACTACAGGTAGCACTGGGCATTTACAGCTGTTGATTTAGAGGACTAATGGGTTAAATAGGGAGTGGCTGCCCATCTGTCATGGGTTCCAAATTATTTCCCCTGTAGAGCCCTTTATCAGAATTGAAGAACATACAGCAGTGGCTCATAATGGGTAAACATCACAGCAGCACTGCAGTCATTGCTGTTGGCTTCTTGTGTCTTCAGTTTCATCTGCTAAAAGAATGGTTGTCCAAAAAATATGTACTTGTCTCCAATGGACAGATTTTTCAAGGATCCTCAGAAATGTATTTACATCCATTGTTACTGTTAGGTTGGGTAAGCCCCTATCAATTTCAGTCGGAAGTAACAGTCTTGGGTAGTCTGGGGTTTTTGAGATTTTTTTACACTTCTGATATACATGATAGAAGGTAAATTAAGCTGTGTAAATTTTGTGATGAAACTGAGCTGAAGGTATTTTGATATTTTCCATGCAATGCCTATTCTGGGAACCACTTTATCATCTTGAAAAAAGAAACCTCTTCAATATAGTCTAAAGAAGTATTTTTGGTTTTGACTGAGTATAAACATAAGACAGCCAATGCTTCAGCAGCCCAGTCAGCCATATACTGTGTTTTATTGTCAAAGAAGTTGTTTGTGTTTTGTGTCAATGCTTAGATAATGTGAAAGTAAAGGATTTCAAAGCTCTGAGCAAGATGTCTTGTCAGGAACCTGTTGCCTCTTACATTAACTGCCCAAGAACAGGACAGAGTTTCTCCTTCTGATCAGAGCTGGAGACCTACAACTACCAAATGATATCACTCAGCAGTGGGACAGAGAGAGAATGAATGGTGAGACAGAAGGACTTGTGCTCCTATCTAATACAATGGAAGAGATTCTTAAGTGATTATTTACACCCCCTCTAAGCTTCAAACTCCACCTTTAGGTGATGGCAAGGGGTTCAAACACTGGGCTGCTCTCATCCCAAGAAGCAGTGCACCAGTCCCTTCCCAGACTGAAGAGGCAAATCCTCATGTTTCAGGACTACAGCATGAATTCTGTACACAAGGATTCTGTACCATAGGACTGAACCATCCCCTTCCCGGGAGACCACCTTGAAAGTTAGTATGAAGGAAGTCTCCTTGCATACTGGCAAGAAAGCCCTTAAAAACACAAAGGCAGAATCAAGATTACTTTAAAGGTTTTTTTTGTCTCTTGAGTGCTCTACAAAGCCAGTACTGCAACAGATCATCTCTTGCCAGAAACACAGCCAAATCTTTAGCACATCAGCCTGGAGGTGGAAGATGGTTTGAAAGAATGAAGTTACTTTCCAGTTTAAAACCAGAACTGCTGTCTCAAGCAGCAAGACTCAGCCCACAGCATCCCAGATATTCTAGAGTCTCATGCTGGGACCAGGACTCTGGCTCTGTCCTCCCCAGTAAAGAAGACAGCAACCCTCCTGCAAGCTTTGGTATAAACTTAAAAGGTATTAATGCCTTTGTCACGCTGTTTTTTGCACATCTCTCACCAGTTTGTGCTAGGATTAGGACTATCATAACTTTCATATTATGCCCCTTCTTGTCACAGTCCATTGAAAGAATATCCAAACATATTAGTAAAGATTAGGAATTTGCCATGTATGCAACACTGCAAAATCTGAATCAGCGAGTTTAGTGTACGATATCCCTGGTAATAAGGCAAAAGAAGGAAGCTGGTGTTTTGTACTGTGCCACAAAATAACCTGACTGTCCCACACATGTTAGAAGCAGGAACTATGAGCATTTAGACACAAGACATGTGGTAGCTTTTCCACAATGCAGATATGCAGCAGCTGATGTCCAATGTGCATTTAAAGGCCAGTCAGACTTATTTCAGTGCTTGCTGGAGTGACAGCTGTTCCCTTTTGTGGAGGAAACACCCATGAAAATCTGAGCATTTTGGAACAAATCCCATTGCACAGACTCATGGGAAAGACAGGTGTTTGCACTCAAATAGCTGCATGTGTTACCAAAACAACAAAAGAGCACGACAACTGTCTGTCTTCTGATAGTCTCTACACTTAGTAACTTAGAAAATGTTAACCTGCATTTGGAAAATAACATCACTAGTCCTCCAGTCCCTACACTGCAGTCAGACTCACTGTTTTCAGGTAAAAATCAGAAAAAATAGCCCAGCTTTAAAACCACTAAGACATGAACCAGATACAGATTAGTCACCCATGGGGAAATATTTTTTCCCAATATTGCAGAGTTACCCAAGACAGCGGCCTATAAAGATCTTTCCAAAGAGGAGACCTCTTCCATTCTCAGTTGTCATGACTTGAAAGAGCAAGATTTTCAAACTTCTACAAAAAGACCTATATGAATTGTCAGAACTGACCAGAATCAGACAGCTGCGAGCCACTGTTAATATAAACCACTACATGCACACATCTCCAATTAGTCACCCCACAAAAAACAAATGCTGCCTAAGGTCTGTGCTTGTACATCACAGGAAACCTCATTCAGAGCCCAAGTCCAAGAGCCTTTGGATTGAAGAAAAAGACTGTAGTTCCATAAAATCATCCATAATACATACTTCTAACCTTGATCAGTTCTGCTGCAAACCAAGCAATGTTTCTGCAACTCTCATGAATGGTGTTAAGCTGTCAGTCAATTGAGAGGCAGCAAAACTGTAGTCCAATTCTTTTCCACAGCACATACTCCATTTGTCCTTTTTCTTCCTGTAAGTGTTACTGCTACTAACAGTTTTATTCTGCTTGATGGCATGCCATTTTCATGCCTGTGTCAGTGGCAAACCTGGCTTGTTTGAAAATCTATTCCAGTCTCTCATGACCATATTTTATGAAATGTGAAACTCCACTACAAAAAATGGTTTAATATTCTCAATGAAATGCAGGACCTAACTGGAAGCCTGGAAGGAAACATTAGTATTTAAAATACATGAGTCATTCCATATTTGAGATGTCTCTGACTGCAGCTGTGTACTTCTATGTACTCACATTCCAGCATCTCACTTCTTTTAAATACTGTATGTGCAAGACATATGCTGTGCAGTGCTGCAAGCTGCTTATAAAGAGCCTGCAACATCACATAGCTGTTTTTCACAAAGTTTCTAGATAATGTAGAAAGTTCAGTCACTCTGAAGCCATTTCTTTCACTTCAGTGGTCATTCTAGATCTCAACTTTAAACACCTTGCACTTGTTTTCTTCTGCTTTTCTTCTTGCTGATCTTCTCAAGGATCTTTAGAATCCTGGTTCCCACCAAAATCAATGGAACTTTACTATCAAATGCTTAATGGTCAGATTTTAAGAAGCATTAGGAGATCTCCATGTCCATGCAGGTGGAGGGATTCTCAAGAGAGCCTACTTACATTGACATCTTCCTTAATACAATGTGTATCTGGAGTAGAATTATTTTTTTTAAAGTGACATGGTGTCCTGGTTTAGGACAAATTTGGGAGGAAACCTCTGAATGAGGTCCCTCCAGGGAAAAAAAGAAGAAAAAAGATTCCAAGCAGTCCCTCCCCCAGTCGGCTCGGGGGGTAAAAAAAGAGAACGAAAAAAATTGGAGAGAATGGAAAAAAAAAAGAAAACTGTTTATTCAACAGGCAACACACCTCCCAGCACAAAATGAACAATATCAAACAGCAAAACCTCTCGCCATTCCGAAGAGATGACAGATTTAGAAGAGTTCTTTCCCTGGGCAGCCCGGCTCACTCAGTCTGTTCTCAGTCCCTCCTGTGGTGGGGAATGCCCAGGCCCGCTGGGCCACAGGTGTGAGCTCCCGGTGCTCTTCTGGGTTTTCAGTCCAGAGCAGGTTCTAACAGTTCCAGGAAAACAGAAAAAGGGAAAAAAACAATCCAGGGGGCTTTTCTGCCTCAGCTAGCCAGAAAACTAACCGAGAGCAAAGGAGAGCTCTCTCTCGCTGTCCACCGCAGACAACACAGTCTGTGTGCAGGAATGTGGGGGAGCCCGTGCAGTCTTTGATAACAAACTCTGCATTTCTTCTTCCCCCCCCTTCACTCCTGGAACCAATCTTAAAGTTGCAGAATTTAATATTCAACACCAACAGAACAGACGATTTGGGGATATAGGCATCATACAGTCACCCCAAGACACATGGGAACATATGTCATCTACATGGCAGAAAACTTCATCTAAATGCTCAGCTCAAGCCCATATCCTAGCTATTTTGCCCTCACTTTCAATATGCTGTGCAGTATTTTATCTGTCTTAGGTTAATACTTACTCTGTGTAACTCTACATTTTATTCCATGCTTCCTGTATGGTCTGGCATTAACTGCTCTAGTCCCTTATTTAAAATGAGAACGATTCCTCAAGGTCTGGTTCTCTCCTAGGGAGAATGCATATAAAGACTTTGTATCAAAGAGAGGATGTTTCAACATGCTAGAGGCTCTCAGAGTTAGGATGTCAAGACAACAATGATGTGCTCTACATCCTGTTTGATTCAGTCTCCACCATGTGAGACTGGTAAGTGATATGGGAAGGACTGTGTGGGTGCAGGCAAAGACAGAGGGGAAAGGAAAGACAGGAGAACTTTCAAGACTGAAGAGAGTGCAGGCTGTGTTCTCTTACATGAGGGAAGTGATTTTTCTACATCCTTCTCCAGTCCTTGAAAGGGCTCTGTTGAGACCCTGTGGTTACTGCACTGCGAAGAGAGAGAAAAGACAGCAACACACACGGACCTCTTTTGGGGAAAAAAGGCCAACTTTATTGTACAGACAACCCGTATTTAAAGTGTGTTATGTGCAGCTAGGACAGGACAGTAGTTCATTGGACAACTGGGAAAAACATCCTTGGGACAGTACCTCAGGATGTATCCCACGGGAAAGATACCAGGTGTTAATCTTTATTATGAATTCCACTCTGTTTTTCACCATGTTATCACCCTGGGAGACTTCCTCCCTAACTGAAGCTGTAGTCAGCTTGTCAGCCTGGGAATGGACCTGAGAGTCAGGAGAAATCCAGGCCTGAAAAGAATTTCCAAGCTGTAATTCCCCAGCTCCCTAAATGTGTGTGTCCACAAGACCCCATCTGATTCTAGCTTTTTTTCTTCCAATAACCCCAGTGTCTCGTCATTGCTTCCCTACCTTTTTATCTCTGGTAGGCCTGAGCCCCGGGCTCCTGAATGTGTTCTAGCCCTCACCTGACCTTTATCTGGTGGATTACAATTAAAGGATGATAAGAAAATGCTGAAAGCTTTAATGGATTGTATAAAGATTATGTTGCACTAATTGTTTAAGAATAAATAAGAGTGTAATATATGGAAGAGTTATACTGTGTCATAATAAGCTGGAATTAATCTCCGCAGCACTTCTGTCTAGGTATTTAATTTCTGTGAAGAGAGTGGCTAAAATAGTCAGAGAAAATCAGGCGTTTCTAATGCTCACTTCAGATCAGGCAAGCACAAAAGTCAGTCCCCAGAAAAGTGTCTTAACACACTGAAACTTGAAACCTGCAAGCTAGCACAATGGTATTGGCATTTATTCCTCTGTATATTACATGAAGGAGTGAGAACATTAGTAATTCACTAGTTCTCTAAGGAGTTCAATCCAAGATCCTTTATCTCCTGAGGCAAGACAACATGCCCGATTACAGCCCTGCAAATCATCCAAATGTCAGCTCCGTTCTTTGAGAATCATCATGTAAGAAGATGACCCAATCCAAGTGAAGTTAAGTATATGAATGTCCTCCAGAAGATGCCTGAAATATTGGTAAAAGTTAGGATTTGCCACAATTTGAAACATTGGCTGAAAATGCCCTTAATTCTTGCTTCTTTTTTTTTTTTTTTTTTAGGGTTTTTTTTTTAAGTGCTAGTGACAATCATTACAGAAGTAATTTAGCAGGCTTTGAAGTAAATTCTGTGATCACAAAGTACTACTACTTTATTTCCTTTGAACTTTGACTTTTTAGGCTACCCTCATCTGTATATTGCTTTTATTACAGTAAGTGTGCCCACAGTGATACTGAGAAAAAGAAGGCAAGAGAGAACAGGTCTCCTAATAAACACTTTAATCTATTTTTTTTCCATTTCAGCTGTTGAATGAGAAGATGCCTCTCTTAGCATGGCTCTTAGTAAAAACAGCACAAATTAACCACAGACTTCACCCTAGTGGAGCTCCATTTACCATGATCAGTACTCCAAGGCCGTTTTTACAAAAGATGTCACAAGTTACCAGTGAGATATTCAGCAGTGGTTACCATGCCTTACTACAGCCAAAGGTCAACACGGAGACAAGGTCTCAATCCACAAAGCAGTAGATTTCACAGCATCTGTCTCCTCACATCTTTTTGAGACTTAGCTCTGGATTCTGATGGGTATAGTGACCACATCTTCCTCCTCCTTTCTGCTGGCTGGAAGGAAGGCTCTCTT
The DNA here is from genome assembly GCF_052056855.1 of Sturnus vulgaris. NCBI lineage: Eukaryota > Metazoa > Chordata > Aves > Passeriformes > Sturnidae > Sturnus > Sturnus vulgaris. The sequence continues at coordinate 29,350,204 of NC_142244.1, forward strand.
CTTCTGGATTAAAAACTTAGCAATGACATTGACTGCAGCCTTGTGCTACTGCTTTCCTTTTGAACCATACACCTGGAAAATATGTTTATAGTACACAGAGAGTAAATTGTGTGGAACGGATAGGGAACAAATAGGAATCCAAGGGATTACCTTGGATGGGTCCGAATCTATTTTATATCAGTTCACATTTGGATACAAGAGCTGAACTGGTGGGACGCAGGTTAGAGCCTGTGATGGGCAGGACCATACCTGGAGGAATTGCGACATCCTGTGGCAAAAAATGGGAAATGGCATACTAACGGTTACCTATTTTAAATAGATTACTTTTGGAACTTCCGAATATCAAAGCCTGAACTGTGCTTTTAACACTATAACTTTGTTGCCTGTAGCTTCGATTTTTTTAAAAAAAACAACTAGAAAAAGTCGCCACGAAGTATCACAGGCATCCAGCACCATGACAGTGCTGTCATTTGACCCCTGCTAAGAGCAGAAGATGACCATCTACAGAATGAAACTTTAAGCCATCTTGCCAGGGGTTTCACACATCATCATGGATTACAGGATAAAAGTCACATTCAAGAAACCTACTTCCCTCCCGGGTTTTGGAAGATAGAAGGAAAACAGACTGGAAGACAGAAGGAAAACAGACTAGAACCTCATCATCTGTTTAGCTCAACTTCTTTGCTTTATCCTCCGTAATCCTGCCTTTCCTCACTTTTTCATCTCTTCATCTAGGTCTCCCATTTTTCTTGTCCAAACCTCTTCAGTTCTGCTCTACTGGCTGCTCACCCTGTCTCTCCCTTCTCCCCATGTCACACTGGTTCTCTACCAGCCTACTCTCCTATTTTTTCTTTGCTCAGCCAGCCAAGTTTCTCCTCTTAAACCACACATTCATGTCCAATCCATCTTGTCTTTGTTCAGCTAATGCTCTGCTCCCAACTAGTGCCTAATCCTATCCTGTAGGCTGCTAGGAGGGTCCTGGAGAGCTGATGCTCTGACCCGGGAAGCTGCCAATGTTCCCAGAGAGAGGTCCCGCAAGGGACTGCCTTCTAAGGGGGTCTTCTGGCAGGTCTCCTAGCCACCAGATAAACCTCAGCAAGCTGTGGCCTGTGGCCACAAGGATCAGCTCTCAGTGATTTCAGCTCTGCTTATGAGGCTATCCCAGGCCGACAGAAGCGTCGTATGGCAACTCCACAGAGATTCCTTTATTATCTAGCAGGTCTGTGAAGGGGGCCAGGGTCAACAGCTTCCCTGAAGAACGGGGGGGAAAACTGGGGTTTTTATGGGGGAAAGCAAGGGTGTACCAAGGGGGAAAGACCAATGGGTTACAAAGGATTAACATGGGTACTAGGGCATGGTGGGATCACTGAAGCCTTTCGGGATAGCTCACCATGACAAGAAAACATGTGCCAACCTAAGGAGCATCCTTCCAGGAGGGTTGAGATAAGCTAATCACAGCCCATTCAAGGGACATCCCTGCAGGGCAAGGCTGTGGGTGGAGCCCTGGCAGACCCATGGGCCTCCACACTATCCTGCTAAATTTTCTACTTCTGCCTGTCTGATTTTACAGTTCAAACACATCAGCAAGTTATCACAGCATAACAAGTCCATCAACAGGGTAGCATCTTGCAGCAAATTAAACCATCTTATCTCAAGGTTAATGTGAGGTAAAATTAATTTGGCTCAGCCTTTGTCACAGGCAGCTAAACTAGTGCACTTTTCTGCCATTTTGCCACGTGTAAAGTTAATCCACTCAGACATTGTGCAATAACTCTCAAGGGTGTGGACAGTTTATACATCTGAGCACTTAGTGTGTCCTACAGCTAAGTGTCTATAAAAAAAATATCCAGATAGACAACACCCCAGCTCACCAACATGTTCTGAGAAAGTTATATATGAAAAAAACTACCGAAACCCAAAACCCAACCCTATGGCCCACAGATCTAAGCAGAAAGCTCATCAGTCAAGGTTTTTTTGTAGGAAATTTAAAGTTTAGTTGACTGCACCTCACTTTCACTAGAGCAACAGGGAATGTCCTTGACATACACAGATCAACCTACCAGATAACCTTTGAGTCCCTTTTCCAAAGTACTGATCATAGACAAGATTGCCAAAGTTTAATGCCTGGGATCAAATATTTCCTCAGAGCATTGTCTATTTTGGGATCTTTTTCTTTGGAAATGTGTGGTTTATATTAAAAACAAACAAATAAATAAACAAGATCCATTCAGACCAAACCTCACCACTTTTCCCTTGCAGTGCATTCCACAGCACACAACAGTGTGCTAGGGGCCCTAGCCAGGTCCCACACAGCTTCAGGTCCACAAGAACATAGAGATTTCAGGCAAAGAACACTCAATATAGTAATAATCAACAGAACTTTTAACACTTGTAAGGCTGTCCACTGTTTATACCTGAATTTCACAGAGATTTCTTAGAATATAGTTAAAAGTTAGCCAATATTTTACCCATACTCACACTCTAATCAAAGCAAGTTCCATGAACCTGAACCTTGAGCTTTTTCACTCAGCCACATATACCTGTCAACTCCTGTGAGTGACTAATGGTCTTCAGGCAGCTATGCGGTGACCTGAAAACTTCTTTTATTTTTTGACAAGTTAATTTTCAGCCACATCAGTCTCCAGAGTTGGTTCCTTACATAGTCTTTCAGGTGCCAACACTTGACAGATTAGAGGCAGTAGGGCCAGGCAGCTTATGGTGAACAAAGAAAAACGTGGCAACATCTCACATTTTGTCCAATTTAATGCAGTTAAAGTTAATAGTGGGACTGGACCTTTCTGGTCATACATGACTCCAGAGAGTTATCTGTTAGGCTATGCCCTGACATCTTGTAGCACTCTCAATAACCTATTTAGTTATTCCATTGTTCCTTCTCAACTTGGATTCCAACTGGATCCATTCCACATAAGAAAAAAAGAAGTCCCAGCCACCTGTATTTAGTAATCTCTAGAAACCTTAATGTGGAAAAATATCAGAGGGTGGAGCCAACAAAGAATAATAACTAACTACCCTGTGAAGAGAACTTACTAATACCTAATATGAAATTTCAGAGTTACATACCAAGCAGCAGGGAGTCTGAAAAATATAAAAGCTAAAACCCAAGGCATCAACTGAGTTCAACATATGACCAAACACCACCATGTCAAATAGACTGTGGCACTGTGTGCCACATCCAGTCTTTCCTGAAACACCTCCATCGATGGTGACACCACCATCTCCCTGGGAAGTCCATCCCAATGTCCAATTCCTCCTAATGTCCACTCTAAACCTCCTCTGGCACATCTTAAGACTGTGTCCTCTTCTCTTGTCACTGGTTTCCTGGGAGAACAAGCCAACCTCCACCTGGCTACGCCTTCCCCTCAGGGAATTCTACAGAGATAAGATCACCGAGCCTCCTTTTCCCCGGGCAAAACGACCTCAACTCCCTCAGCCTGTAGGACCTGGGCTCCAGACCCTTCATCAGCTCCTGCCGTTCTCTGGACTCGCTTTCACCACTTTATAGCTGCAGTAGTCCTAAGTGACAAACAAAGCCAAGAACAATAATATCCAAACTTGAATCCTGTCCCTAACTGTAACTGCTAAACCAGATTTCCTAAGCACTAAGCGAGGGTTCCGGGGAGCAAACATCACATGAAACAACTCCAGCAGCAGCTGCTGAAAAGCAAAAATACGCATGTTCTTCCTTTCCCGGCCTCTGTCGAGCCCTGTCCTCTCCAAAGACCAGCCACATTCCTGCGCCAGCGCCGCTCTCCCGAAGGCGGCACAAGATGGAGACAGCAGGGCGAAGCCTTAGGGCCGAAGGCGGTTGCGGGGTGCAGGAAGGAGCAGGAGCACCAGCAACAGTACGCCGGAAGCAGATGGGGAAAACCCCGAGGGGAGAGGCTGCCCCCGGGAAGAGTCACGATCAGCCGCCCACAGGGTTGGGCAGGGCAGGGTCCGGCAGGGCAGGGTCCGGCCCTCAGCAACGCCTGGCCGCAGGGGCAGGACATTGCCGGCCCCGCCCCCTCGCCCGCTGTGGCCATGGGAACGGCGGCCGCGGCAGACCCACTCAGTGGGACAGGCTCCCGGCCGGACCTTCGGATTCTCCTTCGGTACCGGGCCCCTCGGCGACGGTAGCGCACTGCTCGCGGCCCCGCCCCGCTACAGCTCCGGGCGGCGGCACCGGTACGGCCAAGGCCGAACCCTTCGGCGGGCGTGGGGCCGGGAGTTCGGTGGGCGGGGCGTGAGGCTCCCCTGCCTCAGGGCCCCCCCCCCGCCTCAGGGCTTCCCCCCTGCCTCAAGGCCTCCCCTACGTTAAGGCCCCGGGGCTGTCGCCGAGCTCGGCACGGGGTGGGTGCCGCCCGAGCAGCATGCTAGCGATAGGGCTGGCGGCTCCAACCAAGCTGGGACCATGACACATTTGCTGAAGCAAAACCAACTCTTCCCAGAGGAAAGCATCATTTACAGTATGGTATTTCCACTGATTACTATTGCGCCATGCTTTCCTTTTAATGTTTCATGTCATCACGTTTTCTGTTTAAGTTGATGGTACCTCCCAAGAAAGCAGATTTTTCTACTAGATTTCTCACCTGTATCTTCTGCAGAAAGTAGGATTTCAGCTTTGAGACTCATTTGCATGATAGTGACATCTGTTTGATACAGAGACATACATTTCAGTTCTTTCTTCATAGTTTATTTTATACTCTCTTACAGACAGACTTTTAAAGAGGGAAGTGGAGCCTGATGATTCGTGCTGATTCCTCAAATATGTAACTATTTCCATTTGTTCACTTGTCTTTCAGACCTTCTGTACACACTGTGAAGTGAAAAGGACCCTCCAAGGTTATATGGCCATGCTCAGCTTGATGATAGAGTGGTAGGTGTTGGCCAAAGACAGCTCACATGTTCACCTTGTTTTTTTCTGCATACACATGGGGTAGAAACTGTCTCAGTCCTTAAAGCAGCAAAATACAAAGCAGAGAAAGAAGTTTTATGTAAAACAAGACGATACAGGGAGTAGCCATGGTTGCTGGCCTATGGTGACTGTAACTGCACCCTAGAAATACCCAGCTTCATGTTCTGAGTAATTTCCTAAGCTGTGTGTCAGTGTTTTTAATAGACTAGCTTAAAATGGTGTTAACTATAGCTTGTATATGTTATTTAGATGTAATAAAGTAAGTGGGCAGCTGCTGGGCTGCTGTTCAAGCAGAGCTGATATTTCACTCAGTACCTGACTTACCTTGGGATATACTTAAACTACAGTTCAATGTAGCCTAGTTAGACTAAAATGAAATATCTAGTGACATCTAAGCAGCCAATAAAGACTGCCAATCCATGCTGATTCTTCATACAGAATTAGCAGAGTTTAACTTCTTACCTAATCCTTACCTAGTTATTACCTTCCTACTGCATTTGCTCCCCTGCTGTCAGCATTCCCCTTAGGTAGTTTAAAACCGGCTAGGGCATGTCTCTGGGGGTTGCAGTCACACCTTCAGACAGCAGGAATTGATAGCTGCACGGGATGCATACAGGTAGAGTGCCAGAGGAAAACAGACTTGGTGCGACTGCACAATGAATTGAATTTTAAACAGAGTCCTCCTGAAGCTATGCCTGTGACTGAGGCTGCAAGGTAGATATTCCAAACTCAGACTGCATTGCTGGACAGCAAGAAGAAAAGCCCTAAGCAGCTTTCCAACAATGGAGTCGAGGAGCATTTTTCTTTTTAAGAATGGTGCTGGATATCTCTTACTCCATTATCTCATAGTATTTCTTATATCTACATGAAAACAAGAAAGTATATGTCTGCCTCTCCATAGAGGGACATGCACATAGAGCTGGGAACATTGTCACCAGTGAGACCCTTGCAACAATATCGCCGTGGTAACAATTCAGGCCGGATGAAGGAAACAGGCATCCTATCACTAAAGTTGTCATGTCACAGGTGTAATGGTGCAGATGGGTGTGGTGGCTGACTCTTGCATAAAACATGTTTTAGAATCAATTAGCAAGTGCATTATGTGCAATTCAAAACCCTACATCCTTGAATTCTTAATCTGTAGTTTCACAAATTGGGATGGACAGAGGTTGTGATACTATTAGTTCATAGGGTATTCCAAACTCTCAAAAGTTGAACTCCTTTTGAAGATAAATGGAACAAAAATGCAATTTTTTGCACAGCAAGCAGCTACTCATGGTAGGGTGCCTAGAGCTTCATCAACTGATGCCATCTTCCATTTTGGTGAATACTTGAAATGCCTCCTGTATGCATTTGAGTTAGTACCTGCTGAAATCGAAGGGGCAATTCACAACTCAGTTCTGATTTCAGTCTTTAAAGAAGCTCCAACCAGTAGACCTACAATCACTTATGATTGCAAAGATTTATTGACAACAGTAATTTTAGCAATTTAAGGCATATCTACCCAGGGAACTTATTCCTTAAAAGGAAGGGTGCAGATGTTTAATGTGATCATTTTTGTATGCTAGCTTGCATTGAGTTATTTTTCATAAATGCTAAAATCATTCCAGTATAAAATAATGTAATTTTACCCTACAAGTGGAATATGTTACTTAATTTCTAGAGCACTAGAAACAGGAGGGAGTTACATGGGGTGAACGGCTGGAAGTTCACATTGCTGCACATTCACAGTTATGGCACACTAATTTCTTTATGTAACAAACCGTTAGACCTTTCAGTTTTCTGTATAAGTTTAGCACTGGAAAACAGCCAGACGACAAATCTGTGCATCTGCTGCTAGTCTGGTATGCTCCACATATTGAGAAGAACCATCTAACTTGCTGACATCATTAGTGTACGTATGCCACCTTCTTTCCTCATCCCAAATGTGCGGTCCTGTAAATCACAGCAGGCTGGAATTCTGATCTCTTTAATGCTGTTTGAAGTGGCTAAATTACAGCCTCTCTTCTTTGTGTCCACATGAATGCTAGGTGAAGGCACCGATATTCTGAAGCATGGCTACTGGACTGATCCATTTCCCAGCCTGCAGTTTGTGCTTCAAGGGCAAAAATCCAGTGCCTGCGTATATTGGTCGAAGATGGAGGACTCAGCAGCGCCTGGAGGCTCTTCAGCAGCTTGCTGTGTAAGTGTTCTATGGTTGGACAATTTAAAATGAATATACAAGCAAAACCAACAAAAAGCCATGCACGCAGAAGTGGAGATGACTGCAATTTGCTCCTACTTATATTTTCCATGAAATTAAGAGATTGCAGCTGTTGTGGAGTATGGTTACCCATCTGTTTCTTACAGGGTGGATGTTTCACATTTCCTTCTGCTTTGCAGTGGTTGCCATGAGAAAGAGGAGAATTATTTAAATCTCTTACAGATCAGATGAGTTATGAAGACTTCAGTGATTCATGTGTGTTACTTCAGTGGGAGCTCTTTGATTTTAGTCCTGTGCAGTTGCAGCTGGTTAGGTTGCTTTTGCCGCTCCTTGGGCAGTCCTTGGGGCCTGAATTGGGGCACCACATTTTTAGTGAAGGAGTTTCTTAGTTGAGCTTTCTCCTGGCATCACAATTTGGGTTCTGATTCAACAGATATTAAAAAAAAAGTTTATGTGTTTTGCCACACCACAGGTATTTTTAAGTTCTCTTGTATTCAAGACTACAGGTGTCAGCCTAGGTTTTTGTTTTCAAAGCTTCTTTCTGCTTTAAGCAAATAACTTTAGACCATGAGCTTTTCAGATGGTGCTTTCTCTGGGGTTGCTGGTAACTGAATTCTACCACATGCCAGACAATCATCAAAGATGCTCAAGAGTGATAGAGTGGATTTCTGGTTTTGTTCAGTTTTAAAGGCATATTCTTCTCATTTACAAAATAATAAAAAAATGGGAGTATTTTTTCTTAATACTATTTTCAGTGTTTCAAACTGTCCCCAGCACATGAACACATGAACACCAGTGGCTTCTTATATTTTGCCTGTTTTCTAACAATTTGACACCTGCACTGCTTTAAAATTGATTTACATTTCAACAACATGTATTTGCAAAATGTCTTGCAATTAACAAAAAATGTTTCAACCTGCACTGATTGACGGTGCTGTGGATACAGAAGACAGAATATTTCCCAGCTGTCATCTTAGCAGTTGCATTGCCTCTGCAAGGTTACTGGGAATAAATGCTCATTTATTTCAGCAAAGTCAGCAAATATAAGTCAAGGCATGCAAGAGGCAGGATCTGTGGAATAAAAAGGGCTATTTCCCTGGGTTCCCATTGTGCCTATAACTGTGCCATAACAGGATGAACGGTTTATGCTAATAAAGTTAGATCATAAGAATAAGTGCCCACCTGTGCTGAATGAAACACAAATCCATCTGGATTGAGCAACAGTCTGATAGAGTCAGCGAGTGGAACTCGCCATCAGCTCAATTAAATCGTTTGAATTACAAACACAACTTCACAATAATAGGTTGATTAGTGCTGAGCAAGGTTACGACATTGCATCTCAAAATATTCCCTTCTCATTCCTTATGTGATGTGACTTAAAGCCTTGAGAAGAGATGACTTTAAACTTACCTTGGCAGTAAATTGCGTGTCATAGGAGGTTAATGAAGCATCTCGCTCTAAGCTTTCCTGTGGCAGGTAGCCATACTGCGCCTCTGCAGATTCCACAGCACGCTTTGCAGGAATTAGATGAGGGCTTGGAAGACAACTGATCTCAGCATGTAATCCTCTGTTTTGATCTCAACTGTTGAGCAATGTTATGTATTGTTAATTGTATCTCTGTAAATATACCTTTGTAATTAAAATTAAGCGTCAGCACTCAATCCCAGTACCCACAAGCACATACATCTTGAGGTCAGAATTTGTACAAGTTGCCAAAAATGAAAATTAAAGAAAGCCTGTCCTTCAGAACTTGCCATATACATAGCTCAAAGAAATAAAATCATCACAGAATCATAGAACGATCTGGGATGGACGAGACCTTAAAGATCATGTAGTTCCAATCTCCTTGCCATGGGCACAGATACCTTTCACTCAGAGCATCATCCAACCTGGTCTCAAACACTTCCAGGGATGGGGCATCCACATCTTCTCTGGGAAGAACTTCTGGGTTTTGTCTTTAACAACTGTGCAGGTTGAGAAGAGTAAGACTGGAGTATAAAGCAGTTTTGAAATCAAATAGCAATCTTGATGAATAGCTTTCAAATTTCTCAGTTCTACCCATTATATCACTGACTGTTTTAATAAGGCTTTCCACATGATCTTCCAAAGCCTTAAAAAAACCTCTTCAATATGTTATAGTGAAAAATTTAAAGTCTGCCTAATTTAAATTCAGAATGAAGGAAAAAAATGAAGTGTTCTTGCAAAAGATATGGTTGTTCCAGTGTCTCCAGCCTAGATTTTGAAACATTCCTACAATTGTCCTAATTTTTCTCCTTTACTGGAGAACTCAAATTGAAATTGCCGATTCTAAATTTTTAAACATTTGCTCAACTCTCTTTACCAGCTTTTCAAAGGTAGAAAGTGTCTTTTTTGCTCATTCTGCATCTTTACACATATTTGGAAAGTGTTTCACTCGTAAGATAATGAGCTTGCTCCCCTCACTTCCTATAAAAGTAGTTTCCTTTACAAAGTAAAGCATGTACAAGTGTTTAATCATTTTCATAAAAAGCTCGTAAGAAAGGCAGCAAAGACCATTTCTTGACCATTCATAGTGGGAAATATATATATATAAAGTGTAAAACTGTTTGCTACGTAGGTAAATATGAAAAAAAACCAAAATATAATTGCTTGTATAAGTGTGAGGCTTGGGAGGAATTTGTCGTGTGCATGTTGGATAGTGCAACCAGAGGGAAGAAAGAGAAAAAAAAAACATAAGGAAAAAAGGAAACTTCTCTGAATGTACTTCCTAAATGATACCCTGTATTTTGGCTTTCAGAGGTCAGTCTTCTCTTCACATACCTCGGATTGTGTATGAAGATCCTGAAGTTGATGGAAGAAATCTCTATAAATATTTTGCACAGTAAGGAACGAACTGATTTGAAACAGGGTTCAGCTTGTTTCTGTGCATTTTCAAGAATACTTAAGTAAAGGCCAGAGCATTATTTCTTCTGTATTTTCTGTCAGTTCTTTGATCAGTTTTTTGATAAAATGGAAAATTTTAATAGTAACCAGGTCTTAAAACACAAGGTCTTTTTAAATTCACACTATGACAGAATTTTCAGTTGTGCATTACCATATAAGCAAATATATCAGACATTCTGTATTTAATAAGAAAGCTTTGGGCTGTAGATCATCCTGTGCAAAAGAAGAAGACATTTACAAAGCCAGTGTGGTTCTCCAGACCCCTAGAAAGGTGTTTTCTTAAGAAGGAGTCTTTTAACTCGCAGTTTCTGCCTGGAGCAGAAGGAGAGCAAAGGGAAGCCTTGATTAACTTTTCATCATGTCCCCTACTGCAGGACTGCTCTGCTCCTTTCAGAAAGACAATGCAGGCCAGCAATGGACTCAAGATCTGAACCAACAGCTACCATATAAACATTCTTGACTTAGTCACATATGCTTTGAATTGCATTCACTATTTTACTCAGCAGCTGTTGGCCACTATGTCCACTTTAAATATAAAAAAATTGCTAAGTTTAATAACTTGAAGTCTATTATTGCTCCTTTATCAACAGTTTTAAAGGAATAAAGACGATGTTATCTTCTGCAATATGAAATTAAACTTCAAAGTCTCCCGAAGGCTAAGGGAAATCAATAGAGAACTGCAATATGCAAACTGTGAGAATGCCTAGGAAGGAATTATTAATCTGTAGTTGAGGCCTTAACACTTTCAAGATACCTCATAAAGTATTGCAAAAAAGGAAACAATAAAATTAGATAAGTCCAAACCACCTTATCAGCTGATTATAGGATTGAATTTCAGGCTTTCAAGCAGTTACTAAAAAAAACACAATTCTTTCAAAAAAGTGACAGATGAAAAAATTAAGCTAATTAGTGAAACATACACAAAATGTTGGGAACGCACTCAAAACTGACTTTAATAATTGTCTTTTTTTTGCAACTCCACTTTCTACTTTGACTTAAGAATAACACTTAGTCCTACTGGTGAAACTTTCTTTGTTCCCCCTTAGGTAAGAAAGAGTTCTTTAATATTCAGGCACAGTTCTTAAATATGCAATTAACAGAACCAGAATTGTGGAAAATAAATATTAATTCCACTGAATTTAGTGGACTGCAGTTTTTCCGATCTATAATGATCTTTTATGCTCATCCTTGTCTTACTTTCATTCTCTCTTTTCAGACCTCTTAAACTGCCTCCAGCAGGTGTTCCAGAAGCTGTTGCTCATACAAAGACAGAGTAAGTAGTGGCATAAGTTGTGGAAAATTATTGTTGTAATGGGTAACATCTCACCAGAAAAAGATCTGGAAACTATTTAGCTGGTGACCACTATTTTTCATAATGAACCAACAGGAAAAGCTTGTTAAGAGGTAAGGTGCTGTTCTCATCATTGAAAATTCTAGAGGAAACAGGTGATGGACTGTTTCAGAATTTGCTTGAGTATATAAGTAGTGCTTTGTGAATAAAGGACGTGCCTTTAGTGTGTTAAGATTGAAACAGAGGCTTGAAACAGAAAGCTAGGTGTCTCTGAATTCTGGAAGAGACAAAATTGCAAAGAAGATTCACTTGTAGAGCAATATTGTTGGAAAATCTTCTGATATTTTATTACAATCTCAGTGACAGATGCAATGATGCTCAGAGATGTAGAGCATCCACGGTGTAGTCTAATGTGGTTTTCAGCAGTATCAAATTTTGAAGTCACATAATTCAGTTCCTAGTAGAGTCAGTAGAAATTGCATGTGCTTATATCAGAATTAAATTTTTATTCTGGATTTGTTGGAAAGAGAAACACATAAACTAAATTGAAGCAGCCCTACTTCATGTTACTTCAATGATTTTGTGTCCATTAAAGGCAATACTTTAGAATGGATACATAGGGAAGATTTGTATGTAATAACCATGAGGACTGAAACGAGAAGATTTCTGGATTATTTACTTAAGGAGGGTATTTCAGATTCAGTGTAGCCTCAGTCTGCTTTTGCTAAAGATAATGGAGTTAACATAAATGCGACTAATGTTAAGATAAACCAAAACACATACAAGACTCCCACCTTTGACTGACGTGTTTCTGGTTTGCTTGCTTGGAGGATTTTTTAATGAATGTGACCAATCTTCTTCCATCTTGCTCCTGTTTTTAGGACAGAGTCGCATGTCCAGTCAGCTGCAGGAGACAGCCAGGTCTTTGGCCTCATGTTCCAAACTCTGGGGACCCAGACAGATTACAGGGATGGTGAAGCACAGACAGATCCCTATTCCCCTGAATATATAGTTCGCAGTGGCTCAGTCCCTGAAATTCTGACAATTGCTACACTCACTTTGGGTGAGTTGTGAAAGTAAGATAAATTATAATAACATGTCACATCTTTAGCAGGAAGTTCTTTTCTCTTCAATGTCAAGTTTCAAGTTTATTGCCAGCTTTGGCGGTCCTTTTTTGTGTGCATTTGGGACAATTATTTTGTCTGTTTCTAAAATAAGTATGATATTTCCCTACTTAATGATGCTGTTCTGGGGTGTATCATGAAGAGTTTTGAAGACAATTCAATATAAAAAGGTCATGTTTCATAAACGTGAACTAGAAACAGTTTTTCCATTAACCCACTGTTCTTCAGCTGCTCTGAGTTGAACATTGTTTAAAAAAAACAGTATGAAGACTGCTGCCCTGCAATATACCTGTGATCCTAATTTCCCAGTGTCACACCTGTAACGATGATGGACACTGCACATGCCAAAGAAAGTGCTCATTATCAGAAAGTATCTTCCTAAAAAAGATTTTCTCCCTTTGCAGCCTGCAGTAGAAGAATGAAATGCCAGTTCTAATGTGCACTGAACTGTAGCAACTGCAGGTCCTACTGTGCCTCATACTGTAGAATCTCACTGGCCTTAGAAGTATTTCCTTCTGGCTTTTGACATTTCTGCTTGTGTTTAACACATGGGCCTGTGTCCATCCTGCCCTGTAATACTGTTTGGTGGTGGCTATTTGTAGGATTTGCCAGTCTCCTAAAGAGCTAATGCTTCTTGTCCCTGAAAGGTCGAGGGCTGCCAGCAGGACAAGCCCAGATGGAGATTATTGACCGCATCCGGGAAAAACACACTTGGGAAGCAGCACTGCCACCTATGGACAGTCCATCAAATGTTGCAAAGAGATTGAAGATGATGGAGGCTATGGAAAGGAAGGAGTGGGCCTATAGAGAAGAGGAAATAGATAAGTAGGAGTCCAGTTGTACTCTTTGATTTCTTTTAATTACTAGCTGAATAGAGGAGCAGCAAGAAGGTTTAGGAGATTGACTGAAGGGTACAACAAGCCTTCTATTTCTGTGAAAATACCCTGATTTTGGGAAGGGATGTTTTTCTTAAATTTAATCTACAGGTCTGCCACCCAATACATTTTACTAGTGCTTAACTCCCTTTTTAAAATGAAAGACTGAATATGAGATATGCAATATCAGCTATTTGTAAAGGTGTGTAGGATTTGACAGTAGCAGCATAATACAGAACACTGCAGAGTACATTTGATACTGCCTGGCCTTTTTTTTCCTTGCAGGTTGCAGAAGGTTCAAATGGAAGTCTTTAAGAAGCTGATGCAGAGGCGAGAGGAGAATCAGAATGAGCTGGATGCCATGTGCTTGTACAACCACCGGCAAAATCATCAGAAGGCTAAAGAAGAGAAAATAAGAAAGATTCAGTGTGACTGTGCATTGAGTAAGTCTGACAGACAGGAAGAAAGGGGTACGAGATAGTTTTCAGACAAGCCATTTCTGTTTTCACAAGGTTACCATCTATTCAAAATGAAATAGGTTGCACCCACAATATCAATGTGCATGGCCAGCATTTGGTCTGTCATGTTTTTATTTTATCTAGCAAAAGCTCTTTTGAATTTACAAAGATACAGCCTTTATAGAACTATTTGTGTGAACCATCTCACATTTGTATTTCCTTCCAGTGCTCAGGAAACTGATAGCTAAGAGGAAGAATTGGATGGGAAAGCTAGAGAGACGAGATATCATTAAAGAGTATAATGACTTTTCATCACAAACATATGCTCCTTTGTCTCGAATTGGTTTTTTCCCAGACAACAATTCTGACTACTATGTGGTAAAAAACTTCTATCTTAATACTGCTGCAGGTAAGGCATTTTGGAAGACTTAGTTGTGGGAAATACTTACTTAGTATTAACAAAATTCAAATTTCTCCCCCCATCACTCCACTATTTAATCACTGTTTGTATTAAAATCCTTGTATGTATTATAATCTTTCTTCATATTATAATCTTAGGATTTTGTGAACTGGAAAAATCTGTCCAGCATTCTGTTTCCCAGATCAAGATAAAAGCTCCAAAACCTAAGTGCACTATCACTAAGACTGGCTATATTAGAAGGTCAGGAAGACTAGAAGCAGTCCTGGCACAAGTTCACCAGGTATGAAGCTGCATCCAGAAGCATGTCAATTCCTCTTAGATTTGAACTGCTCATAAATGCAATTGAGAAGATGTGTAAGCTTCTTCCCAGTTTCTAGTGCTGAATTCTTATTCTGTAAAACAGCTTCTAGGACAGAATGGATCAAACATGCAGACTGTTTAAGGTTTGACCAGTGCTGCTCTGATACTCGGCCTATCAGTACTCTCACTCCTACTTCTGCTCCAGTCCTATAGAAAACAAGCACAAACAAATCTGTCTTCCTACAGATCAGGTATTTGGATTGGAACATATTATGTCAGTTTGAAATTCTCACCCTTTTCTCATTCTTGTTGCTCCCTATTATAATACACTACTGGCTACACTGTCAAGCTTCCAATAATTAAAAAAGTGAATCTGGATTAATATTCTAAAAATTTTGTACATAATTTAAAAAGTACATTTTAAGTACATATTGTAAAAACATCTGCAGCAAAGCATGATTAAAATAACCCCACTCCTAAATTCAGGTCACTATGGTGGATGTTCCCTAAGAACAGCATCTGATTTACAAACATGCTAATAGCATTTTGCATATCTTAATTTATCACAACTGTTCATGCAGATGAGGTGTCCATATATTTAATTAACCACCAAGGAAAGAATGCCTCATTTGCATCTGCAATCACAGTATTTGTAAATTACATGTACTTTTAAGTACACTTCTTGTGATGCTGTTGAGGGTTACCTTCATGTGAAATCAGCAGTATTCTTGGCTGGCTGCTGTATCTTTAGAAAATAGTGACTCTAATTTGTAAAGCTGGGCGACTTTCACTTACATTTATATATATTTTATGTATATATTTAATATATTTTATATATGTTTGTATGTATGTATGTATGTATGTATAACTCTTTTTGGTTTAGTGTAATGTAATAATTTCAAAGCAGACAGTAACCTGCTATTGCTGAGTTCTAAATTGAAATCTTGCTCTGAAAAACCAATCGTGTTATCTCAAATTTAAATTTTACTGGATCTTGTAAAGAAGAAATATTGCATGTCATTATTATCCAGAAAGAAAATTTTCAAAGACAATCATGAGTGCTATAGGAATCGTTCAAGAGTAAGGACAAAATTCGTAGTTTTAAAGACACAGAAGTATTGAAAGGGTTTGAATTTGGGTGGGTTTGCTTCAAATTCAAGAAGTAATTGTGTAATCTGCATCATAACATGGTTCTTGTTGTCAGCAGAATTTTAGTTCAAGCTTTTGGAGTTGAATTCCAGTTACAGCAATTGTGTTCTGTTTTTTTAAAATATTCCTCATGTTTTGAAAGACTGTGGTGAAGTGTTCAAACTGTAGCCACAGAGAAGTGTGAGCAGCTGAATGCTGGCTGCTCACACGATAATGTCTCTTAAAATAATGCCTCTTTAAAAAAACCTGATAGACAAAGGAAGATGGAATGCAGAACAAATGCAGACAATTCTGCACATTTTCTTTCTTAAATTGGTGTAGATCACTTGGTCTGCTTTGATTTATAGGAACTGAGAGGCTAACATAATAAGTAATACTCATTTCCGCACCACAAAAATGACAAATGTATATTCTTTTAAAATCACAAACCGTTTCCTTTGCAGGCAAAAATTATAAAATAAATCCATTATGCAAAATTTAACTCCTGCTTTTAGATGTACCGAATTAGACACCAGACTCGTTGGTCCAGACAAGCAGAAAGTACTGACACTGTGAAACAGCCAGACTGCCTCAGCCACTGTTAGATTTAAACAAACTTTCTCTTCAGAGAATCAAGAAGTGACTGCCCTAATTAGCTCTTGAGCTTTGTAGTGCTGTTCCTGGTCATTTCTCCCATCAAAGGCTTTTGCTTCTTAAGTTTGATGGCTATAGCATGTTCTGGCTTAGCAGAGTCTTGCTGACAGGTCCACCTCAAAATGCTGTTGGAGCTGTCGAGAACAGACCAGTAAAGCATGCAGATAACTTGCATTAATAGAATTTAGGAGAATCCTCCCTGAGAGAAGCTCTCTTACCACTTGGAATAAGCAGTCCCAATTGTGCCAGCAAAACTCCCATCACACACAGTAGAAAAGAAGTTTAAAGCAGGTAATTAGGGATCATCTTACAAGGGAACTGTGTTGCTTTTCCTTATTTCTATAGCTGAGTAGCCAGATCAGTTTTTTCTATTCTAAAGCTTTATTTTTGTGCTCTTGTAGCATACTTAATCTATAAATACTCTCCCATAATCCTAGAAATAAAGTGGAATCCTAGAAATTTCAGAGAGTACATGGAGATCTAGCTGCACAACAAGTTTTTAAAATTTTTTCCTGGATGATTTGGAAGCAAGTGATAAGTATAGGAGGAATGCTAGATATTGGCCTCAGAAGTAGTTAGTTTTAATAAAGGAAGTTTCCAAGGCTTGCTTCTCTGGCCAAACATGAGGAAAGATGGATGAGTTCTCCTCATTACATTCCTTTTTGTTTGCCATATTGAGGGTATTCCTAAACTTAAAGCTTTTTAGAAGGGATATGCAATAATCCAAGTAACTGCAAAAAGGATCTGTGTCCTCCTAAGAATGAGAGCTGCTTTTTCAGACATGAAACTAAGCCAAAAAGAAGTGATTTTAGAAGCAGACTTTTTTTTAGGACCATCCTGAAACCTTCTGCAGAAGTGTATGTACACTCAGTAGTCTTTGAATAACTCTCTAAAATAAAAGAAAATGTCAGAAACAAGAGTGACACAAAATTTACAGTAAGAACAAAAATCTTTATCTTAAGCCAGATCAGTAAAAGGATAAAGATAGTTCCTAGCCAGCACAGATAACAGTGCTTTAAGGAATGCAAGTGAACCATTTCATAGACAGCCTAATATGAAAATCCAAGGCATTAAGGACATAATATACCAATACAGATAACTACTGCAGGGAATAAATGCAACGAGGTAAGTAAATACACCAGGGAGTGGAGGAGGTGGTAGAAGACATCCCAGTGCAGAACAATAGATAACTTTAGGCAGACCCTCCATGCTCTGGTGACTCGAGGGACGAAGTATCAGGTAGTTTCAAAGTGTTGGATCAAGATGAGGTCAGAACCAGAAACTTCTCACCTAAGCATTAAGTACAATTCTCGCCATGTCTTTATTTCCTTTATCCAGTTGCTGGAAAGAGGTGAAGTAGAGGGGCGAAGAATGTCTCTGCAGAAAATCTCTGCCAGTTTCAAAGCATAGGAAAGGCTGTTTAAGCAGTTAATTCTTCAAGAACAGTTCTCCACAGAATGTTAGTTGGCTCATGTTCAGACAGGCTCTGAGAACTTTTATGTCAGTCTTGGTCAGCCAAGATGCAGCAGCCATGCTGCACTGCTAAGCAGGTTGGTAGCCTGTCCTCAATGATCCTCCCTGAAAGGAGGCTGTAGCCAGTTGTAGACAAGTTGTAGAACAAGAGGGCACAGCCTTAAACTGCACCAGGGGAGGTTTAGATTGGAATTAGGAGGAATTTCTTCACAGATTAGACATTGGAATGGGCTGCTCAGGGAGATGGTGGAGTCATGGTCCCTGGAGGTATTTAAAGAAAGACTGAACATGGAAAAAAAAGACAGACTCAGTCTGGTTGCCATGGTGGTGTTCAGTCATAGGTTGGTGGTGTTCAGTTGACGATCTCAGAGATCTTCTCCAACCTCACTGATTCTGTGATTCTGTAATCCCACAATTATCACTTGCGAGCAAAAAGGAAGAGAACCATGACTGTATACTTTGTGCTGTACATGAAAACCAAATATACCTAGGATCTTGTGGAATGGAGAGGATTGCAGAGAAAATAAGGGAGGAATCTAAAGAATGGATTTAATTATTTCTTTGAATGGAGAGTTGCTTCTTAAGTCATTACCCTCTCAAGAGTTTTGCTTCTCTCAGAAGCTGGCTGAGAAGCCAAGGTGTATAGTGAAAATCATGAGTGCCATTTGCTGTTCACTGGAAGGATGGAAAAGAGATGATTTATGTTCTTTCACTGTCCATTCCAATTAGATCCTACTTTGACTCTAAACCTACCTCCTGAATAAAGGAATGTAGTCGGTATCAGGAAAATAGAAGTATGATATGTAGGCAGTATCATTTGGTGTATGTTGCTCAGAAATTTAGCACTTTTATCTTTTAAAATCAAGTACATTTGTAGTGATTCTTGAGTCCTGGTGTCCCTGTTTCCAAAAATGAGAACTTGTTAAGTTAGACCGAACCAGTTAAGGTAAAACCCCTATATTTTCTATTTCTTTTCTTACATTAAAATCTTAAAATAATTTAAAGCCTGAGATTAGAGAAAGTAAATGGTAAGCATTTTTTTTACTTAGTAAAGATAGCCAAGCAGGCACTAGATAGTGCTGATAAGAAAACATAAAGCCATGTACAAGATCTCCAATTTATCTCAGATCTGCATTAATAAGGATTCCCTCTTGTCCAAATTAATAATAGATTTTTCTGTCTTTAAAAGTTGTTAGTCTAGTTATATTTTGTTATTCTGTTTAGCAGGAAACGTTTTTGGAGGCCACAGTTTTATTAGAAAAATTCTTATGAAAGTGAGATTGTACTAATAAACATAGCAGCCATTGTTTTCAAAGGAGTCACAACTACAGCAGCTTTTTCTTTCTGCTTCCTTTGCCCTGCCATGCAAATCTCCTTATAAATCATAGCCAGCACTGTTATAATCTTCATGCTAGAGAACTCTAAGGTCTTTACATACAAAACATAGTTCAGAAAATGTCTCAACATTTTTGAGCTATAACCATTTCACATGGCTGAAAAACAGTTTATAGGCTCTGATTCTTGCATAATTAACATGGACTGTTTAAGAAGCTTTAAGTAATAAAGAATTTTATCCCCTCCACCTAGAAACCTCTCTCCTTTCCTGGAGCAATTAATTATCCTAACCTTAAAGATCAGATCCTACATGTGAGAAGGATATTTGTACAATGACTAGTGGAGTTTCAAAACTTCGTTAATTTCACAATAAAATTCTGTGCAAATGCCACCAGTTTCCTGTTACTGGAGAGCTAAATTCAGCATTGAACCTTTTTCTAAAGTTTTTTTTTTTTTTATTTCCCTCCCTGGAAATACTGTTTTTGAACAGAGAAAGAAAAAGAACAGAGAGAGTGGAAAAAGGAAAAGGCACACTTTCCCTTGCTGGAATATGATATTTCAATAATAAAATCTAAAGATCCAACCCATACAGTAGTAGGCTTATAGTTTTGAAGAAGCTTTAAATGGATATATTCCCTTCCCTTTCTTTGCAAGCCAAAGTGTGATGTCCTGCAGCAGGCAAGCATTGTCATGCAGTTGGAAATGCTTATCTGAATATGTAGTTCTAAGGGGCTAGCAGTGGGAAATTGGCAGGACTTGGGCTTTTTAAACAGTTTGAAAATGTCTTGAAAAAAGCTGAAGCTGTGGTGGCACTTCCACTCTAGTATGTGACAAAATGTGGCATCTGCCACCAATCAGCTGCAAGCAAGATAAACCCACACTTAATGGACTTTTACATTTTCTTGGTAGAAAGAAGTTTTTCGACAAGACAGTTTCTCTTTTGCCCCCAGTCCACCTGTACACTTGCTGTGGGTGCCACTGGGCTGCTGGACAGTTGTAGATGATCAGAGAAGAGTTCCAAAACATACTTTGCTTGAAAGGGGTCATTTGGTTCAATCTTGTATAGTAATAGCCTATCATACAAAGAGATTTGACTGTCACAGAAAAGTGACAGTACCCTTTTCAAGTGGCCCCTTCATTAAATCTCCCAACTGTGTAACATTTCTAAACCACAGTAACAAGCATTACCTAGCATTAAAGGCAAAGAGTTACAGCATTCTTAGACAATTATTTATTTGAGAATTAGAGATGAAGTTCATACTCATTTTAGATTAATTTTAGGTGACTCACAAGTGCTGATTACTTATTAGTAAATACAGTAAAATAACTCCTGTTTCCTTCTTACATATGATTTTGGCATTCCCATCAATGTCTTCTGACCAACTAATATCCTCATTTACTGACCATACTCAGTTTTTCAGTTGATGTGCAAAAAGAAATAGAAGCCACAAGCCTGCAAAGCTTTCAGCTCCCTGTAGTCAGTGTGGTCAGCAACAGTCAGCATCTAGAAGACTGGCCTTGTTATGTTGTTCTATCTACCCATGTTCTTATTATATTGGATGTCTTTTGCAGGCACTGCTGGAGAAGAACGATAAAGTCAAGGAGCCAAAGAAGCCTCTCCCTGTCCATGAAAAAATAGAAAGCCCTGTTCCTAAGCCACCCACTTTAATCCTGGAAAAACCATCAATTGTAAGGGAGCTGGTTTTAGCACTTTTTCCCCTGTTGATCCCTGATCGTTTCCTACACAGTTGTTAAAGGAATGTCCAGGGAAAGAAAAAAGAGAGCTTTATCTCTTTTTGTGTGCATCCATGTTAAAAATAGCCATCATTATTTCTTAAGACTCTCTTAGTTTCTATTCTGTAAGGATACTAGCAGCCAAAGATTTGAAAAGAATTTACAGTATCTATTGCCCAAATCCTTAAGTAAACTTTATTTTATAAGACATAAATTAGTAGACATGTTATTCCCTTGTTCCTGGAGAAGAAAAAGGCATCATCATCTTCATTATTATTATTATCATTATTATTATGATCATTATTATTCAGTAGCTTCCAACCTTCTGATCTGACAACACTGTCATAATCCAGTGAGGCAATTAAGTTTAGACTTGTTGAAGTCAGAGAGACATTGGCTGCATAGCACTGAGCATGCAACTTCATTAATTTTCTGGAGTGAAGCTCTTGTCATCAGGCAGGATGCAGTGTTTGATGAGCATGCACCAGTTCACAGATAATGATTCTCCTGCGGAGATTGAAACAGCAGTAATGATGTGTCATGGGGGCTGTGATATGCTGTAGGAAAAAATTGCTTTTTAGGGGAGCTGCAACTTCCTTTCCTTTCTTAAAGTAACATACTTTAGAGCTGGTTGCCCCAGTGGACTGTTTTGTCTTCTTACTAACATCATTTTCATGATGTACTAAGAATCAGACAGAATTATAATTTAAACTTGTGAATTTAAGAGTCATTCAACCATGAAAGTGAAGAAAGAAAGTCTTACTAAATAATATGTGCTGCTGTGTTCCTTTGTACAGTATGATATTCCATATTTTATGCAGTCTGTTTTAAGATGACTGGAACAAGAATTTCCTGTTTCCTTGGGGAAAGTTTTCCACAGCTTTACCAATTTCTAAGCATTAGATAATGTATTGCAGTGGTGGGTTTACACTGTTTAGGTTTACCAGTTTGGCAGATTTTTCAGTACTTTGAGGTAACATGTAAAGAAATCAGAAAAAATCTTCTACCACTTGTAGACATTCTTAAGTGTGTTTACAGATTATAGTCGGAGATTTTTTAAGAAATCCAATACAATAGAATTCCATCTTCATTAATTTTGTCAACATTTGGTTTATTTTCAAGAATTTTTATGTATGAGCACATAAAAGATGGAGCTCTCACTGAAACTCCATCTGTAAAAATCAGGCCACTTGAGCCACTGAAAAGCAGCACTAACATCTCCTGCCTTTCCAAATCCAAGCAAGGTTTCTCCTACCAGGGGCTGTGAGGAGCAGCGAAGACAAGGCTCTTCCCTGTTGTTAGTGCTTCTCTTCCTGCCACACACCCATACGAGTACCAACTGCTAAGTGCTTCCTTCTGGAACTGAAGGTCTTGGAAAGAAACCATGCCAGAAGAAAGTGGAGAGAATGGAGGCACTGCTGCAAGCATCCTCGGCATCTCTCCCCCAGTAATTTCTAATGGCCTTAATAATCACAACAAGCTCACAGAACACCTCTGAATTCCTTCATTACTTTATGACTTTCTCCCAGCCTCCTCTAGTTTGCGTCCTCTCCTAGATTCTTCTATATCTTTAATTTTCCTTTTTTTTCTGCAGGGCATGATAAGCTTTTCATCTCATTCTTTCCTGCTGGTCTGTAGCAGGCAGATGGACAAGCTGATGATTAAACTTGCTAAGGCATCATTTGCGGCATTCAAAAACAGAAATACAGAAAAATGCTCGTCATAAAAATTCAAACCTAATCTCAGTTAATATCACACCAAGCAGTTTGGCTTACCAGTATGTGTTCCATCACCATCTCCAAAACTGTCCTGAAGGGATTTCACACTGTAGCCAGTTGATGTGGTAGAGTTTAGCTCTCTAGGACTGGAAATTCATCCCTTCTTTCCAGAGAAGAACATACCAAATCACAAGTCCTCCCACTAGTTCTGCATTGCTCCTCCTGGGTGCTGGTGTGGAAAGGCAGGAATGCTTCCCTTTGCATTTGGAAAACTCAATTCGACACCTAAGAAAAAACAGATAACTAAGATTCAAGCCCACACAGCTTCTCTCATCCCACACTCTTCCCTGTTTTTCCAGCACTTCTGAAATACCACATGTCAATGCAGACCTCATAAGGTTCTTTATTAAAAAAAAAAAAATGCTTCCAATTTTAAGATTTCTTTTTATCTTTCCCAGGCACCCAATAGACTTTTTATACTGTCAACTCCAAACTAGAAAACCTCTCACCTAGAAAAAATGCTGCCGTCTATTCTTCATCTAATTCCTTTATTTAAAATAAGCCCTTTTTTTTTTACCTTCTGTGGTCATGTTCCCTTTCCCACTATGCACCGTCATATTTCCAAGTTGGTATCAATCACACAATGCTAGGCCAGTAAAGTTCTCAAAGAGACAAATCACAATGGACTATGGTTAATTTTACTTCCAAACTATCACTTTCTGAGTCTTAAATTTACTGAGTTACTCTGATAAAGATCAACACTGGAATAAATATCAAAAGAAAAATTGTATCTGTTCCTTTAATTTAAAACCCTTTTTCATGGTTAGCAGCTCTCTTGGACATATTCTGTCCTCTTAGTGTCTTGTCATGTTAAATTAATGTAGCTGATGCTTATTTTGCAAACTTAGAGTCAGTCAAGCTACAAATAGTACTTAAAAGTCATACAGTAATTTTCTACATCGACATCTCCTTATTAATAGGTTCTCATCTCTAAAGATCCTCTAAAATCTCAAACAGAATCTAATTATACAACCTTTCTTCCCCATCCCTTGTAAAATATGGAAGTACATGTTCTGACTCACCTTCCTTTCCCTAGAAATTAAAAGAATGGTGTTCAGAAACAACCAAGAAAAGGTTAGACTGTTGAATAGTTAGATAATCTACAGAAATCCCAGTCTCCAAAGAAATGCTTAATAATTGTACGGGTATTTGTTATGTTTTGGCAGGAGGAAGAGGAAATAGACCTGGCAGTGATCTATCTGGAGAAGTTGCTCCGAGGCAGGGCTCTTCAGAACATGGTATTCTGTCTCTTTGTTCATGTCAGTTTTCAGAATGATGGTGAGAATGACTGATTGCAAAGAGTGTCAGCAGTCTTTCTTCCACAGCACTAATCAGGGGTAGTGGGGCTCTTCATAGCAGAATTACTCAAATGGCAAATTCTAGACTAGATCTGGACCATGAGTACATTTTACCATGACTATGCCAAGGTCCAAGGCACTAAAAATCTCCACATCCCAGCATGACAGCTTGTATTTCATACCATCTTTCTGGTTTCCGCTGGTGGTGAGCTGGACCCCAGATGAGGAGCAACTGAAGCCTACCACTGCGATGTGCAGAACCATCATTCTGCTTTCAGGGCAGCAGAAGGGCATCCAACTAAAAATTAATTCACTAGCCGTGCCTTGTGGGCTTTATATTAAGCAAGTCTGTCACTTGTGATCAGACTGGTTCTGAAGGTTTGTTTTCATGTCCACAAAGAGTACAATTGGTACTCTGTCTTACAGTAACTATTTTATGTTTTGAAGTGTTTCCATGCAAGACCCGGAGCTTTAGCAAATAATAGGGTATTGTGAAAGTGGCTTGAGGTGGAATAAAGACTTCCTAAGTGTTCTCCCGTTGTGTGATGATCTGTGGGAAGGATGGTTGAGGCCACTCAAGGACTGTCGACTTTCAGAGCATGAAATGTCCCACCATTTTAGGAATCTTCTTCCAGCTACTGCTGGATCAGAAATACAGTACTGAGTTGGAGAATGACAAGCAGGTTTAAGTGTTCTTTTGTTGCTCTTGGAAGTCCTGTTGGAAGAAAGTGGTATTAAAAGTAAAACAGTGTCAGGGAGGACTGGGCCACATAACCCCATAATAGGGATGGCAGCAGTTTCAGCAACCTCCCCACCAATTTATGGCTTTGGGCTGTTGCTAGGCTCCCTCAAAATGAAGGTTAGAGGACAGGAGATGCTGAAACACTGTGAAGCTTTGACATTGAGGCTGGTATAATAGGTATGCAGAATACTATTACCTTTTTGACGTAGGTGGTGTTGTTCCGCATTCCAGTGGTTTGAGTAAAGCAAAACCAAATAATAATAATAATTTTTACAAAAAGTAGCAGATTTACATGACAGCTGTAGTGTTTGCCTAAATGCAACCACAAATTTGTTACAGAAAACTAGCTGACCTTGCAACTTGGAGAAAATGGGTGTGCTCTGCTGGCAAAAACATGTTGCTCTGTATTCTCCATTTAATATGCTCAGTTGTTTACCTTTATTTTAAAGATGTTTGAAGGGAAGGAGAAGCGCCTAGATCTGATCCAAGAGCTGCGCACCACTCACGTGCTTTGGGAGGATGGACAGCTGCTCTTGAAGGCAGAGAAGCAAATGACACTGTCTTTACAGCGACAACATGACTCACAAATGCACCAGGTTTGCTTGCATAGATGGGAAGGTTGATTCACAGCTCTATCCTGACCAGACACTCTGTGCTTGCAGTACCACAACATTTTCACATTTAAGTTTTTATGTTTTCTATTATCCACAGCACAGAAGGCATCCCAATAGCAATAAAGCTCTCCTAGCACAGGCCAAGCACTGAATGACTAAGGGCCCAAAATTGCTCTCTCATTGCTCTGGAGGCTCTAGGGAATCTCAGAAACAGACTGAGGCACCCTGACCACAGCTGCTATGCAGGCTGTGTTTATTTTGTTTTCAGACAGAGCACTTACTTATATTTACAGAGATTTGAACAAACTGCAGTGTCAGATGACTGTCAGTTTTCCCTCATTTCAATCCACTTGACTGGTACTATGACCTGGTATCACAATAGTGCTTGTCACTCACATCTGTCAGATGTTTTCCTGAGGGTTTTTTACTGCTCTGTCATTTCCCTGTCCCTTTTCTATCTTAGCACCCTCTCAGGCTCCTCTTCACGCATAAAACCTCACAAAGGAAGCCAAAGCCAACTTACTTTGTAAATCCTACTGGGCTCAAGACTTCTAGAACCTTAGCAATGGTGACACATTGAGGTGATTTGACAAAATGTTGGTCTAATACTGATACTCAACTGTGACGGACAAAAAGACTCTCTAACAATTTGAAGTTGGAAAGTGTATGGTTAGTCAGCGCTGGGCAGCAGCAAGGGGTCACGCCCTAATACGCACTGCAAAATTACAGGTGATCACAGAATCTATTTATTCACAAAAGCTTCAAACAAATACATATTCATAATACCATATTCATAATATCCTCTGCTTCCTATGGTAATTAGCCTGAATAGCTATTAAGCATGCATGTTTGGCTTTTTGAATTAAGTCTGGAGTCATCTTTGTGGGGAGGGGTCTTAAAAAGTGGAAGTACGGCGAGTCTTCTTTGCACTGAGCTCTTGATCTTTTTTATCAATGGCAATACAAATGGCTTCTGGGAGAAGTCCAGTTTTTCGAAGAATAAGTTTCTGGTTGCAATTGTTCATGCTTCTTTGGATCTACTTACTAGTTTCATCTTTTCCCATTGCAAGCCCAGCTGAGCAAACATAAAATGACAGGCAATCAATTATTTAAGTTTCAGATAACTATCTCAAGCCCGGTTTTCTTCTAACTAACTTCTAACTTTTAATTATTTTCAGCAAGGCCTATCTATCCATTTGCTTTTTAATTATCTCTAGTAAATAACTAGCTTTTAACTAAAATCCTGATTTCTCTAAGATTAGTGTTTCAGAGGTACCTGCCACTGTATGCTGAGCAAAGAAATTTCTATTCTCTGCCAAGGATCTAGTGAGAGCCAGGGATGCAAATTCCCATCCTGTTTCCTTACGGTGCCACAACCTTCCAGAGCAAAGTGATTTAAATGTCAGATGCTGGTTGGGAGTAGATCATAAAGAAATTTTGTCCAGAGTTCACTGTATTTCAGAGAATACAGTATCTGTCACATTCCTGTAAGTTTTCTTGTAGTTTTTACTACTCTGCTGTTTTTTCAATGACCAGCTGTGAGGCAATTTGGCAGCTTCCATATTACAATAACAGCATCCACTGGGCAGTTTACCTGGCGGAGACGAACCCAGACCACCGTTTCCTGCTGGTTGGGCAGCAACAAAATTTCCCCCTAGATCTCAGTAAAAATTGAACCAGGTGACTGTGTTTTATCATTTACTATTTAGCATTTTCATATACTCTTTCATGCACATGAAGCCCAGGTATGGAATGCAGGAATACAGAATATTTCTACTGAGGAATTAAGAGAAAAATAAAAGCCTTAGGCATTAGAAACTTGCGGTGCTCCATTTCTTTTGGAAGCCCAAGTGAGAGTGAAGGAGAAAGCAGTTCAAGCACCATAATGACATTCATAGAGAAGGAGAGAGAGCAAATGGTAAAGATACTGACCTCTGATCTTAGAATTTCCTTTTTGGAGAGCCACTATCTCCCTCTGCTGGTATCAGCCTCCTCTACTCTCACTTCTTTGTTGTTTTTACTGTCTCTGAAGGTTCACAGTCCAAGGCTCAGGTTTTCAAACATGTTGAACTTCAAAACTCTCTGGAATGCATGTCCAGGAGTTTTCTATGTGTGTGGCTATTTCAGAAAGTCACTGATGACTCTCAGTTCTATAGGGTTTGGTGGTCACAGGATTTTTTCAGGTTTTTGACCATTTCAGCGTAAAAGAAATGCTTCCTGCTGAAAGATAGAGGAAGCTCCACATAAAACAGTCAAAGATGAGGAGTTGAAAATTTTTTACTCATATATAACAAAAATCTAACACAAGAGTGTTCCTGAATTGTTTTCCTCCATTTCATACCAATTTTATATACAGCACCTGGAGCAATGAAGAGGAGGGAGGACTTCAGTCCCATGTTATCCCTCACTGTGGGGTGATGCAGTTACTGCATCACCATCTTCCATCTGAAACATCTGTGGGCTAAGTACTGTCACTTCTAGATGTGTGCAACACTGACAATCTCTCTTCCTTTGAAACACTACCTGGGCAAGTGGCACAACTGATTTATTGCTTGCCTGGGATATTTCAGCTCCACTTCAACTTCTATGTTTAGGTCTATTCTGTAATTGCCTGCTTATTTCAACAGAACACAGCATCCCAGCCAGTTCCAGACATTCCCTCCTGCCAAGGCCTGTGGCTTCAGAGTCCATTCTGGAGATAATGAACTCTCCATAGGTCTTGTCTCTTTCTGTAGTGCAATCTCACATACCCAGCCCATAAAACAGGATGTGCTTAGAATAAGGAGTGAATGTCACAGTAATGCTGAATACCTGGAATCTTGTCTCACCTCTGTCACAGACTTTCTGATTTTTCATTACGTGGAATTTTGAGGTGTCATTTGCACTTCTGAAAGCTTAATATAATTACTGTCAGTTTGAATTTGTCAGCTGTTAGTAACTTGTACAATTTTAGGTTCAATGCCTGAAGCTGCAGGTACTCATGGTTGCACTGTGCAGAAACCAGTCAGGCCATGTAACACATGAAGAGTTCAAATTCCGGGGAATGTCCCATGGCTGGTCTGAGCGGCTGCTGCAGAGCTGTCTCACATGCCTGTGGTAGTTTTGGGAATTTGTACAACATTCCTGAGGTTTGTAACACAATTCTTTGCATTTTTCTTTTAACAGCTGTCAGCACTGGAAAGAGACTTGGCCATGGTAGAAGGAAGGACACTGGTGAACATGCTTGATTTTCTGTCCAAAGAGCTGGTGAGACTGCAAGAAGAGCAGATGATCCATGCTTTGATCATGCTGGCTGAGAGGCAGAGGCGGATGCAGGAAGCAGAGGAGAGTGGACAGCGGCAGCTGGAAGACAGCCGGCGGCAGGAGGAAGATGAGCTTTTCAGACAGGCAGGAGAGGGAGACTGGTGGGACTGTAGGCAGTTTGTAGAGCTACCTCTTTGTGGGAAGGTCGAGATGGTTGGGAGCTTCAGCACTGACTTTGGTGATAGCTAGTTTTAAAATTGAGGGGGAAAGCTTCCTGAAAGAGAGGGTGATTCCTTCCTGAGAGAGTCATGTCCATTAAACTTAAAATTAAAGGATGATCTGAATACCCCTATGGACAGTCCTGTTAGGCCTGTCCTGAGTGGGTGTAGGTTTCTAAATTTCTCCAGTAAACACCTATGGAGAATAGATCTGCCTAGATCATCTCTAGGGATAATGTTTTGTCAGCACTTGTACTGCCCATCCGAACTATTAGGTGCTTTTCCAGGAAGGATGCCTTTAAGCAAGAGTTTGGAAAGATTTTGCCCCCCTTGAGCCCAAGTGGACTGCGACTAACAAGAAGTACAACATTTATTTTGAAGTAACGATAATAGATAAAATAACCTTGAAATCAAGAAGAAAATACTGAATTACCATATTCCATAACTATTCTATAGTTCCATTCCTATTTCCTAGCACTTGACTCCATGAAGCATATTTCTCCCCATTGAAAGACATGAGTGGGAGTCTAATTGACTAAATCAATAATTTTCAAACTTTGTGGGAGGTGGTTAATACCAAAAGGGTCTGGCATCATGGGTTTTTTTATTTTATTTTAGCTTCTCATCTTTTCTGTATTTCTGAGTGGTAAGCAGGTAAGGCCAAGGCGCCGTAAACTTATGCTCTTCAGATTAGCAGAAGGAAAACATCCATTTCTGCAATCTCAGCTCTACAACCATTATAAGGAAACCAGTAATTTTATCTTGGTTTTTGACTGGCTTGATGGAACTTTATCCTTCAGGGTTTGCTTAAATGAAAGCTGATTTATTTACTGAAGTCAATACCCATGATTATTATTTGGCAATTGTTGCTCAGGGAACCATGAAAACTGAGGGAGCAACTGCCATTGCATTCACAGGACTAACCTGCTGCACCAGAATTGGTGAACTGTGAATTGGTTTTCTTTCACCTGCACTTCTTCAATCAGTTCTCAGAAAGAATTACTAGAAAATAAGTTTGTACAGACAGCATTTCTGAAAACAAATCTCAGGTGGGCCTGCATGAAACAAAGAGTCTTGTGAAAATCTTGTGAAAATGCTTCTCTGGAAATCTCCCAGTATGCTCCTGGCACAGCAATAGGCAGAGGAACAATATCTTGGTGTTTTGTTCTAGGTGGTGAATGTTCAAGACAGGACTATTGACACCTACTTGGAAGACATTATCCTGAGTAGCATGGAGAGGACAGCTGAAGAACAAGCCAGGGAAGAGGTGCAGCAAAGGGCTGTAGAAATCAATGCCATTGCTTACGAAATGGAAAGTCGGTAGGTTATTGAACAGCACATGACGGGCTGTTGACAGCAGTCATGCCTGACCATGTGCATCTGTGGCTGTGTGCATCATCCAAACCATGGGAAGAGCAGAGCAATGCTGCTCGTGGTCGCTTCATTAGTGTGGCTGCTGTATGGGAACCATGCTCTTCCTACCTGGTATACACGTATAAATGCATCAGAGCCTTATTTCCATACAGTGTGTGCCAGGTTCCCTTTGCAAATCACTTGTGTGATCTGTGAAGCACCCTTTTTAGATTTCTCCACACTAGTGTGAGGCTGTGACTGAGCTTTAAGTGAATCTGGGAACCATTCATACCAATCTTTTCATTTATTTACACTACTACAGAAAATCCATTTGAAAGAGATCCTAAAAGTTACAGCTATGCACAGCCTTTCATTCTAGGGTGGCTGTTCTTTAAGGAACTGCCAATTTCCGTGGAGGTCACTCATATTGATGGCTGCCTGACAAGGCGCTCTGAGTAAAGTAAGTTGTTGAGAGCACCACAGTCTGTTTGGCTGGGGCATCAGCAGTGAATACTTTTTAGGACCTGCCAAACCCCCAGTTCAGTTTCTTTGCTCTTTTTTTGGAATTGACCCATAAAAATCCCAATGACACAGTGACTCTCCTATGGTATAACAGCTGTGTATTTTTTATCTAGATTAATACAAGCAGAATGTTGGAATCTTTGGGGGAATGAAACATAGATAATGCATGCAGCCCCTGGGCCAACTAGGAACCCACCAAACACTGGCATGGAAAAGAGCATGGGGCCAGCCAAGTGCAGAGTCACAAAAGGGAAGAATTTAGCAAACTCAGCAATGGACCAAAGACTAAAATGACAAAGACACAAATCCTCAGCAATATCTGCATGTCTAACTCAATTTGTCATCAGAGGGAACTGAGCTTGTCAGTACCTTTGAGGATAAGGAATGTAGGTGGTCCTGCTTTCCAATGCACTCTTGAACACATTGGCAGTGCAAAGAGGAATAGTCACACTGTCAGATATTTGTAGGATAAAGAGAGACCCAGCTGACAACTGCTGCCATGACAATACACTCTCTTGGAAAGAGTGAGGATATTTACAAGGGAGACCTGTTTTTGCAGAGGTCTGGAGAGAAAATTAAAATACTAATACATTAGTACATTAATACATTTAATACATTAAAATACATTGTGTATCTGTCCTGTAGTCGAACTCGCCTACAGTCAGAAGAGATTGTAGCAGAGCTGGTTTATAATTTCCTGATCCCAGAAGCTGAGAAAAGCTTTATGAGAGAAAGAGGTAAGGAGTCCAGTAACTTCATTTTCTTTGTGAACTGGTTCACTCTCCTTATTCTAGCTCCCTGAAAAGAATGATGCAGCCAAGAATTGTCTCGGTTCCCTGTGATTCCTTTTTGGCAGGTACAAAGTTAAGCTCTTTCACCCTTTTTTCACCAGTTTCTCATAAGCATTAGTCTCTTTAAATGGTGACTGAAATTCTGACCTGCTCTAATATCTGGCTTGTACTTTTGCCAAGAAACGTTGGATCAAATAAGCCTTGAGGTACCTTCCAACTGGTTTGCTATGATAAATGCGGTGTATCTGCAAAAATAAAACTGTATTAAAAGAAGCAGCCCATTGCATATTCAGAAACAAACTGGTAAAAATCTTTAAATAGCATAGCTGTGAATTGTGTTATTATATGGCCATTTCTAAAACTGCAGAAGACTTTAACAAGCAAATTATTTAAATATATGTCATATATGGAAGGAAGGTTGTACACTTTCCTATGCTTCCCTCTCCTCCCCAGCTGGCTGAGAGCAAGAGGTAAAGTTTTAAGGTTGGCTGTAGTGGCATCATGTTGTAAGGAGATATCCTCACAGTTGTAAAGGATGTTTAACAGAAATGGAATGGCATCTGTCAAAATACAGAGGAGAAGGTACTGGAAATCTGTGTATTACGTTGAATAATGTCGTGAATAAGTAGCTGTTCCTAACTGGGATGTTTCCACTGACCAGCACAGGTGGAAGACTGTGACTAAACCAGTCACCCACAGAAAGTGAATGTAACCTAAGCAAAGCAATCACATCACAATAGAGCTTGAAGGGGTCCTTTCCACAGTGCACTTCTCTGCCTTGAAAGCAAAGGCACTTAGTTCATTGCTTCTTTTATTGCTTTGTGAATGAAAACACAAACCCTGAGTATGCATTTTGTGGTCTCTGAATTGTGCAAACTTTCTTCTTCCTGGCTTGTGTCTTGCCACAGCAGCAGGACCTGTTCTGCAGATGGCAGTTCTGCTTAAGCTTAAATCAGCTCCCTTCACTCCAGCACTGCTTCTGCCAGCCTTCCAGAGCAGGTGATGTAATTGTAGTCAGTGGAGCCTGCAGCTCAGGCACTAACACACACAGGTTAGCCTGTCTCAGAGCAGAAGGAAGACATGGAGATAGCTTAGGATTCTGGACATACTGAGGACATACATAAAGGCTCAAAATATGTACTGGGCTTAAATGCAACAGCAGCTAATGAACAAAGCACCTCAGAAGCACTCCCAAACAGCAGAAGAAAAAAATTTCAGAATCTGTGATAGCTGCAGTGAGTTTGCCTGGAAAGCAGAGCTAGACCCAATTAAAAATTAAAGTGGATGCTGGTGAAATAGAGCAGTAGGCAATTAAGTAAGAGAGCTTGTTCAAATGTGATCAGGAGAAATATATCACAATATTCTTGTGACAGCAGAAATCAAATGTCGGGAAGAGACCTGGCTCATACTCTCTTCTGCTATTGCTGCATGGGGTGAAGGGGGCTCCATTCACTAAAGACAGTTGAATTCTACCAGATGTACACTCTGATGAATACACCCTGCTGTAAACCTCCTGCACAGTGATACTTTCAGGGAAGCAGAATCATTAACTGTTCCATGGAAATCCAAAGGAAATGGTATCAAAAAATGAAATTAGATCTCATAAACACATTAGTGTCTTGCATTTCTGTGGTGACTTTTAAAGCCTTCCCTATAGTGAGCCAAATTACTCATTATGAAACTCTGTTTTAGCAACCTGGCCCATGCTTGAGCATTCACCTTCCTTGAAACTGTCAGGAAGTGATCTAAGAGCACATTTATCTGCCCTGTCAAAAGAGCAAATACATTTGTAGAACAAAGATTTGAGGGCCTGCAGGTTCAGTCTTTGCCTATACTTTAGCTTCCCCTTAAATACCTCTGTTTTCCCATTACCTAGTTTGGGATTTTTTCCTCCTCATTTTGTTACATTTTGATGCATAAAAGCAGAGATTATCTGATACTGGCTCATGCTGAAAAACCTCTGCACCTCGATTCTGAACCCTGCCTCAGTAGAAGTCAGTGTACTGATATGAAAAACCTCTCTTGGAAAAGGACAGTCACTCACCAATTTCAGCACACCGTCCTTTAGGTGGAATTCACTGTGGATGGAGAAAGGGACTGCAGCAGTTCCAGGGGAGTATTCCCAGTATAGTTGATGCAGTTGATGCAAACACGATTGAAGGCAAAATGCCTTGGGTAGAGAAACCTCTCATGGGAATGAGGGCTGGATGGTCAAGGTCAGCTTTTCAAATGCAAATGAGATCCAATTGCATTCATTGTTGACATAGTGGACCTGGGAGATGGACAAACATAAACAGGTTGGGTTAGTAATGCTGAGTGACTGGGACAGGGACAGCAGAACTGTGTGCCAGCAGGCAGGACAGCGGTGCTTCAGATTCACAGTCTAAGTGCAGCTCAGCCTTGAAACAGGCCAAAGTAAGTCTTGGACTTCTATAGGGAAGTGACAGGATGAGAGCCAGCCCTTGTTTCTGCATCATTCCTCACACCCTCCATAAGGCACACAGTATTTCAATCTCCATGACTGAAATAAAGAGGGAAAGGGAGAACAAAGAATAGTGAAGAGAAATAAAGAGAGCTGTAGGGTGAACACTTAGGCTTGGGTAATTGTTTCCCAGGAGGTGGGTTGGAAATACAAATGACTTTGGATTAAAGGAGGCAATCCTGCAGTAGCTGAGGGGAGGTGATAAGGTAGTCAGGTGACTTCATGTGTCAGTTGTGGCTCTGAGTCTTATTTTGAACTCATTGAGTCTCTCAGTGCAGGTCAAATCCTGGCACAGGAGATGGCAGATTTCAGCTGGATTCTTCCAGAGGCTTGCTGCAATTAACAGACACTGAAGG
Source organism: Sturnus vulgaris (assembly GCF_052056855.1). NCBI lineage: Eukaryota > Metazoa > Chordata > Aves > Passeriformes > Sturnidae > Sturnus > Sturnus vulgaris. The sequence continues at coordinate 29,384,433 of NC_142244.1, forward strand.
AGAAGTTATTTTGAAGCCTGATGATATATGCTGGGCAGTTTCCCAAAGCTGGGAAGGAGAACACTTTGGCTGTGCTTCCCACTGTGGGGGCCAGTCTTCAAAGTGAAATGCAAAGTTGGTTGCTGCTATTTGGTGGCAGTAGAATGCTATCAGCCAAAGTTAGAAGGGCATGATTTTTTTCCTGAGACAGACTTTTCCACAGCTGCAGGATTGCTAAATGCTGTTCCTCCCTTGTCACCTACAGAGAACGCTTTGCTGTACATTTCCAAGTAAAAGCCTTACCTCTTTCTCGGCACAGTGAGGCAGTCCCAAAGAAAACACATCTACGCTGCTCATCAGATCATCCATGGGGGCACAGAGAGGGCTCTGGCTGATCTGGCACCGCATCAGGAGGCATCTGCCACCAAGAGAAAGGAGGATTCTTCTGCTGGGACAGCCAGCACAGCTCTGAGTGGGACAGCTGCTGAACCAAGCGCAGCTGACAGCACTCAACCTACCACAGTTGTACGTGAACTTGGACAAGGCTTCCACAAGGATCCCACAGCCTCCTAGGACAGAAGGTGAGTGAGGTGAGTTTCCCTGCCCCTCTGTCATTTGAATTCAGAGCATGGCGAGGGAAGGGGAAGCACATTGTATTTACTTTTTCAGGGCATCCTGAATGGAAAACCCTCTCTCTTCTTTGGGCCGTCCCTCCTGCTGCCTGCCAGCGGTGTTGTCCTGAACCATTCTGTATGCATTTTGGTGTGGCAGCCTCCTCCACTCCCTCCCCACGTTGCTTTGTACTTCATTAGCTAATTTTTCTCTTCTGATTATTTAGAGAAGCTTGACTGAGAAAGCAGTGTTAGCATTCCTTGTTTGTTTTCCTGGCACAGAGCAATAAAAATCTGAATCTGGGCTTTTGGTGGTATTTCCTTGCTTCAATAGCATTAAAAGAAAAACTACTCCATAAGTGGGAAATTTAGAGTTGAGACCATCCATAGACAAGTGTGTCCCTGTGATTTCCTTAGTGGTGTAAGGACCAGTGGCTTCCTGCATTGGCACTTCTATTAATAAAGCACTGCAGCTGAACAAAACCAGTCAGATTTTGCATCATCTTTTCACATCATTAGTCTTTGGAGAAAGAAAAGGTGCCCCTGACCTCAGCAGGGTGGTTTCTGACAAGCAGGCAGTGTCTGGCACAAACCTAGGTGATAGCAGGATGACATGGGCATGGCGGGACTGATGCATTTTCCAGAAATGTTACTCTTCGAGCAGATCACTTCATGCTTTTTATCAGTGCAAAGAGCAGTTCTTGAGAGAATCTTATTTTTCTTGGAACAGTGTTAGTCACTCTGGCTCTCCAGCTCCGAGGGCAACACAGAAAGGATGCCGGCTTTGCCGTGTGCTGGCTTTGTCGTGTTTGCAGGCACGGGGGTCCTCCAACTCCGGATGTCGGGAAGCAGCAGGCTCAGACAGGCACAGTGCATCCGTCACAGGGCTCAAGGCTTTCTCAGCTCTCCAGCACTCACTTGTCAGAATTCCCGAGGGCTGTGGCCTTAGTGCATAAAGGAACATTTACACCAAGCATCACATTTTGGAGGGGCGGGCACAGCCACACCACCACACCCAAAATGCTCATTCATTGATGGCTACAGCTTACGAAGCCAGCAGCAGTAGTAGCCCTCAGTGCTACAGTGCTAATGGGCTTCTCTCTCCCTGCTGCCATCATTTCTCCCTGCAGATTGTCTTTTCCTTGTGCTCAGGTGTGGATCAACTAATCCCAACCATCGTGCCTCTCCTACATAACGCAAACCAGCAGCTGGTCAAAAAGGATGCTCATGAATGCATTCCTGTAAAAATTCTGCATCGGGTCTTTGTTTTGTGGGTTAGGCTGAGGCAGGGTACAGGGAAAGGAATTTACAGGGAGGTAGGGGAGAGGGAGGAGAAAGGAGTCTGTATACCTCTGTGTTCCACTGGGGAGTAAACAGCAGCTAGAGAGAGGAAAAAGAACTGCACCAAAGCACCACTGGTCTCCAGGTCGCTGAACCAGGGGCAGCAGGGGACTGCTGGTGTCAGGCAGCCTCTGTAAGTGCTGCAACTTCTAGCAGGAGTCGGAGAGGGATGACCAGTATTGGTTCAGACGGTGAGGATGATCCTATCAGGGACTGGGGATTTGGAGCAATTCTCAGGGTATTCACAGCTAGTCAGTAAAAGGCAAGGTTGCAAATACAAAAGTATAGAACTAAACACTCTCCACAGTGTGGGAGAAGAAGCCGTGCAGGGATCGCCTCTGTAGCCTCAGGCCACCTTGGACAAATTTAGCGTGTTAAAAGGAGGGGGGATAACATGAATCACAAGATCCAATGTAATAGGAGAGACATGGAAAACTTGATGCAGCAGAACAGTAGAACAAGAAGACCCATCCATTGAGGCATTTGCTGTATTTCTGAAGATGATCTGACAAAATAAACATTCTGCACGTGGCTCAATTTGATATGATTTTAAAAGATAACTATTCCAACAGGTGTGGGAATGGACAGCAGATGCAGCACTTTGGTCTTCTGTAGGGATACAGCTCTGCATGACAAGGGGGCAGGGGACTCCAGATGCTGTGCGCAGGCTGAGCTATAAATGTGTCAGCTTCTATTATAATTTAAGGGACACCGTCATGGTAAAGCCATCTTTCCCACAACATTGCCTAGCATGTAAACTGAAGGCCACGGCGGGATTCCTGCAGGAAACTCTTCCGTAGAAACTGTTTTCAATTGTCATGTGGGGTTTTTTCTCTCGTTTTGTAGAATGTACTTTGAGAAAGAAAATGAGCACAGTGAGAGGGAATTGGGATCATAAATCAACAGCATAAGAATGCACCATTCCCTCTCCTAGCAGGAGACAGAACAACCCTGGGGAGGACCCATACCCGAAAAAAACAGCAGATGCCTCCAGGGCTGCACCAATACAGTGGAAACATGGGGGAAATTCAGCTTGTCCCGCTTTTTTTTCACCAACTGTCCACAGGAAGGGAGCCTGGCTGTGCTGCTCTGCTGGCTTCTGCCTCCTGGCAGGTAGGGGAGACAGGCTGAGCCAAACGGGCCTCAGGGGTCACTGCGCCCTGAGAATGGTGAAAAATTGGCCTCTGCAGTAAATGAATGAATGAGTGCAAATTGTCCCAGGGCTTCCCTGCTGATATGGCTCTGGTACTGTGGGAAGAGAAAATCCTACAGCACCAAGCTCAGTTCAGCAAAAAGGACTTTGGGTCCTTCTTTACTGGAAATGTAGGGTGTCTGCATTTCTGTCAACAGAAAACCACACCAAACCCACGCTCCCCCATCTCTCCTACCTCCCTTAAAAGCAACATGACCATCACAAAAGCTGCTACCACAGACCTGGGTGTGCTGCTGTTAAAAGAGTTCCTGCCACTTTCTGAGCACAGCTGCTCCTGGTCTTGCAAGTGTGCAGGATTTGCATGATACTTGATTGGGCTCAATTCAACCCTCACACAGTTTTCTTAAGGAGAGTGGAATTAACCCTACAGCTATGGTCCTCACATGCTCAAGGCTTTTAACAAGGCCCAATTGCACTACTGCTGACTATCTCCTCCAAGTCCTGTTTCCCTGCTTTCACCAAAGTCCTGTTCATGCAACTTTTCCTGTGTTTTTATGGTTGGTGAATCAGTATCGTGCTGGCATCCAGCCTCTTCACCACAGTGCCCTCCAGAATCAGGCCTGGGCTTGGATGGGGAGCTATTGTTTCCTGTGCCTGCCTTCCACCCCACCAGAGAGGCAGGAATTGGTCTGAACACCTGGCAAAACTGTCAACTCCCTGAGACAGAATGTGTACACCTGGATTAGTAAATTCAATTTTCCCAGGACCACCTTGGACCAAGGTCCCCACCTCCCCTCCTAGCCACTGCCTGGAGCAGATCTGGCAAGGAAGGCATCTCAACAGATGCTGTTTGCATGAGACAGAAAACGGCAGCAGGCTGAGGGGAAGGGTGTACGCTGAAACCCGTGGAGCAGGGCAGCTCCGGCTCTCTGTTCTTACCATGTCATTCGTTCCCTCTCATTCCTCCTTTTCTCCTATACACCTTTTCCTCCACTTCTGGCTGGAGTCACGGCTCCTTCTCTTGGCCTCCTCCCATGTGCTACATTCCAATCCTTCAAGTAGCACTTGGATGTCCTATTTCCCTTTCCTTCCTGTAGGGGCTGCTTACCTGTATCCACATGCACTGCCTGGCTCAGCACACCATCCCCAGTGGACCTGAGCATTGTGGCTGTTCCTGCCAGCACTCACTGTTGCAGCTGCCCACTGCTCTACAGTGGCTTGGACCCACTGCAGAGCCCAACCAGATGAGATTTATCCCATCCAGTTTCCCCAGCAGGGAGCTCGCATGGCAGCCTGCACTCCTGGCCCATCCTGGAGCTCCTCAGTCAGTGCTGGGGATGTTGGTCCTTGTCCTCAGGGAGTGGCTGGGAACATCTGCTGCCCCTGTGGTGCTGATTGCATTGAGATAAAGGTGGTAGAGACTTAAAAGCTGCATTTGCTGCTCTCTCCCTCGGCTGCTGCAGGATTGATCCTAAGAACCTCCCTTTTGTTTGTTACTGAGCCTCTTGTGAGGCTGTTGGTTCCTTACCTGTTGAATTGAAGCCTCTCTCCTCCTGCCAACATAATTTTTCTGCCTCCAGCCAAACACAAACCATTTTTTCATTGCTGTGCAGGCCCTAAATCTGTTGTCTCCAGCAGAAACAGCTTCCATTGACCAACCTTTTCTTAGGCCTGGTTCTATGAAACAAAAATCTTAAAAGAGGTGTAACTGAGATTGTCCAAAGAGTCCCCAGCTGGGCAGTCCCTTTTCCCAGGGCTGCTAACTTACGGCACCATTCCAAACAACATCAATGATCTCCTTGAGTAAAATGCTCTCAAACCACCTGGGTTTTTCCAGTAAGCACCATCTTCCTCCTGAGCACTTTGGCCTGGCAAAGGATTTGATTACAGGAATGAGTTGCAGAAGGGAGAAGAAGGGCATGGCTGCTGTTATGCCAGAGGAAACAATCATAAAATTGTTTAGGTTGTAGAGAACCTCTAAAGTCACTAGTCCAACCATTACCCAGCACTGCCAGTCCACCACTAAACATGTCCCCAAGTGCCACATCTTTTAAATATCTCCAGGCATAGTGGGTGGCTCCACCACCTCCCTGGGCAGCCTGCTCCAGGGCTTGACAAACCTTTCCATGAAGAATTTTTTTCCTAATATCCAATGTAAACCTTTCCCAGTACAATTTGAGGCCATTTCCTCTTGTCCTCTCACTTGCTACGTGGGAGAAGAGACTGACCCCCACTTGGCTGCAGCCTGCTCTTGGGGAGTTGTGGAGAGTGATAACAGGGATCTGGTGAGAGGGGTGGGAATGCCCTTTACTTCCTCTCAAGCTCCCATGCTGCTTCCACCACACACGTGAGCCTGCCTTGCTCCCTGCAGCCTCTGTCTCCCTCTGACTGGACCTGCCACATATCCCTCTGTGAGCAGCGTATGTCTCGACTCCGACTGCTCAGCACTTGGAGGCGAGGTAAAGCACAGGGAGGTCAAGCAGCCAGTGACAATGAACAGTCCTGCTTTAACTCCTGCCTTCCCACCAGTTTTTAGAAACTTTGCTTAGGGAAAAAAATACCAACCAAAAAGCCCAAATCCCTCAATCTCTCTCCTTAGAAATCCATTTCATTCTCAGTTCCCTGGGGCTGCCACTGTGGCTCCTCTGGTAAGACAGGTGCTTGTGCTCTGCTAGGCAGCTCTGCCTGGGAACAAAGGTTTGTTTGCTCACAGCTACAGTTTCTCACTCGGCAGCAAGCGAGGGGGCTCTGCAGATGGCACTGGGCTTGGGCAGACTGCCCAAACAGTCTTGGGGCAGAACACTCTAGTTAGAAACACCCTGCTTCAGCCACTCACAAGCTTCCACAAGGGAAGAGACTCTTCAGTCCCCACTTGTTCTGGAGGACTCAGCCCTACCTCTAGAGTATGTCAGTAGAGATAAGTGATGCAGAGAGCAGGGAATTTCTGGAAGAGAAGGCTTTAACTCCACTGACTGCATGGGACACCTAACCAACTGCATGCACACTCAGGGAGCAATAGGATACACCAAGAAAATATTTGTGCCAGGGCATCAGGAAGTAGCTGAGTGTGCAGCAAGATACAGGGCTGCATTCCTGCACTGACCAAAGGCAGGCGCTTGCTGTGAAGTCCAGTTTCCCTTGCAGCCCTGAGCACTCACCTGTACTCTCACCTGAGATGAGTTCCAGCAGGAGTTTGTTTTGGAGATCTGGTCTCTACTCCAAAGCCTCACATCGTACAACACACACTCCCAGACAGAGCCTGCAGTGTCCTGTGGGGCATTGACACCTACACATCTTCCTTTCCTATCAGAGCTTGGATTTGGCAGCAGTCAAGTCTTGCAGTATTTGTGCACAGCTGGTCTGGCAAACCCAGTCCTTTGCCAGGAACACCACCCTTCAAGATTAGCAAGGGAGACAGGACAAAGACCCAGCCAAGCCCTTCCTGGAGCCCAGGGAGGGAAGCGAGGTTTCAGGCTGGCTGATGAGGCTGTACCATCTGTTGGGCTTGCTGTCTCCAAGCAACATGACATGGAGCCTCAGACAAACTGCACTGCTCCTCTCTCCTCTCTGCAGTTTGCAGCTTGCTTCTCTCCTCCTCCTTCTTTGTGGCTCTTGTTCTTTTCCCACAGAAAGCCAGTTAGACCTTCCCACCAGCAGCCCAAAAGCTGCCACCTTCCAGATAACAAATAGTACCAGTAGCCTTGACACTGACACTTAATTCCAATGCAGATGGCTGACAGCTTGCTTGATAAAGACAAAGCACATCAGTGGAGCAGACTCTTGTACTGCATCCAGCTTGGTGCTGCTTTACACTTGGATTAGCATTTTAAATCATCCCAAGGCATTGGTGACAGACAGCTAAGTGGATTTGACCCTGGTTTGCAGATAGATCTCAAAAATTATTTTCTCACAGGATGAGAGAATGATGTTCCCTGGAAGGGAGTGCAAGGACTGGCTCTTGATGCTAAGGTGTTACTTTACATCTTTTAGAAGGGTTACTGGAATATAAACACGATATGAAACTGTAATAGTCCAACCGGCAATGCCTGCAGGAGTTACGATGGGAGGGAGCGTTGGATAAACTGGACAGCTGCATCCTCCATGCAGAAGCGTGAATACAAATCCTTAGGAGACAGACAGGTGGCAACTACAAGACGCTCTCCAGTGCCTTCACTGACACTGGGGAGAGCACTGTAGGGAACTCCTGGCTGGTTTTGGTACTCACAGCTTAAGGAAGATGTTTGAAACAACTGTAGAAGCAATAAAATTGGAAACATTACAAAGATGTGAAGGAGCTGAAGATCCCCTTCCAGTCAGCTTAGCAAGAAGAGGTACTTGAGTTCCGTTCATTTGGCTCTGACATTCAGAAGAGAGATCTGAGACTGGAGCTAAGAGTTCCTGTGCAAAGACAGCACATAAAGAGAGCCCACAACTTGCATTCCAGGTGAGGGAAGTTCAGAAGAGACAGGAGGCCCCAATGGACGTCCATCCAGAGAATTGCTCAAGGATGACGGACCACTACCCCAAATCACCAGGGATTGTGATGAACTCCTATCAGAAGCAGGATTTAAATAGATAAACTGATCCAGAGAGGTGCTGTAGTTTCAGCAGTGATGTGTTTGCAAGCGTAAGTGGTCACCCTGAATGCCAGGACCAGACTGGCCAAGCAGAGCAGTTCCAGCCTCAGGACGAGTTGAATGCATCCAGAATCCTGATGACTTTGTGGGACAGAGGTAAGTGAAGGGACAGGAGCTTCTGCTCACTGTGTTGCTTCTGGGGCAGCCAGACTGTGGGTGGCCACCTGGCCCTGTCACCCCAATGCAGCAGGGCCTGCACAAGCCAAGCCCTGAGCCTGCTCAGGGAGCTGGGGTGGGCTGGCACCTGCCCCGAGGGGCACAGCTCAAGCACCCAGGAGGGGCCAGAACAGCTCCCAGACACACATTTGGCAATCAGGAGAGGATCAAGGGGACCCCGACTAAACAAACCAGGTGTGGACCCATCAAAGGCTGCTTCCCACCCTAGTCCTACTTGTTACGGAGGGTCTCTGGAGTGGAGGCTCCAGTCTGGAGCCCAGCAGAGGTTTCACAGGAACAACTGCAGCTCATGGCACACACAAAGCAAGAAGAGTCTCTTTGCAATATAAATTTGTTTTTATTGAAGCAGCAGTCACATGACCTCGCATCTAGCCTTTAGGATAGCAACAGAATGGATTCGGCCAGGTCAGCCAGCCCAAAAAAGGATTTTTTTTTTTTTCTTTTTGCGCTAATAGACATGTCATGTTTAGTACATACATTATCCAGTACCGGTAACCCAACTCAGAGATAGCTAAGTGCTGATTTGCTGGAGGAACGGTCCACTGGACGTGGTCTCGACAAACTTTACAGATCACCACCAAATAACATTACTAATTGGATCCAATGATTTAGAAAAAAAATAACAACCCAAACAACCATGAGTGCAGGATTCAAAGCCAGCAGTTTACACAGGTTCTTAAGTTTGCATCTATAGGTGGACGGTAAAGGAAGATTGACTGGATTCAATTTGAAATATTTCTGTCCCAGGGTTCCTCTCTCCATCAAATCAAATGGTATCATAGACAAGCTGGCATCTCTTTAAAAATAGCATGGAATAACACAGCTCATTTAAGAAAACATGCTTATTTCTTGAGGTTTTTCTTTAGTATTACAAAGATTCATGTCCACCTATTCTCACAGAGTGGAAAGAGGCATGAGGGTGAGGAACAAAGGTCAGAGAAGGGAGAGAGGAGGAGGAGGGAAGAATAGGGCAATTTTTTGAAATAAAGACCACACACTTGGTACTTTTTAAATTTCATTTCCAGGCTAACCTACTTTTTATTTAATGCAAATTACAGTACCAGTTAACTATTTCCGAACCGAGTCACACAGAACAAAATGTATTTACAAGGAGAATTGGGGGGGGGGGGGGGGGGGGGGGGGGAGGGAATAATAAAACATTAAGCATACTTTCCACAAAAAAATTTTATATTTAAAATGAAAAAAAAAAAAAATCAGTCACAGAGGCATTCAAGTAGTAATAATGTTATACAGGTTTTGCTTTTCCTTTAAATCAAGACAGATTTGCACAAGTGTATGCAATAGTTTGTATACAACCCACAGTCCTTAATATATATATATTTAGATTTCTGTTTTTAAGATGGAAGTGGTCACGCTAATTGGTGGGTACAGGCCCAAGTGATCCATCAGCAACACATTAATGAATGCAAATTTTACAGGCAAGCAAATTATATATATATAAATATATTTTATATATATATATTAAAAATAAATTGAGAAAGACCAACACAAGGAAGCTACTTTTCTCGAGCTAACCCCTTAGGTACTGTTTTCCTTTCCTGTCGTTTTGCCATTATTGCAGTGTTGCAAAACGAAGCCAACTATGACCAGAGCCAGCCAAGAGCCCTGTGGAAATCAGCTGCCACCCCGGGGAACCCACTGGCAGTCTCCAGAAGGCAGAGCCCAGACCGAATACCCTACTGTGCTTTTCCTCATCGACTTTTCCTTTTTCTCTGCAGTGGCTGAGGTTCCTAGTACAGGAGTACGAGTCTGACAGGCTGCTTGACTTCTGCTTTTCCAAGTACTGAAAATGGAGGGGGGACGGGGACGGAATTTTAGGTTACAAGTTGCAGGCACCTGCCATTATTTTAGGTAAAACCTGGCTTCAAAATAATGGGACAGAGTATTCAGGGGTGTTCTACAAGTCGATTTTCTTTTGCAGGTAATTTTTTTCTTTTTCCCTAGCAAGGTAGGTAAGTTTAACAGTAAAGAACACCAGTGTCTTGACTGAGCATCCATCTGGGGAGACAGACTGCGATCCAGCCCAGTTCAGGGACCCACTACAGCAGGGCTGACGTAAACGATACATCAAGACCATACTGGGTTAAAAAAGAAGCCCAAAAGAGTGTAAAAGAGAGGGACAGCTCTGAGCAGACTGTTGCCAACAGCTTGGCATCACTAACCTTCGTGTCACCAGGAAGAAAGTGCAGCCCCTGCTTCACTGGAATGAACACGAGATGCTTCGAAATAAAACAGCAACCTTTGGTTTGGTAAAGTTACATGTTTTCCCATTCAAGACAACTTTATGTGGAATACCAACAAGGTAGTAAAACACAAACTAGTTTTAGAAACAAGGCCTTCGTGCTGGGCACAAGAAATCAAGAGTCATGTTAAACTCATCTCAAGAAAACAAAAGTGACTTCTGGGAAGGATGTTGGGGGAAAACAGGGAGAAGAAAGGGAATAGAAAGTCCTCCCGGCAGAAAAAACTACTGCAGTCTCCTACAGTGATGCCCCTGCTCCCACTGCAGCCAGATGGCTCCAAGCACAGCAACCCTGCAGGATGTGGGGATTTCCCTCCCTGGGGGCCCTTTCTGCTTGCCGCACGGAGAGTGGGAAGGCCAAGCCTCCTGCATGCTGCTGCTGCCCAGATGCCCCTGGGTGCAGAGCTGAGACAAGCAAAATCTAAATGGGCTGCTAGGGCAAGGGTCCGAATGAAATCAGCTGCTGCTAGTGGGAGGAGAAGGGCAGCGCAGGCACCTTGGAGACTCCCAGAACAAAGCCACAGCTCCAATGAAGTAAATGACGGTGAAGACGGTTTCTTTTCGTTCTGCTACTGATCAGGGTATCACCGAAACCTTACAGCACTCAAAGAGTTATAAAGTGGAGTGGGGAGGGGGGAGCAAAGATGCAGGTTTAGGGTGGGAGACATTGTTAATAAAGAGGGACAAGAAAAAAATAAAAGGGAAATAAAATTAAAAAAATCATGGAAGCGAAGGCACTCCAAACTATATAGATACACTATACATCGCTACAGTTATTGTTACAATAATACAGGCCGGTACCTACTGTACAGAGTTAAAACTATATGGCTTTAAAAAGCTCGTCTACATTTTGTCTGATTATTAAACAGAATCACTGCCCTGAACGGTATCTTTTTGCTCATTAATAACAGTTCCTGGGTCCACATATTTACATACAAAACAATAAAAGTCAAAATTCAAAAGCAACCAAAAATAATAATAATGTACAAGCTTGAATTTGGTGAGGAGCTTTGTTTTTTGTTATTTTTCTGTGATTTTTTTTCTTATTTACAAAAAAAAGGTTGTTCAAAGACCTGGATCTAACTTGTATAAAAGAGTGTGTGATCCTGTTATGATCCTTGAAAATAGAAATAAAACCAGAGGGGCACCCCTGACCCTCCCCCCCGCCTAACACACACACATAAGACACACACAGACGCCAGCACAGTCACAAAACCAGAGAGAAAAGAGAAACGCTCTGACTCCCCTCTGCCAATCTTTGACAAAAAAAATGAAGAAAAGCCACGTGTCCTGGCACAAGCAGCATTTTTTTCTTCGGTATTTTTATAACTTTTTTTTTAAAGACTCAGTAATTTACTGCCTCCAAATAAAAGTGCCTGTGGCCAATGCTTCAGCAGTCTTGTCTATACAGCATATCCACACCCTGCCACTGTCCTACTTTTTGAGTCTCCTGCATGGATTTGGATCACTGGGTCAACCAAGCCCCTTCACTTACCTTTCAAGACACTGACTAGCGGAGCGCATGTGTTAAGACACTCTTCAGCCCTTTCTATTAAGTTGCAGGTAAGAATTTGGAAAGCCTTCCATTTCTCAACGTGGGTGTGCTTTCCTTTGCAGCCAGCCAGAATGCAAAAAAGCTTTTAACACCTTTTTTTGGTGTGTGTTTGTGCCCAACAGCAAATCACTGAAGGGTATAACATGAGGGTTTTTATCGGTTTCATGGTAGGTAGTCACTCACCTCTTCAATTAGCTCCTGCACACCCAAACCCACTGCGTACCAGGCAGGAGGGAGAGGGCAGAGCTTTTATCAGTTCCAGGGCTGCTAAGAGACAGTTTCCAAAAAAATCCCACGTCAACAGCATAAAAGGTATAAGAAAAAACACACTAAGCTCGTGACCAATCTCCTGCCACCCCTGCGGCAGCCAAGCTTCCAAAGCCGCTACTGCTGGTTCCCCCCAGGCCACACGAAGGTTCTGTGTGTTCCTGAAAAGCAACTGCTTGTCTTAGAGATTCGCAGGTCATGGAACAGCTCAGTAAGCACCAAAGGTGACTACAGTTTCTCTGAAGAAGGATCAGGCTGGAGCGGACACCAACCGCAAGCCTACCACAAGATCAGGTCTCCCAAAGTTTCGTTTTCGTGCCGGGGCTGCATCCGGCCGTTCACCCGATCCTTTTGCAAGGAATATTGCTTTGACTTCAGGAAGAGAGACGTGGATGCTTGCACCACACGCCGTGACAGGGAGGAAACTTGGACCCTGAACTGATGGACTAGAACAAGCATTCACCTCATGCTTCAGTCAGACTGATTTAAGACTGTAGACATAATAAAAAAAGCAGTGTTGTATCTATGTATACATGTATATATTTATATAATATATATATACACATACACTCATACAGAGCCAGCTTTCCTACAAGTCAGCAGGTACAAATTACCATCAAGAGCATTTGGATGTGTATTTTAATATTCTACTAATGCAAAAACATAATGGCGACGTGGCAACACTCATCAATAAATAGAGATCAAAAAAAGAAAAAGCAAGAGGTTAAAAAATATTAAAATTAAATACAGACTTTAGCTGTGGATTTAAAATCAGAACTATCAAAGAATGTGGCATCCTGCAAGTTAAAACTGCAGTTAAAAAAAGGAGTATTACAAAATAAACCAGTAGCCTGTTACAATTCACATTATAAACCCTGGTGTCCTTTTCCTGTACGCACCTTAGGAAAGGGAAGCCTGTTCAAATCAAGAGACAAGGAGGGCGGGGAGAGAAAAAACCTAACCAAACACACTTTCACAGCGGTCACTTCCCAAAAAGTCCCTGAACATCCATCCACCAGCTGGGCCCCTGCGGAGGATTTTGTTCATCTGCTGAAGCTGGGAGCCGGCCTGAGACACAGAAAACAGGGAGCTCCGGCTGGGCAAAGGGGATGCCTCGGCAGAGCTGACTGCTGCTATTCGTGCATGTGTGTGTATTGTATTATATATCACCCACTCAGGCAAAACTTTTCCCACATGAAGCTGCAGATTTCCTCATCACTAGCATTGATTTCTACAAATGAAAGGCTTCCACTAGTGGTTCAAGCCTTAGACACATGGCAAACCCTCCCCCGCACCCCATGGCAACCTATTTTCCTACCATGTCACTCACTCCCTGTGCCAAGCCAGGGCAGCTCTTCAGATAACCTGGGATATGGATTTGCTGACAAGAAACATTGAGCTCTGTTGAACGACCTCTGCTAAGCTCCTGACCAAATTCAAGCTGTGCACTACATCAAAGTCTGAAACTTCACTTAAAAAGAAAATAAGAAAAGAGGGTAAAAAAAAAAAAAAAAAAGAAAAAAGAACTTCAGAACTTCAGCAGAGAATGAGGTTTGGGATTTGTTTGTTTCGGTTTTTCCTTCTTTCTGTTGTGGGAGGGGTATGAGGCAAGAGTCCTGGTTCTGAAGTACACAACAGCAAACTTCCAACATTAACAGATTGTTCAGGGGAGACACTGGTGTGTTGTATTGCTCCTCTTTCCCTCCTCCCCCACCTAGTCCCCTGCCCTGGACACCCTGCAGTGAGAATACAATGAAACTGGTTTGCATTTATAGATATTTTACAAGGTTAAATAAGAACAACAATAATAATAAAAAATTGAACATTAAAATGAACAGGTTGGTTGGTTTGTTGTTTCGTTGGATTTTTTTTTCCTCTTTTTAGTTTTCTTTCCAAATGTGACCAGTGTTGCTGAGCAAGACTCAAATTACTGGTGATTTTTCCTGTGTAGCTGGCGGCTTGGTACTGGTTCAGGTGGAGTTGGAGGCTGATGCTGTAGCTACACTATTGGTCTGAACTCGTTCTCCTGCATTAACATCTGCAAACAACGGACGAGAAGGGGAGAGAGAAAAACAAGCAGCATTACCTCCAAAACAGAGACACATTGGAAACAACAGCTGTGACATTCTCCACAAGGGGAAACCCACAACTCACACCAAGACGGTGTTTGGTTAGGATGCTCTCCTGACTTCAGAGCATGCAGATGGAGCAATCCAGTCTGGGGAAAAATGGAAGATGGTCTTTAGGTAGGGCAAAACAATCTGGAGGGCTGAGGGCCGTGGGCTGAGCTCCAGCAGGTTTTGCAGTTTGTAACACTGGCTGCGCAGTGTGAAGTCACCTGTTTTACATCCCATAATTGCATGACAAGCCACACTGGCATTGCCAAAGCCAACACCAACGTCTGTGGTCACACCACGAGGTTTCACACTGGTGCTGAAGTTTCACATTGTTAGTCCTTCTTAAAATAAATCTGCCTGTTAGTTGTGTGAATGAGTGCAGACAAAAAATGATGAGCCTGCTCCCCTGGCAGAAACAGCTGGTGTGCCAGTGTGCAATTCATGCACTTGCTACCTGAGAAAGTCTTTCCAGTCTGCTGCTGGATTCAGTGCTGCCCAACCCAATTTGGATCTACCACCTTCTGAACTGCTGAAGCAGATTAACATCAAGGCCTGTAGGCAGTAATGCGGTTTATGCAAGCACATGACATGTTAGAGGATCGGATCTCTGCAGTAAATGCCTCCAACACCTTCTCAGGGAGGGACAGTGCTTCACAGAGAGACAAGTCACAGGATCAAGGGCATGTGACAAAGTAAATTCCAAGAAAACAGAGGGTTTGCAAAGAAATACCAAAAGGAAATTCATTGTAACTGTCTTTTGATAGGCCACAATGCATCAGATATTTCCTCCAAAAAAAAATTCTTAGTATTAGAATAGCTGGTAGGGGGAAAAATGCACCAATTTCACCTGGAACCATTTTATATATTATCTAATTAGCCAAGTCAGAAAGACTGCAAGATATGTATAGGTAAGTGGGTGAACACCTAAACACGTAAAATACAGGATGGGAAAAATGTATTAAATGAGGTTTTCTCCAAGAGACTGTCATGCATTTCACCCCCTTAATTTAAGTAAGATTAACTGCAAAGCTATTGATAACAGCAACAGAAAAAACATCAGAAAGACTTATCTCAGTACAGAAGAGGGCAGACTGGGCAAACCGTGTATTAGAAAAGACACATGGAAAGGGTTTATGAAAGCAAAGAACAGATTTGGTGACCTCAGCCTGAAGGGCTGTGTGACTTCCACACAAAGCACACCAGTGGACGCTAGGTGTGCAGTAACATTTCTCCATCACAGAGGAGCTGGGTAATGCTCATTGGTTACCTGTTAGCAAGATCTCCTCCTCTTCAGACACACTTACCTGACCACAGCCATGAACAAAGGCAATGAACTGAATCACGCACCACTTTGGGTTGGAAAGGGCCATCCAGCTCCAACTTCCCTGCCATGGCCAGGGACACCTCCCACTACAGCAGGTTTCCCAAAGCCCCATCCAGCCTGGCCTTGAACAGTTCCAGGGGCAGCCACAACTTTTCTGGGCAACCTGTGCCAGTGCCTCACCAGTCTCACAGTAAAGAATTTCTTCCTAATATCTAATCTAAATCTACCCTATTTCAGTGTGAACTCATTTTCCCTTGTCCTAACACTTCATGCCCTTGTAAAAAGGTGCCTCTCTAGCTCTCTTGTAGGCCTCCCTTAGGTCCTGGAAGTTTGCTATATGGTTTTCCCAGAGCCTTCTCTTCTCTGGGCTGAACAGTCTCAACTCTCTCAAGGGAGAGGTGCTCCAGGCCCTGATAATCACCTTCCTCTGGACTTGCTCCAGCAAGCTCAAATCCTTATGCTGGTGGGCCCCAGAGCTGGGCACAGCACTTGAGATGGGGTGTCACAGACCAGAATAGAGGGGCAGAATCACCTCTCCCGACCTGCTGCCCAAGCTGCTTTTGATGCAGCCCAGGATACCTTTGGCTTTCTGGGCTAGAAGGGTATGTTGGTAACCCATGTCCAACCTCTCATCAACCAACACCCCCAAATCCTCCTTCTCAGGGCTGCTCTGAATCCATTCACTGCCTAGCCTGTATTTGTGCCTGGAATGCCCTGACCCAGGGTCAGGACCTTGCTCTTGGTCCCGTTGAACTCGGTGAGTTTTGCACAGGCCCCCCTCAAGCCTTCCAAAGTCCCTCTGGATGGCATCCTTTCCCTCCAGTCTATCAACTACACTGCACATGCCGGCTAGAAATGGGCAGCACTTGCTGAGTCACAAATTAAGTAACATTGACAGCAGCGACAAAAATAAGAAATCAAACAATCAGCAGCATGCAGAAACACAAGTGGGAAGAGAAAGTGATGCCTATTTGAAAAGAAAATGCTGCAAGGAATGTGTGGGAAGAAAGACAAAACGTCCTGTGGGCAAAGGATGCCAAATGACTACCCTGGGAGGTTCTCATTCTCATCTCACCCCAAATTAATTGAATCCCTGCCTTTAGAAAGGAATGACCACCATGACAAAAAAAAAAGGTCATGCAATTATTGCAACAAAGCAGCATGACTACAGTACCAATGTTATGTGGGAAGCTGGCCTTGTAGGAGAGGTACGCCCTCCTATGTAGAGAATTTCCCTGAAGGAGCAATTCCCAAATCCCACAAGCATGCAGACCAAAAATGACCACAGAAATCAGAAGTGACCCAGCCAGCCAGATAATAGTTTCTACACTTTAAACTCTCACTATGCTTATTCTAGGTTAATTTTCAAGTATGAATAAACTCCAGTTAATGCAACATCGGCTGGCACTGCCTGATGCAAACAGTCCAGCTGGAGCCTATACTGTTGGCAGAGGATTTCTCTGTATGTGTACAAAAAGTGCTTATATTTCATTTGTTGAAATGAAACATGTCTTTTGATCTCAATTTCCTCAAGATAGCAGAGGCTGAAATTGTTATCATTACATTGCTACTACACAGAGATAAAGGAAAAAAAGAGGAAGGGATGGAGCTACTTATGTAACATATGCTCCTTTTCTATCATCACTGTAACAGGGAAGCTCCTGAGAAATACAGATACCATATGTTAAAACAGAACAGGTGATGCAGGCCAAGAACATTTTCTTGCGGCCTTTCGCAACAATATACAGAAATGTCTCCAGGCTGGGACAGAGTGCAGAGCAAGCTCAAGGCTGCCCTGGCTCCCAGACTGCAAGAAAATGCAGTATTTTAACATTTCAGCTCATCATTTGTTGACTCTGCATTGACAGGACGTTTGAGGAATAAAGAGAGGCTTATTCAAGCATCACTTTGCTGAAGCACCAGAAAAAGAGCACAACTGGAGTATGAGGGTCTTGGGACATTCACTTCTCACCATAAAAAAAAGCAGTATTTCAGCGTAAGAGAAGGAAATCTAGGCCCTTGGCAATGCTGACAGAGGACAGCAAAGCCCTGCTAGGACGCACAGCTATGAGTTGGCATGCAGCTTTGTGGCATAGGACAGACGAGTGCCCAGAGAGGTCAGGGCAGCTTCTTTGTCCTGAACCACCGCCTGACACCTCTCCCTGTGCAGGCAAAGCAGCGCCATCAGAGTTTAAGTGCCAGCTGCTTCCAAAAGTTCTTTCAAACTGAGTGCAAAAGCATCTCTCATCATTGTGGAGAACTTCCTCCAATTCAGCTTTTCCCTCTAAGGAGTGCCTCAGCTTTCTTGGAGGGTACGTGACGCTTCTTAAAAACCTCCTGAAAGGGAAAAGACAGAGCTACAGTTCAGAGAGTGACAGGGATGACAGCTCAGAAAGCCCATTAGCACTGCTGACAGCATTAGCTGGGTGCATTTGTGATGCTGACAGGCTGTGCTGCTCATCTGCAAAGATACAGAAACAAAGCTACCACCAGCCTGGGAATCCTCACAGGACAGCTGAGGAGACAAGGGGAAGGAGGAGGATAGCCTGGTTTTCCTATTGTGCCTGCCTGTGGATATAGAAATTCAAGCTCTGAGCAAACGTGGCAAAATGTCCAAGTTTTACTTCTCTTGTCATGGCTTCATCCCTGTTCTGAGCTTGTAGAAACCTGAGGGAATTGCTTGCCCATCTTCTCCTGGTCACAGAATTCAAGTTTTCCAAAATTCCTTCCATGTCAATACTACAAATGCACTAAATCTTATTTCGTGTAGCACTGTGGTGTTTTTCAGCTACGACACACTGGCACGTAGCACTAGCTCTGATCTGTTTTGTCACTGAAAGTTCAGACACACCACTGCACTTGAGATTACATGGGATCAATACAGCGGGATGCCTAAAATGATGACCCCAGAATCCCTGCTGGCACAACTTCCCTGCAGATGGCAATTATGCTCTTCCCATCTTAACGCTGACTAATGGAGAGGTAACTACTACTGCTGGCTGATCCAGGAAGAAAAATGTAGTCACACAAGCAGATATGCATTACATTCAGCTTGGTCTGCACACTCCCCTCTCAGATGCTGTGGCAGCACAGTTATGAAACCATCCTCTTCCTCCTCCAGCCATCCCCGGGAATACGACTGCACTGACATTTTTAATCAATGGCTGGTATAACTCACAGAAGGCCAGCACATCATTTCAAGCAGGGGCCAATAAATCTCATCTTTCTTTTTCTCCATTTTGCTTTAGACGTGCCACTATGTCAGACAGTTTCTCATAAATATTCAGGAGAATTTACTAATGCCAGAGCAGCAAGGCTACACACTCCCAATGCAAAGCCAGGTTCCACTACTAGAGCAAGTACAGCTTTGTGCCTCAAGAGAAGAGCAAATTGACAACAAATGTGGTTTTTTAAAAAATGCTTGCTAGAGAGAGGCACAAGTTACACACTAATAATGTGAATTACAGTTACATATTTGCTCTTCCCATTATTGCTTTGAGAGCTACATTTTGGTGCACCATTGCACCAAAAAAAGAAAAAAGAAAAGCAGTTTCTGAACCCGTACTGCTTAGTCACACATGCAAGCATTTTGCAGAGAAGTCTCCTGCCTATCAGGATGCCTTGGGTTAGGTGGGAGACTTGTTACCACACTGCCTTAGCAGTTACTGAGGAACTTAACAACACTTACTGCTCTGGGAGGTGCACGGGGTATAAAGAAAGAAGGGACCCCTTGTATGAAAATCTCTTGCTAAGAAATCAGCATCAGCATGCAAAGCACAACAGATTAAAATAAGCTCAACAGCACCTAATCCTAAGCATCATAACTGACATTCCCACCATCTGCTGTGAGAAACCCATCTGAGTAAGAAACTACCAACTACAGAAATACAAAACTGTCCAATACTCAAGTTAATTGCACAATTTCATTCCAATTAGCAAGGATATTATTTTTGGTTTTGAACCATGAATAGGAGGACATATCCCAACTCAGTGCAGTGCTTGCAAACAGAAGCTTTAAAAATATTGACATCAGTAATATGGGATGGGTTGGGGTTTTTTGGCTTTGTTTTGGGTTTTATATTTTGCTTATTATAAACACTTCACATTGAGGACTTGGTCTAATGCATTTTCTCCCTATACGAGCCCCTGAAAAGTGTTGCGTGAAAACAGATTTTAACCCCATTAATTCCTCAAGACTTGTGTCTTGGTGGAAAGAACTCCTTAAAAGGCATAAAAGGGACATTAGGTGAAACAGTATTTTTCAGAAAGGCTTAAAATAATTGTCCATGTTTGCATTATGTAGTTTTTAAATCACTTTTACTACTTTATCTGTTTTCTCACTTGTTGTTGAGCAACAGATGCACATAAGAGGGAAACAGAGAACATGACTATTTGCAAAATACCGCCAAGTGTATGAAACAAACAAATTTGAAAATAGCAGGTTTGCTTTCTCCTAAATTCAGAATACATAAATGGCACAAGTTGTGTCTTTAATCTGCTGCTACTATAATTTCAGAGAGAAATCTCATCTTTTAAACCTGTGTGCATCTGTCCCAGAATATGAAAATGCTCTTTGTACAGCACTGGCTTGACCAAGTGCTTTAAATATCAGGTAACTGTCCAGCACATGAACCAGCTAATGCTTTCCTGCACGTTTCAAGAGCAGCTTTTGAATCATGTCTTCTCATCAGCTGTCCTACACTAAGGAAGCATCCTGCACTGTAGCACTTGTGGGGTGGGGCTGAGGTGCATGCAGGAGATGTGGAAACACACGTGTATTGCAGCCTGCCTTTGTTTGCCCAAGCCCTGACACAGCCTCTAGTGTGCTGAATCAGGGCTGACTCAGAGGAAGAATGCCATGTACTGAATCACCTCTGCCACATTATGCAGCACCTGGGAGTTTCTTTGGGAGTCTCCCAACTGGTATTACCAGGCTTTAAAATTTTCACTGGAAATACAATATGAAGTGGCTAAATGCCAATAGTGGGCTTTTAAAAGGTTTCTGACGAAAGCCTGAGAGCAGGATGCAAACAAAAAAAATCACTCAGTGCCGGCCAAAACCCAAAAACATCTGCCTTGTGCCTGAAGATGACACAAGCAAATTCAGTAGGAAGCAACTGCAACTACTAAGATGAGGCAGTGAGTACACTGACTGAACTCCCTAACTAGATTTTCAGATGCCAACACCCTTAGGGAAAAAGCCTCTTCATCCATACTATGCAGAGGCCACATGCTCTGAGCCAGCTGTGTCTTTTTTTTCTAGGCATCACAACTCATGCACCAACTCAGTGTTAATTTCAGGATGGCTGAGAGCACAGAAATTAGGTGCAAACCAATCCACAAGGATTGCTAAAAAACAGGTGAGATAATGACTTTTTTTTTTAATAGTGAAAGTCTGAGTGAGAAGGTCCAACAAATTAAGCAATCAAATACAAATCTGAGTGCCTTGGGTTGGCATTTGGGTTGGTGACCACAGCTAGTACCCAAATGATCACCTACCAAGACCAAGGTTCAAGTGATACTGAAACAATCCCTTCCTCCCTGTTCAATTTGGGGGCCGAGATGGCCTGTGGGCCTCAGCAGAGGGAAGGTGCCTGGGCAGCGCGAGCAAGGGTGGAGAGGGAGGGAGGCAGAGACTTGCACGTTCTCACCTGAGGCCGCTGTAGCATTTGTAGGGGTTGAAGCAGCTGCTTGGTTCCGGGCATGAGCGGGGATGAGGATCGAAGCCAGAGTTGGGTTACTTGACAGTTCTGGAGGAGAGGTGGAACAAACAGAGTTAGCTCATCATCCACAAAGTGCTCCACATTCAGGATCAGCTCCTACAGTTTCCCCCTGTAACAGCAACCTCAGGTGAAACACATGCCCTTACAGCCCAAGGTCACATTACATTTTTTTCTTTGCCAACCAGTGAGAGGAAAACAGTGATATTTAGCATGGCAGTCTCCAGAGCAAGACTGACAAAATTACAGATAGTGGTGCAAAGGAGTAATTTCCCAGAGAAAGACAGTGGCTTGAAAGTGAGCAAAGAACCAGCCAAGGCTGTACCGTGTCAATAGCCTGATAATGCTGCTTCCTTCTGAGCACTGTAGAAGGATCCCCTTCCTCACAAGCCCACCTGCAATCAGTCCCAGGGAGAAGGCTGGTAACAGTGGTGCTGCTTTGGGCACTAGTTCAGCAAGCAAGCATCTGCAACAGTTGCTCCAAGAGCTTCAGGGATTAGTTCTTTGGCTCACTCAAGCATAATTTTTTCTCAATGACCCAGGAACCCAAGACCAATCTCTCATAGCAGTCTCCTTGAACAAGGCCAAGAAGATGTAACATATCCCTTAAAAGGACAGGGAAAGGCAAAGGGAATTGGTCAGCTGGGCAATTTAAATGGGCAACAAAATGATGCAATCATTGTGTGTGAAGACATTAACCAGGGAACAAATAGTCATGTCTTTTAGGTTCCAAATCTAATATAGCTTCAGAATGTGTATTAGAATGAGAAATAGGCATCTTACAGCCACAACTGTGAGAGGATTAAGGGCAACACATTGACAACAAATGACAATCTTCTGGCAACCTTCCAAGAGAATCTAGTGCCTCACAGAAGGTGGGACTGAGCCGAGACAAGACAGGTCCTGTTTTCAGAAACAGGAGTGACTGGCTGTCTCCTGAGAGAGCAACATCGGGTAAAACCGATGTGAACAGTCACCTCACAGAAAGAGACTGATGACTTTTGGAGTTCCAGAAGGCCATCTGGAGGAGAAATGAAAAAAGGAGAATAGACAGCTCTTTATGGAAGACCTCTGTACAGGCTGTACAGAAACCCAGCCAAATCGTGGCATGGGTTCAGTAGGGGGCTTTTGAACAGTCTCAAACTATTTGGGCTCATTTTTAAGAGGCTGTTGCTTTTCTTTAATGCTAGCTTTAAACTCAGGGCCTAAAGGGAGCAGTAGTCCACTTGCTGGTTTTTTTTTCTCTGCTGTTAAACATTAAGTTTTATTACTGCTGGGTGAGAGACAGAAGACTCCCCTGATTACAAGCCTCTTATTACTACACATTTTGAGATTGTGTTTCAGCACTTATTAATGCAAGCAGGTTGCTACACTACCTGTAACCCATCTTATCTATCTTGTAATATTCCATTCAGGTCTAAGCAGACCTAGACAGTCCTTATAGAAAGCCTCAGTACTCGCAACACTTGTACAAATACAAAATTCTCAATTCATGTGAGAGTAATTCAGAATTCATATATTCATAATGTTAATTCAGAATTTGTGAATCTTCATTTAAAATGGAAAAATAAACTGAAGAAACACGAATTTTGAAGTGTCAAACTGGAACACCAGTTATAAACCTCTATTTCAATACTATTTTGGGTATTACCTGCTTTGTGCTAGAAAATGTTGCTCCCTTAGTATTTTTTCCAAATCTGATTCTCAAATCTGTTATTACTGGGAACCTACTCTTTATGTTGCTGTTTGCAAAGTTTCTATCGCCCCTGCATTATTTTCTGCTCATCACTCAAAACAATATGGGCTGTGATGCAAACAAAAGCAGAACTAAAACAAGGAAACCCCATGACACTTGCTACCTTCTGGTACTGCACGGCATTGCGCAGGTGCAGCTACAGACTATCAGTGTTGCTGTAGCCCAAGAACCAGTTATCAGACAGAGCAATACCCCTGCAAGAGCACTTCAACCCCCTTCTCATTCCTCCCTCATCTAATGTGAGAACACATCCTTTTGTACTGTGGCAACAATAATGGCTTTTTGTTGTGTTTAATGCAAGTGAAACCATTTCTCTGAAGCTATCTTAAGGAGCTTTCATAGAGAAACCTTCATAGAGACTAGAAGACTGACCTTGTTCCCTTCTCAAACCTCACATCATCTTTCTTGGTATGAAGTTTCTTAAATTCAGTATACTCTGCATGTCTTGAACTTTAAGAGGAGCAGGCCAATTCAGAGGAGATAAAAACAAAGTAAAGTGGACTCTCTTGGTTGAAGTTCAATAGCAGCTTTGCTTGAGAACTTGTTTGAATTTTTGCTATAATATATTTTTGCACCCACCCCATCTGTAAGGGATGTAACGTAACAGCAATGTAATGAGACATGGCAATACTGTGGAGAAAGCTTGACCTGTGATTCTCCGCAGTTTACAAAATACTGAGAATCTCTGCCCTTAGTGATTTCCCCCACAGTATTTGGGCAGGGTGTTCAACTGTAGCCTGGTTATGGAAACCAAATGTGCAACTCAAGGCTGGGTTAACTACAACCAATATAGCTGCAAGAAGCTACTGTGGTCAAGGCAATCCAGACAAAGTTTTCAATATCATGATGTGAACAGAGAAGCTACCACAATTCATTTATGAGACCCATCAGCATCAGCTGGGAGAACATCTCTGGCATTCTGCTGATCAAATCATACCATTTGCAGCCACTTAACATCTCCAAGAAGGAGCATGAATGAAAATGTACAGTTTTACTAGAAGATCAGATCACCTTCACTCCTCAAACACAAGAAAATGCCTGGTATTGGGAAACAGTGCAGTGTTCTTTTTCAGTATTATTATACTTGATATATCAACACTACAAGAATTCCCTGGAAAAATTACTCTTCTGTCATTTTTTTTTGTCACAGTAACAAACTTTCCATTATATATACACATATACGTATAAAAGAAAAATTAAAGCTCACAGTCTAGTCATTAAAAATATAAACAAACAAAAATCCCAATGCACTCCCCCTTCAATAAAAAAGTATTTTATCTTTGAGAAGCGTGATACTACCATTCCTAAGTGCTGAATCACTCAAAGAATTTTACAGTCTTCAGTGGGCAACATGGAGTGACATCAACTTTTGTGAGGCAGCACAATTCCTGACATATTACAAGCAGATTAGGAAATGGCAGTCATTTCAGACTATTTGAAAATTTGGCTTTTAAGAGAAAAACTGCTTTTTGTTTTGCAGATCTAAAAGCCTAACTTAATTGCAGGTCTGTGGCTAGTAGAGATACTTCCTTAGCCAAAGAAACTTTTAAAAAACCCAATTAGCATATTTGTTTAAATTAAGAGAAACTTCCAGGCAAGACATTATAAATGACCAGACAATGCTCTCTTCAACAGATTTAATCTCTAAGATAAATACCCACATGCCCCACAACTACAGCCGGCTGCCAAAGAACAGCTTGATCTTGATCTTCCATATACACTCCCTGCTCGTTTTCTAGACTCTACCTGAGCAGCATCAATGCTCAGGTCAGCAGATTTGGTATTATGTTTCATTACTTTTTGAAAATCAATCCAATGCCTTAAGAGTCAGATTTTTTATCTTGTCATTTCTAACAGTTTTGCCTTCAAGCCCTCTGCAGTCACCTCCTACTTCAGGGGCTTCAGGCAACTGGATACAGCCAAATCAAACACTTCTAGAACTTAATACTGCCTGTTGAAAACAAAGGCTATTTAAAATAAGATTGTCTTTCATTATTTTTCAAATTATCACAGATGACTTAACATGACTCATTATCCATCTAGTGATCTGATATGTCTCCCAGTTGGGATTTCTGCTCTGAAGCAGCCAGTTTGATGGAACCTTGCACAGTAAAGATCAGAGAACAAGGATTGAGCAGTAGTCACTGGGGGAGCAAATCTTCTTGTATATCTCAAGCTCATAGTCAGGACTGCTGTACATTTATCAACTACAAAGTTCTTCAAATTTCTGCGCTAAGCAATGTATTTAGGTATTTAAAAACAACTCCACTTTGGGTTTTTTTGAGTTTGACTGGTCACCTGCAACAGAGCTTGTTTGGAAATGCGTTAATGATCAGCCTGTGTCCTGCCTTTCCCTTATAGATGGTAAAACTGGCACTTGTGGATGACAGACAGAAATTTGAC
This sequence comes from Sturnus vulgaris, assembly GCF_052056855.1. Taxonomy (NCBI): domain Eukaryota; kingdom Metazoa; phylum Chordata; class Aves; order Passeriformes; family Sturnidae; genus Sturnus; species Sturnus vulgaris. The sequence continues at coordinate 29,409,736 of NC_142244.1, forward strand.
TTTTTTATCTTAAGGAAATTGCTCCATAGGAACTGTTTTCTCTTACCATTCCCAGGACTCTCTGTGTGAGGGAGGGCATATCATCTCCTTAGGATGGCAAAAGAGGAGCTTTAAATTTGCTTGAGCATTAGGCTCAGCTTTCACACTACCTGAGGTGAACCAGGGACTCCCAATACATGGATCTGCTTTTCCCCTAAGAAAAATATTTTTTAATTGACTCACTATAGAGCTTTCCAACTCTTTTTAAAAACTTTGTTTTCATGTAGTAGGTAAGTTCAATCTTAATGTCATCATGAAACAATTAATAAATACTTTCAAAAAGAACAGGGGTGAAGATGTATTAAGATACTGGAATCAAAACTATTTTAGCTACCGAAGATGGCCTTAGAGGGGCAAAACAAAAGGTAATCCAGGAATACAAGGAAGCACTTGTAACATAACTACTAAATTTCTAACAACAGATGCAGAAATCAGCAAAGAGGACATGACGTGGAAGCACAAGCTATTTACTTGACCACTTTAATGTGCTTAGGCTTCATAAACGACTTTCAAATTTTTAAATAAAAAGGCTCCACAAGTTGAAGGAAAGAGCTGTTTCATATTCTGGCAGAGGGGCACAGCATGTGCTAGAGTTGAAAAACAACATTGATGCTAACTGGGCCAAAAAGTGTTTTAGACTTTCAAGAGAAAATGCATACAGAACTAGTCTTGCTCAAAGAGTGAGAGATGGCAGCTGATCACTTAAAGAAAAACAACAGGAAAAGTGCTCCAAAATTAATTTTAAAAATGGAGTATTTGTGTGCCATACTTCTCGCATGTTCTGTCTTGGCAGGCAAAACTATTCTGAGGGTATGAGTTTTACATTTCTGACTTCTGTAGAAAAACCAGATGAATGGTTTTAAAATCTGATACTAGCCTGGCTGCAAATAAGAAATTTAGTTGTACATTTATTTTTACAGTTTCTAAATAACTCAGCCAGTGTAATGCTGATGAACTGTACAGCATATAAAATCTGGAAAGTAAATAATCTTTATTTATCTTGCATCCAGAACCAAAATGGGCAGCAACACTACAAAGCTCCCTGCCAAACATAACATGCATTACTACGTGGTCATGGTGTTCCAGGTGTGAAGAAGCAGGACCATCTCCGAATGATATTCTAACCTGCATGATCCACTGATATTTCACACAAAGCCATCAGCAAGGTTGCAGACTCTGAGCTATTCATATTCATACTCACACTCTGCAGACACATGCTATATGCAGGCAATCAAGAAACAACCACCCTCAGTACGTCAGCAGAACTGAGTTGGAAGAATCAAGAACTCTGAAATTCCTGTAACTTCAAGACCCTTTCCTCTCTTTTTGAAATGGACAGCTGGTTATGCAACTACTTAATAAACTTAGTATCACTTAGAGATTTTTACTTCTGAGAGAGGTAACATCTGCACTACAACGTTTATCCCGCTGCTTCCTCTTAAAGAAGGGATCCTTCAATACTCTTGGGCTACCTTGAGTGGTGAAATTGAAGAGTGCAGGTTTATCTCGCCCGTTTGGTAACTTGACGTTTGGGTCCCGTAGTTCATCGAAGAAAGAGTGCGCGCAGGCCTCCAGGGGAGTCAGGCGGGCAGTGGGGGTGTACTCCAGCAGGCGGCTACATAACGCAATTGCTTCAGGGGGAGTGCGGGGCCGGAAGACCTGCAGGGAAAACGAAAAAACAAGCAAGGAGAAACGGGTTGCCTGGCTAGGTCCCGTCTCTTTGTTGACCAAAAGCAAGTCAGAGCAATTAAACCTCTCATTGCCCAGCAAGCTGGAACGAACAGTTTGTGCTAATCAAAGTCCTGCAGTAAGTATGGGAAAATCCATTCCTGGGGTTGAGAAAGGGTTAATTGCAACGCCTTGCACTAGAGTGAAGGTGCAATGCTATCAAGAGACTTCATGAGAGCGCACTCAGAAAAACAACTTTGAGAATGAAGGGGAAACTCATTCAAAAATCATGACACACACAGGTGCTACCAGCCATGCATATGGGGTGGAGAGAAGGTGGGGAAGAAGGTTCAAATGAGCAGGATTCACTGGATGTAGAAATATAATACAGCCCCGCTATGGTTTTGGGTTGGGGTTTTTCTGGCTAGTGAAGAAGTCTTACTAACATGGACTTTTGCAGGCAGGCAGGTCAGACTATGTTGCTATGGAGGCTGCTGTTCAGCTTTGGAGAAAAACAAGAAAAGCACAGGTGGGGTGCGGGAAATGTCTAGCTCCAATTTGCAAGTTACTCCTTCTGCGACCTTATTCTGGCAAGCTACTCCTGTAAGTTTATAGGGATAATTCCTGCACATTTGGTATTTGTAAGGACAGCTGAAAATTGAGGCAAGAAAACCAACTATTTTAGTCTAACAGATTTTTACTTTGAGTGATTACAAAATGCAGCTCTTCACTGCAGCTTTATTTTAATCCTCTAAGTTCTACCCACTGCTAACCACATTCTCCTTTGTCATTCCATTATAAGCAAAATAGGAGTTAATCATGTACATGACCTGGATGGCCTCCTCAAGCACTTGTCTCTTACTATGCTGCAGGTAAAATGCAGTCTGGGGTAAAGGGAGTAGGGTGGGCATGAGTTTGAAGTTCTGATGCCAGCAATTTTGGCAAAAATTGAAGTAATCCAAAATGGCTTTGCACCAGTGCAGGTGAACTCAAGCCACACAGCACCAAGGAGAAAAACAAATTTAAATCAGTGAATGACATGCTATTTAATCACAGATTAGAAACTTGCACAGGCATTCCTTTAGGAGGTTTTAAACCAGGCATATATGCTACCCTGAATGAGAATTGAACACAAAAGCCAAGTTCTGCAGGGACTAAAATTTCCCACCCTTGGTACCCAGCTGGGCCAGCAGCACTGGGTTTGCTGCAGTGTGTGCGGTGCTAACTAACTCATGTGGCAACGAATCCTGACTAGGGGAGTCAAGAAGCCATATACAAGAAGACCTGACTTTATTCCTACTACCAAGTTATTGCAAAACAAACTGCAAAAAGTTTTCACACGAGGCCTATAATGACAAAAAGAAAGGTTTTAGCTTAACACTGCTGGCAGAGAGCCTGTACTGACCACTGTGTTAACAGTGTAGGGCCATCTGAAGAGGCAGTGGAAGCTGCTTTGTGCCTTGCTGCCCATGGAGCTTGGATTGTTGACCACAGCACACACTGAATGCAATTATTACTCCCAAATCACAGCCTGACCAGAACAAAATCCAAAACTGTTTCCAGTTAAAAAGAAAAAAACCTTCTGGCTTCCCCCCACCTCCCCATGGTAAGTAGCACAAATGTGTATGTCTTGAAGTAAACCCACAGAAGTGAAGTTGTTCTGTATTTAACGTGAAGTAAAATTACTAATGTCTCCCTCATGCACCTTTCACACTGATATTTTAACAAGTTTGATTTATCACAGCTTGAAACTTTGCTGTGTTTTTCTCCTCAGTACAGCTCACATATAAGCCACTATCAGATTTAAAAAACTATTTTATTTCTTTAAGGTAAAGATGACATGCCCTTACATTGAGAAAATTAGTATGCAGACAGTCACAAATCAGATGTAGGTAACAGAAGTACTTTCTTGTCCACTAAAACTCCTCATTTTCAAGTCCTTGAAACCCTAACATGTTTCCTAAACTCTGTTATGAACTGTTCAGCCTGCCTTCGTGTCTGCCCTAACTGCTTCAAACCAGGAAGGGGAAAAAAATACAGATACTAGGAGGCCTCACATGGCCTTCTCCTGCAACAAGTGGTGACTAACACATGAAGCAAGTTACAGGTCTGTGCCCATATCATCTCTATCAGCTTGTGTTATATTCATCTGGCTGCTGCCTCAAGGATGCAGTTTGAACTCAATTATTCCACTTCTAGCATTTCTCTCCTTTTTTTTTCAAAGCTAGGCCTAGTAATTTGAAAAAATGTTTAAGTACATACCCGTACTCCTGAGGTGAAATGTCCTGTTCCTGACGAGTCCTAAAGATGATAATGCAGTGAAATAATCCAAACAGGGGGAGTCAATCCAAAAGAGAATAGTCCAGCAAGGAAAAATATAGCCAATATTATAAGAAATCCATGGTGTGGGGGACATAGTAAATGGTTACACAATTAGAAACTTTAAACATCAGTCTCCATAGCAGCAAGTCCAACTTCACCACAGTGTATGCCAAAAAATCGACTGTGCAATGGTGAGGCATAGTATAGAACCACTTCTATATGAAATTTTTGTTCCAATGCCAGTGCATTTACTAAAAAAATAAAAAAAATTGAAATCAAAACTTGAACTAAAAGGGTAATTGAAATTCCCATAATAAAGAATTTTCAGTCCTCGGTCCTGGATAGAAACGTTCACAGAACCAAGTGACCAGATTAGCTTGTATCCAAAGATGCATCCCGCTTGTAAATCTGTCCCAGACACACAATGTAAACTTTTGGATGGTTTTGGGCTTTTCTCAAAAAACCCCAAATCCCTAGCAATTTGCAATTTGTGCTGAAGATGAAGTAAAAATCCGAGATCTATACTTTAAATTTGGATACTTTTAATTTGTGTGCACTATGAGTACCTCAGGCCGCCGCGGATTATTCTCCATTTTGGATTGACTTCCCCCTCCACTGGATTTTGTTTGCTGGCATTATCTCTTTAGGATTCTTCAGGAACTGGACATACCACCTCAGGAGTGCGGGTATGGACTGAATTTGTCTCTATTGCGGGTTTATTCCCCCTCATACCCGTCACACCCATTACCTAAGAAATTTTTTTCTCCTCAATTTGTCCCCTCCTGCCTTCCCTTTTGAATAATGCCCTAAGAAATAAACGCAAAGCCCTCTATGGTCTTTTAGCTCTTCCCATTCAGCAAAATTCCCCCACCAAGAACTACATGAGCAGCTGCCACCCACGGCAATGGCTATGCCAGCACTTCCATGCCACGGGGCACCGACACCAAGGCAATGCTGGGCTGATGCTCCATGGTGGGAAGGGGCAAGAGGATGGATAGACAGGGGGACTTGTGAGCCATGAAGCCCCTTGCACATATGCCTCAGCAGGAGTTTAAAGTCTCTGTAGTTCTCAGTGAGGGAATCAATTTAGTAAATAATCCGCGGATTATTTTTAGTCTGCGGACTAAAATTTAGTGCACGGACTAAAATCCGGCCCATCGGAGCAAAGTCTGTCTCGGTCTAAAATACATTTGGGTGAAAGCAAAAGAAAAGAACAAAAAAAGAAAGAAAAAAAAGGAAAGAAAAAAAAAGAGGAAGGGAAAAAAAAGGAAAAAAACCTAAGTGTACAAAGTGTTTGGGTAGACTAATATTTAGTATGCAGACTAAATACGGCCAGGCAAAAGGCACAGCAAGTCCACAAACAAAATAGAAACCAAAAATAAAACACTGACAGGAACTTTTAAAGCAATCAAATACCATCCCACTGGCGCAGCAATTCATTTTTCTAAAATGAAACAAGACCTTGTGTAAGGCTGTTTGTCCACAGGAGGGACCAAAGGCTTAAGTTTTCATTTTAAAAAATGCACCTGTTTTGGAGATAAACAAATGCCAAAAAGAAAAGCTTTACATACAATATTCTTCAAGAAAAATTTGCACATGAATAACTCAAAACCTCTTGTTTCTGCAAAACAAATGATTTTCCGGCTGAGACCCAGGTTGCTGGTTTTTTCTTTGGGGTTTTTTTTGGATGAGTTACAAAAATCTCTGGATGATCATGTCAAATGGAAATGCTGACTCATCCAAAGCCACAGCTTTTGGTGCTTTTGTTGGTTTTTCCCATCTCCTTTCAGATCCCAATAAATCTATACCTCACCAAAAAGGTGAGGGACCAGTGTGAGTTGTTTCTTTGTTCAGGCATGCTAGTGATACTCAAATAGCGACAGACTATAACAGTGAGTCAGCACGGTCTGACACACTCCTCTCTCCTTCTCAAGTTGAACTGCTATCAATGCACATTTTTTTTATGCTACTCCCCCTTAATTTTTCTGGAACTACCACCTTCTTCAACATTTCAGGCTTAAGTCCCCCTGGTGCACTACACAGCTCTCATCCCCAAGAGACTTCAATTCAGAAGAAGGCTTTGTGCACCAGCAGAGCAGTCACATTTTATCTTACTAATTTGAAATAGTTCCTACCAGTGTAGTGGAGTTTATGCCCCTTCTGAATTTTATTTTTCTGTACATATGGATAGATGAAAGAAAAATGATGAAAAGCACAGAATGCTCCTATTTCACTTCACTCACATCAGCATTCAGCTCTCAAATAAAATCACATGGGGCAAGAGCTAAGTATTGTTTTAACAGAATGGTTGCTCTGACTTTCAATCCAATGACATTCCTCAAACAAACTTTCCATGCACAATATAAGCTCTATTGTCTTAGCATAATTAAACCTCAAAGCCAAAGCTTCACAATGTGACACCAAGGTACTTTTTTAGCCAGTGTGTATTAAAAGACATGATTTCATGCCATCAACTATTATGTGTTTTGCATGCAGATTGTGAATATTGCCTGCATGCTGTGCTACCTAAGAGAGCAGAGGCTTAGGAAAATGAGATCTGTTGCTAATGCATCAAGTTTGTGATACCATGGTTAAAGATTTCCTCACCAGTTTCAGACTCTCACGCTTTGCCAAGAACCACCCACACCACTGATTCAAGGCTGACAGTCCGTGCACATCCTTTTGGTTTGTAAGCACGTTTTTTATTGCACATGAACATTAGGTAAGAGAGAAAGCTCCTTCTTTCAACCAAAAGCTTGTACTGTTTACAAGCCAAGTCATCAATGTAGAACATAACTGTCAAATCAGCTTTTAAAAAATGCTATCATACAATACAATTACTACGAAGCAGCATTTTGATCACCCAAGTTTAACACAATAAGGCTCATGAGAAACACAACACATTCACAAAAGGAGAGGGAAGAGACACATACAAGACAGCAATGTATGCACTGATCTCCACCTGACACAAAAAAACACCAAGGCTGCATCTGAAGGTCTCTGGACTAGTCTTGTTCCAAATTCCTGAGAATTTCAGCATAGGAAATATGCCATTTGGCTATTTTGAAGTGTGTAAAACTCACGTGATAAAAAGCAGAGGTTAAAAAGTGTCCACAAAAGAGGCACTGGTGTTGGGAGATACTTTAATATATAGATAAGCCCCCCAACTTCTTTCTCCAATTAAATCCCTCTTTGTTTTTTCTAAAAGCACCTCAGAAATAGTAAACGCCTGATTAGTCAAGAATTCCTGTCTGATGGCACTTAGGAGAAAATGAAGTAAAGACAGAAGGGTTAAGTGGCTTACAAATGAGCCAACACAGAACTGGGAACAAGACCAGGAACCCGTCTTGAAAGCTACTTCTTGTTGAAACCACACACTTTTTACTGGGATCCTTCCATTGAGGACCCTGTGGAAACAGAACGAGCTTGTGTTTATTACCCAGTGCATGTGCTCTGCTTCTATCAAGCTCCAAAGAAATGAAACAAATCTAAGAGGAACTAAATAGCTCCCCTTCTTTTGAGAGAGAACCCCCAAAACTGTACCTCAGTGCTCTCAACCTTGCTGGGACAGCTGCTATAAACAGCCTAGACAGATGTGTTACAGTGGGATAGCTAAACAGATGGTACACTGCAGAAGACATGTTAAACTTTTAGCATTTGATTTCCATAGTTGCACTGATCGAAATCCTTTCTTAATGTTGCATTAAGGCTCACTCATTTACTGTTAGGCAGTACCTTCTTTACCGCATATAAATTGGACAGAGGCAGGGCAATTTAGCACCCAGCGAACCTGGCTTCTTTTCTCAGCCATAGAAGATAAGAGATTTACACTGTCAAAAATCATTGCTGCTACAAAAGGAGCTGGCAAATATGAACTTGCCAGAAACCCCCTTTTTTTTTTTTTTTTAAAAGATAGTATCCAGCGGAGCTGTTTTCACTCTTCGCCTGTAAAGTCGTTACACATCAAGTGAAAAACAGAGCTGTACTCTTTAGAAAGAAGTCAGGGCACAGTTTCACAACAGGCATAAATCAAGTCCAGTTCATGCTGGAAATGAGACATGCAGGTCTGCCCTGGTCCCTTGTCCCAACACCTGCAGTCTGGGCAGAATGGCAGTCAGGTAAAGGAAATTTATCCAAATCCTGAACATGTGTTGTTCAAGAGGTTTTTATTACCATACAAAGCATAATGCATTTCAGGACTATGCAGGTGGGAGGTGGAGAACTGATCCGGCTCCATGATGAATTTAATGCCAATTATGGAACTGAAACCAAAGAAACATCTCATCCTCATTGTATCTTTGTTCCTCTACAAAAGAGTAGACTTCAATCTCAGAAAGAAGAGTTTGCATTTTCATCTTGAATCCAAATACAAGTCCACTTATAAGATTTCTGACAAAACAGTTTTTGCTTTCTTTTGTCATCCGTTATAATTACAAGTGACGAAATGAGCTGCCTGTTTATCCATTTTATTGTTTTGTACTTTTCCTTGAATCTACAGTATGAGCACTCACTTTGGAAGCATTACAAACAAAACAATCTGCTTTAAAACTAGACAACAACAAGGAGAAGAGGAGTAGGACAGGATGAAGACATAAAACCAGTTCTGGAAGGTGGAAAAATGTTCATGAGAGAGGCCAGGCCCTACGTCCCAGTCCCAGAGTGTGGGGAAGACAACAGGATTGTCTGCTACAAGCACAGAATTATTTAACATTCAAGGTAAAGTGATTAGTACAGAAAAACATACATACAGAATAAACATGTACACAAGAGGATATCAAGACTTAAATATTAGGCAGGTATTTTATAGTATTAGCAGAAATTACTTCATAATATAGGCAGAAATATGAATCCTGAAGTCAATATCCAAAGCCACTCTTTAGCACAACCACTTGGTTCTGCACAACTTCAGCTGCAGTCAGAATTGGCCAATAGTTTTGGAAAAGTGCCAGAAGGGATGAGCTGGAGTCTGAAGTCTCATCTTAGACACTGTTTTCCTATACTTATAACCATCTGGCTTAAAGACATGGACAAAAAACCACCCTGAACAGTACAAATAATGAAAAAGCCCCTAAAACAAAAAGGAGGCGCTTACAAAGTGGGAGGGATCCTGCCTGAATCTCCCACAAGTTTATTGTGAAGGCAAAGTGATGCAGAGAAAAGTCCTCTTATATGCATCCACAAGAGTGCACAACAGAGGGGCAGAGATGCTCAAAACTAATCTAAACACGACAGTTTTTCTCCCTGTCTCTTCCACTGTCAGGCAAATGACTCCTGTTTTTTTTCAAATGAACACTGACTTGCAAATTATTTTCAGACACCAGCTAAGCACAGATTTGGGGATGGTGAATAAAGCCATTCTCTTGAGTACATTCAAATTTATCTCACCAAAAGTATATTCAAAAAATGCCTGCATGTTTGAAAAATCTTGCAAGTACTTTCAGAACAGGAGAAACAAAGGCAACCAAACCACAGCACATTGAAGAGACTCACTGTCCATTTTTAAGAGCTGCCTGCAGTAGAAACTGTTTCCATGTCTATACAAGGGAGACAAGCAGAGGTTATGATTAAGTACAGAAAACTGCATTTGCTGTTACAACTTTTATTGTTCTGCCATCATGAAACATGGACATCTATATGCATAATTATCTTTCATTATCCTAACATTATACTGGCAAACATGTGGCAGTATCCTTGAGTGCAGAAAAGAAAAAATCCAAGAGTCATTTTCCCCACACAGAAAGGGCTTAAACTACATAATTCTATTACATTTACGACAATCTTAATGAGATCCTTGACTAGCTAGATGCAAGAGGAAAGGCAGGCTGTCACAGTTGGATATTTTATATATTTCTGGAAGTTAACATAGCACTGCCTTTGTTTTTCATTACCCCAGGGATCTGAGACCTGAAGGTAGCATTTGAGTAATGCCAGGATAAAGGGCAGCTGTAATGGGGCAACAGTAAGCAACACCTATCAACCACAAGCGTATGCAGAATGCCTTTAGACGTTTTGTTGGCTGTCCCACTGTCCCTGCTCCCTTCAAAAAGAGCTGCAAGATTCACAGAAAATCACCAAAGTTGAACTTAATAGCCTTGTGATATACAGTCTTGCACTTGATCCTGGATTTCCTCCTTGGCTTTATATGGTTGTATGTTAACCCTATAAAGAGTTATATGGCATAGATGAAGCTTGGACAGAGGAACAGAAACAAGTATAAAGATTAGTAGCACAGATCAGACTGCACTTCTGAGAAGAAAGAAGGCTCAAGGAGTTGAGACGGCTGAAAGACACAGAAGCAAAGATATGACCCAATAAGAACAATAGCAGCAAATCTCCAGAAAGGGTAGTAACTTTTATTTTATGAGATGACACCATTGGAAAAAATGGACTGGTTTTCCAGCCCAAGATATACCTGAAGACATGACTGTGTTTAAAAGCCTTCCTATTCTTTTCTGACTGTTGTAAGTCAGCCATATTCACACCCCTGCAAAACACTGCTTCTCTTATAACACAATGCTACTTACTTCACAGACCAAGGCAGATAAACTGTAGGATGCACCTCCATGAATACAAAATATTCTATACGAAGCAAAAATAAAGGGAGGTTTGGATGAAAATAACATTTAAGCCACTAAACACACTGGTATTCTGAAAAGGACCCCCCCTTGCCAAAGCACCAAAATGTCCTGGACTCCTCCTGTTGAGGCTGAGGTTGCAGTGATAGGTGACAGAGGAAAAGAAGAGGGAAGCCCTGTTTCTGAAGAATGGTTTGAGAGGTGCCTGCTGGGATAGGATGGAAATACACTGTGACCACAGCAGACAATTCTCAAGCAGCAAGAGGAAATGTTAACTACCCAGGCTTCAATTGTTTGAGATTCAATATTTAATTTATTCCACACCCAAGAGGCTGACTAAATGACTGTTACTCTGTCCCAAGTCAAATATTCATCATTGCTTGATATGTGGAAGACTATTTAATTGTGCAGCAATGTATCTGCTTCATTGCTAGCAGTTTCCTCTTTGGTCACGGAGGTCGCAGCATTGTCTGTGTGTATTGCATTGGTGTCTCCCTATGAAAGCTAGATTACAAGAGATCTTAAGAAGTAACTCCAAGAAAAAACATCTCCACTCAACAGCACATCTACAGTAGTACAAACAGAATATTATCTATGAGAGAAACATTTAAGAAAGTGACTGTCAGCCCTCATCACACTATTTTACAGCACTAAAGAAGTGCCAATACATACTGGAACACTTTCCTCATTTCTATGTGACCTTTGTGCATATCAGCTGATAGCACGACTGTACGTAGAATATTGCAATCTGCTACCAATACACACACCATTATCAAAAATCAAAACAAAAAACAATCCACCTACAGGCAACCTCCAGACCAGCAGGTATTACAGTGTACTGCTACAGTATCTCCTCCTCCTCAGCTACATCAAAAGTTTGCAGGTCCTCATCTTAATTAAAAGCACCGAGTTTACACTGAAAGTCACCAAATCACTGAACAAACTGAACAACTTTTTTTTCAGCCCACATCTTTATTATTCAGATCATATAGACTCACCTTAGTCCATGGATGTGCCTTAATCTGAGGAAATTTGAATTCAGTATAGTTTGGATTCATTTCTCTAATTTGCTCCCTTGTAGGCGTTCCCAGAACCTATACAGGACAGAAAGAAAAAGGCAAATTGTTTGGATATGCTTCATATGGAATTAAGACTGAAGTATAACCTACAGACATTGAGACAACTGAAGTCAATCTATGTAACTAGTAAGTTAATACAGTGTTGAGAGCAAAACAACAAAACTTCTGCACCCACGAGAGAGAAGTCTTCTTTCTGGGCAACCTTCTCCAGTCTTTGACCACTGTCCAGAGTAAAAAATGTGTTGTACTCTTGCTGCTGTCACTTGCCCAGTCAGTGGGCAACACTAAGAAAAGTGTAGTTTTTTCTTCATTCCCTCACACCGCAAGGCTTTTATACACTCTGATAAGACCCTCCTCACCCCCAGTCAAGTCTTCTCTGCTTCAGGTGAACAGTGCCAGCTATTGCAATCTCTCCTCATGTGACAGATGCTCCAGTGCTTCAATCACTTTGTGGCCCTTGCTCCAACATCAGTGGTCTCTTGCTGGCAATTCAGTTCATGCTCCAAGCCCAGTGTCAAAAAATTAATTATCTTACAGAGTTTTTCACAAAATTAAAGCATCTCTCTCAAACTTATTGATATGTTGGTGAGGTAGAGAGCTCACTTTAATAAGGTTTATAAGAAACAGTGATATCAAACACATGCAGGGATAGCAGTTCACTGCATATGGTTGATTAAGGATCAGACAAATAGCACAGAATGCATTTTCCAAGTCACAAACAGCAGTCCTCTGACAAGCTTAAAAGATCAGCCAGTTACTGCTGAGTGTCTCCTGCTCTCCTCACAAAAAAAAAGATGTAGGTTTAGGCAGTGCTTCCTCATCTCAGTATTTCCACACAGAGGACAGTCTTAGTTTAAATCTAACTTGGAAGTATCTAAAAGGCATACCAACTCTGGTTTACCTTCACCAAGCTGTATTTCTCATTCCCAGAATCTGCACAATGTTATTTATGGATGCAAATTAGTTGTATGAGAAATAACAAACAATTGCACGTGTCTTTGTAGGGGTAGGTACATTTTGAAAGGATTTCAGAAATCCCTTGAGAGAACAAGCCTGACAAAATGGCATTAGTGCTTTCTTTTCAGTTATCACCAAGTATGAGAGAGCCATTGCCTTCAGCTACATATAAAAATTGCAAGGTATCTTCAAGAAATCCCACTGTTTTCTGCTTGCACCCAGTTCTAGGCACCTTTTTGCTCTGCTGAGAGAAGGGGAGATGGCAGAAGGCAGGAGTTGCTCCTCTGTGCTGGGCTCAGGCTCCTCTATAGGAAACCTGTAGTGGCACTACTTTGGGCACATGACAAATGCCTCCACACCAGCTTAGTATAATGGTATCACTTCATCTCATCAGACTGCATCAGGCAACAAATGATCACATGATGCTGGTCCTCTACCTTGCTGCTTAATTAGAAATACCTGGTTACAAATTCCTATGTATCTGTGTACATTTACATTCTGTTAGAAGAATGGAAATTACAAAAATGCACTCCAGAAAGTCAGGTAAGGAAGTAAAAGAGTAAGGTAACTGCTGTTTGAGTAATTTGTGGAACAGAGAAACTATCATCAAGTATTATGAACGAAACTTGGTATCTCTTTGCTATTTAAAATAAGAGTTGCACAACACTAAAAAATCCTACCCACAAAGCAACCTTTTAAATAAAGAGCAGCAGCAGAGGAAATAAACCCTGCAACTTGTTCAGACAGCTGCTTCTTGGATAACAAATTTTACCAACAAATTGCATAAAATGAACAATGTTTTGTAGGTCACATCGCTCATGAGGATTTAAAACCCACCTAATTCTAAAAGCCAAGGGTTACTCTCTCAGAGAGAGAGCAGATTTTTTTTGTGCATGCCTGAAAAGAGTTTTTGCTTAGGGGATAAAAAAAAAGAGAATGTTTGCAAATTCCATATATTTTGCTCAACTTTCAAAGGAAAAAAACACTGAAAGGAAAACGTGCCCTTTCCCTGTTGGTTTTCTGTCTGGCACCCACCAGAGCATCAGCCACTCAGCTGCCAGCCCTGCCAGGACGGTGCTGCTCTCAAAGCTTTGATGACCATCACTCTCAAACCTTTCCAGCTCTAAAAGATGAGGGGATTTCACACCCTAAATATTATTTTCATACCAATTCAGGATAAAAGTAATTTTTAAAACCTTGGAAGTTTTTTCAATTACTTAAATTAACTTTCTGAAAAATGACAGGCACCTTCTATTGCACTCTCATCTTTTCTAAAAGCTAAGTATTCAGGTCTCCCTAGTATAAATGATACTTTTTAAGAAGCATGTTTACCTTCTTTACCCTTTTTCTCCTCAAAAAAATCCTTCAATAGCTTTTCTAAGAAACAGCAAGTAGATTTATTTTTAATATAGCCCAAATATATCAACCTGGCTTGGTTGCCAAGGCTGCTCAGAACAGGAGCCTACACAGTGCAAGTATATTTAAAGACCACCTATAACATCAGAGAACTCAGATTAGATAAGCAAGGTGAATTTCAGGGAAGAACCCACAATGTCTATTCATATATTTCACTAAAAGCACAGCCATAACGCCAGATGACGGGAGAGGGCAACTCCTAAACTCAAGCACAGGCATCGAAGCATCAGCACTTAAGGTTTCATGAATGCTTAGAAAGGAAGGTACTGAAAAGGGATCATGGTAGCTGAAAGAAGGGATTGTCTGACCTTTCAGCTACATAGCAGCCTTTGACACATGAAATAACTGTACAAAAGGAAAAGTGAATACTAGTAGTTACATAGTTTATATTTACTCTGTTCTCTTCAGACTGTAAAACGAGATTGCAATTCCAATTTGTACTGAAAGCGGATTAAAGGGAAAAAAATCCCCAACCACAAAACAACACACCCCAACATCCAACCAAAATCTGAAAAGAGAAGTAGTTTGGAAGAAGAATAGAAGTTTTAAAGACTGTGCCAAATTCAAGTTACAGGGGTATGAATAAAGTGATAAACTGTAAAACTGTACCAGTACTTGACATATCTTGAAGAGATCCTGTAGTATATCTCTCCTCAACCCCCAACATATCAATTCTGTTTGCTAAATGATTTGAAACTGTACCTCACTGATTCATACCAATTTTTCAGTATATTAGGAATACCTTCAAGTAACCTTGGTAACAGCAATCACTTAAGCTGCTGCAAAAATTGGTCAAAATTCTTCTTTTGAGAAAGAAACATGAATTACTGTGCTCACTGGCAGAGTTACTCCATGAAACAGCTGCTCTTGCTGTATCAACTCTGAAAATACTATGGAGCAGATGTTCTTTGGAGAGCTTTCAACGAATCACAGAATGGTTGAGATTGGGAGGGATCTCTGGAGGTCATCGGGTCCAGACTCCCTGCACAAGCAGTACTGTCAAAAGTCAGTTACCCAAGACCATGTCCAGACAGGTTCTCACCATGTCCAAAGACGGAGACTCTACAACCTCCCTGGGCAAACTGTTCTAATGTTTGACCACTCTCACAGCAAAACTGCTTTGTGTTAAGATTGGATTTCATGAGTTTTAATGTATGCCCATTCTTCTTGTGCTGTCCATGAGACACTAAAGAAAAGAGGTCGGCTCCCTTTTTGAACCTTCCCTTCATGTACTCTGTACACTGGTAAGATCCCCACTGACCTTGCAAATGTCAGAGAGCTTTTAAGAAATACAGGATCAAATACAGAATTACTGAGGTCAATGCAGATTGGGACATACTATTCCACTTCATGGGGGTCTTAGGAAAGTGATTTTATCAATGAAAATGTTGATTTTTAAAATTTTATTTAACACTTGAAAAACAAAAAGAGAACCAAAGTAAGTACTTCACAATAAAAATACGATTGTCTGACGGAATCAACTGTAACTAGAATGAAGACTTAACTTTCAAACGAATGAAGGGGAGATCTGTGTGAGACTACAGAGCATCTTCCTGCAAGTGAAGATGCCAGGTCAACTGATTTTGCTCTTCATTAGTGATTGTCATCATAATCTCTTAAATAAAAATAAAGAAGCATTATCTACAGAATACACTTGCTGAGAAGCAGACATTGCTCTGGTTCTCCTAGGATAAAAATTGAACACAGCAGGTTTCACAGTATATTCTGTCTAGTTTTTCCCTTGATATTAATCTGTAATGGATCAATCTCCCCAAAACATTTTTCTTTATTCCACAAACAGGGTTCATGAAAGTAGAGTAATGGTATGTATCTCCTGCAGTTAAAGAAAAGCCACGATAAAGAAAGGCTCACAAGAATGTCATCCTTACCAAACAAGAAGGGGGGATTTATGAACCTGGAATAAGCCCTGAACTTGAATAAAGATTTTCAGTTTATGTACTTACAATCAACTTTTATAGGAGGAAAAGATGGATTATTCAGCTCCAAAAGACACTTCAGTTAGACCTCAGTACCAAGACAGCTGCTGCCCACACCTGCTTCACTCTGCAAAAGTGTGCTGAGTCATTTATGACCAAACCCACACTGTTGCAACAGCAGAGGAAAAGGAAACTGTAAGAGTTTCAAGAAATCCCAGTGGAATAAAGGCCCTTTATGACAACTATTGTTACTGCTGAACATTTGCCAAAATGTAATCCGTTAGAAGCATAGGGACCTTGGTTAGAATCAAGGGTTTAGAACCCCCAGCTGGTAGTAACTGAACTTGAGAGAGGAGAATGTGATAATTTAAATCCGAAACCTCTAGAAAGCCATGGTTGCAGTGGTATAGTGGTCTTCCCTGGGAAAACTGTGCAAGTTTATGAGGAAATGTATTCCTAAAAGCCTGATGTTTATGGCTTGCCAGATGGTATAATTAGTACTTCTACAAACATGACTGCACCTCTTCAGAAAGTTGTGAGAGGTGTGCCAATAGTTAAAAATTCACAGTATAGCATCTCAAGCAGCTAACATGACTTGAGACAATACTTCAAGAGGTCTGTGATAGAAAGTAAAATAAACTTACCCACTTTACATACACTTCCTTTCAAAAACTCTTTTTTTTTGACAAGGTCAAACAATGAAAGCCAACTAAATAAAGATATTTTTTCTATTCATAACACAAGAGGAGCTATACATCAGGAATAGGAAGAAACCCATAGTCACCAGTGACATGAATATCACTGCCCCCATCAACTTTCTATACTGCCTGCAAGCACTGGAAGTGATGAATTAAGTGAGGCACAGGAACAGTCAAGATGTGATATGGGGGGACATCAGGGAAAAAAATGCCAGGAGACTTCCCTTAGGGCTGAGAACAGAACCCAAGTGAAAGCCCATGTCAGATGCAGGTCACCAGCACAGGACTACATCCAATAAAACACTCTCCTATGGCTTACTCTCTTGGAAGAGAAGGCTCCTCTCTGCTCATTAACTACTCTGGATTTATTTTATTTCAGAAAGTGAGCCCAAAATAGCACCTTGACATCTGTGCATGAGCCATATATTATAATTGTAGTCTATACTTAGTATTAGGCACAGTAAAACTGTCAAGAGCCCAAAAAGTTACACATGAATAGGATTCCTGATACTACTGAACTTGTTTTTTCATACATTTTTCCCCCTTGCTCCCCCTTATCCAGGGAACTATGAGAAGAAGATTTTATTATTCCTCTTAAATTACCATGAAATGCCAGTTTTGGTGCAAGGAATAATCATAGTGCAGTAACAACCAAAAAACTCAAAGCAAACACCACCCCCACCCCATAACCCCCACTTCTTTCCTGCAGTTTTCACAAGTTGGTTGATTCACCTCACTCTAAATAGCAGCATACAGAAAAAATATTTCTGGTAAAGAAAACATCAGGCAGATTGGCTGATGCTGTCCTCCCCATGTCTCAGGGCTGCTCACACAATTATTGTTGCTTTGTTCCTTTGACAGATTTTTTTTTTTCTGCTTTTGAGGAGAGTAGGGGGAAGGTACTAAACATAAACTTTGAGAAGATCATTATCTTAGAAACAAACACATTACCCTTCTGAGATTCACTTCCTGCAAGAGGGATAAAGAGTAACCACTGACTGCAGGGACTGTACTTGAAGATGCTTTAGTTTGGAGAGCATATGCCAGCCAGTTTTACCTTGACAGTTCTGGGATGCTGTAGAGCCTGTGGGGCCAGGAATGGCAACAAACTCCCAAGCTTTCACAGGGAGCACAGCAGTCCTGCAGCTACCACTGTTGCACTGCAAGATGTGCACAGAAGATTGAAGATTTATGAAGGAGACTGTCCTGACTGCATCTCAAAGAAAAAATCACTCTTGTGGTCTAGGTTCTCCTTCTTTTAAACTGTATTCAGCCGGGTCCCACTTGCACAGTGGA
The DNA here is from genome assembly GCF_052056855.1 of Sturnus vulgaris. NCBI lineage: Eukaryota > Metazoa > Chordata > Aves > Passeriformes > Sturnidae > Sturnus > Sturnus vulgaris. The sequence goes on from NC_142244.1 coordinate 29,427,723, forward strand.
TTTTAAATAGTGAAGTGGGAACTGCAGCCCTCCTGGGCTGCTAGAAGAATCCATCAGGTACAAAACTGCACGACTGCTCTGAGGAGCAGTGTTTACGTGTGCAAAATTTCTGTATGGGATCACTGATGAAATCCACACTACCACCACTGTGACTGTTTCAGAAACTGAGCACATTTCTGAAGATGTCGCTTGAAAGCCAGTAGGGGCATGAATTTTAACGAGTATATTGGATTACCTACTTGAGATATTCCCAGTGATGGGACAACCTAACATTTGGAATAGCAAGTAAGAGCTAAAAATAAGAAGTAGGAGTCACCATTCAACATCAAAATTTGGAAAAAGCACAGCACATGATTTCTTTCCTGTAATAGCATAAGCATTCAAGAAGAGTACACTTGGGTTAAACTATTTCTTCAGATGGAGCTCCAAGACTCTATTCTCCTCCATCAAATATCACTCTGTCAGGGGTAAGTGGTCAAAGCTCTCTCTTTACCAGCCAGACTGAGAACATGTGGAAAGATCATATTTAAAGAAATAAGAACAAGAGGAAAAAAAAATAAAAGAGGACTCTTGATGCAACTGAACGTGATGCTGTGGTTCTAGAGTGGCATAGCTTTCCAGAGCAGTTTGCAAATACACAGTAGGTCTGGAAAAACTCCAGGTGCAACTATATGGAGAAGATCTTGCAAGACTGATTGAAATGAAACTACATGAAGACCGTTGAAAGTGTATCAAAATCTGTCAGAAGCCAAAAATGCTTATGCTCCAGCAAGGGACTGAGGCTGTTGAGCATACAGCCTGCAAAAGGGCAAGTTGTGCCAACTGGTATGTCACCATGAACACAGCTAAAGAGGGGATGTCATCAAGAACTGCATGAGAAAAGAGAACTAATTTAATGTGGTGGCATTTTGAAGTCATTATCCAGTCTAATGCAAAAAACTTCACAGCCAGGTGTAGCATTCACTTGCTATGTTGTGAAATAAACTCTGCATAATCACAGCTGAGTAAGCAACTGAAGAGAAAACTGAGAAGTTTATCTTGGCTCAAAAAAAATACCTCAAGTATGATGGTGACTCAATCATCTTGAATTGATAAGAGCCAGCGGTAAAGTTTCTAAGCTGACCTCTTCCTGCAGTGGAATCAATCAAATATAAAGGATGAAAGTCTGATGGATTTCCAAATGTGTGTTAAGTATTTTCTTACTATAGTTCATTTTTGGAAGTTTAAGATACACGATTTTCCCTGCCCCTAAGTTTCAGGCACACAATTCCAATTAAGCTATTTGAAAAGCAGGACCCCAGACAGTCAAACAGCAGCTCTCAGGTCCCAACCTGCAAGCTTCTACCAAGCTCTCTGCTATTCTGCGACTGTCAGATCCCACAGCTCTGCTTCTCCCACAGCTGGCTAGCATTAAAATAAGTCTGTATTACAATGAAAGCCTTAAATACTAGTTTTCTATGGCAGCAGATGGAAGAGGTGGACACCATCTGTCAATTTTTTTCATGAATCCTACCCTAAAGGAAACTTTATACAACATCACATTTTACATGTTCTGCCAAGATTTAACATGTCTGGTAATTTTTTCTGCAGAATTGCATGTCCTCAACTGTACTGAGGCTACAAAATTTAAACTCACTCACGTGGTTGCTTCTTTTATACCATCCTTCAACCATCAATCAACCATCCATCAACTCCAATCGGAGTTGAATTTCAGCATCCTTCTGGAAGGGCATAAGAGCAGAATGCTTCATGTCTTCTTTGCAGAGTTAAAAAACAAATCTACTTAATTGGATTATTGGTTTTTTTTAAATACACAGAGAGATGGGATACACACACAGACAGGACAGAGCCCTCCCAACAACTGGCAAAATGGAAACAAACTGACTCACTTTCTACTTTTTCCCAATTTTCAAAAGGTGAGGAAAAATCTGATGTAAACACACTTTCTCTCTCTACTGCCACCACGGGAAATAGCTGTAAGTGAATACACCATTATAAGAGAAGCACCTTGTTATCCCCATTCCTAGACAATTTCTCATGGCTGTTATCTTGAACACAATATTCTCAATTTTAACTCTTCTCTGTATTCCCACCTTCACCTTCTGCTAGGGCTTTTCTGAGTAGTTTTTACAAAACTTCACAACAGAAGATAAGAGAGACAAGGGCACTGAAAAGCAACCCATTTCTCCCGTTTGCACTCAGCTTCTCTTTCAGTCTTGCCTTCAGAATATATGCTACATCGGTAAAAAATACTGTCAGAAGAACATGGTACCCACCCATTCAGGCTCACATTTTACATTACACTTTCTTCATGTTTCATTGAACATCCTTTTTTGTGATTACTACTGTAAGATTTACAGTATTTTCCCCCCAGACCTTCCTAAAACATACTGCCTCAGTACATTTTGTTTAACGTCACTTCTACGTGTAGTGGACTACCTAGGTAACAGAAGATGAGAAAACCCCAGAACAAGGTGTGAATGATCATTAAATATCCCCCTTTCTATATTTGAAGAAATTAGTCAGAAGTTTGTTTCTGTGAGGGTGAATATCGTAATTTCAACTTGTAATTTACTGAAATACCCTTTACACTGGGTAGTCCTTCAATTGCCTTGAGAAGTAACATCAGTTTTCCAGTACTATATATAGTCACTACTACGAGTTAGCCTTTGTACCATCTGTGGTGGTAATGTTTCTTGACTATCTGCAATTTTACTGAAGTACTCCTCTGCTTCAATACCACTTAAGTGTAAACAAGTAAGTGCCACAACTGGAGCACAGACACGCTATGAATTTACTGGTTCACAGATGTTTTCTTCAGTAGTGCAGAACTGATGTTAACAGCTTCTTTAGCAAACTTTCAACCAAACCACAAATTTCTGCTTGCCAAGCATATCAATAATAAGAGACCATCTATCTCCTGATTATTTTACTTTCACATCATGAAATCAAAGCAATGGTAGGGCAGAGCACTATGGTTTCACTAATAAGACCTCTCTACACTCAGATTTCTGATCAAACCATGGACAGTCACCATGATATAAAGTTCTATTTACAAAAATTCAGGTAGAGGTCAGACTCTTCTAATGGACAACAAGTGAAAGGACCAGAGGACGTAGTCTTAAGCTTCACCAAGGGAAGTTTAGGCTGGACAATAGAAGGCATTTCTTCAAAGAAAGAGTGATTAGATATCGGAATGGTCTGCCCAAGGAGGTAGTGCAGTCACTGTCCCTGGAGGTGTTTAAGGAAAAACTGGATGTGTCATTTAGTGCCATGGTCTAGTTGACATGGCAGTGTTGGGTCACAGGTCAGACTTGATATCGGCGGTCTTTTTCAATCTTGCTTATTCTTTAATTAGCTTTAGTTTTTCAGGATTTCAGACATTCATCAAGAAACAAGCCAGGACTTTTCAGAAACATCCAAAGGCAAACACCACATGTTATCACACAAAATCCTGAGAAGGTCTGGTCATCTGATGTGGACCCCTTCCTTCACATGTCAGAAAAGCAGTGTAGGAAAAAGCAGCATATCATCCAAGACATTTCTCAGAAGTTAAAAATATTGTCACTTGTACCATCATCAGCCCTACACCTGAAAGCAATTCTAGTTCTTCATTAGTGTTTTCTAGGCAAACCGACCCAACTTGGATAAACTGAGTCTGAAATACACTAGGCAGAAAGGCAATAAGAAGACATCAAGAAAGTCATTGGAGAAGTTTGTGCAAGACATGGAGTCTCCAAAGGAAAGCTGCTGACAGGAGGATGTTCAGCAGGACCCACAGAAACTCTTTGTAACAGAAGCCAGATTTGCGTGGTCAAAACCTGGTAGAGATGGGGTGACAATCTAGAAATGTCACAGCACACCTCTGAGCCTCACCAGCCCATGTCCTTCAGGCAGGAGAATGGCCAGTCAGTGTTAGTTCATGTCATACACTCTCTTAGGACAGGAACAAAGACACCGGCAGGTCTTCTAGTCAATGATACAGATAAGTAGGAAGTTCTCCTTTTTCACCCACAGATTAGGGTTTGAGGGGCTTTTCACATGCATGCCACACAAATATTTATGCATCAAGGTAGTGGCAAAATCAAGGAGGAAATTCTCTTAATATAGTCCCTTCATTATGATGAAATCAATAAAGCTGAACAGCATATGTATATATCCTCTGTAATAATGTCATCTTATTATGTGCATAGTATAGATTCAGAGGAAAACTGTACTGCTCTCTGGAAATCTTGTTTCCTTCATTGCAGAAATTGAAAAAGGTAGAGTAGACAAGGGTGCTGGGAAGTCAGACACCAATCCATGAACTATTCTTCCATGCCTGTAATATGAGAGCCGCAGAATATTCACAGCTTTCCACATGAAATCAATCAAGATGTGCTTGGACATAAGTGATATATAAGTGTTACATATTTTGACACATTAGTTATTTTACCTTGATAAACAAGACTCTTCAGGTGGAAGGTAGCTTTGCCCTACATGTCCTGATTCTCTGTCTCTAAAAACAAGTGCCCTTTCCCACCTTCTATTTTAAAAGAGCTAGGGGGAAGGAAGAAGAGAAGGCAACTACATATATGAAGAATCCGGCATAAGGAATTTAACAGCATTGTTTTCAAAGCCAAGTACTAATTGTGTGCAACAAAGGAAAAAGAGAGACTCTTAGAGAATGAAAATCATACATTAATAAATATTGGCTCCGTATGTAAGCACTTTTTCCAAGCACGCCAGAAGTACAATCCTTTATGAGAGAAAATGCCCCAATATATCATTATGCATGACTGCAAGAAGAGAAAGTGAAGATCATCAGGTTCTCAAAATAGCATGAGAAGTCTTTTCAAACACTGTTTACATGCAAAACCCTGTACAATCATGCCAGCATATTTGTATGTTCACCACTTAGTAACAGTGCAAGTCTTCATATTGATTTCCAAGGAATAATGCAGTCAAAACAACACTTAACATTCCATACCTTGATTATTTCCACCAATTGATCCACACCACTGTCACCTGGAAAGATCGGTTGTCCTAGTAACAGTTCAGCCAATACACAGCCTGCTGACCACACATCTAAAAAGGGAAAGGTGGAGGACAGGGAAATGTATCATTAAAGTATACATATTAAAATTAAAATATACATATTAAGCCATAAAAAACCCATCCATTTTAAGCTACTTACTTTATCCTTTGCCATATTTGATAGTGTATGCAACACAGCTAAAAATAAAAACCATTCTTATCCTAATGTTACCAGATACCTGATATAAAACAACATTGTGGAGACAGTCTTAGAAGTCAAACTGTGAGATAATGAGGGCTGGAAAATCATGTTAAATGCCACAGTACATTGACATCATCAGAACTTACACATGCAGGGAAAAGACCATAGAATGCTTGCCATTTGTAAATTGAGAATTTGCCCAAACCATGTGTCAGTTTAAATCACACATATCATGACCTATGCATAGGCATCATCCAACACAGTGGCTGATGTTTTTACTGTTTCTGCGTGTTGAATAGCCTCAGTTTTTCATACGTATATTGAAAGCGTATGTGCACTGACAGATGAGCCAGTACTGCCAAGTATTACTGATATCCGGAACTACATGATGATTAAGGAATCTGGGAAGAGCCTCTCTAACCAGTCACTTCAAGATCTAATCTTTATCTCAATTCCACCTGCCAACTTGGATGAGCAACAGAACTGCAAGTCATAGATCACATGTCAACAGCATCTGTAGAAGAAGCCTTCAACTAATTCCTGCATGTATACCAAAAGCCTCCTCCTTAGGAGCTATTTGTCCTACATAAATAAATTTTTCGCAATCTATTGCAGGTGTATTTTCTTAAATAATTAGGTAACTGGATATTACAGAAGCAACTTAGGAATGTATCCAAGGGTACTACAGAATATAGCATTTTATTTTTGGAACATATTTAACTACAATGAAAAATCGAACAAAGCAAATGCAGTAAACACTGTTTATCAAACGTTTGTGAGAATTTAATGTAATTGCACAGCAAATAAATGAAATTTTAAGCTGCTGAACACGGCAGAAGTATTGTAGTTGGATGCAGAAAACTGCTTCTCCCCAAGAATAGATGCACTATGATTTTCTAGAACGTCATCAATTGTTGAATGAATACCTGAAACCTTACACTAAAATCCAATCTCAAACAAGCAATCAGCAACAGAAGATCTGTAAATCATCTACTGTATAGAAACACCCCGAAAGGGAAAACCAGTCCCCATCCACCCATATTTCTTTAAATTCTCATCTGCTTTTATGAGCCAGCCTTATCTCCTAGGAGAATTTATCTTCTGAGGCCTGTTCCACCTGAGATAATCTAAGACAGAAATCCTTATTCCTGCATGTATTTAAACTATATCCCATCTCTGGAAGTGTTCGAAGCCAGCCTGGATGGGGCTCTGAACAATCTGGTCTAGTGGAAGGTGTCCCTGTCCATGGCAAGAAGTTGGAACAAGGTGCTCTTTAAGGTCTGTTCCAACCTAAGCCATTCTATGACTCCATGGTTCTGTAGAGCAGGATATACACAACCCTGCCAGTTACAGCTAAAGGTCTGAGTAAGGAAAACATCTGACAGTTCTCCAAGCCATCTATTATCACCCTGTCACAATCACCACAGAGTGGCACAAAATAAAAACAAAAAAGCTTTCAGAAATTTAGGATTTCTAACAAAATAATCTGCAAGTTAAATTACAGTTGTCCTTCCCCCATTTCTAAAGAAAAGAGTGAGAAGGCTATGCAAAAATACTTCCCCTCCTCTTCTCAAGAATATGGTTCAGCTGGAACATACAGTAGACAAACAGCACTGTCATTACTTCAGGTTTTGAAATAATTAACTTCCAAATCAAATGAATGCACTTTAACCTAATTTCTTGGTACAAACATTGCATCAGGGTTAATCCTAAAAAGTAACTACTTACAATGTAAAGAGTAACCAGAAATAATTTGAAGTTTGAGTCTTGAATTTCAACAAGCAAACATACAAGATGATGCTTTTTAATCTTTTAGTCACATTTAATAAAAGCTAGTATGGCCACCAAGATGTTAAGATCTCTTTTGGACAACAAACTAAGAAGGAATCATGTAGAGAACGTTTAATTGAATCTAACTGCTAATCAGTGTCTCTCTCTGATAGCTCCTACTGTTAGACCAACACGTACTGCAAAACCATGATGTAAAGCATCACTTTCTGTCTCTCCCATGCATACTGGGTTTAGAGGAATTACACAACAATTCAACAGATAGCATAGATTTCTTCAGGAGTATTGAAGAGATAGATTAAATGTACTAAGCAGTCAAAGCTCTGTAACTTAAAAGTCTATTTAAAGATATCTTTTAAAGGATTTTAAATATGATGTATCCTTTACAAAACAAGTAGTTACACCAAATCTGTAATAATTTACAACTCAAAGCCTTATTTTGCACTAAAAAGGTTATATATGGCAAGGAAAAATATTTGACAGAATATATACAAACACAAAGCTGACATCAGTCATCAACTGTAAGTCATCAATCCTAATTAACTTCCTTTTAAGATTTTAAACTATGCTAGCATTACGTTTTTCATATTAGACTGTGGCTTTTTTAAACTCTTTTAAATAACCTTCATGTCTGGCTGCTCCATGAAGTTGGCTTTGTACTGTTTTTTCTTTTCCTAGTTTCCCTAAATGCTTTTGCACTCTACCAGCCTATTGCAGACAAGTCTGTAGGGCAGAAGTCTCAAATCCAATAAAAAATTTTATAGAAACAGAGTGGAGTATCAATGTTGCTGCCAATGTGAGGAGGGCTCAGTCCCTGGAGGAAGCACTGGGCTTGCCTCAGCCCTGCTGAACTGCAAACAAGTCAAACAATGTGCAGGTCCTTGTTCAAGAAGGCCAAGCATAAACAGCAGAGGGAACATAAGAAAGCTGAGGGCATCACATGGGATCAGAGGAAAAAAAGCAAGGATGTAGGTCATGAGGAAATAGGTGGCAATGGCTGAGGAATACTTGCTGCATACATGCTGCGTTTAATCTCTCAAACATACAACAAATCCATCAGACACCTATGTAGTAGTTCCTTATGGACTGAAGATTCTAAGTAGTTCCTTCCAAACAAGACAATTTAATGTCTTGTTAAAAGTCTATTTACTTTTTCTTTATTTTACCTGCTAACACTTTAAATACACAATAAAGTAAAACACAGGCGTTTCAAAATCCCCATCTTTTTTCCAGGCATGTTACTTCACCAAGTTCCAAATTAGGACTTGGACAATGTTCCCTGGGCAAGGAAGAGAACATATTCAGGAAGCACCCTCCACGAAATCCAGAGAGTGGAGGCTAACTCGAGCAGCTCCCAAGGAGGGACAAAAACAAAATACAATATACACTGGTATTCATACAACTCTTGATAAGCAATGTACAATAAGGAACAAACTAAGAAATTTCATCTCTGTTGAAACTTGATGGTATTTATGCCATTGACTAAAATTTGGTTCCGGGATAGTGTCAGGGGTTGGCTTTTTCTCTCTGTGGAATTTTCTCCATTGTCATGCTAAGAATTTGTTGGCTACACGATAGCACGGATGGCTAGTGACAGTTTCTCTCGCAGGGGGCGGGGGTGAAGAGGGAGAACACTGAGATCAGGGGGGCAGGAAAAGGAGAGCTGGGGGCAGCTGCGCACGCTCTCTCTCTCCCTCTCGTTTGGCTCGGAGAAGAACGGTCGCTGGAAAACCTCGCCTGCCATCCCAACGCCGGGAGCTGCCTTTTCTCGGCTGTGGGACCCCGCACCGCCCTGCTCAGACGCTCTCCCGCATCTCCTGCCAACTCCAAGCATCCTGTTGGAGCATCGGGACCAACACTGCCCTGAGATCCATGAGCAGCGTCTCTCCTCCATCCCCTCCCGTCTGGGCCCAGCCGCCATCACCCCCAGTGTTCCTCCAGCCACGTGGGATCACTGCACCTCCCCCTGCTCACCGGGAGCTGGCCGGCGCTGCCTGCCAGCTCGGATGGTAATTGCACCACAGAGGAAAGGTATCCACCAACCAAAAAACCTGTTGCTGGGTTCCTGCTCTGTTTGTTGTTACTTTCGTAGTTGTTGTTGTTTTTGTTTACCTTGTTTTATATAGATATATGTAAAGAACTGTTATTCCTACCCCCATATCTTTGCCTGAGAACTCCCTAAATTCAAAATTATAATAAATGAGAGGGAGAAAAATTTCTTAGCAGATACCTGTCTTTCAAACCAAGATATAGTCTGCTCTTTTTTTTTCCCCACACCCTTTATATCTTGCATTTTAAAATTTATCTACATCAGGATGGTAACATTCTTCCTCAAGCCTGAAGTAAACAAGTACTAATTTCTGTATTTAAAGACATGTTACTTATAGGAAGCGATCAGTTTTTGATAGTTCCTTCTCAGACACTTTCCTGCCTTAGTACAGTCAAAGCTAACTGCTACAGATTAATATGTGGTGTAACTAACAGCTCTCATGGGAGAAGAAGCATTTTCTGAACTATTTCTTTTCAGTATGTGTAAGTTAATTAAAGCAAACTAGGACTCATTCCCATGCTTTAAATTAGCTGATAAACAAGCTAAGAGAGAATCTTAAAACGAAATACTTCAACAAATGGTCCTTACACCAAACTAACTGGGACAATGTGAAATTTTAGGAGAAAAAGCTGAAAACTATTCCTTTTAAGAAAGCAGGGAAGGGTACTTTCTTCATACCTTCAGTGAAATGTAGTCTAAACAATATGAGAGAGAATAAATACGACTGCCAGGCAACACCAACCTTCAAATAAGCTTTTTCCGGATAGTTTTCACACATTATAATGGTAGCTAATGCCGTATCTTTCCTAGACTAAAGAACACTTAGACAAATACCATTATCACCTAACCTACCTCCATGAATTTAAACACACAAAAATTCATATAGCCTCTTGTACTACAAAACTTTTCCTCAACTAACTTTCTACTACTTTATTGATCTTCAGAGCTGTTAGATGGACATTGTCTAATACTATAATCTCCATAATGCCCGTGCTTTTGAATACTTGAATGCATTCTAGCGTTACAGAAGGTAAGAAAACAAGAATTTCTCTTTAAATCAGGAAGAGGCACGTGTGAGGACTACCTGCAAAATACAATCCTTAGCTTTAATTCTGTAAGCGTGCAATGGTCATTTTTAGTTGGAAATTAATAGCCTGTCCACAAATTTCACTTTTTCTGATCTCAAACTCTGCCTTTCCAAGCTGAAAAGCTGGCCCTTTTCTTCACAGCACAAGCATCATTCATTATATTATACTCTAGGTCCTCTAATTTGTTATTTGGAGGACATGGAGGAGGAAGGGGAAAAAAAAGAAGGTTTCTCTCATCCACTTAGAACAAATTAATTTATCCAATACTTTATGGGGCGTATTTACCTTCCTATTTCTTTTATTACCCTCATCTATTTATCTCTGCCTCACTATCCCTTCATCTTGACGGACTTCCTGCATCTTGGAGGTGACTTCAAGTTGCTCCTCTGGAAACTGTGGAAAGAAAGAGTCAGAAAAGCAGCCCTGGGAAGCCATAAAATCTACAGCTTCTAGTTGCCACATGTCAGACCCCAAAGTGCTTTTCACTGCTGCTTGTTTGAAACAGTATTTGGGATGTCAGAACAAGAGCAAAATTCAGGATTATAGGCAGGCGTACTATGTTGGTGGTACGCACATCAAGCTAACACAGATCCACGGATTGAGGAGAAAGAGTAAAGCTGAAACATCAAAATGCTTGAAAAGACGTGTTTGTTCCAGTATTTGGAACAAAAGCTAAACACAGGTGTCTCTATTATTTTGCAATCAAGAGATGAAACTACAATGACAGATGATAGAGCAGTAAATTAACATATCTGCTTATTTTCAGCACTGGAAGTTGCCATCTGAGAAAGAAGCAAATCCTTCTGACTGTTTGTCAACAGTTCTGGGACACACCCTGCGGTGGTTCTTACCCAAGAAACTCTGAGACAGACCTACTATATATACCTGCAGAAGAGCTTCTGCTCTAGACTGCAGAGATGAAACACTCCCACTTGCGAGGAAAGTGAATGAACAACTTCATGATACTTATTTTTGGACACCCCAAGAGAAGCCAGCAATGGTCATGCAGATCTATCTTTCCCTGCTGGTGGCTATAAATGTTCCCTCTGGAATGCTCCCAACTCCTGCCAGCACAGCAGTGGAGTAAACACACTGAGACCAGCAGCCCATCCATTGCGCAGAAGCACCACCAGGATCTGGTAAGCCCTTCCCTGCCCTGCCACCTCACCTAGGGAAAAAACATGAGATTGAGGCTAAGCTCAGCTGCACAGCTTCCTTCCATACAAAAGGAACACGTGGCAATAGAAACATCCGCACACACACCTACTCCAGTGCCTGTCCCAGGAAAATGTAGGGGAACACAGGGAGCCATCCCAGGGTTTTTCAGCAGCAGCATCACCCATATGACCAGCACATGCCAGCACCATGCCATCAGCATATTCTGGGATGCTATAATGTACACAAACTGGCAAGGAAGAAGCCTCAGCTGAAACACTGTCAAGTCATAGCTGAAGAGCATGGTTTGGGGGAAAAAAAACAACAAACCAGCCCCCCACTTCCCTCTCTCCCTCTCAGGAAACCCCAGCCAACCAACAACAAAAGCAAACTAGCTGCAGGAAGTAAACGATAACCATTCCCAGCAAGCTTTAGGGACACACACACACACACTCTTGCAGAATTCATAGCCAAAGGTGCACACAAAGGCCCAAACTGTACAAGCTATGAAGGCACCCAACTGACATGAGTATTTGTGCCTGACCACTGAAAAGTCCTGTAAAGTTGTACGACTGGCACTCAACAGAGCTGTTATGGGTATGGATTTGTATCTGTTTGGCAACAGTGACTATTTAAAAATTCGAATAGGTCATTATTTTAAAAATAAGAGTCCCAGGTCTGCTGGAGGCACTAACCGCAGTAAATGTGATTTGATGCTACTCTTACTATGGTATTTATTTAAATGCAATACCACTAACGTGGTACTTTACAGAATTGTAACAAACACCATACTCTCAGGCTCAGTTATCTTTTAAAGGGACCTTTTGGGTTAGATTTGAAGTCATGCACTTCAATGAAACAATCAAGATCCTAGAAGTTAAATTCCAGTTTACAGTTTGTTGTGACATCCAGGATGAAAAGATACATCCTGGAAACAGCTGCTACACTGAAGAGCAAATAATGTCATGAGGACAAATTCATGTGTTTAAAGACAATCCGGATGAAGCCAGACAACCTAATGCAACTCCTGGTTCCAATGGTAAACAAGATGACTAACAGCTGACATCGTCATAATGCAGCTGGTTGTGCTGTTAAGTCTTGGGCCACCAAGACTTACTGCCTAGTCTTAAAAAGCACTTCTTGCTCAGAAATACTTCCAGGAGTTATCCTATTGCAGCACATTATAATCAAAGGCCCTGCAGTAACATTAATAAACAACAAAAACCTTCCAAAAAAAGCTGGAAACCTTGCAGATATTGTAGGAAAATTTCTACTTAAGAACACTTTTTGGCTTTGTATTCTTCACTGATTTTACTTTTACTGTAGTTTTACTAGAGGATACTTAGCTGGCGGAGTAAAGATTCCTGCCTTACATGTAAAGCTCAGTTTTTGCTACCACGCACACACAAGAGATTCTTACAGAGTGATAAGGACTACAGTGGGAAAAGATTGTTATGCTAACAACTCACAAGGAAAACAAGAACTAAAAAAGAGAGCATGCCAACATGTCAGTTTAAAAGGCAGTATTACCATACTGAAGCATTTCACAGTTCTTTATACTCTCAGCTGCAGATAAACCACTAATAATAACATGCTCTTTCCCTTCTTTTAATAAATCTCTCTATGCTTGTTAATTGGTTTTCCAACAAGCTGGATGAGTTTGGATGAACAATTCCACATGAAATAGGAGTTCTCACTACGCAACATTGCTGCCTACCCAGCAAGAACTAAGGAATATGTACGAACATCAGCACCACAAAATTAACCCTTATAATTTCTAGCATATTGCAGAACACCAGGAAACTGTAAAGCTTGTAAAAGCATTTCATTTCTGCTCATCTCCCAGATCCAAAGACTGCTGAGAAAGAAGTGGAAGGTGGATAGGACAGGAAAGAACAAAGGAGTATTAACTTAATTTTCAAGCAATTCAGTGCAAATTTCAAAGAAAGGACATGGAGGGACAGGTGGGGATTTTGGCACAAGAAAGTCAGAACAATGACTGAAATTCAAGGTTTTTTGGAGGCATGTGAAAAATTGCACTTCAGAATGGAATTTTTATTAGAACCATTTTAGAGACCACCAGGTAAAACAACAAAAATTGAAAGCGCAACTTGAAAAAGGGTCTGCAGTTGGAGCAAGAGACACTTCACTGGCTTATCTGTAAAGCAGTCTCTCCTGACACATAAAATACTTGTTTTATGCATTTATCCTCTGAAACAAGGTCTCAGTGCACTCTGATAATGCAGCTGAGCCAATCTCTTAGCTCTCAGCTAGCAAGATGTCAAATGGGATAAGCCACTCTCTTCACTCACAAGCTCACACCACTTTGCTTTTACCTGGGCTCTGCTGCTTACTGGACTGCACAATAATGCTGATTGCACTCACTCACACAGCAGGAAGTTAACCTGCCAAAATCTCTTGTCAGTTGATGCTGAATCAGCAAATTAAACAGCAAACTGTGAGAGCCTGGGTATCCAGGGGCAAGAGCAGGGGTGGGGTTGCCACTTTTGGCAGCAGTTAAGTTCTCCTCTTGTATCTTTATTGTTCCATTACTTTCCTCAGACTTCTCTGGGGGCCTCTTTTTCCAACCAGGAAGTTATGCAAAAAGTGCTACAATATATACCGAATAGTAACTAATGAGAAAAAGATTAGTGAGAATGGGGAAGTCTTTAGGAAAGTGTTGAGGTGGGGGTTTTCTTCTTTTTTTAAGAACTGCAGAGTTAAAACAAGCCAGCCAGCCACTAGTTCAAACACAGGAAGTTTAAATACACTGGTTATAAACATAGTGTGCCAAGAGTTGATCACGATCTCCAAACCCTTTTGAAAACATTAAGCCTTGCCTAAGTGACTCAAGTCCATAAAGCAAGGTAAAAGGTTCCCCAGTATTGTGCTGACAGCCAAATCTACTCTCTTTTGCACTAGAACTCAGAAGGAGCCCAGGTAGTATCTTGACTGAAAAACTGAAGTAGTTACCAACAACCAGCCAACACACTGTTGTTAATTTCCAAGATTTTTCGTTTTGCTGTTCATTTTTAGTTCTCTACTGTAAGAAATTTGGCTGCCTCCTGATCTCCATCAAACCTCCAGCTTCCCTAGTATTTCTATAACAGAGCTATGTGTCAGGTATATAGAAAGAGTCCTTTGTGTTCAAAATTAATGACTAAAGGACAGCAAAAACTAGCAGAATTAGCTGAATTAGAAGGACTGCTGTACACAATATTTTTAAGTTGTAAAGAGAATTTAAAGTCAATCATTAGGCCACACATACCTCCCCCCTATAAACTCTTTACTAAAAGCCAAGTAAATAAATTACAGATTTACGTCTAAACCACAGCACATCAGAAGCTGTGGCTGATTTTCTACAGATATTCTTTACAGTTATTTCAAGTTATTAAAATACTTTTCTGACTTGAGATCTCATACCTACTTTTAAGCTAAATGGCAACATTACAGAGATTTTTTTTTCACTTGTAATCAGATTTTCCCCCTCTACATTGAAAAAGCCCCTTTCCTAGTGTAATTGATGCTGAAATCTCGAAAGGTGTAGGAAGCACAGCAACAAAACATTTGCATTTCTTTAAAAAGTGATACCTAATAATTTACAACCAAATTCAGCCCCTGGGGATTTTATCTGAGATCTCTGGAAACCTTTACACTTCAATACAGGATAAAATCTGAGGTAGTTGGTACAGATTTCAACCAAATGCATACACATACCTATACTGGAGGTATAATCGGTGGCTCCAAAGATCAACTCTGGTGCCCTGTAGTACCGGGAGCAGATGTACGACACATTGGGTTCTCCACGAACCAGCTGTTTTGCACTAGAAAGGAAACAACAGTATTTCAGTAATGAACGCTTTTACAATACTGCTGTGCAGACCAACATTAAGCTTTGGCATTCTTCATCCACTCCCAATTCCCAAATGTTCAAGTACAATGTTCTTCAAAGCTGATGCAAACTGACTCTTTGATTCACTGTGAAATCAGTCCAATCCATCAAGCATCTATCTTGTAGTGGGACAGCAAAGGAAATTCTGACTACAATCTAGGTGGAAAATGGGATCAAATTTTTGGCTGCCAGCTGTCTTTTGCCAGATACAAAGGCTTGTTTACAGTGGAAAAGAGGACAGAAAACAGTTCAGTCAAATGTTTCAAAAGCTCTGGATACTCACAAGGACTGAGTGAGGTATTTTTGTTTGGGTCGTTTGTTTGTTTGCTTTGTTGGTTTTTAATTTCCATCTCAATATTCTTCCCCTTTGCTACTTAAGGGAGCGTGGTATGAGATGACAAAGAAAAAAAAAAAGCCTTTTCCATTGTATTCACATGTTAATGGTCCACGATTAAAATGAAGGTTTCTCTTATACTGTAATCGATCTGCTAGGAAGGATCTAACCTACAGTATTGCCTCAATACTTCTCTTTGAAAGAATCCAAGAAAAGAATGGACAACAAGGCCACATTACTTTGGGAAGATGAGCCTATGGGCATATTACACTTCCTTCCTAATGAACAAGCACTGGAAGGAGCTGGAAGACAAAACTTCCCTTTTGGAAATATGACATTCACCTAAATAGCACCAAACACTGCAGAATGGCAAGCCAGTCAAATCCAGTGTTCAGCTCTCCAGACACTCCTCTCAGCCTTCAGTGAAGAAGAACTTCCATCATCCATTTAAAAAAATCTCAGCTTTCAGTTTTCTATACAGAAACTACAGTTAACAAATTTCCACTGATAAAAAAATAGTAAGTATTCCCTTTTTTTGCACTGTCAGTTTTGAGCTTCAGTATGATTCCTACTTTGTTCCAACATTGGTGAGGTAGAGCTGAGAAGGAGATCCCGAGGCACCAGCCATGACGATGCACTGCTTGAATAACTCCCATCTGACATTTCCACTCACCACGGGCAAGCAAATTTAGCAATAGCAGCTTCTGTGACCTCTCACACATATACCCCAACTATTTTAGTCCACAAAGTTACAGCACAATCTAAAGACTGAACTTTCCCAGAGAGAAATCTCTCCCAGAGAGTCCTGTCTCACTGCAGATTGCCAGAATTTCTATATCAGTTCTAAGATGGGGGCTGGACTCTAAAGGTGATTCTCAGTGGATATTGGAAATAAATGTGCTTTTGGAAACTAGAAGTCCACTATCCAAGAGCGTCCACTAGAAGTGCTGCTTCTGATTTTGAGCCTCTATGGTATTTGCAACATTAAGTGAATTGTTGTACATGAAAGTAGACTGACTAGTGTAGCATCAGCCGGTTTTAATTACAATGCCACCATGCCTGTCCTCTCTTGCCCAAACACATTTCACTGCAGTAACTGCTTCTGTTTTTCCATGGTGCAGTATTTTCCCTATGTCATGATGTTGATTTTATTTTTCTAATACCTGCAAAAATAAGAGGCATGAAGTTGAATTCTCTCCCTCTGAATATCCTTTTCCAGCTCTTCCCTGCCACTCCTTTGAACTCACTTTGGGGGGGAAAACAGAGTATCAATAATTTCTCTTTTAAGCTAAATTAAAGACCTTCTAAGGGATATAGAGGATTTCTTGGCCAAGTTGCATTAAGGTTCACTTTGAAGGAAGATCTTTTCACCAGTTTTCAGGGACAAATGTGCTTACCTTCCAAAGTCGCAGAGTTTTAGAACAGCTGTATCAGGGTCCAGCAAGAGGTTCTGCGGTTTTATATCCCGGTGGCAGATCCCAAAGGAATGGATATAGGCTAAACTCCGGAACAGCTGATACATGTACAACTGTAACGCAGAAATACCAGTCAAATCAGGGTAAACAGTTAGTTTAGCACAAACCCTTAGAAGAAAAACAAAATCACCAAGAAGAAGACCATACTGAATGCCTATTAGGGTTATGAAGGTGGGCAAGGTCTTTGCATACCTTCCCCACCACCCTTTTCTACATACACGCACATGTGGTTCAAACCTTTTTATGTGTCCTTTGAGATAGCATAATTAGCATAATTACAAAGAAATAATTGTGCCAGTTTTCCAACATATGTAAATAACGGCAATCATAAAAAGCATACACAAAATAAAGGAGTTTCAGTTTGCTCTACAAATCAGCCTCTTCACAGCAGTGAAGTATTACAGGTTATTCAAAAAACCCAAAACAATCAAACAAACAACTAAAAAAAATGCTCCACAAAATCCAAAAGAAAAGCCTTTAGTTGACAAAGCTATATTAAATGTTGCCCAAAGACAAGGGTAGTGTCTCAGCCTGTCACTGAAGTGGATCTCCCAGTGTCTCTTCCTGAGGGGACAGAGTCATTTTAATTTCAAATCTCTGGACAAAACCAGAAGGCGAATAAAATCAACTTTTCAGAATAACTTTATGCAAGGCACAACAAGAAAGTATGCTGAGGGATAGTCTTTTTTGCCCACTTTCCAGTGCTGGCTCACCCCTTAGCAACACAGAAAGGGGAGATATTATGAAGCCAAGAACTTCACAGGACAATCTTAGAGGGCAAGGGGGATGTCTAGCTTCTGGAGCTTTGTATTTTTGATTATGGATAATAAAAAGCTGCTAGATACAATTAAGCATGTATAGCAAATATAGTCATAAAGGCATGGGAAACCCTGTTTTAAGGTTGACAAAAGGCTGCCAGATTATTTTTTATTTTTGTTGTGTCCCCACAAGTTTCCACTTAAATCAAGCTACAGGCAGGACACTATACCAGAGATGCACCTCCACACTTTTCTTTTACATGCACATTTTCCACAGTTCACTTTTAATAGTCTATACAACCAGGTGTAATTACTTGATATTGCTATCAGGTCATGTTTGCCTCTCTTTCACCACTATCTTTTTCATCACACTTTCTCTCCCCCTTGTTTTTTGTTGTTTGTTTGGCAGGGAAGTAGGAGAGGGAGAAGAATTGCTTGAATTTTGGCTCTAGGCCTCTGGTTTTCATACTTGTTTCTGAAAATCACAATTCTGCACAAAGAAAAACAAACAAACATTTTTTCCGAATTGCCTGTTCTAGTCCCTTAAGTATGCATTGTGCAAGTGTATTGCAAAATAATGCAAAAGACTGCTCTAACGTGAGGGGTCAAGTCAACAATGTGAGATTTAGAAAGTATGCCTTTCATCTCTACACAGCAAACCCAAAATTTCCAAGGACTCCTTACAGCAGGTTAGAAATTACAAATAAAAATTAACCAGAAGATTACTAGAACAGCTTCTGTGCAGCTGTAAGCTTCTTTGTTACCCAGGGAAAAGCAGCTCTCTACCTGTCTAGTTATCCATCTGAAGCGAACAAATAGGTATGATCTGACCTTTGTGTAGCCAAGATGCCTAGAAAATTGCAAAATCCTTAATCACATTAAGGTAACATGATCTTTTTAAATACAGGATTATATAAAAGCCTTGCCAGAAAAATAAGAATAGCTTTCCAGGCTACCTGGAACAGGAAGTCCCAGGCATCCTGCAAGATGAAAGAGTTGAAGCAGATTTTTCTCTGAAAGTGTACGGAAGAACAATTTTCTCAAGTTCCCATAACAGAGAACAATTAGGGCAAGAATACTGACAAAAGATATGTAAATAATTTATCAAAAGCCAAGCCTACAGATTTTGGAGAGCACATAACCTGAAGACATGCTGTTCCACCAACAGACCAAACAGAGTGACCCTGAAGTCTGCTGGATGATAAAATTTTGTGCTTTCTTAAAAATCAGACAAAAGTGATGCCTATTGCAGAGACATGCCATTTACAATTTATCCATATAGTTATAGCACAAAACTTCATTATTGAAAGAAATAATTACTATTTTTAGCTTGCACCTTTGAAACTTTGATCTTATTTCAACCAAACTCAGGTTTTTTCTTAACTCAATCCTTTCATTAAGCATTATACTTTTAAAGAGGCGTCTGGAGAAATCAATACTCATCAGGAAAATTTGTTGGCAATTTCCACTAAATATTACTGTATGCCATGTTAACAAGTTAACGCCATGTGAAAACATTATCATGTGTGTGGATTGTGGTCTCCACAATATATGAAATGGAACTATGGGACCTCAAAATGAGAAACTTTATTTTAACCTCTGTGTAAAAGATCTAGACAAGTTGATTAAGGTTTTGGAACTACAATGTGCATACAAGCACCTTATCCCACGTAGCTTTTGAAGACATAAGCCAATGAGCTTCAAGTGGAGACAAAAATGTGCCTTTCATGACCTCAACAAAAGCACATGAACTCTTACTCATACGCCAGGAAAAGGGGAAGATAACAGATTAGGGAACATCCTCTTGACATCCTCTTTCAGTTCCTGACCTTTGTTCTATTATGTCTTCACCATCTCAGGAAACTGAAAGCTGCTAATCTGGCTGGCGTCTGTCTCCATCTAAGCCGCTTCAAAAACAAAACACTCCCCCCCATACTCAGTCTCCCCAGTCCATTCCAAGATTTCTGTAAGGTCAAAAATTGGGAGTGTTTGTTAAAGTCTCAACCCTCTCTTCTTCCTTTGCCATAACAACAAGTAATTATGAACTTTTTTTTCCTTGCCTCAAGATCTATTTGCTTCTAAAAATTTCTGATTATTTACTATTATGTCAGAAAAGAGTATTCACAGTGTATTTCTACAATATCTTTCTTCACCTAACCACATCTGTCAGTTACCTACCTTGACATAAATCATAGGGAGTGTCTGTTTGGCCCGACTATAATGTCTGGCAACTCTGTATACTGTTTCAGGAACATAGTCCAGCACCAAGTTGAGGTACACCTCATCTTTCTGAAAGAGAACAGAGAAGAAAAACAAATCAGCACTAGATTTGAGGCATGAAGTACAATAAAAGTGTTCAGAGAAATCTAAAAGAAGAGAAAGCTGTGGACATTTTGAGTCTCATCTTTAGTGTGTGAACTGCCATGGAACTATTTAGGCTTTGCGCTTGTGCACTTGTGCATTAATAGTTCTGTCAAACTTTTGTTTAATTGTTCTGGTCTCCAATGTAAGATATTTTCAGATTATAAATGGAGACAAGGATAGAGTTGTTCTGCCCAGTCAGTATTTTCATTAGGAGAGTATTTCAAGGTAACATCTGCATAATTAGTTAAAACAGCCTATTAACTCATTAGTGCCTTACCTGCCAAAACCCAACCAGTGCAAATTTAAAAGGTCAAAACTCAGCCCCCAACAACAACACATAAAAAAAAGTTCAAACAACCTTCATCTTTTAGAAATATCACTTTCATCTTGCTGAATTCCCAGCTATTAAGAGATTAATATATATTAACCATTTGTATACACTAAGCCAGCATTAACATTTGTAACCATTCTGTTTACAGGTATTTCAATGTCCAGTAATCTCAAACATATGAATTTATTCATGACAAAAGAGAACAGGCCAAAACCAAAGTCTGAAGTGTAAATTTTAGTATCTCGGATTAAGTTAGAGAGTCAGGTGAACATAACACAAAAGAAAAAACAGAAGTAACTTTATAATGAGGTACTTTGTTACATTATAAAGTACCTTATACATTAGCAAAGGAAAGAAGGAACAAAGAGGACTTAAATGACAAAATACTGTAAACATATAGTGCTTGACTGCAAAACTGAGACTTTTCAGCAGTAAAACAGGTCTTAAAGAGACTTCTGATATTTTAATGCAGTGTTCAGTGCAAATCCTACCAGGACTGTACATTTAATGTTGGGGGGTGGATATAATTAACTATATCAGCATGAAAAATTATTTTGAAAGCTAGTGAATTATCTAGAAGTAACCTCTCCTGCACGTGCTATTTTATCACCTAGAACTTTCTTTAGAGAAAGACAATACAGAGAATTTACATGGATGCAAACAGCAGAGAGCTCCCAAGTCTTCGGCTGGAGGCCCTTGTCTATCTATATCATAACACCTAAGCCCAAACCTTATATAGCTACAGCAATTTAATACTACTACTCTACTGTGACTTGACCTATCACTTCAAGCACAGAATGCGGTGTGTTTCTCTCACAGTGCTCTGCTGTCCTGCCACAGCAAAGAGCAGCAGTCTGGTACACTGTAACACAGAAATACACACCTTGAATACATACGCAGAGAACTGCTGGCTTTGTGCGCTTTTAAAGGCTTGGAATTCAAGATCTCTGTTCACCATAATTTGACAATAAAGGCTTGTATTTTCATGACATTTTAACAGCTCTTACCAATACCTCCTAATAGAACAAGTCACCTTGCATGGCCCTGCTTACGTCATTCCTCCCTACAAAAAAAAAAACAAAACTCTTTTCTTAATATCACTGCTTAAATGACAGTCGCAATAGCACAACACTAGGCAAATGACAATGGCCCACCAACTTGTATCTATCTGGTCTTACCGAACTTCACAAACAAGGACTAACCTCTGAAACCCTGCCTATGCTGGTGCTTCTCCCAGCACAATCCCATGAACTGGGAACAATGTGAAGGCTTCTGGGGACCAAGCTGGGGAGAAGAAAATTTTTTAAATGGATGAGAAGGGACAACTACCAGCAGTGCAGAGGATTTAGCTCTGGAAATGGCTCTGGAACGCCACAGATATGCAAATGTATGCAAGAAAGAAAACAACAAAAAAGCCCCAAAAACCAAAAAACCCAACGAACTTGTATTTTAGCATTTTACCTGCAACAAGAAAAGTTCTTCTTTCCCTGACTCTCACTTCAAGTCAATAAAATTCATCCACCACCTCTTCTTAGGTCAGAGCTTTCAAGATTTAGTTATAAAATACCAAAAATAACTGTCCTAAAAAATTCAAAGTCAGCTTATGCCTGGTAAGGCAACCTGTAAACCATGAGAGAAAACAGTTTCATGAATATGAATGCTGTTTGCTTCAGTGTAGATACAACCTGATGAATATGCTAAATGTCTGCCTCTCAGAGGATGGGAAAGTCTTACTGGTGACAAATCACTTCACCAAGTACTGTTACTGAGATTAGTTACTTTGATCCAAGGATTCATGTTTCATGTATTTCATTCATGTTTCATGTATTGAAAATATTTACATAAGAGATTTGAGGAAAAAGATGAGTAAAAATTATAGTGGTTTTATATAATCCTCTCATAATACAAGCAAAAGGACACATGCAAAACAGTAGAAAATATGATCAGAAAATTCTGTCTGCACTACTTCACAGCAGTGAGTTTTGAGAATTACAGAGCTAGTCTCTAGTTCATACAATCTTTGCTTTGCTTTTAGTGCCTCAATTTTTATTTCTAATTTTACATTCTATTAAAAATGGGACTAATTCAATAGCATGGCATAACATAAGCACAAAAAACCTAGAGGCATTTGCATCTTTAGAGATGGAGACTTCTCAGTTTTGATGCCATCCATAGTACCTAAACAAACAGCATGGGTTTTGTGTGTTACTGCTCCTGTGTAAATCTCTATCACACAGAACTCAAAGGCACATGAACACCTTCCCCCACCCCACCCATCAACTATCAGGTTTTGATGTACCACTTGAGGGATCCAGAACTCCAATATGCAGCTATAAAGGCAATGCTTAAGTCGTTGACCATGTAAGTAGTGGCATATTTCACTTCTATCACATGCAACTGACTCCAGAAGTTCTCTTAATGACTGCTATAATGGATTAAAGACTATTCAAATGACATCCTCCTGATGTCATCTGGCACTGGTCTGATAAACATACAGGAAAGAGTTTCACAAGCCCTGATCATTCTCAGTGAGCATGAACTGGATGAATATAATACCCAAGTTACCTGAATTCCCCTGAACAAGATTCAGGACAAGCTAGGAAGCCTGACAAGCTCTAAGCATGATGTAGTAACCTGTTTTTTCTACCTCATGCATTCCTCCTAAACACTTATTTTTCCACTGACCCATATGTATTGCAATAGGAAACAGAGTTAGCTGAAACAGCTTGCCAAATGAGGGCAACTGCTCGAGGATCAACTGGGACGATCAAGGCATATCTTTCCATTACAGGAAACCTCACCATATATTCCACAAGTGACTTGTTTCCATACTGCTGTTTCAAAACTGCTGGTCTGGGAACAAACCAAGGTAACCTGACTGTCACGTCTGAAATGACCAACAGAGAAAAGTCCAGAGGAAGCTGCAGCATACAAAAAACAGAAAGCAAACACAGGGTGTTATTAAATAACTCACTTCTTAAAGACCTTAGGGCTTACTAGCTTTCTGCTGCAGGTCAAATGTTTATGCGTATTTATATTCTCCTGTGCTTGCTGCTAAGGTTATGACCATGTACAGTTCAAAATAAAGAAGGGGGGAGGGCAGAAAGCTGGATCCTGAAACCCAGGATCCAAGTATTTCATCAGGATTTTGACTTCAGCAATGTGGCTCATGTACCAGCAACTGTATCAGGTGCTAGAAGCTGCAGATAAATCACTTGGCAGATAAATTCTCAGTTGACAAACACTGCTCCAAAATGAGCCACAGCAAAATAACTACTGTTTTGCCTTCAAATCACTCTGCACCTCTCAAGAATCACCAATTCAGGCACTGTTTCACTTTGGTGGAACACTTAATGCAAATAAATATTCACACAACCTGTACCATAATAAGAGGCATGAGAAAGACTGGGACACAAGAGCCAAAATATTTTATCAACTTCATATTTTTTCTTGTGCCAAAACTTGACGACAAAACAGGATGAAAGTACGTGAGCATTACACACAATGTGGCTGAGGACTGAGTGAAATTGAAAATACTGCCTTACTGACAAAGGAAAGGCTGCACGGAGGTCTCAAACTCCACTTTAAAACTCTTCTCTCTTTCAGTCCAAATAAGTAATCTGTTTAAAGCACCCTCCAGTTGTGCTTAATTGAGGTCAATATAAAGAAACAGCTATTGAATTAAAATAAAGCAATGGCTGTTGAATTCAAAGATTCACTTTTCTAGATTGTTCCTTGCAGTGATAGCTAAAGTATTGCTTCTCTGTGATCATCCCCTACCTCAACAAACCTCAAATTAATCTTGAGTGGTTCCTATATGCTTTTATTAGCTTTTGTTTTCATGTATCAGACACACTACATTTTCAACGTGGACATATAAAGCAGCAACCAATATTTAGTCAGTCACAGTACAACTATTTCTCTTATCTACTACCATGATGATAGAAGCCGGGGGGGTCATACATGCCAAACACCAGACTGACAGCAAAAGGAAAATTCTTACTCTGAAAATACGTCAGCATCTTATAAGACGTTGGAAGTATTCCTGAAATGCCAAGGCCTATGTGGAATCTAAGGAAAACTTCTCTGAACATCAAGTAATAGGATTAAAAGGTTAAGAAACTATTCTGGGTGCTCTTTCTTCTAGGGCGACCATATTAACTGCTCAGCATTTGGAAAAAGTGATGAAGATGCTCATTTCAGTTTGTATCTCCTGGCAGATTAGTAACACTGTGACAGTTCTGGCAGCGTTTGGGATGTGTTTTCCTTTGCTTTCCACAGACTCCACCTGATCAGCTGTATGAACACAACTGAGAGGAGATGAACAATACAGGAGTTTCTTAAATTAACTTTGCATTAGGAGAAATAAATGTGGATTTGCATTCTGAAGAAACTCGCTTTACATGCCTATTCAAGCTAAATGCACACAGATAAGCAATATGCCCAAAATTAAGTAATATGCCTCCAAAATGTACTTCTTGTTATTAAAATTATCCCAAGCCTTCAGTATTAGGGCTGTATGAGGCAAATAAGCCAACCAATTTACTCAAGAGGATATTTTCTTTACCATATGACAGCACCCCACTGATGATGCTTAAGAGATAGATGCTGCATGGAGCAGTTACTGACAGGATGCAGCTATGCAAGGGTTCTGTCAAAAAGCACCTGAGGGATTTACCTTTCAGTTGGAAAGCAAAAAAATGCCTTTCAGCATTTCATGCGGACCATGCCTTTTTTGAGAGTGCATTATTTGAACACTAGAATGTCAGCGTGAGGTAAATTATGCCCTTCACCCTCACTTAGGTACTTAGATTTAGACAACACACAAGGTTCAAAGTCACAGTTTCTGCCCTAGATTTAAAAAAAAAAAAAAAAAATAAAAAAAGTATTTTACTTTTCTTAAAGCTACAACCAGCACACACTTCACATCCCTTTATCAAGCACCATGTGAGACCCACCTTCCTTCTCTTATCTTGAAGGCTGACATTGAACGTTAAAGATACAAAGACTTTTCACACACTTTCAAAGACAAAGCAAAATTTGTGGCCTTCCTACTCTATCTAATGAATAGACATGATACACAATAAAAAATTGAGAATGCAAAATACGTGCTAGCTGACCTTATTTGTATGAAGGAATGGTGACATCCAGTGGCCACCTGTATCTGTTTTTACTTGCAGTTTACAACCACATCTATTTGAAAACAGAGCTTTGTCTGCCACCAAAATAAAGGGAGCGTAAGCCTAGAGATACAGTTGCGGTTTCACACAGATAAATCCAGGGGTCTAAGAACAGTTGAAGACTCAACTGCAGTGCTGAGAGAGATACCAACACTTTTTAAAAGTACTGCAAATATTGGGCAAGTATCTCCTTTCCTAATCCCTCACTCTTTATGACTGAGTTTGAGAACTGAGATGTGTCCCAAAACTTCAGTTCTTATGCCTACTTGTCAAAACTTACCAAATTGCTCTGCAATGCTCATTACTCTTCAGCAAAACACAATCATGTTATGTAGATAGGAATTACCAAGTGGGTCAGCTGTGATGGCAGCATAAGGCCAGAAGTCAACCGTCCCAATAATATTCGTATTTAAGAACTTTCTTGGGTCTTGTTTGAAGCCAGCTGGTTTACATTATCTACCTTTGATTACTGAAAGAGTAGAGGTTCTTAGGTCATGCACTAAGACATTCTTTGTCAGTGTGAGATGTTACATAGTGATTTGTGTCATTATAAATATATGCCATGAGATCAATATAAACAAAAAGACTAAACCCAAAGTAAAGCATGGACATGAGACACAGGAAAATCTAATTATTTCATTGTATTTGTTTAAATCCCTTTGCTGTAAATTGTTGCCTTTTTGTTTTCATGTATTTTTATTATTTTGTCACTAAAATTATTAATTGTGTCCACTTTTTATGTATAAGGAAAAACGCAGGCTTGTATAGACATGAACAGACTTGTCACTGCTGTTACCTGCTTGCTAGGAGTGTAATCTGACAACATGTTCGAGCCTTGTCCAGACCTGGTGAGGGCTTGTAGCTACGGCTACCGGAATGGTAGCCAACGTGTTCAGGCTTGCTTGGGCTTGTACCCTAGCACAGTAAGCACGACACGACCCCACCCGAAACTACCTATAAAAGGGGCAATGACCAGGGGTAGGACGGACGAGTTAGAGCACAAACTTCCTGTATCCCCAGCACTGCTTGCCTGTTCCTTATCAACGAATTAATAAACTGCCTTATTGACTGACCTACCCGATTGTGGTGAGTAAATTTATACCAGACAGAAAAAAAGAAAAAAGAAAAAGATTTTCTGACCTAGTTTTCCCCCCTCTAAAGAGCAGCAACTGTAAAGGAAAAGGTCACACATTAAAATAATTTGGGAATCCCTGATGATTCTTGTTTATTTTATGGCCCTCTGAAGTCCTTAAGCTTATAGATGTACTTCCAAGGAGAATTTCTATGAAGTTGGAAACATTTGCCCAACATCTAAAAGGCAGGACTGAGTTAACATCTTTGACATTATGTGATCTGTGGATATTTGAACCCCAGCTCCCAGGCAGGGACTGTGCCATGAACTGGCCCTAAGGCTGTTGGAAGATGAAAATTAACAGATATTTGGATCACTGGACTGTCCTGTACACTTTGTGATGAAACAAAAAGCAGAGTCTTGGAGATCCACTGTTTTCTTGACTGTTCACTACCTTCCAGAGTGAGTAGGAATTTCTGAATCAGGATATATCCATGACAAAAAACTAGGCAAGACAATACACAGTAATTGTTCAAACTATATACCTGCCTCAGGACAAACAACACAAGCTACCTTTCTAATGGCCATCCAACACTGGGAAAATGAGAGCAGGAGCTAGAGACGGCAGAGGAATGTCTTGAGAACAAAACAGCAACCAAGGAGATGTACCAGACGGCTCACCAGCCTAGCGAGAAATCTCTAAGCTTCCTATTGTCACTTGCATGTATCTCCCACACTAAGGATCTAGTCACTGCTGCCTACTCCACTTTTGTGAACCCCTACCACAGGTAGGCAAAACTATTTCTAATAACAAAACCTACTCAAAACCAGAGACTGCTCATAACTAAAACTAAGAAAATTCCCAGCTTGTTGCAAGCCCCAACAGTAGTAACCGATAATCATTATAGGATGACTGGTGCCCTTTTTGAAATGAGCTTGGAAGGCCTCAGGCAAGGACTACAGAGATACTAACATCACAAAACTCCTCATAATTGGCATTAATTGCTTCTTTGTTGACAACACAGAAGATCTGCCAGGGATTCAATGAATGGTAGTTACTAAATTCATCTCTAGTGATGGCCCTTCAGCACATTACTAGGCTGGTGCAAAACATTCACATAGACTGTCAGTGCAAAATTGAGTTCAAGGCTCTGTTAATTGTCCTTTTTATGAAGTAAAAACTTTTTTTTTTTTTAGTTCAAATAAGAAATCAAATGGTTCCCACTTAACAGTGAACAGAATGGATGGATGGTTCTTACATGAGGACTCATCTGAACACTCCTGCAAGAAATATTGGTGATGTTCATGCCTGTCTAAAGGTGGAGGATATAACAGAAATATAGCTTGCAAATCAGACAGTTGCCCCTTCTTCCAAACTTCTTCATTGCCATTTAATCCACTGCTGCTAAAGCACAGGAGATCATGCACAGAAGCTTATAGATGTAGCTCAGCACGGATCTCCTGCATGTTTATTTTAAACTTCAGTCTAAGTTTATGGGAGTAAATTTCCATTCTGAGTCTTCATGGACTTTTGGCTAGATGCCCTTATAGCTAAGGCTAAATAAGACCTGACATCAATTAAAGCATGCAGAAGGGCCAGCTCAGCCTCCAAAAAAGTGTCAGCATGTTGCCTATTTGCCATCTCGCTCTGCTTCCATTTTTGCTTTGACTCCTCTGAATACTAAGCCACCTTAAGTAAGAAAAACTAAAGGACAACCACAGGTGGAATTACTCAACAAAAATTATTAATTTTTTATTTGATTTGATGCAGAAACAAATCCCTCCAGTAACTTTTCATCTTCTTTTGGACACAGGTATGGATCAATCAGTCTATTCAACACTTTAAAGTAGCCATACAAGAAAAACTGAATGCTATGAAATGCCACAAAAATCTAACCAGAAATAGAGAGGGATAAAAAAAGGCAGAATCAGGAACTCCTTTCAATTTTTACACAGCTGAGTAATTTTTTTGACAGCCACTGATTTAAGAAGTTAGGTCATTCTATAAAACATTAAGGAATACTCTTAGCAGAGGAGTCAGGGGAATTATTTCCCATATTCATGTTTGCCCTGCCTTGGAACATGCCTTGAAAGGTTCTCAGCAGAATTAGGCTAGAAAGGACAGGTGGCAAGATCATCTCCCCTTGCAGAAGTAAATCAAGACATACATTTTTTATATCATGCTAAATGCAAAACAGCTCCTGAAATTAAGGAAATGTAGCAAAAATTAACTTTGAAATCTATGCCTTCCTGATACAGTCCGATCTGCAGTGGAAAGCTGACAGGAAAACCAGCCATCTTGCTCAAAATCTTATCCTAAAGCATAATACCAAAGCTATCAAACAGTGGACCTGGCTAGTCCTAAATCCTGTTCATTTTCTCCAAGAATTACCTAGAAAACCGTAAATCACAGAAATGCAGCATGGAAAAGTCTTGTGACTACTTTCACCAGGAGAAACTTTCGTACACAATTCAACCCATCATTTAGTTGTTTTTTCTTTCCCTCTGCCTCATTCCACCAGATATAATTACACATTTTAGATTACTGAAAAGCATATTACAGCTATGAAAGTCAGTGCCCTGCTATCTGATATCTCGTACAGCCTCAAAAGAAGAAAAAAATCAGAATCTACTCTGGCAAATTCATTAAGGAAGAGGCTTTTGAAAAAACTGGGTTATTCAACAGGTCTGACAAATGTCTGTAAAGTTTCAAAATGAATGAATTGAGGAGGAAATAGTCTATAGAAGCAACTTGAATGCCAAGCCTGTCAATGGTCATCTCAATATAAATTACACATCTTCTTTGAGCTCTTCTAGACTAGAAATCATTAGTCAAACATGATTAATACTTAGTACTCAGAACAACTTTTTACATCTATATATATATACATAAAGATGTAAATATGTGTGCATGTGTATATATATACACACGCACTTTGCTGTATAAAGGCAATATAAATTTAAAAATGTTTAGACAACAGGGAGTCACCCAGTCACAGAAAAGAAAGGAGAATGCCATGTTTGTTACACAATTTTCACGCTGCTAAGGCTTGATGGCTTTTGTCAAAAGCAGGAAAGAAGTTTAAGCAAATAGGAGACTTATAAAAGGTAGAGTTCATCACAACGAAAAAGAAAAGATAGGGAGCTCGAGCCCTTCAACCAGTTCCACACAGCCAGCAGAAACAGCTAATGGAAAGCTCCGAATCTCTACAAACTAGTGATACAACTTGGATGCAGCTAAAGGAACTAGCAAGAATTTTTTACTTTTTTTTTTTTAATACTTTTCCAGTTCTCCAGTCAAGAACAAAACCTCCCTTTTTGCTAAAATGAAGACAGTTTTAAGGTTCTCCAGTGTCTAAAAATATCTAGCAATTGAAATTAATTAAAGTGACTGTTAGGCACATGGCTTTCAAAGATTGCCAGTCTGACTAGATATGGAGAAATCCTTTGAAGTATCTCTAAATCAAGACAGATTTAAGCTTCTTGGACATTGGTGCAAAAAACAAACCGAAACAAACAAAAAAACTACAAAAAACCCCAAATGCCATCCAAAAAACAACAACAACAACAAAAAAACAAACAAACAAAAACAACCCAGAAAGAGAAGTCTCTGGGCTTAGACATGCTGGTGTCAAGCACCAGGGAAGAAGTTCAAGCAACAGGAACAGGTGGAGTAAACAGTGGCAAGAAAATCTTTATGCAAAAGAATGCCTGATATATAAGTATCAACATTTAATTAAAGAGATCAGCCGTATAAGAGTTACATCTGAGATTTTCCCATTGCTGCTAGACTTAATTATCACAACCACAGATTAATGGCAGAGGATCATCAAGTTCTTCACAAAGACAGTCAACAATTGCAAGCACAACTCATCACTACACTACCACATTTCCTGCTATACAATGCTTGGATTTTTATATTATTCTTCCCATTGGACTTGGCTTCAATGATAAGTTTACATAGCCCTGTCATCATAAACGTATCATCTATATCTGCAGCTGCTTCCTAAACATCGTTCCTGGTTATCAGATGGGAAATTATGCTTTTCTCCCTTCTCCAACCCCCAGAAAGCTTGATTATAAGTGCAATATGAAGGAAAAGATGCTGTTGCTTCCAAAAACTGACAAAAGAATGATAAGAAACATTCTCCTTCCTTCCTTCCCACATGAACTTCAGAACACTAATTTGCTGCTATGCAGAGCTTTTCCCAAACAGCAGACAAACTCCAGCCCCCTTTCTCCTACTGGAGTACCAATCTCCTACAAGGCAAGAACAGCAACCTGCTATACCCCATAGTCTGTGGAAGAAAACCTATGACAAGCTGCTGTGCTAATACTCAGCATGTATTTGCTACAGCTTCTTCTGCAGGTGTTTGCTGAGAGCTGCAAGAATGGGCATGAGTCATGCATGCCATCATACAGTTATCTTCACATGCTGCCACCTACATGGAAATACTTGCAAGCCAATTAAGTGTCATTTTGTATTGAACTTCAAGAGACCTTCAACCTGAACTGCAGCATTACACTGCTGATGTTCTGCTGGGCGTGTGCTGGCCCCAGGGACTGCTTCTCATTTGTCTTATTTTGCAACAGCTTAGCAGTGGAAATTTCAAAGGCACAGAGCAGAGGCTTGAAGACCAAGGAGCAGAAAGCAACTTGAAAGAAAACTTCTCACTGAAGCATAAAGATTCATCGGTCATGGATAGAGACATTTTTAAAAGCAAAATTAGTGTTAAAAATAAGCCATGAGGAGTTGAAACAGCAGACTGGAAAATCAAGCTCAACATAATTTAATTTAAAGATTTACAAAAGCGTTTTTCTCAAGTTACTGTTACACAAAAGCTCCTGGGACAAGTATTATAAACGGTTTTAACACTCCACTATTTGCAGGAGGTTTTTGAAAGCCATTAGATAAGTCAGTTGTCTTCTGTTTGTCCACGAAATTCTACTTCAGTTAAGTTACAAGCTGTTTTAAAAAAGCCAGCCAATCAGCCAACAAAAAAATCCCAAACCCAAGCCTCATTCACAGTATCTTCCTTTTTGTACTCATGCTGCTTGAGGAATTTCTGTTTATGAACAAAATACTTAAAGCTTAAAAAAGACACTGCACTACCAGCAAAACATACACAGCTGAAAACACTTGTTAGCACCAGCCAAGGGCAAGGAAGGAAAGAGGAGGTTGATGAAAAAATAATTAGAAAAACCTAAATTATATTTCTCCTTGAATGCTGTAGTTTTGCAAGCTTTCTATAGGCACAGGCAAGGTACAGAGCCAGGTCCCCTGCAAAACACCTATCAGGTAACAGCAGATCTCCTCCAATTATCCCCCTGTGCACTGCGCAAGACAAAAGCAATTTATCCTGGAGATGTTAGCTCCTTTTCTGGCTCCAAAGACTATGAAAGCAGTGGGTTGCCTCTCCCAGTCGGCTGACCCACTTAATGAACCTGCAGTTAGCAGCCCATCAGTAGCTATTAGCTCTCATATACAGTCCTTTAGAGCACTGTGGACAAGTGTATCAGCATCTGAAGACAACTAAGGATGCAATCCTTAAAAAATGGGAAAAAACGGCAGTATTTGCATAAATTATCTAGAAATTATATAAATATTTGTAGCAATATATAGAAAGATCAGAGAAAATTCAGAAGGTCATCTAGCTCATTTCACGACCTCACAATTTACATTAACTCCCACACAGACCACAATGACTTTGTTTTTACTCCATGGTTGATCCTGCTTTAAGGATAAGGCTGGAGCAAGATGCCATCTTGAAGTCCATTTCATCCTGAATTCTCCTATGATTTGTAAAATGATGATAGATACTTAGAGAAGGAATACATTGTAATTTCACATTAAAACTAAACCTTGTAACCTCCTATTGAAAAAAATCACGGAATTTTTAAATCTGGACTGAACAAAAACAAATGTCAGTATCTCTTCTTGAGAGTCATTAAATCCAGCTATCTGTTCTTTCTTCTGGAGCACAAAAATTTAGACAAATTCTACAATCATATGATTATATATTATTTTTTCCTCTGGCCTCTGAAACTCAACCTGGAACATATGCAAAAGGAAGGGGGACAGAAGCATACAAAGACTAATTGAGGGAAAAGTCACATATATGCTTTAAATCTAACATGCTTAACACTGAATCATAGAAAACATATATCTGCACATATAGAAAGGTAGTGCTAGAACACTTAAAGCCCAGCTGTGATTTCATTAAATTAAGAAAGAAGCAGTGGATATGCAAATCTACTGCAGTCTTCTATTTTTAGTGTAACACCACTCCTCAAGGACCACACACTTCTGAACTGAAAAACATCTGTTCTAGTATGGCCTGCTGGGCACCATTATAGCATTTGCTCAGTGTTTTAAGTCTAATATCTTCACATTTCTGTCTCCAGACATTCAGACAGTCCAGTTATACCCCTGAGAGTTACCAGGACACATTCCTTTGTTTTTCGTTCTTACCTTCTCTCCACTAGAGTAGAAGAAATAACGCAATCGGACAATGTTACAATGATCCAACTTTCTCATAATCTGGAGCTCTCTGTTCTGAAACAAGAGAAAAGCAAACAATCAGAAAAACTTTTTGTGAAAAAGGTAATGTACCATCGTGAACACTTTAGCATACAGATACAGAAGCTGACAAACCAAAGAACAATTAAGTTGGAAAGAGGCAACAGCTTTCACATGTTGATTAGTATTTATTGGAATTGCTTTATCACAGAGAATGTTACCAACTTTGAGTACATTTTCTCTCTAAAATAAATGTCAACAAATCCATCACGTAATCCATGAATTACCTATTTTCTCTAGCAAAGGGTCAGTGGCAAAAGGCAAGAAAACATTAAGTTCTCATTTTTATTTTCTGATCTTATAATAATACAATGTATCAACCAGAAGGATGGGAAGTCTATTCCCTTTGAATACTGTAAAAATAATGCAAACATAACATTTCCACCTATGTGTCCAACTATCCTGGGGTACAATGCAAAAATGTGTATTCTATCACCATCTGTTAAAATGTGGGAGGGGTGGTGATCCTTATCTCTGTGGGAGATATCCTCTGCTGATGTGCCATCTGATAAGATCCGGGTGATGATCATCGTTATCTATTCACAACCCATCCTTCCTCCAGAAGATATCTTCTGTTAATGGGCCATTAAGTCCTATTGTGTGACTGATAAGATTACATCACCCCATTGGGAGATGCCCCAACCAGGGGCAGGAGCCAAGCCTTTCCTACCTAGATAAAAAACTGGGGTTTGGGACCCGAGGGCAGACCTTTCCACTGGATCCCAGAGGAAAGTCGGACCTTTTCCACATCATCGCTGGATCTTCAGAGGAAAACTGCACCTTCTACAGGAGCACTGCTTCAACAGAACCACATCTGTCATCCAGGAGGACTGCAGCCACCATTTATACGGACTGCTACCAACACCCTGACTGACAGGGTGTCAGGTTGTATTCTGACTCTGTCAGTGGTTTTCTTTTGTATTATTGCATGTATTTTATTTTTTCTCTTTTCTCCTATTAAATTGTATTACTGACTTGGAGTCTCGCACTGGTTTTACTTTCAAACCAACACATCATGGGATTGCTAATAATATAGTCTAAACCAGCAAGAACTAATACACAACTAATTCATTGGTCTTTACTAGCATCATTAACTCTGGCCAAGTTCAAGAATACTTGGGAAGAAAACTCTTTAGCCACCACACATTTTCACACTTAAGTGCACAAAGCTAACACCCACTTTGTGCAGTGCTGCTGTCAAAACAATGATTTCAGAGCCTGTGTTATCAGAGGGTCATATATTATGTCTGTCATTACAATTAATTGTCAAGGAAATCTGTAAGAACCACTCAGAGCTTCTAATGTTAACATGGCTATAAACTCTACTTTTAATTCCTCAAAGCCATGAAGCCTTAAAAAAGAGAGGCTGTTAGGGGTTGAATTGTTCCTTTTTCTTTCTGTGAAATTTTTCCCATTGTTATGCTAAGTATTTGTGCCTACACCTTAGTAGCAATAGTTTTCTCTCGCAAGGGGGTGGGGGATAGGGGGACACTGGAAAAGGAAAGGTGGCACAGGGGCCTGGGCTCTCTCTTGCTCTCGTTCTCTCACTTGGCTCGTGGAGTGAAAGGAGGACGGCCCGTGCTCCGATCTAGCATCTTCCCGCAATCCCACCACCGAGAGCCACATTCCCTGCTGTCGAACACTGCTCTGCTGCCCTCCTGCTCCATCCTACTGCCTCCGGACACTGTGCCGAGCACCACGACCGACACCGTGAGGGGGGAGCGGCTCCTCCATCCCTCTCACCCCTGGGCCGCTGCCGCCATCACCCAGCCCCTTCAGCTGCGCGGGACCTGCCCTGCCCACAGCACCGGGAACTGAGCACAGGGAGAGGGCCTTGGCCAAAAGGGACTGGAACTGAGCTATACTGTTCTGTTTTGTTGTCAATTTTTATAGCTGTTGTTGTTTCTGCTGTTTGCCTTGTTAGGTATCAGTAAAGAACTGTTATTCCTATCCCCATATCTTCTGCCTGAAAGCCTCTGATTTGAAACTATAATAATTAGAAGGGAGGGGGTTGCACTCTGCATCTCAGGAAAGGGGTTCTCGCCTTCCTTAGCAAAATACCTGTCTTTCAAACTGAGACAGAGGCGCTACATAAAATGCAGCATCATTAATCCTATCAACCCTGCCACCCACTGACTGAAAAAATACCTCAGTATTAGCCAGCTCTTTACAAACACCAGTGACATCTCACACAGTTATCAGCTGGCAATTACCGAGCTGGTAGTTAAGGAGAGAGCAAGTCCTTCCATGAGCCTGCCTGGCCTCTGAACTGATTAATGCCTAAGACCATTTGGTGCATACCACGACACGGCTATTTCATACTGCAAGATGAAGAGAGAAACTAAGAGAAGGCAAGGAGAGCCTGTGAGGCTTTCATGTAACTCCTGAAATCTTATGGAGTAAATTTGTGAAAAAGGAATAGAGGATTCACCACATAACCTCGTCAATATGCCTCACATCTCTCAGAATAAAGCATTCTCCTGGTAGGAACGGGAGCTCACATATTCTCCACTTACTCATTTTTTATTAAATCCAATTAAAAAAGTCAATTTTGGAAGTCATGGCTGGGGTTCCTGTGCTGCATAGCAAAACATAAACTTCAGATCAACAGAATCCCATCCTCTTGTCTCATCCAAACCACTGCTGGCCATGGGGTATCTCCGTGGACCGTATAACATGGGGCAGATTTCAACTAGTGAGTCAAAGCACGGATGGCTCTAGATCCCAGTGGTTATGGAATTACGTATTATGACAGAAAACTAATTTCTCCTGTTGGCTTTCACAGAATTTAACAGCATTACTACAGGACCAAACCTAACACTGCAGGTTCTAGCATCTCAGTCAAATTCCACCAGCATTCCATAGCCCAACATATGGCAAGTAATTTCTTCTTCCCTTTCTCCTACTGACTGTGAAATGGGAATAATACTTTTTAGCTCATGGATTTACTGGAAGAAACATGAATATGCTAAGTATTAATGTGCAAATATTATTTTGGTAATATCTCTACTAGCTTCTTAAAATACTCATACATACTTTAAGTCAGGTTATTGCTTCATGTTCTTTAGACAGTGTACATGCTGATTGGACACACTGGAAAAAAGAAATCAGCAAAAGTTATTCTAATGCTAGGCTGAACTTATATTTATACTCTAGTATCTCATCCTAGCACAAGCACAGTTTCTGCCTACTGTGATGCCTTCCACTTTGATCCATCTCCTTCAGCTCTCATCCTGACCATCTGCTGCAGCTGCACAGTGTTTCAAGAGGTGTTAATATCAGGGATGTCATAAACTAGTTACACAGTAACCCATATCTTGCATCCTGTGACTTAGGAGAAGGAAACATATCTAAATTGCAATCTTAGCCAAATAGTCAGCTCAGCTATCTTAAAACCAAGCTGATTTCTAAACACCATTCCCTGGTGGAGTTAAAACTGGAAATACTTGAACAGTTGCAAAGCTCAAATTTGATATGGCAGGGGAACGCTACTGATGTTCATGTTCAAGAATTAGTTTTTCTCAGATGAATATTTCAGGTAGTCTCACTATACCATATACTTCCCTGTAAACATCTTAAATAGGTAACAACCTTTTCACATTATGATGTGGGCTATTAAATACCAGTGCAAAACTGCTTGGAGGGAATGGGGAAATATCAGATTATAACCAGGGAACATTTAGTGAAATGAACAGTGACAGATGACATGAATGAAGTGCAAGAGACAAAACGCATGTCTAAAGATAACGCAAACTAAAATAATTCCAAACTATGCTGATGAGAAAGGCTGACAGTGCCCATTCAAAATGCAGGGTAGATGAAAACCTAAGGCTCATGCTTATCCCTAACTCACCATTTTTGTCTTCCAAGATACATGGATGCAAAGTCAAAGACTCAAAGAGGAGGAAGTAGTTACACTTTCCTGGTCTCCAATCCATTCAACATGAAGGAAAGGGTTGAGTTTTCTAACGAGCGTACCAGGCCTGGTAAGCACTGTAGAAAGCAATACCCTTCAACACTCACCTTGCCACAGGACCCAGGAGACACCTGTTCCCACCAAAACGTGCTGCCACAGCACATGTTTCTTTGAGGAGCCGCAAACGAATGGGACTATGAACGGATTACTCAGCAAATTTTCTGCAGTTTGATTTCTTTATCTAAAACAGATTTCTTTATCCAGAAGGCAAAGGCTGCTGATGTAGACTGCTCTATGATCACTGCATTAAAGCCCTTCACTAACTACTGAAGCAAATGCCATGGGACAAAACCCTGTTCATCACTCATTAAGACAACTTTCCTAAACCAGACTACCTCTTACCTGTTCATTAAATTGAGGAAAACTGGTTGCCCATCAAGGTTAAAGATTGCCAAATAATCAGATTTATAACTTCAAAGCACCGACAAAGTTAATGCATGAAGATTCCTGCCTTCTCTCCAAAATTACATTCCCAATCCCTCAGAACTGTGCTAACACTGCAGGTGATACTATACCACCAAGGCAAGGTCACTTCTGCCCTACTACTGTAATCTGCTATTACAGACTAGGATAACCATCACTCCCTTTCCTCCCCATCCAGGAATTTCCAGACCTAAACCAATTTGCATTCATCACTCCTAGTCTGATTCTTTGCCTTCTCCATGCCTTACACCCTTCCCATCACCTTCTCCCCTCCCCTTCTTACAGCAGGGGATAAAATTACTAGCTCATCAGAGATGAGGTTTTATAGACTTTCAAGTTCCTGAACTGGATTACTACAAATGAAGAGGAAAGGTTTCGTACAGCTCATGTCATCATGATGTTGTCAATATACATCCAGTCAAGTGGAGAAACATAACCTGCATCCAGTTGAGAAGTGAACTCCTTAGTTTTGTTAGCTGAAGGGCATGTTGGGTTTTGATTTCTGTTTTTCTTCTGAATCAGCTTTTCAAAGTCTCAACAAGGTCCTTGGAGAATTAAGTTCAGTGAAGATAAGATGGGAGTAATTAGAAATTTATATTTTTGCTTTTTGTCACACCAACGTCATTACCTGGTTATTTTAAACAGATGAAATTACGTATCTCTTGAACTTTTAGAGAAGGTATCTTTCAGATGGAAAAGCAGGATAAACTACTAGTCTAATTCAACAAGAGCCTTCAGCATCAGACTTCTTGCTTATATCAAGTAGGAACAGCAACTACGGTTATGTGGGACACATATTGAGAAAGTAAGAAAATTACAGCCTGAAAAATATTCCAGGCTGGAGCTTTTCAGCTCTGTTCCCAGCTGATAAGCTGGTCCAGCTCAAGGCTAGAGAGAATTTCTCCCAGGGTGATAATTTGGTCAAAATAAAAAGGAATTAATAACAAAGATAGAACACCTGTTGTGGTGTGTGACCAGGCCCTGGGAATGGGGTGTCTTCTCTCTGAACCAGTCAACTTTACTCTACTCTTGGAGTTTCGAGTCATGCTATAAAACCAAGTGTGTTTCTGAATAAACTTGTCTCTTTCTTCCTGTCATGAAAGACGACCATGTAGCTGTGCATCTTATTTCCGCCACACTTAAAGGGTTAAAACCCCTTTCCACGGCTACAAGGTTAATGCTTATTTCTGCATTTTTTAAAGTAAATGTTATTATTCTTAGTATAGTACCTTCGAATGATGAAGCTCAGTACCTTGCGTTATTCTATCAGATTAAAACATTGAAAATGGAGCATAATTGCATGAACTG
The DNA here is from genome assembly GCF_052056855.1 of Sturnus vulgaris. Taxonomy (NCBI): domain Eukaryota; kingdom Metazoa; phylum Chordata; class Aves; order Passeriformes; family Sturnidae; genus Sturnus; species Sturnus vulgaris. Next base: position 29,466,715 of record NC_142244.1, read on the forward strand.
TGGCTTTTTAGACAGGTGGAAGCAGCACAGGTAGATCCAAATTTCTCAGTATACACACTATTCCTGCTCTTACATATGTCGTGCTTACTGTTTCCTCCTTCTCTCTGCTTCCACCATAATCTTATCCATTCTACCACATTTCTTATCCTTTACAGGGGTTTTTCCACAACGAAGAGCATGAGGAGAAAGCCACGGGCAAACTGGGGAAGAAAACAGTTGACAGCAGGGTGCATGAAGACAGTGATGGGGCAGCAGGGCTTGCTTCTTTCCCCTTCCTGCGTCTTTCCACTTCTACACCCAGAATGACTCATCACATCCACTCACCTCCACCTGCTGCACTGCTGAGCCTGCCCTGAGAACAAGCTCAGGCTGAAACCTTGAGAGATTCAAAGCATTCTTCATCCAGCAGCAAAAACACTCTTTATTCTGACCCTCTCCCACCATAAGAAAAAGGCTGGACTCCAAGCACAAGGCCAGCAGGCACATGCTGAGAGGACTTTCAGTGTGATCCTAGCCAGCTAGGCTTGGTGCCTTGCAGAAACAGCTGCTTGCACAACAATGAAGCCATACCCCCTAAAGTAAGCTTTGCAAAACTTACCAAAACAAAAAGGCTCAAGACCACAGAGGATGTCATTGAAATAGCACCTTGCAGGTTACCAAGGTGCAATGGAATCACAAACCCTAGCATATTTAGCACATTTTCACTAATATTGTTACTAAAGTTCCAATCCTAGTATGTGTGGTTTGTCCTAAGCTTAGTAATTAGTCCACAAAATAAAAGCTGCACCATATCTTCTCTGTAAAACTCCTGAAGTTGCCTGACCCATTCCTCCAAAGACAGATTTCAAACTCCATCAATCACAAAAGTGCTTTTAACACTATCCTGCTGTCAGCAAAACTATTAAAGAAACTACTCTCACAGAACTGACTTTAACAGATCTATGATAATTCAGGCATTTTACAGAACAAAGGCCAATTCCTACACCCATCGTGCCCCAATATATCATAAATACATCAGTGCTTGGAGAAAAAAGTAGTGCAAAAGGGGCTTAACTACAGAAGTCTGGGCTGAGAATCTGTCCACGCTGGTCATCAATAGCTACCCACCCATGTTAAGTCCATTTTTTAGGCAAGCAATTTAATGCAGAGGTAAATGTCAACAGGGATCACAGTTTTCCTCATTTACGTTTGAGGGGTGGATTAGAACAAAGCCCCAGTCTCCTCCTCCTGTAAGTCACGGCATATTTACAGCACCAGCAGATCTAATTTGGGGTGGTCTCCACTTTTAGCACACCTGTTCATCTCAAAATCACATGATCATGACCTTTAATCAAAAAATAGAGGACAATGCCAGCAAACAAATATTATCTATTAAATACCTGCATCTATGACATACCAAGAGCTTTAATGCCACAACACCCACCATCCAGTTCCTGCTGTCTCATCGATGACTGCTGAATACTTGGAGCCCAGCAGGTCAGAAAGTCCACATACCCTGTCCTGCTACAACCTCTACCAATGTGTCAAACATACATATGCACAGAAGCAGTTCTGAGAGTTAGCAATTGTAGAAACACTTCAAATCTATAATCCAAAAACTCACAGAAACACAGATCAAATACTAATTTATATATTGCTGACGTTCTCAGACTCCCTAAGGAAAACAAAAAACAAAGAAAGAAAACTAAACAAACAAAAAATTGGTGATACCCATCAGCAGTTTACAGTTCAAACACAGAATTGCTGCTTTAAATACCCTCACCCTCCACCCCTTCCTTATATCTCTTCCTGCTTTCCATTCACAGGAATCCCAAAGGGAAAACCCAGCAGCTAAGTACCTATACAACCTGAGAATAACGACTACATGTGCACCATGCCACACAAGGACATGAGAAGAGGAAACTGCCAGGGGGACCAAGATACAAATTGCTGTTGTATGCACTTCTGCGCAAATTGGCACGTTGTGGCTGCATCATGCTCTGTTTTACTATATAACCAGAAGGAATCAAAGGCTCCAAACTCAGCTAAATCTTGCTACCAAGATCCACAACACTGCTACACTTTTCACTGTTTTTCATCCTGCAAAAATCTGACAATTAAGATCCTGAAGCACGAAATGATGGAGGCGCACAGCCATGCTGCACCGCAAAATGTTCCTGATATGCTGGCCTGCAAACACCCAGAACAAGTCACAGGCACAAAACGCTTGTGTCAGCTGTATTCTGTCCAAAATTTATTACTGAGCACAGCGACCTTCAGCCTTGGCATGGGCACAGAGCAGGGCAAAAAGTGTCAGCTCTGAATGCGGCAGCAGCAGGCAGGACCTGCCTGAAGAACCCAGTGGGCAGAGTGTGCTGGGCTGGAGCTGGAACCAGGCCACGGCAAGCTGAAGGCACAGGGTTCAGGCAAGTGCAGGTGGGGCCACCAGAACACTCCTAACCTGCAAACCCATGATTCATTAACAGCTTGACTGAAATTAAAAAAAGGGCAGGGGCTGCAGGAGTCAAAAATACGCTTTAAACTAAAGATCCAGAGTAATGAGTGAAACAAAAAAATCACACAGCTACCACGAAGGTGGGCTAGATTTCATTAGCCCCTTCAGAACCAGAGATTTGAACCACAACCACACAGTAATGAGTAAGCTCATGGGCGTACTGGATGAAAATCTGAGCTACTAACACACACCTTGTTTACACCCTATTAATTCCTTCTATTCTATTATTGCCCCCAATAAACTCAGGCATTACATCCCTTCTCAGGAAGAGACCAGCTGCTCTCCAGTTCCTAACTCTTCCCCCAGGCAGTCAGCAATGGCAAGTGCCATATTATGTCATCTCCACTCCAGGCTGCTCTTTCCAATGCAGAACAGAGTCCTTAAGCAGACAACTTGATCTTCATACACTTATTACACAGTTTGCTATAACTGGAAACAGAAATAGGTTATTTGTGTTAAGAGATAAAACAAGCCTTGATCTCTCCTGGGAGAACAGAAAAAAAAAAATCTGACTTTTCTTTCGTTTTCTTCCTGTATCTCAGCAGTTAATTGAGCAGTGGAAGACAAATTCATTAGCTCACTGTTGCCTCTTTGAATGGAAGTGGAGTTTAAGAGCCTCTTAATACTGTCTCTAAATTCCTTCCAGTTTTGGAAGCTTGAGACTAAACTTTGAAGACAAACTGATTTCCAGCATCACATCGCTTCTAGACCACAACCTGAAATTCTCAAAATAATTTTTAAGTGGTTGTTTCAAATACTGTGACCTGATGAACAGCTGAGTTTTACACTTCCATTCTACAGCATCTGCTGTGCACTGCCAGCAGCAAGTCCAGATGCAGGAGGAATTGCAGTGTATCCAAGATAAAAGTTAGAGAAACAGAACTAAGCCTGAAACTCAGAGAGATTGTTCAAGTCCATTGTAAGACTGAAATAAAGTGCAGTAGAAAAAGAACTGAAAAGTATTTTGTAAAAGGCAGCTCTGTGCTTTCAGAGATAATAATAGCCATTCTTTTTCAGTGGAAGCACAGATGATCTTTGTTAAAACACTCTTACAGTAAAAATCCTTTTCCTTTCATAGACATAGCAGTCAGATATTTTCTCATGTTTTGATTTTTAACTCTTCAATTAAGAAGAAAGTATAAAAATGCCTTTAACATCAGTCCTCAAGGAACCTGCAACATCCACAGAACCTTACACCTGCAATCTTAACCAGAACAGGTTGCAATTAATTTACTAATCAAATAAGTTCCAATCTCCCACAGGCATAAGGCATTTGCTGGGTTGCTAATCACTATGTTATTAAACATTAATGAAATGTTTTATTACTCTTGGCCTTCTCTTACACATGATGTAGCAGATGTTTCATGCAAACAGATTCCAAAGGACTTGCAAAACAAAATTATTTCTCCTCACTGTCAAAAAAGCCTTATTTATTTAGGGAGCAGGTAAGTGCTGCTTCCAATGTTTATTTTTCCTTTGTCTCAGGCCTACTGCTACATGACATGAGAATGCCTGATGTTACAAGTCATGGGGGGCTTTTATTTCAAGCCAACTGACTCCCTCAGACCTGAGAGATTTGAACAAGGTTCAAATCAGAAGACACAAAATAGGGAAACGGCAGGTGAAGACTGAGCCATCAGTAGTAAAAGTAGAGTTGAACCGCCAAGTGCAATAAGCCTGCAGATGATTATTTGCTAAGCAGAATTAAATTTTCAAGAAGCACAGTTTCTTAATAATGAGCTCCCAGATAACTAAGCTTTTAAAAGGTTAAGCATTCCCTGCTGAATTCAGAGGAAGGTTGGGCAGCTCCTCCTCTGGGGCTGGGGGAATGGGAGAAGAAATCAGCTCAACTCCAGCAGTGAAGTTAAAACTGGAACTTACACTCCTTACCTTATGCACCTACACAATAAGCTATTCTCCCCAAATTCACAGTGGGTTCCCCACGCCCTGGTTTGCTAAGTTTGCCACGAGCAGATAACGAAATCTATTAGCTACTGCTGTAACTAAGAAAACCACCACATGTGAATACCAGGTCTAAGATAAACCTAAAATAATAAATACCCTACCAAATTTCAGATGATAGCCCCACATATAAGAATGTTTCAACACTCCTTTGTAGTTTATATAGAAAACCAATTCAAGCTTCCCCAAATACGTATCTTCATATTAAAAGGCAGCAGCACATTCTTCCGAGAGCTGCAGAATAATTTCACTGGGTGATGTCTGCTAGATACAAACAACCTATCATACACTTGGAAAGTAAAAGCTAGCTATGTCAAAGTACAAATTTACAATAAGTTGTTGAAGAATTAATGTTCCATATTTGATAATACAGATTATCAGACTTCATGCTTGAGGGTTTTTTCTTAGTCAGCATTAGGGCTTTTCAAACGCTGTCCCATTTTTCAAGCAATTATTTCCTTCGGCAAAAAGGTGTCACAGCACTAAAATGAAAAGATTAGGAGATCTTCACATTCACTTCTAGCCTAAATTGGCCCAATAGAAAAAGTACAGAGAAAAAATAGTTTTAGTAACTATATGCATAACAAGGTGTGCTTTTTAATGACAAATTAAAAAGCACAGACACAGCTATGATTAGACTCACAACTTTGTCACACTAAAAAAATAGAGATCTCCAAAATAAAGAAAGGTACAGAAAGAAATTATTTCATATATCAGGTGAGCATCATGAATTTAAAGTGGCACACTTTTAGCAAATTTCAAAAGGCTACACTACCACCTCATGGGCTTCCAGTTTCAGAGATTTTCAAGCACCAGATCAAGCTGGACTAACACAGGGCAGGGGCAACCTAATTATCATGAAGCCCAGTTCTTCTTCCCCCAGTATGTACAAAAATCATACAATGACAGAATGGTTTGGGTCAGGAGGGACTTTGAGATCATCCAGGTCCAAACTCTCTGCCACAGGAAGGGATATCTCCCACTAGACCAGGTTGCTCAGAGCTCCATCCAACCCAACTTTGAACATTTCCAGGAATAAGGCATCCAGTTTCCCTGGGCAATCTGTTCCAGTGTCTAACCACTTCCACAATGAAGAATTACTTTTTAACATCCAATTAGGTTAGGTTAAACCTAACCTCCTTCAGTTTAAATCCATTCCCCCTTGCCCTGTCATACATGCCCTTGTAAAAAGTCCCTCTCCAGGTCTATTATAACCTCCTTCAGGCGCTGGTAAGCTGCTCTAGGATCTCCCTGGAGCCTTCTCCAGGCTGAGCAGCCCCAACTCTCTCGGTCTGTTTTCATAGGAGAGCTGCTCCAGGTAGCTTTGTGAGCATCCTGACTTCCATCTTGTGTCCAGAATAAAACGAGAACTTGCACACAACCCTGTAGCAAGTAAATGGAAGAGAACTGCTGGAAACAAGGGATTGATGGAACAAAGATTACTTGGTCAGACCAATCATCCAAAGGTTTGTCAGCAGCCATCACCAGATGATTCCAAGCAAGTTCCTAGTCATCTGGGACCCTAAAACCTGGAGACAGGACATTTAACTTCTCTTCACTGAACCTATAAGTTGCTTCCAAAAGTACAATCGTAAAAGAGAAGAGACTCAATGCAAGTCAATCACAAACTATGTCAGAAATTTCTTCCTACACCACCTACCACCTTTTCAACAGACTATGCATTCTTTTGTGTTTAAGACAGTGTTAGAGAAGATTCTCATAAGCTAATTCATTAAAACATCTACTGTTAATAATAATGCAAGTAGCAAAACCTTCACTGACCTTGCCAAGTATTTCCCAATACAAGATCTTATTTTCACTGATTAAGGTCTCCCACTACACATATCATGCAGAACAGACATGCTGTGGAGATGACCTGGAGTTGAGTAATGATCCTGCCCCTCTACTCAGCTTCACTAAGGCCACAGCTGGAGTGCTGTGTCCATTTCTGGGCTCCTCAGTCCAAGAGAGACATGGAGCTCCTGGAGTGGGTTCAGCAGAAGGCAACAAAAATGATGAAGGTACTGGAGCATCTTGATTATGAGGAATATCTGAGAGGGTCTGGGCCTGTTCAGCCTTGAGAAGAGACAATTAACAGGAGACCTCATCAATATCTGTAAGTACCTGAAGGGAGGGTGTCAAGAGGATGGATCCAGGCTTTTCTTGGCCGTGCCAAACCACGAGACAGGAGACAATGAGTAGAAACTGATGCACATGAAGTTCCACCTGAATATGAGGGAAGGACTTACTTACTGTGCTATTAACCACGCTCTAGAACAGGTTGCCCAGAGAGGTTGTGGAGTCTCCCTAACTGGAGATACTCAAGAACCATTCGGAAGCAATCCTATACCATGTGGTCTGGGATGACACTGCTTCAGCAGTGACCCACTGTGGTCCCTTACAACCTTGCCCATTTTGTAACTCTGTGAAATAATTTCCTTGCCCCGCATTCAACCAGTGAAAATATCTTTTTCCCATTTTGTTGAAATCAAACTCTCTACAAAGGGTGCTGAGACCCTTTTGCATTCAAAATACCAGTGGTATGAAATAATGAAGATTATTTCCTGCTGAGGATGTGATACTGCCTATCTTGCTTATGTAAGCAAGACAGTATTACTCCCTACACATTCTGCACACAAGATTAGGTTAAAACAAGAGTCACTGTATCTTGTGCTCACTGTATACTTATATTCAGGAAAATTCAAATAAATTTTAAAGGTGAATCAGTTAAAACTTTCTACATTGTTTAACTGGACAGCTGAATTCAGAAAGGTTTCAGACATACTTATTTCTCTTGGCAAGTTTATTATCTACTCAAGAAGTCAGCTACAGCATTATCATCCACAAACAGATCCATGCAGACAAGCCAGCAGGATAGCATGCCACAGCTCAGTGCTCCACCAGGAAGGGACTTTCTACTACCACCTGCACACGGCATTGTGCTTTTGGACTGTGTACAGGTTGTTTCCACTAGCAAAGAGGATTCTTTCCAAGAGACTGTCTTCAGTTTAAATCCAAATAAGTCCTTGCGCTGTTTAGCCTTCTTGCTAATTGATAGCCTTCATGCTGCCACAGAAATTGTTCAATGAATACACTGACTCTCTTATGCTTCCAACACTCCAGGGAACCCTCAACATGCCCTAGTATTTCCTCTGTCTCATACTATTTTCTTGTCCTACTAGATCTGTTAGCCCTGCATGAAAGCAGATAACCTTTATGCCTGTTACGCAGTTACAGAAACAGAGTCATTGCCTACCTGGAAATCCAGCATACTATCCGCAAATCATGTCCTTTCCTGCCCTTATATTGACTTAATAATAAAAAAAAAATTAAAAAACAAAAAACCCACAAACAAACAAAAGAAAAAAGAAGATAGTACCAAGTTCTTGACTATTTGCTGTGGCTCTTCAAATGCTGATTCCAAGCAACCTGTGTGGTTTCCTGCACATTGGGAAAGAATATTTCCATTTCATATGTTCTCATCCTTCTGCTTTTGCAGATATCTAAATGACAAGTAGATAGGGTTAATCAATTCAGTATAGTCATGGAAGCTCCAGGTCCCACAGGACAGGCAATTCTAATATAGGTTACTGTGATGTTGCACTACTAGAAGAATCTAACCTAGAAAGACTATGGAACTACTTTTTAAAAAACTACAGAGCTTCTAATACCATTGCCTCAACCAAAGATTATTATCTGTTGTTATAGTTGTTACCACCTTCTAATTTTATAACTCAGAATTGCTCACTATTTATAAAATATGTTCAGTAGAGCACTACAAAGAAAAAAGGAATTCTTCAGAAATATATGCTCACCTTAGTTCTCCTGCTCTACATTACATCCTGTTACGCCTGCCAGACTTCATTTGAAATGTGCTTACAAAGCTGCCCAGCATCAGAAAACAAAGCAAGTCCATCCACATAAGATACTGAACTGAATCTTCCATAACCTTCTCTAGCCCATGCACTACATTTTGGAGTAGCAAACTGCTATGTCCTCATTTCCACACCTGCATACTTACAACTAATTCCCATGGTAGTAAGCAACACATCTTTTTAAAGGTTCCTCTATTTTTTAACAGCAAACCTGAATTTTCCACTAAAGTGTCCACAGGCAATGTCAACATCCACTATGAAGTTTTACTCTAAAAAGGAAAAAATAAAGGAAAAACCTTTTTCTGTCCACTTGCAAGAAGTGCAACCGGTGGACAGCACAGCAAACAATATTCATGTCTCACTACAATACCCAGATAAGTTGCAATGTCCCACTTCAGGGATCAAGCAGCCTGCAACAAATTATCTCATTTATAAACGTGCTTACACTGTTAAACTCATCTGGTTTAAATGAGATGCTGTGCTCAAGCCCAAAAAACCTGGTACAACCTTCATGACTCAATGTGCCTGCTGAGATTAAAGGAAGATGAATGCAAAAGGGCCTGCCAACTCAGTCTGATAAGCAGATCCTTGGACAAATCTTTGAACGAAGAAAAAGAGGATGAGTCTTTGAAAGACATGAACTTACAGATTCTGTCTTCATCACTCGATAAAGCTTAGGAGGGAAAAGACCGAGCTGTTTTTGAAAGGGTGATTTTTGAAATTAAAAAAAAACCCTGAAATTAGATACAGCTGTTGTTTTCCACATGCATAGTTATGCTTCAGTGATTCAGACTGGATATTTATATTTTGACTAGTTAGCTCAGGACCTAAGCAGTCCAATCACCATGGCTAGGCTTTCAAATGAACAGCACAAATGAAGATGTGAAATGAGCATCTTTGTTGGGCCTGCAACAATTACACCTGGCTTCAATTCTTAGAAGAACTAGAGAATATAGATGTCTGTAGTCTGCTTATTTGCATCATGACACATATAAAGAGTCTCCATTACTTACCTCAGTTCACTGTACTAAGCACTACATAAACAAAAAACCACCCTGAAGAAAGCAGACTGCCTTTTCCTTAGTTAAAAGTCTGTAACATATGATAAAATATGATAAACATCACACCTCACATTTCACCTTAAAGAAGAGTCCCTTTTTTGCTCCTGGCCAAAAAAAACATTACAAATGTTGAATGATCACTTCTTTGATTTCACTCATTATATTTTAAAATAAGTATCAACACTGTGCCAAAGCATCAAGGATTGTAATTAGAATGTTCCTTAATAGAGTAAGTTTCTCATTACCTTTCTAGAAATATTTCTTATTTTGGGTTACTACATGATACAACTCTTACAAAACCACTCAAATAAAAATCAGATTCATTTTTATTTCCTTGATAGATCATACAGGAGAGTCTAGGTCATCCAACAAAACCTCAGTCTACATTATCCTTCAAATTTAATCTTCCAGTGTTCCAAATGGGCTATATTTCACTGCATAATGAAGACAGAAAATGTAATGGAAAAAACAAAGTGGAACAAAAACCCCAAAAAGCTTTCCTCAAAAACATGCAAAGTAAAGTAGAAGAAAAGTAATTCTTTGTATTGTGTAGGCTGGAAATAATTCCACTGGTCACAAACATCTCACCTTCTCAGTCATCAGGGACCAGGAAGTATCCAAGTCACACGAAAAGAATGGCAGCATTGCTAATTTTAGAATATGCCCAACAGCCTGAACGGTCTCTGTACTTTAGATGCTTGGCAAAATATTTAAAAGAGCTTCCTTTTATTATTTTCCCATGTCTTGGTACTACTTTTCCAAGAAGCAATGGGCAGTGCCTTTAGCAGCAAAGAAAACAATTATCCATTACATGGCTCTCCAAGTTCTGAACACTTCCCAGGAGCATGCCCTTTGGTTATAGTGTCAGGTCTACTCGAGAAAACAACTGGAAAACAAAAATTACTCCCACATTTTCACATTTACTTAAACCTTCCTCATTTTGTTTGCTGACTTTGAGTTAATCCTCTTCAAGGAAGAGTCACAAATTAAAAAAACTCAATTACAGCTCAATTAAAAGGTTTTAAACAACGCCAAAAGCGCTGAACTACAGCGCAGTGCTGGAGGGCAGGGCAGAGCTGTCTTGGTGACACATAAATGAAAAGACCGTCCTCTTCTTTGCATCCAGGAAGCCTCCACTGAACAGCAGGTGGATCTCTTCTATCCTTTCCATGACTAGCATTTTATACGTTATCCCTTCTTTCCCACCAAGTGTAATAGCTGCCACAGCAGGATATCTGAATAACAAATACCGAGCTCAAAAAGGACATGGAGTTTGCCGCTGCCTGATTTAGCAGCCATCCATTTTAAAGGCAAAAAAAGCCAGTGTTCCCTGGCAAAAAACAAAGACAAATTATTTAATTATATATTCCAATCATGCTCCAAGACTGGAATGTTGCACCAAAGTAAGCAAGTAAGAGAGCAAGCAAGAGCCACAGGTAGGTAATGTCGCTAGGTATAAAGACTGTTTATGCTAAATCTTCCATAGCCAGGCAATCTCAGCTGTGGGACTTCCAAAAGAGAATACATAATGGTACAACCAAGAGCCTTGAACTATCTGCACGCACCAAACATCCAAGCAGTCTCAAAAGCACCATTTTCATCCCATCAAGCTAATTCTTATTTATACTCTATGCAATACTCTTTTTCCTAACTAGGCGACATGGGTAGAAGGTTCCTCCTGGGACACCATTTCCACCCAACACCTGTATTGATGCCCAAGCTCTCAAGAGCATTAAACCATCCTGCTCTCTGCCTGATCATTACAGCTTCTACTCCAAAATGAAAAAAAGATAAAACTAGCTTAGAATTTAGATATAGCCTCATACACAGTCAACCACAGTCAATCCCTGAGCTTCAGAAGGACTTCAGGAATTTTACTGTGACTTTTTAGATGACCAAATTCAGGCTCCATTCACAAAATAAAGACTGCCCTTAATTCCCCACTTGCACTGGTTGCACATTTAGAAAGTCAACTCCATTGCCACACTATGACTGTCAGCCATTAAATATTTTATTTTTAATAAGAACGAGAACTCAAATCTGCTCAATCATCTTGTAATCTCCCAGCCTCAGAAATGCAAAGATATAGAGCCTCTATGGTAGTGATCCTGAAAGGCTGCCAAAAGATCTCACCATAAAACACTACAAAATGAAGAACATTAAAATCAATTTTTACCGTTGTTACACAGACCTAAAATCCATGCTATAATCAAGGCTCTCTCTAAGTAGCAAGTGTGACCCAGACATAAAACTGCTTAATAAATATAAAATAGAGAGGTTATCCCTATTGCCTGCAGAGTTACCGTTTTGCTATGCCAGTCCTTCTCAGGCACTTAGAGGCAGCAATGTTAAAAAGTCAAAGGAAAGGAAATTATATTTCAAAACTGAACTTAATTTGACCATAATCAAGAATTCTGCAACGTCCCAGTACACCCTTACAGTTATAATATGCTATCAGTATGTGGGAGAGTTACAGCTATTTATGTGCTTTAAACTGCATTTCCATAGCTTGATGGGTTTGGAATTCTTTTGAACGTCACTCTCCACTCTGAATGTCATTAATTCAGGATAGCATCCATTTAACCTGTGTCTCTCAAAACAGTCTCTAGCTAATTTAGGAATGTACATATAGAATATGTATTTCATAGCCTATATAAAAATATATGCATTTTATGAAAGTCAGACATATACTATCACTTCCTTTAGAAGACCTGAGAGACAAAGAGAAATAAACCAAAGCATAATTGGAGCAGCTGAATGAGTAATCTGAAGTAGTGGGGCAAAAGACTTTTTATAATTGTAACGTATCATCCGGCTCTTTTTTTTGGTCAGTAAATTCACACAGGACAGACAGGTTTAATTTTAGTCTCAAGTTATACACTAGAAGTGAGCAAGAAGAGAGAATAAAACAAGATAGCTATTTTGTCAGTTAAGTCCCATCTTGGTCCTAGTCTAGAGAGTACCACAGAAAAATTCATGGAAATAGAAAAGCTCAAAACCCAAAATAAATGCACCATTTAAACTGTGGCATGGATCTATAAAAAGCCTCATGCAAATATCCATGGGGCAGGAGCAGAAAAACCCTCAAGAGCTCTTTCGATTCCTCCCTTTTTAAATAACACACTCCTAGGGCCTATTTCCCTACTAACATGTGGGTTTCCACATGGGAACGTGTGGAAACATTTCTCAACACACACAAAGCCACATCTGCAGATGAAGAGCATTTCCTCATCTTTCCTAGGCCAGTTGCGGCTGGATGACACTGCATTCCATGGACATTAATTATCAGTCCAAACTCCTCAGCTAAAATGGAGAAAACTGAAATCAATGCTCATAGCACAAACTCCATTTCATCCTATGTGCCAAACTGAAGACCTATTTTGCATTAACAGTTATTATGCATCCAATTCAGCTGTCAGATTTGAAAACATTTGCAGGAGCAGCCATACCTACAAATAATTTTATTATACAGACTTCAAAATAATACAAAGTTAGAATATGATTCTTGGCGTTCTTAGATCTTCTAGTGTGTAAGTATGTCCAGGGAGGTTACAGCTGATACAATGAACAGTACACAATGCTTTCTTCAAAGACCGTCAAAAGCAAGGGTAAACAGATTTTTTACCCATTAGGAAAGTTTGAGAAAATCGGTTGTGAGTGAGAATTCAGATCTCTACCCAGGCTTTTTGGTTGCTGTGAACAGACAGGCACTGCAACTGCAATTACAGCTAATGAATTGGCTCAAATAAGCTTCCAGGAGACAGCCAGATCAAGTACTGCTGTAAGAAAAGCTATTATCTTGGTAAATGTCTCTCATTATCAGGCTAAACTAAGTTGGACCAGAGCTACAAATCTGGCCTCTATACAAGAGTTAAAGCATAGATTAGAAAAAAACTCTCTGAAAGCAAACATAGCCCTCCAGCTGTTTAGGAGATGGAAAAAAAAAACCTGAACACATGCCCAGGCATCTCCCATTCTGGAATCTTATCTGATAGCCTCAGTCTTAAGGAGGGACTGCATCCCCTTAGATGAGGACAGCTAGGAATTCAAGGGCAGTTTTGATCAGGCGTGATTATCTTTCTACTGCTGCTTTTACAAATGTTTGCAGTATTTGCTGAAGTCACTGAAAAGTATTTTCAGCCTTCCATCCCCACCTGTGATACAAACATAAACCATCTCATTAGTCAGAAGACAGATCTATTGTTCTAGTGCTCTTTCTGGCTATTTAACAATAGAATTAAGGTATCATTTACAGAGTAACACCTTCATGATAGTGTTACGAACAGTGATTCACTATTCCTCAGATCTTCAAAGTAGCTATGATGTGCAAGTTCTCAAAGATTTAAAAGAAAGGTGCTTAAATGTTACTAATTCTCATCACCATGTTTTTCCTTTGTGACTTTTTAACCCATGGGTGATTCCACATCAACTGAGATAGAGTAAATAAAGGCATTCTTCTAAGAGAAGGCCTTAGAGATTAATGTTTGAATATTCAATGATCCTTAGCGATATGAGAGAACTCAGCTAGCTCCCACATAGATTCAATTAAAAAAAGAAGTTCAGTCCTTAGTTCAGAGATAACAAGAGGTCACAGTGAAAGATAATCATGAATACATCAGAGCAAATCCAACATCTAGACTGTATTCAAGACTTTAAACACTAACTTAAGATGAAGATAGCGTTCATTCTGAACCTCTGTGATAACTTTCAATTCCCTTCTAGGAGTGAAGTAGGAGGGAAAAGAAGGATCCAGAGTGACCTCCGTAACTACCAGAAAGGAGTTTGTAGTTAAGTGGGGGTTGGTCTCTTCTCCCAGGCAACCACCAACAGGATGAGAGGGCACAGTCTCAAGCTGAACCAAGGGAGGTTTAGGCTGGACATCAGGAGAAATTTTTTCACAGAATGGTTATTAAACTTTGGAATGGACTACCCAGGGAAAGTGGTGGAGTCACCATCTCTGGAGGTGTTCAGGAAACAGCTGGATGTGGTACTTAGTGCCATGGTCTAGCTGACAAGGTGGTGATCAGTACAAGGTTGGAATCAATCCTGGAGGTCTTTTCTATAACTTCAATATCCACTTGTGTGCTTGGAAGAAAGGGTCCCCAACTCAGGAACATAAAAATAAAGAGTCAAGGCTTCTGTGAGATATCCAGCAGTAACAATGGCTTCTCTTCAACTGTACCTTCAACAATTACATGACAAAGCTACGATTCATGAGTCTGGAAGATGGATCTGCTAAAACATTAAAAAGCAAGATGATGCACACATCCTGTCTGAACCTAACTAAGGGAAACCAAACCTGCACTGAAGAGACAGTGATACCACTTCCCTTAAAGCTTTACAACTGGGTTCCCCAACAAATATCAAGAGGCTGGGTGTCAAACTCCTGTCTGCTTGTCACTATATAGACATGACTATCCATAGCACAAGCTTACAGACTGCAAAACAAAACTTGTTTTAACTCTTCTTTCAGTCAGGTTACCAGAGTAACTTGGGTACATCCCTCCTCAAAACAGCTCAGATACACCAACAGTGGCCTTAACAGACTGAAGTTCCCTGAAATGAAGCCTTTTCTTCCAGTGTAATGCTACTATCTGTTGCATCTTCACTGGCTATGTATAACCAAGAGCTAAGAAACAAGCTAGGGGGAAATCAGATTAAGTGGAACTAATGCAACCCAATTTGAAGTCATATTCTCACAGTGGTCTGTTAACCACTGAGATTCTGAGAGTAAAAGATGCAAATCATTAATTAACAGATCCACTTTTTCATATGCATATTTACAGAATTATACCTTCAACCATAAGCAGAGACACAAAACCTAATATGAAAAAAATGGGCCAGCTTTAGATTTCTGAATGCTTTAAAGAGAAAAGTCTCTTGAAAAGTTAACAGAACTTGAAAACCTAAACACCTAGTAATTTTTCAATGGAAATTCTTCCTTGTGGTTTTACATTTTTCATGGGAGCTGCTATGATCAAAGTTGTTGTAAATAAGTTAACACAAACAGCAGATATGGGCTACTTCAAAAAGGATCCTTTTATACTAAGCAGCTTGATGTATCTGAGGCAGGAACTGAAGGAAAGCTGCTGCTTTCAGTAGCATTTCAAGCAGCTCACAGAAGTACACACACCAGCTGAGAAAGAAAGAAACCAGAACCTCAACACAGACTTATTTTTCCATCCTGCTGCTTTATCGGGCTTTAAGGCTCAAATTAACACTAAGACTTTACATATTAAAAAACCCAAACAAACAAAAAACAACAACAAAAAACCCAAACAAACAAAAAAAGATCAAAACACAACAAAAAAACCCCAAACCAAAACAAAGAAACATTAAATATGCAAATACTCACAACATCTATTCCTTCCATAACTAAAAATAGGAAAGAGCACTGCCTACTATTCAGTGGCCTCAGCTTTAGCAATGCAGTGCTTCACATTTATGGACCATCAGGGCCCTAGTTTGACATCCTCTCACACTACAGAAAATCTGCATATTTAAATAATTCAGGCAACTAAGTCAAGGCCACACACGGTTGGATGGCTAAACCAAGGCAGTCCCTTAATGATTTGACAGACTGGATGGCATGAATGGTTCCCGTTACAGAATTTGGCTTTCTCTTGCTGCATCCTTTATGTCTGTGTGAGCCATTAACAAGAAATGTGATGCCCAATCTAGACTGTTTTGAAAAGGTGCAGGAGTACAAACTCTCTTCATCACTTAGATTTCAATAGCCCAGTGCTAAAAGCAGAAACACCAAGTACTGCAATTCAGATACAAGAAATTTAACTACTTATTCTCAGTCAGCTGTGAAATATTTCTAGCAATGCACACATTCACTCTATTAATATTTCTTAAAAACCTTAATGGAATGACAGAAATAAAAAATAACTATTAATACTAACAGATCACTTTGCTTATTATTGGTTTTCGCACGATTAGACAGCAACATGACAGACTTAATCTGAAGAATATTCCAATGAAAATGCTAGCACTAAGGCAGACCAAGAATTTTTATGCTACCAGTATTTTCTTTTCAAGCATCACAATTAGGCTGTGTGACTTGAGGGCCTACACTAACACATGGATGAAAATAATTGAAAATACTATGAATCTTTTAAATCCACCTATTGATGCTTTGCATAAGAACCTATTATTATGCATTTGTGGGATAGAAGCAGAAACACAGTATAGATCTGTGAAAGCCACATCATTGTCTTTTGGAAATTTTGCCATTTGAAAGCACTTTGGCCCCGAAGTTTATGTACAGCTGCCTTACACTATTTTTCAAAGAGAACCATCCCTCTCACTGCTGCTAAACTTTTAACTGAAAACAAAATCCAAAACCCACCACTCCAAAAATATAACTTCCATAAGAGTTAGTTAATTAAACAAATAAATAATTTCACAGATTAATGACAAACAGAACATAGTTTGTGAATTACTCATTTAAGTATTGGGTAATTGCCCAAAATGACATTATTTAATTCCTCACACTTATTATGGAGAACTAGTTTCCTGAAGGCAGAACTACAAACTGAAATTAAGCATAAATCTCTAGGTGGTACTTTATTTATTCCCTTCAATGACTTACTACTATTCCTACAAATACTATTGCTGTACATAAAGCTGAACTCTAGACACACACATTCTAAAATCCAGAACAATTCAGAGATCTCGTTTAAAGCACAGGCATGCAGGAACTGCAATGTCAAACTGAAGAACCACTGAACTGCAATGAGGGAGTAGAAAGAAGGAGCATTGCAAACTATCTTTACCATCACAGAAACTGTAAGACTCAACTCTTCAGCACTGACTTAACATTCAACTTCGTTCTGATCTGACCGATGCTGGGAGGCTGAGTTGTCATAGCAATGGAAAAGGAAAAAAGAAAAAAAGGCAACCCCTCTCTGGTAATTGCAGCTTTCAAGCTAGCTTTAAACCTGGAAAAAAGCATCTCAGCTGCCTGACAGAGATCTAAAATTGGCAACTGAGGCGCATATTCCAAACCAACACAATAACTGCTCTCCACATTCACAAAATGCAGCAAGAGCCCAGAAGTTACACTCTCTTGGGACTTCCTAAAATTTCTGAATCACGTCCTTTCAGTTTCAAGACTATCTGCTGGCTCTTCTCAAAGCATTTTTTGAAGAAATCATGACTAAGGAATTATACTTGTACCAAGTACACATGTACCAAGGCAAATACATCACAATAGACAACCACAGGGATAAGAACGCACCAGCCAGAAGCATAAAGCAGAAAATTTCATTCATGATTCAAGTATCAGGAAGCAACTTTCATACATTACTTTCCTCTTGTTGCTTATCCACCACTGGGATCAGAGCAGACTGGTATTTCTAAAGTGTCCCCTCCTCTCTTCCTTCAGAAAGCGATAAAAAAATCAAGCAAGCTATCATCACGTTTGGCTGCCTACAGTAAGATTGACTTTTCCCCCTCAATAATTGCTGAATTGGGAGTATGTATTAATGAGAAGGGAGTGGCAGATTTCCTTAAGGAAGTCCCCTGACCAGGCCTTAGATCTGGACTCGAGCAGCCAAGCAAGTATGGCAACAGCCCAGATGAGCTGCACCCACAGCTCAGCTCTCTGAACACGAGAGCTGGTCTGCTCCTACAGTGCACTCGAACCATTCAGCCAACAGACTTTCAAAGTTCCCTCTTTAACTGGTAAATTATGTGGTCCTGCATTTACTGCCTAGATCAGGCATTCCCAAAGAGTGGCACACCCTGAAGTAATTGTTTGCTATTCTTAATATAAGATAAATCTGTCTAAGTTCAAAATCTGTCCAGGCAGAGGCTTCCATCCAGCCTGCAAGAATTTTTACCTCCTGCCAAAATAGCATACACTTCTAGATCAGAATGTGAAAGGAATGGAAGGACTAAACTGACAAACAATGGGAAAAACTAGGGAGCTCAGACCAAAGGTAGATGATGCTGTGCAGCTAGGAGAGAAGTTTGTGATAACAATATGAAAAAATACGTAACTTGGGTACTACTGCATATGTGATCCATACAAATAAAGAGGTTTATGGAAGTATTTTTAAATTAATGCTATCTAACTGCAAACCTACACATGGAGTCAACCACTAACTATACCTGGTTTAGAGATATTGAGACTTCCAGGTATTGGATGTTCTCAGCTTGTATTATCAAATGTAGACAATTAATTTAGAGTCCAAACTGGAAACACCCTACTTAGCTTTTCAGTTTAGCTGTTTTGCTTTAACAAAGAAAGGGCTTCTATTCAAGAGATGTAATTTTTCATCACTTAAAGAAACACTCCAAAATAAAGATACATAGCCAGATAACAAAATGTCACTGAACCAACTACCAAAACAAAAAGCAATCAAAGACCAACATTTTACTCTAGATGTCCAAGAAAAACTAATTTTTTAAAAAAGTTAGATGCCACAAACTATTAATATCTGACGGTCAGGAACTAAAATGCTTGGCCAAGTTTTCATATTACACACTGCAAAACTCCAGAGTTACAAGACTAAAGAAATAAAAGATTCTTGTCAAAAGAACTAGCTGACATCTACCAAGCATGACAGGGTATAGGAAAGATCCCAACCCTCCCCCTTAAACCTATGCAATGGGAAGAGACCAAAAAAGCTCCTTTTAAGTACTAGGTTTAGAATTTGTTTTTCCTTTTCTGTTTCACCTCTTCTTTATTCTCCTAAAATAAGGCATTCTTACATCATATTTCATGCTTCCCAAGTACTAATTACCTTCAACCCATAATACAGTCCAGAAATAACTCAGATATAAGCACTATGTGAGAACTTTATATGCCTTCCTCAATTAGAAGTAAACGATTCTGCATTACTTTAAATGTATCTTTCCCATTTTTCAACTAATGCATCTGTGATATGCTGATGCCTGCAGTGATAGCATCAATTTGAAGACTTGAGGAGAAGACATTCACTAATGCCTTTGAAACACCTCAAAACAATGCTTTTTTCTACCAAAAAAGGACACAAATGACAAACATTACCAGTGAAACTAGCTGTGCATGAGGTCTTACTGTGAAAACCAGAAATGTTAAAACCAGTATCTCTGCTATCATGCACTGCTTGCACAAGTTGATCTGCAGGCCACCTGGCTATAAGGGAAAGCAGTCAAGCACATTAAGTATCAAGCTGAGGACTAACAGAAGTGATGAGGTGGCTTATGGTTCTTAACTTTTATTTGGTTTAAAAATCGTTAATAAAAAGATTCCTCCGTGGAAGGCTACTTGTTTAGAATTAAGGATGACTAGCCTATTAAAATCACCAACACACTTACAAATCAGGTAACAAGAGAAGTAAGTGATCTTCAGGCCAAACTGCCCTGGGCTCAGTATTTGTTATCTTCTTGCTTGGCTTTCACAATTTCTGATTTACTCAAATATAGCCTTCAACTTTATAGGTGCAGCAGCTAAGAGCAAAGGCTTCTGTTCCTTCCAGCAGTTTAATTACTAATGATTGGAGAAGAGTTTTGCTAGAAAAAAGTAACCTTAAGACAAGGCTGTCCCTTGTTTTCACAGCTCACTGTCTGGGAAATCTGATCTGCAACTTGGAAACAGTACATCAAATCAGGATTCTTAGCTTCCTGATTTGCACTAATATGAATAATCATAGCAACTCACTGGTTTTCTAATTAAACTACTGCTTTATCATAAGCCATCTGTTTAATCTTTAGTCCCAAAAATTTTTATGTGTATTTATGTGCTCCAACGAAAATAAATTAAGAAAAACAAAAACACTGCCATCAAAGACATGGAAAAGGAGATAACATTAATGAAAATACTATGAACTTAGGCATAGGCTCACCTTAAATCTTTTATCCTGCAGGACTTTCTTAATGGCCACAAGCTCTCCTGAATCACAGAGTTTGGCTTGATACACAACACCAAAAGATCCATTTCCAATCACCTTGGTGTCTGTGTAGCTGACTTCTTGTGGTCGGTCCGGACCTTGTCCAGGAGTTGCCACTACTGTAGTCACTTT
This sequence comes from Sturnus vulgaris, assembly GCF_052056855.1. Classification (NCBI taxonomy): domain Eukaryota; kingdom Metazoa; phylum Chordata; class Aves; order Passeriformes; family Sturnidae; genus Sturnus; species Sturnus vulgaris. The sequence goes on from NC_142244.1 coordinate 29,487,122, forward strand.
GCTGCCATCTTTGTCTCCTGCAAAGCAAGAGATGCACAAATAATCAAAATACATGCATAGACAAGATGAACAACAAGACTAAAACACAGACGGGTAAGACAAAGATTTAGATCAGCATATGGACTTCAATATTGTAGAGAAAAATACAAAACCTCTGACAAAATGCAAAGGAAACTGAGCATGTTTTTTACCAATATATATTAAGTGGTGACAATTTTTCATTTAGATTATTGCTAACAAAAATTTGCTCTCCAGAAGCAAATAATTGAGCAACAAAATGTAATGCAAAAAGAAGCCAAGTATTTATCCCTACATCTGATTATCAAGTAAGTGATATTAAACACAGTGTTGTTTGCATTATCAAAATGAAACATTTTCCCATATTTTTCCTATAATTGAAGAAACCAAACTGCCAGTATGAGCTCAGATCAGCACTCTGATCTTTACAGGCATTTATCTAGCAACAAAAACCAGGAGCACTTTAAGTTTTCTACAAATCCACCCACATGTAAAGCTTCAGCTTGCAGCACTAGGAATCTTAACCTTTGTCAAACCTGGCTGTGTGCACCTTAAGCAAAACCTAGGCTGAACCACATGGCACAGCCCTGTTCCTCCCTTCTTCCATGCCTGGACTTCCTTACAAAGAAGGGAGGCACTTGCTGGGGCAGGGGAAGAAGGGGGAGAGGGATGACAACAGCAGGCACTTGGCTGATATCTCAAGATGAATCAGAACACAGCCAGGGACAGTGCTCAGGATGCAAGATCGCAGTGGAAGCTGCACAGCTGAATGTGCTTTGGCACAGATGCAACAGCAGTAGGTTTTACTGGCATTTTCCCAGCTGCTTTCCCACCAAAAGACGCAAGCCACTATCATCTACCTAAAAACAGACTCTGAAAAGGAAGCTTATCTCATCTCTACCCAACATGCAGGCAACTCCTTGTGTCCGACTTAAAACACATTTGTTTGTACAGCCCAGCACAATGTTTGCAGCTTGTGCAATGCTGCAACCTCATGATCATCTTGTGTACCAAACTCTCCTCTGCAGAGCTGCTGCCTGTCCAATCCTCAGCCACTTTCCACTTACACACCTGATCGCTCTTATCAAAGCCTAATATTCTGCATTTGTCCCGACTGAACTGCATCCAAGGTTACTGAACTCTCTTGCCAGCTTATCACATCCTCCAAACACAGTCACTACCCAGAGATCCATTTCCTGATGCTACATGAAATTTACCTAAGAAATTGGTGAAAACTGGTGAATCCTATTAGATTGTCTAAAAGCCCTGCAAAAACCCATAGAATAGCTCATCCTGTTTTTTCTTGAACCGTCTGTTATGCTCAGACAAAATAATCAAATCATTTTGTATGCCTTTCATGGGATTTCCCATAGTCCATTGTTTTTCTAGATTTCTCATGAGAAAATTAGTTTGAAAACTTCAGTCAAAATGCCCAGATCTACTACTACTTCTGCACTTAGAAGATTCAGAAAAAAAGAAGGTGGCTTGACATAATTTCCTCCTGAAAAATCCACATTAACTACTATCCATCTCCTATGTTGCCTTTAAGGTTCTTACAAATTGTATCGTTTTATTACAACTACTCCATGAAACGAATTAACAAATCAAATATAAATAAAGTACATTCGTGCTAAGGGTGCCGATTACTTGCCAAGCAATACAGAGTAGGTATAGCCCTTCTGCCTAATAGCCATGAGAAGCTGAGATGCAGATTTATAAATTTGCAGAGAAAATGGGGCAGGGGGTAGAAAGGAACACTAGACAGATGAATGTCTTACAGGGAGAGAGAGAGAGAAGCATAAACAGAAGCATACTAGCTTCATGGAGAATTCACTCTCCTCTTTGGTAACTGCAAAAAATAAAAGGAAGGAAGCCACAAATACAAAGAAATGTTTTGTGGTTTTTATTGTAAACAAGCTCAAAGTGTAACTCTCATAGCAGCGATGCATTTTATTTGCCCAACTATTCTATGATTAGCATTCTAACTCATCAAATATACAAATAAGTTAAATGTGCTTTACTACAGCAATCCGCATCAAATAAAAGGTAAATCCCCTATCTGCTCAATTTTGAGGGGCAATTTTTTTTTTCTTTTTGGCAGAGTTCACTAGATCAGAGTATTGAGATTATTGTTAATGAGTTTTATTCTCCAATTTTCCAAAAATCAAGACTAATGAACTATTAGAGATAAAAATGATTGTCCCTTTAGTAGCATCTGATATCAAGAAATCTGCTCTAAGGACTTTCTTCAGAGCTGCAATTCTCTCAAAAGCTTCCTTGTCCACAAAAGCAAACCCTGAATTTCAGGCCACTTCAAATGTTTTGTTCCAATGTGCAGCCCACAAGCTGCAGCCATCCAGCCAACTTTTCACAGGTCAAATGACAAACCAGTCACCTTTAGACACTTTCCTTTAAGTCCACAGGAAAAGGGCTCCTAACTAAACTTTCTGAAATCAGAGCTTAGTTAAACACCACACCAAGAATTACTTTGTTTCTTTACCAGAATTTAGAGAGCATTAAGCCTCATAGAGCTTTCTCCCAGCTTTCTGTTTTCAGGAAACTAGTTTTTGCAAACCATCCACAAAACACACCATAAGGACTCCAATCTTTAAGCCTGTTAGAGTTTCAGTTACATTCTAGTTCAGTATTGTTGAACCTGAAAGGACTACAGGCATAAAATTCACCTTGTACCCTTGACAGCTTTGACCTCCAACAATAAAGCATCCCACTGCTGCTCCAAGTACATAAATAATGTGTTTGTATGGTGGCAACATCCAGAGACCGCAAGCCTGTTTTGCAACTCCTTGCACTACACAGATTTAAAGTACCGCTCACAAGATGATACATAGTTCAGAATGGTTATCCAGTTTTAATTGTCTGGACAGCAAGCGCCAACTTGCCTGCCAAGCAGCCCATAAAGGAGTTTACTTAACAGCTTTCAGAAATGCTGGGTTTAGCCTCAGCACGATGGAAGATAGCAGAGAGGAAATAGCCCTGTCTAGCAATCTTCAGTACCTCCAAACAGATTCCTAACAGCAAACACCAAGAAGCATTATACAGCAACTCTTAAAGAGAAACCTAGACAGTTCTCATCTCATTCCCTTCACCTCTTATTTTGTTTAGGATTGTCAAACTCCGTGTCCCCAGTGGATAGGCAGGCACTGCCAAACACTGAATACCCTTGACACCTTTGACTGTAAAATCCACAACAGAACTAGGACATTAAATAGAAAAATTAAAGAAGGAAGGACTAAATAGCACAGCTCACATGAAAAGCATCACTAGTACATGCCCAGAAGCTGCTGCTTTCTAGGGCCGACAGCAATATGACTGCTTTACTGTAACCAAAAAGCAAATTCATGTGACTATATAACCATCATCTATGCCAACCAGCTTTATAACATCCAGGGTAGAAGCATAAAATAGTTATCACACTACAATACACTTGTACTTGCACTTGGTATGTTTCATAGAAACCTGCTGGGTTAAATCTCTGGTGCTCTCAGCACCATTTGTCAAGTTGTCTTCTTTAATGAGCCAAGCAGCTAATAGTTGCCATAAAATTTTTTACTGCAGAAGCACATCAGTCTCAAAGCAAAAGTTACAGATGGTAAAGTCCATGCTAAGTTTTGGTATAGAGTCTCAAATAGAAGCAGAAGCTGCTCCCGGAGGTCCTAGCAGAGCCGACGTTGCTGCAGCTCCAGTCTTCTTTTTTAGGTGCTGATGATGGCGGCCAGAGAGCAGGAACAAAAGCAAATGGCAAAAAGCACACGGCAAAAAGAACCAGCTCTCCCTAATGCATGTTCTTATATAGAAACTTCTAAACAAGCTAAGACACAAACTCGAACCACCTCTTAACCTATTAGAATTCTAGTTTCTCAACACGCCAGGTTATGTATAAACTGCACATATGGTCTGTCTTGTTCTACCTGAAAAATGTAAGCAATATTCTTCCTGTAGTTTTATTATGTCTAAAACTATGTTCCCGGAGCCTCCACGGATACACTGGTATCTAAGACTATGTTTTTTAACCTTCACTAAAACTTGCACTTCTATCTAAGACCTTTCACTCACAAAAAGCACTTAAAACTCATTTTACTTACTTACTTGCTTGCTTATGCTAAAACTTAAATTTACACCTCTGCTTTATGTGTGAGTGGCTTAAAATACTTTAATCCATCCAAAAGTTTTAATTCAATCCCTGCACGCTGATTTCTCTCTGAATTCTTCAGAGAGACCTTTGATTACAGACTCCAACAGAAACCCTTAAAGCATTTCCTCACACAGTACTGATGTTTAACATCCATGATGTGGTATTTGGGGATTGAGATTTTTTGATGAAGGGTTTTTTCCACAATTCTGATGTGAAATTGAAAATAAAATCCAGACATTTCAATTTCCAAGTGTTCCGATTGATCTAGTTCACTTTCTACCTTTAGCACATCATGACAACATGGGATAAATCACCAGCATTAGGTAAAATCAGTGAAAGCACTGTAGAAAGCAGAGAATACTCATCAGTTTGTGGAAAGAAATGAGCATACTCCACTTAGAAGACTGCAGCCATCAGTGCAAGCTGCAACCCTATTTTGCAATCTCAAAAAAGAAAACAGAAACAAACATGGTGGAAGATGTTTATATTTTTACCCAGGTGAGATTAGTGATCCTGCTATTGGGCAAGCATTTTGTCACATATATACCCTACCAGCTGCAGATTCCTACTATTCAGCTCAACGGTGACCATCTGTAACTGCACTGCATGTATACTTTTGTCCCGTGCCAAATGAGGTGTCATTCAATAAAATTCACTTCAGTCCTCAGGAACTATGAAAAGCATCCTTTGCTATTGATCACCCACACACTCCTTCTACTGAACTGGCCTGGAGAAAGTCCAAAACTATGTCTGTCCTACATCCCTTTAGCTGCTTAGTGTCTGACTGAGCAGTAAAAGCACACTTTAATGTGCAGACAGAGATTTAAGATTCCTTTTCTTCCTCTCAACTATATATGTGTGCCTTCTTCCTCCTCTTCCATGTGTTTTTTACAGTTGAAGTGAAGAAACAATGTATTAGTACAATGATTACAGGAACTTTATTCCTACTTCAAATGCAACCTTGATCCTTTGCACTGTCTACAAACTCCACTTTTTCCTCTCTTTTGACTTTACCTATTTCCTCTTGCTTCTCTCCTCCAGCTGTTACATTCCTCCTCACCAGCATGCTCATGGGCTTTTCCATTAGATATTATTTATGTTGTTTTCTAAAAGAAAACTTCACCGACCTACAGCACACTCTGTACAATGTCTGAGGTCACATAACTGTGTTCTCTTAAATATCTTCACTGACTTGTTTCAAATTTCAGTGTCACCTCCCTATTAAGGTATGGCTCAATATTAAGCCACTTACTTGACTGCTCCTCCCCTTCATAAGGCTTCGCTGCACTGTTTCATCTTAATTTGCTCAATGCTCAATACAGTCAAGGAGTCACTTCCATAGAAACCTGACACGACTGGATCCAGCCCCTGCCGATGGGATTAGATTACAACCAACAGCTGACACAACCATCTAGAAAGAAATGAGCAACCAGAGGGGGATGGAAGTTTATCAGAACTACAGTGGCTCTTCTCAGTCACAGATTATTGGACGGTCAAAAGATCTGACTACTTGGTGAAACAAATGTTTTAAGAGAAAACGTTTCTTGAGCTATCTGCTAGAACCTGGTGCTGATCGTCAGATAAGGCTATGGAATAAAGCATCTGATTTCTTAGATGTTCATGGCATGTGAAAGGAGGTCAGCAGCTGCTCTGAAAGACTCTAACGTGGCCAATGTATGCTTGAGGAAAGACACTGTCAGCAGTAGAAATCTCTACTAATTTTTCTTTTTCTAATTAATTTTTCCTACGTTTATAAAAAGTTAATTTCACAAAGAGCTAATTATTATGAGTCAGGACAGAGAAGAAAGTATTAAAATGGTATTTATGAACCATTTTACTAGACAACTTCCTTTCTTCATCAGTGGACTGCATGAATGTAGTCTCCTACACTACAAGACAAGACTACATTACAAGATAAAAAAATCCTAGAACCATACAGAATCATAGAATGGTTTGGGTTTGAAGGGACCTTAAAGCTCATCCAGTTCCACCCCCCCTCAAGCATCAGCAGTGAACCTCCACTTGACCAGGCTATTCTAAGTCCCATACAGTCTGGCCTTGAACACTTTCAGGGATGGGGCATCCACAACTTCTCTGGGCAACTTGTTCCAGTGTCTCACCATCCTCACAGTAAAGAATTTTTATGTATCATCTCAAGTTTTCAGTTTGAATCCATTCCCCCTTGGCCTATCACCTCGTAAAAAGTCCCTCTCCAGCTTTCTTGAAATGAACATTCATGGACCAAATCAGAAAAACTTAGGGAATCAAAGAAAGGAGTCTTACAAAACACAGTGTGGTTTGATTTTTCAATTTACTCTGAACAAAAGGAGTCCTTGGAATTCCAAAAATAGTTCAGGTCAAAATTTGAACAAAAACCTCTAAGTGTGCCAATCATCACCCAGATAACGCAGATGCGTTCACAAAATATATACACACATGCACTTGTTTTAGCACAGAAAATGTCACTTGACTTCCTGACTGTAACTGAACACTGCAATAAAAGAGCGGCCATTAGACATTAGTTAAGATCAGAAGAATCGCATGATTTCTGCCCAAGGATTTTCGAAGAACTAACTAAGAAGTCTGAGAAGTGATTTTTGAAAGGAATCAGAACACTCAGAGAACTTCAAAGATGGATGGGATGATTCATACAATCCTGTTATTTTGACAACAATTTTGTTTTCAGTACCATACCAGTTACTTTGATAATGAACAAAGAAGCAGTAAGGTACTTCATAGAGACCAGATTGTTGGATTTTATATTGTTAGAGACTACAGGTTCATTTGGAAAAAACAAAAAATAAAAAATAAAAACAGTGACACACAAGCACTGTGACTTCTGTAGGGTTTCTGACTTGCCATCACATCCCAAGTTAATGTAGAAACACATATGCAAAAAGAAAAGTGATTATTAATCAAATTATAATACACTAGACCTTAAGTTTAACATAAAATATGAGGTGCCACCAGCATTAACTTTTGCCCTCACACTTACTGCTTTTATCAACAACCAACCTGAAAGGAAAGCCATGTAGTAGTAAGATACAAGATTTAGAGCTATATACAGGGACGAGATCAGTGAAAAAGCAGCTGACCTTCCTTAGTAACCCCAGTGCAAATAAAGCAGAGGAATCCAGAATCCAAGATCATAGGCCATGCAGCCAAGTCAAGTAAAGTCATCCAAAGAGTGGAGTCATCAACTCTGACTTGCAAGACATCTCAGCACAGACAGAAGCACATATTGCTACTGAGACCTAAAGCAATCCTTAGGTGTATAAGCAGAAGTACATCAGATAGAAAAAAAAAACAAAAAACCTCTCTGCTACTTCACACCCATTGAACAACTACTAGAATAGCGTGCTCAATCCTGACAGCTGAAATTCAGCACTGGTAATTCAAAACACTAGAGATTCAGAAAGAAGTCTCAGACATCATAAGGTCAGCAAAAATACATTACTTTGAGTGAGACTTAAGAGCGCAAACAATTTAAATCAAAGAGAAAGCTGGAGGATTATCTCTAAAAGGAAAAAGGAACAGACATTTCAGAGAGCTCTGATCTGCAGGTGGAGGACATATTGCAAATAATGACTAGAAACAGAAACTGCAAGAGTTTGGGACAGAACTGTAGGTAGATGAAAGTTAGAAAAAAAAAAACTTCCTTATTAAAAACTCTAAAAGATAGGGTTATTTTCACAACACAGAATTTTATTTAAGACTGCAATTTTTTTCTTAAACAAAAAATATTGCTGAACTGTAACTGCTAGGCTTCAAATTAGAAAGCATGCACAGGATGAACATGATGTCTCTTAGAGTCTTAAGAAGGTCACAAAAGTTCAATACCCACATAAATAATTTCTTTCAACTCAGCACTAATGCAATGGTGTCGTAACGCTGTATTAAATATGCTGCTTTCCACAACAAATGTGCATTCAATTTAAACAAAAACACAATAAAGTGAAAAATAATGAAAATGTGAAGAGTAACCGATCATTTCTTGGCTTTATTGCTAATGATCAAATGATAGGCACAGATAATTATGTGTCAGTTAAACTTCAGCTCAATCCCAAGACAAATAATCAGGACAAATTTCAGCAACAACTTTCAAGTCAAAGACCACCAAGGGAAAAGGCTTCCATAACACCCTGAAATCAAAGTTGCCATTGCCTCTAGCTGGACACAAAGGAAGGAAGTAAAAGGAAAATGTTCATTCCACTTGTACCAAACAACAGCGTTTTTTACAAGTCAATGTCTTGAAAACCCTGCAGAATGCAAAATCCGAAACTTCAAAAAATGGTAGCACTACATTTCCCTCAACAGTTTCTAACATGGCAAATTTGAAGTACTAAGTTTATGCAGGAAAACTGAAAAATGAAGCAAAAAGCAAGCAGAATACCAGTGACCGACTTTTGCGTAGTGAAATAAACTATCCTATCACTACAAAATAGGAAGTAAACAGTTCGGAAAGATTATATAACTTTATTATAAAAATGGAACTGTGTAGCTCAACTGACCTCTTTTTAAGGTCATCACGTCACTAAAAAAGGAAAAAGAAACTAAACGTATTTCCAGCTGACTGTGACAAGTAATGGCATGCCTCATATGGCTATATTTGATGTAATAAACACATAAAATTACAGCAAGATGCAGGTACATTTACCCCCTAATATTTATGTTGAAAAAAAACCCTAAAAATTTAGCAGAAGGAACAGCATGTGGATTTACTGCATCCCAGTTCAGACATTCAAAATGCCATTGGGGCATCTTTAAGTCTTTCTTTAGAGGTAATAAGAGACTTTTGGAGGGGGTATTCAATTCACTCCCTTTGAAAGCTTAATGCTAAAGACTGTAAACAAAACTTTAAGGAATAAGCAAGGCAGTGAGCAGGTTCCAGAACTTTCACAGGATAAGGCTGTTAAAATGTCCACTGGAAGGTCACATTAAGTTCTAAGACATTGACTTCCTACAGGTTTTTATATTTTAACCACAGAAGCCAAAGTGAGAACAGCATGGTACTGGCCACACAGCTGTGCTCCTCCACTCTAGCATAAACTTGACTCTAAACAGTTTAAAATACAAAACAAAAAACCCAAGAGGAAAAACGATGGGAAGAGCCCTGTTGATCTAGCCCAGATGTCTATGACCTCCCTGGATCCAACTGGCATATGGGATTACAACAATCAGCTGCTTACATTGGCCACCATGAAATCCCAGCAAGTTAACACCCCACAGCTTTATAAACCAAACAGCTGAATCCAGAAGGGATATTTACTTGCAATGCCTGAAAACAAAATTCATTTTGCTATAAGCTGTCCCTCCTACCACCGTGTAAGGTTGTGCCCACACCTTTCTGAGGCACATTTAAGGTTTGTGTTAACCATCTCATTAACACAGAGCTTGCTTCACATACTCTGTCATGGCAAACACAGACCAAAACTGTAAATTGCTAAAGACGAGAGCTGCAGTGAACACTCAGGTGGGGAAAAAATTCTGCACAATTACCTTAGGGAGTACCACAAAAAGTATTTTTTTTTCTGTGACTAAACAAAATATCCGCAAGCATGCTTACACTTATATTTCTGCTTTGGAAAAAAAACACAGAAACATACAATTAAGGTAATCTAAACACTGGCTGCCAGTGGGGTTTCATAAGCAGTCTCATGCTTGTTAACAAGTTATTTTTAGTAGGCACTCTTTCCGTTCTCCTCTCTCTCCACCCACATGCAGAAGAACCCTCCCCACAAAAGCTATATAAAAGCTATATAGCTATATAAAACAACTTTCAATTTAGATAACGTGATTCCACAGATAAGGAAGCAAGTACCAAAACGATCATAACAGATTTTGTTTTTATAACCTGAGATCAAGTCATTTCACCTCCAAAAAGCTTACAGGTTAAATGCGGCACAAGAGACAAGGACAGAGATAGGGAATGAACATAAACAGTATGACGTCATTTTAGCATAAGACTGTGACCTCAGTAGTATTCTCCTTTCGAGCGCTGAGTTAATTGCTAGCTGAGAGATTCAGCCTAAACAGTACTAGGATTTCTCACTTGAAGTTTCCTTTAGTTATTCTTTCCTCTTATATTATCAGAGAACATGATTTAGCAAATATTTGCCAAAGACAGCTATGGCAGTTCAGCTGACACACAGTAACTTATAAACCCCTGTAACTGAGCCCTGACATGCAGAACCCCAAGTTACAAACAGATTGTGTTTATCCACTTGTTAGTGCCATTCAACAGCTGACCCTGAACGGGTCTATCGGTGTCTTCTAGCAGGGCTGATGAGCAAATCCATTGTTAGTCACCTACTTTAAGACCACAGTCAGAGACTCCAGAGCTCCCACCCCTCGAAGAATACCAAATAATAAACAGCTCATCTGGGGAATTCCCAGGTGGTCTACAATCTTCCCATCAAAATACCTGGTATGACCTGCAAACCTCTCCCTAAAGTAGTTTCTTGCAAACTGCTTAAGTAGGGAGGCTGTCTAGTTGGTGGAGACTGCCTGGCTCAGCTCTAACTGCATTTGTTTGAGTTTTTGAATCCTGTTAAATGTACATGTCACCAAGACAAGCACACCTCTGACCCCTGAGGAACAAACATCACACCACTGTTTTTCCCTTTTCATTCTCTTTGCATCCATCAAGAGTTTTCAAATGTGTAAGACCATACCATTAAGCAAAACGCCCAGAAAGCCACCTGCAGTAGCTTCAAGTTGCCAAGACCCCCCTTACCACATACTTGCACAAATTAAGAACATCTTAATACATCTTAGAGGGAGTCTCTATTCTCCTACTGGAGGTTAAACAAAACATCTTTGAATTGTGTTAATTAAGCAGTGGTTAAGTATGAAGTGTGAATAGGACCCCACTGTGCTAGGCACAGCACCAGAAATAAGAGACAGCTTCCTGGCTGGGAGGAAGAAACCAGAAAGGAAATAGGCTAAAGAAAGAAGAAAATAAAGCAAAAGTAAGCAAAACTCAGGTGAAAAAACCCCAAAATATCCCAACTCCCCAAAATGCTAACATCAAAAAGTGTGGAGAAGCAGAAGCAAGAGCAGGGAATCAAGGAGAGAATTTGGAGCAAGACTGTAATCATATTAATACTGAACCCACTAGTGAGTTCTCCAGGGGTGTGAAACACTTGCTGTCACCACTTACACAGTCAGGCCAGGCCAGCAGAGCCTCCGTGTAGCTCTCTGTGGCCTCTGCAAGCCTTGTCAGACTGTGGAGAAAGAAGCAGGGCACAAAGCAAGCAGCTCCACATCTGCTGGAGTCTTCTTGGCACGTCCCTTCTGCCACACTGTGAAGTCAATCCTTATCACAAAGGTGCACCCTCAAACCTTGAAATCTAAAAATGAAGAGCAATTTCTGTATTTACGGGTATCATAGGTGGACTTGGAAATCCAGATGCAATGAATAGTAATACCCACTTAACCTGCAAAGTTTTGCCTGGCAGGGCAAAGGACAAAGCTCTCCCCTTGCGAGAGCCCTGGATTCTAGCACATTTTTCTGCTTTCTGGATATCAGAGGACTCCCCTTCGCAATTTCTCCTTTCTGTCAAGTACTCCATAATTATGTCGTCCATTAGGACCTGACATGCTTTCTTACTCTTCAGCTTCACTGAACACAGCACAGAAATACAGCATGTACTTGTTTCTTGGTCATAGAATATCAAGACAGCCATCTTGGACCCAGAGTCCAGCCCAGACAGATCAAAATCACAGTGAGAAACAGACTGTTTGGAATCTGAGACAGCAACCAAATCCCAAAGAGAAAGACAGATGAAGCTAATTATGGAAATGCATTTGGTGACTATGTTTTAAGATTGGAGGAGGAGTTGCCAACTGTTCAGAACCAACACACACCTTGGATAGGAAATACAGTGAATTAAAAAAGTCAAAAATTAGTAGTAGTCAGTCTAAATCCCTAAAATGACCGTCAGCTGAGGTTGAACACCATTCTAAGACTGAAAGAGGCATTGCAGCTGCTTCTCCAGAGGGCGAAATCAAGTTGTGTTATACTGAACAATTCATGCTGCAGAGCACAGACCACCTTTAAGAGACTCCACAGCCTCCACGCTCATCTCGAATTACTGCTTTAGATTGTGCCACAGAACAGCACAGGAATGGAACAAGTCCTTTTAGGTTAAAGATGGTTTTAAATTCAAGGAGAATGTTATCTCAATTAACATTAAGAAACTGTAGGCATGCCATCAGTGCAATGAAGATATTTTCCATGGCAAGAGTAGCTATCTTGGTGAAGGAGCTATTATTACAGATAAGGCAGAATTTTAGAAGCCAGATGCATAAGCTATTCACCACTGGCAAGTCCTGCTTTTGAATTTTACTTATTTTTTTAAAGTAGTAAAAATAGTAGAGCAAGAAGAGCAAGAGAACTAAGTGTTGGACATCTCTAAAGCTATTTAAAGTAACCAGAGAAACTACAGCTCATTTTTACATTATATGTAATCTGATTAAAGTGGGGGCTACTGCTGAAAAAAGATGGCCTTACTTCCCACTTTCATGTTCCTGCCATAGCAAATCTGGCAATCTCATAGCCTGAGGATGAGTCAGTTTAGCCTACTGATCTGAAAAACTAATCCATCTCCAAAATAAAGCAAGCCTCAAATCAGCAAGCTGAACTGACTCATCTTGAGGACAGGCAGTTGCTAGATCTGAGGAAAGGAAGAACTAGGAACAAGCCCGTTTCTTACTGCCTGTACTCCCAGGAAAGCCACACTAATTATAACATAAACGCACACCCAATGGCACGGTGGAGCTGCAGCCTGTGGAGGAGGCTGCCTCCAGAGAGGCAATCCTGGCCCTCCCGCCCCTCCCCATGCCCTGACACCGCACTGTCCTCCTACCAGGTATCAAATCACAGCTGTCTGAAGGTGAACTGTATCCCAGCTGCTTCCGGAGGAACAGAACTGCCTGCCTAAAGCAATGTGAGCACTAGAACTGGCAGAGGAAGGAGATGGAAGCAGCCGGAGCAATTACTTGCCATGAAAGCCTGTTCCAAGGGCAGGCTGAATCAGCCAAGCGGTGGGCTTGGGTGAACCAAAGTGGAAGCACCTGGGCACCACATCCTCTGCCTTCTCAAAGCTCATACTGTCAAATAACTGAAAAATATTTGTATTATGGTTAAAAAACCCATTACACAGACCTTTATTCTGGAGAGTAACTATATGCTCTTAAAATGCATGTTTTAGATAACAGAAAGTATAATTTTCTCCTATAGCTTCTTAAACCTACTAAGTAGTTTATTTTTCCTCTCTCAGAAACAATACACCTACTTCAATACGAATTTTTCCCCAGTGAAAGGACAATAATATAACCCGAACTACAGAAGACGTCTCCAAATATTTATTGCAATATACAGATTTTAATAAAATCCTACAAACTGGGAATAAGTTTTCTCCAGAAAGAAAAACATGAATTAAAGCAATATTTCTCTTAAGAATGAGCCCAGACATCTGGGGATTTAATTCCCTTCTGCCAGCATATGAGCAGACAGAGGCTTTCAGAGAAAAATACACATACAGCTGAAATTTTCAAACTGTTCCTGTAATTGTTTGTTAAGGAAGACTGATGAGGCTTGAAATCCTAAAATAGAGACAGATATCTGGAAACAGGGAGACGAGAGGACCATTTTTTAAAGCAAAAATTCCTCTCAGTTATGCTGGTAAGAGGAAAAATAAGCAACAAAATCAAATCTTTCCCAAATTCTGTTGCTTTCCCTACTGGACAAAGACAGTATCACTCTAGAAGATATCGCAAAGCAGAAAATAAGTGATACTTAGTAAAAGATAAGCCTAAAGACACAAGAACAATTTTTAAGGGAACAAGCATTTATGTTATATATCTCTATCTATCTATCTATCTATATATATATATATATCTGCAAAAGTCATATACCTATCCAGAAGGGGCAGTTTTTCAAGGGCTGCTGTCCCAAATCTCTGTAGGTTTTGAAGGCACCTAGGCATTTTTGCCACCAATGCAGCAAGTTTTCTTAATTACAAGCTTGTTTGTCTTGGAAGGAAGAGAAAACAGGTCTCAACACTCCTAGCTTTTCCTTCTCTTCTTGAATATACCCTCATCCCAGGAATCTCCTGCAAGATAAACCAAGTATTATGAAGCTAGGACCGAAACAATGGAGCCTAATATTTCTCTACTCTCTTACAGCTGGAGAATAATGGCAATGCTTTATCTTGGTACAGGTAAGGAGGCTACTTTAAACACAATAACAGACATCCATCTCAGAGGAGAGTAAATACAGAGGAACAATCTAATGTTCTTGCAGACAAAGGTTCATTACCTGCCTTAGAGGATAGTAAGCAACAAAGCACTTTTAAGAACACAATTCCTTTATTTTAAGGGCTCATATTTAAAAAATACTCAAATATTATATTGTTCATGATAAAGAAAGCAGATAACAGAGAAAGCATGGCTTCATCTACCCTATTTTCCCTTGTCTTACAGCAGTAAATAGTATTTAAGGAAGAGTGTAAAACAGGACAAACTTGCAGGGATAGCTACCCCAGCACACTCTCCCAGACCTCAGCTATAGGCGACTTGGGAACTTCCTAAGCCAGAGACAGTATCTCTGGATTTTTCTCCCTGAATTTCCAAACCCAGCCCAGGATCTGAAGATAATACACACAGTAAGCCAACCAATCATTTCTACATAGGCATAAGGAGAAGGGACATCTCTAAAGCATATCAGTGTCAAGACTATCCAGTAGAAAGCCGAAATTTTATCTCAACATCCACAGTAGCAAGTAGTGACAATTCTGTTCAAAGACCAGGATGCCTAAGGCATGTGTCAGCTAAGGCATATTACCCAGCATTCAGGCATTTTTTATTACATGGGATTAGTCTTCATCTTTCTCATAAATTCATCTTTAATTTTCCAACTGGACAGAAACAATATAGTCTAAACCAGTGTCTTTAAATAGACTAAACTAAGATCAAAACCACTTAGCATGAATTTGGGAACAGGAAACGGTCACAACAACATAAAATAAAGATCAAATAGCAGTGACTAAGAGTTGAGAAGAAAGTAATTCTTGAAAAGGAGCATATAGGATATTCGTGAATGCTTGCGTTTTGGCTGAGACAAGAAGTCTTGAAAAGAAATTATTTTCCCCAGTAGCAGCTACTCAACCACAAACCCACAATGAAATTTCATTAAGACATTACAGCCTGGCACTGTAGGAGAGATAACAAATGCATAAATCAAACTTATCAGAGAAGGATTCTGGCAAAGGCAAGATGAGACTCATCATCTTAAAAAGCTATGTCAAAACCCAACAAAAAGCAGAAAAAAATACTCGTGTTTCAGCTTAGATAAAGTTATGACAGAGTACACTTTTTTTTCTTTTAGTAGAAATATTCTTCTGAATAAGCATGTTTTTGTAACAAAGCAGTAATTGTCCTTTATCTGCCAAGAAATGAATCTGAGATTCTGTTTTTCTTTACACTTGCATATAAGAAAACATCTAATATTTCACTTTGGATCCTTGATAAAAAAATCAAACAGCCCTACAATTCAGTGTGCAATTAAAAGAGCCAGATCTTTTCCCATTATCCTCCTTGAAGCATGTAATTGAGTTGGTAAACAACTTTGTAATTAGTGGTAATGTTTGCAAAACACTTATTTTCTCTGCAAGAGGACCTGAAAATACAATCTACTTTTTCATCCAAAGACTGCTCCTTCTAGTCTGCCACATCCAAAGACTGTGACAGCTAACACGACAGACACAAACTACTGGATGTAATGCCTGCATCACAAATGAAGCAACAAAGAAAAACCTGCAGATATTTTTATATATTGCTCTTGATCAGAGATGGTTAATGTGTGGGTTCATCAAAAGTAGATGGTGGAAAATATTCAAATCCAAATTCACCCCATTTCCAACACCAAACATTATGGCAATATTGACATTACTCAAAGATGGAGTTTTTAGTTTAACAGTTGATCACCATCTATCCCAACGACAGATCTTCACCTACCTTCACTCTTAGCTCATTTACCAGGGCAGCAGAATCATTCCTCAGAAAACTTGGATCAGATGAATAAATGGGTATGAAGTATCATACTTGTATAGGATGAATAAAAATTGGCTTCCTGCACAATTCCAAGTACTTCAGAAGGTCTCTTCATCACTAAAGAATCTAGACGCCTCAAAATTAGGCCACAAGAGCAGAAAGCCAGGGCATTTCATTACAGGAATTAGAAATTATATCCAGAGGACAAAATGCCCTTACAAGACCTGTGGCCTTTAAGGCTTGGAAGCACAATGTGGCTTATGCACCAAGAAAGCTCTGTCAAATTAACTATACAGCCACTTCTTAAAACCAAGAAGTTCATTATTTCCTTGATATATTAAAACAGAAAGATCTACAACTAAGATAGGAGCACATTCCCCAAACACAGGGAAGAAAACTGTAAACAAAACCACTAAGTATTTTGGGTCTTCATGCTCATTTAAGAAACACCACTAGGTTAAAAAAAAAAAAATTCAGACACCAGAACAAACAAGGATAGCATGCAGAGATTTCTGCACAATTAAAAAAACATCCTGAGAATACCACTGCAGTGGTTTTCAATAGAACAGATTAGATACACACTGGTTTTTAATAGTTCTAAGTACTCAATTAAATTTCACAATCCATCCACCAATCATTATAGATTATAGATCACCATCAGATATAGAAGTCCCCACAGAATACACACAGGACAGAGCAACGCAACATTGTCTACAAAATACATTCAGTTTAATCTGTGGCCATGATCAACACAACACAGACAATCCATCTTTCAGAAAACCACCTTAAGTTGGTCCAATTATGAGAAATACAACATTTAACAGGATTTTTCCCTTAGACAAAAATTGGTGAATATACAGATGCTTGTAAGCTTCCAGAAGACAAGTTGAGCTCAAGGGCTTCACAGCCATCATTCCCATCTCCAAAATGATGGTTGAGTTTTGGCACTAGAACATCTCCTGCAAATAGATTGTCACATGCTGATACAATATATTGCAGTTTTGCACATTGTATTATTTTAGCTTCAGCGTCAATGAGAGCAATCTGAATGCAACATAAAGGTTAATTCAAGCAGAAAAGCAATTTGCTGTCTCCCGTATTTCCTAGCAGGATTCAATAATGACTTACTGCCTCCAATACAAGTCTTTCTAGACCAAAGCAATGCTACAAGAGTTCAATATTCTGTCACCATACCCTATGGCCACAAGTCAACATTTACTGCATATTACATACCTGCACTTAAACAATGACACTGTACCAGAAAAGGGTAGCAGTGAACTTCACGAAAATAATAGTACAATCACCACAGCAGCCACAACTGCGAAGCAATTTTTTATGAAAAACAGGATTAGAACTCCTAACTTGATGGGTTTTACAGAAGAACTTACTGGTTGATACTGTAGTTGCATGTTGCTTTTGTCTGATAGCTAAAAATCAGATTAAAGTCTCCCACATACTGTGACAGCTCTCCCCTCTACCATAATTCATCACACACTAAACCATGCTCATGAAAATGTTTGTGTAGCTAGCTCTAAATATCAATGAAGAAATAGAAAGCAACCTATGCTTTTTAATTCAAAAAATACATTTGCAAGTCTAGATCATCTCACTAGTTGGTTTCACAACACAGTTGTGGAAAAAAAAAATAGCATGGGGATAGAACTGGTCATGGTCAGACAGCCTTCCCCACTAGAAAAACTAATGTAAATCTGTACCAAAAAAAAAGAAAGGCAGCAAGAGGAGAGGGGTTTGTTAGTCTTAACACAGACAATTCTTGTCACTATCAGAAAAAACCTGTACGCACAAGTGCTAGGAACGGATCAGCAATTGTCTTTTTTTAATTTCACCAGAATTAATGTGACTGGAACTGTAAGTCACATACATATTTACATGAAGCCATCTGTCCAGTTTGGGTCTAATATGCCCTGTAACACATTGTAGTTAAAAATCTGCAGGGCTGCTCTAATTATAACTGAGTTATAATCACTTCACATTATCAAAACCTATGCTTTTGGGCACACTGGGTCAGGACAGGAAACCTCTCATTACTTGAAAGTTTTTCTGAAATTCTTCAACAACTGGCTCTCCAAAAAAATCCTCCAGTGGGAGTCTCTAGGGGTACAGACGGTAAATGCAATCTCCATCCATGGCAAGACTGCCAATATTAAGAGCATAGCAAACAAACTGCTGAAAGAAGTTGAATATGTCTTTGGCTTAGAGAAATCCAGCTAGCATTCCAAGTAAACAGGCAAGAGAAATCCAAGGAAAGCACATACTTGGACTTTCAAAAAGTTCAGACTGCTCCTTTAACAGACTATGGCAAAAAGTCAAGGCTAGAGAGGAAAGATCCAATTATAGGCAAAAAGCTGGTTAAAGACTAGGAAGCAATGGCGCGACTTAATAGTCAACTTTCCACTACAGAGAAGAGTCAATAGTGGAGCTGACCTAACAGCATTGCAAGGAATCATTCTATTCAACATCTTCACTGACCTAGATAGAAGTGCACAGTCAAATCCTCCAAGTCTTCAGATAAAACGAAGCTTTTTCAGGTCAGCCAGCTGCAATGGCAGTAACGGTGACCTCTGGTAGGCCCTCATTAAACTGAGTAAGTAAAATGTGGTAGATAAGCTTCAATGCAGAATGCAAACTGATATATGAAAATAAACAGGAGGAGGTAAAAATCCAAAACATATTAGGCTTCCATAGTGAATTTATAGCTGGAGTTTACAATTCATATAAGTCATCCTGAAGTCACCATTGACAGTCCTTAAACTACAGGCTCACTGTGCAACATGCACTAAAATGTCATCTAGATATTGGACATAACCAGTTCTGGAAGAACTCAGAACAAGGCAGAAAGTAATTGTGTTGCTAAGTAAAAACTTAGTGTAGTGCAGTCTTAAGAACCAAGATGTGGAGACAAGAATAGCGTATGAGAATGGCAAAGCAGAATTTTAAAAGTTACAGAACTGGTCAATTAAAGGATTAAAGACAGAGCAGCTGCCTTGGAAGAAAAGACTGAACAGGCTTGGGTTCTTCAATCTGAATGCAAGATGATGGGGGTGGAACGGTCTAATACATTCAAAGCTTACTTGAATAGCAGTAAATACTTGACGGCAGTAGGTAAGATTAACATAGCTGATAAAGAAGTTTGGAAATCATCTCAGGATTGTAAGCAGATACTAAAAGGAATAGACAAGGATGCAGGCTCTAATGTTCCCAGTCTGATGACTGGATCCTAGAAAAGTGGGAGGATAGTGAGTCACAGAACAGCCATGGTCACTTGTACTCCGGAAACAGCAATGTGACTGTTGAAAACTGCATATTTGGCTACACAGGCACCAAATACCTGACTCAGTATGGTACTTCTTTCCTTTTAAATCAAAACTGGAAAAGAAAATGTTAATACGAAATATTTCAAACTGGCTTAATATACCAGGAAAACTTATTAAAATAGAATTTCATTATCTAATTTTCAATGTATTCTTACAATAGACAGGCCTCAGATTCTTAAGCAGATGTGGTGAGAAGCCTGGCTTTCAGGATAGAGAAGAATGAGAAGGAAGACACAAAGCTTAGTTATTTCAATTACACATTACTCTGGATACTTAAGATTCAAAAAAACCTTGCTTCCAAAACATCTACACACTTCTGTGCCACAGGCTCCATCTCTGAGCGCGTCAATGTCAGCAAAGGCAGCCCAGGTTAGAAGTATGCTGCCTCCTCCCAGTTGGGTGACCGCTGCTGTCACCTCAAGGGAATTCTATTTGGAGTAAAACACACCATTAAAAGGCTTTCTGTTTCTTCATGAACGCCTGTCCTCTCCACATAAATCTTAAATTAGGAGGAACAGAACTAACAAGCTTAAAACACTGAGTCACTGGCCAGTATCTCAGCTACAGAAGTTTCTTCAAAAGAGACAAGGCCATGTCAAGAATCTGGAGATGGCTGGTATCAAGTACTAACAAACTAAGCAACCTCACTGATACTCCCCTCTGCCTTGGAAATGAGTGCACAGAGCAGAGAGGTAGTGAGGCTCTCATCCTAGTTTCTGCTTCTGAACAGATCTACAGCCTGCTCTTCTGACCCAAACCCCTATTACTGGGTCCTCGGCAGCTGGGCAGAGGTGTCTCCTCCTCTGGACCGAGTTTCAGGGCAGCAACACAGGGCAGTATTCATTAATATTACTTTTATCTTGCTCTTTACAAGACGGTCTGAAAAGCTTTCAATACTACGTGATGCTGTGACGCATAACATAAAAGACAGGCCTGGGGCACACAACCTCTTTTTCCTTTGAGACAAGAGCTTGCATAGAATAAAACTCTTACCCAGTGGTCAGGCACTGGACTGAGCTGAGACCTGACAACACAGACAGACCCTGAAACAGTACCTGCTCTGATCGGCCATGCTGGATGTGAAAACAGCTGCACTTGCAGGACCAAGTGATCCAGTGCAATTTTTGCCTTGGGTCAGCATCCTGAGCCCTGCTGGAAATGGATTCCAGTGACACCTTTCATGGCCTTGGGAAGCTCTGAGGAGGCCAAACCATGTACCAGCAGAATCTGCTGCAAGACCATGCCCTCTCTCATTCCATTTGCAGGCTGTGAGGAACAAGCATCCAGGGCAACAACGAAGAAACTGTAAGAAAAATTATTTGGAGCTTTTCCATGTCTTTAGGTTCTAGTGAAAGAAATTACCCATTTAAGTGGCAACACGGAGAACTCAGCCTGAAGCTCTACAACCACAAAGAACAACCGCTTGCTTAGGAATAATAGCACTTGTGAATACCCAAACACTACAAAGGTACCAAAGACGAAGGGTTTCATCCCCACTTAAACGCTTCAATTGGCATTTTAAGCAGTTAACAACACATCCACACATTTAGCAGCAAGCAGGTATAAAATCAACAAGTTCTGTTCTACTAGCAAATTAAACTAGGAAAAGTGGGTTTTTTAAAATAAGTCAGTTTCTCTCCATGTATTTAAACTAGGTGTCTTGGTTTGAAAGACAGGTATTGGCTAAAAGAGACAGGCACCTCTTTTTGAAAAGGAGAGTATAAACCCCCCTCCCTTCACTTTACTATGATTTTGAAATTAAAGAGCTCTCAGGCAAAGATATGGGGAGTAGGAATAACAGTGCTTTACTGATATATATATATATATATATATATATATGTAACAAGGGAAACAAAACACAACAACAATAACTGCGAGATCAACAGCAACAGAGCAGAAAACCCAGTAAACCGTTCTCTCGGTTGTGGACACCTTTCCTCTGTGCTGCAGTTACCATTCTGGCGCTGCCTGCCAGCTCTTGGTGAGCAGGAAGAGATGCGATGATCCCACGGGGCAGGAGGGGCGCTGCAGTGAGTGGCATCTGTGTCCCAGATGGGAAGGACGGAGGGGAGACGCTGCTCACGGATCCCGATGCTCCAAAAAGATGTCTGAAGTGGGCAGAAGATGCAGAGGAGAGAGAGAGATCGTCCGAGCAGGGAGATTGTGGGATCCCACAGCCAAGGGAAGGCAGATGCCCACCGTCAGGATGGCAGAGCAGATTTTCTAGTGACCGTCCTTCTCCGAGACAGATGAGTGAGAGAGCGCAGCTGCCCCCCCCACCCCGATCTCGCGGTGTTCCTCCTCTTCCCCGCACCGTCCCCATCACCAGCCAGGGTGTAGGCCGCAAACCTCTCAACATTATAATGGGGAAAATTCCACTGAAAGACCCAACCCCCAACACTAGGATATCTCGTAAGTCCAAATACCAAAGTAAGAAAAATCCCAGATGATAATACACTAAAATCCACTAAATTATTCATTAACTGGTATCAATTTCATTTGTTTTGCCCCAACACTGCTGCAAAATTTAGATGTACAACTTTCTGAAAGGGTATTTCAAGTCCAAGCATAAAAAGAAGTTCAGCCATCTTAAGAGTCTTGTGGAGCAGAATGCAACCTTCCCAACTCCTTCAAAAAGATATGGCCAGAACTGCCATGTTGCAAAGGCATGATGGAGAGAATACACTTTTCAAAACACAATTTGTAGTCATTACATACTCACAATTTACATCCTTATCATTGATCACAATAGAAGCGCCTTGAAGAAAATTAAGAATTTTTGTTTGTTCCACAAGTTACACAGTTCTTCTGATTCACAGGACATTAAAAACCTGAGTGTTTTGATGGATAGGTGTTGAGAACAATTTTAAGATTATGAGGTTTTGCAGTCTGTTCTAGCCATTCTAAGAAATTTCAGATTTTCCATATATTAACACTAAATGCTGACTTGTTAATGCTTTACTACACACACTGCACATTCTTATTCTTCAAATGTAAGCAGTTTCCTGAAGATAATGTTTATGTTTATGACAGTACAAAAGTCACTGAACCTGTTACCAGAGGCCACTTACTCTTCTGCTTGCATGACTTTAGCTCATTTTATTTTGTCTGGTGTTACTTATGCCTGACCACATACCCTTTAACAGTTTAACAGGGTAACTTCTGTGATTAACACCAACGCTTAAATCATGTTCTTTTTTTTAATGAAGTGAGATAAGTATCAAAAATATTATAACTTCAAATGAAACAGTAGTTTTGTTCAATGACAAGACGAACAGTCTTCTTCCAGCAAACAGAAATCAGCAAGATGATCAATTCCTACACTATTTTTATCATCACATATTCAACTGGAAGAACTGGGAAGGCTTTCCACGGTTGTTTACGTTGTATGGCAGTCAAATGAATAGAGGATTCTATAGATAAAGTTTACCATATTGTTTGAATAAATATTGCAAGTGGTAATTTGGGGGCTTTTCCAAACAGAAATCAGAGCAGCAGAAACAGAAAGGAAAACATCAGGAATTACTTATCATTGCAATGGGTAGAGACAACACAACACAGCAAAGAAGCCCAGGAATTAATAGAAACACTGAGATTCTGTCAATTAACTAATATAGCTAAGAAAAAAAGTGGCAAAATCCCTTGAAGTTAAAAAGGCTACAAAGCCCTATTTTTACTACTACTACCTGGAATAGGCAGCACCTTTTTTAATAGTCTGAAGTTACTTGATCATACCATAAACTCCTTAAAAGCAACCCACATCTCATAATTAAGAACCCTGGGATTACTAAGATGCTTAACCCTACAGACAAAAACTTCCTTGTCCCACCTCAAGCCTGTGGAGTGTCACAATTCTGTTTGTGAATAGTTGACAATTACAGCAGTAGGAAGTTTCTTATTGTTTTAATGCAAAACTAGAGCTCAGCACGTTTAGGTTTACTCAGAGGGCAAGCACCAGTTGAAATTCCTATAAAACTGCACTACATTCACTTGACAAATCTGGTGAGCTTACTGAATTTAAACTGAAATGAATGTTTCAAACATATCTGCATAATGTTCAAGACTAGTTATATCCACCTAAACCTTATTCTAACCAGTTTCATTTTATCTCTTCCCTACTTTGTATCCCCATATCCTTTCTCTTTTTATTTAAACTGCTCTTCAGATCTATTTTGCACCTTTCAGCTCTTCTCCTGCCCTGCTTCTTCCCGATCTGTGACTCAGAATTAAAGCACCAGCCTCTAGTTTGCTCCTTTCAATTCCCTTAAATGGGAAGTGTATCTCTTCTCATATCCAGCCATATACTCCAATCCATCTCAAGAGCTGAGAGATGGTCACTGATATTATTACAGCCTTCTTTGCAGCTATACAGCCTCCCTGCGATTAAAGGCAAACGTGCATTTGTGTAAAAATCATCACTGTCCAGATATACGCACAATCAGATTCTGGTCTACAGAGTGTTTAATCTGCAGCTGAGATAGAACCAGTAACAACTTGTACTCCCAAACTTCTGCAGACAGGTGTGCAAACAGCATCATCCTATTCCCAACAGAGTTACTTAACGTCTACCCTGCTTTACTGCAAATTCATCAAGCAATCGCAAATATCCTGTGGCATGGGGACAATAATTATTCATTTTAGGCTTTAAAACCTCTCAGAATTTAAACTCATCCCACCTAAAGGTCAGGGAGCAAAAAATCAGTTTCCAAACTGTAAAGCACTACAGATCAAGGGGCACATACAGTTGCTGTCCCCTCACCAGCTCTGGCATTCCTGAAACACACGAGCCATAGATAACAGACCACACCAGACAGAATGCCACCAGCAGCTAGCAAGCTGGAAACTGCTTCCACAAAACTAATTATTAGACTGCCATTACATTAAAATCCAAGTCAATTTTAGCCTCTGGCTACCTTTCAAAAGGTGCTTCCAACCCCTGAAGACAAACTACCTGGCAGCCAACAACCCATTCAGACTGGTAAGAGTGGTGTTCTTCTATTTGGTGGTATCTCCAGGTACCTCACCCACTGTGCCACTTTGGTACTTGCACATGCATACACCTCAAGAGAACACCTCTTTTTTGCAACATAATCTTCTTCCAGAAGTTGAGCAAGTGCTTGTAAAGTTTCCAGACCTCATAGGGAAGTTGAAAGCTCCTAATCCAAGTTTATGGGAGCAATTATAGCAGCTTTTGAGTGTAATTTTTAATGCCTTTGGCATGAATGCTTTTTTAAAGGATGGACTAGAAAGCACTGAGTAAACTATATTTCTGTACATCAAAAACAAAGCAACTCAAAACATTTCTATTTCTTGTAGAGCTGAACACAGTGTCTTCTCCCAAAAGGGATACTGAAATCTAGAGCTATTTCTTAAAGTACCCCTCCACTCATACAGAGTTTCCATTTCATCCTGTAATTCACACAACTGTTAAATGTCTTTATAATGCAGACAAGTGTTCAGAAAAAGGCTCATGCACTACACTGTCATTTCACAATTGCAGATCTGCCTTCCATTTATCGCACCATTCAACATCATATAAAACATACAAACGTGAATTATACACACTTAAGAATATAATGAGAATGAAGTAAAAAAGAGTATTACCCTGCACTACCTACCCCCTCTCCAGATACTTACATGGAACAAATCCTACTGCTTATAGGAAACACTTAACTTCTGTGTGTGCATCTAAACTAAGACAGCTTTGCACTCCTATTTGGAGATATGGCAATATGGAAGAGAGAAGCTGTTTACTTGGATGATGGCAAATGCCAGAACTGATTGTGTACCATTTTTGGAACTGCTTGCTTAATTTCAAAAATCAACTTCTTTCAACTGATTTTTCCAAGCTGAGTACAGTTAAAACTACACTACAGAAGAAACGCTACACCACAGGCTGCAGAATGCGAGCTTTAACCAAGAGTGAAGGCCGAAAGTCTATCAGTAACAGCGTCTCTCTCCCCTGGAGGTTATACCCTTCGGCACTCCCTCTCTTAATGGTTACAAAAAGTTACTCCCAGCATGCCTCCCCATTTCATGTAAATTGCCTGTACTCCATTGGTCCTTCCCCCTTTGTACCTCCCCTGAGCCCTCAGATGATTGGTTTAATGCTCTACCCCGCCCCCTGGCTCTCCTATATCAACCCTGCTCCCTCAAACTCCTTTGAGCCAGCTCGTCCCTGGACCCTTTCAAGTAGAGAATAAAGCTTCGCCTTGGACCACCACATGCAGCTCCCGTCTCTTCCCTCCAGCGCCGGCCAAATCGGAGAGCTCACAAAAGAACTGAAATCACTCTCTGCCCGGGAGCAAGGAAGGAAGACGTGCCTGTGCCTTGAGGACATCCTCCCCAGGACTCTTCTTCAGAAGGTCGCGGCACTTTACCACCGCCCCAGGGCCCGCCGTGATAACCAAGAGCTTTCCAATTCTTCCCTTTAAGTACAAGTTTCAGCACTTGAGGTGAATGCCTCATGTGCGTAAAATAACTTTAAATGCTGACGTTCAGCTGGTCTCTGCTAGGCCTGATATCCACCTCGCAAAGGATAAAGCTAAAAATCTGAATGCCCTAAAACACCAAAATAATTTCATTCATAAAAATCACTACCAATAATTATTTGCAGTTATAAAAAAATTAATATTGCTGCACCGAAAGTCTATCAGATTTTGAAATGCTCTTAATCCCACCTTTAAACTAGTCACAAAATATGACTAGTACACTCAAAATACAAATCACATCTTTTAATTAGGTCATATATAGACAGCAGTACCTGACTAGGCATCATGTCTGTATTTAAGACAATCCCTAAATATAAAACCTGACCAGAAGTTTTTACACTCAGCAAGTCAACTGGTGCACCAGAATAGATGCTCTTCCAAGAAGACTACAGGTACAAATAACCAGCTTCCAAATACAGCTCATCACATACCAGGGCTTGTCTGAAGCTGTTTACCTATTTCATTATCTTAAAAAGCAATGGTAACGCCAACAGAGATCTCTAGATACTGCCAAGATTTCTTTGGCAAGTACACCCATCTTTCATCCCTCTCCTTTCCTTATAGTTGACACAATTTGTAATCCAAGTGCAATCTTCACTGGTGTCTGAAACAAGCACTTCACTTGTTTGCTGGCAGAGGAGAGAGGGGCGGTAAGAACTCATAGAAAAAAAAATCAGAAGAAAGTGTTATTAACTGAATGAAGCTGAAGCCTTGCTGTTTCAAGTCGTAACTATAGACATTGACTTGCAAAAAAATCCCAGTCTTTGCTGTCTCTGTTTTTTTCAACTACCAGTATGAACACAACATGAAAAACTGCTTCAATAGTGTTTTACAACCCACTGTCATGATAAACCTCAGCTCTAAGTAGTTTTAACCTATTGTCACCATTATAGGAGGCAAGTGATCTGCACATAGACCTGTGTCTGAAAATCTGAATGCATGTTTCCATCTAACAAAGGAAACTGCTACTCAAGGAAGGATGTCTGCCGGCCCTCTAGGACAAACATTCAAGTGCCTTTACTCTTTAACTATGCTGTTACGGGTGTGGTTAAACAAGGCTACTAAGGTGACCTAATACTTTGCTGTCACCAGAAGTGACACTCCTTTCTGCCCTCCCTCTTGCCCCAGCCATCCAGTCTGTCCCATCCTTAGTCATCATAGCTACAAAAATAAGCCAATTCAACTCACCACCCAGCAGAAATCTGTTTACTCTCAGAGTTAACCTTCTGATGAATAAGCAAGTTCAACCAGCTCGCTGTCTGGTTACTTAAGCTCCAGTGAAACCATATAGGAAGGAGTAGGAATATGGCTAGTAGTGGAAGTCCATTTTGATAGCATGAGAAAAATCTGCAAATATAAATACGTATAATTTATGTCAAAGGGCTCAAAAACAAATGTGGGCATTCTTTGACCCTGGATACAAGTTACTGCTACTATTTGTTCATGAAAAATCATTGAACAGAAAAAGAGGGAAGGTGGCTCAGAATCTGTTACATATGTCATTGATTTAGAAGACTTTCAGGGACAAGCTCAAATAGGCTGACCTCAGTAGTTCTCTTAGAAAAGTAGTATCTAGGCCTAAAATACACCAGAGGTGTGAACTGTGAGTAGAAAACTACAACACAATTACAACAGAAGCTTGTAATTTCAATATCCTCTTGAGGGCATCCACTAATTTGGTCACCACTTCTCAGAAAAACAGAAAGGCTTTGAAGAACAATCTGCTGGCTCTCCTGCCTCATGAGCAAGGTGCTGAAGAAAAGTAGCTAATTATTTTGTTGTTGTAACTTATTTCATTATAATTCACTGATTCCAGTGGCAGCTGGCTCGTCGAAACTGACTTTTTAGACTTTCACATCAGATGCTTTGTTATAGACACTGTGACCAAAATTCATTTGTTCAAGTGATGAAAAACTAGCCTTCTATTATGTCAGTATGACTCATCCTCAAGTCAGGATAGACACCATGCCTCATAATCTTTACCTGAAGTGGTAAACAAGTAGTGACAAAAACAAGAGTTAGAGCCAATGTATCACTGCACTGAAAGAATGGCATGCCACACGCTTTACAAATAGAAACAAGAAAGGGAACTTCATTAGTAACAACAGAAGCTGATGTGCAAGATGCCAAGTCAACAAAGGAAAGTTCAGTAGCCACCGAAATAGTGATACCTGGACAGAAAAAGGAACGTGCTTTGTAGAAGGCAGAGAACAACAAAAGAAAACTAAGAGGAAAAGGAAAACATTAAAATATCACATCCCTTATTAAAGTTTTAAAATATAGTAATGAAATTACTTTCAATCAACTGGTAAGAAATGGTTATTTAGACAAGCAAGACAAAAGGAAAACTGCTATGCCTGGCAAGACTAAAAACACAGAACACATGAAAGGGACTAAGCAGTCAGGCTTCAAGTTGAGATTGTTGATTCAGTTCAGATTGAGTTATATGGGCAAATCTGAGTAGGGAAGACCTCTGGCTTGAAAGGAAATCATCCAGACTTCTCAGAAGTACATTCAAAATATTTCTTCTCTCCCATAAACATGTTAAAACTAACAAATGTAGAAGAGAATGGGGAGGAGACCACATACATAGAATATGAAGTAACTGTACTCAGCAGAGATTCGGGAGCGAGAAAAGGAAGAGGATGTTTAGTCATTACGTTCCAGAAGTACTGAGATAAAGCTGCCCTACCTCTTCCTACCTAAATTACTTCAAACTCGTATAGAACAATGCACATTAGATTACAGTGCCTCAGTAGTTAAAGAGACCAGAAAAAAAAAGTTATCACATACTATTTATGAACTATTTTCCAGCTACATGATGGTTTTTAGAAGAAGTAGATTTTTATCAATTTTAAGCAGTCCTTGGTAACATCCCCTTGGCTGAGAAGTTCTATATAGCTATGCACATTGCAAGCCATACCTCTGATCTCAAGGGGAAGAATTGGAGCATGGCCCCAGAAAGGATTATATCCTGGCAGCATCCTCCTGTCTTGGTGTAAGAGACGTCTTACTCCCCCCACACGTTACCACAGAAACTGGGTCCTAAGTATAAAACACTTAAAATCCATGCTACAATTCCCTTCCCAAAATCTTATGAAGGAACAGTCTCATGTGGACTATGACTCTCTGCTTCAGAAAATGGACATGCAAACAACCCACCATGTAGAAATTATTTGACTGAACTTACTATAGAATAGTGTGCTACAGCTTTCCATCTGCACAGTCACCCTGAGACAGTTTCACTGTCTTTTATTTACTTTCTTTTTGCGGATCTGAATGAACACACACAGCTATCAAAATGGAGCCTTTCACACAGTTGACCTGCAATAGTTCGTCACATGACCATGCCCTCAGGTCCCTATCACTGTAATACACAAGGGCTTAATAAACTTTAAGTGGCCTCGGAGTATCTGATAACATAGGAAAAGGCCATTAATACTCACTTGTTTGAGGCACTGGACAAAATACTATTTGCCTGCACCAGCAGTATTTCCTGAACAGTAAGAACCATACCATGGATAAAACCATAAAAGGCATTTTTATATTGGTATAGCCAGTTCCACATGGAATAAGAAATTGCATGTGAGATAAAAGTTTCTCTACACCAGCACACTCTGACCACACCAGAGCTTTCCACAACATACGCACCACTTCTTAAAAATTCAGGGCTAGCAGGATGGCAGCCAGGCACACAGTTTGCTCAAAGTCCCAGGACAGAAGCAGTAGGAGGCAGCAAATCAACCCAGACCTCCCAGCTTCCACGTTTTTTTCACCTGTAAAATTTTTTTCACCTTGCTGATGCTCTTCACCCCGTCCTCATTATTTTCTTCCCTGTCAGGACAACAAGAATCAAAGCTTGCAGAAGCTCTGCAACCAAGCATTTGTTTAGAGTTCACCTCACAATAGGCATTGCTGTACAGGAGTACTATGAATCAACTTTTGTCTTTCCACTATTAACAAAAAACTATCATGTGATTTAAAGCAAGACAAAATCTGGGATAAAGACAGCAAAAGTAAAAACTGGGAAAGACTTTGGGACTGAACCGAAAGCCTCACACAGTGAGACGGTCCTTCTGGATGACAGTTTCTTTAGGAGGCAATGTTCCAAGATTAGGAAATGCTTGCAAGGCACTCAGTGTAATGATAGGGATGAATATACGACTTGCAAATTGATATGCTGGGTAACTTTTGCCTTAAGGGACACATTATAAGCAAAGTTCATCTCTACTTTTCTGTGTTTTGTTTTCTACACTGTTTTTCTGTAGATTCAGAATCTTCATTATCCCACTGCTCTTAAACTGGTTCCCTGAGCTAATTAAGCTTATTTGGTCACTAGTTTATCCATCTGTTTTTCTCCTTACCACAAAAAGACCTGGACCTCATTGGTCATTATCAGCCTGATCTGAGAGCAGAAATCTCAGAGATATTTTGGATCCCCTGTCAATGAACAAACCAAGAATACTCCTCTAGCTCTTTCATCCTGGTTGGCAGCAGGGAGCCAACTGATCAGCATACACGTACCAGGCACCAGCAAAAACATGCTCTGCTCCAGACAAGTCCATGCCTTCTCTGCCTGTGAGAGGATGAAACCAAGGTCACCGAGTTACAAGCATATAAAAAAATAAGGGGGCATCACTAGTTCCAATGCTGTGGTGGGTTGACTCTGGCTGGATATCAGGTCCCTACCAAAGCTGCTCTATCATTGCCCTTTCTCAGCTGGACAAGGGAGAGAAAAAAATGTAACTAAAAGCTGACAGATTGAGATAAGGACAGGGAAAGATCACCTCCACATTACTGTCACAGACATAATAAACTCAATTTGGTGAAAAATTAGTTAAATTTATTACCAATCAAACCAGAGTAAGATAATGAGAAATAAAAATTAATCTCAAACACCTTCTCCCTACCCTCCCTTCTTTACGGGCTTAACTTTATATGACAATGTTCTCTACTTCCTTCCCCACATCAGTACAAGGAGACAGGAAATGGTGGTTGCAGTTGATTCATCACCTGTTGTCTCTGCCATTCCTTCCTCTTCAGGGAAGTAGGCCTCACACTCTTCCCCTGCTCCAGCATGGTGTCCCTCTCACTGGAAACAGTCCTCCGTGAACTTCTTCAATGCCAGTACTGCCCACAGGCTGCAGTTCTTCATAAACTGCTCCATTGCAGGTACCCTATGGGGTCACAAGTCCTGCCAGCAAACCTGCTCTAGCGTGGGTTCCTCTCTCCACAGGTCCTGCCAGGAGCCTGCTTCAATGCAGGCTTCCCACAGGGCCACAGCCTCCTTTGAGCATCCACCTGTTTCAGCATGGGGTCCTCCATGGGCTGCGGGTGGATCTCTGCTCCACTGTGGACCTCAATGGAGACAATCTGCCTCACCATGGTCTTCATCACTAGCTGCAAACAAATCTCTGCTCTGGCACCTGGAGCAACTCCTCCCTCTCCTTCTGCACTGATCTTGGTCTGCAGGGCTGATTCTCACATATTCTCACTCCACTCTACCATTCCTATTGCATAGGTATATTCCCCTTCTTAAAATGTTCATCACAGAGCTGCTATCACCGTCACTGATGGCCTTGGCCAGTGGCTGGCCTGTTTTGGAGCCAGCTGGTATTGGTTTTATTGGATATGGGAGAAGCTTCTAGCAGGTTCTCACAGAAGCCACCCCTGAAGCCTCACTGCTACCAAAACATATCCACACAAACCCAATACAACTGCTCAGAAATCTGTGCCACACAAAACTTCTGCCCACAGATTTCTCAACCTTTGCTTTGAAGGATTGCAGGGCTGTTTCCACCTACATTTGATTTAAATTTCTTTACCCGTCCTGTCTCACACCACTTGTTTTAGTGTCTTGACAACACACCCTTAAGAAACTTGTAATAGTGAAAGCTATGTCTTTGGAAGTACGGTCACTCTGTGTTTGTACCTGTTTGTGTATGAAGCAGACATTCAGACTGCAAGCCAGATCTGGTTTTTTTATGCTAGTGGATACCTCTGCCACCAATTGCTACCTACATCTAGGCATGACAGGCCATAATAAAAGTATCAACAAATAAGAATATTACGAAACCATCTGAGGCTGTAAATAAATATAACTCTAACATGAGAGCTCATTTCCAAACCATAATCTCTAAAATGGTGTAGTAATCTTTTTTACTTTTAAATTTTTTTGCAACAAAGCAAAACAGACTTAAAGCAGACCCATCTACATTAAAGAGACATTTGACCAATCTACCTCAATTCTACACCCTACGGAGAATTCCAAACTGCTAAGGTCTGACTACTTTCATTTTCTTAATGCTACTGCCACCTAACATTTCAACAGCAAAGCCACCAACCCACAAGTGCTCAAGGTTTTCTCAGAGAAATATTTCAGAGACAAGGGAATCTTTAGCCAAAAAAAAAAAAAGTCAATTTATCCTAATCAAGAGGACAGCAAGCAGAACAATTCCCTAACCTTTACATTTAGAACAGACTGCTGCTTTAAGCATACAAAAGCTAAACCAATATATTTCAAAGTGTTCAAGATCTATAGAACTGACAATCTGGTTTTCTATTTGTCTGCTTACCCTGCTGCTTCTGCCTGTAAACGTTTTGTAGGAGAATGTGAAATTCAACAGAGAGGACTCTGAACTATGAATGACTCCACAGTGGCACATTCCTAGAAGTGCATGGTGGTGCCTATGAACTCACACATGAAAACATCACTGGTTAGGGTCAATTCAAGGCAGTTACAGCTCTACTTGGTTACAGCTGAATGTCAGTTCATTAATGTCAAACTGCCCTGTCCCCACCTTCAGTGGTAATTTGGAGAGGGAGAGAGGGAAGGAAGGAAGGAAGGAAGGTTGGAAGGTTATGACACCTGGTAATACCTTCAATTCTCCATTGGTCTTCAACTTCTAGTAAAAAAAAAAATACTGAACACTGATGTGTTATCTCATGAGGCCTAACAGTGTAATTTAGCACACCCATTTTGTCAAACTTGATGACTTGAAGATCTCTGTATATGTTGTGTAATTTACTCTGAATGCTTAAATTCTGGATACTTCACCTTGTGAGGTAACTATGCAGTGAGTATTTGCTTCCTGGTCTGTATTAACAACACAACCAGCTGCCTGAACTAGTAAATCATAATACAAAAAAAATCCCAAGGTCTTATCTATACAGGGCTCAGGAAAGAGTAAATTAGGTAAGATTAAAGTAAGATACATTACACACACATATTCTCACTTCAAAACAGGTATACACAACTCGCCTTTAAATACACCTTGACCTGATTGGCCAAGGTCAATGCAACTGCTTTATCTCCACAACAAGGAAAAGGTTCACTTTATAATCACAGTTAAAAGATACAACCTAATAGTTGAGCAGAACATTGTCTAAATAGATCAGAACAACTACTCATTTCATAAACACATGATTAAAGAACTCCACATTGCCTCTTCAAATCACAGTCTTTGTTGATTCAGTTGCCAACCTGTATCATATATAAGACCTCTACCAAACAAACTTGCTACACATGGCACACCACATTATTAAGGGTCTGAGAAAAAGAATAGATGTAGGTTTCTCCACCAACATGGTTTTTCCATCATCTGAAGACAATGTACAGGACTGCTGGCTGCAGAACATGAACTATAATAACAAGGGACTTGGAACCTCAACATCACAAAAGATAGGAAAATTGCATCTTCTGTTTTACAGATGCACATGTGAACAGATGAAGGGGAAAAAAATTATGAACTAAAAGAGGAACCAACATCTACTTTTAAATAAAGATGCCATTTTACCCAACATGTTGTAATTTTAATTGAATTAATGCAGTAAAAAAGAGAGTATCACCTAATCTTTTTAATTCTAGAAACTATCATTGTAACAACTTTGGTATACCTTGAGTTTAGGATAAGACACATCATATACATTGTACATATTTGTTATACCATTTCTATAAGAGCAACATAAAAATGTACACCACACTGAATGAAAGGATGGAATGCCATATAAAAGACAGCATCTGAGAAAACCTTGGTGCCTTTTGCTCATCAGAAACGTGCATGCTCAGACAGGGAAGCAGAAAACTTCAACACTGCCCATCTATAACATCAAATCAAGCTAGAATACAAAAAGCTACCACACCACCACAAACTTATTTTACCACAAACTCAGGCAAAACACTGAATAGTAGTTCCCATCATTACCACAAGGTAAAAAAGTTTGCAACCATGCAGAGATTTATGGGAGCTGGAGCCTCCCCAGCACACAGCACGCTGCCAACCACAGATCAATCCATTTGGTGACCTAAATTCAGGAACAGCTGGTGTTAGACTAAACATCTCCAAGTACAACAACTTTTCCTCTGCCTGCAGCAGAGCTTGACTGCAATGAAATAACATTGCCACTGCTGAAGTAAAGCACAGTTGTACGAAAATAAAATCTTCAGAAGACATGAATTTCCACAACTTATGAAAAAGGTGTGTGGTGTCTACACAGCTTCCAACTTATAAACTCCTTCAGCTTCAAAGTATGTACTACCACAGTGAAGTAACTTCTGCCAAACGAGAGCAAATTTCCACCAGCTCCATGGCAATGAGCAACAATTTGACTCTAGTGCCTTGCAAAGGCTGGCAGTTACTGTACAGCAATCCTAGAGATGAAAATCAAATTTTGCACTGAAGACACACACTGTGTCATAGGAGAACCCTTTGAAAGAAAGTGTGTATTTCACCTTTTTTTGACCTTAGACTTCCACATACAGGCAACTAAATCATGAGACAGACCCAGCAAAGCAGGAACTTGAATGAAGTTAAGATTTTATCAACAACTGGATTTGGTACGTAGTTGCCAATACAGAGGCTCAAAGAAAATTGTTTAATACTCTGATAATTCCAAAGGTGACATCTTCAGAGTTATTACCACAACATAAGAAACAACTCTTAAAAAGTAATAAATACATACTTTATGAATCTTTCCGTAACAGAAAATTCAGTGCACCACTATTTCAATATTCCAAAGTAATAGAAAACTCACCATGCTTCCTGCTGGAATAAAGCTTCCAAAAGACAAGCTAAATATACTGAATATCTTTTTGAAGTTTGAACAAAAAAAACCCATTTCTTATTTCAGATATTTAAGTGTAGAGCAATTTTTACCATTAAAGCAAGGATTCAACTCCTCTGCTGTGTAAACAATCTAGTGTTGCCTCAACAAATTAGCAGTGCTTTCCCTAAGCACACTGCATGTTCTGAGATTTTTTTAAGCGGATATACATTATAAATATGAAAGTAATTGAGTCCTCTGAGATGACTCAAAAAGCCTAATATTCCACATCAGCCAGAGATCCCAGTATCACGGTATCATGTTTGTTTAAGAAAGTTTACGAGGTTCAAATGTATTTGCATTCTTTCTGAGTTACATTGAAAGACATTAAACCTTCAACCATCGGAACAGTAATTATGGGCATCCACTTTGGACACCAACATATCAAACAAATCTATTATCCTGTAGATAATCACTGACTTTCAGAACCACTTTTTTTTCCAGTAATACTGTACCACAATGAAGAATATTTGTTATGGCAATCTAACTATACTTCCTTTGGGAAGAGAGGAAAATAGGAAATTTTGAAGGCAGGCATTTTTATTTAAGTACAGTTTTAGCCTCATATTCAGAACAATGGACTGCAGCCAGATTATATTTCAAGGAATTCCGAGTAGAAACATGTGGTTTTTTAAGGAAAACAGTAAATTCTGAGCCCTGAATTACAGCCAAAAACAACTGTAATTTGGGTGTATACTGGGAGAAATACAGAGGCAAAACAATGAGTTTGAACACACAAGGAAACATGAAGGCCAAGATTTGGAGGCACATAGGGACACATAGTTCATGTGCTCTGTACAAAGAATAAAATTATTATCTAAAATTTTATATCTTCAAATATCAACCAGTAATATTAGAGTTTTTTATTTCTTTGGCTACAATTTACATAAAAATCAGAATGAGAGCCTAGTTTGTCAGCACATATAAAGCAAAGCATACTTACAAAATTAGGCCAAAATAAACAGCTCCATTCGTAGAACATAGATGATCATTTAAGTTGAATTCACATTTTAAAAATAGTAACAGGCAAAGTTACCTCAATTCCTCTTTCTGGAACCACCCGCAGGAAATGTACTAACAGTCAGAGGAAAAGCAAGGACAGACACAGCTGACCCCACACAAAATTCAAATGCAAGATTTCTCACCTTCATAGTAACAGTGGTTCTTTTATGGCCTCACTAAAAGGTGGAACATCACCCTCAGATATATGCAGCAACTTAAATGCCTCAGTACCTTAGATTACACCTGCAGGTTTGGTGAACTAAACCAGATGGTTCTACATCAAAAAGGCTAAGTATTTTGGTTATCACAGGAAAAAAAAAAAACCAAAACAGAAAAACTAAAAAAGAATCCCCACAACAAACAGCAAGACTTTAAGCCAGAGTTTAGAAGTTCAAGGCTGTTTACATCCAGTTATAAACTATATGTGACAGCACTGGAAGAGGCTGACACCTCATAACCAGAAGACATGACTTGCCAGGCTTCATAGAAGTTTTTGCAGGGTTCTGCCAAGAGTTGAGCAACCTTCTTCTCAACCCTGCAGTGATCAAGCTACTTCAAATGACCAAGTGATTACTTTGTAAATACAATTAATTTCACTGACTGCAGTCTTGAAGTTTCACAATAACCAAGAAAGCAGAAACATCCTCAAAGAGAATATTAAACTGGTGCATCAGTTTCCTTTTATCTGCTACAAACAAAGTGTATACAACTCTGGACTACGTGATAGGAACAAAAAAGTTGTTTTCATGGAACAGGCAGATTTACAGCAAGAGCTCAGTGTGCCATGGTAGGGCTTCCCAGTGTTGCATATCTGGTAGCATCCTGTAGGATCAGAGGCAGGTGTCTGTTCCAGCAACACTGTCATCAGACTGGGGAGGCACTGAGCCCAACCATCCAAGGACTACACGCTCCATGTTACCAAAGGAACTTAAGAGCAACAGAAATTCCTTGTAATGATTCCTCTGAAGATGTACTTCTCCATTTATGAAATGCCACTTGAAGAAAAACCACAACAAAACCAACAACCATGAGTTTAGCCGAAATGTTCAATACAAAAGAGCCATGGCAGAGAGAGTCAACAGAGAGAAGAAAAAACCCTTAATAAAAACCCAAACTGGCACATCTTAACATTGAATTAAAAATAAATAGAACATGATAAGCAGACACTTGCACGCATTTTTATGCAAGTGCAACAGACCTTGAAATAAAGAAAAGTTTAGTGAGTCATGATCCAAACAAAAGCTCATCAAGGTTACCTATGCTTGGAAACAACACAAACTGTACTGACGTTTTACTACTTGATTAGACTTAAGACCCTGTCAAAACTAATTTTTGTTGCTCTTGTCTAGGCATATATTATGCTGAACCTTCTCACTGCAGAAGTATTAGAAAACAAATTTTCATAATCAAACCACTTTGAACACTAAGAATCTTAACTTGTCCAAGATTTTTGCCTAATGTCTTGGGAAAAAAAGCTTTCTAGAAAAGGTTTTGCTGTTAGTAGGTCAGGGACACGAGAACAGTAAGTGGAAATAGGCGAGGCATTCTGACCAAGACAAGTTTTGCTTTCAATTTTTCTCCCCTTCACAAAATCATTTGAGAAAACAGGTCAAGAAGATCAGAGAAAGAACTCTTCTATCCACATCTAGAATATATTGTTTCACTAAAAGCAAGAAGAGGCACTTACAAATTTATTACTAACAAGAAGAAAAAACCAAAACCAACCAACCAAAAAACTACTAAAGAAAAAATTGGATGGAGAAGTAAAGTTTTGTTTAAAAACAGAACTCAAGTAACTTTATCTAACTGCCTTCATTTATAAGGCTTACAATTGTGATAAGGATGTTATGCATAAAACCTGACAAGTACTTTCCAAAAACCAAAACTGAATTATAAGTTTTAAGTACTCTCCCCCATTTTTCTCCAATACATTGAATTTGTACATAAATACTCTAAACACTGAATTTAAAAGTTCAAGCTGTCACACTGACAGCTTACAGAAGGCTGTTCTAACAGTATAATCCCATTTATCTCGGGAATTCCACAGAAAATTAACTGTAACACCTTAAGATTCAGAAGGTAAGGCATGCCTATAGTACTTTCAAATCAACCTGTTTTTAACCACTATGTTTTAACATGCAGTACTAGTCATTACATTTTCTCATGTCAAGACACTACATCCGACTCCCCTCTAAATGTCAAATAGTCCAAGTTCAAACCAGGCTGCACAGTGACAGTGAAAAGCAACTTAAACTTCAAGTGATACATGTTTCTTACATAATACTCATTCAGTCCCTAACTTGGATTACAACCAGAACACTGGTAGTTATGGACTTGAAAAAGAGGGGATTCCCCCAAATTATCTGTGAGCATTCGTAATATGTTAGAGGCAATGGCAAAAAATATTAATGCCTCTCCAAGAATGGCAGAAAAGTTGAACAAATCAGACAAATCCAATACAGGGAAGAGTTCACTTTATTTATTTTCTCCTAATGGAAAAAAATCAGGAGAAAAAAAAAAGATGTTATTCTACAGACAAAATGCTTTTTATGTACAGGTCTCAAATCCTAAACAGGAGGGAAACTGGAAAACAAGTTTGCTGGTATACAAAATTCCTAAACTCAATGCAAGTCAAGACAATTCAACATCTGATTAAAGCTACATGGCTGCTCTAGTTACTACCAGTCACAAAGAAACATTTCATACATGTTCATGAATAACTAAATTAGAATGGTTTTATTTATTCACTTTAACTTTATTCTAGTCACTTTAATGGTCTGGATGAAGGCACACAATTGTTCTTTAGCAGGAGCAACCACGGGTTTCTCTTCAAGCTACAACAAACAATGTCTCCATATATGCCAGAGCATCCCCCTCAGCACATCAGAGGTTGGTCTTTTGAGTTTATGTTGCTAGAGTTACAAAATCATGAAAACTTATCAGCTTTGACTTCTCATATACACCTTACAATAACTGGAAAAGCAAAAAATATCTTTTAGGTTCTCAAGTTCAGCAACTTCTTACTGAAGGATGCTATATTGTACAGCCCTGGGTATATAATCAAGACAAGTCTTTAAGATGCACAGTTTTTCTTGAGGAAAGACATTCTAAAAAATACTTTCCACTGGATGGGAAGAACAGAAATTAGAGGCATTTCTGCAGAAAATACATCCTTTTGTAACTTCAGTGCCATTATTTTTACACAGGAGTGTACTTGAGAGAAGTAAAAGCAGAAATTAACGTTTGCTCACTGTGCCCTCATAGTACTTACAGAGAAAAAAAAATACCATTTAAATCTATTTTGCTAAAGTTAAGACAAAGACCATCAGTTTCACTTCCCAATTTGCCTTTCCCCTGATATCCCAACTTCTGCTTCAGACTGAACTCTTCTGTGAATCAAGTGGGTGTTTAGTTCTCCACATGTATCCCAAGCTGCAGCAACTCCAGCTCTGCTCATTTCCCTGTCTCCACTGCAGAACATCCACCACAATTACTTATCACCCTGACAGATACACTGCTCACCTATCTCCCACTCAAGGATGTCCCAAGCATCCTTGTGCAGAACCTTGTCCAGGCTTTCAGAAAAAGGGCTCTTCACAGCATGCTATTTCTAAGACACCTGGATTCACAGTCATTGAAGTATTCCTGCTCATATTGGCAAAAGTAAGAACTTGTCCCATATTAAAGGCTGTTTAAAAACAGAAAAAGGCAAGGTGCAGTAAAGTAAGAGTATAAATTTTGCTCTCAAATTTTCTTGAGTGACTTTAGACTCCATGTTTTCTTCACACTGGCAGGAGTCAGAGGAGTGGCTCAATGAAGTATTTCTCTTTCATTTGCCAGCAAGAAAACAGTTCTTCTCCCCTGTAATAAAGCCCTGCTTTTGGGTACATCACATGATTTAATTAGCATGCTTAATTAAAAACTTCCCAGCTGGATCCACTGATCTGCACGTCAATTTTAGTCCAAATCTAGAAACTTGGCTCACTTACATATGCTTCTACCACCATCTCTAAAAAGTTCTGTTCAAAAAACACATTTAAAACATTGGTAGGATACAAAACTTTCAATTCTCACTGCCTTCTTTATTTAAACCAAAAGGTGCATTGCAGCATTCTTTAAATCAGAACCATTTTCAACCAGGCTGCTCCACTTACTCTTTTCCCTCAAAAAAAGCATTCTCGTATTTGTATAACAGATTTGCACAGAACTGAAACTCACAAAGAAAAACCCTTCTTTAGCGTAACCAGCTAAACTCTGGCAGTGCAAACATTAAAATCAACATTTTCCAGAGAACTCCATTCAAGACTTCTGGTTTTCTGCAATTTCAACAGATACTGAGTACAACAAACGTAAAGGACCAAGAAAGTGACATGTGACCATTTAAACCAGAGGGGACTTTAAACACTAAGACAATTATTAGTATTTTACAAATATGGAAGGGGAGGAATGAATACTTTTCTCCATCTCTTCTTCATGAGAAAGGTACTTCAATGATAAGAACTGTATTAACTTAAAATTTCAGTTAGCTCACCAACTGCCTCATACTCGTCTAATGCATCCTAAACTCACAATCAAGTTCACGGAAGACAGGGGATTTACACATTTAATTCTATTTTTATTATTTACTTTGAAGCCTCATTTTCAGAAAAACTCAATCTGAATGGTTCCCATAACCCAAAAAGACCACTTGGTTAGGCTTTACTTTGCATCTTTCCTTGCTGCCTTTTCTGATGCCAGGTTACTTTGTTGACTTCTTGTTGCTGTCACAGCATTGAAGCTGAAGAATATCAGCAGAAGCATCCATCTCTCACAGCTATCAGCAGGTAAGAACAACAAGTTTTCCACAATACACAAGTTGTAAACTCTGCCATCATTCAGATAATGACAGCTGCAGACAAAAAAAGAACTGTATGCCCCAGCAGTCTAAGCCATCTAAGAGACAGGACTATTTTGTGCATGCTGAAGTCAGATCAAACATTAAAGCACAGCCTTAAGCCAAGCACTGCCTAGAAATGAAGTACAACCATCTCCAGCAAGAGCCTTGCTTACAGCCAACTTTCTAATCCTTCCATCAGCCAGAGATTTCAAATGGAAAAAATAAAAGGCATCTAAGACTACTAACCTTAGGAGGACTTCGGCATAAGGTCAGTGAGTTATCATTTCTTCTATTTGTGCAGAATAAAAGGAAAAAAGACTAATTTGAAACCTATCAAATTTTTCACATTCAAAATCACATGGAATATGGAAGCAAGGACTCAACAGAATTTTACAATTCAATTATATTTACAGTTCAGGATTCCAACCTTCCACAGTAACTTCACGTGTACAAAATAAGACTATAGCTTTGCAAGGCACAGAAAAAGCATTTGTTTCATTCAAATCAAAGTTTCTGCATCAAAAGGGAAACCATGTACCAGTACAGATGATAATTTCTGCTCTTAAGTATCTTTATAGTTTCTCATGTGACAACTCTAGACTTTACAATTTCACACATTCATCTTACTTGCCAAAAAGCTACATGTAAGTCAATTAAAATGCCTAAAAGATTTAGATAATAAAGTGACAAAAGGCAACACTTTAAGATTCTCTTCGAATCTTTGAATTTTGAACTAATAAAATGAAAATAACTATCTACACTCCACAAATGTACAAAACCAAGAATATGTTTTCTTTCTTGGTTCATGTTCTATGCAACACCTGGTTTCTACACAGAATCTTCAAACACTTTTCCCTTTATTAAATTAAAACTAAAGCAACTGCTGTGACTAGACAGGAGTTATATATTAATGGATGAATATTCTTCTTTCACTGGCATTATATGCCGAATCAATACATTCTAAGTTGTCTGGAGCAAATAGACACCCCTAACGTAAGCTTGGTACCTATCCAGCTAGTGTAGTTTGGTCCTGGTCTCTGCCTGAAGCTCTGAGCAGTTCTTGACTTGTGCTAAATTCTTTTGTGTTGAAGCAAGAACCACAGGATGAAAAATCGAAGTATTGCTTTTCTCAGGACCCACATGAAGCAAGATCTATAAATCTCTCAGAGAAAGTCTCTCCTCAACTGCAGTACAGGACTACCAAAGAGCATGCCTTCACTTGAACAATACTTGTACAAAGAATGAAATTCAGACCAGATTTAAACCTCTAAGTAAAAATACTGCCCAACTGCTTTTCCAAATACAGTACATTTACCTAAACTCCAACACTAAGGAAGCTCTATGAGTCTAGATATTAGAAAGATTTTTTGGTTTTTTTTTGCAGTGAGTGTGGTGAAACACTGGAACAGAAAGGTGGTGGGTGCCCCATTTCCAGCAGAAACTTCCAAAGTCAGACTGGATAGGACTCTGAGCAACCTGATGTGGCTGAAGATGCTCCTGCTCATTGCAGGAGGACTGGACTAGATGACCTCTCTAAGACAATCTACCTTGCTTTTAAGTGTTAAAGCTGTGGCCAGTTTCACAAATCCTTATCTCCACATCCACTAACTGCCAGCAAGCTGCCAGTAACACAAGGCTACCTCATCCCAAGGGGAGAAGCAAGAGGATCAGTGTGCTGTAACTGAAATTCATCCCAAAACCATGCAGAAATAATAGGAATGACAAAGTAATACCATAAGGGACTACAGGCTGTCTTAATTAAAACCTCTCCAAAGTTCTATATATAAACTACCTGGCAAGCATCTACATTTTTCAAACAGGCACTACTGGGAATCTGACAGCCTTCCTAATCTATCCCAGTGCTCCTGTTCTTAAGAGTTGACTCAACTAGCTCAGTAAGTGTTTGCTACAGTTTAAACCCACAAATAGTTTCATCTCCAGTAGGGAAGACAACAGCTTTGTCTTTTCTTTCCAGCTATCTCTTATATATTGAAAGAACTTTATCAAAAGAAATCTCCCTTCCGCCTCCTCTAAAATAAACAAATCAATCAATCAATCCAAACTGTTTTCAGTTTTCCCCTGAAGCACTTTACACCTCTGACCATCTTTCTCTGCCTGCAACTATTCTTCTCTCAGTACAATACCAAAACTAGGTGCTGTACTTTAACTCATTAGCATGCTAAGAAGTGGGAAGGCTAACTCCATGTATTTTACATGACATTGCCATCAACATATCCAGTAAAAGATTTGCTGGCTCTCCAGAATTGGTTGACTCATGGCCGCTGTGCAAATATCCAACTCCAGATTCTTCCCTGCAGATCCCCTACCGTCCCAGTTACCCCCAAACCTATTATCAGCAGAGTCAAATCTGCACAAACTATACTGAAGAGTAACAGGTGACATCAGCCCCTTCTACATTTCATCCTACTTAGGGTACCACTTGGTAATTTTGAACACGAGCTCCTTAATCCGGGGAGCGCCTCTGATAGTGCAATCCACATATCTAGAAATTTTACTTAGATCAGTTACAAAAAAACCATTACTACCACACTTAACAAAACTGCAGAAGTCCTGATTCCGCACATCCTTCTGGTTTAACACGAATCCTGACTTCAAAGAACATTCATT
This sequence comes from Sturnus vulgaris, assembly GCF_052056855.1. Lineage (NCBI taxonomy): Eukaryota > Metazoa > Chordata > Aves > Passeriformes > Sturnidae > Sturnus > Sturnus vulgaris. Next base: position 29,530,784 of record NC_142244.1, read on the forward strand.
TTACAAAAGCTGCAGACCCATTCTCAGACAAACAACTCATATTTTCTGCCATAATATATTAAGTAGTTAACACTGTGAAAGTGTGCATGTACAATATAAAGCTAATGCCATTTGTAAGAAGACATACTGGGTCAGATCAAGGCATTGCCTAACACACTTTCCTATCTTTGACAGCTGCCATAAGGAAACACTCGTAAGAATAACATCCAAGCCATTAACAGGAGGTATGAATATAGACATTTGTCCTGAATTATATACACATATAATGCCATCTATTTTATGTACATTCAGTAATTTTACCTAACAAGAAATTACACAGTTCTCCAGCACTGCATGTTGTTGCCCATATTCAACATCATAAAGCTGTATAAAGCCAAAGAAATGAAAATGATGCAGCAATAAAATTACTGGAAACAAAATAACAGTATTCCATAAAAGTAGACATCTGAAGGTTTTAGTTGATCATGTGTTTTTAAACAAGCACTTTCATGTCACATAGCTGACTCCATTTACCAGCACGATCCATGGCTGATCTCCTTTTAAGAGGTTTAATTTATGTGATCTACATATCCTTTTCTTCAAAGAACAGCCAGGGGATGGCTCACTTTTTTAGAATTTGAAGAGCATCATATTTTTTAAAAGGGGGGGAGGTACTTTGTGGTAGTTATATATTTAATATTTAATTTACATACTTTCCACCTAAGCACAAAAACTAGTAATATATATGGCAAAGCTGCTTCCACACAGAATAACTCCAAGTTAAGGTTGAAGAAGTTGTAGAAAACAAAAATGGTCAAATAACCACTATTTGCATGTTTCTTAAGTATGAGATGGTTTCAAATTAACACAAACAAAACAAAAAATCAAAGTTAAACAGCAGAAGAGATGTCCAGAGAAATTCAATGGATTTCAACATACAAGTCTCCAGGAGTTCAGGAACATCTGCTTTCTTCAGTGTCAAATGACAGATAATTATTCCTCTTCATCTAGAGACAAATTCCCTACCCCTTTATTAACCACTTTTGCTGACAAAACCCTGGACATTAACTGAATTTTTAGAAATACTTGTCTTTATTCTCTACTATACTTAGAAATCACAGGGCTCTCAAATACAGTCATAAAAACTTTCATCTATAGTCCCAAAGTAAAACTGTAATAGTCTATGTACAGCAGTCTTCAAGAAAGCGGAGTCCTACCCATCAACTTTTTGTTCTCCTTCCTTCATAAACATCCTGCATCAGTTCTATAATTTAACAGGCTACTGATATATTTTCCATATACTTCTTCCTCATATTTCCCAGAAAAATATTTGCACACCGGACAGAGATGCCACTCCTAGCAGTCTTGGACTGGGGGCTTCCTCCCCCCTCCACTAACATATCTTAAGTCGGACGGTTGTAAGGTATACCTGTAAAGTACTAGATGAGGGCTGCTCACCTCTGCAGCAATCGCCAGGGCACAACTTCAGAACTTCACTGGAAGCACAGCAGTGCACAAGAACATTGGGAGAGGTGAAAGCACCACAGCACATAAGATTACACAGGAAGTGTGAGTAACCACAGCAAGTTAAAACCTACATCTTACCAGTCTTCCCAGATACTCAGACAAGAATACCATGTGCACCTTTGCACGTAAATAAACTTTTACACTCATACATGTACAGCAGTCTTGTAAAAGCTTTAAAGCAGAAGCCTTCACATGTGGCCTAGGTTTAAATTCCAGATCTCAGAACTCTAGATCATCTCCTCCCTTCCATATCATATTTCTGACCATGCATATACGTATGCCTGTCTAGACTCAAATACATGTAAAAAGTAATAGAGCAAAAGGAGCTTCCAGAGGACAATTTAACATGACTTTTCTCAGTTAGAATCTACTGATTTTGAAATAGTCTGCTAGGAACTCCTTCATAACTGCACTTGCTCTTCACTTAAAAGAAAAAAGGACAAAATAAACAAAAACCCCACTCCACAGAGTCTGAATAGACTAAAAAACCTAAAAGGCATATGTAGATACTATATGTTTTAAACTAATACTGAAAAAAAAATCATATTTTGCAATTATGCCACAATGTAAGAATAAAATTAAGCTTTCACCACATATTTTGAAATGCAGTGTCACTGTAAATATTTCTGAAGTATGATAATTATTAAAAGTTACAGACACAGCATAAACACTTCTGCACTACTTCCTTTCAGAGTTGCCCCACTCTGATAAAGATTTACAGTCAATCATGAACTGCTCAAGTATTACCACTGAAAAAATAACCCAGGTTATTAGAGTAAAAAATAAATCCACAGGCTATTGCTTAAAGCCAAGGCATTGACATCAAACAGAAAATGTTGCTCATTGCCTCATTAATATCTCTGTCCCCAAAATCCCACAAGCATTTCAAATGTGCCACCTGGGAAAATATCCACTCTTCTCCTGTCAGAGATCCCACGTCACTTATCATGCTTGAACCTTGTCAGCTTTCACAGACACTGAAAGCCAGCTACTCTAGCTGAAGGGAAGCTTCAGTTCACTGAAGAAAAATAGAAGAGACTTGCAGATTTGGCAGCATTCATTCACCTAAGATCTTCCAATAATCCCAGTTCATTTCTGAAACATGCTCTGATTGCTTGAATGACATTCAGACATTCCTGCTGGTGAACTTCACTCGCGCATGTGAAGAGTCCATTGAACTCAACTGCCATCCCCATGTCACTAGAATAAGAACCTATACACAATCCCAAACCAACTCACGCCTGCTGCACTGACCAAGGAAGAGCAAGTTTGAAGTTGAGCTCAATCTGAAACTGACAGTATTTTCTTTTGGGAGTTGCAACTAAAGCACTCCCTTGTCCTCTCACTGACCAATATCATCTGAAGTTTGGGTCCACAATTTCTAGAATAGTAAAGTTCTCCCACTCCACACAAACCTTATGCTTTTGTCTCTAGTACATTCAATAGATGTTCCACTAGAAAAGCCAGACAAACAGAAAAAAAATCACCTAGCTTTCCATGGGTCGCTAAAACATTTCCCCAAGGCTCAGATCAGCTCTGTGATCCATTGTGGTGACTAAAACATATTGGCAAATCTATTCCAAAGTCTCTAAAAGTGGAATTTGATTAGGAAAGTTCTATTCTCTGAGGAACAAAGAAAAAAAAAACATTAACTTGCAACTGCTATGGTGTGTGACTATACATATCCCAAGGCAGTATACACAATCACAAGCAAGATGGCAAGACTGTAAGTGAAATGGTCAACAGATACGTTCTTCTCAAGGACAACACCATTTTCTACTTCTTTAGGTTTCAACTGAACAATTTTATATATAAAGAAAATAAAACATTCAGTCTACTCACCTGCAGAAAGACTGCCCTACCAGAAAGCTTTCATTCGCTAAGCCAGGCATAAAACATTTTTTCTAATGTTGACCCTGAATCCCACAAATTGAGGAAATACATTTATGGCTATGGGCTTCATTCACAGGGATACAGATCTGCACCAAATGATTCACATTTAGTTGACCAGCATCCAAATATTCCGTCTATTTAAGCTGATGAATTTGTGACCCCTTCCTCCCTCACACAGGTGAATTCATTGCACTACTTTTTTTCAATAGATACTTAAAACAAGCAGACAAGAGGGGGTACAAATCGCAATGTGTATGCTCTATGTAAATGTTTACAGGAGGGTGTGAATCAAAAAACTAGATTGGCACTATCAACTGTGACTAAATAGTTTTCCTCTTTCTACACAGCAAGAAAAATCAAATTCTTCTCTGCAGCAATAGTCACAGTTTATCTTTCTGCAAAACATATTCTTGGCCTGAAAATTAAACAATTGCCTGCATTCCTGGCAAAAGACATTGCTATGAACTACAGGGCTTGTACCTGACAAGAATTATATTCCTACTAAAAAAGTCAGAAGAGATGATGTGCCTGCAAGAAGTCTGCCTTGGTCGGAAAAATTCAGCTGCTGCTGCTTCCCTTCTGGTTATACCTTCAGACCAACACCCAACTTTTCTCCTTCTAAGTGCTTTGACCCACTGCTTTTGATCAGCAGGTCTCTTATTACGATCCTCTACTATCAGGCACTTGGACTACTGAAATGTTTCTCCAACTCAGTCCAACTGCCTGAGAAGACACATCAAGCAAAGTAACTATATCACTACATATTTTTGTGATATATATATCAAGCTTAAGAGACATTTTTCAGACACAAAAATGCTTTCACCAATGCTACATTGGTCATTATACCCCTCAAAGAAAGAGACATTCAACCCTATTTAGCCGATTTATACTACATAGCTATAAAGCTGTATTTTTCTTAGCTGTATGTTCTCACTTCTGTGCAAGCAAAAGTGAATTTCCTATGGCAGGCACCAAGGCCTACTGCAGCCCTTTGGAACTGATCCTTCAGGTAGCTTGACTCTGTATCACTCACAGAGAAACCCTGGAAATTAATTAACATCGAAGATAACTGCTAGCCCATTTTCACCTGTACAGGAAGCAGTGGCACTGATACACAGTTAACAGCCCCTCCCTTAGCTAATGAGGCCAAGCCAGAAAATATACAGTCCTCACTACAGAGACACAACAAAGCTCCTGGCAAGGACTGGAGCCATCCCTCCAGAAGGAGCAGTTGTTTTTAAAAAAAAAAAAAGACAAAAAAAAAAAAAAAAAACCAACCACAAAAGCCCTGAGTTCTTGACACTGACAAGCTATCTTACCACTCTTCCATTATAAGACTCTAGACTAGGTGAGAACACAAATTGCCTTAAATGCTTAGATCTACCTCCCGTCTGCAAGAGATAAAAGTAGAGTGAACTGATCTGCTTTATTTCCTTTTCTGAACAACAGACAAGTCATTTGTGGCAAGAGCACCTAATGAAAAGATTATTTGATAGCACTGAACATAGAAGAAAAATCATTGTCCACTTCGTTTAGAGGCACAGCAATATGACTTTTGGGCATCCACATTTTTGACAGTTCTCAGAGAGTGATACAGGATTGCTTTCAGAAAGGTTTCCAACATGGACTTCTTTTGAAATACCACGATCTCACCTCTCCCACTGCACTGACAAAACATCACACAGCAACACCTATAGGATATAGGATTGAGTCAAACATGCGCTGTTTTCATGGAAAACGCCTAAATAATGACCCTCTCTCTATGGCATGGTAAGCTCTTACCTATGGGGGCAAGAAGGATTCTGAAGAGGTGATGAAAGCAAATCCTTGCTATCCAAATCCAACTTGCTTCAGGCAAAAATTCATTTTAGGCTTCTGTTTACCGAGACACAGCAGCACTGAACAGGAACAGTTGTCTGAGCATGACTATGATGTTGTAGACATTTCTCTCAGACCTGCATTTTGCTACCACATCTCACATCTTTCTCAACCTCAAGATGAGACTGCTATAGTGCACTCAAGCGGTTACATTTTAAATCAATCCAAAAAATATAATGTGCCATAGACCATTATGCCTCCAAACTTCCACCTTCCCCAATGGCAGCACGTAGCAATTTGAAAACAATCTCTATGGGATGAGAAGTGACAAGTAGGTTCCTGGCTCTGCATATGAAGAAAGGTGGTCTGACCTGTACAGCACACTATGGGCTTTGAGCCTTTATGACTGAAAGATTATCTTTTCTTGTCACATTAAAAATGTTGTAATTGGCATTTATTTTCAACACACATAAATAAAAGAGCACCTATCTGTGCAGCTTTCTGAAGTAAGTTTGAAAAAAAAAATTTGAACTGTGCATGTTTTGTGAGGCATTCAAACTTTCAATAATCTCCTTTCCTAGTTGCATGAACTTTAAAATTTTCGTTTGTCTTTCAAGGCTGCTCCAGGCTGATGCTCGCTAAATTCAGAACGCAGCCAAGTAACTCCACCAGCCATATCGCTGCTGCAGGAGACAGCCACTTTAGCATTTCCCACACTAGCTAGGGGTGATTAAAAGTCCTCAGAGTAAAGACAATTGTTAATTTTTTTTAACAAAATCAAAAGGGAGAGAAGTCCAGAAAAAAATTCAAGTTTTGTCTACAGAAATTTCTAGAAATTCAGAGGTAACAGACTTTTCAATTTAAAATGGGACTCAGTCATTTGAAACAAAAACACCCCACTAGCTTGAACCAAGAGGCTTCAAGTGCTCTCCAAGCACCTGGCACAGTTTAGCTACAGTGTTCAAATAACCAAGGGGTTTAGCATTAATTCATTTCAGAAAATGCTACAGCTGATTGCAGCACAAAGCTTTAACTACAGGCTTTTTGCACACAGGTACCCTGTAGACTTTCAGAATCTTCTTCACCTCTCCATCCAGTTTCAGAGAGAGCATGGAGTGAGGGAACAGCAACAGCCAATATCTCATAGATTCCTATCATTGTGAAGATCTGTGATGAGTAAGCTGAACACGAATATTGGAAAATTCCTTTATATTTTATCTAAAATAGCTCTTAAAGATAGAACACAAGAAAATTAAAGAACTCTCCTGGGGCAGCAGAAGGAAACTCATCAGGCTGTGGAGTAGTCTTCAGCTTTTCTCATCTCCCTGCCACTCCTTGTGATACCTACAAGGCCCTATCAAGTTAACAGATTAAGTGATACAACTTCCAGAGCCAGGAAGCATACAGGCAAGGAATACACTCTATTAAGCCACAGCTGTGTAAACAGGTGAACAAGACCGTTCCAATTTCTAGGAAATACAGAAGGTGAATCAAGGGTAAGAAGGGATCATCTCCAAGAAGCAAGAGGGAAGAGGAAATGTGCAGAACAGAAATGGAATGCTCAGCTAGCTAACAGTATGAATAAAGAGGAAAGAGTCTGTCAGCGTCAGAATTAAGTACAGTTCTATTCCTTTACAGTCTGCAAGGCACAACTTTGGGGCACTGTAACATGAAACACTTTCCACTCAGGCACACATGTTCATTAGCTGACCTCTCAATGCATTTTTTTTCCATGCTAGGAATGAGGAAAGCTGCTCATCAAACAGCAGTCAGAAAGCTGGACAGGGCTAGGATGAGCAACGGCCACACATATAATGCTCAGCAGGCTTCTGGAAGGGAGTGATTTTCCTCTCTCCAGCAAGGAAAGCAGGATGGGCAGCTTTCAGTTTCAAGAACCAATTAGACAGAAACTGCTATCAAAGCAATAGAGAGGGCCCTACCCTAGATGGGTTGAGAAACACCAGGTGGTATTATCTCAATCGCTTTTGCCAGTTTCAACAGTCCCACGCATTCCTTGTCGCTGAAGGTGCCCAGAGTGCCCTTTTCCAAGGCTCTTCCCACACACCTACCTGGACACCACACATAATTAAACTAAACTATCACCTAGACACCACTGCTACCTAAAAAAGTCACTTTTACGTAGTGGCTTGTGGAATAGCTACTAAAAGAGCAACAAACTCACAGACTTTATTCCTTCATGAACCACTTTTAAAGAGCCATCACACTCTTTGTGAACAACACACAGTAATATATGCTTACCAAGCTATTGTGCTTTCAGGAGATTTTACAATACAGAAAAAAAAACAGTGAATCTAAGAAGAAAAGAAAAACTTCAAACCCCAAGTTTGGCACTACTGTAACATTCTCCCACAGAGTCCAAAAGGAATTATTACAAGATTGTCCTTTAGATTTTGCAATCAAGAGTATGTGGTCAACATCAGAATTAGCTAAAGCAAATAAAATTGTCTTCCTCACCCTCCAAGTTGATAAATCCTGCATGACACTCACACATGGAGCAAAAAACTCTTCATGGCAAGTGTTAGCCAAGATATTATTTACTGCAGACCATCAAGACAATTGGCTACAGTTACAATAAGTACTGCTGTCTGCAAGGACTTGGTGTTACTTGAAACACTATTTCCTGAAAGCTAAGAGTAGGGGGAAAAAAAATAAATAAAAATCATTCTACAGTCATTAGATGCAAATTCTCAAACTGCAAACTTTGAGGCTTCTATTTTTATACTGACATTTTTGGTCATGCGTTGCACGACTACCCTTCATATTTCAGGATTATTTTTGCCCCATTTGAGAAACAAAGTGCATCTATAAGCAGTGCAAGAGCAACTAGGTGAAGAACAAAAGAAAACTTCAAGCTGCTATCTCTTTTCCTACTATAATGAGCAGGCTGATAGTATCAGCAAGTGGAAAACTGGAACCTTAGCTCCCTCCTTTTGAGGAACAGGCTTAACACAAGGAGTACATGCACTCTTTTTTTTCAGGGAAAGCCTACAAACCCAGTAACACAGACCTGCACAAAGAATACCCTATTTGAGAACTATTTCAATGTAGAAATCCATATGGTTGAGTGATTTCACAACCACCAAAATATAAAACTAGAAATAAAAATAGTCAGATTTCAGAAGACAGACGTACGTCTTGAAAGAGATACTTGAAGACCACTGTGGCAGAGATGTTAAAACCTTTGAACTGACAAAGCAAAGAGAGCAGCATGCATTAGAAGTCATCTTTCCCAACAGCCAAAGGAGAAGCAGCTGTTGGTAATCTCCCATCCTTCCATTCAAGGCTTCATTCAGTTACCAACTTCTGAGAACAAAGTATCGTAATTTCAATCTAATAAACTGCACAGCAAAGAGATGAAAAATCCTTGCTCACTCCTTCCTCCCCGTATACCTTGGGAAGAAGAGCAATCACAGTACGGTTCTAGTTCTGCTCCTCCCAGGAAACACAAGGAACAATGAACCCTCCTCCAGTATTTTATTAATCCTTTTCTCATCCGTTAGATCCATCCTTCCTAGATGACTGTTGCAGCGCTCAGCCAGGAGAAGCAATAGCTGCAAGACGTATCAGGGCAAGAGTGACTTCATCATTTGATTTCACCCCTCCCTACAAATGAGAGCACAAAGGCAAGTCAGGGTTTGCTTCCAAAAGACCGACACCAAGACAGAGGCACTAAAGATGTCCCAGACACTCAAAAGACACCAATCCATCAATTTTCACCTTCCTCACAAGGATTCTTTTGTCCCAGCTTTAACTCAAACTGGCTCAGAACATAACTAAGTATCAGGCTATAAATATACATCAAAATGAAAGAGCCGACCTAACTGTTCACCACATAAGCACTCCACACTGGCAATACACAGATTGCTACATCATGTCATAAGATGTTACCAAGACTCTGCTAACCAGAAAACCTTTTTGGACACCCTGGAATTTTTCTCACTTAAAAAGCAAAGGGAAAAAAAAATAAAGAACAAACAAACGGAAAATACACATACACAAAAAACAAAACAAAACCCCCAAAAAAGTTTACTTCCCAGGTTGTCTTACATGGCTGGATTAACTGAAAATAGAAACTGCACTTCCCACAGAATCCTTGATTGTGGTTCTCTCGCTTTGTTCTGACATTTTTTTCCAGACAGCAGAAGGACCAGGAGCACATGACTGGAGCGACTGGGGGGGGGGGGAGGTATCACAAATGCATGCGCTTTATGTTACGGCCTTTGTTTCTCCCTCAGTGTTATACATTTGGGATTGAATCATATTTGCAAACTTGTTAGTCTGCATCAGTTAGCACCCTCTTCACAAGCAAGCATCTGTCTAGTCTTTGACCTCAAATAAACGGGAAAGCACCACCAATGACCTTTCAAGAATCAAGCTGTAGAACCTGAATAAGACAAATTTAGTTGCTGAGTATGACAGGCTGAGATATCTTCTTGGTTTAGACAGACACCTGCAGAAATATTTATCAACAAGACCTGCTTTCCATTCCACAGGCACATAAAGTAAGCCAGTAAATTAAAATGGAGTCACCCACAGCTCTCCTCTGTACATATCAATAATCCTTAATATTAATGCTGGACCTGATCAAATCTACACTGTCGTGCTGCTAATATGGGTTAACTGCACCCATGGATTTTGGAGTGCTGCTGGCACAATGATCATGCAGATGCAAGGTGGACAGTCCCTGAGCCAAATGCTCTCTTCAAGGCTTCAGCCACAGCAGAAAACATTTCAGTGCAAAACAACTATTAAAATTTCTCATCTGTCGAAAAGCTCACAATCTCCCAGCGCTTTGGCATGAAACACACAAGCCTCTGCGATGGATGCAGGCAGGCACCCACAGAGCCATGTCAGGTGTGGCTTTACACAAATATCAAACAGATAAATCGAATGGGAATGCACACTGAGCACTCCTGGTCCCATAAAGATGTCATCCTGCATTTCCGTAAGAAAAAAGAAAATATCTCTAGAAACGACATTGTTCATACGAATCTGGAAGAACAATTCACTTATTAACGTGAACATATTCAAATCAGGAGTAAAGAAATTCCATATGATACACACATAATTGAGCTACAGCAGCTCAGAACTGGGCCTTTTTGTATCAGCAATGTACATTTGTTCAGGTTTAATTCATATTTTTAATTCACATAAACCAGTTAACCCCAACGGATAGAATACGAAGAATGGGCACACACTAAGCACGGTTTCTAACGTGTCTGTGCAGAATACAGCACAGGCCTCATTCTTAAAAATATTCCTCTGATCAGAAAATTGGAAAATAAATGCTAAGCTTGACATGTGAGCCCATAGAGTAGTTATCTCAAAATAAGCATTTTCTTATGCCTTCTTCTGAGCATTTTACCACAGCCTGGAGGATATTAGAGACACCTTTTGTAAGCTCCCCTCCCCCTTCCCTTTTTTTTTTTTTTTTTTTTTTTTTTAAATGAACTGGACTAAAAGGTGCTCAAGCCCTATCTACGGGTGCATGGAAAAACCTTCCATGCTCTCTCTCCTTCACAGCCAGGAGCGCTTAAAAAAACCCTCAAAAAACCACGTAATGAACGTGAATGTCACGGTCATACCTGTGTCCCCGCAATTCGTTTCCTCCTTTCGGTGGGAGGAGGGGAAAAATGAAAAGGAAATACAGGCTACGGAGCTCCGAATTCGTTTTACAAAGAGGGGAAAATGGCTTTTTAATGAGCCAGAGGCCGCTGGCAGCGACCAGGAGCTAAGGACGAAGACAAACCCACCGGGATTTTCCGTCCAGCAGGCCCCGAATGGAGCGGCGGCGTGCGCCTATTCAAGGTTAATGGGGGGGAGGGGGGGGGGCGGGGAAGGGGAGAGAAAGGAGCTGCCGAGGCCGGGGCTGGGTTTCCTTCGCTGCTCCCCGCTTGGGCGAAGGGAGGGGGGAGCCTCCCCGGCCCTCATCTCCCCACCCCAGGGGGGCAGGATACTCACGGCTGACTTTCATGCTGCCGAAGGCCGAGGGCTGCTGCACTGGCTTGCAGCTCTCCGCGAAGGAGGTGGTCCTGGGCCGCCCGGACATGGTCTCCCCCGCTCTGCCCCAACGGCGATCACCTCTCTCCTCTTCCAGCCTTCGCCCTCCGCCTCGCCCCGGCGGGCCCGCCTGCCGCTCCCTCGCTCGCTCAGCTGCAGGAGACGGGTGGGACGCGCCACATGAAACGCCGGGACTCCCCCTTCCCCTCCCCGGGGAAGCCCCCTCCCCTCTAGGTCTCTGTCGCCCGGCGGCTGCTTATTCTTCTCCCGCCTCCTCCTGCTCCTCCTCACACCACCATCCTTCCTGGCCGCACCGCTGGGTCCAAGAGCCGTCTCCCCCCGGCGCCGCTCCCGAGCGAGGGGGGTTCGCTGGGCCTCGCTGCCCCCACCCCGGGCGCCAGTCACATGGGGCGGAGGCTCGCGGCCTGGCTCCTTCGATCCCGCCGCCGCCGCGTTTCTCTCCTTTTATTTGCTTTATCTCTTTTTTTTTCCTTTTCTTCTTTTTCTTCCTTCTCTTCCTTCCCCGCTCCCCGTTCCTGTCTTTCCCCTTCGCCTCTGAGGGAGGCGGCAGGCAACGGGACTATTTTTTTCCACGGCGGAGGGATCTCGGGGCACCGCCGAGCGGAGGCGACGCGCAGACAAATCGCAGACGAATCGCAATAGGATCCGGTGGCGGCGGCGGGATCCGCGGAGCGCGGAGGGAGGTGAGGCGGCCGGGCGGCCTTGCTGCTCGCTGACGCTGCTGCTCAGTGCGGCGGTGAAGCGGCAATGGCTCCGGCGGTGCGGCCGCTCATTGCGCCCGCACGGGCAGCTGGCGGCGGCTCAGGTAGAGCACGCTGCACTGCGGGCGGAGGCCGGCAGCGACGGCACGGGCCATAACGGCGGTGGCTTGCCTGCTCCTCCTCAGCCCAGCTTCAGAGCGCTGGCAGTGGTTGCTGCTTTTGCTGCCGCTTCCCCAGGCGCCCAAGGCACGTAGGACTCGTCCGCCCGGCTCAAGTCTCCCGCCGGGCCCCCCTCCCCGTTCCTGCCGATCAGTCTCTTTGTCCCCGCTGTTCCCTCCGCTGCGTGCCGGGCTCCCGCCGCTGCGCTCTGTGCGTGCGCCAAAGCCGCGCAGCCGCCCGTACCCGCCGCCGCCCCACACTGCGGAGCAGCCGTAAGCGCCGTCTGTGAATACCAGGCCGAAAAACCCGGCGCGCCCGCGAGTCCCCGGCCCGAGGCCGTTACGGAAACGCCCGAGCCTTCTCGAGCCCAATCCTGAGGCCGTTACAAGAATGTCTGTAACTGGCCGGAACCAATCACAGAACCACCACAGGCGCGACCGATTCTTCCCGAAGTGAAACGGAGACCCAATCGGAGCACGCCGCCGCCGCCCTAGCAGCGCGGGCGGGCGGCCAATGGGAAGGAGGGCTCTCTTCCGGCCATCGCTGGGCCAACCCGAGTAGAGCCGAGGAGGGAGAGCTAATCAGGGGGCGCTGCCTCCGTCACCGAGGCCTGGGACGCCTTCAAGCCGCAGCCCGAGACGGAGAGCGGCCGCGGGCTGCGATTGGCTGGAAGCGATGAGGCTGTCTGCAGGGGACCAGTAGCGAGGCGCAGGGCCACGGGCGCGCTCGCTCCCGACGGGGCACGGCCGCTCACCTCTATGGAGGGGGTGGGGGGGGAAGGGAAGGGCAGCGTGCATAGGGAAAGGCAACGCGCATGCGCGAGCCCCCGCGGCCCGTCACACCGGGACCGTGCTTGGGGCAGCGCGAAAGGAAACCCGAAATTGCGGGGTTTGTGCCTAAAACCCGTCAGCCATAGGAGTGTTGCGGTTCTGCTTCATTGAGCCGTGAAAGAAATGGCACTGACGCGCACAGTGCTGTCATAGAATCATAGAATGGTTTGCGTTGGAACGGATCTTACATACTTTTCAGTTCTCAACCCCTGTCACAGGCAGGAACACCTTCCACTAAACCAGGTTGCTCAAGCCCATCCAACGTGGCCTCAAATATATCCAGGGATGGGCCATCCACAACTCCTCCGGGTAACCTGTTCCAGTGTCTCACCATCTTCGTGGTAAACTATCTAATCTAACCCTACCCTCTCATTTTGAAGCCATTCCCCTTTGCCTAGTCACGACAAACTCTGGTAAACAGTTCCTCTCCAGATTTCTGGGAGGAGACAGGAGGCAGGAACAGTCGCGGGTGTGGTTCACGAAGCGATTATGAACCCATTCTGCACAAACTGGGCCAAACAGGGGAAAGATGATCAAGGCTCTCGTGGAAAGTCCTCTCAATGAAGCTGTTGACAGAAAGGCTTCCACACAGGAAACACAGTTTGTATTGAGGCACTAAACACTCTCATTGTTACGTCCCGGTGCCACCATAGGTAGATTGAGCTTGGCCAGAGTTCCAGGCACTGTTAAGGAAGAACTTGTCCCTCTTCAGGCCTCTGGAGCATCCCTGGGGGCAGCGGCTCCCAGCCCTGGCACAGCCATCGCTGGAGTGCTGCTGCCTGCTGTGACCTAAGTGAAATTACTCAGCAGACATCAGCAAAAACTGAGCACCACTTGCTTATGCCATTAAAAAAAAAAAAAATATAGTGCTCTTGCCAGAATAGTTTGTACCACAAACAAAATAACTTGTACTAGCAGAAACATATTTTGCCAGAGACTAACAGCTAGCTGTTGTTTTCAAGGTATTAAAATATTGCTAGATTTTCTTTTTTTGCATCCCTGTTCTGAACACCATTGCTTTGTGACCAAACAAAGACCTGGCCAAAGGCAGCTAAAATTTATCCTTTACAAGAGCTGTTTTCCAAAGCAAAAAACAAACCTAGTCTCTCAAAATGGTCCTGTTCAGCATTTTGCTTGCCCCGGAGTGCTTGGCTTGCTGGAAGCCTTTTTTTCCTGCCTCATAAATGATTTTACCTACTACAAAGGCCACGAGACTGTTTAAGCTTTGATCCTTCAGGATCTACGTGTGCAGCTCTGTACAGCTGGGAACCTGGCAGGGGAGGTCATGTACCCTAGCACAGGAATGGTACTGCAGCCACCCCAAGCCACCCTACCATATTCATTGTTCCAACCCCACTCTGAGACACCACTGTGTCAAATGTTGCGCAGACACAGCTTCAATGAGCTGCCAACAGTGAAAATTACATTTTCTCTCCTGTTTGGCAGAGCTGTTTTAAAAAATCAGGGTTATAGCTTGGGTTAGTTCTCTGAAGAGCATTCTTACATAAAACAACAAAACAGATATGCCACCAGGCAGTGGCCAGCTCTCTTCTACCTGAAACGTATCACCAGGCATTCCAGTCATTTTTTCTAGCTGTGGGCATCAAAATGCTAACACAAATCACATTTTCTTTTTTTTTGACAAAGTTCTTTCAAAATACTACATAAACAGGAGAACTGTCTTAGGAGAGACAGCCAAGCTTTGTTTCTTAAAAAAGTTGGCGGTCTGAAAAACAGCAGGTGTGGGAGGGTGAGCTCTTTGCTTTTCAGCATTTGCTGCTACTCATGATAGTAGTAAATAAAAATCAGACTGATGCATCATTTATTCTGATGGTGCCCATTAGAGAAATGTCCCTTAAAGCTTTGCAATGAGTCTACAACCTGACAATAAAAATGGGAAATCAGCATCGTTTACTTACAGAGAACAAGCTACTTCATGAAAATAACTTTGTGCTTGTCCTGCTTTATCTGGTATAGCCATTCTCTAAAATCACCCTGTTTCCTCTTCAATATCAAAGTAATCTATATCAAAACCACAACGTGGTTGCTACTAATAACACTTTTCTGAATACCAAGCCTATCCATCCATGGGGGAATGCATATTACAAAAATTCCAGCTGCAGTACTTCATATTTGGCAATCCTGCACATATTTCCATGTCATAATTAAGCAACCAAGTCTTCCAAACCTGTCCATTCAAGTTGTAGCATCTTCTCATCCACCAGGAAACCACAAGTCTGTCTGAAAAGAAATCTGTGATGTATTTGATGTATTTGAGGGTATGGAAAAGCATAAAGCACCTCCAATTTCTGTTAGGCTTTTCATAGACTCTTTCCTTAGCTAAGACTACTCTCAGAAAAAGCCTAAACACACAATAAGGGCATCTATTAAGCTTCATCTTCAATTTCAAAAATGGACTGATAATTAAAACCATTTGTGAGAGTCATGAGTGAGCAAGTTGTTTTTTTAGACTGAAAGATTCTCTTTTGACAACATTGCAAAGTCCATATTTATTTTTGGTCCCTTGGCTGATGAAATGACCTCCCTTTAGAATCTGCAAATATAAATAGAATTGACGTTTTAATGGTCAGTTTTCACAAGCTATCATAATCCAGCATCTCAAGCATCAATATTGTTCCGAATCTGGGGGCATGGAGCAATTTTACATCTGCCGTGTCTCTATAACGTGCAAATGCCCAAGGAGGTTGCCTGAATACGTGAAGTGCCCAAATTACTGAGGTGTTATCTCTCTGAAATGCCATAAGGTGGCAGTGAATTGGAAAACTGGTACAACTGGGTAGAGCAAAGCTCTAAGGAGCTCAGGAGAAGAGTAGGGGAGGGGTTTTGTTTGCTTGTTTGGGGTTTTCATTTGTCTGTTTGCATTTCATATATCAACAATAAACTTCAATTATTCTAATCAAATACTGAATAGGCCTGCTCCAACAGGAACCAGTGGACATGTTCCTGCACAGGAACTCCTGCTTTTTTCTTTCTCCATTGCTTCCTTTTCAAGTGATCAGCAGGAAGATTTTTTGTTTGCTTACCTTGCCACTCTTACTGGGTCATTCCACCAGAAGGCACGGTGAGAGGCCTACCTCTTGCTAGTCTGATAAGGATGCAGTCATTCAAGGCTGTTTTGAACCTTGCTATGCTAGAAAATCTAAATTATATTAATGTATCTACCCGTCTTGTATCTAACTCCTTAATATTGCCAAGGCAATTATCCAGAGAACAATTTAGTGAGACATTGTAATGGTTTATCTCTTGTTTGATTGGCATGGGCAAACTCAATAGTTATGGTTGAACTTTAACTTTGCTTTTTCTTTTTCCCCAGTGGAAAATCAGAGATTCTAACAGTAACAAATTTACCGATTGGCCAGGCATTAATGATTAAACAATAAATCCCAAAAAGTGGTTTTGATTTTTGTCCCAGAACAAAACCTGAAGGAATCCATGTTTAGAACCTATCAGTTGCATTCATGTTTCTGAGCAGGACAGAAGTTTTTAATCCTGAGAACCCACTATTTTGCAATCACTTCCTGTCACAAAATATGTCATCACCAACAATTGCTTCAGAAGACAGCTGATGTTTTGCTGATCTGGGTGTCTGTGGGTGATCCTAGTCCTTGCAAGGCGCCAGGTAAGTTTGCCAGAACCAATAAAGCCGAGTGGTCCAAACAGTTCAATGTAACAGCAGCTGCAGATTTGTAGTGGAGGTGAATGAGCAGAGACACCAAATAGAGGTTCATGGCAATATTGCGATATGTGGAAAACATCAGTGACTCAGTACACAAGCAGATGCATCCTTCTGTGGAATTAAGTTATCCCTGCTGATGTTCTGCACAAGTTTAAGGTTTGTTTTATCCATTGGCTCTTGACAAAAGCATCAAGTTTTCCCATGATGCCAGAAGAACATCTTGTTCAGCTGGACAGTTGTCTTTGCCCTAGAATTTGTCTGACCACACTGTCTTCATAGATAATCCTGGACAACAATGGTGCCCAGAGCCAGAGAAGCTCTATGTCTAATGAGCTTTTGACAAGTCTTCCAGATTCTTACTTTCAGGAAAGCAAGATCTATGCCCATTTCCTCAGGAATGTTAAAGGGTTTAAATTTAGAAAAAATGTTGGTCTCTTCTGCGAGTATCATCTCTCTCACATTAGATTCAGTCAAGCAGCCCAAGACTGACATCCCTTTGCTCTCTCTGTGCTACAGTTTTGGTGGAAGGCCCCATGAACGTTTTCCTGCTCCCCTAATCAACTTCCAAACCGGCTGTTGAGGACACTTTCAAAGTAATGAGAATTAAAGCCAACCTGATTCCTGAGACCTTCAGTTCTTTTGAGAAAATCTTAGAGGGATAGACAGACTTAACTACAGCCCCAGGCTTGGGACTACTCTTAAACTGGATCTTGATAGATGTATGGAAGAGGCATGTGCAGCAGAGAAGAGCCAGTCACTTTCCAAGTGTTGGGGGTTGAATTGTTCCCTTTTCTTTCTCTGGAATTTCTCCCATTGTTATGCTAAGTATTTGTATTTACCTTAGAAAAGTATAATGTTCTCTCGCAGGGGGGTGGGTGGAGGTGGGGGGAGACCGGAAAAGGAAAGGGGGGAGAGGGGTCTGGAGCGGGCTCTCTCTGGCTCTTGCTTGGCTCGTGGAGGGAGAGGAGGATGGCCCGTGCTCCGAGCTAGCAGCTCTCCTGCCACCCCACATTTCCTGCCGTTGGACATCGCACTGCTGCTCTCCCACCTCATCCTACTACCTCCGGACACTGTGCCGAGCACCACGACCGACACCGTGAGGGGGGAGCGGCTCCTCCATCCCTCTCACCCCTGGGCCACTGCCGCCATCACCCAGCCCCTTCAGCTGCGCGGGACCTGCCCTGCCCACAGCACCGGGAACTGAGCACAGGGAGAGGGCCTTGGCCAAAAGGGACTGGAACTGAGCTATACTGTTCTGTTTTGTTGTCAATTTTTATAGCCGTTGTTGTTTCTTTTGTTTGCCTTGTTAGATATATTAGTAAAGAACTGTTATTCCTATCCCCATATCTTCTGCCTGAAAGCCTCTGATTTGAAACTAAAATAGTTAAAAGGGAGGGGGTTGCACTCTGCATCTCAGGAAAGGGGTTCTCGCCTTTCCTTAGAAAATACCTGTCTTTCAAACCGAGACACCAAGTCAGCACAGTGACCTAGAAGTTGTACAGGGAACCAGGCACAACAACCAACAAGGGAGATTTTTCTCAGCTTCCTCCTTCAGACAGCTGGGGGATATTGCGCCAGGGTGATGAGTTTTATTGTGCCTGCTCACAAACGCAGGAAGGGGATTTGCTAGTTCCTATTGAAATAGTTTTTGGAAAGAAAGCACTGCACATGGTGCAAGGTGCCAACAGGAGAATAGATGTTTGCATCACCCAAGAAACAAAGAAAGCAGCAATAGGCCTGGTGAAGCCTGCCTAGAATGCTGTCCTTGCGGAAGGGCTCTCTGCAGAACAAAATTACTGTCTTTAACTGCAGTGAAATGCTCATCCAGCTCTTGCTGTTGCAGCTGTTTTTACCCTGGCTGAAAATAAATGCATGGGTTCAGGTCTCCCCAGGACAGCCAGCTCTGCAAGGGAGAAAGAGAACAATAGTGCTTGGTGGGTTAGAGCAAACTGTGTTATAGTACATCTTCAGATAGAAGTAATTGCTCTGCAGTAGACAACACATAGTAAAATGGTTGAATAGAGCCACCAAACCTTGGTCATACATCAGCTACAGCAGTGACCTTGTACTGTTGTGTCTTGCCTAGGAACTGGGGTCTCTAGTTTGCAGCCCTGAATTAAAAGTGGTGATTCTCTTCAGAACATGGGAGAAAATGCACAGCTAATTATAAACTGGCAAAAAATGTAACCGTATTTTCATTTAATTCATTGAGTTTTTGCCAAGCACTCTAATTGATTTAATGATCCGTGTCCCTGGCTGCTCACTAATCACCATCACATACTACTTCCTTCATCTTTGTCTGGCAAATGGTTACTAATTGTTGCTGCATCTTGCATTGTACATCTGGTGTTGACAGCTGTCCTTGCCCTGAGATGGAGAGACAGCTGTTTTTAAATGGAGAGCTCTCTCTCAAATATCTAAAAACATCTGGGAAAATATGGCACTGAAACTGAGCTATCAAATACAAAAAGTTAGCAAATATGTGGACGTGCTAGAGGGTCTGCAAACACAGAACTTAAAAGTAAGCACGGGAATCAGAAGAAAGAAGACTCTGCTATGTCTTTGAAACACAAGTCCTGGGTGTTTCCCATAAAACATGGCTCCCCTAATTCCCTGTAGACTGCTTGACATCTTTTACACTCTGCACACCTCCTAATTTGATCAGGCTAACAACCCATGTTGGTTTTGCTTCAGCCTCTTAGACATAATTCAAAAGCCTTTCTAAAAGGCAGGATTCAGGATCAGGCAGCAAGGTCTAACTGGCTGGAAACAAGAAACCAGCAGCATGAAAGCACCAAAAAGCCCTAGAAATCAATGGAAACAATTGCATTCCTTAAAAAAAACAAGCCAAACCAATCTTTTCCAGAATCTCTTTTCCTCCTGAACATTTTGTGACCGTGATTGTTACGAGGAACCTATTTTTTTCCTCTCCCTGTTTATTTTGTGTATTTAGCAGCACTGAGTGTACAGTCCATTGTTTTGCTAATGGTCAGCAAAGCTTATCTCCTGATCGAGCCCAGCCGCTATTGCTCACATGCTGTTCTGCAAGACTTGGATGAACTCTCCTCTCAGACCCTGCAGAGGCTGCAAGCCAGCAGCATGAGCAAGGCTGGACTCAACAGGCAATAGTGAGCAGGCATGTAAGGACACAGAAAGGAAATGGGTGAGCTTAAACAGGTTAGTGTGATTGGAGCAGAAGACACTACAAATGACCCCTAAGAAAAGAGTTTGCAAGCAGAAAAGGCCTGGCAGAATTAACAATGCCTTTTTATAAAGGAATCATTTCAGGACATCTGACTTAAGAGAAGTGCCACATTTATGTATTTTTAATTGGACTGGATTTAAGCCATATCAAGCTGATGATGCCATTCTGAGTTCAAAAGGATATTCTCTTTGCCTCATAGCACAGGTACAAGGGCACAATGCAATTAACAGGAAAGGCGGCACTTTCAAAAGCAGTAGAAGGATTGTCTTTAAATAAAGCAGTTATTTTATATTACAGGCACTTAAAGCAGAAGTTTGCTGTAGTCACTGGAAGGTGAGACACTTCTCCAGGAGATTATTCTAATTCTCAAGTGTGGTTGCTTTTAAACTGCCTCTAGAGGAGCCTCTCTTCTCTATACTCATGGAAGGACTCTAGAAAGACCTGGTAAGTGGCCTCTGGAGTAAGAAGCCTCCCATGAGGTGAAAGGAAGACAGTTACATTTCTAACTGGACTCTGAAAGTCACTGATGCAGGATATCACTGATGGAGAACAATCTGGGTAACACTGATCCCTTTTTTTGGTAAAGAGTGCTGTTTGGAAACATGCTGTTTGAATTCAAATCGCTCTCTAAGTGTGGATGTATGGGAACATTTATAAAATACTCTGAAACATCTTGCTCTGGGCACAATAAGGATCAAGATCTTGAACTAGAAACCAAGGGTCAAGCTGTTTAATCATCTCCTTAAAGCTCAAGAGTGCTTCATCCTGACAAGAAGAAAATCAAGCAAGGGTGGCAGGAGGCGTGTGTGGATGAGCAAAGAGGTCATGACTACACTCTGACATAAAAAGGAAATGCACAAAAGGTGGAAGCAGGGATAAGTAGCCCAGGAGGAAGCCTTATGGGTGACACTGTCCTTCAGCAATCCCAGGCCCCTGAGCAAGGGGGCCAAAAGTGCTGAGGAAATTGAATAATGAGGAAACTGGAAAGGCCACTCTTTGAAAGATCACACTGATCAGGAGAGGTTCCTGAGGCCTGGAAGAAAGCCAAAAGCCACTCCTATCTTCAACAAGGACAAGAAGGAGCATCTGGGAAATTGGAGTCTAGTCAGCCTTACCTCAATCCCTAAAAGAAAAATGGAGCAAGAAATCATGGGACCCATTTCCATATACATGAAGAACCAGGAGGTGATCAAATGAGGTCAGCATGGGTTTACAAAGGGGAAATCAGACCTAACCAACCTGACAGCCTTCCACAGCACAATGAGCAGTCTTGGTGAATGAGAGGAGAGCAATGATGTTGTCTGCGTTGACTTTAGTAAGCCTTTGACACTGTCTCCCATAACATCCCCATAGATAAAGTATGAGTTACCTAAGTGGGCAGTGAGGTGGATCAAAAAATGACTGGATGGACCCAGAGTGTTGTGGTCAGTGGCACGAAGTCCAGCTAGAGGCTGGTCACTAGAGGTATGTTCTGTTACCAGGTCTTATACTTTTTGACAATCATCATTAATGAGCTGGATGATGTGACAGAGTACATCTTTGGCAAATTTACATATTACACAAAGCTGGGAGCAGCTGAAACACCAGATGATTTGCTGCCATCCAGTGCAACCTGGACAGGCTGGGGGATTGATCAGAGAGGAATCACATGAAGATCAACAAAGGGAAATGCAAAGTCCTGCACGCAAGGAAGATTAACTCCATGCACCTATGTAGGCTGGGGACTCTTCTGGAGTCAAGCAGGCCATGAGGCAGCGAAGTTCCCTCACACCAAGGACAAACAGCAACATCCTAAGTTGCATTAGGAAAAGCATTTTTAGTAGGTGAAGACAAGTGATCTTTCCCCTCTACTCAACACTGGTGAGGCCACACCTGGAGTCCTGTGCTCAGTTTTGGCCTCCTCAGTACAAGAAAGACAGGGACTTACTGGAAGGACTCCAGAAAAGGGCATAAAGATGATTAACAGACTGAAGCACATCTCATGAGGGAAGACAGAGAGCTCGGAATGTTCATCATATTGATCCCAGAGGCCAAAAGGCATAGGGGGAATCTCATCTATGTGCATAAATATCTGGTGGGAGGGAATGAAGAAGAGGGACATAGTGCCTGCTAACAGGACAAGAAGCAATAGACATTGTTTAAAACATGAAACTCCACCTGAACACCAGAAAAAATCTTTTTACTCTGTGAGTCATCAAAGACCTGGAGAAGTCATGGAGTCTCATCTTTACTGTGTATCCAGTTCTTTACTGTGAGGGTGTTGAGGCACTGGAAGAGGTTGCCCAGAGAAGTTGTGGAGGAAGTGTTCAAGGCTAGGTTGTATGGGGCATTGAGCATGTTGGTCTAGTGGATGTGTCCCTGCCACAGCAGGGGGGGTTGGAACAAGCTGATCTTTAAGGTTCCTTCCAACTCAAACCATTCTATGATTCCATCTATGGAAATGTATAAAACCGGACTGGACCCCGTCCTGGATAACCAGGTGTAGCTGACCCACCTTGAATAAGAGGAGGTTGAACTAGATGATCTCCAGAGGTCACTTCCATCCTCCACATTCCTGTGATGATCCTGTGAGCCACTACAGTAGCTCCTGGTGTCATGTATGCTCTTGGTTCTTGTGCATTTTGCTGATTTTTCCCTGAGGTAATTAATTATTGATGTAATTAATTGCACTGAATGCATGTACCTCTGAGGATGAGGTGGTTGTGGAGAAACCTGAACTTAACAAAATAGTCAGAAGAATTATCCATTTAAAAAAAGAAAGGATCTGGGAATGACGTTCATGACTGTGAGGTTCCATATACATGCTTTCAGCAGAGTAAGGAAGGTCCAGGGAGATGGAAGCTGACAAAGTGCACAGGGCAGGGTCAGATGAGAAGTGGGAGAAGAGTGGCATATGACAACACTGAGTACAGTACACAAGAACTTCAGTTTTATTTCCCAGTCTATGACAACCAATGCCACAAGGTCTGGGCAGTCTGGGTAGTGATAGTAAAATTAAAGTCCTAAGACTGTATCAAAACAGGGCACCAAGCATGGAAAAATAAATCAGAGTCAGTATTTTCAAACTGTGCACCCAGAAAATGCAGAAAACACAATTAATGACTGCCCAGGAGAAGTTGGATTTGCATGACCACCCAGGAACTCTGATGCACAGACAGCAGTTCTCCAGGCAGCAGTCCACCAGCTGAACCATGAATCTGTTCTTTCTTCAGCCATGTTCCCAGTCTCCTTCACAGCATGGTCCTACAATATTTTATGCACTAAGGCAGGATGCCATAAAGAAAAAAATATGTGATCCTGTAATTAATGTCTGTCTCACAGAAGAAGATTAGAGAAACATTTGTCAATAATGGTCTAGGAATAATTGTTCCTGCCTTGGGAGAAAGAGATGGACTGGAGTCCCCAGATAGCTCCTTGACATCCCTTCCAGGCCTCTGTTCCACAAAGTCATACATGCCAAAATTAAGCCAAATTAGGTTTGTGCACATTGTTTTAATTCCAGTTTTCTGTAACTTCTGAATGCTTGATTTCAGAGACATTTTGGCACAGACTACAGTGTCCTGCCTTTTAGGATCCTGGTCAGCTTGTTTTAAAGCCAACCCAGCTTAGCAAGGTTGCCATGATATGCACATCCACCCCTTGTAAGGCCCCCCTGACAAAGACCTCTTCCAGGGACTGGCAGAGAAAACCAAGGTGACCGTGATCTCTCCAACAAACAAAAGTTAGGGTAGCAGTGGAAGGGGAAGCACCAGAAACTTGCCTTTCAGATCCACATGCTGGAAGCAGATGAGATGAAAATCAAAGGATACCTTGGCTCCATCCCAAACTCTGGAGAGCAATATGTACCACCAGGAGCTTTTTGCTTCTTGCCATCCATGTTCTCTCCAATCCTATTTTTTTTCAGACCCTTGAAAGCAAACAGCTCCTTTGCCACCTTCTCTGCTCCCTGTCCCACCACTGTCAAGTTAGGGTCTTTCCTCTCCCCACTCTTGCCTCCAGTAACTGCATCCCATGTTAAGTCATACTCTGTCCCTCTTCCAGTCACCTGGCTTGTCCTGCCGTCACATATTTTTTTCCCTCCTGCTCTTCTCCCTGCTCCCTCACCTTCTTTTCTGCCCAAGAGCTGCTCCTAAACCCTGAATCCTTGGTGGCTTAATCCTTCTCTCTGTCCTCATTGCTTTTCATTGTTGATTCAGAAAATCAGCCTCCCCCCATTCCTGCCTCTGCCCCAGTCACACCATATTCTTCAAGCAGATTTACCACTTTCCTCCCACATCTGGCTTTCACTACCACTTCTCCTGTCATGCCGCTTTACAGCCAGTGTGTTGGTCATCACTTAATGAGATAAACCCCTCTTTGCTCTCAGCTCAGTGCAGCCTCCCACTGCAACGCCTGGCAGGTGGGGTGGGCTTGGCCACCACCTGTGCACAGCCCAGGTGATGGGGGCACTAGCAGCTGCAAGGACACAGAATATACTCAGCCAGGGCTTCCCAGGGACGCTTTGGGGATGGTTTTTTGTCCAGTAAGTGCTAATAAGCCTCGACAGACCTATATGTTGTAAAGTGTGGTCCAGTTTGGATAGCTTTTTTTCAAGACCCATAAAAGCTAGATTTGCATGGTGTGAAGAAGTGTCTCAAACAAAAAACTAAGGCATGCTTGAAATGGGACAAATGCATTTTTTAGCCTTCTTCTTTGAAATGTCCTGAATCAATTTCATTTTAACTTTTCATCACTCTGAAAATCATAAGCAAGTGAGTCCAAGACATTTTTATAGGAAATGCTGTGCAGCCTTAATATGCAGAGGATATTATACACCCCTACGTATAGGAATGTTAATTGTTAGATAATGCAATCATAAAGTATTTCACTTTTTTTCACCTTTATTTTTCTCATTTCCATTCTCACCAATGATCAAAATCTGCTAATTACTGCATACTCTGGGCCTCTAATATTTTACTCTTCCTCAGAGACCTTTTTGCTGCAGGACAAACTCCTCATTATCTGGAACATCCCCTGAATTAATTTATTCTATTGGTGATTGCTGAGTCACAAAAATAGTGGTATTATACTGAGGACTTAAGTCATAGGCAGTGTTGAAGGAGAAATCTGCTTGAGCAGCTGAATTAGTTTGAGCAACATCCTTTTCAGCACAGTGTCATGAACTTCCCTTACACTGATCACTTTTTTTTCCCCAAAGATGATATTCAGGTTTATTAAACGTGTTTCTGTTATCTTGGGCTTGGGCATGCTTGCTGAGTTGCTGAAAAAAAAGCCACAAGGTTTATGTCAAAAGTGTAAATCACTGTGCTCTTTCACAGATACAGACATCAGCAGAACAGCTCTTGCTGCTTGAATGGCATGAGCAAATCAATTTCTTACATCTGTTTTGGTCAGCCCAGCATTTCTTTTATACTCTACAGGTGGGTTGCAAACTTGCAAATCCAAGGAGACAGTGAGGAAAGCATGTCTCTCAACGCTCCAGGCATGTTGCAGCAGAACAAAGCTGTGACCCTAAGGTCTGCCACCCTAAGGATAGGAAGATCTCTAGAAGTCAATGTCTCATTTATGACTGTGCATTAGAACAGCCTAAACTGGTCACAGAGAGAAATTATTTTACAATAATCCTGTAAAAAGAGAGACAGAATCTCTGTAGCTCAGCTGTTGGCTGCACAGGGCTTTGCACCGATCTTGAAATCTGATGAATAATGTTGGAAACGATACTGTTCCTAGTTTCCAGCTGTACCAGAAGGTAGGTGGTCAGTGCAAAACCTACCCTACCTCCTACTGCTGCTGCTGCAAGATTGAAGCGGTCTGGATCAGGGGGAGGATAGCCCAATTCTGCAAAACAAATAGGCCCCTGCTGTGTCCAGCATAGAGGTGTCATCTCTCCTTGTAGGGGTGTGGCCCCCCTGCAGCTCAGGGTCTGACTGTGTTGAAGGGAACTAATTTTTCCCAGTGGAAAGCTGCAAGATGATTTTTTCATTTAAGTGCTTTACCAGACATACCTCAAATGCTTGTGGGGTTATTTCTAATGCTGTCATTATCTAGAAAAATCTTTGCCTTGTGGTAGAAATCACATAGTTGCTGATGGGGACCAGGGTTCTTTTCTATTTCTAATTGATGATTGTCAAATTCCAATTTTTCCAGACGGTGGGATTATCCTGAGAAAGTGGGATGTTTTTCCTCTGTGTAAAAAGAGGCAAATATATGCATGAATGTGCACAGAAATATTATTCAATTTACTAAAACCAGATGTCGTGAACAAACCCACATATAGCAACTACTCAACAGCAAAACATTGGTCTCCCCTATTAATAATTCAGACTGTTGTCTGAACTCCATCTTCTATGGCCTCTCACTTTTTCAAGAGGACATTTGGGATTTTCACTGCCATCCAAAAACTGCTGTTTAAGGAAGTTAAAAAGGACCCACCTGAGACCATCAGCTTTTGTTTTTCTGTTCTTTCATGGGTCCTACTGGTCACTCAGGCCTTGCTGGTGAAAACACCCAGAGCGAGTTTTGCAAACATACAGTCAAGAAACCTCGATGTAGCTCAGGGAGCTGGCACTTGAATCCCAGGTGCCAGTCAGAGACAGAAGAGACCTTGGTTCTTCTCTCTGAGATGAGCACAGCAGTCAGTAGAAGAGACAAGGCTGTTGCCTCCCAAGTTTCCCCCTTGAGTAAATTAGACCTACCCCATGTCATCCTTGGATACACTTTGTTGTTGTTCGGTTTGTCTGCTTTAAAGGCTTAATTCAGATGCCCTCAGGCAGCTGTGGCTGAAGGCAGTGGGGGCTGGGAGCTTTTTTCCACCAGAAGGCAGGGAATTTTTAACCCAAAGGTGTGTTGTACTGAGGCACAGCAGGTACCCAGTAATGCTGGGCTTTCAGGGATGAGAGAGCCTGGCTCCCCCACTGACTGTAACACACTCCTATCAGTTATTTGCAGAACTAGGAAAAAGTCCTCAGCATTGGAGGGTTGTGAAGAATGGACTGCAGAAGCAGGAGAGCTCCAAATGTGTTTTTGTTACTAGAATGAGAAAAGCTGTAATAGCAAGGAAATTAAATTATACTTGCCAAAATGTAGTTTACCATCAATGTAAGATTCACCTGCCAGAGGAAAGGAAGTCTTTATCTACCACCTCTATTTGGGGGACTGTTAAAAAATACCCAACCAAAACTCAGCGGCTTTCAAACAAGGGTTTGAATTTGCTGTAATCATCTACAGTGTATCCCCCTGTTCATGGATCTGCCTAGCACTGCTGCAAATTCAAGGTGTGATTGCATCAGCTAATATTATTCCTGCCATTCTGTTTGGTTTGAAATATCACCCGACTCGTTTGGGTTAGATAGGAGATGCAATTGCTTGGAAACCAGTGCACAACTCTAGAAGGGTGCTTTGCTCATTATATTAATCTTTTCCAGTGAAATATCCATGCTGTTCTTATGTTGGATCATGTCATCAGGACCTGCAGAGGGGTGTGCTTTCATTTTCTCCTTCTGTGAACCCCTTGAGAGGTACCAAGGACTTTCTAAGGAACTCGGGTCCTTATGGATTTTCTAAGCCATGGGAAACCTCCAAGAAATAAAAGCTCTTTATGGTTTCTGCACTCACCAGGCACAGGTGCATCTCTCAGCAATTGCAGGAAGTGCATTGAAAGGAAACATGGATGGGCAGCCCTTCTGTGAGATTAACATTCTGTTGGTAAATCTAGGACTCAATGTGTGCTGGGAACTCCAGGGCCATTGCAGACTTGCAGAGGAAATGTCAGCTTCCTGATGACCCACAGGAATTTTGCCTGCTTCTGGCCTGCCTTTCTGATGTCCTAACTCCCAATGAGTGTTTCTTCTCTCTTTTCAAAGGTGAGCATAGTCCTGTCCCAGCATCCTGGGCCTCCTGTGCTGCTGGAGGCAGGGAATAGTGTATACAGCCATCCTCACATGGCTGCCAAGGGAAGAATATGACCTGGTAGCAATAAAACCAGGGGTCTCCTTCCAAGCCTCCCTGTAGACTGAAACAGGCATAGGTATGAGCTGCTAAAGGGAACTAAAAATAGACAGTCTCTTCTCCGAGTAGACCAGGGATCCTGGGAAGAAGAGGCCACATTCTTCATTGGCATCTAAGAGAGTAGGTTGGAGGACGGGAAGGAAGAACAGCTACTAACTAGAAAACAGCCTTGGCATGAGAACAAGTAGACAAAAATAGGCTATGAAAAAATGTGGGGTGCAAATCAGAAACAAGTTTCCTTCTATCAAAGTGCAGTTCTTGAATAACCTGCCAAGAAATTTCCCAATGACTTAAGATGGACTGTGATAAATTAACAAGAGGGACTTTATGACTCACTGTTTGTCATTGCTGGGAAATATGATGATGACTAGGAGATCCCTTCTAGCCCCACATTCCTGCTGGTATGGTAACAGAGGCATCTGTGTAGGGTGCAATAAATGCTGAATCATTGAGTGCTTTATCTAGCTGTCTGGCAGGACAAAGTCCCTTGTATCCACCCTGTCTGCAAGAACCTCCAGGAAAAATAAAATTCTGACATAAACAATTGTGCTCTGGCAGCACAAAGCATACAGCTAAGGATGCCCGAGTTAGAAGAAAACCAGCTCAGCTACAAGCACCTCCACACAGGGGAAAGGTGGTGGCGTGGGTGTGAAAGAAAGGAATCCCACTGTAAACACTGAGAGGTAAACATTCCAAGGTGAATGTGCTCCAGCAGCTTCAATACACAAAGCTAATGAGAGAAAGAAACTCTTGGAACCATGTGGCAGTGTCCCACACTTGTTCAGCCACGTGTGTGCAGGGATGGATCAGTCCATAGGGCATGACCATGTCATGTAGAAAAAAGTTCCTGCAGTTAACATCAACCACTAAGCCATCCACAGTTCTTTTGATGGTATTTTTTTCCTGTCTCCATGGACCTCCCCAAGGCCAGCAATCAGGATGCAGCTTACACTGATGGGTTTGGTGCCTCCCAACTCGACAGCCACAGCTTTGCTGCTCTGGCTGCAAATGCAGATCTTGGGGTAACAGCAGCAGCTGGCAATTCAGCAGTGCAGAGCTGGAGGTAGAGGCCAAGAAGACAGCCCTGAGAAACTGGACAAGGTAAGAGATAGGCCTGGCTCAGGAGAGCAACACTGCTCAGGAGGAGAGCACTTCTCCACAGCCCTCATGGCCACCAGACTCAAGGAAGACTTCTCTGGAGCTTCTTCCAGACCTGTGGAAATCATGTACAGATGTGGGTGCTCCCTTACCTCCTCAAAAACCTGCAGCACAGCCTACTTAGAGTCATAGGGCCCCTGACTTCTGCTCCCCACTGTGCCACAGGAATGTCTCCACACAAATGTGGCACCACTGTACAGCCACTCTATCCAGGGATTGCATGGTCTGGTTACTCTAGGCAAAGGACACCAGAAGGTTCTCTCTCTTGCAGTACTTTCAAATACTCATTATTTCTCATAACTGCATCCAGTATCAAAGATCAGAGCAAGAGGTTCCCAGAGATTCCAGCTGCTAATGCCAACACGAGGCAGTGGGGAAACTTCCACGCCAATGGTCAGAACTCCGAAACCAGAGAGCCTGTCATAATCACTCTCTGCCATAGCTAACAAAGCTCTTTTCATCCTTTTGCCTTTTATTTTCTGGTTTTTTTTACCAGGCAGCTGAATCACAATCAAGATCAATTTTGTTATTCCCTAAGCAGTAGCAAACTGATGGGTAACAGAGGCAGACTGAGCCATGGCAGGTGGTTATGGCACAAGAGCCTCAAGGCTTCCTTGCCTTCCTGCCTCTTACCAAGGTTCACCAAGCAGGCATGGAGAGACATCTCATCCTGGCTGTGACATGACCCCCTAAACAGCCATCAGCTAGGAAAGGGCTCAAAACTGGACACAAGATTCGAGGTATGACCTCACCAATGCTGAATGATCACTGCCCTGGTGCTGCTGGGCACACTGTTTATGACACAAACCACAGTGCTCTTGGCCTTCTTAGTAGGTGCATCCACAGGCTATGCAGTTTTCAAGTGGTGGCTGCTGGTCACTACACAAAAAGCAACGACCTCAAATTCCAGCAGTGAGTTTCCAAACAAACCCTAGGTTCAAAGTCCTCTGGAGGGTTTTTCTGCATTCATTAGTGGATTTAATTTTGGTATCAGCCACTTCCAGGTGGGTTCATGGTTGATCATTTCCTTTGACTGTGCTGCAGTATTTCCCAGCCCCAGAGCAAAGTGCTATTCTAAACACGTTTGGGGGTGGGGAGAGGCTTTGACCCATATTTAATAGGGTCCCTAGAACGTGCTTGTCTGCCCTCTTGTCCCAGCGTGGCCATGCCGTGGATGTACTTGATGTTTGCCAGCACACCGGGCGTGCCAGCAGCAGCATCTGCTGTGAGCGCTGAAGAACTGCAGGGGGCTGGCAGGCGATGGGAACAGAGATCTCGAGTCCCACTGCAGGGAGCCTCCGGGCTCCTGGGTTTGCCCTGCACAAGCAGGGGACCCTCCCAGTCAGTAGGTTTCTCCCAGGCCAGAGACGTAAGTGCTCAGACAGCCGTAAAAGAAAAACTGAAAGAGAACGGTTTATATTAGCAAAAAGTGATGACCAAAAAAAAAAATTACACTCTGTCTGAGGTGTTTCCATTTTAAAAGCAAACAGGAGCTGTGGGAATATTGTTCCTTATAAGATTACTAAGTTTGGTGATTTGCCCTACATGCAAGCTTGTATGTAAACTGCAGGGGCAACAGGGGAAAAAAATGTGACATCAGTGAAGGGAGAGAAAAGTGAGGGATTTTACCATCATAAAGGGTAGTGGAGAGGGCAGTGCTAACATGCTTTGTTCACAACCAGGTCTGGGATTCCTCTGACACCTGCTCTTTTAATCAAGCCTTTCTCCAGAAAGTTTATATTGCACTGGGCATCAGGTCTCAGCATCCTGAACTCCTGTGGAAGCAATGATAAGCTCAAATGCCATGACAAATATCCCCAGAAAGGCACACGCACAGAGTTTACTGTTCTTGGTAAAAGAACAGATAAAAATTAAACAGAGCATATTAATTTAAACAAACCTTATTCCAGACTACATCATTTATACAAAGAGAGATGGAAGGGCACAAGACCCAGAATCAAGGTAAAATAAGAAACCCCTTTTCAGATCCTCCTGTACAATGGCTAGCTTCAGCACTGACCTGAGTCTCACCTATAACTATGCACCTGAAAAACACAAAATGCAAAGACACCTCTATGGACATCACATTTGGACTCCATTTTCTCATTCACAGACTACAAAAAACCCACCAAAACCCAAAAGTTTGCGGTGCACACCCCATTCCAAAGTCCTTGCTTTGCCTGGAAGCAGCCCACCCCAGGTGAGTGGCAGCCTGGAACCACTTCTGGCGTGTCTCCTATTCCAAGCTGGAGGTGATGCCAGTGGGATGCTCTGCTTGGGCAGCCTCAGGGGAAGGAGTCCTCTGTTGGTCCATATGGAGCAGTGTGCAAGAAGCAGTGGTTGTTTCTGAGGCAGAATACTGCTCCCTGCCAGCCTGAATCATGCAGGTCTCACACGGAAAGCTCTCCGAGGAGATGAAGTTTGGGCTCTCACAGACCCCCAGCCCCGGTTTCTCCACTGCTGGCACCAGGACAGACAGAACTGCCGGCTACCTGCGGAACAGAGGCAGCTGCCCAGAGTAGCAAGGACAAGGCCACCACCACCTCCGTGAGTCAACCAACCCCCTCTCAGCCAAACTCAGGCTGCAGTCATGGCTGACCAGGCTGGGGCTGACACTGCAAATCAGAACGGGGCAAGGTTTATTCCCAATCCCCAAATTCTAGAACAAGGCACATTCCCCAGAGGGATGTGTGGCTTCAACATTGCTGAAAACACACAATGTTTTGGGGGTGGGAGGGCACTTGCCTGTGGGGCAGGGGTGCTCCCAGTCACACAAAAGTGGGTTTCAGATCATCTTTGAAATTCACCACAGGCTGGGGCCCGCCATGGTGCTCTGTCTGGTGACCCTTGCAGTCACTGGGCTCTGTGTCCGTGTCCGTGCTGCTGCTGTCTAGGGAGCCACGTGGGCTCTGGAAGCAAACCTCGCAGCAGGGTCGGTGGCAGCCAAGAAACATCTCCTCAGAGCTGCTGCTGCTGGAGTCAGAGTCCGGGTAATAGTACAGTGAGCGCAGGGAGGGCTCAGCAGGTCTCCTCAGGGTGCCCTGCCACCGCTGCTGCTCCTGCGGGATGCACGATGAAGCACACTGGGACACGGGCCATCCCAGCCACCCCTCTAGCTGGAGGCTGGCCTCCCTTGGGATGGTTGGAGAGGATGGTGCTGGAAGGTGAAGGAGCCCTCTGGCAGCCATCTTCCCTCCCGTTCCCAGGGAGCTATGTGCTGGCTCCCCACGAACCCAGCTGCCAACCTCCTTTGACTTGCTGATGGAACGAGGGGATACATGTCCAGGGAAGCGTGTGGGGGCAGGGGGCAATGGGATCCTCTGACAATGCCTTGCTAAGTAGGGGCTGAGAGGCGTGTGGATGCTTGGATAGCCCTCTTGGCCCACCCGTGTTTCTCCCTGCTTGCCTGAAGTGCCTCGGTTGCCAAGTGGGGGTCCTGCAGATAAGGCTGGGCTGTAGTTTTTGCCATCCAGGCTTAACTCTTGCAAGATTTCCCATAGCTTCTCGCTGTTTACATAGCTGACTTTGGGGGACGACTCCCAGGCTACACCGGCTGAATTGTCCTGACCTGGCAACTGCTCTGGAAGCTGCCTCTGCACTGCAGGTGTCCCACACTCCTGGACATCTTTCAGGCTAACATCAATGCTGTCCTCTGTATTAAAAAGCAGTACCTGGGAGCAAACAGGCTCCTGGGCTGCATGTTTCTGGAGGGTCTGAGCATTGCTGCCAAGAGGTGATGAACCCAGCAAGCAGGGGGGCAGCCACCCATCCCTCTCTGGATCCAGGGGGCAGCAGTCCCCTGGCTGCCCTGAGTTCCAGGCACAGGGAGCTGCTGGCAGCGCACGGGGGTCACAGCCACTCTCCGCAGACATCAGCCTCATCAGCTTCTCCTTGGCGTTGCTCACTTGCTCCTGCAGGCTTTCGATCACGGCATTTTTCTGTGTCAAGCAAATAAGCCTGTCAATTATGGGGTGGGCAGAGGAGGAAAATGCTGCCAATTTGAAAGCAGGCACTGCCAGAAAACAAATCACCCCTCTCTGCATGGCAAGAGCCACAGTGGCAGCCCGTGTGACCTCAGCCTCCCCTGCAGCCCCCAGATATGTGTGTGGGAAGGGGTGCACTGGGCAGGCAGCTTTTCAGGCTGGGGTGTTCCCATGCAGTGCAGGTGAGGGAGCAGGAGGCTGGAGGCTTTTCTGAGACAGAGCATCTCCCCTCTAAATTAACCATGTTTGGCAAGGGTGTTGTATACAGGCTATCTTGCACTCCCCTCCCTACAGAATTTTTTTAAGCCCTCTAAATTATGCCTGAATTGTGGTGCTTTGGAGTGTGACAAAACAAAGCAGGTCTTCCCTTCAGGAAGGAAGGGGCTGGTGAGAGATCACCAGTGTGGACAAAGGGCTTCCCACCCAGCAAAGCCTTCAGCCCACAAAAGGGAAGGGGAGAAGCTGGAGGAGAGGATCCAGCAGAGCCCCGTACCTCGGTGAGCAGCTGCTTCATAGAGTTTTTCTCCCCTATGAGCTGGTAGAGCTGCTCCTCGCTGTACACTGAGCGGCAGCTCCTGCTTGGGCTGGTGAAATATTTTGCCATGTGGCTCATGGTTTGGCTTTCTTCTTCAAAGGCTTTCCACTGCTTGAGCTGGGGAGTAGAAGAGGGTGTTATCTACAGAGCCCCAGCCAACACAGCAGGAGGCAGGCACAGCTCAAGCTCCAAAGAGACAAAGGGATGGAGAGGGCAAGACAAAGGCAAGGTGTGACAGGGGAGCAGAGACAGCTGGCCAGAGATGGCTGGCCGAGGGGCTGCAATGTCACTTGGAGCCTCTCACCCATCTGAGTCCTACCTTGTTCCTGGCTCCAGCTTTTATGCAGGAGAAGGTCAGTACCTGGCTGCACTGAGACTGCTGAGCAGACTGTAAAAGCCCCCTCTCTCTTCTCCCCACTCCCTGACTCCATGACAGACAAAGATAGTGTCATGCATGCCCCCTTATCCCTGAATCACTGGTGACAAGCTGAAAAACAGCAATGCTTACTATCTGTTTTCTCATTTAATGGCTGCCTGGAAGCCTTGTGCAGTCCAGCTTCAGCTCTTTACTGATCTCAGATGAGCCAAAGAAAAACAAGCCCATTAGGAAAAACAAGATAATAAATTAAAAGATCCAAGTTAAATAAAATGTTCAAGGGCCACGGGCTCCCACAGAAAAATGGTACAGGGAGAGTGCAAGTACAGCTCATCAGCTTCTCCACCCTCAGTCCAAGAGACCTGGTGTTTGGCAGAGCATCAGCAGCAGGCTCACCAGTGGAGGTTTGTATCCTTGCCCAAGCCTAAGGGCTTGGGGGTCTTCAGTTACATTTCCTCAACTGGGGCAGGAGGGGACATCTGGAAATCATCCCAACTGCCCTGCTCATGCAATGTCAGATGGAGCAGCCTGCTCATGACTGTGTCCAACTGGGCCTTGAGTATCTCTAAGGATGAAGACTCCACAACCTCTCTGGGGATTCTGCTGCAGCACTTTACAGCTTTCACAGAAAAAATTCCAGCCTTTTCCTTATGCTTAAATATAATTTCCTGTGTTTCAGTTTGTGCCCATTGTCCCCTGTTCTGTCAGTGGATACCACTGAGCTCACTCCCCCTTCTCTATTCCTCCCCCATCGATATTTATATACATTACTGAGATCCCCTGAGCCCTCCCTTGCACAGATGTGCTTTCATGAGCTTCACTTCTTCTTCCCTTTCTCACCTCATGTCCTTGAGCCCAAACATCCCTCCAAACATTCAACTGAGTAAATATGTGTTTCCTCTCCCTCTAACAATGGGAGCATTATTCCCACTAACGTGGTGGCTAGGCACACCAAGCTGCTCCTGGAGGATACAGGAAGCAGAAGTGCCTCACCTCATCACCACAAAAGGCTTCCTTTAAACACCTCCGCCTCCTCCACCTCCTCGCTTGTGGCAAAGCCCAGCTTCCTTCTCCAAAAGTGCAGAGGAGGACAGCCTCCCCTGGGGACCACCAGCAGCAAAGAAGTCTCTGAGAGTGGCTGGGCCATCTGGATGGTTTGCACTGGCTCCATCCCTGCCAGTGGCAGAAGCTCCTGGTGCGAGTGGGTATGTGAGGTTTGAGGAAAGGACAACTGCGCAAGGGACAGATCCCACCACCTACATGGAGCGGGAGGAGGAAGAGGCCAGTGGCTGCCTTGCCTCATGTGTGCTGTCTTCATGGCTGTCACCTGTGGCATGTTCTGGCAGGAGGGTTTCTGAGCAGCAGTGCTGCACTCCTAAGAGACTTTCCAGAACATAAGGGGGACAAGGGACAAGAAAGCTGGAGATGGATATTTTACAAAGACACAGTGATAGGACAAAGGAGAATGCCTTTAAACTGAAAGATTAGATACAAGGAAGAAATTCTTCACTACGAGAGTGGTGAGACCCTGGAACAGGCTTGCCCAGGGAACCTGCAGATGGCCCAGTCCCTAGAAATGTTTAAGGTCAGGGTGAATGGCACTTCAAGGAACCTGGTCTGGTGACAGCTTCCCTGAGCACAGCAGGGGTGTTGGAACTAAATGATCTTTAGGTCTCTTCCAATACAAACAATTCTGTGATTCTTTGAGACTCAGGGAACTTGCTTGGGGAAGCAGAACCGCCAGGGTGGGTGGGGTGGGGCTTGGAGAATGAGCTGGGCAAGTAAGTCGAAACATTTGGGGAAAAAAAGCAGGAAAGTGAGTGCACTGATGCCCACAGCTGCTATTGTTAAAATGTGCCTGTTTCCAGCCAAGTGACAGGACAGAGGTGGCAGCATACCTGTGGGACAAAGATGAAGCAGTTGATCGTGGTTGTACACACAAAGATGCCTCCAGAGGTAAAACCAAACAGCAAATTGTGCCAAGTACGGAAGAAACGGTGAACTAAGCAGATGGTGCCAGCAGCCAGGAAAATGAGGTTGACCCCAACGATGAGTGTCAAGGACTGGTTGACCGGTGAGGAGCTGACATTGTCAGTCAGACCAGCCAAGTAGGTCCCATATAGCAGGAGGATACTCTGGAAGCAGAAAAAAAAGAAGTTTCCAGAATATGGAAAATTACAGCCCCCAACTCAAACCAAGCCCAGTGTGTTACAGAAATGACACAGAAGGAAAGACATTTACACCTATTTTGACTTTGAAGAATTAAGTAGGAAAAGAAGTATTTTATTTACATTTTATGCTTATTTATAGAATTTTAACAATGATCATGGATTGGCCAGTGAGGATAATACCTCCTGGCCCCATAGATCCCATCAATAGTCTATTAATTTTCTCTTCCTCCAAAGAGGAATGCAAAATATCCATTATTTACAAGAAAGAGAGTGAGAAACTGTAAAAAGAATTTGTCAACAATCAGAAGGCTGAAACACAAGAGCAACACCAGTGAGCTCAGATACACTCAGCACAATCCTAATTAATGCTCCTTGATCTGTAATGCAGACCTTGAGCGCGTGGTGGTGATGCCACAGCAAACACCCGGCATGCTGCTGCAGGCCAGGAGTGGGGCTGGGTACACAGGTGTTGGGGGTTGAATTTTTCCTTTTTTCTTTCTGTGGAATTTTTTCCCATTGTTATGCTAAGTATTTGTGGCTACACCCTAGACAGTAAGAGTTTCTCTCGAAGGGGGTAGGGAGAGGGGGAACACTGAAAAATGAGAGGTGGGGCAGGGGCCTGCTCTCTCTGGCTCTCTCGCTTACTCGTGGAGTCAGAAGAAGACGGCCGGTGCTGCTACCTAGCGCCCTTCCCGCCATCCCAACGCTGGGAGCCACATTCCCTGCTGTCAGACACCGCTCTGCTGCTCTCCCACTTCATCCTACTGCCTCCGGACACTGTGCCGAGCACCACGACCGACACCGTGAGGGGGGAGCGGCTCCTCCATCCCTCTCACCCCTGGGCCGCTGCCGCCATCACCCAGCCCCTTCAGCTGCGCGGGACCTGCCCTGCCCACAGCACCGGGAACTGAGCACAGGGAGAGGGCCTTGGCAAAAAAAGGGACTGGAACTGAGCTATACTGTTCTGTTTTGTTGTCAATTTTTATAGCTGTTGTTGTTTCTGCTGTTTGCCTTGTTAGATATATTAGTAAAGAACTGTTATTCCTATCCCCATCTTTTGCCTGAGAGACCCTGATTCAAAAATTATAATAATTGGAAGGGAGGGGGTTGCACTCTCCAGCTCAGGGAAGGGGCTCTTGCCTTTTTCTTAGCAAATACCTGCCTTTCAAACCAAGACAACAGGGCAGGAGTGAGGGCACTGGTGGGCACAGGAGGTCCCAAACAAACAGCAAGAAGAATCAGGAGTCAGAGGTCAGCAGGTGCTGCTACAGAGCAAGGGATGGCTAGGAGAAATTGTGAAAACTGCCCCTTAGGCAGCCTGGAGCAGGAGAAGCAAAGGCAGATGTCCCTGCAGGGATGCAGCAGTAGGTGCCATCAAGGAGCAACAGCATACCTCTGAAGGAGCAGGAAAGATATCCAGAAGGAATTCAGAGAAGAAGGCAAGGAGAAATGGAGGTTTAGACTGGAGGGAAGAGGATGTACTTGGTGCTTCTTTAAATAGCAATAATCCAGGAAACTACCAGGTACAATTCTTTTCCCTTCCCTTTGCTGTTTCCTGACTCCAGCAGCAGGGAAGGGCACTACTGGTCTGTACACAGAAGCTCTCCTTGCCTCCGAGCAGAGCAGTTGTTTCAGAGCAGGCTGCCTCACCACCCTGCTCCTCAAGGGTCTTATGCATGTATTTTTCCAGGGTGCTCAGGATAGAACTACCCAGCAGTTTAAGCCGCTCCTTCCCTAGGTGACACTAGCAGGAAACACTAAGTATTTTTTGCCTGCCTCCATAGATCTGAGCATGGTCTGCCTTTAGGATCATTTGGAAATACCATCTAACAAAGTCCCAGCTCCTGCAAGGACCTGGAATACAAGGAATATGACCTACATTAATCCTGTGTCACTCAGTAATTGTCAGCCTTTTACTAAGAGTCATTGTTATTTGGGCATAAACAAGTGCTTTGTGATGCGAGAGGCAGATATTTTTTAGACCCTTCCGCACCCCTTTGTTCTGTGGCTGGTTGATGACTGTGATGGCCGCTGCCAGGGTTAAGGTCTGGAGGGACACAAGCAAGAGAGGTTCATGTGCAGATCTCTGGTGAGACTTCCAGCTTCAGAGCTTTATAAAGTCTCAGGGTGAGGTTCTAAGAGTGAAACCTGCCTTGCTAGGAACTGGGTTGGCACCTGACCCTGCTTTGTAGTATCTGCACTGGATCCCAACCATGTGCACCATGAGGCACCTCCAAACAGCCTGAAGGCAAGCCAACCCCTAATCCCTGAGCAGGAAAAAAAAAAAGCACCAAAGTCCCGCTTAAATTCATACATCTGTCTGGGACACAGACAACAGCGCTGCCATCTCATAAACTAGGACTCTCAATAAGCACAGGAATAAGTGGCTTGTTTGTTTTAAACTTGAGCAGAGGACTTTGCTCCTAATTCCAGGCATGTCCTTGGCAAGTCATTTCTATTGATTGCTCTGTGCCAGTAAAACCAGGATAATACACTGTCTTCCCAAAGGCCTGAACACATTAATGCTTCGGATGCTAAGAAGTGCTATGTACGCAGAGATTAAGCCTACTGTCACGTTAGTGTAAATCCAGACTAACTCCAGAGAAACCACCAAGGAAATACTCCATGACCCCCAGTAACCCGGAAGGAACAGGGCCAGATTCAATGCAACATTAAAAAGATTACCTGGAACTGATAATGGGGATGTTTTATTTCCAAAAGGATTTTGTAAGAGCTGTAGGCAGAGACATTACCTCTCTAAACCCTAACACAAACTGCAGACAAAATCAGAGGTGGAGACACAGCACTGAAAGCCCAGGTAATGCCTCCATTCCCTAACACCAAAGGACTTTTATGGACAGTCCAGATTAATGTCCTTGAAATTAAATGTAGAAGGACTTGGCTATGTTGTGAGGTCCCTTTCTGCTCTTTTTACTAGGATTCTGGGTAGATGGTCAGTGAGTGTTAAATTATAGTGAATCACAAAGGAAGTGCCTGTGCTGCACACAAAATTAAGCCATTCCCAAAAAGAGGCTGTGATCTCACAAGTCTCATCAACATCAGCTTTCTGAAATGTGTCCAGCCTCTGTCATACCAGAGAGACATGAGACCACAGGTAATTACAGTGATAATTATACCAACATAGTTACATCAGTATTAACTAATAATGCTGGAAAAAGACTGGCCATGTGCAGAGATTCATCAGTGAAAGTGCACCTCAGAGGTATAATTAACCTGATAAGCATCCTGTAAAGGTGGGGACCAAGCACTTGTCATCAGCACATCCTTGGTTTGAAGTCACAGGACTCAGGGGCTGAGCCACCTGGTGTGCCTTGGCAGTGGCCATTCATTGGAGCCTTTAGGGAAGGAATGTGACATAAATATGTCACAAGATGTGAGTTTCAAGAAGTGGGATGGATGAAGCTCAGGGGGTTGCTGGGAGAGATCTAGAGAGACTGTATGTGAACATAAAGGAGATGGTGAGGCAAGGAGAAAGCAGCTAGCAGGGTTTTCATCCTTCCCAAGATGGGAAGGGCTGGAAACAGGAGGGCTTACGAGATGAACAGGAGTAGCCAGGATCTGCAGTGGGCATGTAGCTTGGGAGGGCAGTAAAATGACAAATGCTGTGAAACAGTTTAGGCTGAAAGAAAGGGAGGACGTGAGATACAATGCAAGAAGCATTCAAGAGGTTACATACCTTAAACCCTAAAATTAGAACGAGCCAAAGATCAGAATAGAGTGATGCACAGGACTGGACCCGGCTCACGGAGCATGTCATGCCTTTCTCTGTCGCCTACAAGGCAAGGGAAAAGCAGAAGTGAAGGCTGCAGCCTGGCACAGACCAGTGGGAAGATGCATCTAAGCTGGTCTCCTCTGTAAATTTCTGAAAGGAGAGGTCAAAGCTGGTGCTACCAAGGGCAGAGGCTTAAAGCGAGAAGATTTTGGCAATCTGCTGCCAACAGGGCCGGTTAAACATTTCTCTAAAGCAGACACCTAGGAGCCCTCCTGTGTCATGCAAGTGATCTGCACAAACCTGGAAATTTTGCAGTGGACTCTCACCTCTGTAATAGACCAGACATAAACCAAATCCAGGTGCCCAGAAGGTTTTCTGCCTCGTTTTTCTTTCTGTTGTTTATCAAAGACCATCTCCAAATGCCTGGCCACCCATCAACTCTGTCCACAGAGCTCAGATAGGACACAGCAAAACCCTGCACCACCCCTCTTCATCCTTTTACCCGCAGTGAGACGCTGAGGCTTCGGAAACACTGGACTGGGTCAGAGAACACCCATGTCAAGAGCAAGACAGTGTCTACCAGCACCAATGCTGCCACCATCACCAGCAACTGCAGGTCTTTGATAATCTGCAAACACGCAAGAAGTAAAAGTTACTATGGGGAACAAATGGACACCCATGACCTCCATCCCCCTTGGGTCCCTTTCTGTTGTTTCTTTCGAGTGACACGTCCAACCTACTACTTCACCCAGAGAGGTGTCTAGCACCTACATTTGAGCTGGCCACAAGATCTCTGTTTTCAACTCCCAAATTCTTGAAGACTTAATCAGGCTTGAAGCCAGGTATAAACCCTGCTTGATGGTGTGGATAGCAGGTAAATGCTATGACAGAAAACAGTTCTTCCAAAACAAGACTATCATCCCTTATGACCATATCACCAGCAGAGACATAAAGGGCAGAGAAAAACACCTGGTAGGATCATCATTTTGCAAGTTTAACACAGATCCCAACATGAAACAAGAGCCCTTGTTGGTACCCAGTTCCCCTGCAAATCCTCTTGTCCCATCTTTCATCTGAGACCTACTTTTGTCACTGCTAGAAAGTGACCACTGAAAGTTGCAAGTGTGCTTTTTTTGTGCATGAATTTATCATTTCGCTCCCAGTTGCTGAATCCCCATCCTTAAGTGCTGCAGAGGAGTACCCAGCACGCCCTTCCTGCCTTCAAGAGCAGATTGGATCCATCTGGGGATGGCCCCACATCACATGCTTTTGAGGACACCTGGTTTATTTTCATCCCACAAAAACAACCAGCCCACACCTGAACACAAACACTGATGTGTAGCATAATGAAGGCATGTGGCCAATGTAAAATGAGAACATTGCTCAGTGGTGGGGCTGGGACTCCACTGGGGAAGAGGCAGCCTGG
The DNA here is from genome assembly GCF_052056855.1 of Sturnus vulgaris. NCBI lineage: Eukaryota > Metazoa > Chordata > Aves > Passeriformes > Sturnidae > Sturnus > Sturnus vulgaris. Next base: position 29,572,024 of record NC_142244.1, read on the forward strand.
CAGGGCACCCACTTGCCTGTAGAGTGGAAAAGCTCCTACCTCACTGTGCAGGAATAAATGAAGGGCCCATGCCCAGCCAGGTGCGAAACCAGACCTGTGATTGTGGCATCCATCCCTGTCATGTGCCAGTTTTGTCTGCTATCCCACACTTGTTTGGGACTTGCTGGTGTTTGCCCTCCATGGAAAGTCTGCCACCCTCTCTTCACACCTCAAGTGCTGGGTACTCACCACCCGCTTGTCTGGCACCCGTTGGGTGAACACCTTGTAGAGCCGCCAGCTCTTCCCCAGGACAGGGCCGAATACCAGAGAGGTCCCCACGCACAGCAGGCACAGCCTCACCTGCCAGGGGGTCCAGAGGGAGGGGGAAAGCTGGGCTGTGGCTTTCACATATGCAAAAGGCAACCAGACATTTTCTGTTGGAATGGCCTTTGCTGTTTTGCAAACCACATCTGCACTGAGGAAGGGATTCGAGGCAGGTGCCCAGGGGACAGTCCTGCAGGCAGGCAGGCTGCTGGGCTTGTAGAAGTGCAACAGGCAGAGGAGAGCACAAAGGAAGATGGGATCCTCCACACAGCCACCACTGCCTGACACAGCACAGGTGCTGTGAGGCTGTGGGTGAGTTTTTTGGCTGCAGAGCAGATCTTCATCAAAACACTCACCTGAATAAGCTTTTCCATTGAGTCTCCAGATGTCAGGCTCTGCTCCTGAATCCCAAAGAGGTAAGCACTTGTGTAAGTCAAGCCACTGCCCAGCAGGGTCACAATGTTGAGATTGGGGCTGGACATCTTCACAATCCTCCAGGAAACAAAGCAGGGAATTTGGTGAGCATCATGACCTGGCAGCACAAGGGTGAGGCCCCTTACAGGGATGATGACAGTCACAAGGGATGCTGACATACTGTCCATCCCCAGCCTGTGCTGTTCACTGCTGCTCCAAAAGTTCAGCCACTACTCCATGGTCCCATTCTCTTCCTTTTCTTACTGGAGTGCTTCACAATCCTTTAAGTATTCATTTAGCCCCATTCCAGCATTTCTGCTGCAGAGGGGCAGAGGTGGAAAACCACACCAACACAGCCCAGGGTGAAGCAGTAAGCTTTGGGTGCAAGAGCTATATGTGCTCCCAGGAACAGGCCCTTCCCACTACTCCTTCCACTGAGGAGATAACCTCTACACTCAGTGCAGTCTCAACTTCAGGAAGCCACCAGCCACGCTCAGGTTACAGTCTCCCCTCTGTAATTTCATCTCATCACTCATAATCCTGTAACTGTATTCAGGGAGGGGAGAATCGACCCACTAATCTCTCATGACCTGTCACCCTTCCCCAGCAAGCCCACTGAGTGAAAGCTGTATCTCCTGCCATCCCCCCAATAGCTCTGCCCCTTTGACCTGTTACCAACTCATTACTTTTCTCTATCCTTGAGCTCCTTCCTGGCTTGCTGTCTTGTAGTCACAAAGCCTGGGGTTCAACCTGTCTCTCTCCCTCCCTGGCTTCCTCACCATGTCTCAGCCCTTGAAGAAAGATATTCACCAGCTCATGCTCTCAGCTGCAGCTGAGAAAGGTCTCCTCTGCCCTCTCAGGCTCAGGAGGTAGACCAGTATTTATTTACTGCAGAGCAAATAAATAGCACACATTCATTACAGCACGCTCCGAGAACATCAATTCAAGTGGCCACTGAACTCACCAGCACTCAGTAAATGAAGTGCTTCAGACTGGGATGCAGTTGGGATGCAATTGGGATGCAGGTCATGCAGCTGCTGCAGCGCAACACAAACCCTTATGACCCTCCTGACTGCACACTGGTTGTCAGGAGCATTAAATTCCTTAAAGCCACTAGAGAAGTCAAACAACATCAGTCTAGGCTGCACTCAAATGTATGTCTCTGTGCAAAACAATGGCACGTGGAGAGCAAAGGCTTTGCCAGGTGAAGCCTGCGAGAGGGATGTATCCCTGGAGGAGGAAGCAGTTGAGATACCAAGGGACCAATGACACTGAGGAGAAGGTGGCAAAGAGGCAGCAGAGACATCCAGAATTGCTGAGGAAGGCTCAGCACTGGCTGAGACAGGTTGAGCTATGGGGAACTGCCAAGCCTTCTCCTGGATTTATGCTGCCTTCAGGGGAGCAAGACTTTTTATCTTCTCTGTGCAGACTGAACAGCACCAAAAAAAGTCTACACTTCACCACCAGCTTCTCTCACCATGTCATGATGGACATAATGTTCCCCGCCAATATGAGCAACCACCAAGAACAAAAATGGTTTATCAATATCTTCAAAGTATGAGTGGCCCAACAGCAGGAAGGTCATGACATACTGTGGGGAGTTTGATGGCCTTGCTATGGAGCTGTGCTGCTCAGAGCGATGCTCTCAAGCATGTGGAGCAGAAATGAGCTCTCTTTTTGCCCACTCCTGTTGATGGTTTTATTGAGTAGCACCTCCAGGATGAGACCGTGTATCACTGTCTGTGCCAGAGGGCACCCACAAAGTCATAGAATCATTAAGGTTGGAAAAGACCTCCAAGACCATCAAGTGCAACCTTCGACCAACTGTTACCACGAGAACTAAACCATAGCACTAAGTGCCACATCCAGTCTTGTATACTTCCTGAGATGGTTACTCCACCACTTCCCTGGGCAGCCTGTTCCAATGTTTGACAACCTTTTTGGTGAAAAATTCCTGGTACCCAACCTGAACCTCCCCCGATGCATTTACCGAGACTATTTCCTTTCATCCTGTCTACAGCTCCCTGCCTTGAGGAGGAAAGGTGCAGTCCAAACAGGACTCCACAGTCCAAACTGTCTCCACTAGTGATCAAAATTCTGGCAACATCCCTGGCATTACCCTTGCTTGCCCTGTGCTGCTCCTTCAAGCTTACACCCTCCTGATCCTTAGCTGGTCACCAGATCAGAGCTTGGTCCTGAAGGAGCCTGACTCTGCTACTCCAGCTCAGGGGACATCTCCTAGGAGAAGAGGGATGCCCTTACCTGTTTTTCCTGAAGCGAATTGTGAAGATGAGAAAGAAGAGTGCTAACAGGACTCCTCCAGTCAGGAATGTCCACATAACTCCCAGGAGACCAGCAGAGAAAGATAGGGAACTCTTCATACTGCGGTCAAAAGACGTCTGCAGGAAGCAAAAGGGATAAGGAAGAAAAGGACATTGCTGGGGCTCTTAGCAAGGGAGGTCCCTACTTCAGCATGATCACTCCCACAGTTATCCTGCTCAGCCACAAACCATAGCTCCCAGTAAGAAGACACCAGACCAAGTCCTGCAGGTAGGGTCACTGAGATGTATGTGGACAGGATGTGTGCTGTCACTTGCTGAGTGCTCAGGAGGACATGGCAGTCCAAGAGGCCTCTCCTTATGGCCAACTAGCCAAATCCATAATGAAGCTGTACAAGTCATTCATAAACCTCAGGCAGCCTGGCCTCTGGGACATGGGAACATGGACACTGGTTCCCCACTGTCTTCTGGAAAGAAATCTTTGGACAAAGGCCACGTGGTGCCCCAGTTGGTACCACGCTTCTTTAGATGCTTCTTGGCTCCCAGCCTTACCCCTCCCTGCAGCAGACAACTGACCAGCTGGCAGACATGACTGGGAGCCAGCAGCAGAGCTGCCAGTCAGTGCAGGAACACAGCAAAGGGAGTGTGACAGTGTTTTTCAGAGGTGGTGACACACGGAGCTGGAATCCACCTATCGCCCAGCTGGCTGGAAATCAACTTGGTCCCTGGCAGACATCAGCTGAGAACTGGCTTTTGAGGGACACTCCCAAAGCGAGTATGAGGGAGGCACCTCTCTTCTTACACACAAACCACCTTATGGGCTTAAATATCCATTTAAAAATATTCTCTGCTATCTCCTTATTAAAATAAAATGGATAAAATGATCCTAGGCAAAACAAGAAACCTACTTCTGCTGCTGTTCTAAAATGCTCCAGCATTTTTAACAGGGTGTGCATGTGTGGGTTACTGACTTCTTTTTTTCCATTAAAAAAGCATCGCTTTTATAAAAGTGCTGGCACATCCCCTTTAAGGGGGGGTTTGAGCTGGGATCACACACCTCACTAACTTCTTTGGTGCTGAGTCCTTTCTCAGGTATTCCTATATCCAATTTCTATTGCAGAAGACTACTTTTGCTGACAGTTGACACTGCCCCAAACTCCCAAATTTTACTTCAAGGTCTGAGCTGTTTCTGCTTCCAACCTTGCTAGAAATAAATCTTCAGGCAGAAGAAAGGCATTAGTTTAGAGCCAATGCATCATGTCCCTCTTCCCCAGCCAGGCTTTTTCTCCTCTAGCTGAGCAAGAACAAGGCACAACTTGCAGAATTAAAGCCACCTCATAATTCTTGAAACAAAAACGTGTCACTGCCACGCGAGCATGGCTGATGTGCAGGCTCCTGGCAGCTCACATGCTGGTGCTATGCTGGTCGCAGGGCAACTGGGGAAGGCAAACCCCTGACTGGGAGAGACATCCAGCTGAGAGCTGCTTCTGCTGGGATACAGCTGCATGCACATCTCAGCCTCACTTTGCAGCAGCATGGAGGGATTACTACACTCTATTCCCAGCAACCACCCGAGGATCAGAAACACCCCTATGATTTCCACTTTTTCTCTCCCACACACCCTCCCCCCTGACTGCTATTTTCCTGGATGCTGATGCTACTTGAAGTTGATGGAGCGTTTTGCTGGCTGCTGAGCAGAGTAAATCCTGGTCCTGGCAGTGGGAATATTAATTGTAAGCTGGCTGCCAGAGCCAGAAGAGCCAAGCAGCTTACAGTCTCTTAATTAAAGGCCCATAGTTGTGCAGGACGTGATGGAGAGCCGAGTGGGCCAAGCCTTGCGAGTCCATCTAGCAGTCTCACGTGGTGCCAGATGCAGTTGAGTGCATCCCAGTGTCATCTCTACCACCTTACTGATGGAGGGAGCAAGGTACCATTTATTACAGATGATGACTTTTAATTAAATCATGCTCTAAGCATATTTGAAAAGCACTTTGAAGTTATAGGGAACAGAAAACGTCAAGGGCAGATGGGGCCATCTTAGGCCAATCCTGAGCAGCTGTCTGACACATGGGAGGGCTGCTTGACATGACTTTTCTGTCATGGATGCTTTCTCCCCTTCTGGATAACTGCTGGATGTGTCTTGGAGGCCAACCAGGTGACAGTGTGCTGCCTTCAGCTGGACTGGGATTGCTTGGCAGATGCAACCCCCTCTTCATCCCTCCCCCAAATCTACTTCTGCAGAGCAAACCTCATGCCCCAGTGCGCTGCCCTGCATCCATCCATCCCACTGCATCCATACATACCACTGTCACAGTGCAGAGCTCCTGCAGCATCCGCTGCTGCTGCTCCTGGCTGCCAAAATTGGAGCTACCATCGCAAAGCTCAGAGCAGTTGAATCCCGGCTCCATAGCACATCCTCAGTCGTCATCCAGCTGTACCTTTGCCCTGCTGGAAGGACGAGCGTTGGCTTTCTCCACCGAGAAGAAACCTTCGGCACACACCACATCCTCCCTGTCAGCAGGGAAGGGTCTGATGACAGCCCAGGGCTGAGCTTACCCAAAGTGATGTGATGCACATCCAGAGCCAGGACAGGGAGTGCCCCCTGCCAGTGTCCCTCGGGGTGTCCTCTGCAGCAAGGAGAGTCAGCTCGGGACCTGGGCTCACACAGAGCACGGTGGCATCTCCAGCACTGCTACACCACCCTGCAAAACAACACCTGTGGAGGATCACAGTGGCCCCCAGCCCCTAAATCCCAGCTGGGAGCTCACATGAAGTGCTGTTCTGGTCCAAGAAGGAGCATGGTACCCTGGCACTCTGAACCCACTGCATCTTTCCTTTGCCAATGCATTTTCCTGGAATTGCACTGGAGCAATTTCAGGGTCATTTTGCAAGTACTCTCCTTGTGCTGGCAGTGACTGCTGGTTTCATGGAACATCCCTTTCTTCCAGCAAAGAACCAGTGAGTGAAGACAACAACAAACAGCAACAAGTGTTGCCAGAGCTTAACAGGACCTACACCCAGGCCTGGGTGAGCAGAGGGGAAGGTGCTTGAACCCACTGTTTTGGCTGACTCGGCCTGAGGTGGAGCCTGGCTACCTGAAGAGCTGGCTGTTTATTAAGGAGATTTAGAAGCCTGACACCTCTGTGTTCCCCCGTCCCTCCTGGTGCTCTGGCTGCCAGGTATTGTCCCTGCCTGCTTCTGCTCCCTTTGCATCACCTTTGCCTCTGTTCTCCCTTTAATTTCTCTTTTTGGTGTGGATTTTAATAGGCCTCATTACCATTTTAGACATGAGGTCATACTTATCCTCAAGCATCCTTACTCAATTACCATTGTCACCAGCTTTCATTAGCTTCCAGTGCACGACCATGAGCAAGTCTCCCGTCGTTAGCAGCTGGGGAGGAGGCGCAATAACTCGCTCCCTATTTGCTCCTAACAACAGGTGAGAGGAAAAAAATTATGTCTATCATGATCCTCAGGGCTGTTCCCTAGCTGAGCATCCCCCATGCCTGGCTGGTGCTCCATCCCTCCCTGTTGCTACTCCTGACGCTTTGATGCCCTCTCCTTCCAAGTCCTTTCTTTGGAAAAACTCCTGTCATTATGCGAGCAAAGAAAGAGTAAATTAAAAAGAAGTATGGTCATCAGGACCTGGTCTGAAACTGGATGTTTGCCACAGGGCATAATTGAGATTCAAATGCCAGAAAAGCTACAGTTGTTCTCAGCTCGAGTGTAGACTGATTTTTTGGCTTTAGAGTAGTTGCTTACAAGTCCCAGCGCAAGCATATCAAGGTAAGTGGGCTACTTGTCCAAAATTAGCAGACCCACCTCTGAAGCAATAACCCCAGCTCTCCTGCTGGCAGAAGCCTTCATGTACTGCAGGTCCAGGCACTGTCCTGCCCCTGCCAGAACTTTTCCCAGTGTGTGATCAGCGTGCTGTGTCCTACAAACACAGTATCACACAGACTGAAGATTTTACACATATGGTGGGTAAAGACATGGTTTTCAAGAGTGCTGAAGCCACCCAGCTCCATCAAGCCTCCTTCTCTCTAGCAAACCATGATGGTGTTTCCCCTCTCCAACAGGATCATCCTCTGGGAGTTTTCACACCTTCCCCATAGCTCAGGCTAAGTGACTGGAAAAGACTCATGGCTGTAGGAGATATCCAGCTGCTGCAGTGAATGCCAGGATTGCTACAATGCCGGAAGTGCAGTGGCGAGGAGATGACAGGCTCCAGCTGAACAATTCAGAGACCAATGGACAGTGTGGAGGGACTGGGTGGGGATGGGGGTAGGAGAGGGGCACTAATCCTTTGATGCTGAGAACGTGAGCAGTGCCCAGCCTCCAAGGGGCTCAGCTCCTCCCCAAGCCCCCAGGTGGGTTTAAAGAAAAAAGCCCCTATAATTCTTTGTAACCTTCTGTCACGTCGGAGGGGGAACACACCCGGCAGGTGGAACACTACGACGGCTGGCATGAGGCCAGCAGGCATAGCCTTCCTGTGGCTCACAAGGAACACCAGTTCAGCCCTCACCCACCCGGGAGGCCACCCCTTGGAGGAGGGCAGAAACCCCTCGGGGGTCTCCCCAACTCCCACCCCTGCATTCTGCAAATGGCTCCCACACAATGTTGGTAACAAGCTGAGGCCATTAGTGTTCATTAGTACGCAACAAAGCAAGCACCAGTGCAGCTGTTGCTGAAAGGCAACAGGCATTTCCAGTCCAGCTCCTGTTTCTTGTGAGAGTTGGCAGGAATGCTTCTCCATAGTCTGGAGAGGATCCAAGGGGGACACACACTCTGGGGGATCACTGACCTTCAGGGTGAGGCCAGGCAATCGTTGTCAGAACAGCAACACAGGTAAAACCTCACATCCTTAAATGTAAGGGTTGAAAACAGAGATGTGGGGTTTGGTTTTTTGGGGGTGTTTTTAAGACCAAAATGCCAACAGTTCTGACAGATCACTTCCAGACCAGAATCGCAGAACGACTTGGGTTGGAAGTGACTCAACAGCTCTGTTTGCCTTGCTCTCCCCTTGCCACCCTTGGTCTCTGTGGCCTTGTACCTGCTAGCTGTCTGGGACATGGTGAAGAGTATTTGGCCACAAAGGAGCATCGGCTTGCACACAGACATAATCCAAAAAGCCAAAAGTCAATAGGAAACAAGTGACTGGACCACAAGAAAATACTAGCATCACCATCTTGTAAGATAAAAGGGAAGCACTGACTGTTAAAACCCGTATTTGGATAAAAGCAATTCGTGGTCATCTCAAAGGTTGATCTCTAGGCCTGGAAAACCGGTTTCCTTAGATCTGTTGAGACCCAGGAATACTTAGCATAAAATCATTTAGGTTGGAAAAGAGCTCTTAGATCATCAAGTCCAACAATTAACCCAGCACTACCAACCCCTCCACTAAACCATGTCCTTAAGCATGACATCTACATGTTTGTTGAACACTTCCAGGGAGAGATACAGAATCATAGAATCACTAAGGTTGGAAAATACCTCTAAGATCACCAAGTCAAATATCTAGCAATGCTGAGTAACTGTAGATTAGCGCATAAATAGTCCTCAAAATAGATGCAGTAGATGTCATCTAAATGCACCTCTTGACTCTGTCAAAGTTTCTTCTTCCCTTTCAAAACATTTCTTTTGGAAAAAAAGAGGAAAAAAGCCTTTAAAGAAGCTGAAAAATTGGCACACCATGTATAGACTCAGAGCAGACAGAATGAACTTTTTACCCCAACTGGTTCATTTTGATGTAGTGTTGAAAGAGAAGCTTCTTCCCAAAGATGACATCACTGCTCGGCGAATCAAAAGGTGGAAAACCGAAGATGTCAAATCACAGACAACAGGACAATCACATTCAGAAATGTGCCAGTCTTCATGAGCTCTGCCATCCTGTCTTGTCACACCAGCCCTGATAGAGAAATGGTACATACACACCTCTGCAAGGAGCACATCTGGAGAAACATCTGCTCAGAAGAACTTTTGGGAAGGTGGCTGTGTGGCCAGAGGCAGAGAAGAACAGCTGGGTAGAAGGAGCAATATGCAAAGGGAAGAGCCATTCCTGCTGCCTCAGGAGGGGAGCAGGCAACCTCGGTCTGATGCTGCCAGTTCTGATGGGAGATGGAGATCTGCTCGTATGGAGCAGCCTCAGCTGACAGGATGCTGCATACTGACAGCAGAAAATGATCCAGATAACTCTTCTGGCAGCACGAACACCACGGGATGGGGTTTTGCAATGCAGAAATCTGGCGCTTCTGAGATAGGCTCCTGCTTTTTCCTTCTGCTCTTCTTGTCCAACAAGATCCCTTCTTGTTTCACCTGAGAAACCTGTAATATTGCCATCCCCAAGGCGATCAAAAAAAGTCACAAGCCAGACTTACTGCAACACCCCCCGTGATGAAGCTACTTAAAAACTGTGAGTTAAAACACACAGCATATCTGACGATTATTTTTAATTTATATTTAAAACTTCAGCACCTACATTTTCATGCTTTCCCTTGCAAACACAAAAGGAAAAAGAAAGAAAACCAAGAAACCCTCCTTAACATATAATCTTAAAATCTGGGTTACAAAGGCTCAATCCCCAGGAACACTGGGGAGCTACAAAGTTGTCACCCTTCTTCTCAGTGACTGTCTTGTGCTTGTGCTTTGTTCAGCTCCTGTCCCTGGGATTTCCAGAGCCACTTCCAGGCCCCTCAGATATCTTCATGCCTCACATAGACAGGAAGCTCAGTGAGGATAACCACCAGGAGCTGCAAGACCTGCTGCACACAAAGGAGGGAGATGCAGGACAAGATGCTTCTGACTCTGCATACGTGGGGAGCTTGCGGTGTGACTGAAGCTAGGTGTGATTTTCAAGCCTCCTACCATTTTGGAAAGCATGTCCCAATATCATGAAGGCAATAACTTCTGAATGTTGATCTTACTGCTTGTCTGTCCGCTGTAGCTCCCTCAGCAGGAAGTTGGCACATTTAGCTCTGCCTCTAGACTTCTTAAGTGCAGGTTGAATAGCCACATGGCTTTTTCAGTTCTGTGGTTTACATTTTGAATTAAAGAAACCTCCATCAAAAAAAAACCAAAAAAACCCCAAAAAAACCAAAACAAAAAACCAAACCAAACCAAACCAACCAACCAACCAACCAACCAAAAAATAAAAAAAACCCACATTACTTTTTTTGAACCACTGCACAGTCCTGTGAGGAGCTGACTCACATTTCTCCCACTATGGAGCTGATAAGGCTTTCAACTCAGGCACGTAAGAAACAGACAGAATTGATTTGAGATGCTCAAAGGAAGAAAAATTAGGAGGGAATACCAAGAGGCATAGGGAGCATGCCACAGACGAGGCCAATATGACCAGAGCTGATGGGGAGGCAAACCAAATACTTGGAGCTGCCAAGGAGCGACTTCATGCCACCCGAAGATCTGAGCCCTCTCTTGTGTCCAGCACACGGATGAAACGAGCAGAAACCTCCAGGTTTCTGCCTCCCCAAAGTAGCTGGGAGTCCAGGGGTCGGGATCCCACTGCGCCTTGTGCTGAGCTCATCCCTGCTTGGCCAGGTGGCCTGGCAGGCTCCTCACACAGAGCCAAGCAACAGCAGGAAACAGCGAGAAAAGTCCTTCCAGCCGAATTTCATTGATGCCATGGTACCCTCAGGTGGAAGCTCACTTTCCTGCAGCCAGCGAGAGAGGCAGTGGGGTCTCTGTTGCGAGACAGTAGCCTCACCACTTGGGGCCAAGGAGGGCACAGCTGCCTCCCCCAGAAACAGGCAGGGGACATACCCCAGGCACCACTCTGAGAAGGAGCAGTGCTGTTCCCATGCCGTCCCCATGCTCAAGCCTCTACCCACAGCTGGGCGCTGGGGTGCATAATGCCCCAGCAGCTGTGCTGCATGGACAGGAAGGACACGCAGAGGCCTTTCACCACTTTGGGAAAAATCCTGTGTTTTCATTACACCGTAACAACTTCATCAATAATTTCATTTATTAGTGTGAGACCACACCTGTAGATGTTGTTTGCCTCCATGGGACAACCTTCCTGCTCATTCCCAAGCCCTGGGTCAGGAAAGGTTCCATCCCATGTGCTGAGCATGTGGCAGATGACCTGCAAGTGGGATGGCAGGGGCTGCCTCTCCAGAAACACACAGCCAATTTCATGGTGCACTGCACCTTCACCATGAAGAGGCAGAAATGGCCAGGGCTACAAGGCCAAACTGCGTGGCAACCATGCCCCATGCTCACAGAAACACAGCTCCTGCCTGCCACACTGCCAGGCACAGCCGAAGAGATGATGGTGGTGTGTAAATATCTCCAAGCATCTGCTTCACAATTTGCCCTGGTAGTTGCTGCAGGCAAACCATGAGCCCCTCCCCCGTCTGTCAGGCTGGTTAATCCTGAATCCCTGCCACAGATCACACTCACATCTCTGCCCCAGAGAGGCTGGCACCTTGTCACAGGACAAGAAGGCTGCAGGACTCCACTGTGGCTGTGTGACACATATTTTTCCACCAGGATGCTGATTCAAGGTGCTGTGACTGGTGCAGTATTACCAGGTCTCAGGGCTCTGTGCCCATTCCTGGTGCCTCTGTTGCCTTTATACCTGCTCCCATCCATCTACATGCATGACCTACCTCAGAAAGATGTCTTTTCCCAGGCCATTCCCATCAAACACTGCTATTTTCTCCTTCGGGCATGTGCCCCAATATGCTGCTCTGAGGCATAGCTCAGCCTCAAGCACCATTGCTGGAGGCTTCAATATCCCTTCCTTCCATCAGTTCGCTCTGCCTTCGGGGTGTTAGCATCAGCCTAACAAACAGGAACATGCTAAACAGCCTTACAGGAAGGTGTAGCCTGCGATTTTTTTCTGTCTTAACTGTACCATCTTTAGAGAGCCACCATGAATAAGAGGTAAAAAAGCCTGATGATTTAGAATTTTGATTTACAAGGGAGATCTACCTTGTGGTTGTGGTGTGTATGACTTAATTAAAAGCAGAAGCTCACCTCCACTGAAGCTGTTTGCTGCCGAGCTATCAAATGCAGAGGAGGAAGAGACATCAGAAGGAATATTTCCATAAAGTTATATTTCACATTAAGCAAATGCCTTCAATAGCTGGCAGAAAGTTTCAGCTGCTCCTTCATGCAATTATACACCATCCCCTCACAGCCCTTGCAGCACCAGCACACCTGTGTTTTCACAAAGCGCTAGGATGGCCAGGCTGCAAAACCACACAGCCCCCCCAAGCACGGGGAGAGCTTCTAGCCCCAACAAGGTCAGCATGTTTGTTCTCTAATTAACTTTTTTCTTTCAAATTTGGCAGGATTTTGGAAATCAAGTGACACATTTCGTCCTTAAAGAGGCAGAAAAACAGAGCACTACAGTTATTTCACCTTACCCCTGATGACTAAGCAGCAGGGAATATTTTCCACTAGGAGACAGATTTGACTTAAGGGTGTTGAAGCCAGAGATGTCCACGGCTCCTCTGGCTCCCCTCCCGAGTACCACAGCCTGCCAAAGTGCACCCAGTGCTGCCCTGCTCAGGCTTCTAGTCTCTCTGCTGGGCAAAACAAGCCCCCACCAAGGGGCAGGGTGACATCAAGGTTTCCACGAGGTCTGCCAGCCTGGCTCCCTACAGACAGCAGTGAGGCACAACCAAACCCATGTGGAAAGTGCCACTTTTAAACTGTGTCAGCAGAGTTCGCAGGAAGAGCGGAGCATGCAGTGCCCTGCCACCAGGTGGGTGAGGGGATGTGGCAGCTGCGCCAGTGCCGCATTAGAAATGCCAGTTGGAACTCAACACTGGCAGCTGCCGGTTACCCGGGATCGGGTTCCCTTGGCCTCCTCCCTGCCCCCCTGAGGATGCAGTGCACCTGTGGGGCAGCGGAAAATCCAGCCCTGGGTCCATGAGCCACCCCTCCCTGAGAGGTGACCAAGTCCCTGGGAGTTGTGTCATGCTCAACTCTGGCAGCCAAGGAGAAGCAAACAGGCTGGGTCCTGGAGTGCTTCCTGGGGGGGTGGTCGGGTCTCACCCCTTAGCAGCTCTGTGAATCCAGGGCACACGGGTCCCTCTCTCCCTCTCCACCCACGTTGCTGCACTGTGGAGTTGGTTGCAACTTTTCTTCTCCCCATTTTGAACTCCAGAAGGCACACGGCTCGCCCGGGTAACAGCAGTTTGGTTAGCACAAACCGACCTAGTGCTCAGCTTCGCATCTTTGCATCCGGGAAGGCAGCCCTTTCCCATCACCAGGTGCCAGCAGACTCCTGCTTCCCACAGGCGCCTTCCGAGGGCTGCTTGGAACCTTTGGGACGGTGTTATCTTAAGAACACCGGCCCAAGCCGCCCCGTTTCGAGCTCAGGGGTGCACTCCGGGCACAGCCAAGCCAGCGAAGGGCGAACGAGAAGCTCTGCATCTCCCAAAAGCGCGCCCAGAGCACAGCTCTATGCCGCAGGGCGGGAGCGCTCGGGGGCTGCCAGCCCATCCCGCGGCCTCGCCGCGCTGGGGTCCGGCCGGCTGCACCCGCGGCATCCCGCAGGCTGTGGGGAAAGGGGCAGGGGAGTAAAATCACCAAAGCGAACAGCGCCAGGGCACGAAAGCAACTCGGAGGGTAACCCTGGGTGCTCTCGTCTCAGCCGTCTCGCTCGCAGCTCCAAACACGGCTACCGCCCCCTCTCTCCCCACACCTCGCCCGGCGGAGACCCCGACCCACCTGCGGGGACGGCATCAGTACCCAGGGTGTCAACCTGCGGGAGCCTGACAGGAGCGGCACAGCCGAGGCGCGAGCAGCCCCGCAGCAACCTCGGGACGCGCCGCTCAGCGCCGCCGGCCGCACCTCAGCGCCCCGGCCCGGCCCAGCCCGGCGGAGGCGGGCGGCGGGAGGGGCCCGGGCGGCCGCGCTCCTCCCGCCGGGACCGTGGCGCCGACCCCGCTCCCGTCTGACCCGGGACGAAAGTTTTCGGTAGCGGGGAAAAAGCCGGGGGGCCGGGGCTGTCTTGGCAGATCTGGACCCCGTTTCACGCCAGACAAGGCGTTTCACGTTTCAGACAAGGGCAGCATCAAACCCTCCCCAGAACACCCCCGGAGCCGGGAGAGCGGGACCCCCCGGCACAGCTCCCCGGCTGACCTGGCCCCGCCGCCGCAGCCCGAGCTCATCTCCGGCCTCTATCCCACTGCTGCCGGTGGGATGCGCCTGGCTGAGAACGGGCCGCTTCGCTCGGGTGCTCCTGGCAGCTGAGGCAGCACAAAGCCCCACGTCTGTGGCAAAACCGGCCCGAGAAGGTGAGGAAACGCGAGAGTGACCAACCTCGTGCTCCGTGACCTGCTTGTGCTGCTCCATGGCTAGTGGTAGCGTGACTACTGCAATAGGTATGTTTGTGTGAGCAGCACTCGGTGTCTTGTGGACAGACCCACCGTCACTCTCAGCATCCCCGTACTGGCCGTTTCACTCTCTTGCCTCCCACGGTCCTGCAGCTCGCTCGCATAAACTTCGTGCTCTCTCCCCTCAAGACATCCACTTCATTTTACTGGAAGTTTTCCCCAGCTCTGAGAGCCAAAAGCTCTGCTCCAGCACCGTAGTTTCTCTCCCAGCCTGCAGCAAAGTCCCAGGTGCTGCTGGAAAGGGCTCTTTGCAGGCAAGTGTAAGGCCGTGCAAGTTTTCTCTCTTTCCACGGTTCTGTTTACCTCATTTACTCAACTCTGCTAGCCTTGGCATGAACAATGCTAATTTTTCACTCCTGCCCATTTCCAGACCTGCAGAGCCAAGGACCAGGGGCAGCTGTGGTCCGAATGGGAGCAGAAGGGTTTGCACACCACTGTTGGTAATGCTGTGCCCCACAGCACTGTTGGCAATACACAGTAATGTGTTACTTCCCAAGCCTGGTAAAAGCATCCAGTTTGCACCCTCTGGTTCTGGCAGCAGCTCCCACTCCCCTTTACTAGATTTGACTGATGTCACAGAGGACAACCTTTTCCCATCCTCCTCTGAGGCAAAACAGAGGCTCGTACCTTGCCCAAGGAGTCCAATACCACTCTCCAGAAAGTGTTTTCTAGCCTGGCCAGTGATGGGCGATGAAGGCTCAGTGAGGCCAAAGGTCACATCCAGAGCAGGTGAAGGAGGTTGGAGCCTTGTTACTGTCATGTACAAAGTAGAATGAAAAAGCCCCTTGGAATGCCTTGGGAGACCAAGGTCCAGCGATTTAAAAGATGGAGACCATGGATTAATTCTGAATTTTGGCACTGAAAGCAGCCCTTCAGTTTGCAGAGGTGCAGATTATCTGCAGCTTACAGTGGCTGTAACAAAGGTCCCCATGTTTCAGTATCTCTGGAAATATGATCTCTTTTAAATGCAGGCTCTTAGACTGAACCTAACAATCTGGTCTCTGCCTCCATAAAACCAGGACCATAAGTAGAAACATCTCTCAGCAGGAAGTAAGGGAAGAGGAGTGAGACCCTGACTGTTCACACAGGAACAGGAGTGAAGTGCCCTTTTTTGGCTCCTCCCAAAGCTAGCAGAGAGCACTGCTGTTGCCCCATTGATTCATGCTTATTACTAAGCACTTTGTAAACTGTGATGAGAAATAGCTGCTTTGTGTGTGCTTCAGTTTTGCTCCTGGGTTTTGCTCTAAAAAAAAATAAAAAAAAATAAAAATATATATATAAAGATATAATTTAAAAAATTGAAGCCGTGGGGGTATGAACTGTTACAAATATGTGGATATGCATCGCCTCTTATTCCTCACCCAGCAGAAGTGGGAACACTTCAGCTCAGTGAGCTCTGCAGCCCTACAACAGCTGGGACATCCTTCTGGGTATCGCTTGGCATTGTCAGAAAACATGCAGCCAGGATGTTGGGGAGTCCGGGAAAAATGCCTGGGTGTTTTGTCTGGAGGCAGGAAAGTGCCTGCTGCACTACAGAAGGATTTGCTGCCAAGCAGGAAGGAATGGAGGTCTGCAAAGGCACAAGTGAACAGAAAGCCCATAGTTAAGGTGAATTGTGTTACAAACTCTGCAGGGACGAGGCCCCTGTTGTGCCAAAGGGCCCTGCTGTGCTTAAAGCGCGGTCAGTAACCCCGTGTTGGGAACACATCACCCCATGCTAGAGAATAATGAGTCCAGCAGCAGCATGGTTCAGCCCGAGGCTGGATCCTAGGAAGGGAAAGCAAAAGCTGAACTCATTTTAAACTGCCAGGGGAGGCAGGATGCAATTTTCACCATCCATCTTCCATGTCTTTTCTCAGTCCTTGCTCTTTTTTAAACATCCTGTTGAAGAGTTGGATTGCAAGAGCTCCCCGGAGGAGTTCAGTATCCATCACAACACTGCCTGATAAGAAGGATAAACCACTCGCTTATGCCTCTTCACTCCTGCCCTGGCTCTTCATTCTTAGCACCTTGTTCATCCTGCATGGAGCTACTTACATGTTACAGCTGCTGGAGCCTTTGTGGGAGTCGTGATTACCTGGGACACAGCACCTCATTTTGGAGGTCTGGCCCATGTCATGCTCCAAGACATACACAACGGTTGGATACTTGTTTCAAGTTTACTGTTGAAAAAAGGGGGCTTGGAGTTGATTTTGTGGACTGAGACCCCCCCCCGCTTGCCAGTCATTAGCAATACCACTTCTCTTCTGGGGTCTGGCTCAGGGTTTTAGCCCATTTAACACTTATGCTTTGTCCATCCTCAAGGGTTCACGCCCAACCAGGGTGTCACACAGAACTATTGAAAATAGCCTCTACTTAACTGCGGCTTTTGGTCATCTGCTAAGCTCTTCTTAAGCAACTCACACTGCAGTCAAATTTCAATAGATTTGTCCCAAGTCTTCTTTAGAATTAATTGCATTCGGTTTTTGGTTCATCTTGGGGAAAATTAGTGTCTTGGAAAAGCCAAATTCATATATGACTACCTATGATTGTCCTGACTTTGCTCAAGTCCATTGCAACTGCTTGGTTCCACTTCTCTACCCATCATGATGAATCTAAAAGGGATACCAGGGATGAACACATCCTCTGCTGAGAAATTATCCTCCAGCACACTTAGAAACTCTCATGAGACTTGACTGTGGCCTGTAGGCAATCTCCACAGATGTGTCCCAGAATTAAATTACCTATGCAAACACAGTTTTCTTTTCACACATTGCAAATGAACCTGTAGAGAGAGATCTGTGCTGGGCCTCGTTTGATGAGGCAGTCAGGTACACACAGGCTTGCACATAGTGCTCCCTGTTGGGCTTTCCTGATCTACATAATCTGCTCTGAGTCCCCGCTGTAGAATGGGTAATGTTGCCAATAGCATGAAGCACCACCCTTCTCTCTTTCATGCACTCTCTCCTTTCTCAGCATATGGCAGCTAGCAGTTGTAACATCCCCCTTAAAAAAAGCATGTTGCCACACTTAAGCAATACCGGTTTTGTCCGATTCATTCATAAAAGGGAAGCTTCTTCACATTTTCCTCTTACAAAGTTTTCTATTTGAGAGTTTAAACAACGGATTATTTTCTTCTCACATACCCACTTAGTCCATGGGCGGAAATTAAGTTTTACACATTTGAAGGTTCATTAAAGCCATCCTGCCTTTCCCAGCCCATTTCCAGGCTATGAGGTTGGGCACTGGACTTTTGACAAGAAGCCATCCAGAGAACCCACCCACAAGAACCAGGGCTAAGTGCCCCACACAGTGAAGCCTCTCAGCAAACACCAGCCACTTGTTCGACCATCAGGAGTTTCTATTCTCTTCTCCAGCTCTCAGGAGCAGGACCTTGGACATTTTTCTACTTTCCTGAGATTTTCTGAAGGCTTGAACAATCCTTTGCTATTCCCACACCATCTTGTTGGCTTTCTGATGCTTTCCAAACAATCTCTTCTCAACTTTTCTTTATTCCCCTTGACAGAAGTTCCCCATTATAACAACTTACCTTGATAAGGTAACTGGGAACATGTGTGGATTATTCTTACACAAAAAACTGCCCTCAGGGCGGTTCTCACTGCTCACTCTGTTCCTCCCAATACATCCTGGAAGACTGTCCATTCAGGAATAGTTAGGTGCAGCAGAGGATGAGTATGAACTGGATCACATTCCCTTTAATGCCCATTTTCCATGGCTCTGTGAACTGCTTTAAGATAACTTTGTAACTCACTTGGACCACAGAAAATTTTGATCCCAGTTAGGGCCTCTCAATCCAGAGCAAGTTAAAAAACCTTCCTTTGTAGTACAAGGCTCTGCATCTTCCCAGACTTGAAACAGTCTCTCCAAAAGATGATCTTTGTATGGTTGATGTGGACCCCACTATTGCCAAGATCTTAGGAGTGACCCAGGTGGAAAAAGAAATAGGAAAGAGTGTGGGAAACCAGAGGGATCAAGAATATAGTGGAAGAAAAGCACCATGTGAAGAAAAGTGACATGTGACGCACATCCCCTTGTAGCAGAAGCTATACCACTTTGAACTTGTCTAGGGCAGGAAGATCAGCTCCAGCGTGGTTTCCACCATGCTTAGAACTGTAGCTCACTCCCACCTGTGAAAACTGGTTTGTTAGCAACACCCTGCTCATTCTGCCTGTCTCTTATGCAAAGTAAGGCTAATCCCAGGATCACCTGACAGGGGGCCAGGTCAGAAAGTCACAGAGGGCTTGGGCTTGAGACATGACCTCCTTCAAGCTGCCATTTGGCAGCTCTCTGTAAAAGCGGAGCTGGTGCTCACTACTGGAAGAAAGGTTGGTCTGCTTCAACTCTCCCTAATCCTTTCTGCTCCATCCATGAAGCCAATCTGTAGGGTGTTAGAAACTCTCTGTGTGAAGACTTTTTGCATCCTGCCAGTGGCAATGCTGGATGGGGACCAGCTGGATGGAGAAAACCCTCAGTCAGTCTGTTGGATGTGGGAGAAAGGCTGACAACCTTTTGTAAGTTGGTTTCCCACATGCTTTCTAATTATTGTTTTTTCGGGGGGATAGCATCAAGGGGAAAACATGAGGTTATGAATTAGGTACTGTGGCAAGGAAAAGAGAGCCAGGGTAGAGCTTCTGAGAAAGCAGCAGGATGATCCTATGCCGCAGTGTGTAGCCAGAGTGTGTGGGAATCAAGTGAGGCTGTGACAAAGCTTTCTGGTGGAGGAGGCACCAAGCAGCTCTCGGGCTCTGACGAACAAGGATGTTCATACAGATTTGGTCTTGGGACTCAGAGACAAATGGCCTCATATTTGATGGGATCCTTTCCAAACAGTTGGGACCATTGCTCCAAATGTCCTTCATTCCTTTCTTCCCTCCGCTTTACATACTGAGCATGATGTTATAGGGTGTTGAATATCCCTTTGGTCAGTTGGGGTCACCTGTCCTGGTATCTCCTCCCAACCTCCCATGATCCCCCAGCCTCCTCCCCAACCTGGCAGCATGAAAAGCAGAAAAGGCCTTGGCTCTGTGTAAGATCTGCTCAGCAATAACAAGAACATCTCCATATTATCAATCCTGTGGACAGCACAAATTCAAAATACAGCCCCATACCAGTCACTGTGAAGAAACTTAACTCTACCCCAACCAAAACCAGCACAAAGGATTATTGCACAAAGGTGGATTTCTCCTTCTCCCACATAGGGTAGGAACACATGCACAGCTTTTATTAAACATCAGAAAGCCCTCTGGGATTGGATGGGCAGAACCATACTTTATGGCAAAGCACAGGTTCTGCCAGTGGGAACACAGGGCATCCTTGACTGAGCTGTCTACAGGTTGACATGTTTGATTTACCATAATATAAAAAATAGTGTGGGAGGGTGGGCAGATGGGGTGGGTGGGACCAGAAGAACCACACAGTTTTCTTCTTATTTTGTTTCCACTTGTATTTTCCATTGGAGACTTGGTTTTCATGGATCCCTGTTTTTGGTGAGGGAATAATAAATGCCCTCTAAGGTTAGATGGTGCTTCAGTGAAAGGCCATGCCTGGTTCCACACTTGAGAAAAGCCTGCAGAGGTCCGAGCTCCTGAAGAACCAGCCAGACTCTGCCCAAGATCTAGTGCATGCTGACACAGGAGACCAGGAGTTCAGCTAATTTTAGGTAAGGGACTGGTCATGCCAGATGCAGTCAGTAAGCTTGCCCACTCTTTCCTTTCATATTGAGTCTTAATGCAGGATTTTTATTAAACGTTTAACATGACCTGGAACCCAGAGGAAGCATTCAGCCTTTTTGATGCTAATCTGAACCACCAAAGCTTTTAAGGTTCACTTCTTGCTGCCAACAACACCCATTGACAGCAGTGATTAGTGGTCTCCTGGGAGGTATTTCAGCCTCTTAGGATTTGACAGGGAAACAATAAAGTTTTTAGTGGAGCCGAGTTTCAGCTGTGCCCATCTGCTAAATAACAAGTGGTAAAAGATAGTTTCCTTCAATTGTAGTAGTCCATGACTACTCATGAAGTCATCTCAGTTATTCACCACGTTCTTTCTTCTACCTGACACAGTGAAGATGTTTTTCTTTGTAACCATAGAGAGTAAATCCAAACCCAAATCCCCATTTATACAGATCTAATGCACATGCAGTGCACAACAGCAGCATTTCTTGTTTGTGGCTCTAGCTGCCACATCTGAAGTATTTTTCCATCTAAGAGCTGGAAAGACAGGCCACTTCCTACCTTTTAAAGTTTTCCCTTGTCACAGCAGGGGCCTGGCCCTTGTCTCCCTGGCTGCTAAGCACTCTGCTGCCAGGTAAGGACTGTGCATCTCTGTTTCCAGATCCTCACAGACAATGCCCTCTTGCTCATGGCAGTCCTTAGAAACGAAGACTTCAGGCAGAGGCTGAGAACCATGTGCCACAGAGGGTATAAGTGGGAGATGTTCATCACTCAAAATTAGTTCCTGATGGTGGTGGAAACGTGTTGAATGAGGTTACCACATCCATCCTGAATGGGCCATCCTGGAGCAGAGACCAGCTGTCTGTCCTGAAGGGACAGCTATGGAGTGCTGGGGGAAGGTGTTCTAGGCTCACTAGGAGGAAGACAAGAAGGCACTAAGATGTGAGGACAGAAGGAAAGGCCACCAACAACTTGGACCAACAAGCCTTGTAGAAAAGAACGTCCATGAGAGTGGACTCCTTAGCACAGTGGATGCCTATGCTGGCTGCCAGAGAAGTGTGAGGAATGGAAGGAAAAAGGGCTACCATGGGGCCATGGAAAAATCCTTCTGCAGAAGAAAGAAGACGGGAAGGGGGTACTGTGTGGAGGCAAATGGGAGTAAAGATAAGCCAGTAGTGCTGAAAAGCTGAATCACTCTGCTAAAACAGTGCAAACCCTTGGCTTTCACAAGGACAGCACTACTGTCTTCAGAGACAAAGGCAGAAGGGGTTATGAGAAACACAGCCGTGAAATGGAAGTTACCATCATCTATTTGGGCATCCATAATGTGAAGAATAACTTAGGAAGTTAAAAGCCAGGAGCTCGTTAGCTGGAGTGAACAAAGAAAGTAGAGCAGGAACAGGAGAGGTTACAACTGAGAAACAAGGCAAATGCAAGCCTGGCATGAAAGGAAATGATTGTTTCTTATTCTCTGTAAAAACTGGCACAAATTTTAGAAGCTGAACTATTGTTTCCAATACAAAAGCTTTCTGTGGATGTTCTAACACCAAATTTAACAACCACTAAAGTGCACCTTACCCTTAGTGGATGCTGATCTAAATATGTCCACATTTTACAAGTCACACGATAGATTTTCCATGGCTTTTAAAGCTATTTTGAGTCAAGGACATGTACCTAAAAAATCACAGACCATCAGTACAGAATTTTTAACTAAGCTGTGAAGCACTTTGATCAATAAGCTCATTGTTTCGTTGCCACTAAAAAATTCAAAGCAGCAACTGCTGATTGTTTCACCCCAACATTTAGAATCTGAGATGGGAAAATATTGTACAACTCACAAGATTTTTGCTTACTGTCCTTTAAAGGGATTATAATCACAGGCTTTATAGCATGATAGACACCAGCCCTGCAGTTGTGAACTCCCCAGACTCTCTGAAGGTTCTAAAAGCCCCTTCATCATGAGCTGCTTTAAGAATAAAAGAAGCACACCTTTCGTTTCTTAAAAAGAAATTGAAAAAATGGATGTCTTTGAAAAAGTTTTACTATGAAATGTTTGCCAATGAAATTTGCATGAAGAAGACATTTGTTGCTGAATAAAATATTGTGAAGACACTTTTTCAGCTTTATTCATTCTGGAGAATTCTGAAGAAAAGTTCATGACAGAAGCAATAGGACTTACAAATATGAAAAAAGCATGTAAAAAGAAAGGAGAGAAGAGGGGAGGAAATGGCTTGGCTGCCATGTATACCTCAACAGTCACATGGAAAACTCTCAGATCTGGGATGTTCAGGCACATTATGACAAGGAGAAAACACAGGCAAGGAAGGATGTTTTTATATCTGTAGCCAGCAGTGCCAGAATTGACGTTTTCTCATGAAACAGCAACTCAGCTTCTGCAATGGTTAGTTAAATCCAAGGATATACCAGGTTTCTGGGAAGCAGGCTTGGGAAAAATATACTGGCACCTGGAACAGTAGCAAAAAATGACTGGAACAGCCTTTTCAAACGTCATTCCAGCCTTTCTGTTGCCAGGCTATTACTCTGGACTTCAGGAATGAATGCACCGAATGAGCAAAATTACTGCAGACCCATGCACAACTCCTGTGGTTTCCTGGACTAAGACTATAACCAACATAAAGTCATCTGCAAAGCCTGTGGAAGGATGAAAAGCTTTTTTACTGGTGATGAACCAGCCATCACCTTAAAGATTTACTGGGTCATGATAACCATGAACCTCCTCATCCATCCCAGGTATCACTGGAGGATTCGTTTGTTGGTGCATTAATGAATGTTAAAGAATTATTTGTGGGGCATATTTCCATATTCCTACATCCCTATCCATGGAAGGAGCAACATCTGTTACCTTTACACGTGATGAAATATTTTCTGCTCTATCCAAAGGCCCTTTGTCATACCACTGTTGCTATTTAGTCATGTCAGACCATGGCCTCATTTTGTCATGTCAAATTATCATCAATCTTCGCCTTTGGCTACAGAAATCTGGGGACAACACCATGATGGTTTAAAAAGCATCATGTGAGACACCCTCACTAGACACTTGTGATGTGTGGAATGGTGTAGAAGGCATGTTTGTTGAAAAGCTGTCTGAAGAGGGAGTGGCATTCAGAAAAAGCCATTAAAGAGGAAGTCTCCTTCTCACTCACCTGGTACAGAAGCCACTCTCAGAGCCTATGATGGATGCCACAGATCACCCCTGGCATTTTCCTTTTGCCAGGAGACCACAAATGATGTTGGAAGGTGTTCTCTGTCAGGACAACCTTGGTTCAGAAGCTGGTGTTTTGTTTGACGAATTACTCTGGAGTTGGTTTTTTCATAATGTGAATCCCCCAAAAACTTAGGTAACTGGCAGTGTGACACAGAAGCGACACTTTTGCCACCCATTTTCAATACACTTCTCAAAGGGAGTCACCTTGGAGGGGCAGATCTGTGACTGTGGGAGCAAAGCTTCTGTGACAACCCAGAGCAGAAGCAGGGAGCCACTGGCCACTGGTGAACCTCTTTCTCCAAGAGAAATTACCTTTTGGATGCAAAAACTCAGCTGGTATAATGGCGAAGACATCTGCCATTTCCCATTCCTAAAGAGGCAGCTCACATGAGCCTCCCTTGGACCATGCAGAGATAGGCCCTTTTGACATCCTCACCAGCAGCCAGGCCAGCTCTTAGGCTCTTATGGGCCAGTCATCTGCAACATCAGCTGCGATTACACTAACACCCACCCCCCTTGCACATGCCCTTTTCCAGGCTGTTGTTGGAAGACAAGCCGTGCTAATCCCCTCCTGTGCAAATGGCATTTTTGTGCAGATAAACAAGCACAAGATCGGGCTCCTTCTTGCTGCAGGAACACGACGGCCCTGTGTTTGCCCTCTTCCCTGTGGGGAATTCACTAGCCACAATGTCCTGCTTGAAGTGGGGATCACAGGAGCAGGAATATACCCCATCAGGGCTTTGCCAGCCACTATTAATGCAGACCATATTTACAGCAATTAACCAAAGCAGATACCTTATTCACGCAGAGTTTAAATGTAACATGCCCACAGCCCTCTATCAAGAGGTGTGGAAGCAAACAAGATGCTCCTGGACATGCTGCACAGTGGTTTTCTTCCTCTTGGCCCACAGCTGTAGGGACCTCTGAGCACAAGAATGAAAATACCTGCTGCCACGACATGCCTGGCGTATGCCAGCTGTCCGCATTCAGTCAAGGGCAGTTTTTGCCTCCCAAGGCCGTACTTCTCCCCTCCACATGCACACCAAACAAAATCTGTTTTCCTAGAAGCACTACAAAGTGTTTCTAAACAGGATTCTTGGAGGCTGTGCATGGGACTAGGAACAAGCCGTGGCCAGGCACCACAGTGTGGGCTTTCCCTACAAACCATGGCAAAGGGTCATCTCTGAACAGGTTTTTAAAGTGCAAGGCAGCCAGATGGGCTTTCAAGTTGTGAAAAACCAACAAAGTTTCAGACATTCCTGGACCATTTCAAAACGTGTTTTGACGAGCCCAGTTGCATGAGGTTTTCTGCAAGGCCTTTTAAGATTATATCTCTCAGTAGAATCTCAGGACTGCTTTAAAGAAAGAAAAAAACCCAAAAAGATGCAATTTAACTCCAAATACCTGAAGAGAGTAAGTAGGGAACTCAACTTTGGAAAACACACTGCAGTGTTTATTGGAAGATAAAAACCACTGCTGCAAACCACTTGGGTACGATTTAGATTATAAAGGGTGTTTGGTTATATAAATGCAAGGGATGTCTTCCAAGCAAAGCCCTTTCAGCAGTGCTACTCACAACGGAAACAAAGTGCTGGGTTCAGCCAGTGCTTTCACCAGGCCCCCACAGTGCCTGTGGGGAGGTTTCATGAGCAAGAGTTGAGTTTGGGGCCCTCTGAGGGAGAGCAGGATAATACACAGGGAAACAAAGCCCTATCCTGAGTGGCCCAGAGAGATCCTCTGCCAAGGAAGTACAAAACTTTCAGTGACCTGTTAACCTGATGCAAAAGATATCTCAAAAGGACAGATTTACCCCAGCCTTCATGAAATACCCAGCATGTCTGAAGCAGAGGGTTATTGTTAAGGGAAATGCAAGGCCCCTGATTTCCAGCATCCAGGTCCCCATCCATATTCTGTCCCATTCCCATGAAATGCCAGTTTGGTGAAGATGTGTTCAGTGTTACTCTGCTCACAAGGAGAATCTGTTAGGTCACCTACACCCATCACATGGCTGTTCCAGAAGAACCACAGGCTGCCCTCCCAAGTCAACAAACAGCATTTGCAAAGCAAGGCTTTAGAGCAACCACGTAACATTGGCTGGCAAAAAGGACATTGTTTGCTCAATATTGTGCATGTTTGTTACAGGTTACACTGACTTTTACTAGGGATGCCAGGAACACCAGGAATTACTGAAAAACATTTTTCCACAATGGCATTTTCCTATCCATTTTCAAAACCCTAAGGCTGAAATTTACTCTTTCAGGGACAACCTCCAAACAAAACAATGCTTTGCTTTTCATACATGTCCTTTCACCAGCAGTAAACATCCATGTCCTTGCAGATACAAAGGGTGGCATGCTGACCTGCTGGGCTCACTCTGTGACCCCTTGCCCCCAGCTAAGCTATCACCTAGATGAAGGGTTTGTTTGCCCTCCCAACTCACCTGTTCATCAGTGTCCAAGTCAAGCTCAGGCAAGGACCCTATAACACTGGTTTGTCTCATTCCCTTACACGAGGAGAGACAGAGCTTGATGAAATCACTTATTTGCCAACACAATGGTTTTCAGAGGTGTGTAAAATGGCAGCCAGCCTTTTGACACTCTGGTGAAAGGGTAATATTTAGGATAATATACAAGTCACTTACCAGTGCTGAATTCGGGTCCTGCTTTTTCCATGGAGTCAAGAAGGGATTAGAAACAGGGCACTTGGACAACACTCTGAAGATACATTAATCCTTTACCACTCTAAGAGTAGCCTTGAGCGGCTACCAGTAAGTCCCAGGCCAGGACAAAGAGATGGCCCTGCCTTTCTTCAATGCAGCACTTGGACTTTCTCCTAATTTTTTTTTAAAGGTGGGCAACTGCAACTCACAACCTTTGTGCAGAGAAAAATGTGCATACATTCAACTCTAGGTGTCTTGATCACCTAATGCAGCTGAGTAAGAGAAGTACAGCTCTACTTTATGATGACACACTTCCAGTGCATCAACATAATGATTCCCTTTAGATCTGTGCAACTTCATGGGCCTAAAATGTCAATTTGACGTTCTGAGCTCTGGTTCAGCCATCTACAAGCACTCAAATTTCCTCTGCACTCCTCCTGTTGTTTTAGTGCTAAAGGCAGAGGAGAGGGTCTAAGAGCCAAGATTTGCTCCTAAAGACAAACATGGGCAACTCATGTCAGGAATCATCACTTCGAGGACTTTGTTTGCAAATATAAGGTAGGCATTAAGAAGGCAAAGAGAAGGGTATCCTCAAATTAGAAAAAATTCCTAAAAAGAAATGAGAATATTCTCAGCCTAGCTATTACTGCAAGGTCACTGCACTCCTCTGTACTTTATGTTACCCCAAATGGAGCCACTGCATAATTTGAGAGTTTTTTCCTTACATATGAAGTTGAACCATCTCTGAAATAGCTCCTGTTGAAGTTAGTATCAAGGCATTCTTGTTTCTCACTGTCCCATTTTCCAATACACCACATTTCTGCACTGACAACTGGTAACTGCATGGCAGGATCTGAAACATTTTGGAACTAGATCACAAAACGCTTCAGGATGTAGGAAGGAAACATGGGATTACTTAAGAAATGGGAACACATTAGCCAGTTAACAAGATCAGAAAATTAGCATTGAAAAAGTCATTTACAGGTTTCAAGGTTAGCGTATTAAGAGAGAAACAAATCACAAAGTTTAGAACTGTTGTTTCATATTGCTGGAAAAGTCCACCATGATACTACCTGCTCTTTTTCGGGTATTTATCCTGTCTGTGAGTTACTTCTGCCTTTGAACTGTAGAGCACATCTCTGCAACACTCTTCCAGAAATAAAACAGGGTCTGGTTCTGTAACACATTGGTCTGTCACAAGTAAGCCCCAAGATCCAGGAGTTTCAGCAGTCCCTTCGGAAGTCTCACCTACTCTTGGTTTCACACACCACAGGTGAAATTCCATCCACTCCCCGACCATGTACAGCCCCATTTTAATGCTTCCAATCCTACAAGAGTTCTGTCTGCAGAAACATCAGAACTGAGATGTCAGAAAATAATGGACAGACAACAGCAGAAATAATATTTTTGTAGGTTTAGTGTTTGCAATTTGTTTTACAGCTTATAATGAAATACTGTTAGAGATAGTCTACATTCATATGTTCCAGGCAAAATACAATTTTAAAATTGTAAGGCACTTTAAGATGTCCTAAAACAAATGCTTGTAATAAAAATTCAACAAGAGGGCTGGATGAGAACCCTTTCTACCCTTAGTGTTCTGGTCAGTAAATGATCAATTCTCTAGTCAGGCAAGCAAGTGAAATAATTAATAGAAAGGTTTCCAAGACAGAGTTACTGCTGTATTAGTGTGCACTCTGGAGCAGTCTATTTGGAGCAGCCTTCAGTTGGGGAGGGAGGACATGGTGTGAATAAGATACATTAAAATAGTTCTTTGAACTGGGCAACAAAGATGCATTGCAAGGATTAAGTTTCATTACTTTCATTGGATTAAATTCCTTCCATTCATTATTGCCAACAAGAGTATGGAACAAAAAGGAGTTGGTTTTCCCCTCCCTCCCCCCCCAGTCCCATTATAATTCAGCACAAGATTTCAAAGACTTAAAATGACCAGGACAGAAGCCCATGAAAAACTGCATCTGGCCACTTCAGAGTATGTTTAAATATTCGTTACTGACTTCCTCAAGTCTCACCTCTTATTAAAGAAACATAAAAGAATTGGCAACTGTCTAAGTTGCTTCCCATCAAATTGATATTTTGCTTCTTTTTAACAAACAATGTTCCCATCAAGTACCTGCATTCAGAAACACACCAGCAGCTCTCCTTGGCAGAGGCTTGGTGGGGCAGGGGATGAATGCAGGCAGGGCCCCAGGCCCCATGGGGAAGAAGGGATGAGCAACTTTGCTTAACACACTTGTGTCTCAACTTAAGAACAGCTTCAAAAGCTGGTCATGCTGAGCTGCTGTAGAAACAAGGGGACCGATACCAAAACACTGACTGAAGACTTCACTTGAAGATGCATCTTGAGAAGCTGAAATCTGCTAAAAACTGACAGAAAACAAACAGACGTTGGCAAAAACACTGCCTACTTCTCAGAGCCCCTGAGAAGGGGGTGGTAGAAACGAGTGCCTATCATCCATCTGTGTATTTTCAAGTTGTGTCTCACCTATTTTATTGCCCAGTACATCTTTAAGTCTTTGGGGGCCAACAGTTGCTTGAAAACGATTCACAGGGGCTCAACGTGTTAGGCGCTACAGTATATATCTGCATCCCTAGTCCTCTCAAAACTACCTCAGAGGAAAAAACCTCAAACCCAACCAACAATTTGCTTTTCCTACAAGTTCTTGGTTGTTTTAAATTCTGACTTACTTGAATTGCACTTTGAATTACACTTTAAAGCCCAGCAGCAAAAAGAAAACTTGGTAGCTATATTCAGGAATATTTATCAAGTCTAAAAATGCATAGATATCAACTGCATAAGCTGTCAAGTTTTGACCTGGCTACAATGAAGAATCTGTGAAAAACAAAGATTACCCTAATAGACCATGTAATATTTGGGCAGAAGTGAGATGCCTGTTCAGTTAGGAAAGAAATTGCAGTTAAAGACCGAGCTAAATTAGAACCAGCCACCACTGGTCTGAACTCATCACACACAGAGGTGCTACTGTGGAAACAGGAACTCTGATGAAATCTAGCTTTGTGAAATGAAAAAATGCATGACTTCAAGGCAGCTGCTGCTAAAGATAAGAAAGGAACTTGGTACCTTATGGCCCTGAGCTCAAAAGATCTTGAGATCTCAACTTGTGTGGCTCACTTTTGCTGGCAGAGAGTAAAGCTCTAGATCACTCAGTTGATTGCTATGGTTATACCAGCAGGCAAGTTAAAATTGTGGCCCTGGAATCATCTTACTACCATTCAGCATTGCTGTGACTATGTTCACTTGGGACAGCAAGAAGCATCTGAAAGAGATGAACAAAACAGGCCACTCACTAGTTGCAATTTCACTAACAGCATGCATTTGGTTTCTCTCAAAAGCTGTACGTTCTTCTTCCCAAGCAAACCTCATAGAATCTGCTAAAGTGACATCCAGTTGCTTAGCACATACAACTCAATGTGTCTTAAAAAAACACTTTAAAATATTATTTGGAAAGGCATAGAGCACATGCAATTAATTCCTTCTGGATCAATGCACACAGGGAATCACATGTATGTGTGGAAACTAAGTTGCAATGATTAACACTGGACAGAATACTATTTTACTATCAGGTAATTTCTTTCAAATTCCAGTTCTTTCCAAGGGAAACTGGGGAAATAAAAGAGCTCTGTCAAGGAAATGCAAGGCAAGAAATTCAACCTGCACACAAGACAGATTGGAACATACAAAGTCTCGCAGATCTTGTTCTTCACGTCACATGAAAGCAAAAATTGCAGTCTAATTAAAAAAAAATCACTAAAGCTAGTTATAAAGAGCAGAACTATCAAAGTGCTTTAATACATAAAGTGTCAAACAGAATTAAACAGGACCATTAACACACTGCAATAAGATGTTCAAATAGGTACATGTGTTTTCTGAATGCAGGAGAGAAGCATAGGTTTTTAAATTACCCCATAGGGCCAAAATGGGTTAAGAAAGTTTTTCTTGTTCATTTCAGCTTCTTAACATGATGGTTTTGCTCTGTTCATGCATTCAAAGGCAAGGTTGGATTTGCTCTATCAGAAACTGCATCAAAAAGACTGTCTACCATGAAATATTAATAAAGGGGCAGCACTCACTGAGTGAAGCACACACAACAGCCTCACAAAGTAGATTTACAGATACCTGTCAATTTGTAGTATTAATTTTATAAGGTATTTCTTAATGCATAAAAATTCTGAGCTATTTTTTGCAGCTTTCCTTTAAACATAGTTTAAAATAACTGAGTGTGTTATTTGAACCATCAACAGACTGCCAAAGCTATTGCCACAAGAGTAAATGCAAACAAATAAACAAGGAAGGCATTTAAAAAGCACCTCGTGCAAGAAGCTCAGGTAATGTGCCTTTGCCTCCCTACTCCCTAACAGCTTTCCTGTTAGGAATCAAAAAAAAAAAAAAAAAAAAGACATTATCCACAGCATTTCTCTGGGTACTCTCCATTCACTGAGCCGCTATGTACCTCAGGCACATACATGACCTTAAAGATGGAAAGTAACTCCACCAAGAACAGCAGAGCAAACTGCGGTGGGGAAAGGTGGCTGTGTATAAACAAAAAATGTCAATAGAGACCTTTCCTGCAATTCACAGCTGTAAAAGCAGATTTGCTCCAGTAAGATGAGACTCAAAAGTACGACACAGAGCATTACATCTGATCCCTTGCACAGGCCACCAGTCTGAAGTAATACCAATTAGAACAACTTGTCTCTTATCTGAAGGCACCATAAAGACAGTAACACTTTAGGTGTAAGGGGAAGAGGGAGGAGGGGGAAAAATAACAAATATTGTTAGAAGGAGACACTAAGAGCAGCTTAGTAAAACAAGGAAGAAAAAGGGTGTCTCAGTTCTATGATGGCTATAACGTGTAACAGTACAGAAACCCTACACCTCTAGGCAAAGGAAGAGTAACCAGAGTTTGGAAAAATCTAGTCCTGAATAAAAAAAAATTTCAACTTCCATTTTCAGTGGATGGGTGTAAAATCTGTAACTGAGATCAAAGGAGACAGAAAGGAATCAAACTGCTACATAAAACACTGGGTTCCATACATACTCACATGGCATCATTAGCCTGTTTCTGATTTACCACAGCGTTAAAGGATCTGGACAGTCTCCTTTGCTCTGCAGGATGACTGAAATCCAGCCAAGTTTCATATATTAAAATCCTTCTGAATCCGCCAGTGAGAACAAATCCCTCTCTCAGCCCATCTGGGTGCCTCCCAGCCAGGAGACATTTCTAACAACCCCAGGCAACCTACAGGCAGCACGCTACTCAGGTAGGTCTCCTAAGCAGCACTGTACCAATTTCTCACGAGCCTTTCAGGCCAGTGGCTCATGCTACACCATTCCATTATTGCTTTTCAAATCCATTTTCCTTCCCGTCCTCCCCTCTGGCTCCCTGTTATCCCAGAAGGACTTTCTGCATCCTGTGCGCAGCGACGCTGGCCTCATCCTCAGAGTCAGACTCGCTCTGGGAAGTAGAACTCTGGGAGGCAGAGCTGAAGGGAGAGGAGCACTCTGGAGAGCACAGGTAGTGCATCAGCGGGAGCCGATACTTGCCACAGAAGTCAACAAACTTGATCTGTCTGACACAGCTGTCAAAGTATACACCTGTGAGGAAGAGAGAACAGAAGAACGTGAGATCCTGTGCCCAAAGCTCTGCAATCTCCACAGGGCTCTTGAGCCTGGAGCATATGCTTTCAATTAGGCTTTTATTGGCACAGCCCTGTTTACGTAGGAGCACAAGGGATACTGGAAGGGAAGGGACCAGGATACCTCTGAAAATGTGAAATTAATTTTCTTAGTAAAATACTCCTGTAAAACTGTATTTGGTAGGTCATTCAGAACAGCACACTCTTCACGTAAAGACACAGAGCAGTTACTTCCAAATAACGCAGCAATTTCTTCTAACCATTAGGGAGAAAACTCACCTGGGAATTTGCAAACTTCTTAAATGTCAAATGAATTAATGCACTCTATTTTCAAACTTGTGAAACCTCTTCTACCAGCTAGTAAAAATGCATTCACAAATAGACCTTCACAACTCTACTCTTCTTTTGCTTGAGTGAAGCCACAATGCTGAGCTTGGATACTACTTTCCATGGCAACAGTCTTGCTGCAACATACAATTATGTTCTCTTCCTGTCACAGCAAGTGATTTCTAGACGCTGACATTTTCAGAAGTTTCCAGCAGTGTTTTAAGTCCTAGCTGGTCAGGAGTAAGCTTTTCTCCTGCAGTGGTAATGCAGAGTGCTGCAGAGTAATGCTGCAGTACTGTGCAAGTTCATAAGGCACAGTGAAAAAGCACAAAACCAACCCGCTGTTATCCAAGCTGTTCAAAACTCTTGGAAAAAGAAACTTTTCTTTCCCTCCCAATCTAATTCCCAGCCCTTCCATCTTTGCTTATGGAGCATGCTTTGATACTGCCCTCTAACAAGATAACAGCTTGCATTATGACTGCAGGGTAAATATTAATTAATGATTTTTTCCCCCCTTAATCTTCTAAATGCTTAATGTGCACATCATTTACTCTGGTTAAAGATTAGGCATTGGGGCAAATTAAGCCCAAGCATTCCAGGCTGTTTTACGAAGTCCTCTCCTTCCGAGAACTAGCTTGTGGTCCCAAGCTAGAGCTAAACAAGTTACCGTTGGTAACTGCTAAGTACTAGAGCCACTCTCCTCTTTTCCACCCAGAAATTATGCTCACCATTCAGCAAGAGTGTGTGCAAAAGCTCTGCTGTCCATTACTTGCTCTGAGCTATTTCAGGGCAAATGGATCAGAAACTTCAGATCATAAAAACCATAGTGGAGTGCTGGGATCAACTACAAAGACTGACAGAAGTGCTGTCTTAAATTCCCATGCAAATCCAGTAAACCAGCACTACAGCTCTGAATACTGTTCCTAAGTGAACAAGGTTCCTTAAAGACAAGTTTCCAGGAGACCTGGAGTCAGGGAAATAAAGAATGTGGCTGCAGTAAATAACACTTTGAACCTGAGTGAGCATGGCAAGTCAGAGGGAAAGGAAACCATAAGGTAAGAGCAGGAAGAAGAGCTGTAAAGGTGAACTTACCCCCGCATTTAGGATTGGGGCAGTTGCTGGCCAAGCTCAGGTACCGGACAAGACTCTCTGGGAGATCACTGGGAGTGTAGGGAATGTTGCGAGTTTTAACTGTGCGTCCAGCCAGTTCCTGAAGGCTCGGGGGATTGTAGGTCAGGTCACGCACAAACCGCACCACCAGCGGGTTCCCACGCAAGCTCAGCTCGTCGAGGTGAACCAGGTTAAGGATCTCTCGGGGAAGGTAAGTCAGCAGGTTATTGTGCAGGCTAAGGGAACGCAGGGAATGCAGCCTAAGAATGGAGATGGATACCCTGTCAAGATGTGCAAGCAAAATTGCCCCACAGCTGCATTAAGACCTAATTACTCTCCCCACTCCCCCAATTTCTTTGGCTTTTCTCCCTTTTAAAACATAAATTCATGCTAAAAGAATTGCTCTTACTCCAGTACACACAATGCACTAGAAAACTTGGTTCAGCACCAGAATACCTGCTAACGAAACACAGTCTTAAGCTGCTATCCTTCTCAGTATTCCCCACACACACCCCAAAGAGGTAGAACAGAAGTGTACAAACTGAGTGCTTTCAGGGAACATAACGATTCCTTGTACCCAGTGCATCAAGAACAGTCCCATGCAGTGCTCTGAGTAAGTCACCTACTCTGTCTCATGCATTAGAGATGATTGCTGGGAGGCAACCAGCCCTGGAAAGCCCCATGTTTTCACTGCTTGTGGCTGCACCTCCTCGTGCTGATACCACTAGATCTGAGCGAGGCCAGGCCAGGCCAGCAGCAGCACAGGGGACAAGCAATTTTTTGCTTTTGGACGAGGCTTTCCCCTCTCCTGAAGCACAAAGCAATGCTCCAGGGCGGCTCCCAAACCTGTAAATTACGTTGTATTTTAAGAATAATCCCACTGCACCATCAAATTCCAACTTGGAGAACTCCATGCTGCCATTCAGTTGTTTTCAGGGTTATAGCTATACCTCCCATCTTCATTTCCCATTTTAGGCTACACATACAGAACTGCAGTGTCCTCTTTCCTCCCATTATGAACAGATAAAGCCGTAACCTAGCCACTAGAACTGTGCTGTAGGATTACATGGACACTCTGAGACCCTAAGGTAAAGAATGCCAAGGGAACACAGGGATGGTACAAAAGTATGCACAAAAACGTTTTGGGTGAAAGGCAAAGCCCATCAAGTATTCATTACTAATGAAATAGTACCATTCTTACTTCTTAAGGTAGTAATTTATCTTTTCTGAGTTCCCCAGGTACTTTTCAGTGTCCCCTGATTAATACAAATCTATTAATTCACTGTAAGGTGCAATCTTGGTGATGGTTTTTTAACACAACCCTTTCACTGAGTTTTCCAGATCACATATTCATGGTCTGCCTGCAGTGCACCATGCCAAGGATGTTCTTTTTCAAATCCAGTCATATTAGCAAACTGAAAGACAAATAGGTCCTCCCAGGTACTTTTATCCACACACACAAAAGTAAAAGGGCAAAGCGTTAATTACAGCTGGTGGCTGATGACAGTAAATACTCACTGTGCCAGCTGAGGTGGAATGCTCTGGATCTTGTTGTCACACAGAACTAGGTACCTCAGAGAAGGCAGTTTTGCTAATTCAGGTGGAATTGCTGTAATGAAATTTCCTCCAAGGTATAGGAACTCTAAACTGAAAAACAGAGGAGAAAAGAGTGCATTATTTCATTTATTTCAAGTTTTCTTTAACACCTAGGTTTTCATAGCTACTGCATTTCTTAAAGGAAACTGACAGATGACTACCTACGAGATAATTTGCTGAGAGCAAGAAAAAAAAAGCTGAGCTGCACATCAAAATTACAACAGAGCTGCTGTTTCACATTAGATAATGTTGAGATTTCACCTCCAGACTCCTGCAGTCACCACTACATCTGCAGGTAGACACCAGACAACTGTGTATTCCTACACCAACCCCTTATACAAAGCTCCTGCTCCTTTTTCCAAGGATGTGCAGCCTGCACACACAGGGTGTGCAGCACTGCCACAGATCCTGTTGCAGCCAGTGGGAGCTCTCCGTTTCAGCAGGAGTGAAGCACGAGCACAGTGTCTCTCCCTGGTAATCCTGGCCCTGCACCAGCACTAGTTGATCTTTGTAGAATCATCTGACTCCTTGGTGACTAACTGGAACCTTTCAGCATTAGTCAGTCAGTCCCCCTTTGATACAATTCACATACCAATACCACAGCTGCAACAGCACAGAGTGCACCTAAGTCACACAAATACATGCAAGCAATTCCTCAGAGACTGATTTCACTACTCTGAAGTCATGAAGCCCAAAGTGACCAGAAACCATAGCTGGGCTTCACTGCAGTTTGGGCCCAAATAAAAGAATCACTGGATGTCCTGTGAAAACTCAGTGGATTGGAGACAGGAACAGAGAGAGGCACTAGATCCCTTCTGCCAGGTGGAGTAGCCAGTATCTTCTGTGCACCTCTGCCCTTCTAGGAAGAAAAACTGGCAAGAATTTCTCTTTGACTTAATAGCTTCAAGTCCCCATTCCACAGACTCAAGTAGCTTTCTTTCCCTGTTCTCGTATGTTGTCTGAAAGAGGAACAAAGGCAGGCTCAGTTTGGATACATCTTGCTAATCACAGTCCAGCCAAGATTTTTTCCCATGTTTGAAAAAGGTGGATCCCACAGTCCTCGTTCACTATCTTCAACACGCACTCAGGTTGCCTAACCACAATGCACCTTGGCCTTCTCTGATCCAGCAAGCATTGCTTACAGGTCAGGGAAAGTGAACTCATCCAGGCTCCACCAGCCTTTCTTTAAGTATAGGTTATAACTTCCTTGGAGTAGGAGACACCTTCATCTCACCTCAGCAACTGAGAAATGCTACGGATACAACTGGCACAGAAACACAGGAACAGAGCACACCCAAGGGACATGGTGGTGCACCCAGACCTGCGTCCTGAAACTCTGTGCCACAGCATACGTGGAGCACAGAGAAGCTCCCCCCTAAGACTTTTCCTGGGATGGAGCAGGAGAACAGTAGAGAGAGTCTATTTCACTCAGCTCTTGCAAGAAACTTGAACCCCAGAGATCCAATAACAACATCTGCTTGGGCTACACAGGCCACTACTCTAGCATAAATGCACATGCCCGACAGCGAAGGACATGAATGACAGACCTTTGCAACACAACAGGAGATGCTCACAGGGCTCAGCTTTCCCTGGATTCCCTTATATTTTTGAAGTATGTCACAGGCAAGCTAAATAATTGAAATTGGGCAAAGTGAGCAGAAAATTAGGCCTTAAACTGAATTTGATTATATGGAAGGCAGTAACTACAAACTAAGTGTGACAGCACATTTGGAAGTTACTCTGAATGTGCAAGAAAGTGCACAGTGAAAAACGACCAGCAATTGCCACTGCTTCAAAGTAACATTAATCTCTCTTCTACTCAGATAACCTTTATATTAAGGAGTGAGGGTAGGAGGAAGGCTGCTGTGGTGCAAAGACCATGTCAAGGAGAGATTATTTTTAATTAATTTTTGATCCCCTAACAAAGCCCTGAATTTTAACCAAAATTCCTCATTTGAACTTCCATTGTTTCCCGAGGTGGATTTAGGCTGCTTGGCTTTCACTAGGGACTTAACTGCTGAGTATACAATTCCATACAATTCCTAACTCCATACCATTGCTGGAGCCCACACCAAAACCTGTTGGGCAAGAGAATTCTAGAAATGTGGATTTCAATATTTAAACAAGGTTTAGATGTGTACAACTTTGCACTTCCTAGGAAAAGTGAATAATTAACTCCTCATCCTTTGTGTTTGATGACACTAATGCCTGTAAAGTGACATGGCATAAAAACACCTCCTACCAGTGAAGGAGAAGAGGGCACAAGTTACACATTAAAAATGTTCTGGGAATTCATTTCAAGGCATAAAATGCATATGCTTCAAGAACAGCCTACTGTACAAACTAAGCATGCAAAAACACTGCCTACAAACTCCTTACAGATTCAAGTCTGTTCTTTATAAAGTGTGTAATGAGAACACTCAGTCATATCAGGAAGCATATGACATCAGAATGCAAACTGTCTCTTACTAAAAATCCACTAAATAAGATAACTCCTTTATTGGCAACAAAATGCTTCTTAAAAACTGTTTTCTTTTTACGCATCTTCTGAATCACCCTTTTTGGGTCAGCAGACTAAAAACTCATGGGGCCCAGTCTGGTAGAGTAAATTCAAAATTTCCACATCAACTTATGGTATTAATTAGATGATTAATTTATTAAAAATAACAGAGGGAGGAGGTTTTGAAACTACAAAGAAACTTACTTAAAACATAGGAAAGATATTCTTATAGTTTTCACTGAAGCACCGCTCAGCAGGAAAACAAAATCCCTAACTCCCATCCCTCAAAGTACAATTTGCCAGGAAGAAGGATCCAGCCTAGTCTTGGCTAAGCAAGGCGAAGGAATCAACAACAGCCATTTCTGCATCAAATTAAAGTGTCAAGAATTGTCTGAGCAATCACGACATAGGAAAGGATTTTCAAGAGTCATGACTTTTGTTAAGAGCACTGACCGCAGCACTGGGATGCAGTTTGCTCACAGCTCATCTGCTCCTGGTCTGATTTTCATGTCAAACTCACACTAAGCCTGTACCTGGAGGTAAAGGTGATGCTGGCTCTTGAGTTGTCCTACTCAGGGCAAGGCAGTTTGCTGCTTCGCAAGACAAGCAAAAGCACTGCTCAGCTCTGCTGTCTTCACATAAGAGCCTGCAGTAAGGTAATTCACAACATTCACTCCAGGTTTTTGCGTGAGGACTAATGCAGGGATGGCACTGAGCTTAGTGAATGCTTCTAACTAACCTTTCACACTTAGACCTAGTCCTTCTGACAATCATTAATCTGTACAGTCATTTTGATCAATCAGCTAAGGTCTTGTGAACTGCTGTGTACACAGAAGTAGAACTGGATTTTTTCCTGCACTTTCAAAAGTCCAGAATCTTCAAAAAGCCAGAGATCAACTATCATCAAACAAACATAAACTCAGTTCCAATTTTTGAAACTAGAATGAGTGATTTACTTCCAGCCTGTCACACAGACTCCGGCTGAATGAGTTTCAAGAGGGGACAAACACTAATAAAATAAATCTTAACAGAATCCGAAAAAAAACCCCAACAACCGTGTGACGGAGTTAATGAGGGTTGACACTTTCTCTCCTGCCTTTCAGCAATATCGACAAATACACTAATAAAAGGCCAGTCCCTTTCAGCCTCACACCCAGCAGCCTCCTGCTCAGCACAACCGGTCCTAATTGCTGCCAAGCTGATTCCATCATGTGGTGCTCCTCTCCAGCAGGGAATGAAAATACTAGGAAAGGAGTGGAGAAATGCTCAAACAACTATGATCAATTCAGGGAGTGGCAGCAAAACTTAACACACAAAGAGACTGTACCTTCTTGCTTATGTCCTTCATGTTTTCAGGTCATCATATAGCACAAATCAAATCCAAAAGCCTCCAAACACTCAGTAAATAAGAAGAGCCACTCTGAGCACTAGAGGTATTTTTTATATCCTATCAATTACCACAGTACTCCCATAGTCATATATCAAGGAGATAATGTCTTCAGGCATAGGAGATACTCTAATTTTGAATCAACCCTGTTTCCCCATAGATGCTTCTTCGGATAAAATTTAATAGCTGACATCAAACAGATGCATCTAAATAGGCAATATAAAAAAACCCAAACCAACAATGGTGCCTCAGGAGCTCCAGGTCTTTTTAAGATAAACTTTTCAGCAATAAATTTCCAGGGCAGTTGTGAGGCTCATGCAAGGGAGGAATTTCAAAGCAGCCCAAATACACTCCTGTTAACCCTGTTCTACGATTTGCTAATTCCTGAGAGAACTGCATAGCCTTTGCTGACATGCAAATTTAAGATCAAACAGTCATCTGAACACTATTTGCAAAACGTTTGAAGAGGGGAAGAAGAAGGGAGACAGCAAGCAGATTTCCTAATGCTGTATCTTTATCAAAGCTCTGCTTGCCCTTTTTCCCACACTAACAGCCGTCCTTTAAGCGTATGCTTGTCTAACATGCTTAATACTACTCATAAATGAGAGCAAACACTTTGGTTTTCAATGCATATAAGCCTTTACACAAACCTTGGATGAATCCACTTAGGCGTTTGAGGTCTTTGATCCCAGCCCTTGCACAACCAGGCTTTATTAGAGGAATACCAGCAAGAAGGAAAGGAACAGGCACGGGTCTTTTCCAAGCTCTGCCTGCTCCCGGTGCTCTACAGAGCATGAGAGTATTCACTATGAGAGTATGACTAAACTCAGAATTCCCATGGGAGACTTGAAGTACCAGCTGCATTTCGCTAAGCCCTTGAGAATTATTCATTTTACAGGACATTTGCAGGACATTTCCCCAGGCCTGCACACTGACCAGGGCAAACCTCGCACCCTTTAAGCCCCAACTCACATATGCACCGTGAAGATCAGAGCTGTATTTTACCAGATTTGCCCCACAAATTTTGTGCCAAGATAAGCACAAGTAGATGGCGACATTTCCAGCTCACCAGCTCTAATACACCTTGCCCCATAGTGCATCACCAGTTGGATCAGCAGAGGGAGGATATGCAGAACCAATGCAGCAGTGGGATCTCTATGCAGATCACAGTTCAGGTGCTGCTGAGGGCTGTAGATTGAGTCTGAGAGAGAGTGACTGACCATAACATCTTACACTGAAAACACAGCAAGGTCAGCAGAGAGAACTACAGAGAAGATAACACTTGTGTCTGCCTATGCTAAGCTCGTATTTTATCTGGCAACAAACAGGAAAGCAATGCAAAGAAGGCTGCTCTCACACACCTGGTGCATTCCTCACTCTAAATTCACAGCAAGAGCCAATGCTCAGGTCTTGCGCTGTACTGACACACCAACTGACAGGAACTGGGGATGCTGGGCATACAGGAGGACCTGGCACGGCCTCAACATGATCGAGCAAAACCCTACAGCAGGGTCAACACCTACAACAGAAACACATGGGGATACTGCTGGCCATGCTCGATGCTTACAGTGAAACTACAATGAAAGAGTACTGAATTTTCCTAATGGAAAACTTGAAGCAAAGGTTATTCATTCCCTGGTGCCAGCTTGCTATGATCAGCATCATCCTCCTGCCATCACCAGAGCTATCATGATCATACACTTATGAAGCCATGTAAAGGAAG
Source organism: Sturnus vulgaris (assembly GCF_052056855.1). NCBI lineage: Eukaryota > Metazoa > Chordata > Aves > Passeriformes > Sturnidae > Sturnus > Sturnus vulgaris. The sequence goes on from NC_142244.1 coordinate 29,612,265, forward strand.
CTTCAAGCATATTGGTGGTCCTTCCACAACAGCCTAGGAGATAACCAATAATCAGGAATACAGAGTCACTTTCCATGCAGGATCTTGCACTGCACAAAAATATTTGTGTGGGCAAGGATGGGGCTGAAGCTGGAAGGAGCAAGACATGACAGCAGCAGGACTGGCTGTGGTTCTTATCACCAAGCTCATTAACTTGCCAAGTCACCAGGAACGTGCCAGGGAAATGTTTCTGCATAATATGCCTGACTCAAATACAGCTTGTGTGAAGTGGTGGATTTATTATCCTCCTGTGAGTAACAACACATGGCACACATTTCCCGCTCCAGGACCTTTGCATTTGTAGTCACCAGCATGTTCCTTCACTTTTGGCAGCTCAGACCCATTAGTTTTTTTATACTTTCAACTTTACCACATACACAGACTCCTTACCTGCTATATTCTTGGCCTTCACTAAAACTGACATGCTGTCCCTTTAAAAACTAAAACATGGGGTGCAGAGGAAAGACATGAAGCTTAGTTATCAAGAGTATAATTTTTTGAAAAAATCTCATCACAGCTCAGACATTCCTTGGAAATCTAAGAAGCATTTCTATATTTCTGCAACTCTGGTCTGCTCTATAATCAGTGACTGGAGCAAATGGGAAGCTGCCTGGGTCACGGGAAGAGGAGAACTGCTGGTCTCAGGTACTCCAGTAGCAGCCAGAGGAGCTTGACCAGTAAGAGTGCTGCCTGCATTCCCCTGTGGTCTCAGAGCCCCGAAGATAAAAGAAAACAAATTTTATGAGATATTGCCCAAGGAAAAAGGGTCAAGGTCTTGGCTTGTCAGCAACAGCAAGACTGGCATTTGCAGACTGAGCTCTGAGGTTAATAGAAGCCACAACACCAGGTCCCACCTCCAACTCCTAGAGCTCAGAAACTAATAGAGGTGTCTACATTGCTATGCTGTAACAGCTGGCTCTGCTCTGTCCTTGCTCAGGCTCATTTTACCCATTTCTACAACAAGCACACTCACTCTGAGGACACCCCTCTTGTCAGCAGGCAGGAACAGAGTCTGGCAGCAGTTTCTCTCCAGAATGTACTTTCTATGTTTTTGGCAAGGGTCATGATTTACCTGGGTCCCAATGAACAGATTCAGGATTCCCTCTGGAGGAACAACACATTATACAGTGTTATTTTCTCCCAGAGCTGGCAAAGCCGTGTGCAGCTCCCTTTCATTACTTAAGCAGTCCCAGATACAGAAGTGACTGATGGCAGAGTGGTAAAGAAGGTGTCAATCCTGGTGGGGAACAGATTTGCTATCTTGAGTTAAAGTTCAATTATATTATGTTGACATGTTAGCAGAAGTTCCATGAAGTAGCAGTGGTGACGTGGGCAGAAGCTGTGTCTAAGTGTAACTTTTCCACCTGACACGTCACTTTGCAATGATGAACAGACAGTTCAACAGCTTTGTCTGCATTTGCTCCCTCCAAATTCTCCTTGTGGGGGTCCAAGAAAAGCTGCAGGACAGGACAACAAAGAGTCCTGCTTCAACAAGGGCACGTCAGAGTAACAAAGCAGAGTGACAGAGGTGCAGTGTGGAGTACAGGTCACAGCCTGCTGGGGCACCCTATGCAGTGCTACACAGTCCAGTACCTTCCTGGGGACATCACAGAATAAAAGCAGGGCTGAAGTTTGCTTTCTTGGGGAAAAAAAAAAAAACAAGAGAGAAAAAACCCACAACCCACAGAGATCATATAAACAGCAGCAAGGAGCCTCAGACTCAGAGGAAAGAGCAACAATCAGATCCCAATCACATCCTGGATGCTATCAGACATGCTATGGACACAATGTAGATCATCTTCCTCATGAACTACCCTCCTCCACTGGCCTCTTCTCCCTTACCTCCCTTCCTTTTTCATCCCTGAAGCATCTGTTCCCAGACAGAAAAAAGCTGTGCGTCCTCTTCCTCATGACAGCCCCAATCAGGATGTATCACAGCTCTGCCAAGAAGGATACGGGCATTCTCCATCAAAATGTCTCATAACATTTATCTGACCAGAGAGCTAAACCCAGAACTGCTCCAAATCCTTAATAGCTGCATGCTATGCAACCCAGACAAAAGCCACAAACTCAATTTTATTATACGGCAGCAGACAAAACTGTTCCCCAACAGCACTAAAGCAGTTTTGGAACCTCCCACCTACACCCATGGGGAGACATGACACAGAACATCCTATGCTTCCACTGGATGCAGCTCTGCTGAGCTATCAGAGTGAATCCAGGGATTTAGGGTCAAGGGTGCTTGAATTTGCATAAGAGAGGTTGCCTCTGACAAGTCCTTTGGCAAAGAGCTGGAGCAAACAAAGTTCAGATCCAAAGTCTTAGCAGAGAGCCACAAAGAAGCCAGCCTGAAGCCTGGGAATTCAGCAGAACACACTGAGGTGCCTGTGTCACTTCAGCCACAACAAGCATCCTTCTTGTCCAGGACACCAGGCTTCAGGAGTACCCAGCCCAATGAAGGGAGCCAATATCCAGTGCTGTCTAAGACCTGTTCTCACTCCACCACTGTTCCCAACTGCTGTGATTCAGCTGTAAGTTTCTGTATGACTGGCCCCAGAAACAGGCACCATGTTTCAGGTCCGTCGGTATCTGTCATATCTACATGAGTCAATGGGTTGAGAGAACACCACAAAACCCCAGGCATGACAGCAAGCAAGCCCCCAGTGAGACTGCAGCTGTATGGGCAGAAAGGCCCTGTGGTTTGTGTGAGCCAGAAACACATCTTTATCCGCCTGAGCAACCCATAGTGTGGCCATGAGCTGCAGGACACATGGGGTTTATCTCTCTGTCACCCAGAGAAGTGCATGAGAGGAAAACTATGGAGAGCCTTCCTCATGCCAACACTCACACCAACCACACTATCACCAGGAGAGCACACTGCACCAGGGCAGCCCAAGGACTGGGCAGTGCCAAAAGTCACTGAGTTTGTGAGCACAGAAGGCCCATCATCGCCTGAAGAATACACAGTATTGACTGGGTTGGAAGGGATCACAGCAGGTCATCTGTCCAACCTCCCTGCTCAAGCAGCGTCACCTTAGGGCATATGGCACAGAATTGTGTCCACTGGAACACCTTCAGCGAGAGACTCTCCACAACCACTCTGAGCAACCTGTTCCAGTGGTCGGTCACCCCCACAGTAAAGTTCTACCTCATGTTCAGGAGGAACTTCCTGTGCATTGTCATTTTCTGCCTGCTGCCTCTTGTGCTATTGCTTGGCAACACCAAAAAAGAGCCTGCCTTCATCCTCAGCACCCATCCTTTAGGTACTTTTATATATATATATATATATATATATATATGTGGATGAGCTAAAGAACGTCCTGGAGTTTTAGTAACTCAAGATGACGAAAAGGAAGAGCCACGTTAGCGGCAGCAGAGCCTGGAGACACCTGAGGCTGCAGAGAACTGAACCCCCCGAGGGGGAGCGTGGCAGAAAACCTGGCCGGGCTTGCCGAGGCTGTCCCTGCTCCCGCGGGGCCCGTCCCTCACCTGTGGAGCTCCTGGATGTCGGGCGGGATGCCCTGGAGCCGGTTGCCGCCGAGGCTGAGGCTGCGCAGCCCGCGGAGCTGCAGCAGCGCGGGCGGCACCTCGGAGAAGCGGTTCCCGCTGAGGTTGAGGACGCGGAGGGAGCGGGCGAGAGGCGCCTGGCCCAGCCCCTTAGGCAAAGAGCCGGGCCCGCCAAGCCGGTTGTTCTTGGCCAGCAACGTGTGAAGGCACGGCAGGGACAGCAGTTCCGTGCCCATCTCCGTTAGCCCCGTCCCGCTCACGTCCAGCACCTCCAGCGCCGGGAACCACTGCGACAGCCCGGCGGGCAGCGGGCCCGACAGCCGCCGCGGCGACAGCACCAGCCGCCGCGCCTCCGCGCTTCGCCTCGCCGACAGCTCCGCCGCCAGCGCCGGCTCGGCCTCGGGCTCCGGATCAGGCTCCGGCTCCGGCTCCATCCCCAGCTCTGGTCTCGGCTCCAGCTCAGGACCGTCCCAGCCCGCCGCCGCCATCCCGCCTACACCGATCGACGGCCCCGCACGTCACCCCGAGGGCTTCCGCGCCCCGCCCCGGAACCTGCATAGCCCCACCGCCCCCTTCCCCCCCCTGCCCCCCCCCCCGCGTCATGTTCGATCCCGGGCGCGCCGCCGGCCGAGGCCACAGCGGCCACAGAGAGGCGAGTGCTCTTATGCAGGTTGCGGGGCGTGGAGGGAGAAGGAGCGTTCGGCGGCCCCGGAACGAGCATGGGAGGGCGGTGTGTAGGCGAGGCGGGAGGTGGCCCCGCGGCGGTGGCTGCGCGCTCTCGCAGCTCGGTCTCGGATTCCGCCACAGTCCGCACTCGGCGGGCCTGGCCTGCCGGGCTGATGCGGAACCGCCGGCTGAAAATGCCACCTGCTTCCTCCCAAGTGTTTTACACCAAGCTCGGGACACCGGGGCTGCTAAGCGTAACACGAAACCATACCCTTTCCTCTGTCCCTTTTGGTCATCTTCGGAGTCCCAAGGAGAGATGCTGCCTGAGACCATGTGCCACATGGCCTCCCCGTTGTGGCAGCTGGTGGGAGAGCCTGGCCCAGCATCCCTGGTCAGCGGGTGTTCTGTCCAAGGCTGGGTCTGATTTGGTCCGTGAAGAACAGGGAGGTTGGAACTGAGCGATCTTTGAGGTCACTTGCAAGCCAAAACGCTTCGTCGTTCTTTGAGCTTCTGCTGTGGAGCACCAAAACGGAGGTACTCCCAGAAGTACCTCAGTTCGTGTCCTTGCCTGGATGTGAAAAGACAGCTTTGGTCTTGAGCCAGGGCATTGCAGGAGTTAATCCATAACACACAAGTCCATCAGGCAAAGCGATCTGATGCTGGTCACTGATCGACATGGAGCTGACCCCTGTTTTACTGTACATATACAAACAGGCAAGTCAGGATCTGTGATTTCAGTTCATTGCTCTTTGAACACAGTAGTAATTATCAGTAATCATCAGAAGAAACAGTATCTATGTGGGATAAAAATGAGAAGATTCACAACCCACAGGAACTTTTGCCTCGACTAAGTCCAGGCTTCAGAAGCAAACTTGCTTCCTTGTGTTGCATAGAGAAGCCAAAAAGAAGGGAATAGCAACCTCCCACCTGCTCAAAACCCTTCATGTACACAAAAGTCTCTGTCATCTTAGACTGGAAGAAACACAAACAAAATCAGTTTGCATGTACCAGCCAAGAATTTAAAAGGTATGAAGTAGCAAAAATGCTGACTTCAAAAGTGTCCAGAACACTCTGGACGAAACCCATGGTCCACTTGTCTTTCCTTTGGTGCTCTTAAGAACTCTGGATTTTACCACTGCAAATATTTTCATGTGACAGCTCCCATTGCTGAGAGGAGGAAGTTGTCAGGGCTATGTCCAGCCTTCAAAAAAGTGTGCCATAGTGGGTAGGAATGAACAGGTCAATTTCCATTGGACTGGTTTCATTTATTTTCCAAGAGTCTGTAGATTCACAAATATAAGCCCTGATGTGAACCCAGAGATAGCTGCAGAACAGACACTTCACCAGTATCGTTAACTTCTTATCAACATAATTTTCCCCACTCTACAAACATTGTGCTGTTCCAGGACAGTTTTAGGAGAGTTTATGTAAGCACAAGAGTAAGGTCATCTGGATTTTGCTCTTGTCTTCTGTAGTGCTTTAAGGCTGGTCCTCCTCAAGGTGTGTCCTGTGACATGGTTCAGTAACCGAGTCTTATTATAGATCAGTCTGCTCCTGTCTTCAGAACTGAAGTTAATAAATACCTTACAAATGCTGTTCAGAGTCTTGATCAACCACTTAAATAGCCTGTTTCTCAACCTGAAGTTTAACAGCACTGGAGAATTGTGATTAAGGGTATATAACTATAGTGCAGCAATTTAATACTCAGATGTGCTTAACTCCATAAACAAGTCAGAGCTTTTCCCAGGCCTCTACAAGCAGCAGGCAACAGAATTTTTGCTTTTCCTCTCTCCCACCTCAAAACCACTTTACTTCAGTAAATATGCATGGAGCACAAGGCAAAGTATTTGTAGTGCCACCTAGCTAAATTTGTGACTGCCGCTTCCATTAATTTCTTCTTAAAATCCTGGGAAATTCCCCCAGTAGAAATTGCAGTAATAAAACAGCCTTACTTTGCAGTTGAGCAGTGAATGGGCAGGGAATGCCACAGAAAAGACTGCATGTGCAGCAGCTGGTACATGCTAAAGAGGCCATTTGGTGTGAAAAATAACATTGGAAGAGCCAATGTTTGTGAATTGTTCAGTTTTGTTTTGTTTTTTTTTAACAGCTTTGGAAGGAGCACACCAAGTGGAACAAAGCAAGGCAGCTTTCTCTTCTGTCAGACCATTATCTGCACAGAAGCACTCACAGCAGTGGCATTACACTTAGAGGGGAGATGAACAGTAGGACACCTCCTCCTGTCATACAACACCATTGAAGGCTATTTCACCATTCAGTCACATTTTCAAGGCCTTTAGTTATTGTTTTTACTTGCCTATGGGTTCTTTCCACCTGATTCCTCAGCTATAAAACAATCACGTCTCACATTTGTCCAATACACTGAGATCTGTGTATGAATGTGCAAATACAGATGATTTTTTTTTGAAAACAAGTTGTGTGGCTTGTGAAAAATAAACCAAACAAATGTTATTTTTAAAATTTTGTTTCATTTATTTGGCAGTAATATCCAAACGCCCCTGCTTCAAAAAAATTACAAAATCAAGTAAAATAAGTGCACTAAGGAAACCTACAGAATACTGATAAATTTCACACACACACAGGAGGGAATATAGAGGGTGGAGTGTGACTTTTTTGTTTGTTGCTTAAATTTGTTTTTTTGGGAAAATTATAACAAAACAAAACAAAACACCTTCCCTGCCCCTTGTAGTCCCAGAGGGCAATGGCTGAAATTCAGCACTTCCTTCCCCAGCAGCCAAGTCACCCTGCAGAAGTTAGGGACTGACCAGACTGCAGAAGCCTGAGCATTGCTCAGTCTGGGCTAACCTTCCTCTCTGTGCAGGGAGCCAAGATGTTTTGGTCTCCTTTGAGAACTGCTGCCCTTAGAACAGGACCCGCTTTCCACTGTGTCCCTTTGTGGGGCACAAAGAGGAAAAGGTTCCACAGGCAGCAGCCCTTTCCAGAGGCACTGTTGTTGCACTTCCAGCCTGCTGCCCGAGGCTACCCTGGGATCTGTTGTATGGCTTCTCGGAGAGCTCAGCTTGCCGGAGACCACAGCCTGTCCCTCCACCTTCAGTGCAAGAGCAAGCTCTGTAAAACTCAGCTGCCAGCACACATCTCTGCCCCAGCAGCCACCCCCATCTACATGGCTGCACAGCCACAGCACAGAGAACACATCACAGTGCAGCCTACAGAAGCCCTGAAGCCGTGCATTCGCCTCCCCTTCCTGCATGTGCTCTGGTTTTCACAGTTGGAGATATTCCTGACTGAACAAGATGTTATCCCCGGTCCAGGGAATGTCTTTAAGGCATGCTGTTGAGTTTTCTCTAAGGCACTTTAACAACCCGAGCTGGAAGGAAGTGATCTGGGAGGCACTAACTACCTTTTAGAGCAGGGCTGGAATAAAGCAAAACATTTAATAACAATGTTCCTGTGACTCCAGATCCAGCATCTACTTTTGCTCATACTCTTGAGAAGGAGCAAGCCTATGTCTAATGGGTACTCCTATTTCACCAACCACTTCTTCCAGTGCCACCAGAACACAATAACTCTGTCCCAGTGTAGCACTGTCCACATTACTCTCAGCTCATATGGACTCATTCCTCTCACCTTCACAGGTGACAGCTGCTCAAATTCAGGCCCTCATGAGAAAAAACACCCCAGTCTCCTTCTGTATTTATGATGCCGAAACCTCCATGGCAGGGTACATTATAATTCTCACTGGAAAAGTGGCACTATACCAGAGTCAATGGAAATCCTCTGGCTTAACATCAGGAAAACAGCTCAAAGACCAGACAGCCTTTAACAGATCTGTCTCACAGGAAAGAGCACAGGAGGAACCAAGCTTTCTTCTTTTCCTATACTTCTAGGTAACAGCTCGTTCCTCCTCTCCAAGGAAAGCACTGTGCAAAAAAGGGAAGGTTGGGACAAAAGTCCTGCTGATCTTCACTCAATCCAGACAAGCTTTTGCAGATGCAAGATATACAGCAACAACCACTGAAGTTGCTCACAAACAGAAAGATGGAAGTCACAAGCAGTCGATCAGGGCACATGCAACTGCTTGGGAAGCACAGCACAGGCATGAAAGGGAACATGGATGTTCAGCTGTGCACAAAGTACATTTGACAACTGCATAAGAAAATCAGCTGGGCTTCAGGCTACAGAGGTGACTATCAACAAAACAGCATTTCTTTTACATCGAGGACCAATGCTCTGAGAAATGTGTGGGATGAAACTGAACTATGAAGGAATGTGAGAGTGGTCAAAGGTGGTCTGATCAATGACATTGAGAAATGCGTCAGTAATTAGGCTTCCAGCCCTGACTCCAAACTCATACCTGTAATCAAATAATAATGCTACTGCCTCACCCAGAGGAAGATGATGCCACCAGCACAACTAAACAGTTTTCTACATAGTTAAGTTTTTTAAGACACTGTACTAATGGGATTGCCTGGTCCCTCTGTCCCTAGACTGCTTTGAGCAATTAGAAAGGCACAGACTTTGAGCTCATGGTCAATGCTAGCTAAGGGAGTGAGAGCTAGAGAGCTGCAGTGGCAATCTGTGACTGGTGAAACTAATTACATCCAGCCCTATCTCTTCTTTCCAAGAGGGACAATATCTCCAGCTGGGAAATACCCTGTAGCGCAAGGCTTACAATTCCCCCATGGTGCTTGTGGCGGCTGAGTGCAGTGCAATACAAACTGTGCACGGGCATTACAGCACTGTCAACAACAGAAACCCCACACGCTGGGTTTTCTTGAAAGATCTAGAGCTACAGAACATACAAAAGCTGAATCATTACCATAGGAAATAAAATATTAAAAAAACCTAAAACAAAAAAAAAAGGGGGAAGTCAGCATGTGAATGTGATAAGAAAAAAATACGATAGCACCTCTAAGGAAGGGGCAGGGAGAGTAAGAGTGAGATGAGGTCAAAAGGAACCATGTTGTGTTGGAGCCTACGTTGTACTGGAGGAGCTGCTGGGGACAGTCTGGTGGAAAGCAAGGAGGAATGTGCTGGACTCATGCCAGCAGCATGGCACCACGACTCCCAGGTGTCATACCAGGATGATCAGCTTTGAGGAGCTTGAAGCAAAGGGTAAGGTCCTTGGATAATGATGACCTGCAGCACATGTGTTCAGCCGCAAAACTGCCAGGCCTGTATTTGTGCAGCCAAGGCTGGTGTTGACAATTGTATTGACTGAAGACCCCCTTTTCTATCCAACAGTGACCTCCATCCTTTCCCCAGATCCAGGGGAACAAGAAATCCCTGTTAGCTCTTGGAGGAGCAGCTGTCTGCTCTGGGAAAGGGTCCCAGAGGCTGCTCTAAGTCCCTCCCAGCCTTCCAAGGTCCCAGCAATTAAGCTCCCTGAAGAGGTGGACTCTGTTCCCCTTTCCTGGCCCCATTCTTTGTGTATTACAAAACAAATAACCCATCGTTATACATGTAAATATCTGTGACTGGGCAACTGTAGCAGACACTTGTGCATACTGAGATCAGCACTGGAGGACAGGGTGGCAGGTTGGGCCCATCCTCCTGGGCTCCTCCGCTGTGGAGGCCCCTTACATCTCCTTGGTGCTCATTCTCTTGGTCTTCTCAGCCGTCTCCTAGAGAAAGAGAGCATAGAAGTGAAGCTCTGCGCTGACACAGGAATTGATAATGCTCTGAGTCTTTGGTCCATCCACAGGCAGTGCCAACACCGGCTTTTAACTGAAAGCCTCACACCTGTATTTGTCCCCACAGCAAGAGATTTACTCTGTTCCCCCTTCTACCAAAAGTCTCCAAGCGACAGAAACAGAAGAAACCCATCTGGCAAGGGGAGGCTTAGTGCAAGCATAACTTCCCAGCCTCATGCTAACCTGATGCTTCTGCAGTTCCTCAACGTATCTGGCCATCTCCTCCTCAGTCAAATCTTGATCAGCTCGGTGTGTCTGAGCAGGTACCTTCTCATTCCTCCCTGGAAGCAGAAATGGAGTTTAGTGTTTCACAATTAGGGGTTGCAGATTTCAGATGTTGAACAATGAAGAACAAAGAGAGGCAGGTCAGCCACAGCATAAATCAAGCTTAGGAAGCCTTTGCTGGAAGATGGTATGGGTTGGCTTCTTAGAAAGAGAACAGGCCTTGTGGCTGCCTAGGACTTCACAATTTGGGTGTGCAGTCTGTCCCTGTCTCTCCCACCTATGTAACTGATAATAAAACCACATGGAAGAGGCTGCATGTTATTCAAAATAAACACCTATAATTAGTTCAAGCATCTTGGCCTCTTGTAGGGGATAAATGGAAGCTCAGTGCTACCCAAGTACAATAACTGATACCTAATGAAGAGGTAGTTTTGCCCAATGAAGATGTAATTTGCTGATGTGTTTCATCTTCAGTTTTATTATGCCTCTAACAATAGCCTCTATCCTCTCTGCTCCTCTGACATGGGCAGAAAGTCAAGGAATTGTTATCCCATTGTATGCTTCTGTCATGGATGCAGGGAACAAAGTAGGCAGCAAGATCAGGTGTTGCATAGCAACTTTGAAGGTTGTTTCTGGGGAGGCAAGAAAGAGTCTCTCATTCTGTTGCTTCATCTATGACACCTGCACACAGCTCCTCTGCCAGCTCTCTTAATACTACTGTTGTCTTTTCTCAGCTGAGTTCCTGTTGCTACAGCTAAGTCTGAGCTGAGATGATCCTGAAGCCTCTGCTGCAGAAGATCAGATAAACGTGAAAAGCCCTGTACACATTGCTGCTGTGTCCCTCTCTCTTACTCTGCCCAAGCTACTGACAATAGATCTGAACTAGCGTACTCCTGGCAGGTCCCATAGAGCATTGAAACAAAGCTCCTGCAAGGGCCTGGTTTCTAGGGAAATATGATATAAAAATGCAGCAAGGGCTGTGTTTCTAGGGTAGAAGGCCAGAAAAATCTAGCACCATGCTAGGAGGATGGATGCGGCTCCTTTGGAAGGACCCATACATTTGCCAACACAGGGCAAAAGTGGCATTCCACTGGCCCTGGACTACCTGCGAGAAGGTGAAACAGAGCTGTTGTTCACAACTGCCCCATGACCTCTCACAATTGTAGCGTGGCTGTGTAAGTTTAAGGGCTTTCCAAAGGAGGAAGCCTGCCTTACTATGAGCACCACCTCCCTTCATCACAATTATTCTACAGCTTTTGTGGCAAGAAGCTAAAGTGCTTTCTTGGTATTGGATAAAGGTTCCTATATCCCTTCTTGATCAATACAGGATCCTAGATCCTGTTTTACAAATTCCATAAACAGAGATACAGTGAGGATATACAGGAAAGCCGACTTGCTCACACTACACATACAGTAGCAGCCAGTGACCTATTTGGTCTATGCCAGTGGATGCAGAGTAGCTCTGGTCTGGAAAATTCAGTACTGAATTTTCGTGACACCAAATCCAAACTACAAACCCCAGCAGCATTGCCCTTAGCCCAGTTACACACTTTCTAACCTGTGGAACAGCACCAGCTTGGGTTTGACTAACATGGAACATATGGTTATGGGTTATGCAGAAACCACCCATGGAGAAGCTGTGGAAAAGCTGGAGAGAAGAACCCTGCATAGCTGATGCCTTCAGAAGGACAGAGAGTGAGAATTCCTTTTGTCCAAACCCAAACACAGTAATTTTCTGGAGAGCATACGGACCCTCGCACGTCATTGCGGTGCACACCCAGTTCCCACAGGCACAGACACAGCGGTTGCACTCCACCTGGGTCTCTGCTCCATCCTCATAGGTCTCATCTTCCAGGGCACACTCTGAAGAGGCACAAAACAAGGGCAGTGCTTGTGAGAGAGCGAGCAGGCTAAAGACAACACACTTTGGACATGCCTTGAGAGAGAAGATTAAGTTTAAGGGGAAGCCTGCCTTCTCCCAACCACCAGTCCTCATGACTAAAATATTAATGCTGAATTTGGTGAATGAAATCAGCCAAAGTATAAATTGTGAAAGTCAATCCTTTGTTTTTCTTTCTCAGAAGAACACATTTCAATTTCTCAATTCCAAATGAAATCTGAGTGTTGGATTTGTTTGAATTTCCTTATCTGTTATACAAAGAAAAGAATCCTTGAAATGAAAGCTTGGGTTATTCTGATCAGGGTGCGGATAAGTTGGGGAGATGATTTGGAAGGATAGTGAACTTTGAGATGGTCACCAGGGGGGCTCTCTGTGAAAGGCAGAGCATAGCAGGACTTTGGTTTCCTAAGTTATCTGGCTGTGAACTCTTCACATGATTAACCTCTGCACTGTTAAATACATGCCTTGACCTTACAAGCATACCATACCCATTCAACCTACATCCTTGCTTCTAAAATCCAAACCTTTCTCATCACAAGAAGTGCAGGAGCTCTGGGGCAGTGAAAGCAGTGCTTTCAACAATGCAGGGACAATGAGTACTGTTGGATGAGAGGCAAGCATATATTAAAATTATCTATGGCAGTGGAGTTACAGCACCCGATGTCTGGCGTGAAGCTGATCTCTTTTCTTTGCTCCCTTCCCAGGACCCCTCTTGTTCCCCAAGATAAGTGAGGAGTTCCTACTTTTCTCTGGTGGGTTGAAGGATGGGCTGAGGCACTTGAGAAATTCATTGAAGCTGAGCTTCCAGTCAGCATTTTCATCTGACAGCTCGATGAGGGCATCTACGCAGAGTCCCCTGAAAGGAAACACAGAGGCTTGTTCTGCACACGGCTGTGCTAGGCCAGTCCCTGCTCTACTGTCTTCAGAGTGCAGGTGAGTAAAAACATTAAGAAGTAGGGAGACTCCAAGATGTCTTGCAGAAGTGGCTTCTCTAAGGAAACATCATGGAATACAGACAAAAGAAAAACAGTCACAAAATACTCTCTGGCTGGCAAAGGGCTGAGCAGTGGGGGAATATTCAGAACAGCAGGAATAGGACATCCACATTTGTTGACATCTACATGCTGTCACACAGGTAGAGGTGCAAGCACAACAGAACCACAAGCGGCCTTTTTTTTCACACAATAGCAGACAAAGAAAGAGGGAAATCTCTCAAACTATAGGCTGTATATGAACAGTGTTTTCCACCATCTTCCTTGCACTGGATCTAGCTATTAGGCAAAAGGTGAGGGGAGTCCCCAGGAAAGCTAATGTATTAGGAAATAGAAAGAAGATGACAAATCTTCTGTTACCCAACTCCCTTCTGGCTGCACGAGCACTAGATTAAAGGCAAAAGACGGTTGGAATACATGTCTAACATGAAAGGTAGAGATAGGACTGCTTCTCTTGTGTGGTGTTCACACCTATTTAAGTAAGAAGCCACTTCGTACACAGCTAATCCTGTCAGTGCAAACCCTAATTGATATTTACCATGAGTGAATTTCCATGTTTCATTCTACCACATCTACCCCCCGCGGCCTTCCCTCTGGCATCCTGTCCACTGCCCACCTAAGCAACCTGTTGGTCTCCTGGTCCATGTAGGTGGTGATGTTGATGGCAGTCTCATTCTGCTCCACAAACTTCAGGAATTCAGTGGAGTCCAAGCGAGAATCACCATCATCAAAGCTCTGTAGGGGAAGATGGGAAGATGTGAGAGGCTCTCATTTATTAGTTCAAAAGTACCCCTTCCTTCTTCCTCTTCCATATGCACATAGCATTTTGAAGCTTTGGTGAGACAAGTTCCATTATCCCTCTTTTTCACAAAGAAAGAGGCTTAGAGAAAAGCAGCAACATATCCACATTATCCTCAGAATACAAGAGATATGATCCTAGCCTTGTTCTCACAAGATAAGCTCCACTGCCTCTCATTCACCTCCTGCTGCTTGATTTATGGCTCTAACCCTATTTCTTCTCTTTGTTTCAGCCAGCTCTTAGCTTTCTTATATACCTCCTGCCTTAAAGCAGACCAGCTGTATTCAAGGAGGTGTCAGCTTTCCAATATGTGTAAATCCAAAACTGTGCCTGGACTCTGACAATGACAAAAAGGAAAAATCATAGGAAGCAATTTTCTGCTGATACCAGGGAAAAAATTTAATGCAATAGCACAACACCTCACCATCAACTTCTTAAGGTCCTGACGAGACTCCTGGCACTGAAGAGCAGTGTTTTTAGCCCCAAAATCCTGGCTGTACTTCAGAAGAAGTAATTGCATTTTGCTTTCCTGTTTGGAGATGTGACACCACAGTGCTGGGCACTCAGCAGAAACTGCTGTGCCCCCTCAGAGACAGTTGCATTGCTGTGAGTGGAAAATTAATCCTGCACACAGACTGCTGCTACCTAATTTTTGCTGTGTGATTGGGGCAGTTCACTGTGGCTCCTTGTGTAGTGCTCTCAGGAATGCTGGAATAGACACTAACTGTTGTTACCTTTATCTGTTTCAGGAGAAACATCTGGGGCTAGGGAAATTATCCTGCCTAACTGTTCTACATGTCAACTTCCACTAGACTTTGAAGCCTCTTGTCCTGCTTTTTTTTGGTGAAAATGACTGCAGTTCTCTTAATGACCCAGCCTGTTGAGTTTTCTTGCCTTTCGAAACTGTTTATATACATTAAGGCATTCCCACAGAGATCCTCCAAAATGGACCAGCTTCCCACTACTGGCCTTGCTCCTCTTTAAATAATGTCCTTCGAGGTCATGGCCTGCCTGAGGAACAAAGCACATCCTAGTGAGCCCCACAAATCAGGCTTCCAGGAGGGAAATAGCTCAATGCCATATCTACAAACCTCCCCATGAAGAACAATAGGGAAAAGCTTTATTTCAACTATGCCTCCAATGCTTACATGCACTACATGCAGGACAGGAAATAGGCCATTTGCAGGAATGCGGGGCATGAAGAGCCCCACAGCTTAGTATGACAAAATTTCTCCAGTGACAGCAGACATTTGTTGCTGACACAAATTTCTGTGTGTTTGAATTCGTTTGGTTTGCTTTGCCTTTATTTGTCCCAGGTTGTTCCAAACTCTGAATTCTGCTTTAAAAATGTTTCAAAGCTTTAAGAATAAGGTAGTTGAAAAAGTGGATTACCACTTGACAAAGAATCACAGAATCATTAAGGTTGGAAAAGACTTCCAAGATCACTGAGTCCAACCTCTGATTGAACACCACCTTATCAACTAAACCACGGCACCAAGGACCATATCCAATTGTTTCTGGGACCCTTCCAGGGATGGTGACTCTACCATCTCTCTTGGCAGCCACTCTTTCCCCAGCCAGTAGTGCTGCCTGGGATTATGACCCAAATGCAGGAGCCAGCACTTGGCCTTACTGAATCTCATACTGTTGACCTTGGCCACTGAAATTCTCCCTTTGGTACAAGCAGAGGTATTTCTTTGCCATAAGAACTTTCACCCGGTGGCTGGGACCAGTGCTCCAGAAAAAGTTGGACAGTAAAGAGAACATGAGGCTCCCTGCCTCTGAGCTGCAGCCTCAGGATATCACCAGTATGCTGACAGGCATGGGGACAGCAGGTGTGAACGGCTTGTGCAATGACAGTGAAACAAGCCTGTGGCTGGCTCATGCATTTCAGCAAAGCCCATGACTGGGGGTGACTTTGCAAAAGTGGCTGGGGACAGCACATTTGCAGGGAGAGGGACTGATACAGGACACTGCTACTTTTGTCTGCTGGTAGGCACTGACAGGAGTGCCCAGGGTGGTAGATGTCCACAGAGAGTGCAGCATTAAAGGCTGCAAATGTCAGGATGCTCTGTGGAGCGAGGGGACCAGCTCCTCTGTCTCACCGGGGAGTGCCATTGCCATAGCAAATTTGTTTGTAGTGCTAATTCCTGTCAGGCACCATTAATCTCTCACTGTCAACAGCTCATGATTTAAATGCTCTCCCCTCTTCCTCACCTGCTCCTCCAGCTCCATCCTGAATGCTCTCAAGTCTCTATCAGGAGCCAGGTGTGAGGGGGAGGGACACAGCAGTACATGTTGCAGGAGCATGGGAGAAGCTTGGGATCTGCTGGTTACAGAAGGGGGTGTGGATGGGCTGAGGGACAGACTGACAGGGAGGAGGGAAGAACAGGATTATGGCAAGGCCCAAGACTCAAGTGGCTCCTTTCACTCTGCAGAGTATTAGGGAACTGCCAGCTCTCAGCCACAACTGAGACATATTCCTTGAGGCCCCCAAGTGTCCCCTATACCCATCTCAGCATGGCCTTGAGACTACCTGGAATAAAAGATTAGCAGCCCCTGCCACAGCTTCCTGCATTTCCAGCACTTTCACCTCTTTTCCTCTGGCTTTTTACCTCTGAAATTAGTTCTCTACAGAGACAACTCTGCTACAGGCACATGTAGCTTGCCCTCCTCCTTTTCCTCAGGGCAGGTCAGACACCAGGAGCCAGAGATGCTCTGCATCTGGTCATCACAAGGTGTGAGAGTGGCTCAGTCAGTGGCTGCTGCAGGCAGCCAATAACACATCGGGCTGTAGGACTTATCAGATCCCTCTGGTACCCAGTTTGACAAGCACATTACACACTGGAGCCTCTCAGCTAGGGGCACATCAGCTATTATGCAGTGACAAGATGAGAAATGTTGTTTGGGCTCTGAGGCAGGTGTTGCTCTACTTGCCTTGAAATATTTGTCCAGGACTTCACTGTAGTTACTGCCCTTGGAGAACCACCCATCTGGGATAATCTCAGCTTCCAGCCAGTGGATGACCCGGCGACGAAGCTCGTCCCTGTCCGACTGGTAGCAGACAACTAACAGGAGACAGTGCAGCAGAAGGAAAAACAAAAGTAAGAGAAATCAAGCTGGCAGGGAGATATAGAGATAGGACTGGAAATAAAAGCCATTCAGCCTGCCCTGATGGCAGCTTGCAGCCCCTCAGTCCAGTCCTCGGAGTTACATCACTGCCAGATCCAAGCAGATGTGTCATGTGCTGAGAAGTGGATGGGCTGTTGGTGACACCATGTGGCGTGGCTGGAAAACAACACTCCTGCCGAAGCTCTTTCTTCCCATTCCCGAAACTTGTGGAAGAACAACCCGGAGCTGACTTATCTTGATATGAACAGTCCCAGACTGAGGGAGGAAGGTAACTGGCAATATCCCCGGGCTTCCCTACCCTGTGTAGAATTGTCATTCAGCTGTCAACACTAAAATACCAAAACCTCTATCCTCGCAAGGGTGAAGACTAGACTGACCAAGCTTTTCTACTACTCTGTCTCCAAGACTTGAATTTTATGGCCTATTATCTCAGGAAATATTGTTTCTTCAAAGCCCTGATTTGTTCACTCTGACAAAAGAGAGGGGGGTCAAGTTGGACTTGTTCACTCACTGTGCTTGCCTGATTTCTCTTCGTGTGCTACAAACCATGCATTTAGAAACAAAACCAAAAGTCTATCTGTGAATTGTCACACCTGCCCAGTGGTCAGCAAAACCAGAAAAAGAATCAGTGTGCACTCACATCACTTAGACACACTAAGGATCTTCTGAATCCAGTGACTACTATCACAACCAGATGGAGAGATGAAAAAAAACCAGCTCTGTCGGGATTCTGTATGTTTAATTTTGTACTTCTTTAAAACTGCCTTACAGTGGTGGCCGTGCTCTGACATGGTCCTTCCTCTTTAGTTTGTATGAGGCTTTGCTCTCATCTGTCCTAGGAAGTTAAAGTTGATGATCACACAGCTCCAGTACTTAGAGGTCATGAATGGGAAAAGGCTCTCCTGATGACAAACCATGGCCCTAAAATCCAGTGTTAAGGACACATGGCAATACATAAGGGGAGAAACCAAGCACAGGGAATCGAAGAGACTTATAATTTAGGTGAGCATAGAATCATTTAGGTTAAAAGAGACTCTTAAGATCATCTTGTTGGCTGATGATAGAGGCAGTTCAGCTGTACCTCCTGACTCTGCCTCTGCACCCATTGATTCATCATTCCTAAAGCAAAGTTTCCTTTTCAAAGAGTGCTCTTGGAGTTGGGGACAACAGCTCCACAATTACGGTCTTAGATCCCCAATGAAGGAGGTAAAATAGCGCTCCATCCCTGTCTGGGTGATGAGCATGGTGTGAGTCCCTGGGGGCAAACTGGGTTTCATTGCACCTTGTCTATGCTGAGTCCCTGAGACATCCCAGCACAGTGAAAAGCCCAGGAGATGTATGAGCTCTGAGAGGTTACCTAAAGGTAAAGAGCGGGGCAATCACATTTATCAACTGATTTATCAACTCAGACTCTCCTACAGCCCATGAAGGATATGGCTTTTTCACAGAGGTCTGCACTCCCCCAGCATATCCTCTTGCCCATCTCCCAGAGCATACAAATTCATGCAGAGGCCTCAGCAAAACAAGACAGAGCTTCTTACCTGGACTTGCAGCTGGATTCTCAGACTTCTTCTCTGTTAATGGAAAAAGAGAAGAGGACATTTCTCATGCAGTATGAAGCAATACAAATCTCTTCCCACCACGGGTAAAAGTAGAGGAACCTGGGAGTCTTTGGATATATGAGGGCCACATACAAGACTGAGGGTCTGGAGTCCCCTGGACCCTGAGGAGATGCTGAGGACAATTTAGACTGAAGAATTGAAGGCTCGGGGACAATCTCATCAATGTTTAGAAATCTGATGGAAGGAAATGAGGAAGACTGCACCAGACTCTTATCCATGGTATCCAGTGACAGGGCAAGAGACAGTGGACACACATTGAAACACATGAAACTGTCTAAACACAAGAACACCATGCAGCTGTTGTGTGTGGGGGGGAGTTAAACAGGTTCACTGATGAGGCAAAATCCTTGCTTCTAAAGTTATTGAGGCTCCTTATGGATAATAGTATTGGTTTCAGGAGTTTATCCTCAGAGCATGACTTTTCCTCAGCAGTAAAACTGAGACATTTACCTGGCTAAATCCAAAAGCTCAGAGTGAGGCAGCAGGAGCAAATGGTTGCCTTAGTCTCCTGAGTGCCACACTCCCAGAAGCTTAGGGAGACAATAGCTCCAAGGTCCTTCCACAGTCAAGGTGTCAGGGTTTTGATTATTAATGAAGGCCTTAATGACCCTGCTGGCCTCAACTAGAGCCTCCGTCCATACTCTCTAACTGTGAGCCATGAGGCTCCATTTCATATTTGATGCCTCAACTCCTAATCCTTGCCTGTGATTATTATGTTGTAGCCATGCCTGCCTCCAGCTCTGTTGCAACCACTCTCTTCCATAGACTGTTGATCCAGGCCCTGATCTGGTGACTGTGTTCCCATCTTGATCTCAGCCCTGCTACAGACTGCATCAGTATGAGCTCGTCTGGCTGTTGGCTGATTCTGGCCAGAATCACCAGCCCTGACTTCATGACTTGATTTCAGGCCTACTTCATCACTGCCAGCTTGCCTGATCATCTGGACTCTTGCTTGACTCTGGCTACTGTTCAGAGTCTTGCCTTGTTTACTCCACTCAGCAACTGTGGGACAAGGTCGGGCTCGGTTGGTGAGGCCTCTGCCTTGCATCATTATCATGCTTCCCTTCCAACTCTGTCTCTGAGAGTGTAGCCAGTCCTCCTTGCCAGGGTTACCTTTGCAGTGGCCATCATAATCCACCTGGATCTTAGAGCCAGTGAGGCAGGCATCACGGTGCAGCTCACAGTGGTTCAGGTACGTCTTGCCATTGCTTCCACACACAGGCCTCTTGTGAGGTTTGCATTTCTGTGGGAGAGCCAGAGAGCACAGCATTTCACCTGCCTCCTTGGGACAGCTAGAGGGAGTCAGGTGAGTCCAACCATCAGCCCAGCTCAAGAGAAGTCCTTGGCATAGTCCCCTTGCCCCTGTGTTTGGAACAGGCTAACTGACCCATCATTACCCCGGAAAAACCCACACAGGGAAGTCTGTGGGTGTAAGTTCAAATGCTTCACTTCATCCCAGTTTCCATCACCACCAGCATGACAGGAGTCTTTCTGAAAGCAGACCCCTGCAGAGAAATCAGTGGTCAGCATAAATATGGAACATAATCCTGCAACTGCTGCTCCATGTGCCATGGCCATGCCTGCCCAGATGTGTTTCTGTGCCTCTGGTCTATGCACCTGCACTTGCTTGGCTCCACTGCATCTCTCTGTAGGCTCTGTTCCACCCTTCTGCAACCAAATGGCAGAATAAGCCATCAGCCATGAACAAACAGCGCAGGCTACAGCAAAGAGAGAGCTCACCAGTGCCACTGTTCAGGCTATAAGTTTCTTTCTTCCGTCCCTTTTGGTCTGGCCAAGCCTACCTGGAATGACAGACTCTCTTCCTGCTAATGGGGCATTTCACTCTCCAGTGCCCAGGCTGGTCATGCCAGACCTGCAAGCTCTGAGGGAAGACGGAACAAAGAGCCACATGGCCATTCCCAGGAGCCAGGCAGAAATGTTTTGAAGGCATGGGGCAGAGTGGAGTAGGGAGACACTGTGTCTCTACAGCTGGGAAAGGCTCTTCTAATAATCTCTGACTCCCTGCTGGATAAAGCTATTCATCCTTACAGCACTCTACCACAATTATTTCCATTTTACAAAAGCTGATTTTTAGTAGGGTGCTTGTAACCTCCTCAAACTAGATTCCAGTGAGGGCAGGCTGTCTTGGAGCTCACAGACCACTCCCTAGTGCCCTTCAAAGCCAGCTGCATATCCATACCCCACTGGGCTTTCCCAACAAAAGACCTCCAGTCAAGTCTGTTGTGCATGTAAAGACCCTAGGCAGTCCTGTGAGCAGCACATCAGTGAGTCCCAGACCATATCTACCCTACAGGGCTCTTCTCCCACACAACACTGGGAACAGTCCTGCTGTTTGAAGAGCCACAGTAAATTTGCAGCTGCTTCAAAACAGCCATAGCCTTATTCCATCATGGGGTCCTTCCAGGGACAGAAACCCATCTGGGGGATGATGGTGGTGGCACCTGTCCCAGACACAGAACCTGTGCTGCTCGCGTACCTCAATACAAAGGCAGGTTGGCTCTCCCTTCTCCGTCACTGCACACTCACGCCCAGCTCCACAGAAAACATTGGCACAGATCTTAGATTTGCTCCTTGGCTCTTCCTGCAAGATACAAAGTCAGAGGCATAAAATACATAATTGCCCAGAAGAGTAACAACACAGTTTAAAAACAAATAACACATTTAACTGGTATCAGGACCAAAAGGTACCATGGTGTTAAGGGGAGGATGACAGAACAAGAGAGAGATGACTTCAATAGATGGACAGCTCAGACAATAAGAAAGAGCAGACACAAGAACAAGGGCTACAGTCCTAAGAATACAGGGTTTCCTTAAGGTTATTCCTGGAAAATCACCTGGGAGAATTCGAGCAAACATGAGCAAGAGGAAGTCTAGCAAGAATGGCAAGAATAATTTTCTCATGTCAAAGACTGCAGTCTTTAAAATTTCTTTCCATAGAGGGTATGGAGCAGAAATGTCTTTGCTTGAGACACTTAGGAAGAAGGTGAACATATCCGTAGAGAAAGGCAAACAGGCAGAAGAAATTACCATCAGGCAATGTCCTTGTCACAAAAAAGTGACAAAATTACATGATGCGTTATCTTGCTTTCACTGGTCAAGATTAAACACTTTAAAGGAAGAACACTGTCATGGATGAGATAATTATCCAGTAATCCTCCCATAATGAAAACTCCTTCCTTGTTCCTGACAGCCTGCAGTTGACTTATGCCCAGCAGCACAATTTATACTCTTTACAGTTTTCTCCTAGACAAAGTCATGACAAGTACTGTTGTTCACATAACTGTCAAATATTTTATTTTTTTTTTTCTTGGAGTCCCACAGCATTCCTAAACTGGTGACACCTAGCATGGACACCTAATCAAGTTTTTGATACAACTACCACTTATTTTTATCCATTTAATAACTTTAAAAAAGCCTTTTAAAAGAGAAGGTAGTTCCAGGGGTTCAGACTTTGAAGAACCTGGCTTTATTCCCTGTTTTGTCATTAATTTCTTTTGTGACTCTCATTTTATCTAACATTTTCCACCTGTATGTTGAATATCTGGTTTATGCCAGCCAACTGGCTTCTGCAACAGTTATGCATCAGAAAGAAGATTGAGGAACGAAAAATAATCAGTAAGATAAGTCAATCACATCTGCTGTGTTCCTTCCCTCTAATACAAAAATGTTTTTTCACCTTCTCATCTATTATTCTTATACTCTGCTCATACGTGGCATCTTTGTACCTCCATCAAATACTTCTAAAGATAGGTGATGAAAAAGGAACAGAATTTGTCAGAAGAGCAAGCATTATTGACAAATGCTGAACATATTTTTTTCCTCCTGTTTCTTCTTTATCCTAATTTTTTGTTTGTTCTGCTTTTAAACCGCAGTTTCACAGAGAGTTGCTGTCTTTACTGAACAGCCCATAGAGACAGCCAGATCATTTTCTGAATAACCTTGCCCTGGTCTTTAGAATAGTTTGTTTGCTGGCCTACTGCACAATTCATCAAATCTGAGAAGGTCTTTTCAAAGCACTGCAGGAATCCTTCCAGATTCACATAGTGACAAACATCCTTTTTACTCTCTGCAGGTGTTCCTATTTTGCTGTTTATTCTGTCAAATACAGTATTTGGACGTGGCAGTCTTAACTGAGAAATGTATCCCATGCCTCAGGCCTGTTCTCCCCACGAAGATAGCATCACTCTCCTTCTGCCTTTTCATCTCCTTTCACATATTCTTTCTGAGCTACAAGTCCCTTCTACTGCATCCACCTCTCTCTAGTCACCTTCCAGTGGAGGGCTGGGATAAATGAACTGGGCGCTTCTGGGGTGGGACGGAACAACAGGAGTACTTCACTGCACAAAGCAACTTCATGCAACTCAGGGCAGGGAAGGAAGAATAGCTCATTTTGCAAAATGCACAAAGAAAACCCCGAATTGTCCAAGGCTAGAGTCTG
The DNA here is from genome assembly GCF_052056855.1 of Sturnus vulgaris. Classification (NCBI taxonomy): domain Eukaryota; kingdom Metazoa; phylum Chordata; class Aves; order Passeriformes; family Sturnidae; genus Sturnus; species Sturnus vulgaris. Next base: position 29,635,278 of record NC_142244.1, read on the forward strand.
ACTTTGAGCACTCACACACCTAAAATGCACTGTAGGTACCAAAGTGCTGATCCATTTAAGGGGTTTTGAACAACTTGTCAATCCCTTCAAGCAATCAAAGACAGAAAAAAAACCAGCTGGGCATGGCTTTGAATGGCCACCCAGCGAGGTCTGTAATCCAGGTGCCTGGCAATAGATGGCAGTACTCTGCCTCTCCCACGGATAGGTAGGACTGCCAGCAGCCACCTCCGGTCCATGCCCACCAATGCCAAACCTGGCTATTGACTCCTGGCTGGGACTTAAGGCACTGCTACAATGCAGCTGGCCTCAACAAGCATCCACAGTGCCCAAGCTCAGGTTGCAGGACTCCTCTCCCCATGGGCGGTCACTTGGAGCCTAGGCTGGGGATGCTGGCAGAGTGACACCACCAGAACAGCTTCTGAAGACACTCTGCTACCTGTCAGGCTAGAAGGCCACATTACTTTGATTTTTCTTATTAATCGAAGCAATACAAATTTCTGGTTGCTGCTTCTTATTGCCTTAAGTTGCCCTAGGCTGGCAGGGGATTGGAGCTGATTGCCACATTCCAGCATGGCTTTCTCCACCTCAGGATTCAGCCAGAGGAAGAAAGGAAGCAAGCTGCTCTGCCTGCCTGCCCTCTCACTCTGGCAGAGGGTTTCTCAAACCCAGCTGTGGCATAACCACAGGGTGGGAGCTCTTTCTAGCAGCTCCTGGCTGCCTTCCCAGCAAATGTGGGAGTCTCTTGTGCACAGCTGAGAGTGTAACAGGGACGGGAGGTGGATGACTGGATGAGTAGAGTGGGGGGGTCTGCAAATGAGGCTTTAAAATCTCCCAGTTCTCTGGTGATCTCCCAGAAGCTACCAGCTAAACTGGTTTCTTGTGACAGATATTCTGATCTTACCTTGGACCTTGTCATATTTGCTTTTTAAAAAGCTTCAACCTACTGGAGTCATGTGAGTGAGGATGGCAGCTGCCACTTTAATATTAAATAGCTTATCCTTGCACTGACTTGTAAAAGCTTGAAAATATGAACTGCAAATTTTTAAATTCTGAAAGTTTAAATTTTAAAAAAGACTCCACAGTGTTTCAACATCATTGTCCTTAAATTAATTAATATCAGGATTTGGGGGCTGGAGTCACAGCTTTTACACGTCTTTGTCCCTGAGAGCTGCCTCTGCTTTTTCTGTCATCCTGTGCATGGGAAGGGTCGCCCATTCCAGTCTACAGCGTGCTTGGGCAGGCGGAAGGGAAAGGGCAGAGAGTCGTTATTAATTGCTGCATGGCAGCATTTCCACTGCAAGCCTTGGCAAGGCAGTTCCTCTCTTCTGCCTCGACTGAGGTGCCCAAGCTCTCTCTCTGGGCAATGCTTTCACATACTCCTCTGCTGTCCAGACAGCAAGTGGGAAGGTGTAAAAGCAGTGAGGATGAAGCCAGGGCAGGAGGGCCTATGCCTTTGGAATGTCTGCCACAGCACAGGGGCACTCTGACTCTTCACCCTGCAGGGGCATGACCTCCCCAGACATTTTCTCTGGCAAAGACCATGGAGAAAGCTGTTCCCAACAACTCAAGGGCCAGGAGTTCAGGGCAGCATCATGTATGCACAGCCCAGCTTGTCTACTGAACGGGAATAGGAATACACAATGCTTTTGGAGGGCTGGGAAGTGTAATCCCGTGGGTGAAGGTTCTTGCATGTTAACAGGCAAACACTAAGCAGGAGAGCTGAGCTGACAGACCTGAGCAGTCGCATACAATGCCTCTGCCTCAGCTGTTGCCTCTTGAGGAGCAAGGAGGAAAAAGACACTTCCAAGGTACCCGAAGGCGAGAAAGCCAAAGGCAATGCCTGTGGTGAAGGATCACCATGGCAACGAACAATGCGTGGCCTTAAGGTGGAGAGCTAAAATTAAGAAATTAGGCAACGGAAAGGGCTGTTTCTCATCTCTAGCAGCATCCAGTGCTGACGAGTTGGATCCCCAACACAGAGTAAGCACAGATGTCCAGAGCATTTTCGAGTCCCTGCCTGCCCCTGGATGTCCAGGACCAAGTGAGACTTGATACACTGACACAGTGTCACATGCAGGACTGCATGGGATCTCAAGGTCCTGTGAAGTGCTGTGCCTGCTCTGCACTGGTGGAACTACACGGAAACAATGCAGTGTCTGCAGTGACATATGAGTGATTGCACACGACAGAAAAGAAGTAGTGCGGCTCCTTGCCTTTACAAGAGAACTGCCCACTGCAGCTCTCCCTTGGCTGCCTCCTCCCCGGCCTCCCTTGAGCCATGACTTAGACAGTCATGTCCCTTGGTGGGAATTGGGACTTTCCCAATCAGCCTGTGAAAGTTGAAACCATGAAAAATTCAGTGACAAAACACCTCTGTAAGGAAGAACAAGCTTCCACTTGCAGAGAAGTGCTGTGCATGCAACTTCATGTCCCTCACGCCTGAAGAGAGCAGCAAGGATTTACTGCCATTACACAAATTCTGGGAAACAAGCAGAAAGATTGCTCTGCTACTAGATGGGAAGTTATTGTGCTTCACAATAACCCCTCATACTGCCTTGTTTCCTGCATATCCTTCCATACAAAATCTCTTCCTTGAGACCTCAAAAGTCTTTTTCTCAGCAGGCCACACTGCACTGGAGAAATACTACCTATTGCCCTGCTCCTATTGATAGAAATAACAACCTCTTCTGCTATCAGCAGTAAGGGCAGGTCTTTTCTTCTTTTAGCATCACTTTCTGGAAACCCATAAAATTAGTTGACCCTCACATAATGCTCTGTGCTGTTCTCTGTAAAATCAAGGCTTTGTGGTTTTGCCTTGTGTGATGTGCAAGGAAATCAAAGAGCTCTAAAGCTGGAGCACTGAAAGCTCCTATGGGAGGCAATCCCATGTATTACACAAACTTGCATATTACACAGATAAGGCAAAACTAAAGGGCACCAAAATGATGGCTGGGAGTGCAAGACATGCACAGATTCTCATGCCTCAGGGAACGCAGCAGCAAAAGCTGGGTGCAAGTTTTCAGGTATAATCAGTACAATTCACAATAGACTCCCCTCCATGCAGTCAGAGAGAAATAAGCTGTGCAGCTGTGTATTTCTGCCAGTCCTCCCTACCTCTTCCCATCTACATCCCTTTTGCTTGTTCCCTGCCACAACTAACATGAGAGTAGGGATGTAAGGGATCTCTGAACGTGCCAAGATGCCACCTATAAACTGCATAACCTGCACAATTTCTAAACCAACTTAACACCCAGCCATGGAATCTAGTGCCTTGTCTAGCTTTTGTCTTGGCAATGTTTGCTTCTGAATGCAGAAAGATTTGGATACACTAGGCAGTAGGTCAATGATACAGAAAGCTGAGATAAGCTATGTCTCCTGACTCCCAAACCTACCTCCCTCCCTCCTGTTGTGGACCTGGGAGGGAGAAGCACTACATTGTGCTGCAACATTAAAAAAGAGAGGTCTGGGCAGCAGAGCAGCTCAGGAAAATTTAGCAACTGCTGTACAGTGACAGTGATGGCACTGACAAAGCATTTGGCTTGTACATTTCATCCCATTACCCAAGTGTTTCTCCAGGCAGAACAGCTCTTTCAGCAGCAGTGTCCTGCAGAGCTCCAGGGAGACCAGATCCCGTGTTCACTGGCGGCCACTAAGGGGAACCAGCTTGTCACCTCTGGTCATTTGTGCAACTGGCTCTGGCAGCACGTTTGTCCCGTTGTTCTGGTTTGCAACTAACAAGCAAAGCACTCATTCCTCCCTGCAAACCTGACCCAATTCCTGTGGCAGCTCCCTGGATCCACTAACACTCTGGTGTGATGGGGTAGAAATTTGGCAGCAGCATAAACTGAGCAGATTAGTATGAAAGCAGCAGTCACTGTGTTTACCATAAATAGATAGGTAAGGTGACAATTACAGTTTTCCTTCCTTTGGGCTACTGCCTCAGGTTGGAAGAAAATCCACAAAAATTACCTTAAATTCTTACTTGGAAGGCTTGAGTTTCATTTAGCAAAAATAAGATGGAGATAAGCCCAGCAAGTGGGGATGGAATCATACAATTCCCAGTGCAGCTCTCCAATAAAACCAGACATCATCAGGACAATCCCAGGACATCATCATTGTTGGGATGGTACAGTAAACTGGAATAAATACATACTCTGGAAGGAAACTTGCTGCCAGAGGTTGCTGTACACACTGCTGCAGGGTCACCTCTTGTAAACTTCTTTTAGTCAGCTGTTATCTGGACTCAAAGTGGCACCCTCTGGAGCTCCTCCCTCCTCTGCTGCAGGAGTTCCTCACCGGTCTCTGGGAGGCACGTGGTACGTGTCCTGCTGCTCACACCAGCAAAGGTGTTGCTGGGCAGCTAGAAAGGCTCAAAAACAGGCTATCCCCGAGCTAGGTAGTTAAAAAATAAGAGATGTTTTTCAGGTAAAGTCTGGACCAGGGCAGGATTCCCCAAGGGACTGTGACCAGCTGCATTTGACAACGTTCCCAATGCTAACAATATCCTATTTGAAGGGTGTCAGTATGGGGTCTGTGCTAGATGCAGAGAGGTCCAGCACCATTTAAACTGCACGATTCCTTCTCTCGCAAATCCTAAAGCCATCCTGCAAGCAGCACAACTAATAAAGGCCAGTTTCCAACAGCTCTGTCTGCACAGCCTGTCTTGTCAGCTAGTTACAGGGCAGCTCATGGACTCCTCCCTAAGGGGAGGTCTTCGCAGGCCCCTCTCATTAAGGCAGTCACCTAGAGTCAGAAAACCAGCTGGATCCCATTATCTCGGCGGCCTCCACGGCTTTATCAGCTGTGCCAACACAGGCCGATAGATTCAAGACTTGCTGGAGGCCAGAGACAGGCAGGCAGACACAGACAGCCTGCTGACATAGCTTTGCTTCCTTAGGAAACCAGGCAGTAATTCCTTTGCAGAGCCCCACAAAACACTTCTCTGGCTCAGCCCCTCCTCTTGACAGACTCACTGCTGCTTGCAGTCCTGAGGACAGAGCCTCACTCCAGCCCCCTGCCATGAATCCAGGCTGTCTGCTCTCTCCCTGCCACTGACTCTTGTGCTTTCCCTACAGCATTTTCTTTGTGTTGGAGGACAGGCCACATCCCACTTCTTCTGCCTCAGAGCTTCCATCACTAGGGTATTTCAGCCAGCTTCAATCAAGGGCTGTGAACAGCGATCTGGACACAGTGTCAGGAGCTACTGCACTCCCTGTGCGATGCCTGCCATGGAGGAGCATGTGCCCCAATCCACCAATCCACACACCTAGACATCAGCCAACCTTTCTTTCCAATACTTTGCCCATATATCTTTCTATTGTCACTGACATCTAGGACTGGCTCTCTTAAAAACATCACACCAAGTTCAACCCCTTAAAGGTTTTAGAATGCTTGAGAGATGAATATTTAGTGGCAGCTGACTTCCACTACTGGGAAACAAACCAGACCATACATCTGTGCACATGCTGGGAATCAGGGTGTGTTCCCAGAAAATCTGGACGAAGAGAAAAGAAAGCAACAGAGGAAAGGAACTATAACTCCCAGAGCTTGAAGGAGGTTCCCTCTCTGCAAACCCATACCGCACCCATTTTTGCATGACCCTCCCTGACTTGCTGGCTGCTCAGTCCATGATCCATGGATCATATTTGTCCATCGTATAAGCATTGAGCAGGAGAGTGGCTGAGGCTCTGATTGACCTCTGTGATAAAGGGGGCCCATCAGGTCAGTGACCTCTACATGAGGCCATGGAAAAACATAGCTTGTGAAAACCTGCTTGTAGGAATTCGTCCATAACTCTGTCGGGGAGATGAAGACGCCTGATGCTTGTAGTGCTACTAAAAAAGACTGCCTGGGCAGCATTGCCTTGCAGACATTGGCAGGATGGATACAGAGTCTCCACTGAACTCTGTGGAGACATGGCTGGGACCGCTGGCAGGAACAGCAGCCCCCACATGCCAGCCATGGCTTTCTCATGTCCCACAGTGAGAAGGCAGAAGTTGGTGCCTGCACAGAAAGAGAAGCAAAAATTGGGAAGAAGGAGGATTTTCCCCCCACAACTGAATCAAGAGCAGAAAGGCATCTGCCAAACAGCTGATGTCTCTTGCAGTGTGATGCTGCTAAAACAGTTATGGAGCCAGGCACACCTCTTGAGGACTCCGCTGCGCAAGGACTCTGTTTTCCCTTTTAAGCTGGAAGGAATGTCTGTGCTCTGGCCCCCACAACCTCATATTTTCCACCACATGGCAATGACCGGTGAGGCCCCATTAGGGGAACAATGACATGAGAGTCTGGGGAAGAGGAAATCTCTCCTGCAAACAAGTCTGGAAAATGGCTGCTAGAAGGAAGGGAGCTTGCATCTGGCAGCACTCTCACTCCTGCAGCCTCACTCTACTGCTCAGGCAAGAACACTCCTTATACTTGCAGCTTCCAAAGTGTCATGGCCCAAAGCTGCACTGCCTCTCAGCACTATTCCTTCCACCTATCCCTACAGCACCTCTGGAAGAAGGAGTTTGATTCCCTTCTGCTGCATCATGTGGTGAAATTGCCAGCTTTTTTGCAACCGCCGGGATCTTTCTTGCTAGTGCTGGCTCCCAGCAAGGCATGGAGGCAGGAGTTCAGAGACTGACTGATTTGTGCATACCAAACCACCTGAAGAGGCTTCAGCTGTAAGCAGGGCAGAATCAGTACCACAGGAGGAGAGGACATGATGCTCTGCTGCACCACGGTTCTTAAAGGCAGGAATCAAGCTAATCACTTCATATTTGGATAGAAAATAACCCTCATCCACAGGGAATCATCTCTGCTAATGTGCACATGAAAGGTTCTAATAGAAGTTAGTCCCACAAGACCTTAGGGATGAGATTGGTATCATCCTCTCACGTGACATGACTGGAAAAGAAAGGCCCAAGGAACAAACTTGCTCAATGACCAGAAGACAGCAGCTCAGCTCTCTCTGCTCTCTGATCTGGAGCCAGGACCACTTCACCCAGTGATACACAAGTCATACTCCTCATTGGGGCATGATTCTTCTTCCCATATCCTGAGTGTCCTGGGCCAGGCTCTATTTTGCCATGGCTGAGCTCCTAGGAATCACAATTCTCCATCATATTTAGTTTAAAACAAAAATAAGAACAAGACCAGCATTGACTCCTGAATTCCAACAGGAGGGTGATGTTCTGTATGTGGGTAGCACATGAGACAAGTCACAGCACTTAAGAGTGGTCAGAGGAAGCCCTTGACGACAGGAGGATGAAGGAAGAGCATGAGGAATTCACCCTCAGGGCCTCCACACCAGAGTAGAGCTGTGCACCACGAACTATTTCTAGCAACTAAACATAGGTGCCATCACCTCTCTGTCTAAGCATACCCAGGCTCAACTGTAAAAGGGAGGTTTCTCTGTCAAACGGCATTTCCCCAAAGGTGTATGCTCCTTCCTTTATTTGCCCCATTCTGAGGTGCACTCATACAGCTGCCTACCCCCACACACATTATCCAATCTGAGGCAGTTTCTGCCATATACAACCTCAAATGTTCCCTTTTTACCCCCTAAATCTGTGTTGACTCAAAGCTCTTTCTGTATTATGGCAGTCCCTCTTTTTTTCATCCTTCCTTCCTTCCCATAATTTCCCACACTCCGAAGTCCTGCAGATTTTACTGGTCCTGCCAGTAAGTTTTGTTGCCTCTTTTTTTCTGACCAAAGATGATTTATTTCTGAATGGAATCCAAATCTGGCACATTTCTCAGCCTTCACTTGGCTACAACAGAGAAAAGGAAAGAGTGAGCTAAGCAGTGGGAGTCAAGTTAGAATTTACAACCCTATGGCATATCCACAACCCTTCCAGTAACTGGATACACAGGAGAAATGTAGATTGCAGGAAATGCTGAAGTTTACCAGCAGCCTCCAGCTTCTTGTGCAAGACTCCTCAGTGGTTTTGTTCCCCTCACTGGAATGGGAATCCAATTGCAATGGATTTGATGATCCCTCTTCCCACCTCTGTCCTTTTGTCCTTCTTTACTCGCCTTCTACCACAGCACATTGCAAAAAAAGCAATGGAAATCACTGTGTGATTGGGGGGAAACACTGAGTCAGCCTCAGTGTGGGAGACTGAGAACAGAGCTGAACATAAGCCAGTTCTGCACTTCCCATTTTCTAGCTTTACTGAAGGATTTGCCCAGCTCCTTGTTAATGCAGAGCCATTTTGGGTCTGTTCCATCCAATGGCTTTGCTGGAGGCGGCTCTGGAAGAGTGAATCCCAAGGGGACAGTGCTCTATCACAGTCATTTCCGTCCTTTGAAGCTTCTCTGCTTCATGCAGTCATGAAATCCCCCTTACACAGTGAGAACAGTGAGGAAGGCTCAGAAAACCCCTCATTATTTGGCATTATTTTGTGTAGACAACTTTTCTTGGTCTATGGTATTGAGGAAGCATCCATCCCCTTCTGAAATCATATAGCTGGAAATGGTTATCAGACTAACAGAACCACCTGAAAATAGAAGTGAAGCAAGGCAAACCTGCAAGAGAGGAAAAGTTTGAGTAGGCTGCAGAACTAACCTGTAGTCTGCTCATAAATGGTCTGCTCATCAGTAGCTCCATCCAAGGTTAAACTGTGTCCCTGTGGCCAGAGGGAGCTGAAGGCAAGTCTGCCAAAGCTATATCATACTGCAGTCTACAAAATGCAAACTAGGATTTCAGGAGATGACCTGACAACTGGCAGGTGTGTGCACCTACTGATTAGTATTGGAAAGAGGAGAGAAAAAACTCTGCTGTAAGAACTAAGGGAAAATCCTTGATGCAACTGGGACATTAGGAAGGCTGCAGAGGTACACAGGGAGAGACGTGCATGTGTTCACTGCTCTCAGAAACATCACATTGGCCACAAGCAAATCCTATTAAATTGCAAGGGCAGTCACCCTACAGCCCCACACTGAGATCAAGGAGTAGCAACGTTGGGCCATGTGGGACCCAGCAGGAGAATTGTGACCCAAGTTATGATCAGCACATTCTTTTCAACTCCTACTGTCCCTATTATCCTTCAGAAAGCCTCCAGTCAAGTCACCAGCACCTGAAACCATCCCTGTGCAGTGCTAACACCATTTCATGCCTATCCTCAAGAGACTTTCCACTGGGTAGGGAAGGCTCTGTAAGTCTCTCTGACTTGCAGTTAATGACTGACCTCTTCACTGAGACAACCATGAAGAAGCTCTGATAAGGCAAGAAGGCCATGAGAAAACTGGCAGCATCACTGTGGAATAGGCTATAAAATACAGTTACTATGGAAACTGCCATAGTTGGAAGGACAGAAAAAACTTCTATAAGTCCAAGGGTTTCCAGTCTTCCCATGGATGCCCCAAGGATGAGTGTCTCTCCAGACTATCAACACCACAGCCAACAGTGACCCCTTTGGCCCTGTACTGCTTCCTGCAGCTTCTGCTGGACCCAATGTCACTCGAGAAGATTGGTCAAACATGGAAGCTTTTTCTTAGGCAAGCTTTCGTGCTTACACTGGTGTGTCCTCATGGGTTCCCCAACTCACTTCTGATTTAACACCTAAACAGAAGGGGAACAAGAGATAACTATGTTGTGTGGACCATCAGTGAGGAAATTGGATGGTATTTCTCTCAACACCCCTCCAACCTGTTACCTTATGAGGTGTTGCTTGGAAGATATACCTGTCATAATCACAACCTCTCTCCCAGCAGTGGAGCAATATATAAAATGAAGGGGAAAATGAAGCAAATAACCTCTGCTGTGCTCATTAGAAACAGCCCCGTACCCACATGTGTAGTCTTGGGGAACCAGACTCAGTCACCACCACTTCTGCCAGAGCAGAGCTTCCCTTATGTCCCCATGGCCAACAGCACAGACTTGCCAGCATTTGCAGCTCAAAGGCAATTCTGTGATTAAGAAACAAGAGAAATGACCACTGATTTCCTACAACTCCTAAATAAGACTGAGTAACATTTTTCAGACAGAGATCTAATTAATTAGAAAATGCAATTTGAGGTAAACCAAAACTGTTTGAAAATTTGTGCCTAGTTCGGGGAAAAGCTTTGATTCCAAAATTATTTCTAAGATAAAGTGAACTGTTTTCCCTTTCTTATTTTTAAATATATTTCATGAGGTTATGTATGTAAGCTTAAAGGTCAAAGAAAGCAAAATAAAAACATGTTTTGGTAAGCTTAGCAACTTCGTTTGCTCAGTTATGTTTTCTCTTGGAAATAAAACACGAATTTCAACTGACCTAAAATGCAAGTTTTAGGTTGACTCTCTGATTCAGCTAGGAAATTAAAAAAAATCAAAAACCCAAGAAGTTATACCAATAGCTTTATTCCTACAACATTGTTATTTGGTGTCTAAAGCAACCTATTCTAATTCTTTCATCTCCTTCCATCAGGCTCTTTGTGACTGTGTCTAGAAATAAAGAACTGTTGCAGACGTCTCTCTACCCCTCTGTCTGCAACCATGGAATTTTTTCCTGTCTAGTTGGGAAGACTTTGAATGCTGACTCCCATGGCTTGACTTTCAAAAACAAACAGAAAAATAAGGCCACATCTCCATTTGGTGGTTATGAGAACCTAGAGAGATGCTACTTCAGGGAAAGCATTCCCTCCTCTGAGTCACTCCAGCAGAGCAGTGATTGAATGGGGCAGCTCCCAGCCCGAACTGTACCAGGGCTGCAAACACTGCTCCTGCTCTGCTCTGGTCCCCTCTCAAACACTTGGTCCTGCTCCACTGCTTCCCATCCTTGTGCCTACCTTCTGAGACACACAAAGCAACTGTCAGCACAGGAGGATGCATTGTCCTGCAGGCATCATCCAAACCCAGCTGGGCAAGCTAATGGGCATCAGGAGGTGTGCATGCAGAAACTCAAATGAGAGGCTGATATGTGCATTACAGAGATACAAAGGCTTGCCTGGATAAGTAGAGTGCACCCCAGGACTCATGCAGGGACAACACAGCACTGTCTCCAGCTGGAGAGCAGGTGCCTGGGTCTTCTCAGCTCTCCTTCCCTGATGGGTAATTTCAAGAGACACTGCCATCACCTCTCCATACACCCAGTGGTGGCTCAACTTGCAGAGACATAAAGGACCTGAATACATCACTGCAGTCACTTAGACAGAGGGCTTTTGAACTCCACTAGCCTATCTGGCCCCAAACCAGTAAGGGCAAGCAACCAGTGCCAGCCACATGCAATGAGGAACATCTGAGTGCTTGCCCATCTCACATTTCTCCCTGCCTGGAGACAGTGAAGAGGCATCAGGGTCTTGCTATGAGCTTCAGTAATGCTCTGGGCTTGGAGAGGGCTCCAAGCCCTGCTAGTGACCCAGAGGCTCTCCACGCCTCCTGCAGCCTGAGTTCCTAGAAGAGGGATCACTGCTTGAATCACCTCCAACAGCATGAATTATTCTCTAATACTTCCTGAGTCCTTCCCAGGACGTTTTGCTTTCTGCCCTGTAGCCTGTCTGGGCCGCATTTCAGAGATGAAAGGCTGTGAGCACACACAGATGCCAGCATCCTTACACATTCCTGGCTTGAAAGCTTTCCTCGAAGCAGCTGCAGCTGCACTGCCAGGGAGGAGCAGCTGCCTCCCAGCCCAGAGAGAGGGCTGCAAACATCAGCTTGCCTGGTATGCTGAAAGATCCTAGCACAAACCCCTCTGGCTTTGGGACCAGCTGTGACTCCCTCGAGCCCCCAGCTAGCCCAGCAGAAACCAAGGCAGCTTTCTTGCTTCCTATGAGAGTTACAACAGCCTTAAGGAGACATGATGCAAAATGTAGAGGCCATTATGCTATCAACACGCAAACTTGCTCAATAAGAACATGTGTTTCTCATCAGTTTTGTCCTCATGGCTCCCAGAGCTCGTCAGAGATCAAGCATGTGAAGCACCACTGCCTACAGCTGTGAAACGTGTGCTACAGGGAGGGAACCTAAAGAGCACTTGAGGTCTTGGGCAGAAAATTCAGGATCTGTGCAACACCAAAGCAGTCAGTAGGGCAGGCACTTGGGAGGCTGCAATACAGATATCTGCATGCATCTATCTCTTCTGCTCAGCTCTAGCACAAGCCAAACCAAATTCCCAACCCCAAATGCTGAAGGGAAGCTTTTTCATAGTCTCAGCGTGCAGCTCAGCCCCATCACAATGTTGCAGGGAGACTACCAGCGACCTGGCAGAATTTCAGCCCAACATGCTGTCCCTGCAGTGATTCCAATTTAAATTCAGCATTGGTGGAGGAGCTCAGCCTTGACCCTCCACAACCAGCAAGAAAAGGCATCTCCCTGAATGATAGCCTCCAAATCCAGCCCTTTGCTCTGACAGGATGAAGCTGGCACAGCTCAGGAGATCAGAAGAGAGCTCTCAAGGATCACACCAGCCCGTGGCACCAGCTGCTGGCAGAGATAAGTTCAGAGCCTGGGTAGAAGCTACACCCCTCTCTCTCACATAACCAACATAAAGAATTATAAACACAACCCTGGCAAAAAAAACCCAACACATACTCACCAGAATCTGTGGAAGAGTAGCCACTAAACCAGCTGGATCCAATGTCTTGGGGAGATCTTGACGCCCTCATGCTTTGTGCATGCAAACAAGAGACACACCAACACCACTTGGCACATTCCTTTGTGCAAGGGAGTCTCTGTCACAGGGGCTGGCCTGTGCCTGTTGTGAATGCTCTGAAAAACAATGTCCTTGCAGTTGCTGTGTATCATATAGTTTATCATATAGTTTGAGGCAAGTGCTCCCCTATTTCCCTCCCCTGACATGTCTCAGAGGTGGGCTGAACTAATTGCATGTGATTTTTCTGTGAGTGTATAAACTGCACCACTGCCATATGCACACAAGACAGATTATAGCCAGCGTAAAGAAGTGGCTCTTCTTGTGTGTCCTTTTTAAACAGGTCCTCTCTCCTACTACTCCCCAAAACCATTATTTTTTTCTTACCACTTGGGCAGTCAAATGGCCCCATTCCCACACCACCTTACTGAAACTGCAAGGCAAGAAAACTGATCACTAAAACAACTCGTTGGTACTGCAGGAACTGTAGCTAGCCCAGCTCTGTCCCTATATCCCAGTGCTGCTGAACTTCTCTCCCTCTGGCACTGTGTTTCCACCCTCAGCCTTGCCCTGGACAAAGGAACCCCAGGCAGGAACATCAAAAGTACCATTCCAGAGGAGAAATGTGTTGTTTTCTTCACACCACCACTGCAGTATGGGGTTTTAAGCAAGGATGCTCCTGGTAATAAACTCAATCACCTGGAGTGTTCTATCCGCTACACAACACTTTCTGCTGTCCACAGGCTGTTTAATTTCTCTCTGGAGTGCCAGACCTTCCATTCATTAGCATTGAACTTTCTCCAGTTGTCAACAGTTTTTATGCTCTGTGTTGTCAAACTGTAGACTGCTTCCTGTCCTGTGTCGTCTGCTCTCATGATTGATTTTTACTCCTGTAACTTTGTCCTTGTGGAAACTTCATTTCCCCAAGGCAGTTTGGGCAGTCACAGTCTTTAATAGCCTTCTAATGTTTTGAAGTAAGATGAACTTCAGCTACCCATTCCCTGCCTGTCCAGATGACTTTCCTTACACACTTTCCCAGCACACTGGTCCTCCTCCCCTCCAGCGTTATCACCAACTCTTGCCTTCAATGGGTTCATACAGTTGGGAAGTACACAAGGCTGGGAGGTTCCTTGTGAGTCACCAAGTCCATCTCCATGTTACCAGTGCTCCCTCTCTGTGCAATTTCATTTACCTTATACTGATTAAAGGCTGTCATTTTTGGCTGTCTCACATGCCCAGAAAGCCTGGTCTCAAAACTGTCTCACAGTTAAAGCCTTCCCCTAATGTCAAGGCTGACTGTATTCATAGGTGATTCATACATATTTATTCACATTGGCACAGGAATAAATTCTATGCTTCAGCTACTCTAAGCATATGACTTCCATACTTTAACTCAAACAACATATTTCCTTCTCTGGCATTTCATTCCCTTGTCTTGCTCAGCATAAGGGAGGAAAAGAGAAAGCAAAAACAGATGTCTGACTTAATAAATAATGCTCTTTTATAAAAGTAATCTCTGTTTTGACTGTTACCAACAATACCTTTGAAGAAGCATGAGATCTGAAAATCTCCTAGTGCATTGAAACCTGGGGGACAGGCCAAATCGGAGGTGAAAATATGCAGTTTAACACCATTTTATGGCCAGAAGAGGGCAAAGAAAGGTTAAAAAACTTAATTTAATATTTTCACTACAGTGCAAGTTTAGCCAAGATTCTAATCAGGACAGTAAGCCATGATCATCAAATTCCTGTTCCTTCCAGGGAAAAAGAATTATCTGTATAAAATGTGATGTGCAAGATTAGGGATGGAGACAAAGTAGAAAGGATTTACTCATGGTTACAATAGTTTGGGAACAAACAGAACAACAGGAGGCAGCTCTAGTTTTGTTTCAGAGAGGGAACAGCCACCTCCAGAACTAAATCCCCTACTGTTTTGGAGCTGATATACATTATTGGCCGTGCTACCTCAGCGGGCAGCTGAGAGACAAAAGACAACATTTTCCTCACATTGTAAACCTCCTCCAATAAACCAGGGCTATGTTTCAAATCATTTGTAATTGCCTCTAAACCTGCAATTAAAAATGCCATGCTACAGGCAACAACTACCATGGATGCTTGGTTTCTCTGCAGGTATCTAAGTGCACATGCAGCACAGATAGAGCATGCAGAGATATCAGGAACAATTCCTAGGATCCAGGGAGGAAGAGGACAGTAGAGATGCTGCCACAGACCAGCTCATATCTGGCTCTCCCACTTTTTTCCCCCTAGCTTTAGTTCCCATGGAAAGAAACAATTTTTTTGTGCAGGCTTTTACAAAATCTCTTCAGCAGGACCACACATTCGTCCTCCTTGTTCCTCAAGCAGACTTTGTGATCCTGCTTCCCAGAAGGCTGGTTAAACACAGATGGATTCAGACACCATTTCCAGCCCTTTGCCTCCCACAGGCAGGCATCCCACGCTTCTCCCCTGCACGGGGACCTGACCCCGAGGAACTGGAGACCTCCAGCAAAGCCTCTGCTGGCATCTCCAACAGAAGGCAGCAGACCACACAGACTTAGTTGTCCTCTCTTCGATGAAGAATGTTCCCTCCTGGGCAAATTTGAGGCTTGTTTTGCGAATGAAAAAGGGATGCAGAGGATAAAGGGAGGGAAGAAAGCTGCATTGTTGTCTCTCCATTCTTGGCTGCTCTTTGGGTAAATAATGGACTTCTGTCTCCAGGGCTGCTAATCAGCTCTAAATGCCCTCAAAAAAAGCAAACAACAGCACAATAGGAAAGCCCAGAAATAAATCCATTTCATTACAAATTCATTTTGTTTTCATTCCATTTTTCTTGCTAGCAAGAAATGTAGGTTCAGTTACGTACTTTCTTTTCCCAGCAATCTCTGCTGCCTGTCAGCTAATGCAACAGAAAATTAAGCTTTTGACAGTATAATGGCTTTGTTATGAAAAAAATGTAATTATATTATTTCCCAAGACAAATTCTACAGCATTAAGTGTCTGAGCAATAATGCATTGTCCTTGAAGCTGTTGGTGAAGGAATTTTACATGAAGATATAGCAGGACAAGCAGCCTTCATGGCAGATTCATTTTACTGCATAGCTCTCCATTGCTCAGAAATAGAGATTTCATAGCAGGGAAACAACCCATATGCCAGATAACTGTGTTACACAAGCTTTTGCCTCTATGCTACTTGCAGTTGTGTCACCTGAGCTGGAGATTGTAACCACCTGAAGACTCCTCCACAGCACACAATAAACTGTCAATTCACCAGCATCAGCTCATCTCCCTGCTGGTGTTTCTAACAAACTTGTTAGCAATAGCTAAGGCTGATACTCCAGGAGTAAGGAGGACGAGTTTAGAGCACTAAATGGAGTGAATTCATAACAGATATCACAGATATTTCAGTAATCCTCCATGTCTAGGCTAATCCCAGCAAAGCTGCTTGAAGTTCAGCTGTGGATAGGAATACCCTGAGGCAGCAGGAGAAGCCACCAAGGGATGACAGAGCGTAATTCATTCCTGGACACCACAGAGGGAAAAACTGAGGAAATGTATGGGTTTTGGATTCTCACAGAACACCAAGGCTCAAAGGCTGTGCTTACCTTGGGAAATTCAAGAGCCAGGCACTAGCAGAAAAATCCCAGGCATCCAAGCTCAGAGAATAGCACCAATGGTGTGGTCTGCAAGTTCTCAGACATTATTTAGGGGTTAGCACAGATCCCCAGTAACCAAGAAGTAATTCACAGACAGCATCTCTTCGTAAGAGCTAAGACAGTCTAACAGCAGCATAGATGTTGGCCTTTGGTCTCCCTCGGCCCCACAGTTGGCAAACAATCCTGTGCATGTTTAATTTAATAATGCAGACATTGCCAAAGCCATGAATCTCAGCCACAGCCTGTAAGGAGTCAAGTACCATGATGGGAAATGTAGTAAAGGCCAAGGTAAAGGCCTAATTTCCACACATCTGGTATTTGCAAGACATCCTTGTGACTGGAAAATACAAAGACATGCCAAACTGCGTATATGAAACAGCAGCTCTGATCCCCCTCCAGCTTTACTTGGGTTTGTGCTTCACAGCCTGACCTCCTCTAAAGGTTCTCTGAGGAATGGAGAGCAGCTGAGCCAGCAGATTCACAGAATTCAAGGTGTCACCCACTGTTATGGGTGTAATAGGCAGCACCCCAATGCTTAAAAGCAGCCTGACACTTTCTCTTATGAAAACATCTTTTCCACTGCTGAGAACTTTGCCAGGACTCAACTCCTCAGGTTGAAATGTTTCCATGTCAGAAGTTTGCCTCAGGGTGACTTTTCCTTTTAAAGTGTCAACAGAAAAAGGTCAATGATTTCTAAGAACAAGATTAAGTTGCTTTGTCCATGTTCGAGGAATTGTAAAGTTGTGCTCAGAACACAGAGCAGACCTCAGAACCTCCACAAGAGTCTGACTTTGGTGGGAGAGTCATCCTGATGCCTCTTGCTTGTGTGGAGATAGCCACATCCCTCAAGGACTGTAGCAATTTAGTGTGTGTTTGTGGAAATCACAAATTTACACACAGTGACTGTTCTAGCACCTTTTTACTTCTGAAACTTTAGTCCCTGCTGAGAACAATCTTTCCCCTTACAGCTCATGGATCCAAACTACCTTGCTCAAACACAAGCTAAACAGGAATGCCAATGGAGCTCTCTTCTGGGATTGTAGGATTTCGCAGGCATCTGCTTCTTGGGGTACAGCATGGAGTGATGAAATGAAAGGCAGGGGGGATACATTTCCCTTTCAGGTCATCTGTCATTACAACCAGCAAGGCTGAGGCCAGAAGAAAACAGGACAGATGGTACAAGGGCAAAGAACTGAATCAGCAGATGATTTTCACAGAAGAGGCAGGCTCAGGACATGACTGAGAGCACAGAGAAGAGTCGGCAGGCAGGCCATGACCATCCCCTGGAGCTAGAGTCCCCTTGGGACCTGGGATTGTGTGGCAGCAGATCCCAGTGTGTGCTTTATGTTCCCTCATCAAACAACCACATAGTGGGATGAAGCTCAGGGCCTGAATGAGTACAGCAGCAGTCTGAATTCACAGGTACTACAAACCCTTTGCCTGTGAAGGTGGCTGAGCTCCTGCTGCTCCACTCATGAAAATTCCCTCTTAGTTACTGGGTAAGCAAGCATTGTGGAGCCAAGCACACAGGCAGTTCACACCCTCATGTCTGACCTTCATCTTTTCTTATTTATATTTTCCCAAAAGAGAAGCATAGCCCTGTGCTCTTAACAGTACAGAGTCAGTGGCTGCCACCACATCTCTAGACAGAAGGATGAAACCCACCTGGATTTGATGACTTTATTTGCTTGTCTTTGGTTCAAGCACGAAAGATGTAGTAACAGCCTATCCTACAGAGGTTTGACAGCTGCTCAAGTAATTAAGCAGAAAAAAAAAAAGTCTGGTTACTAGTGATAGCACCTGGGGATGGCATGAAAATATGTCGGGGAGGTTAAGGTTAGCTATTTGGAAAAGGTTCTTCACACAGAAAGGTGGTTGGGCACTGGAACAGGCTACCCGGGGAAGCAGTCACAGCAACAAGCTTGACAGAGTTCAAGAAGTGTTTGGACAACGCTCTCAGGCACACGGTGTGACTCTTGGGGTGTCCTGTGCAGGGCCAGGAGCTGGACTCAATGATCCTTGTGGGTCCTTTCCAACTCAGGGTATTCTATGATTTTAAATGCTCTAATGGGCTGAGATAGATGATGCAGCAGACAGCAAAATAAAATTATAGATGCTGTGTACCACAGAAGAAAATAACATTAAGGAATAACAAACCAACTGCAGCCAGAGCTCAGCACTACAGGTCCCAGGTATCTTCCTCCCGAATACCAGAACAGTATTCATCTACCTTCACTCCTAGAAGGGCCAGGGTCTTTCTGGGCAGCCACGTCTTGCCAGCACAAGAGACCACATTCAAGTGCCATTTGCCCTGATCACACAAACAGCAGCCACACAAGCACCACATATCTCCCCGCCAAAAATTTAATTTTTCACAGCAGCTGGAGCTGCAGCTCAGCAGATTTACACCTTGGAGCTCAGGAACATAGGATGGGGGTATTCAAGGCAAAACGAAGGTGGTAGAAAAAGATACGTGACAAGGCAATGGCCCTCACAGATGTGAAGGGTACCTGTGCAGCAGCAATTCCTCCCTGCGCGATGAAAGTGACTGTGCCAGACTTTGGGAAATGTCCCAGAAACCTAGAAGTTTATAGCTGCAGCGGAAATCAAGATCTCTGCACAGACAACAAATCTCCAACTACCAAAGCCAGGTCAGTTGGCTTAGTGACAGGTTATTTCCATGGGGTTTTTCTGCTTGCTCATTTAATGGTAACATTTTTAATGTATCTCTGTTTTCCCAAACAGCAAGAAGCCAGACACCGTGAATTTTTGGTAGCCTCCCTAATCAGAGGGAGTGTCTGTGATACAACTTGCAAACACAACCCTACCCATGCTTTCGACCACTGAGACTCCTAACTGCTACTCCTTGAATCAGAGGTAACACTGCTTATGATCTGAGCTTGGCTTTCCATCCTCCTGGGAGCCATACTACAAAAGATTGACATTCATCTTTTTACCTTTTGTATCCAACCCTGCATGCCTCCCTTTAACCGCCTCTCTCAAAATCATCTGATCTGCTTCAGTTCTTCTGCCAGGGTAGAACATTCCTCCAAACAGCCTGACATTCACAGATGTTGGAAATACTTAGTGATACAGAAAGGAAACAAAAACCTTCAGCCCCGCTAGAAACCCAGCCCACAGCATCAGCCTAATACTGCCTGAAAATATCCCCTCTGATCTGAAGAACTCAGCTCCATAAAGTGAAGGCAGTGGCAATGCTCTCCCTTTGCAACAATGCAGAAATGGCCTAGTTCATGTTTCTCCACAAACCTCCTCGTTTGTGGAACTATATAAACACCAGAGAGACATGTGTGGCAGGCTGAAACTTGGTGTTTTTCATGCTTTATGTCAAAATCAAATCAAAGGCAGGGGAGCACACTTAGTTTGGACATATTTTAAATTAAACAAGCATAAAATATTTGGCGAATTTCCCTTGCTTAATGCAGTATGAACCATTTTGGTATGCCACAGAAAATTTCCTATTTAATGAATGCAGCGATTAACTAAAGAGAAGGTCACACTATTCTTGCAGTCTTCATTAAGCATGGGACAGCCCTCGCTACTGCCATAACTTTGGCAAAGTCAATGTATGACATTAAGTGACTTGTTTGCAGCTGGGGCTGCACTGGGAGGTGAGAGGAAATATCCCTGTAGGATAGTAGGTTCTCCTGCAGAACCCAAATGAAGACGAGCCAATTTTTGCTATTATTTTCTGAGGGGAAAAAATAAATTCTGATAGACACAAACCAGAGGCAGACTAAAGGTTTCAGAAGGCAGCCTCTGGCGAATCCAACTGCAGCAGTTTAAGACATTAGCCTGCACAGCTGTCTGCCAGCCTTGGCTGTCCACATTGTTGGTCAGCCAGAATTTATAGCTCCTCTAATAAAGTCAGCAGAAAGAAATACATGCTTGTGCCTCAGCCACTACAGTTTGCAGCCCAGCGTATTAGGCTGCATTGCTGATGATTGGTGAGATCCCAGACTGTATATTGAAGGGGGAAACAACAGATAAGAACAGAACAAAATGTCTTCCTTGCTATGAAAGGCTTAGAAGAGACTTGAAATAAAAGAGGCTAAAGAACTAATAAAAAAAAAGGGCTAAAGAACTAATGAAAGATATTTATTCTACAGAGATTGATGCAGCATTCTTTGCTGTTGGAAAGGCTGTTTTGGCTATCTACTGCTCCCCATGGGGGCAGGGAGCTGTAGGTGCAAAAGATAAAGCCAGGTCTGCCAGAGTTATCAGTACTGCTCATGCTCCCACTAGCTCAGAGCCCACTGTAAAAGCAGGAGCATCCTCCACTGCCTAACTGGGTATCAGGAAGCCCTCCTGACCCTAATACCTGCACTACTGACACCATCCTCCCCTTCCAGAGCTCCCCTCCAGGAATGACATTACCTGAATGTATAAGCAGTCTATTTTTACAATTCCCAATGCAACCAGACCCTCTGCTCCTATGCAGAGCAGATTTCAGATGTAAAATGCAATGTGTTGAAAAAAATTAAGATAGGAAATTTAGAAGGGACAATAGGTTTTCTTTTTTGAAAAAGATTTAAGAAAACCCAGGAAATTCACATACCCAAAGCATTTATTAAAATATGTCCCTAGAGCCAGCTTTGACTTAAGCATGCCAAAAAATCACTGGTAGCCTTTGAATACTGAGAAAAAAACCTTAGAAGTATCATTGTGTATTGTAGATGTAAATGTCATGTACTGGATGTCCCACTTGCTTTGTTTAACACAGCTACATTAGACACTACCTGTACTAATGTGCAGGCTGTAGGAAATCTACCAAAACAATTTTAGAAATAGCATGTGATACTATAGCAACGTATTTAGCCACAGTTAATCAATGCAAGGTGCTGCAGGACATTTGGAAGTTTTGCAATTACTGAAAGTCTGATACTGTGCAATGAAAAGTTCAGGAACTCAACACAGTACTTTTCGAATTCCTGGTTTGTTTTGCAAAGAAAGCCAATCTTACTTTTCAGCTCCCCAGTAACTTGGCTTAGCTCAGTTTGAAATAACCTTAAAAATAAGCAAACAAACAAAGGCAAAAATACCCACTCAAAAACCCTCACTACCCAAAGAAGCCCCAAAAGTTCCTTACTGAATGTCTAACAGTGCTCCTAGAATAAAACTTGCAAAGCTCTTCCCAGTCCTTCCCTGCCAAACACCTAAGACTCTATGAGAGTGCAAGCACTTTCGGTCAGACTCAGGTAAGATACCAGCCCTACAAAGTTGTCTCACTAGGCTGAAGGATGTGTTGTCCTTCAGCCTATGGCAAAAGCAAGATACAGTAAATAATCTTAGCCTGTAATAAAAGATTTACTGCAATCACAACGCCCAAAAACTTCATCACAGCCTAAGCAAATCCAGTGGCTGGCTCTATGTTTCTCCTTGTATTTTAAGTGCTCCAGCACTTCTAATTTCTGAGCCACTTCAATGAAGCAACTCTGAAGGAAACAGTCCTCACAAAAGAGAGGCTAAGTATCTTACTGTGAACATGAATGTCTTCCACATTTGTGCTGCTCTTTAAGAGCTTGTCACTCATGAGGCCTTGACACCAATTCTCACTTACTAGGTGAACCACAACCCCCTTACCCATGCATGTATTACTTGCTCTTTCCCTTGGCAACCCTGACACTGTGAAACACATACATAAACACAGTCTAGTCCCAGCAGTGAACCTTTACACAAGAAGCTTTTAATGTTTCAGTCAGCAACATTAAGCCCAAGGTGTGCATGAAAATCAAGTCTCTTAAAAGGATTTTGTTTGTGGCTGCTTCCTTCTCCTTATTAGCAATGAATACACACTCTACAGTAAAGGTATCCCAACTGGTTGTGGAGCAGTTCCTGCTGAGGTGTTGCAGCTCACAGCTTCATCTTCCACGGTTAAAGCTGCCCCACATTCAGTTATCAGTGCACATTGTGCCATAAGCACTGCAGGACATCCTCCACGACCTGTTCAGTCATCCCTGTTGCATGATGGCACTCTTGGCCAAAGGCTGCTGCAGGCAGCCATGGCCACACTGCACTTCAGCTTTCCAAGCCCAATCCTCCAAGTCCTTTGTTACAGTAAAACACAATTGACTTTCACGAGCCTCACAGCCTCCAAAATGACAGGATGCCAGCACAGCCCTGCTATAAAGGATGCCATTCTTTCAGTCATGTCAATGTTTCAATTAAATCTTGTTCCTTCACCTTCTCATATATCATCAAACACACCAAGCAATAGTTTGTGAAACATATGCTTTACACCTCTGCATACTCCATGCATGGACTTCACCATGTTTCTTCATCTACATGAGTTTTGTATCTTCATCTGAGCCAAGACATTTTAATTCCTTTCCTCTCCACTTCCTTGTCGGAAACCATTCAACTGCAGAGAGATCAGACTATTCTAACACTAGGCCAGCAGCCAGCAGTATGCAGTGTGCCTGGCTTTTAACAGCTAAATCCTATAAAATATAATGATGCAAATATGGGCACTCCTCCCCGAGACATCCTAATGCTTTCAACAACCTCTTAGGAACACATAATGCTGCTGGATGGGACAGAGGCTGAAAGGGATTAATTTGGGACTCCTAGTACTTACTGTGCGAACACCTGCTAGCTAAACAAATACGCCTAGGAATGAAAGCTGAGATAGCTGTATGCACACTCTCCACTGCTGTATCAGATAGCTGTTTCCTGAAAGCAGGCATGAACTGCACCGCATTATCACCTAAATGTGGTCATGGGGTGGTTACTGCACTGAAAAGAGAGAGAAAAGACAGCAACACACACAGACCTCTTTTGGGGAAAAAAGGCCAACTTTATTGTACGGACAACCCGTATTTAAAGTGTGTTATGTGCAGCTAGGACAGGACAGTAGTTCATTGGACAATTGGGAAAAACATCCTTGGGACAGTACCTCAGGATGTATCCCATGGGAAAGACACCAGGTGTTAATCTTTATTATGAATTCCACTCCGTTTTTCACCATGTTATCACCCTGGGAGACTTCCTCCCTAACTGAAGCTGTAGTCAGCTTGTCAGCCTGGGAATGGACCTGAGAATCAGGAGAAATCCAGGCCTTGAAAGAATTTCCAAGCTGTAATTCCCTAGCTCTCTAAATGTGTGTGTCCACAATGGGGTAGAAAGCTCTCCTTTAAGAATCTTACACAGTGACACTGGACCAGGAAAATTCTACCAAAACAACCACCTTGAAGTACTTAGGCTCAGACCACAGTCATCGTTTAGGAAGCAAACTCCCCTGTTCTTTGTGAATGTCAGATACATCATCTGTCTTCAATGCTGGTCCAATACCACATGGGAAGTCTATGGGAAGCTGTGCAAGGGCTGCCAAGTAAGCCCATCCTCAGCTTTTGCCAACAACTGCAGTTGCTCCATGACTATCCTGCCCTGCACTGCATGAGTATGAGCAAGGACACAAAGCCCTTCTCACATAGAATTAAGCTTATGGATGCTTCTGCATCTACCCTTTAGTCATGGTACCTTGTGTCCTTGAGTACCTCACCTCGTGGCCTCTGGAATTTGCCTCTGCAATAAATGAACACTTGACAAGTTCCCCATTCCAGCATGGGACCATGGGCAAATGTCTTGTGGGGAGGTGGAAATCCCCCCTCACCTGTATGCTGCTGGAGGCTCTGAAGGTGAGATTTTATGTGAGAGGAACCATGGGGACAGATCACAGCTTCTCTGAAAAAGCATGAATGCTCTCCTGCATCCAAAAGAGCAGCCAGTAAAGGGCATCTGTCACAGGGGCTGCAGGGAATGTAATTGTGCAGAGAGGGAGGGCACCTCTTTTGCACTCCCTATGCTCTGTTTTCCAATGTTTTCTTTCATGCCTGTAAAAATAAAAAAAATAAAAACTGTGTTCACCCTCATCCCCAACATCCAGAGTTATGCTGGGGGCAGAGTTCAGTTTTCAGCTGCCTAAGGGCAGAAAAAAAAAGAAGAGGGAGCACAAAGACAAAGCAGCACAGGAGATGCTCACCTTTCTTCAGGACAGCTCACAGGCAGAACAACTCACATGCTCTGCAACCACTCCTTTAAATGCATGTCTGAAGGAAGTTTGGCTACAAGTCTAAAAATCACAGCCCTGTGAAACAGGGCTTTGTTGCCTCTTACCAGACTTTTATTAAAATTAGTTTCAAACTTGCAGCAGAGCACAGGGTGAAAGTATCACCCAGGAGTTGCAATTACCTCCTTTTACCTCTCATCATCGACAAAAAAAGACTTCCAACTAGCTTGCCCACAGAAAAAGTGCATGAGCTTACTTTATCTGAATGCCTCTGCTGCCCAGTAAAGGCTGCTGTGTAGGAAGATGCCTTAAAGCTATGAAAGCACAAACCTTCAGCCTTGCCTGTTTATTAGTCTTTCCAAGATGTGAACCAGAAAGGCCTGAGGTTCATAAGAAACATAGACAGCCTTCTACTTTCTCTCAGAGGAGAAAAAAATCCAACATCCCTACTTAAAGGCAAAGGTTATTAAAGACAAAGGGACACCGTGCTCAGGGCACTGCCTGGGGAGAACAGGAACCCCAGCAAGCTTCAGCTGAAGCTACCTGAGGACAGGTTGGCTGAAGTGCTGCAGTTCGGTCCCTTGCCTCCTACAGAACACAAGCTGTGCTGAACACACCTCCTGGCCCCCAGACCAGTCAAATATTACCTGTGGAGTCAAGAGGGTCAGAAAGCCTCCAAATATTGACCTTTAACTTAAGAGTTATTTTAGGAAACTCAAAACCAAGGCTTTAGCTGGCAACAACAGCACGTTTGTGTCCTAGGGGAGTACCCCCAGTGTGAAAACTTCACCATGTGCGTGTATAAACTCCCTAGTAGTAAATTAGGCTCAGAGTGGTTTTGCCTTTCTTCTTTTCACAATTTATATTGCCTAGTATTTATGGATTCCCAGTAACGAGCACATGGAAGTGCCCTGTCATCACAGAGTGAGGGAGCATTAACACACTGGTAAAGAGGATGCACAGCATGGAGACCCAGTACTGAGCAAGAGATCAGGAAACTCACCTTGTCAGGGGATGGCAAGAGGAGCTCAGACTGTTCAGTTTGCCAAAGACAAGACTGGGAGCAGTCCTTGTTCAGGACAGTTACAGCAGTGGGGAATAGACACACTGGACAAAAGACTTCTATTTAGTGGATTAAACGGAAGATTCAGCATCTGCAGATCAAGACTAGACAAATGCAAGCCAGAAATTAGGTGTAACAGCATGTGGGTAATTAACCACTGCAGCAACATACCAAACACAGTGGTATTTTCCATTTGAAGTAATTACTTAATCAAGACTAGATGTTTTTAAGACACATTGTAGAGTCCAGAGCAAATGGAATGAACTAAAAAAAAACCCTATATATATGGGCTGTATTATGTAAGAGGGCAGAACTAAAGCACAATAGCTCCTTCTGGTCTCACCATCTACTAATCTATGGGGAAAATTGCCCCTTTTAGTGTCAGTGGAGTTGGTAGACAGCCATATTTTTAGCAACAAGACATGCTGATGTTTACATGAAATAGTAATAATAATAATATG
The DNA here is from genome assembly GCF_052056855.1 of Sturnus vulgaris. Lineage (NCBI taxonomy): Eukaryota > Metazoa > Chordata > Aves > Passeriformes > Sturnidae > Sturnus > Sturnus vulgaris. The sequence goes on from NC_142244.1 coordinate 29,661,037, forward strand.
CTGTGTTACACCTACATCTCTAATCTGAAATTCTCCAATCCCCTTACCATCACTATGACAGCAAGCCTGACAACTCACTGGCTGCTAAATTATCATCCCACTTTCATCCAGCTTGTGCTTTTTCAGAGTAGCTAATCATCTGTTTATCATTTACACGGGAAACAGAACACTCAGGCTACCTGCCATTTTGCTTTTAAGCCTTTTGGTGAGAAAATGGTCACATGGGTACCCTGCAGAAGCTGTCAGGTAGAAAGCAGCTCAGCACACAGAACTGCCCAGCAGCTGTCTTACTTCAGATGCTCATCCCCAATACAAACTTTATAGCATTTGAAGACTGTATACAAACTTCCCTAGGAAAATTCTGCCAACAAAATACTTTTGAAGAGCAGAAGTCAGCAATTAAAGTGTTAATAAAAAAAGACAGATAAAAAGAAAGAATGCTTCCTAGTTGTTTCAACAAAATCTTCATATACAACAGATAGAAGAATAATTTCCATTAGTTTCCATGACAACCAATGGAAATCGCTAACCCATCTTCTCTCCCTTGTCAACCTCTGGCAGACCTGTCAGGGAAAGTAAGGGACTATGCCCTGTGTAAGGTTCTCTATTTAACCAGAACACTGGGAAGTCTGCATTATGTCAAGTGCTCCCCTTACAGCACAATTCTAGTTTTTTTCCTCTAAGATACTAGAGGATAGAAAGGTGCTTACTGCTTTCCTGCGAGAGCAAATGTGCAGAAGTGCAATCCCCTCTGAGACACTCCAGCTCTCTCACTTTTTCTCTCTGGCTTCATCAAAACATTCAACCACCACTTTTCCATCTGTGAGCCATTGGCTCACACCTTGAAGGTGGCCTATAGTAAGTACTTTTTGCACATCTTTACTGGCTGGCAAGAAATTGATGTATCACCCAGTAACTCTGGTCTACATTTTGTCTCCATTTTTCTTACTATTGTTATTGTTGCTGGCAAGGAAAATGACCCTCTGCAATGCCTGCTGCACCTTCTACATGAGAGCTTTTAAACTTTCCTTAACAGGAATGCATTCAGCTTCATAGACCCTGCTATGAGACACAGCACCATCATTATCCTTGTTTTATAGATGTGAGCACCACAGCTTAAAGGAACAAGGTGCCTTGCCCAAAGCCTACATACAAATCATGGCATGCTATGAGTGAGGATAAACTGGTCTGCAAAGAGTCTGTTTGCATTTTCTTGATGCCCACAGGCTCTGAAAGTGTTTGAACCACAGATGCTCAGAGCCTGCTGTAGTCCCTCCACCCTGCTAAAACCCCACAGCAAATAAGTATTAACCTGAAACAAAACCAAAACACCCAAACCTCAAATAGTTGTCTCTGTTTAATGCTGGTTTACTATGGACCTTGCATCTGCAGCCAGGATGGCCTAACTGACCCCAGCATCTGGATGTGTGCTGCTGCACTGCAGAAGAGCTTGGCAGTGATTTGCAAGGAGGTGTTAACATCCAGCTGTTCTCCCGTCTCTTTTGGTTTTCATGTGCACAAAGCCAGGAGTGGCCCAGGCACAGTGCTGGCACTGTGTGAGTTCAAGCTTTTCACATACCACGTGAGATTTAACACTCACTCAGCAAGACAGGAAATCCACAAATAATTCACACTGACTGCTAATTTTGCTATATCCTCCATTCTCTCATCCCAGGTCTGGGTTGCAGGAGTTACTGGCAAGTAACAGGACTGAGCACAGTGGCTCTGTGTGCATGGGTATGGGTGCATAAAAGATGTAAAAATCACATGTTGTGCCCCTTAATTAGCTATGGTTTGGCTCAGTTTCCTCCACGACACCCTCCTGGGGGACTGCACACAGCTCTAAGCGCAAAGAGGAAAAGACAAAGCACTGAGTTCAAAGCTGAGCAACAATAAGTTGTTCTACAAACTGCTTCCTGCAGATTCCTGTCTTGAGGCTGATGGCATTTAGTGGCTAGGAAGGTATGAACTACGATCATTGGGGAATTAAATTACTCATAAATTGCTTCTCTGGCCTGCAGTAGAAGCTGATCTCACACTCAAGCTTTTCCCTCTGGTAAGGCAATTAAGTACTGTACCACTGCACCTACTTTTACAAAACTTAGAGCAACATTATATCCTGTAGGAAATGAATACCTTTCACTAAACATGGCTGAAACTGGCTTTTTGGTTTAAAAGTTGTTTGAGATGTTTCAAAGGTAACACCAAACAGAGAATAAGATCACATACATCTCTGTTTCCTTTCCTGCATTGACAGGAGGAAGAGAGCTACAAGGAGATTAAAAGAGGCGTGCTAAGCACTGAGCTGAGGGGTCCCATGAACCAGTTATGTGTACAAGGTGAAGATAATGGCATGGGGGAGGCACTGATTGTCATTGAACATGGGAGTGCAATTAGGACCCTTGGGACAGAATGAAAAGATTAATGGTCTACTTGCTCACAGAAGAGGACTGTGAGAGGACTAACTCTGAGATATTTCAGAGCATGGTATCATTTTTCATAGAACAGGAAGGGAGCATCCTTATCGGGGATATGTAAAACAGGATTTGACAAGACACTACCAGCTATGGTTTGTAGAAGCAGCTACTAATCTCAGGGTATGCAGTGATACCTTGTAGAAAAAACAGTCTGTTTTTCTGAACAAGTAAAGAATAAAAAAGTACTCCATTCTTAACCTGCTCCTCCTTACCCTTGCACATCACCCTCCACAAAGAGGTCCAAGCCCCAGTCCTGGGGATTACAGAAAAAGACCTTTGTGAGAAACGGAGTCTCTGCTGCAACCCGACTTCTCCATCATCTATCCACAGGGCAACTGGAGAGGGAGAGCACTGCCTGAAGATTAGGCCTGACTCTATTCATGTGGCATTCATTGTCTTAGGACTGGAATACCCCAGAGCTTGCATCATGTGGAACAAACACACTGTCCTCAGACAGGAACACTGCAGCTCTTCTGCCAAGCTGAAGGCAATGCCTCTGACATGAATGCTTGGTCCCTTGCCACCTTAATCTTCCAGAGCTCTGGGTTTGAATGCACAAACTGCAGACCAGTTATCCCTGAGGAATTTTACTCACCCAGACAACTAAATGACCCAGACATTGCAAAAATTCCCCAATGAAATTGCTTCCTCCTATATATAGGAAACAAGACAACAATTTCAATCCCTCATACTTAAGCTTCCTCGAACATCAACATGAAAAAGAGGCCAAAACTGGGAGGGGAGAGGAAGTCCCAGAGAAGCAAGAAGTACATATGCAAGGAGTTGCATCATGCAGAAGAAAAGCTCTTGGCTTCAGGCTAAACTTACCGGTGCTTAAATGGCAATGCTCTAGCATGGAGGGGCACCTTCCCAGGAACAGTCCTCCAGATGGATTCATTGTTGGGAAAACAACAGGCTCTGCTGTCAAAACCATCCCTGGACAACACAGTACTGGAGGCCAACTTATCAGCTGGCCAGTGCCTGCCAAAGCCCATCCTGGTGGAAGGATGGAAATTTCTTATTCTGCCTCTCTGACACTCAAGCCTCAAAATATCTCACCATAGCAGCAGGGTGACAAGGAAAAGGCAGACAAGGATAGCATTTCTGATGGCAGAAAATACACACAGGCCCTGGGTTCCTTCATTAGGACAAGGTTCACCAGTACATCTCTCCATCAGAGGCAGGTACCTTTGCCAGTCCACTCCTGTCATCCCACTCTTGCTTCCCCTTTATCAAAGACTAACATCCTCTGCTCCCCTCCTATGACTAGGAAGACTTAAGACCCTTTCAGGCTTGAGCCATACTACTGCCATGGGTACTCCCATGCAAGTCTTTCTACGACCTCCCTAGGTCTCCTCACAGATAGAAAACTAAAGATTTTGTTTCTGGATACAAAACAATCTTCAAATCACTGTTTCTTGAAAACTTTCATTGTTGGAAAAAAGCTGATTAAGCACTGAAAGCTCCACCAGCATTCATATTCCCAATGTCTCTTGATCCTATCTCAGGACTCTAAGCAAGAAGCAGGGATGGGATCAGAAGGAACATGTACTGGCTAGGGACAACCAGCACTGGATAACAAATAGCTGTCCAAACAGCCCTTCTATGCTTGGAGCATAAGGTGTGCAAATCCTCTTCTCCTGCAAATGAAACACAGTGGGTCTGTCATGGTGTTTTTATCTGTTGCTTTCCATTGTTCCTTCAAGTTGGTTTGCTGCTCTTTGCAGTGCAAAGAGGAAGGAGTAAGGAGAAAGAACAAGAAAAGCTGGGTTCTATGGGGTCTATTACACAGCATTAAGGTATTTTGAGAAAGTGGTTAAAGGTCCATCTCTGGGACAACAGTTGGGAGGGTACAGCCAAGGAAAACGCTGTTTAGTTGTCAAACAGTGGAAATACGGGATTCACTTCCAGCTGAAGTTAACAAGATACTAAACTCATCCCCAGTCATCCACCCCAAATCCTTTGCTCTTTCCAATATATTTGTCCAAGAGGAGCCTCCAATTTGTTTCTAACTTATAGACCTCCTGATGCACTCCAAATAAGGTGCAGATGTTTGCAAGAAATCCCACATTTGCAGATTGAAGCATGGATTTGCTTTCCTTCAACTCTTACAGCCAGCCTTCTTCTAAACCACTGCCCCAAGCCAAAACCAAGAAGTACACTGTAATAAGTGACAAAACTGCAGCACAGTAGTAAAATTTCACAGCAACTTATATGAACTTCTCTTCTGAGTAGCTAGTTTACAAGGCAGAGAAGGGACAGCCACTCATTACTGCTACTTGGCGTCCTCAGCCCAGATCAATACTGAATCACACTCGAAAAATAGTAGCAAGAAAATGCCACACAGGCGTTGCTCGTGCTACAGTTATCGGTGCTTTAATGGAGCATTGAAGCTTCCAGACTTATCTGCCATTTTTAAAAATTTACTGCCAAGGACTGGCAATCAGAATCGCACAGTTGACAGCAAATACACCCTGTTCTAACCAGCTTACACCTAACTGTAGACAGCTGTGGCAAAACCTACAACCCCTGGTAAAGTCCACATGTGTATAACCCCTTGTCTACGCACCCAGATGCAGCTGCAGAAAGAAGTATACTTCACAGCACAACAGCAGGCTGCTCTTTTTGCTTGCTAAACTCAGAGACAACACTGTGAGAGATAAATCTCTCCAAGGAAATGATGGTTATTCACAGATTAGTATAGCTATCACAGTAGAGCAGAAGCCAACCTCCCTGCAAAGACAGATGCAACCCAGGTAAACAAGGCATTTCTGGGAACCAATCTCAAATCTCATCTAACTCACAGGATACGTGGCAGAAACACAGCCTGGTTAATGGGAGTCTCATCAGTCTGGAAAGAGACATCTGGCTGAGATTTGTGACAAACTCTCTTCTGTACAAAGAGAAGCACTCCCCAGCTCATGTAGCACCACACAAGAAAGATCAAAGGTGCCCCAAAGCCTCCCGATGGGTAAGCAGCTGTACCAATAACAGCAGCTGGAAAACGTAACAGGAGACTCAGTCAGTCGCTTCCTCCTGCGCTGGGAGCAGAGCTGCGTCCTCGACAGCCCCCAGCAGCAGCCTCCTGTTAATTACCGGCAAGGAATTTGCACTCTGGCAGATAAAGTCATTCACTCAGCCACTTGCTAGTTTGCACAAAGCAGCTCAGCTCTGACAGCAGCTCCATCTGAGAAGCAACATTTGGGTGCCACGCATATGTAAGTGCTACAAGACATCATGTCTGCTGCAGAGCTTGTGCCACACATGCTGCTCTGTAGCTCAGAGGTTACAGCCCCTTCAGAAAAACCGGGGAAATTGTTTAAACACTCCTACACGAGGCATTTGGCCAGTGAGTTCAGCACAATGAGATGCCTTGGACAGAACCACTTGGTCCATCTCCCAGACTCCAGTTCCTGGGACATCTGCAGCACAACAGCTGCCTGGTGGCACAGCACGCACCTTAAAAATAGGCTTTGCACAGACAAACCTTTGCTGTGCTCCCAGGGAAGAATTGCTTCTTCCCTGCTTCCCATTTAAAAGGTGCTTATTGTCTTGAGATGCAACTCCAGCAATGCCTGGTCTGGCTCTCAGGGGAAGGATTTCAAGGAGGAAGATACCTATCATTCCAAAACCAGACGAGGAGAAAAAATGGATGCGATCTTTCCTTCCACTGAAGATATGCTTGCTAGACTAGACCTGGGAAGACACTTTTATTAAATTATTTTATGAATGTGTTACTGTTGGGTTTTAAAGCCAGCGCATATTAAAAACAGCCTGAGTAATCCACATGATTGGCACCATGCTGCATTTTCTGTCCGCTCTCCTAGCTAAATTATCAGTGAAAGCAGGACTGAACTATTCATAAAGTCTCTATCACTTAATTTCAAAAGACAAACTTCTTAAATGGCTTCAGGGCCAAATACAGCTATGTGATTACATAAGGATCTCAACTGAAATTTAATCAGCTTCATTTATTAAGACATTGGTGTTTAGGTTTTTAGGTTTAGGTGTATTGCAAAAACATGGGAAAAGTTTGACCAAGTTTGGCAAGCTCCTGATGCTGGCCACACTGTGTGAACACCCAGTGGGAGGAAGTATACCAAGTCCTGTGAAGACCATGTGAATTCCCAGCTCCATATTCCCTGGTGCACACAAGTACTCTGCTGGCAAAGAGCACAAGTCTTGGAAAGGGTGAAGAGTTGCTCTCCTTACATGAAAAAGCAGCCAAGTCAGATCAAGAGGAAGCATTCAGGTAAGTTAAGCAAACAGAAACCTCTGCCTTTTCTCTCCCCCTTAACATCCCTTTTCAGCTTTTCATATAGAAAAACTACACTGAGGGAAACAGGCCAGGTGAAAAAAAAAAATCTTCACAAGGTTACAACAGATGTAGATACTGCAAACACCATGCTTTTAGAAAAGCCTCTAGATATTTGTCACCACTGTGTTGCTCAGGGGTTATAGCACCTCAGATATGTCTGTACCTCTCACAAAAGGGGAGCTGCTGGCCTTCCTCTGCTTGCCCTTTTTAGCCAAAATGAGACAAGTCAGATTAAACCATTTACACATAACTCTTTCCAAAGGCTGGCCAGAAATGGGTTCAGGATAGTTCAGAAGAACAGCTACAGGCCCCAGAGATTATTCTGAATGGCCAGAAAATTTACAAGGAACAGAAGGCAGGCCAGGTCAGAGACCTCTCCTCTTGGCAAGGCTGGATTCAAGAAAGGACTTGTGTATCCACAGCTCACACCAATATACTCATGCTGGTGTAAACCTCTTTGCTAACATCTAAAATTCATGGTGAAAATAACTTTCTCAAAGATTTTGAATGAGGTTTAAGTGAAAATGAAAACAAGAAAACCCCTCACTCTTACTTTGAAACAAGTATCCTGGTGCGACATGGAATGATGCCGGTATGGAAGTGGTCCCACACACCACCCTTTAGACCTCAATGGACAGAGTCAAATAGCAACTGGACTCCTCTCCAGTGTTTACTAGGTAAGTTGCTCCAGCAGGATGTGAACAACTGATTGACTTTTAATACATTTAATAGACATTTCAAGCCTCTCCCTTTTCCTCTATCATGATGGATGCTTCACAGAAATCACTCCATATGCTTTGGGAGCCCCAGCTGACAATATGAGTAACTTCACGTCTGTAGCATTCCTGTTAATATGAGTGAACAGCCACATCATTGAGTCCAACCCAGGAAGAAAGAGATAAAAGGGGATGTCTGAAGCTGGTGGCTGGCCTCCTTCCGAGGAGTACAGTTCACCGTCTATGGCTCTTGTGACTATTACTGAACCAGGCCAAGAAAAGCTCCCAAGTTCTGGCATGCCTCAGATTTTCCAGTCTGCATGAAGTTATGCCAGGAACATTTACTGAAGCAATTTCTTTCTTTCTTTCTTTCAAGACTCTAATTATGCACCTAACAATGTTGTAGAAACAAATGTTTTACAAGAACCCCAGTACAACCCAGATACATTTTCCTAACAAAAGGATTAGAAGCTTAAGGCTCAGTGTTAATACTCCAAATGTACCAAAACGGACAAAGTGCAAGCTGCAGCAGAAACAGAAGGCATAGAGAGGGTTATCGCTTCCAAAATCTGGAAAGGGAAAACCACACAGGAAAATGCCACGCTAATCTTACTGAATGCCAGTGATGCAGTAGAATAGTAACATGAAACATTTAGAAGTGGGCAACCATCAAAGCTGTCTCTGAATTACAAGCAGCTCACCTTCAAGCACAGTCCACCCCCTAGAAAATGAGGTCTAAATATCCCAGAGGGTGGGATGCTACCCGTGACTGAACTGACATTCACTGCTAGGCAGCTACTAGCAAAGAGGAATCAAACTAAACCCCAAAACAAAAGTTACCCGAAGTGTCCATTTTCCCTGAAACCAGACCCAGACCTCAGTCAGTCTCAAGTTTTGCTGAACTTAGACTGGAATCAAACCAAAACATTCACTGGTTTGACACTTGGACCGTTATCTCTGAAGCCAGTCATAATAATAATTCATTTATTCACTCTAGAATGAACTGGCCTTTAAAACCAAGTTCTGAACGTGATGGCTGTACATTTCTTCTTACTTTCAGTTTGCAGGTGAGACACAGAGACATGAAAGTACTTACATCTGGGAAGCTATCCAGGTACTACATATTACAGAACATTAGGCAGAAAGCAGGATTTAGCACTTCGACAATGTTAGTGACACCAATGAAATCACAAATACAGGGCCAAACATATTTTGGCTGTTTCTGTGGATTACTGATCCCAGAAGGTTTTACTCAGACCAGTGTCATCATTATTTAGCTGTTATTATAATTTTTCTTACGGATGCTGTGCAGCTCCTTCCAACAGAGGTGTTGGTGTATATTAACCAGAACAGATTAAGATTTATTTAGGGTTCCTAAGAGTAAACATGATCTGGCTTATTCAGAACAGTGCTGGAGAGGATGCATGGAAACGTTCACTACACAAGTATGTCACGCTTTGGGAAGAACGTGCATTACAATATTATCATGTACAGGCAGATGTGAAATGCTGGTCCACACTACAACTCAGTCCCATTCCCCTTGGTTTTCATGACAGCAACGACCAGAGTTCAACAGTGTTGGCCAACAACCACCTTGTCTAACTTCTGCTCCTCACCTGGCCATTGCAGGGAATTCACAAAGAGCTTTGCTCAGGGAAAGAGAGCAACAGCGAAGGGCTCCATCCTAAACCCCACTCTTTACCATAACCCGGGCAGCACAGTTCCACAGATGGGAGGCAGAAAAAGAGGGAACCAGACGTGTTTACGCTTTTTTTTTTTTTTCATGGAGCCAAACTGCGATGCTCTAGGGTGGGTCTCGCCATCTGGGAGAAATATGGAGGGAGAAAAAAAAAGCAAGGAGAGAGGACGAGCTGCCCCTCGAGCGGGACCGCTTTCCTCCGAAGGCAGGCTCGGCCTCCCTTCCCAGCCCAGCTTTAGTTCATTTTCCTCAAATCACTTCCACATTTACCCTGCCGTAATTACCAAATATTTTGTTTCTGACTTCACTTTTTAGGGAGGCCGCCGCACCCGGCAATGCAGGCACCGTTTGTTTTCTGTCAACAGAGCTGGGGGGGGTTGCAGCTTTCAAACGTTTTCAATGTCATTGCAGTGAAAGAAAGGAAGAAAAGAAGAGCGAGGGAGAGAGAGAGGGAGGGACGGAGGAAAGGAAGGAGGGAGAAAAGGGGGCTGCCCCCGGGAGCCCGTCCCGGCGGCGGGATGCAGGGGTCCAGCCCCGGCGGGGACACAGCCCCTCGCCCCCACCGAGGCGCCCGTCGGCCCCACAACTTCCCTCTCCGCCCCTGCTGCCACTTTCCCCGGTCCTGGCTGCTCCCCTGCGGGCTCCGCGGCGTCCCCGCTGTCCCCACCCCGTCCCATCCCGCTCCCCGTCCGGCCGCCGGGGCCCCGCGCCTACCTCGGCTCGCAGGCGGGCGGCGGCCAGCAGGGCGCAGAGCAACGGGAGAGTTTTCCAGATCTGCAAAAGAGGGAGCGGGGAGGCGGTGAGCGCGGGCCGGGCCGGGGCCGGCGGGGTGGCCGCCGCCGCCGCCGAACTTCCCGCCCGGCGACCCCTCTCACCATACTGCGGGAGGCACCGGCGGGGCAGGAGGAGTTGCGGAGGCGCCTTCCCCAGCTCCGGCTCGCTCGTGAAGGAAAGGGGAGGGCTGCCCCTCGCCCCGACCCACCAGTCCGCGGCTCCACCCCCGGCCTGGCCCGACTCCCGCCCCGGGGCCGACTCCTCCCCGGCCCCCGCCCGCTCCTCACCGCCCCTCGGCGGTGCCCCCGTCCCTCCCGGGACCGACTCCTCCCCGGCCCCCGCCCGCTCTCCGCCGCCCCTCGGCAGTGCCCGTGTCCCTCCCGCCGCCGGCCTCTCGGCGTCCCACGGCGACCTCGGCGGCCTTTGAAGGCAGCCGGAGGCTGAGGAGCGTCCAGGGGACTCTGTTACCGCTCCACACCGCCCGGCTCCACACCCCGCTGATCAGAACTCGGGTCCGGGGAGTGTCCCCAAGTCCTGCCCCGGTGGGGGTGCAGGAGGAGTGGCGACAGCCGTAGCGGGGCGGGGATGCCCGCCAGCCAGGCCAAGAGCATCCCGCCGAAGAGTCGCAGCTGCCCCCCCCCCCCCCCCCCCCCCATTGCCACAAAAATGGGAAACTGGGGAAAATGGAGCACGAGGTGGCTTCTCCACAGGCGGGATTCACTCACCGACTCTACCTACTGTTCCCCCAGGCTCCAGCCCTGAGGCCACTGAAGTGCTGGCCACAGCTACAGGTATCACTCATGTCGGGATGTGGGCAAGTTTAAAAATAAGGGTTTAGACCCATATATGTTAGGATCCAAATGTTCTCTGAGCAAAACAGGCAGCCAGGGCTTCATGCCAGGCACAGGGGCTGAAAATCCCACCTGAAATCCTCATTTGTGTATAAATACTGGTGATCTTCTTGTTTTATCTCGTAATCTCTGAATTTCAGTAGCCTCCAGTAGCTAGAAGGAAAGATATGACAATGCAAAAAGACCCATTGCCTTGGGCACATATAGAAATCTGTCATAGCAAGCAACACTATGACACCAGTTGTCAAAGGCATTTTCTTGAGTTTTGAGGTTTGTTGTAACCAAAAATGGCACCCTGGCTTTAAAATACCATCTCACCCTGACCAAGCATGCCCATAAACTGTCTTCTTTTCCTGCTTTCTTCTGTGCCCTCAATGCAGGCAGACATCAAGGGAGATGCTGGCATGTGTACCTTCATTCACAAAGACCAAAGAGCATTCCCGAATCCTGCTGCAAGGATAAAACTCTGGGAGGAGTTACCTTAGATCCACCTCTGGTCTGTTCATGGCAGCTGTGCCATTTTTCTCTGCTTCCTCAGGTTCTGCTTTCTTACTCAGCTTTGGTTTTAGGACTACTGTTACTAATTTTGCATTTATAAAGCATCCTCCCCAGCAAGTTCTGTTTCTGCCTGTGAATGGTACTAGTCTATAAGTCCATCCTGAAGAGATGTCTAATTATTTCACTGTTGATGCTGAGCAATGTGGTTTTCATTGCTTGGTTTCGGTTTTTTAAAACTCACCTTTCATGATGTACCTCTTTGTTTTGGAGTTATTGATTGCCCTGCCTCATGATACAGCACAGGCATAGTTATGGCTTAAATCAGCTCTCCTCTACTTTGCAGAAGCTCACCCTGAGTCACCCTGAAGTGAGTGACACAGTAAGAAAAAACCTAATGGCAAATGAAAAATACATTTTAAAAGATTCATCCATTTCTGTGTCCTTGATACTCAGCTCTGTGCAAGCTGTGTTACATGAGGAGGCTCTCTATTTCCAGAGAGTAAAAGTGACTCATATCAGCCTTCAGAACAGAGCACTAGCAGGGGTCTCCCAGTGCCCTCATTCCCTTCCTGATACCATGGGCAGCCTCCTCAAGTAGGTGTGATTAGGCACTGTACTGGATTATGTAGGTCACCAAAAGCATGGGTCCTTCTTCTGTGTACTCAAAGGACTAAATATGGAACAGAAAGTAAAGGATTAAATCTCCCGTTCTGTGTTGACATTGAGGTACATGAAAATGTGTTTCGTCAAGTTAGTTTCTATCATGTGGAAACGGGTGGAAGGAAAAATCTTTGCTCTTTTGTGATGGACCCAAAACATGCAGCTTGAATCAGAAGCACTAGAATAAGGGGAAAGCAAATACATTTACATTTGTGTTTTCAAGCTGTGGCCATAATGGATAAGGTAATTCATAATTTCTAGCTACACAACCAAAGTATCATAAAAATGCTTTCAGCTAAAAGCTTTAATTATAAGGGTGAACGATGTTTGCCTGAAATTTTGAAGGCTTCAGTGCTCTGGTGGGCCAAAGAAATTGGGAATCATTGCTCTACAGAGAAGATGTTCTATTACATATGCCAGTATTTCATTTCTGCTGATGCTTACTTTCCAATCACTGATATTTCTAAAACAAACATTTTGTTATACATATGAGATTGCAAATTTTGAGATACATACTTATCCCCAAGTGGCTGCACAACTGAAATTCAGTAACAAGTTGTTCGTCAAGGCAAGCCTGGACACATGCAAGTATACATCTCATGGGTGGATACATTGTACTGTGTTTAATAAAACGCAAGCTTTAACAGAAGCTTTCTCCATTCTTGGGGCACTGTCAAGATCACTCCCCTGGATCTTTGGCGCCTCATGAGGATTGCTCTAAAAACTCAGCCTCTCCCTTATTACAGCATGTGCACACATATACACTCAAAATGATACTGTAAGCCTTGTTTCCCAGGGAAATGAGGCTAAACACACCAAAATTTACTTCTTAAACCCTCACCCAACCCTTGGGCTGTATCATGATATCACCCTCTCCACATTACCTCACTCCTATCCACCACCCACATCCTTCCTGCCTCCCCATTTCCCCTGCCATATGAAACATCTGTCCTAAGGGATGGGGTTGTGCTCACACTGCTGTGATGATGAAGTCAGCGATTTTCCTGCCTGCACTGTGTTTTAGGTTACAGTTCACAAAACCAAGTTGTTTGGCAGGTGGCCTTCATGACAGGACTATAGTTGCCTGCGTGACAGGATAACAGTCTGTCTCACTGAAGAGTGGGAAATTTGCAGCAGCATTATTTGGTGGAATTAAGAAGCTAAGTATTATTTTTGAGTGGCAAACCTGTTAAGGTTGTAGTTGAGAAGGCTCAGCTTGTGTGGCACTGGAGATATCTGTCTTGTCTTGAGCTATGTGAGCAGTGACTCCTCATTGACCAGACTTCTGGCACCTGAGGAAGAGCCAAAGGATGCCTGGGTTTTCACAGCAGACATAGGCCAAGACTGCAAGACATGAGAGGAAAGCCTGGGACAGGGTTATAACCTTGAATATGTGGACATCAGACCCAAATGAGCTCTAGGAGGACCACAAGGCCAGTGTGAGGGTCCGCAGAACTCTAATACATGGATCACATGGACACCTCAACACCTTCTTTGAGAACTCAGGCCTGCAGCAGCCTTCTCCAGGTGTCCCCCTGATGTGGCAGTGCTGACTTGAGTCCGTAACTACTTTTATGGAGTTTGGTTATTTTGCAGGTTGCAATTTATTAAATACAGGTTTGGGGGTTTTTTCTGTTCTTCTTACTTTGTTTTTTGCTTCATTCCCTTGCTCTTGTAATTTTCTTTTTTGTTGTGGTTTCCTCATTTCTTGCTCCTGCTCTAGCTGCAGTATTTGTACTAATCATTATTCCTTAAAGCTCTGTTTCAGACCTGATGTAATAAAGTGCTATACCTTCTCCTCTTTTTCTTCCCTAGTAGATGTCTTTGTTTTGCAGGTAGTGCTGGGGACATTGCTGACCAAAAGGCACACAAGTCTGGCACTAGCAGGCTATGCGGTTTGCATAAAATGCATTCTCTAATGATTAACATATTTGATAGTCTTTTGGATATTCCATTAGCTAGAGCAGCAAAATGTCTAAATACTTTGACAACTTGTCTCTTAAACTTTATCCTTGGTATCCCATATTCAAGGTGAGCTTTTCTAATTTCAGACAAGCTCCCAAAGGCAGCATTTCCTCACAGAATACATCCAGCACAGCACCCAGGTGTGATAACCGAGGTAAGCTACGCCCATCAGGAGTGGGCACAGAGCTGCACCCACGTCCAGTCAATGTAACCATATCCTCTCTGCATTTTCCACAGCCTGACCAAACCTAACTTGATATTCATAGTACCTCATAATCTTGAACTACACTCGGATCCAAATCATGGTGTAAGAAAGAAAAATCAGTCTCAAAGCCTCAGTGTGGAAACAGTCAATCTATCCTCAGCAGTGTGGCATGCTTCTATCTCAGCATGTTCCTCATGCCGATTCACTCCACTGCTGCCAGGCTAGGATGCAGCATAGATAAATTAAATACTTTTGGTTTTGACTCTGCTCCTGCACGTGCCCTTAGAGGCTGAGGGCAAAAGGCTTGTTCAGCCTGGAGAAGAGATCCTGTTTGGACCAGGAGGAGAGAATGAGGTCTCTTTCAACCTGAATTTTTCAATGAACTTGTTTGGTCTTTAAGTTTGGCACAATCTTCAAACTAAAAGAACTCTCACAAAAGTCCTACCTATCCAAAAGCAGTTTAATACCATTTGCTGAAAGTGCTCCCTAGGATGCTGCTTGTCCATGGCCAAACAGTTCAGAACTGCCAGGTCCACTAGCTGTGATCTGGAGATATGGGCCTGTGAGAATTACTGTGATTCTTTATGTACAAAGAACATGTCTCATGCATCCAGAGCAACAGTTGGCATGAAGAAAACAGTGTTCCCAAGCAATCCAATATCACTGACAAGGCTGCCCCCCAGCCTGATGGAGAGTAAGAGATATCCCAGCTGCCAGATGTGTGCTTCCACCATTGTGTAGATGATGGCTGGTCGCAGAGATTGGCTCATAGAGACTGCCTGGCACATCTATCCTGGTGCAGAGGAGGTGTGGCTTATCACTTAGATGAGCAAAACCATAATTTTATCCAAATGAGGCAGTCACTAGCAAGATATCTGTACCCACAGTTATTTTGTGGTGTCCTACCCTATGTGCTACTGCCTCAGTTTGTTAGATTTAAATCTGACCCCAAAAGCCCTTCAGAAACAGATGGATAATGCAACAGGCAAATGCAGAAACCTAGAAAATTAAGTCTTGGGACTGGTATCAAGGTAAGGTGAGTTGTCCATTATATAGGCAGCTGAATGGGCCCATCTGATTCATAATATGGATTTCCTCATGTGTAATGCTACATCACAAAGCAGGATGCAGATATGCAGTGCCATGAAGAAACACTGCAAGGCAGAGTCCTAGCTTGACTCCACACCTGCTAATGTCACATGCACTTCACTGCACAAACTGTTACATATTATACTATTCTTCAAAAGTGAGGAAATAAACATCTCTACTTTCCACTTCTCCTTCCCCATTATTTCCTTCATTTTGCAGACACATTTACTGAGGAGTAGCTAAGGTCATTTCTGTCAGAGCATAGAGTCAAAACTAGGACTCTTCTGTGGCTGGATGAAATTTCAGCTACTTTGTCTTTCTGAATCATTGAGTTACAAAGATGTACTCAGCCCTGCCATATTCCATACAATAATCCAGGCATCCTATCCCCAAGACTACTGTGTGGAGTGAGCAGTTATCTGCCACCAGCAAATCCTGATTCATACAATTAAGAGCACTTTCTCCATTAGCTGAAACAGTAGGGGGTTTGTGCTCATGAATGTAGCAGGAACTCAACCCAGGATGTCTTGAGCTGAGGGACAGACCTTTATAATCTGTCGGTTATATCTCAACAAAATACAAGTTTTCCACATGCCACTTACTTGTCTCACCTCTCAGTTGCTGCTGTCACACAGGGGCAAGCTTAACATTTGAATGAAATATCCAGAAAAAATACCAGGTGGTGTGCTGGCACCTGCCATTCTCCTATAAAGAAGCAGGCACTCTCTCTTCAGCAGCCAAAGCTCATCATTTATGGCTTGGCTGTGGGACCTACAGATCCTGGCTACCAAGTCAGAGCACCAAGTGCTGGTAGAGCCAGTGAGGATTTCAAGGATTAATATGAATGTCACAGGAGGTGCTAGGGTGTGTGCAGCCAGCCCCTTCTTGAGAAGGGCAAGGACACAGACCTAATGAACCTACTGACTTGTGGGAAGATTTTGTGTAGAGGCTTTTGTGCACCTCGACACCACACAATCCATCTATGAGATATGGAACCTCAGAGACACTGAAGTGACCCTCCACTGAGCAGCTCTGTCTAAGGTTGTCTCCTAATCTGCATAATCTGTCCTCAGCTGTGTGATAGTAGAAACTGAGTGTACCCCAAGATGCCACCAATCCATTCAGACAATTGCCACAGCAGCAGATCCTGTCTCTCAGCAATGCTACAGGATTGTCAGAGTACATCTCAAACTGAGATCTTGTAACTCCCTTCTCCTTACCCTTCCATTATACATATACAAAAACCTCATGGGCTGTGCCAGTCTCTTCTATAGTCCAGAGGACAGAGGTTCTTGGGCTCTCCCACCTACTCTGAATAATTTTGCTATTCTCATCCTCTAAGGATGGGCAACCTGCTAGCATAGAACATGATCACACACATATAGATATCTGTCCCAGCCCGTGGCAGAGCCTGGGATACTTGCTAGAAGGCATTCAGGAATTTGCTGCCCAAAATGCACTTGAGCTATGTGAGTAGTGCCTGGGTCAGTGGGGGCTGGGTGTGGAACAGCAGCTCTGTGAGTCACCAG
Source organism: Sturnus vulgaris (assembly GCF_052056855.1). Lineage (NCBI taxonomy): Eukaryota > Metazoa > Chordata > Aves > Passeriformes > Sturnidae > Sturnus > Sturnus vulgaris. The sequence goes on from NC_142244.1 coordinate 29,677,818, forward strand.
GGGTCTGTGAGATCTGAAGGAAAGATTGACACAGCCTTTTTTAAGTACAGACTGTTGCAACATTCTGTACAAAGATTCAGGATGTCTGTTCTGATGGTGTATATGAGAAAGTCTGGGAGTTGGCCATGTAAATTTGACCTAAAACGTAAACACGAGTTCAGAGACTCTTATAAAATGAAAAAAATATTCTACTAAGCAAGAAAATGTGCAATGTGTTAGTAAACACAGTTCACCCTAGAGATTAGCTCTTGTCATTGCTTATTTCATAGCAATGCTATGAAATCATATATTCCCCTCCCAGCCCTGGGATAGACAGTGGAAACCAATGGGTTTTAGTCTTCCTTCATACAGAGGAGCAATGCCTGTCTTTAACCAGAGCTATCATTCTCTAGGAGATGCTAAGCACCCTCAGCCCACTACAGGGGCTGGCAAGAGCAGTTGCTGAGTGCCTGAAAACATGCTTGTTGCATTATGTGTTAAGTATGGAGAAAGTGACTGACCTTAGACATCCATATTTGAACATGTTGGCCATTAATTGCTGCAGCCTAGCTGACCCACTGGGTCAGGATTTATGCCAAACCTTTTACGTGTAAGAAGAGGATAAATAGCTGTAAACAAAGCCAATCCAAAGGAAAAGGTCACTGCTTTCAACGAGTGTGAGACAAAGCTTTTGAATTGGAAATCTTAGTGATAGGAGGCAAAGAGGATAAGAAATTGTGATCACAAACCAAATGAGTTGTCTCAGGAGAATGGAAACTGAGAGAGCTGGATGGGCAAGCTCAAATGACATACTCCTTTGGGCCAGTGCAGCACTGCAGTGACCACTGAACTTTGTTGGAAAGCAAGGCAAAGGAGATGAGAGACACCTTTCTTGGCAGAACAACAGAGTGAAGGAGATGGGCAAAGCAAGCCATAAACAAAAAGGAAGGATGAAAGCACCATTGGAGGGCTTGGAAAGAAGGACAGGTTCCAGATGAATGGCACAGATTTGGAGGGGCCTCCTGGCTCTGAAAGGCTGAGGGAGGGGATAAATTCGTGGTGGAAGTGTGACATCTTCCCAAATCCCATCTGACATCCAACACTCACAAGTTAATTGACTTTAACAGTAGCACAATCCTACCTTTAGAAAAGGAGTGTGTTCATTGGATCTGAACTTCTGACTCTTTAAAAATATCTATATCCATGACTTCCCACAGCAAAGAGGTACAGCTGTTTAACACAGCATTGGTAGAGACCAAAACGCTGAATAAAATCTGTCTGCTGAACCCAGATCTCCAGTATCTTTTACAAGCTTGCTTCTATCTTCCTTTAGCGAGGTCATCTGCTCCAAACAAAACAACTGGCTTGGCAGTTTTGGCTCCTGTGGGTACCTATCCCAATTTACAGGCCAGGTGACATAGACAGGTCTGGATGGAGCCATGCTTTGTAACTCTGTGCCCATGCAAATCTGTATGTGATGCACACAACATCTGTCCAGATGCTCTGAGGCAGGGCTTTTAGAGGCCTTTTCCATCATCCCACTCCACAGGAAATGCAAACCTGGGAATGGCATGGCTCTGAGTTAGCATGGAGCCTGGAAATGACAAATTAACATAAGCTGCGAGTTTACATACTTTTCGCAGCCACTTATGGCCTGTCTGAGTTTAAATAAAAGCCATGGTTCCTGGAAAATTTGGGCCTGTCTGTCAGTGAGGCATTCCAGAGAAAACATCACGTGCTCATTTAATGAAGTGAAATAAGATCTTTGTTCTGCATGCTTTCCCTCCGCCCCCTCCCCCCCCTTTTTTTGAATGAGGCAGTTTTGTCCAAGGATTACAAGCCAATGTTCCAATCCCTCACAGACGTTTTCCATTATCAGGGCTGCCTCTTGTCCTTCAAATCATTTTCCACAGGACTCCTGTAACTGGGGCTGGGAAACTAAGCCAAAAGCTCAGAAGAAAGGACCCTATTCCAGGCTGCTGACAGACTGAAAAATGCTTTAGGGTGTTGCTGGGACCACCCAGACTGCAGCATCCTCAGCAGGGGAGCAGCTGAAAAAGATGCTAGTGGTGGGAGGAGACTCACTGTACTGTACAGGCATTTAAACAGCTTGGTATATTAACTCTGATGAGGTATAATCACATTGTGTGGAACTGACTATTGGGACTGGTGGTAGACAACAGTGACTGATGATTAATTACACAGGGTATGGTACAAAGGGCCTTTGTGTTGCCACCCCCCCCCCCACCCCCGAGACTTACTCATATATTGTGAGCTGCCTCTGTCTGGGAGTCAAATTGCCCCTGCTACAGAAAACTAACCAACAGGTTTGGAGGAAGGGAGGGGAAACTCAAGGGAGGTTTTCTGTTTGGATGCTTCTTACCACCACCCCCCTCAAAACATCTTGCTGGGGATCTGGGGATCCCACATGTATGGAGCTGGGCCACCTACTTACTGCACAGAGCCAAGCAACTTCCTTCCTGCAAACAGAAATCAGCTACAGGAGCATCAGGATCTGCTCTGCAGATTCCTTATTCCATTGAATTCAGCTGCAGAGGAGGTCACCAAGCTGGAAGGACCCATCTGAAGAACCAACAAAGCCCCTTTCTGCATCCTCAGGTAATCTTGCCATTCTTGGAGTCCCTTGGAGACTTCTGCTGAAGTTCCTCCAACCATCATGATCTCATCTGCCTTGAGAAGGAAAATCTCCAATTCCTTATTTCACGTTTGCAAGAAAATTAAGGTGGCAAGAAAATTAAGGTTCCCTAAATGTCCCCTTCCCTCCAACTCAGCTCTAGGAAGTGAAATAAAGCTACAGCAGAGATGTCAAACAGGTACTCACAACCACAGCTTACATTGCTGCAGGAAGATTTGCCAGGACTCCTCTGTCTGCATCCTAATGTGAAAGAATTCTGCTGCTTCATGAGCAAGGACCACCTTAGGACAAGGAAGGTCTGAACAGAGGTATTGTATTCCCAATGGCTGTATTCTGCATTTTATCAGGATGTTCTGGGAAGCAAAACATATAGGCAGGCCTGGCTTCCATGATCAGAGCTCATGACCCCTACCTTGTTTCAACTGGCTTGATGAGTTTGACTTTTTCTCACTTAGAAGCCCAATATTTCAACAATAGTGTTGCATAATTCCTGGTGTCTCCCTTTTTCCCATCTTAAGTTTAGGTGTATGTCTCACCAATCCATATAAGCTCTGAGCACCCGGTTAGATGGTGAAAGATGGAGAGAAACTGTTTCCTTGGCAGCTGTTTGCAGAGTTGAACTGACTATCAAAGAGAAGGGGATATGAACTGAACACTTCTGCCAGGCTGGGACTATATGTGCGTTTGAGCAGTCCTGCAGAATAACAGAAATGCCAACCTGGAGGGGATCTCGGTGTGTGGTTCAGCCTCCTACCTGAAGTAGAGCTATGGCCAATGCTCTTTTGGTTGTCTGTGTCTCTGTCTTGCCAAATCTTGAAGATCTCTGCAGGTGGATTCCACGACCTCCCTGGGCACTTGTTACAGTGACACACCACTGTACTGGGAACCTGCAAGTGTTTATCCTCCCTAAAATTACCCTCATCCCTTCTCATGTCCCCAGACATGGAGTTCCTCAACATCTGTCGGGGTGTCCATATGTAGGAGATCAGTGGTCTGAAATGGAGCTGTTGACTGCTCTGAGAAATCTCCTGGACCTGGATAGATCTTGGCCATAGACAACCTGAGTCACTGATGAAGGATGAAGTCACTCTGACATTACCCTCTACTTAATATCAGGAATTAGTTTCAATTCAGGCTATGGCTACAAATTAGGAATTATGGTAATTATATCATTTTTACTGATGCAAATATTATGTAATAATAATAATAATAATAATATGCATGGATACACATTAAAGGTGTAAATTTGCTACAAATCTAAAAATAATGTAAAATGCTGACTGAAAATGCATAACTGCATTAATCCTTTTCTACAAACTCTTCCACTTGCATTTCCTTTAGTAGTGTGTAGTAGCAGTGTTAGTAGTGGGTAAATAGGCATTCAACTGCACACAGCCACCTTCTGCTCCCGTTCTCCTGCTCTGATCAGTCATAAGGCTGTTAAAGGCTTTTTTTTTTTGAGCACAGATACAGCAACAGCAGGAAAACCTGGCAAATTTAGCTGAAACTAGTGGTATACTGCTTCACCTAGTGGATTCTCTCTCCCCTTTGGGGGTTATGCCTCATTCATTCTTTTCTTGCACATATTATACTGCAATGGTAAGGTAAACAAAATTTAAAACAACTTGGTTACATTGTTCGGTCAGAGCAAAGATCAGACATTTCCCCCAAAGCAATGCTGACTTCTTGTCTGCCAAGAAATGCTGCAGCTCCCTCAGCTGAGGTGGTAGAAAGGCAGGGGGGTCACAGCTGACTTTGCTTCTGGGCAGAGACTGAGCTTCTTTAATTCTCAGAAACTTGCGATAGCAAGACAGCAGAGGGCTCACTGGAATCACTGCAGGTACGGGGGCTTGGGAGCAGCCCTTGGCTCCACCACACAGTAAACACACACAGATGTCTCTGATGTACTTGTGCAAGGAAAAAGGACAGTGTGCCATCAGGATGAGACAGAGCCTGGAAAAAGGTTAGGGATGAGAAAGGGAAGTGGGAAGCAGCAGTGTCCCAGCTGAGGTGACAGCACACAGGCTGGCAGAGGCCATGTATGGAGCTCCTGAAAAGCAACTGTTGTAAGGAGGTCACTTGGGGTTTCACTGCAATGCAAGGGACAATATTAAATAACCTTCCATGTCCTGCAGGTTCAAAGAATTTCACCTTGGCAAGACTCTCATCTGTCCCATCTTCCAAAACAATAAAGTAAAAAAAAAAAGCCAACAAAAAAACCAACAGCAGCAACACCAAACTTCCATGCTGTGATATCAGATGGATCACTGCCCAAAACAATGGTGGGGTTCAAACTATTTCTAAGAGAGAGCCTCTGTAAGTGGATCAGCTGGAGGAGAAGCTGCTGGCTGTATGGAGACAGCACATTCCATCCACTGAGGTTGGTGGGCTGCAGATGGGTGTCTGTTGCCCAGCCACTCCTGGCGACATTGTGACCCAGCCCTAGCTTCCCAGTCTGATTCCTTCATTCCTACCTTGTCCTGGTCCTTCCTGTACTCAGAGCTGTTTTCTCATTCCAGTCCTCTTTGCTCTCCAGTCACTGCCTCCCCTCCTCATAATTACTCCCTGCTTGCTTTCTTTACTCTCCCCACAAAGTATCTATCTACCTTCATCTTTGAGGCTCAGCCTCCTTCTACTTCTCACCACCATTGCCCCAAACATCCATCTCCTGATCCTAGGTTCCTTCCTCCAGTTCTTTGTCCAGTCACTCACCCTTCCCAGTCTCCTTCCTCAGGCTGTCCATAGCCCCTCTACCTCAGCTGCTTCTGGCTGTGTCTCCCCACTCTCAGTCTCATCTCCCTCAGTGCTTCAGATCCTACAGTTCCCATACTATATGTTCCTGGTCACTCTCCGCTACCCACAATCACTGCCTTCTCCCTGTTTCAGGTCCTGGAGGCTTGTCTCAGTGTAATCCATTATCTTCCCATCTGATCTTCCCCACTCTGCATTGCAGGTAAATGTCTTTCCTTCCCCAAGCTGCTTGGGCAACTGGCAAAGGCACCAGAACAGCAGAGAAATAATGGACTTCCTGCCTCCAGCTGGGAAACAAATAGGCAAACTAGTCCATCCTGCTAAAAAAACTCATGCTGCTGCCCTCACCCAAACCTAGCAAGATCAAAGCAGGTACCCACACACCCATCCAGCATGTGGGAAGTGTGGGGGCCATGGCAGCGGCTTTCAGCTGATGTGATGACATGGAGATATGGACGTCGTGCCCTCCTCAGACACAGCTCCATTTTACCTTCTCATGGTTGATTATCTTTCAAACAGAAGTACTTCTCTGTCGTGGAAATGCCTCATTTTAGTGTTTGTGTGTGGAAACACACTAAAGCAAAGCCCTCTTAAGCCAGCCAGATTTGTATCCTTGGGAAAAGCAATGGATACTCTGTGGAGAAATGCACAACCTTGGGTCACTTCCTGATGGAAATGACCATGAAACCTGGCAGCTGCAGTCCTGCACTCCTAATAATGGTAATTAACTTTAATTTGACCTTCCTGATGGACAGATAAGATTGCACCAAATCATTCCATCATTTCACAGAGTAAAGAAAACACAAGATTGTAGGAATCTCTGCTTTGGGATGGTCGGGACAAACTCAGGTGCTCTCTTTATTCTCGTCTTAAAGTTTGCAGTTTATTTCGTAGGGCGTCGGTATATATAAGGCCCTGCTATGAACTGCAGCCACAGCTCAGAGCAGGGCGGAGAGAGGGATAGAGTAAGAGTAAAAGAAGAGAGCTTAAGAGAGCAAGAACAAAGAGAGTAAGAGCATAAGAGATAAGAGAGAGATTCTCCCGTTTACAATACTTTAAATTTTCTTCTATGTTGAATATTCTAATTTCCACTAACCAATCTAATACAAGATACAAATTCTCTAACATTTGCATGCAACCTATAGGAATCACTATATTACTATGTTTTACTGCTTTTCTTATCTCTAAATTTTATCTGGGACCCTTCCTGCCATGCCTAGGGAGGATGTCTGTTTGCTTCTTGGTATTTGCAGCATCTAACTTTATCTAAACAAAGGGGCCTTCAGGCATTCAGTTGCTTTCAGCCACACAGTCGAAAATTGCTACCATTTATATTTTGCTTATATTTTCCATATTCTCAAAGTCTTTTGCTAGGCACTCGTATTTATAAGGTTTTCTTAATTCACCCTTCCCAACACAAGATAAAGCCATTTTTTTCCTTTTCTATGCTGCTGGCATGGCTGATCTCAGTAAAATAAAGGCAGAAGGAAATGGGCTGGATCTGGGAGGGCTGAGTACAACAGGAGGGGAAAAAAACTTGTGGCTAAAACATTTGGCCAAGGCTGGGATAAGGTAAAGGAAGAGAGGAGAGGCATTTTTTGGGGAACATACTGGACTCAATTGGAAAAAATACCTGCTATTTCTCCACCATAGCAGCCTTTTGGAGCATTTTCTGCAAAAGAAAAACATTCCAACAGGCATATTCTTTTCTTTCCTTAGAAATCTGACCACTGGTAAAGCCAACAATACAACCTCTCTCTTACAGTGTATTACAAAACTTCGTCCTGGCTGCCAAACATTCACCATTTGTTTGTACTGAAATTTTCCATTCTTGCTTTCCGTCTCAGACATGTATTTCCTTTTAAATTCTTACAGAAATAGCATCCTTGTGTTCTGAAAGGCGCTTGGGAAAATAATAGTTTTAACAGTGCAGATTTGTTTTTCCAACCATTCCAGAAAAGGGTAGGAATTCAAGGAGCTGAAGCAAGAACTTTAGATGAGAGAGAGGACCCAATCCCTTCTTTTTCTTTTTTTCCATCAGATCCTTGGCTGACCTTATCAGACCCCTCAGAAAACTGTTTGAATTTATGAGCACAAATACCAGTCTTTCTGGGCTACAGCTAACTGATTCCTGTGGTCAGCTGGTAGAAATAACCAGCAGACCTTGGCTGAAAACTGGATCTTGATTACTTTGATTTTACAGAGGAGCTCACACTCCTAAAACTTGGCAGCCTGGTACGTTCCTTATGTTAAAAAATAAATAAAAAAGCTCTCCTCTCATCCTTTCATGACTTTCCTCTTTCTTGCAATACTTGCAGTGTGGTAGCAAGACTGTGAAATGTGATAGGGCACATAATTCAGGAAAAGATAACTTCTTGTAATATGGTCTCATGAAAATCTGTTCAGATTTTGGGTTTAAGTACAAAATATCACAAATTTCCATTTCTTATCTGTGACTGGCGTAATGCAGCTCGTGATTCTGGCCACTTGCCACAATTCCATGACAGTTTTATTGCCATGTATAAGTTCTGGCCCCGTGTCCTGACACTTTCCCAGAGAACTTTGGTCCAGCTGATCTATTGCCAGCTGAGAAGATGTGGCCAAATGTGATACAAGAAAACTCTTTGATTACTGGTGTCTAGGTGCATGCATATTTCTCCCTCAAATAAAGTGTTGGGTTACTAGAACACTGACCCACAGTATTCTTGTAGCCAGAACAAGGTGGATTGGGCTAGATGAGGGAACTACAAAGTGAATGAAAAACAGGCTGGACAGGTGAACTCAAAGTGTAGAGGTCAACATTCCAAAGTCTAATGGCAAAACGGGAAGCCACTTAGGAGTAACATTCCTCAAGGGATTAATACCATTTAACATCCTCATCTACAGGAGAAAAAGGAGGCAGAGAACACCTTGAAGAGTTCATAAATGATACAAACTTGGAGTAGTGGCAGGTGTTCTGGAGGGCAATGCTGCCATTTAGAAGGACCTAAATAAGCTGGAGAAAAGGGCTGGCAGACATCTCACCAAGTTCAACAGTGACAAAGGCAAAGTTTTGCAGTGCTTGCCAGTGCAGGCTGGCTGCTGACTGCCCAGGAAACACCTCTGCAGAAAGGCTTTAGATTGCCATAAGTCTAGTGACTGAAATCAGAAGTGCACAAAGCAGCTATGTAGGCCAAGGGCATGCTGGACTGCAGAAACAAGAGAGCAAGTCAAGGAAAGGGATTATTTCCCGCTGTTCAAGACTCATGAGGCTGCATCTGGAGCATTCTTCCCTGTTCTTTTCTTCCTAGGTGTGATGGGTTTGTGATAATTGATAAAAGATTCGTGTTAACCACAAAAGCATTGGGGTTTGTATAAACCAGAATACTAAGCTCTGAAGTGAAGCATGGACACTAGATAAAGGAAATTATATGATAAAATAATTCTGTTTAAAATCACCTTGTTATATTATGTTGTATTAAGTTACATTATGTTACGTTATGCTATGTTTTTCAAATAAATTCTATCGACTACCAGCTTGCAAAATCAGACTTCCCAAAAAGCCCTTCCTGCCTTTGTCTGATCAATGCTGCCTATCTCAAAGACCAGACTTCCAGAACTTCTGTGGTGGTTATCTACAAGGACCAGATGGCTATCTGTGACTGATTATTACCCAAAGGCTTTGTGAATTTGTGTAAGGATGTTTATTCAACCACCACTGCTTATAACAAGAAAAACCCAAAAATTATTGATTACAACGAGAAACCACAATATAAGAAGAGGCTGCAAACCAAGATTTGGTGGAGCGTGGAGTAGGCGGTGACCCCTCACGTTCCCCAGCGCGCTGCTTGCTCTTTCTATATCAAATAAAGCAAACTTAATTTTGCTGAATATCGAGACTTTTGTCTCTCATTTATAACAGGTTGACTTGGGAAGAAGAAACTCAGAGAGAGGCTCTCTCTCAAGGAGCTTCCTCTGTGGGGGTTGGGACACCTTCAAAAGCCAATGGGAGAAAGTTAGTTCGCTCTGTGCACACACATTTTGAAGGAGGTCATCCGGAACTGAGGCTCTTTGTCTTTCCGGCGGCTGAGCAGGTAACGTCAACCCGAGCTTCCCCCCCCCATCCATGTAGGGGGCAGGCTCAGGAGTCCGCTTGGGCCCCGTTTGTCAACGAGGGGACCCAATGGCCGCGGGGAGAAAAAAGTTGTGTGATAAGACCTTCACGGCTTCCTCCTCCACGGGCCTGCGGCTCTGAAGGGGGTGGGGGCGGTTCCTGCTGCTGGCTCTGAGCAGTTTCGGAAGGGCCGGGCCTGCCCAGCCCCCAAGAGGCCTGGGGGAGGCAGCCGGGCCCTGTCTGGAAGCAGGGGTGGCCATGAGCAGTGTGGGGCTGCAGCCCAGCCCCAGAAAGGCTGAGTGACACCTCAGCCACCCCCAGCACGGCCTGAGCCTGGCCCAACTCTTGTAGTTGTGTTAAACTTTAACTCTTTAGTGCTCAGATAAGATTTGCAAAACCTCGGGCCTTCCTTTGAATATGAAAGGGAATAAGAAGATTTCTGAAGTCAGTGAAGCAAGAGCTAAGTTTTTTTAGATGGAAGGAGAATGAGGAGATGCTGTCAAGATGGCTGAAAATCCTTTTGTAAGATTGTAGGGATGAACTGAGGTACTGAATATTCCCATAAACCATGGAGAAAGACATGGAGGGTTGGAGATGTTCCATTTCATAGATGATGTCAGGAAAATTAATCCACAAACACCAGAGGTTTATGTCCAAAAAGGAGACAGAGGAGTCCTTTCTGCTTTATTTGAATAAAGGGAGAGGCCATGGGACATTCCCCTGGGATCTCTCAAATTTTTGGAGGACGCAGCCTCCTTTTTATCCTGTTTTCCTGGCACCATTTCCCTGTCTTTTTCCCCATTGGCTGAGGTACTTGAGAGGCACAGACTTCCCGGAATGCCTGATACCTGAAATTCTCCTCTAATATATAACCCTCCCTTTAAATTTTTAATTCTTACAGAATTCAGTTTTCCCCCCCGTTGCTTCTTTCATCCTCCGGTATCCAATTTCATTTATCAGCAGCCCTACAGTTTGTTTGTAAAGGCAAATATCTCTTTCCATTCATCAATCAGTGGAATCCATCCCATTGTTTCTTTTATCTCTCAGTGCTAGCCTTATCTACAGGCAGATCCACAGCTCATTTATAAAACAAATTCAACATTCCTCTCAATGATTTGACCAAAAAGCACCTGTGTTGAGAATCTTTGCCCTGAAGAAAGAAGGGGATCTCAGTTTTCTGAAAATGAAGCCTGAACAGAGAGAAAAGAAATGAAGAGAACCTTTGCTGTGGAACATTTCATTCTTAAAAGTAATACCCCATGAGACAGACATGGCCCACATCTACAGCTTTGGAAAGGCTGTGGAGTTGGGAGGAGTGTCACGATTGCAGGTCCAGGCAGATGTAAATTGTGAAAATGAAATCACGAGAGGACTGTTTTCTTCCTTCTTGTGGAAAAATCCCTACAGCTTTCAACAAGAGGAGGCTTCTCTCTTTGGAAGTGAACTGAAAAAGACTGAATTGGGAACTGACTGAAGTAGTTATTGTATGTTTGTTTTGTTGTTATGAAGGTTGGGAGAGGGAGGGAAGGTATGGTCTGAACAAAAACTAATTCTGAATTTGTTTGTGGTTTTTTTTACCCTTTGTTTGTGTACTTAATACATTTCTTTTTTTTATACTCTCTTAAGTTTTACGCCTGCCTTGCTTTTTTGCTCCTGGTTCTGTCTCACAATAGAAAACTGAGTATATTTAAATTGGCAAATCAAAATTAAGACACTAGGGTATGAATGATATTAATATACTGAGTGGGGTACACCAGGAAAATAAAGGATCTGAAGCAATTAATGCATAAGGAAAGATTGAGGAATCTGGGTTTGCTCATACTGGAGTAAAGATAGTTGTCGGGAACTTACTTGCTGTCTTTGACTAAAGGGAGGGTTATGGGAGTCAGACTCTTCACAGGGGTCCAAGCTGAAAGGATGAGAAGCAATGGACACAGTTGCAGCAAACGAAATTCAATAGTTTATAATCTGGAATGACAAGTGCATATTCCCAGACTCATTCCACTTGTGTGACATCCATTCTGGGATGATATCCTAGACTCTTTCATCTTGGTGACATCCACCCTGTGGAACCTCTTTTCTACCAAATCTGTCCCCTAAAACCTGAGACATCTGAGCCCTCCCATTTAAGTAATCCCACTCTCTGAGAGCTCAGCCTGCTGTTACTTTTTGGCTCAACCCTTCAAAGACAGCACAGCAGGACTGAAAGCAGCACAAGTTTCAGGGAAGAATTATTTGAACTCACTGAACCTTTTACATTTCCCAGTGTCCTAAAATGTTAAAAATACAGACCCTTGAAAACATCTTAAATCCCATGAGATGTTGATATTGTTGGTGAATCTGGAGCTTTCGTGTGAGTCTGGACTGACTTGTCTTCTTTTGCAAATGCATATTGGATGTTCATGTTGGTTAGTTCACCTTCAAAATTAACTCTCTTTTCTCCTCCCTGCATGCTCTGGTTGGAGAAGACAATTGCACAGTCCTGCTGTCCATTTTCCTGCCACTGCAAAAGCATTGCATTTTCGTTCTGATGGGCCAAAAATTAGGGGACAGCTGGGACCAGTGCAAAATATCATGTGGTGTTCAAAGGGAAGACAAAAATCATTACCTCTTCTGACACCTGTTGTAGATGATGAGCAGCTATTCTTGCTTCAGTGCTTGTTTGTCCCTTCATAGAAGTGTGGGAAATTCAGTGGCTTCATGCTGAGCTTTCAGAGAAACAGAGGAGTTGCCCAAGCTTTTCTTTTGTCTTTTAGTCTTTGGTTCTAGCTGGGTCACATTTTCCATTATTTCATCTGAAACTTCAGGTTTCTTCTTTAAATTAATCAATGTTAAAATTCATAGAATCATTTAGGTTGTAAAAGATATTTAAGATCATAGAGTCCAGCTGTAAACCTCTGTGTTGGTTTGAAAGTAAAACCAGTGCGAGACTCCAAGTCAGTAATACAATTTAATAGGAGAAAAGAGAAAAAATAAAATACATGCAATAATATAAAAGAAACAACCACCAACACAGTCAGAAATACAACCTGACACCCTGTCAGTCAGGGTGTTGGTAGCAGTCCGTATAAATGGTGGCTGCAGTCCTCCTGGATGACGGATGTGGTTCTGTTGAAGCAGTGCTCCTGTAGAAGGTGCAGTTATCTCCGAAGGTCTAGTGATGATGTGGAAAAGGTCCGACTTTCCTCTGGGATCCAGTGGAAAGGTCTGCCTTTGCGTCCCAAACCCCAGTTTTTTATCTAGGTAGGAAAGGCTTGGCTCCTGCCCCTGGCTGGAGCATCTCCCAATGGGATGATGTAATCTTATCAGTCACACAATAGGACTTAATGGCCCATTAACGGAATATATCTTCTGGAGGAAGGATGGGTTGTGAATAGATAACGATGATCATCCCCCGATCTTATCAGATGGCACAGCAGCAGAGGATATCTCCCACAGAGATAAGGATCACCACCCCTCCTACATTTTAACAGATGGTGATAGAATATACATTTTTGCATTGTATCCCAGGACAACCTCCCACTTCCAAGTCCCACTAAACCATGTCCCTAAACTGTTGTAGTCACTAGTCTGACACTTAATACCATATCATATCCACACACCTGTACACAAACAAGAGGAAATGGGATCCCAGAATCTCTTGCTGAATATCTCTTAAAATTCACCTCTCCATTTTACATCCTATCTACAAATCAGAAAAGCTCAGAGCATGACATATGTTGTTGCATTTTGAATCAAATAAGGGGCAGCTGGAGGAGGCAGTGGACAGAAGAGGAAGAACTTGACACTGCATTTAAACTCTATTGTGTCTTTCAGTGAGCACAGCCCTTGTGGATGGCCTCCCTACTGTTGACAATGTTTCTAAGGCCAGAGAACAATTAATGGTACAACTCTGTGTGTGTCCACCTATAGCTGGTTCCCAGCTCCTCATGGTGTGCCCCTACCCTCCCAACACAGTAATCACACAGACAGCACTTGCTAATCCAAGAATTTCTCCTGAACCCTCTCACCCCACTGCCTTTACTTTATGAACTGCAGGGATCATTGTATGCTGAGTGAATGCTGCTTTTGCGGGATTCAACACACTGCCATAGAGTTTGTTAGGTAATGGTGTAGCTAAATAAAACCTACCTTTTGACAATAATTCACAATGAGTGTGGTATCTTTTCTAGAGAATACATTGTGAATACATACAATATTCTACCAATAACACAAACTCTGATTCATCTCTTGCAGTACTCTTTCTGAGCACCAATGTCCATAATTCCTTCTACCTGTGGTTTTACACCATGTCAAAAACTTATGTTTCCTTTTCTATTTTTTATAAGGCATTATAGCAAAAACGCCCTTTACCTATTTTTTTATCCAGATCCATTTTTCTAGGAAGCACTGTTTCTCCTTACGTTTCATCCTTAGTCTTTTCTCTGCAGACAATGTTTTGCTCATCCCAAAAGTCTGCAATAGCCAAGGGAGCTTGTTATTCTTGTGCAGGTCACTCTGCTCTCTTTGCTTCCTTTTAAAACACAGCACATCCCGCACTCCGCTTTTCTTGCCATTTCTGATAACTTAAATGTAAGCACTGTTAAGTGTTGGACTATCAGTATGGATTCCTTCCTCAAATTCTTATTTTTTTTCCTTTTCTGAAATTTCAAGGAGGATATGTCAGAAGAACTTGTCTCTCCTTGATTATTTTCCCTTTCAGTTTGAATCTTTCTAGTTTTGGAGTTACATGTGAATTACTTGATTGTACAGGAGCATGAGGCTAGTGAAGGACATCTCCTAATGCAAATTTCTTGCAATGTTAGCCTGTGGTCCAGCATTGTGCCAGAGGAAACTCTGACATCCAGACAATGGCAAACAAGGGCTTTTCCAGGAATTTCATTTTGCAGCACAGGCTTAATTTCATCCATAAGCTACCAAAGGTCCTTCCTACTATTTTAACTGTCTGATATGGTATTTTCCTTGCTTTTTGCTGATTTTGCCCGATTTCAAAGCAACTGCTTAGGAAGTCTTGTTCAAGGTTTTCTTGCCACTATCCCTTCTTAGTCTTCCTCATTTATATCCTTCCCCAGTTCATAAGCCATGCATTTCTGCTGCTCACGGTATAAATCTTGATAGGTATGTTCAATATTCCTTGTGCAGTTGCTGACTTTGAGAGGGAAGTTGCTGTTCATTAGCTGCTTTCTCTACTTTGAATCAAATCTGATGTCTCCTCTTTCTGCAGCATAGGCAAAATAATTCAGTTAACTTGCATGGATTTGCATTTTGCTGTGATTCAATTTTCAGCTGCACTCTCTGCTTCTTGTATGTAACGCTGCTAGTTTTGGGGGGTTTTGTCATGTTTTTCTCTGGGTCTGTAATTCATAAAATGTCATCAAACGTGACTCCTGCCCTTCATAAGCTTCTTGTTATTTCAGGCATCTTTTGGGAAATATCTTCAGCATAGGCAGCATGTTAAAAGGCTAAAAATTGAAATGCTGTCATCTTAAAGTCATTAATATTCTGCTTTCTTGATCCAGCCTGAACTGCCTGTGCCAAGATGGAACATTTAGTATATGTAGCATATTTTGTGTAGAAAGCAGGTGATCTCATCTTGGGTGTGTAAAGTGCAATGGTTTTTTTTCTTTCTTTCTGTCTCAATAGCCTTTGCAGCTACAGATTATAATTATTACAGAGATATTTTTCTCTTTCCCTGTGATTATTGTGAAAAATCATTCCAGTGCTTTCTCCATTGGCTCAATTGTCTTCTGCTGCAGCACTGGATCTACTTCCCAGCCCTTTCTGAGTTTTGCTGCTGGTGGATGCCATGGTATGTGTTCATAATTTTAGGCAGTATCTGCTCTCTTGGAACAAGGGATTGTGTTTAAATCCCAAGGAAGCCTGGGATGTCATCCTCAATGATTCCTGCTGATTCAATTCTCCTTCAGCAGTGGAGAAATCCATCATTCTCTGCTGCAGCACAGCTCCACTGCTGGACAAGTTCTCCATCCCAGCCTGGCAGGCACAGTCAAACCACAGCAGCAAGCAGCAACGCTCAAGTGAAGAGGCAAGCTTGAGGCTCAGGTGGGAAATTGAAAGCCTGTGGCAGGGTCAGGGCTCCTATCAGGGTACCAACCTGGCAGGAGCAAGGCCAGAGTGCAGCTCAGGCAGGAGTCAAGCATGAGAAAACTGTGACTTCAAACAGTTCCCAGGATAAGGAGTGGGGGTTCTCCTATGAAAATATCGCAGCAGACATTCACAGGGAATTGTCCCCAAAAGCTTCTCCCAGCTCTTCTTTCCTCACCAGCTCTGACCAGCTAGCTGATCTGAAGCTGCCAACCAAAATACTAGGAGAGGGAGTGTGCACTCAGGGCCCTGAAAAACTGTCTATCCTATGTCTTCAAATTCCAGGAAACCATTTGGTTTTCTCTTCTCTTAGGCAGATTATGAAATTTTAAATCAAATTTCAGGGTCTTAAGGTTTTTTGTCCCAGGACCAGTTTTTCTGGCATTTTTATATCATAGCACTGGAGATACTTGACACCTTGATGTATGTGTGTCTGAAACACTTCATTTCCCTGCTGTTCCAAATGCACATATCTACATCCTGCTAGCCTCACAATGGTGTTCACGGGAGAGCTCAAGCTGAGCTTGTCCTTACTCTGTCCTAGGGTGGTAACTGGCCTGTAGAGCCATGAAAAGATCCAGTGTCACTAGTGTGTCTCCTAGGCCTTACGTATAATGGAATTTCATACAGTCATGGAATATGCTAAGTTGGAAGGGACCCATCAAAATTATCAAGTGGCCCTATGGCAAGAGTGCAATGTCACTGCTGCTGAATTGCTGTCCTTGGAGGTGCTCTGCAGTCACACCTGTGGGTGTGGCCAGGTATCTTCCCATCTGCTCAAATGACAAGCTCTCATCTAGACTGTGGAGAGCCAGGTCTTTGCACAGTGCAATGCATCACACCAATGTCCAACTGATGTGCCTCTGCTGCTTGCTCCTCTTTAACTGCTGGGTGTGGCTCACGCCCTCTGCTACCTCCCTCCCCTCTCAGCACAGCCTGTGGCATTCTGTTGTCCTTGTCTCTTCATCTTATGAGGTAACACCACCCCAACTTCTTCTTCTAGATGATACCTGTGCTCTCTGAGTTCCCTCTGTTCACTTGCTAAATGGGTCTTCATTGCTAATTTTCCTTGTGCCCCTTTCTGGTTTGACCCTGTTAAAACCCTCTCCTTCAGTACACCATTCCTCTCTGTCAAAGCAGAATTTTCCTTAAAGCTTCAATTCTCCACTCACTACTGGGCTCTTCCTGCCTAGGTTTGGGCTTTTTCCTTTATAATTAGTGTTTGTGCAGAAATGTTTTCCTTTGCTGAGCTTTGTTCATTTGCCGAGCTTTGTCTCTGTTCATTTGCCCTGAGTTTCTCACCAGTCGCCACAAAATATCCAGCTCCAGACAACCTTCTTTGCTGTCTTTCCAGAAGCCCCTCATGCCCCTGCTCTGCTCCCATCTGGTCCTTCCCTCATGTCCTGCTCTTCTCTTATACAATGCTTGCATTTCTGCCCACATCAAGGAGGGAACCAACATCTACCAGCTACTACTCAGAGGACATTTGAATGTGGGTTGGAAGCAACTGAAACCGTTCTGTTCCTGCACCTCCCCATCAATGTATGGCTGGGTAGTCATTCAGATCAGCGTACTCATACCACAGACATTTTCCTGGGGTAATTTCCAGCTAAGTAACTCAGCTCATCTGATTCAGATCACAGAATCTCATGCCAGGTCCGATTTGATAAGAGGTAACGAGAAGCCCCCAGGGGAGCAGAAGAAACATGGGACAGTCCCTCGTCAGCACTGCAGCATCAGGATAGCTAAACAGGACCTTGAATCATTCCTGGGACAAATCAGTGACAAGGAGATGGTATTTAGCTTCTTTGAGCATCCTGATGACTATCACAGGTCTTTTGCCTTGCAGGAAGAGGTTTAGATATTTTTATTTCTAAGTAACACTATCAGGGGACCAGAAAAAGCCATATAGATGCAATTATGCTCAAAAGCACAATCAGAAGAAAAATGTGCCCACTGGTTCTGCAGGCATGAAGTCCAGTGTCAGCAACAGTAACACAGACCCTGAGCCATAATAAAAGTAATAAATAACAGCAGCAATGAGGACTGCTTTTCTTTCATTAATCTGGAAGAACTCTGATGGGACACTGCATTGGTGGGGGTATAAAATGGGTATAAAGTCAAAGCAAAATGAAGAATATGGTTCTTACTCCATGCAGGACAGGCTGTTCAAGAACTCCCTAAAATCAGAGGAAAGTAATTGCATTGCTTGGCACCTGCCCAAAGTGATTTCATCTTCTGTTCAGGATTAAGATGCATTGATAGCCTGAGGGCAGCAGTTTCCTTGCCAAAAAATGCCTTTCTTCTGCCCCCTCCCCCTGCCTCCCACCTCCATTCTTGTTTTAAATATGAGGGCTTGCAGGTCAGGAGTGAACACTCAGCGAGTATTACTTAAATTATCAAATGAAGTGCAGCAATATCATTTTCTTTCAAGCAAATACTGACTTAATTAAAATGTGCACTCTGAACTTGGCAAATCTCACATTATTCATGAGAAAGGTATGGGTTTATCTAGCACAAAGGCAAGCTAAAAATAATCAGAAATACAGAACCAGAAGGGCAGCTGTTAAGAGTAAGGCACTAGAACTTTTTCTGGTAAAGCTCTATCTCCAAGAGTGTCATTTACCCTCAGAACATTCTCTAGTCCCAACCAATATAGCAAAGCTGACAGAAGCCTTCATGAAAATGTGATTTTGCTGGCCACAAAATCCTTTTGGCCAGAAAGCTGTGCTCTCTTTGGGGAAACAGCATAACCTATATGGGCCAAAGCACTCTTTCTGACTGAATTGTGCCCTAGGAGGGAGTAAGGCTGGAAAGCTAGGTGAAGGCAGCATTCAAAGGCTGCAGTGAGAAAAGTTTCCAGCTCTCAGAGGCCCAGTCTAGCAAATGAGGGCTACCATGCCTCTGCCACCACCTTGTAGACTTGTATTCTTCCACTGAGTGGCTTTTTCCATAGCAGTGCTAAGATAGCAGGAGGTACCTCTGCCATTGACTACATCTCTGTACCACTATGGGTACCTGTGCAGGTTTCCCTTTGGGTTTCAACAGGGAATTGAGGACCCAGACAGCTAGGATGTGCAGTGGGACTGGACAGATGTGAGGCCAATAAACCTGGAATGCTCAGCACCACCAGCGCTGAGGCAGAGCAAAAGTGGCAGCAATTCTCATGATAACAGAACCAAAGCATTTTTATCTCAAAGTTTTGTTCAAAGGACACTGGAAAGGGAGGAGGAGAATTAGAACTTATCTTGCATATATTAATAAAAGTCTGTACACAAGCCAAAGAGATGACTGACCCTTTCTCCTCCTTCCAAACTCCTTTCTATTGCTTTGCTCTTAAACTGGAGATCAATTGATCAGTGAAGTGACATCCCAGTATAAAATTTGCCTTCTCTCCACTGCACCTGCCATTCTCTGGCAAGTTGATCTGAAACCACAAAATCGAGTTAGTAATCTGAAAATCCTAAGCAAGATGTTTCCTGTTTTAGCTGTGTAAATTTGGGTCAATCTCATCTGCTTCAACATACCCCTTTGATAGCTGATAGAAGCCAAATATCTGAAAAGTATGTGGGCAGTGAAGGCTTGCCAGTTTGCAGTACAACCAGGCCAGTTCAAGAGCAAGGGCATTTTTCTGAGATTATATGATCTGCAATCCTCCATGCAGGTAAAGCAGGATAGAAATCTCCTGGCAGTAGATGAAAACTGGTCTGCTTGCTTAAATTATGCCCTTATCTCTAACTTGGAAGAACTGGAAGAATTCTTATAGAAGATGCTTAGAGAAAATGTGGTAGATAGGGGTAGGATGACCAGCAGCACACTTCATCCATCCCAGAAGCCTTGCCAGAAGACACTGTAGCAGCCCTGGGGGGACAGGGGAACTGTTGCTGCACAAATACTGCACTGCAGACTGGCTGGGATGGCAGAAAATATCTCTGACCTAGGGCTGAGTATAAGAGCATGGCCAGTTGTTGACATCAGGTCTATACCAGCAGATAGGCAGGGATTCCTTCCTCATCTTTCGGAACAGAAGGTCCAGGAATAGCTTCTGCAATATGGGCTGGGTACCCCACAGGCACTGTGCAGCCTTGCTACACCATCCTGGTCTGCTGGGAAACATCGATTCATCCTCAGAGAGGTGTTCTCTTTCATCTGCCTGCCCCTCCACAGAAGAAACGGGAGTTTGTGAGGAATTTGGTGCATCTATTCTGTGTTGAGTTGAATAAAGAGGAGTATTTGTCTCTCCTTGAAAGTACCATCTCCAATGGATGTCACCCTTGAAGACACTGTAAGACTTTAGGAAGTGTTTTGGAAGAAGTATGGCCATTAAGCAGAATAAACTATTTTCATTGTAAGGAAGATTTCAACAAAAAAGGAATGTAACCAACTTCCAAATATAAAATAAAACCAAAATAAAACATGACCAAGAAAAGAGACAAATTTTATCTCTAAAAGTGTCCAGAAGGAAAGAAATTCAGATTGTGTATTGAAATCTCTGAAGGCTCATCCTAGGAGCAGATTAGTATAAGTACCCGTGTAGAATGAAAATAGAATAACTCTTCAAGTGCTTGCTGAAATAACATGCAGATAATGGCTCTCTTGGGGCACCCAGGTTTCAACATAATGCTTATCTCGCTTCAGGAAGAATCTGAAGATATGAATGGGCAGAGTGCCATGCTTCTATTCTACGCTATGCTCCACATCTGATCCTGACAGCCTGGAACAGCTGGAGGCAAGGGAGATGACGTGGTTGTAGCTACAGCCTTGAAACTCAAAAAACTGAGTGGCACAGGTGAAGATCATTGGACTACCCCATGGACAGGATGTGAGAGAAGAAGCCAGCAAGAGACCAGCTCTGAGTCTTTCAAACATCTCGTTTAATAGAAGACAGATAAAGAAAGCTCTGGTTATGTGTCACTAGTATCTCAGAAATGCAATTGAGAACCAGGATCTTGTTGGGCTGGGTGCTGCTCAGAGGACAAAACCCCTGCTATGGGTTTCTGCTGGAAGCTGAGAGCATCCACTCTGTGTCAAGGAAGCCTCTGGCCAGTGTCCTTTTGTTGTGGATGGATAGCAATTCCATCTCATTTATTGGAAGCTTTGTACCATTCTTTGAGGTGTGAATCTCCCTTCAGCAGCTATCCCAGGAACTTTTGAGGGCTAATATTGTGAAGCAGTATCAGGCTTCCATAGCTGGATTCACTACTGAAAGCTCTATGAAGAGTAGATGGGGCCAGAGCAAACATTAACCCTGCTCAAACTAGACCGAGTCCAAAAAAGAGAGGGGCAGGAGAAAGAGAGAGCCTTCTTACAGTAGCTGGTCACCCCTGGCTCTCCTCCTGCCTGCCTTCCTACCACAGTCAGAGACATCCAGCTTTGGGTGTAGGAATGGCAGGCCACCGGCTAAGGCATCTGACTGCTCTGTGTCTCCAGACTGTGCTACTTTTTAAGGTTGTAAGAGAGCTGGGACCAGTCAATAGCAAGAACGTTTACTATGCTTGAATGCTCTCCAGCCTTGCAGGTTTGCCTGGCTTGATTTTTCTAGTTGGGTGAGGCAGAAATGGTTTACATAATCTGATCTCCATTTACCCTTTTTTGCCCATTTTTGTCTTTGAAAAGTTCATCGGCCCTTGTGGCCTTCAGGGTGAACGCTAATCCTATAATATGCTGCAGATTCTGTTTGTGTTGAAATGTCACCTGTGTAAACTTTTCTGCTCAGACCATAAAAAGTTTGGTTCATGGAGACTTGCATCTGTACTGGGGAGGCCAAAGGGTTATCAAAATAAAATTATCTTCCAAAAACCACCACAACAGATGCCTGTCATTGGTAGTGCCAGTGGCACTACAGAGTGAAAGACTTGCTGAAAGCTGTTGCATGGCAGGCAGATGAGACTCCTGCCTCAACCCCAGCATTGCCTATGTAATGGGGAACAAAGGACATCACTGTCCCTCGGTGCTCAGGAGGGTTGTGTCTCTCTCAACAGCAGACCTGCCTGTTGTCCTCACCAATGCTTTAGCCAAGCAATGGCCCACTCCTGGTCAGGTTGCATCTCTGTTATTAAATAAAACAGAATGAAAGATTCAAGGGCTGTGGGATATGGGCATCAGTCATGTCAAGCCAGCTAAATTGTCCACTAGAACAGGGTGGCTGTGTTCAAACCCCCTTGGCTGTTGGTATGTCCATAGATCTAGAGATGCTGCCAAACACCAGGAAAGATGCTACCTATATTCATGCAATTAGTTTTTCAGAGCCTTAAAAGTGAATCCTGGGCTTGATCCCAGACCTGTCCAGGAGGCTCTGATGTGAACAGAAACTGACACCAGACTCAGTGTTAATCAGTTCATAAGGAAATAATTGGGAACTGCTCCTCTCCAAGTTCTCATTTAAATGGTATCCAGTCCTTTTCCAGGCTGGATCTGACTGGCACAGACCAAAAAGGTGTCTAGGGAACATATCCATTAAGTCGTACAGAAGTTGAGCTCTGTCAGTATAGACAAAGCCTCTGCTAATACAGCTGGCCAAACCTGGTGCATTTCTGCAGGGGTTCTGACTGACAGGTAGCCCAGATCATTCAGCCAAGGGCAAACCATGCCCCGGGAAGCAAGCCATAACAATAAACAGAAAACATGTTTAAAAGAAAACTAACTCAATTTAAAACTTATAATGTAGGGCTGTATGTGTGTCAACCAGGATCACTCAGCACAGAGAAGGCATAACAAATATCCCTGGCTGAGGTGCTGTGAGATCTCCTGGAAGCCCGAAGCTCATTTCATTCCTTCTTCTGTGTGCAGCAGCAAAATCATATGCCAATCGCTAGCTGCAAATTGAAGTGTCTTAGCTCCCTCCTGGGCAAGGGAAATGTCCTAGCTTTGTGAACAACGGCATTGTTTAAGACTGGAAGTGGGATGGAACATTTGAAATAAGGAACAACTCCAAAAATATGTCTTTTTCCTTCAACTTTTATCTTTCCCCTCACAGTCACTGCAGGCTTGGGAAACAAAAAAAGTCCTTCTGCCATACTGTCCTGGGGTACAATGCAAAAATGTGTATTCTATCACCATCTGTTAAAATGTGGGAGGGGTGGTGATCCTTATCTCTGTGGGAGATATCCTCTGCTGATGTGCCATCTGATAAGATGGGGGGATGATCATCGTTATCTATTCACAACCCATCCCTCCTCCAGAAGATATATTCTGTTAATGGGCCATTAAGTCCTATTGTGTGACTGATAAGATTACATCACCCCATTGGGAGATGCCCCAACCAGGGGCAGGAGCCAAGCCTTTCCTACCTAGATAAAAAACTGGGGTTTGGGACCCGAGGGCAGACCTTTCTACTGGATCCCAGAGGAAAGTCGGACCTTTTTCCACATCATTGCTGGATCTTCGGAGGAAAACTGCACCTTCTACAGGAGCACTGCTTCAACAGAACCACATCCGTCATCCAGGAGGACTGCAGCCACCATTTATAGGGACTGCTACCAACACCCTGACTGACAGGGTGTCAGGTTGTATTTCTGACTGTGTTGGTGGTTGTTTCTATTATATTATTGCATGTATTTTATTTTTTTCTCTTTTCTCCTATTAAATTGTATTACTGACTTGGAGTCTCGCACTGGTTTTACTTTCAAACCAACACATTAATTGGCGCCCAACGTGGGGCACGAAGGGTACTGAGGAAAGTCAGTATTACAATTTTGTTTTCACCATGATTCTCAACATGCTTACATGGGTTTTATATCTTGCTCTCTATATTTTTCCACACATGGGGAACTATCTGCCAGCTGTAATGCTCCTGTGTAGACCAGGATATGGTATAAAAATTGCTTTACTGGCCTATTATGTCTACTGCATGATAACCTCTGAGGCAATGAACATAATCCGGAATATATACTCGACTTTGTTTGCTTGTCCTAGTCTAGGTTGCTACATCCGGGGTTTTAACAATCACACCCAGCCCTTGGGGGGAGGGGTAAAGGATGATTTTTTCCAATCTTTCCGGCCTGATACAGTAGTTTTTGGAAATGTTGAGTTCCCACTGGATGCTAAGGACAGCATAATATTGTTGTTAGTTCTGCTTTGTCTCCTCTGCACAGCCTTTACAGCCTACAACATGCTTAGAAACAGAACACTACATGGCGTATTGATGCGTATTCTTGAGGAAGAGGAAAAAAGAAACAAATCAACTTCGTCCACGACTGCACAGAATGTCACAAAGAGGAGAAGAACCAAACAAAAAGCAACAGTGCCCGTGTCTATGCAGACTGCCACAAAGGAGGAAAAAGCCAAAAGCAAAGCAACAGTGTCCGTGTCTACGCAGACTGCCACAGAGGAGGAAAAAGCCAAAAGCAAAGCAACAGTGTCCGTGTCTATGCAGTCTGCCACAGAGGAGAAAAAAGACAGAAGCACCATCAGCATCTCCACACAAACCATCACTGAGCCAGAACAGCCTAGACCAGTAGCAGTTGCGCCCGTTCAGAAGAAGAAATCAAAGAGCAAATCAGTTCGCATAGTGACTGACGAGGACGTGGCAGGACCTTCGCACCCAGCAGAAGTGACAGAGCCAGAAATCATCACTCGCTCTCTATCCCTGGGTGAGCTGCGTGACCTGCGGAGGGAATTCACCCGCCAGACAAATGAGTCCATCTTGACCTGGCTGCTCCGCATCTGGGACGCTGCAGCCAATGACACCATTCTGGATGGATGTGAGGCCAGGCAACTGGGATCTCTGTCCCGGGATGTGGTCATTGACCAGGGGATTGGGAGAACCCAAGAAACTCTCAGCCTCTGGCGGCGACTGCTGACAAGTGTGAAGGACAGATACCTTTGTAAAGAAGATCTTCAGGTGCACCAAGGAAAATGGAGCACAATAGAACAAGGTATCCGATGCCTGAGGGAATTGGCCGTGCTGGAGATAATTTTCTCAGAAGATGAGAGATTTCCTAAGAGCCCAGACTGTGTCCGGTGCACGTCACAGATGTGGTTGAGATTTGCACGACTTGGACCAGAGATGTATTCCCGTTACCTGGCAACGCTGCAGTGGAGGGAAGGTGAGGACATGGTAGGCGTCTTGGCCAATAAACTAAGGATTTATGAGGACACTGTCACAGCCCCATTTCGTACCCATGTCTCATCCGTGGAAACAAGGCTGGTGGAGCAAGTCCGAAGCCTGATTGAAGAGGGCCATCAGAAACTAAAAAAAGAACTTAAGGAAAACAACTACCAGATCTCTCCTGAACCAACAAGAGTTTCTGCCATTAGGAGCCGGCGTTCCTCAGGCAGGGAGAGAGGACACACTCCACGAGGTAACCTCTGGTTTTTCCTTCAGGAGCATGGAGAAGACATGAGGAAGTGGGATGGAAAACCCACCTCCTCCTTAGCAGCCCGGGTACGTGAGCTGAAAAGAGGGACACCTACCCCAAGAAGTTCATCTAGAGTCAATGCTGCTCCAGTCTCTCGTGTACAGAACTCCAGACAGTATCAGAATGATGATATGACTGATCCTCTTGAAGGAACCTCAAGAACCTATTTACAGGGAGAGAGCAACGTGTACCAGGATCAGGAATAGAGGAGCCCTGCCTCTAGCCAGGTAGAGGAGAGGGATAATCGGATCTATTGGACTGTGTGGATCCGATGGCCTGGCACATCCGACCCACAAAAACATAAGGCTTTGGTTGACACCGGCGCCCAGTGTACTCTGATGCCATCAAAGTATGTAGGAGAAGAATCCATCTCTATTTCTGGGGTAACAGGAGGATCCCAGCAGCTGACTGTAGTGGAGGCCGAAGTGAGTTTAACTGGGAACAGGTGGCAGAAACACCCCATCGTGACTGGCCCAGAGGCCCCATGCATCCTTGGCATAGACTATCTTAGAAATGGATACTTCAAAGACCCAAAAGGATATCGCTGGGCTTTCGGGATAGCTGCTGTAGAGACAGACGGCATTAGAAAACTGAGCACCTTGCCTGGTCTTGCAGATGACCCCTCTGCTGTGGGACTACTGAGAGTTGAAGGGCAACAGGTACCAATCGCCAGAACAACAGTACACCGCCGGCAATACCGTACTGACAGAGACTCAGTGATTCCCATCCATGAAATGATCCGTAAACTGGAGAGCCAAGGGGTGGTCAGCAAAACCCACTCACCCTTCAACAGCCCCATCTGGCCTGTGCGTAAATCTGAAGGAGAATGGAGATTGACCGTAGACTATCGTGCATTGAATGAGGTGACTCCACCGCTGAGCGCTGCTGTGCCAGACATGCTGGAACTCCAGTACGAGCTGGAGTCCAAGGCAGCAAAGTGGTATGCCACTATCGATATCGCCAATGCATTTTTCTCCATTCCTCTGGCAGCAGAATGCAGGCCTCAGTTTGCTTTCACCTGGAGGGGCGTGCAGTACACCTGGAATCGTCTGCCCCAGGGGTGGAAGCACAGTCCCACCATCTGTCATGGACTGATCCAGGCTGCACTGGAGAAGGGTGAGGCCCCCGAACATCTACAGTATATCGATGACATCATTGTATGGGGCAGCACAGCAGGGGAAGTCTTCGAGAAAGGAGAGAAGATTATCCAGATTCTGCTGAAAGCTGGTTTTGCCATTAAGCGAAGTAAAGTTAAGGGACCAGCTCAGGAAATTCAGTTTCTAGGAGTCAAGTGGCAAGATGGACGTCGTCAGATCCCAACAGAGGTAATTAATAAGATCACTGCTATGTCTCCACCTACCAACAAGAAGGAAACACAAGCCTTCCTAGGTGCCATAGGCTTTTGGAGGATGCACATTCCTGAGTACAGTCAGATCGTGAGCCCTCTTTACCTGGTTACCCGCAAGAAGAACGATTTCCACTGGGGCCCTGAGCAGCAGCAAGCCTTCGCCCAGATCAAGCAGGAGATTGCTCATGCAGTAGCCCTTGGCCCAGTCAGGACGGGACCAGATGTGAAGAACGTGCTCTACTCTGCAGCCGGGAACCATGGTTTGTCTTGGAGCCTGTGGCAGAAGGTGCCTGGTGAGACTCGGGGTCGACCACTGGGATTCTGGAGCAGAAGCTACAAAGGATCTGAAGCCAACTACACTCCCACAGAGAAGGAGATCTTGGCCGCCTATGAAGGAGTTCAAGCTGCCTCAGAGGTGATTGGCACAGAAACACAACTCCTCCTGGCACCCCGACTACCAGTGCTGGGCTGGATGTTCAAGGGAAAGGTGCCTTCCACACATCACGCCACTGACACCACATGGAGCAAGTGGATTGCCCTCATCACTCAGCGCGCCCGTATTGGGAATCCAAATCGCCCTGGGATTCTGGAAATAATTACAAACTGGCCTGAAGGTGAGACTTTTGGATTGTCTTCTGAAGAAGAAGAGGAGCAAGTGGCACGTGCTGAGGAAGCCCCACCATATAATGAGCTACCAGAGACTGAAAGACGATATGCCCTCTTCACTGATGGTTCCTGCCGAATTGTAGGCACTAACCGGAAATGGAAAGCTGCAGTATGGAGCCCCACACGACAAGTTGCACAAGCTACCGAGGGACAAGGTGGATCGAGTCAGGTCGCAGAGCTAAAAGCCGTCCAGTTGGCTTTGGATATTGCTGAACGAGAGAAGTGGCCAAGGCTCTATCTCTACACTGACTCATGGATGGTAGCTAATGCTCTGTGGGGATGGCTGGATCGCTGGAAAAAGGCCAACTGGCAATGCAGAGGGAAACCCATATGGGCAGCTGAGATTTGGCAGGACATTGCTGCCCGAATAGAGAAACTGACCATAAAGGTTCGACACGTGGATGCACATGTACCCAAAAGCCGGGCTAATGAAGAACATCACAACAACGAGCAGGTGGACCGAGCTGCCAAAGTGAAAGTATCACAGGTGGATCTAGACTGGCAGCACAAGGGAGAATCATTCCTAGCTCGTTGGGCCCATGATGCCTCTGGTCATCAGGGGAGAGATGCGACGTACCGATGGGCCCGTGACCGAGGGGTGGACCTTACCATGGACAGTATCTCACAGGTCATCCACGACTGCGAGACCTGTGCCGCAATCAAACAGGCCAAGCGGGTGAAGCCTCTGTGGTATGGTGGACGATGGTCAAAGTACAGGTATGGGGAAGCCTGGCAAATTGACTACATCACACTTCCCCAAACCCGCCAGGGCAAACGCTACGTACTGACCATGGTGGAAGCAACCACAGGATGGTTAGAGACCTACCCTGTGCCTCATGCCACTGCCCGGAACACCATCTTGGGCCTAGAAAAACAAGTCCTTTGGAGGCATGGTACCCCTGAGAGAATTGAATCAGACAACGGAACCCATTTCAAGAACGGCCTTATCAACACATGGGCCAAAGAACATGGCATTGAATGGATATATCATATTCCTTACCATGCGCCAGCTGCCGGGAAAGTTGAATGGTGTAATGGACTCCTTAAGACTACTTTGAAAGCACTTGGTGGTGGAACCTTCAGAAATTGGGAAATGAACTTGGCCAAAGCCACCTGGATGGTTAACACCCGAGGGTCCATCAATCGAGCCGGTCCTGCCCACTCTGAACCCCTACACACAGTGGATGGGGACAAGGTCCCAGTGGTACACATGAAAGGTATTTTAGGAAAGACTGTTTGGATTAATCCCACCACAGGCAAAGGCAAACCAATCCGTGGGATTGTTTTTGCTCAAGGACCTGGTTGCACTTGGTGGGTAATGCAGAAAGATGGGGAAACCCGTTGTGTACCACAAAGAGACCTAATTTTTAGTGAGAACTGTATGTAAGGTTTCATTTTGTATTATATATCTGTAAGAGGGTATTGGTTTGGGTGTGATGTAGATGGTAATAGAATAAGGGGTGGATTATGTCCTGGGGTACAATGCAAAAATGTGTATTCTATCACCATCTGTTAAAATGTGGGAGGGGTGGTGATCCTTATCTCTGTGGGAGATATCCTCTGCTGATGTGCCATCTGATAAGATGGGGGGATGATCATCGTTATCTATTCACAACCCATCCCTCCTCCAGAAGATATATTCTGTTAATGGGCCATTAAGTCCTATTGTGTGACTGATAAGATTACATCACCCCATTGGGAGATGCCCCAACCAGGGGCAGGAGCCAAGCCTTTCCTACCTAGATAAAAAACTGGGGTTTGGGACCCGAGGGCAGACCTTTCTACTGGATCCCAGAGGAAAGTCGGACCTTTTTCCACATCATTGCTGGATCTTCGGAGGAAAACTGCACCTTCTACAGGAGCACTGCTTCAACAGAACCACATCCGTCATCCAGGAGGACTGCAGCCACCATTTATAGGGACTGCTACCAACACCCTGACTGACAGGGTGTCAGGTTGTATTTCTGACTGTGTTGGTGGTTGTTTCTATTATATTATTGCATGTATTTTATTTTTTTCTCTTTTCTCCTATTAAATTGTATTACTGACTTGGAGTCTCGCACTGGTTTTACTTTCAAACCAACACACATACTCAGGCAGTACTCATACTTCTCCTCTGAGGAATGTGAAGAGGTGCTCATGCAGAGGTACAGGAGAGGTGGACCTTTTGTAGATTCCGTCATCAACCTCTGCTGATGCATTTCATCCCTCAGCTCTGTTAAGCCCACTCCTCCAGTACAGAGGGAGGTGAAAGGTGAGAGCACACTGGTACTGCTGAGACTCATGCCAGTGCAGTAGTCACAAATTTTCTCTTTCCTCCAGCCAAGCAGTCTGGGAGATGGAGCCATTTGCAGGTAGGGCCTTATGGCACTGCACACATCTCCTCACCATCCTGCTACACTGCGGGAGACAGTCCTTGAAGAAGAGCTACTTCACCCTTACAATCACAGTATCATTGAATGGTTCAGGATGTAAGAGACCTTAAAGACCATCCAGTTCCAATCCCTCTGCTATAGGAGGGGCACTTTCCACTAGACCAGGGTTCCTAAAGGACCATGAAGGGAATTTACACTGTGCAAAGGACTGAAGCTGATGTTTCCAGTGCAATATTTGCCTTTTCACAGCTGAAGCACATGAAAACAGCTAGACTGTTGTGTGAAGTTTCTTCCAATAGTTCAGCTAGACTGCTGTGTGAAGTTTCTTCCAATACCTGAGGGTGGTTTTTGAGAATGAGAACACGACATAACATTGCAACATCCACTAAATAACAAGGATTCAAAGCTGCCTGAGATGAGCAGTTTTGCTTTTTGTTCTCGTCTAATGAGGATATTAAAATATAGGAGTTTATAGGATCCTATAGTCTTTCAGACACTATAGGAAATACAGGAATCTTTCATGAAGGGTGGATATTATTTACTAAGCCACCTTCTGATATACAACAGATGGTCCATGAGTGACTAGTCTGGTACCAAAATGAGTGTTTTAGTGTGTCTGAAGTGGGAGCTATAAGTGAATGAATTCTAAGATATTAAAACCCTCAGCCATGTCACCTCCCAGACAGAAAAACCTCCCAGCATCAGGCTGCTGCTTGTAGTCCTCCACTAGCATGGAAATGAAGCATCATCTACAAAACCATGTTTCCCCATCAGCTGCAGGAAAACAGACTTTCCATATCTTTTGCCACTGCATTGTTGCTATGATCATACAGGAACCAATGAACTGAGACAGTATTTTAATATGTAGTTATAAAAAATTCCTTTGCAAGTTGAATCTACGTAGGCCAGATTCTATTTGGGTGGAAATGGCTGGCTTTAAATATATCATGAAATAGATAAATAATTTAAGGGATTAACATGCTGAGTGCATGTCAAAAAATACAGTCTCCAAACAAGAAACATTTATGCAAAACTGAAGAATAGACTAGAAACTGAGAATACTCTTTTCTAGTAATTCAGAATCCATATAAAAGTTGCTTCCAAATGGCAAGAATTTATTTTGCTTCTTGTGCATAAAGAAAACCTGAAAGTCCTCTTCCAAACAGCAATTCTTTTGTCCTGCTAGTGCTTACATGATTCTGAATTTCCTAATTTTTTGATTTCTTGACATTTCTGTGAGCAACAGAAAAATTAGCAGTACTATTATACAGGTAATACACCAGCGAGCACAAATTTCAATTGTGAAGTAATTTCTATTGCTATTAATTTGTTAAAATTATTTTTGTTTGCTTGCTGTTAAAAAAGTTTTGTTTGAATGGCAAGCGAACAATTAGGGGAATATAATTTTTCTTACATTCCTTCAGTTAAGGAATACTTCAGGTCTTTCAGTTTGGATCTGAAATTCCTATTTCATTCCTATTTCACTGCTGGAACTTTGGCAAATCCTTTATGAACATGATGAAACTTCATGCTTTGCAATCCCACTTGAATGCAAAAATAAAGCATAAAAAACTCCATTAAGACAACAAGCCAACAGTTTTAGGCTCTTTATATATTTGTGAAGAAACAAAATGACCATGATTATGCACTCTGTTACTGCTCCTGGCACACCTGTAAAATAACTCTCAATCTATTATTTTGTAATTTGAACCAATGTTTCCAGGTCCACTGGGTTTAGTGAACTGATCATCCTGCTATGCATAGAGCGAAAGAAGTAATTTCTTAGTCAACAGACTATTGCACCAGCCTTCTTTGGTAATTCATTTTTGGTGTGAATAACCATAGAGTCTCCTCACACAAGCTGTTTTAATTGTTTCAAAGATTGCTATACACATATTTAAGCTCTCCTGAGCTCTCCACAACAGAAAATCCTCATAAACACCTCAATACAATATCCAAGTGCAAACAGGTCCATTTGGTGAGATATCTTTGCAACCACAGTCATATGCAAGCTTTTTCAGCTATCTATGGACAGGTTCCATGTTCCTCTAGCATCAGTAACAAGAGTTATCCCAAGTACCAAGCTCTGGGCTTGTTTTGGTAGAAAACGGAGACCAAAGCAGAGAGATGCCTTGTGATGAAAGCATCCTTGCTCTAATGCTCCATTCTGCTGAAAGGCTGAAGGTGAGGCAGAAAGGGGGAAACTGTGTGAAGTTTTTACTTGCAAAGTCCTCTTAAAGTTGGCAGGTTTTAAGGTATTGAACTACAGCTAATTTGTCACTGTACTGATAAGGAAACAGATCTGGGGACCTGATGCTCAGGAATTACTTTCTCTATCTCTTCCTAACTCCACACACTGATTCCTGGCATGATCCTGGCATGGCTGGCACCAAACCGTGTGCACATGAAGATACAGGAGGGGAGAATCCAGCAGACGAAGTTTTGCATGAGAAAGGGTGTTGCTGACCTCTCCTAGTGACAAAGCTCATTAGGAATGAGAAGTTAGCAGGATTTCTGTGGCGCCTGTGTGTGCCTAGAAACAGCAACATCACTTTATTCAGCATTCAAGAAGTCTGCAAACTGAGGATGCCCTAATTTTGGTTGCAAGATCACTTCAACAGGGGTGGATGCGCCTATGCTATGCTGCATCTGTAACATGATGGAAAGGGATGGTTAGTTGCTCAAGCATCATACAGGTAGCTCACATAAAGTGCTTTTGCCACACTCCTCTAGGTTAAAAGCAAGAAAGAAACTCATTCTTCAAGGACAAAATATTCACAGTTTGATAAACAGTTCACTCATCCTAATCACAGGTGTTTTTGTCAAAATCTATTTGGACTGTGCTCTCCTTGCATGCAGGAATACTCTTCTGCATGCTTTTCTCCCATATCTGAATCTGAATCAACCTAATCTTTCAATATTAACTATTAGGAGCTTCCTAACTCTGCCATATGGTGGACTCATTATAAAGCTCTGACAGATGGGGTATTGAAGCACTCAAATGCTGACAGCTCTGGCTGCATACTTTGGGCTGAGATAGCTGTGCTTGGCAGGAAACATGCTCTCATTGAGGAGCTGGAGGACTCCTCCAAAATCTGCGATCTCACCTGGACAATGTCATCCCCAGCACAGATGAGCCTCTGGCTACAGCAAGGGACCCCATCTCACACAGGAGCTGCTTGAATTTCGAGGGCAGTACAAGCCTAATCAGAGGCCGAATATTTTGGCAGGGGTCAGAGCGTACAGACTGCTTTGATATCCTTGGACTGGATACTTGAAAAGGATATTTAAACTGGATATTTGAACTTCTTCCTCTCCTGTTCTGCCACCAGAGGGCACGGCTCCCCTCTCTGCCAGGAGACGCATCAGCTTGCAAGGACAAGGGGATTTTTTGCTGTAGAAGTTTGATATCCTTTTCTCCCACCTTCCCTATACCTGCATTTCACACTCCTGGCTGGTCCTGAATCCCGGTCGAAGAAGAAAATACCCCGAGAACTTTAGCCGAGGCAGAAGGGAAGGCAGCCGGCTGTCACTTTGCATGGCTTTAGAAAGCATCTGACACGTCTCGTTCTTACGTTGAGCCCATTTAGAAGCAGCTTTGCCAACACTCCCTGTTTCCTATTTCAGCTCTGCCTCGTTTGCACTGTGCTACAGATTTGTGCAGCAGCCACAGCCCTGCCTCAGAGCCGCTGAGGCATCAAGCAAAGCCTGGGCACACGAGGGTGAGGCTTCCTGCAGCTCTTGACCTATGGTAAGCAAGCTGGGTAGAGAACCAGATGCTCACTTCTCCTTCATATCCATTTCAGAACTACAAGATACAGGCCAGAGAGTAATGGGACAGTGACCTTTTTCTTCAATGACCATTCAGTAAATAGCACAATCTTTTTTATTTCTTCTCCAATAGTCACTGCCAACACAGTGTGACAACAAGCATATCCTCTCCTTTGATGTGACAATAGAAATCCAACCAGAGCAGCCACAGATTTGAGCCTTTTTCATCTTATTAATTTTTTTCACCATAAATAAAATATTACTAAAATACAGGATATTAGTGATGTCTTTAGGAAGTCAGAGTAAGGCAAGTGCAGGAACACTGACAATAAAACAAAGAAGAAACACTGAATGCATGGTAATTTGCTCTAGGCTGAGGTTCAGACCAAGTCAATTTACAGTGAAGCTTTCCAACGGCCATCGGGAAGCAAAAAATTTAGCTTGCAGCAAAGCTGTTAACCTTTTCTCTAAGAAAAGTACTTCCAAAAGAGCATGGCCTTTTTGATGCTGTATGGGGACTCAGGACTAATTTCCTAGAGGTATTTCTCACTGATGAGTGTTCATTCAGGAATTGATGCAAATTTATTTTAGGTTGTGAAGTGCTGGGAAATTGCTTGTGCTTCCTCATAAGACACCTATGCCTGGTCTCCAACAGTGGTATCTTTTCTGGCTTGATGATTAGAATAACCAAATTCTGCTTTTGGACATTAAAATTCAGAAGAAACAAAAACTGAATTAGTGAAACTTTTTTGTTTAGTTTGATGAACTAAGATTTTGCTTCTCCTTAGTTAATGCTAGAACAAGATGCATACAGTTGTTCAGATGCAAATATGTATGGAGTGATAAATAACTGTAATTTTCCATCCATATGAACTGAAGTCCATGCAAAATAGGCAAACATGATCGTACCACAGCAGCCACATATCATTAAGGAAGAAATATAGTAAAACTTCTTTTTATTTTTTGAAGATAGAAATGCATATTGGAAGAGACTCTGAATTAGAGTCTAGCAATTCAGTGGTAAAACCAAAAATAAAAGACAGCCTAAGATATTGCTGTGTAAATGCCAACTGTCAGAGCCTGTTGTGCTGGAAAAGGTTAGGAGTTCGAAAGCAGTGATATAGGACAAATAATTTTCCCAAGCACCAAGATTGTATTTTTATGCAAATGATTAGGCTACTAAAAATACCAGGCAATGGAAAGGTCCAGCTTTATATAAGCAGAAATACATACAAATCAGCATTCCATGAGGCTCACCAGCAGGCACCAGCAGGTCTTTCACATCTGCTTTCACCCTCTCTCCCTGACAAGTTATCTCTCTACATGGACCAGATGCTTCCAAGGCTGTGGAGCTGCCAGGGAAGTCAGGCCAGGAGATTCAGAAAGGGAAAGTCAATTATCATCAGTGAAGAGGAGCACAACATGGATGAGGTGTGCCTTCCCAGGAGATTGGTGGAGTTCCTCCCACAGGACACAAAAAATTTGGGTACTAAAACTGTGGGCTGCAAAAGCCCAATGCAAGGTCTCCAAGGAAATGGTGGGCAGGTGCCCATGATGCAATACAGCTACTACTCTTCCTCCAGGCTTGATCTCCAGCCTGGCAGTGACAGTCCTGCCACAAGAAGCAGGAGCAATGAGAATGCATAATCATCATGATAAAACCCCTGTGATCTATGGTTTCTTTCAATATCTCCTGCTCAGCATAAAGCAACTAAAAAAGTTTGCTCTGTCCCTTCTTAAACCTATATCCTTCAGTTGCTAAATGGCTCTTAGTCTTCTCTGCCAATGGCACAGAGAACTGAATGGTACTGAGGGACTCTGATCTGGCAGCACTGCAGCATCACTGCATTCATCTTGGGTGAAAATGTGCTATAAATGCTTCTGTACATATTTCCAAATAATAAGTAATGTGAGCAGTCTGTAGCATCCCTAGGCAAAACTTCTGAATTAGGTACTCAGAAAAAGCTGGGCTGACTCCTGACTTTGTGAACTAAGGATCTAGAAAACTCAGATGCCAGACTCCTTTTTTACCCAGAATTTTAGCCTGTGAGAATGTGCTTTGTGGTCCTTTTGCAGTGACCAGAGGGAAACGCTAAGTGAGCTTCCCATGATTTTTCCCATGAGTTTTTGCTTCAGCCCAGAGCTCTTACTCACCCTTTCGTAGCATGACATGTTGTGCATGGACCTTTTGAAGGAGCCGTAAGAATGAGTTTTGATCCCATCATCAGATGGCAAGGTGTTTTGACTTTTAATAATCCACCACCACTTGGGCCGGGCAGTGTATTTTCTTCTCTTTCTCTTTCCTTTTTTAACCTGTGTTGGCTACCAGACCAAGCAGGGGAAGACTGCTTTTGTCCTTTTTCCTTTGTGCCTTTGTGCAGGGCCAACACACCAGCTTGTCCTGTCTGGGTAAGAATCCTTAATTTCGCTCCAAATAAGACATCTGAGAGCCCTCTAACAGGGATCCCTCTGGACAGATCCTTGAAGCTCTCTCTCATCTGGGCTTGAGATCTTAAGTATTCAGTGTTGCTACACTGGGCTCTGTGTATATAAGGCTTGTGTGTTTTAATTTTCCCCCTTTGTTGTTTTCTTTGGGAAAGCTAACAACTGGAAGAGTTCTATTGCAACCCCAATATTATTTTCTGAACCAGATGCTTATTCTAACACTGTACCCAGAAATAACAAGAAGTTCCTCTAGAAGTAACGGCACTGTAGCTTCTTTAAAGCAACTAGTATTTTTGGCAGCACCTATTTTTACCCACAGAATGCAGCTCAAGGTTAAGAATGAAGGTGCAGAAGAAGCATTACTCATCACAGCTCCATTTTGCTCAGTGTATTCTTTTATTAACTTTATTTCTTCCCTTTAGAAATTTTTCTTTGTGCTGAACCCCAGCATATTAGTCAGAATTACTTCTGATCCTATCTACTTTACTGTTGAGCCAACATGCATCTTGAAAACATAT
Organism: Sturnus vulgaris; assembly: GCF_052056855.1. Classification (NCBI taxonomy): domain Eukaryota; kingdom Metazoa; phylum Chordata; class Aves; order Passeriformes; family Sturnidae; genus Sturnus; species Sturnus vulgaris. The sequence continues at coordinate 29,713,884 of NC_142244.1, forward strand.
ATCAAATTTTGCATGAGATCAGAGATCCCTTCTTTTTTGAACCCTTTGCTATTTTACTAGTTTGCTCAAACCTCCTTCCCCATTCAGCTAAGCATAATTGTTTGCTATCTAGTGGCAAAGTAGTCTAGAACTCAATAAAGAGCATCAGTGTTGCTAAAATATGTTTGATACTGCCTAAAAGTGTACAGAACTTGTTTAGACTCTTTTGGTCTCTGCAGAACAGTGTGAACCCTTATAAAAAATATTTTTTCTAGGCAACAGTTTTGCTGCATCACTGCTATTCACCTTCTGCTTTCTGCAGAGCTTCAGTGATTTCAGCTCAAGAATGGCTGCTGAAGTTTCTAATTAATAATAATAATAATAATAATAATAATAATAATAATAATAATAATAATAATAATAATAGTATAATTCACTCAGAGCAGGACTCCAGCACACCTGCAGCACACCTACCAGACCAGCATGTGCAGAGTCTCAGGAGGCTTTATTCACTGGTGCAGAAAGGAGAAACCTAAAGTTACTTTGTAAAGTAAAGCAGCAGCTATGGATAATTGTTAAGAAAACACATAAGATTTGCTTTTTACCATTGCATTTCTGCAGTTCTAAAATCGAACCAGCCATATTGATTATGTCCTGGGGTACAGTGCAAAAATGTGTATTCTATCACCATCTGTTAAAATGTGGGAGGGGTGGTGATCCTTATCTCCGTGGGAGATAACTTCTGCATAACTTCTGTTGATGTGCCATCTGATAAAATCAGGGTGATGATCATTGTTATCTTTTCACAACCCATCCTTCCTCCAGAAGATATCTTCTGTTAATGGGCCATTAAGTCCTATTGTGTGACTGATAAGATTACATCATCCCACTGGGAGATACTCCAGCCAGGGGCAGGAGCCAAGCCTTTCCTACCTAGATAAAAACTGAGATTTGGAACACCAAGCCAGCCCTTTCTACTGGATCCCAGAGGAAAGTCGGACCATTTCCACATCATTGCTGGACCTCTGGAGGAAACTGCACCTTCTACAGGAGCACTGCTTCAACAGAACCACATCTGTCATCCAGGAGGACTGCAGCCACCATTTATAGGGACTGCTACCAACACCCTGACTGACAGGGTGTCAGGTTGTATTCTGACTCTGTCAGTGGTTTTCTTTTATATTATTGCATGTATTTTATTTTTTCTCTTTTTTCCTATTAAATTGTATTACTGACTTGGTTTTGCTTTCAAACCAACACACCAGAAGCCAGCATTTTCTGGATACTTCATGCTAGCCTTTGCTACACTCAGGGGGACAAAATGCAGTAGGAATTGATCTGAGAAAGCACAGAAAACCAGCAGCTTTTGCTGAAAGGAGTTTTCTTGTATTTTTATCATGATGATATATCTGGGTTTGGTTGAAAAAAATTATTCAAAATAACAAAACCTGAATTCTTTTATTTTCCTTTATCCCTCTCACTTTTCCTCTCTTATTTATTCCTCTGTTTCCCTTAGCAACCACCATAAAGAGGAGAAAAGAAGGTGAAAAATAAACAAATAAATTTTTTAAATGAAAGGATGAGAAAGTGCTTCTTTCTCTGTCAAAAAACCCAGAAATATTCCATCAAAATAGCAAATATGTGAAAACGGTTGTTGAGGGAAATTTTGTCAGACTGTTTTTATCGGTATTTTTATCACCATCATCATTAACCCACTGTGCTTTCAGCACTACCTCTTATTGCTGGGAAAGATTGATGACTTCTTCAGAAGTCCCGGACTGGATCCAAAGATTTGAAATCCTGAGACAGGGTCAAGCCATAGGAGTAGAAGGGTGCTGAGCAATATTGCAAATACAGTTCCAGCTGTTCAGTTGTTGATTCACTTCTCCTGTCCTAAACTAAAGATCACCTTTTCCTCATCACATACTGGCCTTTCACTGCCAAAGAACACAAACAACAAGCAATTCTCAAGCAAGAAAGTAATCAGAAGAAATCACCTTGAAATATCTATGCTCTGATCAATTAATATTCTGTCCAAGAGACACCCAATCCTGACGTTTCCATCTTCCAAGAATAAGGTATTAGGCAAGGCCAAGCCAATGCTAAACAACATTTCCTAACTCCTAGGGACATAGCTCTGCATGCTGTGCTCCAAGGTCACCCTAGGGCCGTGAGCACAGTGGTACCGTCTATAGGAAACTGTTTCAATTCAGTCCTGATCAAACCTGTGACTGTCTAGACTCTGGGACTAAGAAATACTTTTGCACCTTTGCTTCTGAACAAGGTCAAGATAATATAGTGAGTGACAGCTTCTCCATCCAAGAGGTCCCAGGGAAGAGATCTCTCACCACGGTGTCACATCTTGCAGTCGTGCTCCTGTGCACCTTGCGCAGCACATCTATGAAGTCTGCATGAGCAGTATGCTACATGATAGGCAAGTCAGAAGAATTTGTCCGAAACAGAGTCAAAAATCGAAACAAAGCTGGTACCAGATGCAATATAAGTCCACTCAGAGAAGAGGTTGTGCAAGAAAACAGGATTAAAATCCATAAACTGTCAACTGAAGTTGTCAACTGCCTGACAAATGTCAGAGGTGGGACAATACAGCCAGAGGTAACTCTGCTCCGAGACTGCTCTGCAGGTCAGCAAGACCTTTTCTATCATTGTCTGAAAAAAAGGCAGCATTGTTGTCAGGGGCAGATCTTACTCCTGTGATGCCTCTGCAAAAATTATGTCTAAGAACAAGGAAACCAAAGCTTCATAATTTTACTGATCTTAAAAAATACGCAGGAGATTTTAAAGATTAGGAGTTTAGTTTTCCTGCTTTGTTCAAGTTCTTTCTACAGGGAAATAAAACAAGGAAGGGTCAAGGAGTCAACACAGCCCCCCAAGGCAAAGCAAAGGGATGGGGAATGGAGTCTTGCCCTGTACTGAGGAGAAGTTATATAACTGCAACGAAAAAGCACTTTAACTTTGATGACTGTTGTGCTGCAAGTGTTTTATCATATTTCAATCTTTCATTTGGATTTGAGACTAATTTTAGCATATTAGTTTATCTCATGAGTATATCCCAAACATTTCAATTCTTCATGAGAAGGACTATCCTGGAAAGAGTTAAGCAGGTTGAGAGGTGAGTCACTACCCTTTTTCTTTCAGTTGCTAAGATATCTTCAGTCCTCAGGGAAATTATGGAGAAATGCAACCTTCCTATTAATTGGTCCAGCAGAAAAGGCATCTCAGCCAGCTCTGGAAGACTGATACAGACGTAACAGCACCAGGCTTTGCAATTCCCATTGGAGTCATTCTGTTTATGCCTTTGTGCTATGGGCAGCTCTGGTCACTGCAGGAACTGGTGGGCTATGTTTGGAATAGGAGAGGGCTGCCTCTCTGGAGCTCGCAGCAAGACCAACATAGCAACAGAAGGTGGGGACACCTGAGTCATGACAAATTTTCTCCTGACAGTAAGTTGCACACAAAGAAAGGGAGGATTCACCATGAAAAGCATTACTACAGAGATGGATGGTCCCTTCTCCATACCCTTCACCATGATACTGGTCTGTAAAACAAAAAGGCTGGTTGTAGAAACTGAGTTTGTTCAGCCCCCCTGTGATGAGGAGAACCAGCAAGCAGTATGATGGCTGCTTGGACTTCCCTTAGCTTCAGGCCCAGGAAGATTCTGAAATAATTTAAAAACAAAGGCAGAAGAACTTTGAATGCTCCTGCTCCTGATATGCTGTGTACACATTTCTTGATTCAAAGATGATAAGAATCAGGGAGCAGGGTACCAAAAAGTCGTCAGTTGCCATCTATCAAGCATTTTGCAAGTGGCTGCCACCACAACTGGATCTACTTTTAAAGATGTTTGGATGAAAGTGAGTGAGGTGTGTCCAGTGAAGAGCAAGGAAAAGACTGAGCAGCAAATGAAGGAGGCAGAGGAAGTCGAAGTAGGTTGAGGGAATAAAAAGCCCCTCAGCAATGCTGAATGTGGGAGAACAGGATTGGGTAGGGCTAAAACACATGCAAGTGAGTAGGAAGGAAGCAGATGCATGTAAGAGGATGGAGTAGGAAAGCAGGAAAAGTACTGTGTCTAAAGAGCCCTGCACCCTGCCTAAAGGGTAACACCACAAGTAGAAATCTTCCCTTTAAGGACTGAAATCACAATTATACCGGTTGAATTAGGAAGTTATGGCACTGTAAGTAAAAGTGATTTACACAAAGAGCAATCCCCTCTGATAAGAGATTATCTAGAGAAGTATGAAAACATTAATTTAGGAAGCAATTTTTAACCTTGGCAGCTGCCTTACCCTGTCTCCCCAAAAAGGCAGGCGAAACCTGATGGATACAGGGTTCTGCAATGCTAAGGCGTATTTCTCGTTTAATGAATGTTCCTGATTTATACAATGATAACAAGAGTCCAGGGACATCACTGTTCTGCCTTTTTATCTCTCTGGGTCAGAAGTTTAAAGCTCTACTATTGCCATAATTTTTTTTTAAACACTGAAATACCCAGTCTGGACATGTTGTATCTTTCCCACTAGCTGGCATTCTGCAGCAACAGCCTCATTTGTATTCTGTCTTTTACTTGAGCAAAGCAAAAAAACCACTCTGCATTGCCACAGCTAAGTCCTTCCTCACTGCAATACAGAGATCGCCAGTCACACTAAATTCAACATGTTCCTACTAACAAATTTTATTCATACTGATGGTCTGCTTCACAGTGTGTTCCCAAAGACTTGATTTAAAATTTAATTTCCAGACTTCTAACAAAATATATAAAGAAAAACTAAATATCTTTTTCTACATAACAATACAACAGAGCTGCTTCTCCTTCAAGGCTCATTTATGACAGAGTTCAGGCAGGAGGCTTTTTTCCCCACACAGGGTTGGAGTGTCTTCCTGTACAAAGGAAAAATTTGTGACTTCTAAGAGTCATTGTCTATAAAGTCCTACTTCTTTTTTGAGTTAAAAATTAATTTCAGGCTGTGGATAAGTTTTGGACCTGATGATACCACAAAGTGAGGCTTACTCCAAGATAATATTCTTAAGTGGACTCCACCTTGACAGTCAAAGTCCCTAACACCAAACCAACTGTTGGGGCACTGTATTTCTGTCTTGACAAGTAGGAGTGGCCATGTCTGTTGGGGATTAAAGTTTCCCTGGCCCCTCCTGGTTGGATCTTCAACACAGCAGGCTTTTCTTTACACTCTGATTCTGTTTGTGAAAGAAAGTCCAGCTAAACCCATCAGGTAACTTCAAGTAAGACATTGCAGGGAATCTGAAAGCTTTGTGGGCCACAGCCATTTTTCATAGGGCTCTCCTTTGCTGTCAGCAAGTCCAGCATTTCACCCATGGGTCTAGGAAGAACGTACAGGAGCATCTTCCATGTGCAATAAAGGCTGTGTAACATTTTTCTCCAAGCTACACAAGCCATGGCACTCTGTCACACAGTGGATACTCAAGGAGTTGGGAAGTATCTGAGCTACACTAAACTCTTTCCACAACACATGGAGAAAAATTGAATCTCTGAAGGATGGTTCACAGTCTCTCAGACATGTTTTGGGATAAGAGGAGTCACCATCTGAAACTCTCCCCATCAAGTCAGAGAGAAGCAGGCAAAGTACACAGCAGGCACTGCTACCCAAATTTTCTGATACCCAAACAGAATGAGGCAGAGCTATTATTTATTTTGTGGCCAGAGCAAAACACATGCAGAAGAATGGGGACAAAAAGAATCATCAGCTTCTGGTGGTGGTCTGTGTCAGGAGCAGCAGGCCAAAAAAGATGCTTCCCCTTATGCTGTGCAAGCCATTTCCTGCAAGACTTGAGTTTCTTGCCACTGACTCCTGTTAGCAACTGCTTTGTGAATTTTTACTTGCAGTCATCTGAGTTCACCCTTGGCACCACATACAATCCCCCACAGAATGAGGTTGAGCACTGCTCCATGAGTGACAGTGAAGTCTAGGAATGGCAAGACTGGGCTGAACTGGGAGCCAGACAAGGTGATGAGGGCAGGTCCAGTGGCAATAACCATAACCAGCTGCAGCCCAGTGTTGTCCAGGCAAACCCAAAGTAATAAGGAAGGCCTGAGGTCAACTAGGAACTCAAGCCAAGCCTAGATACAACATATATTTCACACAGTTCAGGCCAGCTCTGAGGCAAGGATCTCAGCTTTATGCTGCACCTGGGCCAGGTGGAGGGTGGTTGGAGCAACGACAGCTTCCTAGAGTATGCCAGTTCCTGACAGACATTGTGAAGGGAAGTCTAGGAACAGTGTTAGCCCTCAACTGGCTAAACACTTCTAACACTTAACCAACAACAGGATTTAGCCTCAGACATACAGGATATGTTTCAAATTCCCACCCTACTCTAAGACATCTTCCTCTCCCACTCTTCATTGAGATGCAACTATTAATAGTTTCTTGTTGTTGGGGGTTGAATGCTTTGCTTTTCTTTCTGTGGAATTTCTCCCATTGTTATGCTAAGTAATTGTGGCTACACCTTAAAACGACAGATAATGTTCTCTCGTAGGGGGGTGGCTGGAGGGAGAGGGGGGGGGGGGGAACCGGAAAAGGAAAGGTGGGATAGGGGGGTCTGGAGCGGGGGACTGGCTCTCGCTTGGCTCCTGGAGTGGGAAGACAACCTGGGCTCTGCTCTGGCATCTTCCCCTGCCATCCCAGCGCTGAGATCCACGCTCCCTGCCTTTGGACATCGCTCCGCGGCTCTCCCAGCTCACCCTACTACCTCCGGACACTCTGCTGAGCACCACGACCGACACCGTGAGGGGGGAGTCACTTTCCCCATCCTCTCTCTCCCCTGGGCCGCGGCCGCCATCACCCAGCCCTCTTCAACTGCGCGGGACCTGCCCTGCCCCCACAGCACTGGTAACAGCACAGGGAGACGGCCTGCGGCCAGAAGGGACTGGAGCGGAGCTAGACTGTTTCTGTTGCCAATTTTTATAGCTGTTGTTGTTTTTTTCTGCTTTGTTAAATACCAGTAAAGAACTGTTATTCTCATCCCCATATCTCCTGCCTGAAGGTGTCTGAATTGGACCTAAAATAATTAAAAGGGAGGGGGATTGCACTCTGCATCGCAGAAAAGGGGCTCCTGCCTTTCCTTAGACCATACCTGTCTTTCAAACCGAGACACTTGTGCAAGGAGCTGGAAGCAGAGGGAGAGCTAAGAATATAACACTACTAAATGCTACAATCAATGACCTGCAAAGGAGTGGAGAAGAGATGCTGGCTGCCAGCTTATCCTTCTCTCACCAGGGCCGCCCAGGCAGCACCAGCTCCCTGGCTGAGGCAGCTCAGCCACGGCTATAATTCAGTGTGAGTCAAAAGTTTATTTTGCCAGGAAAAGCTGAAACAGCAGAGGGCTTCTTGCCATCGTCTCTGGACAAGCCAAGGACAGGCAGGAATGGTTTGTTTAATACCATGTCTCATTATTCCTGGTACTTCATTACTCATTAAATGTCCGAGTTTTGTAACGAACTCCTGCTGAGCTCAACATTTGATACACATTTATGGGTGGCCTGTTGGCTGTACTAACAATTCATAATTCCCCTAACCATCTTAACTCCTTCCTTTGCATGCTAGGCTTCCTTTAAACAACTATAAGATAAAGATACTGGGGACTTCAGTTCTTAACTCAGAATGAATTACATGTATCTGGACAATTTATTAATATGGCTATATGCTGCAGTTAGATACACTTGTTCTGAGTTCAAATAAACTATGCTGGATCCTAATGCTTCTTACACTGCTCCCTTTCTGTATCCATTTGGCTTTTACCATGGATATATCCATGCACATGGATGCTTGATATTGATGCCTCTTTTAAAAAAGGTCAGCAGCACACTTAGCAGTATTTATTCACTTGTATAGAATGGGAACAGGAACCAAATGACCCTTCTTGGTCATTACCTGTGGGAATTAGAAGTAAGGGGCCTCTGTTCAGGAATCTTGTTGTGATACAAGTGATTTTGTCAGCTTCTCCCGTTTTCCAGCTTTCTTTCTTTGCAAAAGGTCAGTGAGAATTCACAACAGAGCCCAGCAATATGTTGACCCAGCCTGACAACTGATTCAAACAGGGCAACTGCAAGCACTCAGCACAAGTTTGACAGGCACCAGTATTTTTAGAGTTGACAGCATATTTAACCTGTCTCTTCTGAAAACAGCATGTATGGTCACCTCTAGAGGTAGGTAGGCAGGTCTGTGATTTAGGTTAATTTTTCTCTCATTCACTTGAAGCACTTAGAATCACTTAGTCTGGTCACACTAAAAAGAGTGACTTTGTGTATACAGTCAAAAAAATCCAGTCCATGCATTTCAGGGCATGACTGAAAAGCCACCAGAAAAATCACACAGTTCTAAACTGAAGGTATCTTGGGTTACTTTAAACTCTAGGTGGAAGTTATTTGCAGCTTGTTGGGGGTTGGTTTCTTTTTCCTTTCCTATCCGTCTGTGGAATTTTTCCCCATTGACATGCTAAATAGCATTGATGGCTAATAACAGGGGGAAGCTCCATTTCTTTTAGTTTCTCTCGCGGGGGGGGGGGGGGGGGGGGGGGGGGTGCTGGGATGGCGAAGGGGGGGAACACCGAGAGATCAGAAGCACGTAAAGGAGGCTGGGAAGCAGTTGCTCGCTCGCTCGCTCTTGGAGTCGGAGGACAGCCGCTGCTGCTACCCTCATCCCCGCCATCCCAACGCCAGGAGCTGTCTCTTCTGTTGTTGGACCCCGCACGGCTGCCTTCTCGGTTCAGCCTGCTATCTCCAAGCATCCTATTGGAGCACCGGGACCGACGCCTAGAGCAAAAGTCTCTCCTCCATCCCTTTCCCATCTGAGACACCGCTACCATCACCCCCAGCGCCTCTGCAGCTGTGCGGGACCTGCCCCTGCCCACCACCGGTAACTTCAGCACAAGGAAAGGCGCTTGCGTCCGAGAAGGACTGGAATTGGGTTACTGTTCTGTTTGTTGTTAATTTCATAGTGGTTGTTGTTTTGTTTGTCTTGTTAGATATACTAGTAAAGCACTGTTATTCCTATCCCCACATCTTTTCCTGAGAGCCCCTTAATTTCAAAATTATACTAATTCAGAGGGAAAGGTTTATTAGCTGCATTTTGAGGGAAGGCCCTGCTCTTCCCTAGCACACCTGTCTTTTCAAATCCGGACACAGCTTCAATCAAAGAGTGTCATAGAAGTGTGACTGATTTCAGGCTACCTTGTATGAGAATGGCCTGAAATTCAGCGCTGTCAGACGTCTTTCAAACTGCCTTTATACTGGGTTTGGTTGGGATGGATTTAACTTTCTTCACAGCAGCCTATAGAGTCTGTGCCTTTCATCTGTGGTTAAAACAGCACTAGTAGCACATGGGCTTGGGTATTGCTGAGCACTGCTAGCATGGTGTAAGGGGCTTTCTCTCCAACACCCCACCAACAGCTTTGAAGGTCTGTAGTCTGGAGATGGGCAAGAGACTGGGAGGGGGAATAACTGAGACAGCTGACCCAAATAACCAAAGGGATATCCCATGCAATATGATGTCCTCCTTAGAAAGAAAAGTTGAAGGAAAGGAGAATGATGGGAGAACATTTGTGGTGATGTCATCTGTCTTCCCAATCTACTGCTATGCCTATTGAGGACTTGCTTCCCAAAAAGTAGCTGGACATCTGCCTGCTGATAGGTTGTAGTGAAATTCTCTTTTTACTTTGCTTCCATGTACTTTTGCTTTTCTTAACAACTGCACTTTTACCAAACCATGAGATTTTCTATGTAATTTTGTCCCCCAGCCCTTTCAAGGAGAGGAGTGAGAAAGCAGTCAAGGCCAACCCTCCATGTGGTTCTGGATACAGATTAATTTTCTTGACTGTTCTTTCCATTTTGGTTACTGCTAATGGCAAAGAAAACAGATGATGTAAACTTCAAAGGCATTTTCATAGAAGAATTGTCAATTTCACTTAATACTGCTAACCTTGAACATTCAATAAACATCACTTCTGATTAAAAAGAAGAAAAACCACTTGGGGTCTTACCTGTTAAGCCTTAGTGTGTGAGCCCATGAGGATGTGGTTTTATGACCAGCATATTCTAGTTCAAGCCTGTGCTGCCCTACTGAGGCTGGCGCCACCCTTACTGGAGCCTATTTTATATTCCTGCTGCTTGCCTTAGGTCAACACTAGCAGTCGGTAGGAGAGTCAAACGAGCTTCAAGATCTGTCTGACAAAAGAGGGACAAGAAGGGTCTTGTTCATTCTTGCAAAATCTTTTGGTTCAGAGGTGGTTTGCAGTAGCAGCAAGACTGTGTTCAGAGGCTGCCATAGGGTGGTCCAGGAGAAGCAGATGATGCAGGAGGTCTGCACAGGAGTATAGTTTGTCACCGCAGTATTTCTCCCTGTGTGCAGCAGTTCTTGTCAGCAGGAGAAAAAAAACAATCACTGATTTCAGTCAAGTGCTTTGTCTGCAGCATTTCTGTCTTTGTCTTGAATTGTTTTATGCAAGGTTTAGACACTATTAGTGACTCAGGCTTCTGCTGAAGGATGCTTAAAACTTAGAAACATGTCTGTTACAAAACAAAGAAAGTGCACAAATTCACCCCTGGAGGAGTGAAAACAACAAATTGCAATGCACAGGCTTCAGTGTCAGAGAATATGTTTCTCTGGAAAGGATTTAGTTATTTTCTTACCCCATGAAACAAGTGCCATCTCTAAGAAAAGACTCCCTGGGAGGATTTTGATCCTTCGGGAAGGAGGATGAGTCAATGGTTAAAGAGGACATGCAAAGGTGTTTCCAGCATAGCAGCTAGCTGCTCAGTTTTCTAATACAGTACCTTACATTGTTAATGGAAATCTTGCTTTGTACCTTCTGTTTTTCTCCCAGTATAATTAATTCCAGCACTGTCTGCATGCCAAGCATGCACATGCAGGACTAAATTGGGCTTGATGATCCCTGTGGGTCACTTCCAACACAGAATATTCTGTGATCCTGTAATTTTAATAGAATTATTTTTAATTTTAATAGACTTATTTTCAGCAGTTTGACATACAATAACTACACTTCCTAAAACATAGAAATACTATTCAAAAAGGCAGTAAACACCCCCACAACAATGGCAACCTCTTGTCCCAGCAGACTCAAAAGAGGTCAACACTCCTGACCTGTAACTCACCCTGAAGGCCATTTTAATTGCAGGGGACAGGAAAAATGGATCTGCCGGGACTGTTGTTCTTATGAGACCAAAACCTTCCCCTGACATGCCCTGAGCCACAGCAGGTGAGGCTGGGTAAGGCCAAGACAGGCTGGAGAAGTGGGCACCTGGGAATCTCATGAGGTTTAACAAGGCCAAGTGCAAGGTGCTGCACCTGGGTCAGGGTAACCCAAATATCAACACAGGCTGGGGGATTAACAGATCGAGAGCAGTTCTGCCCAGAAGGACTTGGGGGTGCTGGTGGGTGAGAGGCTGGCCATGGGCACTCACAGCCCAGAAAGCCAACTGTGTCCTGGGCTTTATCCAAAGCAGGGCAAGGGAGAGGATTCTGGCCCTCTACTCTGCGAGACCCCACCTGGAACACTGCATCTAGCTCTGGGGCCCCCAGCATAGGAAGGACACCCAGCTGTCAGAGCGAGTCCAGAGGAGGCCAACAAGATGACCACCAGGATGGAGCACCTCTCCCACGAGGAAAGGTGAAGAGAATTGGCTTTGTTCAGCCCAGGAAAAAGAAGGCTTTGAGGTGAATTAATTTTGGCCTTTCAGCACCTGAAGGGAACTCGCAGTAAAGACGGAGAAAGGTTATTTACAAGAGAATGTAGTGACAGGAGGACGGGGAATGTGTTCAAATCGAAAGAGTAGGTTTACGTTAGGTATTACGGAAAAAATCCTTTACCCTGAGTGTGGTAAGGCACAGGTTCCCCAGAGAAGGTGCGAATGCCCCATACCTTGAAGATAGTCAAGGCCAAGCTGGATGGGGCTCGGATAAACCTGTCTAGTGCAAATTGTCCCCGCTCACGGCAGAGAGGTTGGACCAGGATGAACTTTACCGTAGCTTCAGCCTAAACCTCTCCGGTTCCGTGAGGGGAGGTCACTGCTCTCGCCAACCCCGCAGCGGGGGCGGAGCCGGCACCGCCCCCGGCCGGCGGCACGGCCAGCTCTACAAGATGGCGTCCGCGCCGCCTCCGTCGGTGGCCAGGTTGTACCGGCCGAATCGCTTCGTCTCGCTGCCCGCGGAGCTCGACCCTGACACCTACGACACATCGCCGGAGAAGCGCCGCGCCGAGGCCGAGCGCCTGGCGATCCGCTCCCGGCTCAAGCGGCAGTACCTGCTGCAGCTCAACAACCCCAGCCCGCCCGCCATCATCGTGAGTAGGGATGGAAAGGTGCGAGGGGGTGGCGGGGGAAGCGCGGGGCTCGTCCGCTTCGGGCTACGAGCCAACCAGTGTCTTCTGCGGGACTCCTTTGAGGACAGAAGGCCCAGCTCTGCTGCACAGCAAAGCTGAATTCCTCCTCCTGTGGATCGTCCATCGGGAGCAGCGGTGGTGCACGTGACCCGTCGGGCTCCCACCCAGAGCTGATGTCTCAATAAAGGCATTAAAACGGGAGCTGGTCTCCTTGCCCTTATTCATTTCAAGCTGGAGGCGTCCTGGAGCGGGGCCGGCACCTGCGGCTGTGCTTGGGGACGGGACCGTGCCGCCGGGGCGCTGCCCGCCCTCCCCGTGACCTTGGTGCCCTTCCCGGTGTGCCTTGGCCTCAGTCCCCGGGTGGAGGGGCCACGGCAGAGCCCCGCGGGCCTCACCGCCTTTCTCTTTACACCTCAGGAAGATCCCGCCTTGATCCGCTGGGCCTATGCGAAGTCGCAGAACGTCTACCCTACTTTCCGCCCGACACCCAAGACTTCCTTTCTAGGAGCTGCTTATGCATTAGGCCCCCTTCTCTTCTGGATCTTTGTCTTAAAAGCTGACAGGGTAAGTCTGCCCACTATGCTGAACATCAGCGAATACCACAGACACCAGCTTGTAAAATGTAGATCTGCTTGGAGTCTCTGTGGGATCCTCATGGGTCTAAGAATGATACCATTAAAGTAGTGAGGGAAGGAAGGCTGATAGCGAGCCTGCTGTCTCAAAGCTTGTTACTGGTTGCAGAGTCTTGTTTTTCTGAGAGCCCTTTATTGTACCCTTGGGGTATGGCAATCAAACAGCATGCCTGATCAGGCTATTTGGCAGTCACTAAGTTCTCTGTAGCACTGAGTGAAAATTAATCCTAAATTTCCTTTATTTTCAGCAGTTGACATGCATTAACTATGTTTTCTCAACTTAAAACACACGAGAAGCTTATGGATGATAGACCTAGCAATCTCTCTATGCAATTGCTTGGCCCTTTCTATAATATAGTGAAGCAAATGGGGAATAATAATTATGCTAATTGCAGTGTCTAATCTCAGCTGGATGTTTTAATATTTTGGAAGGTTTATCTTGCTTCCATTCTTACTCCTAAACTATGAGTGTCAGAATCTGAGCAATAGTAGATCATTACGAAAAAACTCAGCTATATACATACATTAAAAATGCTAACAGGCAGACAGTGGCTGCTTTTAGTAAAGAATTTGTGGCTGTTGTAAAACACTTTTATTTCCATCTTTTGCACAGCATTTCAGATCAAGTCATAAACCATGAAGCACTAACGTAAATTAATATGATATTTGTAGGGAATGTTGTTTGCTAGAGTGAATTGAAAATTCAGGTTTTAGGAAACGTGCTGAGCAGGTTGATGTCAATGTTTTTGAGGCTTCAGTACCTCTGCAGTATTTTGCCATGCTGAAGCCTTTAATTAGTGTCCAGGATAATTAACTTTCCTTTATTACAGTTCCTTTAGTGGTGTTGGGGGATTTTTCTTGTTTTCCTGGTAGTACATAAGGCACGATAGTCATAGTCTTTTCTCTCAGGAGTGTGTGCTGTGTGTTTGGGCAAGCAGGAGATAAATTACCAGGTTTTAAGTAAATTTTATGGTTTTATCCAGCAGGAGGAATCTGGCTGTTATCCTCAGTGTAGTGTGTACTGTAATAGCACCAGTCAGAAAGGTACATGACTGCAGGATAAGGTACAAATGTGTAGAAAGTGAGCACAGGCACTTTTAGGCAAGTTATTAAGAAGTTTCTCCATAATTAGATCTCTAAGCTGGATTATTCAGCCAGAAGGAGGGGGTAGAAACAAAGGTACAAATTGAGACAACTAGTTTGGTGAAAAATGCCTTACAGGAATTGCTGGCCTGTGAGAGTACCTGGATGTGAGGTCAATCTGAGCAGGTATTTAGTAGGTGAAGCTAAATGCCTTGTAATGTTTTACTTATAAACCGCTTGCGCTCATAAAATCATTTAGGGTGGAAAAGACCCTTAAAATTCTATATGGTGCTATCTTCATGTAGTCTACGCTGAAATAATAGAACTTCTGTTCTGTTATCCCAGGCTGATGGAAAGTCCTTCTCTAGCAGGATAATGATAAATGTTCTTTCTTCCACAGGATTGTAAAGAGAAGCGTATCCAGGAAGGTAAATACAAGCGACCATTCAGTGTATTCTTCTAAGTTCCTGGAGTTGCAGTTATGTTCATGGGATATATAAATAAAATAAGATGCATTATGTGATAACATTTCTCTGTCACAAGAATAAATCTTAATTGTTTGTTGGTTGTCTTGCATCTTTGAAAATCAAGGGAAGTGCAAAATGTAGATCTTTATATCTAAACCAGATGGATACAGAGAGGGTGTCTGGAACTCAGCCATTGTACTCTTCTGGTGTACATACAGAGGATCCTTTTAAACCATGGAAGTTGCTACTGTCCAAGAAGGCTGAAGTTTAAAATTACTAGCAGACTAAAATGCTAAGCAAGACCAAAGCAGTTTCCTAAAGGAACTACTGCTTGCCTTACAGGTATTTCTTCTTGATGTCAGTTTGGCTGTGGGTGTCACTTTGGCAGTGTGATTTGCCCTAACTGGATATAGGCAAGTTCTGTGATACATTTTTAAGAACTTAGGAGTCTGCCTGACTGCTCTCAATAAGTTTTTCTTTTTCCTAATGAACTGCAAGCCTAAACCACGTGTTCGTTTATTGCAATAAACTATTTTTTTAATAGTACCAGATTTGGAAATAGTCAGCTGAATGTTGTTATGCTATATGTAACTAGAATTTCCACTTATTCTGTGGTTCCTGTGAATGAGAGACAAGAAGTGTAAGATAGTCACTGTCAAAGTAAAAATCCCTATCTTGCAGTATAGGAGAATTCATCCCTGTAAGGGAGCTGTGCTCCAAATAAAAAAAAAAAAAAATCCACCATCAAGCATATCTGAATCCTATGCCTGTTAAGATGCCTTTTCTGTTTATTCTTCTAAGAACACAAGTTTTTCCTGCCCAGATCAATTGGTATAGAGGACTCTGGAATTGTTACTGTCGGAGTACTGAGGTGTGAGTGCAAAGAAAATATTTTTGATGCATACTTTAATTTTTTCGTGGCCTGTAGGTGCCTTCATGATCCAAACAGCTCTCTCATTCTTCAGAGACTATGGGAGTGGTTTCTTCCCAGGCATTGAGTTTCATGCCAGAACCTCAGTCTGATACAAAAGTTGAAAACTGTCCTCTGCCTACTGGGAAAGCAGCCAATGCGTAGTCAGCAAAAACAGGTCTACTGTATCCTTTCTTTTCCTGCATGATAAAGATGTAAATATGGGCCATTTGCAGTCACTCTCCAGCAGAGTGAATTGATGAACTTTTGCACATAATCATAAAGTGGCTGAGGTTGAAAGGGACCTCTGGAGGTCATCTGGGTCCTACCCTCTGCTCAGGTAGGGCTGTCTAAAGTGGGTTGTCCAGGACCTCGTATGTATAGGTGGCTTTGAGCATCTCTAGAGATGAAGACTCCACAACTTTCCTGGGTAACCTGTGCCCATGCTCAGTCACCCTCTCAATGAAATCACTCTCACTAGATTATTTTTACGGTGTTTTTTGTTTTCGTTTTTTAAAAAATATTTTTATTTTTTTCTATCTCAGCTCTTCCTGTGTGGGCTATGAAACATTCAGGCTGTGTGGAGCTTGGCACTAATGCTGTGTACAGAAACTGGACTAGTCAGTGCCCTGGTTTTGCAATCCCGTATGTGCTCCCAGAACCCCTTTTGAACCAGTTTCTGCAGCTTGTTCTGCTAGTTTAACTAAAGCAAACCCATATTATTCTCTGCAGAATAGCTCCTAAAAGACTGTCACAAATGATATTACAAGATAGGGTTGTGGATCAGTGCATGGAGAGAGTGGTATTTAGGGAAAGAAAGAATTGCTTGTGTGAGCATGCTAAATTAGCTGTTCTTGCTGCCACAAACGAATTTGATCTCCCGGGACCCATTTCCTCAGCTAATTGGAACTTGAGTTGCCACACATGTAAATTCTCCCTTGCAGCTATATTTTTTTCAGGCCAGCTGAGCAAATGCTTCAGGATGGGTTATGGATGAGCACAGCACCTCTGGTCTTTTAGGCCAAGCTTGGACTGGTGCTTCTGGCACCTCCTACAGCCCTGTTTCCAGCCCTTTACAGCCCTGAGTTTCTGATGCTACATCCCTGCAGATTTGAGCATGGTGCTTGGAGAAAGGCTGTCCTACTTTTCTCTCTTGTTATTTCCAGAACTCTCCAAGCTGTTTTTTTACTACAAATGAGCATGCTGTGCTGCTGGAGTTGGGGTTGGTATTTGAGGCAGTGGTGCTGGGTGCAGTGAGGAAGGAAAGAGAAGTTTTCTTTCAGGCATCTAGGGTGGAGGTAGGAAAGTGAATGTACCTTGTGGAATTTTACCCTTGACTGATGTGTTACCACCCATATATACTTCGGTGATGCATCTGTATGAGAGAAATTCAAGCCTGTAGGTCACTGGGTGATAATTTAGGTCCCAAACAGAAAACAAGCTCTTCTCCCCTGCCTGTGAAATATTTAGATCTCATTTATCCTGGATCAGTCTGATTAAATCAGCTTCTCTGGCAAATTGATTCTCCCAAATGTCCTTTTCTGAATTGGCTATTCTAGAGTAAACATCTCCAAGGAAAATTCCTTCTCTGGGGAAGTAAGAAACATAGATCTGGTGGCACCAAGTTCAGAAACTGTCATGTGGGTATGTGCTAAAGTACAGGCCTGAGGTGTGGGGTGCCTGGGCTGTGCTCCTGGTTCCCATTCTACTTGGGGCTTTGCTTGCTGCTTCCACCCTGTGGAATTCACCAGCTGGGGATGAGGTTTGCATACTCCAGTCAATGTTGAGGTCCCCCATGGTGTCTGCAGTTGAGCTTTTTTCCAGGTACCTTCCCAGGAACAAATGCTTGGACTGGCCAGAGAAGCCTTTTCACATTTGCTGTGCTGCAGGTTAGCACAGAGCTAGGGAATTTCTCAAGTGCTGGCAAACAAGTCAATATTGCAGGATGGCCAGAGTGTACAATAGAAACTCCCTCGCTTAGCAGTGAAGTGCTTTGGATTCTCTAGACTTTTTTCATTTGTGGTCTACTTTTCTGACGACCAAGTCTTTCCTCAGCAGCCCCCCATGGATGAGCAGGTTGAAGTAGCTTGCTCGGATAGTGGGCTTAGGCCTGGTAGAGCCTTCAGCACTGTTTATAAAGCTCTTCCCATACAGACAGCATACAATGCTCGGTCCCTAGCTTCTCCCTGGGAAAGATACACTGGGTTGTATTTTCAGGAGGCCCTGTGAATGGGAGCTAGCTATCACCTTGTGTCCACACAAGGTGCAGCTTTCATACCAGCTTGAGAACCATGCAAGTACTTCAGTTTCAACATGTCACCAGGATTTAATTTAATTGAAAGTTAAGAATAATGATGGGCTTTACTGCATTTCCCACGTTTCTTAGGGATGATGGTTTTCATGGCTCAGTGGCTGGTGGAAGTGCCATTCTGTGCTGGAGCATTCTGCACTGCCCGAGCTGGCTGTGCCATCACATGTAGGTTGCTGGATTTCCCTGCCTTCACTCATGTTGCATGCAGCAGGTACTTCCCTTTTACTTGCATTTAGGGTTGAAATGACTTTTTAGAGGTTCCCAGCACTTGTAGTAGGTTTTATCTAGGCAATTTGAGGTCTGGAGGCCCCATTTGGTGACGGCAAGGCTGAGGGATGATTCAAACATGAAGGCCTGTTGGGAAGAGCAAAGGAAGGTTAGGGTAAAAGAGGAAGAATTTAAATCCAGGCAAGGTGTCTGCTCTACCACAAACAGGATTTGTATACATGGTTCAGTGTTTCCAGGTTCTGTCTTCAGCCTGACCAACTCAGGGAGAATGCTCTTCAGATCTGGCAATGCAGGCTGAAATTAGTCAGGTCTCAGGAGTGACTTTTGATTCCCTGCATGCTCAGGAAAGCCAAAAAGCTTTCTTCCAAAAGCTGTAGTTCAAGGTCTGTTGATGATCATCATTAAGATTTTAGGTGTTTGCTTCTTTACCCATAGGCTAAGACAAAAATGAAATTCTCAGCTTCCTGCTCAGGCAGCAGTTTATGTGGGCAGATGATCAAAGCTGCCTGGCATTGGATGTCTCCAGGGGAGTTCCTGGGAGTTGAGCAGTGCACATTGGTGAGGGAGCTGAATGCTGCAACAGTTGTGTCCGAGTGCTTTTCCAACTTGCCAGCAAGAGGTGACAGTACTAGGCTTTAGTTTAAAAGTGGGCACTATGCCATGCTGTACTCCAACTCTTATGAGCTCCCTTGGCTCCTTACCATGGTTCCATCTGCAACCCGCTCCGGCTCTAGCTTGACTTTGCTTGCCTTCTCGAAGCAGTCAGCATCTGGCCCATGAGGGGTCATCATGCTGTGCAAGCTGCCACCTCCCGGCTGGAAACCTTCCTCCTTTGCTTCATAGTGGCCTTTGATAAGCCCCATGAACTCGCTCATACAGTTCCCTGCAGGAAGCAAAGAGAAGAGATTGCAAAGAAGGGTGGTTGAGAGGGATCACAGACAGGCTGTGAGCTCCTTGAAACCCATGAGCTAAGTTGGGCCAAGCAGAGGGTGGAGTGGAAGTTTTTAGACAGGGTATCATGCTAGGGGATATCAGGGATCCTACAGGCAATGCTTGTAAAATTGTACAGGATTTTATTACCTGTATTCAGAAACAGAGCTCCCTAATGAAGGACATTCATTAGAAATCATCTTAATGAAGGTAGTTCCATCAATCCCTAAAAACATTCTAAGTAACGTATGCTTTCTTTTCCTGCCATCATGAGCTGTATTAGTAATGCACCTGCATAGGACTGCGTGGTGTAACCTGATTTTAAAAACTTGGATTAGGGATTGTGAACCATTGGAAAGGAAGTTCTGTATAATCATCCCTGTGTTACAGACACAATATACCTTATAAGAGAGTTTGCTCTGCTGTCCCAGGTTATATGCAGGAAATTACTTTATACTCGTCTACTACCTCTAGTGCAGTCAGGCACTTCATTATCTTATGCTTTTAATTCATGCATTATCTGCTATTTATCTACAGCCACTGTATGCCCAAAGACAAGGAGCCAAATTCTGTTCTTCCCTGAGGAAGAATACTTTCAGTAGACCCTCTGAAACCGCTAGAGTAACATACCATTAACTCAGGCAAGGAAAATTATATCTATTTCAGTACTTACTAAGTTATGCTCCCTGTAAGGAAAGTACTTTAGCAGCTGTCATCCAAGCTTTGAGCTTTTCTACGTTTGATGTGACTAAACAATATGGCAACTTCCTACTCAGAAGTTAGTTTTTGCAAAACCAGGACATGCTTCTGTAGCTATTTTATATACAGCCCTTTTTAACCACTAGTTCAGTCTTTGTTAAGTACAGTCCAGGGTCTGAAATGTTTAACAGCGAAACTAATTTAGCTCAAAGCAGGGTTGACCTATATATGTTTGCAAACATTCATTAATTTTCATTCCAAGTTGTCAGTGTCTCATGCAAGACTAGATAGTTACAAGCTTTTCATTGAACCCACGCATGTACTGCACTTGGCACAGTTAAACTTCAGTACAGACCTTGAGAGCTGGATAGCCAGTTTGTTGGCAACAGAAGTTTTAATATCTCTTAGGAAGATTGGGAAGGTAAGTAGGAAACCAGCCTGGAACTTGGGAGATGAACAAAGTCCAGTCTCTTTTTTGCTTGCAAATTTCATATGCGAACCCAAATAACTTACATGTGCCTCCCTTCCCTATTAGTTAAATAGTGTTGTCTACAAGCAGGATGTTGGGAAGTTAAAATCTCTTAGTAGCCAGTAGATATTAAGGACCCACCATCATGAGAATCACATAAGCAGTCTCTCAGACAGAATTAATATATGCCCATGGTATAAAAACTGTATCAGAGATTTTCAGTCTAAGTTAAAAAGTACTTAGGAGTAACTCACAGCCTCTAAGGATGTAAATGTAGCCAGGAGAAGTCAGTATTTACAAGCTGCGCATCCCCCTTTGTATGTGAAATTGTTATGGTGTCTAAGAGGAATCTTTTTGAAACACCATTGCTATACTTGGGGCAAAGTTAATGAAATATGAGAACCATAACTCTTGAGTGCATCGGAATTCTCTGAACGCAGGCTTTCCACTGCACCTGAGGAGCAGAGGCAACAAAGGATTTCTGGCAAGCAAAATAAGCCTCTTGTGAAATACTTGGGGAGAAAGGAATTCAGCAGAAGTGAACTTGTTGAAATTAATACAGTGCTTCTACCCCAGAGTTTCTCAGTCTTGCTTTACCTCTCTTAATGCAACAAGATTCTCATCATGGCACTAATTTCAGAAGGAATTACTGTGTGCAGTGTCTTGATAGTGACTATCACAATGTCTGCATTACTCACTCAAGCTCTTCCCCTCCATGCTGGGGTAGAGCAAGCAACCAACCTGCTCATCATGAATTTAGTGCTCAAGATTATGGCTGAGGTGCTGTGGTCAAGTGATTAGCTATGGCAGCCACATCTGTCCTCATGTGTACTCTTAGATCATCACAATGTGGACAAGAGAAGGAGTGTTCTTTCTGTCTTTTAGCACAGACAAAGCAAGGTTGAACAACTTCATACTTGTTATGGCTCACAATGCATCCGTGTAAAATTAGCACAGCTCTGCTGATGCGCAGCAGCTTCATCACAGTTAACCAGCAGGATGTCTCACCTCTTAGGGTCTAGAAAAAGTGTCTTGGCACTATCCCAGCCAGTCAGGAGACGTGTTTTCATGTCACCCTCATTATTGCATGTGAAAGCAGAATGACGGGGCAGGACTTTGCCTATGGGATTTACTCAGATGACTGCAGAGCTGCCTGCTATGCTTACAAGTGTCACTAATTCTACTGGCCTCCAAGGTGCTTGGAAATAATCTACGTAGCAGAAGAAACTGGCTGTTAAACTGTGGTTAGTAAGTGTGCAGAAAGCCTCTCAGCACTTCAAAGTGACCACAGCATGGTCACTTGATCACTTCTGAGATGGAGCCTCTTAGCTGTTGACATAAGAGGTGCAGGATGGCTGAGCTTTCCCCCTCAATCCCACAGAGCAGGGTGTCTCATCCTCTCCCTGAAAGGGCAGTCCCATATCAGGAACTGGATTTCTAGCATCCATTCAATGCAATACATTGCCATGCTCTGCCAAGACGAAGCCAAAAAACTGCCAAAAAGAGACCAGCTCTGTGGATGGCAACCAAATCCCAAAAATACTAACCAACTCCCTGCCTGAGAAGCCAGTTCCTCATCACTGGTTTCTTAAATGCGAGCAGTACTTCCAGGTGGTGAAGAAGGGCTGAGGAGAGCCAATTCCCTTCTTTGCTGTATACCTGATCTCATAATACAAGTGCCAGCTCTACACCCCTTTGTGCTTCTCACCGCTTGTAATATATTTCCCTTTCTCCTGTTCTTTATCTATGTACTCTAATGAGGTATTAAGTAATTCATGGCTGGGTGACAGGACCATATCTGACTCATTCGTACAATGCCAAGTACAATATGCACCCAGGCTCTGTGGGAGCCCCTGGAGTACAGATATATCCATCTATGAAGAAGCAATGAGCCCATCACCTCAGAGTTTTCATGAGAGATGCTTTAAATAGGGACATCTTTGGATTTGTCCATTTTCTAGTGAGAACAGACTGACTCCAAGAAGCTGACTGACTGAGCCAAGGACAACAAGCCAGACTGCTGCTTCCTTGCGCATGCTCTCAAATAAACAGAGAATTGTTTCTTTTCTGCAATCATGGACTCAAGCACAACCAAGAAAGTGCAGACGTACGGTGGTAGTAAGGTGGACGGAAGGTGTTGTTAGCCACCCCCCATCGTGGGGGAAATATGACAAAGTCAGCAAGTGCCACTCCAGCACGGGTCGTCTTGGCTGTCAGGACAGTGAAGATGGAAGGATCCTGGAAAAAAGCAAAGTAAAAAAACATGATTCAGAGCAGGGCTCGGAGCGGTTTGCTCAGGTCACCCAGGTGGTAAACCTGACTGATACACCCTGTTCCTTGCTTAAACACTTTTGTCACCTGCACCTGATAGTGTGGATGAGATTTGGGACCCTGGGGGACAGCACTCAGCATTACAATTCCATGCTGTACAGTGGAGACAAGAAATGGGTCTGGATGGTTCTTCCTTTGAGCAGCTTTGACGATCCTTCCCCATCCTGGCACTTGTAGCTGGCAGCACAGATGAGGAAGGTGGACAACACTGCAAGATGAGGTACTGCAATTCCAGGAGCAGTCTCCAACACTCCTACCACAAAACCACACCTTTTCCTTAGCCAGTTACAGAGGACAGGAGCATCCTGCTAGAGGTATTTAGCCTCATGGCCCTGTTAGTTTACAACTGGAGGAGAAATTGCAGAGAAATTGTGGCTTGTTGAAATCTCTAGTCCAGTAAAATTATTTTTCTGGGCTTTGATCCTAAACCCATCCTTCTCCTGCCAAATTTTTCTGGGGTTTTAAACAATACTTTATGTTGGTTTTCTCACTAGAAATGCTCCAGTCTCCTTGCACACACACTTGCATTGCTGTGGGCACCTCTCCCACTGGACTGGTTTCCTTTTTAGATGAGTTTGCTCACATTAGTTTTGGCTTTAGTTATTTTCCATAACATCTAGAAATTATTACAATGAAAGCTAACAGCTCTTCAAAATGAAATTCAGTGCTGGACTCAGAGAACCAGAGGAAGGAGTCTGTCCAATAGCAAGGAATAAATCATGGCAAGAATTTGAAGCAACAGTGTTTTTGCTGAGTTGAGTGTATGTTGGCATCAGTATTCATTCCTCCTCCACGGCACAGAAATTCTATGCTATGCTGCTCAAAGCTGTTTAAGAAGCTGATCAACCTCCAGTTATGTCTTTGTACCACAAAGGAAGACATCTTCTCCTATGAAATCTTGGTTTGGACCCAGGGAAAGCAGCACAAAAGATTTTACACTGTGTCTTAGAGCACAACATATTTTTTAGAAGGCACAGAGCCCCTGGAGCTCAGGGTGGGTTTGGATAGTATAGCAGCCACAACATTTTGCTTTGCTTTGCCCTGTTCCAGAACTTACCGCGTGGTCAAAAGCAACAGCATTAATGACCATGAATTTTTCCAGGTGGTATTTGTATGGCGTGTAGTTTCCATGCCAAGCTACAACATTGTAGGGGGAGTAATCCTAGCAAAGCAAAGAGACAGAGGATTACCACATACCTTCAAACATGCTGAACATGTGCAGGATGCTGCCCTTTTCCAAGTGAAAAGTGGGTTTAGTACTGGTTAGGGGTACACTGGCAGCTCTTTAAACACAGCCCAGTGTTTTGAGGATGAGGTTTTCCTCAGCATTTCTGCTTGGTGAGCCTCAGCCTTCCCTCTGGGGTTTGGTCTCTAAGAGCTTTTGAATGCTCAGGCAGTGTTTGGACAAGGCCAGCTGCAACACCAGCTCTCTGGTAAGGAAACAGGATTTTCACAGTAGCACCAGCTCCTCATTTCTACATTGTCACTATAAAAATGTGGAGGCAAAGACCACTGTTGAGTTTTTGGAAAACCAGGTCTTCACAAACACTTTTTTCCCAGACTGAGGATCCTCACCTAGGAAAATGAATGATCCAAGAAGACAAGGGCTCAGTTCTGCTCCACATAACTGAGCAGGACTTTGTGAGATGACATCCATGCTACTGAGCTGCAAATCCCAGCCATACACTGGCAGTCACTGCGCTTCAGTGTTACCTGTTCTCCCAGGGATCCTCACCTGCTGGGCTGCAAACAGCTTGCCCTGGTACTTGCTGATCATTGTGTAGCCCCCTGGCACTTGGCGGTCCTCATACCACGCCACAGGCACCAAGAAGTCACGAGGGTTGGCCAGGCCGTTGGCTCCTGGGAAAGAAGGAGAGATGACAAAGCTCCTTGGGCAATCAGCTAGTGCAGTGAGAGGCTGGTGCAATTTCCTGGCCTTGTGGGTGCCCTTCTGTATTACGCATGACCCAATTGCTTCTTGGCCCACCACGAGACCTGAAATAATCATGTACTTCTTGTGCTTCTATGAGCAGGTAATTGTAATTCATCCAAGCATTCAGGTCCATGCTCCCTTTGTGACTAAGACAGGTCTCCTCTAGTTGCCTTCTGAATGAGATTAGTACGTCATCCTCAATTAAAGGCATGTAACAACCAGGAATTAAGTGAAAAATGGAGAATTAATTGCTCTCTGTTCCGGGACATCCTGCTGACAGGATGCTTAGCCATGCAGACATTATGAAGCCTGTCACAAGGGGGCCAAATACATTTCTGAATGCTAACAAAGAGAGCAATAAAATACTTACAAACTTGGGGCATACTGAGGGGTTGCTTAATGTGAAGAGTGCATTTTCAAAGTGCAAAGCACGATATAGTTGCTGGAGCATTCTTCTCCTCATTAGTATTATTGTTACAAAGTGCTTTTGAATTTCTTGGATAAAAATGCAGACATTACTACCCGCTGCTAAGGTTTAACAGTCTCTGCTTTTCTCCAGCTGTCACTTTTTTTCAAGTGAAAAGTGAAGTTAAAATAAAATAAGACTGAAATACAAAAGATTGTGGTCTCTGAGGGGAAGACGGGTAGATGGTGAGAAGAGAAGCTTTTATAATTACCACCTCCTAAAAAGGTGCACTCTTTTCTTTTCAAAGAAAGTAAGCCTTGTAATAGAGTCCTGCTTTGTGGAGAAAAAAAACACCAAATCAAAATCCCAAATAAAGTCTAACTGCGTCTGAAAAACTAGCTAATGAGAAAACTTATTAAAAACAGACTGGGCAACCATATAAATAATCAAGTGGAGCAGGCACAGGGTATGATAAGTGAGGAGTGGCAGAAAGCTGCAGCTGGCTAAAAGGCAAGCTGTTGAAAAATCGCTGTAGGCCCCATGTGGAAAATGATGTGCAGCATGTTATACAGAGGAGATGTTTAAGAGGGGTTCCATTGAACAGCTGCAGATTGGGTTGGTTCTCCACTGAAAGAAGGACCAGCTTCACTTTCATCATGGCCATGAGATACAGATGCCCCTGAATGCAGATGTGCCACACCAAGCTTGTTACTGATTGATAATACAAGTTAATTTGCTTGAAGCATGTTCAGTCCTTTAGATCGCACTGAGAGCTAAAAATATCTAAAAATATCTAGTGGGGAAAAAAAATCCCAAACCTAAAACAAAATTACCAACCCCAAAACACCAGTCTGAAAGTGGAGAACTGTTTGCACTGATTTTATAGTTATTTTAGCTGTAACAAGAGGAGTTTCACTTCCCTTCCCCGAGACAATCTAAGTAGCAGTACCCAGGAGGTATTTTGCTCAGCAAGATAAATTTGGAGGCAAGTACTCAAGAGATAATAAGGTGACATAATCTCAGCTGAGCACTGTCAGAAAGCTGACTGGGAAATTGCAATGTGGGCAGCAGGCCTTCAGATGCTGTGTCTCTTTGCAATATCTTTGTCATGGCAGCAAGAGCCTGGGCCTTCATGATCTGTGACTCTGCACAGAGCAGGAGGCACTATGATTTATGAGAGTTAGACCTGCACTCAGTGAAAGCAGATGCTCCCCGGCAACATCATACAGAGATGTGAATGTGTTGCTGATCCAAGACTTGTGCTGCTCATTTTATTGGTTTCCAATTCTCCAGAGGATGCAGTTTCTGACACTAAAGCACTCTAGAGATCCAAGGTTCCTCTGTTAACAGGAGTAGGGGGCGTGGGAAATCCACTTGATTAAATCTAAAATGGGCCTTCGAGAATGTCTCATTTTCAGTTGCCTCTGAAATCTGCCCTTCCTTTTACCGGGAAAATTCTCTCCTATCACTCCAGTTTATGCCGTATCTGTAAGTATGAGGTATCAGTGGTGATGGCCTTTCGGGTTTCTTTTGGTAGGAACAGGTTCACGCCAACCAGAACTGAAAAGAAAAAGTAGAAAAGAGGGTGGGGAGTGCCAGGGGAATCTCTTCACAACTGGTCTGTCACATTTTTTGGGCAGATGCTTGCTCTTCTGGGGAATAACAGTGCTGGAATGGAAAGCATTTTTGTCAAGGAGTATGTGCATGGGAGGATGTGATGGATTTGGGCTTGCAATTCATGCTTGTCCCTATGAAATTCACTGTAGGTCTAACAGGAGATCATTACCAATGGGTCCCAGGTCAGGCAGCTCGAAGTGTGCCCCATACACCTCCAGGATGTAGCCTCTGGTCTCTCCAAACACCTCCACACTGAAACGCATTCCTTGCTAGAAAATAAAGAAAGATACTAGGATCTTCCTAGGACTTTGCTGACAAACCATGAGCAGCTGAGTGCAGGAGTTTGCTTGCTCCAACATCTGTCTCTGAACCACAGACAAGATGCATTCAGTCCTTACCTGAATGACACAGATTTCATTGGGCTCCACTAGCATCTTCCCAAACTCAGTTGTGATGAGCAGTTTTCCTTGCTGGGGCACTGTGGAAAAGAAATGCAGGCAGAGGAGCTGAAGTAGTGTGGTGATTGCCACCTTCTCTGTCCCTGTCAGAGCACCTAGGCTCCAAGAAAGAGCAATGGGCCCTTTCTGACAGCTACACAGGGAGTCTGGGCTCCCATGCAGACTCTTGCAGCTGAGACACCTGCAGTGGAGTGAAGCTTCCTGACCAGCCCCATCGTCCCCACATCACAAAAGGTACTTGTATGAGCCAAAACTTCATGGCCCCTTGGTGTAAGGTTTGCACCACAGTCCAAATAAATGAGATTTGATACATTTGGGTTCATACCTCTGTCTCACAATCTTCATATGAAACAGTGCATTTATCCATCTTTGTCATGACTGTGGCAGTATGAGATGTCTGGGAATAACTACTTCCTGAGAGTACAAGCAATACTCTGCTAACATCTGCATTGTTTTCCATGACTGTCCTGGCACAGGAGAGCTCACATTTTGACTTGAAAAACGATCAGATTTACAAAACCTGCCCTGGTACTTTTACTTCACGGTAGTGAGGGAGGTGAGTGAGAACAATTTAATAGCTACTTAATGGGACAAATGTTCCTGTTAGTTTCTTGAAGGCTCTCCTGTTCCTTACTCAAGAAAGATACAAGCAAATATCTGACTTCTAATACCACTCAGAATATTTTTCATCATGTGTGGACTTTATGTGTCAACCTCCACATGCACTGTGGCAGTCTGGTTGCCTGAGGCTGGCACAGCACGGGAGCTAAGCTGCTGTGCCAAATAATCTTGGGCTAAAGCAGCAAAGGCATCTAACTATAAGCTGTTAAGAAATCCTAAGGTTTATAATTTCCAGAAAACCTCTGCCTGTGGCATGTCTAATACCAGTCTGGGGAGCACTGGGAAATGATCCCTGAGCACCATGGCAAGGAAGCTGGGTCACTGCTCAAAGAGTTGCAGTGTGGCACAAGAGTAGTGCAACTTGCCCAACAGCCAAGCTGGTGCCAGACCACCAAATCTGCATGGCAATGGGGGTGAAGCCAACCCTCTCCTCCAAATCTTGGCTGTAGAGCCCCAGGCTCTGGAAGAAGAAAGAGGCAGGCAGGTGGTACCCCAGGTAGAACTACCTGGAGGAAAAAAGAAGCTAAAAGCATCAACTCACCAATCAGGAAGTCGCCATCCGAATTATAAAGGCATCTAAAGAAAAAGGGAAACAGTAAGGTTAAGGTGTTATAAGTCCCGTGCATTTCTGCACACCACAGCCACTGCTGGGGAGTTTTGAGCTGGGAGACTAACATGGCAAAGTTTCACAAATTCACAGAATATTCTGAGTTGGAAGGGACCCACAAGGATCATCAAGCCCAACTCTTAAGTAAACGGCCCAGCCTGGAAATATGACGCTCTCTGACCTCTGCCGGGTCCCTGCCTTTGTACTCATGGGCACATCAGCTACTGTAAGCTGAGGAGTGGGGCTGATTTTCCTCCTGAGCCACTGCAGGAAGCAGCAATGCCTGCTGCATGTGTGTTGAATTCTGAGGAGCAGCTAGAGGATCTAAATCCAGCATATCTTCTCTTGCTGCACTTCCATGTCCAGTTCCCTACTTCTCTTGGTGGTTCCTCACCCACTCCTCTGGTATTTGACCACAAAGCACAACCTGCTGTGGACATGGAGAACGTTTGTCTGTGCACACAGGAACACAGGACATACAGAGATGCTGGGAGCTGGACTCAGGTTGATGGCAGGCAGACAGCCTGCAGCAGTCTGAGCCACCAGCACAGCAGGCACTGACCTGTTGATCATGGAGGTGTTGCAGACAAAAATATGGATGGCAATGCCATTGCGTCCTCTGGGCTCACCGGCGCCACACAAGGTGTGCAGTCCCTACATGCAAACCCAAAGCACCAGGAGTGAGCAGAAGGCAGGGGAGCAGGGATAGCCCTCTTTCCTCCCCTCACCCCACCCTCTTGCTGGGTCTCATCTCCTCTCTCACTTCCCACACGGCTACCAGCCTTTACTCTATGTGTCCATTTGTCAAATGAGTTGGATTCTCTTTAATATAATTAGGGTTTCTTAAAATCCATGCAAGCTAGTGTTTTCCAGCCAAGGGTCTGGGGAAAACTGAGAGTTTGGGCTATTTTTTTCTTTAAGAGTTACTTGAAAGTCAATGAAGAAAATCAAGCCCAGTGCCAGTTGCTTGAAATCTGCAATCCTATAGGTGTTCTGCAAGCCCAGTGTTTTCAAAACTGCCAATATTACCCCAATTCTGAGCATCTTGTGTGCCCCGCCACCCCCCGAGGGGAAACAGAGATAGAGGATGCCCAGATGCCCTGGTTCCCCAACTTACACTCACAAAGTCCATCTTATTCTGGGGGGCTTTTGGAATCTCGAAAGGTTTCCATCGCAGCTAGATTGCAGCAAACAAAAAAAAACAAGAAAGAGGTGCCAGTGATCAGAACACTGAAATGGTAATTCAAAAAGTAGACCCCATCCTTCCCCTTGCTGACATAGCTCTCTCTTTCCCCTCTTTCCTCATTGCCTTGATCATCTGGTTTATCGTCTGGTTTATAAGGGGTTTTTTTGGTGTTTTTTGTTTGGTTGTTTTTTTTTGTTTTGTTTTGTTTTAATTTTTAAAAATTTTTATTTGGGGGGCTTTTAAAAATTTTAAGCACAATTTTGTAAAGTAATTGGCAGGCTTGTGTAATGCCAAGGTTAAAAAGATCCTATTTAAAATCTGTCTCTATTAATAACAACACTTTTGAGAGCAAAGAAATTCAGATAAGCCAGTTTTCCACAGTCAAATTGTTATGGTCCTGTGCTCCATGCTGAATGATTTAGTCCTCCTGTGACCCAAACATGACATTCTTTTTTGCTCCACCTCATTTTCCCCACATCCAAAGCAGAAATAGCTCTGCCTGCATGACCAGGAGCCACGAGTAGCACTAATTACTTCTTGTAAAGCTTATTGAGGTCCTAAGGCAGAAGGTGACAGAGGAGTCCAAAATATTTGTTGGATTTGAATCCACCTGCATCCTCTCATGAGAAGTTTCACAGTTTATGTTTGTCTGGGGCTTTTCTGTTTGTTTGTTTGGGTTTTTGTTTGGTTATTTTGGTTTTTTACTCTGACATTTGTTATTGGTGTTTGTTTTCTCCCTGCCTCTCAGTCATAACTTTCCTTTGCCATCTCTGTTCCGGTCTGGAGAGTTTTCTTCTGTTTCAGCATTTCTTGCTCAGGTGCCACCCCATATTTTTCCATCACTTTTGACTCCTTTTCAGTTCTGTCATCTGTATCTTTTATAATTCTGACATTGTCCTTGGGTAATTTTAGTGTCATTTTCCCCATTGACTTCAATGGGAAAAATTGCTCAAGGTGGCTCCATATGGCCATCTTTTTAGATGGATGAGGATTGCTGAAGACCCTTAAGTATCTGGGTGAAACACAAAGCATCACAGGGAAGAGTAGGTATTCCTCAACAAACTGAACCTTGATCTGGCTCTGCTTCAGAGAGGATAAAAGAAGGAAAGCAGGAAGGTGGCTCCCACTTACTGCCAGGAAATAACTCTTCTGGGTTTGGTGGTTGCCCCTGAAAGTGGCAAGAGAGGGAGTGGGCAGGAGCTTTGATGCTGTTTCCTTAGACTAAAAAGGTACTGCACATAAATGGTTTCAAATGCTTGAGAGCTGGGCATCTTGGAATTATTGTAATCATAAATAAAGGTAGATGTAGGGTGCAAAAGGGCATCAAGGATGGATGAGGTGATAACAGAAGTCAGTGGAGCTTCCTTTGGGAAAGAGCACCAAAGGCATGAAAATATAAGCCTGTCACTGCTCCTTGGTCAATGTCTGGAAAACATATTCCAACAGATCTGAGAAATTATTTAGACAAATGGTGAGGCTGCCAGAAGGCTGGAAGTTAGCTCATCATGATGCATCAAAGGGCAAAACCTGAGAGAAATGAAAACCAACGACCACGAGATGATGTTGAGAGAAGAATGGCAACAGATTAGCA
The DNA here is from genome assembly GCF_052056855.1 of Sturnus vulgaris. Lineage (NCBI taxonomy): Eukaryota > Metazoa > Chordata > Aves > Passeriformes > Sturnidae > Sturnus > Sturnus vulgaris. The sequence goes on from NC_142244.1 coordinate 29,744,729, forward strand.
AAACCAAATGTTCTGGGGCTGGTAGGGAAGAAATCATAATTAAAGAAAATGGTAAGGCCATAACAGAGAAAGACAAATGCCATCTCTCTGTGTGACTCTCCAGAATGAAGCAAGATTTCCCATGAGAGCTGCAGAGAAATGGGTTAGCAGCCAGTAGCCTCTCCAAAAGTGCAGGGAAGGAGAGGATAGATGGCAGAGACATACGGCTGCTCTGCCAGCTGAACTGGGGCATGAGAATTTGATGGGGGGCACTGAAGGAGAAGAGAGAGCAGATTAAAATTTGGCCAACAGGAGCCCCCAAGGGAGATGCCAGGTAGTGCAGATCTAACCCTGTGGCACTGTAGGCTGCTGAGAAGCAGCACAAGGATCTGTCAAGATGAGAAGCAGCAAGCATTGAGGGCTGTTCTTCCTTGGGTCACCATGGTGAGGAACAATGAACAGGTGGCAGACAAGATCTTCTTCTGAATTGGTCAGACCCCCAGGAACCCATGGTTTCCCTCAGACCTCTTGCAACTCAGTGCCTTGGCACTTCTAATTAGTTTGACATTTGACTGTCCTCCTGGCAGGACCAGGGCTCCTTCCAGCATGGTTACCTGGTTGGGGTCAGGCTCAATTTCATCCCAGTCATGCGTCAAGTGGCCCTCCTCGAGAGGTTTGAAGGGTTTGTGGCAGACTGAAGGTAGGATTCGATACAGCCAGCTACAAAGAAGGAAAACACCTGGATAAGCCTGGGGAAGAGGTTTAACCCTCTGGATAGCTGCTGGCTGATTGAGATCCTAGAATAACATTTACATGGGTGGCAACTGGAACAAAAGGTTTATTAAATATCGAATTAATAATATTAATATTAAAATTACATAGCAAACAACAGCTCACAGCTGGAGGTTTCCAGAGAGATGGCTTTTATTATAGGTTCTAAATACAAACGTGCTGCTTTATATAGGTAAATGCCTATATGTGTATTTACATGTAATTACTTATGTCTACATTCACATATATGCATATATAAAAAAAAGACTCAGCTTTTTCTGTTGCTGAAATACAACAGTCTCACAGTTAGAAAAAGAAGCTTGTTTAAACATAGCTATAAAGCAGTGCAGACAAGACAGGGACAAGCAGTGTGCCATGGAAAGAACAGAGGAGCTCTCTGGAGACAGCCTGTATCTGAATTTGGACAGATTACAAAAAGTAGCATCCTATGCTTCATTTGCCATGCCCATACAGCAAAGCCCAGAGTTTATGTGATGCTTCCTGCTGCTGTAGGAGGTCCCCTATAACCTCCGTCACTGACTGGGACCGTCGCTCTCCTTCCTTGCTGCCTGCTGTGGCTGTGGGTCCTGCCAGCACTGCCACTCTGGCATCCACACATCCTGTATGGTGCAGCCAAACCCGAAGCTGGGCTTTCAGTCAGGTGAGAGAGCAGAGTGGATCAGAAAAGCCAGAGCTAGGCAGGGCAGCCAATGCTCTTGATATGTTAACACTGGTGGTTGCAGTTTGGACAAGTGGGAGAGGGGAGGAGGGAGCTCTCCCTTGAGAGCTGGAAAAATTCCATCAAGAACACTTCGTGCAGCAAACAATGATTCATCCCTTTCCCATGCACACTGAGAGCTGGCACCAGCCTGGAGAGCAGAGGCATCTCAGATGATGCATTTAATTTAAACAAGCAGCAAAAGGAACAGAAGAGCCACAGTGAGAGAAGCAAAAACAGAAACCCATCTTCTGCAATCTGGTTATGGCTGGAACATGACAACTGTGACAGAGCTCTGGAAAGCTTGCTGCTGGCTGGAACAAGCTGTTCCCAGCACTGCTGAGGTGTTAAAGACCATGCTGGCACTTTTCTGAGGCACTGGGCAGCCCCAGAACGGGAACAGACTGAGCTAGCACCTCACTGGCTCCAACCAGTGTGCAGACACACCTACTGGGGAAAAGAGGCTTAGGTTCTCAGAGGGTTGACTTTGACACTGTCCATCATCACATGCTTACCAGTGCCAGTGGCAGGAGTGGTCTTTCCATAGAAGCATCAGGGCTGATACCCCAAGATTGTTTCACACGGCACACATAACCCATTCAGGACTATGTGGTCCCTGTGAACATCCCCCCCTTTTCTCATCTTGCTCAGAAAACCACTTTACTTCCCTCCCCAATCACTCCTTTCTCAACATTTTCTTAACCCACTTGCCCCACCAAAGCCTTTTCTTTTCCTATCCTGTGGTCTTCTGTCTTTGTCTCTCTCCCAGTGCACAGCAGAGGTTTTATACCCTTCTAGGCTTGCAGAAAGTACTGGTGGCACTGAGGCAGCCTCTCCACTGCTCCCCAGTGCTCATCCCAAGTGCCACATCCCCCACCCACTGCCAGGGGTCATGGTACCTTCGCTTGTTGGTGGGCCGGGGACAGGTGAAAGCAGAGCCTGAGAGCTGTTCCGCATACAGGCCATATGGGCAGACTTGAGGGTTATTCTGGATGGGAGGAGAAGGAAAAATAAGGAGTGAGAGTCAGTGGTATGGAACTTGTCTCTGAAGCCTCCAGCAGAGCACTGACCTGAGCACCCAGCACCCTGATGCTGTAGGGTACTGTGCTCTCTTGAGACTGTGCTTCAGCTCCAGTATTTGTGTGTTCTTGCTCCTCTGAGGCACCAGCCAGACCCCAAACACCACTCCCACATCCCACAAAAGTGCCCTAATGAGTCAGCACAGCCACTGGGGCAGCCATAGAATAAGCTGCAAGGGGCAGTGCTGCACAGGGTCAGAAACAGGAGCATCAGGGAAAAGGAAATAATTCCCAGTGAATACAGACTGAAAAGCAGATGGGTATTGAGCACAAACTTTTCTCAGGCCAAGTGTTCAGAGGGGTTACCCCAGAGCACCATGTCTGGCTGGTTTTCCAGAAGGCTAATAAAGACTTACAGAAGCTGAATGCACTGAATTCCCCCTTCTCCTCCTGCCCTCTGCCTTTGGAACCAGTGCCCAGAGCAGGTGTTTTGGCATCGTACTGCTTCCTCCTGACAGTGCTGCTTGCTGCCCAAAAGCATCAGTGACCTGTGAAGGAGCCTTTGCTTTCCTGCAGGGTTTCTGCACAGTGAGAGCCCTTCTTTGGAGTACAAAGTGGGCACTTCCCCCTTTGCAGAGCCGTGGTTACAACTAGCACAGGTTTTAGCAACCCTTATGAGTTCATAACTGCAGGACAGATCCCTCCTTTTCAGAGAACAGAAAGGAACCATTTTGATCTAAGTAGGCCATCATCTATTTTTTTGAGATCAGCAAGAAGCAAAGACATCCAAGAACTGCAGAAAACACCCCAGTGGGACAGTCATATACCATTTGCTATCCCTTCTCCCTCCTGCAAGGTCTGCTATAGTATCCTGTATCCTGCTGCTAAGCACACCAGCCATCCACACAGAATCAAACCCTGCCTTGAGGGGTGGGCAGAGGAGAGAGCTAAAGCTCTCTGAGTGTGTGTAGCTTCCAGCCCTCCGGCTCCATCTTGTCAGGATGGGTGTGCAGTGAAGCAGGGGGATCAATAACCCTTGGAATTTTTATCTTAGCCAGCGCTATTGCAGATGTCAGTCTTACAAATACTGCATTGGAGAAAGGATCCACTCCTGGGACTGAAGATCTTTTTTGTCTAACTTGTTTTCAGATTTTTCTATTAACTCTTTTGGTACAGAATCCACACTCTGTTCAGATGAGAGCACCTCAAGCCACGAGCTGGAGGAGTCTGCTCTGGAAAGTGGTGCTGCTGTGGAAATCCTCAAAGAGCACATACACCACATCTCATTGTCTTTTTAGACCAGCAGCCATCACTATTGATCTTCCAGTTTTAAGGTGCCTCTCTCTTACATTTTTTCTAGCCAGCCTCAGTAACAAGACACTGCATCGGCCAAACTACCAGCCTGAATCAGCACAGCAGTTTGTCTTGTGAGCACACCGTGGGCTGCTATGCACACCTAGGGAACATTTGCATTTAATGTGTCTCTGTGTTGTTAGTGTCCTCACTGGCACACAACATGTGGAAATCCAGAAAACTCAGGAAAAGCAAAAGTTGAAAAAGTCTCCGTTTGACCTTTATTTTACTGGCCTCTTTGCATAGATGAGGAAGAAGAGCACCAAGGGATGTAATTGGCTAAGAACCAAGTCATAGAATCCTAGAATGGTTTGGATTGGAAGGTATCCTAAAGATCATCTAGTTCCAAACTCCCTGCCAAGGACAGGGCCACTTCCCACGTGACTAGGTTGTTTAAAACCCCATCCAACCTGACCTAGAATATTTCCAGGGATGGGCTATCCACAGCTTCTCTGGGCAATCTGTGCCAGTGTTGCGCCATTCTCATAGTAAATAATTTCTTCTTAATATCTAATCTAAACCTGCCTTCTTTTGGCTTAAAGTCATTCTCCCTTGTCCTATCTACTACATGCCATTGTGAAAAGTCTCCCTGCAGATCCCTTGTAGCCTCATTCAGGTACTGGAAGGTGCTATAAAGTCTTCCTGGAGCCTTCTCTTATCTTCTGAGGCTGAACAACCCCAACCCTCTAAGCATGTCTTCAGAGGAGATGTGCTGCCATCTAAGTCCAAAGGATTACAGGAGATCCAAGGGAAGCCACAGGCAGCATCAGAGTATGTGCTGGTGTAGAGGAGCACACTCTGGCAGCACAAAAGGAGGTGAGAGAGGTTTAATTCTTCAGTGTTTCATTCTCGCCTCTGGGTACTGGGAGGGTAGCACCTCATGGGTTGCGATTCCTTTCCTTAAAACAGAACGACCCCACATAATTTATTTTCATTCAACATGCTCGGAAGTTACTTTTAAAAATGGATCTGTCAGTTTATTACTACAGGCATTCATGTCCCCTCCCTACAAAAAAGCTTTTCCCCTGCCAAAGACTCATATGTCAGCTTCATTGAACCCCATTCCTACAGAAGTTGTGAAACCTGCCTCTCCTCCATGAGCATATCTCTCTCTGCCAATCTTGAAACTTCTTCTCTGGTTTAATCCAGAGCTGGTGGCTTCCTTCTCAGTGTGGCTGAGCCACTTGTATTGCAGACTCCTTTAGGAAAAAAAACATGTAGCTGAGCAGAGGTAATTTAGGCAAGTCTTAACACTCAAGGGGAAATTTTGAAGCTTACAAATAACTTAAAAACAGGAAGTATGAATGGAAATCTTTAGCTCTGACTTCCTCCAACATCTTATTACTCCAGTCTTGTATAAAGAAGGGTCCTGGAGATTTTCATGGTGGCAGAGGGAAAGGAAACATGTTAAGATGAAAAGAAGCCAAGGGATTAGATATTCACTCAAGTGCATTTTGATAACGCACTTAAAAAAACCTCAGTACCTGTCCTTCTGGTAAAGCTCCCGGACAGCGTGGATCCTCAGAAATATGCTCATTTCCAAATCCCGACATGTACTGTAAAATAAACCACACAGCACATCACTGTTTTGAAAACACAATCTAAACCTCTCCAAACAACCCACCCATTGCTTTCCCATGCGTTTGTCCAGGCTCTTTGTATGCATTAAGATTTTCTCAAGTGATCTGCTTGCATGTTGCCACAGACCATTTTCACAGCTCCTAGATTTGCTTCATTAGTTAACCATGTGGTAGGCTGGGAAGCACAGTAATTGATCTCCTAAGTCTGCATATCTATTTTGACTACATTCTGCTCCATCAAGCCACTGGAGAAAACCCAAATATCACATTTACTGTCAGACTCAAGGACAACAGGGTGATGGATAGAAGAACTGTGCACCAACGTTATGGATATGTGCTAGCACCATTCGTGTTCAATCTGGCTTTGCTTCAATCATGGGTGTTTCAAAATCTGCAGACTGCTTTGCAAATTTGTTCAGTGAGCCCTCAGATTCTTAGGGAATGAAACTGGGAATCATTTGGTTGACATGCCTTGTGATAAATCCCCATGCTCACATAAAAGGCCAGGATGTAGATGGGATGAGGGAGGAAAGGAAACAGAGCCAAGTTAAACTGTGTCACTGATCTGCCCTAAATAAGTGTTGTCCTGTTGGGCATGAACTGTCCACCATAGTAGTAAGCAAGAATTAATCCATTACTGGGTGATTGTCAGGTCTCTAGAGCAGTGAATTTCCAAGAGACCCACGGATGGAACAGACCTTCACGTTCTTCCACATCTGCCCTGCCTACAGCTGAGCATGGCTAAAAGCCACGGAATAGAGTGGCTGCAGATCCCAGCTTTGCAGAACTGGGAAAATCCCTGCAGCAAGCATGAGACACATAAGGGAAGCAGGAATAACAGACCTGTTATAACAGACCAGGAAGCCACAAAACTGATGAGCTCTGCATGAAAGCAGAGGTGTTTTTTGGCAGGGACCAGGGGTTCAGCCCCGTGGCCTGGGGAGGGAGTTAAATATTAATGCAGCCCTCTAACAACTGCAAGAGTAGTGGGGCTGCTCATCAGCCTTCAGACAACAGTGCCAGGATGGCAAAACTCAGGAGCCCTTAGGCTTGCCTGTCACACATCCTGGCTGTGACCATCACTGAGCAGCCCCGTAAGGTGCAGGGACCATCGTCAGTGTGGTATGACCCTCCAGGAGGCACAGGTCTGAGATTAAAGTGGACTGACAAAGTCCCTATACCTGGTTTATTTTATATGTAGTATTACAGCGCCTGGATTATTCCCCCAGGTGTGCTCAATCTTGGGCAATTTGCAGCCCCCTTATAATTTTCCAAATGTAGCAGACACTCAGACAGCTAGCCTGAAACCTCCTGAGAAATCATGCATTTTCCTAAGGCTCCTTTCAGCTACCTGTAAGAGAAGACCATTCCCAGGGGGCGGAGGCTGGCTGGAAGCCCTGCTCAACCTGAACCTGAAAACAACCTGGTTTCCATTGGTTCAGGGAGGATATTTCTCTCGTCTTACAAATGAATATACATGACTAGGAGCTACACTCCGCTGGGTTCTGCAAGAAGCATATTGATATGCAAAGGAGTAGGTCACTTAAGCAGCCTTTGTAAATGTATGGTATTGGAGCATTCTCCTCCCCCCCCCGTCTTTAAAACCAGAAATGCAGCAATATCTCGTGGGACTGCAGCAGTTCCAGAATTAACTGAGACTTCCACACTGCATCCTCCTTTACCGGTAACATAGAGGTGGTTCGAGTATTTGCCTTCGGGGTAGCCCTGGTGGAAAGGGGAGGAAAGGGGGAAGAGGGAACAAATTCATTTTCTGGAAGCATAGCCAGCAAGATTCGAAAGGCTATGCTGAATGCTGGGAGGGGACAGTCAGTGGTTTTCTGGAGGGTTTGTGTACCTGGCAAGCAACATGTGCTCCCCAGCAGCCCCGTGCGACACTGCTGGGGTGACGGGAAAAGGAGGCACAGAGATTTGGCTATGACAAATCCATCTCTTGTCCTTCAGACTAAAAAGCTGACGACCAGTCCCATTGCTTCTGCTGGCTGGGCCAGAGGAAAGAAAGAAAAGCAACTCAGCAGCAAGCGTCTTGTGGCAGCAACTGCTCTGAGCCCGCGCTGGTGCTGCACCACACCTTGCCCGAGGACAGCAATGCAGGAGGCACGTTCCCACTAGGCTGGATGCAGAGCTGCTGCCTTCCCCAGCTGCACCAGGGAATGCAAAGGGTGGCACTGCCGTGCTGCCTCAAGAGTGGTGGCAGAAGCTGCTGCATCATTGTTTGGTCAAATAAATTCTTTCTAGCCAAAAAAAAAAAAAAAAAAAAAGAATTCTCAGGTAACTGCATCGAGGGCTGGAAAGAAGACATTGGAAGGATTGCAGCCACTGGAGGGGAGATGCCTTACTGGTGATTTATCACCTGAGTGTGGCTCCAAGACTTTTGCCTGGAGATTGGATGTGGCTTTTCTTATTCCCTCTTTCATTTTCTCTTTCCCTGATGCATACCTCAGAGAGGCTTCTCTTTTCTACATGCCCATAGAGGGTTGGTGTCAAACATCATAGGAGCTCCCAAAAAGCTGTGCCACATGTGCTCCGTTCATGCCTTGGAATCATCATGCTCCAGAGCTCTGGTGCACCATGCAGGGACCCTGCTGATACAGGTTTTGTAGGAGCAGTGCTGAAAGGGCCGAGCTCATCATGGCCTTTCTCCCTTCCAATCCTCTGAGCCCACCTACCACCTCCCACCTCCTTCTCACTTTGTGTTGCACAAGGTGTCTCCAAGCCAAGGGAAATGACCTCTTTCTGCCTGCTCAGCGGCAGAGCATTCTTCCTGGACTGAAAAATCTGTGAAAATGGAACCCAACCCTTCTCAGTGAAGTGGCACCATGATTTGAGTCCAAGAGCATCTCCCCCTAGGTCTCTACATGGCCTCTACAGTTCCTAGGTAAGTTACAGATACTGAAGGTTGGGTAGGTTGATGGGCACTATTGTAGTTGAGCAGCTGGTTTCTCTGTTACACAAAATAGTCTCCGTGGCTGCTTGTTTTCAGTCCTGCTTTTAACTAATGTTGTTATTTTGTTCAAGATCCTGTAGATTTTTATGCCAACAGGACCTTAGGAATTAATCTGACTCCACTTTGGTTTTTGTTTTGTAGTTTTTCGATAAAATGAGAGAGATAAAAGCCCAGCACAGCATAAAAAATTAAGCAAAGCCCATTGATTGGAATAACTGGGATGTAAAGCAGAGTGCTCACAATGGGTGTCATGCTCTGACCTATAAACCATAACCCTTTGTTCTCCAGATTAGACAGCGGGCAAGGGAAAAATGTATTAGAAGTCTGAACACATAATCTGCAAAATAATTAAGACTCTTCTTCAAACACTGCATAATATATTTCTCTATCAGCTCCTGCTGCAGGATACAGGTAAACAACATTCCTCTCTTGACAAGAAGCATGCACTTTTTATCAGCTCAGATCAGTCAGCACTGGAGTGTTTAACTCAAATGCAGAAACACTGACATGAGCATTTGGGGCAACGAGCAGAACAGGTCTCTCACCCTCTGTGTGGGAGTCCATAGCCTCCTTGCAGGCTGAAGACAAAGCACAAAAACCAGAGCTGTGCCCTGGGGCTGCAAGGCCAATATCCCCAGAAGCAGCTGCCACCTCCCCTGACATTTCGACATCCCTCTGCTCCAAAAGTGCTGGAGATAGTCCAGGGCCAGACCTTTCCTGAAAGGAGCTGCTCAGCTCTAGACTGGAACATGACACTCTGTGGACAACAGAAGAGAGGGATGGATGCCAAGGGAGTGGAGAGGAGTGGTAAACCAACAGTTTTGGAGGAGAGATGCTAAGAAAAGGTTGAGCAAGTGAGGTGATGACAGAGTAGGGACATATGTGATGTCTCGGAGAAGAGCTGCTGGCAGAGCAGCATGTTCCCATGAGCAACTCTGGGCAGACCCACACTCAGCCTGCAGCCACAGCCACAATGTCCTACAAGGCGTTAGGGGCTGCTAGGAGCGAGTTAAAGATGGACATGGAAGATGCAGTCACAGCCATGACCCTCATCTGGAACGGTACAGGGGCAAGGCTGCCTGGCTGCTGAAAGAGGATAGTGAGAGGTGGGATGTGTCATGAACAGGCAGGGAAGAAGCACAGTGAAATCTTACTGTTTGAGGAGACAGCACTCCTCAGAGAGGAGTGAGACCTATAAGAGCACTGTGTAAAATAATGAGTATTACAGAAGGTGGTGAAGGAGCACACACATGTATCTCCAAGACTTAGGGACAGGCTTAGTAACAATGACATCCTAAAAGTCCAGGGAGAAATATGAGGATTCTGCATAAGCTCTTGAGACTCACCATGTCCTGGGCTGAAGCATTGCCACTCCTGCCTCCTGCAGCAGTTCAGGCGCCCCAATGGCCCTGAGGCAGCTGGCGCCCCCATGACAGTGGTGAGGTGATGATGAGATTCAAGGTTGCAAGTCTCAAGTTCCTATGCTTGAGCTACAAACCCACCCTATCATACCCTTCTCCCAAAGCTCTGGCAAATGGTGCAGGGAAAGCTCCTGCCAGCTGCTCTGCTGGGGCTTGGAGAGGAGGGCATGGCCACAGCCTAGTGTTCCAGGGTGCCCTTCAAGGGGAACTAAGAAACAGCCCTGAATGGAGCAGCTCCCCAGGGCTGGTAGGGAAGATGATGGCCAGGGTTGCAACATCTGGGCAGATGTTGCCAGCTAGATTTCATAGGCTGAGGGGAAAACACCCCGTGCCAGGACAGGAGGAGGGGTGCATGCCAAGGGTGGGGAAAGGACAACTCCCACCATGAAGAGGTCCTGACCAAGAATGATTTCCAAAGGAGCTGAAGAGGGAGAGAAATGCTTATTTATAGATGAAACACAGCAAAATACGTCATCCCAAGAAAGCTTTAAAAACACACCTTGACACACAAAAGAGGGGCACAATTAAATCAAACAGATCCCAAAAATTAGTGTGAGCAGAGAAAGGGTGTCTACAGCCAGCACTGGTGGGTTGCAGGCACCCGACCTCTTACCTGCAGGCCTGCCATCCTCCTCGTTGTTATCCTCTTCTTGGAGCAGACACAAACCCCGAGCAAGTATCTGGTCAAAGCAGCCTGCCAAGCAAAGCCTGCTCACTGATCGAGTGACCTGGGCTGGAGGCAGGCTGACAGTGCTGGGAGTGATAAAGTCCAAGGGAATTTTCAACCTGTTTGCTCAGCCCAGTCGGTGTTTAACCAATCGCCCTTCTCTGCAGAACCAGCCTCAGGATCGATCCGAATAAACGGGGTGAGAGGGACTGGGTTTCCTCACTGCTGCTGTTCCCCCTTAGTTGTTGAAAAAGGGGTTCTAGTTCCCACACTTGGGGAGGGAGAAAGAACAAGGTATTTAGAACCAAGAAAAGCCATTTTGCAACTGTTTTATACGCTTCCTTTGTAAATTGTACCTCTAGCCATTTTCATACACAGCCCTCTAAATGTGTAACAAATATTTGTTCAGTAATTTTTCTGAGCTGTGTTACATTGGGGATAGAAGAGATCACAGCTTCATCATGGTGAAAGCAGTGGTATTTGTGAAACACTGTGTGGCAACATTGCACAGCATTTTGGGGCAAAAAACAGGGCAGGATTTTGTATTCCTGTGATTACAGTTAGTAAGGGGAACTTACAAATTCTGAAATATTAATATTCTTCAAGAAAGCTGCTGCTGGGGAAGAAGTGGCAGCATTTAGCTACAGAATATTAACGGAAGTAGCTCTGCACTCCAGAAGTTACAGGGGAAAAACACAATTGATTTTATTTGATTTTTTTTTACTTTGAATTCTCAATGTCTCTCAAAAAAAAAAAAAAAAAAAGAAAAAAGAAAAGAAAAGAAAAGAAAAAGCAGCATTTTTTTTCCATTTCCATCACCTGCTCTGCTTATATGCCTTGCCAGGAGAAAACTTCTAGGAGGAACACACTGAAATTTTAATGTGATCCTGAATTAATGTCTCTTCCTCTCCTAGAGCATCCTGGAAGCCTTCCCTCTCCAAAGCAGTTACCAGCCCCTGTGACCCCCACAGCAGTCAATGCGAGCTTGGGCTGCAAGAGGGGCAGCCCAATCACCTTTGCTTTTCTGCAAACTGGTAGCTCCTCACACCATTCTGAGTAACACATTTGAGCCACTGAGAGCTGCCACTTTTAGGAGCTGGCAAAATAAGCTGGCTGCCCTGAGGGAGCAGGTGGGCTGTATGACGAAACAGTAGTTCTGGAGAGGGAGAGAGACTTTTCCTTGGATCTAGAAGAATCTAGACCGAGTAATCTCCAAGTTCTGTCTTCTTCAGGTCTCTGTTTCTGCACACCAAGAAGGCTCTCTCCATACCCTGGCCTCTCCCAGCTTTGCCATAAGAAATTGCTTCAGCAGAGAGGAATTCTCCAAGACAAGGCAGAGACTGTGAATATGTTAGCTCACCCTGAGCAGCGATTCATCATTGCCAAAGAAATGAAGTACCTCGCATTTGTCACCTACCCTTGAGACTCCTTTCCTACCAGACAAGATTTAAGAGCAAAAAGTTCACCTCACTTATTTTCTGACAATGAAGAATTACACATTTGACTACAGTTTAGCAAACTGCAGTTGCCGAGTTTCAGGGGTTTCCAAAATCCCCTTTTACTGAGACAAACAGCAGGAGAGAGAACATCACATTTTAGCTTACATTTCCCTTTGAGAACCTACATTTCATCTTGCTCACATCTCTTTACAGGCTCCATTCTCTTGTTTTCTTCTCAAGGGACAAGTAAAAATAAAGGTGTTGCTTTTTAATTATCTGTAGGCTTATTTCCTGGTTGTTTGTTTCCTAAAAATGGACAAGGTGTTGTCACTTTACTTACTTGGTAGCCATGTAATGTTTTAAAGCTGATTAGACTGTCTAACCATTCCATTCCATTCCATTCCATTCCATTCCATTCCATTCCATTCCATTCCATTCCATACATTATTTGCAAGATTCTGTTGAAACACCACTTAATTTATTGATTTCCAAATTATTTGAAATATGGAAAAAAGATCTTAACACATTGTGTTTCTGTCCTAGCCCATACCATTCAAGAGGGAAATAATAAATTCATGCTGATCACTCCAAGTCATCTTCATATTCTTTATGTGTGCAAACGTTTTCCAGGATTAGTTGCCTTGAAGCATCCCTTCTCAGGGATGGAGGTGAGGCTGATGGGCCTGTAGCTCTGTGGACTTCCCTTCATGCCCATAGATGTGAATATTAAGTGGTGGTCAAACACTGGAATAGATTGCACAGAGAGGTTGTGCATTCTCCACCAGGGAAGACATTCAAAACCCATCTGAATATGGTACTGGGTGACCTGCTCCAGCTGACCCTGCTTGAGCAGGGGATTGGACGAGATATCTCCAAAGGTCACTTCCAGGCTCAGTGATTCTGTGATTTAGCCTAAACAACCCCTTTAGTTAGTTGCAGTATAAATCTTGACTATAAATCTTAGGTAACATGAAATATAGATGTACTTCATTAATATTTTAGCAACTGTATTCATTATCATGTAAATATGAAACAAAGAAGCATGATGAATTTTTGCATATTATTGCATAATCATGGGGCATAAACACAACTAATTAAGCTGGAAGAATGAGCATTAAAAGCATTCATAGCTACCTTTCTGGGTTCATGATATTATCCAGTGCACGTCTTTATCTGGTGTTTACTTCAAGGAGATTCCAGCTATGAAAGACATAACAAGACCCAAAAGAAATATGTAAAAAAGCAAAAGACCACTGTAAAAAAACCAAAAACCAAAAATACCACTGTATTTGTTACATGGTGCATGTACAACTGGATGGTACCTGCACACCAGCAGCTTATTACTTGTGAACTGTTCTCAGAGGCATCTGAAGAGGTGTTCAAAGAATTCATCTACTTCAGAGAGGCAGCATGAAAATACCAACGGGCTTGCTTGAAAATTTAACAGCTACTGTTCAACATCCTGGTGATTAAGGAAGTATGAGGAGGAGAATGGAAAATATTTCCTCTCAATGAGAAGTTGAAGCAGCTTGTATTTGAGCGATTAGAAAAAGGGGACTAAAAATTTTTTAATTCACACCATATGCATTAAAAGGCATTTTGTTTGCTGCTGATTCAGGTAGTGGGGGCATGGTGTGAACTATTATTATATCAGAGCTCAGCACTACTTCCTGCAGCAAGGCATTGTCCAAAAGTCAAGCTCTTCTGTCCTGTGAGCAAAAGACATCATGGGTGATTGAGATCCTTTCTGAGGCATTTGTGCCCCTCCTGTTGTGACAACCTGTTGCTTTTCATGGTGATGCACCCTGTTTCTAAAAGGACCAACTTCTCCTCCTATCTTCAACAGCTAAAAGGCATCTGTAATGTATGTATTAATAAACATGCTCATTGACTCCTGTGATCCCAACTCCCCCAATTTGCATCTGTTCTTTGCTTGTTAACCCTTTACACACTGCTAAATGGGACAGGAATTCCTTAGAGCAGTTGTCTTTATCTGATAGTGTACTAAATATGGGGAGATTTAATCTCTTTTTTGAACCTTTAATCATAATATAGCAAAATAAAGCAATAATGCTTATACCTTTTTTCCTATCACTGCCAACAGCATTGTGTTAAAAAAGGCTCTTTTTAATAACATGTACTTTCCTGTAGAGTGGCTCTTATGAAATATGTCCTTGCCATTTTTCTGGAACTGTTCAGCAGGAGATGCCAGACAGGTTAATTATTATCATTTATTTGTTCGGGAAAGTACATAAAAGTTGTCTGGAGCAGAAAGCACACACTCCTTGTTGCCAAAACGCAGATGCTGCATGAATAGAAGCTGGGGAAGCCACATGCTCATGCTGCTGTGATGCTTCTGCCTGCAAGCTAGAACCACCACTCTTAGAAGTCAGCTGAAAATTTAGTCACATTGCTTTGTTCTGCCCTTCCTCACTCTGGTGCTAATTTTGGACAGCCACTGAATTTGCGATCTGACCTTTTATTCAGCAGGGGTATGACAGTCCATCAAACAAATCCATGTAAGCTACAGAACAAGCCTTCAGGAAGAGCAGATGGTATCAGACAGAAAGATAAAAGCTCTGACCATATTCATAGCCTTCACAGCTACTGAGCATCCTTGTCCTTTAAACAACCTTTAACCCAAAGCCAGCAGTGCATTTCCACTGTGTAAACACTAACTTTCAGGTCAAAGGGAACGTAGATGTGCACTCACTATTTCACTTCATGCTCCTTCTATTCAAAAATATGATTGAATTTTAAGTTGGTTTGCTCATACAGTCCAGACTTCATTTTGATCTAGTCAACAAAGAGCATGTGTTTTTATTTTTGAGCTTGTCTTGTGTACAACATCTTTTTGAGATAAGTCTGTGGTAGTATGCCAAGCATAAACTTCCCTGTGCAATTTCAGTAGATATGGAACCAGCATTTCTGTGCAATGATAAGGCCAAGGGGCACAACCTGTGCCAACAGCTGTACCTTGGGGATACAATGCTTTCCTGCCAAAGCAAGAAAAAGAAAACACATTTTTGTATTTAATGGTATTTGCAGCAGGTGTTGGCTAAGCAGCTGAGCTGGCAAAGTTAGATTTCACAGTCTCTTTGCTGCCACAGAGAGCTCTGAACATCTAAACCACCTTCCTTACAAGTATGCTGGGGACTTGTCCTCAAAGCTGTGCTAAAGCACGCCTTTCCCAAAGCAACTAATGCTACTCCGAAAAACCCTAAATATTGACAAATCTGCTTTTTTTTCCCTATTAACTGTTTCAGGCATCATTGCTCTCACTGTTAGGGAGCTACATCTCATTTCAAGATCTGTTTAGAGTCAGGTCCTGAGTATTGCTGTTCATTGCAGCTTTGCCAGCACAACTGGAAATCCCTTATGCTGCTCACATAGCCACTGTTAGTGATAGCGACTCTTTGTAATTTCTCCTTTGTGTACTCACGTACCATAAAGAAATATATTTTCCACAGTTACTGATCAGATGTCAGAATAAAAACAGTAGCACAAGTGGATAATAAACACTAATGACGGTGGTGGTAATGAAGAGACAGGATTTTTATGATGTGCTTGCAAGAAGCCATAAAGCTGTTTATTGATATGCAAAACAGGAGTTTATATATCATTTTAGTTATTGCTAAAAATAGTGCACCAATAATATTCATGTAATTAGCCTATATTGCTTAACTAAGTAACATTGCTTAATCAATGCTTCTCTTTAAGCTAACTAGGTACGTACAGTACTTTGCGTGATTCCCCACAAAACAGTCTACCAAGCACTTTCTTATCTCTTAAATTCCTTCTTCAAAATCCCACTTACTCTTGCCAAGGCTTGCAGCCTACTATGGCTACCACATCCCTGTCAGTTGTGACAAGCTGAGCAGTGCTCACAGTTCGGCTCTCTAGTTGTATTCCTGTATCTCCCCCTTTCTGTTCCACTAATAAGACTTTGTTGACTTATTAATCAGTCTTTGAACACATTGCAAGATACAAGGCAAAGAAATTATTAAGAGCAATAATACAGCTGAAATATAAAATCCTGTTTTCACTAAATGCTTAAACTAGCCAGTAGGTCTTCATCCTTTGAGTATGTGTCTAAGCTAGACACTATCATCCGTAACTCTTAGTTTGGTGACACTCTTGAAGGGCTTCTAAACTAGCATGAATAGATTGAAAAACGGTTAAAGAAATTCATGCAGCATAAGCCTTTGAAGTCTTTACAGCTATGTTTTGGCAGTTTTACTTCTGTTCTTGTCTTGGTTCCAGGGCTGGATGGCAATTTAGGTAATTTCTCTTTTCTCTGAGTCTTATTCTCTTGGAGGCAATTGATGTTGTGCAGAGGAGCAGGTAACTACTTCAGACCTTTTGGTGATAAAACACATGCATACCTTCTCCCTAGGTTAGTAAATTAGCTAGGCCTTATCACTGTACACTCAAAGATCTTTATGTAGAAACTTTTAGAAATTGCCTCTGCACTTGCAAACTTTCAAAGCAGTATTGCTAGGGATCAAATTTGATTTGATTTCAAAATTTTTAGTGCAAATGTCAGTGTAAATGTTCTTGAAGAGTCATACTCCTTCTTCTGTTTTTTAACATCTGTGTTGTTTGTTATGAACATAAAGGCAACATATAAAGCAAAACAATATGTGCCAAAATAATAAACTACACTAAGCAAAAATAAATTAGATAATACACGTAGTTAGTAATACATGAAAGACTGATGATTTAAAATAATACATGAACTTTTTTAATACTGTACCATTACTTAGAGTTTGCAGAAACTGGTAAGCTTTATTTTAGAGTGAAAACTTGGAGAACTATTCTTGGGTGAGATTTTTAAGTTTACTTCAAAAGGAGTTTTAGCTATTATAGGTCCAAATTTGGCAAGTCAAAATTACCTGAGTACAGTTTTGGCGTAGAAAACTCTTGAGTTTGTTGGTATGCTTTTCGACTAACTAAGGCTAGGACTTAGGCTTTAATTGGAAGAGTTTTTCTAATATATTTTAAAAACTTCTCAGTAATAGTAAAGTTTTTTAGAATAATACGTCTTTTAGATAGCTATACAATGGTATGTGAAGGTTTGGAAAGCAGCTGGCTTTCTTATTTATTTTTAGTTAAGTAATAATAAAGCAAAAATAGCATTAAACAGCTTACAACTAATAACAGTCATAATATGGAACTGTTACTTATTCCTTAGTGCTATTTATAAAAGATAAAGCAGCAGAAATTATTTTTATAACAAAATGTTGTGTCTTGTAATTTAAATGAGCAAATTTTGACAAAAATTTATTTAGGCTTAATGTCATTTATTTGTATAGTAAAAGAATTGTATCTTCTAATTTAAACAAGTATATTTCAGCAAAACTTAAAATTAATTTTACTGAAACTTCACTTAAATGTAACAGAAAATATACTTAAAAAAACTTTAAGTTGACATTCCTGGAACGAAACAGAAATTATTTTTTGCAGAAATTAACTTATTATGATTCTATCATTACAAAATGGCTACTGAAAATTTGTCATACAACACAGTTACACTGTTAACAACAGTTAAACATTAAGGTAAACAGCATGTTGGTAACTGAAATAAGAAGGTAAATTTAAACAGTTTTGGTCAGTACATAGTGTCAGTTAGTATTCTGATGTCCTATAGCTTCAGCATGTTGTGCAGGTCCTACAACCCTGCTGGCTGGCGTTAGGGGGGAGGCCGCACCCCCCACAGCAGCAGCAGTCACAGCCGCAGCTCCTGGCAGGCACCATGCTCTGTCACTATTTGTTGGTTCTTTTTTTCAAGGTTGACAGGCTTAGGGTCAAAGGGGTACCCTTTGTCTTCCTCGCTGTTCTCTCGGCAGTAGCCAGCAGCAAAAGTTCCAAGAGATCGTTAGGGTCCCCCCTCCCTTTTACTTGTAAGCGGAGGGGCCATGGGCTGTACTGAGAGAGTAGCAGTCTCTTCCATTAAATCTTCCATCTCGTCAGGTTTTAAAGAACTTTGAGCCTTTGCCGTGGAGGGGGGACATGGAATATCTCCTTTATCATTAGCATGAGATTTTTCTTGGGCTTTTAGAACTTCAAAGACAACCCTCCAAGAGGGAAGCATGTCTGCAACCGCTTTGTCTCCCTTGGTTATGGCATTCCAAAGTTTTACTCCCACTTTGTTTCATAAATTTGTTGCAAAGATTGTGGACTGGGAAACCTCTGGCAGTTTACGTGATGACCATTTTAATAGAATCTTTAAATGATTTGAAGGCAAAGGTTTGCCGTGCTGTTCTAATAGCTTTTTGCCTAAGTTCAAAAATACCTCTTTCCTGTCTGGACATTGTCTGTCCCATGTTTCCCTGTAGCAAATTAGAATTCAGGGGAACCAGCCCCTGTAGCTCACCTCCTTCCAGAGGGGTTAATTGTTGCCTGTCACTGGCCAGCATCTCCTGCTTCTCCTGAGCGGCGTCTCCCTCCTGCTTCTCCAAGCAGAGCCTTGTTCTCCCTCTCCTGCGAGTAGAGTCCCATCCCTCCTGCTTCTCTGAGCAGAGTCTTGTCCTGTGGGGACTCTGCCGTTCGGCAGTTGCAGTCCTCACACGGAGCACCATTTGACAGTGGTGGTAATGAAGAGACAGGGTTTTTATGACGTGCTTGCAAGAAGCCATAAAGCCGTTTATTGAGACACAAAGCAGAGTTTATATATCATTTTAGTTATTGCTAAAAATAGCACACCAATAATATTCATGTAATTAGGCTATATTGCTTAATTGTAACTAAGTAACATTGCTTAATCAATGCTTCTCTTTAAGCTAACTAGGTACGTACAGTACTTTGCGTGATTCTCTACAAAACTGCATACTAAGCCCTTCATACCAGGCACTTTATCTCTTAAATTCCTTCTTTAAAATCTCACTTACTCTTGCTAAGGCTTGCAGCCTACTATGGCTACCACATCCCTGTTGGTTGTGACAAGCTGAACAGTGCTGCAGTTCTGCTCTCTACCTGTATTCCCACACACAAAAATAATACTTTTGACTACATGTCACAGGCTTTCACTAGGTGGGAGAGCTTTGCCATTGATACTTCAAATTAAAGATTGGAACTGGTTTTATTTTTCTTCCCCTCTTCCACCTCATAACTATGTGATGTTTTTTCTCAAAATCCCTGTCTGAGAACCTAACAGAGTGCTGCAGCAAAGCACACTCTAAGGAAAGCTCTACCTCTGCACACTTCCTGGTAACGTGCCAGCCAGTGACAGGTTCATCAATAATGATAATGGCTTTTTATGGAAGCAAACTAGTGCACTAAGCCACATACTTGCTCAAATCTACAAAGGAATCAAAGTAACCAGCATCCTTGTAAGGAAAGTGAGACAGAAACATGATTTCTAACAAGAGGAGCTGATGAACAAAAGAAATATAAGGATTAAGCTCTCTTTGCTGAAAAGCAGAAGCAGTTTTCAATCAGTGAAAACTGTCACCTTGTTATCCACTGAGAACCCAAACCCTGACTTCACCATAGCTAACTGATACTGACTGTAAGCTATGACACAGAAGCTCATCTCTCATTTGTGACAAACGGAGCATATTGCAGCTACCTCTGCAAATATAATCAATAATGAAAATTTGTATTAAGGTTGCACCCAAAAACCCATTACTGGATAGGTTTCACACGTTTAAAAAGCCAGTGGCATCCTTGCTAAATTTTCGATGTTAAGGATACCTTCATATTCATTCTGACTATCCTTCCAGTTATCAAAGCGGTCATAGATCAACCAGAAGGCTCTGCCAAGCCCCTTCAGAACTGGGAAGGCTCATGGTTTATTTGCTCTACATTTCACCTGCTTATGCATGGGAGGTCCAACACATCTCACATGTACCTGCACGAGCCACCTTCACTGACACCTCTGGAACACACCACCTGGGCACATATTTCTGCCTGGGAAATAACACAGAGACACTGAGTAGCTTGAATTTAAAGGGATTGAGCAACAATGTTTTGATGTGAAATGTGCGTGCATGTAATAGTAACCAGAGATAGACAGAATCAGAGATGAAGAAAAACAGAGAATTGAATTTCAGTGGTACAGCAAGAGAGGCAATGCACGGTAGAGAGAACAGAGAGGAAAATGGGAAAAAAGGGGAAACCAGAGAGCAGAGCTGGAAGCACAAAGAGAAGTCTTTGTGACTTCTTGTGATGCAGAGGGTCAGACAGATGGGGCAAATGGGGAGAGAAAGAGAGATAGTAATTGTGAGAAAGGGAGCTGGAGGAACGGAGAATGAGGTACAGGCAGACAGAGGCAAGACAGACAGAAGGGTCACAGGGCATGGAAGGGATATGTGTGTGCAGAGAAAAGAAAGGTAAAACACATAAAACAAGTGTGACACAGAAAAGTTGTCTGGTGAACCTTTTTTGGGCAGCTGAAGCACGTAAGGTGGAAAAGCAATGTAACTAACTCCAGCTGCTCACATACTCCGGGTTCTGACAAGAAGCTGGAACTTCCTGCAAAAAGAAATGGAACATCATCAACGTGCACAACTCCATTACACATCACCTTGTCTTAAGAAGGAAAAAAATATACCTAATTGTGGTTACCTGCTGAAATCTAAACAAACCAGATACTTATTCTGGGCTAGAGGCCTACTTTAAAACATGCAGCCAGGTGAGCTGCAGCCAGAGGTTTGGCCACTCTAAAGATGCCACAGCGTGAAGGAGGAAATAGCACTACAGCTTGCTTGTTCTGCTCTGAAGTTCCTTAGGAACCTGAAGGAGCCCAGATCTGTTTACCCTAAGACTGCACCTGACTTTAAGAAAACAATTCCAGCTTTCATTGTCAAAGGATCAGAGACAGACATTGGTGCTGTCACGAGCTGCACAGGTCAGACATGCGTTTACTTAATTATGAATATATTCGTACTTTGTTTTTTCTGCTTGTAAACTAATTGTAAACTAACAATGTATTTCACACAAACATTTAAAAACTTACTGCACTATGTTTACAACTGTTCCCAGACCTTTCTGGAAATGACCTAAAAAAGCAAAGTATCTGTATTTTTAATCAGTTTCACTGGTGAACCCAGCTGTCATTTTTGTGCCTGATTAGTGGCAGTAGGCAGGTTTCCATTTATTTCCAAGCAGCTGCCAGAAGAGCTGCAGGCAGAGTTAATCCAGAGACTGCAGAACTCTGCTCCCTGTCAACTTCACACCAGCATTTTACTTTCTTCTATCCTCATTTATTATTAATCTCTATTTATATCTAGCTCCAGCTCTTAGTTAGCCTTTGCCAGAGGCTTAAGCATTAGAGGTGCCTGTGAGGAAGGAGTGGAAAGAAGGAACTGCCATAAATCAGTGGCTTTTACCACTCCATGGAATTCCAGCAAGGTGAGAAACCATGCAAAGCTTGGGCTATTTAGGAAAACAAGACCCTGTACAGGAGATCAGACCAGATCAAGTCTCGTTTATCATTAGTGCTAACTATGTAAAGGAAACATCTATATCACAGAACTCTCCTCCTAATCATGCTCAGTTCCTACTTTTTACACAGCCTTAAATCCCTTCTAAATTTCTATCCATTCTAATTCAGAGGATGTTCTTATATTTCATGTTTTCTGAATCCACTAAGTCCTCAGGCTCAGTAAGACCATGTCACATTTGTTCCAAATAAGCACTCTATAAAAACATACTTTTTCCATCAGTTTTCAATGAATTGCCTTTTAATTTAATATAAAAAACAAGATCACAATCAATTATGAAAAGATAAACAGGAGAGACTGATTTCCTTTGCCCTCTTCAAAGTAAACAATTTTAATTTAAGCAGCAGAACTTACACCAGTTGCTTTCTACTTACGATTTTCTTTTTACAGCTTCAAATCTTTTTCATATCTTGCCTGTTGCTTTTATCCCTTTTGAATAGGGATGAACAATGTGCTCTAGGTGAAACAACACTCCATTTAATGAAGGCATTCTATTATTTTCCAGACCGCTCCTTACCCATTGTTATGCTTTGCTCACATTACTGTACATGAGAGGCCCACTCAGTCATCTTTCCTTTAGAAGTAAATGAATGCAAATCATTGCAAAGACTGTCCATAAGTTTTCCAAATGGAGACAAGGATGTCATACATATGTGCTGTGTATGATGAAGTTTCCCACAGCAGCGTGAGAGGCATTCAACTTACTGCACACTTTCCCCAGATGTTCCCATAGATCTAGACAGTCTGCAATCCTAAGAAGTACTCTAGGCTCCAGATTAGGTTTTTGGAAAACCTTTCCCAAGTCTTTTCCAACAACAGAACCTTCAGCAGGCTAGCCAGCTGTAATATCATTTTAGTCTGCTTGACAGAAGCATTACTGTCTTTGAGCACCCAGTTGGAATGGGAATGTCATTAGGAACTCAGAGAAGTTGTCTTCCACTTGTTCAGTGCTCAGTCATAATGAAGGCTCTTCAGCACTCCTCCTCCAAACCTCTTCCTTTCAGAGAAGCCAGGAATCTAGAGCCAGGGAAGACAAGTTGTCATATCAGAATCAGCAAGAGCTCCCTCTAGCCCACACTGTTACCAAGGCAACTGCAACATCTTCCACACTATCTCCAGAATCAGGGCCACAGTGCTTCAGCTGACTGCTAGAGGAGCACCACTAATTAAACACTGCACAACTTCACTATGGCTCACCTGTTCTGCGGGGCTCCTTAAGACTTTTTGGCAAGGGAAATTGAAAGCCTCAATCCTAACCCAGTTAATGACAGATTTCAAAGCCTATATTTCCCCCCAGATTCAAGTGCATACAAGAATTTCTCCTCCATTCATTTTTAAAACTATAAAACAATATAAACCATGTCATATCAAAGAGCTGTTGAGGCTTTATGCTTTCAAAGCTGGGCAGCAGCAGTGCACTGGCAGTTGAAAGTACAGTTTTATCAATGGCTGAAAGCTTAAAGAAAACCATCAGGATAGAAACAGTTGCAACAATACAAAGGATTAGCACTCCTGCTTTTGCAGCCCATCTGCAGACACTGCTTACACAGTGACAGTGTTTACGAAGAAAATCAACTTGAAACATCAGAAGCTTCTCTGGCTTTAACAGTACTTAAGACAGACTTTCAATCCAATGCATCTGTGAATTCCCAAAAGAAAGTGATATGCTGCTTTGTAATACTGCATGTCTGCCCTACTGGCATCATAAAACTATTAGATTACAGGCCAGAGTAACTTTTACCTTACTTGCTACACACAAGCAGAAACAGTAGACTCACTAGACACACTCTCCCAAAACAATTCCACACTTTCATAGGAAATACAGTCTATTAAAATGGAGGGAGTCAACCAAGTCCTACAAATCATGCCAGAAGAACATAGATTTGTATGGATGTTATGGGACAAAAACATAATCTACAATTCACAGCAGATTGCTTAGGTTACACACTTCACCAGTAAACAGAAAGCTAAAGAGGTTTCCCAAAACAGAAGTACCCTAAAACCTCCAAAAATTAAATTTACTTGGGGTTTTCAGGCCCAAAACTCAAACAGATATGTAAGGTATTCACTAAGGTACTGGTTTATTCATCTCTAAGGATAAAGTCGGGCAGATTTTGTGCAAAGGTTCACCTCATGAAAACTGCTTTGGGAATTTGAAGAGGAAAAATGCAAAAATTATAACTAAAAAGTACCTGAACACCATATGTAAAAAGTTATCTGCTTTAGCACTTTTTACATCAAAGTCACTAATTAAGAGTAACAATTATTTATCATATATCTGATTGAAGTTGTAGCTATGAACAATTTGAAACTTATTCTTTTCATCCTGAAGAAGTTTATAACAGAAATACCTCAAAACATGAATTATCGTAGCAACCTACTGTAGAAAACCCACAAATTGGTAAGAGTTACATTAAGTAGATAACTTCAAATGATAACATTAAGAGGTTGTATTGAAGTCTCCATTTCCAATTTGGATTTTACTTCTTTAAACATGGCTGTTTGACATTAAAGATTTGTTTTAAGCTGTTTGCCATTAAAGAGTTGTTTTAAGCTTTTGAGCTCCTATCAGGGAAGTAGATAGTCATCAGCAGGCTGCAATCTTTGGCACAGCCAAAAAGAATGCATAGTTAATCTCTGGCTAGCCAATAAATAGGATCAAATAATAACAATAAAAATCTTACATTATGCATCAAAGACAACCAGCATACAAGCAAGTTTCTGCATTAAGATGTTATTTCTATGAAAGGGAAATTTCCTTTCATTAGACTGTGGGGAGGGGTAAAGGGGAAAGAAAAAAAAGCATTATGCAGAACTGAAAGAGGCAAAAGCATATTTATTTTTAAAAGGCACTACAGAAGTGCTCAAAGAAAGGAAGCATTTTGTAATCTGTAAATTCAATTCCCTCGCCCAGCTCTCCCCAAGCGGCTTTCACAGCTACCTCTAACAATGTACAGGTGTGACTCTACTTCAGTGATGCTTTTCATGGTAATTTACGGCACCTTTACATATGGTAAATGCAACTTCACTACTCCCTGCATGGTAGATGGGGAGGTGAGAGGCACAAAAGCTGAAGTGGCCTGCCCAAACCAGAATTCATTTTGCTAGTACTTCCCCAGCTGGCTGAAAATAGTTAATTCAGTCCTTCAGGAATTAATTACAAGCTGACATCATATGCAATTTTCCTTGTGGCTCTACTGAGCCTCTGGAAACTACCTGTATTAAACATAAAATCTAGTTCCAGCTGTGCAAAAAAATGCCTTTTCGTTGACCTTCAGGACAGCATCTATGGCCTAAATCTGCAACCAAGCACCCTGAAGCTGACAGAGCTGAAAGAAATCATACTTGCCCATTTTACATCATTCTTCCAACTTCTACTATGTTAGCATACTTAAGTATTTCACTGCCAATCACTTACTTCAGGTGACAGAAGTCAACCATTCTTCTGTCTAGCCTTAACAGCTATGCTCCCACAGATACAAGAATTCAATTACCAGCAGAGATTGTCATTTAGGTTGCATGAAGCTTGTGTTTTAAAGAGACCTGTGCCAGCAGTTCACATTACACAGAGAGAAATGAAACAAAAAAGGAGGAAAAGTGACAAACCTGATTGCCATCTCTTAAAAAGTATCTCTTCTCTATAACCTGGGAACAACAGAGAACAATCTTAGCTTGCACAGCACATGCATAATCGTGGATTGCAACCAACACTTCACACGTGAGCAATGAAACTCATGGCTAACTGGGACAAGGTCTGACCCCACATCTCTGCTCTAGGCTTACTGCTTTAGTGCAATGCTCTAGCATATACAGCAGTTACATGGCCATCTACAGCCATTCTTAGACAAGCTGTCTAAGCTAATTATCCTTAACTTCAACACACTTAATTTAGTTAGTCGTACTGGGTAATGGAGGTGATGGTTTGTGTATCTCCTGCTTCAGAGTCAGTTACTCCCATTTCCTCTCTGCAGGGATAGTGGTTCCTACTACTGCACAGCAGCCCCACTATGCTATCTTTGCCCAGGGGGTGCTTAAAACAGAGCATTCCTTCTCTCATTTGCATAGTGGACCTTAATGGTCTTATTTCCAGGAAGGGGGAGTAATACTCCTAATTAATTTCTTAATTCCTAAAGGTTGCTTTAACTAGGATCAACAGAGCTAACCAATCTTGGATCTCCCCACACTACTACCTCAGAATACTGCAATCCCTCTGACCTGACAACTTCAAAAGCATAAGCAGAGTGTCTTTGCATATTTGTGAGTTCTTTTTCACTGCTCCATGCAGATCAGGAACTAAATCTTCAAGCAGATCAGCTATCTCCCGTAGGGTTCCAAAAGCAGATCAATCTTTGGTCTCCTCACAGCTGGCTTGAACCAACTCAGAGAGTGGAATGTGAAAGAAACAGCTTAAACTGTTGTTCATGGTCAAATCCCAGACAGCATTTGATGCACAGGATAATGAAACATCATTTCATTGACTTACCTTATCAAAAAACCTGCTTAGTTTGACAGCATTGGATGAACCTGCAGCCAGGTAACGAGGATTGGTACAGTCCTAAAACACCCAAAAGACAACAACAAAACAAGCACAAGTAAATCACTGCAAAGAAGCCAAACACAAAGAAATGAACATAACTCTTTCCCCCGACACACACCATCAGCGAGGGAAAACAATGAGTCTACTGATTTCTGTTCCACAGTCACTTCAGAGAAAAGACCAACTCCTCTGTGAATCAACTGCAAAATTCCAAGCAACCTCCATATGCTCCTTCCTTCCACCACCAGCTATACAGTCAGGCAGTGATTTCTATAGGTTACACCTGAGACTCGGAGCTTGTATACAAGCACTCACACAGCACATATGTATTTTTATACCCATAGGTCTGTATAAAGCCATCTTCATGTTTCAAAGACATTCAAAGACAGTCTGTGTCAGAGCTATGAACAAGAAAAAGAAATTGTTTTAACTCCCAGCCAACAATTCTAAGCTTAAGTGACCTTATCTAATACCCCTTACATCTCCCTATAGTGAAACAAAGATATCTGTTTCATCAAGCAAGAGGCACAGCCAACTGAAATGTGAATGACTGGCACTACTGGAAAAATCTTCAAAAGCCAAATTTTTATTACAACAACTTTACTTACTAAAAATAGGAGTCACTCATATATAAAAGAAATACAACAGTGATGACAAGGATACTAACCAAATTTATCTCTTCGGCATTGAAATCCTCAGCCAAGAATGCTGTTCTGGTCAAAACTTCATTCCTCTTAGTTTCTGGGATCTGATCCAGTTTAGTTCCTATTACCAGCAGTGGGATCTGGTTATCACCAAACTGTTCACGGTCATAGTCACTGTTGAGGGAAACAAATACAGTCCTGAATGAGGCAGTGGCCATGTAAGTAGGCACAAGTACACCATCACCTCCCCTGTGCCTCTCAAAAAACAGTTATTTATTTATTAATGGTCCATTTATCAAACTTAAAATGTGCAGTATCTTTAAATTGAGGAAGGGCTTCTGCATCTAAGTCACTACATAGGAATCCAAGCTTCAATCATTCTCCTTAGCTGGGATAATCACTTGTCTGTCATTTTTACCTAAACCAAGCTTTCTAGCAAGCAATTTTACAACCAACAGCAACAACTTGAGCAAGGAATTGCTAGCGGCTGAACATCTGTCCTTGACAGTGAACTTTCGAAAATTAAAACAATTGTGAAGAACCTGTCTGTGGAGACACTGGAGAATTTTGCAATTTATACAAGGCAAATCCTCTTTCCCATCTCCTACATTTCTACAGAAAGATCTGTGTACCAGAACAGACAAATAAACAATTGATATTCTTCCCACAAAAACTACTCGTCATTACTGCCTTCCTGCTCATGTGTGAGGTTTAGCAACAATTTTAAAATCTCCTTGACTTAGATGGATGACAGGAGAACAGAGGTACAGGAGAAAATCCTTGACAAGGTGTTGGAGAGCTAATTATGAACATGCTGTTTAAGCAGAGTTTTCTAAGCTGTTTTAGCCACACTCCTAAAATAATTCCCCCATTACCCAAACCAAAAATCTTCCTCAGTCTTGGTGCAAGGAGGGAATGCCTCTTTGCCCAGACACATCATCCCATGACACTTCCTGTACAACGCCATCTCTCAGGACAGAGAGAGGAATCTTGAGGTAACAGGGACTGGACCTACTCTCAGACAAATAAAGAATGCAGTAAACATCTTTTCCCTTAAAGCAAGGTCTCTGCTACCCAGTTTGGGAATGCGCTGTCAGAATCGCCTGACTGGCAGTATAAAAGAAAAAGAACAATCAACTTTCTTTGATATTCCCCATTTCTTTCTTTCTTCCAAGTCTAACCATATCTACTTTCCTGTGGAGACCAAGTAGCTTTAGAGATGAACAAAGACTTCTACAACTGCTTGGAATTACAGTGTCTGAGCTCTGCATGGATGTTTTTCACTTACCCATTTGTCACGAGAACTCCTGTTGGAGCAACATCTCTGTTGAGTGCTTCCAAAGACCAGCGATACAAATTCTGGGATGATTTCTTGTTGGTCAAGTCATGCACTAAAATTATCCCTAGAGTGAAAGACAAGACAGCAAGATGCCATTTAAAGATACATATTCTCTTCCTTATCTTACCAAAATGACACCCGCAGGTTCCCAGATATCTGAGAATGAAGTAAGGGATGTACAACCAGTTCAGTTACAGTGAATAAGTAAGGCTGAAAATATCAGGATGCAACAGGTTTTTTAAAGCTGCTTATCAAGAATTGGCTAAGAGCTAAGAGAAAAATCACATGAAAGCAGGAAACAAACAGCCACCTCAGGATTCAATATCTGCAAAAGCCTCGCAGACATTCACTGATTCTGTCTACTTCTCATGATACTGAAATTCTATATTACTGCAGCAGAAAATTTATCTGTTCTCCGCTAAACAGAATTATTTTTTGTCACACCATCTATAAAGTCTAAAGGCTTTTTCTTTGTTTCAAAAGAGTTCAGAGAGAACTACTGCTTTCCTGCATTTTCAAGAATTAATGCTATATATTTGGGGAGGTATCCAAAGGGGAAACAGACACTGATAAGATTTCATAGTCCACTAAATGGCTGGTAGAAGCACGAATTAATAAGACTTATTGTACTTAAGATTGTTTCTAGAATTTTTCATTACCATGAGCCTTCAAGATGTAAATTCTGAGACAGAGTCAAGCTTCCTAGATGTGGTATTAACAGACAACCACCTCTTCCTAACTCAATT
Organism: Sturnus vulgaris; assembly: GCF_052056855.1. Classification (NCBI taxonomy): domain Eukaryota; kingdom Metazoa; phylum Chordata; class Aves; order Passeriformes; family Sturnidae; genus Sturnus; species Sturnus vulgaris. Next base: position 29,773,353 of record NC_142244.1, read on the forward strand.
ACCAATTCCTGCTAGCAAATTTCTTCTACTTATTCACACCTTCTGCAATATGTGGAATTCCCACTTCCTCAAGATTTCAAACTACCATCAATTCAAGGACAAAATGGAATGGTACCCCTTATCTGCATCAGGATTAATTCTCAAAACACTTCACAGCCTACAGGTGGAAAAAACTTCCTAATTTAGTCTTTCACCTTAACTCCCAGAAGCGCCACCCACTGCACACACTATGAACAAAGCACACTTCCACAAACATTTTCCACTACCCCACCTGACTGTGCACAGACTCTCTCCCAGGAGAGCTCCCAGCATATCATAGCTATAGCCCTATTTCAAAGCATTTATCTCAGTAACAGTCTAAAAAGGCAACTCTGCTGTGTGTCCACCCCCACTGTAGAGAGAAAATGCCTGATACAACATAACTTGGCCTATAGCAACAGATCCAGAGGCACTGCTGCACAACCTGTGAGAAAAACTCTCCACCACCACACATTCTCCCTCAGTTATATCTTTGATTGGTCAGTTCCCTTATCTGCTTCACCTAAAGCCCTCACAGTTAGTGGCACCAGCAGAAAAAGAGTCAACATCCAAAAAGAGAAGGCAGGACCAATGACTACTCAAAGAAATGCTCCTCCCACAAAAAGGTCTGCAAGCCAAAGCCTTACCGCCCAGTCACTGTCCTCAGCTATCGCAGTCCCCACATCAGGTGGAGAGTCAGCAAAGAAGATCTGTGGATAATCCAAAACCAAACTGTACCTAGCCTTGTCAACAACCTGGCAGCCTGCACAGCTGCTGCTACAACCAAACACTGACTGGTTTTCAGATCACTGCAAGCCCAGAAAACAGAAGCAGTCAGGCAGAAGGAATGCATTCATCTTCTCTTCTTAAATCAGGTCAAGCAGAGGCAATTTGTGAGACAAGCTCTAATGGAGAAATTAATCTAATGAAAGAAACATGACCCAAGGTTAACTACCAAAGTCAACAGTCTTCATATGCGAGCTGTCTAATTAGTATCTTTTGGGCAGTGGAGATAAATAACTCTATTTTCATGTCGTCAACTATAATTCAGATGCACAAGTCCAAGATTTCATTTCCTAATGGGCTGTTCTAAGGTATTTCCAAGTCTGACCCACACTCCCTGGCACACTGTAGATATGGTATCAAAAAGAAACAAATTTTTTTCCATATACCAAAGAGGCTTGCTTTGAGGGCACAACTCAAGTCTTACATACAGAAATCTAGTTAACAGTATAAGCAAGAGGTACCTAACACAGTTTTCCCCCTGAGAAAGGAAGAAGAAATAACTAGTTAATCAAAGACCAAAAATGTTTATTGTATAGTTTAACATGTTATTGAGAGGCCTTCAAATGAGTGGGAATAAGCAAAGAGAATCAAACAGAACACGTGAGCCAGATTTTCAGAAGCACATAGTCTGATACACATCTATTTTTAGTGAACTGTCCTGGGATGACAAAAAGTAACAATTGAAATACTGAATTATTATGTTTATAATCTTTTATTTGCTCTTGTTAGAGACACAGATGAACTATCAAAGCCTTTAAGACAATATCTCAACAGAAGGCACAAAATATTTCTTTCTACATATGCAGCAAGTTGCAAGATTCAACTTTTAAAAATAAGTTGGTAAGCTAAATGAGCAGAGGCAAGATGGTTACCAGCATATGACAATTTTATGGGAGACAGTTCAAATTTGCCAGGGTAGGATGTGACTATCAAAGTTCATAAAAATTGAAATAATCATTTATCTGCTGTAGGTTTTACAACTGAACAGACAAGAAACTATAAATAATTAAAAAAATCTTTAAAATATATAACTCATATTTCTGTAGTATATCAGACCTGGAAAGGTGAAGGCAACCATTGCACCTTCAAAACCTCCCTGCTGTGCCAGCCACACAACACTGAAGGGAAAGGCTGATAGAGCTCATCTGCACAAGTTTGCCTGAAATATCTGCCATTCACAACCGAATCCATAAAATTCTGCCTACGAACAGTATCAGGTTTTCTTGTATAAATTAGAAAGGAGAACAATGTAGCCCTCAGCCAGGCTGCCTGGAAGTCTGCCCCAGAACCAAGGGACAGCTCCTAACAGAAACAGTAGTAAAACCATGTTTACATCAAGCAAACTTACCATTCAGCAAATTATAGAACACTGCACGTGTGCTTTTCACACTAGTGGCACTGCCGACGGAACCTCCAACATCCCACAGCTCAATGTAATAGGTCTTCTCTTCTGGAGTTCCTTCTTTGTAGTCATGGATCTGATGAAAAATTTACATCATAAATAACGACAACACCATGTCACAGAAGTTAATCCACATGACACTTACACTTTCAGCTGGAAGGATTATTGGACTTGGATAGAAATGTGGAAGTTCTTATGCTGACACTATTTCAAACCTTTCAAGTGGAAGAGAGATGGAATAAGTCAAGCAGTAGCCATTGGACACCACAGAGATGGAAATCACCATCTCGCGTGAGCCTGGTGAGCAAACAGGGAGCATCCTTTCCATCTCAGTATTAACAAACCCAACATCTCATGACGTGCTCAGACACAGCGTTTTACTAAAACAAATGGAAAAATTAAGGTCTTGACTTCTTAGTTGTTAAAACCCACATGGCAGCACTGCAAGAATATTAACATAGGTGACAGACCTGGATTCCAACTGACCACATCTTTTTCCTACCCAAATTCTGACATCTCAACTGAATTAATCAACAACTTCTGCCCCTAGATCTGCTGAGTAGTTTTGCTCCACAATCAAACACGACTGCCATATTCCTCTCCTCAGATTTTGGAAATACATTCCTAACCTAGGGCAATGCATTTCAAGGAGAATGCAGCAAAGAGTGATGAAGGAAAAAAGCATTTATCAATGTCTCATGCGGGCTGTAGGCTGGGCCAAAGAATTGCTGGGTGAACATCCTCATTCTTCCCAAAGCAGGTCCTGCACCAAGTAGTTGGGAGGAGAAGCAACCCCATGGTCACAGTTGTCACCAAAATCCAGGAAATAAACTCTCTTACCCAGTTAGGTTAGAAAATCAGCACTAATTTATTCAGCACTGAAGTACATGAGTAGTACTTCACCAAACGTGTACATCAGTCACCAAAGCTTACAAGTATTTATACATTTTGGCAGACAAAGGAATTAGTGCTCACTGACTTACAAGTTATGCAGTTCTCTTAATTAATTATTATTCAATCTTCTATTGGTTATTGATTTCTCACTTCTCATGCTAACTAGCCCACATTTTCAGCCTTTTATTATCTCTTTCCCAGACAGGGAGAGTCTTATCTTTGTTACCTTCTTCGTCAGCTCTGCTTTCTGTAACATGTCTTTGTGGTAAATTCTGCATTCCTGGTGTCCAGGTCTCAACAATAAATTTCTCCTGTTAATTTCCTCACCCAGGTCTAAGAGCACTGAAGCATGTCAGGCCCTAAATTTTAATTTGTTTTCCTAACACGTTAATATCACCCATAGCTTTCCTGTGTTCCCACAATCTAAACGAGCAAACTGTTTTTCCCCCAATGTGTTTGGCTGACGACTTGGCTTTTCCTTGCCTGTTTCTCAAGGATATGGCCACCCTGTGACCTGTAACACGCCAGTGGCCACTGCAGCAGGGAGTGGAGCTGCGAGTCACAAATGTCTCGTCAGATTGTGACAACCTTGGAAAGTTAAAACTTGCTTGCACAAGTGCTTGCCTCACATTTGACGCTACTTGCGTCAGAAGATTAAGCCCTCAGCAAAACACATGGTCAAAGTACACCTCTTTCTGGGGCGTTAAGTAATTAAAAAGTTAAGGCCCTTCCCTTGCCATAAAGATGCTGTGCACGTCACCTACTCGCACATCCACGGAACAGCCCACTGTCCAGGACGGGTTTCCAAGCACCTGGTTGTGGCACAAGAGGTGAACGAGCGACGACTTTCCGACACCTGCAAGTGCACAGAGAGAGAACAACTCCTGGGAGGCGGTGCCAGGGTTGCAGGTGACGAGGCCGGGAGCAGCACCGAGTGAACGTGGACGGTCCCGGCCCCTAAGCGGGTAATGGGGAAGGAGGCGAGGAGCAGATCCCCAAGGAGAGGCCCCAGGACACATGGCCTGGGGACACAGACTCACCAGAGTCGCCCAGCACCAGCACCTTCACCCGGTCCAGAGCCGCCATCTTCACCCCGCCTAGCAACAACGCCCAACCAGCGGGGCACTCGCCAATGGCGGCGCGCGCTCTTGTTATTTCTCTCAGCCTATTGGGCTGTCTGGTCGAGGGGGCCAGCGCAGTTCTCACTTCTGATTGGTCTATCCTGCGCGAGGGCGGGAAGGCGCCTTCCCGCAGGAACAGGCGATTGGCTTGCTTCCCTGTCGCTCGTCTCTCCGGCGGCGCTCGGGGAGGGAGAGGGCGGTGCGGAGCAGGCGCCGGCGGTGCCGTTGACGGCAGAGGTGCGCGTGGCGGTGACGCAAGTGGCGGAGCCGCTGGAAGCACCGCCTGGAGCCGGGAAGAGCTGGAAGCGGCGCCAGGTCAGTGCCGGCCCCAGGGAACGCGGTGGTGCCTGCGGCCTGCGGAGGCCCCGGCCCGGCGCTTGGGTGCTGCAGAGCGGTCCGCGGGGCCCATGCTCCACACCCGTTGTGCCAATCTGGGCCCCTTTCTTGTCTTGACTCCTTCCCACCGTTTGCCCTTCCTCCTGCGGTGCTTGTTGAGGCTTATTCTTTGTTTTGTTTTGCCTTTTTTTTTTTAAAGAGGTTCTGCTGACCTCCTCTACCTTCTCTCCTCCTGCAGAAACACACAGTTCGATGTTTAAACCTCAGCATATTAAAGTGGGTTGGGAATGGGAGGCTGTGTAGACGGCATAGGGATTTTCCCCGCTGACTGCCGTTAAAGCTTAGTCTGCTATTATAGTTCGGGAGATCTGTGTAATTTGTAATTTGAAGGGAGATGCAGGGTTATGGGCATCTGAGGAGTAGCTAACTAGCAAAGCGAGCCCATTCCTTTTTGCCAGGTTTGGGCCAACCAGCCAGTGGTGTAACCGTTCAGTTTTCCAGGTCAGCAAGGTGAGGTTTGTGGGGCTTTTTTTGTTTGTTTAGTACTATTTTTTTTTTTGTGTGTGTGTATTATGTTTCTTCTGGTCTCAGGAGCGTCCTGGTTCCCTGAGAAGCAGGCAAATATCACATCTTACAGTGCCACCGAGCTGTTGTTAAATGGGTCCAGCTGACAGGCTTGTGCCATTCCAAGCGGCTCAGAATGAACAAAGAAGATCAGCATTCTGAAAAGGGAGTTCAGCCGTGCACGGCTAAGGTGCATTTTCATAAAATCTAGGTAGTTTAATATTTTTCATCCACAAACGGTGGAGTTTTTTTTTCATCTTTTCTAGTGCAGTGGCATCCTCTCTTACCTGCTGGTTCTGTTGCTCGTCACAGCTCACCACCAGCTCATTAAAACATATGTTGAAAAACATATCAAATTGGGGGAAAAAAAGTATTTTTCTACCTCTAATCGATCAGTTTGGTGCACAGGATGGTGTTGTGAGGGCAGAGCCATGTGCCTGGGAGAGGAGCACATGCCTTCTTGGCAGGAATGAGGCTTGATGGGACTTGGCATTCCTGCCTTCCACTTCCTGTGACATACAGCTCACCTTCTCAGGGGATGCTTTAGGGGATTTTTCTAAACAAGAAACTATGTTAATTAGAGCTAATCTGGTGTCTTGTTACTTAGTTTCTTTGTTTCTTTACTGCTTATACCCATGGTATATCCTCGGTTGTGCTCTGGTGCACTAAAACTATGCTTAACCAAATCATTCCGTAATTTTTTGTTGTCTTTCTGGAATTTTCAAAAGGTAATATTGCTCACATGATCATGATGAAAAGTGTGGTGTTCCAGGTTCTAGTGAATCCATAATGTGAAAAGCAATTACTGCTTTTTTTCTGTCAGAAACGTAGAAAGGAATGCTGGGGTTAGGCCCACTGTGCTTTGGTGTAATCATGACTTCCTAGGCTTGATACGTAAGAGAAATGGTCTTACTTTCTTCCTTTTAAACAAACCCTCAAAACCTTACAACTACTTTATGTAAGTGCCAATGCTTACACGTCTCCAAAATAACATGTATTCTCCTGGTAGGCTCAGATCAGAGTGTAAATTGTAAGAGGTTCTGGTCTCCATAATTAAAATTTTTCAGTGGCCTCACATAACAAATAGGTCAGTTTTCCCACCATGTGGGAAAGCTCCCCATCCTTAGCCATGCATTCTTTTCTTTGTTTTGTGTTGGCTCTAGTCTGGTAACATAAGTTATTAAATTCTTGAACTTCTCCCCTTTGCCCTCTCTGAAATGTCCCACTTTTTTATTTTGGCATGTTAGTTTTTCACTTTTTATCAACTTGATTCACATTTCTATATGAATAGTGAGTTGCCAGAATAAGGACAGAGGGATGGGGCTTGTGGCTAAAGGCAAGGAAGGAAAATAAGGGCTTTCTTATGGGAGGGAAGGTGTCATTTGACTTAAACTGCATCAGAAAATTTCATCCATTTGTATATGTGCACACATGTGGTCCTTTAATTTCCTGACACTTTGCTATTGTTTATGTTGGGTTAAGATTATAGAAGTGACTGAGAATTACATCCTGAGCCTGCATTGTTCAGTTTCTGCCTGTGTGGTCAAACCTTGTGACCTTATTACATCTGTCCTCCTGTGTTTTCCACTTGTGAAATTAGGGGAAAATACCGTCATTTCAGCCAGGCCCCTCAGCCTTTCTGTGTGCACCTGCAGTACAATTTCTCCTCCTGAGTGAGGAAAACCTTTTGGTACCTGTAGCCTCGTAGTTTCAGTTTATGGAAAGCCAACAAGAAGATGGGAATTCAGTGAAAGTGGATTGTTCTTTTCTGCCGCCATACTTGAAGGCAGGTCTTGCAATGAAAATACACTATTGATCATCAAGATGTAGTGCAGGAGGAAGGCTGAACAGCAGTGTTCGTCAACTCTTCAGGGAATGAAACTCACTAAGCTCTTGATAAAATGTCAGAAGACTTTATTTTGCAACGGGTGTGAGGATAAAGGCCGTTCTGGGCTTACTACAGAGAATGCAAGTGAAAACAAGACTTGAAAGTGGAAGATTCTGTACCCCTTTTCTGGAAAGGATGAGTAGTATCTGAGGTTGTGTTGTACAGACATTGAAAATCTTGATGGCATATTTTCCCACTGTAGTTCTGAAATTTATGCCTTTCTGTCCTGTACTCAGGAAGATTCAGGGTTGTTTCTCTTAGCTTAACCTCATCTTCTGAAAAGCAGAATTTTAAATCTGGTTAGTGAGAGAATACAGAACTGAAATCTGTTGTTTGCAAGTGACAGCTGGAGCAGGAAATGGCCACACACTGGCTCCAGGAAGCCTATTGTACCTGCCTCATTTACAGGTGAGGGGATTCTCTTAGTATAACCTGGTTTTGATTTCACCTGAAGAAACTATGTCAGTGGTGTAAACAAGTAACTTTTTTTTCCCCCTTTCTTAAAAATCTTGTGTCAGAAGCTTGCAGAAACGTTTTCCAAGCAAAACAGTAAAAGCTGATTTCAAAGATTTGGTGGAAAAGAGCACTAACTAAATAAATATGGGGAAAAATAGGAAGGTCTGTGCAAATGTTAACAGTGTGTCTGACAGCCTAGTTTCACAGCCAAACCTGCAACTCCAGGTATTCCTCCAAAAGAGATCCGGGGTGTTACAAAAGCTTTGTATATCCATATGAGTCTGAAATGCAATCTGCTTCCTTTTTTAAGATCCTGCTTTTAAAGATCCTCTGTCAAATATTGAATTTTCTGGGTAAAATTAATATAAGTCTCAAAAGTTACATGTTGAAACAGGATAATCTACATTTGCAGTGTTGGATAAAAATTCATATTAATTGACTGGCTGAGGTAGGTTTTCATATTTTCTAGTACTATTTTCATCTACATTGTGGCTCCTAGGTTATCACCCTTCTAGTATTTTTTGTCTCAGTTTTAGCCAGGAAAAGCAGGGAGAAAATCAGATCTAACTTTATTAGCGCAATTCCTGTTGGAGTTCATTGAAATGGGAAATTTTTGAAATTGTTGTATGTGGAGAAGAGTTCAGTTGCTTTGATGTTGCATCAGAAAAGTCCTGAAAGTGGAGGTGTTTGCTCAGTTCAGTTTCTGGCTTCTGTGTGGTCTTTGATCCCATCATACCAAAGGGGTTTTTTTTGTTCTCCCCCTGACATCCTTTCTGGCATCTCTGGTTATGCTGAAGGCCTCATACATTTTACTCAACCTTAGATACAGTCTTTCAGAAGGTAGCCTGATTTTCTTCACTCAGCAGATCTGATTGTGTTGTGTAACTATAAGACTCTTTTTCCAGTGTTGCCTTTTATAGACACATCAGTATTAATTCTTTCAATTATAATAATTTTAAAAACCTAACAGATGTGTATTTAGGTTTGCTCTCCTACTGTGTTAACACAGACAGGTCTACTTTCCTCCTGTACCCTTAGTACTGAATTGTATTAATGTATTTACCCAGAACAATTCACCACCAACTGTCTTTTTTAATAAAATCCGTGTTTAAATTTGGATATTCTTCTTTTGGCTGTTTCTGAATATGATGCTGTCCAGTGTGCCTTATTATTGATGCTGTAGGTGCTTACTGGCATAGCTGAGTATCTTGGCCATTGTATTTTTTTCCCCTGGAAATGTTCCTTGATGTTCATAAATTCTTAAGGTCAGTTCAGACATTATTATGCAATAGATGCACATCTATTAGAACCTTGTTAAAAGGTGTTACCATATTTCTTTGCACATGGAATTAATTCAGGTTTGACTTACTGCTTCGGGGAAGGTGAAATAATTTCTAAAGGATGCAGTGGTAAAGTCGCCTGGGTTTGAATTTTGTGAGCTGAATCAGTGTCTTTTTTGCCTGGTGAAAGATGGTAAGAATTTGCAGTTCAGAGGTTTCAAAACCTTGGGTTCTTCATGGACCAGACATCAGCTTGGCCTGGTGAGATCTGGCAGTGGTATACACTTGGTTTTTTTTGTTTGTTTGTTTGTTTTTTTCCAAAGATTCCACTGGTCAGTTGTTTGTTTTATCCAAAGACTGTCTTCTTCAGGATTTAGAACTTATAGTGTGTTAATCTACTTTTTGAAGTGGAGGATAACAGGAAAGAATGGTTTCTGGTGTTTTCAGAATGCTTGTATTTCCGTATGTCCCCACCTGGAAGAAAACAGTATCACAGTCAAGATGCCCTCTGTTACCTGAGGACAGATTTGGACATCACTCCAAATCTCCAGCAGAGTAGAAGAAATTGTATTAAAACTCCTAGTCCCGCTAGATGAAAAAGAGTATTTTCTAGTGATTGACACTAAGAAATATTATTAAATCTGACTGTTGCTGAAAAGTCTTAGAGCTGGTTTTATTTATTGGTCCCTTGTAGGTCTCTGTTTAAGCTGTTTGAGTGCATTATTCTGGAAGTTGCAATTTAAACCTGTTTGGGAAGTGTCTGTGGCAATCTGCAGCTGTCTTATCAATGCAGAGAAAGTGCTTTCCATCAGCTCTCAGATCAGGTGTCCAGAGTGAGATGTGCTTATTTAAAAGCATTTTTCTCCTTTTTTCTTTTCTTATTTCAACTGATGTCTGAAAGTCACTGAGCCCCTGCAAGTTGCATCACTAAGTTTTTCTGCAATGAAGTTTCAGGGAAGGTGGATTGTTGAAGAGAGAAGGTTGTCTGCTATTCATATCAGCACTTAACAAGCTTTTGACTTTAAGAATTTGACTTTTTAACTCTCCTGAGGTGCCAGGTTTTATTTAAAATTGATCTCTACGTTTATTCTTTACTTTGCTTTAACTCTGAATAAGATTTGATCAATTTTAATAAATCAAGGATTCCCTCCAGCTTCTGCATTGGCATTGTTTCATAGTGTCAGTATGCTGCTGACAGATACAGTCAAAACCAAGATTTATCTTCAAGCCACTGAAAGACTGAAAAAATACCCACAGAATGACGTTGATCTTTAAAGACAATATCCTGTGACAGTATTTAGATTTGATCTGATTTAGAGATTCCAAAATACTGCATGACTAACTCTTGATGGGGCATCATTTATTGCTAACACTTTTATCTTCAATGCAAAGCTCTTTGAAGCTCTCCTTTGTGTGAGATAAATCACTGTGTCCCTGGCATGCAAGAGAAAGCTGGATGACTCTAGAAGTACTTGTTTAATGGTTAATTCGTGGTGTGATAGATGTGTTTTAATTGAATTTCCTTAAAGGGAAGTTGTAGCTGGACATCCAGGCATTGTTTGCTGTGAGCTATTCTCAGCCTGCACATCAGCAGTCAACAAATGTTGTTCAGTTAATTTCAATTTGAGCACTGTGAATGCCATTTGGCCGTAAGTTAGAGGAAAAGAAAAGCTCACTCAATCAGGGAGGTGTTTTAAAAGAAAAACACGAAGCTGGTGATTTTCTTATCCAACAGGCAGAAAAGACAGGATGATTTTAATTTACTTACTGTGAAGCTTCACATTCCACAGCCTAATTGCTTTGCAGTTGTACTGGCCATAACCCTTGAGAGGAACATCCCTCCTCAGTGGCAGTAGTGGGTAGGGGTGGAAGAGGAGTAAAGGTTCAGTGGATAATGCTACGCTTTTTTGAAAGGGCGCTGTTTCTCATAAGAAGAAAAAAAATCCAAGCAGGCTACTCTGATAAATGATCACAGATTTCTAAGAAGTCTTAGCTGATGGGAGTGAGTCAGTAGCTGCTTGGTTACATACAGAGTTGGTGATCTCAGAGGGAAGGCTTAGTGTGGAGAGTGGACAAAAGTTGTGTAAAAGGTGTTTGTGAAAAGGCCTATCACAGGTTTTATGATAATGATGAAAAAAATAGGATACTCATCGAGATCCTTTCTTCTCCTGTCACTTTTTGCTTTGATAGGCTTGAATACTGCAGAGATGTATGTAGAGTGTGTGAAACATCTAATGGAACTGAAAACTGAGATTCACAGAGTTTGGCAATTTATTATATTAGTTAACAAGTAAAAGTTGCATTGAAATGATGAAAAAACCCATAAATTAGAGTAGGAGAGGTTTTCTTCAGGGAAAGGAACCTTTTGCTTAAGAAATGGTTACTCATGTCCTACAGTAGCATAGAAAATTGTTACAGAAAAAAGATAATTCGGAGTCTTATTTTATGTTAACTTGACAGTGCAACCTTCTGAATGGGTATTTCAAAAGCATCTCGAATACTTTATTCTTCCCTTGAATCACTGCTGTTGTCTGTGAGCTAAATCTGGCAGGGCTGAAAATGAGAGGAATTCCTTGTATGTGATCTTATATACATTGCCATGTATGTCACAGGAGCTTTTAACAGTCATGACCATTTGTGCCGTTTGATGTTATGGTGAAGAAAAGTGAAGTGAAAGTAGAGTACTTAGAAAGTATTGTCTTATCACAGACAGCCTGGTAAGTGATGGTATGTAACTCACAGTATACTTCATGGACTACTTTCTTCTTTTTTAAACACATCATCACTTCATGTTCAGTATGTCTTGATTTTTGCTTCATTTATTACGCTATATTATTCATGGGCTTTTAAGGCCTGAGAGTAGGACTTTAAATGAAGGTTCCATCCTTTGTAATGACCTGTTTGCTCGTATAAGAACAAGGCTGAAATAGTTTGTGATGTATGAGTTGGTTTGCTAATGGTTTTCATGCTGCAGATAGTTGACTGAGGTTTATTTATGAGCAAGGATCTGTTCTCATGGTGCAGGTCGGAGCTTTTGCTTGAATGCATACCAGCCTGTACAGCGAGCTGTCCTCATAATGCATCTCTGCCCAGGGATGGCTGAGGTGTTAGACCAGACAGGGCTGCTTACACTGGCGTCAAGTGATGTCAGCCGAGGCCCTCAGACTTCACTCTTGGGCTGTCTTAGGACCTTTCTTGCTGTAGCCATTTTATTCTTTTTCCAATTTACAGGTCTCAGCTATCCCAAAGCTGTCTTCTGGAGCTCAGCTTCATGACAGCTTTCTTACTATAGCTGGGTTGACTGTGACTGAATACAAATGAAATCTGCTGTATGTTTTGGTACTGATTTCTTGTGTGCTTTTAAGAAAGTTTTACATCATTTTGCTTTGAATGAGCATTATTGACACCTAAGGAGACAGTACAAGGCTTAGGAAGGGGAAATGGAAAACACCCCATCCTTTTCTTACCTTTAGGTAAGATAAATAAGAACTTTGGAAGTTAGAAGACTAGCTAAGATTCATCTGCCTTTTTTTCGTTGCAGTATACATGAAGCTCACGATCTGGATCTGCTATGACTGACCCAGACGTCCTCACTGAGGTCCCAGCAGCTCTCAAACGCCTTGCCAAATATGTGGTGCGTGGCTTTTATGGCACTGAGCATGCTTTGGCTCTGGACATTCTCATTAGGAACCCTTGCGTGAAGGAGGAGGACATGCTGGAGCTCCTGAAGTTCGACAGGAAGCAGCTGAGGGCTGTCCTTAACACCCTTAAGGGTGACAAGTTCATCAAATGCAGGATGAGGGTTGAGACAGCCCCTGACGGCAAAACCACACGCCATAACTATTACTTCATCAACTACCGCTTGCTTGTCAATGTGGTCAAGTACAAGCTGGACCACATGCGCCGCAGGATCGAGACTGATGAGAGAGACTCCACCAATCGTGCCTCTTTTAAATGCCCCATCTGCTTCAGCACTTTCACAGATTTGGAGGCCAACCAGCTGTTTGACCCCAGAACAGGTAAGGGTACAGTTAACAGAGTGCTCTTGCTGTCTCCTGTGACTGAGTGCTGGACTTTAGGGAGGCAGAGCCTTAGGAAAATTCTTTTTGAGCTTGGCCAGAGCTAGAGGGCACTCTGTGTCTGCAGGTGGTAAATGTTTGAGCGGATTATGAAAATAGTGTATACAGACAAATAGGAATCTTGGCGAAATGCTTTGAGTGACAAGCAGGAGAGAAATTGAAATCTTACTGAAGTCACAGTCAAGGATGAATAAGGCAATCTGTCCTTGTTGGAAGCTGATGGCTTTTCAGTATAACCTAGTCTTGTTAGTAAACAGTTAGACTTCCAGGTAGTTTGCAGAGAGGGCATATGTTGAGTTGATTTTAGCTGGCCATACAAGAAGTGAGTTGTTGCTGTTTAATATTCTAATAGCCTAGTGCATTATACTGCACAACCTTGTTTCCCAGTGCACGGCAGTCTCATGAAAGTTAAAAGAAATTAATTACGGACTTGCCTGTGTTCGGGAGTAAACAAGATTCTTATTCATGTATAAGTCTCAGAGGAAGTGCATATCTGTCTCATGCATATGAAATGAGAGTCTTTCTTCGGTGTCGTCTACTTTGTGCTTCTGTGCCAGGGAATAAAAGGAAGAATACCTGCACCTGATGAGACTTTTGCTAGTCTAATCTGGGATTATTCTGAGGGGAAGGCAGGGAGGTTAGGTGTTAATTTACTTTTTATTTTTTTCCTTTTTAATTCTCTGTCCTGATTTTACTTTTTCAGAAAAGTAAGAGGACAAAAGTCAGGAGACCTCTTGGATACATTGAAGTATGATGTTCTGTGTCAGTTAACATGATGAGAAACTATAAATTTGGCTGTTTAGTAACCCTGAAGCTTTTAATCTAGGGTTATTGATGTTCAATCTGCCAAGTGCAAACACCCAAGAAATGTTCAGCCTATCATTTTCCCTTTTGCCTGCCTCCAGAGTTAAAAAGCAGTGAAACGCCTTTTACTTGTGCGACCGTGAAGTACTAGAGGAGAATCCAGTAAGTAACAGTTGTTGATGAAATCCAGTGCAGCTCTCTGAGAAGAAGTTGCTTCCTTGTGGAGCACCAAACCAGTAGTGCCAGTACAATATTTCTGTGTTCACCACTAAGTGTAGAAACTCTGTGTGCCCTCACAGTTAATAATCATTTGTGGTGGCTATGGTTGTATATATTGGGATGAAGGGAAATGATGCTTTTGCAGTTTTCATTGGTAAGGAGAGAGTAGAGAACCTGTGTGGAGAGCACACAGAATGAGGGGTGTGATCCCAAGGTACCTCTAGCACTTAGCAAAGGCCTGTTGTGGCCATTGCTTCCCAGCCTGCATGGGCAGTGAGTTCTGAGAGCAAAGAATTGCCTATCAAGGAGGTGCTGAAAATAATAATGCTGGGATTTGACTTTGGTACCAAGGCCTGTGTTCCAGGAACTGATATGGTCAACTAAGGGTCTGCCTGCAGTACAGGCACTGGCTGTGTCCACAATGTGAAATCGTTCACTGGCACATGGAGTGTTTTATGTTCTGATGGAGGAAACAGCTGAGTGCTGTTTTCTCAGCAATTCCCAGGAGTTGTGTCAGTATTTGTGCAAATAACAAGATTGTCAGTTTACCTCCGCTTATCTTCAGTAAGAACATACTCGCCTAAAATTTATGTATATTCTTTTCTCTTTATGTTATTTATAAGTCAATGATAGCTTCATCTAGATAGTGTGCAATGATACTGTTGTATGTCTGCTTTATATTGCAGTGGAATGTCTTGTCAGCATGTTTCCTGCTGCTCTGGAATTCTGTATTAGAAAGATCTGAGAGACCCCTAAGTCTTTCACAGAGGAAGCTCATGAGGTCAAGGCATGCAGAGAAACAAAGTTTATTAGACAGTGAAGATCCATCCTTTTCCAAGAATGTCTTTAGCTCCTGTCAGTGCTAAAGATAAATCTCTCCTGCTCATGGAAGCTTGTGCAGTACAACTGCTGAAAAGTAGCTGAAAGCCACACAACTTCAGTCACAGCTGACCTGAGCTGGTCTTAGACTGCAGCTATGTTGATAAAACTTCGTGAATTAAAAGGCCTGCAGGGCCAAAATCTGTTAATCCATGGAGCAGGTAGGACATGGAAGGCATCCTCTGTACCAGTCTGGGCCAAGCTGCACCTAAATTGAGAGTTTTTTGTTAAAAGATATCCTCTTTCATCGCCTACCTTTTGTTCTTGTCATTCAGAGATGGGTGTGATTTAGATGTCCTGTGTTTTCTTCTGATCTGCTTTCCTCTTTCCTACCTACAACTCAAATGCAAACTCTGAGCAATTGTTGTCAAAGAATTGGAAGAGTTGCTCTTACCCTTCCTTATTAGTGGGGGTGGACAGGTTTCCAGGACCACTCCATGACTCTGGTCATCATACTGGAATTTGAGAATAAAGAGTGCTTATGAAGAGCCTGTTCATAAATTGGATCTGTAGAGCTCTTTAATTTTTACCACAGCATCTCTGTCCACCTCTTGGATTTAGCAGACCTTTGTTTCTTACAGGTTGAGTAGCTTTCTTTTGGCTCTGTTCTTTACTCTATCTCTGAATAATGCTGAAATAAACCTAAGTGTTTATTTTTTCATCAGAAAATATGATTATTGATGATTCTGAAGGGTAGACACAAGTCTGCTCAGAGAAAATAATTGATAATGAGAAGAGTGTGTTTTCAGGGCATGTAGGTACAGATGTGCTTTGACTGCTGTTCAGTTAACTTGGAAAACATATTTTGAATAGAGCAGCAGCATGTTTGCCACTAAAATAATTTTAACTGTAGATTTTAAATAGAAGTGTTACTTTGAGAGTGTGTTCTCTTTTTTTTTAGAGCATTATAAGATTTTTGTTTTCCTCTGTCCCTTTTTCTGCCATTAAACGTCTCAACCCAAAAAAGCTCCAAAGGCTGTCTGTGCTGGCAAAGGTTGAACAACTCGTCTGGTACTTGAAGGAAGTTCAAGGACAGGATGTGAGACAGTGAAAGTCAGGATGACACCATAAACTGGAGTTTTTCTGCTGCTTCAACTCACAAGGAGATCTTTCGAAAAGTGAAAATAAATGCACGCTGTGTTGAAGGAGTTGCTTGGTTGTATGACCAGTGAGTGAGTGTCTGTTTACTCTGAGCATGGCATACCCAAGTCAGGAGTTCTAGCCCCATCTGTTCTCCATGAGGAGCTTAAACAGATCTCCAGCTGTCACACTTTTTCCTCCGGTGTTTTTTGCTGTTGCTTATTGTTTTATTGTTGTTTATTGCTTCTTCCAAAGAAGCAATATCAGTAACCCCTGGTGTTAGAGCCAAACAAGTGTGAACACAGCATTATTGCAAAAGTTTGCAATGGAAACTTGTAGCAAACCTTACAAGAACTTTCTGATTAAAGGGTTTGCCTGTAGATGGGAATTGGTGCAGACTGGGTTGTTACAGGCTGAGCAGCTACTTTTCTGAGTGTTTTGTAATCTACAGGAGGGAAAACAATAATGATGATGAACGAAAAGTGTTACTTCTAGCTTTGTTTTTTAGATAGGATGAATGAGAAAGGAAAAAGATTGTTATTTTCCTGGAATATCTTAGTATAAGCACTTGATCCTTGCCATCATCTGCTGTCTGAACCATACTCTGGTATTTCATTGCTCGTCATTCTTCACCTGAGCAGTAGTTTGCAGCTGCTGCTGTAATAAAGTCTTATGCAGGTGGAAAGTTTCAGCTATTCCCCTGAACAAGATAAAGGCTGTCTCTTGAGGCAGGGAGTATACATGGAAAGAGTTTGGTTGGGGAGCAGTAAGAAAAGCCATCTGTGAGATATGTGATGTGAATAACACTGCTGAACTTGGTCTACTGCTAGACCTGGGCTGACAGTGGACACTGGCATAAGGGAACACTGGGTTTTCCTGTTTCACCTAGAGATAGGATGTTACATTAGTCTATTAAACCTATGGGAAGAATATTTTCCTCTGTGCTTTTAAATGTAGAAACTGCAGAAATTTGGGTTCTGCAGGCCAATCCCTTGACTCGCAGGTCAATCTCAGCAACTCGATACCATTTTGTGGACTGGATGTTTGGAGAATTAAATCTGCCCACGGGTGTTCAGTGGAGTGTGGGGGAAAGACAGGACGAGCTGCATTTCTCACCCAGCAGAGGGCTCTGTCTTTTCTCTCTACAGCTGGGCTTGGCGTACTTAATCTATGGATGTCACAACACTGGAAATTATGTTCATGGATGTGTGTTTCTGTAGCGTGATTAATTGGATCTGGCTGGAGAAGGTCTCTAATGTATCCTATTCTCATACCTTAATCATATTTGTAAATCTAGTGTAGTGTTGGAGTTCTGTCAAATTCAAGGTCAGTTTGAAAGAAAGTATGTGACTAGAAAATGCAAAAGGGAGAGTGAGTTGGAAGTGAAGAAGTGGCAGAAATGAGATTCTGCAGTGCATCACACTGGTATTTAGCCCTGGATTTCCTTAGGTATTCTAAATACCAAACTGTGTTAGGATACTCACCAGTGCAGCAAGTGAATTTGATGTTAGGAAGTGTTAGGCTAGATGAAGTATTTTTCCACTGCTCTCTTCCACCTTTGCAATATAATTTTTACCCAGTCTTGTGTTTCTTTCACTTCTGTTACTGTGAAGAAAAATGTTAATGTTACCAGTACGTTGTAATTAGAGTTGATCTCTCGTGTCCATCTATACATTGTGTCCTCACCATAATATTCAGTTATATAAGGTGTGAATAGTGGTGGGAAGAAAAGGATGGAAGACAAGTGGGTAATGTAAATCAGAAAGATGATGCTTGCTGTGATGTGGTTAATCTCAGTTGTAATCACTGAAGTATTTTGTTGCTTTTGGAAAACACAGCAGTTAATTATGTGGTTGCTCTTTGTCCTCCCACAGTTTGCTCTTGGTTTGGTGAATGATTTTGTGGGGATGCCTAGCTGTTCCTATAAATGCACTGTAACAGTAACATACTGTGTATCTAGATGCCTTTCTTATTCTGTGTACTGATAAGAAATTTAATTTGGGAAGAACAAATTACAGGTGACAATATCAGTTTTACAGAAGGAAAGACAACACCTTGAATATAATTTTAACCCACTTGTTTTGCTGTC
This sequence comes from Sturnus vulgaris, assembly GCF_052056855.1. Classification (NCBI taxonomy): domain Eukaryota; kingdom Metazoa; phylum Chordata; class Aves; order Passeriformes; family Sturnidae; genus Sturnus; species Sturnus vulgaris. The sequence continues at coordinate 29,791,248 of NC_142244.1, forward strand.
AGCCTCTCACATGTGCTTTGTGTAATTCCTAACAGAACTGCACATAACACATTCAGAGACTGGTAATCTGTACCTGTCATAAGGCACTTAATATCACATTCAGGCAGCCTTTGTGCAGCTGAGCACTTGTATGGTTTGGGCCTCATTTCTGAGATTAGAGATTTCACTGGCCTTTCATTTTTTTGCTTTGGTTTTGTGTGCTGACTTCTGGAGCTACTGCCTTTTTTCCTGAGTGCTCAGCTCCTCACTTCATCCCCAGTGAGCTGCTCAGAACACATCTGTCTTCTCATCTTCTTTTGAATTCCTACTTCCTCAGGCAAGTTCTATGTTAGCTTCAAAATTTCCTCATCTGATTCAAATTACTTTGGAGCCTGTCCTATCTATTTTGTTAATTTTTTATTATGCTACCCCTTTTCCCTGCTTTTTTTGTCTTACCCTTTCTTGGAGAGCTTTTGTGTCCATTTCTAGTACGTATCTTTTTGTATTCTGTCCCTTCCAGCCACTAGAAAAAAAATAAATAACTTGGAGCTATTTATTCTATATATTCACACAATGTAGCCAGTCCTGTTTGATCTTTATGCTCTTGTTTCTTGTCCTTTGAGTTCAATGATTTTCAGACATTCTGGATAACTTTGTCTGCCATGTAGTGCCATGTATGTGTTAGATGATGCTACTACTACAATTTACAGCTTTTAACCAGCCAAAATGAGGACTTGGCAAGTCTTAATGTAAACAGGTATACTAAAACTTCTCTTGAAAAAGCATTCAGAACAGTTTCTGCTTTGACCAACTTCATGTTCTGTGAAGTTCTGTTTTTGTTATCATTGTTAGCTTTCCAAGTGCATGAAAACCCATCAGTATGCTTTTCCTTGACTCTACAAGCACATTTTTTTGTTTGTGCTGCCACTGGGAGCTTTTGGCAAACACAAGAAGTCAGAAAGTGTCCATGCTCTGCTTAGTTTTTCTATTTCTATTCAAGTTCCTGGCAAAATCTCCAAGAGCATTCCTGTCAGCTTCACTCTGTTTCAGCTTGATAAGCCTTTGAGCCACAGGGAAAGAAAAACTGAGAAAAACGTATCAGAATTAATGCATCTTTTCCTCAAAGTAAGACTATGCTGGAGAGTGACTTAAAGGTTGCATCTGTAACTTGAACCCATTCCCTGTGGGTTGGGCACCCTGACTGGAAAAATAACCATCTGATCTTACCATGGATCTCTCAGCTTGATGGAGAAATAGGTGAAGGAAGGGTGGGAACCTGTGCTATGCAGAACATCAGCCAAGAGGATAAGCTGCTGCCTGTAGAATGCTGGCTGGTCACTTCCCTGAGTTCCACATTGACGTCTGGCTGGAATGCTGTGTCTTTTAGATTAAAAAATCTATCTGATAAATGCATACCCTGACTTACAGTATTGAGGCTTTTTTTTTAAATCTGTAAAGGGCATGTTATTATTTGAAGTACAAGAAGTAATTGCCTTTCAAGTAAAGGTTATCACTTTAACTTCTCTTAGCTTTGCAAATTGAAACAGATTGCAGCAAGAAGATCTCTGTAAAATCTGTGAATATTGCTAAGCCATTTATAGTGGTGAAAGCTGAACTGCAGCATTCCTTTCTTTTGTTCTAGTGACTTGTTCTTTTGAAACTGCGTCCTTGGTAATATTGTCTGCAAAGGGTGTTACTCTTTCAGGCGTGGGCATCTGAAAGTCAGATGGAGAGCTCATGGAGAATCCTGTAACTTGTATTGCAGTCTCTCTGCTACTGGATGCAGTTTAAGGGTATAGTATGTTGGCTCAGTTGGTATTTTGGTGACGTCTTCTTGTCTGAAAAAAAAATTACTTATCTGTGGTTCCCACTGGGCTTCCTTTGGATAATCCCTCTGTCCAGTTGTGTTTTTCTTGGCTTAGTGTCTGGTTTAATTTACCCACAGTAGAACTAAAGAAAGAACTCTGTCAGCTCAGAGCTGCTGAGGTTGTGCATATGAACTGGAACAAAAATAGCTTCTGGAGAGGAGGAAAGGATTCCTCTCTTCCAGTTTATAGTGAACACACATTAAATCATCTGACGCTTCTGAATTACCAATAATTTGATGTGTCTCATGCTGTCCAGTTTTTGAATGTTTAATTTACCTTTCAAGAGAAATGTCTTTGCTTTAAAATTGTACTACAGTAATTTTAATTAGTTGAGCTAAAAATTATCTGCACACTGAGATGAATGAGCAACATGGTGTTCCTCTAGATAATATTAAGTTGTTGGCAAGGTGCTGCTTTTCTTTCTTGTTTTTTTTTTAACATTAAAAATTAAATTGTTCTCTAATTGGAAATCCAGCTCAGCAGGAAGGGGAAACTGTAACATGAAGTGTAGGTTAATGTTGTTGTGAAATGCTGAAGGAAATTTGGTAGATATCTTAAATTTTCTTGAGTTTACTGCCTAAACTATGGTCAAGAAATAAATGCATATAGGGGCAGTTCCATATACACATTGCAATCTCTGATCAAGTTGCTGTTTCACAGCTGAGTTACAGCACTGCTTTGCCCTTAGAGCACCTGCTGTGGCCCCCTGGCAGAGCTTATTAACTTGTATCGTGTACAGTGCTCTAGAGAAATGTATTTTAAACTGCTGACTGGGCCCCTGGATTGTCTTTGTATAGCTGTACTTGGTTCTTGGCCAGAAAAATGCTCGTATCTTTTTGGCTTTCAATTTAAGATCAGCGTGATACAGCTGGGTATGTTTTCTCCCAGAGTGCTGTCAGGGTACAATCTGGAGGCTCTAGTGTTCCCATCCTCTACAGATATGTGTCTTCCAGAGCACATTGCAGGTCAGGCATGGAGCTTGAAGAAGGAAAATCTGTCGACCCATGTTCAGGTAAGCAATTCTGCCACTTGAGGGATGAGCTTTTTTGCAGTCTGGAGTTATCAAGGTTTTTTTGCTTGAACAATGAGATTTGGGAATGCAGAAAGAGGGGAGTGGAAGTGCAGACAGAGATCATGTGTTCTCATGTGCATTTTAGAAGATAAGTAAGCAGTTCAGTGTTCCACCTAAAGTGTGCTGTTCTGAGAGAGGCAACAATAACAAGAGACATGAAACCTACTTGGTGAAGATTTGTACTTCAAAAGGATTGGTAAGGCTTTTAATTCTCTCTACCACGGATGGCCAGGAAGGGCATTTCATCAGAACACAGCATCTTGTCTTCAATGATTAAAAGAAATCTGGGTGTCAGAAGGCAACAGGCAGCTGCTTTGACTGAATGGGAGAAAGCTCAATAATATAAAACTGTTCTGAAAATGCCAGTCTAAAATGGCATCATGGAAGCATTTTCTCTCTTCACAGTCAAAATTTTTCTTCCTCCTGGGCTGTTTAATAGTTTTATTTTTACTTTCTTGTTTCTTCTTGATGGCTTAACATGAGTTAACACAAGTGGCTAATAATAATCGGGTACTTTGGTTGTGCTTACAGGTGGAGCTAAGGCAGGCTGTCTTTTCTGGATTCCCTTTGCTGTTAGTCTGGAACAGTGTGATCCAGTTTGCTGACTTCAGGCTGGGGATAGGAGTTAAACTACACTGCTTCTGAAAACAATCCCGTTGACAAGTAGATAAATGCCTTTAGTAGTTTTACTGCATGACTGGAGTATATAAACTCCTAATGTCCATGGATATGGGAATACTTGAATACCGTAGTTTTAAGTTGCAAAGAGATTAGCAACTTTGGAATGTAAATCAGTGGAGTTGAAAGAAGATACCTTTTTAATTTCTATAAGAATTACACTGAGCTGCTGAAACTGATTAAAAAGGGGTTTGCTTATCTACCCTGAAGCCTAAAAAGTGATGACTTGACCATAAAAAACAAAGGATTAAGTGATTTTGTGAATCTTCACTCAAGCTGAAATGGAGAGATGGCAGTCTCAGTGGTTCATCCTGCTTTGTGAACAAGATCACATAAATACACAATTGTTGTTGGGAACAGACCACATCAATTTTAAAAACAAACAAAACCCAACATTCTTTTCATATGAGAAGACAGTAAGAGCTGTAATTAAATTGGCTGATCTGTATGTCTGTGTAAAAATATTGGTGTAACAATTTTTAAAATGTCAAAGAAGCAGATAAAGGAAGAGGCAATAATTCTCACCTGCTGTATGTGATACCCTATCAGCTAAAATTCTGGGCTGGTTCATGTGCTTGACTTGATCCTTCTTTGCATTTTAAATAATTTAACTTAAGAAAATCTATGTGTTCTCAGGACAGAGTTGAGCTGCTTACTATCACCCAAATATTTTCATGTGATAACTGAACATCAGGTGTCTAGATTGGAACGTTTTTGTTGAATATTGAGTTCCTCAGTCCTGTCTGTGGTCCTCTCAGCCAAGGGTCTTGCCACTGGTAAATGGTGATTCATCTTAATCGGGAGCTGGAGTTAGTGACCCACAAAAGCAGTAACTTGTAAAGCTGACAGGAACTTGCTGCTTTCAGGCAACAAAGGCTGCTGTACTTCTCAGCAGTTTAATATTTGCTTCCAAAACGTGATCTTGGTTGTCATCAGAATCTGTAGTACTCATTCAGGAATTGGAGTGTTCAGGAGCTGCCTTATGTGTTCTCAAGACTGCAGTGATTACAGTCTAGTGAAGGGCAAAAAAACAGCTGCAGTTGTGGAACCAGAGAAGATGTGACTGAGCCTGAGTTTGACCTGTGCCCATCAGCAGGCAACTTTTAGCTCCTCCTAAATGCTCCTTAGGTGACTGTATTGTTTAGATACCACAGCTTAAACTGGGAGTGAGCACCAGAGATCTCCTTTCTATTGCATCCTTACGTGGCTTTGTCACTTTTTGCTTAGGTTCTCTGTCTTCCAAATGGGAAATGTATAACACTTTTTTCCTCACGCTTCTTTTGCCTGGTTAGACTGACAGTTTTTGGAGCAGAGTTTTTTCTATCAAATATTTTTTGCAGGACTCCAATTCTGTGCAACTCTGAGCTTCTCTATCCCACGTCAGTAGGATCAATGCCTCATACATACCAGTGAGTCTCTGCTGGTCTCCAGTTCTGAAATTTTATATTTAACTAGATGACAAAACTATAAGCAAATGTTTACAAATTTCTGAGGTTCTTCTGGCTTTCTTTGCCGTCTTGGATTGAAAGAGACTTTGTTACCTTGTTGAATGAGTCATTTATACCCTGCTTCTCCCTCTTCAGAATACAGGTAATGAGTTATATCTCAGATTGAAGATCATTGGAGCACTGCTCTTCTTGCACCTGTAAAAGGAAGGAATAAGAGCTTGCTTCTCTTTTTATTTGAATTTTAATTTATTAGCTCACTTTTATCAACTCTGGTGCATTTCTAATAGCAAGATGGCAATTTGCCTTGGAATTGTGGCAATTGTGCTTGCTCTGATGGAAGTATTTGTGGCACCAAGCATGAGTGTGTGCTTGAGGAAAGGGAGAGCAAATTCAAGTAAACAGCACAGTGGGCCTGCTCTTTGAAACTCCCAATGAGTACTCAAAATTTTGCAATTAATGTCCATATGTTTGTTTATAATCAGTTTTGAAACAGCATTAGGACCCTGTAAACTACTGAATGCTGAAAGACATGAAATCAGGTTTGGAAATCTGAGAATTAATTTATGTAGTTGTCATTTGTTTCTTCTCAGATCACTGCCTGCATCAGAATTTGTGCAATAAAAGTTTTTTCATATGTATTTACTGATTTTTTTTTTATTCGGGCTATATAAAGTCACTTTCTTTAATATAATGGCAGTGTTTGCTTACAAGTATGCTATACAATTTCATGGTGTCAAAACATTAATTCCTCAACTTGTGATTACTCTTCATTTAAGATCTGCTGTCAGCTGTGATGCAAAATCCTTTAATATAATTTGTGATACACCTTTTCAGGTTACAGCAGTTAAAACTTGGAATTAATTGATCTTTTAGTCAGAAGTTACTTTGTTTGAGAATATACTATGTGATATAGTTACAGGCATAGGCACTCAATTGGATCATCTGCATCAGTCTTTGTCGGTGCCCCAATATTGCAGAGTCTGAGTGGTAATAAGGGATATTGTTTTTATACCTATTCGACCAATTTGAAGGTGCCTTTATAAGGCTCACAGCTATAATCCTTAGGCAGTATAGAAAGTAAAGTGGAGATATGGAAAAAATAATGGAAAAATAAATAGATGCTTTGGACTTTACTAAACATCATCTTGTTGACTAATGACAATTTATGTAATTCATGAAGACAGTTTTTCATTACAGTTGTCTTCTACTGAGGATTTGCCACCTTTTCCAATTTTGTCTTGTTAGTACATAGCATATGCACCTAGGAATCTACATTCAAAATCTTATGGAGAAAGTTTGAAATTGAAGTGGACCAGGATAGACTCTTGAAACGCTGTCTAAGGCTAACAGTTAGCAATGAGGGGTTTTTTTTTCTGAAAATGGTGTTCTCCACCAGCTCTGCAATCATTTTGTCATTAATTTATCTGGGCAATGTTTCTTTAGTTTTCTGATAAGCATCCAGAACAGTTAAAGATCGTCTCTTCTCCCAATCGAAATAGATTGCTTCTCACGTTTTTCTCATTATCCTTTATCTTATCTCATTATCCTTTTCTAAAACTTAATATTTGGTGTTTTTTTTCTCTAATAACTCATGCTCCTGATCAGTTCCCTCCTTATGAGTAAATTCTCTTCCACCAATATCCAGTTTTCCTGAATGTGTGATGGAGTAAAATGCCTAACAAAATGGGCTGAGTATCATCTCTCCACACTTCCCCAGTCCTGAATTCCAGTCACCGGATCACTGCCATCATAGTTGTTTATTTTCTCTGCATTAACTCAAGGTAAAAGCTATTCGTCACTGAGCTGCAAGAGATTAAATAATGTCCTTTGAAGTAGGAAGGAGGAGAAAAGGCCAACTGCAGCAGTCTCCAAAGTGGGATGCATGCAAAACAGTCCATCAAGGTGGGAGGAATACCAAGAAAATATTTTTTGTAACATCAATAAAAAACTTCTGAACCAGTTTTTCATCTTTATCTTGTTCCTAATTCTATTTTTGTGTATTCTTTATAATATATAGCATATTATTACAGTCTACATTATACATTATATATGTAGTATTATTTTTACATATATAAATTATAAATAAATATTCTTATAGTTTACTGAAAAGGTTTTTACTGATGGAGTTTGCAACCAAAAAAATGATCTGGAGCTTCAGATTTCCTCTTTTCCAAGGACAACTTCCAGTCCCTTGCCCGTGTCAGGATCTCTTTTGTTGGAAGCTCTTTTAATTCTTATTTTTTTAATCCAGAGCATCATGATTTTGTTATTTGAGGGTTAAATCAGTCTCTGGGTTTGTTTGTCAATTTGAAAGGCTGTGTTTTGTGCTCTTGAGAAGACTTGCATGAATTTTAATAAAGCACCTTGATCTCCTGGTGACTGCTTTTGTCAAAAATCTGAATGTTTCTTCTTTCCACTGTAATCTTTTGTCTGGCTTTCCTTGACCCTAAAGTAAACTCCTATACGCACTGAATATACTGTTGTGAAATTGAGATTTCTCTGACGTCTTTAACCTGTCTCATGTTTATGTGCATCCCATTGGATGTGCATCAGATAAAAAAGAATTGCTGTGACTTCTACATGATGAACTAGCTGAAAGGTAGTCAGTCCATGGAGCACACAGAAGAGGATGCCACTAACTTTGTAGTGCTTTTCTTCATCTTCTGCCTAAGGAGAATTGAGAGTATTCTAGTTTGGGGTTGCGGTGATAACAAGTGATTGCTTTTGTGTCTGCTTCCCATTAAAAGCTTTTCTCCTCTTAACGCTGCAGATTGCAGCAGAGCAAGGTTATGTGGTTTGAGGTTTTGCTTTTTTTTCATTCTCTGTTACCTTACTTTGTCATAGCTCTAAGGCAAAACATCCCTGTGGGTTCACATGGAACCAGAACAATTTGCTTCATTCCTCAGGTTGTTGTGAGTGAGGCAAAATTTTTTGGGAAATATTTAGGAAAGTTAGAGCTTTTTGTTAAAAGCCAGCAAAAGTGATAGGATCTTGGATTGTGTAAATAAGGAAAGATGCTTATCTGTGTGGGAAGATAATTTTTTGATGGAAACTTGCTCTGCAAAAAAGTGTGTTTAATATAGGAATAGAGAAGTACTCAGAATACTGTTTCTTAGATTTTTCAAAAATGTATACATTCAAAAATTTATTTGGATGCAAGGCAGAGTGAAAAGTCTATTGACCTTGGACTCTAAAAGTTACTGCAGTGAGGAATATTAAATCACTTAATTAAATCAATTAAATTAAGAATTTTCTGGCTTGGGTTTAAGAAGAGCAAAAAAACATATTAAAAATATCAGAAAATTAGCATTGTTAAGGTAGATTTGCAATTTTATTTCTTCTGTACATAAGCATTTGACACAATCTGCATATGTCCTTTCTTCTCAGAAGATATACAAGATATTTCTTTTTTTTTTTTTGCAAGTGAGTTTGCTGCCTTGTTTGCTGTATCAGATAGTGTATGCTTGCACCAAGCTGCTTTTTCATGTATAATGTTAAAATATGCTGGCACTATTGGCAGCTGAATTAATTCCTTAAAAAGACCTGATAATTCTGTCAATAATATTCTTCTGTGATGGCAATAATTGACAGTGTTACAGTGAGGTCTTGTGAAAGTATATGTAAATGTAAATAAATTGCATGAGTAGGTGTGTGATTGTTCCGAATTGGAAATAACTTGGTGACAAACCTAGAAAGAGACTCTGAGTTCAGACTTCTAAATTATCATCCTCAGAGAAAACCTGAAAGGCTGGGATGTTGTTATTTCCTTTCTGATGCCACTGTCTGAAATTGTAGTAGAACCTTTCATCTCCCTGCAAAATATGGTATTTAGAGTGGCACTATTCATTAGTTAGTTCTGCTAAAATAAAAGTAAAATGCAGCTCAAGAGACTGATACAGATAACTCTTGTATTGTTTCGAAGACTTGGGAAGGAAGCCAAAATTAGCGTCAACAATGATTTGGTTTAAAAAAACATGCATTTGCAGAACACTAGAAAATGTTCCAATAATGCAATTCAATAAGTGGGAGAGAGGGAAAGAGAGAATCTTCCCAAGCACGGGCACTGACACTAGACAAGGTATTAATCTTCCTAATTTTAGGCATTTACAGAGCAGACATGGACATTCGAGGCAGAAGAAAACTGTAAATAAAGCATCTGTCTCTCTGCTGCCAGTGAAGGGAGCCCTGCAGACCAGTAGCCCCTGTGTTTTTGTCTGGTTTTAAGTGTCCAGAGTTCAGTGCAAGTTCTTTCTACCTGTCACATGCACCATAGGAATTCCAGTTTCGTTCTGTGACTCTGGAACACCTGTTAAACTGGCACAAACTAAAACTAAGCTCATATATGGTCTGGTGTATATTAAACTTCTGTGTAGAACAATGCAATTCAGGAGAGACTGAATTGAGCTGTCCTACAAAAATAGCAGAGTTTAGTTTTCTTCAAGAAAACTATTCATTAGTAAAACTTCTTTTTTGTGAAACCAAACTCTATCACTTAGGATAGTTTTGGTGCTAGTCATTATTATTTGGCTGTGCTTTATATTTTGATTTGCTAAAACTGTGAAGAGCAAACAGATCACAAATATCTTGGCTCAGATTCTGTACAATGTTTCAAGTATGAAGGTATAAAATTCCTCCTGTACTCTTTTGTCTTGATCCCCCAAGCCGCTTTAAAGTGCGACAAATCAAGCATGTCACTGGTTTGGTTTTTTTAGTGGTCATCACTTAAATGAATTCAAGTTGGATTAAGCTCCCAGCTTTGAAATCGGCAAGTTCTCTCTATCCAGTCTCCCAAAGGGTGAGTGTGTACCTCACAGCATACCTTGTAAGGGAGTGTGCTAGGAGCAAGAGAAAAGAAATGTGAGGATCAAGAATTTGTCATAGGAATCAACCTATGACAATTTTTTACTCTTTTTTCAGCCTGCATGTTGGAGACTAGGAAAACAGGACAAGAGTATCGAGATCTTCAATGCCAAGTTACTGTTACTGTTTACTGTTAAAGTAAAACATACAGTTGGGATTTTCATTTGAACAGGTTAGCAGATGGTCTGTCAGTCCATACGTAAGGCACTGGTGCAAGTATTTGCTACAGTCCCAGCAAGAAAGGCTCTGTAGGGTGTTGATTAAAATGTCAATTATTGGAGCTAACAAGAAGGCAAAGGAGAATGGATAATCATACATGCCTCCAGAGGGGTGTGCTTTCTGGTGCCTTTCAATTACTGTGAACCTGTCTCTCTGACTTCCAGCATAAAAACATAGTGGAAATACATAGTCTAAAACTGGCAATCTGTTGATTAAAATGTACAGGAGAAAGCCTGAAACAAGAGATACAGCATTTGCAAACCAGAATGATGATGCAGAGTCAAATTTTCCAAGGAAAGATGATGTTAACAATTCTATTTATTAAATAGCCCTCAGTGGTGGGAAGGAAGTTGTTTCAATTTTTCATACTTGATTGTCAATTTTATGTTTGTGGCTTTAAAAATATTATATGTGTTTCTGCTTTGAAAAGTAGATACACAATAGGGAGTGAGTATACAGCAAAAGTATCTGCATTTCAGAATATGCTGAAGGTTATTTTCAGTTACAGTGCAGGGCTAGAAGAGATAACCAAAGCATCATCCTTCTCTGAAGCAGGGTAAATTTAACCTCCGTAGCTAGTATATTCCAGGCTTCTTATCCTTAGCTTTCCATAATACCCTAACCTAAAGGGTTTTTTTACCCTGAATTAAAGCTGTGAGTAATCTTTTTATGTATGTGTGAAAGGAAAGGTTTAGCACTGTTTTCATTACTGTAATACCTAAAATTTGCTGTTCTCTAGCACCACCTTCTTAAAACTAAACAAGTCTGTCTTTCCAATTTTTCCCTAATGAAATGTGTGTTAAGCTGTGTCATTTTGTTTATTTGGAATTTTTACGGTTGGTCCTTATCTTCAAGTATGGAATCTGAAGCTGCACCTGATTTATTAGGAGGAGATATTCACAGGGAAGCAGGGTAACATACTGTAGAGAGTAACAGGTCATAGTCATGCATGGTGTAGTTATTAATATACATAGCAGCCAGATTTTCTCTTACCCAGCTTTGTCCTCTGTCATGAACCTGAGGTTCTTTGCAGTGTGCTGCCAAAACAATTACCCCCTTCTGGTCACCCCCCCTTCCTTATTTTTTCTTTTTTCTATTTTTTCTTTCTCTCTCTTTTTTTTTTCTTTTCCTAACCCAAGTGCTAAATTTCCTCCCAATCTCTGCTGCATTTCTTTATGCTTCTTCTAAGCATTTCTCCTTTTGGAACAGCAGTCCTGTCTCCTAAAGCAGTGATAAGCCCTACTCTTTAAATTATGAGCTAAATTAAAAAAAATTTAGTTATCTGACACTCAGTAGAAAATACTAACAGTGATCAGGGCCTCACTTTGTTCCCACCTGATGCCGAATTATTGACACCTACTTGCTGAGAATATTGAGAATATTTTTCAGTTGTGCATCCTCCTTATTGTCAGTTCACCTGTAGCCTTTCTCCCTGGTGAGGATGTTTTTCAGGGTAGTCCAGCATCAGATTGCATCAAATCTAATACCTGTTCTTCAGCATTTGTAATTATGAGATCTCCAGGAAGACAAAGCCAGGATATTCAGAGTGATGCCAGGCTGGAGGACAAGAGGGTCTAAACTGATATATCACCTTTTCACTTTGAGCAAGACTTCCCAGAGATGTGCAGTCTCCACCCTTGGGAGGTTTCAAGACATCAGTAGATAAAGTCAGGTCTGATTGCCCTCGTTTGTAACAGAGGCTGGAATGAAGACATGCTAAGGTCCATATATGTTTCTCTTCTTTCTGAGATCTGATCTTTTTGCTCTTTATGTTTGTCCTGAGATTTTGACAGTTGTTCCTATCCCAGAGCCTTCTTTCAACAGTTCCCTTTCTTCTCTGCGGGAATCATGGTCAGTTCTTGCTGATGGTGTATCAGAGATGTGTAATTTGTTTTACCAGCTATACAAAGCTTTAGGTTCCACCTGATTTCCTTCTTTTCTCTGTTACAACGTATCAGTTCGCATATATGATGTTGTCAGGCAGTTGCTGGTGACAGCAACACTTTAGAGCAGTGACACAGCCACAGTGACCCTGTAATTGCCACCTTCTGGGACTGTGCTTCTGTACCTAAATGTGGGGAGCAGAGCCATGCAGTCACAAAATTAACCTCCTCGTTGCCTTATGCCTTCATCAAGCCTGTGCTCATGTCTTTCTGCCACCCCCCAGCTACCTTACCCATGAGATGTAACATCTTGGTGCTCCTTCTCAAAGGAAATTATTGAATCTAGTCTGTGCTATACCAGGGATGTCATACGCTAACTGGCACAGCAGCACAGATCGCTTGGGGCAGTGTCTGTCTGTGAACGCTGGATAGTTTTAACTTTCAGAGGTGTATTGAGGTGATCAAAAAAGCTCTTTTGTTGAAATTTTGGGTGGACCTCAGGAAAAGTCGGCATGCATATTCCCATCAATAACTGGTCCACATCTATCGCTTTCCCCTAGTTCTCCTACCACCTCGGCCTGTTCATTTAACCTTGTGTAACTTGCCCATGGAACTGAAAAACCAGCAGGTGTTCCCTGTCTGCTGGAGGAGAACAGGCAGTTGCCAGCTCCTCTGGTGTAGAAGCCCTTTTTCCTTCCTGGGATGCTGCATTTATCGAGCTATTTCCTATCTACTGTGGTGCTCAGGGGTGTGTGACTGGAGGGTTCCCCCTTGTCCCCAACACTGTTAGTGTTAAAACACATAGTCCCAGAATGATTATATGCAGGTGCTTTATTGAAGAGCTCTGGGAATCAGGGTTGCAGACCCAAATCTGACTCCAACATGGATCGGAGATGAACATGTTTTTATACCCTTTTTGTTATATAACCTTATATTAATTATTAAACCCATATTGTTCTATTGTATACATTGATCTTATCCAAGCATGAATTCTTGTAATTTTCATTAGACCCCCAAATATTCTTTCTCATGATTCTTGTTACGATTACATCGTTTCTCATGATTCTTATTATGATTAAACAATAATCATATTCAATTACAAAACAATCGTTACATTTAACAATCATATCATTTATCATATGATGATTATGCAGGTGCAGCTTCACATGATCTAGAAAAAAACCAAAGCTCAATATTTGTTCCCAGGGCCTAGGTTCTCTTTCCCAGGTCTACCCCCTGAATCTATTGAATGCAGTTCCCATGATTTTTAGAAACATTTTAATTTAACCCTATGCTATCAACACTACCTCCCAGCATAGCACTTCCAGGGGAAGGCTGCCCTTCCTGCCACCCTCTGTGCACTGGAGGGAGTAGGGGCTGGTTAAAAATAAATTTGGGAGGAGATGGTGAGGTAGATTATTGTTCATCCTAGGGTGATGATGATGATGATGTGCCAACTAACTGCTGGTTGTCTATCAGAATTAATCAGGAGCTGTTGTGGCACATGATCAGTGAAGCCACTTCTCCCCCTGGGAAGAGGGAAGGAAGAGCAGAGAAACAGCTCGTAAAATAAATTGATGGGAAAGCACTCGTTTTGAAGATACAAAAAGTTTCTGATGGAGAAAAAAATCTAATAAGAAAAAGAGGAATGTTTTTAGGATTTGGGTTTTTTTTAATGTACTAACACTCTTTTATGTATCTGCAGGTATGCTATGCTTTTGGAAAGCAACTGGGAAAACTTGGTCACTTTCTTCTTGCATTTGTTTCACTAGAATTGTAGATCATCTGAAATAAAAAGATTTAAGAGATTTACAGGACCCTTACAAGCACTATCTTTATTGCTAGTATGAAACATTATCCCTGAAATCACCTGTTTCAGATTTGTGATCAGTGTGAGAGGAAAGGACTTGACACTTGCTGTGCTCAAAACACTTCACAAATGTTAAATCTCTACACTCATAAAACAGACGAGACAAAAGCTTGCTCTACCCACTGAGCTGAAAGGCAGTATCAGTTCTGATGCTTTAGCAATCTGAAGGGTAGTTTATTCATGTTACCTTCTTTTTCACTAAAGAGGTTAATGAAATGGTTTAAGAATTAGCAGTGGTGGATGAAATGAAGAAATACAACAGGAAGTACATTTTTGGTTGTTGTTTTGTAATGAAAAATAACAGTAAATTTTGATCACTTACTCCGTTTAGATAATGTGTCAGTTTATTTTATTAACATGTGTTAAACCAAATTTCCTATTTCGTGTATTCAGCTTCTGTTGTCCAGGCTACGTAATGGTGTCTCCTTTCAAGAGCCCACCCTAGCTGATGTCCAAAGTTATGTTTTGCCAGGGTGTAATTTGTGGAAAATTTGTGCTTTGTTTTGGAAGGTGATATGCTAGGTATTTTTTATCTAAGACTGTCAGATCTGTACAGTCTTAAATTGCACGTTTTCTACAAATATACAGTATAAAATACAAAAATTTGGATGAAATTTGCTATTTCTTAACATTTTTAATCTGTTCTTCTTTTGTACTTTCTGTTAAGTAGGTAGCACATAATCTGAGGGCTCCCTCTATATTTAACAGGGAGCGTTAAGTCAAGGCAAGGCTTCAGCTTTTATTTTTGGTCTAATTTTTATTTTTGGTCTAATTTTTATTTTGGTCTAACTAGACGTGGTCTAATTTGATATGTTAGAAATAAGATAGAATGGCATAAAGAGAGGTGGTGCCTCTGTTCTCAAAATTTGCAGGTGTCAAGGAGTCCTTTTGTTGCTTTGTCTGGCATTACTATGAGCTTCATCAGTCTCTAACAGTTCCCTGAGTGATATGGCAGATCACTGGTGGGTTATCTGCAACAGCAGTAATCTGCAGATCAGGAGCCCAGTTAAAATATTCCTGATACTAGCAAGTCATTTTCTCTTGCTTGGTGTAGAAAATGATGAGAATTAGAATAATTTTTTTTACTGGGGTATTTCTTACTGAGCATAGGTCAGACTGAACTGGAAAACTAGTCTTACTGACTTTGGTTCTGGTCAGGTCTCCTGTGTTCTGCTGCAGGAAGGTCAAGTTCTTGCTGTTTGGCTTCTGTAGCACCTGAAATGTCCTTTGTTGGTTTTTTTTTTACTAAGTGAAACAATCTCAGGAACCTGTTTATTTCATTGCCCTTGCCCTTCTGAGCTGCTGCTTTTGGTATGCATGTAGTTGGAGTGAGAGGATGGTTTAAAGGAAGGTGTGTGCACGTGGGGTGGCTTCTCTTTAAATATTTTCAAGTGCTTGGATGCTGGTGAGGTGAGGTTTTCTACAAACCCTGCAGCGTGGAGGCTCCTGACTCTATGGGTGAGCATTACTCAGTTTTACCATGAAACCTGTGATGAGAGACTGCAGTGCAGAAGGCAAAAATTGCCCTTCGCTATAGATATTTCTCGTGTAAGAAGAACAGTAATTGAAAACAGCACCTTTCCAAGTAGGCAGTAGAAGTGAGAGTGCTGGGAATTTGGTCTTCGAAGTGTTGTTAGCAGAAACCTTGTTTATTAACACAAGTCCCTGGCACCTGTGACTGTTTCACAGGCCACACTGTTGTTTCAGTCCCTTTCTCCTATGTAGATCCATGTGGTTCCCATTGCATGAGTCAAAAGAAAAGGATAGAGAAGGTAAAAAACACATCTCGTCTATTCTTTCTTTCCCTGAGGGAATTTGGGAGAGAGGTACCCAGACCTCAGTCCAGGCTTCACAAGAGATCTGCCCGGTGTAATGGGCCAGCATTTGAGCAGCCTCAGCAATTTCTCCTGCATGTTTCACCTGGTGCCCTGTTATTCCCTCCTAATTTCTTTTAAAAATATTTTTGTAGTCCTAGTCTGTGTTTTCCTTTATGTTCCAGGTGGGTTCCTGGCATATGTGCTATTTCACTTAGAAACTGCTAGCTTATTTCTTTTCATAGCAATTCCGGCACCATCCTGCAGTTTGGATCTCAGCTCAGTCCTGAGGAGCCTCTCATTCCATTTATTCTCCCTTACATTTAATGAGAAAATGAGGTTCTCACTGGTAGCCTCTGGGAAGCAGTACCCAAGCTTTTAGGGCTGCTCCCATTACTCTAATGGCTCTGCACAGACAGAGGGAGGAAAGGTGGTTAAGCACTGAGTGCTGTCTTTGGAGGAAGCTTTTCCATCACACTTCTTTGGATTTTTTTTCACTGTCTTCTGCCAGCTCTGGCCTGAAGCCCAGGTTATGTGCGGGGGGTCCTGCAGAAGGGAGCTGGCTTGGCTGTAATCCTTCCGCAGCCAGCAGAGGTGGCCCTTCATAGAACAGTACTGGGACTGGTTTCATGTGGCATGTGGTTTTCACAAGAACAGGCAAAAGGTATTTCCTTTGAGAGTGAAGAACAAAGAATTTCTGTGCAAAGGAGTTTCTAAAAGGCATAACATTAAGGAGAAAAGAGAACAGTGGGTGGCATGACTATCCAAAAGAAAGTCTGAAGGAACAAAAAAGAATTCATGTGTATTTCTGTTTCCTTGATGGCAGGTAAGAAGTGAGGCTTCATGTGCTGAATGGATCAATAGATTTATAAAAATACTGTGTAAGGCAGCAGTTAAAAAGTGGCAGTTCCAGGCAAAGGGTATGTGCAGAAGTTTCTTAAGGGGATCTGTTACCTTATGTATGGCTAAGAATCCAAGTTGGTTGAGTAGAAAATGCTTCACATTACTTGCAGAAAGTCAGCTGAAAAGCAGCATTCATTCTTATCACATACTGATGTACATTTTTGCAGTGCTGAGGCACCTTTGAAAGCTGCAAGCTAGGAGCATGATCTCTTCCACCAGTAAATAGTTGGTGAATATTGCCCATAAATTATTTCTGACCTTGAGGAAGGAGGGTAGTGTGATTGTTCTGATTATAGTCTGTCTTTATTCTTAAGTAACCAACATCAGAAAAACCTGCTTTGTTTGTTGTGAAGGGCCTCCAAAACCTCTTGGAAAACAAAAAGCGAAAAGTGGACTTAAGAGCAGCTTGTCCTCTTGGTGTTGGCCCATTCCATTATGTGATGCTGTTGAAAATAAGGATGGAAACAACACACTGACTTGTAGCTCCTGCTTTAATTCCTCTGTCTTGCTCTCTTGCTGCTGCCATCCCAAGCACTGGAATGAAACGTGCTTCTGATATTGGCCCTGTTAGCCTTTCAAATACTACCTTGGGACCATGGTTTAAGGATTTTGTTCTTGCTCTTTGTTCTTAAATAGATTTTTGATGTGTACATGAGCAGATTTGCATGAAATGCAAAGTCTCAGCATCCACTGTGTGTTCCCTTGGGTACCCTTCTTTTTAACTAGAGCTTATTATAATGAGGAGGAAAATGACATTATATATTTTTTTATTAATCTGTATTGTTCTCTGTTGGTGGCCCTGGGTGCTGATGCATGAGATTTTTCTTGCTACATATTAACTCTGATACTGAATTCTCTGAGGAGAATTTGAAAGTAAAGGATTTGTTGCCATTTCTGAGCAGTGATGTTTGAAACCCTTTTGGACTGTAAATAGCATTGTAGGTGTGCCAGAGTTCTGAATCTCTCTCCCCTCAGGGAATGTGTTGTATGATATTAAAGGGATTTGGTAGTGGCAGTGAACATGGAAGAAAAGATCTCTCTCAGAAAATCAGAAGTGCTGGTGTAGTTTAACAAGTGGATCTCAGACATGGGGAAAGTATTTAACATTTGCCATTGCCTGAAACAGGGCGATCTAGAAGAAGCCTCTGAAACCTTCTGTTTCCCTGTCCCCAAACACTTGAGATTTTTCAAGGAAGAAAAATGCTGGCCTTCTGTATTTAAAGGTGCTGCCAAGGGTGTCTTATCTTGGCAATTCCTCCTTCTATTGTTAACAGCAGGGTTCGTTTTGTGCCAAGAGGGTCCAGAATGAGTGCTAGACTCTATTTTTAGCCATCTGTAATAACATTCTAGCACCACCATTTTTCCAAATTATGCCTAGGATGATGTAACTACTGGAGTAAAATCCACTCTGCAGCTTAACAGAGGGACCTTCTGTTTCCAGGACTGCTAGTCCCTCAATTTTTATACATTTACACACTGCTCTCAGGAAGAATAAATAATACGTGAACATATGCATTGGCTAAGTGAAATTTCCTCCTGATCATAGTGAGAAAGTGTTTAATGGCAATTATAAAATATGTTTCTTTCATCTTTTGCTATTCCTGCTTTGTGTTGAAGAGTTCCCTTTATCTCTTTTGTTGTTGTTGTTTTAAGTTACCATCTTGTTTTTATTTTTTAAACAAATTGATCATTTTTCGTATGTTAGTGAGTTGCAGTTTTGAAACCTTCTGAACATGTTTCTGGCAGAATTACCTCATCTGAATCAGAAATAGAGCTACTGCATGAGTGCCCTTAAATGAGGTGGCTGCTACATTTATATTACAAGAATAGAAGCTTTGAAAGGAAGCTGATTGACATTTTTCCCAAATGAAATGTTTGCTCTCTGTTTAATACCTGGTGGGCAATTCAATACTCTGAATCTATATTAAATATGTTTAGTATCAAAATGTTTAAGAAGCATAATTAAGACTCAAAATAGGTACTGAAAAGTGAGAGCTGTATCTTGGTATGTATGTATTATGAAATGGTGTTGAATTGTATGGTGAAACACTGGGTTTTTACTTACTAAATTCATAGAATAAGCCTTTTCAATCACCCATTTTCAAAGGCTGATTTGGAGGGTGGGAGTATGTATGACTCCTGCCCAAACCTGTAGGCTAGGGAGTTAAATGCTGTTCCAGGAACCTGGATTTTACTCTCCTGTCTCCTCTATACAGTTCCATTTCATATTGAACAGCTGGTCAGTGAAGAGACAAGCTGTTGGAAGGTGAACAGTCATTGCTCATTCTCTAATTCCCAGAAACCTATCTTAAAACCTTATGGTCTGACACTGAGAAGGATCGATCTCATAGCTCATGACTCAGTAGGATTTGTGCTAGAATATGTACAGACTTGAGGAAAACTGGATCAAGATTTGGGGCACATAAAGTTAAAAGGAGGGGTTTTCTAAATTTCATTGTGGAGTCTTGATCCCATTTGTAAACAGTAGATGACACAGCTTTCTTAATAATTCAGATATTGTGGAAAAATTAATAAAGATATTAAAATCTTTCTTCAAATAATAGTGCTAGTTACATTATTTATTCCTAGCCTAATTTTCTAGCTGAAGTACTGCACTTGACATTTTCTAATGTGCACTCCACATGCTTCCTCACTCATCTGAGGCAGAATTGTGATAGATAAGATGTTTTAGCAAATTTCTGTCTAGGATCTGACAATAGGATATATCCAGCAGTGTATAGTATTGGTTGTTGCTGTGCCTCCTGCCTATAATGGTAATTTTATGTACCTGGTATTAGGTCTTCAGAAAAGGAATAGGGAGATAGAGAAGATGGTATAGTTCATGAGCCTGTTACTAGGGGAGCTGTCAGTTTTGGGGACAGAATCTGTATTTAGTAGTCTGCATCTGCTCGAGCCTCACACAGCGAGCGTGGTGATTTGGGTGCTGTGTGCTTGGCTGCAAACTGCAGCCACTGCACTAACCTTCTGTGGGCAGCGCTGGCCCATGAACCTTTCGTTCTCTGCTTTCAGGTGTCACTCACATGTTCTGGATTTGCCCTGTCACTGTCTCTGACCAAGGCTACTCATCTCAATTGCAACAGCCCATATCTTCTTTGTAGTTAGAAATTATAAAGTAAATTAGGTGAATCCTGATGCATTTTGGATTTCAATGGCAAAACTGGATGTTTTATTACAGAAGTGGGTCAGTGATTCTTCCGAAAATGCTGACATTTTCTACACATGCAATGAGTTCTGACAACAGGGGTCTGTTCTGGGCTGTCCCAAACGTGACTAATACAAGAAGTTAAACTTTCTGTGTAGCATTTCAAGAGAGAAATCATCCCTGGGCTGTGGAGTCGCCCCAGCAGCTTAAGATCCAGTGGACCATGAAAACCTGTCTCAGAAAGATGAGATGAGGCATTACATTTTATGTAACACACTGTGCCCCGTAACTGGCTCTCTTATTGCATGTGTAGAATCACTGAATTTCTTGCAAGAGAGAATGGTGTATTGCTGTGGTGTTCAGGAGACAACTTTTATTGGTGGATTTCTCGTGTTTTTTCCTAAAGCAGCTGCATTTTTGGAACTCACATGTGAATGGGAATGTACTAGGGACTGTGGGTTTCCAGTACAGTGAAAAAAGAGGAATGGGGCCAGAGGGGCTACCTGATGAAATTAACAGCAGACTCATCTTTCTCTGTGGCAGGAGTGCATTTCTCACTCAGACATACTGGATTGCTTTCTCGTTGAGAAGGTGAGAACAGTTTGATGAGGGCTGAGAAGTCTGTTTAAGTTTGGGAGTCACTAAAGGACAACAGTCGCCACAGTCTAATCTGCATTATGATTCATGATTATGATTAAGTTAACAATAAACTGTTTTAACAATTAGCTCTGTTACTAGATCAGTCCATTAAGGTCATTAAACCTTTCTTTGCTTTTATTTAACCCCTCAGGTTGCCACTTCTAGTAGGTTGAGTATCCTTATAGCCTAATGTAGAGTATGTTATGGTAACTGATGATCCAGGTCTGTTACAGCCACTTGGCCTACTATTTTGTATCTTTAATGATTCAGCAGATATATACCTTTAGGTGCTGCTGTAAACAGTCCTCTAAATCTTAAAAATCAATGATAAATGAAAGGAACTTAATTATAATTTGTACTGACAGCACTGCCTATTACTTAGGTTGCTAAGTATGATCATTACATGCGATTGGCTCATTGGTGGAGGGCAGGCGTAGGAATTGTTCTGTGATTTTTTTTCTGTTCAAAACTTTGTCAAACACTGTATGCTGACTTTTTCCCATTCTATGCATCTGACGATGTTTAAATTGCTTAGGAGATTTTAATTAAAAATAGTTTGGCTGTATTGAAAAATGGGCTGATGAGAAAATGGGAGACCAGAAAAATGTATATTCTTTTGCCTGTGTGATATTGTTCTGAATGACAGGTTGTACTGTGAAAAGATCTTCCATCCCTCTGGCTTGTAACAGGAAATTAGTTTGATGACCAGGGCTCAAATCAAGAGGCAGAATTAGTTGATCTAAGAGTGTGGGGCAGAGAGGCACAGGAATGAGGAAGGGTTGAAATTGGAAAAAGAAATCTAGAAAAAGAAGAATGGACAGAGAAGTCGGAGAAGTGAGTGAAGCCCAGGCTGAAAAAGGAGGACAGATAGACCAAGACTTGCTAGCAAGAGGAATAGGACCATCAGAGAAGGAAAAGCCCAGAACTGGGATGAGAAGCAGATGGGAAAAGCTGGATAGGAAACTTTAGGCATGGGGCTAGCAGGTAGATTAGCAGATTCCCACAAAGCACCTCTCTTTCAAGAAGCTAGAGCAGCACCCAAGGTGTTTCCTTCTCATCCTCCCTTTGTTCCAGAAAGGAACTGAGGGCTCCCGGTCTGCAGATGAACCATATGGCTGCTGGCACAGCATCCCATGGTGGAAGGCATTTGTCTGCCTTCCTGGTGATAGGCACCTAGGAAACTCTTGTCCTTTCCTCAGGGTCTTCATACTGTCATTTTAACATCAGGTGAAGCACTTAGGGTTAAGGAGCGCTGAACTAATGCTGCCTGTGCATCCTGTTACTTTTTCTCTGTAACATAATTCCCCCTGTGCCAAAACATGCTTTGCTCAATGGGAGAGAGGAATTATGCTTACAGAATGCTCTTTTTTTCTGGCTTGCTGCAGAAAAAGGAAAAATACAGTGTAATAGTCAGGGAATTACTTGAAGAAAGTGGCTGTAGAAGACACAGGAGCATGATCTGATCCTCCAGGCCAGCTGAGTTTGTGTGATGTTGAACTAGTAATTTTAAGCTTTTTAGAGGCTGTCATTAGCCATTGGACCTAACTCATTGGAGATGCCCAATCCTAGAGCCTGAAAGAAGAGTGATAAGAATACTGCATGTTCTGTTCTGAAAAAGAAGTTTCAGAAAAGCATCTCAAATCAAGTACTGCTTAAATCAGCAGATACTTCTGAAATTGTGCCATCTGTGCCTCAGCTCACTCACCATGTAATGGTAATAATGCTACTTCTAAAAGAAGGTTGTGAGAGATTTTGAAAATAAATTACCTTAATGTTTTGTGTTGCAGTCAAGAATAAAGAATTGGATGAAGGTGAGGCTGGAGGAATATAAAGGAGCTGAAAGATTATACTATGAAGTACAGTGTCATGCACCTACCATCTAATGCAGATGTCTGCTACAAACATGGAGTTCATCAACTGGAAATTACAAAGAAGGAAAGATACAAAGGAAAAGAAAGATCTGGGAACAATGCTAGGTCTTGTGATAATTGAGGCAGCACTTTAATGGTCTCTTGCAATATGATCTTAAAAGGTCTCAATGGCTATCAGGGAAGCACTAATGCCTTTGAGCTTTTGGGAGAACTCATCTGGACACTTGTCTATACTTCTGTCTTCACAGCAGAAAGATGAGAGCAAACTGGAGAAAGGGCCAGTGAAACTGTTACCAAGGTCAGAGGAACAGGTGGCCAGTTTTAAAGGTAAAGTAGAATAGATGGCCTTAGAAAATGAAGTCTGAGGGATGAATAAGACTGCAGTTTGTAAATACACCTGAAGGATTAACAGCAGGATGAAAACCAGATGAGATGAGGTACAGTTCTTGGCAAAACAGTCATTAGGTATGAGACGAATGGGAATAAGTTGAGGTTGAAAATCATACAGTTTTTTAAGAGCGTAGTGAGAGTCTTGGGCAGCATCCCAGATAACAGAGTGGAAGACCCCTTGCTGGGCCGGAGATGAGGCTTGAACTCTGACGAGGGTGTAAGCAAGGCCTGGGCTCAGACTCAGGAGTCTATAGCCAGTTAAATGTGTTAACTGTAGCAGATGCAGCGTGCACACTTGGACGTCTTGCCTTCAGTGCGTGTGGGTGGTTGACCTTTTTCTTCTCTCAAGTGAAATCAAGTAATTTCAGTATTCTGGCCCCATACTTCAGAGCTTGAGCTGCTTTAATCTTAGTAAGCCTTCAGGAGCCAGATTACCAGCATACCTGCCCCACAGAGTCTGGGAGCATTTGGGCAGATCTCTTTCAGATGGCTGGTTTTTAACATGCAGCTAGAGAGGTCTGATGAGTGCCTGAGTATGTGTTCAAAGAAGGGGATGTATGTGCTCTCTGTTAGCATTTCCAAGATGCAGGAAACCCTCATGTCTGTTTGCTCCAGGATATCTGTTAGACCTAGTTTATGCAGCATTTTGGAATTGAAAAAGTCTGTTGTGTAAGGGCTGAAGGAAAAATGCATTGTTGAAGTGGAAACATTGTCGTTCTCAGCCTTTGGATGACCTCCACTTCATGTTTGTCACATGCAATTCATATCTGAAAGGAACATGTGCCACTGCTGATGTGATGTGCCATGTCATAAAAGCTTCGGTGACATTTTCTGACCTCTTGAAAACTAACGAAAGAGGCTTGCAACTTGTAAATGCCATCTGCCATGGCAAAGCAGCTTCCCAGTTGTCTAATCGCATATGCCTCTTGTGAAATGCTGCATCACTTGAAAAAAAATCAGCATATTAATGGAGGAAGCTTGTTTCACTCATTCCCAAATTCTTTACATAATTCATCTATTAACTTTTTTTGCTTATTAAGAACCCTGAGGGGTGGAAGTTGCAGCACGTCCATTATAGCTTTAGGAGTTCTGTTTCATTAGAGCTGTATTTACTTTCTGATTTTTTGGTACTCTGAATTGGCACCATTCTCCCTATGACCTTAATCTTTTGCAGATACTCATGGGTTTCATGCATGGAAGTGTGAAAAGTCTGAGCTGTCTCAGGAGCACGTTACAGGACTTTTAGGGGGGCGTGTAAAAAGGGGGCAGTGTTCTTCATTAACCTACATTTGTTCTCGTAGTCCATTAAGGGAATTGAGATGTGCTAATTATTTTAAATTGATTAATAATTTATAAATTAATATATGTCACACCAGTAGCCCCAGATGTGGGATAAGGAGACTAATATTGCGTTCAGTTTTTGCTGGGCTGACAGCTTACATAATGAACAGTTTTGAATCAGTTGGGACAATTTTTACAGCCTGGAAAAAAATAAGCAAAGTGTTTCATACTTGGATAGGAGGGAAGAGCACTGTATCCACTTATCTTTTACTTTGCATAGCGCTGTTGTTGACTGCTCTGGCTTTTGCATGCCAATACGATGAACTTTCTAAAGAGAGGATTTATTGCTGGAAATGTGTCCATATTACAGGCCACATACATAACATGTATTCATTTCTGAGTAACAATGAGCAAAAGCTACTTCAGATGGTGCCAGGGTACAAAACTGCATCTCTACAGACTGGTGAGAGGCAACAGATCTCCCTTCTGTCATAAACAGTACTTTTTCTGTTTGCTGAGACAAGTGCAAGCATTATCTAGCCCTCACAACCAGTGGTGAAGAAGTTAGGTCTATTTTTATTGCTGTATTACAGGCAGGAAGGAGGTGTCCTGAAAAATGAAGTGACAACACTAACAAATCTGTGTAAGCAGCAAACCGAGACACCAGAAGCCCTGGCTTGCCAGCCTGTCTCATTGCATCATGCCCAAGTGCCCTGGACAAACCCTTTTCTTTTTGCTGTGTTTGTGCATAGCATTGGTGAAATAGAAGACTTCAGTACTGATTGTAATTCTGATTTTTATTCATAAGATTATAATTTCCATGGCAGGACTTATCCTCAGGCTCTTTATTGGTAAAAAGATCTTGTCATTTTTTCATTGGGGTATTGAGAGGTGAGGCTAGATGTGCACAGGTGTCACAGAATGGATAAATAAAAAATATCACCCAGGGACAAGAGAAATCAAGGAGCCTGTGAGCATCACTCTGGATGTCATGTTCTGAGGTGGCAGGGGTATGTTCTCAGTCCAGCACTTGCAAGATGAAGTCATTAGAGTGTGCTGCTCCCTCCAGCAGACCAGATGGAAAGGTCCCACTGTGCACGTACTGCCTCGAGGGCCCTGCTCCACAGATGGAGTGATGAAACCCAAAAGCTGCTGTGCAGGAGTTCAGTGGGGTTTTTGTGGCTGCTCTGCCATGTAGCCGTTTCATTCTGACCTGTTTTTATAGATCCTGATGAGGTCTGCAAAACAAACTTATTTTTAACTGCTATTCACATGATTCTTATCTTACCATTCATAATTTTAAGAAGCTAATATGGGAGTTGGATGGGATAGGTTTTTGCATTGACTGCTGTGCAGTAATGACTTTTTTGCTTGGTTTGGCCCTGAAACAGAAGGAGAAGCCATCTCTTTTTTGCAGTAGCTACAACGTGACAACGGTTAGATTAGCAATGGCTGCAGGCTGGTTAGTGCAGTGTAAAACTACAGTTTTATTATGAAATCAGCCTATTCGTGTGGCCTGGGAGATAGCAGCGCAGGCACATGAAACAGATGATATTCTAACTCCTTAGAGGATATTGTGTTGCTTTTTATCAAAGTCCAGTCATAGCTGACATTTAAAATGTGCAGCAAGGAGGGAGGGAGATTAGATGTCTCAGTAGAGGTATTGCAGCCCATCTGGGCTTTTCAGAGCGAGAAACTGTACCCAGCTGGGTATCACTGAGTGGTATCAAAATGCTTGCTTTGTTGTCTGCTTGAATAATAACAGTGTGTGGGAAGGGATTTTCAGGGCAGAAAAACTCCTTAGCATCCAGCTAAGGGAACAGCAAGGCATTGCTGTTGGGAAGGCTGCATGAGGAGCCAGGCCTGCTGCTTTCCTTCCAACGCTGAACAACTTCTCTCATTTTAGGAACTTTCCGCTGTACGTTCTGTGAGACTGAAGTGGAAGAAGATGAGTCAGCAATGCCCAAAAAGGATGCAAGGACACTCGTTGCACGGTTTAATGAGCAAATTGAGCCCATCTACGCACTGCTTCGTGAGACGGAAGACGTTAACTTAGCCTATGAAATCCTGGAGCCAGAACCCACAGAGATTCCTGCCCTGAAGCAGAGGTGGGAGCGCACCTGGTCTTTCCTCACTGCACTGCTTCCTTGTAGAGTAGAGTGTTCCTCCGCTCTGTGGGGCTTTCCCAAACCTTGTGCAGGATTTACTTGTACAGCACCAACTATGCAAACAACTGACAGATTGCCCCAGGGATGTGTGGTTTACAAGGAGACAGAGCACTGTAACCATTTTTTACTAAACAAGACAAAATGACTGTTCTTCTGGTCAGCCCTCTGCATGTATTTTTCTATGAGGTGGGATGCTTGAATTGCCTACTGCTTGCCATGCTGTAGCTAGTATGCACAACGAGCCCTTGGCCCAGTATTTAAAAAATGCAAACTGCAGCTGCTTGACAAAGCTCTGAAGGTGCCGCTTAGGCTGTCTTCTATCCCTCACATACTTACCTTTCATCTCTTCCTTTTGCTTCTACCCAGCTTTTGAAACGAAGCTATCTGCAATCCACACCTTGTATTTCAAATCCTCATATTACAACATTCTAGTTTGAAGACATTACTTGTAATAAGCAGGTTTTTTTCTTCTGTTTTTGTCCAACTTGTTACACACCTCTTCTTTTCAGGAGAAGACCGTGTTGGAATCAAAAACTCCTTAAAATGTTCTTACCCATGGGAAATGACACTTTCTTTCAGAACATTCCTAGCTTTACAAAAACAGATGATGTTTAAATAATGCAAAAAGATGTGGGGAGCTGTCAGTTTTGTCAGCTGTGGTGAAATATGATGCACTTCTCTGTATTTAAAAAAATTTAGTTATACACACGGAGGAAAAGAACTGTACCATGAGGAAGAGCAATCCCACAGTGCCTTGGGGTGCTTGGCTTTAGTTAATAGGAGAGCAAGCAGAATACTCTTTTTTTTTCTCTCAGACTAACTTTGAGAATGTTCATGCTAGGCAGCTTCTAATTAATATAGTAAAATTTCTTTGCCTATTCATAGTCTTTTTCTAGCCAAGAAGGTAGTTACTTCTCCACATCATTCTGACAGAAAAAACAGAAGCAATATAAAGAGCAGAACAGATTTTTCCAAGGTCACTCAATGTGTCTTTGGTGATATGAGGAACTCTTTGAAGCATTTATACCCAATCTGAATCACTAGACTTTGCTTTAAAATCCGTTTTCAGTAGATTAAATAGTAGAACAGGGATAAGCCTACCAAAAAGAGAGTAATTTTTCAGTTTTCCCTTTTTGTATGTGCAGGAAATTATCACAGCAGAGGCCTGATGCAGTCCCATGATTAAATAGCAGCGCCCACTTACTTGACTCTTAAATACTTTAAAAACATTGTAAATGATTAATTACTCTGTGCAAGGAATGACAAAATAAATAGGGAGCTTTTTAAATGCTTACTTGAACACAACTTGCTTCAGCACATACAGTGATTTAATTATTTATTAACTCTTATTAATTCATAGCAGTTAATTCCATGAAAGCACTGCTGTGAGATTTTTAAGTGCCAAACCCTGAGTTATTTATCGTCTCTGTTTTTATGGAGTCTTGAGTGTCTGAAATTATTGACAAAACTGATATTTGGTGATTCTGAAACAAACTGAAAAGGTCACAAAATGCCTGCATCTTCTCTTTGCAGTAACTTGGGTAAGTTCACGTATTTTCAGGAGAGTTACAGTTCTAAGTGGCCCCACTGGCATTGCATAACTTTCATTCACCTGCCCTGGGAAACTGGGTGGATCTTCATTTATGTTTTCCTAAGAGGCTGTTAATATTCTTTATTGTGGGAGAACATCAATTAGCCCCACAGGTTTCAAAATAAACCTGCTTTACTTAAGCCCTTCTCTGTGTTTTTTGAAAAATTATGGATTTTAATAACCCTTCTATTTCCTTGTGTCAAAATAGCATGATTTCAATTAACAAAAAAATCTTCACGAAGTTAATTTTCTGTGATCATGTTGTCAAGAACCATGGGTTGTCTGTTGTGAAGTTGAAGCTCTTAAGAGCAGCACAGTGAAAATGTGTTTTATCTCCAACGTGACAAAAAAAGAGAGTTATCCCTGTTATCCAAGACCTTTCTTAATAGTCTGGGCAGGATTGAGATGAAAAGTTCAAGTTGTTTGCCCACTGTAAATTGTGGTTTCTGTGGGCCATATCTCAGCTGAGTCAAGGGCTATTTATGTTGCCTTTAAAGGCAGCTAAACCACTCATGAAGGGATTTCCATCAGAGTGAACAAACCAGACTAAATGTAGCCACATCTGGGCCACTGAGCTGCCACAATTCCTGCCTGCAGGGTGGCTATGTGAAGTCTAGAGCAAGATGGGGAAAAAGTAGTTCATGCATCTAAGAGAGAAAGAGAGATTTAAGAGATCCCTTCATCTGCTCTGTGCTACTGGTAAGGCAGCTCCCACACCTGGGCTTTTGTTGCTGCCTGGTCCATGGTGTCTAATCCTGTACTTTGGAACAGGTTGCTGAACAGTAAATTCTCTTCTTGCAGAAAGAAGTGTTCCCCTGCTCAGGTAGTCTTGGGGTGGTGCTCACACCTACCAACAGTGTCACTGAAGATAAAAAGACATAAATTGAGGCACACTGGGGTCCAGAATTAGACAGAAAGTGTCTAGACGGCTCCAGCTCAGTATGGGACATTGCAGTAGATCACATGAAGTAATTAGTACTGTAAGTGTCTCTTAGAAATGTTTCATTTTTGAAACGTTCCTGACATCATGGAATAAGTGTTTTGCTGCTAAATGGTTCTGTGTAGGAAAGAAGTCAATTTCAGGCACACTTACAGAGGCTTCTGTGCAAAAGTATTACTAGGTAGTTCCTGGCACTACTGAGGGTTAAGTTTCATGCTGCAGTCATGGAGAGGGAGAGCTTAGGGGAGAGCGGCATTATGCATCCTGTGAGGAAAGTGGATTACATAAAATTGTCAAGGAAATGCTAGGTAGAGATTTCTATTGTGTGGGAAGCAGAGCAGTGCTTTTCACAGAACACGCGCCTGTCTTGGAGTGCTGAAAGGTACCAACACTTGAAATAACATGCTAGGAAGAAGGTCTCTGTGTGATTCCTTAGGTTACATAAGCAATACATGCGCATGAGCCTTCTGCCCCAAAATTCAAACCTGCTGTGAAGAGCAGCAGAGCTGGCTGCAGGATTACTAAGGACACGAGACATGCTAACACAGATACTGTGAAGTATTTTTTTAACAGATCCCAGCCATTCCACTACTGAGAGGCTGTGAGTAGCTCTGGAACAACACTGTTGCTGAACACACCAATATTTTTTATCTGGGGAAGAGCAATATTCACCTACAAGTATAATTTCCCCTCACTGTTTACCCCTAAAAGTCCAGCAGAATTAGCTCATCAAATAGTGGTAATGTCCTTGCTAAAATAACTGCATATTAGTCAGGTCTTCTCCAAGTGCAACTTTATTTTAAGCTTCCTGGTTGGAGAAAAGGTCATTGGGGTAAAGAGCAGCAACTGAACCACGCTCACTGATGACAACTGTCAGCTCAGCTGGCATTGTGGAGTATCCCTGATGGATTTACTTTGAACAAGAGGAGTAG
The DNA here is from genome assembly GCF_052056855.1 of Sturnus vulgaris. Lineage (NCBI taxonomy): Eukaryota > Metazoa > Chordata > Aves > Passeriformes > Sturnidae > Sturnus > Sturnus vulgaris. Next base: position 29,820,817 of record NC_142244.1, read on the forward strand.
TTAAGGCAGGACTGTTCCTCCTGAAAAGCTGTAGTTTCCCTGGCAATCAGATGACTGAAATTATAAGGCTGAGGGTAGGTGCAGTCTGCAGCGAATTTGTTTCTTTGAAAAGATGAAATATCATTCTGATGTAGAAGAACAGTCATGTTTAGCTCTCCCCATTCTATGCATATGTAGCAGCACAAGCCAGGGTGTATTTTAGGCTCACTGCCATCATCAGTGTGCAGAAAATATTTCACCTGACATTCTCTTTCGATCAGATCCAAGCAGGAATGTTTTTTTCCATCAGTCTCCTGAGCTAGAAGAGACTCTGCAGGGAAATGTGAGCAAAGGAGGGCTAGGCTTTGACTGCCATACCCTTCACATAGGTCGGCACCTTTATTTCTCCAGCTTTTCCACAGTGAAGACAGTTTTTCTGTCTTCTCCTGCACCATCAGCACACAAAGCCTTTTGTCCAGCCCTAGTCCTCTGGTTTGAAGGTGCTCTCTTCTTTCTTCTCTGCCTGGACTCCCCAGTCCTCCCAAGGCTGTGTTTGTGGATAGTACAGACACAGGAGAGGTGAATTTTCCTGTGCATTGTCATTCACAATTCAAGCAAAGGTTTGAATTGTGTTTTTCATGGTGAGTTAACTCCTTCAGAAGTCCTATGATTAATAACAGTTCACAGCTCTGAGCATGCTGAGTCCCTGGGCCTACAATCTATCTTGGTTAAACTTCAGTGCTTTTTTAATGCAGTATTTGGTTGCTGTGTGAAAGCCAAAAAGAGGCTTTTCCAAATACCAGACTACTGTTTGACTGTGTTCTGCTGCTGTGGCTTTTGTTTCAGGGAATTCTGGGATTTTATGCTTGTTTTAATGTAAGTGCATTTGCATCTCTAGTGCTGCCTCTTTTCAGTGTCTGTGGTGGATTTTGCCATGGCCCTATGTAGGGCTTCCCACTACAGATCCATAAGTTCCCCAAACCAGCAATCTGGCACAGAAATTCCTGGCAGCATGTTAGAACTGAGAATGAAAGTTTTCCGTGCAGATCATGGAAGATAACTAATCATAATTTAATTTTTTGTTCTAAGGAGGGGCTTGTTCTGAGAGCTGTTTTTCTCTCTTTGACTTTCATGTAGCAAGGAGCGTGCAGCTGGTGCTGGTTCAGGGACAGCACCTGGCCTTGCAGGTGGACACCATCGGGAAACATGGACTACAAAAGGACCATCATATGAGGACTTGTATACCCAGAATGTCGTCATCAGCATGGAGGACCAGGAGGATCTGAACCGGTCTGCAAGTGAAGGAAAGCCAGCTAGAGAGAGACCCATTTGGCTGCGTGAGAGCACAGTTCAGGGGGCTTATGATCCTGATGAAATCAAAGATGGTAAGAAATTCACAGAGAAGGAGTACTGCTCTGCTTAAACAAGGCCTTTACAGTGCTTTACAACAGTTCTGCTGTATGTGTGTACAGCTGCTGCTCCCAACACTGGAGTGTCTGCTCCCCTCTGCTGTGCAAAGCACCTGTCTGTAGGCAGATTCCTTAGATCCAGGGTTGAAATCAAGGTCATTAAAGCTGAGCTGTCCATGAAATTTTGTGGGGGCTTTTAAAATGTTAATTAACTGTTATGTCTTCCATCTTGAGAGCTTATTGCTTCTAGATGAAGGTCTTTCAGTCTCATCTAGAAAGCTGTTTCCCTAATAGGTCACTGCTGAAAAATAGCATTTATTAATGTTCAGTGACTCTGAAGTCTACTAAATCTACTAGCAGTGTTTATATGCACCCAACCTTCCTGCTAATTGTTTATCAAAACTTGTGATATATAAAGAATACTCAGAAACAGAGCTTCTGGAAGTACAGTGGGAAGGTCTGTCACCATGGCAGGTGAGTCTTTATTCCCTTATGTTTGTCTCTCATTATCTTTGCTTTTATTTTCATTCATCTTGGGGTCAGGTTGTCCACAGACCATGGTCGAGATCTTATAGCCATTAGTAGAAACATTCTGCTTTGGTATGTGTGCTGTTTAAGTTTCTATGCCAAAATTGGAAATGCAGACCTTTTATGATTTTTACAAGAGTGAGTCAATAGATAAAATCTTTGGAGTCCTTTTAGGATTATGGACTGAAACTGAGGCCCTAGGAAGGAAAGGTGGCAAAAGGGAGTCATGTGTGTGAGTATGTGACCCTGGAACTTGTGCCATATTCAGGAGAGGAGTGGAGTATTTAGGGGTAGCAGAAGTGAAGAAAATAACTGTGGTATAATGGTCAGAAGATACCTAAAGCACTTGTTCACATGTAATGCCTTTCAGGTGTATTATGGATCCCAAAACATTTTCCAAATAGACTAAGCAAAGTGAGATGATTGAACAACCCGCTCCTGCAGTCTGTAGCAGATGTTGTTGTTACTCACCAGCCATGGTGAGTTCTCACCCCATTTTTCTGCTAGACATTCAATTCACCTGTAGTTTTAAATCAACTCCTTGAAACAACTTCTGATGTACACAGCATAAATGTTTCTCAGGAAGTCACTGAGGGACATGGAGATGGAGTATCTCCTTACAGGTTGGTGGCATGACTGCATAACCTCCTTAGCTACTGGAGATCAAAGAAGGAGCTTGTGGAAATAGCCTGAAATTGCTGCTGCAACACATAAACAGGAAGGATAGAAAATTGGGACCACTGACAGAAAAGATTCACTGCTTGGATCTGGCGGAAAGAGTTCTTGGAAGCAAGAGACTGCCCCTCTGAGCCACAAAGTCAGCCTTTGTGGAGCTATCTCTGGCTGTTGTCGTTTCACAGCTCTTAGTGTGATGAGCTATGATATTATTTCACAGAGATGCTCTCCTACAGCCTCTTATGCTCCACAGTCACAAAGAGTGAGCTGAGCACATGACTGCCAATACGATGCCTGTATTCTTCCTTTGTTTCAGGAATTTGGCAGTGCTCAAATACTACTAGTTGTAGCCATCACCCATTACTATAACTTTACTTATAATGAAAACAGAATTCCTAATATGAATTCCTAATAGAATTCCTGTGAAATTAGGTATGGTTCTTTCAGCCTTTATTTTACCACAGAAAAGGAATGGCCACAAACTGCCCTGGCTTTTAGTGCTAAAATGCAGAACTTACTTCCTTCACATTATTTTTTCATCTCAAGTGGAAAAAACAGCACATTTCTGACTGGGGAGGGGAAAGACTTGGGAGCCACCTGCCTGGATGTGGTGCTGAAGCCATGAGAGTCTGTGTCTTGGAGGAGTGGGCAAGTGGCTGCCTGTATGAAGGCAGAATGCCAAAACCTCAGCTCCAGCAATTGTTCATAGGCAGCATCTTTTGGTGTAAGACAGAAAGTTTGCCACAGGAAGCCTGTCCTACTTTTTTAGGCCTTATTTTTTTCTCCGTATTTAATTTTTTGTTTTGCTTTTTTAAAAAGTATTTCTTTTTTTCCATACTGCCTGTAGTTCTTTTGGTTCTAGGTGGACTCACTGCCCTCTCACCAAATGTAGGATTAGGAGAGGTTTCTGTGGGGTGCTACTTTTTGAGCAGAATTTTACCTTTTGAATCCATGAACTGCAGACATCCTGCCTACCAGAGCCATATTGAGCCCTCCCAGCTGTTGTACAGCCAAGTGTTCTGAAAGAGGAGCACAGGCCAGGTGTGTCAGCTGGGACTGACTGCAGTCCCCTTCAAATAAGAGATGTGGTTAGGGCGCCACAGGGACTGTCTGGGCAGTGTTTCAGCTTGGAGAGCAGGTACTGGTTAGTGCTGTGCTGTGCAACTGAGCTGCAGGCTGTCAGCTGTGGCTGCTCCATGCTACCACCATCTTCCTGTAAGGAGCTTTTCCCCTTCCTGCTTGGTATACGTGTATCTCTGAGCTCACCAGGCATGGCTGTTCTAAATGTTGTTTTACAACACATGGTCTCCACATATTCTTTGTCTGCCTGGATCTATTTCTTCTCCATGTTAATCCTTACAGGCAGGGAGTTCAGCAGGATAGGGCCTGGGCTTGGGGTCTGTATTTTAAGGACTGCTTTGCATTCTGCTCCACTGTAATGCCTGAGTTGGACACTTCCCTGGGGAAGTCATTTTCAGGTGCCTGCCCGTTGTGCATTTGTTGTCTTCGTTTGCAATGTACTCCTGGTCAAGGCTTCCAGCTGGGACCCACAGTGACTCTAGGCCTCCCACCTTTAAGGAAATGTCAGTATTTGCTCTACCATTATGAGACATAGCTGTCTCTGTCTGTCAAGGGAGAGGAGGAGTTGGCATAGAGAAAGGAAAGGGTGTGACTTGGCCAACTGAGCTCAGTGACAGTAATTAATAAAAGGCTAAGAAAACTTTCAGGGCCATCATACAGATGTCTGTGAGGCAATGGTCATTCCCTTGTGTCCCTTTGCAGGGGGCCAGGATCTGGATGCGTTCCAGGAGCGTGAGGAGAGCCGGGCAGCCCTGGATGACAATGAGGAGGTGATGCGTGCCCTGCTTATCCACGAGAAGAAGACACCTTCTGCTTCCACCATCACCGTCAGCGGTGCTGCTCCTGTCTCTGGTGGCAATGTGAGTGACTCCGAGAGCGAGACAAGTGAGTCGGAGGAGGAGTCCCCTCCCCGCCCTGCCGCCACAGCCACCACAACATATGGGCTGGAGGAGGAGGACGAGGATGAAGAGTTTGAGGTGGTGGCAGAAGACCCCACTGTCACAGTGGCTGGGCGTCCACATTCTTACAGCCAAGTGAGCCAGCGCCCCGAGCTGGTGGCCCAGATGACACCGGAGGAAAAAGAGGTTTACATAGCTATGGGGCAACGCATGTTTGAGGACATGTTTGATTAACTGGTACCTCCCGTGGCATTTTTTAAAACGTGACTTTTTAAGGCAGGGACTCTTTAGCAGAACAGATGACTGGAGTGCATCTTCCTTGCCCTGTGCGCAGGCAGGGTCACTGTGACACAGCACTGCTAATCTCAGGCATCCTGCTTGCCAGAGCCGGAGAGCAGCAGAGCTGCACGTGCCAAAACACACAGGGGAGGACGAGTCTCAGATGTGAGGATGCTTGCAAGGTAAAAATCTGCCTCAGGGTGCCTTGCACAGGCACTGCTTTAACCTCCTCCAAGGCCCTAGCAGCTCTTTCTTCCGATGGCTTTAAGTTGATTTTTGTTGCAGATCCCAGTGAAGTCCTCATCCTTTCTCCCAGGGGACATAAGGGCTCCATAGTCTGAGCAGAATGCTCTGCTGAGAAGGGTGTATGTAATATACAGCTGTCTGTGCTCAGCAAGGGGAGAGGAGAGGGAAGCACTTGTCTACTGATGGCAAGCTCAGACAGGACTTTTAGCTGACCCTCTGCCAGTAGCCACTGGCCACCAGAGTGGCTCTTTCTAAGGAGGCCTGTAGGCAGCAATCTTTTCTTGCTCCCATTTGCTCCCTAGTAGGACTCAGCACCTCAAGGTCAGGTGTAACTTGAAACAGGCAGAGTGAAAGCCTTGGCAAGCTCATTCAGTCAGTCACTTCTTGTTAGTGTAACAAAATGCCCTCCATGGATCTGAGCTGCCAGTGCTCTGACTTGCCAGGAGATACCTTCATTTTCCAATATTGCTGCCTGTTGCTTCTGCCTAGCCCTGTCCATGAAGACATGCAGACAGTTCACAGTGGGCAGAGCTGCTGTCAGGCAGTGCCAGAGAAGTAGCATAACTAAGTTTTATTTGCAATCTCACCAGGGCTATATGATTTTAAGAGGAATTACACAATTTTGAGTTCTGCTTGGCACACTCTTTTACTATAGAAAGACATTTATCAGTGCCTGTAGAGCAATATAATATTTTTAATGTTTTTCTCTTTCAATAGAAAATGTTGCTTTTTAAAAATTGTTGTGTTTTCCTACACAGTACTACAATAAAACAAAATTATAAAAGTTCTGTGTTCCAGAGAGTAGGGGCAGCATTATGTGCTGTTCCACTTCTATGGGCAGTACAAATTTGCTGTTCATTGAGACTGTAAATCTGTTTTGTACTAACTATGCTTTCTATGTTCTGCTAACCTTGTAATGCCTCCTCTGTGGTTTGATTTTCAGCTTCTCAGTACTCTGAATCTCCTTTTTAAAATAGTGTTTTAAATTTTCTTTAAAGTAATTTTAAAGAGGAATAAATAAACAGAATATTCTCCCCTTTGTTATCTTTCAGTTTATCTTGTGCCTAGTTGGGAATGCTGTTTGCTTATCATTTTGATCTGTTGGATTCAAGAAAAAAACCCCAATTTGAACTCTCCTTTGAAAGGGCCATTTGAAATCCCACTGCACATTGTTTCTCCTTAGCAGAGCTTCCTTGAATGCCTCCTGGAATCTCCTGCACTTCCAGGATGGATGTTTCATTTCATCAATGCTATGTAAAAAAAAACAGAGGCTGGTTTTGATTAGGACTTCCATTTCTTTCCTCTTTCCTCAAGGGAAGCTGAGGTAGGCTGATGGTAGAGGACTTGCAGACATCGTACTGCTGGTTAAAATTATGTTCTTTAGTAGACAGACTTAGAAGATCTTGTATCAAGCTTCCAGATAGCAAGTCACAGAGCTGATAAGTCAGATTCAGTGATCAGCTAGCAGAAAAAAATGTGCTGTACCCATTCTGCCTAGATTTAATCCGGCTGAATTCAATATTAACACTGGAGAAAAGCAGGTAGATTTACAAGGAACCAAAAGCAGAAACCGAGAACTAATCCTGAACACAGAAAGCTGGTCGTGCTCTGAATTCACCGGGACTGTATACTGAGTTTTCAGTGTGCAAAATCAAGCTGTAGGTTTAGTGAAGATGAAGTGAAGAAATACCCAGCATAAAAATCTATGAAGTAGTGGTTTTCTTAATAAACACATTAATTTATGTGTCACAGAATGACACAGAGAGAGAGAGAGACTCACACCTGACTCCAAGGAAGTCGAGCAGAAAAAGACCCCTTTATTTACATTACATGTGTATTTATAGAATTCCAACAATGATCATGGGTTGGACAGTGATGGTAAGACCTCTTGACTCCATTGGTTCATCACATGTCCCTCAATTCTCTCTTCCTCCAAGGAGGAATGCAAAACATCCACTGTTTACCAGAAAGAGTGTGAGAAAGTGTAAAAGAAATCCATCAACATCAGAAGGCCAGAACACAGGTGCAACATCTCACCCTCTTACCATTTAAAAAAGAAAAAAGAACCATGCAGAAAGGGAAATGAACAGTGGTCAATCTCTGCTTGTGATTGGGTCATCAGAGTGGTGACTCACTTATCTGCCTCTGAGTCCTCACTTGATGAGTCGTCCACTTGATGACTTTCAGTTTGGTCACGGTTTCCATCCTGCCTGTCGGCTGGATTCTGTCTGCAGCTGCAGGTCAGGATGGACACACCTTGAAGGTACCCAGCACACCCCAGTATCTGTGGACACACATGCATACCCATGCCCCAAAGCAACAAGGTCATAAGGACCTTCCCCCCTTTGGTGACTAGATTTCACACCCGAACTTTGGCTCGAGGCAGATGCATCTTGTCCAAAGCCTGTAACAAGAAGTGGTGATTCTGAATGACAGGGTTATTTGAGTTCTGCGGCACCTAAGGTAATTGACGGTGTACAAAGCCTTTGGCAATCGACAGTGCAGGGTTTCATCCTGCATTCCTCGTTTTTGTTTTTCAAGAATCCACTTCAGAGTGCCATGAGCACGTTCTACAATGGCTTGACCAGTTGGACCATTGTCGGTTGTCACAGCAGAAGGCATGCCTAGAGAGGCAAAGGCCTGCCCCCACTGGGCAATGACAGCATGGGCTTTTTCTCCAGTGTGAGCAGAACCCCACATAGCAGAGGAGGACGTGTCCACTGTTACATGCACATACTTGAACCGGCCAAACTCGGCAATCTGGGTCCCGAGCCTCAGTTGGCAACAGCTGAAACTGCTTTTGCAATGTATGTGCGTCCTGATGGAAAAACCCATGCAATGCCCTGGCCTGCATGAGTGTATCAGGTTGAGGTGCTACCCATGCTGGGTTAGCTAATTTGTCAGCCCTCGCATTACCTTCTGCTATAAATCCTGCCAAATTGGTGTGACTCCTCACATGCAGAACGTAGAATGGATGAACCCTGACCTGAATGACACACCACAAGGTTTTCAGTAAATGAAACAAGGCAGGATTACTGACCTCCTTCAAAACTGAACAACCCAACCACTATGTGATGTCGGCCACACAGGCTGAATCCGTGACCAAACTGAAAGGTTCCTGAGAAAATCTCTCAAATGCCATGACAGCAGCCCTCAATTCATCCAATTGGGCTGAGCTAGCCTCATGACTTTCCAGAACCTGCCACTCAGATCCATCCTGTCAAGTAACAATGGCCTTTCCTGGTCGTCCTGAGACATCAGGAAAGACGGTGGGTCCTTGCATTGGCCCCTGACTATGTCTGGACTGCAAATAAAAATGATTTGATTTCGCCACATACAGTAGCCTGTGGCTGGGCAGATGACAAGTGATCCACCCTGGAAAACTGTCGAGAGCACTTTGCAGAGCAACGTTTCTTGCAAACGCCACCTCAAAGTCCTCCCACAGTACTGGGAGTATGATTTCTGCAAGATCTGCTCCCCTCAACTGCAAGCACCATTGCCAACCTGTGAGCAGGTGAGCAAGCAATTAAAAAATGGGGATGCTGTCTTTCGTAGCTGATGATGCAAAAAACCCCAAACCAAAACATTCCAAAACGTGCAAGGGATCAGACAATTTGTCATCTCATTGGCCAATGCTACCTGTGGGTTGTTGATCTGGAATGATAATAAAAACAGTGACATCAAAGGAAGGGTCAATGCGATAAATTTGGCAAGCAGAAATTGCTTGCTGAACTTTCTCCAGCGCTTCTGGCACATCCAGAGTCAATGTGCGGAGTGACTTCAAATCACCCTTAAACAAATCAAACAATGGAGACAATTGTGTCGTGGTCAGTCCCAAATATGGACATAACCAACTGACAACACTCATCCATTTTTACACATCAGTGTCCTGATCGAACACCAGAATTGCACTTCTTGGTGCAGAATTGTTTTCTCCATCATTTTGACTCCTAAACATTTGCAAAGAGGGTGCTCTTGAACCTTTTCTGGAGCCACCTGCAGCCCTTGTGAATGCAAAGAATTGAAGAGCTGAGGCTTCATTCTCAGCAGCTCATCCTGAGTGGACGCTGCCACCAGGACATCATCCATGCAATGACAAATTCGGGCATCAGGAAAGCATTTGTGAACTCCAGACAAGGCATGAGCCACAAACCGCTGCCAAATGGCTGGGGAGTTTCACATGCCCAAGGGCAAAATTCTCCATTGATACCTCTGTGCAGGTTCATCAGTGTTGAAAACTGGCACTGCAAAAGCAAATTTTGGAATATCATCAGGATACAAAGGAATCTAAAAGAAACAATCTGTTCAATCAATCATGAAAAGTGGCCAGTCTGAGAAGCATGGTGGGCAATGGCAGACCAGACTGTGGCACCCCATCTGCTCCATCACCACAGTGGCCCCCATTAAAAATCCGCCTCGATGCACAACCCCCACGGGAACAGAACATCACTCCCCCAGGGCGTAGTAAAAGTTAAAGCAACAAGAGGGCGAATCATGGTCGTTTGTCCCTCCTGGTTCGTGATCATCACGGACAGCTGCCTCACATAGCATCGCTTTGCTCCCTGACCGGGACTCCAACTGCGGCGGCAGTGGTGAGAGCGCCGAAGCTGAACCACTAGACCACCAGGGAGGGACATGGCATGCAGCATCTTGGGATGTTCTTCAGTCAGGACTGCTGGCCAGCGAACTTCAGGTAGCCCAGGGAACCCAAAACCACCATCTCCTCGCGACCAGTCAGCTGATCTGTGAATACAAAACTGAAAAAAGTTGAGCATACCGCGCTCCTTTCGGAACCGCTGGTTTTCCATCTGCTTTCGCGGAAGGCAGAGGCAGCGCAGCCAAGCTGGCAGCCGGGGCCATGCCAGCCCCCGCAGAGCCCGTGGCTGCCGTCGGGATCGCCCCAGACTCATCCTCCTCCATGCCAGGGAAGGGGCGGAGCACAGAGGAAGCACATTACGGGGGAAAACGCGTCCCCGCTTCGCGCTGCAGCCATGGGAACCGGACCGGCCGCCGCCGGGATCTCTCCAGCCCCGGTGGCGCCTGTGTCCACCAGCACGGCACGCGAATGTGGCGCAGGCCGGCACGAAGTTGCCTCAGCCTCATCCCCCTCCGCAACAGGGCGGAGCAGAGCGCAGAGGAGGCTGGCACCCTGGCCACCGGGGCCGCGCAGACACCGGGAGCACCCCAGGTAGCAGGAGGGGGGCGCACAGGGGCGGCTGCAGCCGGGGCCACCTCCCCGCAGCTCGCAGCAGCCCCCCCCCCCCCCCCCCCCCCGTTTCAAGTGGAGGCAGTGGAGAGAGAGAGGGATCCGGGAACGCCCCCAGGAGGATATTCCCTGTGGCCAGCTGGCCCACGGGGCGCATCACTCCCTCCGGGCAGGGTGGGGCCACTCGCCTCTCCATCGGGGCCGGAGCCACCCCGGCCCCAGTGGCTCCACGTGCCTGCACATGTCCAGCAGGTTGCGTCATCGCTGGCCCAGCCGCTCCGAGCACGCCCGTGGCCAGCGGTGGCAGGGCGGATTGCGTCATCCCCGGCCCTGCTATCGCAGACCCCTCCGCCGTGAGAAGTGGCGGGGCAGGGGGTACCGGTCCAGCTGTGTCCAGCGCGTGACGCGCGGGCGCTCCACAGTTCGGACGCAGTGCCGTGACCGACTGTGAGCCCTGCGGAGGCGGCAGCCGGACCGGTAGCGCTTCCACAGCCCGGGGACAGGAGTGGGCTCGGAGCCCCGCGGTGTTCCACCCATTCCTCGGCCATTGGAAAGCAGCTGGCCAAGGGCGGTCCCCTGGCCCCCAGCCTGGAGAGAACGGGAAGGCTGCAGCTGGGGCAAAAATTCAAAACCCTCGTCAGATTCGCTGTCCGTCTTCAGAGTAGGAGACGGGGTCTCACCACAAAGGTCCTCCATGGACCCTCAGGGACTAAAAACATCGTCCAAAAGGCTATCAGTCCTTTTCCACTGCAGCAGAAAGTGCCCTCCATCTGTTCCATAAACAGAGAGAGTACTCCAGAAATGTTCACCCACGGAGACCACGCGTCCCCAGAGACGGCTTCCTCAGGTCTAGAGAGAAAACCCCTGGCCTGAGCCCACAAAAAGAGCGGACGAAACTCTGCCAGGGAGATGGAAGCCTGATAGCTGTTCAGGAGGTCTCCCCAGAGGCTAAGAACTAGCTCGTCCTCTGAAGAAACAAAAAAAGCCTTCGTGGCTAAAAAAACCCCCCAAATCAAAGGAAAGGGAGAGAGAAGAAACCTCACCACGCTGTCTCCTCAGTCGGGTCACCAGATGTGACAGAATGACACAGAGAGAGAGAGAGAGAGACACCTGACTCCAAGGAAGTCGAGCAGAAAAAGACCCCTTTATTTACATTACATGTGTATTTATAGAATTCCAACAATGATCATGGGTTGGACAGTGATGGTAAGACCTCTTGACTCCATTGGTTCATCACATGTCCCTCAATTCTCTCTTCCTCCAAGGAGGAATGCAAAACATCCACTGTTTACCAGAAAGAGTGTGAGAAAGTGTAAAAGAAATCCATCAACATCAGAAGGCCAGAACACAGGTGCAACTATGGTTTGTGCAACAGTTGTAGTTTTTGTCATTCAGCAAGGCACATCTTGCACATGGGGAAATCAGAGGAGTGGTTGTGGAGTTTGTCTTCCATCTCTCATCTACCACATGCAGCCCTTGGGAGGACTGGAAAGGTTAAAGGTGCATGGGCAGATGCCATTATTTCCTGCCCTCTCCAACAGTTCCTGGCATTAGAAAGGATGGCTGCTCTGCTCCGCTCCAGCCAGTTCAGGTTGTTGAAGGACAACCATACACTGCTGCTTCCCTGTCATGACAAGCATGGCTTGAATGAACAGAACACACAGTTGATAGTGCCCTCTTTCTCTTCCTGCAGCTGAACAGAGCTCTGCACGCATGCCAGGAGGGAAAAACAGCCTCTGCAAGCAAAGCCAGGCTCTGCCAGCAGGTTGGTGCTAATGCAAAGGATAAAGCCATCAATTCTGAGGAAGGCCCAGCCATTTCCCCTGCCTGCTGGACCACATGTGCTGCGTTAACACTAACCCAATAATGTTGTCAAGCCTTCCTGGGTGTATGTTCTGTCTAACCCCGTTGAAACCAGCTTCTGCATCTGCTTCTGGCCTAAAGCACGTTTCATCTGATATCTGAGAGTTCAAGAAGCATTTGGACAACATTCTCAGGCATATGGTATGATTCTTCAGGGTGTCCTGTGGAGGGCCAGGAGCTGGGCTTTGCTGATGCTTGTAGGTCACTTCCAACTCAAAGTATTCTATGGTTCTGTGGAGGTACATGAGGGCAGGGCACTGGAACTCTCTCTGGAAAGAGGACTGCATTTCTCAGGCTGCTCGTGCTCCTCTTCCCAATGGTCAGAGGTGCCTCTCTCAGCTGGATGACAACTGCCTCTCTTCCTGCTCCCATTGCAGGTCAAGAAAACTGCAGTAGAATTATGTGCTCCCTAGCCCAGTACAGAGTAGGCCAGAGCAGATCAGCTAAGCTGCTAATGGAGGGAATGTGCACCGTCAACCCTGAATAAAGAAAGATACAGTATTTTCTACTAAGCTTCCAAAAATTAGCTTCCTCCAGCCAACTCTTCCTGTGCTGCTGTCTCCTTCAGACTTGGATTAAACAGACTTGCTCTATGAGAATCAAGGGATTTGAAAGTCCCCTGGAGGAATCCTAGAGGGCAGAAAAATAACATCTCATTCCTGAGACATCTGCGGGACTGTGCCTCAGTGATGCCTGCAGTGCCAGGACATGCTGTGAAGTTCAAGAGGACCAGGTGGGGGAAGCAGCCTGCTGTGCTTGGGTCTCTTGTCTCCCACTGTGCCTCCCTAGGAGGAGGGAGAAAATTGTCTCAGGAATCAAATGCAAGACAAAGCCCTCTTGGAAATGGAAAAGTTATGAGCAGGTGGAAGGACATGTCAGCAGCAGGGCAAGCTAGTGGGCTGTCCTGGGGCGGGCTGTGGGGACGAAGCAGCAGCAGCCCCATTCCTCTGGTGTGTGTCAGCATAAAAGAGGGAGGATTTGAGCCCTGTCCTTTGGAGTAGGGATGTATCACACAGTGCTCCAGGTAATTGCTCTGGGCTCTTCGGGGCTGGTACTGCTTTATCCCACTGGAAGCCTTGCACTAGGTAACCATGCCCCAGGCTTGTTAACAGAAAGCTTGGGAATATTGATCTAAGCGTGGACAGCCAATGATCCCTAAGCATCACAATACACTCCAGTTTGAAGTGTATTGACTGTTAGACAAGTCTTCTCCACAGCAGAGGAGCTGGCGCTGAAGAGTAGCTTCTCTCTGCTGAGCTGCTTCCAGAATAATGATCAATATTTACAAAGTCCAAGGAGCTAATCACTCGTACAGCCTACATAGGGGGCGTAGCCAGATGCTTGAATCTGTTTAAGGTGTGAATCCACAGAGAGTCATGGAGAGGCCACTGCTAAAAGGAATGGCAGCCCAAAGTGTGGGTAGCAATGTCTGAGTGCTTGTGCTCTTGGAAAGCTGCCTGCCTGCCTGCTCCCTGCTAAGAAGCAGAGAGCAGAGCACTGGCAGCACCAGTCTGTTTGGTACTACAGTCCTGTCCCTGTGGCAGAGCTGTTTTCTCTCTCTTTAAAAGTTATCCAGGGAAATCTGGGAATTTGTCTGTTTTGGATACCTAAGTAAGCTGCCAGAAAGCATTTTCTTATTTACCAGCATTTAGATTGAGAGAGACAGAATGAACCTAATTTGTATTGAAACAAAAATCAGACTTTGTAAGGACCTGGTATCTCAAAAAACATTAAGGACAGTGAGCATTAGTGCAACCATCTTGAAGCAGCAGACAGTCTCTGAACAAGATGCTTTAATAGTTATTTTTGCTTAAAATATGTTTGTGACCTAAACATAATTGAATTTCCATGCCTTTGAACGGTGTGATGCTAATGAAGCAATCAGGGATGTCAGAGAGGAGGCTGAGGCAGCCACATCGGAAGTGGCTCCACTGCAGTGCATTGGAGCCCTTGCGTGCACTTCGCCCCGACTGTCACAGCCACCAATGCACCAGCCCCGCCCAGGGCTGGCCAGGCAGCAGGAGGAAACCTTGGGCTGCTCAGTCAGAGAAACGGGCAGGGTCTAACCAGAAAATGAAGGCTGATCAAATGCTGTTCCGCAGGCATTAATGTCTGTATACAAAAAAAAGGTACATGTAGCAAGGAGGAAAAATCACATCTCATATACATGCAATTAAAGCCCTGACATACTGCTTGTGCTTATTTTTCACCCAGAATCTGTATCGCCAGCCTCTGCCATCCCATTACTTGCTGGAAGAAGGAGGGTGAGCAGTGGTAATTTTGCAGTGAACTAAAATTGTGCATAGAGCTGATAAGCCTGCCTCAGTTCCTCCTGGTAAAGAGATCCTCCTAGTCTTAAGCATTTATTTTCTGCACTTCTGACAATGGAAATCTGCCTGAGCCAATGTCAAATTTGCCAGGCTCTGGTAGCACAATGCTTTTGCTATTTTTTTTAATGAAATGTATGGACAAGTATGTTAGACACCACTGATGTTTGTGACTGGTGACCTGGTTGTGCTTTAGGTTGCAGTGTCGGAGCCAGCCCTGGCCCTGGTCCACGTGAAGCAATGATTACTTGGGTCGTTTTGGTTGGATTATCAATACTTGCTCTTTGCAGAAGTGCTAGTTGTTGTTCTTCCAGTCAGTGTTGATGGGCTGTCATAAATTCAATCTGTCTGCCATCACACATAGATGTCAATTTAAAATTAAGCTTCAAGCCCTTTACAACTACCGCCACCAAGCAACTCCAGCTTGTGCCATGTCCACTCCTAGGACATGTGGCTCTCTCATGCCAGGTGCACCGTGCAGGTCTCAGCTGTGACTGTCTCAGCCTGTGCCACATCCCAGCAGAGAGAATGAATAATAGGTTTGTGTTTTCTCCAGAAGTGAGCTCTGGCTGGGTTCAGGCCCTTGAAATTCCTGCAATGGATAGGAAACAGGCATCAGCCGCAGGCTGGTCACACATTCTTTGCTGCTTGAACTAGATGTGATTTGGTAGGAATGAGTTTGATTTTTATTTTTTTAAACTCTTTTTGTTTCTTGGGAATATTTTGAGTTTCTGAATTTCTCATGTTTCCTGCTGCTTCTAACAAGAAAAGCCTTTTTTTTTTCCTTTTTAATGTAAATGAGGCTGTAAAATTTTGGTAGAGAGACATATCTTCTCTCCCAGCCCTGTCACCACAATTATTCTTCCATTGCCACACAGTGCTTTCCTCCAAGAAGATGTATGCTTTCATCTCTCAGCCGTTCTAGTGATGTCAGGAGATGAAAACTGTTCCCAGTACAACACAGAAGAATAGAGGGAAATGGAGTTAGAGGGAAATTTGGCCTTAAGAAAATAGTGTATCATGAGAGAAATTTCCCTCTTGCATACTCTCCCAGGCCACGTGGGTGCTATATACAAGCAGAGAAAAATACTATGTGATGAAGAAGGACTTTGCTTATGGTGCGTTTATCCTGGTGTATTCCCCTGCCTCTGAGCAAGGAAGGGTAATATTCTCCAAGTGTGACAACCTCTTGTAAGTTATATAAAGGCATCAGGAAGGTCCCAAGTTAGCAACCAACTTCAGCAGGAGCTTGGAGCTTGCAGGTCCTTTTGAATGATCTGACTCCTGCTTCCCCCATGCTGAAAGGTTTGGTGCAAAAATACCTCACAGCAATTAGTTGCGAAACTGGGCTCAATTGTGACATTTAAAAGTATCTTTTTCCTCAAATATTTCACCAGAAATTGTGCTCTTATGTCTGTGTATGCGAAACAAACATAAAGGCCTGTGGGGGGCTGCCCTCCTCCTTATTCCCCTTTGGGAATGTTAACAGATAAGGACTTCTGTACGGTTCAGTTAGAAGCTACTGCTAAGAGCAGGAAATGATAACTTGAGTTTTTGTTAACTAGACAGTCACATCATTGCAGCTGTCTGAGGTGTGGAATAAAAGTGCTGATGTCCACAAACAGCAAACATGAGTTCTTACAGCTGAACATATGTCAAAATGCCACATTTTCAGCTCTTCCAGTGTTTGGTTTGTTTTACTTTAATTCTTTGCAAGTTTTGCTTCTCATACAGCAGGTTCGAGTACCTTTTTGGTGCACACAGGTGCTACCACAAACTAAAGACCTCCTCGAGGCATTGGTCATTCACATGCTAATGGTATCTGTCCCAGGAAGGGTGTGGGTCAAGCCATTAAAAACATGGAAAACAAGCCAGAGGAATATTGTGAGCAGCAGTGCATTTGTTCAGATGGTCAAAGCCAGTGAACAGGAGATGAACAGCTCCCTGTTTGCAGAAAGTGTGTAGGGCACTCCAAGTCTGCAGCGAACATAAAATCTGTTTTATGCCTAAGTTGGTAATAAAAAGAGCATCAAGACTGGAAGTCCATGTTGGAAGGGAAAGAAACTGCATTACCGAGGGATTATTTAAGTTTGTTGAGTAGAAAGAGGCAGTGAACCAGAACCTTTCTATGTCCCATATATAATACCCTTTGACACCTGAGGATGTAACTGTGAAGCGAAAATGGGAACCATTCTGACCTCACAGCTGCTGATGGATTGATCTGCACAGGAAATCCAGCACTTTTTAGCACTGGAAGAAGCCAAGTGTTCAGTGAGACCAGTGCAGCCTGTGCTGTAGCAGTGACAGCTGCAGAAGCACAGAGAGAGCTGTTGTGATTCAATACTTAGGCTTGTCCTCTCTGGTTTTTACAGGAGTCATGGCCATGCTGCAGGATTCATGGAGCATATTACCAGAAAGAACTCTACGTAGAATGTGGTCTACTGGAGATGGTTACTTTTCTTCCTTCCTGGCCTGACCATTTCCTGCTGCCCTCCTCTTGTATTCTGAAAAGGAAAAATATGAAAAATAATGAATTTTCCCTTTAAATTGAGATAACAAAACAAATGATACTCAAGCCTTCAGCTTAATGGCAAGGAATCAAGGAGAAAAAGTGATTACAGATGACTCTCAGTCCATTTTGCTGATAACTTTTTCTCACACCAAGGGCTGTAATTCCATAAAATCACAGAATCTCAGAGGAGCTCACAGGGGAGGAGGAGCTGTATTGCTGGATTGTGGGTGGACTGTCTAACCCATCCCAAGGGGACAAAGCAGGGGTCTCCCATGCACATTTCCAAGGCACTGCATGACTGTAGGATGAAAACTGTGAAAGTGTAGAGGAAAGTGAAGAAGTACCAGGGGAGCAATAAACAGGGTACTTATTTCCTCCTTAATCACAGCCCAGTCCAGGAGGTCTGCAGGGAGAACTAATGGAAACATTTCCCTCATCTAGCCGGACTGAGAAGCTGATGGTTATGAGGGAGTGTTCTTAGTGCATTTGAGCTATGAGAGGCGACCAAAAGAGCTGGAGCCATGGTTGACCCTATGCAGCCATGGGATTGAATAACCTGGGCTTTTGCTGTTGCCAGGGACAATCTTGAAATTTCCTGAATAAATCCTTCAGCAATTCCCAGGTGGACTAAACAAGGTGCTCCTTCTCAAATTGCTTTCTGCCTGAGGAGAAAGTCAGTCTGTGTTTTATTTCACTTGCTGCAGTGCTTGACCATCTCCAGATTATGGGGCACGTGAGCAAAGAGCCGCAGCTCTTCTGCAGCCAAAGACTACAACAGCATCCCAAGGGATGCCTTGATCCCTTATTGATATGACCTGCACAAAGCCTTGAATGGGTGTCCTCAAAATGTTTGTTTGGGTCTCCAGGTGCCCTTCTGTCAGAAGGAAGGCTCCAGGATGTATGGCTAAAGATGAGGGATGATTTCTGTCATGATGGAAAGCTGAGTGCAGATGAGAGCTCTCCAGGAAGGTGAGTGCAAGCACTGTTCACAACTAGGAAGTGGAAGTGGAACAACGTATTGTTAATTATGTACCTTAGCACAGTGGGGTTTAATGCTAGCTGCATTCCCAGGCCATAAGGTCTTACCTTGCTTTCAGCAAGGATTCAGTAATCTTTCCTCCTCTTTCCTCTCCTAGGAACTCGTTTGCCTTAGTAATGTTAGGAAAAGCAGTGCTTTTTATAACTCCAGGGGTTTATCCAGAGTATGAAATAGATAAGTGTGTACTGTCCTTCAGGTGGCTGTCCCTCAGCAGGGTATGAGGGGTTATCTGCTGTCTCCTTTACTAAGTGGATGGGATGATTGGAGTCCCTGCATGACCAGGTGGTTTGTGAGCAAGTGCTCATCGAGAGGGCAGCTGTGCCCATAGCTGGAACCAGCACTGTGAACTCCACTCCAAAAATTAAGCTTCTCGTGCTGGGCAAAGCTAACACATCTGTTAAGAGAAAGCAAATCAACTTTAATAAATGGTATCATAATTCAAAGTATTTTTTTAATATAAGGTTAAATTAAAATAGTACACTTCTTAGGGACAAATCAACATCAATCGGGCTAATCAAACTGTCATCTAAAATAATCCAACACAAGTAGAAAATCCTGTTTAGCTCAGTGATGACGCCACTTTCAGAGTATAAAGAGAATCCTTCATCTTTGAAGTCAATGACAGTGGTTTCTCTAACTCCCCCTCCCTTTCCTAGCACACTTCCCCTTGGTTTCAGAGGATTGCTGTCTGGGACACCTGTCTCCCACAGTCCTCATGCCACCACTACCTGAGTGAAGCCTCAGCAGAAGTGATGCTTCACCAACACACACCATTCAGGTGCCGAATTGTCATCAGGGGTTGCTTGAGCATTACTGACAGTAGAAATTCCCCTTTACATTTTAGACAAAACTCGATGCTGGCACTGTATTGATAATGGGAAAAGGGCAGGTGGATGAGCCTGCCAAGATCAGGGTCAAGGCCAGATCTGCAAGGAGATCTGTGCTGGGTGGCTGTTGTGGGACCATGAATGACAATGACAGTGACAACACAGCAGTGGCCCTGTCACTCAGAGCTAATGTCATAATTCAAGCAACAGTAATTAAAACAAAGCAGCAGGGTATTATTTGCATAATGACCCCCCCTCCCTTTTAAATGAGCGTCTGTCCTCAGACCCCTGAGCTAACTCAGCCCACTGGTCCCACTGACAAAGCTGTAGCAGAACCATGCCTCTCTGAGAGGCAGCCCCAGGTGAAAACAGGATGGGAGGAGATAGGCATGGAAATTAAGAATTAACAGCTAGTTCATTCATCAGGTACATACAGGCTTTACCGTCTCCTCACCAGCACGTAACACACTCACAGTCCCACCACTGCACTCACTGTGCCATTTTAGATCCTTGGTTTCTTTTGAATGCAAATAACTTTTAGCTCTCTATTTATTTCCCTCCTTTCATCATTTTATTTCTAAAATTAAGCATTGACATTTCCTCTGTTTGTGCTCCTGAGATGTAGTTACACCTTTGTACAGCTATGATTGACCTGCTATGACTTCTGAAGCTATTTTCTTCCTGCCGAGGAATGTCCAAACTCCAGAAGTGTTTTTGATTCATTTCTTTTGCTCCATCACCTCCATTCCCCTGATGTCAAGGAGAAGTTCATACACAGGAAGCTTCTTCAGTAACTCTTCAATGACGAGTTGCTTTTCTCCAGCTCTGGAGAGACATGACAATGATGTCCCTCATATGTTATGTGATCTGTCATCTGGAGAGACTATCCCTCACACAGAGGGGAGTTAACATGAGCTGAGGGATTCCAGCACATCTCAAAAGTTTTATCATGTCAACCTTCAAAAAAGATCAGATGCAAAAAATATCACAGTGTCTTTCCAGCGCCAGAGGCACTGGAGATGTAAATTTAAGGATGCAGGCAATGTAATTATCTGAGATATGGCTTCCCAGGGGCACCATGTCTCCTGTCCACAGTCTGGACACCAGAAGTTCATCCAAAGGGTCAGCTACTAGGGTGAGCAGAAAAAATCTAAATAACATGGAACATAACAGAGAACAAAGAGCAAAAGTTCTGCAGGGGCTCTGGAGAGTGGGAACATGGACCCGAAAACATTCCTCCCTGTTCCTCTTGTTTCCACCAGTTTCTGTACATCCCAGTTCCCAGTTAGCAGAGGCCTGTCCCAGTGCCACCACACAGCACTTCTCCCAGGTGTGAGGCAGTGTGGCACAGAGGTACATCGGTTGCTCTGGAGTAGCAGGAGTGCAATCAAATCAGATGCCTTGGGAGTTTATCTGACTTTACACAGAGAATTGTTTCAAAAGCACCTTCATGTGCGCTCTGCACGGAGCTCACTGGCCCCATGGTTTACTTGCTGTGGCTCTGTTGCTGTCCCAAAGCTGCCAAAGTGCTTCTGGAACACAGCTGGCAACATCAGCGATGACTAAGCTTGCAGAGTAGGGCATCCAAGCCATAACCAGCCTGAACGTGAAATGGCACTGCAAGAGCCAGCTCCCATGTCTCCATCTGCAAAGCAGCACACTCACAGCCTGGACAAACAACTTGTGAGAAGCTTGGATTTTATTATGCATTCAAGTAAGTATGTCTCCATGACACCTGCTGTCCCACTTGGGTGACAGGCTTGGTCACCATCAGGGTGGCACTGTCAGGAACAGACAGGGTTGCTGCAGGCTGCTCCATTCGGGCATCGGTCCTGTGAGCTCAGGGGAGGAACAGTTCCTCAGGGAAATATGGGAAATCATCACTCAAAGGTGCAGCATGACCTCTGGAGCCACATGATCAAGCGAGACAAAAATCTTTCTTGTATGGCAGACTTTCTTCTTCACGCAGCTTCCAAGAAGTCTGAGGTGTGATTCTTTTCCAGCTGTGCTGGTGGGAGATGCCTGTGGGTGTATTTTGAACTGGAGGGTTTAGATGCATCAGTGCAAAGTCCCTGCTGTAAACAAAGCTGACATCTGTATCTGCCTTTCATTCCTGCAGCAGCCCTTTCCACTCTCTCTCTTTTCCTCTCTAATAAAGACATCCTGGCAAGCTTCCTGTTTTTCAAGATGGCTCTTAGCTGCCAGTTGCCCTGGCTTTGGCTTCATGCAGGCCTCTTTCCCTGCTGCTATTAATTCCCCTGTAAATCGGATCATGATGAAAGGGAAATGGCAGTGTAATTTAATTGTCCTCTGAGCACAGTGCACCGGAGAGGGATGCTGGTGAGGATGCATTCTACTCATAAGATACCTTTTTTATCTTATATTTTACTTTACAGGGGAAGGGGGACACTCAGCACTTGCTTCCTCTTGACATGTTCCTTCTTGTAATGCCTAGGAGTGAATTGTGGAAGTTTGCTGTGCTGCGGCTTCCCCTCATTGGGAGAACAAGAAAACTGAGATGTCCCCACTCTGTACTGGATGCAGGGGTGGGGGATGGGAATTAATTAGGAGTTGTTGGACAGAGCTCTAAAATACAATGTGCTCCCTCATTGTGGCTGTCAGGCAGCTCCATAACTTGGCAGAGCACCATTGGATCCCATCCTGTCTCCAGCGAGTGGGAGTTGGGGGGTGGAAAAGGGGTGGGTAGCAGAGAGATGGGTGTTGGATGGGGGCAGAGAGACAGGTCCTTTAACACAGAGAGCAGGGACAGCAGCAGGAGTCCTGCAGCTGATGTGGGTTGTGAAATGGCTCTGGAACTTAATTTAAAAGCAGCAAAGGCTCGGGCACACAAACAAACTGTGCTGGGTAGGAAGGCACAGCAAATGAACTGAGCCCCAATGTCTCTGAGCTCTTTCCCCCAGGCAAGCGCATAGTAACATGGAGTATGGTACAGTTTTTCCATCAGGGCTTGCTGGGATGCCTGCTTTCCTAGGCAGGATGGTAGCAGGGAGGTGAACAGCTCTTCTGCTCTGGCTGGGGCACAGTGACATACTTGCTATTTCATCTTCACCTTTTCCTTGGGGACAGTGTTGGCTCTTTTCTTCCTCTTAACTTCTTAGCATTCCACTAAAACTTTCACCAGTTTCTAATCCTTTAGACAGCAGTCTCTAGCAATTAGGAAACTGCATGAAAGTGATGTTTTACTGGGTATCTGCTAGCTGATATAGTGGGAAAGCTCAAGAAAGGTGTTGAGCTGGAGTCAAGGGACAGTGAGGCTTTGCTCTGAGGTGAATTTATTCCCAGAACTGATAACTCTGACAAGTGAACTCATGTATGATGGAGAGATCAGCAGCAGGTGTCTCCAGCTTGGAGGTGGAGGACCATGTACATCTTTCCTTGCCCAGATGGTGGGAACAAGATGAGGGAGGAGAGTGGAGCAACCTTGAGACTCTTCACAGGAGCTGAGACTCTTAATTGCTGCCATCACCACATTTGTCACCAAAAGGGGTCTGCTGTTAATAATAGGTAACCTGAAACAGTCACCTGTACAATGTGCAGCACTAGTGGAACCTCTCAGCCCTTCAGCTGCTGCTGGACACCAGAGACCATCAGCTGCATCATGTGGTAGCTGCACTTACATTTTCATGGTTTGGGTTCGTCTACCTCTCTGCCCTGAAATTCCCAAGCTGGTCTTCAGTTCCTCTCCCCATCAAGACTAAAAGTTCTTGCTGATAAAATATTCCTTTTTCCACACTTTAAAATGTCTGGTGTAGAAAACCTACATGCTTCTGACTTGCCCTCCAGGTGTCTTGAGATTTAATTAATCCCAAATTACATTTTAATATCTTCTGAGACAGAGGCAGAACACAAATCCACTTCCATAGGAGAAGGCATGCAGATAATGACTTCTGTGTCTCTTAGTATGGGGAGAATGTCTGTCAGATGGAGAGTCACTTCCTTACATATTTCTGATTAATTACTGTTTTCATTTAAATTCTATAAAATAATTATGTAAGCTGGTATGCTCTTGAGAATGTTGGCCCCAGAATTATTGCTGGATCAGATACTTATTGCTGAACAGTGTTCAGCCTTCTGCAGGCTGCCTGTCTCTGCAGCTGAAAGAGGTCAGGTTTAGATTAGATACTAGGAAGAGATTCTTCACTGTCAGGGTGGTGAGGCACTGGCACTGGTTGTCTAGAGAAGCTGTGGATGCCCCATCTCTGGAACAGTTCAAGACCAGGTTGGATGGGGCTTGGAGCAGCCTGGTCTAGTGGAAGGTGTTCCTGACCATGGCAGGGGACATTGGAACAAGATGACCCAAACCATTTTGTTAACATCAGGTGAGATGGACTGGTAAAGATCTCTCATGTGAATACTGGTCCTTACCTGCCTGGATTTGGCTGTTCTTCTGACACAAAGTAGTAGGAAATGCTTTGCTGGACACAGCCATTCTGAAATCCAGAATCAGATAAGGAGCAAGGATGTACCAGGCTCATTGACTGACTTCATCTGCACTGAGACTGAGCCCTGGTTCCCTGTGGCTTCTCAATAACTGTGTGCTCATGGCCACCGCTTCCCTGGCTCCTCACCAGACCATCTCGAGTAACTTTTTCTCATTTGGAGTTGGATGTTCACCTGCCAGGAAGCTCTAACTGGTTAAACCCAAACCTGTGGCTGAATCAGATTCCAGGTTCAAACATAGTCACCACCAAGGACACAGCTGCTGAACAGGCAGAGTAAGAAAGAGATGCAAACCAGAATGGTAGGCAAATGCACTCAGACTTTGACACCTGGGATGTTTATAGCCCAGACTATTTATAGTGAGATGTCAAACATAATTTGAAGATTAACAAGTAGTCTTGAAATGAAACAAGCAGGAGAAAAAACAGCAGCAAAACCAGGTGTGAGATGCCTCTGAGCCTGTTCAACCTGAAGAATGGTTTAGAAAGGATGACACAAGTCTGACAAACCCCTTTAGTTCCCATGTCATAAGGAACTGCAACATCAAACTAAAAATACAATCTGATTTCTGGTGCTGTAAGATTAAATCCATTGGTCTGCCCCATCTGGCCTTCAGGATGTCCCAGTCTGCCACAGCTTCTGTTTTTCTTATAAGTAAACTGTGTAGAGAACGTGCCACACAGAAGTCCCTACTGGGAAATCCTAGATATTGGCAGCAAGCACCACAACCTTGAAAGCTTAATGTAACTCTTTCTCTATATCCTGCACAAAGAGGTTATCTTTGAGTAGGCCACATTGAAAATACCATATCTCATATTGTTTGAGCTCACAGCACTCTTCTCTAGTGCTGTGTGAATGACAATTCCCCGGAAAAACACTCTCAAGGTGACTGTGTAATACATGTGCCTGTGTTTACATGAATACATGTTTATTTAGAGAGACTGTTGAAGTACTTGTACTAGAAGGAAGTATGTGACTTCTCTCTAAGATGTTCTTCTCTGCACAAGAGGAGAGGTGTGGAATACAGTGACCTTAGGTAAGGCTGTCTTATCTCACGTATTTATCTACAATTAACTCAAGGCTTACCTGATTTTAGGCCTTGTACAAAGCTATTGGGCCCAGTGTTCCAGCTTCATGCCTGTGACTTGAGAGTGCTGGAATCTGTGTGTCATCTTGAGTCTAAGTGATTTTACTGGGATTTGGTGATAAAGTGCATGGGGTTTCTAGTACTTGCTGGCCAAAGGGGTTCACCTATTCTGCATAGCAATACGCAGATTTTAGTTTCTTGTCCTCACTACTTGACAAATAGGCAGCCTCAGAAGGTGGTCAGAGCATCTCTGTGCCGCTCTTGGCCTGCAAAGTCTGGAGTTGGAGTAGGGAGCAGAAGTGAGCCTGTGATCTTGCTCTTGGCAGTATAGCACAGATTCACAGCCCAGGTACCAGAGCAGCAGCAGGAAACAAGTGCGTCCAATTTCTGTACAGGAGGTGATTTCCGTGCTCATCAGATAGTGGAAACTGGAATAAACAGAATTAATGATCTCTTGGGACCCACTGCAGACAGTGTGAGTGAAAGTTCTTCGGCAGAGAACTGCACTTTCCCATTCTAGGTTCCCTGAAATGCCCTCACCAGATATACAAAGAAGGAAAATCCTGCTGTTATCCCACACTTTCTCCAACCGTCTTCCACATCAAGTGCTCACAAATGAATGAAGGATGAGATTGGAAGCAAAGGTGGGAAGAAAAATTCAGCACTTCCACTGGAGAGAGGATGGTCCAGAAGAATCACTGCTGAGCCTGGTGCTGCTCCTGAAGACTGATCAATATTCGGAGTAGTAAAGGGGCACAGAAATCTGGCAATTACTTAGAGAGGAGCAAGGTGCACAGCAGGACCCTATAATAGCTTGATACGCCCAAATCTTGGAATATGTGCTGCTGTGCTCCAAGTTACAGCATCCTTGAAGGTATATTTTAGCACTATAGGGTGACAAATTCCTCAAGAGTACTGTCACTTCAGTGTCCTGTTTCCCTGATTGTCCATTTTTAGTCTCCAAACTTAGAGCAGTCTGCTGAGGTCACTCCTCTTCCTTGCTGAGGAGCAGTGATGGATTTGGGAGGACTCGGACCTAGCAGTCCAGCAGCATTGCTCAGTCCTAGAATTAGACAGGGGGGAGATAGGGAGCAGTCCCTCTAGGAGAAAAGACTAAATACATTAAGGCTCTGTCCTTTCCAGTCTTTCCTTCCTAGGAGCTGGACAGATCCTTTGAGAGGTAGCTTTGAGTGCTGGAGTGCCTCGGGGACTATGGATCATGACTTACAACACGGTCTGCTATTCTCTGCTGATTACAGAGCCTTTGTAATTCTCACACCAACATGACCCTCTCCTCAAGATCCCACATGTGTATCTCTTCCTACAAATTCCAGCCCTGATTCTGAAAGGACCCACTGCTGGCAGCTACTTATTAAAGATCCAGTCTTCACAGTAGAAAAGGAACTGGAAAGGACATTAAAATTTTAATTAATACTACTGATGTTTTATAGAAGAAAAGCAGTAAGAAACACCTTTGGTGTGAGACTGATATGAAACTATTTCTAAAATTACTTTTCTTCCTTAGAAAGCAAAAAATAATTAACTGTGACGTGCTGGCAATATAATACCAGCTCTGAGTGGTGGTGCAAACATTTAGTACTTTAGTTGCCCAGTTCTGAGAGATCCCAGGGGGCAGAGTTTATAACAAGTATATTATCTCATCATCAAAGAGGTTTTTTTTTTTCATTTTAGAGGAAAATAAAAGATATTCAATAAATTCAATAAATGATGTTCACCAAATCCCAAACTAATTGAAGTCAGGAAGGTGCTCCAGAGGTTATCCAGCCAAAGGCCCCACTAGGCCCCAATTAAAGCAAGTTATTTACGACTTTGTCCAGCAGAGTCATTAATAGCTCCCAGAAGAGAGATTTCCTAATTTTTCTGGATTCTATTGCAATCTTTGATGACCCTTATAAGGATAAAGGAGCTTTTCCCATACCACATCCAAATTGCTCGCATCCTACCTCACACCTGCTGCCTCTGCTACGGTGCATCTCCAAGAAAAATCTGGCTCCATCTTCTCTGGACCTTCCCATTGCAGACAACATTAAGATCTCTGTCACTGTTGAGATGGGTGGAACATACAAATAGACATGCTACATTTCAGAAGGCTAAAATCCTGTTATTACAACTGACTGTCTTTTATGCACTCTATAAAGTTTATACTTTGTTCATTAGTTACAATAGATCAACACAATGTTCATTGGTGTAAAAACCATCTCCACCTCTGTTTTCCACTAAACTTTTCTAAAAATACTTCTCCCAGCTCCAGGTTTTCTTCTGCTTATCTCCTTCTTCTCTCCTTGATCTCCAGGCCAACGGCTTGGATAGAATACCTTTCAGAAATAACCCTTATTCATTAACCCTCTCTGGCCCACAGACCAGCCATAAGCTTCTCTGCAGATCACCCCATTCCTTCTTTTACATCTGAATAAACCCAGTTCACCCTGCTTCTCCCTGTATGTCACACGCTGCCCTTCCCTAACCATTTTGGAGACCTGCTGCTGAACTCTGTGTTAACGTGTTTCCTCACTGGGGAACCCCCAAAATGAAGAGGATACTCCAGGTACATTGTTAGGTTGGGTGAAACAAACGGATTCTGCAATTGGGAGTCCCAAATTTAATGTTAGCAATAAGCCCCTGGCCTCAGGATAAGAAGTTTCCTTCACTTCTGCTGGCAATACATGCCCATAACCAGACTGGGGATTTTGCAGTGTGGCAGGAATGCTTTAAGAAAAAAACAAAAATTGTTTCAGCAGATAAATAAAAATAAAAATAGGTGTAGGTGTCATATCAGCCATGAGTCCAAACTGTCACAGGTCCAAGCTCTAAATATCCTTTGAAATGCACACCCCAGCAAAGGAGGCAGCTGGACACACAATTTGGATGCATCCTGATGCAAGCAGTCCTGCCAGTGTGGAAGCACAGCCCACTCCCATTCTGCAGGGTGACCAAGGCAGCAGCAGCTCCTGGGGTGAGAGGAGAAGCAGGTCTGGGATCCTGTAGCTGCACACTCAGTGCAGGAGGGGTTGTCAAGGTGGAGCTGCTGTGGAACTCACATCAAATAAGACCTGCAGGACTACATGTGCACAACCGCTGGTACTCCACCCGTCTTGCAGGTGGAAGAGAAAGACATGGGGATGGATGCAACCAGGCCACTGGGGGCCATTGGGGATCCTTTTTCTCCAGGCTTGTCTTTTTCTCAGCAATGATGAGAGTTCAGCAGATCCCTTCTCTGGCACCGACTGTGGGTGACAGGAAGGGGGTAATGGAGTGAACGCAGAGAGTTTTAAGGAGCATTAGCTGAGCAGGTTGACTTGGAGGCAGAAAGAAGTGCCAAAGGAAAATGAGGGATAGTGGAGTGCTCCCTCTGCCGCCATGCTGCCGTGCTGCTGCTGCTGGCTGGCAGCAGGGTTGTCTTTGTGTGGCTTGAAACAGCTTGTAAAATATTGTTAAATGGCTTGAAATTCTCAGGGTGATTTGGATCAAAGTGCAGAGTTATAGTACTTTTATTGTTTGAATATGAATATGAGTTGATGGAGTTTTTCCCCTCTTTTAATCAGGCTGTGACTCCCCATGTATTTCTGTGATAAATCATTCAGTTTAATTATTGTGTCATTTAGAAAGAATCAAAGGGTTGGCAGCAAGAGAAGATTTTGCTATATTATGCATGTATGTATACATATTCCATTTTACTCTAATGGATTGTTCCAGTTATGTGAAAGGCCCAGGACATTGAGAGACAGATACCAACATACAGAATAGGTTTTTACAGCAAAACCTGTTGTTAAAGCCAAGTTGCCATGTCCAGAAGACTGAATTATCAAGAGGAATTTCCATCCCATTGCTCATGATGTGTGCATGGAGGATGCTTCTCTTCATAGCCATCTCTCATCCTCCAGTATACACTTATTCAGAGTTATAGCTCTGCCATTTTACAATGTCAGAAATCCTCCTAGGAAGCTATTTGCAATGCATATGAGCGGTTTTTAATTTAACATTTGTTTTCAGGAGCAAATAGACAATTGCCTTGAAAGAGGAGAACTAATGAACCCCACAAAACTCGCATTGGCCTCACATAACTCACCAATGTTGAAAGACACCCTGCATGGTGCTGACAATATTGTTAAGATATCACCTGTTATTTATGCCATTGCAGCCAAATGTGACATTTATGGCTATGAAAGAGCAGCAGGCTTAATGAACAAGTGGAGAGGCTGAGTCCCCTGTGCCTGTCGCTGCCCTTGCGCTGCACTGCAGGCTGCAGCCTAGCCCAGGGACACCCAGCATCTTCCGCACATCTCATAAAGTTCATGGCTAATTGAAAAGTGCTTACTCCTCTTTCACTCCAGCACTTAGTGCTGCCTCTGTGGTTTTTTGGAGGGAGGAGCAACCAACAACCCCTTTGCTAATGAAGAGTTGAAGTTTGAACATAAAGAGGCAATTCACGGTAGATCATGTATGGAAAATGCCTCTGCCTGCTCGGAGCTGTTGTGTTTTATCAGTGCACAGGGTATTTTTTCGGGCACTCCTGAAGCTAAGCTGCCAGCAGGGTATAAATGGAAAGAGATTTAATTACAGCCTGTCTAGTCTTCACCGGGATGCCTAGGTTTCCTCGCCCTGCAAGCCACATATCAACCCCCAGACAGTCCTGTGCTGCTCTGCACAGAACTGCTGACATCCCTGGCTGCTGTCCCTGGGCGCTGTCCCTGGGCAAGAAATGACCCATCTGCGTACCCTGCGTCACCTCCCAGCCCTCCACTGGCACTTCCAGGCTTGGAAATAGCTGTTGGGTTCCCAGTTCCTCAGGATTGCCAGACCTGGTGGCCCACCCTGGTCGCTGGGGTTTGGCTGAACACCAAAGTCCCAACAAAGGAGCTGGATCCTACAGGTTTGGAGCTAGCACTACGGAAACAATCTTGTACTTGCAGGGAATAATGGATATATTTTCTTTCAGGATGGGTAAAAATAAGTCCCTCAGAGAGCTGGTTCCCTCTGTGGAAGCACCTGACAAATTCCTCTGGGTGCAGACAGACCACTTCTGAGCCTGCAGGAGTCTATTTTTTTCTTTCCAAGGACAATTTCTAGAGGTCAGCTACAGTCAAATAATTGTTGCAAGGAAAAGATTTAGCATAGAAATAAGAGCATTGTGCTTGAAAAAACCTATTAGATTCCTCCCAAACCCACAATCTGTCATTCTGTGAGAGGCTTTCTGGTCTCAAATCCACCTTAGTAAAGACAAGAAGTGAAAGTGTCAAGCAATGACAACACTGAACAGTGACAACAACAATGATTATTATAAACCTTATTACATGCAACAAATGAGAATAACAGAAAGTCTGGTGGCTGTGCAAACAAGTTACCAACTAGAAAAGAGACAGCTGATGGAAGAAGATAAAACATTAATGAAAAAATCCTGGGTTTAGAGATTAAGGGCAAGAAGGCATTATTTAAGTGTATTAAGACCTAACAAAATCCTTACAATTATACAGGAAGATAGGATTCATGGGGACCTTTTCGACTATCAAATCCTCATCCTATCTGTATTGCCATATCAAACAATCTTTTCCATGGAAATAGTAGTATTAAAGTACGTTTTGTCCCCAGATCCCAAGGGATGGAGGAGAGTGTGGAAAGCATTTTAGAACCTGGTATTTTGGTTGGTTATAACCTCCTTGTGATTTCATACTTAAACTTTTTTGTTGGCATTTCACACCCATTCTCTCTCTGTCAAAAAGTCCACTCATCAAGTTCAGTAATGTCTCTTCCCTTTGTTAGCTCCTGTAGCTCCAATGTTAAAGGTGGCAGAATTGCTAATTGTGATAACACAAAAAGAAGAAATATTCACTGAATATTTGTGTTGTGTATTTGGAAAGATGTGCTTATTTCACAGGAAGGAAGAAATACTTTCTATCTCATGAGTGGTAATGGAGGTTGTAAGCAGCCATCACAGCAACACACAGAAGTAGTACCAGAAAACTGTGACCAAGAATATTAAGTGTCTGAGGAGCTTCCTGAAGCACTGACAGTATTTGTAGAACATATTCAAAGACAGGGGAAACCACAAAAGGCCAGAAGAGTGACTGTTGGTTAAAGAGCATGACCCAGGGTTGTCCCCAGAGATGGGGGCATTACATACTGGGCACTGCTCCCCTGCATGTGCAGAAGATTTGTTTGCAAACCTGTCTGGTTCCCCTGTAGGCAGACTGGGCACCTTGCAGCTGGTACTGCATGCCTGGTGTCATGCTGATAATGTGCCAGCCAGCAGCGTGGCAGCCCCTTCAAACAGTGAGTCCATACCTGGATTTCCAATGTATTTCCAATCAGTCTGTCACTAGCAAAATTATTGCTAAGCACATATGGGAGGTGAATAAAGCATTAATGAATGGAAGCATACTCAATGCCAGAAAATGCTGAAGCCTATTTTCTTAAAAGCAATCAATGAAACCTCTTATAAAAATTAGATTTTTTTAAAAATTTATCTGATTAAAGTTATCTTTATAGATTGCTGGAAATAAAAGATGACTATTTGACAGTTGCATGTGTCCTTCTCATTAAAAAAAGACAATTAAAAAATCAGTGTAGCCAGTACTGCATTGGTGAAATTAAAGACAGGCTCATAGATGTCCAAGTAATTGTCAAAAAGAAAGAGCTCAGTCAGTATTTTTCATTACAACTTCAGGTTTGGTCCAGAGAAGATCAAGAACTGACTTTGGTTGTGATCTATGAATACTCACAAGGGCAACACTTTCTGGCAGTAGATAGATCTGTCATCTAGCTAAGCTAGATTTGTAAAATATGCAGCTAAGAACAATCATACACAAGTTCCAGATAGAAAGAAGAAAAGATTTGAACAGAGAACAGTTGATTATGCAAGTAATGGATTTATACCTATTTGAAACCAACACAGACAAACTGTGTGCAGGCAGCGCTGGTGAATGTTGGTGGCCACCAAGTCTGATTCAGGGCAACTCCCTGTCCTTGCCATTTCGGATGCAGTGTTTCAGACTGCCTGTCACTCCATCAAGCTTGGTCTCTCTCTCTTCTTGGGGATGTGCAGGGCAGCCACCAAACCCAGAGCTGAGATAACAACACACATCCATGACACCTCTTGCAAGAGCAATCATCTGATTGTTGCTTGCGTGCACTTTTTCCAAACATCTGCCTGGGCTGTTTTCAGGCAGCCGTTTGCAAACACTGCAGGCAAACATTTGAATTTCATTATCCCCTGTTGCACAGGCATCAGTCAGTGTCCTGGGGTACAATGCAAAAAGGTGTACTCTATCACCATCTGTTGAAATGTGGGAGGGATGGTGATCCTTATCTCTGTGGGAGATATCCTCTGCTGATGTGCCATCTGATAAAATCAGGGGGATGATCATCGTTATCTTTTCACAACCCATCCTTCCTCCAGAAGATATCTTCTGTTAATGGGCCATTAAGTCCTATTGTGTGACTGATAAGATCATCATTGGGAGATACTCCAGCCAGGGGCAGGAGCCAAGTCTTTCCTACCTAGATAAAAAATTGGGGTTTGGGACGTGAAGGCAGCCCTTTCCACTGGATCCCAGAGGAAAGTCGGACCTTTTCCACATCATCGCTGGATCTTCGGAGGAAGACTGCACCTTCTACAGGAGCACTGCTTCAACAGAACCACATCTGTCATCCAGGAGGACTGCAGCCACCATTTATAGGGACTGCTACCAACACCCTGACTGACAGGGTGTCAGGTTGTATTCTGACTTTGTAGGTGTTTTTTTTTTTCTTTTATATTATTGCATGTATTTTATTTTTTCTCTTTTCTCCTATTAAATTGTGTTACTGACTTGGAGTCTTGCACTGGTTTTACTTTCAAACCAACACATTTATTGGCACCCAACGTGGGGCCTGAAGGGTACTGAGAAAAGTCAGTATTACAATTTTGTATTCACCATGATTCTCAACATGCTTACATGAGTTTTATATCTTGCTCTCTGTATTTTTCTGCACATGGGGAACTATCTGCCAGCTGTAATGCTCCTGTGTAGACCAGGATATGGTATAAAAATTGCTTTATTGGCCTATTATGTCTGCTGCATGATAACCTCTGAGGCAATGAACATAATCCGGAATATATACTCGACTTTGTTTGCTTGTCCTAGTCTAGGTTGCTACATCCAGCGTTTTAACAATCACACCCAGCCCTTGGGGGGAAGGGTAAAGAATGATTTTTTCCAATCTTCCCGGCCTGATACAGTAGTTTTTGGAAATGTTGAGTTCCCACTGGATGCTAAGGACAGCATAATATTGTTGTTAGTTTTGCTTTGTCTCCTCTGCACAGCCTTTACAGCCTACAACATGCTTAGAAACAGAACACTACATGGTGTACTGCAGCGTATTCTTGAGGAAGAGGGAAAAAGAAACAAATCAACTTTGTCCACGTCTGCACAGAATGTCACAAAGAGGAGAAGAACCAAACACAAAGCAACAGTGTCCGTGTCTATGCAGACTGCCACAGAGGAGGAAAAAGCCAAAAGCAAAGCAACAGTGTCTGTGTGTATGCAGACTGACACAGAGGAGAAAAAAGCCAGAAGCGCCATCAGCATCTTCACACAAACCATCACTGAGCCAGAACAGCCTAGACCAGTAGCAGTTGCCCCCGTTCAGAAGAAGAAATCAAAGAGCAAATCAGTTCGCATAGTGACTGACGAGGACGTGGCAGGACCTTCGCACCCAGCAGAAGTGACAGAGCCAGAAATCATCACTCGCTCTCTATCCCTGGGTGAGCTGCGTGACCTGTGGAGGGAATTCACCCGCCAGACAAATGAGTCCATCTTGACCTGGCTGCTCCGCATCTGGGACGCTGCAGCCAATGACACCATTCTGGATGGAAGTGAGGCCAGGCAACTGGGATCTCTGTCCCAGGATGTGGTCATTGACCAGGGGATTGGGAGAACCCAAGAAACTCTCAGCCTCTGGCGGCGACTGCTGACAAGTGTGAAGGACAGATACCTTTGTAAAGAAGATCTCCAGGTGCACCAAGGAAAATGGAGCACAATAGAACAAGGTATCCAATGCCTGAGGGAACTGGCCGTGCTGGAGATCATTTTCTCAGAAGATGAGAGATTTCCTAAGAGCCCAGACTGTGTCCAGCGCACGTCACAAATGTGGTTGAGATTCGCACGGCTTGGACCAGAGATGTATTCCCATTACCTGGCAACGCTGCAGTGGAGGGAAGGTGAGGACATGGTAGGAGTCTTGGCCAATAAACTAAGGATTTATGAGGACACTGTCACAGCCCCATTTCGTACCCATGTCTCATCCGTGGAAACACGGCTGGTGGAGCAAGTCAGAAGCCTGATTGAAGAGGGCCATCAGAAACTAAAAAAAGAACTTAAGGAAAACAACTACCAGATCTCTCCTGAACCAACAAGAGTTTCTGCCATTAGGAGCCGGCATTCCTCCGGCAGGGAGAGAGGACACACTCCACGAGGTAACCTCTGGTTTTTCCTTCAGGAGCATGGAGAAGACATGAGGAAGTGGGATGGAAAACCCACCTCCTCCTTAGCAGCCTGGGTACGTGAGCTGAAAAGAGGGACACCTACCCCAAGAAGCTCATCTAGAGTCAATGCTGCTCCAGTCTCTCGTGTACAGAACTCCAGACAATATCAGAATGATGATTTGACTGATTCTCTTGAAGGGACCTCAAGAACCTATTTACAGGAAGAGAACGATGTGTACCAAGATCAGGAATAGAGGAGCCCTGCCTCTAGCCAGGTAGAGGAGAGGGATAATCGGATCTATTGGACTGTGTGGATCCGATGGCCTGGCACATCCGACCCACAAAAACATAAGGCTTTGGTTGACACCGGCGCCCAGTGTACTCTGATGCCATCAAGGCATGTAGGAGAAGAATCCATCTCTATCTCTGGGGTAACAGGAGGATCCCAGCAGCTGACTGTAGTGGAGGCCGAAGTGAGTTTAACTGGGAACAGGTGGCAAAAACAACCCATCGTGACTGGCCCAGAGGCCCCATGCATCCTTGGCATAGATTATCTTAGAAACGGATATTTCAAAGACCCAAAAGGATATCGCTGGGCTTTCGGGATAGCTGCTGTAGAGACAGACGACATTAGAAAACTGAGCACCTTGCCTGGTCTTGCAGATGACCCCTCTGCTGTGGGACTACTGAGAGTTGAAGAGCAACAGGTACCAATTGCCAGAACAACAGTACACCGCCGGCAATACCGTCCTGACAGAGACTCGGTGATTCCCATCCATGAAATGATCCGTAAACTGGAGAGCCAAGGGGTGGTCAGCAAAACCCACTCACCCTTCAACAGCCCCATCTGGCCTGTGCGTAAATCTGAAGGAGAATGGAGATTGACCGTAGACTATCGTGCATTGAATGAAGTGACTCCACCGCTGAGCGCTGCTGTGCCGGACATGCTGGAACTGCAGTACGAGCTGGAGTCCAAGGCAGCAAAGTGGTACGCCACTATCGATATCGCCAATGCATTTTTCTCCATTCCTCTGGCAGCAGAATGCAGGCCTCAGTTCGCTTTCACCTGGAGGGGCGTGCAGTACACCTGGAAAACCGACTGCCCCAGGGGTGGAAGCACAGTCCCACCATCTGTCATGGACTGATCCAGGCTGCACTGGAAAAGGGTGAAGCCCTGAACATCTACAGTATATCAATGACATCATTGTATGGGGGACCACAGCAGGGGAAGTCTTCGAGAAAGGAGAGAAGATTATCCAGATTCTGCTGAAATCTGGTTTTGCCATTAAGCAAAGTAAGGTTAAGGGACCGGCTCAGGAAATTCAGTTTCTAGGAGTCAAGTGGCAAGATGGACGTCATCAGATCCCAACAGAGGTAATTAATAAGATCACCGCTATGTCTCCACCTACAAACAAGAAGGAAACACAAGCCCTCCTAGGTGCCATAGGCTTTTGGAGAATGCACATTCCTGAGTACAGCCAGATTGTGAGCCCTCTCTACCTGGTTACCCGCAAGAGGAACGATTTCCACTGGGGCCCTGAGCAGCAGCAAGCTTTTGCCCAGATCAAGCAGGAGATTGCTCATGCAGTAGCCCTTGGCCCAGTCAGGATGGGACCAGATGTGAAGAACGTGCTCTACTCTGCAGCCAGGAACCATGGTCTGTCCTGGAACCTTTGGGAGAAGGTACCTGGTGAGACTCGGGGTCGACCACTGGGATTCTGGAGCCAAAGCTACAAAGGATCTGAAGCCAACTACACTCCCACAGAGAAGGAGATCTTGCCTGCCTATGAAGGAGTTCAAGCTGCCTCAGAGGTGATTGGCACAGAAACACAACTCCTCCTGGCACCCTGACTACCAGTGCTGGGCTGGATGTTCAAGAGAAATGTGCCTTCCACACATCACGCCACTGACACCACATGGAGCAAGTGGATTGCCCTCATCACTCAGCGTGCCCGTATTGGGAATCCAAATCGCCCTGGGATTCTGGAAATAATTACAAACTGGCCTGAAGGTGAGACTTTTGGATTGTCTTCTGAAGAAAAAGAGGAGCAAGTGGCACTTGCCGAGGAAGCCCCACCATATAATGAGCTACTGGAGACTGAAAGACGATACGCCCTCTTCACCAATGGTTCCTGCCAAATTGTAGGCACTAACTGGAAATGGAAAGGTGCAGTATGGAGCCCCACACGACAAGTTGCACAAGCTACCAAGGGACAAGGTGATCGAGTCAGGTCACAGAGCTAAAAGCCGTCCAGTTGGCTTTGGATATTGCTGAACAAGAGAAGTGGCCAAGGCTCTATCTCTACAGTGACTCATGGATGGTAGCTAATGCTCTGTGGGGATGGCTGGATCGCTGGAAAAAGGCCAACTGGCAATGCAGAGGGAAACCCATCTGGGCCACTGAGATTTGGCAGGACATTGCTGCCTGAGTAGAGAGACTGACCATAAAGGTTCGACACGTGGATGCACACGTACCCAAAAGCCGGGCTAATGAAGAACATCACAACAACGAGCAGGTGGACTGAGCTGCCAAAGTGAAAGTATCACAGGTGGATCTAGACTGGCAGCACAAGGGAGAATCATTCCTAACTCGTTGGGCCCATGATGCCTCTGGTCATCAGGGGAGAGATGCAACATACTGATGGGCCTGTGACCGAGGGGTGGACCTTACCATGGACAGCATCTCACAGGTCATCCACGACTGCGAGACCTGTGCCGCAATCAAACAGGCCAAGCGGGTGAAGCCTCTGTGGTATGGTGGACGATGGTCGAAGTACAGGTATGGGGAAGCCTGGCAAATTGACTACAACACCCTTCCCCAAACCCGCCAGGGCAAATGCTACGTACTGACCATGGTGGAAGCAACTACAGGATGGTTAGAGACCTACCCTGTGCCTCATGCCACTGCCCGGAACATCATCTTAGGCCTAAATAAACAAGTCCTTTGGAGGCATGGTACCCCTGAGAGAATTGAATCAGACAACGGAACCCATTTCAAGAACGGCCTTATCCACACCTGGGCCAAAGAACATGGTATTGAATGGATATATCACATCCCTTACCATGCGCCAGCTGCCGGGAAAGTTGAACGGTGTAATGGACTCCTTAAGACTACCCTGAAAGCACTTGGTGGGGGAACCTTCAGAAATTGGGAAATGAACTTGGCCAAAGCCACCTGGATGGTTAACACCCGAGGGTCCATCAATCCAGCCGGTCCAGCCCACTCTGAACCCCTGCACACAGTGGATGGGGACAAGGTCCCTGTGGTGCACATGAAAGGTATTTTAGGAAAGAATGTTTGGATTAATCCCACCACAGGCAAAGGCAAACCAATCTGTGGGATTGTTTTTGCTCAAGGACCTGGTTGCACCTGGTGGGTAATACAGAAAGATGGGGAAACCCATTGTGTACCGCAAGGAGACCTAATTTTTAGTGAGAACTGTATGTAAGGTTTCATTTTGTATTATATATCTGTAAGAGGGTATTGGTTTGGGTATGATGTAGATGGTAATAGAATAAGGGGTGGATTATGTCCTGGGGTACAATGCAAAAATGTGTATTCTATCATCATCTGTTGAAATGTGGGAGGGATGGTGATCCTTATCTCTGTGGGAGATATCCTCTGCTGATGTGCCATCTGATAAAATCAGGGGGATGATCATCGTTATCTTTTCACAACCCATCCTTCCTCCAGAAGATATCTTCTGTTAATGGGCCATTAAGTCCTATTGTGTGACTGATAAGATTACATCATCCCATCGGGAGATGCTCCAGCCAGGGGCAGGAGCCAAGCCTTTCCTACCTAGATAAAAAATTGGGGTTTGGGACTGGATCCCAGAGGAAAGTCGGACCCTTTTTTTCCACATCATCGCTGGATCTTCGGAGGAAAACTGCACCTTCTACAGGAGCACTGCTTCAACTCAGCCACATCTGTCATCCAGGAGGACTGCAGCCACCATTTATACGGACTGCTACCAACACCCTGACTGACAGGGTGTCAGGTTGTATTCTGACTTTGTAGGTGTTTTTTTTTTTTTTCTTTTATATTATTGCATGTATTTTATTTTTTCTCTTTTCTCCTATTAAATTGTGTTACTGACTTGGAGTCTTGCACTGGTTTTACTTTCAAACCAACACACTCAGCTAGATATCTGAGGTCATATTGCATTACTTCTAGCACTGCAATGGATGTGAAGTTACCTTGGGAAGGGAGGATGCTGCATAACCACCTCCCTAAGCATCAGATCACAGTAAAAAACCACTATTGGGACAACCTGAAAAGCACAAGATGATGGGTCAAGGATGAATTAACTAAGACAGACTGACTGGCTGACCAGTAATGCCCATAGGAGTCCCAAATGAGAACAAATGCTTTCCTGGTAGGAAGATCATCTTTGCCCTGGCAGAGATGTCAATGCCATGTGGGACCTTGCTGTGCCTCATGGTTGCTGCTCAGTGGATAAACAGATCTCTGCTGTTAAAACAAAAAGATGAACAAAGGCTTGGA
Source organism: Sturnus vulgaris (assembly GCF_052056855.1). NCBI lineage: Eukaryota > Metazoa > Chordata > Aves > Passeriformes > Sturnidae > Sturnus > Sturnus vulgaris. The sequence continues at coordinate 29,859,222 of NC_142244.1, forward strand.
GTAGTTGTGGTAATGGTATCTCAGTCACGTTTTCACAAGCAAGAGATGAAGGTGCGTCAGAGCAGACCTGTGCAGTGAAACCGTTTGGGGTGGAGGGCTGGTTCAGACCAGCTCTGGTTTGGACCTGTGGACTGGATCACCATTAGCAGCTTTAAGGCTGCTCCACTCTGCAAGCCAAAGCAGGAGATGTGACACAACCAGGAAAGTCTCATCAAAAGCACTCAGGTAATCCAAACTAAAATGCTGAGACTGAGGCACCTCCAGGTGCTCACCGTCCAGTATGCAGGAGAATAATGGAGATGGATATTGACACATCTTTTACTCATGAAAAAGTTGCCTAGCCGGGAAAGCTTTCTTTCCCTTCAAGCCATCACAGACAGTCAGCCGACTTTGTGAGGGTGCCAGACTCTCACATCTGCTGTTTAAGTAATGGCACTTCTGTTCCTAATCACACCATGGCTTATAATGACATGGGAAGGACAATTTTACTTACTCTCTTTTTTCCCCTCCTTTAAATAGGTACCTTGAAAAAAATGTGTATATGTACTACACAGCATCTTCATGTCATTGGAAGAAAATATAAATGCCATTAATACCTTTCTTGTATAGCTGTCTCTCACTGAAAATGATGAATCTCAGCATATAGAAGTGATAGCTTAAAGCAAAATCAGTGTTGATCTTATTCTGCAAAATTTGATCCAAAGTCTGAGGAACTCTATGGAACCTTTTTTTTTATCTATGACAGGGCTCTGAGCAGACTCACTGAGCAGTTTCCCACAATATCAAGCAGACTGGCTTAGATATACCATGATTGTAGGTTCCTCTACAAATTAAGGCATTCAGAGTGAGAGAAACACAGCATGTAGGAGAGATCTACCTACCTGTCCTAAAGATCTCAGGAAAACAAACCAAAACATTTGTCAAAACACACAAGATTGAGTCTACAGAGCTCTAAGCAAACTGAGGTGATGCTCTTGCCTCTCATTGAGCTCTTTGGAGAACCAAGAAAAGTGTCAAATCCCGAGGTTTAGTGAGGCAGGAATTCCTTTTCTCTGCTTTTTTCCTCTGGTCATCACTGGCTTTGTTGTGCTTTCCCCTATTCTGGTTTTCTGAGCAGCATGGAAAGCAAATGATCAAAGAATGCATGCCCAGACATTTTCAGTTGGCTTATGACATGGTATGAATTTGCTGTAATGGTAGGAGTTTGTATTCATCATCAGAGTTTCATTTCTGCCCATCTTTCCTAGTACAAGATACAAGGAAATTACATTGCCATAGCAGATTATATTTTAGGTAGGGGGTAGTTACTGATGATCAAAGCCTGACACACTTCTCTTCACATGCATAGAAAAAACATTTTAGTTATTCAGAAGTAGCACTGAAAAATCTACATCCCAATTAAGGTGTAAACTGTGTTTGCAAGATGCAGGGAAATGGTTACAAGTCCCCTCTGTGGAGATTGCTTGAGAAATTGCAGGAATGGGCATTGTAAGAGCAAAAGGGGGAGAAAATATCACAACTATGAATGGAGTGAGATGGGATTAAGTGATACCTCTCCATCCGTGTGCATTTGTCTGTGGCTGTAGGGGTGGCAGCCCCTACAGGAGCTACCTCTCTGTAGATTTTACCCTACAGGGATAAACCCCCCCCCCTAGATTTTTGCTGCCTGTGAGCAGGGATTGCTGCTAACCACCTGTTGGCACCCCAGGAAGCATGACTATGGCCCCTTGTTGTAGCTAGCTCCCCACATGCTGTAAGGTACAAAGCAATGATCCCTTCTTGTCCAATGATCAGTCACAAGTGCCCATCTGCCCCTCCATCATTTTCTAAGATCAGCTGAAAATATCACTGGTGTTCCTTTCCTGCAGTCTTTCAACATCCTTTGTTTGTACACCCCTATTTATTATTTAAAGCAGCGCCTGTATTGTTTAACTCACTGAGCATTTCTGGGATATGCTTTGCATGACAGGCTGTGCAGCACCACTCTGTTGAACTGTGAAATGGCAACATCCTTCTCTGTTAGAACAAACACACCCATAGTTATTCTCAGGTGGTTTTGAAGTCCATAAACATACACACACATTCATAGCATGCATAGATTTGTGACTGTGCACATACTTTCATGTGTCTTTGATATGTGTAAGCAGAATGTGATAACCTGCCTGATATCCTGGAAAGCCTTTGTTCAGCTGCTGTGCTGTGCTGTTTATCCTGTATCTTTGGCTACTCCATCACCAGACTGTTTTCCAAAGAGCTTTTGTTTGTGGTGCTGTGTCTCAGATCCCAGCCATGGCTTTTCTCCCTTCCACATCCAAACCGGCCACTTTCTCCTAAGCTGCAGGTTTTTGATAACAAACATGACCAAAGGATAAAACAAACTGGCCGACCAATTCACAAACACTGTCTCTCTTCTTCAGCCCGAAAGACATTTGGTTTTCATTATATTATTTTTATATATAAAAATACCAATACTTCTAGTTTGGGGTAAGACAGTCTGTGTTTTCAACATGCCTACTAGTCTTTCTGCTGATCCATCAAAAGACACATGCCAGCTGAATTTTCAGTCTCAGAGATCACAGGCTGTTTTGTGGTTTATTTATTTTTTGGCTGTGATTTGTCAGTCTCTCTCTGACTTTTCCCCATGCCACTTTTCTTCCTCTCATTCAGTCACAGGTTTGCAGAGCCTTGGGCTATGCATGCTGTGCAGATCTGTTTTAGTTCCCTGTCAATTATTCCTCCCTGTTTACAGTAAAAGCTCATATCACATTTTATTACTGTGGCTCATGTGCCTTTCACATCATTGCTTTTGAAACATTGAATTTATTCTGAAATGCGTCTGGTTTTCTAGCTCCTCACTGTTTCCTAGTCCCAGGAGGATTTTGCTGTTGGTTTTGCATCTTTTTTGCCAGCTGCAGCTGTGTCTGTGTTCCAGGATTATTGCTCAGGTTGCTGTGAGAAACATGGAAGTGTTTTTTCCTTCTTTTCTCCGACCTTCCAAGCCCTTTACGTACTTCTGCCCCTACCTGCTCTCCCTTCTGAGCCTTAAGTGCTGTGCTCCCTTGCCAGCCATTGTGTTAGACACAAAGATGAAATGACCTGGGCATGTGAAAACATTTGACAATACTTCAATATTATCTTCTCCTGCAGGATATCACAGTTAACCCTGGGTCTCCACTTCTCTTTACATTTCATTTTGAGGGAACTCGGTGCATGCAGCAGCATGGAATTAATATCTCAGGCAGAGAGCCAGCTTCCTCTCCCAGAGTGTTGCCCAAGTGTCTTGCACGCTATCCCTGCATGTGTAAGGGCAGCTTGGAACTGGTTATCCCTCTTGCGGTTCCTTCTTCCATGTCAGTGTGCCCTTCTGTCAGGGCCTGATTCCACCTGTGAAGCTGAATTTCCTAGAGGGCAAACAGGATCATTTTAGAGAAGATCTTGCTACCCCGAAGGGGAGGGGGCTGATGTTTCTGATAGGCACTTTTAAAAATCCTAGTATAGCTAATCTGGAATGGGGAATGGGAGCAATGTACTCTGTTTATAATGTAAACAAGTTTTAAAACTTCTCCAGACACTTGTACTTTTGTGAGCTCCAAATGATAAAAAAAGCACATGTCAGGTTTCAAAACACAATATTGTCTTTAAAATTCATTACTTTTAAGAATATAAATTTTGAATGTTTATTCACTCTTCTTTCCCCTCCAGGCTTGGAACTGTATTTGATAGATCTTTCCTTCTTCAAGAAAGGGAGCTTTTACTTCAGACTGGAGCATGGAAAATGGGAAATGCACAGAGAGGTTATAGCTCAGGAACAGCTCAATGCTTCAATGACTTTGGCAAAACTTAATTTTACTACTCCAGGGTTTAAGGTTTTGGGAAAAGGAGGAAGGAAAGAAGATAGGTGTGGGCGCTGTGTCACACCCACACAGGAGAGAGAGACAGACACCTCATACCAGATTGCATGAACAGGAAAAGACTACTTTATTTACATCAGGTGTCTATTTAAAGACATTTAACAATGATTATGGATTGGATAATGCTAAACAAACCTTTTTGACTCCATTGGTTAATTCCAATGTCTATCTATTTTTTCTTCCTCCGAAGAGGAATGTAAAACAACCTTCTGTTTATCAGAAGAGTGTGGGAACTGTTGAACAAATGTATAAATATCAGCGAATCATAAGGCAGAGAGAAATTCATGGCAACAATAGGCCTGGATGGAAGAAGTAGGAGAAACACCTGGAGAGACTGATGCTTAGAAAAGAGGTTAGCTACTTCTACCTCCAAGACGCATTGTCCCCCACCAATTCCAAACATTCATGCTCTTCTTTCATCAGCACGATGTAACTTGTCTTGCCCCAGCTTAAGCAAAGTAGCCTGAAAAAGTATGACGTTTCTACCCCTAAGAGCCTATTGTCCTGGGTGACAATGTCTTCTCTACCTCTACAACACCCTCTTTCTTATATCCTGGCAGATCCCTTTCTCCAGGGAAAGGATTTTAGGGTAATCAGGATACAAGCTACATCTGGAAGGTGGAGGAGGCTGCTAGATCCACGTGCTTTTTCCTGTGGTTGGCAAAAACAACCAGGAGAAATTTGGGGAGCATTTCACCCAAAGTGTGTATCTGGCTATTGCAGGAAGAGAGAGCATTGAGGAAAGTGAGGGCTCCACTGAGTTATCAGTGTCTTACAGAGCTGAGGAAGCTGGTCCTGAGCAGCTTTGGTACTACACATACTCCAGTGTAGCTATTCAAGGCAGGTGTTAGAGATTCCAATCACAGCTTTTGGCTCTCCATGAACTTGGAGAAATCCATACCTCTTCTGAACCCCAGTTTGCCTTTTCTAAGAGATAGCAAGAGTGATATCCTTCTACTACAGAGGAGCCATTGAGAACATATTAGTTCATGTTAATAAAGCAGGTGGATACCCTTCAGTTACTACAGGAAAGACACCAAAAGCATTTTGGTTTATTGTGGTTGTATAAAGATATGAAACTCTTGCCTATTTTCTACCAAAAAGTATAATACCTTTAGAAAGCCTTTCCTGATAGCAGGAAGCCAAATCACAAAACAAATCTATGAAGTTCAACTTAAACACAGAAACTTAAACACAGGGGTAACCAGCTCAGTTCAACTTAAACACAGAAACTTAAACACAGGGGTAACCAGCTCAATAATCACAACTGCTGATAATTACTTATGATCCCTCATGAAAGCAAAGTGTGACCCTAAATGTTATCTGCTGGGAAAGAATATAACTAAACTTTTCCTTCCAAGAAATGAGATAGCCAGTCTATATAGGTAATGGAAGACAGGGAGCTAGAACACAAAGAACACTGCATCAATTGCTAAAAAATAGGTAAGGAATTAATAACATAGTTGTTGTGTGAGCAGCTACGGCAAAATAAGGTGATAAATAGCAGACAACTGGGGCTTATAGTGCATCTGAGGGGCCAATTTAATTATGTTCTTTGACAGGATAACAAGCCTAGTGGAGAAAAAGAGCTCCACAGTAGCTATTTCTATCATTCCCCGAGATTACCTTGTATGTGGATTACTGAAATCTGAATGGTACTTCTCAAACCCCAGCTCTTCCAGCATGTGCCAAATGCAGGGAAGTGTCTCCCACCATGGAGTGTTTTGCAGCCAACACACTCATTTTAAACTCCACGGCTCTTCTAAGCATGTTTTCTCACCCTCCACATCTATGAAAGCCACAGAATGAAAAGTGGATTACATCACATCCTTTTTTATATGAAGGATCTGAATCCTAAACTTCAAACTACCAGAGGGGCTCAGGACCACAGCTATGCAGATGTTTTCCTGCTAGAGCAAGTAGTAGAGGTGATGCACACAATTTTGGTGTATTTTGCCATCAGATGGTACTCAGCTGGAGGTGGAAAAATCGTTGGACCTGTGAACAAACACCCTCATCCAAATACATCACAAAGGCTATTGCTCAAAGGTGCATTCTTCCCTCCTCGTCCTCATCACCTACTTGCCTGCCTCATCTCCCATGCTGGGAGGTGGCATTGTTCAGGCACCCTGACTTGTTTCAGCCAGCATGGGAGGAGCTCTTTCCTTCGGTTGCTGTCAGGTAACTAGAAAGGGCTCCAGGAGAGGTATAGAAGGGTGCACATTTAAGACAGATGCTCTCTGAAGAGGAGCTCCGTTTGGAACACCAGCCACGGTCAGTTTATTGGGATTACTGCAATGAAAGGTGTTTGATCCCTGCGTCCTGGGTTTGGACCTACAAGCACCATGGGCTCCAGTGGTTAAAAATGGCATAGTCAGCACAAGGACTTTGTTAGTATCAATGCTAGGAGCTTAAAACATGATCCAAGTGTGGAATGGGTGACATGGATCAGATCTGCTAACACAAAGGTATTAGAAAATTCATGAACCTTACTGTGTTCTTGCTACTGGATGAGGACAGAAGTCCATCTTCTTGGGAGAACACAGTTTAGTCCATTTCTCCTGAGATTTGGCACATTTGCCTTCCCTATCCCCCCTGGTTTTTGCTGCCAGTTGCATTCAAAGTTGCACGGATTTGTGCTGTGTCAGCCAGGTGCATGGCATCTGTGCTTTGGTGGGGGAGCTGGAACTAGATGACCTTTAAGGTCCCTTCCAACCAAAACCATTCCGTGATTCTATGATTTTATGAGTCCTCTCTTATCTTTATGTTAAGGATGTATTTCCTTATTTCGTTGTTATGACAAGGAAACAAGAGAAGCAATTTCTTTGTGAAATTGCAAACAAGTCTCTGTTGCAGGAGCATCAACTGATGATAGTTCTGCCTTGTACAAAACCTGATGAAAAACAGCCAAACACCCAGGATAAGTGTTAGTAGTGGAGAATTAATCAAGGAGGTCTCCTGTCATGCCCAAGCAACCCCTCTCAGCTTGAGAGCCTGCCCATACCTGCAGAATAGAAAGAGGGAAAGAGGAGGTGAGAATACATGAAGTGCAAGCTGGAAGAACGAGGTGATATCAATTAATTGAAGTTCAACCCTAACAAATAAAGGAAAGGATTAATAAACATGAGTACAGAGAAATGAAGAGATCACAGAAGAGAGTCCTAGGGTTAATGAGAACATAGTCAGGGGGGAATTGCTAGATGAGGCTGGCACAAATGCACAAAATGTATTATCACATGGATATTGGGATTAATAGGTGTCATGACTTTAAACAAGTAATGTAGCAGGAGAGTATTGAAGCATGTTTTGATCAGCACAATTCAAAACATACATAAGCCAAATGGATAGAAATGAGATGAAAGAATGCAAGAATCAGCAACTCTGGGCCTATTTTGTTTGTTAAAAAAACCCCAACACACTCAGTGTAAAACTTTCTTAATGCTGATATGAGTAAGTCTCCTGAGCTTAGAAGAATAGGACCTTGCTTCTGTTCATGAGGGAAAATGGAATTGGCCATATCTAATGAGCCACATTTTCAGGAATTACAGTTTTGTTGACTTGTGCTGTGGTTTCACGTGCTGTGTTTTTCTGCTTTATTCCCAAGCAGAACAGCTCCTAACTAATAATATGTTATTGCTGTGGCTATGCCCATTGGAGGGCACAGGGAACATACACAGAGGCTTTAGAGAGGGTGAAGCACAGCTATGCAGTAACTTTCTGGAATGGGGATAGGGATGCAAAAGTATTAAAAAAGGGAAGAGAGCTCTGCCTACGAGCCTCTAAATCATTTCCAGGAAGCCCCCATTCTCCAGACTCAGACCAGGCCCTGGATGATCCTTGTACCTCCCAAGGCTGGCATGGTGACTGTATGGTGACTTCACAGCAAAGACCAAATCAGACCATTTGCAAAGGTGCACAGATGATGTGTGATACCTGAGTGAAGCAGCACCAGTGATGTCCGATTTTAGACAGGTGTTGACAAACTCCGAAGGAGTACAAAGCCAAAAGGACCAGAAGGCACAGATTTAACTGAATTGGAGAAGCAGAGAAAAGTCTGTGTCCCCCTGATACCTGTAAGTGGCAACAACTGTCTGTTCTTCCACTTATATAGCAGCAGCTGCTATATATATATGTCAAGATATCCACTACAGTTTCAGTTTAGGATGGAGGTGAGCATGGACTACCTTGCAAAGAAACAGAGTGGAAGAGGAAAGAAAAAAATCCCAAGGAACAATTAACTTAAATAAATTTAAAGATAAAACACAACCAAGATGTCTTATAGGTCAGGATAGGCACTGTAACATGATAGAAAATTTTTCATCTTTATTTTAAAATTAGCTTATTACATTCGTCACTGAAAAAAAACGGAACAAAAGCTGAACACAAACCACTGGCTTCTCCTTCTGAAACAAACGTTAACAGTAACAGCTCAAAGCAAAGTTGACTATGGAAACAAATTACTACTGGGCTTTGGTACCTCAGCTCTTGGGAACTTATTAACTCCTTCATTGATGGTGCTTAATGGAGAAATACCCAGTTACCACAGCTAAGGCTGTCCACCTGAAGAGATGCTTACTCTCTTTTCCAAGCCAAGTGTTGTAGTGGAGCAGTCCCCTGGTGTGCTAGTTCCCCTTAGAGAATATCTACATGCTTGCCCTGGGCATCCTCCAACTCCCCATGGAGCTCCCAGAGCCTAGGGACAAACTCCTTTCCTTTCCTTTCCTTTCCTTTCCTTTCCTTTCCTTTCCTTTCCTTTCCTTTCCTTTCCTTTCCTTTCCTTTCCTTTCCTTTCCTTTCCTTTCCTTTCCTTTCCTTTCCTTTCCTTTCCTTTCCTTTCCTTTCCTTTCCTTTCCTTTCCTTTCCTTTCCTTTCCTTTCCTTTCCTTTCCTTTCCTTTCCTTTCCTTTCCTTTCCTTTCCTTTCCTTTCCTTTCCTTTCCTTTCCTTTCCTTTCCTTTCCTTTCCTTTCCTTTCCTTTCCTTTCCTTTCCTTTCCTTTCCTTTCCTTTCCTTTCCTTTCCTTTCCTTTCCTTTCCTTTCCTTTCCTTTCCTTTCCTTTCCTTTCCTTTCCTTTCCTTTCCTTTCCTTTCCTTTCCTTTCCTTTCCTTTCCTTTCCTTTCCTTTCCTTTCCTTTCCTTTCCTTTCCTTTCCTTTCCTTTCCTTTCCTTTCCTTTCCTTTCCTTTCCTTTCCTTTCTCTCAGTTCAAGGTGTGTTAAAACAAAAGCCCTGTGCTGCAGGCCCAGCTGTTTTTAAGTGGGTACATGCCATAAAGTTGGTGGAGGCATTTAATTCTCCAGTCCCAGCTCTGTCTTCCTAGATAGTGACTCACGTCACATGTTTAAGATGAGCTCTTTTTGAGGAGAGGAGGTGTCATACAGGTCTCACAGCCATGAAGAAGATAAGACAGTTATGCTTGCAAGACAGGTCTTAATTACAGAGTGAAAATCGTTATTTCTTGTTAAAGTGATGTGAAAAGATATATGAAAGCAGAGGAAATATTTTCAGTAACTGCTGAAAAGGACACGCAACACCTAGACACAAGGAGATGTCTCATTAATTACTTGCTTTAGTCTCCTTTGGGCTCGGAACACAGCAGCAATAGAATTACTTTTGTTAGTAGCTGTGGGTTCTGTTTTGACTAAGATACCTGTTTTCTATTTATACACTAATGGTTTTTGACATGTTTCTTCTTGGTGTGGGAATTAATTACCTACAATTTATCTAGAGACTGTACTTAATCCACATGTCAATCATTCATGTTCATGGTGTTTCATAGAGAGCAGCAGAAATAAGGACTACTAAGAATGAAGCAATCCTGCCAGCATATGTGGAGTCATTCAGGGCTACTACAGCTCTTAGTTACCAGCCCAAGTAGGTAAGTGATATTCAACAACTGAATTTCACACCAAAAAGGAAGCACAATGAAGCAGTAGCTGTCACTGACTGAATTTCAGAGAAAATCTCTGCTCCTAGAGACCAGCTTTGTCATTCTATTTCACTTGTCCAGTATTTTCTATTGCAAGTCTTGAAGAAATCTCAGAGAAAAATAATAGGAGTTAGTGAGGGACTAAGTTACTAAGATGTTGTAAAGTAAATTGATATCTTTCCCACAGATAAAGCATAGCTACTTCAGATTGGCAAGAGGCCCTAAGTTGTGATAACACCTCCTAACCCCAGTCAAAATGTCTGACCAGAGCTGTCAAGTACTGCCTTATGAGAGCAGGAAAGCACTGAAATTTGAACTGAGGTCTGAGTTTCCTGAAATTTGGTAGATACTGTGGTCCAAGGGACTTGTTTCAGAACTGCTCCTTGTTAAATGGAGTTTGTTACTCTCCTGAAAACAGCTTAGCCCTATGAATCATCTACAACCATAACTATTTGCCAGGGAGGGAGGGTCAGGAGGGAGCATCAGTAATTGCAGCTGGTCTGGAGCTAGGGCCCAGAATTCAGGTCTGCCTGCGTTATCCTCTTGCTCCTTCCCACCTCGTTCCCAAAAATAATGGAACATGAGACAGAGTAATTTGGTCACCTCTCCATCATACTTTGTCAGTGCTACCCATGATTTTGGCAGTTTATATTTATCCAGGGAGAGAGGAGGCGAAACAAAAAAACCGAAGGAAAGATGGAGGAGTGGATGAGAAACTAATAATTTCTTAGACTATAAAGCCTGGCCTGGTTTTATGGCATCATGGTGGATGGCTGCACAATGAAGAGCTGGCTTCCGTTGATAGCAACACTACCAGCAATTTCCCATCCAGCTGGGAAAGGTTTTTTGTTAATACGCATCATGATTTTAACAGCATGTGTGTAGGTGGTGAAGAATTGGATTTTTTTAAACTTTATAATCAAGGTGAGAGGAGGCAAGCACAATACATGAGAGAGAAACATGCAGTGCCAAAATACTCTTATCTATTATCCTTCAGGTTACATGGGCAGATCTGTCCCACCTTCCATCTACTGACTGACTGGTCTTAAAGTCAAGAAATGTACCCTGCTTGGAGCACTTGGATTTTTTGATTTATTCATTTTAAAAACTGAGCTAAAGGTGGTGACAAAATACCACTGATTATATCTGTTCATCTCAGAGGTTAAAAATGATTGCTCACGCTTTGTATCCAAAAAAGTGTCTACATGCAGACCTCAGTGTAAAGTCTGCCTATGGAAAGGAAATGGAACAGTGTTTGTTTAGTACAAGATGAAGAGGAATGTGCAAAAACCCAAAACCCATCAAGACAAGGCAATTAGTAGTTTTACTGTTAATACATGCAAATGTAATAGAAAAACTTGAGCTTTGCAGTCTGGTGACTAGGGTTTAAAGCACAGCCTGCTTCATTTTCACAGGGACATTTTCTCTCTACCCTAATGACAGGGACATCAGCTCCAGTGACACTTTTTGTTGTGCCTTGTCCAGTGGCTGCAGAAAGGGGGTACCTTCCCTGCCCCAGCCACACGCTCCTGTGACTCCCCTGCATTAGCTTTAAGCTCTAGAGGTTCTGCAATAGCAGGGTGAGCTGACTGAAGAAGCTGATATGGCAGAAAACTGACATTGCCAAAAAGCAAAGAGTTTCAGCACGTTAATCTGACTTACACATGTGACCTCACAAGTTTTGGTACAAGAATGGAGCACAAGGCAAGGGAGAGGTGGCTGTTGTAAGGGCAGAGGAAGTCAGGCCAAGACTGACCTGTCATCACCAGCACAGAGCCCAGCTGAGTGGTCACCCATGACAACTCTGAGATACTCAGAGCAGTAGTCTTGTTGTTTGGGGTTCTTTTCCTCTTTATAAAGAAAAGGGAAGATTGATTGAAAACCTGTGTAATTGGCCTGGTGTCACCCCCATAAATAATATCAAACAGCCCTGTACTAAGCTTGCTGGCCCACAGAGATGGACACAGATGGTCTAAGGACTCCTCTGCACTCACCATTGGGAAGGACAGAGAGCCTTATCCTGCTGACAATCCACTGTGCACCTCCAAATACAATTCAGCATGTGCTGTCTCCAAGGATGGCACAGTATCTTGGTTTCTGTGCTTCTGATAAGCCACATTCAGTTAGGATGTCGTAAACTTTCCAATCCTTCAAAGTAGTTTTTATATCTGAAATCTTTTGTGGTGGTTCCATATCCTGGGCCTTAAAACTCTTTTTCCCTCTTCACATTCCCTGAGGGTAATTTCATCCACACAGACTCAACAAGCATCACAATCCTGACAAACACAGTACTGACTGGTGTCACTGTTCTGTCCAAACTAACATCTCAGCTTTCATCTGATGTAATTTTAGGGCTAAATAGCTGTCAACTTCAATTCAGTACAACCAAAACAGAAAGCTGATTTTGATTTTTCCCATTCTCCCCCACCTTATGTATTTTCCCCTCCTTCTCTGTTAGTCCATCTTCCCAAAAATGGTGAAAACCTATGGCCTTGTCCTAACGTCAGTATCTAGTCTGAATCAGCTTTTTCCTATGTCTCTCACCCTGTCTTTTTTTAAGCCTTACTGCCTCCCATTGCATATTCTAAAATCCACCCTGTCCTGTTCATTGACTCAACTACATCTGTCAAATGCAATCAGTTTGTCAGCTCCTGTTTCTACTACACCAGTGTGAGTAGAGATTTTACTACATTATTACCACGGTAGTATCTTTCTACTTACAAGCCGGAGCAGGTTGTGTGGCAGAAGAAAATATGGCCCAAACAAGACATTTCCAAAAACATTTGTGATGCAGCCAGAAAAAAAAAAAAAAAAAGCACAAGAGCTTCTTGCTTCATGAATTCTGTATCTGTGAGGTTATGCCAGGCAAAAGCTAAGATTCAGTATGTTTTTATACTTGAAATTGCCAAAGCATACTTAAAATTAATGCAATATCTTAATCTCAGCATGATAGCAAGAGGTTGAAATTACAGAGTTTTGTATTCAGAGGTGATTTTAATGTAGTACCAGAAAGGTTGTTTAGAGGGCCTTACCTACCTCCAGGTGTAATTGTGTAATTGTTCCTAGAAGTTGGAAAAGCTTCAAAATCAAGTTGAGGTCAACTTAATTTGGCTACCTTTCCCAAGGTAAAAGAGCATCTAAATACAAAATAATGACCCCTTTCTTCCAGGAATGATTTTGTGAGGTAGGGTTCTCCAAGAGCTCAATGAAGAGCCTTTGGGGATTTCCTTGCTGGATGAGTTTAGTGTGGACGCTGTGTGAGCAAATGCCTTAGAGGAAGTGAGAACAGAATAACTGTTTATGCAGATTAATGAGTGGATTCCTTAAGCTACTTATGGGAAAGGTGATCTCTTATGTGTGAGCCAAAGACAGTTAATTAAAATGGGTCAGCTGGCGTGTCAAATACGACATGTATCCAGAGTTCAAGCTTTTACGTATTCACACCAGAACCAAAATCGAGGGAGTGGGAAGACCTGAAACTCTACAGGGCAGAAGATGAATATGAGTTGGTGAAGAGAGAGAATACTTCCTGCGGCCTCCAGAAGCTCCACACTCGTGGGCAGGTAAATGCTGATGTGTTAAGTCCTGTCATTGGTGTAAAGGACAGTGTTTGCCTGCATCTGCAGCATCCTTCAGTGTAACAGAGCCAGAACAAACTGCAGAGACAGAAAAATGCACAATTTAGCACTTGCGGTGTCTTGACACTAGCTAGATGCCAGTGCCCACAAAAGCTGCTCTATCACTCCTCTCCTCAACTGGAGAGAGCAGGAGAGAGCAAATATAATGAAAGCTCATTAGCTGAAATAAGAATGGGGAGGGATCACTTTCTGATTACTGTCATGGGCAAAACAGGCTCGATTTGGAGAAATAAATTGAATTTATTACCAATCAAGTTAGAGCAGAATAATGAGAAGTAAAATAAATCATAAAAACACTTTCTCCTCACCCCTTTCTCTTTACCAGACTTAATTTCATTCCCAAATCTCTACCTCCTTTCCCCTAGCCGCACAGGGAGAAGGGAATGAGGGTTATGATCATATGTTATTTTTGCTGTTGCTTTCTTCTCAGGGAGAGGAGTCTTTCCCCTTCTCCAGTGCTGGATCCCTCCCACAAGAGAGAGTTCTCCATAAATTTCTCCAGCATGACTCCTTCCCATGGGTTACAATTCTTCACAAACTGCTCCAGTGTGCTTGCAGGTTCACAAGTCCTACCAGCAAACCTGCTCCAGCATGGGCTCCTCTCCCCACAGTGCCACAGGTCCTGCCAGGACTCTGCTCCAGTGTGGGCTTTCCACGGGGTCACAGCCTCCTTCAGGCATCCACCTGCTTCAGCACGAGGTCCTCCATGGCCTGCAGGTGGATCTCTGCTACACCATGGATCTCCAGGGGCTGCGGGGGGACAGCACATCTCACCACAGGCTGCAGGGGAAACTTTTCTCTGGCACCTGGAGCACCTCTTGCCCTTCCTTCTGCTGACCTCGGCATCTGCAGAATTTTCTTCTCACATATTCTTATCCTCACTTGTCTCTTCTCTGGACACAATTACTTCTGCCCAATAATTTTTTTCCCTTCCTAAATCAGTTATCAGACAGGCATGGTGGGCTCAGCCTTGGTCAGTGGCAGGTTCATCTTGAAGCCAGCTGGCTTTGGCTCTGTCAGACATGGGGGAAGTTTCTGGCTTCTTCTCAAAGAAGCTGCTCCTGTAGTCCCCACCCTGTTATCAAAATCTTGTCACACAAACCCCAATGCAACATTGAAACAAAACCATTTCTTATATGGAGGAGTCAAATCCCAACTATGTGAGCAAAGAGAACATGAGGAACTATACAATTTTTTAGTTCCTTTGTAAATAACTAAAGCATGTTTTTTTCTTCTAAGTAAACACAGTGGCATCAGTAGCATCAAAACAGAAAAACCTTAAAACATTGAGGATGCAGAACAGATTGGATTTTAGCACAAATCTTTGGAAAGACAAACCTACCTTGACAGAATGAGTTTTGGTGAGCCTAAACTAAATGCAGTGATCAAAATACTAAGTCAGTGATATATTTTAAAGAATAGTCTGATGAGAAGTAGAAACATTCTTTGTTCCATCAGTCACTCAAAACACATTTCCTTCCAAATGTGTCTAGAATCTGTCCAAGCATCAGTGTATGTAAATTCAGAGATGAAAGCAATAATTCATAGTAGGAAAGCATAAGGCATTTCAAGTATGAATGCAAATCATCCTCCATAGGTTATGTTGCTGAGTGATGAATAGGATGTGAATGTGCACCTGATCAAAACTGAGCATTTCAGAGGGCACACAATCCATAAAATGTCTGAGGATCTTAATATTCAAAGTGAGTGAGAACTTTGGTTTTACAACTTGTCCGTGAGCACATGGTAGATGCAAAGCAAGGGCTGGGATGTTGTGTTCATGTTAACCAAGAATGGAAAACTTAGACATGCTGCCTGCTGGTTTTTGAAAAAATGCTGGGCTTGTAATGAAAGAGTCTGTGCTGCCTGGAGGACAAGAGCCTTTGATGAATCACCCAAACTCCTACAGCCCAGGCACCACTAAGCAAACTTAAATACCAAATAAATTACTGTTTGAATCCTTTATACCTACTTGCCTTAAAACCTGCCAACAGGTGAAACAAATGACTAAAATATGTGACAAATTAGTTAAAGGTACAATACTTTGTTTTGGAGTAATTCTATTTAATAACTGCGGAATTCCTGGTGATATCCTTTAGATCAGGATTTATAGTCTTATTTATTTTACCAAGATGAGAAAATAATTCTCAAAAATACAGAAAACTGAATTCTATTAGGAAAAACTATCAAAATGTTCCATATGATTTATCACTCTGAACACTTTCCTCATGCTGGAGCCAAAGATTAAAAGTGATTTTCCTTGTGGATAGAGATGAACATGATGTGACATACATGAGTGGAGTATACAATTATTTGCTAGTCACTTAGTAGAACAATAGAGAAAATAATTTTTGAATTCTTTGCCTGGATTTGGGTAATGAAGCATTGCTTGATGATAAAGCATTGCTTGATGACACAAATGGGATAAGCAAGCACGTCAGTCTGGTGTATTTCACCTATGAGGTGGTGGGTCTGCTTGAGAGAGACTTGAATTTGCAATGGGGGACCATGGTCTCTGCCAAATATTTCAGAAAACTCCTCCTGCAGTTTCTTGGCAAACTGCTTTGAGTCAGTGGTCATCTTACATAACTTGAGATGTAGAACAGCTGTGCCTAATTCTCCACTGACAAATGCATCAAACATCTATAAAGGACAGAAGTGGAAATCAGTGACAGCTATTTTGGACTAGGTTGAGTCAATGGGAAGAGTATGTCAGGTTTAGAAGATGACTCTGGTAGAAATAAAATCCAGGCAACATTTGGAAAAAAATAATTCTGATATTTTCAAAGCAGACAGTTCCTTTTTAAATTTACAATTGGATATTTACTTCAATGTATTTTAAATATAATAACAAGATTTTGAGCTTCTGAACTGGAAAACAAATTATTCCTGTCATTTTAAATGCTGATTATGCACTGAAGAATTAAGCTCAGATCTGGCCTCAGGTGGAATCTCATTTCTTCCAGGTTTGAAGAAATGGCCATAAATAGGATTACACACACACAGATTGCAGAGGGACAGACTGTGTTCAGCATTGTGTTGCAGATCAGCCCTGCACTAACTTCTTAGCTGGAAAAGCACTCTGCAAATATCCACTACCTGAAGGATGCAGACAGGACAGCAAGGATGCCAAGCCCCTGAGACAACTCAATCCAATCCGGTACAGGCACTACACACCAAATTCCTATTTTATATATCACACTGGCATAAAGAAAATCCCTGACTGTGAGACAGAACGAGGGCTGAGGAATAATACAGCTGTCATTTCTGGCATGAAGAAACATTTTTTAAACTTTTAGGACTGATTGAATTTTCACTGCTAACATTTCTGCCAGACTTCCTTTCAACAAAGTATCGAGACTAGGATGGAATATTTCATAGAATACTTGCAGAGGAGACAGAATGGTTGGATCTGCCTTCACTTTGCTCTTAAATTAAGATTAAAGGGGGGAAAGGAAGGCATAAGAGCCATTTCAGTGATTAGATTCACCCATGGAATAGCTCAACATGACATTAATTCTTAGACAGCTACAGCTGATTAGGTGGTTTGCAGTCCTGTGCTGAAGGACCTGGCTGTGGCCAGGATGTGGTCCAGATTTGGGGGATGGTTTGGGAGATTCTATGGAGTAGCAGCATGATGTTTTTCATAAACTTCAAAAGGAGGTTGGAAGTCAGACTTGGGTAACATTTGTTCCCTGGAGTCTTCTGGTTAGGCTGTTTATTATGAAGAATTGTTTAGTCAAAAAGAGACAAGGGTATTGGTCTTGCAGGTCAACAGCAATTTGAAGAACATACCAATTGTTAAAAATGAAAGCTGCAGATATAAAACGGAGTGCTCTTAATAACAAAAGGATTAAAATACTGGAATGTGAGCTCCATTTTACCTTTGCTTTTCTTCTCTCTCTCTATTTTGATCTTCCCAACTATTTTAAATGTAAATCTCTACATTGTTAAGGGCTATCCATATGAAATGCAGTCACCTGCTCTTGGACCAAGATTTTTCTATGAAGGTTTTTCACAAATAGGCCAGAAATGTGATATCTAATGTTTTGCGAACTGACATATTTTTGGTTCCTATGATTCATCAAACTAGTCCGAGTAAATGGGCATTTTTACCCTATAATTTAAACTGAAGGATATTGAAGGGCAGCTGACATTTGCTCCGAACATTGGAAGAAACCTGCCCAAAAATGCAAACTGTGCTGATGGCTTTTCTACAGAGCAAGTGCAGACTCATTAAACGTATTTTTTTCCTTTCAAACTCCTTATGCTTTTAAATGAATTGAAAGATTATGTTTCAAACTTGCACAACTGTGTGGGTTTGAAAGCAACAAAGACAAGTAGCCCAGTCCTAGCTTAGACCTTTGTTAGGGTAGAATCTAGTAAAGTGAGCTAACAATTTGCAATATATTGGCTGTTACTTCAAATGTCAGTGATAATTTGCAAAACACTCAGAGTAATAATGGAAAAAGGCATAAAACGTCAAAATTGTAGCAAAGTTGACAACAAAAGAATATTCACTGTGAATTACAGTCTTCCTGACTTGCTAAAGCTCTTACTGATTTTGCTTTAATAAAGGATATTCTCCTCTCAAGGGATTTAAATAAGTAGATAAGTAGATTATCTAACATGCTTAACTGATGCTTGAAGTTCCCTATCTGAAAGCTTATCCTTGATGACTGGGAAATCTGTGATCTCTTGAAAACATGTTTGGGAGGGTGACTGGTCAGTTTGGTGGATCTGTTACCTGGATAGATACACATTTGGTCAAGGACCCCAACATTTCCTTGTATTGAAAAGCTAGTGGCTATTCCATTTTCGTAAATGTCTTTTTTTGGAAAGATGTTCTATGAACTATTAACAACTGACTTTGAAAAGGCATCAGCTCCTGCTGTTTTGCAGCTCCTAGAGAAGATAAAAATGTTCAGAATGGAAAACAAAAAAAAAATTCAGAAATGTATATATTTATCAAAAGTCAGACATATGCTTGGTGGAAATTAAAACTTCAGAGTACAAAAATAACAACTCTGCTTTCCAAAAACCTGTGCCAGTTATTAAAAATATTTTAATGAACGATTATACCTTCAGATATGTCGGATGTGCACAGGCTGGATTGCAAGCCTGGATCATTAGGAGTTCAAATAGTCTGGCTCACAGCAGGACCTGGGAAAGCCAGACAGTTTTATCTAATGTTTTTTGAAGGGATAAGAGGGGAAAGAGGGTGCTAAATTATGTCACAGACAAGGATCTATAAAGTGAAGTTTTAGGCAAAGGGATTAACAGGAAGAACTAGAAAACTGTGCATGGAATACAATGCAAGTTGGATGCAGAGAGAATACAAAAAAGTCAGTCTGAGAACTACAATAAAGCTATATAAGAAATCTCTGGCCATAGGGTACATGGCATATATTAATTACTCTAGAATTTATCAAGCCTCTTAGACCAGTTGTGTCACTCAGGCAAGGCCCCACATTGTCTTGACTAGAACCCAAGTTATCTCAGTTTGACATCCCAGGGATTTGCAGACTTTTATTGTAATTAATTGCAAATTAAATTTGTAAAAATTGTAAATTTGTAAAAAATTGCAGATTTTTATAGTAAAAAAGCAAGTTACTGCTGTGCAATCAACAAAGCTTCAGCTCCTCTGTCACTTCTGTCACACCTTGGACCCCACAACCTGTTAGAAAAGGATCCCTGCTTCAGAGCAACCAGATACAGGTTGAGTCCCAGAGCCTTGGGAGAACCCTCTGCAAAAACCCCCATTATTGCTTTGTCACAACAGGGGGCTCTTTGCCCCCAACTGCTGTTCAGGTGGCTTGAGACAGCTCTTCACTGAGATATGCAGCCCTTCCTAAGAAGGGCATGTATTTGGAATAGAGCTCAATAAGCCACCATCACACCTGAGCCAAACCACATTTAACAAAAGTGCGACTACCCTGATCTTTCTGTCCAGATCCATGGCTCTGCCTTTCTTTGCACGGGCACTAGGGCTTGTCTGACTCTGTGCAGAGTTAATCCAGCTTGATAACTCAAAATAAAATTATTGACTTTCCTAGAAAATTGCTGAAGGGACAAAATCCCCCCAATGGCTCAAATGGATGCAGGACCTTCCTTTTCAACAGCAACAAGAACAGATCACCTCAAGCTCTGAGGTGATTTATCCATGGGGGACTCTTCCCATGGGTTAATTTACACCTGCACTTTTCCTACGGCACAAAATTGAGTTCTTATTACAAAATTACGTTCTCAGTTTTGTACAGACACACTCCACAGCTTCTTCATTAAAAAATCTGGTCTCAGAGCATACATAAAATATCTCACATTTATGGTAAATATTTCCATCCTGTACTTGTGAAGAGAAAGAAAAATAATAATGTATTAATATTACATGAGGATGATGAATTATCATTCTATCCATTGACACCTCTGTAGTATGAGAATGGCACTGCTGTTTTTCAATCAGCAGTCTCTATGGCACCTGAGTATCCAAAGATTCTAAAAGAGTAGGAGACTTGCAGCCTTCTTATGTTAATTTTTAACAGCTCTCTTTACAGCAAATATTTAAAAAGCAAAAGGAAAGCTCATGTTATTCCAACAATCAAGCAGAATGACCAAGGTAATAACAGACCTGGCATCCTTGGTAATACTAGACAAAACAGTGATGTTACGTGAATTGAAGCAGTCATGCTATGTGTAATTCAATAAAAAAGGAGTTAAAGGTAGGAATGTAATGAAAGCGAGTCCACATGGCTTTATGGAAACAAGACTTGACAAGCAGGCCTGACTACAATTTTTGATGAGATTACAGGCTTGTTTGATCAAGGTAACCACGTGGATGTGATAGACTTGGACCTTCCTAATGAATCTGATTTAGTACTCCTTGACATTTTGATTAAAACATTAGCATTATATGGCCTTAATAAAACACATTAAATAGATTAAGATCTGGCTAATTGATAGAGTTCAGCAAGCTGTTCTAACCAGATATTCAGCACCAACTGGAGATATTTTTAGTGGAGCTCTGCTGGCAAGAACACCATGCTTGCTGCCATTCGATGTTCTGGAATTATACAGAAACATGGGTAATATTGGCAAATGTCCCACAGCATAATGAGGAATAGGTAGTTGTGCAAAGTCACAGTTTTGCCTGCATTGGCATAAATGTGTTTGATTACATAAATGTATTTGATTACGTCTTTTTCCTTTGTTTCTCTACAGGCACAGAAGTTCTTTGTCAGGGTTGCAAGGTTGTGGTCTAGTCCACTGCTGGTGGGCATTCAGTGATTTCTCTCAAGGATCATTGCTTTTAACTGCTAATACATGGATTATCAAAGGGACATGAATCACCTAAAAAGTGTCAACTGTGAAACCATCACTTATTGCACACTTCTGCATGTATTTTTTTTAACTACCAAAAATATAACCTGAGATTAAAATATGTTTGCAGCTTTGAAAAGACAGAGAATTCTAGTCCACGGGCTGAAGCAGGATTTTCTATTAAAAAAAATAAAACAAGAAAGTCAGAGAACTGACCAGAAAATAAATGATCAGTTATACACAAAACATATACAATCTCTAATATTATAATTTTCTGGTCAGCTGATCTAAGCACATCTTTCCTAATTCTTCATTTTCTTGGTCAGTTCTTGAGTCAAATTGAGAGAACACTGAATTAATATTACTCTCATTTGCCAGGTTTGATTCTGACCAATCTTTTTATATTACTGCACATAACTACAAGCTTCCTTAAGCGAAAATCAGAACGAAAGATCATATGAATTTTGATGGTGTGTACTGTTAAAGATCCTCTTTCTCAGCAAAATCTTTGTGTTATCCTTTTAACATTTGATTCCTGTTTGACCTTGCAGAACAAGATGACTACTAAATGTAAAAGATACTATTCAGAAAAAAACACTGAAGATAATACCCTCTCATTACTATCTAAAATACAGGTTCAGATACATATTTCCCACAATGCACTGACATGTCTTATTTAACTTCGTGCATGTATCAATTTAACATCTAAAATCTTTCCACATTTTCCTAATTTTATCAACTTTTATTAAAACTCGTGATGGCAATCTCACAAGTCCCGTGAAACACCAATACCATCTAAACCAGTACAAGCCAGCAACAGAATGCCTCATGTCTACTGCTTGTTTCTCCACTGAAAAAAAAAAAAAAAAGCAATAGTTTTCTTACTATGTCAAAACCAAATTGTTCCCTTTTTGGGTTGTTGTTATACAACAAAGCAATGTGGTCACTCAGTGGGACTCCTTTCTGTGCCTGTCAAAACTGTTACTGAGTTTGCCTATGTCCTATACTGTCCTGTCTCCCTCTGCACCATCCCACAACTCTCATTTTCATCATTCTTTCCCTGCTTCTGGATTTGTGTCCAGCTTAGAGAAAAACCTTCAAAAGGAACATACATGCCTTACATGCACCACTAGTGAGACCAACCTTTTCCTTCAGTCGGTGTTTATAAACAAGACTGATTATATTTTATTGGTCAGTTTTGTTTTGTTTTGTTTTGTTTTGGTATTTTTCCCGACAAGTCAGTTTTCCTAACATCACACTGGCAGTGTGAGGATCCTTGTTGCCGTTTTGGACACTCTGAGGTAGTATCTAATCGTCAATACCTAGTTCTCCGTAGTCATTCTCTGGAGGAAAAACATTGTTGGTATTCAAAAAATGTCTGCACCTTATTCCAACTCCATAGTTATAATTCATTCTTCTAATTTTCATCCTTTTCTGGACTTAAAACAGTCTTATCTCTGTCCTCCCTAGAACTGTAAAACTATTGTGTTATCAGATTTTCTTCCTCTAGTACCCCGACTCCCAGACAGACTTTTTGCAAGTCTCTGTGATATTTTCTTCATCCTAATGATTTCATTTTTAACCTTATCTTTCCCTTTCCTATTTACAATTCAAGTTGTTATCTTTCTTTTGGGTTTTGTTAGCCTTTTTTTTTAACTTACATTGCCTCTGCTGAACATAGTATCAGCAGAACATGACGTTCTTTGAATAGGTTCAACTGGGTTTTGACTTTTCCTCATTCTCCAAAACTCTGTACTTTTATCTTTACATATTTGCTTACTCAGTTCCATGCCCTTTTTAATTTCTGTCTCCTTGCCATAGTCCTCATATATTTTGTTTCCCATACAAAGTTCCCTTTTTTCCTGACTTCAGAAATCTATCAACCTTTCCAGTTTCATCAGCAATGTACCCTTTATTTTTCATTAGGGCATTAAGTGAAGCCACAGTTATTCTTTGAACTCTACTGCAATCTTTTTATCATTCAGATGGGGAGTACCTGTGAACACAAAAAGATGAGATAAAATGAAAAAGCATGGATTTCAGCATCTTTCAGTGTAGGATGCTGAAATAAAAACTATTATCTTGCTTCACAGAACTGTAAGATTCATAAAAACCAAATCAGGTGTTAGAGTGGGTATCAGAACTACACTAAGCACCCCTAAAACATCTGAAAAATGAGGTGACCAGTGTGCACTCATTGGTCACCTCAAGTGTGAGGAATGTACAACACTTTGGTGAGGTGTTACAGATTAATTCGTATACAGGAGAGGAGAGGTGTTGTGTGTTTATTCTTTACACCATTTTATTCAGTTCTCAGCTTCCAACCACGTTGACAGCACTGTGCCATGAGTCATTTTTAATCCCTGCCTCATCTGTTCCTGACCTGAATAACCTTTTTATAGAGGCTCGTGTGCACCTCCTGTGCCGGATCGCACTTCAGAGGCCACAGAGCTGTCCCAAGCGATTTGCACAACTTCGAAGTGAGTGTCGGGAAGGGCAGCTCTGGGTCCTTTGTATTTCTCCTGGGAAGCAAAAAGGGATTTAACCCCGAGGAGGCAATTTCAGTGCCTGGGCTGAGCACCGACCCGCACAGACTCCTCCATGCCATGGAAATGGGACCTTCTCACTCAGGACCCCTGCCACCGCCAAAACTGTCACCTCCCGTGACATTTTTCACAGAATCACAGAATCTCCTGAGTTGGAAGAGATCCACAAAGCATCACTGAATCCCTCTCCTGCCCTATACAGGACCATCCCCAAGAATCACACTGTAAGGAAGGGCCAGGACACCAGCTCCTTTTTAAGGCCTTTATTGAGGACAGCTTTAGGTGGGGAGCCTGAGGGGTCGTGCACACTGCTGCTGCTCTCGAGGGTGGACACCGAGAAGGAGGTGATCAGCTGTGTCTCTCGGCAGAGCTGGGCCTCCCATCCTCAATCGAGTCCTCAAAAAGATGTTGGTTAGCTTTTCATCTAGGGGTGTCCTGTTGACCAGGTGCTGTTCGATCATGGTGATATGGCAAAAAAAACCCCTGGTTGGTGGTTTCATCTTCTCTACTGTTTTCCCTACCTGGGAGCACCGTTTTTAGTCTCGGATGTTATATTGGCTCTTTTTTTTAGGGGGTTTTGTTACCATATTGTGTCACATGAGCACTTGCTGTTCCCTTATTTGCCGGGCGCCGTTTTGGGAGGGGGTAAGTGGAGATGTGCATCCGTGTGAGTGAGTACTGGGACAGGGTAACAGACAACCAGGAATATTAACAATTTACAAAGACTTACATCAACAATTATGGTCAACTACTGGGACAGGGTAAGGGACAGACAACCAGGAGTACCAACAATTTTCAAAGACATACAACATTAACAACAAATAGTCAAACATCAACAATTATAGTCTACTAGGTAGACACACATTAACACAAGACAACAACTGTAATCAACTGGGTGGACACCTTGTAGATAAAAAAAACACTGTGCTTGGGAATTCATTCCTCACTACACCATGTGTTCGAGAGCATTGTCCAAACATTTCTTGAACTCTGTCAGGCTGGGTGCTGTGACTGCTTCCCTGGGGAGACTGTTCTAGTGCCCAACCATCCTCTGGGTGAAAAAACCTTTTCCTAATATCCAACCCAAATCTCCCCTGACAGAACTTCATACTGAATTCTGGGTCTGTTCGATCTCCCGCCGGCAGCTGAGGCTGCGACACCAACTTTTAGTCCTCCCCACCGCCATAAACCCCGTCCTCCGCCAGCCCCGCCACCCCCTGGTGCGGCTCGCCCTCAGCAGCGCAGCAGCCGCTGCAGCTGCCGCTCTCGCCGCAGTGGGGCGGGGCTCCCCTGGCCCCGCCCACCCCACCGGGCAGGGGGCGGTGCGTCGAGGAGCTGCGCTCCTATTGGTGAGAACGGGTGCCCATCCTCGCAGAGCTCCAATCAGAGGCTGCAGATCGCGGGGGCGTCAGGCATCGCTGGTTCCCTATCTGGAGCCCGCCCAGACGCTGCGCGCAGTCATCGCCCCGTCTTCCTTCTCCGCCCGTCACGTCCAGTCAGCTTGACCTCAGTAAGGAACGGCGGGTGCCTGTCAATCACTAACGTTCCCCCGCCTTTCCGCCCTCCCCGCCCACGGCGGAGCCTGGAGCAGGGGGCGGGGCGTCGGCGCCGACAGCGCGCTGGCGCGGCAGGCGGGGCCTGGCAGACGGAGGCGGGATGCAGGGAGAAAGAGAGGAGGAGGAAAGGGGAGGAGGAGCTGCGGCTGACGCCGGCGGAGCTTTCAGTACCTTGGAGAACGGCTGCGAGCGCGTCGGGAAGACGGGAGCTGCCACCGCTTCCCTCCGCTGCCCGCTCACCTGCCCCGCTCCGCTCCTCACTCGCCTCTCCCCGTCCTACCCCTCGTTCCCCCAGCGCCAGAGGGAGCCCGGTCCCGCCGGAGCGGCTCCGGGGGGAGAGCACGGCAGCGGCACAGGCTCGGTGATCGGGACGGGCGGGGGGGTCCGTCAGCGCAGGGACGAGACGGGTGGTCAGCCCGGGACGCCCGGACTGGCTTAGGGGGTCTCTCGCTGCCGTCGCTTCTCACGGAGCGGCGGCTGGGGCGGCGAGGAGAGCGAGGGGACTCGCAACCCGCCGTGGAGCCCGAGGGGAGAGAGAGGAGCACCCAGCGCGGCAGCGGCTGCCGGCATTTGCTGGAGTGGGCAGGGAACCAGAAACAGGAGTCGCACTAGCGGCTAGGAACGGGGAATCTGCTCCTCGGAAGCCTCGGGGACACAGATACCCCTATCTCAAAGGGGTTTTGAGGGGAAGGGGAAATTGAATGTAGACGCATTTTGGTAATTTTGCTGAAATAGTCAAGTGCCGAAGGCAGATCTTAGGCAGATAAGGTAGAGGGATGGATCCCGCTGTTTTGGATGCCGGCTTGAATTTTTTTTTTACTTTTGTGTTTTGACCACTGCTTAATCACTGTGGATTTTGTGAGCGAACCCGATGGCGGTTGTTCCATTGTTCCTTGTTTGAACGTAAATCTTAGTCTTGCTGCTTGTGAATTTTTTAAAATTTTTCTTATTTTATTATTAATTAATTAATTAATTAATTAAATTTAATTTTTGAAAAGACTTTCCAGGTAGCTTTTGCGTCTGACAAAATGAAGCCTTTGTATTTTTCAATCAATTATACCTAACATTGACATTGTGTGGTACAAGAGACTTAAAGTGCTGCCTCACTCAGAGGACCATTAAAGACTTTCTCAGTTGCTACATGTAGCTGAATGTGTTACGACACATCCTTTCTCCCCCCCAAATCTTCCGAAAGATTTTTTCAAAATGAAGAAATTTAATTTTCGCAAGGTTTTGGATGGTTTAACTGCCGCATCCCCTGTTGGAAGCAGTGGCGGTGGCAGTGCAAGTGTGGCCGGTGGTGCCTCCGTGCACCCAGGAGCGACTGCGGGAGCTGCAGGGACGCCCAGAGAGGAGATCCAGGAGACGCTCACTTCAGATTATTTTCAGATTTGTAAGGTAAAGGCTGTATTCTTATTTTCTATGGAAATAATAAAAGCTACCCTGGGTTGGGGGGGGGGGGGGGGGGCGGGGCGAGTAAGCGTTTTAACTTGAGAACTGCAGTGGTTGTATAAGGACTTTGGAATGAAAAGACAGTGATCCAGTGGATGCTTTTTTCTTCTTGCTGCAGAGTTGGGGTGATCAGTAAATTATTGATTTCAAGTAGAAATCTTGATTTCAGCACTCAGGGCCGAATTCCAAGTTGACACTTGAACCCCAAACTGCTGACAGGACTGTGGACAGGAAAGCAAATCAATTGGTGTTAGTACCGATAACATTTACAAGTCATTAGAAATTGAAGATTGTGTTCATCTACTTCACTTCCTCACTCTTCTCACCTTCCCTGCCTTTCCTTCTCTATTTTAAGAAAAAGGCACAAGCTGAAAAAAAAAAAAAAAAAAAAGACTACTGAACCCAGGATTTCAATTATTTGTGAGGAGCTGGATGTAGATTCAAGGTGTCTGTTTACTATTAGTACTGAAGTTTCCGATTGCATGATAGCAAACTTAGTGGGACAACATAAAAACCAGAAGTTGCTGAATCTGCTCTGTTTTTTATATGTTGATCACTTCTTTAAGTGAGAATTCTCTATGACTAGAAAGCATAAGATATCCCTGTATGTATTTTGGTTTGTATATATTTTCTGCAACAAAGCTTTTAGTGGTGGTATTAAATACTTGCACCTGTAAAACAGTACAAAGTATTTGGTACTTCTGACCAGCTCTGAAATATGAAAATCATATTTCTGTAATGAAGACAAAACACAAAAGGAGATTATGGTCTTCTTCTATTACCTGTCAGTTTTATGTGAATTCTGGTGGCTTTACTAAAAGTTTTGTTTGCTTATTTGTTTTGATTAGAAGCTTCAAAACCAGAATTTTTAGTTAGCGCAATTTGCATTACTAGGAGTAAATGGAGTCCACCTCTAAGGATACTTTGCTTTTATTACTCGGATACAAATTGATCTGAAATTTAGATTACAGCCAACTCCAGCACATCATTATTTCTTTATGTGTTTTGGAAAGAAGAAAGCGGCCAAGACAAGCCTATGAGACATTTTGTGTGCAGGTCTGGTCCTCGTGAAACACACAGCTTCCCTGATTTCAGATACCATGCTTCTAATTCTGTTTGGCTTTCAGCTACGGCTGGTGTCAAAACTCTTGCAGAGTTCAAGGGGAGAAGGATGAGCCTCTATGGCTTAAAGACTCAGATCTTTACATAGGTTCTACAAAATTCTAATTCTTTTTTTCTTATAGTTCTTTGCCATCCTGAACCACAACAGGTTCCAGCCTTTTGACTCAAATGATTCTGTAGTTTAATAGAGTGTCAAAGATGAGCACATTAGAATCATACCACTTCCCAGGCTTGGATTTGACTACTTTTGCTTATGTACACAGCAATTTAGCATTTTGTGGAACTCCAGGTATTCAGTAGAGTGATCTCCCATTTTTGTCACGTCAGTAAAAAGATAATACAAACAATCAAGGTACTTTAAAATATCATTAGAAGGTCTGACATTCAAAGATTTCTAAGTAAGGCTAAAACTCAACATGTTTTGAACTTAAACATGTTTTTCATGTTTAAGTCATGTGATAAGGAAAAAGATCTGTATTTAGTGAGATATATTCTTATTTTTTATGGCATATTTGTGAAAACAAGCAGCATAAGATGAAATGAATTTTTTTTTCCTAATCCCCACATTATTTCACTTGTTTGCTTTGATATCTCTTGAAGACAGTTGGTGTTATGTCCTGATAGATCTACTTGGAATATGTGTAAAGGAATATGTCATTTGAAGAAGATTTCAGTAGCCAATATTTGTCTGTCTTAGCTCTCATGTTAAAATAGTCTCAATTAAGTAAATATTTGTGTAGGAAACCTTTTGGTTGCTTGCAGCAGCACTTGCTTATGAATGCATGTTACTGCAGAAGTCTATGGTACACAAAATACCGGCTTCCTTTTTCCAAGATACAAAGGTATGCCGAAAGCAAACTTCCAAAACATTGATCATGATCATATGATCATGTGCTCCTGATACTCTGCAGTGTTTATTCTGCTGGCTCCACTTAAGCAGCTCTGTAGCACTTCAAGAGCACCAGGAGCGTGTTTGAAGGAAGCCCCAGAAGCTGCGAGGGCCCTGCAGTGTTGTAAGGGAACCGGGGGCAGTAGGGCCTGGTGCAGGCAGAGCTTCCCCTTGCCTGCCCCAGGGGCCAGAGCCCAGTCAGAATTTGTACCTCAATCTGAATCGAATTAAAAATACACCGACACACAACTAACTCAAATTCTGTCCTCTCTGAGCTTTTGTTGTGCAGCACTTCTGGCATTTCAATTGGGTATTTGCACATTCAGTTACATAAGTTATACGGGTTGCATATTTAAGGATCTGTGATCTATGATCCTGCAGCACGCACAACTGAGTAAAGCTAATGGCAGTTTTGGTTTGTTATCTGGAGGGTCAAGGCAGCTGGGCAACAGCCTAAGTAGCACCTCAGACTAGTTTTCCTTTCTTTGCTGACTATAAAAATCCTCATTTAGAAGTGAAGCATAAAAGCTGACTCATACTTAAGAATTAAAGGGCCTTTCCCGGCAGTTTTTATCTAAATAAATTGTCTTTCTGAAGTTTGTGGGAAGTCTGCTTGACTGAAAACACAAATCCAATCCTCTAGCAGAACACTGTTTTGAATTGTAACACACCTGATTTCATTTGTAACACACCTGAAAGCTAGATCTCCATTTTTAGGTTGGTTATGGCCACAATGTCCTTTTGAGACACAGATTAGCATTTAAGAGAAGTAAACAGAGTATTTTACACCAGGATGTTCTCAATGAGTTACTTTTGGCATTTATATTTAAATCATTAATGTGATCTTCTGGATTGAAATAATGAAATATTCTTGAAACTATTACATATGAAATAGCTACGTCCTGTTTCAAGCATGATGAACTTATATGTTGGTAGCTGTAATAATGAATCAGTGGCACCATTTTCAAAGCACTCAAGCAACATACCTATTTGGTGACAGCAGGAAGCTGAGGTACAGTTTAGGCTGCATCTAGGGGCTGCTCTTGTGATTTGGGTATCTGTGTGGAAATCATGAAAATATTGATTATAGTTCACATTGGTTGAATTGAACGTATTAGATAGCAGTATCATCCTAAAACTAGGCATGATACAGTAGAATAAGCTACTAAAGTCTATGCTAATTTTAATTGGGATAGACCTAATTTCCTTGGGTTTGCTTCTTTGTATTTTCCCTATGTATACGTGTTGTTTTTTCCTTCTGGCAAGGATTTTTAGGCTTACCTGTGTTTGTCCAGGCCATCTAGGAACTAAAATACGGCACTGGGGAGAGATCTGCTATTAATAAACGAAGTGAGAAGCTCACAGTTAGGATGTTTTGAATCATTTGAGCAGAACTTTGAGCAGAGGGGACATGAACGGAGAAAACAATGATTTTATTAATTTTTAAAAGGTTGCTTGTTAGGGCATGACACAATTGGGGAAAAGAGAATAAGAATGAAGATGTACATTTTTTTTGTATGTGAAGTACTTGTTCCTCATGAAAATAAGTCTTCCATGTAGAGCTACTCAGGGTTTTCTTGGAGAACAATCAGAGTTGAATTGAATTTGTAGAGCATGAAGTTAATAACTTTGAAATCAAGACCTCAGTTCAGAGCACACTAACAGTTGTACTTTACCAGGTATACAATTAATCTACTCTAACATGATTTCTTTTGCTGTGGGCAGCAACTGGATACCAATGAATAGGTCCAAGAACTGGCAATTTAATCTTCTCAAAGAATTGCTTTGCAAATGGTTATGGACTGCCTTTAAACCTCAAAGCATGAGATTTCTGTTCTTTTCCAAACTGATCTTCAGTGTTATTACTGCGTAGTCTTGCAATCCAACAAACATCCTTTAACTCTTACTGTATTGTTTATATTGATAATATTGTCATAGTTTAGGTATGTTCATCATCTAGTCTTTATGCAAAACCCATAGACGCCAGAACAGTTTCAGGTTTTTGTTAACCTGATATGGAATCCCATGGCCAACTGCAATTGTGCCTTCCTAATTTTGCTTATGCTTGGCAAAAACAGGCCATCAAGATACAGTCAGTGAGTAGCCAAGTATTTAACTTTATTTAACTGGATTTCCTATCAGGTAGTCTTAAATTTTAATTCCCAGAGTTTATAGGTGGTAATACCTTATTTTGTCAACCTCTGAAGATAAACATGTAATCCTTCTGACAGCAGCCAAGTAGGTATTTTAACTGCAAATGCAACATGACACTACAGTTCAGTGATAACAGAGAAGATGAATTTTGGAATGGAAATTTAAGCACAATGCTGCAGGAGCACGTTTTTGGTTATGAAGAATTGAAAACAAAAATCCTTGTTATAAGCTGTCCGCAGTCAGTTTGAGCTGTTTGGTTAGTGTGTCTTGTTTCCTTGCTAAGGTCAACAAAATGTAAAATGTTTGCAAAGTGCTACATTTCAGTGCAAACACGTTTTTAAATTAGTATGAACTCTTACTTGTAAGTTCTCAGATTTCATTTAATACTTAAATGGTAAATAAGATAACATTGGGAAGGATTTTTTTCCCATATACCAGAGTTTGGCTCTAAAGTTAGGTGCAGAACCCTCTTGTGTTTAAAACTATAGAGTCATAAATGACACTTCTAAATTAGATTACAGTAATTTCACAAAATTTGTAATGAGCATAATGTAGTCTTCTTTTTAAAGTGTTAGTATTAATTAGAAATAACATTTATCCATGGGAAAGAGCATAGCACATTTAAAGCTTCTTTTGAAAGTATTTTGAAGACTTTAAGGTAACTGCAGTAGTATAACTGGATTCACTTGTTTGGGGTTTTTGTGCAAATATCTGCCTTTTTGCTTTATTAATCCTAAATGAAGTAATGCACACCCTTTATTGACAAAACATGCAATTACATGTTCCAAACGATTTCCAGACCTTTAAGGTTGCTGAATAAAGCACTCAAAAAGCTCCAGATTTCTTAAATGCACCAACAACTTTTAATTACATGATCCCATATTACTTCTATAGGTTTAATTTAGCAGAAAAAATAGTGTTTGCTCATAGGAAAGTACTTCAATATTTCTTTGCATACTCAAAACTCATAGCATGCCTGAATAGTAAGTTCCCCATGGACTTTTCCAACAGAAGTGCTCACCACTGTAGTTCTGAAAGCTTTATAAACATTAATGAATTGACCTTCATAATATTTCTGTGAGATGGAAATGATATTGTCCCTGCAGTATAGATGCCGCAGAAAATCCAAAGTGTTCAGGGTCCACAGTTTTGAGTTTCCAGCTTGACCTGCTTTGCATCTGTTTTTCTTTTAGCATATTTAATTTATTCCACATCTTCCCATTAAGCCTCCCATTGTTTTCAAATTTTGTTGCACATATTCTACAGAGCTGCAGAATTAGTTTAGGTCAGTTGTTCCATTTATATGCCCACCTTAGATAGCCAGAATGACTCTGAGTTTCTTTTCTGTCTCAAGGGACTATAGATGGATTTCTGGCTCCACTGTACTATGGCAGAAAAAGATAATTTAATCCCTAGAAGAGAGCAAATTCATACTGCATAGATGAACTTATTTCATGTATTTCTAATTGTTTTGCTTTTTAGGGTTGACCTTGCATTTTTAACAATATAAGAATCATAGAATAACCTGAGTTCGAAGGGGTCCTTGAGGATCACTGGGTTCAAATCTTGATTTCACAAAGGGAAACCTAAAGGTTAAGATATTTGCTCTAATTTTGTGTGCCATTTCAAGTGGTTTGTTTTCTTTTTTTGGTTGTTAGTGAGTTTTTTGTTTGTTTTTTTTCTTAATCCATGGCATCAGAGATGGTGGAAGGTCATCTACTCCCAACCCCGCTGCAATGGGCATAGACACTTTCCATTAGACCAGGTTGCTCAAAGCACCATCCAACCTGTCCTTGAACATTTTTAAGAGTGGGGCATTGACAGTTTGTCTGGGTAACCTGTGCCAGTGCCTCACCACCTTCATGGTAAAGATTTTTTCCCAATATCTAATCTGAATCTACTCTCTTTTAGTTTGAAGCCATTGCTCCTGGTCCTATCACTACATGCCCTGGTAAAAAGTCCCTCTCCGGCTTTATCTTAGCCCCCTTTAGCTGGAAGGTGCTGTAAGGTGTCCCTGGAGCCTTCTCTTCTCCAGGCTGAACAACTTCAGCTCTAGTGGGAGCACCGGCTATATTATTCCTCACCTGTGGATCACCAGGTAGTTAATGACAATTTTTCTCACTATTGCAGCTGGAAAAGCAATTTTTAATCTCTTGTAGGAGGATGGAGGAAATTCAGCCTGGTTGGTTCACAGTGTTCTGATTAAAGAGCTGTCACATAAAAAGTTGATTGCATAAGCAACTTAGCCCCCAGCTTACTTCTGAAAGAAAAATACTTACACTTAATTTTTTAAAGAAATGACCAAGAAATTACTTAGATGTTCTAAATATATTAAGATTTTTTTTTTCCAGATAGAAATGCATATTCTGTGTATAACATGCAGCTGTCCTCAGTGGAGCTGGACTAAATCCAAGACACACCCCATTCTCACTTCATTTAGATGAATATCCACTCATATCTGCTTCCTATTCTGAGACATCTGATACTCTCTGGTATATGATTTATGCCCAAAACACTTTTTGAAGTCTGTGTGAAAATACTGTGAGAAGTTAGTATATTCATTTTATTAACTGAGAAAAGGAAGCAGTAGAGAGTGAACTAATACACCTTCCCAAATTACATGAATGTAGTGGTCTGTTGGCTATTCTAAGAAAAATTTTTATAAGAATAGCTTATGGGGTATATTAATTTGCCACAGTGTGTGTTAGAGTCATTATAGGGGAAAATAAGAGGACTGTAGGATTAGAAAGACAAGTAATGTGCATCTGTGGAGAGGAGAGAAAACAATATTATTAGGTACAGATGGCTGGCAAGTATGCTCAAATGTAGTAAGATGTTATCTTTGTGCAGTGCAGTGTCCATTCCTAACAGATCACCAGCAAAGACTGTGAATAATAAAAAGTACTAGAGACAATCTGTCACCTGTAGCTAGGGTCAAAGTCTGAGGAGCTGCACTCTTCATGATTCCTTTGAAGTTAAGTTGTATATAGAACTGAAAAAACCCAACCTCAGTATTCAAGGCTTTGAGTTGATGAATGCATGGACTCAGAAGGAGCTTTACTGAATTCTGTGGTGTATATAAGTAGATGCATGTGTGTATGGTAGCATGTCTTGCAAAATTTGAATAAAATAAATTAAAAATAATTGCTTCTATTTAATTTAAAAATCTGTTATGTAAGAATGTTGTGAAGTCAGACGCTCAGAAGTCAGGTGCCTTATTCAGCTAGCGTCCAGTTATGTCTATATGTGAGGCAATCTAGTCTTTATTGCATCTTTTTGTTTTCTTGAAGTGTCTCTTATATTTTATTCTTGTCCTCCCTCACGTTTGTTTTGAACAGTATACAAGGTTTGAGGAGGATGAATGCTATTCTGTTTGTGTTCTTTGCAACATCTCGTGTGAGAAGATCTCTGCACATTACAAAAATAGTAAATAACAATAAATTAATGATTTCTCATCTCTGCTTTGTTCATCCTGTTCCATCTATTGTATCCTTTCAGGGTGGTGATGTGCTTTCAGTTACAGCTGTCCATCATCACTTGTGTTACAGATACATTCCATTGTAGCTGTGGATAAAAATTTTACTGCGTCCACAGATCCATTGTTTGTCCTACATATATTTTGGAATGCTCCCTGAATGAGTCAAGGGCAGGAAAAGTGGCCTGTGGTTATGTAAACAGAGATCTGATTCTTATGATCCTTGGCTGTACTGACTTAATTTGTGTCTGTGAGCTGTGTCCATGGTAGCTTCATAGGCAGTGCAAAGAGGAGCAGTGATGTGCAAGATCTGCTGGATTTCACTGCTGTGTGAGGGTAAAAACCTGCCATTAAATACCTGCATTTTATTTAGTATATATCTTCACCTTGTGTGAGGTGAGATGCTGGCCATTATTTTCAGATTAAATTCTCAATTCAACATCAGAAAAAAACCCTTCAAGTTGCATACATACAGCATGTATACAGAAAGAAAGTAGGAGAAGATTAATTATGAATTATTATTAAATAGTAAACAACACTGTAAATGCTAGTAATGAAATCTGGTAATTCCATTTGTGTACAAGAATGCCACATTACATTGCAAAACAGATTTTCATGGTAGTAAACCAATAGTACAGATTATCTCTGTATCAAAGTAGAGTTTTAACACTGTTTTTCTAGCTTCCTCCCCTGACATTCCCCCGCCCAAACTCCCTACCCTTCAAGAGCTTTTTTACAGCAGTAACATTTTTTCAATCCCCCAGTATGGCTAATTTTTTTTTTTTTTGCTAAAATATTTTGAAAGCAGCAACCAAAGCATTTATTTCAGAACAGAAGCCACAATCAGCCATAACAGAACATGATTAGGTCAAAGCAGTGAAGTTTCAGAAAATCCAAAACTGGGAAGTCATGCAAAATTAATTATAGTTATTCTTACTTTGATCTGATGTAAACTTAATAAGAACAGTTTTATTTTTATTTAATTTCTCATTAAAGTTACAAAATTATCTTATTCTCTATATCCGCAGTCATAGTGAAGACAAAAGTTTTCCTTTCAGGGCTATCAGATAAATTGAATGATTTTACAGTGCTTTTAAATGCCCCTAAAGCAGATTTCCATCAGGTAGATGATATTCTGAACCAGCCTGTCTCAAGTTCTAGAGTAATACAGTTAAATGATGCAATGACAAAATCAATGGAACTGCTATTTGAATTACTTTGATTATAAAGATTTTCCATCTGGACTGAGGTCTTACTTAAGTAGGTAGACCAAAATGAACTTCGCAATCAGTAGTTCTGGGCTGGGTTTTTTTAATAATTCCACATTAAAGACAAGTGTAGATATAGTTTTATGAACGATCAAGACCTTTCTCCATATGTGGATGCCCTATTTCTTCTTGCCAGTTTAAATGGCAATAGTGGGAAGTACATTATACTATATATACTATATATTTACTGTACAGTGGGGTGCAATTCCTTCATTGTGGTCTTATTTTTTCTTCCCTTTTTGTATATTTGCCTGGGGTTTATTGTTTGGTTGTTTAGTTGTTTGTTTTTGGAATTGGGAGAGTTCTTATAGAAAGAATAGAAGGCAAGAGGTGAAAGAATTTTGCATACATCATTCTCCCTTGGACTTGGGATTTCTCCAAAGGGTGTAATGCCTCCCTTGGGATGGTTATATTCATGTATTACCGTGTAACTTATTGTGCTTCCACCCAGTGCTGTGGTGGATGTAGTAGGATGGTGTAGTTGCCAAGTAGTTGCTTGGCCATAGCTACACTGATTTAAATAGATCCATAAAGTGATATTAAAATTCAACCCCTTTAGTTTTGGGCAGAAAGGGTTGGACCAGACAGTTCCCTTCCAGCCTCACCTGAGCTGGGGATAATGAAGCTTATGGATCAACATAATTTTATTTATTTGTGGATTTTCCTGTCTAAATTATATTCATTTTGTATTTTTGATACACTACAGTGTATTTCAAAGGACTAGCATGAGGCAAATGCTTTTTGAAATTCAGAAGGCCTTATTTTTCCCCTGTGATTTGCTTAGCTTGGCTGTTTCTATCTATATGAATTACATCAAAATAGGACCATCCTTATTTAATAGTCTTTAACATCTAGTTTGCAGAACTGAAAATGACAGTGGAAAAACACATCTCTGAAGTATCTGCAGAGATCCTTGTTACAGGAAAAAAATTTTGTATGTTCATTGTACAAAAATGCATAATATTTAAGTCAGTTAATTTCAAATACTCATTATAAAATATCTTCTATTTTTCATATAATTATCAATACGTAATTGTGAAACTAAACTTTTAAAATTCAGGCTGTATTTGAAGTCTGCATTATGTCCAGGACAGCTACTTTCTCGAAATTCTACAATGACAAAGTAATCTTTTATAACAAAGTAAGTATCATAATTTAAAAATTAAACAACAAACCAAATTTTCCTACTGCTAAAAGTATTATTCTTCTATGCTAGAAGTCTTTGTAGGGAAATAATATGAAATTCTGCTTGTTTCTTATACATATCTTTTCTTCCTGCCCCAACATTCCTATTTCACTAACACTTCTATTTTGTGCCCACATTTTCAATATTTTTTTTCTTTACTGTATTTTTCTCCACCAATGCTGACCTCCTTTTTCTTCCTCTCTGTTTCACTGCTACTGGTGAGGATAATAAGCTCATAAGAATAGCCTGCTGAGACAAGCCCATGGTCCATATCTCCCAGCAGTCAGTCTGTGACACTGGCAGCAGAATTGTCACCTAGGGAGGGTAATAAGTTACATCACTTTCTGCAGTCCATTCCCTTTCCAGTCTCCCATCATTCACCATCACTCACTGGATTTTATATGTTGGAGGGCGTATCTTTAGTTGGTCCTTTTAAAATCCGTTTATCAATCATGTCAATGAATTTGTCCCATTTTTCCCCCATTTGAAACTAATCTTTAATTTCTTTTGAATGCCTCCAAGGCTTTGCCAAATATGTTTAGCTAACGCACTCACTCGTTTATGTAAGTCTTAGTCATATCCCCCCACATACAGGTCTCAAGTAATGGGCTCACACATGGTTTTCTGTAGCAGCAGAATTATTCGATGTTATTCCTTATGCTCTTCTTCATGATATCCATTATCACTTGGCTTTTGGGGATTTATGTTGAACATTAAACCAAATATTTCAGAGGAATGACAATCATACATAAAAATTACTTTGCTGAGTTGTAAATGCTAGTTCCAAATTCAGCTTTGGGCAGATCTAGTTAAGATTTTTTTTTCTTCTAGATATCTTACATCTATCCACATTGAGGGTCATTTATGAACTTCTTGCCCACTTAAGTCACTCTAGTGAAGCCTTTCAGGAGCTGGTCACTGGTAGTACTGAATTTCACTTTCCAAAGGCGCTTACTATTACTTATGATCTCAGAGACTTCAGAGTTCATTATCTTTTATAGGTCATTAAAGACAATGAATAAAATTGGTCCAAGCATGGAGAACTCTACTTGTGAATTTTCTTCATGGTAAAAACTTGATAAACTGTGTCCTTTGTCTTCTGTGATCTAACCAGCTTTCAGTTCACAAAGAAATTTCTTCAGTCCCGTGACACTTCTGTTTCTCTAATAACATTGCTGTGGAATGTTATTGTAAGTCTTTTGGAAAACTTATGTATATTCATATCACCTATATTTACTTGTATGCTGACAGCTTCATAGAATAATAGAGAGCTAGTCAGCCATGATTTGCCATTGAAGAAACTCTTCTGACTTCTGCAACAATCTCTATCTGTCTGCTCTGTTAGTCTTTATTTTACCATCTTGTCAGGGACAACAATCAACTTTCCCAGTCTAGAGGTCCAGAGTCCCTTTTGTAAATGGCTTTTTCCAGATGACGGTTTCTAGCTTTACACCAAGGAAAAGACCTATCTGTGGGTATCTTTAGCTAAGAAAAAAAAAAAAGGTAGTTTTTTAGAATATTTTGTGAACATGCTCAGAAGCCCTGGTTCCTATTGGAGGTTGAAAGCTAGATGGAATCAATAACTTGGGTTTGAAAAGTTGTAGCTCAGCTGTGGTTTTTACAAAAAACATTACTTTGAAAAATGAAAATTTAACTAATAAAAAATTTATCTGACTTGTGTTGTTTACTTTGGTTAGAAGCCTGCTGATTCCTTGTCCTCTTTCCATTTTTCATGAGAAGGGATCAATATTACCAATCACAGATTACAGACACAGAGATCCATAAATGAGGGATGTCACAGTCTTGTAGAGATATAATACATAACAGCTCATTTGTATAAGCACTCATTTTTATCACTACAATCTTGGAGCACCACAATACTCAAAATAGTATTGAAGTGGTGAAAATGCTGTAATCATTGACATTTTTTAATTTCCTACATGGCTGAGCAGAAGCCTGGAGAGGTTTCAGTCAACACTTCATCCTCTCTTCTGAAAACTGATCAATTATTCTTCAATGATACTTTTGTATGTGGCACGTTGGTGACAAGTTGGAAGTAGACTCTACATACTGAGCCACAGGTTTAGACTACATAGTTAAATTTTAACAAATGTACATATTCTCAAAAATTATTTACCTAGGTAAATCAGTTTTTCTGTCAGATGTTAAATGAAACAGGGTATCTATAAAATATTAGTAGAAAAATTACAAATTTTAAGTTTATGCAAATTGTCAGAAACATTTTGACTATAAACCCTATTTATTAGTAGATACAATTTAAAATTTGATCTAGTTCTATGTTTTCTGGAGGTATTTAGAAAATGCTATAATCACTTCTATTAAAAAGGTGTCTTTGCACTAGTACTAATATGCAGTATCCAGTACAATTGTTCACATGGTGCATAATGCAATTCTTCAGTATAAGAGTTTTCTTAACTTTTATTCTGTGGTAGTCTACATCAGACTTCAATTTTTTTTTAGCTAATGAAATATCTCATGGTATCTGAGAATGAAAAAGAGCATTATGTTCCGTACAGGATATTAAAATATTATTTGGTAGATTACTAGCAAGCCCAAATAATCAATTTCCTGCATTAATTTAGGTAGATTGGTTCTGTAAAGATTACTATAATGATGTATACATGCAATTCACTGCTTAAAATTATTTAAAAGAGAATTTAAGAGAAAATAACTAAACTGAACACAGGTTTATGCTGAAATTGTATCTGCATTTGTAATTTTTCTGTTTCAAGTAAATTATTTTGCATATTACATGGAAATTGTATGTCCTTGGGAGCACAGACTGCCTCTAGAGGCAGTGTGCCCAAAAAGGAGACATAAAAAAAGCTGGATAATGTGGAGAAAAGCAGTCCTGGCTCCATCTGCTGTCTGTTTTTTTTTTCTCTCTCTTCCCCCCCCCCCCGGCAGCTTCTTTCTTGGGGTATTTGGAGTAGTGAGGCCCCCCCTACATTTCTTTGAACACGGACTGATTTTTAAGCATACATCAGCTTTTGCCTGCTATTGACCCCAACTACTTTGTTTTGCGTTTCTGAGTGTCATTTATAGTTTTACTCTATCTTGTTCCTACTGGACACAACTCAGATAAAATAGAAATGTACTTTTTATTTTGTCACCCTAGGAGCAAGTTAATTTTGTGGTCTTCTTTTCCTTTTCATCTATATTAGTAAATGCTGTAAGGAAGCCCAGACAGAGTTCTAGAATAGTTACTCATTCTTACACTTATGTTCACATGAGCTGTATAGATGCACAACTGAAAAGTCTATTCCAAGTGCTGATTTTCATGTCAATTTTTCTCACAGTCCTTGGAAAAAGAAGAGACCAAAGAGCTTTTGTTGGACCAAAGATGAGGACAAGAATCTGGGAGTTTGGAGTGTCACAGCTTTTCCATGTTCTTTTGTTGAATAGGTTTAATCTTCAGAATAGTTTCTGAGGCTGCTCTAATTTGGGCCAAACCCTCAGTTATAGAGATATCTTTTTCTGCCCTAACTCTGTACTATATAACTTGGCTTTCCTTCTGAAATAGTCTTGTTCTTTTGGAACAAAATAAATATAAATATTTTACTTGAAAAGTGTAATTTACCTGGATGTCCAATATATTTCAACAGTTTTAAAAAAATATTTTACAAACGGCAGAATTTTGCATTCACAAAAACCTCCCAACTGGAGCTAGTCAAAATGCTCAAATTTGGAAAATAGCTGCAAAATAGAAAGAGCACTTTTGAGTCAATCCTAGAGTTCAAAAATTGTACTGAGCTATGATCCTGAAAAGATGTACTTCACTGTTCTTTTAAAACATAGCTCTATCTCAAATACAGGACCCAATTAAAATTTCCAAATGAGAAGTCTGACTCTAGATTGCAGAAATACTGAAAATACAATGCAGATTCTAAATATGTGGCAAGGACGCAAATAAGTCTTTAAAAATATTTATCTTTGAATTCTCAGATCTTAAAAATAGTACTGAAAACTCCAGCTGTGGCTAAACATCAGAGAAGCTTACTGTGACTGGAACTGATAGGAATTCCAACTTTATTACAGAGAGCCTTTCTAAAATCAATCATTAGAAAAAGATAATTGGTGAAATATATAGGTTTTTTCTTATAAGGAAGAACATTTGTTCTCCAGAATACAGAAATTTCAAATATAATAGCAGATTAGAAATGCCACATGTTCAACACACCAGAAAATACTACAATCCATGATTTCTGATGTTTTTGTGACATGAGAGGTAAAACCATTTCTAGGGTATGTAAGTCTGGTCCCAGCTTAGATATCAGAATAAAAAACTTTATATTTCAGTGATCCTAACACTTAAGAAGATAAGTAAGTTTAAAGAAACCCAAAACACAAAGCAAACCAAAACAGAAACAGAATTGAGATCTTTGATAAATGCTGACGTTAACATAAAAAGTGAGTTACTTTTCTACAGCTTACTGAAGTAGCATATGCTTCTGGGTTTTTTCAGCCTAGAAACTAATAATTAGACATTCTTTAAGCAAGTTCCCTTATCAGCAGTAATTAAGATACGAGACAAGTAAGATCTCTTTTAAGGAAGTGGTTATTTGCTGAAAAACATACATTTGGTTTTTCCCAAACTGTTTGTGAATATCAGTTCAAGTGTTTCCAGCTGTAATGGAGGAGTTGGAGCGATACAGCTGTGGAATCATCAACTGCCTTTTACTCAACAGGTCTGCAATTAAGGAGTCCCTTTTGT
Organism: Sturnus vulgaris; assembly: GCF_052056855.1. Classification (NCBI taxonomy): domain Eukaryota; kingdom Metazoa; phylum Chordata; class Aves; order Passeriformes; family Sturnidae; genus Sturnus; species Sturnus vulgaris. Next base: position 29,900,394 of record NC_142244.1, read on the forward strand.
TGTTCTATAGGGACTGCTGAATGCTTCAGCAGACATAGTTCTTGAACTAGATAATTTCAAGGAAGAGGAAAATAGCTTAAAAAGTTAAATTTCATTCAGTTCAAAGTACTTCCTCTCCAATCCCAACCATTTACTAAAAAAAGTCAGTCCTAGAGTTCAAGGCTTTATATTGTTAAATAATATAAACCATTATTTTTATACTAAATAATAGCAATTTTTTGCCATTTTTAGGTAAGCAGTGCCACACACAAACTTAATTACAGTTTATTTTTATGTGCATTTTTATAGTCTAGTCTTCTTATTTTCTATTTTATTCTTATGTTAATGTTCTCCCTCATCAGATTCTTCCTCATAAGATTGGGCAAGTCATGTTGGTCATAACCTTCAGGTTATGGTAACTTAAAATACTGAGACAGTCTTCAAGGTTGTGTTGTATCATGCTCTGTTTATTTAATCCCCAAAGTATCTCTGCAAAAATTTTGAATTAAAAGCATAGTATTATAAATCAAGATTAGGAAAGGGTGAGTGGTTCAGTTGCTCATTTTGAGAACATCTTCTCTGTCTTTGTTTTTTAAGTTGATATTAAGGGTTTTTACCTCATAGACTCGATTCAGTTTATTGGTTTATTGGATCTTTTCCCTTGGACATATTCCATTTCTTTCTGCTGGAGCTGTTCTGTTGAGGCTGAGGTTGTTTCTGACAGTGTTTTGAAAGCATATTATGTGTCTTTTTCTTCCAGTTTACAGTTCAGCTGCTCTGCATATTAAGGTTATCTTTCAGTATACCAGCAATCTACTTTGTTGAAGAACATAACATGATGAACGTGCTAGAAATTCACGTGAACAAAATTCCTATCTGTATTCAAAATACTGTATATTTTTAAATACTTCTCTTGAAATGTATTAAAAATGCTACAACATACAGAAAACATAAGCATAAAACATTCATGCTGTTCTCTGTGGTTGCAGTTCTGTCACTTTGCTCCTTTGATCTGTTTCAGACGGTTCGCCATGGTTTTCCTTACCTACCCACTGCCTTAGCTTTTGACCCAGTTCAGAAGATTCTGGCAATTGGAACAAGAACGGGAGCCATACGAATGTATCCTTTCTCATTCAGAAATTGCACCATCTCTGTGTATTTGTAATACAGGGATGGGAATTACCTTCCACAAGCACTCAGGTAAGGCTACAGTTGTTATGTTCTACTTCATTTTGCTTGGTGAGACAGACTGGAAAAAGATGTGCTGTTGAGGAATTAACCAGGTCTCTAAGGGGTTCAAAGAATTTCTGATAGAGTTTGTTGCATATGATTTTGGCGTATATTGGTTAAGATAAGACAGAATTGGTCTTTTTCAGCCTGAGAAGTAAAAGTGGACAGCAAAGTGGTAATGAGCAAGTTGTGAATGTTGTGCTAGCAATAAATAAATTCATTGCTGCAATAGTTATGTATGAAATTATTTAGACTCTTCCAAGTGAATGGTGGGAAATAAGTGATTTTAGGACAGAATTAATTTCTTCTGAAGGAGAAGGTGAAGCACTGTAAAAGTTCTTATTTCTTTTTGTTAATTATAAAGGTACTTCAGTGTCAGCAATTTATATGTTGTTTTTAATACAGGAGGATTTTTAAGTTATAAGTCTATACAGAATAAATTTAATTAAAAGGTAATTAAAATTTGAAGACATAAAGAAAAAAATACGAATATTTAAATGTGATGTATTTAAAAATGTGTCTCTACATAATTTTCTTCGTTTGGCATGGTTCCAATGTTTTCCAGTTGAGTGAAAATACATCTAAAGCAAGGAAAAACAGTGAGAATTACTATTACAGGAAGGTTTAAAGGTTACAGAATAAATAAACCAAGGTTTTTACCAGCATTTTGTAGCCAAATAAATTATGTCTTTAAAGTAGGGGACAATGCTGTATGAAATAGCAATATAACGTTTATGGTTTTTTTGCTATCCCTGTTCCCAAGGTAACTTTAAATGTAATGAACCCAAGGCAGTTTACAAAGTAAAAAAATCTCCTTGTAGAAAACAAGCCTGTGCCTATTGTAACTTTACTAGAACTTTGGTTCCTCCATTTTTGGGTACTCTTGGTCTGAACAGTTGCATTGCCTCAATTTCTATCTGATCCAGAATTTCTCACAAAACTCAACTAAACCTCAAGTTATGTGACAAGCTTTGCTTTGATGGTTCTACTCTTTATTTCTTACCTATGTGAAGTAGATTGAATATATTCTGTGCAAATGCAATGAAGAAAGTGTCCATGAATTTGTTCAGTTCTGGGAAGTGCAAGTCTAGTAGCCATGGTTTCTTTTTCTTTTTAGAGGTATGCAGGGTTAAAAATCTGGGGCTTTGTCCCTGGAAACTACACTGATATCTTCAGAGTGAGGGTATTGGGTATTTCATAGTAGAAGTAGGAAGAAGACCTTGCAGAAGATGGACTCCTGAACCCACCTTTTCTTTCCATCTCAGCAATGTGGCTTTTCCAGGAGCAGTGCTGTCACTGGCTAGGCATCCTGTATCTCTACAAATCTCTCCTTTGAGGAAAATTGAGGTGCAGAGCCTGAATCAATACAGGTTCATGTAGAATTAATTTAAACCTGTATGTCTCCTGCCACAGGAATGGCACATGAAGTGGAAAAATATCTATATTCCTAAGCTTATATAAAATTCTCTGTATGTTTTCTATAAAAATAGGTTATAGAGCTAGCAGAAGGGAAAAGAATGTTTTTCAAAATGTCCTTCCTTTTTAACATCTCCTCTGTTTGCTAATGAAGTCCTACCTCGTTCATGAAAAAATTTCTACCAGTTCTAGTATCGTAATCAAACAAGAGCATCAGGATTACCAGGGAATTTGATTTTTTTCTTGGAAGATATGTCATAACATAAATGCTTCTCAGCTTAGTCACAGAGAGCCTGGTTTGCTTAATTGAGCTTTGAAGACAGAGGGTGCCATAAAAATAATTACTTATTTATTCATTTTAACTGAGATCTCTCCACTTGGCTCTAAGTTTTGCAGAACGGATTACATAAAGAACCTACTTGTGGACTAATAAATTTGCAGTGAAACAGGCCCTAAGACTACTCCCAGAACATGACTCATTTAAGCCAGTCTTGTTGCAGATGTTTGTAGTTGTTGAAATCAGGCAATAAAATTCAAGTAAAGATGCAACAGATTAAGTATTACATCTGAAAGTACAATTCATAATGTGGAATTTTTTAGCAAACTAAGGAAAATACAGGTTTCAGTGGCTCAAAGTTTTCCACAGTACCCTATAAAAATACTTTAAATAGAACTGCAAAATTTCAGTCTGCCATGAGTATGTCATGTAAGAAAAGGGGAATTCTTTCCATACATAACATTGTGTTTGGCTGGTGTTTCTAAACAGTGCTGTTGATCGAGTGAAAGGACAGACTGCTTGGCTACCATCAGAGAAATTTACCTAACTATTTATTTGTTTGTTTACTGGTAGTGCCAAAGTTTACTGGTTTAGATTGGACTCTCTTGTCTAGGGAACACAAATGGATGGGAAGACTGAATTTATGTTTAATATTTATTTAGTGGTGTACAACAAGTCCTCCTGTGAGGAGTCCAAGTCACTTAATGGTATTGCTGCTTCCTTGACTTTTTAAAGATTCACAAGGTATTTCTACTAGTCACAAGTTAACAGGTCTTGGAAGACAAGCTTATTTTTTAAAAGGAAGCATTTCCTTCTGTGGTTGTGAATTAATGTCTTACATTAGGCCTTCAGGTGATCATTTCGAGTGATCCAGCAGCAATACTGAAGTTGACTATGTGAAATTGTCCTGAAATAGAGTATAGTATTCATAAGCTGCCATTAGAATGCAGAGGTAAGCGAAAGTTCATTTTGGTATGGCAGTCAATTTGTCTTCTCCTAGATTTCTTTTCAGGGTGCTTAGATGCAACTGCTTTAGCTTCTGTAGCACTGAGAATTGTTGTTGCTATGCTTCACTGATCCTAATAGTCTCTGTGGGTTTCCCAAGGAAATGCAAATAACTGCAGGTATTACCTACAGTGATGACTGCTAGGTACTGGATCCTCATAGGTGCAGCCCACTGAATCAGACTGCACTGCAAACCATCCATGAAGGAGTATCTTCCTATTACCAACACAAGCTAACAAAGTCTGCAAATAAAGGACCCAAACCCCACTCCTGAAACAGCTGCTCTGGCATCTGGTCATTCTTTACCTTTGTCCTAAACATAGCAAATTTCATTTTTCCTTTGAGGTCTTTTCTTCCTGTCGGAAGCCTGTTCCCAGCTCCCATACTTGTGATCATTGTTCAGATCATTGGTACCACTCTAAGAGGAATATCCTTTCTTAAGGAAAACACATTCTGTTGAAGAGGGGCTATGAAATGGAATTCCTTTCCTTATTGTCTCCCTCTCCATCTTCTCTAGTCCCAGTCTGAAGAACCGTCTGACACTACATACAATAAAACCAAGTGTGCAGTCTCTAGTTGCTGTCAGAGAAGTTTCTGTATCACCATACAAGGAGGTGAGAAATTAAGATACTTTGTCAGACTTAAGTCTCTTCTTGATTTCAGAGGAAAATGAAAAGTCTGGGGTTTTTTCACATTCTCAGTCTGAATAAATAGATCAAAATCAGTTTTGTTAACAATGATTATACTAGTAACAGATCTGAGGAAGTGGCATGCTGTGCTCAGATTTCAGGATGTGTATTTCTATATTGTCATTTATTCAGCTGACAAATGCTTGTTAAAATTCATTCTAAGTACTTTCTGGAGTCAATGAGTCCTTTCCTTTGGAGTTCTCTTATTGCATCAGAGCTATGTTTAGCCATTACAGCTCTCTACAAACGTGCAGAATACAACATCTACTTTTTTTTCTTTTTTAACGCAAACAGCTGATTATTTAGTGGTCAATTGCAGTGGGAAATTCTGAAAGAAGCTCTTCTCTAGCTATTACGATCTTCGCTTATCATGAAATGAAAAGAAATTTGTCTTAAGTCCAGTGCAAAGAAGACAACCTACTGGGTCCAGAATGGCCTCCACACCACTAAAAAGTTCACCATCAAACAGGCTTAAATTAGTAACATGTTTTTGTATGTGTTATAGTGTGGTCTGCTGCTGTTATTAATATATAGTCTTTAGACTTACAGGCTCCATATTGTCATGGATGCAGGTTGTGGGGCATGCAAATCTTTACTTTCACTGCTAGTTGCTTGAGCAAAGCTGCAAGGCTTCTGCAACCCATGCAAGGCTTTTCAGTAGGCATAGCTGCTTGTTATCCATGTCATCAGAAAACACAGTGGCCATTTTATACCTAGGCAAACAAAACATTATTCTGACTTGCTAATACATGACAGTGGAAGCATTGCTCTATACCTACCTTTAGCTTAGCTGCATAGTTCTGACACTTCCTTACTCCAGTTCTGCTGCTTGTCAAATGTATTACTGTGAGCAATCCCGTGCACTAACCTGGCAAAATACCAGTTCTGCTGTGCTAATTTATCCCGTGCACTAACCTGGCAAAATACCAGTTCTGCTGTGCTAATTTTTTTTTTGCCAGATTAGCAAACTTATTTATCTGGTGCTTACTTCCAATGTTAGTCAGAATGATGCATAAAGAAAGTAGAAGGAGTGCAGTTGGGACTGGACAGAGAAGGAAATAGAGGAGTAACAAAATTTTGGCACTAAGGAGCAGGTTATTAAATTGACTTGTCTTAGTGTATGAAATTGCATCGGATAAATTCAGATATGGCAGATTGCAGCTGTCTATGAAATTTGCTACAAATGTAGTAATAGTCTTTCAATTTTGAGTGGTATAGAAGACAGCATCTCTTTTACTTACGTTTAAAACTCTTCATATAAAGCCATTTAGAAATCACAAAAATTCTACAGGTTCTGCTCAAGGGAGATTCTGCTTTAGGATCATATTTGGAATAACTTTTTCTGGCCTGTTTTATGTATTTCTTCCCATGCTTTAATAGGAAGAGTGATTTTTGAATGTCAAATAAGGTACAGCAACACTTATTTTAACAGGTATATTTTGTGGAGAAACAAGCATGGCTTCAGAAAGGCCAGTGGAATCCTGGTCTGTGTCAACAGTATTGTGGCCAGTAGGACCAGGGCAGTGATTGTCCCCTGGTACCCAGCACTGGTGAGGCCACATCTCAAATCCTGTGTCCATTTCTAGGCCCCTTTCTAAAAGAAAGATGCCGAGGTGCTGGAATGTGTCCAGAGGAAGGAAATGGAGCTGGGGAAGGGTCTGGAGCACAAGTGCTACGAGGAACTGCTGAGTGAGCTGGGGGTGTTTCGTCTTGAGAAAAAGAGGCTGGGGGGTGCTCCTTATCACTCTCTCAAGTACTTGAAAGGACAAAAGAAAATGGCCTTAGATTGTGCTGGGGAAATTTAGATTGCATCTAAAGGAAAATTACTTCACTGAAAGGGTTGTAAAACATAGGAACACGCTGCTCTGGAAAGTGGTGGAGTCACCATCCTTGGAGGTGTGCAAAAGTTGTGCAGAGGTGGCACTTAGGGACGTGGTTTAGTGGTGGACTTTTTAGTGCTGGCTTAGTAGTTAGACTCAATGGTCTTGGAGGTCTTTTCCAAGCAAAGTGATTTTATAAGATCATCTTGTTTCTTTCTGTGAAACAGTCAGTAAGCATATCTTCGATTCCAGAGTTACTGTGCTGAGTAAATGGGAAAGTGAAAGATAGCTCTGTTGAACATTATGGATCCTCAGCAGCTGATGTACACAGAGACTGTATTCCTGGGAGGTAAAACTGAGGCTGTTTGTGCCCTCTAGAAAAAGGGAAATCTGGCAAAGAAAATAAATAGCACTAATTAAATCATTGCTGGCAGAGTTCTGAGTAGGCATGGAATTTTACAGTAGCTAAAGGAAAATGTGGCAAAGAATGTTTGACATCAGGTCGGATTTACTTTAAAAGAAAAGAGGAGAATGTAACTTGATGTTTTGATCTGTGAGAAGGGTGGCATAAAAGCTAAATATAAATTGTGACAGATTTACTCTCCCTGGAACTGCTGTCTTTTAACCTAAACAAGGTTCCAGTAGTTCTTTATCCTTAAAATAAGCCGACTGTGTTCTCTGCTGTTTACTCTGTGTAATTTATTGAGCAGATGGAATGGGGGTAGCACAGACAAGATCATAAACCTGAAGTTCTGTTTTTTGACTTGGAGGAACCATTGATACATTTCATCTTTTATCCCACTGTACAATATATTGGAGATTTTTTAAAGAACTTGAGCTATTAATGAATACAAACTTCACCGAGAGTCAGTACTCCTAACATAAGTTCTTTTTAAAAATTCCCCTGGAAATCAACATACAAACGTGTATTTTTGGGCGTATAGATACCTAAATAGGTTATTACATAAATGAATTTATTGTCAATCTACAAGAATAAAAAATATTGTAAAAGATACCAAAAGAATCAAATTTACCTGTATTACTAAATCTTACAGAACTAGAGTTTGGAGAATTTATCTATACTAAGAGGACAGTGAATCTGGTTATGTGTGCATTCACATATATGTATGTATATATGCATATTAGGTTTCTGCATACGTGCATAAATTTGTGTCCTTTTGTTTCCCAAGCCTCTTCCATACCTTTTAAGTAAGCAGACTGAATATGCTACAATTAAGTGCACTGGACTTCCCTCACTTTCAATTGCTGTTTATCCAGGAGATAAAAATGGAATCTGACATCTGCAAACAAATCTACTGAGAAAATATAGATTTTCATCTATTTGAAGATGCATATAAAACTGGCATACAGGTGGATGACTCTGGCAGCATTTTCAGTAGAGCTGATGACTACATTTGTGAACACTATCTGAAAAAAATGCTTTCCAGATGTATGTTACAAGGGTTTTTTTGAGTATATTAAAAACACTCAACTTACTCTGATAGTGAAATTATGACTGCTACTGATAGTCAACTATTTTAAAGAAGTGATGTCTTAATGAGACCTTGTGTCATCTTTAGAGCTTTCCCCACCTTTTTTGTTCCATACTTTGTCATCAACAGAAGTGTTGATGTGCATAGGAAATAAAATACATCAATTTTCCCTCCTTTCTAGTATGCTAATGATCTTTTTTAGACAAATATCCATGACCGAAATTTGGCAGACATCCTTAAAACGCAGAAATTTGTAGTCATACTACACACTTAGTTAGTTGTTTTGACTCTTGTCTTCTTTTGCTTTTATCTGGCAGATACTCTTGATGGTAGAGGGAATTGATACTTCTCCAAGAAACTTAGGAAAGCTAATATCTAGTAAAAGACAAACCCAAAGTACACAGACACATGCAGTGGAAGCATTTTAGTGTTGTGGAAGGAGATCTCTTTTTGTCTAGCTACAGGCACTCGTTCATTTTAAATTCTTGATGACTTCTTGAAGTTAGGTGCCTTTCTTGCACATATGTTGTTAATGGAGAGTGACCAGGGATGAAAGGGAACTGTGGAAGGTTGAATGCCCATTATGAGATAGAAAGGCTACAATGACTCTGAATAATTGTCTCTGCATTGGGAATACCTAAGGGGAAGTTCTTGAAACCAAAGAGTTCCCCCTATGAGGATCTTCCACAGCAAGGAACGTGAACCATGTGATGAGCGATTCAGTAGGACAGACACAGTCACACATTATTTCAGCTTAAACCTCAAGTAAAGGTGTAGGATAAAAACACAATTTTTCCTGAGGTTCAAGAAATGGGGAGATGAACAAAACTGAGACTACGTCATTTGGGAGAGTGGGAGGGAAAGGTTTTCTTGAAGAAATTCTCTTCCCTCATCCAAGGTCAACTCTCTCCCCTTTTCCCTAACTGACCTAGTTTCACTCCAGTTCTTATCGTTCTTAGATTTCTATTCCTCACCCCTGACCTGTCTTTTCTTATTGGCATTAAGCAAGCAATATTCTTTCAATCTCCATCTTTCACCTCACCTGTGCAAAGCAGTCTCTGAATAACATTTTTCTAAGGAAACTGTTCATATCAAGAATCAAAATGTTTCCTAGGTGCTTCTGCATACTGCATTCAAAGCCACATAAGTACTAAAACAAGAATTAAAAAAAGAGCATCATGGGAGAAGCCAAGTTTGAGATTGTGGATCAAGAGCTATCAGAAAATGAATAGCTGAAGTAGCCAAGTCTTAGAGGGCATTAAAGAATGTAAGTGTGGTATCATTATCTTCATCTAGAGAGAGCACAGAGAGGGGAAGTGACCCAGAATTTTTGTGAGTCTGCTCCTCTTTAGTGCTATTGTGAAGGGGATACTCTGGTGTTTTATCAACACTCTTTTAGTCTCATACTCAAAACGCATCACCCTGCAGGGCTCCATGGAGAAAATCAGCTCCGTTTCAGTCAGACACAGCACACTTTTCAAAAATTCTGCAGTACTGTTTGTTTGAACAGTTGTGGTTTTCAGACAATGATGAGTGGAAATCCAGTGATCTTAACATGCTTTAATTGTACAACTGATAATTTGAGCCAAAAAAGGATGATCTTCTCTCTAATTACTGACAATAACTGCGCTTTCCAGTAATCAGTTTCTGTTGGTTTTTTTCATTTTATTGAATAAATAGTAGCATATATTTATATGGTATAAAATAAATATACCATATATAGTATATTTATATGTTGATATTCAACATTAACCCTAAAAAATGCTCATAGAGAAAGAAATATTGGAATATGATCCTTTAGTACTACAGTTGATTTCTGGTTGGGTTTTTTGTGTGGTTGCTCCAACAAAGCCCCGAATACACATTTTAAGCAGCTACACCAAATGCATTTTAAATGCTGTGACTTTTAAAGGAGTTTGACTTTATGTTTTCTTGTTTAGCTGTATTTTCTGCAATGCAGAATTGATAGCACTGTGACATATTTACATATTTCAGTTGCTTCAGTAAATAAATAAGGATTGACTGAATTATGTGGTCTGATCTGAGACATACTGATTTCAAAAGCACCATGCTTTTATTATGAGATGAATCAATATGAGATGTGCAGTAGAAGAATATATTTGAATATATTCATATAGTAGTGTCCTGGTTTAGGGCAAATGTGGGGGAAAACCTCCGGAAGGAGCCCCCAGAAAGCAAACCCCCACAACTCCTCCCTCCACCACCATCTTCGGGAAGAATTTCCTCAGAGAAAAGTGAAAAAAAACCTGTTTATTTAACAAGCAAAACACTCCCCAGCACAAAAAAAAAACCCCAAAAAACAACACCAGATGACAAAAACTCTTTCACCGTTCTGAAGGGATGACAAACTCAGTCTCTCTGGCGAGTGGTTGCCCAGTTATCAGTCTCTGGCGCTGGGGAATGGCTGCTGCAGGTGACAGAATGCAGACTCCCGGTGTTTCTTGGTGTTTCCCAGGTCCCCATCCATAACAGGCTCAGATGGTATTCAGGAAAGGGAGAGGAAAAAAACAGTCCAGGGAAAAAAATTGGACTGCCTAGCTAAACTAACTAATAAGCAGAAGCAAAAGCAAGGGCAAAAGCAAAAAGTAGGAGCGAAAGCAAAAAGTAGGAGTGAAAGCAAGCAAGCAAGCAAGCAAGCCAGCCTCTCCTAAACACAGACGATGGGGGAGGTGAGCCGGCTGATAACAAGACAAAAGCACAAAACATAATACCAAGCATAAACAGAACACACGACTGGGAATACAAGCACCATAACGTCACCCTAGGACAAGTATGCATGCACATGAGTGACTTCATTCTCTAGGAATATTCTCTTGGAAACCTATGATCAGAACATACCAATTTAGGCTTTTAAAATATTTGTCTTCATGTTTTTCCTAATTACTTTCAATACATAAGTTCACATTTGCAAGTAATTTCTCCACTTCAGGTGTGGATAGATGTGTGCCCCAGTTCCCATTAGATTATAAAAAAAGGGTTTTCTTTTCCACAGCAGTTTTGTTAATCTTAATTTGTAGATTTTGAGAAATTCCACTATAAGTTAAATGCTTAGAACTAAGGAGAGGCTAATAAAATGCATCAATACATTTTCTGTTGAAGAACTGGATTTAAAGTTTGTGATTTGTTTAGGGGAAGTGTCTTGTATTCCTTCTGCACACATCCTACATTCTATTTAGTAGATTATTTGCATAGTTTTAATACCAATTCATTTTATCTAACTGGCGAAATTCATGAGAGGGGCATCCAAAGAATACAGTCTCTTATATATAAAAATTAAGTTAAAAGTTAATTCTGCCTCATGATAGAACACTAATATGATTGATCAATCTTCTCCAGCAACCTCTGTTACAGGATTAGGATCTGGCAGATCATCTCAGAGCAAGTGTAGCAGGTCAGACTGAGCATAAAATGCAGTAGTGTATGCTACTTCTAAGAGTTAGTGCTCATCCACTGACTTGTACTGAGGATGTGCAGAGTTGAGATGTGGGACTGTCAGTTCAGTTCTCTTAGCAGAATGTTTAAACCTACACATCCTGTTGCACACAACGTTTTTCCTACCAAACCATATACACCTGTGAGGTATTTTTCACCTTAAAATGTTTCACTTTATAGGAAAAGCAAGAGCAACCCAATGTTTATAGGATGATGGTCACAGAATTTAAAGGAGGAACGTTGCATTCCAGTCTGTGTTCAAGGACAGATTATGAATTTTACTGGAAACAGTGACTAGATGCAATTATTATAACATGTGAAGTCCTTCTCATTTCTGTAGATCATGTTATCTTAGCAAGATGGATGGAATATCTACTTCATAATAGCTTCATATGCTTGTTTCACAGAAGTTGTTCATAAAATATTAGTTTATACTGGAAGATCAAATGGTACCTAGTAGATTTGGTAATTTCAAAGTAGCACTCAAATTCAGAGCTGCATGTCTCCACCCATAGCTCTTGTCTTTGGTAAATTCATTTATTTTATATAAACAGATCATTGGATAGCATACACAGGGTTATAATAGGGACTGGAACCTAAGACCTCTCCATCCTAGGTGAAAACCTGCTGGTCATGATTTATGTTCCATCTCTCTTAATTGAGTAGCCTCTTCTCTCTCAAACTCCCATATCCTGCCCTCCTGAACTGAATGAGTCAAGAGTTGCTGTAGTTCCAAGTAGGGTGTGGTCAGGACACTGTGCTTATAGCACTTTTATTTTAAGCAGAATAACTGTTCCTTTTTTGTTTCTCATTATTTTGATACACAAAAAAAATGTTGCACTGTTAAAAGGAAAGCTTTTTCATGCATTGTACTTATCAGTACACCTTTTCATTCATGTAATAAGGTGTCTGCTGGATAGAGGCACACACAGATTTAGAACTGGTCACATGGATTTTTTGAAAGAAAAGTTTTCATCTTCAGCAAGAGCCAAGACTTGCCTTTTCAAGTCCTTCGGCCTTCAGTAAAGAGCTTTTAACTTGATTCCTGCTGTTTCTAGCTGTAAAATTGGAAAGTATCTACCATTGTCAAGAAGTCATTACATTTAATAAATGTAATGCATGGTTTTAAAATTCTTTTAAGATTAAGAATACCACATTTATGTTTTCCAGAACAACAGACAGAGGAAATCCTCAAATACATTGACAACAGAGTGATGAGCTCTGTTAAAAGCACCTGTAAATTACCAAATGTGTTTTAGTTATGCCTCCACAATGTGTGGTTTGTATAAAGTGAATGAATAACAATTCTTGCGTGTGTATTTCTCAATAAAAATAAAATTTTGTATAAAAATGGACAAAAAAACCCCACCTTAAATTAGTTTAAAGATAACTTACCTAAATTAACATCATCATCCAAATCATAAGCTTTTCAAGCTGTCAGCTTCCTCAAGTAGGATGTCCCAGCTAGTAAGAAAGCAAAACTAGAAATCCCTGTCTTTTCTGAAACGAGAGGAGAAGCAAATTCTCCTGTGAAAATCATCCCTAAGAATGTCTTCTCCTATGCTCTTGAATTTTTTAGCTTAGGATTTCTCTAGCATTGCACCTCTCAAATGAGAGAAAATACTAATGAAAAACTGGTTCATTTTATAGGTTCCTTCAGTTTTAATTGATAGATCACTATTTTGGACTTGACAGTACAAGAATCACATCATTAGGCTGGCAGTTTTACTACAGCAAAGAAGCTTTCTGTTTTTTAAGAGTAAATTAAATCACAGGGAGATCAATAAATGCAATAAGAAAACAGTGTAATTTTCATGGCTACTGAACAACTTAAAGATGAGATATTTCCCAGTTGTTTAAAAAAAATTATAAACTCTTTTAAATGGAATTTATATAATGCTACCTTCTACATATTTCTAGAAGTAGACTAAATCTGCTGCAAGAGAGGACAGAAAAGCACTGAGTCCTTACTAGTTTCTTTAGAGGAATGCTTCTCCTCGGAATTGAAATTCAATTGTTAATGTAATTCTGAGTAAGCAGGTAGAATGTTTTACCTTACTTGTCTATTTTAGCTAACCACTGCCAGGGCTTTCCTATTTTAGGTAGCCATAACCCTTTTTAGGGCTTCACAGAAAAGCTACTGAGACAGATTATATTAAGAGTCAATTCTTTTATTTCTACGTTCATACACTAACCAAAGGAAATCAAACATAGAGCCCTTAGAAATATGGTACAATTAGGTATGCATATTCAGTTCATTTCTGCATCAGTTCTAGCCTCACACTTCTCCAGCTTTGCTACTGTCAAGATTCTTCACCAACCTTATGCTTTGGGGCCTGACAAGGAAGAGCTGTGTCAGGGTCCTTGTCTACTTTACTATACTGTGAGCCTTAGAGAAAGGAAGAAGCACACAGACTTTACACTTAAAGGAAATGAGGATGAAAGAATTAAATACTGCTTTATTGAACTACTGCATTTTTCTGTTGTTGCTTTCCTGTCTCATCTCCTGTGAGACTGATGTTATATGATGAGGAGAAAAAGAGAAAATTTTGGCAGTTTCATGAAACAGTCTAGTTACTTGCCTTATTCCCAAAGTACAGCAATCAAAGTGTCTGCTCTGGTTCCCCTGGCATGTTTCAAACTGGCTACAGGGACTAAAAGTTAGTCTGTTCTCCCAAGAGTGGCATCAGGTACAGCTAAATTTATTCATCTGAGCAAAAGCCACCAAAGCTGCTACCACTGAGTTTAAGGATTTCCTCTACTACCCTAGTTTAGAACAGGATCCTGAATGTTAGCAACCAAAAAATCCAGCAACGTCTGCTTATATGGTGCAGTTTCTATCAGGACAGGTGAAACATGTGAATGGTGGAGATAGTCGTAAAGAATGTTCACAACCTGTGTTCTCGGTGTTATCTTTGCTCTCCAGAAACAAAACTTCCTTCCACTGGGCCCTAATGGTTGTCTAGCGACTGTTTTATCTCTGAGCATCACTAGATAAGGCTCCTCCTATCAACCTGTATAAACAGGTCTCTGAGTTTGCAAAGAAAAGGGACTAGTAGTTACGTAGGGTTATGTTATCTGTCCTTGCTTCTGATACTTCCCATATTTAGAACATCACCTGTGGGATCATCAGCTCCTAGTTTTACGTGGTCTGTGTCTTGGTATGAAAGACAGGTGTTAAGAAAGGCAGGAGCCTTTCTTGGAATGGTGTCTTGGTTTGAAAGACAGGTATTTGCTAAGGAAAGGCGAGAACCCCTTTCCTGAGATGCAGAGTGCAACCCCCTCCCTTCTAATTATTATAGTTTCAAATCAGAGGCTTTCAGGCAGAAGATATGGGGATAGGAATAACAGTTCTTTACTGGTATCTAACAAGGCAAAACAGCAGAAACAACAACAGCTATAAAAATTGACAACAAAACAGAACAGTATAGCTCAGTTCCAGTCCCTTTTGGCCAAGGCCCTCTCCCTGTGCTCAGTTCCCGGTGCTGTGGGCAGGGCAGGTCCCGCGCAGCTGAAGGGGCTGGGTGATGGCGGCAGCGGCCCAGGGGTGAGAGGGATGGAGGAGCCACTCCCCCCTCACGGTGTCGGTCGTGGTGCTCGGCACAGTGTCCGGAGGCAGTAGGATGAGGTGGGAGAGCAGCAGAGTGATGTCCAACGGCAGGGAACGTGGATCCCGGTGCTGGGATGGCGGGGAAGATGCTAGATCAGAGCACAGGCCGTCCTCCTTTCACTCCACAAGCGAAGCGAGAGCGAGAGAGAGAGAGCCCAGGGCCCTGTCCCACCTTTCCTTTTCCGGTGTCCCCCTATCCCCCACCCCTCTGCGAGAGAAAACTATTGCTACTAAGGTGTAGCCATAAATACTCAGCATAACAATGGGAAAAATTCCACGGAAAGAAAAGGGAACAATTCAACCCCCAGCATTATCCACCCCTGAATTTTTCCCATACTTATATGCTATATCAAATTAAAACCACTACATTATATACATACATGCAGTTACAGATACAGGCACAGTACCATAGGTACTTCACCCTAAAACAAGGTCTCCTTGGGGTATGCATCAGGTCTCTCCATTCTTTTGCATCACCCACCATGTGCAACCTGGTCCCTGAGCAAATACAACTCCCCAGATGGGATTGTCTTTGCTGGAGGCAGGATTCACCCAAATAGTTTTTCCTAGCATACCTCTCATGTGTACCACTGGAACCTTATCTCCATCTGGTAGTCCCAAGGGCACAGATTGGGCAGGGCCGGCTCAGTTAGTGGAACCTCGGGTGTTCATTAACCATGTGGCCTTTGGTAGATTAATCTCCCAGTTCTTGAATGTTCCCCCACCCACTGCCTTCAAGGTGGTTTTAAGCAGGCCATTGCACCATTCAACTTTCCCTGCAGCAGGTGCATGGTAGGGGATAAGGTACACCCACTCAATGCCGTGTTCTCTAGCCCAGGTGTTTATAAGGCTGTTCTTGAAATGGGTTCCGTTGTCTGACTCAATTCTCTCAGGGCTACCATGCCTCCAAAGAACTTGTTTTTCAGTGCCCAAGATGGTGTTCCAGGCAGTGGCATGAGGCACAGGGTAGGTCTCCAACCATCCAGTGGTGGCTTCCACCATGGCCAGTACATAGCGCTTGCTCTGGGTTTGAGGCAGTGTGATGTAGTCAATCTGCCAGGCTTCCCTATACTTATATTTGGACCATCGCCCCCCATACCAGTGGGGCTTCACCTGCTTGGCTTGCTTGATGGCAGCGCACGTCTCACAGTCATGGATAACTTGAGAAATACTGTCCATGGTTAGATCCACCCCTCGGTCTCATGCCCACTTATAGGTGGCGTCTCTACCCTGGTGGCCTGAGGCATCATGGGCCCATCGAGCCAGGAACAACTCTCCCTTGTGCTGCCAGTCTAAATCTATCTTCGACACCTCTCTCTGTGCCGCCTGATCTACCTGCTCATTGTGTCGGTGTTCCTCATTAGCCTGACTCTTGGGGACATGGGCATCTATGTGACGGACTTTCACAGGCAGCTTCTCTACCCTGGTGGCAATGTCTTTCCATTCATCGGCAGCCCAGATTGGTTTTCCCCTACGTTGCCAGTCAGCCTTTTTCCACCTTTCCTGCCAACCCCACAGATCATTGGCTACCATCCATGAATCAGTGTAAAGGTAGAGCTTTGGCCACTTCTCTCTTTCAGCAATGTCCAGGGCCAGCTGAACAGCTTTGAGTTCAGCAAGTTGACTCAATCCACCTTCTCCTTCGGTAGCTTGTGCAACCTGTTGTGTGGGGCTCCATAACAGCTGCTTTCCACCTCTGGTTCATCCCCACCATGCGGCAGGAACCATCAGTGAAAAGAGCATAGCATGTTTCATCTGCTGGCAGTTGGTTATACAGCGGGTCTTCTTTGGGCCGGGTCACTTGTTCCTGTTCCTCTTTGTCGGCAAGACCAAAGTTTTCACCTTCTGGCCAGTTGGTAATTATCTCCAAAATCCCAGGGCGATTCGGGTTTCCAATACGGGCATGTTGTGTGATGAGGGCAGTCCATGTGCTCCATGTGGCGTCGGTGGCATGGTGGGTTGAGGGAACCTTTCCATTAAACATCCAACCCAGCACTGGTAGTTGGGGTGCCAGGAGGAGTTGTGTTTCCGTGCCAACCACCTCTGAGGCAGCTTGAACCCCTTCATAGACGGCCAAGATCTCCTTCTCCGTTGGAGTGTAGTTGGCCTCGGACCCTCTGTAGCTTCTGCTCCAGAACCCCAGTGGTCGGCCTCGCGTCTCACCAGGCACCTTCTGCCAAAGGCTCCAGGACAGACCATGGTTCCCGGCTGCAGAGTAGAGCACGTTCTTCACATCTGGTCCCGTCCTGACTGGGCCAAGGGCTACTGCATGAGCAATCTCCTGCTTGATCTGGGCAAAGGCTTGCTGCTACTCAGGGCCCCAGTGGAAATTGTTCTCCTTGCGGGTGACCAGGTAAAGAGGGCTCACAATCTGGCTGTACTCAGGAATGTGCATTCTCCAAAAGCCTATGGCACCTAGGAAGGCTTGTGTTTCCTTCTTGCTGGTTGGTGGAGACATTGCAGTAATCTTATTGATGACCTCACTGGGAATCCAGTGCCGTCCATCTTGCCACTTTACTCCCAGGAACTGGATCTCTTGGGAAGGCCCTTTGACTTTGCTCTTTTTAATGGCGAAGCTGGCTCCCAGCAGAATCTGAATGATCTTTTCTCCTTTCTGAAATACCTCCATTGCTGTGTCCCCCCACACAATGATGTCGTCAATATACTGCAGATGTTCTGGAGCTCCACCCTTCTCCAGTGTAGCCTAGATCAGTCCATGACAGATGGTGGAACTGTTTCCACCCCTGGGGCATTTGGTTCCAGGTGTACTGCACACCTCTCCATGTGAAAAAAACCTGAAGCCTGCATTCTGCTGCCAGAGGAATGGAGAAAAATGCATTGGCGATATCGATAGTGGCATACCACTTGGCTGCCTTGGACTCCAGCTCATACTGGAGTTCCAGCATGTCCGGCACAGCAGCGTCAGTGGTGGAGTCACCTCATTCAATGCACGATAGTCCACGGTCAATCTCCATTCTCCTTCAGATTTATGCACAGGCCAGATGGGGCTGTTGAAGGGTGAGTGGGTTTTGCTGACCACCCCTTGGCTCTCCAGCTCATGGTTCATCTTGTGGATGGGGATCACGGCATCTCGATTCATCCAGTACTGCCGGCGGTGCACTGTTGAGGTAGCAATTGGCACCTGTTGCTCTTTCACCCTGAGGAGTCCCACTGCAGATGGGTTTTCTGATAGCCCAGGCAGGGTGTTCAACTGCTTAATGCCCTCTGCCATCACAGCAGCTATTCCAAAAGCCCACCTGAGTCCCTTTGGGTCTTTGTCACCTACCACAAACTTGGGTAACTCAAGAACTGTTATTCCCTTTTCTATCCCTCTCTCAACGCCCTCAGGCAATGCCCCACGCTTGGGCGCCAAAATCTGTCTTGGTTTGAAAGACAGGTATTTGCTAAGGAAAGGCGAGAACCCCTTTCCTGAGATGCCGAGTGCAACCCCCTCCCTTCTAATTATTATAGTTTCAAATCAGAGGCTTTCAGGCAGAAGATATGGGGATAGGAATAACAGTTCTTTATTGGTATCTAACAAGGCAAAACAGCAGAAACAACAACAGCTATAAAAATTGACAACAAAACAGAACAGTATAGCTCAGTTCCAGTCCCTTTTGGCCAAGGCCCTCTCCCTGTGCTCAGTTCCCGGTGCTGTGGGCAGGGCAGGTCCCGCGCAGCTGAAGGGGCTGGGTGATGGCGGCAGCGGCCCAGGGGTGAGAGGGATGGAGGAGCCGCTCCCCCCTCACGGTGTCGGTCGTGGTGCTCGGCACAGTGTCCGGAGGCAGTAGGATGAGGTGGGAAGGCAGCAGAGCAGTGTTCGACAGCAGGGAACGTGGATCCCGGTGCTGGGATGGCGGGGAAGATGCTAGATCGGAGCATGGGCCGTCCTCCTTTCACTCCACAAGCGAAGCGAGAGCGAGAGAGAGAGAGCCCAGGGCCCTGTCCCACCTTTCCTTTTCCGGTGTCCCCCTATCCCCCACCCCCCTGCGAGAGAAAACTATTGCTACTAAGGTGTAGCTATAAATACTCAGCATAACAATGGGAAAAATTCCACGGAAAGAAAAGGGAACAATTCAACCCCCAACAAATGGTCAGTGTAAACTCTCTCCCTCCAAAATATTGTCATTTTGAAATTAAGAAGTTCTCAGGCAAAGATATGGGAATAGAAATAACAGTTCTTTACTAGGAAAAATTAAAATAAAAATACAGTAATACAAAAAACCCCCAAAACACTGACAGAGTCAGAATACAACCTGACACCCCATCAGTCAGGGTGTTGGTAGCAGTCCGATTAACTGCTAGCTGCAGTCCTGGAATGATAGATGAGGTTCTGTTGAAGCAATGGTCCTGTAGAAGGGTGGAGTTTTCCTCTGAAGGCCCAGTGATTATGTGGAAGGTCTGGTTTTCCTCTGGAATCCAGTGGAAAAAGGCTTCTCTGATGTTCCAAATCTCAGATTTTGTCTAGGTAGGAAATGCTTGGCTCCTCCCCCTGGCTGGAGCATCTCCCAGTGGGACGATGTAAATTTATCAGTCATACAGTTGGACTTAATGGGCCATTAACAGAAGATATCTCCCTGGAGGAAGGATGGGTGGTGGAAAAGATAAAGAACACTGGTTTTAAGAGATGGTCCATTAACAGAAGACATCCCCTCCTGAGACAAAGATCACTGCCCCACCTGGTTTCAACAGATGGTGATAGAATACATGCTTTTGGTCACATCCTGCATCACAACCCAAGACAGTCTATGCATTGACAAAAAACAGGCAATGACAGACTTTTTGTTTTGGGGCTTCATTTCAGGATAAATATGTTACACTTCTGGACTCTTATATGATGTTGGCATCAGGATTGTAATTAAAACAGAATGGAATACAAATCAAGGTTTCACATGCAACTTTAACTCTTCCAGGTGATCATATGTCTAAATTCTTGGCTTTACCTTACATTCTTTAGCATTCATTTATCACTTCAGTGTGATCATATAGTAAATAATTCTTCAAGATTTGGGTCAGTTTTGCACTACTGTTGGAATCACAACTTATTTTCATGTAAATGTATTGAAATATATTTTATAACATTAGTGCTAATACTGACTTAATAATTACATAAAATCAGTTGTATTTCAGAAAAAAACCCAGATTGTATAAAGAATCTCAAAATCTGAATTAGAAATAGGCGAATCTATTAAAGCCATCTGTTTTTTTGCCTTTTAATTAGCAGCTTCCTAATTAAAACTATCATCCTGCTTTCTAGAGATACCTTTAGAATCCAAGTTTCAATTCAGTATTTATCTTTTTTTTCTTTCTCTTCTTTTTCCTTGGTATAGATTGAAAAGAAACTAATACTATCTATACTTCCAGCAATGATTGTAAGGGAAAGTCTGTCAGTATTCTATGAGGCTGTGAGTAGCTTTTGTGAATGAAGTTAAACCTGGTATCAGAGACATAGAAGATGAAGTTAAATCTGCCTGTGTTGCTGCTTATGAAATAGTTAAGCATCTTGGATGACAGCAAAAGAAGCCCCCCCACACTAGATAGTTTGAGGATTTCATAGGAAGTATTTTCAAACTGCCTGAAAACTCAGGAGAAGTTTTTGGGAGGAGCAGACTCATGCAATACCAATGACAAAATTAGCCAGTGTTATTAAAGTGAGGTTTTTTATACTGTCAGTGGAAACAGTGCTGTCTTTTTTTTTTTTTTTTTTTAAGTGCTAGTCAATTTATGGTTATATAATCGTAGTATTTCTGCCCTGGAGCCTTGTTGTCACTGCCTCATTGCAGTCATTCTTCAGACATGATTCTGGAAATTTAGACAGGGTATTTTTATCAACAGAATCTTGTAAAGTTATCTTTTAAAGAGAAATTGAGCTGTGAATCTTCCATGTCAACTTGAAGCTTGTAAACATATAGGATGTCTCATGGGGCTTTTTTATTGCAACAATTCTGTTCATCAGCACTCCATATAGAGCTTGTTGTAGAGATTCACACACCTTTTCCTAGAATTCCTGCTGTAAGTTTAGATTCTCCTGATGTGCATAAGCAACTCAACTGATTTTTTCTTCTAGTGGAAATTATATTAAATTTGTCAATTTTGCACATAGCCATCATTTTGCTCTTTCATCAAGTTATTTTGGCCTGTTTAAAGATTCTTGTTAACTTGCTAAACCAAATGGATTTGTCACATGTTTAACTCTTTAGGTCCTTAACAGATTAAGAAATAGAGCAAACTATATCAGATGTATACTGTGACTTTACTATAAGTGCCATTGCTTTTAGTGATACTGTCTTCAGAATGTAAAAATCACTTCTGAAAGTGAGCTGTTCTCCCCTATCTCCCAGCCATTTTTTAAAATGCTCTTCAATTACTGGAAGATCCTCCTGGAAATTTTTGAAGCCCATTAGAATTCAGGTTTTTATTGGCGGTTAGTCATACCCCCTTTTTCTACCATAATCGTTAATCAATGGAGGTATTTCCTCTTGTTTTGTGTCTTCAGTTAGTTTGTTTTCTATTTAAGGAGACTTTCTGCAGCCTTTTGACAACTGAGGAATTTTTTTCCAATTTCATGACTTTTTAGAGGATCAAGAAATACCAAGAGATCAATATCAAATTAGTATTTTGGGAAGAATTATTGTTAGCTTTTTGGAAAATAATTTTTAGACTAAATTCTTTATTTTTATATTCCAATTTTAATTTAAAGGTGTTTGCAAGATTCCAGTGAAAGATTTACTGTCTTGTAATTTTCTGGATAACCTCAAGTCTCTTTTAGAAGAATGTGTTATTACCTATGCAGTTTGGGAGTGGGCATTTGCTGGCATCCATTCTGCTTCATTCCTATGCTCCTTCCAAAGCATGACATAAATGTTGTTTAGATCTACTAGTAGTTCACTTGGGACTTTAGCTACTGAAGTTTCTGAACCTACATTTCTGATACCTGCATCTTTAATAATCTTACTTAATAGGCACACACACAAAAATAAGGTGCGTGCATAAAGGAACCTTTCCCAATATACTCTGTTAAAAGCTGAATCAAAGAAATAATTAATCTTTTTAATATTCTCGTTTGATTGCTTCCTGTAGACCTGGGTAACCCAAGAGATTAGTCTGGTTTTGTTGTAGTTATTATTGTTTTGTAAGCTTGCCATTTCCAATGTGATCCAAACATTTCATATTTCACTTTTTTTTTACCTTTCTCTCTCTTAATACTCTGGACAATAGTGTAAATCTAGAGCAATTCTACTGAGCTGAATGTGGTTATTCCAGATGGGTATTGTACTTTCCACCTCCACATAGCCTGGCAGCACTTTCCCTCAGGTTTTATTCTCCTTATTAAAATAAAATAAAATTAAATGTTCGAGCAAGAACATATATTTGCTTTTTATGATAATGGGCAAGGAGTTGTACTAAAAACTGGTTTTACATAATGAAGTTTGGACTGTTAACCCAGCTACTGTTCTTATTAAATCTCCATTGTAAAAACTTTCTTCTACCTTTCTCAGGAAAAATGATGTGCATTTTCATTCCATCATATTTAATGAGTAACATAGTCTTTGCTTGAAGTGTATTTAGGCTGTGGGATTTAGTTTCTTAGTTTTACAAGAAAATTCCTCTTATTTGCCAATGCCTATGGGTGTAACACCAAGCAAAGTGCAGGGACTTATATAGTTCTGATGGACCTCAACGAGTTTCTTTAAAAAGGAAGTTTAAACACTCTTGGGAAGTATTTAATATGAAGGAACATAGAATTAATTCAGTTTTAATACTTCAATTTTACATTTGCAAGTTGGAACTGATCTGCAAATAGAATAGTTCTGGATCAGTATTTTAAAGGTTATACCAATATGAATTAAAACTACAAAAACCCAACACTATAGAATGGGGAAAAAGCAGTTTTTCTTAGGGAGACCTTTAATAACCAAGTGTCAGAATTATTAAAATGGATATTGATAGAGCCATCCCAGTTTTACTGGTGTGATTTTAGCAAATCGTTTTACTAAAATGATTTAACCCAGTCTTTAATACAAGATGCTTGAAGAGCATAGGTCTTTTGATTTTCAGGCTGGCACTTCGACCACAAGCTGTTCAATTCAATAGCATTTAGGCTGAAAGTTTGTATGCATGTTTCTGATAGCGCTCTTACATGTTGTCTTCTAGGTCATAAGGAATTCAGGGCTGATTTCCTTACCCTTTTGCATTGTGGTGCTGTAATAGCAACCTAACGACATAATGTATAAAGGATAAGTTAACTGCATCCTTTATCTTATTTTCCCCATATACTTTACTGTTGCTGTGCCTTGATCAATGGGTTTAAGATTGCCTGTTACAATCATTGAATGGTATATATATCATACATGGAAATTGTTCTCACAGTCAGCTTTTGAGCGCTGTGATGCATACACAGACATTTGTTTAATGTGTTGCCACATACAGAAATGCCGTGTAGAATCATGGAATTAATAGAATCAGTGTGCACATTCCTCAAATGTAATAAGTAAAAATTTCGTCACCCAAATGTGTGTCTCTGTGTGTTATTATAGTTCCTATCTGAAGTGAGGAAAAATGAAACAGTATATACACAAAAAGAAAAGAAAAGAAGATACTTTTGGCAAATGCATACTACCAGATTAGATTTGTATTTTAGGGGGCAGGAACTGGGGAAATGCTGTGTAATATGGCCACCTGTCAGGAAAATTACCACCTGTCTCCAGTCTTGATTTTAGTCATTCATAAAATTGAGCAGAACAGATAAATAGAGATACCCCTATATGTGAAAACAGTTGATCTGTTTAATAGGGTTACAAACTATTTATTACCCAGGTAATAAAAGGCTGAATAAATTCTTTGTACTTTGTATCAGAATATCAAAGTCTCAGGCAGACAAAACTGGCTCTTGAAATCTATGTGTATGTTATGTTTTAGGTTCCATAAGACTGCATATTAAAAGCTTCTGTTTACATTTCTCTTCCGTCTCACTAAGGCTGCTTCAATTTCAGTCACAGTGGCAAAATGATAATCACTATTGCTTAGGAGTTCAAACAACCACCAACTATATCATCCATATTGTAGAATTCTGTTGTTGGTTTCTCTTACCACCTTTCTCACAAAGAGGGATTGGGAAACTTCTAGATTCTCCTTTTTCCCTTCTTCTCTGTCTTTTCTCTCTGAAGGATGAGGCAGGGTTAACTACTGAACATTCACTGAAACGGTGAGTGCATACGTGAAGACCTCACATTGCTACAACTGCCATAGCCAGTCCTCAAGCTACTTGGTGTGAGTCACATCTTAAAGGAAAAACTATAATAGGCTTTTCCTTGGCTCCAACTATGTTTTGTTACTAATTTCAATCACTTGGGCAACCTCCCCTGCCACTAAATTATAAAACTACCAGGTACTCCACATCTTGCACCTGGAAATAATTTTGTTCTGCTGCACTCCCGTGTTCTGCAAAACTTTGGGAAACCAGGCCTTCACACTGTGTGTTTGTCATAGATCCTGAACTGGAAGCCTAGTGTTGTCCATCTGGCTATTCCACTGAGAACTTAAAAAGAGATGATAATCAGGAGAGAGGGAAGCTGAAATACCATATCTCAGGGAGAGGACACAGTCTTTTCAAAATCTTCTGCTGTAGAATACTGTCCTGCTATTGCAGAAAACTCTAATATTCAGGTTCAGCATCTTCAGACTACTTAGTATTCATGTACTGTGGTATTTCTGCTGTTTCAGAAACCTGCAGCCACTTTCCTGCATTCTCTCAGTATCAGCAGATACTCACATTAAAGCTGCCTTAGCAAATCCAGGAGTCCTTCACTCCAACCTGCCTAGCACTCCTCTGCATGCCTCTCTGTGTCTCTCAGGTCTGGCATTTGCCTCTCCCTCTATATGTCTCACAGCCTCTCAGCACACCCAGCAAGTCTTACCCGTTTTGTTCATCTGTAAGAGCTGCCAGGTTTTACAGCTCTTTTGTAGAAGACTCTGGTCTTCTGTTGCTATTGTTTCCTGCAGAATATATTGACCATATGCACTAATATTTGTTGCTGAATACAAATAACTTACAAATTTCTTCTCCTGCTTGCAGTTGAAGAATATTCTGGTGACAGCTATAACAATTGCTAAGAATGGAACACACAAAAAAACCAAGAAAACAAACCAGTACTGTTTTTAACTTTTTTTAATGCAATTGGGTCAGTTGAAAGTAGGAGAATAAATATCATCTTACTTGGACAATTCTCCAAATTCATCAGCAAATCTCCAGAGATTGTTCAAATACTCTTGCATTTTGAAGAATGTTCGCCAGCTATGGGCATACCTAAACTAAGTGACTGGATTATGGTTGTGGTAGAAAAGAACTCAGCTGATGTGCTCACATTCTGCCTGGGAATATGAATACATGCTAGGAGGGCTGCCTACCTTTGTGCTGCTGCAGACAACATTATTACAATACTGTGGCTTTGTGAACTCGTTGGGAACTACCTTCCTGAACTGTTTGCTGGCTGTATGGCTGTCTTTTTGTAATTAGAGAGTGTACTCTTTTCATATTTTACAGTAACTCATAAATGTTTAAGAGAGCTTTTGAGCAATTAGTGCTACTTCTGCTTTAGAAGTTATGAATTTGATATGTGCAATGATTTTCATAATGTGTCACCTTTATTTATTTCAGTCAGTTTGACAAAGAAAAGCAGTAAAGCTGAAAACATGTAAGATAGCAGTTTTCTAGTTGCAGGAATAATATGCAATATGAATTCCAATCTATTTTCATGAAAAAAATAAGGAATTAATTATTCCACTCTATTCTTAGCCTGGAAATATGCTGACACATCTAATACATCATAAAAAGTACTTTACATGTGAGTTACCTTGGTTAGCAGCTCACTGGGTCCCCACACTACTGCTTCTTATTTATGAAAAGATTTTACAGTTGAATGCAATTTGTTTCATAATTTTTAAAGACAAATTACTCTTTGCAGCTATTAAAATGTGAAAAAATCTGGTGGACTAAAAATTTCCTTTTTTTACAAGCAGTTTAGGGGTTTTTTTCCCTCAGAAATGTAGCCATTGTGTGTTTCTTATTCATCCTTTGCATGTGACCTATCAGACTGAAGTGGTTTGTGGAGAGGAAAAGCAGTCCCAAGATAAAGTACTAGGAGCAGCACTAGAAGGATTTGGATGCAGATTTTTTTTTTTGGAAATCCACATCAGAAAGCCAATGAGGCAATAAGGCAATGATTTTTGGACTTGTGACCATGGACAAATGTCACATTTTTTCACAGCATGTTGGAAAATACATCTGCTTGTTTATCTGTAATCATTCCTGTCAAGCACATATGAATGGGATCATATGTACTTGATATACTTCCTATAAATCTTGAGGGTTTGTGCCTGTATGAGTTCTTGGGCTGCAGCTGAGGCTGATTATTTGACCTTCTTTGAGGATGTCTCTTGCCCAGGCTAGGAACAACCTGGGTGTCTGGAAATGGTGGAGCTGTGCTGTGCACTTGAACTGGTTAAGGAAGAGCACTGCTGCAACTCCTGGAACTTTTCACTGCCACTTTATCTCATTAGATTTCTGCACTTGCTTCATCTTATCCTATTTTTTACCCGTATGTGTTGAGGGGAAGGTTAGGAATGGTCTCTTTCTAGCATCTCTACAGGGAAGGCCAGTAAAAAGTATAAAATCATTACATTGTTTCACTTTAGTAGGTTCCTAAGTAGGTAGATCCAGTTATTATGTCCTGTAATTGGATTCCCCTTAGCATGCCTATTTAGTAATCCACGATCAAAGTAACTTGAACAATTTTGAAATGTAATCTAGCACATACTATGCTACAGACGGTTATTAAAATTCTAAAATGTTCTTCTAGGTATCTACTTGATAAACTTGATACAAATTTGGAATTCCAGTTCTTTGTGTTTACTTAAATTGAAACTGGTGGAAGAAACCAAAACCTTGCAGCAAAAAATGTGTTCTCCTCTTTGCTGCTTTAATGTGTTCAGAGCCAACTCACACATTAAATAAAATTGCATTTGAAATGAACACTTCAAGATATTTTTTACTTTTAAGGTTATTCAGCCATTAAAACTCATGAGTGGTTATATATTTTCCTAGAGCTTCAGATCTCTCTGCATCTTCCATGAGCTCAATGAAAGCTTTGCTTGAAGTTTTATTCTATTGGTAGGGTGAATGACTGGAACTGTCTTTGTTGAAACAGGGCACCAAAGCCCCTTTCTTTCTGTGCTGATGCAAACAGTGCAAGAAATAAAAAATGAAAAGCTGTTTTCTCTGTCTGCATACACTTCCCTTAGACAAGGTATTAATTTACAATATTTTCCTTTGTAAAATGCCACTAGAAATAGGAAATAAAATTAATACAGAATCACTTCCTGGTTGTTTTTACTTGCTGACATTTTGGTTTTAGTATACCCTGATATTTGTATGACAGTTTTACTTCCCGTTATAAGAAAGTAATTTAATATTAGTGTAGTTCCAAGATCTCCAGAAACAAAGTTAAATTAAAAACAAAACTGCCAAAGGGATGTTAAATATGCTGAAGAAAGTAGTGGAAAAACCACTGAAGCATTATAGACTATAGCAATATTTTAGAGGCTGGATACCTTGTGTTAGATTTCTGAATTATTTAGGCTGGTAAGAACGGATTGAAATGTTTTTCTGAATTAACAAACTCAAGGTAATTTAACTTTTTTTTTTTTTTTTTTAATAATGAACACCCAGAAAAAAAATTAAGCATTTCTCTTAATCCATTCCTTTATTTGAGGAGTTAAGGACTAAAAATTGCAAAAAGTTGGAATATTTATTTAAGGTTGTCTCAATAGGTTCAGGTGCTCAGCTGATTTAAACTAATCTCTGTGTGCTCCTTCTCCAAAGACTGATTCCATTCAGTACCATCCACCACCAGCCAGCAATGCCATGCCTCCCTCTTGCTGCCTGGTGAGCCAGATCTGGGAACTGAGGAATTCAGTCTAGGGGAAAGGAGTTGTTTTGTCTTTTGCTGTGTAGCTGCTTTTCAGCACAAATGCCTCCTCTTCGTGCTTGTGTGGCACTGGAATGAGCCATGCTGTCAGCACAAGGAAGATCAGACTGCTCAGCCAAAGGCAGCAGTGAGAAAGGCCAGAGCATCACTTCTGTCAGTGCTGTGTGCTTAAATTTGTTTAGACCAATCATGAAACCACAGCATTTCCCCCTCTGCTGTTTAACAGTTGATGTTATGGATAATCTGAAGGCATTACCTAGATTGATTTTCAATTTGTCAGCCATCTTTGCAAACATCAAAAAGACGAGGCAAAGCAGAAAGATCAGACAAACAAACCTGACTGAGTCAGGTCACAGAGCTCCGGGTACAATAAGATGTTTCAAAAGTTATTATATAGTGCAATTATATAACCAACAGTCTAGATTTTGTCAACTGGTCACTGAAAACTGCGGATTTCAATGAGGAATATCTGTGTTTTCAGCAGCTTCTCCTTCGATGTAGAATGGCTATTTTAAATCAAAATTTCCACATACAGGGTTTTGTCTCAACAACGTTTTTTCTTATATCAGAAGGCTATCTATACAGGTAGCATAAAATTCAAAATGGCTTTTTTCCATAATCTTCAAAAGGGTGATGTCTTCACAAGTTATTGAGTTGATTCGTTTTCAATGATACTATCGTTGTAAGATTTCACTTTCCCATTCACATGCTATGGGAAAATGTGACTGTGTTCTTCTTGACTTTGAAAGTTATTTATATAAATAGTTGTAATCACATTTTTGCTTTATAATCCTCTCAGGTAATACAGGTGGTCCAAAAATTCTAAAATAACTTTTAATTAATAATTTTAATATTTGCCTGAGCCTCTGATTTTCATTCTTTACCTCTTTACCCCTTCACTTCCCAATGCTTTGAGGAGTTGATGTTGAACCATCAACATTTTACAGTCTACTACCAGAAGTGAAGTACTGCTGACATAATTTCTGAATCTGTTAAAAGCAGGTTCCCACAGGGCAGATATTCCATGTGTACAAATTATTTACAGGTGATATGTGGTCATAATGATGATAATAATATAAGAAAAAAAGGTCCTGGGAATTAAACAGAGATTTGCTGTTTAATTTTGACAGTGTATTGGTT
The DNA here is from genome assembly GCF_052056855.1 of Sturnus vulgaris. Lineage (NCBI taxonomy): Eukaryota > Metazoa > Chordata > Aves > Passeriformes > Sturnidae > Sturnus > Sturnus vulgaris. Next base: position 29,929,492 of record NC_142244.1, read on the forward strand.
TTGGCTGCTGCATGATCCTTATGCTCACTAGAAACATTAATGGCAGTTTCTTTAAAAATTTACCATCAGTGGCTGAGACAGATGCTCTTTAGAATGAAATATAATGATATATAGCATTCAGGCAGTCAAACCATTTTTTCATATGTCAGCCTTTTCCTTATTCTATTTAGCTAATTTAGTCAGATCTTACTGTATTGCTGATAGCTTGTTGTGGAAGAGTTCAGTGTTATGACTCTGTCTTTGCTCTGCCTCTTTTCCTTTTCTTTCACTGTACTCCATCTCTAAGTGAATTCTTCCCTCTTTTGAGCATGATGTTATGCATAACAGTTGCTGAGTGGCTGAGTTTAAAGTTGTTCTTTGGTTGTGTGTTCCTTTTTTTTCCATGTTGCAATCATTATTGCTGATGGAAATTTTTCATATGTATATGTCCACATATCAGTCACTTTTTTGAATTTATGTGAAAGCATGTTTCATTAATCAGACCAAATTTTAGTTTAACAAATATTAGAAATAAATTTACGTCTAACAGCTGTACAATATACAGGTCCATTAAGCAAAACAACATACATGGGAAAATACACCTGGAATGGAGCAAATACTATGAGACCTTTAACTTCAGAACTGGCCTAAATACAAAAATGCTATATCTTGAAGCAATATTCAAGTCTTTTTTCATGAGCACTAAAAGGTTCCTGACTTCAAATAGTCAAAAGGCATTAAATTACCTAAGTTATGCATATGTTTTATGCTTCAAGTGACTGTACCAGGGAGCTCACTGAGTACATGCCATTGTATCCTCAGAATGTGGGTTGTGTGTAGCTGAGGGAGCACTTTTGTGTTGCAGAAGCAGGAAGGACCTCAGCCCATTTGTTGGCTGTATGTTACCCTCTGGTCTGTAAAGATAAAAGAGATATATAGGGGTAAATCAGAACATGTTCAGGACAGACATCTGTCATACTTCAGAATTTTCCTGGAGCCAGTGCAAATTTTGGCAGTCTATACTTATTTTTTAAAAGCTTGAACAAGCTGCAATAGTTTCCCCACTAACCTTTTGCAGACAGAAGAGGATTCCACATCGTCAGGTTCTTAAACAATTATTTTTAACATTCATAGAAGCAAATCTTCCAGAATTTTTTCTGACCTCTAGAGGCACAGCATCCTTATCTCGCCATTTTTTTAATTATAGTTCATCTTACTTTTCATCATTCTACAGGCTTTAAGTAAAGCAAAGATTTTAGTTAGCTGGACTACCTAAAAATCTAATTAAATCCTGGCTCAGGATTTTATGAACAAGATTGTAATTTGCACCTGATTGTTTCTTGTCCTTTTTCCCCCCTATCACTACTTATTACAGAGTCTCTTCACCTGTTTAAATTTTCCTTAACTAGTTTTTTTTCACCTTTTTTTTCTTTTAATTGTGAGTAGTGGTGACTCAGAGGATGTATGGGCAATTGAAAATGGTGTCCTGAACCTGAAGAAATCTGAGGAAATGCTTGTTGAATTCCCAGGGATGGCTTATCTTGCTTCAAAACAACTCATGTCTTTCTGTTTTCTCACCCAGCATAGCACTGGAATGGGATCCACTAACGGACTCTGATCTTTTATTTTTCCTTTTCTCCTTTTACTTCAAAGCCTCAGAAATTTGTGAGATCTGTGTCTCAGCGTGACAGCACAGTATTTTTTTAACACATGACATAGGATGTGTCTTACAAGCTCCAGTGTATGGTAGGAAAGTATACAGTGGTATTTGTGGACGAAAAACATTTGGGGATAGAGCTGAAAAACTATATAGGGAAGAAGAACCCAAACCAGGCACAACATTTTCACATTGTATATGGAGAATGCTGCATGAAATATTTCTCCTGCACAACTCCCTGGTTAGGTCTCAGAGTGAGCTAAATGCTTCTCTTCAAACCAACCTGGAAGCTGAGTAACAATTACATCACATGGACAATCATGGAATCTGCTCCTTGTTTTCCTCCTGGGTATTACTTTACTTAGCAAAGTAGATGCAGTAATGTGCCTTCCAACTGCTCTTTACAGCTTGGACTAGTTCCGCATTCATCTATTGCATTTCTATTCCCTTGAATTTAAACAGACACAAATGCATTTGATGACAGTTGTCAAATTAGGCAGTCTGGCTACTTAAAGGTACCTACTGAATTAACCAGGAGCTGTGTCAACTGTGGCAAAGCCATTGAGATCTTTTTCTGGAACCGCACACCTTGTTTAAAAACTGTGTTCATGGCTTGTCAGTCAGCTGCTGTTTTCCAGCATGAATGTTTTATTTTTCAGGCATTAAATTACTAAAGACACTGATACAATAACATGAAATATTACGCAAGATACCTGTTATGTGTATATTTCATGATCCTTGCTACTCTTCATGTCTTCCCACATTGTCAGTGAAGTATCATAGTAATAAGTGAGTATGTGATATTTATTTATTTCTTATTACCTTGTATGTGAGACATAAATCTTGATGTGAAGACATAAAGTGCACAAGTCACCCTTTTCCACTCATTTAATAATTCTATAAAAAATTTGCTTCTTTTTTTGAGTTCAGCTTTCAGAAATTGCCTATTATGAGTTATGGCTTTCTCAGATTACAGAACTCTTTAGTAGGTTTTCTGTTTGGTTGGTTGCTTGCTTTTTTGATTTTGTTTGTTGGGTTTTGTTTGTTTGTTGTCGTTTGTTTTTGTGGGGTTTTTTAAAAGCAGATTTATAGACAATAAGCAAATCATGCTCTCCATGTCAGTGTTTTGTGTGACCATGGAATCTGTGGTTTGGGGACTGGAACAAGGCAGTAGGAAGCATGTTTTTCTCTGAACCAAGGAAGGGGATGATTCCATCATCATGCAAGGCTCTTGTGTGAATGTAGCCTTGTAAGTGTTCTGTGGCTCAGTGCAAGAAGGGAGGATGTACAGTCTGCATTCTGTTGAACAGTGCTTAGTGTTGACATCTTTAAAGCAGCATTCATCCCTTTCTAACTTACATATGCCTGTTGGAACAAAATCACAATAATGCAAGAACCACATAAAAACCCATGATCTGTGTTACGTGAAAGATAAAATTATCCCCTTTTGCCTTAATAGCTTGATATGGATCAGTTTCTTTTTAATGTAATCGTTAACAAATCATCACACACAAAATTAGGAAGGCTATTCCATTTTCCAGTAATTTGTTCATATGGCTTTTGAAGATGCTCCAAAGGTCCTACTAGCAAGTAATTTAATTAGGTGAAACGATTTCCTTTGCTCTTTCTGAGTAAGATATTATCAAATTTAATAGTGCCAAAAATATGCTCCATAACTCGATATATATAAATTACCATGCTTCAAACTGAAGCTGGATTATTTTTGCTCCTAGTTTCAGAATGGCTTTTTGAGATTTTGTTTAGGCATTCTGTTTTTCTGGAGCTCAGAAAGTTCAGAGTTTAAAACTAGTATCATTCCTTGAGGTTCTTAGATTCTAAGAGTGAAAGCCATCACACAATTGCTGAGTGCAAACTTGTAGGCAAGCTGCAATAAATCAGGGCATTACTCAGAATTATCCTGACTCAAGGGAACGTTTAAAGGTTCTCTCAATGAGTTTATGTACAATAAATTGACCATTGTTCATATACCTGTTACCCAATGGCAATATTATATCCAGTAAAGGATTTAAGTTAGAGAGATCGGCACAATAATTTTTATTCTGATAGTAAGAACAGAACCTAATTCAGGAAGCAATATATTTAAAATAAAACGTTGTCATGCTTATGTCTGCCACTATAGTTTTAACTCTTTCTTTTGGAGATACTCTACAGATGATCTTTAATTACTTGAATGCACTATATGTTTTCTATAGGATCCTTAACACCATTAAACTTAGCTAATGGATTTGTTTGGGATAAGCTATACATTCAGTAGTTCTACAAGTATCATTTGTGTTCTTGCCTCTATCATAATTACAGTCCTGTTCAATTGTGAAGAATACACTGATGGGTTGTTTTTGGGGGGGTTGGGGGTTTTTGTTTGTTTTTGGGGTTTTGTTTGTTTGTTTTTGTTTTGTGTGGGGTTTTGTTTGTTTTTTCCTTTCTTTTTTGTGTTTTTTGTTTGTTTGTTTGTTTGGGAGTTTTGGGGGTTTTTTTGGTGTTTTTGTTTTTGTTTGGTTTTTTGCATTTCTTTTTAAACAATTTGTTGCTGTCGGAACAGGCTTGCTGCTACCGTAGTGCCTCCAAATGGATTCCAAGGTATAGCTCTGGCATGCATATTGTCCTGCAGCCCAAAATATCTTGGAGGAGTTACTGCTGTTTTGTGTCTGGATAGTCTTAACTAGCAATATGTTCTGGATGAGGTTTGAACATATTAAAAGAGGAGATAAGAAGGGCATTGCTGATATCTGTTGAAGAATAAAAAGTGCAGAAATCAGCTCATGTTCAACACAGCATGTTCTGGCGACTAGCCTCCTATCGACCAAGGAGCAAGGGAAGCTTCTAACTTCACTTGCATACCATTCATGATCCAGTTCAATCTCCTAAGCAATTCTACTATACGGTGCCAGCAGAGAGAATGAGGTGAGGATTTATACAGGGAAGCACAGCAGCAGTAATTTAGACTGGTAGCCATGCACAACTATATAAGGAACCCTGATCCAGACTTTTCACAGCACTATTTTGGGAGAGTGGTAATCTTAATTACTCAGGTTTCCCTGAGTTCTTGTCCTGTTCTATTTGTCTTTTTTAATTTAATAGATTTTGTTTGCTTAAATGTCTCTGATTTCCACTTCCCCACCCTGACATGTCTAGTGAGTGGTGAATATTGATCCCATTCTTTAGCAGTTTCTGCCCAGGACATTACACTAATGTTCTAATGTGGAAAAAAAAAAAAAAAAAAAAAAAAGTTGATCACAATGTATTTGTACAGTTTGAGGCATATTCTTTTCTTAGAAGCCCTAGTAGCACAGCTGCTGCACACTGCCTTGTCCAGGACTTAAGGGGAAGGCACCATCAAGATTTGTACATAAATGAGTATTCTTGACTGAAGCATCCTCAAAGATCAGTGTTTGTTAGGATATGACATGGGGCATCATGTGCTGTGTATACTCTCATCTGTTCCATGCAAAGACACTATAAATTCAAACTTCTGCAGTTTTAATTTTGAAGTGTATAGTTACATATGCAAAAGGCAATCTGGTATTATATTATGTAAGGGTGACGTTAACATTTAGATATCCATTTATTGAAAGTGATATCCTAGAAGAATGAGAAGGAAAAAAAAAAACTTATTCAAATGGAAAGAATAGCAGAAGAGAACTAGCAAAGCTATTTAGAAGTATCTTCACCTCACTGGAATATGAAGATAAATCGTCATTTTGGAAAGGTATGCGGATGAAATTTAAAATGGATATTTACACTTTTACAAAATGTAGCTTTTCATGTTTCTTTTCAAAGCATGAAATTGTTATCCCCAGTATTTCTCCCCAAAGCAGTGAAATAAGAAAGAACAATGACAGTTCCAAAATTGGGCAGCATGATTAAAACCCACTGACTTATGCTTTATATAAGAAATGGCAAATGGGCATTTTTTGACTGCAACAAACTGCCTGAATTATTAAATAGCTGAGGAATGAAAATGAGCAGAATTTTGGCAGGTGTCTTAAAAATCTCATGCAGAGTTTGCCTTTTCCTTAATTGCTGCTCTTTCTGAGGGAAAATGCAGAGATTATAATAGTTTGTTTCATCTTTCTGGGTTATCTCATTGCTATTATTAAAATGAGCTCTCAAAACACTACATTCCAAGAATCAAAAAATCTGTAGATTGGTCTGCCCTTTGCTGCTTTTGTAACAGATCTTCAAAGAAAACAAGTGACAAGAACTTATTTATCTTTCAAAGGTTTTTTTAAGGAAGTTGAAAAATTCCAAGTTATTTTTGGACATCAGTAAGACCAGTGCAGGCTGAGAGGATGGACTGGATGACTTGGCTGCATGCATTGTGAAAAATGACATACAGTACATTCTCCTGCAACTTTGTCTGTAAATGTGTACTACTTTTCTATTCTGTGTAGCCATTTATAATAGAAATCTTACTTTATCTATCTGCGTGGTTTTACTACTTCAATATATCTATTAACTGATACACACTTCAATGCATTTTTCTCTCCTACATGCATGGCAAATGCAGCTAGACATTATAGATTTATGTATATAAATTTATATATAAATTATATAATATATTCTATATATTATATTCTATCTATTATATTATAATATTTATTTATGTATATAAATTCATGTATAGTCAGCTTTGTTCATGATATCTTTGCTTTCCAAGTTAAAAAAAACCAACAACATTCTATTTGCTAACCTTTGGACATTTTACCTGAATAAGAATTTTACCCACCTTTTCTGTGTGCATCAATGAAATTGCCAATAATAAATGTGGATTAATATTAAATTCAGGGAACTTGGATTCCTCTTACCATCCATACTTTTTGCAAACTGAGTTATATCAGTGTGGCATTTATAGGTATTTGGTTTATAAACCATTATTGCTGCAAAAACTGAGTTCACACTGTTTCTGACTCCAGAAATTCTTAGATTAGTAGATAAAGAAAACTGACCTTGCTTAACTCTAAAAAATCAAATTGCTTTTTAAATTGTCTAGGAACATAACTTGAGGTGTACCATTTTAAGCTTATTATTTGAGAGTTGGGGCAATTCTTGCTCTTTCTGGCCTAACAAAAGACAAAAAAGAAATAAATGCTTTCACAAGGATTAGTGTCTGTTGATGCTATTGATCTGGTTCCTCTTGTGATCAAAGGTCATGCTGACTGCTGAAAAGAGAAAGTGGTTGAGCAAAAGACCACTGACTTAAAGGGAGGTTGGTAGTAAAGGGGGCTCAGTAAATATTGTCCTTTTACCTGCAAGCTGAGCTGCCATTTCTGCAGAAATTGTTGGTTCTGTTTTATTTCACTGAGTTCAAAAGGCCAATTCTGAGTGCTGAACCAAATAATGTGAATAACTAATTAACTTATGAATTATTACTGTAGACCAAACTATAAAAGATCACAGCTCTTATGCAGCAATAAACAATCACTGTGTTTTCCTTTTATAGATTTACATATCTTTTATTAAGGTAGTCTTGAATTTTCAAAATATTGGTGGTTTTACTACCTTGTTTATGTGGCATATTGTTTATAATTTTCATATGTCTGACATTGTAGATTGAAAGCTATTCTTATATAAGCGCAATTCAAAATAAATAGTTATCTGTAGAATTTGATGAAATCTCTTGGTTTACCTCCAGATACATAATCTGTAAAGAGTTGAAGGTAATTTTCTGTAAAAAATTCAGCCAACTGAAAATTAAAAACCCAAAATATGGAGGTCAGAAAAAAAATCCTAGTTTTTAGTAAAATAAAATAAGTATCTGACGTGCTCTTTGAGGATAACTATATTTAGTTAAACTGAGTGTTTCTGAGTCTATGAAATAAAGATATCAAAATAGTATAGTAATTATGTATAGCATACTTTAAATGATATTTATGCATGCCAGATATTGTACTTTTATAATTATATCAAGCTGTCTGCAGAGCTTTACTTCATCACTTTTTGTTAAAGCCAAGAAAAAGAATAAATTGCCATATATTGGTACATTTTAAAAAACAGTTTATTAATCGTGGGAATAGTGCCATAAAAATACATGCAACAACAAAAGTAACTGTTGGAAAGACTTATTGCATGACATAACTGAAAATTTAAAAAATATTCCATATGCTTCCCCAGGTTCCTTCCAGATGCTAAATCACAAAAATTATGAATTATCTCAGACAGTTGAAAGAGGGGTCTTCTATTTTCCTCATGGTGGCTCCATCCACAGTCTTTGCTGGCTGCTTGGATCTCTAGGGCAAAGGTGATATCCTTGGTTTGCTGTCAAATCCTCTCAGCCATGGGAAGTTCCCAGTTGTGGAGGGGGGAAGAGTAAAGGACTGGAAAACAGCATTCCTGGGAGCTTGGTGTGCAGGCAGCTCTGGTGGAGGACAAAAATGTGACCTTTTGTAGGTGCCAGTGAGGAACCATCCAGGAGTGATGTGCCCCTTTGCAGATGTGCAGTGTGGAGGTTTCTTCTTGTTGACTTGTTTTTGGAGCTACCTCACTCTCAACGCACCTGAATTTTTATCCTTCCCCGTGTTTTGGTTTGTGCCCTGACAAGAGCTCCTGCCAGTGATCCTGAGCCCTTGGGGAGCTCTGGAGGTCACCCACTTGGGAGGAAAGGAGGAGGTAGTTCTTCTGAAATGTGTGATCATGGCAGAGCCAAGGGGCAATGTTTCTTCTGTGATCAGGATGAGAAATGTGCAGGAAGGTCAGAGTCAAGGCAGTGTTGTGTTCTCTCCCTCTGCTCTGGGGAAATGTTCTGAAGCAGTGCTTTGTGCTTTCCACAAATGTAAGCCTCTCTTTACTGCTGTCTTAGGGTAGCTTTGCATAATTCAATAGATTTTCTCTTCCTACTCAGTGGCCGCCTCCTTTTGCTCCCTTATCTTCTTGCTTTAGGCAAATGTGGCCTGAAGGATTGGAAGAACTCCTGCTCTTCCTTCTCTTTTATGATTACAGAATTCTCTGCAGGCTTGTCCTGAGTTCCCTACAGTTTCAGGCTTTTAAACAAATTAGTCTTAGTCTCACAGTATTTGTCACCAAGCAGAATCTTCATAGATGGTGTCAATTTTTGCTTCAGTGACCTTTTCATTATGCACACGTGGAACAGATTCTGGATCAGAACCTGGGAGACTAATTTAAGTGTGAGGAGACAAGCTTTCCTACCTGTCTCATTTCAAATGTAGCTTTTCATAAGTTATTAAAAGGAGTAGTAATTCGGTTAAGTGTGTTTTAGTCTGAAAAAGTGATTTTTCCTGATTACCATGGTCTTTTCTGCTTAAAAAAACAAACACAACAGCCAAGTGGAATGTATGCTGTGAAAAATGTTTTTCATTCTCTTCTGACTTCTATATTCGTGCTGATCATCAACCAAATGACATTAACCTGCAGAATGCAAATACGCTTTCATGCTGTATGAAAGGTGATGATAATTCGGATTGCAAAATTATTAGGAAATCTTGCATGCTGTTGCCTACCTAACATGGTCTATGTGGTTTTTTGTCCACCTGAAATTTTCCTCTTTTCCTTTTTTTTTCTTTAATGCAGTTTATATATAGAGTTATAGTTTAGATATAGTTTGTATAGTTAGATTTCTATGTAGTTTGAGAACCAAAAGCAGTTTGTCTCAAGCAAAATAAATTATTTCTCTGTTATTTTATAGGTTATCTTAAATTGTTAGTGAAAGCCAGGGAATTAGCACTATGTAAGAACTCCATATCTAATGAAAAATTGATCACAGTTGTTATTGGTAACTAATGTCTCACTTGTTGAAAAATTACACTGCTGTGCTTGAGAGATTTTTTTAGTGTATAGTCAAAATGTGATTTTTTTTTAATTTTTAGCTGCTTTCTTTGAAACAAAAAAAAAAAGTAATTTTCTAATGATAAAATTAATTGTGCATTTCACTGATTTGTGTCTCAGTAATCAGGAAAAATAAGGGAATTGCTGAACTACAATGACATTCTTGATCTCCATACGGTTTAATCCTCAAAATAAGAGGTTCTACTAAAGTTCAGCAAAACATTCCTGAACTTCTTCTTGGTGCTTGACTTTATAGTCAATGTTAAACATGTTTTTTAAGAAGCTGGAGCTGGGGAGAGGTGGAAGAGATAGCAAAATAATTAACACTGAAAAATCCATTGCTTAGACAAATTTTTGTCCCCAAAATATCCCAAAAATTTGTCTGTCAGTCTCTCTCTCCCTGCTGCACCATAACAAAGACTTTGATCATACCGACTGGCTACAGATCATTGTTGTTCTGGCAGCCTTCCTAATTAGGAAGTGCACAAGTCTGGTTGTAGGTGGCAGCCCAAATCATCCTAGAAGCTCCATTATTTCTGTGAGTAGCATCAGCTAGACTTTAAACCTGCCATAAGACTCCATGGCTCAGACTAATCTTTAGCAGGAAAGAAGGTGCAAGGAGGAAGAGTTTGAATTTACTTTTTCCAATCTGAGGACATTCACTGCCCCAGGACTTAATGATGATAATATTTGGGAGGCTTGTAAACTGCTTTGTCTTCAGGGACAAGGTGTCTTCTCATGAAACAGATAGCAATTTAGATAAAGAGAAAATGAATGAAATTATCTCCCATGAAGAATTAGAATGCATGTCTCATTTTCTGGAGAGGTGATTACATGCTATGCTTCTCTATTTATGATTCTGTACCTTCATGTGAGGGCTATTCAGAGAATTGGTTAATTGCCTTACCAACAGGAGTGTGTGTTAATGGTACTAAAGTTTAACAGTTGACTGCTACATTGCTAGTTTAATTCTGCACTGGTGGTTGAGTTATTTTGTAGCAGAGAGATAAATTACCAGTGTGTGAAATCTAGATAAGGGCTGAATAACCAAAATGCAGTGGGTTTTAGGGAAGCTTTCACTTTTTTTCCTCTCTTTTTCACTTGCCTTGGGTTTTTTGGAGTGTTTGTTTGTTTGTGTTTGTGAATGTAAAAGACAGCTATAGAAATCTTGATAGATTTATAGGAGAGAATCAAAAATTAGTTTGCTGGAAGAAGTGTGTTATAATGAGAGACTTGAGGATCTCAGTCTATCTTAGTTTATGAAAAAGGAGAGGGAATGATGATTTAACTGCTTTCTACATGTCCTTCCACAGGAATAAAATGACTACTGAAAAGATTTTCTAAAGTAAGAGAGAAACATATCAGTGGCTTGAAATTAAAGTCTGACAAATTGCCTTAATATTTTTAGCAATATATCTTCTTAGTGTCTGAAATGAATTATCAAGGAAAGTCGTAGGGTCTTCATTTCTTGAAATCTTAAATTTTATTGTCTTTCTGGAAGACAGGTTTTATTAAACCATATTGCATTCATTGAGGTAATACAAGAGGTTGGACTAGACATTTTCATGCTCCAACAACCAAGAAAATTTGCTTTTTTCCATTAACTATCAAAGAATTCTAGTTCTAAAAATTTAATTTCAGAGAGAAGAATATTTTTATAGTATTTTGTCTACTGGGTTTTTATTCTTATGATTTGTTTTAATGCTAATCCAGCAATTCTGGCATATATATAAATTTTGAGCTGGTAATAGAAGGCTAATTCTAAAAGGATGTTCTTGTAAGAGCTTTGGTTAGACCATCAATAATTGACTACTTTTACCTTGAGAATACCATGGTATGCTACACAGTGATCTGAAATAGATTCAGCACCAGAAGAAATGAGAGAGTCTTGAAAAATTAAGGTTCAGGTTTCATAATCTGTCATGCAAATATGTCAAAACATACTTAAATTAATGCAGAACACTTTGATATGCAAAGTGCCTTAGTGCAGAGCTTGGAATTTGTGGTTTTGACTCAAATAAAGCTTAAAACAAAGAAGGACCTGCCCTGATTTATGATTTTCCAACTGCATTTCTACCAGGCCTTTGCTAAGTAAACAATTGCAGTCACTTTGCTCTTTACTATTTCCTTCATTTGAAGAATTTCTACTCTTTATCAGAGCATTAAAACCAGGGTCCAGCTGTGGCATTTGGATTGTACTCGAGGAACAGTATTCCTGGTAATATCATTGCAGAAGAAATACGGCTGGAACCTGAGTATTCTGTATCCAAAGATAATGTTTGTCACAGGAATTGGGGTTTTAAAAACATTGGAATAGAATGCATTAAAGCTGTTGTCATTGGTCTGGATTCTGTTAGGTAAAGCAGGATTCATAATGCATTGGTTATCCACAAGCATGAATGTCTTGAAGTTCAAAGAAACTTAGGATACTATTTGTATTATTTAAAAGCAACCTCTTCCCAAACCTACAAAATATAGCAACAACACAAAACCCCCTTTGCCCTGAATCTCTAAGGATCAGAGAAGCTATTTTGCTCTTTCAGACACCAGAGACTAATATGGGGCAATAATGGTAATAATGGGGCAGAGTAGCAATAAGGGTAATAATGGGGCAGAGTAGCCAGAATTGAGGAAATATGAAATTTAACACTGTAAATTAATTTATCACATTTTATTTCCAGATCAACCAATATAGCAGGGAAATAATGTGTGATGTGTATATTCAGTGAACAGAAGAAGTGCTTGTACTTTTCAGATGAAACCAAATCAGTGCAGTAGTTAGAGCAGCAGATAGATTATCTGTACCCTCGTTGCAGATATGTAATTCAGAAAAAAATGAAGGAAAATTACAAGTATTTACTGTCATGAGGTAGTAAAGGAAAATAATATTTTCATTTGTAACCCTTGATTTTAACATGGTGTGGGATTATCAGTGTAATCTTCCTTAAGCTGGAATACAACCATTTTTATGTCTTTAATGTATCAACTTAGATATGTTACTGATTTTTAAAACAAAAATGTATGAAATCTGTAGTATATAGTTGAGTTACTAGGTAGATAAAAATTCAGTTACTTTAATAGCTTTTGGATAAATATTATTGAATCTTCTCTTTTTTAACATCAGGGGGACCACTTAAATTTGACACTATCATTATCATACCATTAATAATAAGTCTGACCAATGATTAGTGGGCAATGGATATGAATGCTAAATATTAGAGTAGGCTGTGGGAAATATAAATGCCTGTATGATTTAGATTTAAAATTGCTTAAAAAAAAAACAACAAAAAAATGTAATTTTGTTATGGGATCATAGAAGTCACATTGAGCAACCAATGCCATCTTAGTAGACAGGAAAATGCAGGTCTTGGTCCCTGAAAAAGCTTTGGTGTGGTGAATTTGCAATATTCTTATTCCTGGCAAGATCAGTATGGGAAATGTTTGTTGATTAGTTAGAGCTAGAGCTCCCTCTCAAAAGTGATTGCTTGAAACCAGACAAAACTGAAAATAAGCTACAAGAAAAATGGGACATTAAATTGGATAGCAAAGGTCAGTTTAGGAATTAACCTCTTTTAAGTATATAGAGCTGAACTCATTGGCAAAGCCAAACCTGAAAAGAAAACTCCAATGTGGGCTGCAACAGCAGTGGACTTTTAGTGAGGTTTTCATGTTCTTGTGGAAAAATGTGTATAGATATTCAATGTCATGTTCTACATAATAATAGCTTAAGTTGCAGGAAAGCAGCTGTTGTATGTATCAGTTTCAAGTTGGCAGAGAGGAGCTGGGACACTCAGCAAGAATAAATATTTGCCTTTAAATACAATCAGTTTGACATCATCCATTTCACAGGCATTTCTTCTCTTTCCATTTACTTACTAATCAGTTCAGTTTTCAAGTTACAAATGAGTACTAAGATGTAAAACATGCAAACTGTGTAACTTTACCCAAGCTACAGCCTTACATTTTTATTGCATAGTAGGATGTGAATATATTTCGTGTTTAAGAGAAATCGATCAGCAAATTTAGACAAGAAAGCCTCCAAGCATTGTCAGTAGCTGTGAGTATATCTTGTCAATGCTTGCTCTAATAAATCAGTATTCTCAGAAGACCTTGTACAGCTCCTGCTTTATCTATACAGATACTAGTATTTCCTTGGGCAAACCTAAATTCTAAATCTGTTTACCTACTCTTTGAAAATTCTGAATCCTTCCAAAGTATTAAAATTACAACATCAGAAGTCTCTGTTGAAGAAAACTGGGAGGTTGTTTAGGGTTTTTTGGTGTCCCCTCTCCCTCTGACTTTGTCTGGAGAATGTCAGAAAGTAAACTTTCTGTTTTTCTGCCATTCCTTATGACTTTCTGGTATGAATTATCTCATTTTTCTGCCTCTTGCAAGCACTAATCAATTACATCCTTCTTGCCTTGTTATCTTCACACTTCCCCCCTCTTTTCAACATTTCTCTCCATCCCGGTATGTTTGTGTGTGTGCATGCATTTGTCTTTTCCAGTCTGATTTTTTGGGCTGATTTAGCAAATAAATTGTGGTCATACAAAGCATCCCTTAATAAATATATATTCATTTGGAAAGTTGAAAGATTTTTGAGCTTCAAGTATTGGAAAACTCCTGCTCATTTTGGTAAATTAAAATCAAAAGGAAATATGCAACAACCAAAAATAGGCAGTCCAAATTCCAAATTTAGCATCACCCTACTGTTTTCCTAGACAGACATCCCAAGCAATGTGATGTTTATGTGCACTGAAGTCAAACGGAGGTAAGTAACTCTTTTCCCCAGTTGCTCCATATCAGCCTTTTGTATTTATATTCTTTTATCTATCTTAAAATTAATCTGGGTCATAGTTTTTATGCTGAACGTGGAAGAGCAGTGCTTGGAAAAAGAAAACTCTTTTTTCCCCCTCATTTAGATTAGTAAATTTTCTTTAGTAAAAAGGCAAATCAAGAATATGGAAGTACAGGAACAGTGACCATGCAAAGGTTATCTTTATACACCAAGTCTTGCAGACAATATAGGATTACTGAAATGTGACTTTTTTGATTATTGTTTGTGGAATGAAAAGAATAGATAAAGCTTTTATGTTACTGAATAGTCAGTAATGTTTGTTAGGGTTTCACAAAATTAAAGCTAACTACATTTCCATGTTCAGCTTCCCAGATATTTCTGTTTTGACCTTCACTTTAGTGAGAATCAAAGGCTTTATCTAATTCGTGGTCCCCCTTTCTTATCCTACCTACAGTTTAAGTACTTGAACCAGATGAGTAATATCTCCAACTGCTGAAAATCAATGTGGAGAGAAGCTTATGCAATTGATGCATGTGTGTACTGTGAAGCTGGATTTCTCTCTGTTTTGCTCCAAGTTTCTCCTCTCTATTGCTCATGCTACATGTATGATAGGTTGATCTGCAAGAGCTGTCTCGCCCTAGATGGAGCCTATCTTAGTAATTAAAATTATAATGGGGACTTCTCCAGGAGGAAGAATGGATGGCCTACACTATATCTTGCTTCCTCTGCCCAGTTTGTTTCCCTGCCTCACATCACGCTGCAGAAACACAAATTAGATGGAGCTTAAGGCATTTTTCTCATTGTCTTGAGCAGAGAGCAGGGCCCTGGTGGTGTGTTCTATCGTGCTGGGTTGGATCTGCAGCTGTTACTGCAGGCGTGCTTCCTGATGTGAGATAACAAACCCAGCAGATCTTGCCAAAGACTATGGCAGTGGGAAAACTGAACTGATAACCATCCAGCCTCCACAGTCTCTGCCACCTCTCCTCATTCTGTAGGGAGGGATTTGGATTTTTTGGGAGCCACCACCCCCAGCAGAACCATCATGCTGTCAGTTACCTGGGACAGTCAGATGTACTTCAGCTGTAGCAGTGCTTCAGTTCTCTCCAAATCTACAAAGAATAATCCCTCAGAGGGAGGCAGAGCTCTCAGTCTTTTTAATTAGAATTGCCAAGGAAATGTAGAAATAGTTTTGATCCTTCTTAATTCTTGTCCAGCAAGAATTGGGTTATTCTGAAATAATGCCATATTAGAATGGTAAGTTCTGAAACAGTGTCCTGCTTCACTGAAACATGCAGATTTTCAGTAACTGGCATGGTAAAACTGGGATCCTGGGAGATTTGTGGTATGTCCTATTTTATTCCCAGAAGTAGTAGGCTTTTCTTAAAATGCAAAAGCTCTTTGGAACTTATTCAGTATTCACTATGTTTTCAAACCTTTACTCATGTTTGAACCCATTTTAACTAATATGACTATAAATTTTAATTCAAATAAAATATCAATGCTTCTTGCAACTATGTTCATCAAACATGAACATAGTTTGTATATCACAATCTACAAGTTTCTGTTTAAAGTGGCAAAATGATAGTTCATACTCACACCAAAAAGACTTCCCAAAATACATTTTAGCCAGCTGCTGGCTACCTGTTTTATGTATATTGAATGGAAGGGCTGATTAACTGTTGTCTATATTGTACTTTATTTAAAAATAAGATGGAATAATTATGTGTCTTAAGAGGGTTATAAAAGTGGTAAATGTAGATATCATTTAACCTGTATCTTGGACTACAAAAAAAAGCACCTCTTCTATTATGTACTCATTGCTGAAATATTTTCTTAAAAATGACACGAGTTTTACAAGAGTAGAAAATAAAACTATTTAAGATTGCCTGGTATTTGAAATGCCTTTCAACATAGGCATATTTATAGTGTCAATTATATGGAACTAAACCTAAGAATAAAACTTGCCAGATGATTCATTGAAATTTTGTCAAATGCTAAATTAAATTTAATTAAATTTAATTCTTGCATTTTTCTACTTTTAGTCATTCAAATTTAAATAGCTTCATTGTCAGTTTTGGCTTTCATTGATAGCACGTGTTCCTGTGTGGTTTACACAACCATTCTAGCTTAACAAATTCTAGATTAACATCTTTCTTTATTAAGAGTCAAAAATAAATATATTGACTGGCAAAAGAGCTGAATATTAATCTAGCCTAAATGAAATTTGTAGAAATGTTGTCTGTTTTTATGGGGTAGGAATGAAATTACTGCCCAGTAACATATTGAACTTCATTTTAATAAGTTTTTGAATGTGAAATACTTTTCTGTGTTGTATCAGAGACCTCCTGGAATCATCCAATACTAAACAGATGATAATAGGGCTGAAGCAGTGGATGAATCTGAGGAATTGCTCATCAGCTGACTAACAAGCTGTGAGCAGTTTCCTGTGGAGTAATGGAATTATTTAATATTTTAGGCAGCACTGCTGTGCCTGAAAAGAACATGGTGTATGACCTTGGCATCTGTATTATCTTGTAGTTGGATAAACACTGAAATTAAATTATTTCTATTGGCATATTGATGTTATAGGGCATATTCCTTGGAACAGTGGAAATGCCCAAACACTCAAGCAAATGCATCTCTAAACCACCTACCACTTCCAAAGCCTGAGTCAAGATCAGGTGCTGTGTTTCCCAATGCATTAATACCTGTGTGTCGGTGCAATTTTTTCTGACCAAAATACCTTTGCATAATATATCTCTCTAAGTATACTTAGATCTTTCAGTTAAATGAAAGTGGTCTGTGATGTTATGCATGGAAATTTTCTGACATATTACTGAATAAGACAAAAAACGCATCATCAAACTGTCCACTTTTACTTCAGAGCCTCAGGGTTATATCTGCATAGTATTCCATGCTTCTTATTCCAGCATAATTAGAAAATTTAACAGAATGATTATTTAATTTTATTTGTAAAGTTGAGTTCAGACAAGAAATATGCCAATCAGTATACAGGCTGTGCTCATCATCTATTATTGGACACTTACCTCACTTGCATAACCTATTAACTGTCTTGATAGCTAGTAGTCCAGAGATTTTCAGGGACTAAATGTCTTAAAATTAATTTTGGGATTATTTTTTGGTATTTTAGCAGGTAATTGTGAATTTACTTTTGAAGAAAAGAAGTTGCTTATAGAAAGCATTTGTTTTGTGTTAAAAGGACCTTTTCAATGCCTTATAAAGATGCTTGTATTTTTTCAGGGAAGTATAGAATTCTCTCATCTTTTCAGTAGAAACTTTTCACTATTTCAGTTCAGTGTTGATTGGTTGATAAAAGCAGTTTTGGCAGGGTCTTAGCACCTGATAAGAATAAAATCTAGGAAATTCTTATTGCAGGACATAGCATAAAATTTCCCAAGAAAACCAACCATATATGTGCTCCTGATTACTTCTGCTTTCCCTTTGGAGTAACACAACTGTGTGCAAGGCACTGTTAGTCTTAAAATTCCGTCATTGCTCATGAAACACAGAGCTAGAGCTGTGTGGTATTCATTGTTGTGATGTACCTGGCACAAAGAATTAGCCAGAAATAATTGCAATAACTGTTCATTATTCTATCACCTTTGAACATTGAAGTTCTTCTTTCCCCTGTGTGTACTAGCCAAAACAGTGGAATGATTTCATGTAAGAGGGAACATTATTTCATCATTTGCTCCCATCTCCTATAGACTACAGAAAAAAGGCCATAGGACCTTCATCACCTTGTTCCTAGTCTTGTTGCTGGGGCTGGAAGTAGCATTTGAGAAAACAAGTAGTCTTGCTGTAAAGATTTTCAGTAATGGCTAAGTGCTGTCTCTGATTAACAGAGAAAGTACATTGTGTATCTCAAGCTCTGTCACTATATGGACGAAGGTCTAACGTATTATTTTACTTGTCTAACTTTTCCATAGCAACTCGGGAAGGAATTAATATTTGGGAGAATGTATTTTTATTTTTAGTTACATTTACTTCAACAGGTACTTTGACCTTTTTACAAAAGACTGCTTATGAGATCTCTTTTCATTCTATCTGTTGTCACCAGTTGTTCTTCATAACTGGCAGCTATGAAAAAGATCTGCACCTTGTAATCTGCACCTTGTAACTAATCACTAAAAATCCAACAAACATTAGAAAAAACCTCTGTTGAAGAAAAATAGGAGAAATACTTAATTTAAACCTTATGTAAAATTTATATAGTCTTTAATTTTTGCCTGAAGAGCACAAACAAAAATTCCTTTATCTTTCTCTAAATCTGTTATCAGCAAATTCAGTGGCAGAGTGTACCAAACCATGGAGAACAAATACACAACATTGGTGCTTAAGTTTTAAATGCAGTTGGGTTTAGTATGAAATCATTGTAGATGGATGCATTTGTCATCAGTGACTGCACATGCGATAGCCTGCATCTGTTATATGGAGTCTGGGTATACAGACCCACACGGAGCAAATACTGTGTTAAATATTAATGCCTGAAGGTTGAGGAAAAAAAGCAAATCAAAATGGCTGAGTTAAGGCTACCTGCTTGGTTTCTTTGGTAAGACAGAGTGTGTTAGACTACCATCTGTGCCCACAGCAAACAGATGGGCAGCAAATGGTATGATTTGCATAGTCCTCTTAAAAGGCAGTAAATTGAATCAAATTCTGTGATGTTATCAATTTTTTTATCTGCATCTTTGTAGGTTGTTACTCAGGATCTTGGTTATGTTCAAGTAACATTCTGGCTTTGGAACACACAGCCATTTCATTTGTGTCTGTTTAGTTTTCCATAACCTCCAGTGTACACTAGGGCAAGAGTATTATTCTGTCCCAGTTTATTCTCTCTGTAGCTTTTTACCGGGTGGGTTTGTAAACAGATAAGTTCCTCCTATTCCTGTATTTGTCATGCTTTTGACTGAACTGGTGTCTGTACTGGTAAATGGGTCTGAAACACTGGCCCTTGTGAATATAATTAATTATACTCTTCACTCACTTCCACGGATTCCAGTTTTCATTCATTGTCGCCTTTCTTGATTTTATCTGTATGTGTCAGTGAGCTGGCTGACTGACTGACTAACTAGCTGGGAAAAAAGAGAACGCCCACTGTAAATGCAACCTTTTAATGTTGTTTTTTTTACTACTGCATGAAGTACAGCCTCAAAATTCAGATCTTTCAGTGTAACTTCCTGGCAATATGGAGCTTTTTACATACTAATAACTAAATTACTTCTCTTTTGGAGGTGAATTTAATCATTGTATGTGTGTGTGTGTGTGTCTGTGCGTGTGTACATAGGCATATACAAAAGGAAGTTTAAAACTATTGATATTCCAGAAATGGAATCTGAAATTATTCACCTACATGTGAACTAGATAATCATGAAGGTCCCCTCCCACCCAAGCTTTTCTATGTTTCTGTGTTTTTGTGTTATTTGTGAAACGTTGCTAGAGTCAGTACTTCTGAGTAACTGCTTTTCACAATGTACTCCTTCAGGTTTAGGGTTGATTGAGTTCAATCACACATTGTCTGTATTTGTATTCTGTTTCTGGAACAGATAGTTCTCAAAATGACAAAGACCTTGAAAGGCACTCTTATTCATAAGAGATGAAAATATGTAGCCTTATGAATTTTGCTTATTCTCATGGTATCTGCAAATACTTTGGGAAATAAAATGGCTTCTAGTGTATAGAGTTGCCATTAAATAAGCTATCTACAAGCTTTAACCTGGAAGAAATCAAAGATTTGCCAAAAGCAAATTTTTCAGCCAATAAGGATGATAATGAATATTTAACTGATCCTGAGATTAACTCTTACATAATTTGTATATGCGTGAACAGAGAAGTCTATGTTAAGGAAAATAAACAAGATGAAGGTCATTGTAGACCAAAATCTCATATTTTTTGGTACCAAAAAAATTTGCATTTATGAAATGTAACATCCTAAGATACCAGCCAAGTGCAGCAGTGTTTCACCTTTTCATAGTGGAAAGAAAAAAAAGATCTATTTATTTAACCAGGTGAATGAACTCCAAACATAATAAAGCTCATTGTAAAACTGAATCCTTCTATGTTCAAAACAAAACCCTCAAAGATATTGGTTAATGAAGCAGTGCCCAGTGAATCTACAGCAAATAGAAGTCCATACAGGTAGGAATAGGATGTATGTCCTTTGTAAGGAATTCAGTGAGCTCAGCTACAAGCAGTTGATAGAATGGAGCTTTGTAGGGGGCACTTATTTTTTGAAGAGCAAAGGAGAAGTCTCAAAACCAAAGCCACTCATCATGTTGGTAATGGATTCTTTAATACAATGTAAAAACATAGATTGCATTTTAAAACTTCTTATATTCAATATAGTTTTTTAATACATGTGTATACTACCTATTTATTACAATAAAAATTTGGGAAATCATATCAGAGTTGAACACTGAAGTTGAGAACATATTCTAGACTATGTATGAAAACACATAGGAACTATTCAAAGCTAAGAAAATTGCTGGTGATATGAAAGTAAAGGAGCTCAGAGTATTTAATTCCTACTTATGAAGAAGATAGATAAGATACAGCTTTCAAAGCAGGAAATTTCTGCTAATATGAAGGCATTTAATTTAGCATAGAAAGATGTAATGAGATACAAAGGCTTGAAACTAAAGCTAAATATATTCCACATATAGCATGACATTCTTAATAGTGAGGATAACAAAACACTGGAGCAATACACTTCAGAAATCAAAATATAGACTACCCCATGTAAACAGAGAAAAAACCAGTTTGAACCCCAGTTTTGTACTTAGGACGTAGGCATTTATTTAGTACTTAGGACTGTGGCATTTATTTGTACCAGAATATGCACTGTCCTTAGCTGATGGAAAATTAATGTATGTGAAACTTGGAGAAATTCCATGAGGGAACTGTGAAAATATGTATTCCAGGAACTGAAGGTAGCTATGTTCAGAACTTCAAACCTAGGTGCTAAAGGTGTTGTTTCCATAATTGTTATCTTTTGACAAGGTCCACCCTGCGACACAGATACACGTTAAAAACCTTCTGGTTGGTTTAGTTTCTCAGTGGTGTGGTTGAATTATTTGATCATTCTGGTACCTGATGTTTAGATAAATCCTTTGGTGCTCTTTAAACTGATAAATCACTCATTCAGTGGAATAAGTCTTCTGCAAGAAAAAGCTGTCCTATATTCGAGTTATACCCTAAGTCAATTATGCAGTTGGTTTATGTAATGGAGTAACACCAGCCCACAAGCATCTGCTCTTAGGGGGCTGTATAGTCCTACTCAAACATGTACCAGTCAGTGCAGATCAGATGACAAGGATTCAGAGCAGCAATGCTACTTTTGCAGCACCCCACAGTTCCCAAATGTTTTAAAGGAGAGGCTGTATTGATTTCCCATTTCTGTGCATACCATTTTAATAAAATAGTAGATATGAGACCATGGCATGGTTTCTACTTAATAATTACAACCCTTTGCTTTAATGTTCATTTATGTATATAGATTGCTCTTAGTAATGGAAGAAGTTAGTTAAGTACTGAAAAAAAAAATTAAAGCTGCTTATTTACATAACTTGGTGTCATTTTCTTCTACGGAAGAGTTTTGGTTTTGAAAAAGGTTCCATATATGATTTAGGAGTTTTTACTTGACAGAGTATATCTGCTCTCTGCCTTAGAAGGAGATTCTTTATGACACCATATCTTCACTTCCCTGCCCCTGCAAAGAGGAATGAATAAGACTGGAGTCCATGCAATTGCCAAAAAATTTAATCTCCTGCTACTAGAGAGTCACTGCCTTAATTAAAGAAAACATGTCCTACTTCATCCCCTTCTGATCCTAAGAAGTTAAATACTTGCCTCAACTTCATGAGTATCTGCACTAATGGTTCTCAGTGAACACAAAGACTTGCAAGTCGTTGGATTCCATTAGTACTAACCTCTGAGAAGAATGAGACACATCAGATCTGTGTGTATCACACAGTAAAAATGAAGTCATGGAATAAAAAAGCTGTGGGGTACTTTGGAAAGTGGTCATAGATTATGCTATGAAAAGGTCATTGTTACCTCTCATCTTGAATGTAATCGTTTACTAGCAACTTTGGTTTTCAGGATGTAAGAGTGTAAATTCTTAATTACTAATGTATTATGCTGTCATGGAAGTCTGCATCTTGGGAGATGAATCCAAGTATGTAAATTAGTCATCTTAGCAACTGATTTTTTCCCCAAGTAATTATAAGCTTGAGAATATCAGGATATTGAAATACTGAGTGAAAAAGTGTTGCATACAAGTGAATGAAGAGCAAAAAATTCCTATTTCACTCGCACAGATCTTAAAACAAGGATTAAATGTAGTTTTCAGAAAGAACACTTTTCTTTCAGAATGTTATTACTGTCACACTTTCACTGCTTGATGTACATAATTCTAATTCTACTTGTTTTGCTCTAGATCACAAAAGACACTCAGACTTAGTTTTCATCTTTTCCCCTTTTATGTATAAATTAGGATAATCTGACATGGCTTTGCAGGCCCCTGGGAGATCCAACATACATGGATAAGACAGAAGACAGTGACTAGCTTTTGTTATTGAAACCTGTGGTGTCTACTTTGCTGTATTTCGATGTATTGGTTCCTTTAAATATCCTCAGAGATACTCCATTCTCCCTGATAGCAGAGTCATCATTTAATGAAAGGCAAGAGTAAAAAGAATAAATTCAGTCTAAAGGCCTGAACTGTAGGTACTTCTTCTGCTCTATGTCCTGTTGTAATGCACTGCTGTGAAAAGATTTGATGAGGTAAGGTTGTACTTCTTCATGCTTGGCAGCAACACACAGAATTTGCAGAAGATCGGCTCAAGTGCCAAGAACACGTGCCAAGTCATCATATGTCTTCAGCTCCTTCTGCTGGAAGGACCTCACTGCAGCTCCCAGAATGTTTGAAAACCACCAGCAGTCAGTGCTAGTGCTGCTATTTAAGCATCAGTTCTCACTTCAGGGCAACTGGTCAGACTGAAGCAGACAGCACAATTTCTCTTTTATTTTAGTAATTTGTGAGTACGTTAGTAATTTGTATTTCAGAGTGAACACTGATGGCATATAAATGAGAATTTTTGGAGAGTACTTTGTTTGTTTGGGATATGCTGAGTGAAATCATCCACTTTGTTAGGATGTTTCCTAGAAAACTGACTTAGCTGACAGACATTTAATCAGGGCAATGAGTCTGTAATTTTCATTAAGGACAATCATTAAATAGTGCCATGTATTTGTACTGATTATTAAACTCAGGTGAAAAGGAAAGCACTTATCTGTTAAAAGCTCCAGTTAGCTTGAAATCCCAGGTGGGTTGGTTACTTGCTTCATTGGTTTGGTACTTTCTCTCATGTCACAAGAAGTTGTTGTTAAATATTAAAAAAGAGTACCACAGAACAGTCATTCAGAATGGACCAGAGGTTTACCATCAACTCTTAGGAAGTGCCTCTTTATTGTCCATTTTGAATAGGTTGTTTGAAAGATGCAGGCTTTTATTATTTTATCAGTTATGATTGTATCCATTACTATGTTTAGGAACAAGCAGCAAATACAGTTACTTCTTTTTTTCTCCCTGGCTGTTCTGTAATGTAGCTTTGGTATTTTATACACAACTTTTCATCTGTAAACACTAGTTTTATAAAACTCTATCTCCATCTTACAAATAGGGAAATGAAGGCTCAGGTAAGAAAAAAAAATATTTTTTCCCCTAATGCTATCCACTAGACCAGTTGACAAAATCAAGAGTAAAGTTCAGGTCTCTCAAGGTCGGTGGTATCCATTAATCTGCTTGTTTAACAATTGGGGGAGCAATTGCATCATACTTGGAACTTCTAAACCTCAAATTTGCTAATTAATGGATTATACTTTCTGGAGACCAATATTAGAATGGTTTACTGTGCATCTTTCTCCTGTGAAAGGGGAAGTAAATATTCTGACATTTACCTGCAGCTAAAGTAAGGGGACAGTTGGCTCATTTGGTCAGGGTTTTATAATATTTTAATATGATTGTATATTACAAGTAGATCAACCTCTATGTTGTAAAATCTTATTTCTAATCATAATCCTGATATTTTTAATATGTGATGTTTTGTATGTTACACACAATATGGTTGCTAATAACATATTTCTTATTTCTCCTTTTGCTTTAATTTTGATCTTCAGTAATTTTCTGGAACAACGGGTTTTTTGATAAAATCTCTGACTCAGATGGGAAAGGACATAATCCTCTAAGTTAGGGAGATGACAATTTGCCATGCACAGAAAAAGACCTGAAGAGAACAGATACAAGGCTACATTCTTTATATGTCTAGTCTTGATAAGTACAAAAATCTGGTACATTCATGTGTTATATAAACCAATAACGTATAAAAAATAAATTTAAGATGCATCCTGCTGAATTTATGTGTCAAGTCATGTAATTTGTATCACAGGTAAAAGAAAGTAGGCAAGAACAGATCACTCACAATTGCACATTTCAGGCTGCTGATGTTGGTACTTTAATTAAAATAGTGGAATGTCAGCATGAATTATTTTGTTTTACAGAAAGCAAGAAGAATTGAGGTTAATTAATGGTTAATTGGAGTTTAATTCGTAGTTCTTTCCCTCTTTGCTTCTGGTGATAACAAGAATGTTCGAATCCTTGACTTTGATGGCAACAGATTGGGCAGGCCTGGTGTTGATTGCTACTGCCAACATGAAAGTGGTGCTGCAGTTCTGCAGCTCCAGTTCTTAATCAATGAGGTAAGGACATATTTACTCGGATTCTTCTGTATAAATGTAGTTGAATAAGTCAATTCATGTTATTGTAATTGAGTGATGTAACTTCTCTCATTGACAAATTGTACCACCAAGTAAGTGGTGTACATCCAGAAGACATTCAACCTACAGCCTGTCAGAAGAATATTTAAGGGGCTGCACTCAGGGAAAAGTATTGCCTTCCTATACATCAGTTTAAAGTACTGAACAAAAGGCAATCAATACATGAATGTGTGTAAAATTATGTAAAATCCATTAAGTTACTAGATATGCTGCACAGTCCTGGTTCAAATATAAATTAATAAATGAACTAAATCTTTTTATCAAAATATATTGATGGTTATTGGCTGAAAACGCAATTGTTGGGGATATGCTATGACATGAAGCAATGAAAAGAAATTGCAGGGATCATCAATCAAACCATCATGCTTAGTCTTTGTAAATGATTCGTCAAAATCAAATTTGACAACATGAAGAAACAGTGCCAGATTATAGCTTGCTCTGTGCAGAAGGTTTTGAAGATGGGAATAGGCAAGAAGATTTTCTGGTGAATACAAATCAAAGGGGGGTTTTTTTAGGACCTTAGAAGTTGGCCAAATCTTAGTTCAGTTTTGATTAATTTTCTCCCATGACATAAGGAAACACTTCTGACAGCTTCAAGTCCTCTTTGTAAATGGGAAAATCTTAGAACTTCTCAGGGAAAGAGTCTTAGTTTTATGGGTTTTTTAAACCTGGAAAATATTTATTTTTTTCCTACACCTATTTGGAGAAAGTAACTGAACCATGGACACTGAGGAGGGAGGACTGAAACTTTAGAAACAGTCCAGTGAAATTCTTAATAGGAATGCAGGGATGAGAACAGGAAGGACAAAGTTTGAATCAATATTCTTTCTTTTCATTTGGTGACCAGCAAACCCCCAAATACAAAGGATTAATTTGGTTTCTGTAGTGGGCAGTTTTTCTGACTCTTTGGGAGATGAGAATTAAAGCACTGTATTAGAGAAGTCTCATCTCCATAAATTTCCTTTGCATAGGTCAGTGTTGAAAAGACCATTTGCTAGAATTAGAAAAGTTTATCAATCAGTCATAGATGGTAGTAACTAATCTTTCCAATTACATCCCTTGCCCTTCCTCAGTATAAAGCATCACCCTGTGCTTGGGCAATCTGTTCCTCTCGATAATGGTAATACACAAGTGTAGATCTGTGCCTGACCTGATCTGAGGTGTAAGTGTAGTAAACCACTGCAGGGGCAGTAAGGAGCTTCCCCTGCAGGCAATTTTCACATGTCATCAATATTTTGTGGTGAAGAGATAGGCAGTCAAAAGCAGGTAGAATAAGTTCACTCCAAGCTTCTCAGTCAGATAGAGGCTTGGGCTTTGAAAGATGACCATGTTTGGGACACCACAAGCAGAACCAGCCTTCAGAGTATTTCTGATCTGTGATAAAGACTCTGTCCTTCTGTCTACATCTCTTAGTTCTTCCTACATCCTGGCCTCTTGCTACCTGTCCCTACTTTCTTATCTGCATCATCTTTTCACAGTTCCAGTTTTAAATTTTCATCTTACCTTGATATGCCTACTAAGCTGTGCTTGGCACTGTCATGTGTGTGTCCATGCATGCTCTTATCACTTTATCCTTTATTTATACCTTTCACACTCACCATTTCAAGTAAGTGTTGTGTGTTTTCCATTTTGTTAATCTTTCTGCTTACATGGAAAGACTTGAGAGTTGGCTTGTGTAACATTGGTACAAAGCTTTAATTTTAATTTTAAATTGATGGAGTTTTAATTTAACTTTGGCTGATCTTGTACTAATTTAAAATGTTTACATTTACCAGATTGATTCAATTGT
Organism: Sturnus vulgaris; assembly: GCF_052056855.1. Taxonomy (NCBI): domain Eukaryota; kingdom Metazoa; phylum Chordata; class Aves; order Passeriformes; family Sturnidae; genus Sturnus; species Sturnus vulgaris. Next base: position 29,956,372 of record NC_142244.1, read on the forward strand.
TTATTATTTATAGTAGAATTTTTTTGTTCTCGAAGAAAGTAATGATTTTTCATAAACTGTCAGTTTCACAGGTAGATCTTTAGCAGTAAGTATCATGTAAGAATAAGACAGAATCTGTAGAAAAATAACATGTTGCTGTATTTTGTGTCTGCTCTAGGGTGCTTTGGTCAGTGCGTGTGCAGATGATGCACTTCATTTGTGGAACCTGCGACAGAAACGACCAGCTATTCTACATTCTCTGAAATTTAACAGAGAAAGGTAAGACTATGTGACACAAAATAGAGATCTCATTATAAAAATAACACTTGCTGTATTTCTTAGAATACATCTTGCCTTTCTACAGGTGGTTATAGTTTTGCCTTGAATATTTTTCTTTCAGGTTTGTTTCTATGGAACAAAAACTTCCCTTTCTCTTTCTGCAGCTTTCTCAGAAATAGAAAAGCTTGGCCTTTTTGCCAAAATGTCCTTCATTTTACTTCTATTTGCATGAACTGCTGTGAACACTAATTAATTTTTTTCTTCAAACTGGACATAAGCACTCACTTTTGGCTGAACTATTGTTCAGTAATACAGTATTTCAGCTGGCCATATGAGGGTAATAATTATTTCTTTACCTTGAAATCATTTTATTTTTGTAAAATACGGTAACTTTAGCAGAAATAGGTTATGAATTTACGAAACTCTGGTAAGTGTCAAGTGAATCAGGATGTTTTTCTAAGTTTTATTTTATCAGTACCTAATTGTAGGAATCTGTACTGAAAATAGATTAAATGACTGGTTGAAATTTTCAAACTTAAACAGGAGCTGAGCACTTCAATCTGTATTTAGTCACCCAAGTAAAACCTGATATGACGTTAGGGAACTTCAGTGCTGCACATCTATTAATATTGAGAAAAAATCCAAGTTTCTATTAAGAAATTAGGGGAGTAGTCAAGAGACCAAGATTCAGTGCATATATGCAGCAGTTGTTTTCAACTGGACATTTAATCTCATATTTTCATTCTCTTAGCATGTACATTCAGTGTTGATTAAGGTGCAGCAACTTTTTTTCATATTTATATATTTGCTTGTGCAGTGGGGTAAGATCCCAGTATTTCACCAGAGCTGTGAAATGAACAGACCCATCAAATCATTAGCTGCAGCAAGTCTGAAAATTATTATGGAAATACATTTTTCTTTGTTGTTTATTATCCAGATACAAATCATATTTGCACTGAAATGTCACCGAGGTGCATGATTTGTAGAGGGAAGTACTGTGTAATAATTTAGGAAACATGCAGCCTGATTCCAATGAGTTTATAACCTATAGCAAAAGTGTATCAAGTGCTTTGGGACTGTGTGAGGAAAAATGAAAATGAAAAATTATATATGCATTTCTAGCTGCTTCTGAACAGTAAGTTATCATTTTATGCATGGTGAAATGTTTGAATCTTGGTATTCTCATCAGGTAGGTGCATTATTCACAATTTGTCATGGATAAATCTAAATATCATAGAAGTTATTCCAGTATATCTTGGTCGTGCTCTCCCAGCCAGCAATGTGACGCACAACCTAAGCAATCATTGCTTATAAGACTGTAGCCTCTGTTCATCTCTGCCTTCTCTTCAGAGAATTAACCTGTTATCTTGGTCAATATTTTATCAGCATTTCTTGCTGATACAAACTCACACACATTTGCACTTTGCTAAGAGGAAAACATTTGTCATCACACTTGCCTAATTTTCTTTTTTGTCTGACACCCTAAAACATTGGGCAAAATATTTGCAATCGACTTGTTTAGAATACTAGAAAACTTTGCTTAAAACCATTTTTGAACTGAGGTGCAAGTAAGATCTGAAAATGTAAGTTATTTGTAACAAATGCATAGCTAACTATACTGCCTTTATCAAAATCTAGTAAGTTGTGAGCAAAAATTTACTGTTACGTTATTCTTTTATGTATATTTTGTGTTTGGTTCAATTGCTGCCTTTTAAATAATTTTATTAGCACATCAAAAGCTGTGACACAAATATACTGTGATATAATATTGTCAAAGAACTAAGTCCAGTTTTAAATTAAAAGAGTTCTCGCTAAATGTGAGGAAATAAAATCGTAGGCAGTTAATTTCTTCTCAGGGCTCTAGCACTGCCCTGAGCTTCTGATTGCTTTTTTATTATTATTTAAGTTGTTGGCTTCAGAATGAAATATCTTCATTTTTATTATATTTTCTTTTTATATCCATATACATTTATTTTAAATCATCTAACTTTCAATTTTCTAAGCTCGATTTCACATTTAGTATCCAAAATTCAGCATAAGCCTCTGGGCAAACAGCAAAAAAAAGGAAGGCTAAAGCTCTAATTAACCTTCTCAGTCTGGAAAGTTTATATGCCTAATAGAGCTAAGTCTAAAAGAGAACTTTCTTTTTTTTCTGAATGTATTTTTGGTGTTAGAGAACAGAAGCTCTAAATCATGGGATGGTCAGAGAAATAGTAAATGAAATAATGATTGCCTTAGCTATATGAAATCTATGACAAAATGGATGTAAGGGGAACTTGAGAAGCTGATAAAACTGTAAGATCAAAATTGATTTTCTTCAAGAAATTCAAAGGTTTGGCTTCCAAAAATACAGTTAAAAATACTTTATTTTCATCCTCCCCTCTCCTCTTGCAGTGGGGGTTAAGAGAAGGCAAGATTCATATCGAATAGAGATTCTTTTGTCTTAAGTTTGTGAACCAGTGAACAAGCTGGTTTTTAAATGTTTCTTAAATGGGGAGAAATGTTTATTGACAGAAAATAGGTTTAAAATATTGGCACATGTCTTCAAGAAATAGTAAGGTATTGAAAGATCCCATATAGGGAAGTGTTTAGAAAGTCAAAGGCTAGTTCTTATAAGATTATTTATAGTATAACTTAATTTTAGATTTAGGTCGCCTTCACAAAGCCAAATGAATAATTGTTAAGATGCATTTTACTTTTAAAAATGGAACATGTGAATCCTTCAGATTTTTCTATTTGCATGTCTCTCTTCAGGATTTTAAAAAATTTTAGTTTTATTAATCTAGAATGTTTGTCTCCTTGTTACACTGTTTGGTTTAGTTTTTTTTTTAATAAATGGCAGATTTACTTAATGAATTGATGTAATATAATGCACTTAAAATGTTAATGTTTTATCTGCTTGTGATGATGATCATTTTATTATTCCAAATGCTTGTTTTATTTGACTTTGACTAATTAACTTTCATGTAAAATCAGTTTATTCTGAGTTTTTATGATGTTTGATGCATGAACCATAGAGCTGGTAGTTTCTGTTAGACAGATGAATGTTACATAAGTCTTTGGCTATTACTCACAATGCGCCAGTCATAATGTAGTTGAATTGTTTAATTTGAAATTTGCTTCTTCTTGACATTTAAGATTTCAGGATAATTGACTAAAATCTTGTCTTTAGCAGTGTTTCTGTATAGGTTTCTGCATTTACTTGAGTCGTTTCCCCAAGTGCATACATGTATATCCCCTCTATCCCTCCCACAAAAGTAAAAAATATTTGTTCTTTTCTTTGAACGTTTATAAAAATATAGTTGTAAAGAGCAAAGAACACTTAAATGCAGTAGTCTTTGACTTAATATATCAGATTCAGTATTGAGACACTGAATGGTTTATGAATAATAATTCACTAGGAAAGTGGATCTTTATAGCCATTAAATCAGAGTTTGCAGCTTCTCCAGATTTAGTTTTTTCTTCTTCTGACATACTGTTAAACTAATGATGATGCAGCACTAGCAATAATAATTCATAATTCATTGTTCCTTTACTAACTGTCTCTTTGGAGCAAGTGTAGAAGGAACACTAAAGAGACTTGATGGCAAACAGATATTTTCTGTTGTACAGTGTAATGCTCTGGACTTTTTTGGACTTAAGAAAATTATGCGTTTTTGCCAAAATGTATATATTTATTTTATATGAAGTAATCATCTTCGGTTTCTATTACTATAATTGGAATGTAATACAATGCATTAAGAACTTTCAAGGAAATACCGATGTAAGCAATGTGTTTCAGTGCTTGGCTCCATACCAAGAGCTGTAATGATAAGCCAGTTACTCAAAGACGTTTTACAGTCGCTTAGGGTTGGTAATATATGGCTTATGGTTTCTTTTACAAATAAGGTAGACAGGTAAAACATTTTAAACTCTGTAAACATTCTATAAGAATTACCTCAGTGTTCCAGAAGGTCAAAATTGTGGACACCTTCCATATGTTCGTACCTCTTTTTCCTTCCTCAATGTCATAGGAGATGCCAGATTGATCTTCAGTAGGCATTTTTGGCAAAATAAATAACTCAGCTACTGAAACACTGTCTCTATCTGCTGCAAAGAACATTAGGATTAAGCAAAACCAGTGGAAACTATTATAGGTCGTCATTATTTTTAATATAATCAGAGCAGACTTCAGCAAATACAGCCTTAAGAATACAACACCTATCAGATTCTCATTTAATATAAGTGCATCTGGGGTAGGAAAACCAGCAACGATTGCAGTGTGAAATCCAGGTTCTATAAGCCAGTAGGCACTTGTTTCACTTAGGAACACAGCTCCTCTCCTGTCATTCTGAAGCTGAGCTGGTTCCTCTGTTGACTGACACAGGGTACAGCCCTCCTCTCTTTCTTTTAGCCATTGCTGACTGGTGTGTGACAAATGAGCCAACAATGCTGCAGCAGTTTATCCAGTGATTTACAGCAGCACACATGAGCACAGTGTGACACAGAGTGTTGGGTCTTTAAATCTATCTGCATGCACTCCATACCAATGTCATGACAATGCCACAAGTGCCCTTCTGAGGGGAATCACCAGCTGACACAATCTGTATAACTGGCTTTGAGACTTAACACTTTCTTCAATGTTAATGGTATGCTGGCACAGAGCAAGAGGAGCCTTTTAAGTGGGCAACTTTTAGAGCAGTTCTGTTAACTGTAACTCATTATTAATGATAAATTTGACTCCTATAGCTGAGATCTTGCAGTATTTGAACAAGATAATTGAGAATATTACTCCAAATGCTTGAAAACAAACTAAAACCAAACCAAACCAAACCCAAAACAAAAAAAAATGGTGTTTTTGAATAAAGTAACTTTTCTTGAGTCTGTATTCATTCCTGACAGTAGCTGAATCTTATTTTATTTGCCTTACTGTGTCTTCACAGGATTTTGTGTCCTGTGTTAAGGGCATTTTACATGCTTCCACTTTCCTTTGCAGATAAACCTCATCAAAATGACAGCAAGAGGCTATTGAGTGAATACTGTGCAGTCGCAGCAGTACCTTTGCTCATTTGTGTTAGGGAACTTGTGGTATAGTTAGAGTAGATTCTTTGTCTCATCCCATGTTCAAGGAACTGGATTCCTGTAATAGCTTGCCTGCTTATAAATTAACCTCCTGGTTAATAGTGTATAGCTGCAAACTCTGTTTATGTACTTTCACATTAGTCAGAGGTCTGTCATCAGGCAAGGTTCTGTACAGTTGCACAGTCATGCTATACAACAAAACAGATTCTGATTACATGGTGTGGTCTAGCATTCAGCTATTGTAAAGAACCATATAATGCAAATATAAAGCAATATTTCACCATAAAAACATGCCACAGTTTCTGGAAAGGATGTAAATTTTCTCAGATTGATGATTGAAAGAAATGAGGAAACCAAAAGAAGCCATGCGATTGGCATTCATTTCCACATCTTAATGAAGATTTACAAAACATTCTTCTGGAGGTTTTTGTTTGGGGTTTTGTTGTTGTGGTTGGTGTTGGCAGTTTTTAGTTGGATAGTTTTATATGTGTAGTGTGGTCTTGCATCAGCATTTGTCACTTTCGAAAGAATGGTGCTCGGGTATTCCAAAACCCAATGTTTTCATGCAATTCTTAAGCTTGAAAAGATTCCTGAAGCTCTTAAAAACCTTTGTTCTAGGGGGCTATACCCTAGTACTACAGGGCAGGAAAATGAACTTTGTAAATGTCACTTCAGAAAGACAGAAGTCTGGAAAGAATGTTCAGTGAGACTGACATGAAGACTGTCTTGGTTATAAAAAGAAATCAAGCAAAAGCATTTTGGGTTTTTTTGTCTTCAACACAGGTTAGCTAAACAAGCAAAAAAGAGCAAAAATGCACAACAGATTTGCTCATTGATACCGAGAATCAACAGGTTTGAGTTGATAGATTTATGAGACTGTGCATTCTCCTGAAATAGAATGAAAATTTACATGATCCTTAAAATTTTCTTTTTGATAGACATGTGAGCCTTTAGTGGAGTGAAACTGAAGGGACCTCCTCGTTCTGGTTCCCTCAGTTGCACATCAGAGAATTCATATACCTCCCTTTCTTAAATGAACAAGCTGATGATGTTTTGCATTAAGGTTTGCTGGTCCCTTATGATCCCAGTAAAAAAGGCATTCTAGGCTCTGTACGTTAGCATTCAAAATGCTGTTTATTAGAACCTAGCGCTGCGAAGAACGGCAGAAGAGCACAGGGAGTCTTGCATCCCTGTAGATGCTGGGAGCCCTGAGTTGGGCATTGTCACACAGCTGTTCAGTGAGCAGGTAACCCATCCATAGAAAGTGTCATCCCATTTTTGTCATCCAGTTTATTGTAGGATTTTCTTGTAAGGTGACAGCCGTGTGCAATATTCCAACTATCCAACAGAAAGGACATTAATACTAAAACTTCCTTCTGCACTGTTGGTGCAACCACCAAGTGGGAACTGCCTGCAGCCTTCTTAGTGACAACAAGCTGCCTGTGTTTATCCAGCTTCCAAGGGGTACGTGCAGCTCCACACAGCCTGGAGACAGACAGCACTGCACATGCAGGTCCTGACTGGTGTCACTCGTGTGTGGATCAACTCCTTCACATGCAACAGTCCCCCACCCAGAGTCTTACACTGTTATATAACTACTCAGGCTGAAATCCACTGTTTGCTTTTCAGGAAAATTGTTCTGTGCCGGTTTCATTCTTCTGATGGAAAGAAACCTTCCAGCTTCAAGACTAAATGTATTTTTATGGCTATTCTATTCCCGTTTGATATGATATTCTGGTATCCACATTGTCATGCATTTTAAATATTTTGTCTCTCCTTTGCAGATAAGTAACTAATTCATACACATTCACAACCTGGGTTTTTGGTTTCATGTTTTGTGTTTCACTACAAAATTCAAGATTCTCTGCTTCCCTTTATACTTTTTTGTCTTCATTACCTTTTCTTTTCTTTGGGCCTTTTTCCTCATATCAGTTCTCTCTGAGCTGATGATTCATCAAGGAAACACATTCTACATAGGGTCCCATCTGTGCTGTGGCCATCAACAATACCATTTTCATTTGTAATCTCTGCAGGAATATGGTTACTGATGCATGCAAATATGGCATATTCCTTTTATGTGGCTTCATCTTACCAGTGTTTGTGGTCTTGCTGTGATTGACTAATACACCCATTACACTTCTTTCCTGATGCATATCTAGCTGGCAGGGAATGTGCTGCTTTTCAGTGCAAGCCTTTAATAGTGGAAGCAAAGCAAGACAAGCAAAATTGAAATTATCTTTTCCCATCACTTCTGTATCATGAGCTCTAACCTAAAGTGGAAGTTCTTTGAAGTTTGAGGCTGTGCCTTTTGCATTTTAAATTTAATCCAAGTTCTTGTACTACTCATGCAGATTATCCTTCCTCTGTAAAATTGTGTCCTTAAAAGGTTTCATTAGTATTAGTACCAAGATAACTTGTGAAATTACAACAGCTACGAAACTAATTCTTGAGAATCTCTCAAATATCCAATTAAAAATTTTCCTTTTTCAGTGAAACCAAGTGTAAAATAGACATTAAAAATAGAATTTTATAGTGATGTTTTTTGTAAGTGCTGTATTGCGCATATTGACATATTATGAATTTCCTGTAATTGGAATATTCTGGAATAGCCTACCTTTGGTGAACCTACCTTCCATATTTCACTATACTTTTCAAAATTTTTCCTTTTGAAGGACAAAACATCCAAACCTTGGTTAGTGTGTATTTTTAAGTATAGGTGAACAAGTAGTAATAACATTACAGTCAGAGCATCAGACATAACAACATGGCTCAATTTTTTCAGGTTTAGTTTTTTGTACTTACCATCTCGGGTAGGATTTGTAATGCAATCTGAGAGTTGATGCCACTGCAGAAAAAGTGCTGCAAGAGCTTAAGATGCTATTCTAAAACCAGTTTGGTTTATTTATGCTTAAATTCCACAAGGGTAAATGTTACTCTAAACTACGATGACAGAAGTTCTGGTCATATTTTTCATTCTGGAATATTAGAAGGATCTCTATTTATAATCAGATCCAAATTTGAATTTAATAATCTCTGTTCTTTCTAAATGGTGGCTTTTACAGTCTTTCCCCAAAGTAATTTTTAGTCCATCAGGATTCTGCCAATATTATGATCATCAGTTTAATTTCAATTTTAAAAGTCTTTAAATACATTATGCCACAGTATCTGCTTTTATATGTGTTTGTTACAACAACTTCTCTGAAGGCAAAATGCCTCATATGATACATCTGAATTACTCTTAGAGCTACCAGTTGTCTTTGATAGCAGAAGGGCAAAAAAATCCCTGAAAGATGACCTAAAACCAATCACTTAACACATGCACACATAAAACCATCATGGCCTATAGAGCTGCCGGAGAAAAATGTGCAGCTGGCACAATTACCTGAGGACTTAGCAACAGTACAGGACCCTCTGACCTGGAAAACCCCACTTTTCCAGTCTACGTCTTTCATTGGGTCTCTCCAGCTGCAGCTCCTGTATTATTTTTCTGGGAAAAAAAAAATCTCTTAAAAATGCCATTTTGGAAAAAATATTTGTGAACCTTTGTTTTTCCTTCAGTAGGGAAGAAAAATATGTCCTGGTTTATTTAAATTTTATGTCACCTGGCTACACGTGATTGTTTGCCTGGGTTTCTTCCTTCTGGAAAAAATTCCTTAGCAGGAGACATAATGTTGCTATATGTTGTCAAACCTTACATCATATGCTGAGCAGTGTGCTGGTTGTTTCTAATGCTTTGTAAAAAATAAAGCATGTTTGTCAGTAGACTTATGCTTTTTTTAGAAAACACAGGGTAACATGGTATGTTGTTTTCACATAGCAGCTATGTTGCCAAATTGTTCTGAGGCAGGTTTGGATAGCAAAATTTAAAATATATACTCACAGCTATGCATTGAACAACTATTTCATGGTCTCAGTAATAAGAAATGAGAAGCCCAATACTGTAGTATAAAATGTGTTATATTAGACAACAGAAAAAACCCCACAGTCTTTTAGAATGTATGCAAGTTCAGGCAGCATAAACATTCTATCAATCAAACTATCAATCAGAATTTTCTCATTACAGTTACAATGTAGATATGGGAATTATATGGTTTTCTCTTCTGAAGTTTTCAAATTAGAGTTTTGAGACATCCTTCAGATTTCTGTTCAGATCTTTTCTTTGATCTCTGTTATATTATATTTCCAGTCATATCTTAGAGCAATGAGAACATGCACCCATTCAGTTGCAGTAAGTCATTTGGTTCTTGGAAACCACACCACCTTTTTCCTGCCCAGACATGTCAGTTTCAAGCAAGAACCCAATGCAAAGATTTAGGATACTTTTCCTTCTGTCAGAATAAACCCTGGGCATTATTCTGGTAAATCAGAAATAGAGCTAGTAATGTCAGCATTGAGATTATATCATTAAACAGTGCATGAGCAGGAAAAGAAGAGAGACTACAGATTGCAGAAAAACAAGGACCATTAATCACAGAGTCCCTGTCTACTGAAGCGCAACAAATGAGAACAGCTGGTCTCTAATAAGTCTACATGATTTTAATTGATGGAAGCTGTTAAGGAAAAAATGTATGCATACAAAGAAAAAGCATACACATGTAAAATTGTTTTTTCTTTGAAGTCAATTGCAGTATTTCAGTCTTATCCTGATTTTAGCGTGTCATTCAAAATAACCTGATTGATATTGATATAAAATCGGGTTTAAAATTATTTTAGTAAGAATGTATGATAAACACAGATTTGTGTATGCTGCAGCTAGCAGAAGGTGAAATACTAACATATCTTTAGTTTACTTTTCTAACAGCGCTATGAAGTCAAGCTGTTAAACAAAAGACAAGTTTCAACCTTTCATCTGAGCTACATCCAAATTTACTTTTTTGGAACTATGAGACTGGGAATCTGCATTTTTGATTTATGTATTCAATGTTGGGTGAAGGGATGAGAGAAATTCTACCCATAGGTGTTTGGGGATTTTTAATGCAGATGCTACAAAATCAATGAAATAAATACATCAAAAACTTACTGTTCTGAGAGCATCATCCTCCAGTTCTAGCCTTTGTTATTTGGCTTTCTTTCATTGCTAAGAAACTTAGTGGCTCTTACTGTGCTCTGTATTGCCCATCACTGTCACTGTGTTTGGTATTACAATCCCATATTTACTTAATCTTCAAAGAAATTTATGGAGGACAAGTGAAGTATTACAAATATGAAATAGTGATTTCACAAGCCAGTAGATGAGAAAAATCATGTACGTTGTTTTTTCTCTGAAGATGAGAGCAAGAGTCTGTTTTCCAACCCTGTATCATTAATTTGCTCACCTCACTGATTTTGTGGAACTTTTATTCTCATTTTTGTTTTGTAATGACCTTGAGTCAGAAACAAATTAGAAGTCAATTAAAAGTATGCTGGTTTCTTCCAGCATCTTATTCTATTTAAGGAAGCATGTTTCCATGTAATTTCCCTATTTCTTTCTCTTGGGACCAAGTGTTCATGTTACACCTGTTTTATTCACAGTATTACTGTTGTATAATGTTGTATAATTAAGATCTAGGCTGGGAGAAAGTGTCACTGTCAGTGATCCTGCTCCTACAGGTAAGACGCTCCAAGGAATTTGCAGTCAAAACCATAAAAGGGAGTTGAGTGTCTCTTTGCTGTGCATTTGCCCAAGAGGAAGGAAGGTAATTTTCTGTCATTCTGAAATTCAAACAAATTATCCATAGCACAGGCTACAAAAGTTGTACATTTCCTTCCACACTGAGATCTCAGGAGTGATTTCTAAGTTGTTCTTTTGAGCTCCAGTAATGGCCATAACTTGCTGCAGTTCTACTGCAGATAGCCTTGGAGTTATTGAGGGTAGGAATTTCAATGCCTGTATCTCATAGGAAGTTACAGTGCAGCTGTCTTTCTGTATGTACTACAGTATGCTGGCAGGCCAGGGTGACCTTCTGTGGAGTTGTAAGAAGGTTAGTTATAAGAAATAAAACTAGGAAAGACCAAAGGTCCTGTGGCATGCAGTAGACTGTCCTTCTAAAGATCTCATAGTAGCCTCATAAGATTTTATTTAAATACATAAATTAACTCTTCATTCAAGTGGGGTCTCTGGGTTTAATAATTTAATAAAATGGAATGCATCTAATATATATCTGAACATGCTCTTTTTCTGATTTGTTCTAAGTTCTTTTGAGTTACCTGCTTGTAAATAATTTATGTGGACACCCATTACAATTGTTCATATAGTTGCTACGCTGATGATTTTTGTGGTTAACATAAGCATTTCTTAAAACAAGTATTTTTAAAGTGCTGTAAGCTATTAACTACAGTTGTGATTGCAAAGTAATTTGAAATAGTAAGTTCACAAGTCAAGAATGGGCCTGACTTCAGGCTTTTAGCATTATTTCCCCAGAAGGTATACACAGGAAGTTCTGACTTTTGACGAAACAGAGGAACAGCCTACTTTTATACTTTTATTCTCAATTGTTTTAACAGAGAAGGAGGGAAGCAAGAAACAGAATATGCTATTAATGGTTCCTTACCTTGAACTTTTTTGTGCTTCTTGTATTCCTGTTTCTTATTCTTGTAAGTTTCTTATGTATAATATTTTAGGTAAAGGACACTATGAAAAATTATTTATCTTAAACACTTTGAAAGAAGCAATGGACCACCAGCCAGATGATATATCGAAATAATTTGATGGGAAAAGCTGCATAAGCTTTTTTGCTTTGTCAAAATAAATAATTGTGTTAGATATCTCAGCACTGTTTAAGCCTATTTGCCTTAAATGAAACTGCAGTGAAAATGTTTTCTTAACATTTCTTCTACACAGAATTTGCAGAAATTGAAGTGGGGGTGGGGAGGAGGAGGATGTCTTAATTATATGTGGGATGTTCACAAATAGCTAGAAGTATACTTTGCTTAGGATAATTTCTATTGAAATTGTAGTTTAGAGGTGGAATTCTGATTTGTTGTACCTCAGCATTTATAGAGAATCTTGCATCACTGAAATTCTTTAAATGAAGAGGTATGTTACAATAATTTATTCTAGCTCAAGTGGTAGTTAATTTGAAGAAATCAGATCAAATCAGTATTAAACAGAAGAGAGGAATTTCAAAGGTTCATTTCTTACATTCCAATCCACAAATCAAATTTTTGTTGTTGTACAAGCAACAGTGACTGTGATGAATACATGTATCTAAATCAGTATAAAACGAAATCAAATGAAACTGCTCTGTGGACTGATTGGGTAAAATGTATAGTCTGAGATACCAAACTTGGAAGGAACATTGGGAAGTAGAAGCGTGGGTCTAGAAGGTAATTGTTACCACTGTCTTGACTCCGTTTTTCATTCATGTTTCTTTGTAAGGAACATGTATTAAATTGCCTCATGTAAAGCAATTAATTTTACTGTCATTCGTTAAAACATTGATCTCTACAGATATAAGATGTAAGCTCAAGTAATGTCTTCAAGTGATGCTACTGTCTGCAGGTATTGGTTGTTGTCCTGGTTTGAAAAGACAGGTGTTCTAGGGAAAGCAGGACCATCCCTTGAAATGAAGAAGGTAAATCCCTCCCTCTGAATTAATATAAATTTGAAATTAAGGGTCTCTCAGACAAAGATATGGGGGTAGGAATAACAGTTCTCTACAAATATATATAACAAGGCAAAACAAACAACAAGTACGAAATTAACAACAAACAGAACAGGAACCCAATAAGAGTTCCTTTGGTTGTGGGCACTTTTCCCCCGTGGTGCAGTTACTGTCACGGTTGTACCGGCGGCTCCTGGTGGGCAGATGTGACGATCCCGCGCAGCTGCGGCAGTGCTGAAGGAGTGATGGCGGCTGTGCCCCGGGTGAGAAGGGTGGAGAAGAGACTCTGCTCGCGGATCCTTGGAATGTCGGTCCGGGTGCTCCAACAGGATGCTTGGAGATTGAAGGCTGAAGTAGGAGAGCGTCCTAGCAGGAATGCGAGGCCCAACACCAGAAGAGGCAGCTCCCGGCGTTAAGATGGCGGGGCGAGGTTTTCCAGCGGCCTTCCTCCTCCCAGAGCCAAAAGCGAGATAGAGTCAGCGACTGCCTCCCACCCTCCTTTACCTGCATCCAATCTCGCGGTGTTCCCCCCCTTCCCCCATCCCTCCTGCGAGAGAAACTCCCAAAAAAACAGGGAGGCTCTCCCTCCCCCCATCCCAAGGTCTCAAGGATCTAGGCATCAGTGTTCCTTAGCATGTCAATGGAGAAAGTTCCACAGGCAGAGTGGAAAGGAAAAACCAACCCCCAACAGTTGTTCAGTCAGAAAATAGGCACAGTGGTATGTGAGCTAAATGATGACTTGTTTCACTGTTTTTAATTGTAAATAGTTTGTGACTTTCATTATTAACTTAGAATTTATTGGTAGAGATGATTTGCTAAGTAGTTATAAACAGAGTAGTCACATTCAGCTCTGAATTTGGTGGAAAAATAAACTTAAGTTCTAGTTCTTGCATTTCTCATTAGATAGATACTCTTCATCCACCCAGTCCTGTCATCACCTTTATTTGCTGTGGGTGCACTATAGTCTTTAAACAACAAATATTTGAGCAGTCTGTATAACAATCTGGAAAAAATCCAGACAGAACTGTTCATACAGTATTTTGATAATATAATTTACCTTAATATTCCTCTTGTGTCCAGATATTCCTAAATAACAATGGGGTTTATCCCATGTTATGCTGTCACCAGGTTGCAGTGCAATTTGTATTCAATGTGCTTTTAGCACTATTTCCTTTTCTTCTATGTAAGTAATTAAAACATAAGACAGATCAACTGATTTTAATTAAAAATAAAGTTTGACTGTTCCTAGAAGAAAATATATGTGAAAGAGAAGATTTTTCTAATTTTAAATTAGAACTAAACCACATCTTAAAAAAACAGGTTGACTATAAATATCAATCTCAAAGGCATGTTTCGTTCATTCACTTTCCGCTAGCACCTGCATGTGCAGGGCTGCTAGAAATTTTTGAAATTATCTTATATCATATTTGGAGAATCTAGTGTGAATAGGAGAAATACTCGTGATTAACATCACTAAGACCCTGTGTGGAAAGAACTCTCCAGATGTATTGAACTGCTCTATATTTCATTTGACTCTTAGTCAGCCAGTATTTCCTGTACTCTTACATTGGCCCTAGAGACTTCGCATACTCTGCAAGTTAAAATGAGAGTTGAAGTTAGACATTGGAAGTCATAATAAGGGAGATCATCTTGGGTTTCTGCCTTCCTAGGGCTTCCTGGACACTCTGTGTAGCAGAGGAAACGTTATTACTATGCATAGACCCAGTTCACATCTATCTTGGGAACTGCACAACCATCTGCTGAAAACACATCACATCGTGTGGATGGCAGAGTGCATGAATTGCTGCTATTTTACATGTTTTTTACATGTCTTATAGTGCTGATGAGCTCCAAATTTATACATAGACCAGGAAGAACATTAAATACCTCCAGAGGCCAAATAGCTCATAATTTACATACTTTACTAGATCTTCTGGAAACAACTACTTTCTTTCATTGTCAGTAGCTTTAATCTGTGCTTCTGTTTAGGGACTTCAGGTCAGCTACAAATTACTTTGCCTGAATATCTGTCCAAATCTTTCTGTGTCCATTTTGTGACTTAAAGCAATAATCTCAGCTTGAATATCCTCTACTAAACTGACAAAAAAAGTAACCTTACCCTTTCTGAGAATATTGGATAGCCAGAAGCTACCTCAGTCCACTTTCAACCCCTGGAGAAGGAGGGGGCACTAGATGAGTCTGGTGTGCTTTATTTTGTATCAAAATTACCGAAAGATTAAGGGAGTATGAGGGAAGAAAATAAATTGTATGGAAATAATTTTTGCTTGATGATTGAGGGAGGACTGATACAAAGTCATGAAGACCCCTCAACAGCTGTAGTTTTCTTGTTGGAATATAGAAATCCTGCAGAAGTCGAGAAGGAAGGGAAGGCCTTATGCAATGGTTTGTGAATATCCATTAAAGGCTACACAGGCCACAGATTCCACTCTAGAGTAATCCTTTCAAAGAGCTGCTTTCAAAGAGGACCCGACATAACATCAGCCAGTCATTGGCAAGTACCAGGGATGAGGCGCAGTCTATCAGGTGGCAGTGCTAAGAGAACAGCTCTTGGGGATGACCAGCTGAAGGAAATAGCATAAATTAGTGGAAAGCAGTGAAAGCACTAGAGAAAATTCCAGGAGTCAGGAAAAGAGCCATAATCACTGCAATGAAAAGGTAGACTTCTGATGCCGTAACCATCTTGAGAAGATTGTCAACTTTGTCAGCAGCTGAATTCATCCATGCTGAGGCAATGCACTGTAAATTGGGTGTAAGGCAGTGGCAGTCCCCTAGGAGGCACTGAGAGCAGAAAGCTGGGCCAGGATCATGAGTGGCATGCCTTGCAGCTACTGTGCTTGCTTCCTATCAGCTGCACATGTTCCCAAGATAATGCTCCTTCATGTTTTATCTTCCTCTTTTACTGTAAATTAGTGAGATTTCCTATTTCCTGGGAACCTGGACGCTGTAGTTTATTTTGGTAAGATTCTGAAAGGGAGTTCAAGCTAATGTGTGTTTTCTGTAGGAACTTACTGAACTCTGACAGTCAGTGCTGGGCATAAGGAATACAGTTTCTATGCTTGTTCATATTTAAGATTATCTTTACAAAGGGAAAAGTCATAGTATAAATTTAATTGCAGTTTTGATGTCTATGAATGAGCAACTAGATAATTAAATGAATTAACTGTTTCTCATTTTGACAAAAATGCAATTTACTCTCAGCCCTTCAGCATGTCTCTACACTCACCACCAGCAATACTGTTCCAAGGAAAGCTTTCATGCTAAACATAGAAAAACAAAAATAACAAAGCAGAGGCAGAAAGAAGCATTCTCAAAATTATATTTTCTTTTTCTTAGAGGAATACAATTAACATAATAAAGATGATTTTAAGTAATCTGAGAGGTTTTACTAATACTTTAGAGGTTGTAGCATTCTAAATTATTCTGACGTTGTAGTATTCTACTAATATGCAGTGAGTTTTTGGCCATGGTTGTTAGACTGCAGAGTGCTGTGATTTCCTGAAAAATATACCTTTCCAAGATTTGCTTGTCAGAATATATTAATTTCTAAAATAATATTCAATGTTTTGACAATGCCTCTTTCAATTATTCCATTATATCTCTTATATTATTTGCATAATTTATGTAAATAATATGTTTAATTACTTACATATGGTATGTTTTTAGGACCTTAGCAAAATAGTTTTCCTTGCTAAATTCTGATTTAAGTATTTTAGTTAGTACCTCTTGATTTTTAAAAAAATTACTATATCCTACAGGATATTCTGTATCCTGTTTCATCATTTGGGAGAAAAATGATACGTTTCAGACTTTTCTGGTGGAATAGAAACACCTTTTCTGGTATCAATTCGTCATTTTTTTGCTATTACAATGATCATTGTTGTAGTGTGCTGCTAAGAATGTATGATAATTTCCACATTTCTGGCTGACTTTCTGTTAATTGATCAACATTGAGAAAATCCCCAAGTTTCCATTTATTTTTGTTGCATGTTATCTCAATCAGATTGACAATCTGCTTAAACTTTGTCAGAAGCACTTCATACTGACATAATCCAGTACAACCCTTAACTTCTTAAGAAGAAAAATAGCCTTTCTTTTCTTCTGGCTTTCTTATTGACTTGGTTTTGTAATGGCATCAAAAGACATCTTAATTTGCTTGTGGAGTATATGACTAATAGTCATATAATAGAATACCTTTCATCCACAATGAAAACTACAATATGACACTTCATTGTTTTCTCTTGAAGAAATTGTTAAGTGATTTCAGTACTTATTGAGATGAAAGATGTTCATTAAAAATCTGAGTCGTGCTTCAAAGCTTCCAATCCTCAAAGTCAAGTTAGTTTCTTCAGTAGGCATGAAAAGTCAATAATATATAAAGAAATTTGAATTTAGTTTACATAATGTAAAATAAAACTGCTTCCGAGAAGTGCAGAGTTTTAGGAGAATATGAAAATCATATGGCTTTGTTTGGTGAAGACTAGCAATATATTGTATTAAAATGCCTAGTAATCCCCATGCTCTATTAGGTTTTTTACATACCTGGATTGTATTTAAGAGAATGATATTTTCTTATAAGCTCACATATTGTAAAAGGTTTCATAATAACATTTATACATTTCATAATTAGACATTTCATAATGTTTAAAAACAGTTTGGATAAACAAAAAAGACTCATAGGGTAGTTTTTTTGTGGAAGAAAGGACATGGAGAATACTTTTGTACCTGGCTGCCCCATAAATTTGGCAGAACAAAATTAAATTATTTAAGAGGGAGTAGCTGGGCTTAAGAAAACAGGCATGACCGTGGTGCTTTTTTAAAATTCTTTAGCAATACCTAATTCTCTTTGGGTGCTTCATATTGTGCATCCAGGCTTAGTAGTGACTGGTGTCTGGGATTTCAGATAGGCCAGCATGATATTAAGTTTAGTAACTTATGGCCTAACTACTTATTAGTAGTTAGTACATTGCTCTGATTTTATCTTGCTGTAGGACCTTGTTCTTATAGCATTATGTTCTTGAAATTTTAAACCTAAGACAGGTAAACAGAGGACATGCAATATCTGGGAATACAGACACCCACTTTGTTGGTTGTTGTGGCAGTGTGTCCTGGAGTTTATCATGTGGAAGCAAATCTCAAAAAGGACAAAAAGCAGCCCAAAGTAGTCTCAAACAGTGTGTGAGGTGATGTTGAAATTTATTCATAATCAAGACATTTTATTCATTCTTGTACATGGGAGATCATAGTGGCTTATGATTGGATTTAGCAGAGGACTGAAAATAGTGCTGTCCTAGGTCGACTTGAACCTGCTTAGTCTGATGACACTACTGCATGAATTTGGAGTAGCAGCATTCAAGTCAAGTAGGGTTTACTTTGGAACTTATGATTTTTTTGTCAGTCACTAGACAGCTATGTTTTCAACATTTTCAAGTCAAAATTATCTCCTCTTCCTGTAATTTAGTAGTTTACTACAAACAAGTGGTGAGTGAGCTTCAACATGAAGTGATTAAGAGTGTTTATTAGGTAGAGAAGTTTTTTATGGGCTGGGACCTAACAAAGCACCCATAGTCTTTGCAGTACAAGAAAGAAGAGTAGAGGTAGTACAGAAATGCAAGAAATGAACAACAACAAAATGGACTAAAAATGAATTTAAGAATTGAAGGAAATGGTGCACCTGAAGAGGAAGCAAAAGGAATAGAGTTGTTTCATTTAAAGGAAGAAGATTGGTAAAGATGTGAAAAACAACTTCCCATTTGAAACTATGAAGCCAAAAGAGCAAATGGTTCCTTGCACCTGTTATGAGTAGAAGAATAAAGCTCATAGCTTGAACTCCATCAAGGATTATGTAGGTGACATATACCTCCTGCAGTTGTTTCTGTTGGATCTTTGTTCGTCTGATTGCACCCACAATATTAGTAGTATGTTGCTGCTTGAAGGCATTCTTAGCTATGCATACTGAAATATAGCTCCCATTCTCAAAGCAATTCTCTTGAAAAACCTGGTGCTCTTTCCACTAAAGGCTCTGGAATTATTGCCAAAATTAGATAACTGATGGTAAAATTTAGCCCTGTACAGCTGGACAGAGCGAAGGCTGTCTCATATTTAGGTCGCACTTTAATCAACAAAACAAGATTTCTGTGAATGGTAAAAATTATTCCAGGTTCCATGATTCCACAATCATTTTCTCCGTAAATTACAGTGTGAAGACTCCATATTTCAGCTATATTCAAGCCAGTGTGATGCATAAGTACAAAAAAAGTAATTTTCCTCACTTAAATGAATTTAGCATTCAAAGTACTGACAGTTTATTAAATACTTGGAAAACTACAGAACTATGCAAATACTGTATATAATATATTTGGAACCTTTTTGTTTGTTGAGAGTACAGGGAACAATTATGTAAAGTATATTTAATTGTATAATTGTTGAACAATCCCTTAAAGAGTGGCAAATGCTCTACTCAGATGATTTTACTTGACTGAGAGAGCCAAAATTACTGAAAGATTGCCAACACCTCTCTCACTCCTTTAAAATAAATTCAGAAAAATTGCTGTACTGTAAGAATGAAAATTTTAAGTATGCATGGTTTTAAATACTGTATGTACTTTTGTGGTGGTTGAAGGTGCTAAGGTAAAAAAAATAAAGCTTGCATATGAAAGCCAGAAATAGTTTTTGTGCCTATTTGTGAAACTGAGTGATAAATATAATAACATACAACATACCAAGCAAAATACCTGTTTTTTTGTCAAAATTTACTAGTCTGTGCCATAAGGTTGGATTAAGTTTCACTTCTCTAAGTAACATGCATTCACCTAGGTTTTAGTAGCAAATGTTTTCTCATCTCACATAGATTTAGTTTTGGTTTAGTGTATGTAATATCTAGATAAGAATCATAATATGAAAGTGACTTGAATCTACTTGTTTGTCATCTGTGAAAACTTTTATGTATTATCATGAGAAATTGTCATGACATCTTTCCGAGCTAATGTAGCGCTTTTTCATTACCTTGTAATGAGTATAGGATTCGGTGTTACTGTGGTAGTTCAGTTTTGATAAATCCTCTTAGCTAAGGCCCTTCTCTTCCAGATGGCAAATAAAATAATGTTTTTTTGTGCAAATTATGGTGTTATACTTCTGTTGTGCAAAACATGAATCCCACTGATGTCTACGAAACTCTGTTTGTTAGACTGGATAATCTGCTTATTCTGAGAAAGGATATAAGAAAGCCTTCCTTGAGAGTCTTGAATACTATCAAAGTGCAGTTTACATACTCTTGGAGATAGATAGACTTAGTTTAGTGCTCAAGTGATGCTTCCCTTTTCCCCTTCTCTTAATATCGGCAGGCAGGATGGCCCTGTTTTGTTTCATGTTCTCTTTTATGATTTTCCTGGAGATGACCCCCAGAATATGCACATTCTTCAGAATGCCTGACTAGCAGGCTTTTGTGAAGTTATAAAATTGAAAGAATAATTCTTTCAGCTGCAAAAGTGTTAAAAAATATTGTTAATATATTTTTTTTGTTTTGTGTTTGTTTTTTTTTCCCAGGATTACTTACTGCCATCTGCCTTTCCAGAGTAAATGGCTTTATGTTGGAACAGAGAGAGGAAATACACACATTGTAAATATTGAGTCCTTCATTCTTTCTGGATATGTTATCATGTGGAACAAGGCGATAGAGCTGTAAGTGCAGATTTTTTTTCATTTGTATGTGTGGTCATTTTCATAGCTGTCTTAAGTTTAATTTTTAAGAATTATTTGGTTTTGCAAATATTACCAGATCTTTTGAAGCCTTTCATTTCAGTGAATGCATTTGCATTATTAACTGGTTTTTTACAGGACATTAGGAATTAGATTTATGTTAGAGACCATGTAACTGTATTTCATATAAAAGAAAATAATTTTGGTGTACTGCTTAACTATGAAGCTCCATGAAATACAGAAAATCTTTAATCACTAAAATTCAGATATTACTATTTTTATTAGGAAAGCTTGCTCACCATATCCTCCATTCTGTGAAGAGAATAATGGAGGATATTTGCCCTAAGACTCTGCAGAGAACTTCACTGAATTATGGAATCATTTAGATGAGAAGGGACAGGAGGAGGTCACTAGATGAAACCTCCTGCTCAACATATGAAATGAGAATTTCAAGGTTAATTCAAATAGATCAAAACCTGATGAAGTGATAGGAAAGATAACGAGTACCTATTAAATTTTAGTTCTCTAACAGGCTAAGCGAGGTGCCTGTGTTGTGGGTATGAAATGGAAAGAGACATACAAAAAACTGACTGGAATACGTTTATGCTTCCTGCAAGTAAAAGCCTCGACAGAAATTGAAAACTCTTTCTCTGCTGTTTCCTCTGTGAAGATCCAGCAAGAGGAACTTCTGTGGGAAAGCTCATAGCACTTCTTGCAGTTTATGAGACATTTGCTTCATGTTTTGAGGGACCTGTAACCTCTGGTAGTAAACTGAAATACACTGATCTCAGTGAAACAAGAGAACAGTAGCTAAAAACAGGGTTATAGGCCTGAAGTGTAACCCCAGTTGTCAAAAATTCCTTCCTTTCTTTTCCATCTATTTTTATTATTCTAATCACTCTGTCCCCCAGGTTGAACTGGTGCCTCATTTTCTTTCTTCCTCTCTGCCCTCACCAAACTTCAAAGGCATAATTATAAAAATATACGTTTACCTTCAAAGGACATAAAACCAAGGATTCAAATTGTAATCAGGATTCAGTCTGCTGGTAAATCTTTCATCCAGATCTCAATTTTGGAATGTTTGGTTGTTCTGCCCCTATGAGACTGCTTGTTCTGTTTAGTAGCTTTGGCTGCAAAAAAAGTACTGCTGGAAAACATGATTTACACCGGAGTATGATAATTTTGATGAGTTATTCAGGTAGAAAGTATCCTAATTGTTTTCTATTTCTAATCTTGTTTTGTTGACATTGACATATTGGAGGGCTTTTTGAATGCTGTATTTTAGAATGTCTATGTTTTCTACACTGACTAGATAATGTCTTCAAGTTTTTGGGAACAACACGTTTTCATTTTGTGTGCACTTGTAATTTTCATTCCTCCAGAAATTAGGACGTTTCTATTCTGTAGGGAAATAGATCCAAAAGTTTTTTATGGACTGGAAGCCTTCCACCAAGTTTCACTTTCTAATTATTTCAGAATTCTCCTGGATAAATATTTTTAAATTATTTTAGTGGCCACAGAAAACATTTTTCATTAGAGTAGACTAGAATTAAGCCTCTCTTTCTAATGTGGAAAATAAGGGCTGCTTTCTAACAAACTTCACTACTGATTTGTTGCCACAGTCTAGATGCTGTGAAATATGCATCCTCTCTAGAACCTTCAAGGAAGCAAGCCGCCCCTCCTAACTATCTCCTTTGTATTTTCTATGCAGGAAAATACCTAGACATTCCATAAGTTGTAAAAGGTAATGACAGCATAATAAAGATAGACTATGTCACCCCCAGGCACTTGGAGGTTCTGCATGGTTACCAAAATAGGTTTTTCTTCTAAAAAGCAAATTTGCCATGTACTGTTTTGCTGACAGGTGAGCACAGGTATTCACTCATTACTGCCTCTAGGTCTACTAGTCTTACAAGGATGAATTGATTGTGTAAGCAGTGTGCTTCTCTAAAGCTCTATCCTCTCCATCCAATCTTACCATGTACTCCTTGATATGGAGTGGATGAAGTTTGTTCTTGTAAATACTTTGCAGGTGGACAGGGGTTCCTATGTGTTTCCAGATTAGATTCTCTGTATTAGAGGAAGAGGCTGATGGGAATAATGGTTATGTTTGCCACAGCAGCCACTTTTATAGATGCTATAGTCCCTCTGAAGTTGAATCTGGGTGACTCAGTAAAGTAATTTGAACTCTCTCTGGTAATAAACTATGATGTCTCTTCCACTACTGTTGCTTTCTTGTATGTAAAATGGAATGTAGATTAGCTTTTAAAGGAAATGTTATTAAATTTAAATGTACTTCATGAGGCGGAGCTCATGATTGTAGAATTTTCTTTAGAATAGTACTGAGAAAAATGTTTGAGAGAACAGTTTTATTTTGGGCCATTGATATGTTCTGATTTGATTATATTTTTTAATCTCCACATTATTTTCACATAATTTTTGCATATTTTTCACATTTTACAGGATCATAAAATAATTCATGTTGTAAGGCATCTCTAGAATTTTCAAGACCAACTTCCTCCTTACGGTAAAATCAGGTTGTTCTGGGGTGTATAAGTTCACAGGGTCTATTGATGTTTAGGTGCTTTCAAAGATGAAAGAAAATAGGAAAATATATGTATGCAAAATTCAGGAAAATCTTCAACCTTACCATGAATAATGTAAGGGGCAGTGGTGCTCAGAACATTATGTTACATTCTGAGTTAATGGTAACATTTCAGAGTGTGAGGTTATCTTGAAGATGTTACTATTCTCTATAAAGTTTGGAAGGAAAGGGATTACCTTTTGTGCAATCATATATCTTTCAAACTTATTGGCAAGAAAAGACCAGTTAAAGCCATTGCTCTGCTGCTATATTCAAGTCCTCAGCTTAGACGGAGGGTTTACAAATAAAATTTTAAGTGTTTCAAGTTTGTGTATCATCTGCTCTAACAAGCCTGAAGGAGTTAATCCTTCATGCAATTCTCATTGTCTACCAACATAACTTATCTTTCTTTTAATTGGCCCCCTCTCTTACTTTTCAGTGATTTGAATCTACTTCTAATGAAATCTACATGTAACCCTCATCCTCAGAAACAACCAAATATTTTGAGTCAGTGACGCCTATCAAATGACTGCAAGAATTTTGTACAAGTGATTCTGTTGCAGTGAAAGACTGAGGTGAAAAGAATTGGTAGTTCAAAGACTTGAAGGAGAAACAAATTTAGATACAACATTTTCAGACTTCACATATGATGCAAGAAATCTGATGACCATTTCCGGCACAGCTACTTTTACGTAGAGTTGGCATTTGGTGCAGAGGCTGTTTTTTGCGATTTTCTTGTCTACTTTTGTATCTGAAAGATCTGTAGAACACTATTTTTTTGAGTGATAGTGGTTTTATGCCCTGCTTAGAAGCATCTAGTGGAGATACATGTCAAGAAGATGATTGCAATACATATTTTATCATAAGAGACTATTGTCTTCTCTTGCAGGAGAGATCATTCAGTGAGCTTAAACAGTGTCTAATATTAGTTAGAAAGTAAGGCCTGAACAGCTAATAATGCAAAGGAAACAGATCCCTTTTTTTAATTTATTTTTTTAGATTATTTTCAGAACTAAGTCTGAAAGTTACAGGAAAAATTTCCTTTTTAAATCACGTGCACTGTCTGTGTCTTAGTGGACTTGTCCTTGAACAGAGCTGAGAAAAAACACAAGCATATGGATACCAATTCTTGTCTTCAATTTCTGTCGTCTCATGCATTATCACTACTTCAGGCCACACTGAAACAATCTTCTCAGCTAAGAATGAATAAATCAAAACCTTTTCACTTGTCATTTCTCTGTCATGTAGCAGAGCTAGTCCTTTGCCACAGGAGTTTGAGGCTCATGATACTGTTTGGTTTTCTACTCCCTAATAGGCAAACCGTTTCTCTCTTTTTCTTCCAAATGTTCGGAAACAGCTTTGGAAGAGAAAAATAGTCAATGAGCCCAGCATGTCTCCATGTACTCCAACGACAATGAGATCGGTTTTCATAACATGATCATTTGGGAAGGTCATGTAGCATTGGAAAGGAAAATAAGATCTTTATATGTGTCCTCTGAACTCCAAAAATTAAAAATCTATATTATAAGTCCCCAGTAAGATTCCAATGTTTTAACACCCGACTATTTAATGAATGAATAACTGAAACTTGCCAAAATTTATGAGATTTGGGGGATCAAAGAATTGGGCAAAGTGGAAGTCAGTTATGACAGAGCCATAACTTGGTATCTCCTTTCTTAGCCCTTTGTTTGCCCATCCCTATTTCCTAAAATGGAGACTCAGAGTCAGTAGATTCACGGCAGTGAGGGAAAGCAATACAAAGGAGAAGTATCAGTCTAGAAGAATTTAATGCAGACCCAAATGGAGATAGTTATTAATATAAAGAAAGCACAATTTTCAAGGCTTCCTTCTTCTGGACATTTCAGGAAGTGTGTCTAAGATTCAGAGCTGCATCTTGAGGTTGAACTGATTCTGTTTACTCCACCTCCCAGATTTGAGCCACAGCATATGGATAATGTGTCTAACTTATTCTCTTAAATTTCTATATGGCTCTACCAATGAAAAGAAGGCCTTAAATTCCCTGGAGCACTGCACCTTTATGGAAGGCAGAACTGTGGAAGATATCTGACTACAGACACTAAAGAAGTATTTGTCTATGCATGGATTTTTTTCAGCACTGCCATATTCAGTCAACTTCTACTTCATAACAATGACTAATGTGGATGTTTTCTTTCTTTTTCCCTCTCCTAACTCTTTCTATTGCTTTCTAACCCCAGATCTTTATTCTTCTCAGAAATCATTACAGTACTTCTCCAATTGTGCAGGCTATTTTTTCTTTCAAAAGGAAAATGGTTTTGGTTTGATTCTATTTTGTCATAGCATACTTTCACATGCTTTAAAGATTGTCTTGGTATTTGAAGTTCTTATGGCAGTAGTTAAGTCACTTGATTTCTTAGAGTGCATAAAACATTCTATGATGATTGAGGAATACATCATCTATGGATTTTCAACATTTTGCTGGGTCCAGATTGTAACATCGCTGAAGACTTCTTTTTGAGCTTTCTAATTTTAGGATAAAATAATCAAATAAAAGCTTCCATCCTTACAAATCTTTTGAAGACCGTTTTACAGTAACTGCTGTCTTAATTTCAGTCCGGTTCTTCTGAGAAAGAGTCACATCTTACAGCATAGCCACTCTCTCATTTCCCCAAATGAATACACACCAAGTAAATTAATATCTGCTGCTGTCAGGAACAACTTCTGATGAAGTGCAAAACAACTGAAAGTATCAGTATCTTCTTAGCAAATGCCAGTTTTAGTTCTGTACAGCTGTCATGGGAATCTTTGTTTCTATTTTTCAATTTCTGCAGTCTGTTTTTTTTGGGTTAATGGTCAACAAAGACTATGAAATGTTGCAAAGTTTTATATCATTAGCTCATACTTTTTTCTTTCTCTGTTTAAGTTAACTTTCATTTCAAAAGTTTTACTGAAAATCATTGCTGATAAGTTTTGGACTTGACCTTCTTTATTCTTTCTGCTGTATTTTGACTTGGATTTGTGTTTTATCCTTTTTATGACTTTCCAGAGCTTTTATTTTCTCAGTCATTCTCAGCTGTACCCCAGCTGCTATTTGGGAATTAAAAATTCCCTGCTCAACTATTTCACTTACATCTTATTTTCACCTACTGTTTCTTCCTTATTTTTGCCTTTCTCAGGTAATAGTATCTAATTAGTTTTTATGCAGTTCTCCAAAGCCAGCTTGAAGGAATGCCTATACACAAGTATCTGTCATCAACATTAGAGTGCTTTATTCACAATAGCTTAAAATCTGGTTGGTTTTCGAGCACCTCTTCATCCTTTCCAGGAGCTGTTGGATCTCTTCTTTTGTATCTAATATAATTCAATGGTGGGGTTTTTTTCTCTGTAGGCAGTTCCACAATGATAGTATCCAACTCTCCAATCTCCTTGACAACTTTACTGTAATAGTGATGAGGGGGAACAACATTTTATGTATACTAAAACAACTTGAGGCAAAATGGGGTTTGTGTGTAGACATTTCCACATGCAATATAATTTACTATATAAAAGCAGTAATTACTGTATCTATAGCCCTGATAGTTTCATGGGTTCTATAAATAATATTATTGATATAATATAGTTAACTAAATAATTGCTTTGTTTAATCTTGCTTGTAGCACAGTCATGGTGTCTATCCTAATTGACTGTAGAGCCTAATGCATTCCTCTCTTTTACAAGCAGCAGATCCCTAGAACTCCAAAAGATATTGTGTTGTTATTTCTATTTATGCATACCTTCATTAAAGACACAAGGAGATGCAAGAAGTGAGGCACTGATCTACCTTTGGCAGACAGTTCCTCGTCTTAGTTTGGCACCAAGGACAAGGTTTGAGTTCCTTGCCACAGTCCTGTACCCAAAGGGATATATCATCACTTCAGGAGAAGCAAACCAGAGAAGATTTGTTGTGTCACTCCTTCTGTAACCAGCCACCGGGCAGGCTCAGAGCAACAAGCAAAAGGTCTTGCAGAACTGAGGAAGTTGCAATACTTTCACACACAGCTTTCTTCCTTGCTCTACTGGAGCTGGGATTATTTTGTATGAGTTTATCCTCCCACAGACATCTCCCTCAGGATGGGACTGTGCATGTTCATCCATGTTCACCAAACTTTATGCTGCATCTTGTGACTATTTCTCGTTATGTAGTCCAAAGAGGAATCAGTTTTGATGCAAATTCTTTACTTGCTGTGTACAAAAAAATCGATGTTTCTTGGAGCCTTGGAATGGCAGTGCAGGAGGACTGCTGGGGAATAGGCTCTACACTTCCAAAAAATTTCAGGAACATCTGTTGTCATCTGTGTGTGATCTTATCTGTGATGACACATGTGAAATTAGTTTTGGTATATACAATTATTTGAAAAGGATCCTTTCTGCTTTCCTGACAGAAGCTATGTTATGACTGCCAAACTGAATAGACTCTCTGCTTACTCTTACCTGTGTATAAAGTTGGCCTCTGTTAAGAGATCAAGGAAATTGTGGAGGGTGGATCCTGGCTGGTTGTGAAACCTCCACCTAACTGCTCTCTCACTCCTCATCCTCAACAGGACAGGGAATGAAAATAAGATGGAAAAGTTCATGAATCAAGGTAAAATTAGGATAATCACTTACCAGCTACTGTCAAAGGAGAAACCAGACTTAACTTGGAAAAAATTAATTTAATTTATTCCTAGTTAAAATAGAGTAGAATGGTGAGAAACAAAGACAAAAACTAAATCCCCTTTCCCCCAAATCCTCATTTTTCCTAGACCAATGATATATGTGTGAAAACTATACAATGGTTTGTTGAGTCTTTTGATAGAATGACTGACAGTCTCAAATTTAATAGAAGTGAAAGAAAAAGGAAGAAGCCAGAGCAAGCCAGGTATTATACAAAACAACTAAAGTATTAAATTATTAAAATAACAATTAAGGTAATATGAATACTGAGAGAATACTTATATCAAATATAGAGGAAAGACAATGAGGAAAAATAAAATCTCATACATTTAGTGTACAGACTGCTAGTTTGCTATCGACTTTGCTGATAGTGTATATAAAGCTCTTATTCAACAAAACTAAAGAAATAGCTAGGTGCATAATAATTAAATAATAAAACTTCTAAAAGAAACAAAAAGTGCCTAAGAAAAAATAATACCCAAACTCTACAACATTAATACAGTGCAGTAAATCCCATGATCCTCCAACTAAAATTAATTCAAGAGAGAAATGAAGGAGATTGGAAACTGTATTGTATTAGTGAAGGTTTCCCCTTTCAGCTGAGGTTTTAGCACAGAAATTTCAGTGTACACCCTGCAGGAATATATGATGAAAATAAGGAAGTAAAAGACAGGGGTTTTTATACCATTTACAGATGAACAACAAGCTAGTGTGACTGAAAGTATACTTAGCCTAAAGAGTAGAGGACAGCTCATGTAAGAGTTCGCTTCTATCCAAAGAGAAATTGATACATTCTTTGGTAAGCAATGTTGTATGTATCCTTCAGAGAAACTGGTTACACAGATTTGTCTAAACTGTTCCTGACTTTTAAAATTAGTAGGTACAAAGAGCTGACTAAATGGAATCAATTTTTACCTTAGAAAGACAGTATGCTCTTTTCCTTTCTCCCTCCATTTGTTGTGATTTTGCCAATATTCCTGGTCATGTACCAACACTGGAATGGACAAGCAACGTACCGTGCATCCTGGTTAGTTCAATGGCTTGGGATAGCTGCCCAACTCATTGGACTTTGTCAGCCTGTGCTTCTACTACCATCTTGTTTGTCCTCAGCATTCTGGGGAAACATATCTGATGTTTACTTGCCTCTGCTCTCTCTTATGTCATCTGTCTATGGTTCTTATCTGGCTAAAAAATGAAAATTCTTATGCTGTGTCTTTTCTTGCTTTTTCCTTTTGTTCTCACCCTTCTTCCTTTGCCCATCACTGCATAGGCAGCATATACTCCAAACAGACCTATTTCTTTCCATCAAAATACTCTGACATGTTCAGACAGGTGAATCTATGTCAGAAACAACATTTGAAACAGCTGAGAATGTCCCAGTCTGTCACATGCACTCTCTCAGGACAGATGTACAAGACGCATGTAGGTCTAAGCACTGCTTGCAAACAATTTCATCTCGCCCCTCAGTTCCCTGTCACTGCCTACCTACCCTGCCTGCTCCAAAGCCTGGTGGTGTGAAATGATATTTTTATTTCAGTACAGATTACTCAGTGTCTTGGTTTAATTTGAATTTCCCGGCCAATGCACCAAATGTCATAGTTTTGATTTGCCAATTTAAATATACTAACTTTCTGTTGTAAGACAGAACCAGGAGCAAAAGAGCAAGGCAGGCCTAAAACTTAAAAGGGTGTAAAAAACTTCATTAACTACACAAAAAAAAAAGAATGAAAAGCAAAATCAGAATAAGATCTTCAGATCACTCTTTCCTCCCCTCTCCTAACCTTCATAAAAACATACAAAAAACTACTTCAGTCAGTTCCCAACTCAAATAGTCCTTTTTTCAGTTCACTTCGGAGAGAGAAGTTTCCTCTTGTCAAACCATAAGGACTTCTCCACAAGGAGGGAAAAAGCCAGTTCTCTCGTGGCTTCACTTTCACGATTTGCATCTGCCTGGGAAAAGACCTTACAAATCATGAGACTCCTCCCATTTTCACAGCTTTCCCAAAGCTGTGCTTATGGGCCACGTTAAACTCACAGGGTATTTACTTTTAAGAATTAACTGTTCCAAACCAAAAATTCTCTTTTTCTCTCTGTTCATGCTTCATCACCAGAAACAGAGATCCCCTTTTGTCCTCGAGGCAAGGGATTCTCAACACAGATGCTTTTGATTAACAATCTATCAAATGGAACATCTCCAACCCCCCCATGTCTTTCTCCATGGTTTATAGGAATGTTCAGTGTAATATCAGTTCATCTCTACAATCTTACAAAAGGATTTTCAGCCATCTCACAGCATCTCATTCTCCTTCCATCTAAAGAGACTTAGCTCTTTCATTTTCCCTTCTCACTCCGGGGAGGATTGAAAAGTCTGCAAGTCTTATCTCAGCATTGAAAAAGTTAAGATCTCACACAGGGAAAGCAAGACTGCAATGCTGGCGCTGTGCCAAAATCTCAGACACTCAGGCCACACTGGAAAAGTGGCTGGGACCTCAATCAGCCTCCGTGGGCTCAGCTGGCACTCACTGTTGATGGCCACCCCTCCTCCCTGCCAGGCCGTGCCAGCTCCCCACACAGAGGCCCGGCCCTGCCCCCCCACCAGGCCCACAGGCCTGCAGTGGAGCCAGGCTGGGCCCTGTTACCTGCACTGCTGCCAGAAAAGAAAAAGAGCTCTTTTCCGGGTTACCTCCTTCACAATGTGTGTGCACTGAGAGAACTAATTTTCTCCAATTGGTTCTTCAGGCTGTCAGTAACCAAACCAGCCTTCAATTGGTCCCATCACTCACAGAGGAAGCTCTCATAGACAGAACCTCTCTCTGAGTCTGTTCTCCCTGGGTGAAACCAGCACGCTCAGAAACAGAAGCTCAGCCAGAGGGGTCTCCTCTGGTAAGTTGGCTTGGATAGGAATGATGGTCAGATCTCCTGCTATCTGAATCTCTATAAAAATGGTTTTGTGCCATGTCTCAGGCCAAATGGGTGCTTGCTGCTGGCACCATGAAAGACAGTCTGCATAGAGTGTTACTGTATAAACCGTCTGTCCACTGCTTTCCTGCTGATCTCATTTCTGTGATGGGATATGCTGCAAAATGCTCTTGCAGCAACCTTGCTTGTGGGGACCTCATTTAGGAGAATAACATGCTTTATGTTCAGGATGTCTAGATTAATTTTGCATTGTCCTCAGCTCAGAAAGAAATATCAGACTAGATCTTTGCCTCTCTGCTTTGACCCAGCTTTGGTACATGACAAAATAATTAAAATATTTAAAATATAATGTGGGCAAAGTATAGAAGGCAGAGAAGAGTGTGCATGTTTTTAAGAGTGTTGGAGCATACTGTTCTGGGAAGGAGGAGCCTATGAAGCTGTGGATGAGTCCAGAGTGTTTTAATGTTTGAGTTGTCTGAGAATTTTTGTGTACCATTTTCAGCCTTGATTTGGAGTCTGACCTGTAGAACAGAGGCCAGTTTTACTACCCTGCAGTATTCAGCCAAAGGAAGAGGCCATTGGTTTAGGAAAATCTTTTGAGTAGTTTGGCTGGAGAAGCTTGTTTTGGTTTGTTCCTGTAATTCTCTTGCAGATTGCTTTAAATCTTGGAGCCTAGGTTATTTTACGTATGGTTTCCAAATAAATTATTCACTTCATGGGCTCTGCCAGTCTCTGCCATATTTTTTTTCCTGATGACCTTTGGTGAACCAAGACCAGTCATGAGTGTTCAGATCCTAAGCTGAACTCCAAGGGACATGTACTCTGAGCCCAGAATCTAGATGGGAGAAAGGTCCTCCTCTGTGCAGGCATTCAGTGTGGACTGGTGCCTGTCTTCTTGCTCTCTATGACTGCCAGGACCTGAAGGTCAGGTTAGAAAAGATGATGGATTAAAAATCTCCATCTGTCCAATCAGCTTCCTTTGATTTGCATTTGCTGTCAGGTGCTGGACATTAATAGCTTAAGTACTAAGTTGCATAGACGCAGTTGATACGTATTGCAGAAAGGGAGAGGATGTCAAGAATAGTAATTAATCTCTGTATAGGCTTACGAAAACTCATAGGATGGGTGTTGAGGCTGGGGAGCCTCACTGAGCATGCATTGTGGGCATAACTGTGTTAGTTGGTCTGAAGATGAGATAAGGCTTTACAGATCAGAGGCAAGATGTTCCATTTCTGAAACCGTGCTGCAGTAATGCTAAGACGCTTCCTGACAGGGCAATGTAGGTGAGGTTACTGAAACCCTGTCTTTAGTGACATTGGAACTTGGTGAGTCATGCTATCAGTATCTGAAATGAATCCAGTAAAGATTTTGTAAATCCTTGGCAAATTAGCCTTCAAATGGAGCAAGTAAGGAGGGAGGGTCAGAAAGAGATGGAGTAGAGAAGAGGAAAGGAAAAAAAGCTGTAAGAATGAGAGAGGGAGGAAAATTACTGTAATAGGAAGAATAGTGAGATTTTTTAAAAATGAAGGAAGGATTCATCATTAAGAAAAGAGAATCTTTGCCTATAATGGCAAAAAGGAAATAGAGGAGAATATTAAAAGATACCTGTAACTTTACCCTGTTAAGGCTTTTTACAATCATTTTTAAACCATTGGAGGTATGTGTTAACACACCTAGAAGCTGAGGTATCTAGCTCTTCTTACAACAAAAAACATTCACAGGTTTTAATTGATTTTTGTCTTGCAGATCCACCAAGACTCATCCTGGTCCAGTTGTCCATTTAAGCGACAGCCCAAGAGATGAGGGAAAAGTGAGTACAACCTATGATATAAAATTTTTCAGCATTTCGTAGCCTTTATTTGCCTCGCTACTCTTTCCTTTTGCTTACTCACTAATTTTATCATCTGCTTTCTTTCTATGTTTGCAAGTCAATAACTATTTTACTGTTCTTATGAAAAAAATTATCTTTGTACAAATTTAATGAGTAAACGTTTTGTGATACAGACAACATACTCTACTTTGAAATGTATAGCCTTCTAAATTGTTCCCATTTTAAAAAGCTTGACTTTGTATGAGTAAGATTTGACTAAAAACTGTATCATTACTTCAGTACTGGGATAAAAATGCTCTTATGACCATTATACTAAGTTTTTATGAGAAAGCAAATTTTTTCTTATGTAAGAATTATCATGATAAATAACCCAGGTTTGCAACTTCCTGCTGTTTTCCATTCTCAACTCTGATCACTGTCCATAAGTGGAAGCCAAACATATAGTCAGAGCATTATGGCTGTGATTGATAGCCACCAGGAGGCACAATCAGAGTTAGTTTTATTTGTATGGCAGCTTTTCAAAGATGAAATATGGTTGACAAAATTTTGGTTCTATTACAGCTGTTTTTTTAACGTGTTGCTGTTGATATTTAAGCATTTTACCTGTGTGGAAAGGGTATTTAACTCTCGTTGGTTTTGATCATTTTTAGTAATTGCATTTCAGTGTGTATTTATAAAGTACTGCATCTTCCAAATAGAGTATCTCTTTGACAGTGCCTAACATAACAGCTAATAGTTGTTAGAAGCTAGCAGCAGTTTGAATTTTCAATACTGATATGGAGAATATTATGCAGAAATTTTGGGTACCTAGAAAAATCACAGATGACTACATCTGATTTTCATTTGTATCACTTTTCCTTGGACTTCCCTATATTGCGAGGTGAACTATGCACAAGTGGGGCAGTTGTGAACTACCCCTCAACAACTTTGATGGCATCTCTAAGCCTTTCTGTAAGAATCACAATAGGTCTAGCCATTTAGAATACTATCAAATAAAGTAATTAAACATGAAGTGTAGTGTTGTAGCCTCAAACAAGAAGCCATCAAGAAATTCAGTTTAATTATCTATGGCAAAATACCTGGTGAGAATAAAGGTTTATTGATGAAGCATCATTCTTGTTTGCTGGCCACAACAGAAGTTCCTGATGAGCTACCTAAGGCACACAATGTAGGAAAAAAGGGTACTAAAAGAAAAAATGATCTTGTCAGTGAAGATTTTTTACAGGAATGCCATGCACTATGTCCAAACAGAAACCTAAAAATATTTTTCAGCAGAAAGAAAGGAGATGAAAAGGACCCAGGCAAGGGAGTTAAAAGAGAACTGGCTTGGGAATAGAAGTGCTTGGTGCTCAAAGGGTACATGGGAGACATAAGGGCACTGATAAAGTACTAGCATTTGAAGAACAACAGCAAATTCAGACAGATGCCTATGAAAAAAATTTGAAAATTTATGAGGAGAAGTAGTAGAACATTTAAGGTATACTAAAACCATCCCAATGCGGCACTTCGTATCGCGAGGTTGAGAGTGGTTTAAAGAATGAATTGGTGCTAACAAAATACTTGCAGTTTTGCAGAATGTAGAATTTTTAGTATTTATAGGAAGATTTCAATAAAACGTACACACAGATGTAAGAGAAGATCCAAGCATTAAATCAAAAGACAGAGTTTTAAATAAAAAAATCAACAGTAGAGAACATTTTTCAACTAAGTCTCATTAAACTTTAGTTGAAAGAATGCAGCATAAATCAATCATTATTCAGATTGAGGAAAAAATGGGGAAAAAAGCAGCTCCTGGGACTTTCACTGTTCAACATGGTCATAGATAGCCTATACAGTAGAGTAAACTGTGATGTGGCCTGGTTTGCTGGACTTTGGGAGGCTGAGAAACTCAGTGGTAAAATGGCAGGTTAAATACTGTCTTTTTAAATATATTCAGCATAAATGATGAGAAGAGATACATGTAGGGCAAAATATTTCTGACTTTACATATAAAACAATCAGTGTGAGCTGATGATTACTGTTTGGTATCAAGAGCTTTGAGTGATATTTGATAGTTAAATGGAAATGTTAGCTCAATGCTCAATAGTGAACAATAAAGAGAATCAAAATTACGCATTATGCAGAGAAGAATAAAGAACAAAACAAGGTTATTAAAGAAATGCATTCTTGACCTGCCTGCTGAATACTGAGTATAATACTTGTCCTTCTATGTCTAAAATGAACATGATGCTAAAAGAAATTCAGAGAAGGAACAGGGCTTTCTATATGAGAGACGATTTGGTGAGACAGGAAAATGCACTATGGAAAAGACCTGATTGTGATTCCAAGTTTGAAAATCACAGTTGATATTAAGAGAATGGAAACAGCTCATAGTCTCTTTCGATACAAAAACTAAAAGGATACCAAATGAAGCTGACAGGTCAGATTCCAAACAAGCCGATTAAGTACTTCTTCAAATGTGCAATGGGTGGAACCCGTAACACTTTTTCCAAATGCTATTGTGTGTGCTGAAAATTTATTGATCACAAGAAAGAGTAGAAAAGTTAACACAGAAGAAATCAATGTAACGTAACTCAAAAGGTTTGCTGAATTCTCTTAAAAGATTCTTAAAGATGAGGTTAAACAGAGACATGTATAGTTGAGGAGATGGCTATACTTGAATGAGAAAATTACTTAGACTGAGAGAATATGTGAGAGTGTTACAAGTATTTCTCTTCTTCCCATATTACTTGGTATTTGCTCTTGGCCATTTCAGTACAAGATACTATCATAGATAGACTTTTATTTAGCAGAGTTGTTCTTAGATAAGAGAGCTGTTTGATGTTAGTTCTATGTATTTCGCTTATCTCCACAACTCCAAGTTAACCAAAGACCACCAAAATGTATTGGTGACAGAAGTCAGACTCCACACATCACTTCATGATAGGCAGCAGATAAAAGTGTTCTTTGCATATGTTTCAGGAATTAAATAGTAGGTATAAATCAGCCATAATTATTACTCAATATACAGATGTTCTTGTACTCTACAAGAGTACTACTCTACAAGTACTTTGCAAGAGTCCAGTGGTATAGCCTTATTTGGGGCATTACAAAGTTGTTTACTGACCTGGGACTTTTTTACTGAAGCAAATAAGTATTTCTCTATGAGCACTGAGTAGTTGAGAGTCCTAAAACATAGTTAGACCTTTCAAAATCTAGGACAATCATAAGAGCTCTATTTAAAAGCCAGGGAAGTTTGTGCACTGG
This sequence comes from Sturnus vulgaris, assembly GCF_052056855.1. Classification (NCBI taxonomy): domain Eukaryota; kingdom Metazoa; phylum Chordata; class Aves; order Passeriformes; family Sturnidae; genus Sturnus; species Sturnus vulgaris. The sequence goes on from NC_142244.1 coordinate 29,992,241, forward strand.
CAGTATCTTCACCTTTTTCACTAAGATCCTTTGAATTCCTATAAGTTCCAGTTTATTTCATTGACTGGTGATTGGGTTCCTTGTGCCAAGAGAATGAATGCAATTCCAGAAGACTTCTGTAATTCAGAAGTTTTCCAGAGTGGCCTTCAGGCAAAATATCTAGGCAGGCTTTGGAGATAAGTCTCTTTTGTTACTCGAACAAGCTGTGGCTGGAAGACAGACACCAAAGAGAATTAAGGTATTAAATGTGTCACTGAAGAACAATTCAGGGACCAAGTTATTACGTTCATGAAGCATAACTGCCAAATTAATTAATAAGTGTACATTAGGGACAGACTGAGGTGCACAGACATTTATAAGTGGCAAACAGAATTTTTCTTGCTGACAAAGGAAAAGACATTAACTGCAATGATCTGCAGTTTCTGAGCAAATGGAGAAAGCTTAATAGGAAAAGGTTTAATGTTATTTACAATTAGCTGGTGGGCTAAACTTCCTATCTCTGAGTCTGAGTTCAGAGTTTTAATAATATCTTAATAAAAAAAGCCTGTTTGGCAGGCTTGTTTGTTTGGGATTTTTTCTCCAGATGTTTTTTGTTACCAGGACAAGGAGGGGGCTTGCTGGCATGTACTAGGATGTATTTAGTTGATTTGATTTAGTATTTAGTTGTATTTAGTTGAAAAGAAATTTCCTCTCATCATCAAAAGCATTTGATGAAAAAAGATTTCAGGCAAAATGGGAAACAACTTCACTAGACAAGGAAGATGTTGCCAGGACTTCTCTCTCTAAATTCTGTCCTGTGTTCTGCTTTTTTGTAACCTAATTAAGCATGAGTAATTGAATGAGGTGCCACGAAAGGCAAGATAAATCTTTGGAGTTGTTTCCAGGTACTGTTTTTCTTTGTCTGGGTTTTTCTCTCCAACTGCATTTATGAATGTTTTGCCTTTTACCTCTATTGCAGAAATAGAGCTTGTCTTATAGATCTCCCTAGTGGTCACTATGACTGAGAAGAGTGGGAATATTTGAGTTTCCTATGGTTCAGACAGGTCAGGATCATAAATATCCTGGAAATCATAAATATTCTGGAAATGAGACTTACCCCATTCACCCAAGCTGGAACTGTGACTTTAGTGCTGTACCATAGTGCTAGTACTAAAGCAGCATGACTACTGTCTGAACAAAAAGAGAGATTTCTGGCTACGCAGCAAATCTTTTTGCCTTTCAGTTTCTTCCCTGAAGTCACACTTTGCAATCCTTTAGTGCAGCTGTGCATTAAGCATTTCAGCAATACTTCAGGTGAAATGTGGCCTCTGATAAAAAGTATTTAACCTTTTAGTAATTACCTGGAGCATGATATCTTTCCAAAACAGAGGGATAAAAATCAAAATACAAGCCTGCTTCCACAAGGAGGAAGGCTTATTACAAAACAGAGCCATATACTAAATACTTTTCACTTTTCTGAATATATTTGTACAAAAGCTGAGGTGAAAAGAATATTAGTAGATACCAACTGAATGCGACTGGTTTGGTACCCATCTGCAATGCACAGGTGCAAGTGCTTGTTATGATGACAGTAAGGAGGGCACTCAGACTCCATAACTTATTAAAACACTATTTATTGGACTGAATACAAAAAGGAGGGTGGGAACCCCAAACTGTATAGCATTGCATGAACCTCCCGTAAGGGCTTGGCACCATCCTCTGTGAAGAGGCTTGCCAACATTTTGGTCTTTGTAGATCCCAAAAGTTTTTGGTTTTGTTTTTTTTAAGCCCCATCCATTTATACTGTCAAGCAAAAGGATGTGAACATGAGACATACTGCCTTAAATTAAGATAAGGGCAAAAACGTGCTGTCCTTGCCTTTACCAAGTGGGAGAGGCCTACAGGGTCCTTTAGAATTAGAAGCTAATTTACCCCGTAGCCAAGGAATATGTGCAGCACAATGCAGGCCTAAAAGGCAAGTGCTGTGTGCAGCACAAACAGCACAAGCCTGCACCTACACAAGTGAACTGCTATAAGCATCATAACTCCTGGATATACAAATGGTTCCCATTTGGGATTGCTATACCAACAGTGAAAGCAGCTGCACTAAGACCCTCCTTTGTTCACTCTCTCAATGGCAGCCTGTTATCCTAGAATACCATATGTCATCCTGACACAAGTGCTATCCAGTTAGCTGCGTGCTTTTTTGACTCTGCTGCAAAATCCCATACGGAGCCATCCAGAGCAAAAATGTTAAATATTGTGGAATTTTTCCAGGACAGTTTGAATTTTTTTCAGGAGAATAATTCTTCAGGAGCATAATAATTTATTGTTCGTATTCAGGTATTAAGTATATTAACTATAAATCATTTCCAGATTAGCTAGAAGATTCCACATTAGGAATATTCTCCTGGCAATAAAAGAATCATATCCAGTAGAACTGAGAGTATTCTCAGGCTCTTTTGTAGCAGTATTGATGTATCAGTTATACTTAACTTGGAAAGAAAGCAATGTTTTGTTTAACAGCCCAGCCAAATTTCACTTTTAGGACTCATGCAAGCTAAAGTGAGTGGCAGCAAAGATGCTGTTAAGGTTTCTCCAACTAAGAGATAATCTTGTCATCGTTCTGGACAAATTCTTTGTATAGAAACTGTAAACTCTTGCCTGCATTCTATATATATATATATCAACTTACAGATGATGAATAACTGATTATCATTGCCAGTTGTATAAAATATTCTATCGCAGAAATATGAGAATCTGCCAGTTTAGCCATTTCCAGTCATCATGTCCAGAACAGATTCTTAAGAAGACAAATTCTATGGGAAACAGTTTCCAGGACACCTAAATAAGCTAGATATCATATTGTCCATAAGATCTGAAATTAATTGTGTTCAAACAAATAGTAACTCTACAGTACCAGATCAGTATTTCACTTCTTTTCAGTGAAGACAAGGAGAAATGATTGTATTCATTCTTATTTTTCTCCTGAGCATTGTTTTTCTTCTCTTTCATCTTTTCAGAAATCCTGGCTGGTATTTCTCTGGTGTGCATGATGATATGACATCTCAGTTCTAGAAGAAGTAAAAATTGACATATCAGTTAATTTATTTTTAATTATTAGAAAAGCAAGCAAAATATACACTGCAGGAGGAGTTCTTCAGAATGTTTTAAAGCAATAGCAATCATAAATAAATGGAATATAAGTAGCTGAATGAGAGTTTAATCTGGTGGCTCTCTTGGTTTGAACTGATTTAAGTGGTATTTTAGGTGTCAAACATTTTTTTCTCCATCAAGGGACAGGGAAGGTAAGAGCTGGTAGGGGCATGCTACAATCTTTGGTTTTCTGCAGATATGTGATTAAGAAGACTGTCTAGGTGCATAATCATGCAAGGGGAGAAAAGGTATCTAAAGCCCTTTTTCTTCTATGTCAGATCTTAAATTGTCAGCAATGTGAAGTAATTTATACTGAAAAATAATTTGAAAGCAAGGTATTATGTGTAGGGCAAATTACAATCTTGCACATCTCTTTGTAATTTCTTTTTATATCACTCAGTATTTATATGTACCTTTTGAATTAGAACATGTAATTGTGGTTTTTTCCTTCCTCCAGCTATTGATAGGCTATGAAAATGGGACTATCGTGTTCTGGGACTTACGATCTAAAAGAGCCGATCTGAGAGCTTATTATGATGAGGTAAGAAATTTCCATTAATTCAGCAAAGCCATTTTTCAGCAGTTTGCCATATGTCTTATCAAGCAGATGGATGTGTATCTAAAGGCATTGCTGGTTATGGAAATACTGTTTGTGCTATGCTTTTGGGCAAATTACTGACCATAGAAATCAAAGACTGAAATCTCTAGTTCTGATTCCATACTTTATGCTTTCATAAGTGTACTGTGACATATAATGTCCTCCCCTTGATCCTGACTAGTTCATCAACTTCTCTGTGGGGATCCTCAGTTGAACAGAGTGTAGCAATGAGCTGACCTGATATATAGCTACGATAGGAATTATATAATAATCTTTACTGGGTATTTCTAGAACATTCATTGTATTGGAAGACAAATTACCTTGTACATCTGTTGATATTGCCTAGTACTTAAGATCTGATTAAACAGTTTTCAAAATTATATTGTCATAGTTATCACACAATTGTCTCGTGTCATTTGTAAGCAGCTTGTGTTACAAGTGCAGTTCTTGTATCAATAATCAAGCTGCTTGGAAAATAGATATACTCCTAGTTATTGTGATTTTAGCACTAGCCCTAGGGAAGAATATTCTTTGTTCTGTCAGTCCTCTAAAATTCACCATGGATGAATGTGAATGCAACTACAACTGAAGGTAAAAAAGGACATTTTCTTTAAAGGGATCCTGGCAGTAACTGGTTTCCTGTAGTTCTCTTTCCTTCTTCATCTTGTCACCTTGCTATGTATAAGGAGTGTATACACATTTATTTCCTCTCTAAAAATCAGTCTGAATACATATGAATCCTGAATCCTGAGTCCTTTCAGACTTGCCATCAGAGACACATTAAAACTACTCTGAGATTCAAGGTTAAGTTTCTGAGCATCAACACAGCAAATGTTTCAAAGGACAGAGTTTGAACGGGCCAGCACTTATGCCTCAAGACACAGCCACTAAATTGCTTGTCAGCGACAGTCTGCTTGTGCAAATACTTGTGAAATTGCACCTGTCCTGTTACTTAAGGCTGAACAACTTTTTCCTTTTACAGGTCTTCTCAGGAGGGGTGGGAATGGGGATATTGTTCACCCACTGTTATCTCTTGTACTCAGATTGAGACTACATGAAGCAGGATCTTCTTAATGCTGGTTCCTTTTTTTTCTTTTTTTCCATTTTAGGACAGAATGGATGGGTGTTGAAAATTTCTCATACAATTTAGAACTTAGTTGTTCCACATTTTTCAATACTGTCCTCGGGAACATATTTTTTGCCTTTTAATCAGTCCCATGCTTTCTTATTCAGTGGTTATTTGCTGTGTAATTACTCCACTTTGTGTAACTTGTGCTAGCTTCTAGTTTTGCATGTGCTGCTTGGTATTTAGCAGCAACCCCAAAGTATCATACCTAAATCTCATCTTATGGACTGACCACCAAAAGTCACAGTCCACAAATCATTGTTGCTGCTGTCCTTCACCATGCTGTCTGGACTAATGGAAGGCCTCCGTGCCCCACGATATCTGACCAATTTCTCAGTATTGTTCTGGGACTGAGCCAGAACAGTTCCAGTTGCAGGATATCTGTGAAGTCTCAGATAAATTCCTGTAAGTGTTCTGTGTCTTCATTAAGTTCTAAAGTGCCTCTTTGCGTGAGTTCTAAATTAAATTAATTCACCCTCACTTTTCTTACTATCCTTAGGATTTTCATCTTCTCAGTGGTGGTACACATGTGACATTGAGGCCTTCCAATAAATGCTCCTACACAATGCCTTCTATAAAAGGCTTTCCTTCCAAGCTCTTTTATAATTTCCTTCAAAGGTTTATTTCCATCGAGTGGTATAAAAAGACAATACATAAACAAGACAGATCTTTCAAATGGTTCTCAAGTTGTTACTGATAGCTGGCAAACCCAAAATCCAGCCATCTTCCTGTGCAGGCTTTGGAAGTTTGTGTCAGCCTCCATTCAGAGCTGTCTGAAGCAGTCATCATCTTTTATTGGAGCACATCCCCAGAATGAAGATGCAGAGTTCTCAGAGGCATTTGCCAAATTTGCCAAATCCCTACCTTTGTCTAGCACCGTGCCATTATGGAAGTATCAAATCGGATGTGGCCCTTGCTGTAATGGTCCTGCAGTACTATGAACGCAAAGGATTTTTAGCATTCAAACAGTAAGATGAGGCAAGCATTGTTCTTGTGCAAAATGTGGTTAAAAGTGGTATTAAAAGACCCTCAGTGGAGAAGGTTTTTGGTTGGGAAGGAACTGAAATGGTGCTAGGCATGCTTAATTTTAGTACATGCTGAATATGAGAGAAGATGGAATGTGTATGCAACCACCATGGGTATTGCAGAAGGAGAAACATACCCAATCTGAAGTGAGATGCTTTATGTGCATATACTGTGTGAATATTCACGAGTCACCTACCATGGTGAACTCCTGTTCTGAGCAAATAACTGCTTCTTTTTTTGTGTGGATACTAAAGAAGTGGATCAGAATGCTAGACATAATCTAGCAGAGAGAAAATTCAGGGCTTGTTCAGGACCATCTTTCAGAAGTACTTGTGACTCACAGCTGAGACCTCCAAAAGCATTTCTGTTTTTTCTTGCCCATTTTGTGGCAAAATCTAACAGGTCAGCTTGAGTTGCTGCTATGCCAGCTGTCTGTGCCAGGATCATCCCACCTCAGCTCCACTCCACAGGAGCTTTATGCTGGCAGGTGCTACTTGGTTGTGGAGAGGCACTTTAACAAGCAGCTTGGTACACTTTTTAGCTAGTTACTAGCTCCTGCTCAGTCACAGTCAGTGACTGCAACCATGTGAAATGTTTCTAAGTATGATAACACATCAAAACCAGATTCAAATTTGGCATGATAGCAAGCAGGAATGAGCTCATGTCAGAATTAATTTGGATGAGGATAGACATGCCTTCAGTGTGAGTGAAGCAATGCTCCCCACAGAACTAAGATTATTCTACATGAGGGCAACAACACTGGACTCTGTATGAACCATCTTTCTGTGTTGTCTTTTATTATTTCGGTTATAGTTTGGTTTCTTCTGGTTATTTAAGAGGAATTGTGTACCAAATCCCTCTCTGGAAGGTAGAAGTTTGAGTGATACCCATTATGTCACCAAAAAATAAATACCTAGAGTTCAATTTTTTTCAGTTCTGTTTTTTTGCATCCTTTTTGGCACAACTATTTTAGTAGTGTATTAATCAAGCACTCATATATAAGGCATGTCAGATTCCTGTTGAAACATCTGGATCATCTTAATGCAGACTCATCTGTGGCTCTGCTGTCCAGCCCCAGGAGCTGAATAAAGCTTTGGTAAAGGGTCATGGCTCTTTGGTTGATTTGTTCTAATACCCTCTTCAGACCATGAGGTCATAACCAACCATAACAATCAATATAATGATTAAAAGAGGAAAACCAACAGGGAGTTTTAAATAGTGTCCAGTAGCATTTAAGCAAAATTAATATGAACAGCTGCAATGCTGACTTATGAATATCCAGGCACGATATTAAGTCATTTGAATAAATCAGGCAAATGTCTATATGCAATTTTAAGTGTATGGCCTTAGCATTTCCTGGGTTGAAAAAAAAACCTGGAAATTTATTAAGCTGCATTTAAAAATAGATCTCATTAACATTTACATAAAACTACATTGTGTTTTTTGCTATTTAGCACTGAACATTTCTGGAAGGGATATGCATTCAAGGCAGAATTCCGTGAGTTTGTGCTTCTTTGGGGAGTGTGTGAGAAACTGTGGTATACAATGAATGCTTTGTCAGAATAAGGCTTTTGTTAGTTTCCAGCACATATCAGGGAAATCGGAGGACTTATGCCCTTTTCCTTTCCAATAGTTTGATAAAAATATGGATATTTTCAGTCAGTTCCACTAATTATGCACATAATACTAAGAATGGTGTACATGACGTTCATCATGTAGTAATTGTAGCATGCACAAAGGAGTGCATATTCCTCTTCTCTGATGCACTATCTGTTCCAAAGGTATCTTACATCATTTTTTGGTAATTTTCTATATCAATGAAACAGTCCTGGATTCTTTAGTATTTTGGTTTTGACATCCCAGATTTCTGTGGACTTGCTCTGCAACTTAAGTATGTGGAGTGCATGTGGAAATTATCCAAGAACAGTGTATTACTTCCTCTGGGGAAGACTGTGTGTGTTGTATGTTACCTGTAAAGATTTTTACACAGAATTACCTGTAAATTTACCATGAGAGCTATCAGGCATATTACAACTGCATTGTATGGCTCTTGTTCTTACACTTTTATCTTAATACCCTTTTCCTTCAATTTTGGCCTGATTCAGTACAGGCTTTCTTATCTGTTTTACATTAGCCCTTATGATGAAATGTGGATTACAGGCATCTGTTGCTAAAAAGTGATGGTAATGGATTTTAAATTAACAAGAACCATCCAACAGTTGGTATACCATTAGAATAATATAATCTGAAGTCATACATGAAAATATTAGTGTAAACTCTGTATTCCGTTCCAGTCTCAAGTTTTGTTTTTTTTCATTTCTGTAGGCCATTCATTCTGTTGCTTGGCATCATGAAGGGAAACAGTTCATGTGTAGTCACTCTGATGGCAGCTTGACCCTATGGAATCTGAAAAGCCCTAACAGGCCATTCCAGACCACAATTCCACACGGTATTTCTGATAGTTAAAATGTGTAACTGAGAAGCAATACAGTGCTCTCAATGCCATTTGCTAATACGTATATTTATTTAATTTTTCCCTGTAGTGCAGATGTTGCTTCTTGCATAAATATTTTGATCTGCAAAGTAGACGCAAATTATTGTAAAATCAGTAATTTAGATCAAACTTTTTATTTTAATTGGTGTCATAAATACCTCTTTCCCATTAATATCACTCTAATGTCTTATTCAATTCCTTTTAAGAGTCTACTCCTGGTCTCTGAGACCTTCAGGCTCTGGATTTTCGCATTTCTTTCTTTTATAAGTTTGTACTTACAGTCTTTTATGTGCAACGTTCACAACAAATTAATGCACTTTGTACAAGGTACCGTGGTATTTGTCATGGGGATGGTACAAGGCTTCCTAAAGAACTGTAATGAAGAATTTAAAGGAGCCATAGTAAGAGACGGCTGTATCTTTTATGGGTGGGACTTTATATAAAATTGTTTCCTGCAAATTAGGTTAAAAGGTATTGACACCATTGTAAATGTATGCATTACTTTACTGAGAAACCTGACTAGGTAGCGAGGAAGAAAAGGAAGTCACAATCTAAGTAGTCCCAAAAGGATTTAGCATTTTCTTAACGTACTTCTACATTTTTACCATTTTTACTCATAGAATTGTACAATGTCTGAAGAGAACTCTCAACCAGTCAGACAATCAGATCAAAACAGACCTGATTTTTTGAGTAGACTCAGGACACTGGGCACTTGTACACTTCCAGCAAAAAATTGCACAGTCACTTTGGGCAATATCTTTTGGTATTTAATGACCGTTGTGGCACAATTTTTTTTGTTAATATCTAACCAGAATTTTCCATCCCACGACTTGTGTCCTTTATCTCCCATAATTCACTCTGCACCTCTGAGAAAAGTCTAGATCCATCTGCACTATTGTCAAAATCAAGCATAGACTTTCCAAAGCAACAAACCCAAAATGGCTATTTTTTTTAGTTTACAAGTGACTTTTCTCTCATTGGAAAAAAAGTACTGAGCCATAATTAACCAAGAAATAATTAATTTCAGTTGTATGCTTAATTTAATTTTATCATAGAACTAGTTACATTCCAAAAGCACATAATGTTTTGTCACAATAGGAATTAAGTCAATTTAAGAACAGCTTAGGAAAAAAATTAAGCTCTTTATGGTTATTACGTGTTCAGAAAAAAACGCTTATAATAGCCTGATTCATTCATTATTAGTTAAGTGTCATAGTCCAAAGTCTGCATGGTTTATAGATGTCTTTGAAGTGTGTTCTATGGTTCTTTAGATGTATGTGGCAGTAAAAGCACAAAGACATAATAAATGTAATTAATTTAGGCAAATGTGTATTTTATGGAAATAGGAGCTAATACACCTATTCTTTTGTAGCGTTAAAGTTCCTTTTCTTGTTGCTTATACAGTTATTTAAATGTATATCTTTTAGTTTGATCATTCAGTTTCATGTTTTAAAGGTTTTCATATTCTTTCTTTCCTTAGGAAAAGTTCAAAGAGATGGAAAAAAAACTGAACCTTGTAAACCAATTCTTAAAGTAGAATACAAGACCTGTAAAAACAGGTTTGTATTTAATTCCGTAATTAATATTACATTCCTGACTTCAAGTCCTTTTAGAATCTTTTCCTGCTTTCTTTTTACAAAGGCATTTATTATTATTTGCAGATACCTAAACCTATAATGTAAACTTGTATATACTATGTAGACTTATGTTGGTTTTTTTAATACAGTGAACCATTTGTGATATTTTCTGGTGGACTGTCATATGATAAGCCTTGTCGAAGACCAAGTTTAACAATCATGCATGGGAAAGCAATTACAGTTCTTGAAATGGATCATCCTATAGTTGATTTTTTAACTCTTTGCGAAACCCCATATCCAAATGGTGAGTTTATTGGGGGAAAATACAGTTATGGAAAATAAAAACAAAGTGATCTTTCCTCATACATTAATTCCATCCCAGGGACTTCCATCCTCATATCTTCATCTCAAGAAAACTACATAGCAGAAAGTACCTGGAACTTGTTTGCATTCTCAATGTAGGAAGAAAGAAGTGAGTGGACAATAAAGCATGCATACATCTCCACTTATAGGATTAAACCCCATGGACTACTGTGAGAAAACATTGCTGTTAATTGAAGATAGGTGCTTGTATTTCTGAAAGTTTTCATCATTTACAGCTCACTAAATTATGAAAATTAAACTGTCACTTACCTGCAAAAAAGTTCTTACACTTCAGCATGAAATGAACTGTTAAAAAGTCTTATGTTTGCTGCATACTGTGAGGCTGCCAAATTCTGAAATATGTTGTCATAAAGTTCCAGAAAATAAATTAAGAAAAGCTGTAAGTCAAAAAGGAACTAACTTTAGCATTTTAAGACCTCAAGCAGAAAAGTAAAATAGATGTTTTATACATAGCTAAACCAAATACACGTTAAAATCACTTAGAAAAGATGAAGTGTATATGTGCTTCAATGTCATGCAAAAATTTAATTTTCCATAATCATAGTTGCTTTGGGCCTTCATTTAACTGTGTCAAATACTTCCCAGTAGTTAGGTTTTGTAGCATCTTCCCCTGCTCACAGATCAATATTTAAACATTTTGGTTTAACTTGTGTTATTCCTAGCCCAGTATTAAAACAGCCAACAACAAATAATGTGCATTCATAGCAAGACTGAAAGGAAGATTAATGAGTTGCTCTCATTTACTCATCCTTTTTACATCACCTATCTGAACAGTTTATTCTGAGCTTGCAAGTGCTGAAATGATTTGCTGCTGTTGAAAAGATAGTCATAATTTCACATTCATATTTTTTAATAACATCCTATGTAAATGAATATACTCTATGCATCAAGGGAAGCATTTATTTGTCATCTTAATTCTTTAGTTTTGATAAATAAAAAGAGAATTGTATAAAAAACCAAGCCATATAATCTCCTAAAGAGTGTGAGGGAGGAAGGGACATGTTAGTACCTGAATTGAAAACAGCAGATTTACAGAATTCCTAGAGAATATTCCCCTTGAATCACCTTAGAAATGGGTGCATTGTGTATCATAAAGTGGACTGCACAATCTATTTCTGAAGAGCAATTGTACACAGTAGAAATGTTTCTTTTGGACAGCAAAAATACGTTTTCTATCTCACAATTGGATTCAATAATGCAATGATACACACAACTTATTCATATTCTACTTGTTTACTTTCAACATAGCATCATGCTGGCCGGCTATAATACACCAATTCTTCTTCTGCTTTGTATGTTTGTCAACAGTACTATCCAAAAGTAATTTCTTACTTTCTCTCTGGCCTTAGTTTCCAGCTATGTCTGGTTTGTGCATATGTCTAGGATTTATACCTCAAAACTTCTAATATAATGTGAAATTTTAAAGAACATAAATATTGCTTGCTTGCTTAAAATGGCTGAGAAGAGAACTCTATGTCTTTTATACTTGATTCCTTGCTTACAGAATTTCAAGAACCCTATGCTGTAGTTGTGCTTTTGGAAAAAGATCTCATTGTCGTTGACCTGACACAAAGCAAGTAAGTATGAAGTTTTATATGAAGTTATTTGTGTGTTTAACTGTCCAGTAAATTACCATAAAATTCCAAATCGTTTAGCTATCCAAAATCATTCACTCTTGGATGCACTCCTGCTAAATACTTACTTCCACTTTAAGAGCTAAGTTCATCTAATGAACAGGAACTTGTGGTAATATTTGTTCCTAAACTTTGGAATAAATCAAAATCTGCAGTCCGTTCAGCACAGCCCTCAGACATTCATTCAACACCAGAGTTAAATAATATTTGAACACATATGTAACTTGGAAATAAGATACAACTACTACTTTTATGTGTGTCTAGCCTCAGTATCTTAGTAAATAATGGAATTGTTTTATATGGATCTACAGAATTACTTCATGATCCAGTTGGTGGTTTAAATGACAAAGAATTTTTTTAATATAAAAATCAACGTTCCTACCAAAGAGGAACTTTACACCATGTAAAGCATAATCCAATTCTTATTTATTTTGTTCTGCCTCCAACACTGCCAGTAATGGACATCCACATTCAGACTGGTGTACAGTGAAGGAACAGATTTTGCTGTCAATGTACTGGAAAATGTTAAGTGAATCATATTCAGATCTCACTTACTTTAAAGAATAATTCAGATCATCTCAGCAGTGTAAAATGTACATAACTGAAATCAGAACCCAATTTCCTGTATTTTTCAATTGTGAATAATATTGTGTAATGTGCCCAAAGTGAGGTTTTCCTCCCTATCAGGCTGTTCAAACTGATGGAAGTGAAAAATAAACTGAGATCTACTCATTTGCTATGGCAATTTTTCATTGTATAATCAGAACTCTACCAATCCAATAAGCTAAGATGTTCAATATAAAATCCACAGTTGTAAAATCATAGTATATATCATATCCATGAACCTGAAACTTCTGGAAAATATGTCACTTCTGTATAAATAAGATTTTGAGATGCCAGAAGAAAATTAGTTCTTAGTCATTCATAAAGATACCCCTTTGTGTAACAAGAGGATTCCTGTTAAAGCAGGTGAATTTTTATGTCTTTATTTGAGTAACTACACATTATTACTGATATTAAAAACAATATTTAAGTTTGAATAAATAAATATATTTAATTAGTAGTGATTTTACTTAGATTTTGTTATATATTTTAATATAAGAATATGTTTTATTCTATGGCTCAGTGTGTCACAGTGCTTCTAATAAATTGTCTTTCTTAACTAGTTTTCCAATCTTTGAAAATCCATATCCTATTGACATTCATGAGTCACCCGTTACCTGCACAGAATATTTTGCGGACTGTCCTCCAGATTTGATCCCTGTACTCTATTCTGTAGGAGCAAAACATAAGAAGCAAGGATACAGCAATAAGGTAAACAAAACCAATATTCTTTTTTTAAGCAAAGGAAGAGATGTGTAACCTATGTTTTTGTAACATCTTACCAGATTATTTTTGTTTTACGCCCTTAATAATCACTCTAAGTTTATTCCAACCAGCATCTTAGCAGCGTGATTACAGTCCAGTATTTATCCCTCAGAAACATGACCACTTAAACAGAACCATTAATTACCATTAGATAGGACTTAATCATTAAGATGCTAGAATTATTCCAGATCAGATTGTGTTAAAGGAGAGCCATCAGTGTACAATTCAAATTTGTATGCATAGATTCTCTCTAGCAAAGAAAAAAGTGAAAGCATTATAACTGAAAGACTTAACCAGAAGACGTTTAGTGAGTATTGACAAAGTCTGTGAGATTTGTTATTAAATAGGAATAATAATAATAATAATAATAATAAATAATTTTATTGAGCTACCAAAGTCTTACCTTAATGCTGCAGAAACAGGACAAGCTGCCAGAAGTAAAAGAAGAAATACAATTAATTTATAAATTTCAAGCTTTAAACTGGTTTGTATTTTGGCTAGAATTAATCCATTTTAATAAAAAAGTAGAAAAAAATACTGAGTAACCAAGTCAGACATTGTCAGTTTTCTGTTCAAACCAACAGAAGTATTCTCCTTGGAGCTGGGATTTTTCCCATTAACTCAGAGAGTGAGCCTTCTCTACTTCTTTTGCATCTTGGTTCACAAAAGTACTTCAGAAAATATTTTCATTTCTCCTATTTGAATCTACCCTTACCTCATACACTTTTCACCTTCCTGTATTTCCTGCATCCTCTCTTGTCCCCTTGCTTTGTTTGTGCATATACAAATGCACACTCTGAAGGCAGGTACTCACTCATGTGCCAGACATCCATTTCTGTACCCACAAACATCCAGTCCATGTATCCACACAAACAGCTTTTGCTCCCAGTTTTTCTCCACCCACTCATACTCTGCACGCATCCTTGACCCACTGCACATATGTCGCCCTCTACATCCTGTATCCTGTATCCATACATGTCAGGGCTTTTTAGGCACAGGGTGGCATTCTAGACCAAGAGAATGGGAGTCTTGCTATCAGTAAACAAAAGGCAAGGAAGAGATGATGATCTAAACATTCTGTAAAGGTTGCATTCTCTTATCTCATGGCATCATGCTCTGACACTTGTTTCTGGGACAGCTTCTTCAGTGGTCTTTGTATTCAAAATAAATTCTCGATCTATTGAGTGTTCTGTAGAATCTCCAGGAGAAAAGCCATCTCAAAAGACCAGCAGAATTGTTTGTTACTCCTCCTTCTCATTCCTGCTTTAGGTTGGTGAATGTTAGTTGTGCAGAAATATTTTAAAAGCATAGAACATTAGTTGATAATATAAAAGTGTTATTAAGTTTCCAAAGCTGGAACTGATGACACAAATATGTTAATAAGCTGTAGAAGCCTTGAATTATACAAATTTTTGTTCTTTTGCTAGTGGTATTGCTTTTTGGGGGGAAGATGTTGTCTACTCCTGAATTTAAAATTAACCAAGCAAGGTTCATCAGAGTAAGTTGTGATCTCTGTACTTTCATTTCTTTAGGAGTGGCCTATCAGCGGTGGAGCATGGAACCTTGGAGCTCAGACATATCCTGAAATAATTATTACAGGGTGAGAAAACTGAGGATTGGTACTTTTAAAGTGTTTGTATCTACTCCTTTTGATCGTGAGTTAGCTAAAGATAAGAGTTGTGACTTCATTGCATATGCATTTCCTGGCTCTTCACATGAGTAGTGTCACCAAAGAAATTCTCTTTTGCTGTCGAAAGCAGAACTTAGTACTCAGGGATGAGCTACCATTAAGAATGATCATCTGAGGCCCCAGTGTTAGTCAAAATGCTTGTGAAGGCGGTGTCTTTAGAAAAAAAAAATCTGTTGCAAGAGAATATTTTGGCCTTGAAGGTCACAGAGAATAGCTTTGAAAAGGAGAACAGCTGTTGTTCTATAGCTGTTGTCCCTTACCCTTTAGGGGACTTTCTATCTGGGGACAATTTGGGAATTCATTTTAATACTCAGCATTAGTGAGGGTATGGTGCACTGGCATGAATTTTACTTTGTGAGCAGAGAAACAGAGCAAAAAGGCCTAGAAAGGCTCAGATTGCAGTAGGAGCCCCATGAGCAGGTCCTGATGGATTCCTAAGAGATCATGCTGTAAAACAGTCACTATTCATTCAGCTAAGATGCACAATGAGTTTTCTCTGGTCTCAGTCATGTATCTGATTAATTTTTACTATCAAGGATACTAACAATAACATTAACAATTTAAAAATAACGTTGTGATGTATGCAATGGTAGGGGAAGGTGATGAAGGGATCATTCTCATTGTAAACCGAAGTGTCTCCTTTTTCCAGCTTTGATTCAGGGATTTTATGTTATTGAAAAGAACACAGTTGTGAAATATCAAGCAAAGTGAAGTTACCTTCTGTCCTTTCAAAGTTCATTGGACATGGCATTTTTAGAGTGCATAGGTTTGATGCTGGCCCACTGCAAAGCCAAAAGTGCTGTAACTTAAACTCGTTATTAGTATGGGAAGTAATTTCTTCTTGCTGCAATCTTAAAATTCATTGGGGGCTTAGTTCTCTGCAGGAAATGCATAAAAATATCTTGTTAATCAAATTAAACTAAATAACAAATATTTTCTAGTAGTTAATATGTATGTCTTTAATATATTGCCAGTAAGTTATAGAGAGTTACATAAACAAAATGATTTTTTCTGCTTATATTTATTAGCCACTCAAAGTAGATGATGTTTTAGAATTGCATCATGTTTTAACACATTTAATTTTTATATTTTTTTAAGCCATGCAGATGGATCAGTAAAATTTTGGGATGCTTCTGCCAGTAAGTTTCTAAATTTCACTTTTACATAATGATGAAAAATCACACAAACACACATTTATATATAAAACAGGATATTTAACAGGGTGAGTAGTAATAGCTGGGCTGATATAATTAGGACGAAGGGATGAAATTAGGAATATGTTTATTAAGCTAAGAGAAAAAATGCTGCTAATGAGATATATTAGGCAGAAAAGGGCGAGGAATAATAACTCAAGGTCCAATATACCAAAATCTATGAAGGATGAAGTGTTGGTAAAAAATCCCTAGGGCACATTCTGCTTGTGTATATAGAGGAGAAGGCTCAGTCAGAGCTAACATTTAGTTCCAGTTGTCATGTCACTTCTATACTGAGTACAACCAAGTCTTCTTTATGGCTAAGTAAAAATAAAATATTAAAATACATTCATATATTTCAAAACATATTTAATCTGGTGAGGGTAGAAAAGACCCAAATCTTTTTTGTCCAGCTTCAAATCCCAGGAAATAATTGGGAAGCATTTCCATTCATCCTAGTAGGAAAAAGCTTCAGAAAATACTTGTTCCATATAATCCAGCTATAACTGCACATATCAGCAATCAGCATTTTCCCCTACAGGAAATACATATGGTATTCATTAGTAAAATATATTTATTAAAATACATGTACTTTGTGATGGAAATTTAAAATATTCTGCTTCAAATAATTGATGGTGCTTCACTAGGGCTCCTGTAGAATTGCCTTTTATTCTTGTCTCTTTGGTAGTACAGGGATGTCTGGGTAATATCTCTCTTTTATGAGGTATTAGTGTGTTAAAGAAAAGAGAATGTGAAAGAAGATTCTGGATGAAATGTTAGGCATAGAGAGATTTAATATGATCCTAATAACCAGTCTGTGATATCATGGAATAAGAGATACTTAAAATACCTGCTAGTTCCATGTGGTGCCACAGAAGTGAAATGATTAATATTGCTACCATTTCCAGCCAATTATGGGGAATGTTGACAAGTTTTTAATGTCACCTGATGACTTTGTCAGGTACTTGACGTTTTGCTTAATACCAAATATTTTCACTCAGTATGGACAAGTAGAAAATGAGGATTTCCAAAGCCTCATTTCACAAAATATATTTCATGTGTTAAATAGGCATACCAACTGAACATGGTCATGGGTTGGTTCTTTATTATGTAATTTGCCTGTTTGGAAATTGTGGTAAAACAGAAATATGCTGCTCAGAATTTACATTTTCCACTGTCTTCAAGTAATGGTGAACACCAATCATCAAATGAGGTCAGCAGTTTATCTGCAAAACCAGAAGTTTTTGAGAGCTTTAATATGAACAAAAGTAGGATAATTAGTTTTATTTAGAGAAGTATGGTGAGACATTAGACTTTGTCTTGTGAATATTTCATTTTTTAACAAGAAAATGCAAATACAGGCTCTAAAGGTAGGGTGAAACAATACAGGCTGTTGGAAGACCCCAAGGCATTTAGTCTATATACTGCACAGGAGGCAGTGTGCTAATTATTGCTTCTGTAACTCTGGCAGAAGTGGGGAAAGAAAAATACCGCTCACAGAGAATATAAGCATAACCTAATCAATATATACATGCTGCAGTAGGAATTTTTCTTAACATTAAAAGCTTAGATGATCAAGAATATTCACAGCCTCTTCAACAGTACTAGTATTTTCAGTGCATCTCCGATGTCCTGGTCCTAGTCCTGCTTTTCAGGGCATGTACTGTGTTACTTGTACCATACTTGGTACTCTTTATTTACAAGGTTTTTATTATTACAAAATTTTATTATTTATTTTATTTGCAAGGCATTAACCCCTTTTTAATGGAGTTCAAAGCTCATCTGATATTCCCTAGCAAACATAATATCCTACCGGTATTTGAAGACACAAAATACTTTTAGACATATTTTAATTGTGTAATCTTGTGTCTGAAAGCACACATCTGTGAGAGACAAGGACTTGCTAGGCCACTGGAGCTGTTTTCTAAATGTATCTTTATTCAAAAGATATTGCTTGAAAAAATATTTTTTTATTTACTTGTGCAGGTGGTACCCAGTAGCTCAGAGCAGCATAGAGAGTCTTGTCTTGTACTCTGTACCCTATGATTCTATAATTCTTCCAGTCATAATGTGTATGGACCCATTATGCCTGATTTGAAGTGCCACTTTAGATTTGCTACTGGCACTAAGAGCAACCTGAAACTTCTTTTTTTGCCATGGAGGGCAGGAAGAATTATGCATTTATTGCAGAAGCACTTGCTGTAGTTTGTGAAAATCCAGAAATGTTTTATGCGCTAAAATTTTTTAAAACATTAAAAATTTTATATGCTAAACCTCCTAGAGTATATCTGCACTGCCAAACAAAAATGTGTTTTTGCTGTATTCATCATCTGGTTACATAACTAAAACATTGTCCTTTCATCTTCCTGTTGCTCTTGTTACACAAGCTGTCCAGTCTGAGCTACCACAGTTACACTGACATAGGCAGCAGCTTTGCCTTTGTGGATATGCACACCTTTAGAAATATTGGGCCTGACTGACTCTGTCTGACCTTATCCAGTTACTGATTAATGCCACTGAGAAGCCAAGGTAAAAGTAGTAAAAACAGGGAAGAATGTAAAACAAAATGGGGTGAATTGTCACCCCTCCTTTACCTCTAGAATTCACTTTAGTGGAGTTCTAATCTTGACAAAAGCTTCTGGATATTAGGATTTTATATACAGGTATAAATAATTGTCTACTTATTGGTCAATAAATTCAAAACATTTTTTAACTCCCTTTAATTGAGAAGAACTTTGTGTTAACCAGGCTACCAACATGCTTTCCTAATGTTTTCTCTTGAATTGCCATACACTCTTTACATTCTATCAAGACCATAAACTCAGACAAATGGAATAGTTTCACTTCTCTTTAGGAAAGTATCAATATCATAAGAGCCTCTCTATAGCACTGATTATAAGCCTAATTATGGATACAATGATTTACACTTTTGACACCCTTCACCAGAAAGTACTAATAAGTATTTCACAGACAAATACCCTTTTGAGAAGTATTAAATACGTGTCCTAATAGTAATGTGTACCAGAATAGTATCTGTATTGTTGTCCTGGTTTGGACAATTGTATAATACACAACTCCTCCTCTTCGGCTTTCCTAAGATTCCTTGTTATGCCACAACTGAGAAGAAAGTGGGAACTGAGGAATTTTATAACTGATTTGCTTCATATTTGTATTTTTATATGTTTTAATATATTCCAGTTACTCTACAGATGTTGTACAAACTAAAAACATCAAAGGTCTTTGAAAAACAAAAAGTGGGAGAAGGAAAGACAACAGCTGAGATTGTGGAAGAAGATCCTTTTGCTGTTCAGATGATATACTGGTGTCCTGAAAGTCGAATTTTCTGTGTGGCAGGAGTTTCTGCATATGTGATTGTTTTCAGGTTCAGCAAACATGAAGTAAATACTGAAATTGCAGTAAGTACTCATTTCACTCTCTTATAAGAGAATATAATTTATAAATCAAATTGCCTTGCTTCATGTGTGCTCAAATGAAAATAGCAAGCAGTATAAATACAGGTTTAGGGACATTCCATTTTAAACCTTTCCAGGGAAATCTTGATTCTACTTGAGTTACTGATAAAAATCTAAGGGTTTGGGAACTTACTCTCCACTTCCTTTTTGCTATAGTAATAACATACAGTGCAGCTTTCAGATATGGTTTGCTTTTAAGACTTTATGATACAGTAATCTCTGTTGCATTTACCTGGTCTAAAATTACAGTCTGCTGTATGTTTTTATCAGTTAATGTACATTGTGTGCGTGCACAATGCTCTTTTTAACTCAAGTATTTAATCTCTTTCATTTCTGTTCATAAGGAGGCTGAAAATTATCAGTGGGTTTAACAAAACAAAAATAGTTGATCTTTTTCTGGCTTATGCTGACATTGTTTCCCTAAAGATGGAAATTATATAAAATGCCAGATTATTTGTCACCTTCCCTGATTATAGTTATTTTCCTTTTCACACTATTTTAATGCACTTCAGAAAGTTCTACAGTGGCAAAAACCTGTGTTATTTTTGGCCTGTATCCATGTGTCATTCTGTATGGATGTTCATTACCTGTAGTTCTTTTGCCACTCTTTTCTCCCCTCCCCACCAGGCAATAATTAAGCTGTCTGAATGTATCATTTCAGGAAAGGTTTAAAACTGATGAACAGTAATTTCACATTACTGGCTAGCTCATGTATAATGCTGCTAAAATAACTCCATTTCAGTATTCTTACATCATTCCACAGCAAGTGCACCTTATCTTTTATTATCTATAATTTAATGTCTTTTTTTTTCTGTCCTTCACGTTTATGGCTGAACTGCATCATTACTAGTATTTTCCAAAGTGTTATAATATGTGCAATTTACCAGTTTCTCAGATTTAATGTGTAATTAATAAGCATTTTTCTCTGAATATTAAATTATGTAATCTTGGTGGTATAGTCACAGAATTCCCCTGGGTTTTGTGCATCTCTGAAATGGGCCTTCTCTTTTGTTTCTGCATTTTTGCTGCTTGCATTGAAGTCTTCCCTCTAAATGATGGGAGTGTTTTTTAATCAAAAGTATGGAATTCTTTGTTGGCATCTGCACCTGACTTTAGGCTATGTGGTTTTGTCTATATTGAGACTGAGCTGGCCAGTCTCAGGATTTCTTTGTTGCCTGAGGTACAAAGCACTTTGTGTCTCCCTTCCCTATCAGCCAAACTGAATTTACCTTGAGTTCAATCTACAAATCCCAGCATTATAAGGCCCCCACATTGGTCTGACTGCCCTAATGTCAGTATTGTAATGTTTTGCTGCGGTAAATGGGAAGTGTGGGGGCTACTCAAAGGTTGCTCCGTGTAGCAGGGAAGTCTGCAGCTGAATATGCTTTAGGCGCATAGGCTGTGCCTGGAATTCTCTCAACAGATGTATTATTTGCATCATTTCATATCAGATTCTGGAGGCAAGGAGTATGCATGAAAAAAATTCTGCTTCATATCCACCCTTGGAGTCATAGCCATGCAATTATATAAAAAGCATTTGCTGCTGTTATTTTTGTTTTCTTATCTGAATCCACTCCATCCTGTCTCAAAAGGATCTATTAATTAAACAAGATCACTGTCTCAGTGAGCAGTCTTTCCTCAGTGAAGCTCCTCTTCAAAGCTCTTGAGAAGAAACATAGGAAAAATGTTTACACTGATTTGAATGTGGAAAGGGGAATCAATAAGCCTAATGATGAGAACCCGCAAAAATATCTTTACTCTGTGTCAAAATAAATGGGTTCAACTTTTCTATAACCCTCCTAAGGTCCAGTCCAAGCAGGGACAAAAACATAAGGAAAATTCACAATCATGTTTTTAGCCAGAATTTTTCTTTCTCTCTTCAAATGCACAATAGCTAGAACTTACCAAAATTAATTTTAGTAGTGAAAGGAATACACGCAGAAAACATTCAAATAAGAGTGATGCACTTCTAACTGGTAAGCAGAAGAACATACTCTTCAGCAGTTACTCCAGTCCTCCATAAAGATTAGACAGCATTATAAATTGTTTCAGTCAGTTGCAATTACTTCCAGATAAGATTGTCCTGACTCAATATTTCACTCATTAGTCTTTGAAGGCAAATGTTGTCTGTAGGTTTCTGTAACTGATTCAGGCACAAAATATCCATGGATTTTCAAAGGAGAAAACAAAAGTGAAGTTTTGATAAAAGACTCTCTCTCCTGGTTGAACAGAATCACTTATTTCTGAAATTGTGTGTGTTTTAGCACAATGGTTGAGAAACAGATAATGCTTCAGTACTACTCACCTTTATCTCCCAATTCTCATGAAATTTAGTTACTTTGTTCATCTTCATTCTGGTAAAGATGATGTCTCAGTAAAAGATCAGTAAGACTGAGCTTGAAGTGTCTACCTCTGCAATTGCTTCTATTCCTTTCAAGGCAGCAGCACTGAAATTATTGTTCAGCTAGTAATCCCCAAACCTTGTCTCTTTGAGGGCTGTACCTTGGTTTTTATTCTTTTCAAAATGAAGATTTCCTTGGACATCTCATGAGGTAGAAAGAAGAAGGTAGAAAGTATTTACTTACCTAGATTTGAATGTCCTGTCCAGTTCCTCCCTGGAGTCCTTCAGTTAATATTTCCTGAATTAGTGGAGAGAATTGTAGGGTGGTTTGGCCTCTTTTTCATTTTCTAGAGAGGCTACAAGGAAAGCAAAAGGTAACTGGTTTGAATTTTGCTTTCTAGAATCCACCAAACTCATGTTCATTCTAAGGAACACAGAGCTTTCTGTGCTGTAATGTCTGATTTCCTGGCCCCCATGGACAAATGAAGCTTATGTAACAATACTATTCACACTATTATGTTTATCCATCCTGGCTAAAACCTGTCTGAGAGACTCTTGTACGAGTAATCAGGGGGCAGAGTTGGTGATCCTTCTAGTTCCTATCTGATGTTTATGTTACTCTGTATAAATAACAAATGATGGTATTCTTTTCCTATAATGATAAATGGGGGTTATTTAAAAAAAAAAAAAAAGGACATACTAATATTTATTTGAAAGTAACAACTTTCAGCAGCTTTCCCTACGAAATGACTTATCTTTTTGTTTATATAAGTCATTAGAGGTACGACTTCAATGCGAAGTAGAAGACATCATTACTCCTGAACCAGAAACAAATCCTCCATTTCCAGATGCCTCTTCTCAGACTCCTTCTTTAAAGAGCCTTTCAGGCAGTACCAACACTGTAGCATGTGAAGGAACGATGAAGGACAGTATCCCATGTCTTAGGTAAGTCCATATCATTGTTCAAAGATACAGATCTTTCTATAAAGGATTCATATCTGTTAGTCAATCCATCAAATCCCGAGAAAAAGAGATTAATTGTATGTATGTGATGCGAACTGAGAAGAAATCAGAATACGGAACAAACAAAATAATTAAAGCAAAATAATCAACAAGGGATTTTAAAAAGATAGAAGTAATTGTGAAGAATATAAACTGTTACAGTAAAGGTTTGACTGTCATTTTCCAGTGTGATCTAGGAATGAATCTTCAAGGAATTTCTGAGGATAGTTAATGAAGAAATTTCCATAAAAGCTGTCACGTGCAAAGCTTTCTCTCCTTGATTATTTAATATAATACTTTTTTTTTTTTAAGAACTGTATGCATTTTATGCTGTGTAAGGCATGGAAACTGTGTTCATACTTAGGAAATAATCTTTAAAATATACAGCTATGAAACAGTCACACTGTGTGGAAGTGTTTATTTGTTTAATCTTTAGAAAGAAGCAAGTTGTTTTCTGCTAGAATGCATTGTCACTGATTTGGAGTAGATTAATATGTTCTTATTAATAAGGCAGATAATTATGGATTTGAATAGTTTAAAACAAGAATTCTGTACAAAACTATAAACTGTAATTTTCCAGCAATTAGAGTGCATTGCTGACAACGATTGATCTCATTTTGGTGAATTCATTATTATTTTGGTCTAATTATTATTAAATCTTTCAAATGCCTCAATTATTTCAAAAGCAGTTAAAATGAACATTTTCTGATTTTGCAGATACTTTGGGCTGCTTAGCTTCTTAAAATGGCATTAGCATTTAAAAGCAATATTGTGATATTGCAATTGCAAAGTTGTGAAATTGTAAAATTAATGGTATTTTTTGGCATTCCGTTCATTTGTCCACCTCATTCCGTCAGGCAGTTGAACTTCAGACCTCAGTTTAAGCATTAATTTGAACTGTGAAAATCAACAGAAGAGGCAGAGATCAGTTATTTTAAAAATCCAAATGTGAAATCTATTTATGGCATTGATATCAGGAAGAATGCAGTAATTTCATCATTTCACTGACTAAGATTTTTGCTTAAGAGAATCTTGATTTTGTCTGGGAAAGAGAGGAATTTTTTATATTTGAGGCAGAAAAGTTGTAATGAACCCACAGAGGTTCAGTTTGTTAGTTTTTAGAAATTTTCTTAACTCAAATAATCTCACATTAAGCTGGCCAATAGATTTTTGTCAAATTTTACACAAGGTAACAGTAATCTTATTTTGAATGAGAAGTGATTTTTCAAAGTCAGAATAATTATATCACTAGAACTGTTGGCACACTCCTACATGTAGATAGAAGTATACTTATGTATGCTATTGTCCTTCTCAGGAAAGACATTCAAATTTCCACACTTGCCCCCCATACCTTCGCTGGGTCCACAGGCCTTGTCTGTCTAAGAACTTCTGATCTAAGCAGAATTATAGTGATAAAATGAAAGTAGTGCTGAAAACACAGAAAAAAAAAACAGTAAAGACCAAGGTGATGCTGTTGACTTTATATGCAAGTCATTCAGGTGGGCAGCAGGACAGAATCTGAAATAGAGCAATAGTAATGTAAAGCTGCAGCCACCTGCACATGGAGGGTGAGTGCACAGCTTGAATGATGCACATAAAATTTTACACACATACATAATTGGCTTCATTATGATGATTTTCATAGCTGCTTCTCAACATTGTTACAGCAAATGAATGGCACTCCACAGTACATCATTTTTTCTAGCCAGAAGTCAGAATGACTGAATGTGTTTGTGTCTGTGAATAGCTACCAGGAAGAAAGTAATTGGAGGGACTGAATAATGAAAACTTGGCACCTTTTTTTTTGAAATCAAAAGTAACTGTTACCAAGAGAGGTATGCAGCAGTTTGGAATAAATATTGTTCTTGCTTTTTCAGATTTTGCAGTCAAATAGGCGGCTGTAATAATGTAAGAAACCAATGGATTTGTGATTATGCAGATAAATACTTCTGATGTAAATGCTGTTATCATAAAGCTGTACCCAGAATGTCAGTCTTTGTTCCCAGACTTCTGATATCATCCCAAAATTAGGTCAATCGAGGGTTTTGACAGTAGCTTCAAGTGACTCCAAAGAGATCAGGAGCTGTGAATATCTTGTGAAAAAAACTAAAAACCAAAACTTTGCAACAATGAAATTCAGTGTAGCATAACAAGAACATGTCAAGTAAACCACTGAAATGTCTACATTCTTTCTGCTCATACTCCTGCAGTCTGTATAGTTTTTTATTTTAAGCACTTTAAATAAAAAGCCATCCAAAACAAGTTGCAGAACTGAATATCTGCATTACTGTTCAAGCAGGATGGTTAGGGAAACAAAGCAAATAGCTCAAAGATTATTAAGCAGGAAGATGTCACAGAAACATGGGAATGACAACCTTAATCACCAAATATGAAATTATTTTACTCCATTTTTATAGTCTTTCACCACCTACAGTTTATTTCATGCCTAGAGAAAATCTCTGTGAAATAATACCCATTTTCATCAAAGCAGATCCTCAAATTTGCAATGAAAAATATTTAGAGGGAATGGTGTTTGCTTTTTTCCCTTCAGGTGACAGCAGTGCAAAAGAAAATTTAGAAGGTATCTTCAAGTTCTCTAATTTTTCAGCATGCCATTAAAAACATATTGTAAAAGTAATACCACATTTAAAAACATATTTTAGAAGATTGGAATTAATTCTGCAGCCGTTATCAGTCTCAAGGTAGCTTGTTTAGAAGAAGGAAAGTATAAATGCATTTCTTTGACAGATGCTTGTTGGAGCACCATGCTTGCCTCTTGTGTTCTCCCACATCATCAGTTATCCATTAGAAAATATGGATGGAAAGCTCAACTGAAAGGGCACGAGACTAAGTCCTGGTTCTTGGATTTCATTTACCTGTTCTATATTTTTCTAACATCTTTAAGGGCAGGAGCTGAAAGCTGAAAATGGGGTATAAGATGGAAAGACCACCACTATTATGCCTCTTAAAGGCTTATCTGAAGACGTTAGAAATTGCAGGGCTCCATCACAAAGATACTCTGAAGGATTATTTGAAAAATATTCAGCTTCTGCTTGCTGTGACGTTTCTTTGAAAATAATACATCTTTACTGTATACAATTCTTGTCTGTAGTTTCAGTTTATCCTGGTCTCAAAGGATCCCTCTCCCTTAGCAGCTTGAGTTCACAGATGTTCACACCTTTGTTCTCAGCACAAATACTCCTGGGTAATCCAGGGCTTGCTTCATTAAGGTTATGAATAGTATCACTTCAGAAATGCTTATGGATGTGTATCATATGAACAAAGAAAAGGGCAAAGCTTTAGTGCCAGCATACCAGGTCAGAAATTGCAAAACTGAGCAGAGGTTTGCTATTGATAGAAAACAACAATACAAAGCTATTGCCAACTGTAGTGGGTTGAGCACTTGATGAGCTGCAGTGTCACCTCTTTCCTATGACAATATCCAAGCCAAGTGCCTGATTACAAATACACATGTAAGGTCTGAAGAGTACTACTGGGAAAAGAAATAGAACAGTGTGCCAAACCGCTGTTAAGGAAATGCGTTTAGAGGACAGAAGAATAATGGCTTTCTCATAAAGTAGACTGCCCTGTTTCATGCCTGTGCTGTGGGCAAAGGGATGCAATAAAAGCACTCTCACCAGTAACAGGTACAGTGAAAATGCACTGAGTAGTTGGTTTTTACCTGTAAATTACTACTACAGTGTGAATGTACTAATGACTAACATGACCACCTCAGAGCATTGCTATAATTGTGTAGTGTTTTCTTTCAGCATATCCCACATTGTTGTACCACTCAAAAAAAGCACATAAAGTAGTCATACAGAGGTGTTCAGCTCTTACACTTCCCCTTAAAATGCACACCTTCACTACTTACTTTGCAAGTCACTGAACTCGCCATAACACAGTAGGAACAGGTTCTAATAGTTAGATTTGGTGTAGGAACCATTCATTCACATATTAGGTGATTATACTCCTAGAAATACAACAGGACTTGTTTGCACTACATGGACAAATAGATTTGTCAAGTCCATACATTTTTAATATGCTCTAGTGAGGACAACTACAGAAGGGTGTATCTTCTCATCTTCTCTTGCCTCTGCATTTTTCTATGATGCTTTCTTCAGAAAAAAAGTTCCAAATACACAGAAATGTTCTTTTTCAAAGTCTCAAAAGGAAGCTGAAAACAGTGGTAATAAAGAGATGGGGTCTCCAGCTTGATGCAAGCATGAAGCCATTTATTGATACACACAGGAGAGTTTATATACCTTTTCAGCTATAGCTAAAAATAGCACACCAATAGTATTTGTGTAACTAGGCTATATTGCTTAATTGTAACTAGGTTACAACTAGTTGCAGTGCTTAATCAATGCCTCATTCCAAGCAAACCAGATATGTACAGTATTTGCATGATTCCCCACAAAACAGTCTACTAAGCACTTCATACCAAGCACTCTCTTATCTCTTACATTCCTTCTTCAAAATCCCACTTACTCTTGCCAAGGCTTGCAGCCTACTATGGCTACCACATCCCTGTCAGTTGTGACAAGCTGAGCAGAGCTCACAGTTCTGCTCTCTAGCTGTATTCCCACAGAAAGTGTTTTAGGTTTTCCATTCAAGGTGACAATTCCTAATGATGCAAAGCAGTTGTTTTTCATGGCCCAATGTTTGTTTGTTTGTTCTTATTTTGTACCCCTTCTTAGTGTTAAGGCTCGACATGTGCGGATGCCTCCTGGCTACCAGGCAGATCTCGTTATCCAGTTAGTGTGGGTGGATGGTGAGCCTCCACAACAGATTACCAGTCTTGCTGTAAACTCTGCTTATGGACTGTAAGTAACTCAGAATTAAGGTTGCATTGATTTATTTATTTATTTTATTGCACTAAATCATGTTTTCCAACTATACTTTGAAATTATCCACAGACAATTAAGGCCAAAGCAAAGTATTGAAAAGAAGCCATCAATAGATTCTTGGGGAAAAATTATATGAGCCGACAGAGAATGTAATATGAGATGTTGAACTGCCATTCTTGCCAATATTTTTACAAATCCTATTTTAGAGACTGAATCTTTTTGCATAATTCTTTCCATTCTTTCCATTAAGATCTAATTGCATTTTAAATCTGTAATTTTCAAAGTTATTTTGAAAGGTTCACCAAGGTGAAATGCATTTAATGGAAAATCGGGAAGTGATTAACTGTTAAATGCCATTTATCATGACATCATATCTTAGTTGGAAATTGTCTTCTAAGAGCAGCATTTTTATGTCTGTGCTAATGTCTGTTTGCACAAGAATCGGCGACCTGAAATTGAGAACTGAGTAAGGAACATTTAAATGCTGTATTCTGGATGACAATGCAAATGAGTGTGTGTAATTGTTTCCTCAGGTTCAGTTTATTTGCAAATAGTTTATTTTTTTCCCTTACTGAGTCACCCTGATACATTAAAATGGTTTTCCCTGTAGGTGTTACTACAGTAAAACTATTGGCTGTAATGGGTGTTAGGTGCTGACTCCTGCTGATTTTCAGTAAATCACTGTTACTCTTTTCAGAGACTTTGGCAGTTTAATGCAGAGTTTTTACATTTCTGAAAAAATATTGTCTTCTGGGGGCTATTTTTCCAGGTTTTCAGACTGAATTTCTAGATTGTTTCCTATTAATGAATTCTAGGAGTTTTTTCCTTTACCATACCTTTATGCATTTGTCACTTGTGCAAATTGTTAGGTTTTGCCTGATTTGCTCCCTTGCATGTCTCAGACCTCAGGGCAGCATCTGAATAATCACACCGTTCTCCTACTTCTAAACTATTCTGATAGGTTGTGGTTCTTCTAATGGTCACAGTGGTTTCCTAAACTACTGATTTGGTTCAATCAAGTGCTTAAAATTGTTTCATTTGCTAGGAGCAATGGTAGTTTACAGGACAGTCTCCTTTAAAACACCATAAGCTAAGTACAAGAGTGTTTCAGAAATGAATGCATGTGTGAATAAAGTAGGCTGATAACCTAAATTTAACTTTCCTCCAAAATCTACCCGAGAAAAATCTTTTTCCTTACATATTTTCTGCAGACTCCCTTTTCTCTTCTTCTCTCTGTCACGATCCCCTGTTAGTACAGGCGGGAATCGTGATGGCTCGTTTGGATCTCAGGAGTGCAAAAGACAACAACAGGGGACAAATCAGTTTGCTCAAAGCAAAATGCACTTTATTGAGTGCCAACAACTCAGTTTTGCGATCGAGGGAGAGTTAAAGGAAACAAAGTAAAGAGAGAGAGAGAAAAAGGGGGGAATGGGGAATAGCTACCAACAGATGAGACAGTTGTCTTCGTGGTCTGGCCAATGGACTCTGGCATCCTCGTGGTCCCAGCTAATAGACGTGTCTTCTGTGGGGATATCTCAAAAGCTTCTCCAGAAGGTCACTGTTTTATAGTCCTTTTCCAAAGCGAGTGGCATCTGGCCAAGAGGTGGGGAGATTGGTGGGCCATTGTGAGCTGCTCTGGGACAGAACATGCAGTGGTGCTCCGAGAAGCAGCTCTAGGCATAGTACTGTGGACAGCACAGCAAGCACAGCACACCAGCAAACAGTCCCTTGGCCAGCATCCACCTTGACCAGGCCAGAACTCCTGTCTAGAAGTGGGTGGGGGGTCCTCAGGGTAGCCTCTATCCTCACAACGGTCGTGAGGCATATGAGGGAAACTCCAGACAGACTTTTACACTCTCTTAGCTTTTTCCTCAGGCCTATCATAAGGCACAGTCCTTTCTTTCCTCAGAATTTTTGTTTACTACTTTAATTGTTACCTGTTGTCTATTTTCACAATGTAGAAAAACCTATTCCACTTCAGCATGTAGCCTGAGAACATGCAATTTTTTCCATGCTAATTGTAGAGTTATTTGGGTCATCTATTGCCTAATTTTTCTTCCTATGCTAATCAGTTTAACTAGGTTGAAGACATAAGATGGTGTGTGTTATAGAGAGTCTGTTTCCAGCATTCTTTTAATTCCTATGATTTCTGGAACTGTTTTACCACAGCCATGAAACGGGAATAAAGTGAGATGTAAAAAAACCTTTATTCCCAGCAAAGACGAAAGACTGCAGACACTGCAAAATTTTATTTAATGTATTTGGTTTACTTTTAACAGTACCAAGGCCACAAATTAAAAGTATTAACACCTGTTTTATTTATGTTGAAATTAATCATCAAAAACTTCTTCATGTTATGAAAGTAGAAAATAAAATTTTACAAAATGCTTCAATTACAGCTGAAGAACTAGGTTTACCTTGAGAAACAAGGTTAAATAAAAATAATAAATTTGTTTTGAAGTAGGTTCTGTTGGACTGAAAGCAGTCACTGAAAATCTATTACCGGCTCATGGGGTAACAATTTTCAGCTAATCTGCATATTTATTGTCAAGAAATGTCTGATAAGGGTTTTATGACATTTCTGTAAAAGATACCAACAGAATAGAACATCACCTAGCAACTAATTCTGTTCATTGCTCAAAACTGAGAAATTCATTTTGTATTTGATTTCATAAGGGCTTGGTTGTTAGCAATTTATCTTAAGCCTTGTTAATTGTAATGGCTATCTAAATTTTTTTACCCATCCTCAGATGTGTTATTAATGAGCAATTTCGAATTCTATTTTAAACTAATTTGTTCAGGTATAAGAAATATTAGATCCATGCTTCTGGTGAAATTAGAAGAGTTTAGAAAAATACAGACCAGGAAATGATACATTTTGTTAAATTACTGACCAGGGGTGTGAATGATCACTAGCTCTTCTTGTGACTCGTGTTTTCCAAAATTAATAAATCTCAAGTTAATAATTTTCAAAGTGCAAATGGCTGTTTTTTACCCCAAAGTATTAATATCTGAGATTGACACTTGTCATTTTTATTCCTTTTTTTTCCCCTCCACCCAGAATGCAGGGATTTAGGAACACATACAGTCAACCCTCTTTTAGTCTAAAACCATTATCCCCATTCACATGAACCCTTTTCTCAAGCTTATCCAGGTCCTTCTGGATGACACTTGTCCCTCAGGCACATCTCAGCTTGGTGTTGTCTGCAAATTTACTGAAGGTGCCCTCGATTCTATTTTCACTGTCACTGATAAAGACATTAAGCTGTACTGGTACCAGGATGGGCCCCTGAGAGACAGGAAAAAATGGTCAATGGGGAAAAATCCGTAGTATTTCTATAAATCCCGTACTGCAGTCAGTGTTGACACTAGAGTGGTAAACATGGTGTAGTAACAACCAATAGAATTCAAGCCACTTGCAGATGGTGCCTTAATTTGTTAGTTTGACAATTATGGAAAAATAATTCCATTTTTCTTTACATACAACCTTTTATTTGCTATATGGAACCCTCTTTTGTAATAATAGAAACAATGTATGAAAAGGTAGGACAGAAGAAAATTTTCAAGCTACCCTGCTTACCCTCCACCTCATTACTTTTCTTCTGCACTGTTCTTTGTCCACACACCAATTCCTTTCAGATATTTTGGAGATAGATTAAGAAGAGTCAGGTGGAGGTGAGTGCACAGCTCACTTTTAGTGTGAAGTAAGTGCTTAAATATTTTGTTTTGAAATAACCATCTTAATCACTTTTTACATAAAATGACAGAACCTGATAGCAAGTGATTCTGAATATGACTGAACATGGTTTGGGTTTTTGAGTTTCTTTTTGGCTGTACCTGCAATCCTTTCTGTCTGGAATTTAAAATTGCAGTCTGATACAGAAGGAGAGAGATCTTGCCCATAAATCAAGCCACCATCAAAATGCATTTGCAGAAGCATTTCAGAGGGGTAGAGACTGTTTTAACATAAATCTTTGCAGTAGATAAGCTGACAGAGTTGGAAGGAAATTTTATAAATGCCTTTCAGATTTCGGTATCTCCACAAGACAGCCTAATATATTTCATTTGTCATTTACATTTAGCTTTAAATGAATTTTTAACATATATTTGTATTTTATATAAATGCATAACCACTATTTAAGATCTACATCCTGATTTGTAAGCTTATTCGGTATCACTATTATTAGAATTATATTGTTCAGTGAAGCAACGTTTAGACATTACTACAATGTGTTTGATGCAGAAAGTTGGTAGAAGTTGTAAGTCTGCTTTCTGGAAAGTTAATTCAGAGAACAGTTATTGAAATTCAGGATTACAAATCTGTAAGAAATAAAAAATGTGAGCTTGAGTAGTTCCTGAAGAAAAAGTTTGTACACTGTTCATAACAATAATTAGTATTGTTTTCATAATTTAGTTACATATTACTAGCACTTCTGAGGGACGTTTCTCTTTGTAGAGTGGCTTTTGGGAACTGCAATGGTTTGGCCGTTGTGGATTTCATGCAGAAGACTGTCCTGCTGAGCATGGGTACCCTCGACCTCTATGGATCCAGTGATCCATACCAGCGCCAGCCCCGCTCACCTCGCAAGAGCAGGCAGTTTGCTGCAGGTAGGAAAGAAATAATTTTGGCTATGAGCTTGATATGTTTCTTTGGTTTTTTTGCCTGCGGCTTTTTCTAGTGCTTTTGGAATGCATGACTATTTGCTGGCCAATGGAGTTTCTATAACTTGGCAAAAGAAATTAGACATTCTCTAGGTGCGGGCACTTTCACAGAAATTAAATGTTTTATGAGGTTTTTTTTCTTTTTGGGATGGAGGTCAGCAAGTAATTTACTTAGCTGAGTTTGTAAAAAATCATAATGAGCAGAGCAATAAATTTTTTATCTGGCAGTCACTTGAAGTGCAGTTTGTATGCTATTTTCTTTCTGGTTTCAATAAGTTCATACCAATAAGTAAGACTTCAATTTAAGCTTAAATGTACCTTCTGCCAGGTGCTATTCATTTGAATAGTCGGTTGTGTTTAGAGACATGTAACACCTGGGAGGCGTGTTATGTAGGTAGCACAAGGAGCACAAATTAAGCACTTCATTAGTGAACTGAAGTTCTTAATAGAAACCTACAACATCCATCTTAAAATTTGATGCTGAGAGGATCACAGTAAGTCATAACTGTTTTTATGCACTGTGTATTAGAAATACTAATACTTCAATAGAGCTAAATTTTACCATACTTTGTTGGTTATCTGAACACTTACTTGTATAAACATTTACTTATATGAGAAAAAGTCAGATTGTGTTTCAAGTCTTTCCACTTGACATATTCCATAATAACATGCAAGAGTCAGACACAATTATGAAATGTGTTTTGCATAGCTGTGAAGTTTTAGAATTAGATTTTAAAATACCTTTGAAAATGTGAGGTTTTAATCTAGCCCTAAAATTATAAAAGCAACAGGTTATAGTGGGTTTATGCCATCAGCATTTTCATCAGCAGACCCTGCACTGAATCATCAAATCCGACTTCTCCATAGAATTATGGGAAATATTTTTTTTAATTTGGTATGTGTTTACACTCCAAACAGAAAGTAAAATCTAGAGGAAAATTTATAGAATAAAATAAAAGTCTTCAGGTCTACTTCTGCTCCTGAAAGACCATTTATCTCACTTTCTATGCTTTTAATCATGGCAAGCTTAGTTCCCATCTGTGCCAAGTGTTAAATATGTAAATGTGGCACAGCTGAGGAGAGAAGAGATGAACGGTTTCAAGTTACCTTCAGCTTCTCTGTCTGGTTTCAGCCAGCCTCAGAGCAGCTCCCTAAGAACTGTGGACAGCTAGCCACAAACAACATGCTGCAGAACTCCATGCAAAAGGTGGAGGATTGCTCATGTAGAAAAAAGCTGTTATCAGCACTGTGTCACAGCAGGTTTTGCTCTGTCAGTGGCAGTCAGGCCAGTCCTTTAAGGAATCATTCTAGCTATCCAGTGCTGCCAGCATGGAGCCCACTGGGAAAAAATGACCACTAAGAAGGATTGCAACTTCTAGATTGCTCATAAAAACTATGCAACTAAAAAAAGCCTCAGCTACTTTCTCGCCATCCATCCCACATCCTTTACTTTTTTGATTACTTTTCTTGTTATGTCTGCCAACTGGAAGGTAAGCATCTGCTGAAATTTCTTCACCTTGGCTGTTCTAGATCCCGGTTATGATATCACTTCCTTTCACTTTAGATTGTTTTTTCTCTCTTTCCTCTGCCTGCTGCTGATGCTGGTGTACTGGCATGTTCCAAAGACAACTTTTGCATGCGCGGCCTGTCTAACTTTTATCCAGATTTAACGAAACGGATCCGTACTTCCTATCAGAGTAAGTTCTATAAAGATTAGGCAAAAAGCTTTATCATGATTGGACTATGCTTGACTGAACCCTGTGTGTTTGTGCATTGTAATGTGTTTTTGAAAACACATTCAGCATGCATGCAAACTTACTACCTTTTGTGATGTCAACCATGCTTATTTTTGACAATTACCTTTATTATACAGAAATTCTTTTCTTTAAAAAGAAAGTCAAAGAGAAAACTTCGGTTTTATATGGGACAGATTGGGCCTTAGAAATTATTTTTCAACAATATTATGTTTTTGGTGACAGTATCTTCCTTTGGTTTTATATTTGTTTCCATGTTGATTTACCAATATGAAGCATTTCTTGTTTTGCAATGGCACTATTTGTAGTTACCAATTAATTCTTCCCTTTTTTCTGAAGAGCAATGTGGCTTAAATGAGTACCCATTGGATTGGATGCTGTGAAATTTAAAATTTTAATCTTGGATTGCTACTTAAATAATTGGGTTTGGGGAACCATCCCATGCCTCTGGTCTTTGATGGGAAATGTAAAGTGTGCATAAAAAATACATTCATCAAAGAAGGCTATGAAAATTCATTACTTTAATATCTTTACCTTTTGAGTTATACTGATACGAAATTTAAATATTAGTATTCATCCCCGCAGAATGCAGTGAACAAAGCTCTAATTAATTTTGGAAAAATAACCGTTCAACAGATGAGCCATATGTATCTTAATTAACTGTGGTGCTTATATGTAATTAGGTCTCCAGGATGCCTCTTTTTAAAGCACTTTTATAGAACAACGGGATAGGCAATTTTATGTTAAATATTCAGTATAGGCAGGATAAAGGAGCGGCAGTTCTTTTATCGTCTCTCATAAAGTTGTGTAGCTATTGAAATACATTTGTACACTTGCATGAAACATTCTGTTCCATCCCTCTAGGCTGATTTCTATGATTTTACTTCATAATAGTTCGTAAAATGTGGTCTGTTTGATTAAAAGACTAGTCCAGTTACAAATTCAGCAGTCCATGAAAAGGTTTTGGTGTATGATATCTTTAAGTCTAGTAGTCTGATCTTGCTGATTTGAAGTCTGTAACAGAGAATCTGAGTGACAACAGTCAAATGTTTGGGGGTTTTTTCCCCCCTCTAAAAAATTAATAAATTCTAAGGGCAAAAATTACCAGTGTTTTCATTCAGAATTGTAAACATAAGTCTTTCATAGCTGAAAATGTATTATCCTGTTTCTGTCTTCATACGCATAGTCAGAAAAGTCTGCAAAATCTTCCTATGAAGTATTAGTCTGAGTTATAGGCAAGATCATTAACAGCTTAATTTCTTTCCTCAAAAATGGTTTGGTTCTTGCATTTGTCATTTGATACTAATACAGGAGTATATATTGTATGATCTGAAAGATACACTGAGCAGTAAGATCAAGAGCAGGACTAGAATCTGTCACAGATTGAAAATATCTTGCAAAGTCATTCTCAAGTTGTGCTTTGTTATATCTCT
This sequence comes from Sturnus vulgaris, assembly GCF_052056855.1. Classification (NCBI taxonomy): domain Eukaryota; kingdom Metazoa; phylum Chordata; class Aves; order Passeriformes; family Sturnidae; genus Sturnus; species Sturnus vulgaris. The sequence goes on from NC_142244.1 coordinate 30,027,981, forward strand.
TATCTGAGAGATGAATTTTAAGAGGAGCATTAAGAGAGTATTCTGGATTTTGCTTACAGGTTTATCTTCTCTCATAAGAGATAATGATGGGAAAAGTAAATTACTTTTGGAAATTGTGCAAAGCCCGTATTATTGTAACAAAAGCAGGTGCAGTCACGCGGTAACAGAAGCATTAGGTCTAATTTTTTAAGGGCTATATCAATGAAAATGGAAGTTAATGGGAAGATATACAAGTAGTTGATTCAATTAAGTAATGAAGCAGGAAGGTAATTTCATGTGGATCAGTATGAGAAAATAAGACTTGTAGACATTGAAGCCAAAGAAGAGATTATCAATGGGCAAGATACTTAGATTTTTGTTGGTCATTTTAGAGGTGATTTGCAGGAAGAGACAATGTAATTTAGTGTCCAGCCTAATTATGAGAGTTAAAGTGTGACATTCAAAGATGTAACCAGTATTATGGATTAGAGTATCAGAGTAGACAGTGATGCTGATAGCTCTGTTGATGTAGCAAAGAGGACACTTCAGCACAAAAGACGTATAGCCTTACTAACTCCAATAGAAAATAAGAAGCTAAGATAAGCATAAATGCAGAGCTGGGGGTACCTTTCAGGTGTTGATGACTTCAGGTGTTGGATCCATTTGCTGTAACATCTGCAGCCACCTCTCTTGTAGCAAGATTATATGACAAGCTAAACAAAAATAACTCTCTCAGCTGTACTGCAGAATTATGTGGTTGGTTGATTGTTGTTTGGTTGGTTTTCTTCTTCAACTGAAATCAAGTTGTACATGTTATTACCTGATTTTGGGTAACATGCATTCAAATATTAAAACAAGTACAATTGCATCTAGAGGGATAATGTCTGCAGCAGAATATAAAGATACCAAAATGATGCAAAAGGAATTTGCATCTCCTACTAGAAATTCATACCATCTGTTGGTAGAACAAAAAAATAATCTTTATGAAGCATCCAAAATGTTGTCAAATCTAAAGTATATTGATACATTGCAAAATAATTTTCCTAATGAAGATTTTTCAGTGAGAAGTCCTTCTTCCTCCCTCAGGCCAGTCCCTTGAGAGAAGGTGAGCAGAAGTAACCTTGGTCTGACAAGAGGACACAGAAAACTGTGTGCTATGAGTCATTGTGTATCAGTAATTGACACTAAGTCACAACTAAGAAGTTAATATAGGTTGAGTTTAAGTCAACAGCTATATTTGGAACTAACTAATTTCCAGAGAATGCATGTATAGATATATATAGGTATATAAACATAAAGAAAACGTAATATGATAATTCACCGTGAAGATGAGGGATTAAGATAACACTGAGCTTACTTATTTTATTGGATTGTGAATGTTTATGATAATTTATTTATAATTCATTTATTTATAAGCAAAGATGTGATGGCTTTGGGTACTTTAGAGTAAATGATCAGTCTGAATCATTCAAACGTACAGATAGAAATTTCAAACTTCAAACATAATTTTAAATTATGGGTTCACTAAAGTTGTTACCTCATACTCACACCCATAGTATGGGTTTTGATCCTTGAATAAAAAATTTAAATCACACTAAACTTAGAAAAGTATCCGTAGGACATGTCTTTAAAAGTTTTAATGCCTTATGTGATATATTTACATCTTGCACTATTTGCACATATTTATGATTTGCTCAAATCAAAGCCAATTTCTTTATAATGTCCATGGGTATACCTTCTCTCAGGTGGTTGTTCACATTGCGAGTCGCGGGTTTTTGCCTTTATTTTTACTGCTATATTCCTCTTGCTCTAGGTGGGCTTAAAATTTGCTGGGGTGGTGATTTTGGTGGGCTAAAAATAGCTAAAATATCTTGGGTTGCAAACTGCCCACAGAATTCAAAATGCAAAGTGAAAATATTTTTTTAATCTAACTTCAGTAGCTGTTGTAGTCTCTTAGACATTTGAGGGAAGCTGAGGTTCATGGGAATATTTATACATGGTAAATTATTGAAAAGATTTTGTTTAGTTTTCTTGGAAATGAGTGTTAAAAATTATCATTAGCACAAGGAAAAGCTTGAGAGCTCGCTTTCTTATCTCAAAGGGAAACATTTAGTGGAATCAAAGATAACACAAAAATTGATGAACATGTGTTCATCCTTTTCAGTGAATGATTGAACAATTATGACATCTTCAGAATTCAGAATTTAGTAAGATTAAAAGAGACACTGGATAAATGGGTGTGTAATGAGCAGAACTCATTATAATATTTTGAAGCAAGAAAGATTTATGGCAGGAGAAAATTTGCAAGTGGAAGTGCTTAAGCAGATCAAAGTGAGATTAAGCCAATGCTCTTGTGCAGGGGACACGTTTACCACTTACATTTCACACAGGGATATGCTGCACTTCTTTAAAGGCATCTGTAAGTGGTCATTGCTAGGGGTGACAGTGGTTTGACAGCAAGTCAAGGTTTGTAGAGAAGTTTACGTGTTCAACATTCTTAAATTCTATAACATGAAATGTACTTTAAATTTTTATGTTGAAAATTCTGCCAAACATGAGGAAGTCATAGTCTTTTTACTGTGGTTGCTCTTGGGTGGTGCAGTTTAGCGTTTTTCCTGTTTAAGTGCTATGGACTTAATAATTCATATTGAGATGGAATATTGGTTTTTTGAACTCCATGGTAAAAAGAACACGAAACTATTTAGAAACCAAGTCTGACCTGGGATTTGATATTGTATCCAACACCAGTACTAATTATACAATGTTTAGAACATCTTACAAGATGTTAAAACTTACGTATCTCCAACAATGCTTTTGCAAAAGGAACAGTATAATTTTTATTTATCCAAGGCCTCTGATGCTGTGCCAATGTGCCAAAATTGCTCCTGCTGCACCTTACAGACAGCTCTGCATCAAAAATCAATTCTGTCCCGAATCTCTAGGTATGTACAGAAACCTTGGGTTCAAGTGGAAGTAAGATCCTATGTACTAGAGAGGCTTCCTAAATTATTACAGTTCCCGAATATTCTCATAACATCAAAAGTGACTGAACTTGCAATTGATTGAAACATGAACTTTTTCTCTTAGATTCTAAGTGAAATCATAGGAAGATTCAAGTACTTTTTTCAAAATAAAAAAATTTTGGTTTTCAACACTAGTGTCTAGTTTGGCAGATCTTGTTTCTTAAGTCACGAGCATGTATGTTGTTAATACTGACTTAACAGACTAAATCAACACTGGTGCTTTTCCAAAGGACTCTCAGCATTATTCTTGCACTACTGCATCTTCATTAGTGGTAGGAATTTTTTTATTCTGCTGGCTGGATCCTCTCCAGTTCTTTTAACAGCTCAAAAATATATTGTAATAAAGTTGTCAGTATCTATGTTAAGATTCCACTGGTTTGAATACTAAGAAAGCAGGACTGGTGACTGAGTGGTAGAATTTTCCAAAAAAAGAGTGTATATGAATTTTGGTGGTGAGGGTCTCTGGGCCTGAGGGTCCAGAAGCAATAAAAATTGTAACATCTAATATTACAGGAGCCACGTTGCCTATTTAAAGCATACTTAAAGGTTCTTGTAGGGTGTTTGATTCTCAGGATGCAGCAGAAGCAGAGTGTGTGTAAATCCAGTATCAGTATGAGAGTAATGTACACCTGACTGTAAGCTCTGACCTGAGTGCTGCGGGTCCACCTAGCTGGCATGTGAATGTTTGGGCAGAGCTGTCTGTCAGTCCCACACAGCCAATGGCATGGAGTGCCAGAGCTCCTATAGCAAGGGTGAGCCACAGGGTGTTAAGATACATACAAGGGGTTCATTTGTATAGGTGTGGCCATGCCCAGTTCACCCACTCAACAGTTAGCCCATGGTAAAGGATAGAGTGAGTTCAGACTTTCCGTCCCTACCAGGCCAAAGAGCGTGTTTGAACTTGAACAGGCAACTTCTGCCAAAGATGGATCTTAGTTTGCCCACAGAAACAAGTTCAAGTTTATGCAGTATAGACTAGGATTGCATTCCCTGGTGCTGTCTTCCATGTAGATGGAGTTCCTGACAAGTATTTATAAACCATGTATATTTTGTCAAAAAATTCAGTGTTACATTCAGCCAGCATTATCAATGCTTCCGTGTCCTTTAAAATGACCTATCTTGTGTGAATTCATGGAGGTTCTAATGCTGCACAGTAGCAGTAATCTTATTTTTCCCCCCTCTTTTAAGATTTCCTCCCTGCATTATGCAGCAGTTGAAAACAGAGTTATTTCCACATCAGTTTGACAGGAATGAATGAGTTTGAGTCACATCACAGACTTTGAAATTTTAAACTATCCTTACTTGTTTTCTTTTGTTAGGTACAGTCATTCTTTTCTATCCCGAGGCACTTGGAAAACAAATCTGAGTTAACAAGAGGTGTGATTTTTAAATTTTTTTTTAAACCAAGCCTAAATTGCTGCAGTGACAGCCTGATAACTGCACTTATCTGAAATAGGTTATTTGCCTCTCATTTCACACCATTCCTTTCTCCAAATTGACTTTGAAGTGCAGAATATCATCAACCAAGAAAGTTGAAGCATGCCCTGTTAGATTGTAACTTAACTCTTTAACTCCATTTTTTCAGGCCTGACTGAACTCAGTGACAGTCCAGTTTCCCTGGAGTTTGAGCGTTGCAAGTCTCCCACTTCAGGTAAAGGTGATTGGCTTCTCTTCCTGCAGTCTATATAAGCCATTCATGTCATGCATCACTGTGTTTCATTAATCCCTAAGAAGTGAAGTGCATAGTTCCAAAGATAAGAAATTACTGGAGAAGTGCTTTTTATGTAGCACAGTAAAATCCTGTTACCTTCAGGAAAACTTAAATGTACAGGTGAACAGTGTGAAAACATTTGAAGTAACAGGATCATGCAGGTATATTCCTATAACCTCCTGTAAGAAGCTTGTTTCGCTTTCTAAATGTTTTTACAGTAGGGAGTCCTTGTAATTTTATATGTACATATTATGCATACATGTACATGGAGAAATTATTTAAAATCAGCAATATGGAGATGGTAAATTTTAGCCATTAGAACCCCAGTGCCTAATTTATGTAATTTACAATGAAAGCGTAGCCACAGATAAAAATATTTGCTTATCAGCCAGGGCAGGGAAATCTTAGCCACGCAAAAATTCATAAATGTTTCCCATATTACCCCTAGTCCATCAGAAGTTGGAATTAGTCTCATTCCTAGAGACCTTTACAGCAAGTGCCTAGTCTACATTGATCTCTTTAAAGTGAGTTCTCTGTCTTAAAGATGATTGCTAAGAGCTGTTTTCTAGTAGCTGAGTTTTAAATGTTACGCAAAATAAGGCGGTGTAGCTGTTATACATTCGTTTTGCTTATGGTATGCATATCACACTTCTTTTCCTTGTAGTTTGGTAAGTATTGACAGATACTTTTCCCCTCTTAGTTACGGTAACAAATTCCCACAAGTATGCTATTCAAATTCTCTGTTATTGTTCCACATATTTTATGTCATAACAGGATACATTAATCTTGAATGTAAGCCACTAATTAGTAATTTATAAAAAACTGAAACTAATGAAAGTGTTTCCCTGACATACCAAGAGCTAAAACGAAAGAACTGCTTTGAAATACGTATTTCCTTGTACTATTTGCAAACCAAAATCTGTAGACATGGGGATATCAAAATGAAGTAGGTTGTAATAATATTGGTATAAAACTAGGAGCTCAAACCCTTGAGCAGGTCCTCAGAAACACATGATACAGGCTTTAAAATAAAACATTTGATAGTTCAGTTATAATTATTTATTGTGTGGCTCACTGGGATTCAACTTTTTACTTTTCTCTTCAGAAATGAGCTAAAACCTTTCCTTTTCCTTTCACTGAAAGCTAAGAGATGACTGACTTGGTAATCATATGTGCATATTCTTAGTTTTATAATGATGAGTGTCTCCTATAACACTTTACTTTTTCTGCAGTTACTTCAATTTTTCGTTCTGCTAGTGCTCAAAAATAGCTCTCTTAGATAAATCTGAGATAATTTCCTCCAAAATTTATTCTTTTTTTTTTCTGTTTTGGAGCTATTCAGCAGGGAAAACATAGCATATTTATGGGTGTTTCCTATTTTAGCACTTTCATGTTGTTTTCCAAGCTATATTTATATTTTTAAAATGTGAAATCAGGTGCAGTTTTGTAGGAAGTAACTATTATTAGAACTACTTTTTAAAACAAGAAGTTTCTTTTAATGTGACTGATATTAATTATTTTTATTTAATTATTGCAAAATTTAATTAGTATTGCTTCTGCACACCTGCTGGAAAACAGGGCAGAATCCAACCTAGTCATCTGGAGTGACCTCAAAACTGCATCCTCCAAAACTTGGGAGTGGAACTAATCCTGTGCTTACCAGCACAGCCTCACACCTACACCAGCCTTCTCACTGACTAATGTTTCTTGCTCATAGAGCACAGCTACAAGCTACATACCTATGGATCTGTCAGGCAGGATCCTTCTACTTCCAGCCTTGACTTTATCTGTTTAAAGTCCATGGCACACAAGCTCTGTAGCAGAAATGTGCTGTGTTCTGTATATGATCTTTGCGTTTGTAAATCCACTGACTGCATTCCTCTGCTGAAAACAGACCAAGACTTAATAATTCAGAAATTTAGCAAAAACAGAAAGAACACTTGAACTGCTCTGTGAAATGGTTCAAGTTGCTGCCCAGTGGAGGAGGGCCTGCTTGGTATGACTACATAAGGTTGCAAAGACAGACAGAATGGTGTTTGAATAGTAGCAGTTCATTCTGGTTGCCAGAGCACATCAACATCAGTTCTTCACCAGCATGGTAGTTCATGCTAGGTACTGGCCCGAATGTGCTCAATACATACATAAAGTGGAAACTGCTGGAGGGCACAAGTGTAGATTACAAACACTGCACACGTGATGGATGGCACAGTGGTGAACATCTTCATCCTTAGATCTGTCAGAAGGGCAATGATTTGAGGAACAGTATTGCTGTGCTCACGTGTGTACTTTGAGATTCCCAAGACAGTACCTAGGAAGAATCCCTGGGGCACGCAAATTGCCAATGTAGACATGAGTATTTCTACATCTGAGAGAGCCATTAGTGGCTTAGTCAGTGGACAGTGGTAACGGCTCCTTGGAGAACTTGAAAAATCTCCTGCCTCCTTGTTTCTTGGTGTGATGCTGTACATTGCTTAGACTGCCTGAACTATCTCTGTTTCCATAAAAAATTGATTTTGCCTGTAACATTCTAGTGCTTGGCAATGTTTTAACCTCTGACTAAATTACTGCAGAGACAGTCTAGGTCAACTCAGTAATTTGGCTTTGTTGCTTCTCTTCTCCCTGCCTCAAAGCAGAATTAGGCATTTGTGTGTTCTATCATTAATATGAGTGTTGGAGCGCTAAGCAAAAGACTCAGTGAAGGGCTGAAGATGCAGGGCTGGTACATAATTCAGTACAAATCCTACTTCTTCATTAAGTAATATTTAACTTGGTTCTCAAGACTGTCTTCTCAGATGTTCCTCCTGTGCTACTTACTAAAACTTGACTTTGCAGATGATAAAATTGAAAAATCAGATCCCATTCTGAATGCCGTTCGGAATAGAACACAACTTTTAATCAAATGCATTTTCTGAAATGCACAGTGCCACACAGAGTTTAGAAGCAAGTGAAGAAATAGCAACCTTGCTTTTTAAGAGTGGTAGGCAGAGGAGAAGAATAATCTTCCTTAACCACCGGTATCTTGTTTAATTAAACTAGTATTTAAATACTATAGTGACACATTTCCAACACTATAAAGGAAAAGAAGAAGTTAGTAAAGCCATTTGAAAGATTCTGCTTATTTTTGAATATCTGAGAGGTGGCAATTTCCACTGTAAATGTATTCTGGATGTAGTAATATACATTGAATAACACTGATAAAAACTGTGGAACAAAAGAACTTTAAAAACTCTCAAACTCTTACCCATGTAAAGCATGTTTCATGAATGCAGAAATGCAGCAAGACATGCCATATCATGGTATTTGGTGGCCTAAGACCAAAAGCCTCAGAACATACTATTCTTACTCCTGCATGCCTTGTTCTTTCAAACTGCATTCTCATTTTTGTTTGTGATTTTGGGGTCAAAAGGACTTTGTTCTACTTTCATTCTGCAGTGGCACACGAGAGCTCAGTAACTCTAAAGCTCTCATCATGTAAGTGGGTCGGTATCAAATGCTTGAGCTAATTACTGTGTAATGTATTACAGAACAGTACCCATTCCAGTAAATTCTGCCTTTATTATTATCATCTCATTAGGTATACTTATTCAGGGGCTCTTAGGAATATAATATATGTATGTCCATTACTGTTTTAAACATTCATATGGAGCTTCATATTGAAGTATATAAATGGGAGTACACTGTGAGCAGAGGAAAATACAACTTTGATAGGTCATTTGTTGTGTGAGATGCAATTGGACACTTTAGACACCTTTCCCAGACCAGAAGGAAAGAATTTCTTCAGTCTGCACGTAGAAGAGTGACTTCTCAAATGTTTGTTCTAAAATGAAAATGAATTTGTGTTTTTTCTTAAGAAGCACCTTCATATTGGGAGCTTGCATCCAAAATCCTTTTATGATTTTGAAGCTTAAAGAAGGCTGTGTAGTTTCCCACAACTGATTCCCATGAGCTTTGAGATATGTCCCTAATGGCAAGATCACAAGTTTTTATACATACTGTGGTTTCCAAGTGCTGCTATCCTTATTCATTCCGCTGGTAAAATCTGCTAGGATTGGGCCTTTGCCATACCAAACTCACACTTTCCTATATGAAGTTTTTTTAAAATTACTTTCTTTAAAGAAGAATATAATTACGTTTATTAACAATCACTCTTTCTTAACTTGTGGGTGACCTCAGAGTAGCTGAAGTTGAATGAAGCTGAATTTCATTTGAAAATTATATTCTCCTTGAAAACATATTGGAAAGTATATGTTTCAAAACATTCTGGTGTCTGTAAAACATAGAATGTGATTTATTTTGAAACTTAGTTACTGATAACACTGCAAAACCATTTCTAGTTATCTATATTAAATGTAAAAGAATGTTAACTGGTCAGAAGACAATAATTAGAGATTAGCTTTAGCAGTGTGGATACAAGGTGCATTTTATCACTATTTTCCATAAGCAAGGGAGTTTCTAAATAGGTGAATTTGTGCTTAAATTCTTGAGAAGAGATTTCTGTGTAGGGATTAGCAAGGAATAGGGAGCACTGTGAGCTGGGAACCTGGGTCTGGGCCCTAGTGCAGCTCCTGATGTGTGGCTCAGGGTTCAAGGGGGATTTAGCAGTAACTGGAACTGGTATTTCCGAGTGTTAGCCAGACAGAAAAAATGCTGTATGAAGTCACCTTTCTTTTGAATAATATGAAAATCTGTGACCACGGTGCTGCTGTAATAGCTGAGGGAAACTCAGCATTGAATGCCAGAACTGTGAGTGCACATTTGTTTGTTGGTTGTGCCTTGGAGTTTTCCTTGAAAAGACTGAGAGGAACTATATGGCTATGGAGCAGGATGTTGCCAGGTCAGAAGACCTGCGTGCTCAGCTTAGCTGGCTGCTAGACTGTACCGAGGAACTCTTCCTCATCCCACAGTTGAATAATTTGACTCTTAACACCTGAAGTGCTTTTGGGTAGGGGCTGTCTTGCCTTATGCTGTAGTATCACAACTTCTGCTGGCTGCCTCCAATGCGAATATAAACATATAATGACAGTAGACAACTTTGCTGGCCTCTTGAACCTTTATACTCCATTCTCAAATAAAACTGGTTTTCAAAAGCTCAAAGTCAGCAAGATAGGCTTGCTTGCATGATCCTTCTTTATAATAAATGTAAAGATAGTAAAACATGCATGATGTAGGTACTAAAAACAGGTTACATAAACTGATCAGAATGTGGATTTTATTTATAGTCAAAAGTTAGTTTAAAAAAATGAATAAAGACAGCTTTAATCACAATAAAGCATGAAAACAACCAGCTTCTTCTGTTGTTTTTACTCTCAAATATGGGGTCTATTGACAGTGATCCATGCTGTGTCCTAGTGCATCAGTGTCCAGCTGTGTGATTGCCACATGAAGGATGTGCAATTGTCATGTGGCAGCTCCCAAATCAAGCCCGTGTAGACTCCTTCAGAGGAATCAGAAAGTCAAAACTTTGCATGTGCTGTATGAGCCTGCACACAAAGAGCTGGAAGCTATTGCGATTTAGACGTATGTCACCGTTTGGGAGCAGCTGTGGCATGCAACACAAGATGCATAATTCCTGTTGTACACAAACACCTGTAACCTAGAAATAGGAGAGGTCAGACTAGCAATTTTCAAAGTTGCAAGATGACAGCACTAATTTAGCTACTCTCAGTCCTAATCTGTTAGTAAAGTGTCCTACAGTTTTTCTTATGAATTGCTTATGCTTTTTCAGAGGGCTGATTAGGCCAGATGTTGTCCTTCCACTAAAAGAAGATTTTTATCATGAGTGATGCTTCTTTATAGCAGAGCACTGATTTTTCTGGAGCAGTAGCCTCCCATTCACAGTCTGAAAGAGTATTTGACAGCTACTCAGATGTATGAAATGGGCTTTTAAAGGCTGTTCTGAAAATTAAACTGCCCTTCGTGAGTGCCTAAACATCCAAATTAAAGACTTTTTATGTAGTAGTGTTAGGGGTGTGTATTTTTGATGTCAGGCTGATCTGGAGAGACCTCTTCACCATGTCCTGAATTAAAGTTACAGCTACAGATGGATTACTGGGAGGGCTGTGCTGGTTCAAAATAGTGCTCAAGAGCCTCACGTGTTCCCCTACTCATCCCTGAAGAAAAACATCTGACATAGGTGCTGGCTGATATTTAATTCTGCCACATTGCAGGCTTTCCAAAATAATACAACAGATTTTTTTTATTTTTATGGGGGATTTTTTTGTTTGTTTTTGGGGGTTTTTTTAGGGATTTTGTGACTTAAAAGAGTGAGTATTTGTTCTGGGCATCCTTCTGACCTAAAAGCTTGCTAAATACGAAGAATGTGTTCCTTATATTCATATGTTCTTGTCACTGTGGTACTTATGTGGTACTTTCTTTAGAAGTATAATAATAGTAATATAGTATTAGTTGACAAATATTTTATTGTTCCCTTCTAGTAACAGACAGCATGGGTAAGGGATAAAAGCCAGAAAACCATGTGAAAAAATAATGAATACAAAATGAAATAACCAAATTGGAAATCAAGTCTTCTGAATAATTAATAAAAAGATTTCTTAAGGCATTCTACTGATAAATTTAATGCCATTTTGACTGCAACAAGACATGCTTTATTTCAGTTCTCTGGTGTTCATTGTTTGAAATGTGTGTGAGGAAATGAAAACATTTTTGAACAGAAGCAAAAGTACCGGTTTCTTGCATAATTGGAAGACAACAAATAATTAAACCTTCACTAAACTGGGTGCAATATTTTGATGACTAGATAACACCACATTATGTCCTGAAGCTGCTGTATTTTGTTTCTGTGCAATCTGTCTTCCTTTCCATAATATTACAATGGTATGTTCTGTCCTCATGACCTCTACAATATGCCTTCTCTTTTTCAAATGCTATCTCGAGGTATGGTGTCATCAGATCTTATAATTTCATTGCACCCTCTTATTAAATTGGTTTTCAGGTGTTTAAATATTTGTGATATGCTGCATAGCCAGCATTTGCAAAATTTGCCTTAATCTCATTTGTGGTTTCTTTTTTTATCATTCCTGTCACCACAAGGTAAGATATTGCAGCACACAGCCAAAGCTGTGTAAAACATCATTCACTCCTTGACATATGGAGTAATTTTTTTTCCAGTGCTTCTTTGTTCAGTTGTATTTATTTTGCTGAATGGTGTAAATGAAAATATTTAAACCATTATTCTGCCTTTATATGCTGATTAAAAGAAAAGTGCTACGAATTTGCAAAATGGTTTTAACCAGAAGATGGCATGTTGTTTTCCCTCACCCTTTTTTCTTTCTTACTTATTAACAACTGCCTTTCTCCTTTTTCTGTTGTTTCAGTTAAAGGATCAAGAAAGTTAAGTCTGCCAACAGATCTTAAGACTGATCTTGGTACGGTAGGCAAAAGCCGACAGCTTTAAATTTCCTTACATTCATTGGCAAAACATTTTACCAACTGATTCATGGGATAACACAATAACTTCAGAGACTTTGTCTGAAAAGGCTTTCTAAAAACCACCTATTAACCCATACAGTTCTGTTGGCAGCTCTCAGCATTTTGCTTGTTTACTATTCATCTATTTCATGTAGACATATATTGCCAATCATTACACACTGTGTGTGTAATACTTAATTCTGAAAAAGCTCCAGAAGTTTTTCCAAGCTGGTTGTTGGTGAACTCTGTCTATAGTACCCAATGCATGCGCTGGTCTATTTTCTTTATTTAGTGTACGAATTGTGCCACAACAGTGATAAGACCATTGAACATCTGTATTTTATGGTGTTTTTAAATGGCTGAAAAGTCAGATCGGAAGTCAGTCATTTGTCTCAGTCCTCTCCTTGAGACTTACCTCACTCAGTTGTTAAATACGTAGTTTTCTGTAATCTTTTTTCTCAACTCTGCTTTAATTTTCAGTGAAAATGCATAGTGAGAGCACAAACTTCACCTCAAAAAACCTAAAATGAAAATTCTATATCTTCAATAACCTAAAACTGCTTGGAGCAGATCGTGCAACACCATATCCACATAAAGGGTATTGCTCCTGATATTTGATTTTGAATGTGTGGTTCACACAAAAAATTCTTATAATTGTTCTTTAAATATTCTCAGTCTCAAGGAATTCTTTCTAGTTTTGCTCTCTTGGGAAATTTCCCTTGTTAGATGACTGAAAAAGCCAAGTAGCCATGACCCATTACTTTGTGTCCTTTTAGAGATAAAAATTAAAGTTGGATCATGTACTTGGATAAGATAGCTGAACGTCATTTCTGTCACTGGGAGCAATGTGCACCTATTAACCAAAGTAACACTTGTTCCACAAGGCTACAGTCAGGGGTATAAATATGTATTTCACATTATAAATGACTGAGGAACATGGAAAACTGTCAATTGCTCCTGGTAAAGATTAAGTAAATAAATGTTGAGAAATCATTGGAAAACTCAATCTATATTGAGCAGGTTTCAGAGTACAAAGCGATTCAGTTGAAATAAGTTTAAGTAGGAATGGAGGAATACACCTAAACAAAATTTGGAGTGGATAATCATAATATTCCTAATACTCCAAAAAGGGGAATGAAGTAGACAGCTATACACCTGTAAAATTAATATTTACTGCTAAAATAATGGGCAGCTATTAAGAGGGAAGGTGAATACTTAGTGTATCAAAATAGCCATAGGATAGAAATTAAGACTAAGCCATATTCTACAGATAAAACTTTTTTTGTTAGTATTATGAAAAATACATTGTCTTGAAGAACACATGGTGTTAAGTAACTTTAAATCCTGAAGCATAAGACAAGCCAAAGATAAACTTAATGGACAAAAGACTGGATTTAGAGGATTTTGAAAAGTAAAGAAGTATACAATTGTAATTAGAATTGGTGAGAGCTTTATTGTGTAATATAAAATGTTGCATATGCATAAAATGTTCAGAGAAAAAGCTACCTTATCATCAGCTTTCCTGTAATCATGTTGGGAGCGGGTCGATATCGAAAGCTTTGCCTAGACTATATTGGCAAATTTCAGGCAGATTTCTATTTTAAAAACCCCAAACAAACACAAAAAAAAAATCCCCAGAAAACCCCAAGGACTGGGAAGCTGGGTAAAAAGCTCCAGAAGTTAAACAATTTCAACCTGAAAGGGTAGGAAGCGTGGTGATCCATTTTAAATATATTACATATGTAAGGAACTTAGAAGATTAATGGAATTCATAATCCTGCCTGCGGTTTTAATTTCAGAGTAGTCATGTTTCTGCCATTCCTTTATTTGCTTGTATTCATTATTTTTTAATAGTATAGAACAAGCTAAGTATAAACTAAAATAAGCCTAAGAAGGTCTAGTTCAATGTCTTGCAGAAACTAGTGGAATGCCATTGATTCCAAAAGGTTCATAAGCACTGAAAGGTATGATCAAATTGTCACTAAAGCATCCTGTTTGTTGTTAGTGCCACAGCAATCAGATATCCTGTGCTCAGATTACCCAGAAGCTACAGATGAAGCATCTGGAAGCAGCATTCAATGTATAAACTGGCAGATACTCGTGGATAATCAACAGCAGAAAGAGGCTTAGAAAAGCAAAAGATAATGGATTGAAGAATCCCCAGACTTTCAGCTCATGACTGTCTTTGAAGGGCAAAATATTCCTGTTAATTATTCTAGCCATTAAAACTGTGCTGAATTATAGATTGTTTAGTTTACAACAGGCTGGGAAGAGCCTCCTTTCCTCAGTATAAGGAGCTACATTTAAGTGAGAGTAATGGAAAAGGTGTTGACTGCATTTGAGTTACTTCTGTTCCAGAATGTCCTCGCCACACTGTCAGAGTTATTGGAGATTATTTATCCACTGTTTGGCTATTGCCTGAGATTGTCCCCATAGTCTGTATATTCAGGGGCTGACAATAATTTTTGGCCTGCACTCCTTGTAAAGATATTCAAGTCACCACTTTGAAACAAGAAAATATTGTCCATGTATCCCATTGGGTCTGGCCCATAGCTTTTTAGAGAGTGCTGATACATCGCCTACTCCCAGCAGTGACTGCAGCTAATTGGGACATACATTAGCATTTGGCAGCTTACAGTTCTGCTCCCTTCTTATGATCTGCCTTGTGGAATGTCCTTGCTTTCACTTTGCTTGAATTGTAAATAGTAGAGGTTAAGTAGAATTTAAATCTATTTCAGGTGAAGATGTTGCCAGTACTGGAAATTGCTTGGGGAGTAGTTTGCTATCATTTAGGGGAATAATGTGTGATCTGATAAATCAGGGTGTTCTTGTTAAACCTCTGCAGGATTTTCATGACCTAAAGGTACTTTGGGACTCCACTTTGACCTTTATATGACTGATGAAATTGATCTCAGCTTCCTTTTATTTTGATACGGTGATTATTATCTCTGCTTGCTGAAGCACTTGTCACCTGTGGATGTTGTATCTCTGCACAGAAATGAGTGATGTGCTACATGAAGGGATACACCGAAACTTCTTGATAGTTTTAGCTACTCCAGGTCACAGCAACCCAATGTTTATTTGAGTTGACCAGAAGGAAGACATGGCAATGCTGCTGCATAGACTATACAGCTTCTCTATTACCCTTCAGAGGCAGCTCTGAATGGTAATATCATTATTTTTAAACCTAATAATGGTTCCCAAAGTCCTCTGAACAGATCATCTTTTTTTCCTTGCAGTGTTTCACAGAAATTAATTATGGGGATAATCCTAATTTGATTTATTCAAGTGGAGAGTCAGATATATCCAGACACATAGAATTTCTTTGGTATGAGCGCTTTTTAACTTTGCTTCACCAGCCACTTCAAGCATCACCTTGTATTTTTCTTTTAGAAAATATTTCTGCTCATTTCACTAAAAGATTTTAAAGGTTCCAGCTGGTCGCAGGGAGCCAGACAGAAGCCATAGCTAAAGATGGGGGAGAGAGCCAGACAAATGCAATAGCTAAAGATGAGAGAGAGTCAGTAACTCCTGACTTTTCTAGAATTACTGTGAACAGATGGTTTGACTGTAAGGAATTATGACATAACCTAGACTTTATTAGTGAAAGAACAAAAGAAAATGCAAATATAAATAGACTTTTTTTTTTTCTTCTTCGTAAGCTGTGATCTTCAACATTTTAATATAAGCTTTCTGCAGATACTTATAAGCAGTGAATGAGTTCTTTGCCAAGTCAAGTTAATGTCTTCCATTTTATACAGCAGTGAATATCTAGAAAAATTACCAAAAAAGCTCATTTTTTTTCAGGGGTTTGAGAAACATATTCTAATGCAGAGGCCCAAAAACTTTAACTCAGAAAGTTGGGTTCATAAAACATAATTGT
Source organism: Sturnus vulgaris (assembly GCF_052056855.1). Classification (NCBI taxonomy): domain Eukaryota; kingdom Metazoa; phylum Chordata; class Aves; order Passeriformes; family Sturnidae; genus Sturnus; species Sturnus vulgaris. Next base: position 30,044,005 of record NC_142244.1, read on the forward strand.
AAGGATAAGATTAAGGACTTGGGGTTATGGATTTGTACTTTATCTTGTCCATTTTGGATGAGGTTTGTGGAATCTGTTTGATTTATATATATGGTAATAGAGTTATAATATGAAAATATCCACCATTTGATGCCTTTATATTTCATTGACAGGGAAGCATCACTTCCTGGATGCTCCCAAGCCTATAAAACAGTGTCTGAATAAATGAAATCTCATTTCCATTTTAAGAATGAGCAGTGGAGTTATAGAAATTCTTGCTTTAATTTTTCGAAGTATTTACAGCAGACATTAGGTACTCACACAATTTTGAAGCTTTCAATCTGTTTTTGCTTAGTACTGCATTGGACAAAGTGGTAGATTTTAGGTGGAGCATTCTGTATTGATTTATCTGGACATGTAGTTCTGTTTACAAGGCTAAAGAACATTTCAAAAATTTTAAAACTATATGACTTGCTTTCCTTCTTGGTATGACTTTGTAGAAAAGACAGTGCAGACATCCAGCTGTAGCAATGATTTTCTTTAAATGCTTGGCAATATACATTGAAAATTACTTGTATTTTTTGCATTATAAGGATTTTAGGGACTGTTCAGTGTATGTCTCCTCCAGAAGGGTGGGGGAACTTTCTCTCCCCGTCTCTGTCTGAAAGTATGATCTGAGTTGAAGAATCTCTAGGTAGAATCACAGCATAATCAAGGTTGGAGGGGACCTCTAAACCCCCCCCAAGTCTAAGTTGTCTAGACCTCTCATCCTGCTCAAGCAGGTCAGACTATACAGGGTAGGTCAGGACAGTGTCCATTCAAGTCTCACAGCACTCGATCTGCAGTCTGGCAAATGCCAAAGACAGGGGAAGGATTTCACCCCTCAAGTGGCTGGTTATGCTCTTGCTGAGTCAGTGGAGGATGAGCTTTGCCTTTCCTGCTTAAGTTTGATCACTATGAAGGTGCAAAACATTGAGGTGGACTAAAGTCTTTTACTTTTAAAGAAATTGTTTTAAACCTTTAGTCTTCCAGCTATTTCATATCTTGAGGCTTGGATTTTGATATTCTGTATTGACTACCCTACTAGAGTCTCTTAAAGTCTCTATCTTCTGAAGGTCACGTGTATGACAGCACCAGTTTCTTCCTTCCTTAAGTAGGAGAATGTTTATAGTTAAACATTTTTGAAAGAGATCCTATGTATCTAATGGATATATTAGCAATCTACCAATCTAAATAACAAGAATTTTTAAAAAGCAACAGGCTAATTCAGTTATAGCAGAATACACATGTGCTCTGTGGTAATATTTCACAGCAGAGAGGGGCTATGTTCTAACTTCTAATGCTCCCAGATGAGAAAAAGAAAAGTACAACAAACTGATCTACTTGGGAATTTTTCAAGCAAGTAGTTAAAAGGAAAGATAAGTGCTTTGAACTATACAAAAAATACCCCAACTAAAATGATTATAAGTAATGCAGTTAAATTTCATCACAAAGAAAAGGAAATTAAATTCCTTATTTGCTAGCTGGAATAACAAAACAAGCAGTAAAGATCCTCATACATTTGGGACTTGGTAATAACAAAATTATTCACAACTGTTAGGTTCCAGTGTAACAGGTACTCACTGTTCCCAAGTTCTTTGGTTATACATAAAGAAGAGTTCCTTACTGAGGACTTCAAAGGTAAGTAATTTTCCACTCCCTTCATGCACTGCAAACACATACAGGGTATTCTTCCATTCTCATGTCCCTGTTCACCTCTCAGGTTGTAACATTTTTCATTTTTAAAACCAGAGAATGAACGCCAATTTTTTCCATGGTGAAAATGCAGGTGCAATGCTACACTAAGGGGTGCTGGACACATAGGTGATATCCAGGTGATCTTGTGGTCCATCCCCTCTGCTTGCATGTTTCAGTGTTGTCTTCTGTGCAGCTCAGGATTTACCACATTTCATGCTTATGCTTCAGAATTCAATCAAGTTTTCTGTCTTATGTGTTCCTGTTAATTGCACAAAGCATAGCCATTTATATTGGATTATTCTGTAGAAGTGCACTGAGTGCTGTGTACTTTCTCAGACAGTCCAGTAGTGTGGTGTTAGATGATCACTTGAAATTCAGCAGATGAATCTGAGGAGCAGAGTTAGAGCCCAGTAGTCCAAAATTTTCCCACTATTCTGTGGGAGCAAATCTAGATTTGTTTTTAGGCTTGCACTGACAGGTTTCAGCTTCTCAGATACAATAATGTAGAGGTGATGGTATGACATAGGATAATGCATTCTCAATGTTTTTCATTTGGAGAGTGTTTATTTTGTATTTTAATTTCATTTTTTTCATAATTTCAGGGAAAAAATAGTTTTAAAAGAGAATCTGTCAGCGATCTGACAATGCACTTAATGTGTTCAGCCACTTCATGATATTTTGTTTCTCTGACAAATATATCTCTTAAGCCTGCTTTCAAAAAACATGGTGATTTTAGAACCAAGTGTATGATAGGATTTTGTTACCTTAAGCAGAATACCATTATATTACACAGGTAGTAAACAGTATACTATAGTGTTAGAGTGGACCTAAATATTCTACCAGCATGTCATTAGGGCAACTTTTCCTTCCTCTTCAAACTGATGAAGACGTGATGTTAAATGTACTTTTTTTGTTGGCATTGCATCTGTATTAACCTCTTCTGCCAGGGCTTTCACCTTCTCTCCTGCCTGGCTGAGAGAACTGCACCAAGGGAAATTTGTGATTCTGACTTTTTAAGGAAATTTCTTTTAAATAAATTCCTTAAAATTCTTAAATTTTATGGTATCAGTCTGTGTTCTCACTAATGAATATTCACACTATTACACTAATTTTGATTATTTACAGGCAAACCTGAGACTGTTCTTTGGGCCATTTCTAAAGTTTTGAGATTGCATTTTTAAAATTCAAATGTGTATCTCTTTGCTGTGTAAAAATAGAGGTTAGTCACTATCGACTATGAGAGAGAGAGAGATGGGAACTACTGAATGGTGATCAGATACCTTGTTCCATTGTGCTCCATTTTCCTTGGTGCACCTGGAGATCTTCTTTACAAAGGTATCTGTCCTTCACACTTGTCAGCAGTTGCTGCCAGAGGCTGAGAGTTTCTTGGGTTCTCCCAATCCCCTGGTCAATGACCACATCCCGGCACAGAGATCCCAGTTGCCTGGCCTCACATCCATCCAGAATGGTGTCATTGGCTGCAGCGTCCCAGATGCGGAGCAGCCAGGTCAAGATGGACTCATTTGTCTGGCGGGTGAATTCCCTCCGCAGGTCACGCAGCTCACCCAGGGATAGAGAGCGAGTGATGATTTCTGGCTCTGTCACTTCTGCTGGGTGCGAAGGTCCTGCCACGTCCTCGTCAGTCACTATGCGAACTGATTTGCTCTTTGATTTCTTCTTCTGAACAGGGCCAACTGCTACTGGTCTAGGCTGTTCTGGCTCAGTGATGGTTTGTGTGGAGATGCTGATGGCGCTTTTGGTTCCTTTCTCCTCTGTGGCAGACTGCATAGACACGGACACTGTTGCTTTGCTTTTGGCTTTTTCCTCCTCTGTGGCAGACTGCATAGACACGGACACTGTTGCTTTGTGTTTGGTTCTTCTCCTCTTTGTGACATTCTGTGCAGACGTGGACAAAGTTGATTTGTTTCTTTTTTCCTCTTCCTCAAGAATACGCTGCAGTACACCATGTAGTGTTTTGTTTCTAAGCACACTGTAGGCTGTGCAGAGGAGACAAAGCAGAACTAACAACAATATTATGCTGTCCTTGGCATCCAGAGAGAACTCAACATTTCCAAAAACTGCTGTGTCAGGCCTGAAAGATTGGGAAAAAATCATTCTTTACCCCTCCCCCCAGGGGCTGGGTGCAATTGTTGAGGCCCCAGATGTAGCAGCCTAGACTAGGACAAGCAAACAAAGTCGAGTATATATTCCGGATTATGTTTATTGCCTCAGAGGTTATCATGCAGTAGACATAATAGGCCAATAAAGCAATTTTTATACGATACCCTGGTCTACATAGGAGCATTACAGCCAGCAGATAGTTCCCCATGTGCAGAAAAATATAGAGAGCAAGATATAAAACCCATGTAAGCATGTTGAGAATCATGGTGAATAGGTGTCTTCTACAATACCAAATTGTAAAGCTGACTTTTCTTAGTACCTTCATGCCCCACGTTGTGCGCCAATAAATGTACTGGTTTGAAAGCAAAACCAGTGACAGACTCAAAGTCAGTAATACAATTTAATAGGTAAAAAAAAAAGAGGAAAAAAAATACATGCAATAATACAAAAGAAAACCACTGACAGAGTCAGAATACAACCTGACACCCTGTCAGTCAGGGTGTTGGTAGCAGTCCATATAAATGGTGGCTGCAGTCCTCCTGGATGACAGATGTGGTTCTGTTGAAGCAGTGCTCCTGTAGAAGGTGCAGTTTTCCTCCGAAGATCCAGCAATGATGTGGAAAAGGTCCGACTTTCCTCTGGGATTCAGTGGAAAGGGCTGGCTTGGTGTTCCAAATCTCAGTTTTTTATCTAGGTAGGAAAGGCTTGGCTCCTGCCCCTGGGAGTATCTCCCAATGGGATGATGTAATCTTATCAGTCACACAATAGGACTTAATGGCCCATTAACAGAAGATATCTTCTGGAGGAAGGATGGGTTGTGAAAAGATAACGATGATCATCCCCCTGATTTTATCAGATGGCACATCAGCAGAAGTTATCTCCCACAGAGATGAAGATCACCACCCCTCCCACATTTCAACAGATGGTGATAGAATACACATTTTTGCATTGTACCCCAAGACACAGAGGAACAGAACAGTGTTAAAATATAGACAAGTTTGTACCTGATCAGTAAAATCCCTCTTCTCTCATTGTTATAGCACCCACCAATATTTCACCAACTTCAGTACTTGAAGGGATATCCCCACAGCCTCTAGGATGATGCCTGATTTTTTTCTTCCCAGGAACTGGCTTTGCTTATTCAATAAAGCATTGTCAAAGCCGCTAAAGGGATTTAGGTGCCCAGTTCCTATTGATGATTTCATGTGGGCCTTTGAAGGCAACTGAGACAAGCCAACATACTTAGAGAAACATAGCAGTCTTTCTCTTAAACTGTGGCGTAGTTAACAGAGGTTTGCATGTGTTCTGGCCATTCTGTACAATGCTCAGGAGAGAGGACTCACAAATGTTGTTGATGTTTCTATAGAATATGATTTTTTTTCACTCGATTATGCTCCTCACTAATTCCTAGGATTCCCCCTGGAGATAATTAGATATCATGCTGAAACACCTTCCCACAAACTGAATTTTGAAGAAAGGAAGCCGCTGGATGTGTGTTGCTGAGGTTCAACAGTCAGCCTGTGTCCTTGAACAAAGCCCCCGATCTCAAGGGATTTCCACTGAAATACACAAACAGTTCCAGCAAATTTTGGAAAATTTCCTAACTACAAATGGAATGAGTCATCCACATCAGTTTTACATCTGCTGTTAGCTCAGTTAATATCCATGTATTAAGGAAAAATTACAAGAATCATGAAGTTGTGTCTCTTACAGAGCTATTTTGTTACACAGTACAGAAACTAAATTGCTTTCTAATCTATAATTCTGAACATTTTTTTCTACTTTTGTTCATTAAGAGTGAACTGTTTTCACATGGAAGGGACATGACTTGCACATTCAAAGACTACATGTACCACACTATACACTGTATTCAGTATAGGACCAGAATATTGAGTGAATATAGAAATAGTTTTTCATAATGTACACTATCATGCATGGTAACCAAGAAATAAATTTATCTTGTTACATGAACATTCATCTTTTCCTTGGATACAATACAAATCAAAGAGAGTTGACTGAATATGATACTTAAATATAGAGTCTTAAAGACTAAGATAATTCTCAGATATTAATAACCCACCATTTAAAATTAAGGCAGAAACCCCAAGATTGTCCCTACCAATAGTGTTGAGCTTTTACACTTTTAAATAAAATACTCAGTGTGCTTGCATGAGACTGAACTTTTGTTTAGCTTATTACCTGCTGTTTACTTAAAATAACGTGCTGGCCAAAAATAATTCACTTATACTTGAGTGTGCATCCATTCATATGTTGAAGGGGAAGTTGTGTTTGGTAATTCTCCTCATGTTGTCTTGCCTGGCGTTAGAGAGGAAGAAAAATATCACATTAGTATTTTATGGTCCACTCCAAATCTGAGCTCTGATCCAAACCCTGATCAGTGGATGTTGTGGTTTAAAGTCCTGTTGACAAAGAACAGACAAATGTAGTAAGAGTTTGAAGCAGGGATGTTTTGTTTCCCACCCCATGAGACAGCAACATGCACTGTGCTGCTTGACCAGAGCCTCATTTCTATAGAGCTGTAGCAGACAAATCAATTGTTCAATAGTCAGTTTCCTTAGAAGTAAAATAAGTCTATGTGATATATAAAGAATAAAATACTTAACTGTTGGCAGCTAGGAGGGTCCGTGGAGATCCAAAGCTCTGACCCAGGAAGCTGCCAACCTTCTCACAGAGAGGGTCCCACAGGGGACTGCCTTCAAAGGGGGTCTTCTGGCAGGTCTCCTAGCCACCAGATAAACCTCAGCAAGCGTGGCCTGTGGCCACAAGTGATCAGCTCTGATCAGTGATTTCAGCTCTGCTTGTGAGGCTATCCCAGGCCAACTCAGGGACAGAGAGACAGAAGCGTCGTATGGCAACTCTGCAGAGATTCCTTTATTATCCAGCAGCTCCGTGAAGGGGGCCAGGGTCAACAGCTCCCTGGAAGAACAGGGGGAAAAACGGGTTTTTATGGGGGAAAGCAAGGGTGTACCAAGGGGGAAAGACCAATGGGTTACAAAGGATTAACATGGGTACTAGGGCATGGTGGGATCACTGAAGCCTTTCGGGATAGCTCACCATGACAAGAAAACATGTGCCAACCTAAGGAGCATCCTTCCAGGAGGGTTGAGATAAGCTAATCACAGCCCATTCAAGGGACATCCCTGCAGGGCAAGGCTGTGGGCGGAGCCGTGGCAGGCCCATGGGCCTCCACACTTACAATATTATGGCTATTTTTGTAATTATCTCAAATAGTGGCCTGTATCATGCAGCTTTGAGTCAGGCAGGGAAGATGTCTAGCTCTGAATTCTACCCTATAGTAAATGACACTTGCAGTTCTTATGAGAGAAAAAAGGAAAGAAAACATTCAAATTGACTTGGTATCTCTTGGGAGACACAACAGTGGGGTGCCAGTGTTACCTGCAGTACCTTGGTAAATGCCTGTGTGCATAGGTCAGCAAAGTGCTGTGGGATCTGCAGCTCTAAGAACACATACCTTGTGTTCATAAGAACACATGGCCCTCAGGTTTTTTCAAACTATACCTTAAAGATATGGTGAGTTATTTTTTACATACATGTTGGTAAAACAAATCAGTAGTTATATAAGATTTGATTTAACCCATTCTCAAGTATCAGAACATACATCTCTCCTCCATTGTGAATCTTGAGAGCTGATACTTAACCTAGCAATTGTTGCATTCACTTTCCAGATCACGTGAATGGTCACTGTACAAGCCCAACATCCCAGAGCTGCAGTTCAGGCAAACGACTTTCCAGTGCAGATGTGTCGAGAGCAAGCCGCCGAGGGCCTGGCAGGCCCCCCTTCAGGAAAGCCCAGTCTGCAGCCTGCATGGAGATTTCTCTCCCAGTCACCACAGAAGGTGGGTGACATTGACTGTTTTGCCAGGTATTTGTGAATTTCTCACCTGGTGCAAAAGGGAATAAATTCAGCAGGATCCTTGTCTTGGTTATTGCCTTGAGCTAACTAACACTTTAAACAGTGATAGGTAATCAGCAACATTATGACCTTAATCATCTTCTTGTGAGGAGCATTTGTATCCTAACATGCCCACCTGCAGAGATGGCTGCATTGCAGTTACAGCTGGAACCAGTACTCCTTAATTTCCACATCTGTTAATGAAGACAGAGCAAGGGGAATTATATCACTCAGATTATCTACCTTTGTATTTTTAAATGCAAATTGTTTCAAGGCCTTTTTTTATTAGTGACACATGGCTAGAAGATTTGATATTTTAATCTTTATGGTAACATAAAATAGCAATTTTTTTCCTCCACATTAATGACTGATTACAAACATAACATAACCCTTTCATAGCTCTCTTTATGTGCCACACAAACATGATAAGTAACACTGCCATATAACAGGTCCTGATGGAAAATATACCACTGCCACAGTAGTTGCTATTGCTGAGTGCTTTTCTTCATTCTAAATAGTACCACACTCTTCTGGAATTCTTGTATGCAGATACCACTGCAATATCAGCACTACTTGTACCTGCCAAGGACACAGGATTATCTAATCCTTTTATGCTTCTTTTCTTCTTCCCTCCCATCCTCCCAGAATAAATAGTGTCACTGTCAGGCAGAGCCCACAGCTCCCTAAGGTCCCACTGACTCTTGTGTACAAAACATTTAGTAATATAGGGATACTTTAATGGCATAATGTTGCTTTCTTTCACTTTATGTGAATCTTCATATGAATCACTTTATGTTCATGGCTAGTTACAATACCTATCAAGTTTAATATAAAAGTGTATCTCTTTTAGAGATAATAATCTAACTTCCTTTCAGGTTTAAGAAGTAAATTGAATTAATTTACATTAAAAATTCCTATTTAAAAGTAGCACTTAAACAGTATTAAAACTTTCAGTAAAGTTAGTGAAATGACTTGCAAGAGCAAGCCAGGCAATCTCCAGAGTAATTTCTATTAGCATGTAATGTGATGGAGCATGCATGGTTGGAGTTTGTCCTTAGGTGTGTAGATTTGTGTACGAGTCACCTTTCAGCAGATCTGTGGACTAAAATAATTTTCTGATTATCTGTAATCTCTCAGTAAAGCAAAGCTTTCTGTCCAGCTTGTCTAAACTATTTTTCAGTTGGTGGTATTAGTTTTTTGAGTTCTAGCTCTACTGCATGATCTGCCTGGGATGGCTGTTCTTCATGCACCTTGAATTTCTAGACCCACTGTTCTGTCAAGTGATTTGATGTTTTTCTACTAAACAATATGGTGGAAGGTGGTACGATGCTTTAAAGATTCTTATTCTGGGTGAGGGAAAAGGAAGAAGAGAAGTTAAAAGATTTGAGAAAGAATATGCTTAGAATAAGAATTCTCTCTCTAATGTGAAAATCTTCTGGTTGAGCTGTTCCAAAATAAAATGAAAAGATTCCTCTCTTTGTTAAGAATGTATTGGGTACTTAGGAACATATGCTGCAACAAACAATAGATGTATTCCCAAGAAATTATTTCCTTTATTTTTATATTCTCATGAGGTGAGTCAAGATACATATTTATGTCCTTTCTAGAAAGGTAGCATTTCAGGTTAGAATTTGGTAGATTTTATTATTCTACAAGAGTAGAATTTTGATTAGAGTTTGCTATCTTAGAAGGATTTCTTATACATAAAATTTTTTTTAAAAAGCCTTTGTGTGGGAGTAAATGGTTCTTACCTTTTTTAAGCCTGTCTCCAAGGCACTGATGATACTTGGAGATTTTTTTTAATAATGCTTCCAGTTCCTGGTCTTTACAACCTCTTCTGTATGATTTGATTAAAAAGATAATACATTTTGGTAAATAATAGTAAGATATATATTAGAATAATAAATGGATCTTCTCCCCTTGCATTGGATTTCTAACTCTACTTACTCAAATCTGACCTCCTGGTACAATAGGAACTATGTTTCCAGCATTTTCATCAAGTCTATTTTCAACAAACTTTCACACAATAAATTCTTCTGACTTCGTCCCAGTGAGCTGATTGTAAAGATTTTGCTGACTCTCACCTCTTTACTTCTGCGGAAAGAATTCCTAATATAGACAAACATTTTTGAAGAATGTCTTCAAATGATGAGTCATAGGAAGGAAATGGGGGAAGGGGGAGGGAAGGGCAGGGTAATTGTCTTGTTGTCTGCTGGTTGAAATATTGCGAACTGCTCGGATTTATACACTGCTAATATTTCTCCCACATTCATAGCAGAATAATTCAAAAGCCAAGTAGCAGTAGCAGAGGAGTGGTGCATCATTACTGTTACTGCCTAGACCTATGTTTTTCCCAGTCTTCTCATCATCCTCTTTTATGCTTTTTGAAATATTGTATGTTGTCTCAGTATCTTCTGCTTTCATAAATGCACCACTCTCATGGCTGTACTAAAAAATTCTATAGTTCCTCAGTATTCTATATCTAATTTTAGCAAAAAATTAGAACCTTGCAAATTCTCAATAGTGTATTTATAAGGAAGTGGGTTTTTTTAATGTGAAACACTGGAACTGGTTGCCCACAGAGGTGATGGATGTCCTATCCCTGGAAACATTCAAAGCCAGATTGGACAGGGCTCTGAGAAACCTGACCTAGTGGAAGCAGTCCCTGTTTGTTGCAGGTGAGTTGGAACCAGATGACCTGTTGTCCCAGTTTGAAAGACAGGTATTTGCTAAGGAAAGGCAAGAACCCCTTCCCTGAGATGGAGAATGCAACCCCCTCCTTTCTAGTTATTATACTTTGAAACTGGGGGCTTTCAGGCAGAAGTTATGGGAGGTAGGAATAACAGTTCTTTACTAATATATCTAACAAGGCAAACAGCAGAAACAATAACAGCTATAAAAATTGACAACAAAACAGAACAGTATAGCTCAGTTCCAGTCCCTTTTGGCCAAGGCCCTCTCCCTGTGCTCAGTTCCCGGTGCTGTGGGCAGGGCAGGTCCCGCGCAGCTGAAGGGGCTGGGTGATGGCGGCAGCGGCCCAGGGGTGAGAGGGATGGAGGAGCCGCTCCCCCCTCACGGTGTCGGTCGTGGTGCTCGGCACAGTGTCCGGAGGCAGTAGGATGAAGAGGGAAGGCAGCAGAGCGATGTCTGACAGCAGGGAATGTGGCTCCCGGTGTTGGGATGGCGGGGAGGACACTAGGTAGGAGCACCGGCCGTCTTCCTTCGACTCCATGAACGAGCGAGAGAGCGAGAGCGAGCCCAGGCCCCTGTCCCACCTTTCCTTTTCTGGTATCACCCTGTCCCCCAGCCCCCTTTGAGAGAAAACTATTGCTACTAAGGTGTAGGCACAAATACTTAGCATAACAATGGGAAAAATTCCACAGAAAGAAAAGGGAACAATTCAAGCCCCAACACCTGCAAAGGTTCCTTCCAGCCCAAACTACTCTATGATTCCATTATCGCTGATTCTAAACAATCTTGTTTTCACATACTTTTAATTAAGCAGTATCTTTTTTGAATATAAGAATTCATTGGCATTGTAAACAAACCCACAAATATAGGAGATTCCATTGCTGAGCTTCTAAAATCTAAACTTCAAGTCCCTTTTGAAAAGAAGTTTTTGAGATTTTAGGAGTTAGTATTTATATTTCTTTGATAAGGCTTTCTTGTACAGAGTATAGACTACATTTTTTATTATCATGTTAACATTGTACTCTTAAACAATAATAAAAAAATACACATGAACACAAATTGTTCTTAGCCAACAAAATCCTTACAGAGATTCTGACCCTTGATAGCATTCTGTAGAATGGGAATGTGTTTTGTCTCCAAGCTTAGCAAATTTCTTTGAGGGCTGTCGCCATTTGCACATGTTTTGGTCCGTTCCAGCTCTGGGTTCTGACTAGCACCCAATTTTTTCTGCAGGTCTTCACAGAAACACTGAAATAGGGATTAATTTTTTTGTTTAGCTTCCAGGGGAAAATGTGTGGCTTGACTAGTTTGCCTTCTGTGCTATGGCACAGACCCAAAATAGTCCCTCTCAGCCTAAGAGCTAACATCATCGTTTTTAAAACTGCGGCGATTCCAATCTGATCAAGAACTGCAGTGTAGATTAATAGATCCCAAACATCTGCACTTTTTTTCTGCATAGGAAAACAAAGCATGTATTTCATTTGAATTCTTAATTGCAATCCTAGATTAAAGAAAACACTGAATTAAAGAAAATAGCGGTATTAAAGAATAAATAAAATTGCTGTGGGAGGGAGCTCAGTGTGGTTGTACTTGTGTAGCTGTGGGTACATGGTTGTGTGCACAGATGCACATGCTGCTGGCATGCATTTCTGCTTGCTTTGTGTGTTAGTGGAAGTCTTTCAGATTTGATACTTCTTGGTTTTTGGTCCTTTTTTTCCAAACACTTATTTTTTAAGCCATTTTGCCTTCTTCAAAAGTTTCTCTCTGGCTTGTGCTGACTGAGTCTGCCATTTTTTTCTCCTTGTCTGCATGCATACAGAAATCTGGGCATTCTGCATACATATGTCCACCTATGATTCCATCATACATCATGGGAAGGAAATAAAGACAAAGTGAATACAACAAAGTGTTGCATTTTGCAATTCATTTACTTCCAGCAGCGATGCTGGAAAACTGTCTTCCTTTTTTACTGTTATTTTTATTCCCCATTATGTAGTTTTCAATTAGTCCAGCCTAATCACCTTGTTCTAGAAAGGCCATTTACATACTGGTGTTACAAAATTGCCTCTGAACAAGGAATCCTAGCAAGGTTTTGCTGTTCATTGTAATTTTCTAGGAATGCTAAGAACAAAAACTTGGAATTTACTTTAGCTTTCCTTTAAAACAATTCAGTTTCAGCACTTAGCTTTTGGATTAACTCTTTTGGTTATATGTAGTTAAAATTTGATACAGAGCACTTGAATTGAAATGTCACGGTGAGCTGGCAAAACAAACCACTTAAGTAGTTATTATTTTTAATAACCTTATCAAAATTCTATGGCAAGTACAACACAATTTCCATTTTGACTGATCCAGTGTACTCTTATACCTGAAGTTTTTCTTTTGTGTCTATATGAAGGATGGCTACAGTTTTCAGGGATAAGCTGTTCTCACATCTGGATGATTTTGTCCAATTCATTTTGGAAAATACACAGTATTTGGTATATACTATATTATTTAAACTTTTTTTTTTCATCAGAAGTATTTTTGAAAATTGCCATAAAAAAAGCCTTTTAGATAGCCCAATGGAAACTTCTAGCTAAGTCCAGTGTGCTGTAGTTGAGGTCTTGAAACATAATGCTGAGTAATTATCTTAGAAAAAAAGGCAACTGCCTGAGGAAGCAGACTCACCTGGTGTCGTGCTGAGCATTGCAGTGTTTGCTGTGTAATTTATTCAAAAATTATATCATTTTCCTCCTGTCCGTTATTGCTGTGCTGTTAAGCCATCTCCAGCAGTGCTGTATCCATAACACATTGGGGTTTTTTTCCCTGGATGAATAAATATGGCCATAACGTTTGCTTGCCATGTGGCAAGGTGGGGGTAGAGGAGGGAGGTTTCTGTTTTTATCACTGGCTCTTCTTTTCCTTGAGTCTCTCGGGTCTGAAGTCCACATGTGGATGTCAGATAGGTAATGATGGCCAAGAGGATGCTCAGTGCAGTTTTTGAGGCAGTGCTTCCTAGGCCTCCAAGGAAACAGAAAAAGAACCTGGTTGCTTCATATAGAAAAATATTGGGAAGAAAGCACAAAATTATTCAAATGCATGGCAGGGTATTGCAGAGAGGAAGGGAATAGTCAGCTGTCTGCATCTCTTGAGAAAAGGACAGGACATAAATTACTAAGGCAGAAGCCTGACTTAGGGAAGACAGTTGGGGATTCATTTTGATCACAAGGTAGTTAACTGCAGAAATTAATTCTCTGAGGATGTTATTGCTTCTCTGACAGGTTTTCAGAACAGCTCAGTGTTCTCCAGCACATTCCTTTTGCCAATACTCTCCATGTTGCAGAGTGGATAATTTCTGGTAAACTTTCTTGCCTAAGCAGTCAAGCCAGAGCAATGCTTACCTGATTCTCTGGACATGGCACAGCAGTCCTGGGGTCATGCTTCACAAGGCCCCTGAGTGCCACGGCTTTTCACAGCTGGACTTTCATAGCACATGGAAAAGCCCTTAGCTTGATTGATTGATTGATTGATTGATTGATTGATTGATTGATTTCTCAGGGAGGGGCTGATGGTGTTGGTTCTTCTTGTAAATCATTTCAATTTTGATAGTGTTTGAAGTTACTTTGCCATCAGTGTAATTCATAAGACTTGTATAGCAGGAAAAAACTTAGAGTCACCATGGTAAACCACAGTCGCAACTAACTGTTCTGTTTGTCACCATATTTCTTGTCTGTGCAGAGGAGCAGATAAAAATGTTGCAGAGATGACTTGTTCTAGATCTAAAAAGTGTTTCTTACTTGCCTTGGAGTACATTTTCTGTTAGGTTCCACTAGGATTGACTTGATTTCTTACGAGAATCTGCAAATTTTCTTTGTTTTTAAAACAACCGACTCAATGAAAATATCGTTGTTCTTACAGTCACTGAATGTCTAGTCATAATGCTTTGATAATCATAATGACGATTTGATTCCAGGTGAAACTAGTTTCACACTTCACTTTAGGCATATTGAATTTGAGTTATGCCCTGCATACTCAAATTTAGCTTTTTTCCCTTGCTAGCCATCACTTCAGATCAACACAAAGTGTTTTGCTATATCCATGGTCATTTCCCTTGGCCTGCCTCTTCCACTCCAGTGCCCCTGGAGGTTCAGGTTTTGCAGATCTCTGAACTTTCACCCCAGTGACAGCCTGGGGATGAGGCTGAAGTCCCCAGCACCATGGGTGGCCCAGGTGAGAAAGGTGTGGAGGCAGAGCTGTTGCTGTGCCATGGCTTCATTATCTTCTCTTATGCCTTTTGTCTTCACCTTATCCTTCGGTACTTCTATGTATAAAAGTTATACAAGTTATTCTTTCCTAAAGCGTCAGTGTTATGAAGGATGCTTCAGCAGAATGGATAGTTCAGGCTGGGGTTTCAGTTCTAGAGAATTGTGATGTCTTTGATTAAAAAACATATGTCCAAGCTCATAAGCTAAGTCCAAACTGAGCTTTTAGTGATGTTAATGTAAAGACAGTTTGCTTGTGTAAGTCAAAGGAAGTGATTCATACAATTAAATACAAAAGTTTGATAGATTCTTAATGCAACGATGTTTTGCATTTTTATAGAAATTATTTCTACTTTTTCAACATGAAGAATAATTCTGCCCTGACAGTTCCCTTCTGTTTTTAAAACTTACTAAATTAAAACATACGCCTCAACTTTACTATATTCTGGAAATACCAAAGATCCAGGTCTACTGTCTTGAATCTATTTTCTCTTTCAAGCCTTTATTTGCCATCCATTCCATCAGTGGGAATTCCATGAAACCTTTCAGGTTACACTGCCTTAATTGTAGCAACTTCAGGGCAATTCATTTCTGAACTTTCTCTGGGGAGGGTCAAGCATCCACCTACGGTGAGGTCCATGGGAGCACAGACAATGCCACCATGGTTGGAATGCTCTGCAAGCTGCATATCCACACCATACTGTTAGGGAAACTTGCCATCAGTACCATGTTTGGTCTCTGTGTCCCTGTGATGTTACTGTGCAAAAGTTCATGCTGTAAGTATAATTCCTTTACTGTATATTTCCCTTGACATTCAAAGCTTTGAATCCTTTCCTGACTACATAATTTTGAAAGTGACAGATTTCTCTTAAAATGTAAGATGATGGTCTTAAACTGGTTAATGTTTTAAATAGTTCCATTGGCCTCTGTTTGCTTTGGTGTTTGGGATTAAAACTTTTAGAATTCTCCAAGCAAGGAGAATATAAAC
This sequence comes from Sturnus vulgaris, assembly GCF_052056855.1. Classification (NCBI taxonomy): domain Eukaryota; kingdom Metazoa; phylum Chordata; class Aves; order Passeriformes; family Sturnidae; genus Sturnus; species Sturnus vulgaris. Next base: position 30,059,699 of record NC_142244.1, read on the forward strand.
CATTCCACTTTTTTTCCCCCAGAATATATTGATTTTCATGTCAAAAAGGTCAACTTTTGTATATATTTCATAAACATATCAATTACTCATTACTTTAAAACCAGGAAAGAACCTATAAATAGCATCCAAGACACTGACAATCAATTGCAAAACTCTTCAGTAATGAATGTAAATATTTGCTATGAAAATGTTGATCTTTGTCACTGGTAGGTTTGGGTATTTTCATTCCTCTTAACAAGTGATACTTCTATTTTCCTGATTCCTAACTTCACAAAGAAAATCACTTTATTGTTAGTCCTAATTCCACTGTTTTATAAAAATCCCAGTAACAATTTCCTGGAAGATATGATATGATATGTGTTCCCCTCACAAAGCTTTTGGTGCAGCTGAGAATAGACAAGTCAGAATATTCCCCTGAGCGCAGCATACATGTGGGGTTTTTTAATTCCGTGGGAAAGTGAGGAAATTCTGGTTTTATTTCTCCTAAGTGAAAAGGAGTTAAAAGAGAAAAAAATCTCTGCAATCTCTGCTCTGGACAGGTGGCAGCTGAAAGACATGGAACCATTTACTCAAACAATCTTTTAAATTCTCAGAAAACCCCCAAACCCTAAATTCAATCTTCCCCTAGACACCAGTGTACTGTAGCAGGACACTCTGTCAGGCAAGGAAGGGTGTGGGACAGCTGCTCAGGGCTACTTTTGAATAAATGTTGTGATGTGTTTGGCTCAGTCGTTTCTGTCCTTTTGCAATACGTGTGCCTTTATAGCAGTGGGTTGTATTCCCAATGCTCCAGCACTTCCATGGGATCAGAAATCCTCACACAATGAACAGCACTTACTGCTCACACACGGATGAACAAAGGGAAGACTCAAAAGCACCCTTTTTAGTCTGTGCATGCATTGAAGTGTCCTATGTGTTTTTCCATGAGGTGGGAAGCAACTGAGAGGAGTTTCGATTGCTTCAAGTCATAAAGCTTCTGTTTGTATGCTGCTGGCTCATCACACGAATTTAACAACAAGTCCAGTGTCACAAAGGAAGTTGGTTCCTGACTTTCCATCTGGTGATCATTAACTCAAACCATGTTTAGGATGGGGCTGAATTAAAACATTTTGAAGCAAGCAGGGCTACTGTTTGGACAGCAGTGGTGTTTATTCTGTGTGGCCTTGACCCATGGAATGCAGATTTTTGAAATGCACTGACTGTAGGTAATAATGCTCATAATGTTCATCATCCCAAATTACAGTCACTACTTAGTTCTCAAGGGCCACTGGATCCCTCTGATGGTGCTCTCTGCTGCCAGCTGCAGAAACAGCCTGGAGAGGTATATAGGAGAAAAGAAAAGCCAAGAAATCTGAGTGTGTGAGAGGACTGAGAGGCTGTGTGGGACCTAATGGATCCTGGGAGTTGGATATATACCTCTCAGATAAAAGGGAATACTGGACTTCCTTAAAGCAGGAAGAAATCTAGAGACAGGAGCACATTTAGGAGACAGTGCCATGTAGCAGGATGTTCTCCAGAGAAGACAGAAACTTCTGAGGAGCTTCTCACAGGTGAATGTCCTGTCTGCTCATTGAAGCACAGAGTCCAGATCAACTTTGGCCTATGTCAAGGAAGTTGTCCTAGTTCAGACTCCCGCAGAAAGTTGTTGCAGCTGACATTCTTGCTACACCCATCATGCAGAGTGAGAAAAGGAAAATAGAACAGAAAATCTGCAATATGGTGGTTGGGTTAAGGATTGCTACAGACTGGAAGGTTAGCTTTGAGAAGATGGGATGTCATTTTAAGACATAGAAATCATACTAGGAAGAGATTTGGAAAATTTTTTAAACTTCCCAAGGAAAATGCTTTTGTGTTTCCCCAAGAGACAATGGAATGCTTTCTAGATGAAGAATTTGGGGTAGAATCTCTTTGAGAAAAGAGTCCCAGGGAACAATTGACTAAATTTTACCCTGAAATCTAGGAAGAGGAGAGAGTTCTACCTTGCTTTAGAGTCAGCCAATAAAGTCATATAGCAGTTGCAGACTTTGCTGTTCAGATATGTTTAATAACATCAAATCTTGGCAATATGTCTTGCTGATCTTTAGAATTTCAGTTTGAGTAGTGTATTTAATGAAAAATGGCACAGTATGTTCCCAAAAGTGTCCTAAAGATTATATCTGTTAGTGTCAGTTTTGCAGAAATGTATTAGTTAACTGTACTGCACAGGAGTGATGAACATTTCTTGTTAATTTAGGGAGGGAGAAAGCTTGATGACACTTGCAAATGGCACATCATATATTTTAAGTTCTGTGTATGTCGCCTACACTAACTGCATTTGTCCTTTCAACATCTTTCTTAGCCTGAGCACCACCACTTTTGAATTTTATGTGACTGTGATACACCTGTTAAAGAGAAGATTAATTACAAAATAGCATTTTTTATTTAGTATTAGGTACCCTTTGGGAGAAAAAAATATATGTATGTATCTATATATGTATGTATATATATATGTGTGTGTGTATATATATATGGAGTCTTGATGATTTCTGCCTTGAAATTACTGTCTTCCTTTCTTTACCTGGCACCTGTCGGTGCTCAGGAAGAAAGCTGGGCCAACTTGTTCCCTGCAGGAGGAGTACAAAGTGCTTGGGGTTATGGGAAACACTAATTCTTAAGGTATTAGCAGCTATGTCTGTAGATGTGTCGACAATCCCAGTTTATGCAGCTGAATGGAGCAGTGCTGAGACAGAACTAGAGAGCAACAGTGCCTACAAGAAAGTGGAAATGGGGCGAGGGCAGTGCTTGGAAGGTCAAGTAGACATAAGCTTCTCTTCCATGGGAGTGGAACTGAAGTGCCAGGAGCAACTGTCCTGTGAAACTCCTCTTTGATAAGTTACAGATGTCCTCAAAGGACAGAATGCAGCCCAAGTGTGAAAGAGTAGTGGGAGAATCTGCCCCAACCCCGTGTGTCAACACTTAAGGCAGAAGCACACGCAGAAATACTTGGTGTGGTTCCAGCAGTGCTTCGCCCTGGTTCATTCCAGTCTTTCCCAGGGAGTTCCAGTGGAGGGATACCTTTGCACTGAGGCATCTGGGCAGGGAAACACAACACTCCAGTTTGTTGTCTGAGGAAGAGATTCACTGGCAAAGCTGCTGCTCTGGTGAAGCACAGGAACCATGTATACAGTGTGAGGATTAGCTCAGTTTTAAACTGGAGTAGGTGAGAAAGTAATTTTCTGATTTTATTCTTCAAACATGGCAGAAACTACTCCTCTTTTTAGACACTTCTCTTTTAGACACTCTGAAGAGATTACTCTCTTCTGAGCTATACAAAGGATAGTTTTGTACTAGATACAGATCTGCTTCATAATGATGGGTTCAGGAGCAAGACCTTTTTCTCAGATGCAGTACCTTTGACTATTTCTTCACCTCCAGTTATTTCTGTTGCAAAAGATAGTGTGGGGTTTCCAATTATCTGATCCCATTTTTAACTACAGGTTGGTAAAGAGCAGCACTGGCATAAGTTGTTTTGCAAGAACTGTGCAGCATCTAGTCCTACTCCCATCTTCTCTCTGGCTCCTTGACTCTTCAGGAACTTTTTAGCCCTCTGTATTTTATAGCCTCTGATGTCCCTGCCAATGCCAGGAGCTTCCTCACACAGCTTCGTGCTTCCTGCCTGGCACTAGGGAAAGCAAAGCAGAGCTCCTCAGCCTCATTGTTACCTCTCTCTGAAAAGCTCAGAGAGAGTCTCTGTACCTGGGCATTTGCAGTGGGGAGACCTGTCTCCAGCTGGCCCTCAGTGCTGCCTGCTAAAGCTTAGGCAGTGCCAGCTCACTCTGCAGTTGTTGCCAAGGGCACAGCGCAGTTTCTCACTTCACTCCCTGGGAAGCCAGAGTGGATTTGTACCTGGACACATTTTAGAGACTGGGTTCAGTTCAGCAATGGGTGTCTTTTCCCCAGGGAGCAGTTATTAATAGCTTCACAATAAATGACGGCTGTGAATGCAGTGCTAGAACATCGTAGTGATGGCAACAAGAGCCTCAAGCTGGCAGTGGCATCTCTCTTCACGTCCTGCAGCAATGAGATACATGGATTAATTCTAAATGCATTGGTAACATATGGGTCTAAAATTATTTTGCGCTATTTAGAACAAGTCCTTTGAGCTAAGGCTGTTGTAAATTCTAATTAGTCCATGCTAATTTCCATAATAGGCAGCTATTTCTAATGCAGATCTAACTGATAATGTCTGACAGCATTTTCCACACTCATTTATACACTGGCAGCAAGCTCATATCATGCTAGGGGCAGAATGTTTGCTCAGGTTAAGAAAACTTTATTTTCTATACTCTGCAGGGAGTTTGTATTTGCTGCAGGCTTCTGCCTGTTCATGGAACACCAATTTATGCCTGTTTTCTTGTATTTATTTGTGCAGAAAATAGGGAAAATTCCTTCAGCCGCTCCCGAAGCTCCAGCGTGTCCAGTATCGACAGGGACTCAAAAGAGGCAATCACAGCTTTGTACTTCATGGAGTCCTTTGCCCGGAAGAATGACTCTGCTGTTTCCTCCTGTCTCTGGGTTGGAACGGGCCTAGGAATGGTCATAATCCTGTCCCTTAATCTGCCTGCTAGTGACGACTTACGGCAGTCAGAGCCGGTCATGGTGTCACCAAGTGGTGAGAGTGCAGCTCTTTTCCTGTTTTTTATCTGTCTTGGTACAATGAGGTAATAACTGCATGATTTTGTACAGCCTTTGGGGCAGAAATGTCTCAAAAACTCAAGCAGTGGTCACTCACTGAGTGGAGGGCACACAGGTGAAGATGTTCATGAGGGACCAACAACTTCATAGACTGAGATGCTTCGGTTGTGTTAGTTCCAAAGATTGTCTTGTGTAACAGGCAGAGTTATATGTTTCTTGTGAGGAACGGGAAATTAGCAGAGTTCCTTCAAATTGTGAAATTACAGTCCTGTTTAGAATTCTGTCTGGGATTCTGCAAACAGCTTGGCTGTCTTAGTATCAGAAAGCTGCAGAGAAGCAGAAGAGAGTTCAGGAAAGAAAACAAAATGTTGGCAGGTTGCTGTGCCAGGAGAGATCCTTGGCTGAGTGAGTGACAGATGGTATAGCAAAGAGAACAGAGGGCTGAGAGGTCAGGTCTGAGGAGAGACAGCATGTGCTTAAAAATGGACAAAATAATGGAGAATGCTCAGAAGCAGAGGTTTCCCACCCCCATTTAGTTTTGAAAACCAGTGCTGGAAGGTCACCAGACTTAGAGCAATTTTACTATTGGGGAATAAATATTCTACTAGTAAAATGTAGAGATAAACAATGGGCCATCTTCAACAGCTTGTATTATATCCATCATTATAGATATCAGCTACCTGAGACTTTTCCAGTACTGAGCAAGCACGCCTTGTCACCTTGGCTGGATTAATGTGTGTGCTGTACTTACAAAAGCTGGATGTCAGCTGTGCTGTGCTGACAACCAGTCTGATTGTGGTGCCAGTGCCAGTGAGAGGAAATTCTGTTCTGCAGGCACCGTCCTGACACTGAAGGGAGCCGTGCTGACCTTCGCATGCTTGAACTGCATGGGGACATTGACACATCGACCCTATGAAGTATGGAGGGATCCCCACAGTGCTGATGATGGTGACAAAACAAGGAAAAGGAAACTAGTCATGCATTCCCCTTCCTCCTCCCAGGATATGGGTGATCATCAATTTGCAGTCATTTGTTCAGAAAAACAAGCCAAAGTCTTCTCATTGCCTTCCCAAACATGTCTTTATGTCCTCAACATCACTGAAACGTCCTTTTTATTGCGAGCAGATGTGGTCACCCTCTGTAACAGCGTCTGTCTGGCGTGCTTTTGTGCTAATGGGCACATCATGACACTGAGGTACTTATCTTACTAATCTTGTGGCAAAACTAAACAAAAATGTGGCACAGGGCTGTCATATTCCACTTGTGTTTTCTCCTGAGTGCCTGATGCTCTGCATTAACTCCCTGGTGGGTGTGTTTAATTCCTTGCCTTAATGCAGCTATACCTGATCCTTGGGCTGTCTCCACATGGGGAGTTAAGGCAGGCAGGTGCACAGTAAAGCAAGCTCCTGCTCTTTTCTAGTACCTGTGACAATTGATAGCTGGTGATTTTTAACTATTATAAAAGAAAGCCCTGATAATTTTGCTCAGTTACGGTGGGTAAGGTAGAGAGAAGTATACAGCTCAGCCATAGAAAGGGTTCTCCTTATCCTTTGTGAAGTACCAAGTCCCACTCTTGGCACTTCTGAAGATTTTCTGTTCAGAGCACTTGGTTTCCCTTCCTTGTCTGCTTCCCCAGGGAGCTGACTGTGCAATAGCCCTGTAGTTGTACCTTCACCTTGCTGCACCCTGTTTCCCTGGCCAGGCCATTTAAATTTGGGAAAGTACTGTCCAAAACAGCAAACAACAAGAAGCTGGAAGACAGCAAAGGTAATGCTGGAGCCTTTGTCCACAGAGTGGAAGCAGGGCCCTTCCAGGCCCTTTCCTACAGATGTCCCTGCAGGCCTTGCCCTGCAAATGACCCAGCCATATGACACAAGCCATACAGTGCCACATGCACATTCCATATCCAGACAGTAGCAGTAGCCTTAGGGCCATGGAGACAAGGCTGCTGAAACTTCTCCATGCCAGCAAACAAAATACAATGGGAATACAGCATTTTTATGGCAGAATTTTTCAGCTTAGAGCTGTACTTAAACTGTTGCAGTTACTAGGAGCATGAAGTGAAGTGTTGGTTTAAAATGCAGGCACAGAGCAGGTGTACCATGTGTGGCAGCTGGTGACTAACCTGGGAATCTGCTTCTCCTCAGTTTGCCCAGCCTTCGCCCGCTGCTGGACATCAACTATTTGCCTGTCACAGACATGAGGATAGCACGGACCTTCTGTTTCACTAATGAAGGGCAGGCTTTGTACCTGAGCTCTCCCACAGAGATCCAGCGCCTGACGTACAGCCAGGAGATGTGTGACAACCTGCAGGTAGGGCTCACACTTCACTCTGGTGCCTGTTTGTGGGAGGGATGGTGGCCTCACTCATCAGGGTAAATTGGCCCTGATAAGGACAGTGCTGCAGGTCCTTATCTGCAACAGAGAGAGGTCAGCAGCTCTGTTGTTCTTTGGGCTTTTTTATCCACTGTCACCTGCACCTGGGCAAAAAGTCTTTACAATGGTAGAGATGGGCTGGTTTGGTTTGGTTATTTTACAATGAAAATGCAAAGTGAAAATGTCATTTACTGAAGAGAAGGAATTATGAGAGGTTACAGGGAGAAACATGATTAATAAAAGGAAAAAAAAAGAGGGGGGGGTATATAATTAGCAGAGAACCAGAATGGAAGTATAAAAGAAGTGGACCTGCCAGAACTCATTATGCCCTAGAGAATAACATGTGCGAGCTGCTCAACTCACACGACAACACTGTCTCTCTCAAGTCTGAAAAGGTACTTTGAGAAGCGAGCATTGCACACCAGCTTTTGTGCACCAGAGAGGAGATTATTTTGCAAGGAGCCAATTTTATAATAATCAGAAGGTCTAGCCTATGCATCTTAGACTATGGACCTACACCAAGAGGCTGTTGCAAGCTAGTTGGTTTTTTTTTTAACCAGCCTTAACAGCATCATGCAACTCCCAAGCAAAGGGAAACACAGCCCATGCTTCTCTGTACTTCTAGACTATGGCTGCTTTTATCTTGGCTTTTAAGCAAAAAAAGGTTTGCATGGTCATTTGCACGTGTGTAGAGAAAGCAGATGACCCAGTATCACCTGCTACCCGGGAAAACAAAGCTGGGCTGCATAAGAGCTCCACTTAGGCTCCAAGGGCTGCAGTAGTTTTTCTCCCCAGAGCAGCTGACTGTGCAGAGGAGCAGTGGCTGTGAGTCACAGTGCTGTCATCACACTCAGCCCCCAGGAGTGAGCACTATGTGCAGCACAGCAACTGGATCTGCTTGCAGTGGCTTGGTGGAGTGAACACAGAGCTGAGCAACAGGGCCGACACTGTTCCCAGTACACACAGTTTCAGACACTAATGGGACTGCACACTTCTCCCATCCATTTTTTTTCAGAGATCCAGCTTTTCCTGCTGCAAATAAATCTGAGCCTGACATTTATTTGGAGTGACTGCTCCAAGATGTGGCACCAGAGCAATGCCTTCAGCAGATGTGCTTATTTATCATTGCTGATGGCACACTAATGGGTTGGGGGAAGGCTGTAGGAAGGTAATGAATTTTGTTTAAAAAGAAAAAAATCAACTAAAAAACAAACCACCAAACTCTGAATTGCTGGCAAGCACTGAACTCAGGTGTGCTATAAAAAGAAAGCAAAATACATACTACACAACAAATTGTTTATTCAATTATAGTGTCATCTCTGCTGTTTCTAAGCAAAATGTGGCCTTATCACTGGTATTTTCATTCTGTATTAACTGCAATTTTTTTCTCTGGTAGCAAATATGGGACTGGGCAGTGACAAACCAAGTCCCTTTGAAAGCATGAGTGAGTCTAGTTAGCCCAAGCATTTGTCAGAATACATAAATATTACATGCTGTTGACACAACAGACTCTTTTAAAACTAGTTGATTAGAACCAGTGCATGTGGCTTGTTAATGATAATCAAGAAAACACCTAGAACCACTTTCACCTCACTAACCTTTTACATGGACTTTTTTCTGGCTTAACTAGGACATGCTTGGGGATTTGTTTACTCCTGTGGAAACACCAGAAGCCCAAAACAGAGGCTTTCTCAAAGGACTTTTTGGAGGAAGTGGACAAGCTTTTGACAGAGAGGAGCTTTGTGAGTGATTTATTGTTTGGGGGTTTTTTTGGGCAGAAATTAATTCTTGCGATCCCCTGCCCTTGTCATCTAGGAATGGAGCACTACACGAGATTTAAATGATTGATGAAAAGAGAAAGTTGACCTAGTTGAGGAAGGGGAGGGTCCTTGTCTACCATTCCATAACTCCTTCACCTTGGGAGCTACTTTGGATCAGCTGAGTGGGGGAGCACATGACTGCACTGCAGATGTGATGGTGGCAGAGCAAAACCTTCGACTTGTGCCACTTGCCCCTCAAATGATGTCGGTGCTACAAGGCTACAACTAAAGATTGAGGAGCAGTGACAGAGCCGGGCCAAGGAGCTCATCCCTGTCTCTCCTTTCTCCTTTGCAGTTGGCGAGGCCACAGCAGGAAAAGCCTCTCGCAGCCTCGCCCAGCACATCCCTGGATCCGGCGGGATTGAAGGCGTGAGAGGAGCCGCGGGTGGGGTCATTGGGGACCTGACTCGTGCACGCCTTGCCCTGGATGAGAGGGGACAGAAGCTGGGTGAGCTTGATGAAAGGACTGCCAGCATGATGGCCAGCGCAGAGGCGTTTTCCAAACATGCACATGAGGTAGGATCCCTGGCACCCACACCCTGGAACTGGGAACTGCCAACCCTGCGACCTAGCTTTTGCTTCCCTTTAAGAAAGCTAAGTGCCCTTCTCTCCCTTCACCCAGTCCTGGTGTTGGAGGTGTGCTCATGTCAACTGGCACAGCATTGTTCCTGCTCCCAAATTATCCAAATGTCAAAAAATAAACTGCCATTGCACACCCCTTCCTTTCACGTTTTCAGAAATGAGCATCTATTGTTAGCCTCTGAATTTAGAACGTGGCACTTTCATCTTGCCTTTCTGACTAATTCGTTATGATTTGTTTTTTAAGTCACTTAATGCAGCACATCCATGCAGTAGGGCAGAAAACAGGTAGGTGGATGAGTGTATAGGAACCTTCACAGATCTCATTGGAAGAGGAGAACATTACTAGTACAGCCCTGTGGTACTGTTATGTAGAATAGGAATTACCAGGAGTAGGAATAGTTTCTGTGCTTGGAGCTGGAAATGGAAAGCTTTTCCATCCCATGTTATTAAGACTGGGAAAACTAAAGTGATTTTTCTTGAAGATAAAGCAACATCAAAGCATACTTCCCAAAATGCATGTTTTTCATTTAATGTGCATCACATCTCCAGAGAAGACCTTTACATTTTTATTGGCTTTTGTAAGTGTGAGGCAAAAAGGACATGCCCTGAAATGCAAGAAGTTTATATAGTCAGGGCATATCTCCTATGCTCCATAGAGAAGTGTCTTTTTTATTCCTATAGAAAGCAAGTTCCTTTAATTTTTGAAGAAGAAAAGTAGTTAAAGCTCCTCAGGAAAAAACTTCTAAAAACAGCAATAGCAGGTAATGCTTTTTTAACGTAATAACTATGAAATTAAATATGAGATCTCAGGGGACTCAAGACCTGCTGACATTGTTAGTGAAGTATTGCATTGTTTTGCATTTATTAATTCTCAAGTTTAACAGTTAATGGGCCTAGGTCATGTGTGGTGTCTCATATGCAGGACGGTGTTTGATTGCCATTTGATTGGTTTTTTCCCATCTCTATAGGTGATGCTCAAATACAAGGACAAAAAGTGGTACCAGTTTTAGACTTTCAAATAAGCTGCTTGTGGCTTTATTGGGAACACTGTTCAGGGAAGCAACATTTATTCCCAAATCTATCAGTCACTGGCCAGAGAGAGTTTTTTCCTAGAAGATGTTTTCCTGTTACTATTACTGGATTCATCACAGTGGACATCAAGGAGAAATTTTACAGACCGTGGAACAGAAGCTGGTATCATGAGGGTCTTTCCAACAGCTGACTCATGAAGTGGCCAATTCTTTCCCAAAAGGAACTCAGCCATCACTGTGGCATGTAGTTTTCAGAAGCTGTAGGTATGAACTGTGGGGAGTGCATCTGGTTAATAATATTCTGTACAAACTAGAATGTTAATGCACTTATAAAACTTTGCATGACTAATTGCCAACTTAAAAAAAAAAAAGAGAAAAAGGAAGCATGTTGTGACTGAAGAAAAATGGGATTTATTTCTATTCTGAGAAAAAAAAAGAAAAAACACTTTAAATGACAAAAATCTTTATTTTTTAAAAGTGACATTATAAAAAGCCAGTACATTTCAAGCATGTTTGCTACTGTTCTCCACATAAAAATTAGTTGAGCTGCATTTTCTTATCTGCTATTTATTTCTCTTGAAAAGCCATGCTCAAAAGCTGCGCTCTTTAACTCCTACCAGAAAAATAAATAAATTTAAAATCCTATCCCCAAAATTTAACAGTTTTGCAGGTAGCTGGACCGGCACTATCTAAAAAGGTGATTAAGACATGTGCATAGATGGTTTATTTGCAATTCAGAACACATGACACATCATCCTAATCTATACGTTTTAACATGTGCTCTAGATTCATCTGTTGTCCTTGAAGGGGGGCCGTGGCACTTTTCATCCCCATGGAGTCTGAATCACTTGGTTGCCTTATTTTCCAGTAGCAGGAATAGAAATCCCACTTTGGAAAGCATTTCTTCAAGTTAGAAAAGGCAAGATGGGAAACCACAGTCCCATCAAACACTGGTCACAGAGACTGCTTAGCAGCTTGCAGAACAGCTTAAGTGCTCAGCTGAAATTATTAAAGGGGGCCTGCACAGAAACCCCCCCAAAACCTGTGTCAGAGAGAGATTAGAGCGGAAACACTACACACTGGGCCAGGGAGGAGCATGGAAAACCATTGCTAACATACATATGGAACACAGATATAAAGTGACACCATGGGTGAGTGGCAATTTATACTCTGTTCACACTGCTAAAAGTAATTTGCTTCTGCTTCAAAGTGGCTTGTTTGGTTTTTTCAGTGAATGCTGCAGAAAACTCTGCAACCTGCAGCCACAGAAGAGAACAGTAAGCTGGATTTATTGCCTACACTGCTGGAATGCTCCACCCTATCCTACGAGACTCACTGCCACACAGGTCAACTCTTAGGTTAGAAATTTTTCCGTGATTGGCTTGGAAACAAGGCACTGAAGGCTTGTTTTCATGTGCCTGGACATAGTTTCAAATTAAAAAAAAGAAAGTGAGGAAAAGTTGGGAAAACAGCCGTTAAATTTTTTCTATTAAAGAAGTATTAACATCTTCTGTCCCTTCAAGGAATCCTGATGGACACTGATGGAGACAGGCACCATCCCGCTCCCACCTAGACCTTAACTTCAGCAGTGTTTGTATCATCACAGTGTGCAGATGATCCCTCTCAAAAATGTGTTTTCCATCTTCTTCCTCTACCTACAATAAAATACAGCCCAGGAAATTGTACCATCCACAAGCCTGGCCTTGCAGTTGGCCCACTGCACAAGTTAAAGGGTTGGAAGAGATTTGAGGTGTCAAATTTTAAATTCCCATTTTAGCAGAAGAGAATTTAATGATTTGCAAGATTTTTACATTTTGCTGTAGGCAAAATCAAAATGATGGCCCTGACAGGTCTAGCTCAACTGAGAATGAGATTCCACAAATTCCTCTAGCACAGGAGAAACTGCTCTATGCTGTGAGAACTGTAGAAACCTGGGGGGGGGGAAAGGGTCAAAGCCTAAGCAATGCCCAGGTTTCTCCTGAGAGCTAAGGAATGGGAGTTGTCCATGACCCAAGAGGATTTCTCTGTGTGTATGTGTGTAAGGCTATGCCAAACTTGCCACTCTGATGCCAGTAGGAACTGGGTTGGGGAATTCCTTCCAAGGGCTGGGTCACAGAAATAACCACTTGTGCCTGTGAGGAAGCATGACTCTAACCAGGCATCGAGAATGAGATATAAGGGAGAACATTATACCAATTTGATCTTCAGTTTAAACCTGTATTCACTGGGCCTGTGCTTTGGCCTAGAATCCAAACCCACTGGTCTCTGGGCAACAAAATCATTTGCGGCAGCATTCAAACTGGCTAGCAGCCAGCTTATTTTCCATTCTGCCCTGGAGTGTGGCAGTCAGAAGCAGCCCCACAGGCTGATTGGAATCATGGGATCTTTGAAGAAAATCTAAGAGCAATTTCTAACTGCTGATCACTGCAGCTCACCCAGAGAGAAAAGTGTCCTCAACAAATCTCTCACACGAGGCCCAACTGGCTCTGGCTGACAGCAGTCTCTAGTTTAACACCAGGCTGAAAAAAACCTGCCAGTTGATTTCCATTTGCATTTTTATGCAATAGAGAAATGTGAATTTAGCAGCCCTCAAACTTACTTAAAAGTTTAGTATTAAAAATTGTAACTTTTCTCTAGTACTCCCCATCACGTCACAGCTTTCCACTCTTACATATTTTACATATTTCCAGACAGTTACCAATTACTATTTCTGTTACGTTCACCACTTGTGACTATAATTATCAATTTTCTTGTAGTCTGTAGAGATCTAAAAAGTTGTATATGTTTGTATATAGAACATTCTATATATAGAATATATATATGTAATGTATATGTTGTATAAGTTTGTTAGTGCACACTGTTAAATGCTTTCTATCAAGATTTACCATGTATGTGGAAAAAAAAAATCACTTAAAAAGTTCAATGAGGGAGGAAAAACTCTTGTCTGGGTGACTTATTGTGAAATGAAGGGGAGCGTGGGATTTTCGCAAGGCTTGCCCTGAACGCTGCTCAAGGCTGTCAGTGACAAGCATGAAGCTGCAGCATTCCCAGCAAGGAGAACAGCATCTGACTCTGAGAAAGACTGTAGGACTGTGACTGGCTGGGGGAAAATCAAGGACATTATCTGTCACTGAATGTTGAAATCTTTCTGTGCTTTCACCTTTCCCACTCAGACAGCACCACCTCAAGCAAAAATCCCAAGCTTAGATGTATCTTCAGCCTCGCAATCCTCAGCTACACCAGGCCAGACTGGCTGGAAAGACTAGTTCAGTTTAAAATGCTGTTTGTTCATTTAGATACTTAGTTCTCTCACATTCTTCTCTCCAGGAGCTCTGTCACAATCACATCCAAAACCAGTTACACAGAACTTCCAACAGCACACACACCTTTGGGTTTGACCAGATGTTTGTAATTGTGTCTAGTGCTGTAGACAGACAGAGAAAATGCATTAAATTAGATTATTTATAAGTCTGCAGAGTTGGCAAGTCTTCAATGAAGTACAAGATACTTTATTTATCAATAAAAAAATTAAATCCATTCCTAGAGTTTTCACTTCAGTTGCAAATCTTGAATTAAAAGACATGACAATTGAAATTTTGAAAATCGGGTTTTCTGTAATTACCTGGGGGGAGGGGATTTAAGTTTTTTTACAGTTCTACAGTGCAACTATCTACGTCAACTAGTCATTTCTCACGGTACCAGGATTGGTACACAAAAATGTGCAACAAAAATACTCTATTTACTACATGTATGGTATAAAATTATCACATAAACCTTCCTTTAAAGCAGTTTATGCTCCTTTTCCAGACTCCCTTTTACACCACAGTGCATGCATAATGCAGGTGGGCATAGAAACCATTTTTTTTTTTTTAATAGAAAGTACTTGAGAGCTGCATCCAACCTAAGGCCTCCTTCACATATAAACTGTGTTTGTTGTAGCACAGGCAAAGCCCCATTTTGGTTAATTATGACCCTCAAATAGCCTGGGCCCTGTCCCATCCATCCTTTCCCATAGCCTGAAGGTGAATTCAAGCACAGCATATTTCAGTCTTGAATGTTTTGTTGCCTTGGAAGGGTCTGGTAAGAGCACACTCTCTCTCATGAAGGAACTGCGTGTGGCCATTTGTAGTCAACTCTTCCTCTTAGGTGTATAAGCAATAGTCACATAAATGAGTGTTTCCATTCATGTGTTTTGTTTTGTGATCAAATCAACAGCTCAAACATTGTACTTTTTAAAATAGCAACAAATATTCAGATTCAGTGTCAAGGAAATGTGGGCTGAGTATGTGTGTGGTTTGTTAACGAGTCTCTCAGAACAAAGGCTGATCTGGGGTGAACCACACACTCCTGTGCTAACCATGTCCTATTTCCACAGGTATCCTAAATCAGTATCACAAAGCTAAGGCATCTTAAAGTGAGGCTGTTTTGAGCCCCCATTAATAACAAAAAAAAAAAAAAAAAAGAAAGAAAATAAAGGAAAGAATTGATACTAGTTGGTGTAATCTCTTTTTTTTCAACTTCTGCTCCTAGATTCTTTATAGGATTTCAAAGGTGCATGGTTTGTATAAAGCCCTTGGTTGGAGTTTACACTTCTCATTCAGGAATACAAAAATTGCTCCCTTCCTCCAGCAGCTCCAGCCAGGACAGAACCCATGGTGTTCACATGTTCCACTGCAGCAAGCTCACATGGAGATCCTAACTGCCATACCACCCCCTAGGGAATGTTACCAGCCTTGGACCCGGGCTACCAGCCGATTCCATCACTCCCACTTCAGAGCGAACACAGCCACCCACAGCCAAGAGCCACTGAGCTCTTGGAAGGGCAGAAGCAAGCTCAGTGTAAGGGCTCTTCCCAACAGCTCCTCTGAATTGCTCTGCCAGCAAAAGCTCAAAATGTCAGCCAAAGGTGCTGAGCTCCCATCTCCCTCTTGCCAGCTATGTACAACTCTCTTGATGAAATGTGAGCAGCATGGGAGAAAGGCAAAAGGACCATACCAGATCAGATTACCAGTGTCATTATTTGTCACCTTCCTGTCACCACTTCCAGTAGCCAGGGAGAAAAGGAAAGCTGCAGCAGAAAAACCAAGGCTAAACAAGCTTGTGGTCGGCATGTGAGGAAAAGGACCAAGAGGTTGCAGGAAACACCAAAGGTGTGAGTTTCTGCTACCAAGTCTGGGCAACTTCTGCCCCACAGCACTAGCCAGCAGAATGCAAATTTGAGTCATTTTGAGCAGAAAGCAGATGGGAACCAACCAGACCAGGGCTACTCAGCAGCCCCAGGGGACAGGCTCTCCCAGTGAGGAGCTGGGTCACAAAGGTTCCCGTCACGTGAAGACAAGGTACTCCCAATGACCACAGCTGAGCGCCAAGACTGCATCCCAACGGGATTTCTTTTGACCAGCAGACACATCCCTGCTGGTGCAGAAGTCAGGCAGGGGCTGTGCAGGGCTGGGCTGCAGTAGGAATTCTGTGTGCACCAAGGGACAAGGCTGTCAGCAGTTGTAACAGACAGAACTCTTACCCCTTCTGCAGCATTCATTTGTCCTTGTGTCAGGCTGTGCCAGCTGACAGGAGGCTGGAATGGGCTGTCAAGAGAGGAATACATAAACACGCTGGGGGACAAACACTACCAGATGCATCCCATGCTGACTACACAGAGACTGAGACTAATCTGCACTCTGGTTATCAGGTCCAAGCTCCTTCTTACCACCTTCAGAAAATAACATAAACCCTTTTCTGCAGGTCTGGACAGTGCCTCTGCTTACCTGACTTAGCCCTCTTCTGCTTCCACTGCTCAGTCTCACTAAGAGTTAAAAGTGTAATCAGAATTGAGGAATGTAAATAGCACCAATCAGAAAACAGTGCAGAGCCAGTCCTAGTAACACGACTCAAGATAGCCACCACAGTGGCTATCTCTTATCTTCTCATTTGCTCCAAATTACTGCTTTATTAAAATGAACCCATCGAGTTTGTTAGTTAAAATAAGTTTGGGTACATGTTAATCCCCTTACTGATTAGCATCACCCCCTTCTAGAGAGCTTGCTGAGAAATATGTATGAGATCCATCATTTGGAAATTCTGAAGGCAGTGTCTGAGAGGGAAATACTGTAATGTGCCAAAGAACAAGCAGCCCAAATGACAGCAGCCCCAGTGAGGCACAGGTGTGTCACTGCAGGACACCTAGGACAGGAAATCATTAGGCCATGTGAATTGATAATGAGTCCAAGCCAACCTCTTCACAGGCAGAGAACACAAATGGCCAGGCATCAGGGTGCCGAGGCTCGGATTTGTTAATAACAAAAGCTTTAATAAAGTAAAAAAAAGACAATGCCGTGGATAAAGAGCTCAACCATCAGGTGACAGATGTCATAGAAAGCCATGGCATAGAGCAGGCAGGAAGAAAACAAAAAAATCTCAGTGTAAGGTGGAATATGGAACAGGAAAGAAAGCCAAGACGGTGCTGAGAAGGGCAGTCAAGGCAGCCTTATCTGAGGCTCCAGCTCAGGTACCACGTGTCTGTTTTGCTGCTCAAGAGGCAGGTGGTGGATCAGAGTCCGGGATACAGCCTTTTGTAAGGAGGCCTGCTTAGCATCTTTGAACGCTCCCTGTGTTCTCCAGCCGTCGGTGCTGGCTACTTCTGATGTCAGGACAATGGCCCTGCCAAAAGTGCTGCATTTGAAGTTAACAATCTCGAGCCCCCTCTCAGGCTGCTGAAAGCCAAGAATGCATCCTCTCAGAGCAGGCTGAAAAAGCAACTTCAAAAGTACACTGCTTAAAAAGGACCCAGCAGAAGTTCAGAAATGAAAGGGTAATTTGTGACTTGAAAACTTCTCACAGGAGGCAAGAATGGAAAGATGGAGATAGATTACATTAGGAAGGAACTGCAGAAAAAAGACATAATACAATAATTAGAGGCATAAGGAAGATGATGGGAGGCACTTGTCCTCCCTTTCTTGTAAAATACAAGAGCTATACAATGAAAATGACAGAATTCAAGGTCAGGCATTGTGTGAAGTTAACAAAAGCAGCTGAACTTTTGTAACCATCACAACTGTCTGGAAGGGAAATGAAAACTTGTGATGTGAGATTTAGCCAGACCAGAAGGTATTAGTGGGGAGAGCAATGCCAAATAGTGGCAGATTAAATCCCTGCAAGCTCTTTCCTTGCCCCTTTCTTTTGAAGGATCTGATCCTGGCTCAGCTTGACGAGCCCAAACTCCCAGGAAAACTTTCTGCCTGATCAATGTCAGAGCCAAAGGCACTGAGGCAAAGAATGGGAGAAATCTGAGCAGGTTTTAGTGGGGCTGCCAACAGGCAAGTGTGAGGCTTCCTTAGGAGAACAATCTCTGAATGAAGAGCCACAGGTCACCCACCACAATGTAGTGACTCCTCTCAAACACACCAGACCTCAAACACCAGCAAGGCTGCCATGTCAGCAGGCCAGAATGAAATAGTTTTCTTCTTCACAAAAATATGCATTGCCATGAAGTTTTTAACCAATACACTGAGCTTTGTTCTTTAAAATATTTTTACTGGTGATTTTGTACTAACTGTAAGAGACTCCAAACAATATCCCTCTTGAGTCCAGTTTGCAAGGTAGCAGTAGGATGAATTACAGCAGTCAGTCGCCAAAATGCTTTCCTAAAAGTCAGAGACCAACCAAGCACAGGTTCCACACACTGTGAATGCTGCAAAGCTGCTCAGTGAGAAATCCAGCCAACTGTAAAGCCACTTCAGCACCTGAGTGTCATTAGCAGAATCCAGTAAAAGATAATCCTGGGAGAGGCTTGCAAAGTTTTACATCAAGTGCAATCAATGACTTTTTTTGCCCTAGAAAATTAGGCACTGTCAAATTATGTTTGCACCTTGTTTTAATAATGCAATCCAGATAATTTCATACATAATAAATTCATTAGGCTTTGGGGGTTTGTACAAGATCAAGCACACTTTAACAGAATTTATTTAAATATCCTTCTTTTAACAATAATTTCACAGTTCTGTAAACACGTTTCAGTGCTCGGTGAGTTCATACCAGCTTCCACCACATGTTTCAGAGGCAGTTTGGTACCTTGCCAGTAGAAATACAGCCCAGGAGGATCACACTGCCAGCAGGTGATCACAGGCCCTCGCCCTGCCCAGTCCATGGTGCCTTCTGCCTTCCCATGCATGGGAAAGTCGCACAACATTGTCACAGCTCCAGGTCCTGCAGGTCTCCCCAGCTGGGGCCAATTTTCACTCTAACATTCAGTTTCACAGAGAGTTTGATGGCATTTTCCATCTCATGTTTCACAATCTGAGCAACCTAGGAGAAAACATCAGGCATCAGACACACACACACATCTTCAATGCTCTAGATTTCTGTTAATAGCTGGGGCAGACAGACACCTGGAATTCCTGTCCTGCATTTACTTGCACTGAGTTACCACCAATGGGAATGCAACCAAATCCTGATTAGTGTTTATGAATGGAGAAACTGTATAAATCCAGTTAGATTTTATGCAGCACAGAGCTGTGACAGGTTATGCAGTTTTTAAGAAGGGACGAAGATTAACTTTCTGTTAAACACTTGGGTGTCCTGAAGAGTCTCATCTTTCACTCAGTTGCATAACTCTTAAGTGTTTCGTGGAGTCTGTTCTGAAAACTTCAGTGTACTGAAAGAAAGACAAAGCAAAGAACAGTGGCTCCTCCATGTTGTGCCAGCTTGAAAAGCACTCTGTGAAACACAAATTATAAACCTCTGGGAAAGCAGGTCACATACCATATGGGTGCTACAAATACTGCCAGGTTCCCCCTAACTATTTAGTTAAGGTAACTTCTGCCCTCTAGTAAACAGATGAGGTAATTGTTCTCTGCTCTCCAGAAGTATTCCTAAGAAAACACTCATTTCAATTCACAATTAGGAGACCAGAAATTACACATTTCTGCAGCTGTTTGGATTACAAGAGACTGGATTTTTTTTTCTCCTGACTGTAAAAACCTGCCCTGGACAAAGGTACTCTCTTTTCTCCCCCAAGACCTATGCAGACCGTCTGGGATTGCTTATTTGAATGAATCTTTCAATCCACATTCATCCCACGAACCTCTCCACAGCAGAGTGAAAAAAGGCTTTGGAATTACAGTGACTCCTCAGCTCAGGTAGAAGCCACCCTGGCACCAGAGGAGCTATTCAATCTGTCTGACCCTTCTATGTGTTTTCATAATTTCCTCACAGGTAGCCACCATAGAAATTCCTCCATAGTTTTTGCTGAGGAATGGAGGAGGGGATTTGAGGAGTTCAGAGCACAAGTCTACAACTGCATGAAGAACTAGGGGAAGATGTCTTCCAAACCCCTATGCCCCTGCATACTGCATTTCAAAATGATCTTGATAACTTAGAAAAATGCTTTGAAATAGGAGGCAATTCAGCACAGATGAGTACAGAGTAGAAAGAAGCAGGGTAGAGAATTAGGACAGAAATAATCTACTGTTCAAAAATAGGATGCAAAACAACTGCCTGGGCATGAAAAAAATGGGTTATGAGAGATTGACAACTGAACAGGGCCTAAGCAAGGCACACTGCTGTGAGAAAACAAGAAAATGAAAATTCTGGAACCTAAAAAATGTTGCTGGCATGACACACAAATCCATTTTCCACTCTTTAAACCACTCCAGCCTTGACCAAATTTGGGGCACAGCAGATCAAAAGAAACATGAACCATACAGAAGGAGATTCTCTAAGAATGGTCACAAGTCCAGCACATGGCACCAGTAAAGAAAATCTGACTAGGTCTCTGCACCTAGAACCAGGGACAGCAGCTGTGCTGCAGGTGAGACAGGAAAGCCTGCTGGTTTAATCAACTGCCCAGAAAAATCTATGGAAAAATATATCTGAAGGAAGTTAGAAAAGCAGGTAATAATTGCTCTTGAAGTTGAGGTAGTTAATGAAACAAATAGAATACAATAAATAACTAGCAAATCCATTCACTTGTCTTCAGTTCTCCTGGGAACACCTGATAAACTGGAGTCAGTATCTAAAGATGTTAAAGCATATGCTCAGGGGATTTCAGTCTTCTACAGGAAGAATATTAGGAGCCTTTTCGCCTCAAAAGCAGCCTGCCTAGATTGAAGCAGCAGATGTCTGAACAAAGCTGGCAAAATGAGAAAAAGCTCGAGCTGAGATTCAAGACAAAAATATCAAACCTTTTGTTTTTATTTACATGAACATATCTATATTATTAATAAATATACTCATTTATATTATTGATATTTTTATTAGTTCATATTTATTAATATATACATGCATGCTCAGGCCAGTCAGCAGTGCTGAAAGCTCTGTCAGACTAGGAGTTACTGCTTGCCATCAGGAGACGACCTTTTGTCATTAGCAATGAGCCTGTGCAGAAGTGGAAGAAAGGCACCCCAAGATATGGAAGCATGGCCTGGGAGCTTCCTTGTGTTCATGTTCAGGACTTGGGAAACACTGAGCTGCCAATATCCAGCTCAAACACCTGCCTCTGAGAGCTGCCACACAGACTCCTCTGTGCCAGGCCCAGGAGTGCCTTCAGGGAGGAAGAGCACATACACATAGACATTAAGGGGACTTAAAAACCACAGAGCACATTCCTTGTACCTACCCTGCTGCCAACCAGCACCACAATGCTCCTACCAGGAAAACAAGTAAGGTAGGGAAGGAGGAAATGAGTACCAAAAGGATAGAATCCTCATTTCTCTGCAAAGAGTACAAACCACAGCTGTTATAATACATGTTCTGAGTTAGGCACCAGAGCATAAGCAGGGAAGCAAAAATATCTCCAGGTGAGGAAATACTTCCCCCTACACCTGTCAACAATGCTAAGCCACTTCGCTCATCAAGCCTCATAGAGAAGAACTGCTGTTATAAGCAATAAAGCACACACTAAAAAAGAACTTCAGCCATGGGGATGGCTTAAATCCAAAAATCAAGGGATCAAGCATGCAAACATGTTTTTTTCATCCAACTGAGCTTTGTTTTCACAGACCTTTCAGCATCCAGGGAGGGGGGATCCAGGGAAGAGAATGTGAGCTCCTAAAAGGAAGACTTGTAACATAGTAGAGCTGAAAGAGGAATTGCAGGGCTATACCTGGATGACATCGTCCTCTGCAACTTCATAGAGGAGCTCATCGTGCAGCTGCAGGACAAAGAAGCCTCCCCTGATGGGATGTAACATCCCTGCGTTTCTCCTCCTCAACAGCCTTCCTACACACGTGAAGAGCAGAGTTTGTTAGGCACCATCACACAAAAGTGTGTTTCTTGTTTCAAAAACCTTTGCATATTCCTAATGCTGAAAAAAAGAACGTGAGGACATTGAAAAATTAAAAAGCTCATGCCTATGGGCAAAACCACAAATCCTGGCTATTCTATTAATATTTGTACAGCTACTGAGGGAAAAAATGTTAATGAAAAGTATTTTAGATATATACATTTCAGCCTTACATTATAAAGATATTAATCAGAACAGAAGCAAGAGACAGTTGTGTCTCCTGAACCATCTGTTTTGAAAGTAAATTTTAAACAAAATCATGCAAAGTTTAATCAGAAGCTGGTTTACAACATTCTCTCTGGCAATGAATTAGGATTCTGCCTATCTTCCAGAAATATTTTAATGGCTAGTTTAAGAAAGTAGTCAGCCACCTGAAAACTGCAGTTTCTGAAACTGTAGCTCCTGAGTAGAACTGAGGAAGGAAAAAAAGAGCAGTTATTGAATAAACAAGTAAGCAGCTGACAAAAACCAAGATCCTCGTGGGCCTTCCCTGACAAAAAATCAAACATGCCTTTTCACAGTAAAAGCTGTTGGTGTCTTAAAATAAACAAACACAACCTCACACACAGAGACTCAAAAGTTATTTATTTCTCAGGTTAGCTAACAGGAGGACTTGAGTTCACAGAAAGATTTTCAAGCCATCATCAGTTCCTCACACAAGCCTCACACTGAAGCAGCAATGTTGAAGGAGCCACATGATGCAGGATGCTCCTCTGATGGCACAGGCATTTCTAACTTGCTGAAAAAGAATTCCTTCCAGTTCTTGAAACACTCAGTAGCAGAGCAGGGGGAAACTGTCATCAATGCATCTACTCACCTCCCTACAATTACACTGGCCAAAGGTCAGTAACTTCTGCTCCTAGGAGGGGTGGGAAGCTCTGCCAAAAACATGCCTTCTACTCATAGCTGACCTCTGAATCGGGTCTCTCCAAAATAAACACCCTAACACATTTTTAGAGATTTGGCAATTATTATTTCATTTCCAAAACAGACTCTTGATATTAAGACAGCTTCATGTTTCAATTGAAGCATAAGAACTATCAAAGAAATATAGCTCTCCATTTCTTAAGTAGTCTTTCTAAAATACACCTGATGAACAAAACACCATCTACATTAAGCTAAAAAAAGTCTTTGTGGCATTCTTCTGGGAATGAGCATCCCAGCACAGCTTTGCTATCTGCAGTCAGAAAAAACTTATGCTGATAAATGCTTCATGTAACACGCTTGTGAAGTCTCTGTACGTCAAATTCCAGCCAACAAATTCCAGACTTAATTCTAACCAAAAAAATGTATTTTTGGAACCAGAAGTCATCTTGCTCAATTTTTTCACTGCCTCTGAAGCCAGTGTCTGCTCAGTACCTCCTTCCCACTCCTGAACAATTCTGTGGTGCCTTCACAGACCATATCACACATGAATTCTCGCTGCCAACCTTTGCAAGATCTTCTCCGAAGTATTTGAGGTGTCTGTTCTGGTCACATTTGCTTTAGTTTGTTGAGCAGACATTCTTCCTCCTCCTTTCTGATGACTTTTTTTCCCCTTAAACACAGACTTTCCACTGTCAGGAAATAAAACTTGCCCCCCTCTAGCCAGGCCCAAATGCACTAACTTTTCTCAGGATTTTTTTTTTTTAAGTTTACATTAGTAACACTGAAAATTTTGCTCCAGTGTGCAAAGAAGAGGCAACCATACCAGTCTTATCTCTTGGGACAGAGCTCTCCAGATGACCATGGGACTTGATCACAGATGAGAAAGCTTCCAGGCGTCTCTGAATATTCACAGTGGCTGTTTTGACAATATCTGCAGCAGATCCCTGAACAGTTGTATTCACAGCCTGGCGCTCTGCCTGAACAGAGAGAGTTGTTCTCAGATCTCACCCCCCAAAAAATCAAATCCAACATGTCAAATGCACTTAATTAAAAATAATAAATACGTGGCCAAATATACACAGAATAAAAATTCCAAATAAAGAGTTTTTTCTATCTGCCTGAAAGATACATTATAGACTAGCTTCAAACACAGAATTTCTACAGGCTCCTGAGAAAATTCCAAAAGTTTAAAATTAATGAATATAAGGAGTAATAGCCTGCAAGAGTGACAATCCACAAGAAGGAGAAGCATATACCCATGGTAACAGTTTCAAGGGGAGAGGAAAAATCTCAGTTAATCCAAGCACCACAAGACACTTCTTCCTATCTTCAAAGCCATAAGAGATGGACAACCAAAGGCAAGAAACTGGACTTCATGGACTAACAATCAGGTCTGCCACACTAAATCCTGAACTGTCAGAGCACTACAGCTGTGCAAAAACACATCAGACCACCATTTTTTTTTAACACAAGCAACTTCTCTACTAATCTCCTTCTCAGACAAGAAAACTATTCAAATTTCTTCATTCTTTGTTTAGAGCTGAAACATGTGCAAAGAATTACAAGGATGCTGAAATGAAAGTGAAGATAATTCATTAACTGGTCTTTAATATTATTTTAGAGATTAAATTTTAAAGACTAAATTATTTTAAAGACTAAATTTGAACAAAGATGCATCTACAATGCATCCTGCTGAAGAATTTTTCAGATCAAATTGTCCATTATTTTCAAAAGTTTTTTTGAAAGCCTCCTTATTTCTCTGTCAACTTATTTGGAGCACAAACTCCCCCACATCCTCCCTCTTCTACTCTAGTCTTTAATTCCACACAACCTGAGCCAGCTTACTACTGAAGTGGGAAGTATAATGCTTCCCTAGGGAGTCAATCTACTCTTACTGAAGTAAAGTCTATGGCACAAGTGTCCAAAATGACCTGGAAAAAAAAAAATCAAGCTAGTGCAAAGGTGTGTACTAAGTAAATATTTATCTAAGAAGTTAAAACAATTTTCCTTTCAGGGAAAATAAGAAAAAGAACAAATACCCAAAAACACAGGCCTTAAATTCCCTTTCTTGTTCAAGCGCTGATATCATTTAACACACAAACGCTGCTGAGTGGGAGCAACTCAGCCTGAAGAGTTAAAGTGCACCCCTACGTGGAGGCTTTTTCAAATTATGTCATTGATTTCAATGAATTATTCACTCCAGCTCCAGCGTAGGAGTTCTGATGTTAGCACAGTGATGACAGCTGCACACCCAGTCACAGAAGACTTACGTCAAACAGGCCATGACAAAAACTCTGTTATTCAGAGAATGACTGAGGGAACAATGAACTAAACAAGAAGTGAAAGGTCATGACTATGATGGCTCACAAACCTTGCAAAACTGCAGACATGGCTACGCAAAGAAATCTGATATTAAGAAAAAACAACTAAAAAAATAATTTTAAAAGGCATAGCACTGGACATACATGAGCTTTACTGTAGGGATTTGGGTCTTTGATAGCTGGCAGGTATCGCCGTCTCCCCAGGATGGTCTGCACAAACCCATCCCTTCTGCAGCTCTGCACTGTCTCCCTCAAGAATTTCTGAACCCCTGTGAAAGGAGAGAGAAAGTTTTTTGTAATACAGCTGATGTTCTGTACTGACTTCTCAGTGGGGTCACTGAAAGCAGTCTGGGGCAGCCAAGCAGCACAGAGCAAATCTCTTAAATTTCCCAGACCCCATCAGTGGACAAAGGCACATGATCACTCATTCAGCTCTGCTGCAAAACTTTTTAAGACTTTTAAGGTGGAAGAGAGTGCATAGTGTCAGGATATCTGGCTGTGCACAGGGAGGTAGGAAGTGCATCCTGCACAGTGCCCAGGCACAGAGGGTCATACGTGTGTTGTTGATAATGGAGAGGTCAGAACCTGGACCAGCACTGGAAAGACAAGTAGTAGGGAGGGAGCAAATTGAAAGCAGAAGCCAGAGCCCTTGATGCCTCAGGCTGACTGACTTAAGGCTGTGTCTCTTCAGATTCTAGGACGAAAGAAAATCACCCACCTGCACTTTGCAAGGGAAGGAGCAAATCCGCCAGGAGTGTTAAAAAGAAACTTAGGTCAAAGAAAGGCGAGACAGGGAAGAGTGAACTTGCACTGCAAGTGGAGGTAACAACTGTACTAAAGTGGGAAAAGTCAACTTCAGACAGCTTCTTTCCATGTTTACATGGAAAATACAAAACGGAAAATTCAAAATCAAGACTGACAGCATAAGTCAATTCATTAGGTATGTCATTTAACAGTCAGCCTGGCAACACACAGCAAGTGAAAATCCATGAGAAGTGAAGTTACAATATAAGGTACGCTGCAGTTTGTATGCACACACATGTACCGAGAGATGAAGCAGGAAGTCATTCCTAATGGTCATGAAGGAGAGATTATTCAGAAATTAATGAAGACTAAACAGAATCTTAACAGAAAACCATTTCTCTGCATCTGTGTCCTAAAGAAACAAACCCTAAATCTTCAGAACACAGTTTTCCAGCTCATTTTCAAGTCCTATGATTAGAGCTAGCTGCTTCTTGTCCCATTTGCCCTCCATTCTTTTTCTGATTGCAGCTCTCTCTGCAGCTTTCCTAAAAATTAACATGCTTCTTAGAAACACAACCATGCCTTTTTACAGAACATGGGAGAGCTACTCTGAGCAGCTGGATAAAAATTAAAGGGTAATACGTAAAACAGTTAAAACTCCATGAAAGCAGAAGACAAAAGCAGAAGAAAGAAATGGTTATAATTAAAAATTATAAGAAGCATGGTCCAAAGTTGTCACAGCATATTATTTGAAGCTGTATGTTTTAATAAGGAAAAGCATGTTTCTCATTCAGAAACTTAAGAGCTTTAAAATAACTCCTCAGGGTTTATTAATTAATTAAAATAACAAAAAAAATTGTAATAAGTACAGAACAAAGTCTTAAAGGTGAATAAAACCAGAGAGTAGAGTAAAACATTACAGAGTATCAAACTGCTGCATTCATGCACTGGACATTTGCAAAATGAAAAGCATTTTCAAGAAATAAGAGTAGTAGGTTGAGACAAATTTAGGATTTGAAGAGACATGGAGAGAAGGGATTAAAAACAACCACCACCACCCAGCTCCCAAACAGCCATATCCAAACCTGTGTATCTTGATTTGAAGGATTCAATATAATTGGCAGCTTCATTTTCATCAATTCCCATCTGCTCACCTAAAGATTTTGCTCCTATTCCATAGATGATTCCATAGCAAATCTGCCAGAGGAAAGGGTGAAGAATTGCAACCGTTTGTTAGCCATGCAGAGAAAGCAGAGACAAAACAAAATGTGATTCACTGGAAGATACGTGTATGGAAACAAGGGCAAGTATGCAAGAAGAGAGACCCCCTCTGAGTCCAAGCCATTCATGCTGCTTTTCTCCACCCTCGTCCCCCAAAACCCCGACAGCTCCAGTTGCAGCGTACTGAGAGTGGGAGGACAGACAAAGCAACTACTGAACAATCATGGCCGAATTCAAACAGAAAAGCATTACTACAATGTGTTGAACACTGAACCTTCCTGCCCAGAAAGCTGCTATTGATTTTTTTTTCCTAAAATTACCTGCTTAGCTTGTTGCCTGGTCCTGTCTCCAACAGCTTTGGGATCAATCATTTTCCATTCTGCTGCGATGCTCTTAAATACATCAGTACCACCATTCAAAGCTTGAATGAGGTGACAGTCGCAAGACAAATGAGCAAGGATCCTCAGTTCCAGCTGAGAGTAATCAGCAGCCAAGATTAAGCCACCTGAAGTCAAGAAGTTATCAGAAAGCATTATTTCATAAATTACTCCAATATTCCATCCAACTTGCCAGCAAGAAGGACTGAACCCATTCTTTATCTTCTGCTCTGAGAGTTTTTCACAGCAATTTCTATCAAGACAAATTCTTGCCTGTTTCCCCAATGCTTAGGCCTGCCTGCTTTACATCTAGTCACATTTAGAATCCATCAAAAACACATAAACATATATTTCCAGGTGTCTAAGACAGAGCAAGCAATGTGAGAACTGACATTTGGATAGAAAGAGCACTAGGTAGAGTACAATTTGTGTATTAAGAGCTGCCTTAGCTACCTCTTTAAAGAATATGTATTCTTAAACAGGAAATGAAAGTGTGAACATGTGAATGATATCATTTGAATACTTTGCCCAACTGAATCCCTCTCTTCTACAGTTGTGTGAATAATTTTGAAGGCATGCTAACTACTGCACTAGTTTTCCAAGTAGGCTGCTTAGACACATATATACTGTTATCAATTCTTTCTTAAACCTCCATTATAGCTAGGATATTTTGTTAACCATATACTTAACAATTCCAGAGCAGGACCCGGGCATTACCTGGGAAAGGAACAAAAGCATGCCTCATGCTAACAGAAAATGGTATTCGTCTTTCTTCAGATCTGTTTGCAGCTTGACCCTTTAGCTCATTAGGCAAAATACTGAAATGCTTTCTGCATCTGTGGAGAAAAAAAATGACTGCCCTTCACCAATTTCTAAAATACCGAGAGATGAATAATAGTTTTTACCACAACGGAACAATGAAAGCAAGTCAGACATTGGCCTCTATTCCATTTTTCTGGACAATCCATACCCAAATTTGACCATAGAGGAACTGGACAGAGACCACATAAACACCTAAAAGGGATTTATTGATTCCGAAAAGATTTAGGAAGAAATCTTCCTAGTACATTCAGGATTCAGTTCAGAAATTGGATAATTTTGCTCTAAAACAGGTAAGATGAATGGCCCCAGATCTGTGATGAGCTTATTCCAGAAAGACAACAAAGTCACAGGAATCCTAAAAATTCAACACTCCACCTTGAGTACCAAGTCTCTCAACATCATTCTCCTCTGCAGAATGCATACACCAGCCCAGAGGCAGAAAAATTTCCCCCTCCAACATCACCCTCATTACTGCACACACATACACATTTACAAGTAAGCCTGTAAAAACAGAGCAGAAATTGTGGAAGAGGCGCTCGTAACACACTCAACATTTCCTCCCTAGAGACTGAGGGAAAAATTGCCCCAAAGCTGCTCGATTTTCTTTTCTGACAGGCCACAAGTTTACAGCGTCACCCACATATTCTGCATCCTCTCAGGGCTGGCTTAGGTGTCCTGTCTCACCAAGTCATTTGTAGCTGCAGATGGAATTTTATCCATGAGCATATCCACTGAACAGTGCACAGCTCTGACATTCTCATGTCATTCACATCACATTCTCCTGTGAACACCAGTCTACCAGACAGTCTAGTGGGCTCTTCACTGGAAGGTAAAAAGCCTTTATAAGTCCTTGATGTCTGGATCAGGGATCTGAACAAATTCTTTACCAAAATGATCTCTGAGATCAAGACTAGTTTCAGCAGAGCACAGAAAAAACATCATGCTCTCCCTTGGGCACTTCCTTTTCTTCTTAAATATTGGCTTTTCAGCAATGGTAGGGATCAATGAGATGAAAGCACAAAAATCAGATAAATAAATTTTCAAAAGAAATAAAGGTGAGGGACAATTGCATGTCTGGCTAATGCAGAAAATCACACTGTTCAGCATAGGTCCTCAGTTTAGTTAAATGTGTAAGGGCTTTATACAATGACCTAATTTAGCTGCATTCCTTTAGTCAGAAGCTTCTTACAACAGGAGGAAAGAGTAGCAATAGTAGTTAGTAAGATAATAGACAGTTTGGACCAAAGTCTGGAAGGCCAATCAGACTTGGCTGGATAGCAATTTCTTTTGTGCTAGCAGTCATTTCTGTGCCTTTAGGATTGCCCATCTTCCTAACACAGTGGCTGCTTAACTAAGGAATGAAGGAACATGTAGGAAAAGCCAGCCTGAGAAACAGACCTCTCAAAGTCTGGCAGGCACTCCAGTCCTTTGATGGCCTCTTCTCTACAGGGAAGACTTTCAAGAAACCAGCACACTCCCCAGCCATACTGAAAAGCTGCTGCAAGCCTGAGCACTGCCACAGTTTTATCTCAGGACGACATTCCTGTCTCCACAGCTATGCCTGGTTCTTCTGAGGAGAGATGGACAACATCCTTCTACTCCTGAGTTCCCTTCCCAAGGCACAAGGGTGTTAAATACATGGTGTTTAGCAGGTGCCAGATAGAAGAAGTAAAAATCTTCTCAAATTTCTCACATCTTGCTGTGGAGAAAAAAGTTTAGAAAAGTCTCTCAGGTGATACAACTGGGACAAGAACCTGAATGGAAAGAGAAACTGAAAGGGCAGAAAAACATCAGGAAGCCTCAAAGCTCACAACAGACATGCTAAAAGATTGACCTTAGTGTTTCATAGACTTCCACACAACTGTTTAGGCACTATTATGTAATGCTGTCAAAGTAGAATTGTAGAATCATAGAAAACAGGGTATTTGGTTAAGAGAAACCAAATTTAGAAATCTTGCTCTGCTACATGGTAGTTTCTGCAGGTCACGATCAGAAATTAAATTATTAACAAAGAATGAAAAATATGTTCACCCTGTTCCCTTACAAAGGGAGCTGCACAGCATAAAAGAAATGAATTTTCTTCTGCTTCTTCCACAATATTCTATCCTCTTTCAGAGTAGTTCTTAGCAAGTCAAACCTAACTTCAGTTTAGTTATTTTCACACTCAGGCTTTCCGTCCAACAGCTGGGAACATAACACTAATCTCACTGAAGGGTTTCATAAAGAACGTCAAAAAGAAAGCAAATAGCTACATGAAACCACATGCTGTTAGCATAATTATGTCTTTCGTGTATGACTGATTTTTAGGTATTTATTCCCCTGTAAGAGAAACACCGAATAACAAGTCACACTGACACAACAGCAGCCACAGGTGAAGTCAGAAAAGAGAAATTTGACAACCCGACCACATTAAGATTAGACACAAGCTTTGTCAAGATCCTCCTACCTGACCCCTAAAGCAGCACTAGAATTAACATTTCCACGGGCTTGGGAAGGTGGGCTTTCTTCAACCACAGTCGGCATTTCGATCTCAAAATCTCTTGGCACATTCTGGATATTTGGCTCTGTGAAGGTTACTCGACCTGAAAGGAAGGAAAGGCAGAACTAAGGAAGGGTCCAAAAGGTGTCTCCCTAGCTCAATACAGCTGCACACACCGTATCTCCAAAATACAATGGGCAGAAGAGTGAGAGGACACGACCACTGAAAAAAAAATTTAAAAGGAAAAGTAATTTGTGTTTAATGGCCTTGTGATGGTTCCCCGTTTCTGTATCACTAATAAGAAACTCCCAAAACCAGAACCTGTTCTGGAGTCAGAGATTTACATGGCAATATATGCAAGAAATTAATAATACTGCTCAGTGAATACAAAAGCAATTTTAAACACATCTGTTTTTTTAAGGCAGGTATATGTCAGTATCTTTGTTTGGCTGAAGCAGAGCACAGGATTGACTTCCTATCTTTTCCTCTTAGAAAAGGTGCACACACATACAAAAAGACAAATAAACAGCAAGACCAGAGGCATTAGCACACATTTGTTCACCTGTAGCTGTGTGAGTCTGTGAAACTGGATATATCCTTTCCATTCCCAATGCAGAATTCAATCGCTTCTCCCTCTGCAGTGGAAACACCACTTTAGTTATGGCGTTGTTGATCCTCCTCCATTCCAGTATCAGCCCTGGCAATGGGTGAAGCGTCTTTAATTTCTCCAAAACATCCTTGTGGGAAAAAAAGGGAACAACTAATCAACAGCCTTTAAAACTTTATTTTAAAAGTTTTTGCAGTTCTGCAGGATAAAGTGGCTCCTTCACCCACAGTGAGCTTCCAGTGTCACTGCCTTAAAATTAAATTGATATCCTCTCCACTTATACCACCTACATCTGGGTAATGAAAGCACCACCTGACATAGCTGCAGTTTTATTACCCACGAGAAGACAATCACTTCTCTTTGGACTTCTGCACCTTCGTCATCACTCTTAATCTACACCAACCACTAAACCACGTGAAATGATGAAATAAAGCATCACTTGCCACAGGTCCCCTATATTGTCTCCTCTTGTCCAGCGTTAATGCTTCTCCATATTCTTGCATATTTTCATCCCTGCTCTCTCCTATCTGTAGACTAGGAACACCAAGTGAAGCCCTTTACCACACTCCTTGAAAGACAAAGCTCATCAATAGCAATCAAATCATTTCAGTTTAATCAGAAATATGAAGGAACTAACAAGAATTTCAAAAGACGATGGAATGCAAACATTTCTCAAAATAACATTTTTTTGTGTGCCACAGACAGCTGCAGCCTCATGCCTTCACATCACAAAAGGAGGAAATCCTCCCTTTGTTTCTTGCTCCCTGCTCTGCCACCACCACTGCACCCAATGTCTTCACTGCCACTTGAGTTCCAGAAATCAATATTTGTCTTCCAAGTACAGACTACACTGAACAAGGAGAAACTAGGAAAACAACACAGATTAATGAGTCCTGAAAACAGGAACATATATATCTGCCAATTTCACTTGTCCCACAAGGGCACCCATTAGCCTGAGGCAGCTGGTACTAATGCAGGTCCACAATATTTATCAACTGGCAAGAATGTCAATAGTCTTCACATTATACAAGCTTCTGATATACTAAATTTGATAAACCATCAGATTAGCCATTCTGAAGACAAATTCTCTGAAGCAAAAAATACAGATTTGATAGTAGCAGGAAGAGAAAACATTGTATTTAGTCAACATGGTATTTAAGTATCTTTCAAACTGATGTGGAAAAATTCTTATCCTATTGGCTTTACAAAATTACTGTGCTATTTTAGTCTTGCACATGATTTGGGAAATCAGATTCTGCCTGATTTACTCTTATTGAAGTCTGCTATTTATAGGCATGTCCTCACTGCACTCGAGCTTTAGGAGAGTAGGAGTTACTAACTCTGCTAACAGAGAAGGTAGAACCCAGTTTGAATTTCCAGTGGTAACTGGAAGAGCAAAAGGAAATTAAAATTTCTTTTCAGACTAGAAACAGATTTTACTGTACCTTGGTTGTACTGAACTGCTTGCTTAGTCTGACCCTGTTTCCTTTAGCAGTTGCTCTTCTGGTGTAACCCAAGGTTTTCTTGTTCCCTTGGACTTTAACATCTCCATTTTGTGGCAACTTCAGCTCCAGGAATAACACCTGAAAGAGGCCAGCACGTCAAATCAGTTTCCACACACTACTCCCAGGAGAAAACAAAAGCAACTGAGCACTTAAACAGCTTACTACAGCCAAAGGATAGTACAAATGTTTCACATAATTAAAAAGCTGATTAAAGATCCCTGCCATCAAAGTCATTCCTCCTCATTTTAATTACTACGAATTTAAAATCTCATTTTCTGAATACTTTAAGTTTAAATTCAGAGGTATGCTTTTAGATAAGGTAATTAACTCCATCGAATAAGTGAGGTTATTACTGTCAGTCAACTGCAATAAAATATAATGTTCAGATGACTGAAAGTGGGAAGAACATCGGTAAAAAAAAGAAGTGCTAGCAGGGAGCAGGCTTCAGAACAATATGAATGGCAGAGAAAAAGGGGGTCACAAATACCTTTTAGAGAATACCTAGAATATTAGTTTTTCTAACAAATTGCCAAAATACAGAAAATTAAGTATATGCTCATTTGATGACAGAATACAGCTCTTAATTTTTCACATTATGTTTCTATGTAGTATTATACACTATACATTACTTAGCAGCTATTGTCTTCGATTTCATAGCTGGCAGAAGGGAACTGAAAGCTTTTCTCTTGCCCATTTATGTAGTACAGAAGTCTCACGGACACAAAACTAGAAGGGTAAAGTTCCATTAACTTATTACAAGATACTTTACATGACTCATAATAAATTTCCACGTGAGATACAAGCTTCCGTAGTTCAGAAAACAGCATTTCAGACAAAACTTTACTTCCCCTTTTCCATGAAGCAGAGTGAAACTGAAGTCGAGCATTATTTCAGTTCTAACTTAGACTACTGTTACTGAGAAAGATTTCTAGATTTGCAACAAAGAAGGAATATTTCTGTGGAATTTCTTTTCCTGATAGCTGCTTGCAGGTTTTGACTACTTCCATATGAAGTACAGTCCTTGTCTTGAGGTGACTTTATGATGCTTCTATCTCCAATCATCTGTTCTGTTAGTGTTAAATATTGAGTTCTGCACCTTTAAGACTGGTTTCAGGAGTGAAGGGAGAGAGAAGAGGTGCAGAGTTTGTTATCAGACTGCACTTGCTCCCCTGCATCCTTCACACAGACTGTGTTTTCTGCAGTGGACAGCAGGAGAGAGCTCTCCTTTGTTTTTAGTTGTTTTTTTTCTGACTAGCTGAGGCAAAGTTCCCTGAACTGTGGATTTTCTTTCCTTTTTCTTGGAATTGTTTAAACCTGCTTTGGACTGAAATCCCAGAGGAGCACCAGGAGCTCGTACCTGCGGCCCACCAGGCGAGGAAATATTTCTTCCCCAAACCAGTTGGGGGAGGGGCTGCTTAAATCTGTTTCCTAGAAGGACCCCATACCCTATTCAGAGGTTTCCTCCCAAATTTGCCCCAAACCAGGACAGCCCCTTAGCAAGAAAATAGTATATGGAGAAAAAAAAGAAGATGGGGAGAAAACCATGCACAGCAATTTTAATTTATTTCAATTGTTCCATGTAATATACATTAAAAAATGTAAGTGAATTCTTCAGGAATGAAAGAGTTGCTATTCTACATAGAAATCTGTTTCTTAGACTTTAAAAAATATCAGTTCTTAAAAGTTTCTTAAAAGCAGACAGTAGTTAATTCAAAACGTTTAAAGCAGTTTTTCCTCCTTTTTCGTGCCTGTACAGGGGCAAGGGTAACAATGCAAATTCTTCAGCACAACTCAACTCTTCTTAGACTCAAGACTACATGACATCAAATCACATCTCGTGTGCAGGACACTGGCATTGCAAAAAAGGTTCTCCAGTCCTCTAAAAGCCATTTAATTGGCAGATCATCTCATGCACCCTGAGACGTCAAGGTCCTATACAAACCACATGCTTATTTTCACTTGGTTTTTATTTCCAACATACATATTTCCACTTCTACCTTCTTTATCTCTGCTAAAGTTGGCAGAAACTAGAATGATCAGTAACTAGCAGGAGAGACACAGCTGCTCTTGCAGGCAGCAAGCTCATAATGAGTGTAAGGATAAATGAACTCTCAGCGGAGTTGGGTTTGCATTTTGTCTCTTCTTCACTCTTCCCAAGAAGAATTTTTTTCCTATTTTAGCCAAAGCCTCTTGATGATAACTTCTGGGGAAGTTCTCCTCCTCCCACCCCAACTCTCACGTACCTCTGCAATGTCATCCGGGCTGGTCAAGGAGAAGCTGTGCCCTGCCAGCTGATATGCCTGGGTCTCAATCTGGCTCAGTTTAGCCTGCATGACCTGTTTCTGGGTTTCGTAGGCTGTTGTGCTGAAACCAATGCCATTCAGCTCCAGCAGAGCCAAACAATAATGGGTGGGCATCTCCACTTTAGAAAATACATCTGTAGTAAGTGCAAACCCAAGAAAATCTTTTATAAAACAGATCAACTGCAGACAAACACATTCATTAAATTTGAAAAAAGGAGAATCATCAGTTTTGAAAATACTGAAATGTTCTGACACACTGAAATATTTTACTGTACATTTCACTTAAATACTTTTTTTTTCTGGAATAGGAAATATTTCATAATGAGAAGTGTTTTAGAACTTCCTATCACAAAAGTATTTAAGAAAGCAGCTTCTGTCAATTTTTTTTTCTAAAAGATACATCTCTTTGTATATCAACATTTTATAAACTGCAGAAAGCCTTACATTAAGCATGTCTAACTTGATACAATTTAATTCCACCACTCATATCTTTTTGAAGTGTTCTAAGGTTCAACTGTAACAATCATAAACAATGTGGTAAACTTGCAATAAAATACTTCAGCGGGATTAGACCATAATCCTTGGCTCTGGATATAAATTAGGGGAAACTATCATCATGACCATCAATAGGTATATTTTTTGGGGGGTTTTTTTGATGGCTTGTTTTAAAACAGCACAAGCACTCAGCAATTATTAGTGCAAACATACAGGATCATTCACTATGGAATCACAAGAGTTTCATGAACTCAATGAACACGCAAATGTATACATGACACAATGCATACGTGACAAATCATGCTAGATAGGCAGGCCAAAGAGCAAGAAATCTCCTTCAGAAAACATTTGAGGATTTTAGGAATTACTTCTGACAGGAAAATCCAAAAACTTCTGAAAATGCTCATGAGAAATCACAGACAGATCCACAGGTCCCTCAGAATGGCCAGGGTACTCACCTGGGAGGTACATATCTGCTTGATTTAGAGATTTAGAAAAGACTCTGCTACAGCCTTAACCACTGGAACTGGTGGACGTTTGGGATATAAGAACTATATTTTAATTTTTTTTTCAGAATATATATGCTTCCAAGGGAATTTCCCTCTTTTCTTTTAACAAATGAACATTTTGACAGGATACATTTAGGTAAGAACTTCCAAACCCACCTCTCTTCTGCACTGATCATTCAGCCTGTGGTAGCACGGCTGTATTTACCCTCCATCTTTGCCCGCAAAGGCAGGAGATCTCTTTACCTGTCAAATTTTCCTTCTGTAATTCTTTGTGGAGTTGCTCCATGATATTGAAGATAAGCACAGACTCTATGGCTGCTCTGTACCGCCCAGAGTGGTCTCCGCTGGCGCTCAGCCCCAGGCTCTGCACCCCTTGGCCGGTGCCCACTCCTTCTAGGAGGGGCAGCTCACTGGGAAGAAAGTTGGTCACCATATTGTGAAGGGTATGTTCCTTGGAGCCAGGATCTAGCAGCCAACATGCAACCTTAGAAAGGTAGACCTCCATGAGATATTTTTTCTACCTTTTAGTCATAATACAATGCATATATTTAATCAGGGGTTAATTCAAGGTTAGAGTGGATATTATTTTTCTTCATTTGGCAGGCAAACTGCAATAATTTGTTACATCATTTTAGTAAAAACCTTCAGAAGGGCCTAAGTCACTGAAGAGCTTAATTCTTGAGTGAGAATGAAAAGTTATTTCCGTAGTTTTGAAAACTTTATCCTCTGTCAAATAAACACATCTTGAAGTATCTTTTCACTTATTAATACTTAAAGGGAATAAATACAAAAATCAGAATCAAAACATGTCTAGCCTGAAAAATGACTTTGTAGAGATTAGAATTTGCTATTGATCTAGAATACTAGCCAAGCTGAGCTCTCCTATCTTTTGCAGAACAGGACTAATGCCAAGAATTCTGCATGAGATATTTTACTCCTGGTAGAGCTTAAACCCCTGTCTTCAAAACAAATTCATTTATCTGTATATTTCAACTTATTGTGTCAAAACAGGATGAAGCACAGATTCCTACATTGCCTCTGCTATGCAAGCAGAAGTAAAAACCCATATGTATATTTATGAGGTTGGGGAGGGTGTATATATTCATTGTATCACTAAAATGAATTAACATGAGTATGACTATTACACAGAACAGTGAAGGGAAAGATACTTTTACTGCTCTTCAATTTCATCCTAAAACTATGTCTTGTTATGAAAAAAATCTACATTTGTCCTTGTTTTGAACATCTTAGCTACTTCCCTGCAGAGATGAATATTGCCAAGAAGCTGTTCAGCCCATATGCAATGCAAGCTTTAAAAATCAACAGGATTTTCTGTGCATCCAGAGCTTTTTTGTAACATGGGCAACAAGGTGTTTACCTCAAGCTAGTGCTTCATGTGAGTTACAACTGGTACCAAAACCTTTTGAAATTCCATGTAAATGTTATCTTGATTTGAGAAAATAGTGGCATGGTGGGTAAATCTTTTGCTTACAGTCTTCTGCTCTCAGAAGAAACAACCTGACCATGACTTGTGACATTTCAGTCCCAGACTTCTTACTGCAACAAAACAGGAGTTAAGTCCTGTCTACTGGGACTGGTGAGAGATTTATCTTCATTTCCCTTGCCAAGTAAGTTATGAAATAATAATGTGCTAACTTCTGAAACTCTCTGGTTGTTTCTCTTGCAGGCACCATGAACATTCATAGCAAAGCAAATGTCCTCAAAATACTGTTCTAGATTGCCCACTGAAAGAAAATGTCACTAAAACTCTTGACAGATTCATACCTAAATAACAGAAGTACCAGAATGTACTCCTGTCTTTCCACTGTTGTGTTTAACCTAGCAGTTTCACCCAAGCAAAATTTCTTAAACCTGCAAACCTTTGGGTCCTCAAAACTTCCTTCCAAGGAGATGCCACAAGCCATCAGCAGAGTTTTGTAGTGCTGAATAAAGTCATACATGATAAGTGAGCGATGCCTCTTGGGCTTCTTCTGCAGGTACAGCTGCAGATGGTTCAATCTCTCTGTCACAGATAGGCTTTGGTCCAAAGGTGGTGGTGCCAAACTCAGACTGATTTCTAAGGCAGGAAATACAAGGAAAAATCATATTTTAACCCATTACATGGTAAGAAAGGCAAGAGAAAAATCTAGAATGCAACCACCTAAAGCACAAAAGCTACAGTTGAACTATGAACAAATAACAATACATCTATAGTACTATTACATGTTTATCAAACCAGACAAGGCTCCCAAAAACAATATGCTGTGTGTGTACTAACAAACAAAGGATAGCCAGGAATCAAATCCTGGTCACAAGGTCACTTAGCACAGCTTGGGCTATGCTCAGCATTTGAATGCTAGATTTGTTCTGGAGAGCAAAAATTGGAAGAGATTGAAAGGGAAAAGGAAGTTAGATAAAGAGAATTTGGGAGTGAGCGAAATGTTTTAGCCATATGCCTGCCCACAGTCCAGTGTCTGAGCCAATCACCTGCCCTTAGTACACAATACTTGTAAGAGACGGTCTGGAGTTTCCCTCATTTTTGCCTCACAACTGTGGCAAGAAGACCCTGAGGACCCCCACCCCTTCAGGCAGGAGTTCTGGCCTGGTCGTGGTGGATGCTTGCCAAGAGACTGTTTGCAGGTGCTTGCTGTGCTTCATGGTACACTGCTCTCGGGCAGACATTAGCTGGAGCGTCAGGTTCTGCACACCTGTTTCTCAGTGCAACCCTCACAATGGTCCATAAATCTTCCCACCTCTGGGCCAGAAGCCACTCGCTTTGGAAAAAGACTATAAAAAGGTGACTCTCCAGAGAAGCCTTTGAGATCTCTCCGAGGAAGACACGTCTACTGGCTGGACCACGAGGACGCCACATCTCTTGGCAGGACCACGAGGATGTCACATCTATTGGCCAAACCACGAGGACTAGTTCCATATGTTGGTAGCTATTTTCCCCTCTTTCTCTCTCTTTCTCTCTCTCTTTTTACTTTGTTTCCTTTATACCTCTCCCCTCTGTCGCAAAAACTGAGTTGTTGGCACTCAATAAAAGTGCATTTTGCTGTGAGCAAACTAATTGCTGTCCCCTGTTGTGTCTTTTGCACCCCTGAGATCAAACGAACCACCACGACTCCTGCCTGTATTAACAGGGGATTGTGACTGTACTGTACAAATGAAAAAGAGTTTTTTGGGGTTGCGGTGGACAGACATATGACATTTAAACTTAATACATTAATTAAAGTTACTTAAGCATTTTTAAGTTGGCTAACTGGCAAATCTGCACTACTAATAGTAGACAAAGCAAAGCAGCAAAAGCAACCAAGGGTGTTTAACACCTAAGACTACTAAATGACTTCTCCACACAACAGAGCTGGGGGTCAGGACAATCACAGCACTTCCAAGAACCTTATCTGCTGAAGGAACTTTTTTGAGATGCAGTGTCAAGTAATCCAGCAGAGCCTGTCTGCTCACTTACCAGTCTGGTCTTGGATCTGCTGCAAAGAGATATAGTAGGCATCTTTTCCACCCCAACACACTGCCAGTCCAACTACCAAGATGTCTTCGCATCCTCGGACAGGAAATCCGTCATCTTTCACTTGCATCCACTGAGGAGAACTCACTAAAGAAATAATTTCAAGTTACTATTATAAAATGGCATCCATAAATACAGAAAAATTGGAAACCTGAAAATGCAAATACATACAGTTGAGCCTAAAATTGAGTATTATTGAGTCTCAATAAAGTTGGTGTCAAGCATTTCCTTGATAGGTCTGTGGTGATAGCAATGAAGTGTTAGCAGCTTGTAGGTATGTGAGAGCATCTGGCTATTCTTCTGTGACTGTCTCTGAACCAAGGTTAAATATCTTCAAATATTTTCAAAATGCAAACTTGGTTTAGTATAAGCACATGTAAAATTCAGATCAGTTCCTGGGTTGTTGCAATATTGCTTCTTTTTTTCCCCCCACAGAAATATTCATATGCTGCAGTTTAATGCTGCTTTTTAAACATATTCTTCCTTTAAAACGACAGGATTAAGCAGTCAGATTCTTTGCCATCACATTGCCATAACAACATTTCATAACTATCAAAATAGATTTTTGACAGGCAAACGTGCAACACTTTTTAGAGTGGAAGGAAGGAATACACTTCTATCTCAACTCTTGAAGAGGTGGCTACAAAAGGCCAGAATTTGGAAGGCATGCTTTATGGATGGTTTAATCTGAACAGGAGGAAAACCTTATTTACTTTGAGGGTGACAGAACACTGGAGCAGATTGCCCAGAGAGGTTGTGGAATCTCCTTCCCTAGAGATATTCAAAAGCTGCCGGCGCACTATCCTGTGCATCCTGCTCTACAAGAAACAGCTTTAGCAGGGGGGTTGGACTAGATAATCTCCAGAGAACTCTTCCAACTACAAACATTCAATGATTCTATTATATCAGTGATTTCCCTCCTTTTTTGCATATCCTTTCCTTCTCTAGGCCTGCTTTAAGCTGAAGGTACCACATGCTGTTCACAAAATAATGCACTGGAAGAGGAAACTGACCTTTTTTGAATTTGCCACCAATCGTTGATTTGGGAGACAAAAGGCACTTTGTTCTTTCACATGCCACTGAGATAGAGAATCTGCTTTTCTCCTTCCATTCCGCAAAAAAAGTCTGGAAAAGTGCTTTGTCACTTGCTACATCAATAATTGTGAAACTTTCAGCACTTAAGGGAACAAATGGAAAAACATCCTGAGATAGCTGCAGTGAAAAGCCTTGGTCTATAGCGGAATCATCTTTTATCTCATCTGTCTCAGTTGGATCTAGGCATCCAAGATTGACCTGGAATGTTTTTATCTGCTGCTCTGCATTGCCCTCACTATTCCACAGTAGCTGAATTGTCTGCCCTTCATTCTTGCAGGTGACTTGTCCCTTTCTTGCAGATTTCACAGGGAGAGAAACAGAACTTTTTGGAAGAAGCTCTTTGGGGGGTGTTGGAGGAATAAACCCATTATTACTATCTGATGCAGGACAGGATGTTCTGTTGCTTCCCTTGAGCTGAGGCATTATGCCATCTGTTTTCTGAAGATCCAAGTTTTCCATTTTGTTTTCCTTAACCTTGAAAGAGCTTTTTGATTCCTGGCAAGTGGGCAAAGGCTCTGGCTCACAACAGTCAGATTCAAAAACTGGATCTGGATCTTGACTAACAATAGGAGCAACTAACTCTCCTTTCAAATTGGAACTTGCTGAAACTGGTTCAATGCCTGAGAGGCTAGGCCATTTGTCCAACACATCTTGCAATCCTGGGCTTAGTTCAAATGAGCATCCAGTCCACATCGCTGGATGAGGGTTCTTCTCCAAAGCTGGGTGGCTTCTCTGAAGCTTTTCACCTTGATCTCCTACTAAATCCTTTGGTCTGGAATCATTGTTACAAACGACTGAGTTTCTTAATTCTGACTGACCTTGAAATGTAGAAGGAACATCTTTCAGAAAAGATGGAGAGTTTCCAAGATCTAAAACTTCTGCTATTACAACCAAGGATGCTAGAGACACATTGTTACATTGTGCAGGATTCTCATGTTCTTTCTGATTGTCACTGATATCAAATTTATTCTCAACAGGCCTTGGATTCTGCAAAACACCATCTGGAGAAAGCAAAGCCACAGGGTCCTTTCCATCACCTTCCATGATGTGAGCAGCTGAAACGTCATTAACATTACTGAAGCTATCATCAAACAGCAAACTATCACTCATATTTAGACTTGTTTCAGGGACAGACTGGCATTCTACTTGTACAATGTGTTCCCTACCAAAATGGCAGGTTGCTTTATTCAGGTCTTCAGACACACTCTCCCCTTCCACTGAATTTTGGGTCTGGTAATCTTGTAGAAAACTGTGTAGCTGTGAGTCAGTCACTGAGAAATCGCTTTCTTTAAGGCAAGGTACAGGTTCTATTTTCTTCACTACAGGCTGTAAATTAAGGCATCCAGACTCCAAAACTTTATTACTACAGTGCTGAGTTGTGTTTTCTGTAATGTTATTTGTTGTGGTAAGACTTGGGAAGCTCAGTTTCCTAACTGTTGTAGCCAGCCTTTTATCAGTATCATTCTCAGTCCATAAACTGCTTCGTTTTTCTGGTATTTCCTGCTGTGGTATTGCTGCCAGCTCTAAACCTTGTATCTCCTGCTGTCCCGTGATGCCAGCTGCTCCCTCCTGTTTTATTATCATTTCAGTTTGAGTATCCAACTGGATGCTGTCTTCAAAGACTCTAGAGTCAGAAAACAGATGAGAGGCTGGGCCATTCTGAACACCATCTGCATTGCAAACACCTCTGGATTTTACTAAAGACCCTTTCAGAAAATCTTTAGGATGACTGTTGCCACTCTGCAGTGTTCCAGCTTGTAACAATATTCCACTGGGCTTTTCATTCCCATTTTTGCCACCATTCTGAATCTGAATATTGCAGGTTTTCTCCTCACCAGGATAAAAATGCTTATCAATCCTCACCTCTGCACAGTTCACATCTGTTTGAGTTTTATTCTGCTCATCACCGGTTTTGTCAGTTTTCTGTGTCCTAGCACTAGCAGGCATTACTCTGTGTCCTACAATACTGTGTACCTGCACACTGGTGTGTGGACTACCATTCAGCATAACAGGTGCCTGAAAACCTGTTCTCCCCTTAGGCATGCCTTCATTAGTGTTGGTAGGCTCTGTAAATAATCCTTCCATTTTATCTTTCTTTCCAATCTTAACTTCTCCCATCTGTACAGAACTTGAGACTTTACAAGTTACAGAATCTGTTTCCATAAATTCCTTATTATTTTGGTTTGAAACAAAATTATCTGTAGAGATGGTGGTGTGGAAAACAGGCAGCTTTTGTATGTCTATGCTAAGATTATTTGAATCGTCAAGAAGTGACTCCTGCAGTTTTGAAAAGGTATTTTTGTTCCTAGTCTGATTTAAATGTGTATCTGTGCTTTTAAACAATCTAGAGGCTGAAGAGACTGCTCTCAATGTTGGTGTTTTTCCTTGTTCAGTAAGGTGCTCTTGGATTGCTGTTCTGGAATCCGTCTTGGTTTTGACCAGAAACATTTCTTCTATGTTTTCATTTCCTCTGCACACATTTGGCCGTTTTCTGGCACTGTACACAAGATCACCCTTGCCGTCCTCTGCTCGAGCCTGTTTTCTGCCCAGGATTTTACTCTCAAAAACAGAGCTTTCTGTGCTACTGCTCAGTCGCCTTTTATATCCCTTTCTAATATTTGATAAGTTTCCAATCTGAGAACCAAAGCCATTACAGTGTTGAACTCTGCACCCTTTTTTGTTTGACACCCTTGAAGACTCAGCAGACTCTTCTCCATCTGATCTATGCAGTCTGTCTTCCAGTTCTGACTCACTGCTGATCACAGAGGATGTATCAGTCTCGAGAAAAGGCTCTGGGTTCCACTGCACCCCCAACAGTGCCAAATCCTGCTGCAGAAGCCTTCTGGCTTCCTCCACAATGATGGAGGCCGCTTCTCTTTCAGTTAAGCCCTTCATTCCAG
This sequence comes from Sturnus vulgaris, assembly GCF_052056855.1. Taxonomy (NCBI): domain Eukaryota; kingdom Metazoa; phylum Chordata; class Aves; order Passeriformes; family Sturnidae; genus Sturnus; species Sturnus vulgaris. The sequence goes on from NC_142244.1 coordinate 30,103,231, forward strand.
CCATCCAGATGCTGCGCACAGCCCGACGCTCCTCTGCTGACTCTTCATCCTCATCCACAGCCCTACGAACACTGTGAGGAAGGTACAGACAGATGTAAATATCCATGCAGAACATAAAAAAACAACACAAGGAGCTGGCACTATTCTCCTCTGCTCCCATTTCATCTGTCTTCACAGTTTTCATTACAGAAGCACTCTACCTAAAATATAATGGACTCGATGGGAAATAACTTAATTGGAAATAACTACTTCTAAATATGAACACATGTAAATGAAAGATATTACTGGCTGCATGCCCCAAAAGCATTGCCAGATTTCTGTGTTCAAGTGTACCCCAGACAAGTCCCAGTTCCTACCAGGGCAAGATGCAAGTCTCAATGAATCATCCTCTTTGCACTGTTTTCCAAAGAAAGGAAACTTCAAGAGCATGAACCAGACAAGTGTCATGGCACAGTCCAACAGGTACTTGATCAAGGAAGCTTGTTACTGCACTAACATATAAATCACAAGAGAATCCCAAAAGATAATCAGTAATAAATCATCAACTACTTTGAACATATGGTGGAGCTGCCTTTTATAGGCAGCAAGAACACCCCAACAGCACTGGAAATTTACCCAGGACAAAACAGTGCATTGAAAAGAGGAAGAAGAAGAAAAATTAGGTTTCAAAAACTTATTCTGTAAATATAAGATGCTTCTATTAATTTCAGAATAATAATGGAATGACTGTGATCAGTTGGAGAGACCTACAAGTTATTTCTAACATTTGATACGAAGTTCCAAAAGGTTGCCATATTTATTGCAGGTTTCATCCTTCACTTTACAAACTCCTTTACTTGACTTCAGGACTTACTGATTTCTCACCTTTTAAATGGCACTGAGTTCTTCAGAGCAGCTGCCACATCATCAGGACTGGCTTTAGCAAGATCAGCCACGGTGACAAAGCCAGCACTGTAAAGTGTCCTGGCACGCTGTGCATTCAACAGAGATACTCGGACCAGGTCACAGAGCTCCCTGTGTACCCCAAAAGTGAGGCGGCTCTGGAACTGAGAGAGCAACAACTCCATGTTGTGCCAGCCCAGTCGATTACAGAAAACCGTTATCATTCCTGGAACACAAAAGTTACGTTAATGTCTGAACTCCAGCTCCAGTCCTACTAAGCTGGATTCACTCCTCACCCCCCAATCTGAATCAGCACTCATTTGACATATATCACCTTCTCATTATTTACAGAAACAAACTCGTGTTTATTACAACTATGACTAGGAGCTACTCTCGCAAAATTCCACCTGCAATTAACTAGTTAATCAGTGAGGCAGAAATTCTGAATGACACTGTTTTTTCAAAGATGCCAATATTGAAAATTTGAAGCACATGCATATCCTGGAACAGGAGTCCTATGAAAGTCATAGGGCAAAGGAAAAAGTAGTGATGAGAGTCACTAATGGAAGCCACAGATCTCTGAGGAAACCCAGTGCTGAAGCACACCTTGGCCTGCAGGATTTCAGTTACTGAGAGCATCATAGGAGGTAGTAAATCCTATGATAAAGGTTACAGTCCCTAGTGCATGGGAGAAGGAAAACAGCACAGAAAAGACAGTTTCTTACTCCCAGATTGCATCTATGGACTATGAAAACCAATAAAAGACATAGCATCCCTCACTAATTTTAGTGATTATAGAATACAACTTCTATCACATCTCTTAATTCTATGTAATATGAATAGTTCATTTTACTTCTCAGATTACTCCTGTGAAAATTAACACTGGAAATACAGGATTATGAAACTGCTACAAAGTTATTTATACTAAAAAGTTTTTTTTTAAAAAGTTATTTATACTACCAGAATTAAATTTAACTACTCTGCATCAGTTGGCGTGACCTTTTCATTTTGGGACTGACTCATGCTGCAACCCACACAGAGGGTTTTGCAAGTTGAGCTAAAACTGTCTTCAAAACTGAAAACCCACTTATGGAGTAATGAAGGATTTAGGCAACAGAAAAAATATATCTCGGTCACATGGTGGGCTGTTACTTCTACTCAAACACAGCCTTCTTAGGGAAGCATTGGGGCTTGAATTGTTCCCTTTTCTTTCTGTGGAATTTTTCCCATTGTTATGGTGAGTATTTGTGCCTACACCTTAGTAGCAATAGTGTTTTCTCTCGCAGGGGGCTGGGGGACAGGGTGATACCAGAAAAGGAAAGGTGGGACAGGGGCCTGGGCTCGCTCTCGCTCTCTCGCTCGTTCATGGAGTCGAAGGAAGACGGCCGGTGCTCCTACCTAGTGTCCTCCCCGCCATCCCAACGCCGGGAGCCACATTCCCTGCTGTCAGACATCGCACTGCTGCCTTCCCACCTCATCCTACTGCCTCCGGACACTGTGCCGAGCACCACGACCGACACCGTGAGGGGGGAGCGGCTCCTCCATCCCTCTCACCCCTGGGCCGCTGCCGCCATCACCCAGCCCCTTCAGCTGCGCGGGACCTGCCCTGCCCACAGCACCGGGAACTGAGCACAGGGAGAGGGCCTTGGCCAAAAGGGACTGGAACTGAGCTATACTGTTCTGTTTTGTTGTCAATTTTTATAGCTGTTGTTGTTTCTGCTGTTTGCCTTGTTAGATATATTAGTAAAGAACTGTTATTCCTATCCCCATATCTTCTGCCTGAAAGCCCCCAGTTTCAAACTATAATAACTGGAAGGAAGGGAGTTGCACTCTGCATCTCAGGGAATGGGTTCTTGCCTTTCCTTAGCAAATACCTGTCTTTCAAACCGAGACAAGAACTTAAAGGTAGCAGCTGTCTGACCTCCTGTGATCTGGTGATAACTGACCCAGAAGCTACTCACTCTGTTTTAAAAACTGTAACCTTATACCTTCTGGCCAATTAATTTTGCATTCAGAAGAAAGCCATGTCCCATCTTAGAGGCTCCAAGCTTTACTCCATGCTGAAAGATATTCTTTTCTGATAGAGCAAAGCTTTAGAATGGATTGACACTAATTTCCATACTTAGTATTTAACCAACTATGTTCCTGCACAGTACGCAGCTGATTTCCACAGACGTTAGCTGCACACTGCTAGATTCCCCTCAGCTGGCTCCCTTCTCACTGTACATTCTGTGGTTCCACAGCAGGGGCAACCACAGGTTAAGCTATAAATCCATAAGTGGTTTTACAAGGCTGTTTGCTGTTAGTACGACACTGTGGCTCTCTTAGCCCCAAATCTGGAGGGACAAAAAAAACCCCAAAACAGAGTAGCCTAAGACTCCTGGGGTATTTTGCTCAGACAACTTGCCTGCATAGGTGGCAGCAGATTGCTGCAAGGATTGAAGCTGACCACGACTACAGCCATATTTCTTGGTCATATCTTGTAAAGGAACCTCGCTGATTAAATCCAGAAGGGCAAGGCTGGTGAAAAACCTGTTGATGAAATACAGGAAGAAATAAAATTGCCATCCAAGGCACATTAATGTAATGAGAAAATGTACTGTGATATGCAGGACAGAACAGTTCTACAGTATAACACACAAAAGAAACAGACAGGATGGCTTCCAGAAACATCAGCACAAACATCTTGTGCCACCAGTGTTCTCGGACCTATCAGCACAGGACGAGTCTGTTCCTGAAAACAGACACAGAGCATCGCAAATGTTATAGCCTCTAATCTCTGCACGTTCACACCCACATTATGTGGCTACCTTTTGTGGATGGCCATTTGTCTGTGCTGTTTCTCTGTTTTAGCTGTGATTTTGCCCTTCACAGAGCGAGCTAGAAAGCCTTCTTCAATCCCCACCAGCTCAGCCACACGTTTCATTGAGGCAGGCAGCTTCTCCCATAAGCAGAAAAATTGGTACCAATCAATTGTGGTCCACTCCTCATACACTGGGGTGACCTAAAGAAAATAAGACAATGCAAAAAACTGTTTCAGAGAAATAAACAGAACTAAACAGAGTTTTGGGTAAACAAAACTACAGCCCAGGGAACGTGGTTACAACATTCTACGCACTACATAAAGACACTGAGTCACAGGAGTGTACCACGAAGAAAGTAAAAACTCTTCTAATCCAGTTCCTTTGATGTTTATACTGATGAGATCTGACTCATATGGGTACTCCAATGATTAAACTATTTAGAATATTTTTCAGATTATTCTTTAAATCCAAGCCACTAAACAATTTTTAAGCTATATCATCAATGTCCTTGAAGAAAACAAAATTTTATTCTTTTTTTTAACATAATTTACAGATATCTATCAACCTTTTAAAGCCACAAGTAACCAACTAACCACTGCCACAGCATCTGATAAAGCAGGAAGGACATAGATTTTGCCAGAACTTGCTGAAGTTTTTATTTATCTGGAGTACAAAAAAAATCACAACTTCTCTTAACACTAAAAAAAGGCTCTGGAGGGCTTTTTGTTAATGTTTTTTAGACACAAAACAAATTCTGTTAATGTTTAGTCAGCACACAGCCAGTTTCTCTATGAGGAGATAAAACATCTTCATATCTTTATTGATATAAAGCAAGATTAATTATTTTGAAAGAACTAAGAGCTGTTTGGCACAAATGTTAAATGGCACAGAATACTATATGCCTATGTGGTTGTAAATCATCCATGCCTCTTCATCAGCTGAAAAGAACAAAAGTGATTAAGATGAGGCTTTATCTTTTGTTGTTTATTGGGCTTTTGTTGTGGTTTGTTTTTTTTTCTTTAAAGAAAACTATTTTCCTAGTCTAGCAAATCCTTATTTGTTTTAATCAACTTCCCTAAAACACAAGGGCTTGTAATTCAGTCTCATATTTGTACAAGTAAAAGATTCAAGTTTAAAAGAATTAAAAAGCATTTTAGCAGATAAACTCCCTGTAGCCCATAAGGAAAACAAGAAGAATAACACTTAAAAAAACTAAAAAAGCAAGAAAATGAAATAAACCTTTGGCCTAGAAAATGAACAGACTCACAACAAAGTGTTTTAGAGTAGCTTAACAGAAGAGAATCTCAAGAACATTTTGTTCAACAGTGTATGATTTAAAATAACCTTAGACAAGCTGCTGCAATTAAAAAGAACAGCATAAAAAACCCTAATGCCATCACTGCCTCTACCCCAGAACAGGAACAAATTTCATCCTTTTTTTCTGTTTTGGAGATGCAAACAGGGAAAAAAGTCACTGGTGCATAACACAGAGGAGTTCATTTTACCTAAAAGAAATAGAACAAAATATAACGTGGTCCTCTAAAACACATATGAGTACATATGGGACAGCAGTAGATTTAAAATAAAAAAAAAATCTATCAGTGTTAGCCCGTAATTGGGTTATTGAACACAGCAAGCAGGGACAGGTACCCTCAGACATCTGCCTGCTCCAGCTCAACAAGCTTTGTAATTGCAAGCACATTCCTCTTGAAGTGAACTGTCGTTTCAGACAAGATTCCCAAATTCTGCTTTTGATTTATCAACCTGGTAAAGAGAATATACCTTACACTTAAAGAAGGCTAAAGCTGATTCTCAGATTTCAGCTGATGATTGCATGATGGGCCTCTAGCAGCAATGAATTCCAAGTCACTCAGTGCAAATTCATCTGGTTTCCTCACTAATCTTTACAAGTTCATGGCTTCCTCTCCCAAAGTCTTAAATAGCAGTGCTTAGCTTTTCAAGTGTATGTGCTCATAAATCTTGACACACTCTGGGACACTTTTCCCTCACAAGATTTATCACAGTCCTTCCTTTAGCCCTGGTAGCACCACCAGGCAAATAAACTAAATCAGGGATGGATTTCACTGTAACTGAAACAAAGAAAGGCCAACCCATCAAAAAAACGTGGTGTGGCTCTCTGAGGCATTTTGAAGCAAAATAGATACTAAATGCCCAACATTTTTCTGGGCCTCCAAAAGCAATATGAAATTAAGTCTTCTGATCCTAAACACACATACAAAAATCAATTTGTTTTATCAACTTCAAGTGCCTCAGAAAAATTACTGTTATCTTACACTCAAAACTTATTAAATTCTGAAATCTTAGGAAGAGTGACAACAATAGGGTTAAACAGCATGAAGCACCTGCCTACACAATAGACACTATGGTAACACACTAATTCTAAAGAACGTTCAATTTAGAAACTTTTCTTCATGAAGGATAAGCTAAGCAAAGCACAGAAAAATACAAACCTGTGTTCATGGAGCCATCAAGAACTTTGCATTGAACTGTCTCCCCTTAGTTTTGGTAGTAGAAAATACAAGACACAGAATGAGGAACCTACCAAATAGACAATATGCAGATCATTCTCCAGAACAAAGCTTTTCATAGCTCGCTGCAGGTCAGCAAAGATTTCCATGGCTTCAGTTGGTGAAAGAGAAGAGGAAAGAGTAGCTGAGCCAAGATGCGTTGGGTGATAAATCTTTGCTGTTCAAAAAAAAAATATATGTATTAGATAGAGAAACATTTAAGTGCAAGTTCATAATAATTTTCAGATTGTGCTGCATTTGAGAGATTTCTAACTCTTTACAGCTGCTTTTTCACTAAGAAATAACGTCTCCATTCTGAAGACAGAAAAATGTAAACAATAACAGACTTAGCCTTGCCTATGTCTAAACTATCCTTTTTCTCTTCTTTAGAAAGACAAAAATCACAGTCTGCAATTAATATGCACCCATCCTGTGGTTAAAGTTTGTTTTGTTTCAAGTTTGTTTTGTTTAAAGATATTTTGGGACTTTGTAGACTAGGACGCATCAGTCTTAGAGGTGATGTGCAGGTGATGTGATGTACCTTCCAAGAACATGTGCATGCAAAATATATTAAAGCAGATGTAAAGATGCCTTCCAGAAAGCCAAAAAATTCTTGATACACAATTCTTTAAAATAAAATGAAAAAGCAGAGAAGTCCTTACTATTAATTTACACTGAACATCTACTAAGCCAGCAAATCAAAACTAACTGCAATCACTGGGAGGAACACCAACTTTACCTTTCACATCATTGCCAGAGTCCACAACCTGAATGAATTCATTTTCCAGTAGCCATGCCACACAAGCTTCAATAGGTCCAGCCTGTGCTTCGTCTTGCCCTTTCCCATTTTCCCACTTGCTTTCTTTCAAGCTGGATGCAAGCAGAGTGCAAGAGGCGTAGGTCTGCACATCCTCTGGAGTGTTGGCTACTCCCCCCACTATGATCTGTTGAAGAAAACTACCTGTTCATATTGCCAGAGGTGCAGTAGGACAGAACATCAGATCCGAGAATCAAAGAGAGCGATCCATCATCTCAGTTTTAAAGAACCATTTTCCCAGAGGGGGGAATATGAGGCAGAGCAACAGCCAACTTTCAAAGACTTTCCTGGCAAGAAATCAGTCATCTTGGGTAGAAGTAAGAGGACTAAGCTATAGAAAAGTATGATTTACAAAATCTTATACACATAGCAGGAATATAGATTTGAGACTAGCCTGAGGCATTTTTCTTAGCCAACACTGTGAAATATTAAAATATGTTAGAACACAAACTGAAATTTTGTGAATACAAAAAGCAAACCATGAAGGTGGAGTTCTTGTAAGGCTATTCAGCATACTGAAGGTTTCTCTTAATAAATATGAATGCTGAGAATGATTTTGTTTACCTTGGATCTTGGTTTTGCTTTAAAGGAACTCTGCTCTTTTAGGTAGCTCTTGTGTAGAAAAATACATTTAGAAATTCCATTGGTCTGCGAAAATTCAAAATCTGTGAAAGTGCAACCAAGTTCTAAGCATCACAAAAGTTTTCAAAATACAGTAAAAGTATAGCAAACAAATTCTATTTAAAGAGTTCTGTATCTAATCTAAGTTCAAGCCCAAAAGCAGCTTTGAAAAGGGACAAACTCACCTATGTGGAATAAAATCCTTTTGGTCCTTTCTACTCCTGTAGGAAACCTACAGAAGAGGTAGCAAATTGGGTACCACCCCTCTTTGCTCACCAAAAATGTATTCACAAAATTTCAATCATTCCTGTGCAGAAGAGGTAGGTAAGTTGAGGGGGTAAAATAGAGACCCTACAAGGTTGCACAAATGTCATTATGGCCCAATTCAGCCTACTAGGATCAGTAATTTACAAGCATGCTCCAGCTAAAAATGTCAGGTTACACATAAAGTTTAAGAATTACACTTAGTACTGCCTGCTGCTTGAGTACATCTAAATGCAATAGCAAAGCTTCTTTGAGCGCTCACATCCCAATCTGCAGCAAGCAGAGAAACATCCTAGACAAAATGCTGAGTACTGAAGCAAGTTGGCAGACCCAAATAAGATGACGAGATTGACAAAGGAGGAAACATATGAAAAATAAGTGCACAGAGAACATTTGATGTACCCTACAAGGGAACAAACACAATTCTAATCTCTCTCTGAGTGTCCTGTACCTCAAGTATTGCTCTTTTCATGCTAGAAGCAACACCTTCTCCTTCTCTTCTAAGCAAACAGCTGCAAACAGGCTTGAGAGATCCCTGAAGTAGAGCAGCACCTTTTGATCTCTCCGAGGGCTTGCAAACTAAAATGCTCTCACCTATTGGAGGAAAAAAAAAAACCACAAAAACAATGACCTCAGTACTCCATCCTAGCACTATAACAGTTACACACAGTTCACCGAGGAAGTATTATTGGAATGGAAAACTGTAAGTATATTCAAAAGAGGTGGGTAACGAAGAGAAGAATGTGCAACTTTAAACAGTACATGTGAATTGCTATGTAAGAACTGCACAGATGCATTGTACATCAGAACTAAGGCAGAGCAAGCTTCAAAGTTACATTAGGCTAGTCTGGATCTTGCCAAGTCATCTAAGTAGATTCCATAGCTTCTCCATGCATCTGCTTTGCTGCTGAACCACTCTTGCTTCTTGTTCTGGAGTTGACTGGAACTATAATATACAGTGGCATCAATTTGACTTTTTCATTACATTAATAAACTGAAAAAATTCCCAAAAGTAAGAAGAAAACATAAAAGCTGCACAGTATTTTGACAGTTTGTATTGTCAACCAGCTTTCACTCCAGAAATAACTAATTCAGAAATCCAGAATTACTGATCTAAGTAACTATGCATCCTCTGAACTTTCATATATGCATTTATATATACATACACATAATTATCCTGCATGGTTTCCACTGAAAGTACATCTCAACATATCCTACCTTAAAATTCTCTGTGAGACATTGTTCAGTTCATCTTTAACTACTGAAACTCTGTGGCAGACAAAAAATGTCCCAGAGCCATGAAAGAAAAATTAAAATAATGGGTAAATTCCTTTAATGAGATCACAGTACAGCTTAACCATGGAAAATGCAGTGGTCACATAAAGGATATTTTTCCACAAAGCTATTAGAGAGAAACTGGATAACTGGAAGACCTCAGTTGCAAGCTTTGTCAACTGGCACAGGATAAATGAATTATGGGTAGAACACGTTTGCCTTTGACTAAGAGGAGAACATTAGTTTTGGATTAGCTGTACAGTAAATATCATGATAGATTTATGATAACTTGTTAAGATTTAAATGCATGTAGTCTGGACACAAGGTAATTTTGGTAGTGGGTATCTTAGTATGACTCCTTAGTAGGAATGTTAACTTAGGATAAAATTGTAGCTGTGGAAATGCTACAGTAATTAGCAAATCCAGAGGTAATAAAAACACAACTGCACTTAAATTTAATGGACAGAATAAATAAACACAGTATAGGCAAGTAACAAAATACAGCTTTAACATAATTATGTCAATTAACTACAGGATGAAAATATGCTAAGACGATGTGTCTTGGATTTTTTTTTTTGTCCTGCCAAGTGAAACTTTTGTTATCTGTTGATCATGTATTTTTGACAGAACTGGAGAGTAGGCAAGATAAACTGCCTGTTCAATGTAAACACTGTAAAGCATTGTTTTGTGAAAGAAAAGCTTATTTTTATTTTAGCAATAAAGAACATCTATTCAGTTTGTATTTGGGTTCTGATGTGACCTGAAATTTCCTCTGAAAACTTCCCTTTGACTCTTCCAGAGTGATGTATCTAAAAGAAAATCTAACAGAAGATGAGTATCCGCTTAGCTCTACACTATCTGACCGTTTTACAAGACTTAGGGGATATTCTTTTCCCAAGATGCCACTGATAATTTAAAGCTAATAATTACAATCTAGTAAACAATAAATAAAAAAAAGGAACTGAGCTGTTCCAATATGTATTATTGAACATTTCAGATACTAGGGGAGGTCCAATTTAGCATCAGACTAGACAAACACCAGAAGACTCTGGATATCTAGACATAAAACTCCATTAAAACCAACAAAGGCCCTACTAAATTCTATGTTTTGTTCAGCTTTACCTATTTCTCCTTGGGAAAATGGTAGTTTTGATGAATGAATGCAAATAGAAACAAATTTCACTCTCCAAAACTGTATTTTTAAATTTCCATCAAACCAAGAAAAATAAATTAAAAAACCAAAATGTAAGACAATCCGAAACTACAATGTTGGGAGAGAAGGAGGAGGGATTCAACCAAATAGCATTTATCTTCTGTCAGCTAAATTTCATATCCACATAAGGCATTTTTTCCAGCTGAAGTTGCTGCCCTCCAGTCTCCCTTACTCTGTGACAGAGTAGCAGCTGGCAACATAGTTTTATGTTCTCATCCAAAAGACTCCATGGAGTAGAAGAAAATGGTACATTCATGAAGCTCATCAGCATAAAATCAACTGCTTACTGTGCACAATACAGTCACATCAGAACTGTCAAAAAGGGTACTAATTACTGTAACTTGAAGGAGAAAAAGAAGAAACATCAAGGAATAATGTAATTTTACATGTGCCTGCTACAGTCAAATGAGAAAGCCTGGAAAATTTTGAAATCCAGCATGCAGCTGCCCTTTCCTTGAACGCATAGGGAGAGCTTGCAGAGATGTAGGTCACAAAATGCTCTGTTGCTACGCTACTCAGGCAAAAATAGAAAGCTAAATGTAAGAACAGTCTGCTTACATAAGGCTCCAGCAACAATCAGGAAGGCAAATCCCACTTCCTGCAGCTGTTGAACTTCTTATTTTCTACTGTGCTTATACTTGTATAAGGTGGCTTTTTGCAAACATCATCCACAAAGATAAATTTCCATTGCAAATTAAAATAACAGGCAGGATTATTTTGTTGAATATCAAACATGCATGCCACTGTATGCAAGAAGGTGCCATATTATCGAGTTATATATGAACTACTGTTCGTATTTCCCTGTCTCTGTCTCATTACTGCTTTCAAGATCCATAAAATTGATGGTTAAGTTTAGCAGAAGTTTAATAAATCTAAGTCATAACTTCAGACAACAGAAGTTTGTGAAATCAGAGTTGTAGACTTTAAATGTATTTCTGACATTTTAGGCCTGTCCAATGAGTTTACTGCAAATTTTCTCACTGAAACTCTAAACACTTTAGTCAGCTGACCATGGATCACGGAATTAAGGCAAACGAACAACATAGCCTTAGAAGCTAACAAGAATTCAAAGGAGAAAATAGCCTGTTCCTGAAGTAACTGACATATAAATACTAAAGTCAGTCTCAGGCAGTGAAAACAATCCCCTGGGAACTACAACTTTTTCTCCATTAATAACAAACAAATTCATCTTGATTAACCTAATCATACAGAATACTAAAGGAATGCATCATGATTAGTCCCTAATTGCAAAGTACTGCCCTGGATTTAATCAGGTTAACACTGCTCCTACAGAATGTCAATAAAGACTCTGCTTACCCTCTGTGTCTATCCCTTTCCTGCCAGCCCTTCCAGCCATCTGCTTGTAGGTGAGGATGTCCAGCAGTCTGCCACCAAAGGTGGGTGTCCGAATGATGATGCGGCGTGCAGGAAGGTTCACTCCTGACGAGAGTGTGGAGGTCGCTGCCAGGACTCGGATCAAGCCCTGCCTAAAGGCTCCCTCAATGATGTCCCGCTCGTCAAAAGTCAGACCTGAGGAGACGTGGCTTTTAGTGACCCTTGTGATGATGAGACTGAATTAAGAGCTAAAAGTATTGCTGTCCAGCAAGGGAAGAATAAACTTAAAGAACATTCACCATTCAGTGCTAGGAACTAGAACTGCCCTAGTTAACTTCTTCTGACGAGTAAGTGCAGTGAAATTTCACCATTAAGTTTTTATTATTCAATTGATAGTAATATACTAGCTTTTCTGAAGTGCTTGTACACATTGCAGCAAGATGAACTACTTACTGCACATTTACAAGCATTTACAATACATAAAGGAATAAAATAAAAATGAGAAAACAGTAGGGAACTAGAATTTACTCATCTGCCATCCTGAGCCTGGACTCCTTCTTTGTTATTCCCATTATAGGTCTACTATGTATCTTTCTACATTACCTTCAGGGCTTTAGGTCAATTTTATAAGAAATACAAATTCTATAAGCATTTAGAATTATTCCTCCTACATAATGAATGCCATAGCTACCGTTGTCTCTTCCAGTCAGTCTTTTCTCTCAGTGAATCAACAGGTGACATACCGTATTATCTACCTAAGTGAGAAATAAAAAATCTAAGCAGAAGTGTTCACAACACATGCTCCTTTTATTTTTTTGTTTTGTTTTGTTTTACTGCCTCTATTTACTCATTTATTTCAATATTAAGCTGAGGAGAATTGCTCTGAAATACTCTGGCACCTTTAGGAACAACTTGAAAACGCTGGTGCTGCAAATCAGTTAAGTTTCCAAGCATTTCACAAAGAAAAAATCAAGTAAGTTGTATTCCAGAAGTTGCTGTTATCCAACACAATAGAGAGAATATTTAGCAAAACAGTTTTTGAATTAAAGTCTTCGGCCACAAGAAAAGAATTTCCAATTTGCCTGTAATTGTGGGATTCTCAAAGCTTATTTAGTCATAAGCTACAAAACGCTTAAAAAAGCATCTGGTAAATTGCTGATACGTGTAGTAAAAAGAACCCATATGACTTAACCATTACTGAATTCAAGACCAAGATATTCAGGAATACCTGCATGATGAAATGCCACTCCCCATGGCAAAGTACGCTGGAGCACAGCATCCAGGCCTGAAATTGAACGCTTTAACTGATCCAGGACCTCATCAATCCCTTCTCTGTCCACAACAACTGGGGCAAGGGCTGAATTTTTTGTAGAACCTTGAGAGAGAATATATTTTTATAGTTCCTACCAAAATTAATTTTCATTAAAGACACTGTGTATACTGTAGTCTTCTATTAAGTACTTTTCTCTTACTCTCAGTTTGTTGCAAACTGTAGAACTCCCTGGCAATGATGTCTGCCAGCTTCTCACACCAGTTCTTGGATGGACAGAAGAGCAGGACTGAATGGCCTCCACAAACAGTCTCATAACACAGGCTCACAATATGATCTTCATCTCCCTGAATTGAGATAAAATATTTTCAGTGCACTCTCAGATTGAATGAGCTTTGTAAATGCGGTCCTTCTTCTGTATCCCAGTAGGAATCTTCTACTTCCAGTCAGAAAGAGAAGCAAACAAAGAACATGGAGCACTATAATCTCAGTTTCTGTCTTGCTTTATGAAGTCCAAGCACTTGTATGACCACATTTCTAGACCTACCCATGAATACATGTAATGTTTTGCATCTTGCTTTCAGAACTCTTTTTCTGAATGAAGGCCACACAGTGCACAAATAAATCACTTCAACCTCCACATCATGGCTAACAGCAGCGGGGAAGAACTAGAAAGAGCCCAAAAGGAAAACCCCTCTACTTTAACTAGGGAATATTTGTTAACTTGGATGTCTGAATAAAAGCATGACATGTAGCAGTCTAAGCAACCCCAATAAGATGCACTCAGCAAGCACTGCTGACCGAAGACCGCAAGTGTTCAGAGCATGGTGGAAGGCTTTTAGGGATTCTTATATAGATGTTCATGCAAAAACCTGCTGTTTACAGCTTGCTTTTTTGGTTTTGAGATCCTAAGAGAGTCCCTACAACTGATCTGTTATGTTTGGCTATGCCAGATTCTCTTGTAGCAACCAGGCCAAAGGAGGATGAGAAAAATGTTAGGTGTACAGCAAGAAATAAAAAGCACTAAAATGCAAATGAAAACAGGGGAGCAATGGCAGGAACTTCTCCACAAGGATTCAGCCAAATTCAGCTGAAGTGGTGAAGTCATCAAGTTCCCTTTTGTTGGCCCAGTCTAAGGCACAGAAGTCTGAAGGTCCAGTAATAGACTTCAAGCCCAAGATCCTCCAATCTTATAAAATAAGCCAACTCCTTTAAACCGTTGAGTCATAAGCCTAGTTTAGTTCTTTCTCTCACTTAATTTAGTAACTATCCAAACCAACTATCTCAAAAAATATACAAATGCAGCATCACCTACGCAATATGACCACATGAAAGCTAACTTCCAAATGCTCTAGTGAAAAACATTTCCTTTTTTTTCCAGGATACCTTTTCTTTGCTGTGCCACCATGCTACTGACAAGACAATGTCTGTGCACAGCAAGAACAGAGTGCAAAATATTCCAAAATATTGCTGCCATTCAGCCCATATTACCCAACAACTACACTAGTATTACACAGAGCAGTTGAAAGGACTGGAGAGAGAATTCACTGGAGAGAGAATTCAGACTCCACAGAAAAGGACCTACAAGTCGAGAGCTCAAATTTCTCACTTCTACCCATTTGTCAGAGGTAACATTATAGTATGTTACCCCTAACTTATCATATCCTTTTCAAGCATGCAAAAGGACTAACTAACTACTGAAAACATTTTCGGAAGAAGAGGATGGACATCTGCCTTCTAATCAGTGTAAAAATTAGAACATTTAGCAGTTTAACATAAGCAGGTTCTTTACCAGATTTTAATACAAATACTTTGTCCCAATTAGGAATGCAAATTCCTTGGCCTAAGCAGGAAATACTTGCATTTATGAAAGGGAAGTAGATTTCCAGACACAAGACAGAGTGGTGGGTAAGAGAATCAAACTCTTTATACCTGTCAAGTACTCAGAAACATAACTGCAAAGTCAACTTTGTTTTCAAGTCAGATTCAAGAATCTTCAAAACCTTCATGAGTGTGTAGTTTTTTTATTAAAGTCAGTAGAAGGTAAAAATACAAATTTTATTCTGTTTCAGCATGAATCTATGAAGTAAACAATGAAGTTGTGAACGTCACCTATTTAAAAATAAATAAAAAACATACCAGGAGCTGTCTTTTTAACTTTAGCACTACGAAACATGTTAACCCAAAGTCACTGCTTAGAGTTTTGTTACCTTCAGTTGCAGCTTGGGCTGGAATTCTCGCACTAAATTCATGGAGGAGTCATATATGTTGCTGCCAATTTTCACCCACTCTTTGAGAGGCACAGGGCGGAAATCTGTACAGTACAGCTCTGCATCTAACCATGAGGCCAGGAGCCCCAGGTTAGGGAGGGTAGCACTCATGCCTACTATCTGTATCCCACCAAAACCAGGACTGGTGCTCTTTGTGTGTCTGGAAGTGGTGAAAAGAAAATGAAAGTTAGTGACAACACAGGCTACTGTTCTGGAAAATGGAATTCAGAAAAACCAGTTCTATCTACTTCCTTCTAGCCTCTCAAGTGTAAAGCTCATTTTTCAACTTCTTGACTAAGAAAGAAGCAATACTCTACTCTCAGAAAACATGTCAGGTTATGCACTGATAACAAGATAATTCTGCTTTTAATCAATTTGAACCTAAACCTTTACCTTCTTTAGGTAGCCAACAGCTATAAATTGACTGCATAATAGGAGAGACTGAGCCATTCCTCTATTTCCGTGGTTTTGTTAGTGGCAAGGAGCTAGTTGATCTTTGTTTTCAATCTCCACTGCAATCTTTCTAAGCTTAAATACCTTAATTAAAACACTTCTATTTGTTTCCTTTTCAGGACAAATAATATTAGACTAATATTTTCCTAGATCTGGGAACCAAAGCCCTAAGTACAGCAAAAAAGCAAGTAACTTCCGTTCCTAAAATGCTGAACAGCAGCTTTCACTAAAGACAGTGAGAAGTAATGGACTCCTAACAAATCTGACAACACAAACTGTTAATTTAGATATCCAAATTTAGATTTTAATTCAGGCTTTTGCATCCACATAATAGATTTTTTTTTACACTTCTAAGCTTGTGTTTTAAAAGTACTCATTTGCATTCACTGAGCTACAAATCAAGACATTAAAAAGATCTGACAAATCACTGTGAGCTCAGAAATTATCCGAATCTTCTTAGAAGACCCTGGTAATCCTGGCAAAGACAAGACAGAGAAAACAAGATTACTCAGAAGCTGTAGTTTAAAAGGCCAGTCACTGATGAGACAGAAATAAGAAAGCTGGGGAGAGGCAGAATCTGTGTTACCAAACTCTTTTAGCATTTGCTAATACAGCTTCATCATTAAGGTTACAGATTTTTGTCCCTACAGGAACTTTGGGCCTTTTCCTCCCTAATACAACTTTTGACCTCTAAGCATTAAAAAAGTTCCAGCTCTACAACACAGTACTTTGACTAAGGAGGAGAAAAATCTGCTGCAGAATTTTGGCTGAGTCTGGAAAAGCCTAGCGGAGAAGCATGGACTCCCACATAGGCAATCGTCATCTGAGAACAATTTCTTGCCATGAAGACACAGCTTGTACTCTAGTGGGATAAGCACTGATCATTCTGATACCTGGCCAGACTGCACAGTATTTAAAAACTTTATATAAGCTCATTAAATAACAGAGAGGAAAAAAAACAAAACAAAACATAGACTTAGAAGGACATTTGAGAGTAAATGTGGTCTTCAGCTCCAGGAATCCAGTGGATTCCAAAATAAAAAGAGCACCCACTTCTTTCATGTCAGGAAGTGGTACAGGGTACCACTGTCACCTTGATCCTGACAGAGAGAGGGAGAATCTGGGCCCTAGCATGCCTGCAAGGTGAAGGCTGAAACACTGTATCTTCCCAGGAATATTCCTTGATGCACCTGTACTTTTTTCCCCTAGCAAGTGTTTTCTCCTTCCTGCTTCCTCAATGTAAGGGAGTAAAGCAGAGGGTGGGCCTGCACCTGTGCTGCAGCTACCCGATAAACCAAGAGAAAAGGAGTGGCAAAGTCACTCACACTGGTCCAAAGTGTACTGGTTTCCAGGATTTATGGAGAGAATATAAGAAGTCAGATATGATTAGACAAAGAATGCTGCTGTCTCCTGGAAATCACGATGGGAAATACTGGGTGAAATGTGCAATGGAGAGACAGTGTAGAAATGGTTGCTCCTCCAGAACTAAACGGATGGTCTCTGCTTAGCCCAGCACTGGTACAACTCACAAGACAAGAAGCAGCAGAGAAAACTGGCAAAATCTGACTTTTTGTGCTGAGGAAACAGGTGATTTTGACTCTTCTCTCAGCACCACCAATAAAGAAACACCACCTCTTCCATTTCCTTTTTTCTGTGTTTGGGCACTATGGGACGGCTGGATAGTCTGGTACTGAGGATCTAGACACTGAATTCTTAAAAGCTTCTAGAGGTCTTCTCAAACATTTTATCTATTTCCCAGTGTCGAACTAATTGTGCTAAAGGCAAGAAAACATGCAACCAGCAGGTTATCACATGTTATAAGCAAAAGCAGAGCTCACCTGGAGCAGTGCCAACTAAGCAGACTACTGACATATCCTCTAAGCCTTCTGATCAATTCACCATGCACAAGTTAACAGCATGCCCACTCTTTCACCACACCAGAGAATTCCGGTAGGATAATTACAGCATTCCATGAAGCACTGAAAAATTAGGCAGGGTAAATCTGCTAGCAAAACTGTTTTTAAAAAATCCAAAGTTTTAAAAAAAATAGGCTAAAGAAGTAAATTAAAGCTTCAGCCTTACTTTTTTTTCCCTGAGCGGATAAATCCCATGGTAGCACCCAAATTGAAAAGCATGAGGAAAAGAGGGTTTAACTACAATGGCAGGCCCATGAAAAGTGCTACGATGAGATCTTAATAAACAAAATAATCTAGGTCATGACTCATAAAAATCTTGGAGCTAACCCAAATTTCCATTCACACAGAGAACAAATATTTAGAGTCATCAATTATTTAGCATTAAAAGACAAACATCTCAGTCTACTCACTTTTTTGCTACCCTCTCTGTAACATATCTCACTTTGGTCAGGAGGAGTTCCAGCAGGTATCCTCGATGAGAGTCTCCCAGCATGTGCAACTCATCCACAACCACCACTCCTGATAAAGAAAAGCACTCAGGTCATATGTGACAAACCTCCAAACTAAGAACAAATAGCCTTGATCCTTCCACATTCCATGTGATGAACTGAAATTTATAGTCACAAACCCATCCATGCTTACCAACACCATGATGGCTTCCCTCTGTCACTGAGAGAGACAAATCATGACAGAAGTCATGATATTTCACACCCACCACAACCACACATACACACACACAATCAGCTTTTAAAAAATAAAAATAAATAGGTTGAGTTGTTAGTCTAGACACCACACAAAACAGTATGGCAGCATCTATACTGTAACCTCCTTGCAAGTTAAAACCCTCAGGCTTCAGAGTATCTGGAAAGAAAAATTCCAGCACCCAAATGAGCTAGTCAAAAATTTTGTTGACATCATTGTCTTAGTTAAAAACATAGTTTTTTACTAATGCAGTAATGTCAGAAAAAAAACCAAGAGCACGTGTAATTACACTGGCAGAGTCTGCTACCTTTAAATTGCTCTTCATTAACCAAACCTGAATAAGCTCTACGATTTAACTTTGGCTTTCTAATGAAAAAAAATCCTTATGTGACAGTGTTGTTGCCCTTCTACCAATGACTTTTTAATCTATTAACCACCTCCATCAAAACATTAAGGTGTGCAGAAATATCTAAAAGAATAATGTCTAAAAAGGCTTCTGAATATCAGCAGCTGGAGACAACAGACCAGACTAGGGTGTTCCCTGAGGAGAAAATGCAGAGCCACTACTACTCAGGCATCCAGTGCACCTCCTGCACACATCCCAGCAGCAGTATACACCCTTTCTGGCCAGTTGACAGGGTCCCAGGGATAAGGAGTAGGATAAAGGAAGGTTAAACAAAAAAAGCAAGGCACAGAGGACACCACGCTTCATTAGCTCTGCTGCTGTGGAATTTTTTTTCCTCTGGTGCAGCTATGTAATATCTTTCTGGTATGGCTAAAATAGCAGGAGCTTAAGGGCAAATCTGACCTTATATTATCTGTCTCAATGCTATTTTTCCTTCTCCTTTTTTTCTCTCTGTCTGTTTTCTCCCTCCTTCTCTTTCAAGCCACTTAATTTAGAAAAGAGTGCTGCACTGCTTCATCAGCCTCTTTTACAAACTCCCACCCATCCAGCTCCTCTATCTTCCTGTACTTCGTCTATTCTGTGCTTGCTTGTAAAAAATGTCAATCCATTGGTCACCAAATACATATTTGTTCAGCTACCAGAAAAAGCTTCTTCCTGCTTCCCCATACAATGTCTGAATTCTTCCAGAGCTGACAATGTCACAGTGCGAGCTGGCTTGTACTGGGCAGTTAATCGGACCACAGATATGAGAGGCGGCCTGGCCTGATAAGACAGGCCCCCAGAGAACAGAGATGAGACAGAATTGGAGACAGACAAGGATGTGATCCAATGAGTTCCAGCCCAAGCTGCAGAGAGCTATTGATCAGAGAGCTGAGCAGCCTTGAACATTTACTGTAGAATATCTAGGTTGTTTTAATTCCCTGTTGTGTTTAAAATTAAAAAGTCCTGAATGATCTTTTTTTTAATATAATTAAACGAGTAACATTTTAATTTCAAGTTTAAATTAAGAAACAAATATCACAACAGCACATTATAAATCCATTCCCAGCTGACACACTGAGAAAGCAGCAGATTCTTCTCTAATAATTTTCCTAAAAATTTCTTTAGCATCAGTGTCAAGAGGCTGAACAAGAGGAATATCATCTCCCATGTACCATATTATATAATAATTAGCAACACAGCATTGCTTTTAACTGCTTCATACAGCAAAGAGAGCTCTGGCAGGCAGAAGATTTGAGTTTCTCTCAACAATTTCCAAAGGCAACGTGAGGTATCAGCATGGGGTTGACATCACCAAAAGGAACAGCTCAGGCTTGAGATGGAATCCAGCCAGGATTGCAGTCATCTCCCAGTAACTCATCTCAAAAGATAAAACACCCTTGTTACAAACTGGTCTAAATTTAGAATTAATTAGAAGACAGCATACAATCTTGCAGTTTCAGACAAGCTTGCTTTGGGTGACAGCTAAACTGGCATTTTCAGTTCATACACATATTTTACAGCTTTTATGAAAATTTACCTCTAAACAGAAAACTTGTCCCTTTCTTACATAAAGATGACCTTTTAAAATCAAATTTAATTTAAAAATTAATGCCAGAAAAGCATATAAAGAAAAAAAAAAACCATTTTATCCTTATTTCTGTTATACGGCCGTATTGGGGCATAAGGGAAATGAAGGTTTGCAGCAGAGATATTTTCAAATGGTGAAAGAAAAACATGATGCTTTAAGGAGGCACTTGTATTGAGAACACATATTCAAACTCAAATTTTGTAGTCACTTGGCTGCTTATATTTAAATGACTCCCTTCAAGTACGTTCATCTTCAAAAGTGCAACAACATGTAGGGATGAAATGGAGGTTCCAACCACAGGGATTTGCTGTATCTCTAGCTTCTGAAAGACGATACCATGAAACAATACATTTTAATATACTGAGTATGCCTCCAAGGCACACAAGCCAAAAGAAAGTTGCTTATCCTGACCCCACTGTCTGCCTTGTGCTGGCAGTACAGCTTGTACAATGTGGTGACACAGGAGCAAACTAATCCTAGTTAAAACAAGCAAAAAAACCTTAAACCGAGGAGCCATATATTGAAATAAATAACAGGTTTTCTTCCAAGTGAAGGGATGAAGATACACATTCAAGAATCGAGCTGGACTGCAGGAGCCTTAATTTGAATGAGCTTAAAATGCTGCACAACAGTCATCCACTCATCTTCCAGCCCACTGGCAGTCTCTAAAGCATTCATGGTGATTCAGCCCCTATAGATCCAGGTGTGAACGTATTATCCCATGATCTCACACTCTGAAAAAATCCTGCAAGGTTTTATTTTTCATTTTCTCTCTAAAAAGCTCTTCTGGTACTCAATGCAGCAGAATATTATGATACCAGATGTACATAGAACAGCATTTTCAAATGTGGAGGTCTCAGAGCAGTTCAATCCTCATCCATATTTTTGCAATTTCTACATTCTTAAAATAGCAATCAGCTATGTTACAAGACAGAGTGAAGATGGGAAGGATTACTGTATAAAATATAACTGGATATAGCTTTCTTGAGCAGAGAAAAAAAGAGAATAACAAACTTGATTAGAGTAGGAAAGCACATCTCTTTCCAAGTGTACACAGAAACATTTGGCTTTTTCTAGTTTTATCTCATCCCCAATATGTAATGAATATTTTCATTATCTAGAGGCCATCAGGGCCACAGTGACCCAGAAGCCAATGTTACAAGAACAGAGGGTTTTTGAGCAAACAAGACAGAAATGAATGGTACAGCCCTCACAGTCACCATGCCTACCCAGAGGAGTACTGTGTATTCATTCCGCTTATCTGGATCCAGATGAGCACAGAATGTAATTCCTTCTCTTCCTCAAGCTAAATGAAGATAGATCTTAGATTCCACAATCCCTGTCTAAAACAAACAAACATAATGCATTCCTGAACTCAAACATATCTCAGAACTTGAATTCGGTTTTATTGATTAGAGAACAGTTCCCAGCTATGGGAATCATTTTTAAAAGCAGTTTGCCATTCATTTGAGACAAACTAAAGCCTACAGCTTCTACCTACTCATCCTAGTTGCTGAGCTACATTGAACAGCGCTGACAGTGCTCCTAAGTCCAAATAAGAGGTTCTCTGGAAGAAGAAAATTGCTGCATGTTCCTATATGTTACATCTGTCACATACAGAACTCAGAAAATGCAAACTGATTTCACATGTCCTAAGAATATGTAAACCCCACAATGGTCAAGCCATAGTATTTTACCCAATGAGTCCATTTTGTTTTCTTCTATGAGCCTATTGATTAGTCCATTGGCTTTCTCAATGGTGCAGACAGCAACATCCAGAGCAGAGAAATGTCCAGCTGGAGCCATGCTTCCCATGTAGCCTTCAACTCTCACATCCACCTCCTGAAACAGGGCCTGTTTTCCAAGGATATAGAACATTGTGCCAAGATTACAGCTCTGGTATTTGACTAATGCCTGCTGGAATCACATAAAAGCCTGCACTCTACATCCACAATTTCTAGTGTTTGTAATGCCAACTAATCAGATTAAAACTATATCTCAGCCAGCTAGTGACACTTCTTTTTCCCACTGTCAGTTTTTATTTCCAAAGCAGGTGCCACAGAGTACACATCACAAGACAGTGTACATAACTGAGTAAAAGATGAGGACCACTGCTTTGTATAAGAAGATTTAATATTAAAAACGTTAGGGAACACGCAGTGCAATATACAGTTATAGTTATATATATATATGGTTTATAATATGTACAAAGTTCCGTATATATTATATGTATAAATGAATATGGCTTAGTACAAAGACACCTTCCTCTTGAGAAGTCCTGGGAAAAAGCCAAACATGGAACTCCAAACACAGTGATTACATCTCACACTGAAAGCCAAGAAACAACTTCTCTTCCAGGTCTCCTTATTGCAGTGCCAAAGCTTTGACACATCCCACACTAGCATTAATAAAAGAAACAAATATTTGGACCTCACAAGTAGGTCACATTTTGAGTTCAAGTATGGCCAAACCTCATGCCAGGAGTAGCAGAACAGAGCTGATAATCCCCCAGTTGATATCCAGCTGATAACTGATAATCCTCCAGTTTTACAAGATTAAAGCAAAAACGTGCCTCCATTTTCAATCACTACAAAGCAGCTTTTGCACTTAGTTTGTAGAATTTCCTAGCAGTTTGTAAAGTTAAGATACCACCTCAATTAATGAACAACCAAACTGTCTTAACTGCTAGAAACTATAACAAAAATTCCTGCTGGAATGGATTTGGTTTTAGTCATTGTCATTACCTAATGGCAACAATGTTAGATATGAAAGTCTTTCAAGAAAAAATATTTATGTCTTGAAGAGTGTTCTCATTGTAATTTTATTTTTAAAATAGCTGGGGGTAGGGAAGCAGAGACATAACCATATTCTGGCATAAAAAAAATTAGTAAAGTCAAAGTGAAATCAAATGCACAAAATTGTGGTGGAATACCCCAAGGAAAGTTAAAATACACTTTTATACTTTAGATAACATTTACACCTTCCCTTTGTACTTTTCCTAACATGAAAAGTACATTAGAAAATTCATTTAAATTTTGGAGAATATCAAATCGGTGAATAAATGCAAGTAACAATGCTTTAAAAGTCAAAGCTGAAATAAAAAGATTTAATCAACTCTGTAAAATTTTTCTAAGTTTACCCTTCTGGCTAAAAGTTTCATTTTTTTATCTCCAACTTACAGCAAATTTTAAATTATCTACAACTTTTTTGAAAACCTCAGCAATTTTTTTCCCCTAAAATCCATGCTTTTGCATTTCTGTTTAAAAAATGTGACCAAACAACTACTACCCATAAATTTACCCTCCTTGAATGCTACTTACCTGCAGGTAACACTTCTTCTCCTTGGCCACAGAGACAAAGGGAAGGATGAGAAGAGCTTTCTTACGAGTCTCCAGGACTCGCTTCAAAATAAGCAATTCCGCAACAAGAGTCTTTCCAGCACTGGTAGGAGCTTGGAAAAAAAAAGGGGTGGGGGTGTTTAATTAATTTTTAAAGTTTTAAAAAATAAATCCAAAGAACAAGCATCACAAAATCTAGCATAGAAAGCAGTTACTGAAGATCTTCGGATGGGACTCTTCAGTTGATTTCTCTCGCCCACAACCACCTTTGCAGTCACCTCTATAAAGAATCAAGAAGACTAAAAATCACTCGCCTGTTTTCTAAGTTCTCCATCCTCTCAGTGCTGCTCTAGAACCCTTTTCCCATGAAGGGTAGACAAGCAATTGTCATTTCCCATAGATTTCTAGTCCACTAGTCCTATTTCTCCTTCTGCACACACCCCACACACAATATGTGATGAGAAACAATAAATGGACTGAAAAAAAACTAATAGCAAATAATATTCTCAGAAGTATGTACATCTTCAATTGCTGTTATCGTTCAGCTCCTAGTTGATAATCTGTAATAAAAAAGAGTCACCATTAGCTGACTCCTAATTATCAACTTCTAAAGGAACTTTAACAGAGAAAATGGGACAAAAAGTCTCTCTTCACATCTGGAAAGGAGACCATTAAGTCAAGTTTGAGGTACAGGAATGAGACAGATCTTAAGATGTCTCATTAAGATGAAGAGGATCTTGACCTTTCTGGCTGCCAGATCCAAATGTTTCAGCACCAGTAAGTCCTTGTAAATGGCAGTGGAAAAGTTGAGGGGACTGGTTTTGTCAAATGTTCGCATACCTGAGTAAACAAGGTTCTTCCCTTCCAGAACTTGTCCAAGCATCAGGCATTCTGCTTGCCATTCAAACATCTGCACTACTCCCAGACTGTGGTATTTCTCCAGAACCGCTTTGGGAAGACCCCAACTTGCAAGGAGCAACTTGTCTGCTTGATCTTCAGGAACAATTACTTGCTGATACTGCCCTTTGGAAGGAGAAAGTAAAAATAAAATTTGAAAAGTCAAGTATCATCTTTGCATCTGAAGTCACTTAGGTCATACAGCTAAATATCAAACTTCTCTACAAACTCCTGTATTAAAAGTAAAGGCAATAAACTATCTGTCCTGTATTTTTCAATATTTTGTGTGGATGGTTCACCATTTTTCTTCTCATCTCTTTTTTTCAATTTTTCCTCCTGTAAGATTTTCCACATTCAATTAATTCCTTCACCAAACTCCTGCCCCGGTATTTGATTTTGAGAAGAGCAGCCATTACCAAATATATGGTCAAAGAGAGCATCAGCACTGATTAATGTAGTAGCATTGCAATGTATTTGCTGTCTTGTCCTCGCCCACGCCATTTCGCTTTTAAATTACTGCTACTGAGATTTCAGTAATTCTCACTGATTACTGCCCGTGAGAACTGCCCAGTGTTTTTTGTTTTACCGATGAATGAAAACTACAACCTAAAGCAAACAAGGAGCTCAAGCTGCCCTGGACAGTGTGTCATATTTCAGTTTATTAATACTGATTAGTATCTTCACAACACTGACAGTTCCTCTAGCTTAATTAAGTTCCTTGCTGATTATTTTTTGACTTAGTAACCCTAAACAACTTTGTGCTGACTACAGATACTGCCTCCTCTCTCTCCTTCTCCTCCCTTTTCCCAAATCATTAAGAACTCAAGGTTTTTGTCCTATGCAGGTTTCTGATCTACAGGAATGTCTCCCCTGTTGGAGTCAGTAAGACAGGGGTCTCTCTGAATCCTTAGGAGAGAGATCAGAGTGCAGGGATTGAATTAACGCCTTTGGATGGATTGAAGTATGTTAAGCCACTCACACATAAGGCAGAGGTAAAAATTTGGATTTTAGCATGAGTGAGCAAGCAAGTAAGTAGATGGAATGAGTAAGTGAGTAAATGGAGCAAGTAAGTAAGTAGAATGAGTTTTAAGTGCTTTTAGTAAGTAAAAGGTCTTAGATGCCAGAGAAGTAGTACATGTTCTAGTGAAGGCTGAAAAACATAGCCCTGGATGGTAGTGTTTCCAAGGAGGCTCCAAGAACCTAGCTTCAGACATAACAGAATTATAGTTAAGAATATTGCTTACATTTTTCAGTTAGAACAAGATAGGCCATGAACATAGTTTATACGTAGCCTGGCATGCTAAGAAACTAGAATTCTAGTTAAGGTTAAGAAGTGACCGAGTTTGTGTCTTAGTTAGTTGGAATGTTTCTATAAAAGAACATGCATTAGGGAGAGCTGGTGCTCTATGCCATTGCATTTTGCCACTGCTTTTGCCATTACTTTTTGCCACTTGCTTTTATGCCATTGCTTTGCTTTGTTTTTACCTTTGAGACTGATGTGCTTCTGCAATAAACAACTTTATAGTAACTATTAGCTGCTTGGCTCTTTGAAGAAATAACCCAACAGTTGGTTGCCTAAGAGCACCCGGAGGTCAAACCTCACACTCCCCTATCACACATAAATATATAGTTCCTGTAAAAGCATTTTGTAAAAGCATTTTGTAAAATTGAGACGAAAACCAAGTAAGCGTGTATACTGCCTTTACTGTACCCATTCTTCTACTGGTACATTCAAAAAATTCTAAAAGAAATTTCCCACCATTGTTGACATTATAAGGGCAGGCTAGATTAATAATACCAGCCTTCATAAACAGCCAGGTTTCTTTCATCACACTAAAAATTTCAACTGCTGCCTTGAGGTTAACCCCAACCTAGGCTGCCACTGCTGCATGGTCAGTGTCCTATACACAGGTTTGCTTCACTTTGTATAATCAAAGTACCATAAAATAATGAACAAAAATTTACGCACCATTGAGAGAGAACAGAAACATGCTACAAAGCAGAACAGACTTCCCAAGGGGAATTCAGAGACCAGAATTGTCTGTCCTAAACTGTGGCTGTGGTGGTTGACCCTGGCTGGACACCCGAAGTGTCACAAAGTGACCCTGGTGCTACCCAAAGCCATTCCCCTCCTCAACAGGACAGGAGAGACAAAATACAATGAAAGGCTCACGAGTGAAGAAAAGGACAGGGAAAAAACACCCACCAATTACCATCACAGGCAAAACATTTGACTTGGGGAAAATTAATTTATTACTAATCAAATCAGAGTAGGATAATGAGAAATAAAGCAAAATCTTAAAAACACCTACCCCCTACTCCTCCATTCTCTTCAGGCTCAGCTGTACTCCCTATTTGCCCTATTTCCTTCCCCCCAGCAGCACAAGGTGACAGAGAATGGGAGTTGTAGTCAGTTCATCCCACATTGTCTCTGCCGCTCCTTCCTCCTCAGAGGAGAGTCCCTCACACTCCTCCCCTGCTCCAGTGTGGGTTCCCTCTCACAGAAGAGAGCCCTCCATGATCTTTTCCAATGTGAGTCCTTCTCACAGGCCACAGTTCTTCACAAACTGCTCCAGTTCATGTCCCCCCATGAGGTCACAAGTCCTGCCAGCAAACCTGCTCTAGCGTGGGTTCCTCTCTCCACAGGTCCTGCCAGGAGCCTGCTTCAATGCAGGCTTCCCACAGGGCCACAGCCTCCTTTGAGCATCCACCTGTTTCAGCATGGGGTCCTCCATGGGCTGCGGGTGGATCTCTGCTCCACTGTGGACCTCAGTGGGCTACAGGTGGATGACAACCTGCCTCACCATGGTCTTCACCATAGGCTGCAGGCGAATCTCCACTCCAGCACCTGAAGGATCTCCTCCCACTCCTTCTTCACTGCCTTTGGTGTCTGCAGGCTGTTTCCATCACGTATTCTCACTCCTCCAGCTGCAGTTGCCATTGCACAGGCTTTTTCCCCCCCTTCTTAAATACATTATCCCAGAGGTGCTGGTGCTGATGGCCTTCACCAGTGGCAGGTCACTTTTGAATCTAGCTGCACTGGCTCTGTGCAATACAGGGGAAACTTCTGATGGATTCTCACAGAAGCTAATATGGCAGAATTAGGGTTCAGAAACATAAAAAACCCTACATGATGGGACCTCAAGCTTTTCCCTTAGTGTTAAAACCGACAAATTTCATGTAAAATATGGAATGAATAAAGGATTACGTGATTCACCTGTTTAAAGAGTATCTTTAGATTAGAACTGAACATGCGTTTGGAAACTCATGGCTTAGAGATCTATATACAGAAGTATAGCTGTGACATTAACCTTTCTTTACTTACTAAAACAATGCTAAGAAACAGTCAGAATTAGGAAGATACAAACTGTTGGTTAAAAGCATTAGGTATTAGATTTCTCACAAAGAAAGCCATTCCAGAGTGTGGGGCCAGTTAAACACAAAAGTGCTGCTTACTGAATCGTCTTTGGGGAGCTGGCTGTGGAAATGTATACATTTGCCTTGCTCTGTTCCATTTGCAGAAAATTACAGAATTTTATCTTGCAGAGCATAATCTCATCAATGAGAAGATGTGACATGACTGGAGAAGAGACTGAGACATGTAAATGCTTTAAAAAGTTACAGAAAAATCACACAAGAGATGAAATTGCAAGATACTTTGTATACATCTTAAATCAAGATATTTACAGTCTCGATGCTGTATACGTCTTGATTTCTCTCTTGATTCAAGAGCACAATAAGCTGGTAAAATGTATGTATGGCATCTAGAAGCATCACTTTAAGTGGCTCTGTCTGGCAGCAGGAGCACTTGATATGACACCTTACCACAAGACGTTTATACAAAATCTTGTATATTGCACACAGAAATACATTGCGTATACTTCTTCTGTATTCTATAGGTATTATTTGATCAATTTCACAACGTAAGTAAACAAACCTTGCCTGCTATACCAAGGAGAACGGACTATACCTCTGGCAGCACCTAGAGGCCAAGCCAAGAATAAAGCCCACTGTTACACGACACACAGAATGCCCCCATCTCAGAACTGTGCACAGAATATACATTTTCTTATTTTCTTCCTCGACTGCACAGTGAGGGGTGCATGAAATTCTTCGACCACCACCCTGCTAACACAAGCACGTACCTCGGCTGCAGCCGCTGCCCTCGAGGAGGGACGGAAGAGGCGAAGCGCGGCCCGAGCAGCGCCGCCCCCGGGGCCAAGGGACCAGAGAAGCGCCAGGAGAGGCTCGGAGGGTCCCGGGCCCTTTCAAGTAGCGCCCCGCTGCCCCCCGGGGCAGCCCCGCTCCCCCTCGCCCACCATGTCCAGACCTGCACGACCGAAGGGAAGGCGGGATGGGAAAGATGGGGAATGAGAAAGAAGGGTTGCGCTCTCCCGCGCCGGTACCTGCCGAGCCGCTGCGGCGCAGGGAGAGGTCGAGGCCGGGCGGGGGGCTCAGCACAGCGCAGCGGAGAGCGGCGGGGCTGGGCGGCACAGCCCGCCCCATCCTGCGGGAGCCGCCGCCGCGGAGCCCCGCGGCCGAGGCTGCGGCGACACCGCTCCCGGAGACGTCGGTACCGCCGCCATCTTCCCGCCGCGCCATTCAAACGCAGCCCCGCCCCAGCCGGCGGGAGGCAGGCCTCGGGCCGCGGCCCTGGAGCGGGCGGGAGCAGGGAACGGGCGTTCCCGCAGCAAACCGGGCACCCCGGCACGCCTCAGGCCGAGTAGCGGTTGTCTTTCTATACAAAAGCCAGTCTTTGCTTAGGCAGCGCTCCGAGTGCGCGATACGCGTGCGGCGCTCGTGCGGTACCGGTGAAAGGCTGAGATAATTAATGAAGGCTCTGCTTCAACGAAACAAGGCTTACCTTGCAGAGCTAAGCAACAGGAGAGGGCACAAAGGACAAACAGCCTCGTTTGCTGTTTCTCATGTCTCTGACGCCAAAACAGCTGTTTCAGATTCTAAAAGACTAGGACTGGTTTTACTTCTCCTCAGCAACGTGAATATGAGGAGTTCTACGAAAATTCTGCAGTACCCAAAAAAAGCATGTCTTTGTCCCCCACCCACAGAAATGTTAAGAAGCATTATATCAAAAAATGAGGCTTTTCGAAGTTGCTTTTAATTTCACCTGAAGAAAGCATACTGAACTTTCCAAAAATAAGAACAGCAACGGGTGAACATTGAAAGCAGGAGTATGAATACACAGTTATTTCCTTCTGGACACCACTGCTTTATTTTGGGTAACACACACACCCCACTCAGAAAAGCTCTCCCTGTTCTGTATCTCTTCAGAGAAATGGATCACAGCTTAGGAGGCTGACTTCATATGAAGTGGGACTAGTACCAGCTCATAATCTCAAACACATACACGCCGAAATGTGCTCTCATTCCTGTCATTAAATCTTAAAATTAAATTGAAGCAAAATTCTTTAAGAATACTGCTGTCATTTCAGACAATTATATCTGAGTAAGTGTAAAGGATGCTCTAATGGAAGAGTCAACATATTTTAATAATCTTTAAATCAAGCAGCTCAAAAAGCTTCTTTCACTGTTCAAGTTTACCAAAACAGACACTAACAGTAGGCTCTTCTGTGTTTCAAAGCCCAAGTGCCAGCCAAATACAACACACACTATTTTCATAAAACAATTATTTTAATGAATTGACACATGGAGAATGTATCCATGCTGCTACTCTGTTGACCAAACGTTAGATACATTAAAGGGAAGAGAGGCATACTCAATCCTCTGCTAAAGACTCCTCACTGCAGGAAACAATTCCCACTGCAGACTAAGAGTTTCCTGTATTAGTACTGAAAAAACATTGAAGAAAATAACTCAGTAAAGATTCCTACTTAGGAACAATATATATTTCTGTTGCGTCAGAAAAAGATCAGAATAAGCACTGCTGATATTTAAAATGCTCACAGCATAAACATGTTTAACATAAACATACACTTCAACATGTAGTTTTACAACTCCAGTATGAAATCTCTTACTTCTTTATCTCCTTATATCTTTGAAAAACCAATTTAAAATATTAAAGGAGACATCTATCTTCATTCTACTCTTTTTTTTTAAAGGGGAAGAGACAGGTTTTGCTATCTGAAATTTTTAATTCATTAAAAATAGTTTACAAAATTTGAGGATAGACCTACTTTACCAAAGTAGGAAAAAGAGCTAACTAGCAACCAGTCGAAGAATTTGGTTCCGTAAGTATGTGCACAGCTGGTTCATCAAGTCTCTGTTCTGTCCTTCAACCCAGTGCATTTCTACTGCTACATCATTTCCTTCTTTCTTCACATTCATTAAACACTTGAAGAGAAAACCCCCGCTAGTTTCTTTAGGGCTTTGCACTTTTTCCACTGTCAGATTGCTAGCTTCCTCTGAAGGGCAAGGTTCCTCCTTCGCATCATCCGAACTTTTCCCAAGCGATGTTTCTCCCTGCTTTGCTTCCATCTCCTTTACCTTCACAGGATCACCGTGTTCTTTGGCAGAAGAATCCTCTGGTTGCTCATCACCTGCTGTCATCTGGACATCCTCATCAGGTGCCGTAAACCCCATTCCAGAGTCTTCAGCCTTGGGGTTTTCAGAGTCCGAGTTGCTGCTCACGCTCTTCTGGCTGTTCTTTTCCTCCTCCATTGCTTGCAGAATATCTTCAGAAGCTCGAGGGAGTTCTCGTAATTGCCTTATTCTCTCTCGTTTCTTTCTCCTCAAATGAATCCAGGAGTTTTCAATGGCAGTCACAAAGAGGCTAATTTCATCTTTTCCACATGGAACACGTTTATGCTGAACCTATCGCAGAAAACAGAATTTCATACTATCCTCTCACAGTTATGCTTTCAATTAGGACATTGTTCTAACATCTAATACTTCATACTGTACCTTCAGATCAGTGAGAATCTTCTCTACCCAGGCTCTAACCACAGCAATAGCTTCTACAGCATCCCAGCCCACAGCTGCAGCTTTGATGGATAACTCTTTGACTGTAGAAGCCAAAACCATGAATGTAATTGGTTTTCGGGGTTTTTCTAACTTTCTTCTTTTAGAGGGAGGTGACTAGAAGAAAGAAAGAAAATAATTACAAGGCTATGCGGTATTAGTAGGGTGACTTTTGTACTCAGAAGACCGTGATTCCGTAAGACACAGGGATTAAGAATGTAACATAAGGCACTAAGCAGTCATTCACATGGCCCGTGCTCCACTTCACCCCCAGGAATTTTCGACTCAAACCAGCTAACAGGATCATGCACTTTATGCTATGACGGACAGACGGAGTTTATCTTCAGGTATTAGGCAAAAGGCTTCATTGGTTCCTTCAAACTATGAGCTCTCCATGAGCTGAGAAAGTGTGGCTGCTCTTGGGAATAGAGGCCAACTGCCAATATCCACATTTTGATCCAAGTGCACAGAAGGTTTACTTGCATCTTCCTTAAGACTGGTTATTGTCTATACCTATATCCAAATTTACAAACATCCAGATCCAAAAAAGCAACTGGCTCATATCTCAGGTGAACAAGCTCCACTTCATATTCATGTATGCAAGTCTGAGTTAGACGTGGTCATACCTATTTGGTAACAGAAGCCACATGTTAAATTAGAAGTGAGTTCTCAGAGGGAAGTTTAAATTCAAATCCAGCCCCAAGCTTAGCATATTTTTACTACTACTGCTATTTGAAGTATGTTACAAATGATCCTTATTTTCACTAAAACCCACAGAAGTTCCCACAACAGCTTCCTTTTTCCACCCTCAACAAGGGTCACTCATGAATCACATCTCACAACTGCTTAACAGAGTGGCAGCCATCTAAGAAATGCCACTATCCATACGGCCCAGCACATCCAATATTCCAATCTGAAGAACAACAATTTGTATCACAGTAGTTGTAGTTCATTAGCCCCTTCCTCAAGAAAGAGGCACAGAAAATCACAAGCAAATCAGAATTAAGCTACTTACAGGTACTTGCACATCATCATAGAAACTCCAGGCCAGTGCCCATCTCATGGTGCGTCCCTGGCAGAATTCAGTATGAGTGACTTTAGGAACCTATGCAAAGAAGCAATACATTATTTCATGTTAATAAACAACATTGTTTTACTGCACATATTTTCAAACACAGCATATTTTCTCATTACCCAAACGGAGATTCTTTCTGACATGGCTCAGAGGTGTCAGAGCCCTCTCTCGTTTCTCTCCCTTTACTAAGACTGAGGTGCAACAATTCAAAGACAGAGAAGAAAATAATGTATTTTGTGTCTAGCTCAGCATCTGCTTTTGGTAATTCATCTTTCTAGGAATTTAGTTCACCAGCATTCTCTTTCCTTCCGCTCTATACAAAGATAGATCTCACAATTATTCTCTTTGTATGGGAATTAGTGAAAAGTACACTACTTCCAGAAAGCCAGCCAAAAGCCCTTTGCACAGCCCTCTTTAATGAGAATAGTAGCACAAGGTTCTTCGTGCCAGAATTAAACACAAACAAAAAATGCTGCCACTTAAATCATGTAATCATTTCTTTTATCAACCAAATTGCTAGATTTTATGGGAGCTAAGAGGAAAGAAAGCTGGATTTTTTGTTCTTTCTTTTTCTTTTTTTTCTTTCTACTACAGCCTTGTTAAGGCTATTTTAAAGCAGAAACCTTGAATCTTCTAGAATGAAGACATGCTCCAATATGTGCTAAAGACAAAACTTTGGAGACAATATTTGCTATTTATCTGTCAGTTTTGAATCTACAATAGTTAAACCTCAATTGTTTCCCTAACAAGGAACTGCGGTTCCTTTTTGTTATAAAAACTCTATGAAACAATTCAACAATTACCCACATAATTGAAGCATACTCTATTCTGTACAGAAGACAGGCAGAATATATACTGACTCTATGCAAACTCACCCCCTGGATTCGAAGTTCTTCTTTCAATGGTGCTAAGCTGCATTTCTTCCCCAACATGCAACTGTACCATCTGCAAAGGACACGTTAAAAAAAGTGTTTTACAAATAGAGATCAACTGAGAATGGCAGCTATCAATAAGAACTACCTAGATCAGAAAGCTGCAAAAACAAACAAGATTAAAAACCAAAACAACAACAAAAATCACACTTAAACAGAATGACTAGGACATAGTACAGCAAAATTCAGAACAGAAGGTCCAAAGACAGATTGGACAGGGAAATCTTTTTGAGCT
This sequence comes from Sturnus vulgaris, assembly GCF_052056855.1. NCBI lineage: Eukaryota > Metazoa > Chordata > Aves > Passeriformes > Sturnidae > Sturnus > Sturnus vulgaris. The sequence continues at coordinate 30,136,970 of NC_142244.1, forward strand.
TTTAAGAAATACATTAGGAGTATTTTAGAAACAACACGTGAACAACAAGGAATCTTGTTTCAAAAAGTGACTTCAGTTATAGGGAAGATGTTACACCTTACAAGAATTTGTTTTAATTTCTCCATTTTCCTTGGAGAATGAATCAGAACAAAAATGAATAATCAAATATTGGCAAGTAGTCGTGCTCAAAAGCAGATATACTGACTTTCACTTGTGCTCACTCATATCCAGGTTTCCTTCATGTAACTCATATTTCATGAGGAAAAAATTAGGCCAAAAAAAAGGAAAAAAGTTATTTTCCCACTTCTACTGAAACTTAATTCTTCCACTCAGCTCTACCACTTCAGAATCTCCCAAACATTACTTTAGATGAAGCTCTGTTCTTCATCTAAATTATTATTTGAGCTTTACAACCCCATCTTCCACATTTTTTGATGACTGGATCCAAAAATCCTTATTCATAAATATAACGTATTGAAGTACAAAACTTAAAGATTTCCCAGCTATTAAGGGACAGTTTTGTCCAGCACTGGGGGAGTGAAAGCCCGATAGTCAGAAAACTGAAGACGTGCCATCTGTGTCAAAATAAGGTCAAAAGAAGGTCTCACTATGTTTTTTATTGCAGCTCATGTTCACCAAAGATAGCATTCAGTACAACAGTGTCCTTTAGCAGGCAAAGCTGCAAGTTATGAAAATTCATCAAGGAAAAGACAGAAATTTTTAGATCATCAACAGATAACTAGGCAATGTCATAAAACCTCTTCCATTCCAAAAGTCCTCAAGAATGAACCCTGATCTGTCTCTTATGAGGTACATGCGCTACTTTTGCCACAGGCTAAGTACAAGTGTCACTTGCATAGGCTTTTTTTGTCTTGTCCCTTTAAATACCTCCAGCAATAACTTCTAATTGCTGCTCAGGAACAATTGGATGTGTAAGTATCAAACAAACTGAGCAGATATCACTGGACTATAGCTACTAAAAATAACATTTTTGCATGACTTCTGACAAAGATGAAGATAAAAGGTGTTTGTTTGGGGCTTTTTAACTGGAACAAAACACTTACCGTAACCTCTTTTTAAGCTGGAGACTATCATGAATAATTCTTTTGACAAATTCTAGTTCTCCTCCCTCAGCCATGATTTCTGTGATCCCGCCTGTATTTACAGAGCTGGGAGGGGGACGCCGTGGATTTCGAGAATTAACTCCCTGGATTAAAAAAGAAAAACATTTGACATGAACATTTAATGAAGTGTTATGGTACTTTGTACACTGCTCCTTATCTTAATCTTTAGTGGGAAGAAAGCACCACCACCTCTACTTACCCTCCTCCCATCAAAACCGTGGATAACAGACAAAGATCCATTCAAAATAAACATACCTGAGTGAATTCCCTACACTCTCAAACCTAGGTAAGCTAGTTGTCACATTACAATCCACAGGGTTTAATTAAATCTTAAACCTTCTTTTCTAATGCCCTGCATTTCTGATTATATTCAGTGGGTATTGCAAGACCTGTATGATACTGTCTCCATGACTAACAAAATGAAAAATACAGTTAAGCAAAATTCCAGGAACTAATTCCTCTGTACCACTGTGGGATAGGTTGACTTGGGAAGAAGAAACCCAGAGAGAAGTTCTCTCTAAGGGAATTTCCCCTGTGGGGATTGGGACACCTTCAAAAGCCAAAGGGAGAAAGTTAGTTCGCTCTGTGCACACACATTTTGAAGGAGGTCATCCGGAACTGAGGCTCTTTGTCTTTCCGGCAGCTGAGCAGGTAACATCAACCCGAGCTTCCCCTCCTCCTCCATGTAGGGGGGAGGCTGGGGAGGCCGCTTGGGCCCCATTTGCAAACGAGGAGACCCGATGGCCGGGGGGAGAAAAGGTTCTGTGATAAGACCTTCACGGCTTCCTCCTCCACGGGCCTGCGGCTCTGGCCTGGGGGGGATCAGTTCCCGCTGCTGCCGGCCGGGCCGGGCCTGCCCGGGTGGCCATGAGCAGTGTGGGGCTGCAGCCCAGCCCCAGAAAGGCTGAGTGACACCTCAGCCACCCCCAGCACGGCCTGAGCCTGGCCCAACTCTTGTAGTTGTGTTAAACTTTAACTCTTTAGTGCTCAGATAAGATTTGCAAAACCTCCAGCCTTCCTTTGAATAGGAAAGGGAATACGAAGATTTCTGAAGTCAGTGATGTAAGAGCTAAGTTTTTTTAGATGGAAGGAGAATGAGAAGATGCTGAAATGGCTGAAAATCCTTTTGTAAAATTGTAGGGATGAACTGATGTACTGAATATTCCTATAAATCATGGAAAAAGACATGGGGGGATGGAAATATTCCATTTAATAGATGATTTGACTAAACAGCACCTGTGTTAAGAATCTTTGCCTTGAGGAAAAAGCAGATTTCAGTTTTTTGAGGATGAGGACTGAACAGAGAGAAAGGAGATGAAAAGAGCCTTTGCTGTAGAACATTTCATTCTTAAAAGTAATACCCCATGGAGCAGACATGGCCCACATCTACAGCTTTGGGAAGGCTGTGGAGTTGGGAGGAGTGTCACGATTGCAGGTTCCCAGGCGGATGCAAATCGTGAAAGATAAAACCACGAGAGGACTGTCTTCTTCCTTCTTGTGGAAAAAATCCCTACAGCTTTCAACAAAAGGAGGCTTCTCTCTCCAGAAGTGAACCGAAAAAGACTAAATCGAGGACTGACCAAAGTATTTGTTATATGCTTGTTTTGCTGTTATAAAGGTTGGGAGAGGGAAGGAAGGAGTGATCTGAAAAATCTTACTCTGAATTTGGTTTTTTTCCCTTCTCTTTGTGTAGTTAATAAATTCTTTTTATACTCTCTCAAGTTTTAGGCCTGCCTTGCTCTTTTGCTCCTGGTTCTGTCTCACAACAGAAAAAAATGAGTTTATTTAAATTGGCAAATCAAAACGAAGACATTAATTTGGTGCATTGGCCAGGAAACAAAATTAAACCAAATTACACTGTTATGCAGCAGGCAACTGATTTCAGATTTACTAGCTGTCTACTTTCCAAACTTATTTTCTAAGACAGTAAGAACTTGTGAAAGAATGCTACAGCTCACCCTCCACTTTAGGAGGGGTAACAGTTAGGTTTTCAGAACTCCTTTAGGGACTGGGAGAAGACTTAAAAGCTCTTTCATGACGATTTGGGATTTTCCTCTCAACCTTGCCCAAGCCAAGAGGTTAAACTGTTGCTACCATCCACTGACTACTTAAGTATATATAACATGCAGTTTGTTACCTTACCTTAGCTTCCAACTGATTGGCAAAAAAAGGGGGGTTGCACATGCAGAAATCATAAATTATCTCAGATTCTTCTTTCAGTGCATCCATTAGAAGAGTCTTCTGTGGTACCTTAACCACTATTAGAAAAAGTGAATTAGGTCAGTAAGGAACTTCCTATTTTCTTTAACGTGAACTTTCTATTTTCTTTAACATGCTATCTACATTATACACTGTATAAAAACTGTACTTCTAAGCAATGCTTTTTACAAAAGAGATATAACAAATGTCACCATGCAAATAAAGATTTCAGGTCAAGGATTAGCATACAAACAGCCTGTATGTTTATACATAACAGCAGAACCACATGAATCTGTTTAAAACAACAAGGACAGCCTGAGTTATACCAAGCTCTCCAATACAACCACAAATGTGCTTTTAAGCCCTTACAACTACAGGCACTACAGTTTCATATGAGGCCTGCTCCTTTGCCAGCTGCTTTTCCAGTGTACTGAACTACCACCACACTACTAAAAATCAGTGGCAGCAGTGACAGAAAACTCTCATTGTTCTACACATCAAGTTCTGGATCTTCAAGACTGACATGGACAACAGACATGTTGTTCAAATGGATGTTTCTGCAAGTTTTTATTCAGAGCTCATAAACGGACCTGATTTTTACTACACTGAGTTACAAAAAATTTTCCAAGCTCATTCCCAGACCAAGTCTGGCATACTGCCTCTACTACCACAGGCAGTGTTAGGACTTAATTCAAGAAGTGAGGACAAAGAACTCTCTGTACAAGATACACCTTTGTGACAGTGTCACGCAATTATTCAAGGGGAGCATTCCAGGTCTCCTACCAGCAGAAATAGCCCAAACACTAAGAAATACTTCAGTAACAGACAAGGAATAGAGAGATAGAAACACCCCAGGGTGAAGTTTAACTTTCAGATTTTCATAAGGAAGAGTATTTCTCTATCCACACATTCCACGCCAGACAAGGCAGCTTTTTGGCTTAAGCATACACTGACTTTAGTAAATATTCTGCTCCAGTAAAAATAATTGAGCATATATTTGGAAGGAATACACATTCTGCTATGCCACCGAACATGGCAAAAATATGTCAAAACATTCGTGTGCTACTAAATACCTTATTACACTGTACCTTTGATAAGATCAGACAACTTATTCTGTTCCACATTCTTCTTGGCATAATTGAAGCACATGTCATCCACTTCTGTTGCAAGGAAGTACCAGCCATTCAAAGTTGCTCCAAGTAATGGGTATATACAGGATGCCCCTGTCCCTGCAGAAGTGAAAATCCATGAAAAAGGCAAAGTAAGTACTGGTGTTATAAGCAGTGTGGCTGTTAACTATGTACTTACTACACCAAAAAGAACTAACTTCAAGAAAATGCTGATTATGGATCATCTACTACTCAATTCTTTTGTGAACTTAATCATTGTGATTTGAAAAACAGCATTGTCAAATACACACTTCTAACAAAAGAAAGAATTTAATAATCTGTAATAAATGTTCTAGTAAATTATCAACTTTGGTTTAAGCTATTTTTCTTCTATATGATAATGGTTAATCTATATAAAGAAAGCCAAATTCTCACTTTACTACAACAAAAACCCTACCACAAATAAATTTCTCTTCTGCATTCTTCTGTCATTTATCACAAATAATTTGTGATACTTTGATGCATACAACAACCACAAAAAAATATCTGTCCCATTTGAACAAAAAAAAAAAATCTCTCCACCTGAAAGAGACAGTCTTTCTCTCATGTCCAAAACTATCAAATAAGCCTAAGTGTCAATTAAGAGATTCTAAAAAAGAGACAAGACAGATAAAAACCTGGTAAAAAAGAGAGATACAAACACAAAATAAATATGGCATACCTATGTGATCCAACTATCAACGAAAACCAAATTTTGGATTAAAGGGAAGTGATACAAGAAAAGGGAAAGATATCCCACCACCACAAAGCTAGAGTTTAGACATGTCATTAGAATCTGTTATACTGGCTTATTGAAAAATCAAGAACTTCATCTGTCAGTACACAAAAGCAAGGGGTTACTTCAGGCACTTCTGCCAAGTCCCTCTTGGATGACTTACGGCTTTTCCAAAGCTGAAATATCAAAGCTCATGCAAACTGAAACTGAAGATTTTGCAGTATTTGGAGGACTTAAGAGGATCTGACTCTTCTACCCAGCCTACCTACCATGATGAAGTTCACAGAAGTCATTTTCAAAAATAAAAACTATTATCAAATGCATAGAAACTGTCTAAGAAATTTCAAAGAACTGTAAGAAAGCAGCTGTGGACACACCATGTGATGATGCAAACCTGGTATCCAGCACAACTACAGCTAAAAATACAAGTCAGAAAATTTCAGGAGAACAGAAAATTACATTACAAAAAGTCATGCTAGCAGATGCCAAGAAAAAAAATCCGGCACAGTAAGAGAGATTAATGAACCCCAGCTTTGAGGAATTCAGTAACTTTAATGTTTTAATGTCAAGCATTAAAACAGATCAGAAAGGAAATTCCAGCTTCTCTCAATTTCATTTTAAGTTTTCTTCAGCACACAACAGTCTTTGAAATCAAGCCTCTGAAACTGTAAAGAAAGATTCTATTGACAAAATAAAAGATGTGAATTAAATTCAAATGTACTTTCACTAGTGCCTTTTAAATAATTAATACAGATTAACCAAAGATTAGGAATGCCAATTTTATTATTTATGTGTAGAAGTTCTTATGGAACTTGCCTTTTTTTTATTTCTGATGAAAACCAAATTATGGCCATCAATGCACATTTGTAAATTCATATCTCTGCTGTTTACATTTATCTGCTGCCTAAACTAGGTATCATCCTGATATTACCCAATAATCCAGACTGAAAGTGGACAATATCATCCATCTGCTGACGCCTGATCAAACTTAAAAGACATTTTGTTCTCAACACTAAACAAGAAATCTCTGACCATCTACAACCAAAACACAGCTTAGCTAGCATGTGCCCGGGTTTCTAATTTAGTCTCTTTTACAATTCAGCTCACGAATATAACTGCATTGAAATAAATTCAAATAAAAATTTAAATTTTAAAAGGACAGATCATTCACTGGTCAAATACACCCATAACAACAGGAGAAAATGTTATTAAGTGGAACACTAAAAAATATTGCTATGCAACTCACAAATTCTCTGGTGCAGATGTCCAAAAGCAAAATTAATAATTAGCAACGAAACACAATTTGCTAGTTGGACCACTGAGAACACTTTTTAGTTCCGTTAGAATGACATTTTTGCCTCCATTTCTAGAAGCAGTTTTTGTAAACCACACAAAGCTGCACTCAAGTGAGTTCAAGGCCCTGAAAAGCCACGTAATTGTGTGCCATGACTGTTCCTGTACTTGTGCAGAGAAATCCTGCCCACCCAGAAGACGCACGAAACACCTGGATAGCTCAGACTGCCTCCCACCACAGCGAGCATAGATCAGATCTCTTTGTTTCTCAAACCTGACGTTTTCCTGTGGATGTGCAACAAATCGTATCTGCCACTGTCCCTGATGGTAAATAAAGATTTAAATATTTAGCTTTGCCAAATACCTATGTCGATGCCTCGTCTCAGGGTTTGCTTCTCAGCATCCCGGTGGCCGATGAGATCCTCCACCCAGTGGATGTAGTTTAGCCTCAAAGGGACTGTGGGAATGAGCCTTTCCACAGGGATATCGATCGTCAGCCCGAAATCCTCCTTCAAGAGGGTGCACGTCAGAGCCCTCACGGCCTCGGGATCCTTGAAATTCAGGCTGAAAGGCACACGCAAAGCTTTCACGGGTGCCCGGGGCCGGACGCACACGGGCACCCACCCGCCCCATCCCGCCCCGGCCATACCTCATCCTGCCCGCGAGGGTGGTCTGCACGTGCTGCTGGAACTCAGGGTACTTGCCAGCCAGGTAGGCGAAATCAGGCGGCTTGTCCTTGTAGCGGTTGCGGGTGTGCATGGACTTGTTGAGGGCCATGTCGGGCCGGGATGTGCCGGGAGCGGCAGGAGCGCGGCGCGGGATCACGGCCACACCCCCGCGCGCCGGCCGGGCCCGCTCCCGGCGCGCACCGCGGCCCCGCGGGCCGTACCAAGGAGCGACGGCCGCGGGGGAGACAGCCGGGCGCCGCCCCATCGCCCGCCGCCGCGGCGAGGGAGGTGCAACTGCTGAGGCGGAGAAGTCACCACCGCGGTTCCATGGAATCGTGGAATGTCATGGGTTAGAGAGGACTTTAAAGATTATCTAGTCTCAACCCCGCTGCTAAGGGCAGGGATACCTTCCACTGGACCAGGTTGCTCAAAGCCCCATCCAGCCTGGCAGGGTTGCGGCATCCGCAGCTTCCCTGGGCAGCCTGTGTCAGTGCCTCACCACGCTCACAGTGAAGAATTCCTTCCTCGTATCTAGCCTAAATTTCCCCTCTTTCAATTTATTTCTTGTCCTATCACAACAGTGAAGACGAGTCCCTCTCCGGCTTCCTAGTAGCCCCCTTCAGATATTGGAAGCTTGCTGGGAGGTCTTCACAGAACCTCCAGGATGAACAGACCCAATATCCTCAGCCTGTCATCGTACGAGAGGTGCCCCAGTCCTCTCATCAGCCTCGTGGCCTCCTCTGGACTGGCTCCAGCTGTTCCATGTCCTCCTCATGCTGGGACACCAGAGCTGGATCCCGCACAGTTAAAATGTTCTATACACAGGCATCACGCTTCAGCGCTAGATATTCAATGAGTAATGAATAAATGAAATCACATAAACAGTTGCGTTCTTCTGGTGGCTGCTATAAATGCATATTATGTATTGGCTTGTCACAAATATTAGGGTGAATACTGTATGTGTGGTGTTAAAATGGTTTTTAAAATATAGTTTTCTCTAGGAGTAACACAGGCTGATAAAGTGTCTTTGTAGCAAGTGAACTACCTGCTTGGTTGGATAACACCCAGTGAAGACACCTGCTACTGATATACCAGTTACCAGCATCAACCGTCTGTAGAAACTGAAGACCACAGCTCAAATTAAGACTGATAAGAAAAGTAAATTAAAACCACAGCCAAGAAACATACATGCTCTAAAAATGCTGACTCAAGGAGTGGCCATGTAAAACAATTCCTTGAATATGGAAAATAGTTTATAGAAAAGTTTGAAAATGCATGATAGGTCTATGAATATGCAACGGACTGATGAATTTAAGTGGTGTCTCCAAAACAGCAGGTGTGCTTTTGGCTGAATGCCAAGCACCAAGCTGTTATAACCTTTTGCTTTATTATTTGTCTCTTACTCTGTTTTAAAAAATTGTTTTTTAAAATCTACCAAGAAAGTGAACCTCGTTGTTCACAAGGCTCAGAGGCAGCACCATGAGGAGCCTCCACTCTCATCTTCACATATATTACCCACCCAAGTCACATTCATTACCTTGAAGGGTCTTCAGCATTCTCTGAAACACCTCATGGCCATAGATTTCTGTAAAATTCTTGCATAAAGCCACAACCAAGCAGTGGCCTGGGGCCTGCTGCTTGTGGCTTACCTTGTGCCACAAGCTTTGCAACACATGGGTTTTAAATTATGTATTAAACAGTTTGAGATGAGGGAAAAAAATCCCAAGGCTTAGATGTCAAACCTGGAAAAGATTTCTGAGAATTTCCCTACTTCAAGCACTTTCAATATACAGCATATACTTCTAATGATTATCATGCTGTTGTGCTTGTTGAACATAAATTATGAAAGAAAAAGTGTATTACAGTGAGCTTTATACTGTCTCTGATTAAAAAAAAAAACAGCAACAAAATCATCCTCAATTAAAATAGGATGTAGGCATAGTAAAACAAAGCCTCAAACTGGGAATTAAAACTGACTTCAGTTCCTGGCTTTGTCACTGACTGTCAGGAACTTCCAAGTTTCAAGTAGGAAACTTTCAAGTGGAATAGAAGTAGTCTTCCTTATTTAACATGGTGCTTTGGTTCCTCAGACAAAAACATGTAAGATTAACATTAAAGTATAACCTATTATTCTTTTATTTTAAGATATTTTCCTGTTTAAAATGCCAGATACAAATCCAAATGACTCACTGTATATTGTTTAAAAATTCTCTCTAAATGTGCTGGCATTCATATTCTTGAATATCTCAGAAGACCTGCAACTGGATTTCATTTCAGTCCTACTTTCTGCCCTCAGCTAGCTTCTTGTGGCGTAAGGTCAGTAAAGTTTTACTTACCAAAATACATAAAACTTGGGTGTTTTGTTAAAAAAATAAACGAAACCACCAAGCCATCCACTCTTGACACTTCTGTAAGTTATTCCCCTTCCTCTTCCCCCAGCCGCACTCACAGAAAATAAGCTGATATGACCAAAACCAGAACGGAGTTAAAAATATTCACTTTAATTCAGAACATTTAGTGTATTTACAATAGTAAGTTTCTCTCTGGTCAAGGGATTAGAGACTCAAAAAATCCATATTACAGAAAAGTGGTCAATCTGCACCTGGTGCAGGCTGATTGATTTTTTTCTACGTCTGGTTCACCCAGGGTAATTCCAGTGAGAAAGTGATGATGGAGAGAGGCTGGGGCTGGTACTGAACGGGTCCCACAGCCAAGCAGCAATCATAGAACGCAGTCCAGGAAGTAGTGTGAAGTTATTCAACAGTTGCTAAAATATCTATAAAGGCACATACACAGTCCCATTTGCAGTTAGATTCATTGAATCATCCATATTTAGATAAGCAGATAGACACAAGTCTACTGACCCATGTGCAAGCACTGATTTGCAGAGGTGTTCAAGCTACCTATGCTCATGCATTGGTACCAACTCACCCAGGCAGATGCACACACTCCTTGCCACCCTGCACTTGGACGAACACACAGGCAGGTGTTTTGTTAATGCTAATTTAGACGGTTTCTCGATACAGGAAAAAAACTTGAGAAAAAAAGCACCAAACCTCTCATCTGACTTACTGGCTTGGAATCCTTACTCCTCTGGAGCCTGAGGGACATGGTGTGGAAAAGATAATGTCCTCCTGTTTCTGGCAGAGAACCAGTTCTGCATCTCCAGGAGTCTTGCTACAGCAATACCTACTAGTTGCTACTAGTTGGCACCGAGAGGGGGCAATCCTCTCCTGTTCCCATAAATAGGCACATCCTCCCATCACTTCCACTCAATCAGATATAGCAATCAAAAGGCTGCAATATGAGCCACTTCAACTGGTTGATCTCACAGAAAAATAGATCTGCAAGAAGTGAGTACTTTGATATCTGAACAGTCAGCTTAACCAAAGCACCCTACAAGTTAGCCACCACATAATGTGTGGAGCATCTGTTCCAACAACAACTTGTCCATAGAAGCTGATCAATGATCAAGTCACTCAGAGCTCCTATTTGCATCTTGTTCAGAGTCCACACACCACTTCCTTTATGAGGAGCTTTCCCTCCTTGGGAAAGGAGGTGTTGCAGAGGTTTCCAACAAAACCAGCTGACGAGTGTTACAAAGATGGGAAGATACAGGGAAAGAAAGAGAGCTATGATCCCCTCTTAATAGTCAAAGGCAGCTAAAGCAGAAATAGATTAAAGATGGTTGTGGAGGCTGCAAGGTTGAGGAGAGTTCTGGTTTAGCAAAGCTTCTTGAACAGCATCGCTACAGCCACTGAGCTCCATCTGGTTGAGAACACAGCTGATGTGCTCCACAGTGGCAGCACGGCCCATCTGCAGTTTCCATAGTCTGAGCATCTCATACTGGGCATCTCGCAAGCGCCGGTGCTCCAGCTCAATCCGCTCCAGGTCATAGTCACTCAGGCCCAGGCGCCGCACAAACTCCTTCCACCGAGATGGTGGCACCTGATCCACCATAGTGTACAGAATAGCAGGGTCTGTGAAAACAGAGGGAAAACTCTGAGAAGCAAGATTCTTCAACTTCAAGGAGAATGTGAATAATCCAGGGCTGGAGATTGCCTTGGTATCTTGAATTGACCCCTCTTGTTCAAGTCTTCTGCAGTTCTCCAGAGTAATCACACATACTCGTGTGATGTCCAGACTTGCTCTTATCCCCAAAAATGTAATGGGAATGTTTCTATATACTCTTGTATAAGGTTATGAACAGAGTCAAGCACATTTACTTAGGGCCTTGCTGCCATACATTCTTGAAAAAGAATTAATTATTGAAATAATTCTGGGTCACTATCCCAGAGGCATTAAGACTGACAGCATATCAACACATATGACAATCCATTTTGCTAGTAAGGAAAAGGGACAACAAAAAGGCCTTGCACAGATGTTTAGTATATACAGATTCAAAGGCTCTGGGCATGCTTCTGCATTTGTACTGTGCCATGCACAGGGTATACATTCAGTTCACATACACTCAGTAAGGTCTGTCCAGCATACCCCTAGCTGCATCTGCATAATTAGGTTCTTGTTTGACTAGGGAAGGAGAGAAATATGGAGGAGTTTCACTTACTGTCTGGGAGCTGCGTCTTCCTGGCCGGCCTGACGCAGTCTGGTAACTCATGTGAACTCTGTGGTAGAGGTCCAGATGATAGGGTTGCATTTACTGGCAATTCTGTTTCCTTTTGGGGCTCAGGAAGAAGGGTGGAAATTCCATTTCTCTTTTCCTCAACCTGAAAGACACATTACATAGTCCACAACCACCCATATAGCAGCACAGTACACCTGTCTCCTGTAAGTAACCACTAGCTTTATATGCTAAAATTTATCCAAGATAGGTGGGGAGTGGGTGTTGAGATTTTAATTCTTCCTACATGCCTCGTTTCAGCAGAAGATACTAAACATTTCTTTCCATCAGAACCCAAAGAGTTTAACTTTCTTTTGTCACCATAAAACAGTAGTCTGGAAAAAAAAATTATTTACAAAATCAAGTAAGGATGGGACCCAAAATCACCACCATTGTAGAAGTTCCACATGTCACCTTTCCCATCAGCCTCCTGTCTAAGGCTGTGGAAACCCCACCTCAGCTGCTGCCTGGGCCATCTTATTTGCAGAGTTATCTTGGACCTCAGAGCATACTCTCAGAGCATACATGTGAAGCAGCATGGAGAGGCTTGTGGAATCAAGATCTGAAGTGAAGTAAAATTCATTAAATCCTCCAAGCTTAGGGTACACAGAGAGAAAAGGGGATTAAGGACCAACTATCTGGACAAAATGCATCCAGAAAAAAAATAACAAAACTGAAAAAGCCAGGAGTTTGAAAAGCATGCTCTAGAAGAGGGGAAGTAAAGTGTTATTGGCTCCACCCTCTACAGAAAAAGACTTCTGACTTAAACAGCCCTATTACTCAGCTCACTTGAAAATACAAGGTCTGAAAATAGTCCATGGGGAAAAATATTTCTCCAGATCCTAGGCTAACATATTTGAAAGTGGAAGGTAAGCTCTTATAACCATCATCTTGCTCACCTCTGATACCGTCTCCTTGGTTGTCTGTGGTAAAGAAACTTCAAAGAAAGAAAAAAAAAGCAGAAATTATTTTCACTTTCTCTCATTCCAGAGAAAACAGGAAACCTGCTATTCACAATCCTGCCCTCAAAAATGTTTTATAGCAAAATACACATCCCAGAAATAAGCTCATGTGCACTTCCAGTCACAGCTATGGGCCTAGATGCAAAACTGCAACAAGAGCCTTGGCTATTTAGTTCTTATGCCACTCTGGCCTTGCAGCAGAGTAGAGTAAGGGGATCCCACTTTCTCCCTCACTCACATGCACACACGAAACCACATAGAGAAACAGTGTCTATCCCATCAATATCACTGCACATGACACTGTACTCACCACAGGAGTAGAAAGACGACACTGCCCTATTTTTCTGGACCAGCTTCCCTACTTTACATGCAATGCAGAGGATAGAGATAAATCCAAATATTGCAACAAGGATGCCAAGTACAAGGTTTCCATCTGGACAAAAGGAAGAGAGCAAATGCATGAGTGACTAAGAAAGGAGGAGGTAAGTGCTAGAGGAAGGTGAAGATTTGCAATGGTAAAGAGAAAAAGGATAAGGTTTGACAAAGTGGAAAACATAACCCTTTACAAAAGGAATTAGGAGAACACCCCACAATGAAAAGATTCCACTGCCCTTCAGTCCCCTGAGTACTCACTCAGCCCAGATGAAGTCGGTGAGGTAGCAACTGGGCTAGGACACCACAAGCAGTCTTCTCCAGTGCAGCTGAAAGAGCAAATCAGAGGGGTGAGCACACATGCAATGAAACTCTAGCCATTTGCAACCATCCTAATTAACAGACAAGTCCAGGTGAGCCGGCAAAGCAGAGCAATGCAGTGTGACTAGTGACTTTGGGTTCATAGTGGGCTGATGCCTTCTGATGGAGGAGACTGAGGGTGAAGACCTACTTGCCCCAGAAAGGCAATTAGAATTTTGTAAAGTTATGTCTAGATAAAAAGAGTCGTGAGAAGAATTTCTTCCCCCTGTGGTGCTCCTGCTGTCTCTCCTACTCAGTGGTGGGGCATACAGAGTAAAAAAACTCACCTGTTGCAAGGCTTGCAAATATTACTACGTGACAAGAAGAATTGAGGCTTACACCTGCAAATTGCATCTTTGTTCTTTGAACCTGTAGAGCGAAAAAAAAAAACAAACCAGAAACTGTTACCATAATCTGGACAGAGAAGAAAACAAAGGGAAAAAAATCCACTCTAAGATGGATGAGAGATTATCCTTTTTAAGCCTGGAAAACTGCTGAAAAACTGGAAAACTGAAGAAGAGAAAGGATTTGATCTACATATAAAAACAGAGCTGGGGAGGATAGAAGTAAAAAAAAAAAAAAAGTGCCACTGTTCTGAAGGTGGGCACCTCTGTAGAGGCTTGGAAAGAATTATAATTACAGAGAAGCTGAAATAAGTATAATGTGCAAAAAGCAGTAAAAGTCACTCAAGTTCAAGTATGACAGGAAGGGGGAACCACATTAGTCAGGCCAAGATGAGGGAGAAGTGGTCCCTCAGCAGCTGGGACTGGTGAGGAAGTCAGTTCCGGGCAGGGAGAAATCACTTCATGTCATGGGACACATACGCGCTCTTCTGATGTCGTGAGCAGAAGAAATGAAAAAACTATCACTTCTAAGCAAGGAGAGAGCCTGAGTAAAACAGGTGTGGGGAGGAGCAGACAAGAGCAGTGATGGAAGGACACCAAATTGCATGAGAGGAGGGGGAAACATACTAGAATAAGGAGTATGCATTCTGTGGCGAGTGAGGGATGTAGAACAGTTCTACATCAGCCAAGAGGGAAGGAAGCTGCTCAAGGCTTAAGTGTGGAAACTGTGACAAGGTGATTGAGCACTAGAGGGAACACATTCACCAGTGAAATAGAAAACCTCACACTGGGCAGGGTAAGAGATGGGAAAGGGATCAGGAGCAGAACATTTTGCAAAGAAGAGGGGATAGCTTTAATACAAGGTAGGGCGGGGGAGCAGCTGGACTGGAAGCATGGCCTGCTGGATGATTAAAGAACAATGACTAAATTAATTATAATTGTATATTTTGTACAGATCATGACCAGCTGAATAAGATGTTCAGAGGGGAGTGTGTGTCTTTGGGCTGGAAGACAGCCACTAAGGAATGTGTATGTGTGGACTTGAAAGACCACTGACCGTGAATGGGCAAGGATGTGTGCTGTCTTGTTTGGCTGCACAGTCAGATCTGCCTGTGCAACCCTATAAAAGAGCTAATCAAGGATATAAAGTCAGTTAGTGTCGTATTCAATACTGACTCATGCTTTCTCAGTCATCACCCGTAGGTTTTTACTCCAGTGCTCTGGGCACTATTTGTTGGGTTGTGGTTGTTTTCTCTAAAGAGCTGAGCAGCTAATAGTTGCTATAAAGTTGTTTATTGCAAAGGCACATCAGTCTCAAAAAGGCAAAGAGTCACAAGCATTAACGTCCATGCTAAAGTTTTGGTATAGAGTCCTAAATAGAAGCAAAGTCCCAATTAGAAGTAGAAGCTGCTCCTGTCAAGGTCCTGGGAAGCCAATGTTACTGCTGCAGCTCCTATCTTCTTGGGTGGTGAGGAGAGAAACGAGAAAGTAGGACAAACGCAAAAGGCAAAGCGAAGCAAATCTCTCCCATATGCACAGATTCTTATATACAAACTTCCCAACAAGCTAAAGACACGAACTCAAACCACTTCTTAACCTATTCGAATTCTAGTTTCTTAGCACGCCAGGTTACATATAAACTACGCATATGGTCCATCTTGTCCTATCTAGAAAATGTAAGCAGTATTCTTACTATAGCTTTATTATGTCTAAAAATATGTTCCTGGAGCCTCCACAGAGACACTAGTATCTAGGACTATGTTTTTCAGCCTTCACTGTAACTTGCTGATTTCTCTCTGAGGAACTCAGAGAGACCTCTGTTTTTTCAGACTCCAACAACATGAAAAGAATACATTAAAGGGACATAGAAAAACTTAGACTACAGACAGCAGTGTTTGTTTAAGATCTCTGATTTCTGACTAGAGATGAGGCACCGTGGGACAGCTAACACAAGTACTTCTCCCAGACACTGGCATCATCCCAAGGTAATGCCCAATGCCACTGAGTATAGTTCAGTATTACTAGCAGCTCTTTCCTTTAGAACACTGCACAGAACACTGTGCTCATTCAGCAACTGACTGACAAGCAGTTCAGCTGAGCACTGGGACCAGAGGTATTTTCATCCATTGTACTCAAAGAGCTTCCAGCAGTTGGTAGGGAAAATGTGGTGAGCATCAGGAGAAAGACAAACAAGGAAGGTAAGGGGAAACCTGCTCTAGAACATAAAGACTTTGCTTCAGGACAGGCAAGGCAGAGGCACCAAAATTAAGTAGGAAGTAGCTCCTCACAACAGCCAAAACCAAGAAACCGTTCAAGCACAAAAGAAAGCAGCTATGATAAGAAACAGGGATTGATGCCAGAGCAGGCAAAAAATAGCAGTCTTTCTGGGGAAAGAGGGCAGACAAACCCCAGTTGTTCCAAAACTACCATCCTTTCAGTGCAAGGCACTGCAGCATATCAGAAAATCTACCCTACTACAGTACATCTGCACTGGAGCCATAGCCATGCTATACTCACAGCTGGCAATAATCCCATTGGCACAGGAGCTGCAGTTCCTACACTGGAAGAATTCAGACGCGGAATCAATCTGATACTGATTCTTCTGACAGCCACATACAGTATCATGCTGTGGGGTGCAAGGGGTCTCTACTATCTGTTGAAGTTCTGAGGAAAGAAAGGAGAAATTATTACTTCAGCCTCTTCCTTCACCTTCAACTGAGAGCACTGTTATGATGATAGGTATTGTTATCCCCTAATTTTCACAGAAAAAGGCCAGAAAGGCCTGCAAACTGTATCTCAGACTGTACTAATTTGGTCACCCTTATTCCTGCTGCCCCCAGTCACTCCCCATACACTGTCTTACCCATTCAATTGCTTACTTTCCCAAGCTCCCTCGCTCACCTTGCCATCCCCTCCAGCCCTCATCCACCACCATTTTCCTCAGATCCTGCAGATCTGACAGTAATTCACCTGTACGGCAGCGTGTGCACCGGAAGCATTTAGACATGGTGTTATCGACAGCTGTGAATGTGCCATTGGCACACGGAAGACAGACAGTTGCCTGATCAGGCCCATCACAGTCTTTTGCCTTGTAGGTACCTGCAAGAAAATCACTTAACAGAGCTCTGACAGGAAGGCAAATGCATTGTCGTAGGGAGGACAGGAGTCACTGGTTCCTCAAAGAAACTCTAGAGCTGATGGCATAAGGACCAATTATGCTTCCTCTCACTGGTATGAATGACACTGACAGCCCATAAGAGGAGAAAAGAAATAAGAATAAATAAAAGGAATAAAAATTTATCTGAGTAGGGATAGGTACCAAGCAAAGGGAGAACTGATTAGCTGTAGGAAAGAGACAGTTTGAGAGTGCAGGACAGGGAAAAGCCTCCAAGGTGAAAGTCACAACTATTGTATTTATTTTGTGTACCTGCATGACACCTCATGCAGCAGTGGGTCTTTCTGGGGTGTAGGTATTGTCCCAGTTGACAGTGCATCTGTTTCTTTTCTCTCCTCAAAGGGTTAGAGGGGTCTCTTCCATCCAAAGCTACCCGACGGACTTGCAGTCTATATGGCAGTGGAGTAATTTCTACAGATTCCTTTGTCAACACACACACGAATATTAAAATAACCTGTAAATAGAGGGAGGGGGGAGAGGGAGGGAGAGGAGAGAAACACGGTGAAAAAACATTATATCCTCCTGCAGACTGCACCTCTGACTTCAGCACTTAGAATTAAATCATATCATGAGTTCAATTTAGTTGGCTAATTCTGGTAATGGGACCCTCCCCTGGCAAATGTGTGTGGCGAGATATTTACAAAAAGAAACCCTAACAAACTGATGACCGCCATCTGTGATATTAATATACCATTCAATGGCCTCTGTGGCAAACTGGTTGTATATAAAACAAATATTTTTCATGATGTGTGTTTTATACATGGAATGCCTTAAAAATGCTGCAGCTTGCATAAAAGTTACACAAGAGCAAAGAA
Source organism: Sturnus vulgaris (assembly GCF_052056855.1). Lineage (NCBI taxonomy): Eukaryota > Metazoa > Chordata > Aves > Passeriformes > Sturnidae > Sturnus > Sturnus vulgaris. The sequence goes on from NC_142244.1 coordinate 30,154,787, forward strand.
ATGTTTTTATTAAGGAAGCCAGTAAGGCTGTCTATGTAGAAACAGTTCCACAGAGAAGAATGCACCCAGTACTTGAAGTTCCACTGAATAAATACACAAGATGGGAAGTTTGGAATAAGATGGCAAAGGAGGATCTCACTGCCTGCAAAGTACAGGAAATCCTCCAAAATGCCTCCTGAGCAAGCCAGAGCTAGAAATGTGGGAAAGTTAGGTTTTTGACTTCTCCCCGTGTCAAATGTACATTCTTCCTCTAAACTGCAGCTGTTAACAATCAGCCCTTACAGTTTGACAAAAAAACACGCATTTTCTTCTTTTTTTAGCTCCGTTAAGATTTAATTTTTTTTTTCCCCTTGAAAGTTAGTGTTGTCATCTTAACAGAAATATTAAGATTGGCTGCCATAAGACTGTAAGAGAGTGTGACTTTGTACACCCACATACACATGAACCAAGGGTTAAAAGCACAGTCTGTACCAATAATAAAGGATGCCGTTCCTTGGACACTGTTTTTAGGACACTATTCCCAGCATTAAAATTGAGAAATATACTGTTTATGTAATGGCCAAAAGGTTTCCACTTTGGTAAGACCACAGCATAAGTGACTCATCAGCAAAAGATCCTGTTCCAGAAGGATGGTAAGAAGATTGCAGCATACCACAAACACAACTCCTTTGTCTGTTGGCCCATTAGAAAAACAGACCTCGGGCATGCATTTCAAACATTTAGATAAAGAAAAAAACATACAACAACAAAAAGGTTTTAAAAAGCCCAACATAACAAAACCAGGAAAAACTTGGCCCAAGATTTATGAAACCTGAAGTCAGCAAGTTTCTACAGCAAAGACCCATCCCGTACCAACCAATGGGTCCTGAAGAGTATGAAAGGTTTGTCCAAAAACTACTTTATAGTACCATGAAGAAGTCCAGCAGCATGATTAAGACTCGGCAATCTGCATCCCTTGTCATCCTCTTTGCTCACAAGTGATCCTGACCACACCATCTGGACATCCATGTGTGGATGCTTCTGAGTAAGTTACAAGATGTACCAGTGAATTCTATGCATCAGATCACGTGAATGATGAAAATCAACTAATTTTTTTTTGCAAATGAGCACTGCCCTGCCAATATAATCCCAAAGTTTTACTACACTACCTTCCCTCTAATTGTAATGTTTTCCCAGCTTGCTTTTTTTTAAATTGTTTTTTTGAAGATGCCCTGCAGTACAGGCACAGCTTCAGAGTTCCTTTGTTGTTGTTTTTTTTTTCTTTTTCAGCTAGGAGAGTTATAGCAAAAGCAAAGTAAACCAATAAGGGTAAACCACATTTTGTGGTAGCAAGCTTAACAAAAAATACATAGAATGAAATGGCTATGACTACAGCCCTACACTGTCATGTTTGTCTTTCAGAATTTAAGCCTTGGGGGAGAAAGGTACATATATAAAAGCAACCTAAAACCTCAAGAAGGATGGAGTCTGCAACTTTGAGAAAGCTAAAACATTGTTTTTCAGAGAGCTCTGACATATTCTATAGACCAGATGCTAAAATGGTGGACAGGAAAAAAGAGAACCACATATTTAAATAGATATTATTTCAGACTTAATTAGTTGACCACAGAATAATTGTAAGGACTCCAACAATTCCTCAGCAAAACTAAAAATTGTTTCAGCAGCTGACATTACAAGATTTATTGCTTGCGGGAAAATGGATAAAAGATCCTTCACACAGATGGTCTGACACACAGTAACAATAAAAACTTCCTGATTCTCTAGGTAGTGATTAATCCCTAATAAGAGAATATAAACAGTCGGCCCATAAGTCACACAAGTCAGCAATAGAGAGAAGATGAAAGCATCAAAGATTAAGCCAAAAATACAGAGAAAATTAGTCAGATACACAGTCAAAGTCAAAAGAAAACAGAAGTGCTTTTAATTTTTCAGATTAAGTGAAAGCATGTCTGTAAGTGTCATCAAAGCAGAGTTAACATATTATAGACCACAGTCTGAGGAATAGAGAGTCACAGGCCACAAGTGACACACCCCAATGACTTTATCCAGCAAAATCATTCACATGATGGAAAAAAACCAATACACCACTGTCTTAAGCAGCTCCCCAAGCCATTCAGCAACACACTGATTTATACTAATGAACAACTTGATCAAATTCTGGTAATACATGGAATTAGAATAGTCTGTTCTGCTTCAGATGGAAGGCACATAACTTGTGGTATATGAACTGTGACAACCATGTTACAGCATGGACTATAGAACTGATCAAAATCCTCAGAAAAATCAACCTAAGAGGATATGAATGTGACCACATGGCAACCACTTGGTAGTGAAAGAGTGACCCAATGATAAGTGAGAAGACTCTTTATAGTAATGTTTTGATCCAGACTGTCGCTTGAGGGATAGAGGGTTTAGATCTTAATTTCTTTGTTGGGAGTCCCTTTTTTGAGGCTGGCTTAACCTACCATGTAACACAGCTGATTTTTACCAATAAATCTGTCTGATGGAGATGAGAGCCTGATTTTAAAAAATTCTTTAGCAGTTTTCCCTCCTCTAGACACATTCAAGGATCTTCAAATCTTCAAACTGTGAGGCTCCAAACTGCTTGCCAGCACTCTGCGTGAGGCTGCACCAGTGCTGAGCACAGTGGATGATCTCCCCTCTGCCCCACTGTGCTGCCGTGTTTGATTCCCCCAGGACATGGTTTGTGCCCTCTGGGCTGCCCGGGCACACCCTGCTGACCCACGGAGCTGCTGCCCACCAGCACCCCCAGGGCCCTCCCTGCAGGGTGCTCCCTAGACACTCCTCTCCCACTTTATATTTATGCCGGGCAGTAACTCTGTCTCCAGGTTCAGGATCCAGCATTTGGACTTCCAATAATCATTGCTCAATGCTCCAATTTATCTAGAATAAATACATTGAACAGAACTGGCCTTGGAATTGAGCCCTGAGGAACTGCCAGCCAGATTTAGCTCCATTTACCAAGCACTGAAGCCTCAAGTCATTGATAAGAGTTTGCCATGGCAAAGTTTAGAGGTTTTCTGCAAATGAAATAAGCTAAATTTCCACTTTTAGATGTACAGCACAGTCCACTTGCCAGGATAAAAAAAACAGTACCCACTAAGCAACTTCACAGAGACAATGTGTATTACATAAGTCAAGTGACAATTCAAACCACATGTGATGCACACCATTGATTCATACCTACTCACTCATTTCACAGAGTAGGGACTACCCATGGGAAAGAGTCAGCAGAAACTCTAGGGTTTACTTGCGAAACTTCTTTAACTGCTGCAGGAATAACCAAAATATGGCAGAATGCTCTTCCTTAAACATTCCATCCCTCTGGGTGACAGCTGTGTTCCCTGCACATTCTCCTCACACATGAGGCAACCTTCGTTCTTTCCCATGCCTTACACCAGCACTTAAGGCCCAGCACTTCACCTACAAAGCAAAATGGCACAGCACAAGCCCAAAAGCTCTTCTATGCAAGGTTTTGTCAGCTGAGACAGGAGTTAGGAACATTTCCACAATTTTCACACTCAAATATTCTTGAATTACTGCCACCACTACAATTTACACCCTTGTTCTTGCTTCTGCCTCACCAGGCCATGCACAGAGAACTGCAATGAGGTGATATGCCCCTAGAATAAGGCAAAGGAAGAAAGGAAGGGCAAAGATAAAAGTGGAGAACAGAGCAAGATGCCAGAAAGATGGGTGAGAGGGTGGAAATAAGGGACATTTGTGTTTGTGTGGGACAGTGTTCTCAGGACAAAGAGACATAAAGCACAGCACCTGTGCAGCATGTCAGTGCTGTCCCATATCATCACACCTCACAACGCTGGGAAATACCAAATTACTCAGCATGAATGGCTGCAGCCCTGCTGTGACCTGCCAGACTCCTTGCCTGCAGGGAGTAGGGTAGAGGAAGCAGGCATAGTGACACATAGGTAATTTTGCTATCTTTAATATTGTTGCTTCAATATTGCTTGAAAAAACAGTACACCATATTAGTAGTTATAACTATCCATATTGTGCTGTAAATAATTACGAATTTTGTCTTTTAGTCTCAGCATTATCACCATCAATGAAATAAATATTTTATTCATATAAATATATTTAGTTTGTCATCCTTAATCCTCAGGGACCAAGTTGCATGAAGATTCCATTGTAATAACTTAATCAATCACTTCTCTCAAAAAAGGCTTCCATTTGCAAATTCCATTTTTAAACTAAATAACTGCCTGCAAATAAGAGGCATTATGAGTCATTAGAGTGTCGCAAATTATTTTGTAACAGCAAGTTACCTTGGCTTAAGAATCCAGCATGACACACGCCCCATACACAAGTATTCTACATTTGAATTATCAGTTAGCCTTTTTAATGAGTCATAAAAATTAGTCAGCTTGGAGGCTTGGACGAAAACCAATATCTTGTCCAGACTAATGAGCTACCAAAGAAATCAGGGTACAGGATTTACCATTATGTTCTTTGTCTGGTTCAGCCATTTCCAAAAGCTCTTTGAGGTTTCCATTTGTTTTACTTTGCTGTACAAAGATGAAAGGGAAACCAGAACTTCTGCTTTACACATTAAGAAATGTGCATTAAAGCAACATTTACAGGAAGCTTTTGTCATTGCTCACTAAAATCTAGAAAGGACAAAAGAAGGCTACAAGAACTACTATTATAAATAATCTTCCATTTTATTAAGATCAGATGAAAGAATGCTGTATTTCAGGCCTTGTCTTGTTCAGGGCTGAGTTCGACTGTGCTGCTGTACAGCTTCACATCAGAGTGCAAATGGAGCAAGAGCCATGGGAAGGCTCAGTGGGGTCCTTACTTTTCCATCCTGAAATGATTTTCAGCTGGGCATGAGCCCTTGGCCCCTGCCCACACTGTGCCACACAGGGACCTGCTCATGCCCCTCGTCAGTGACTCACTAGGCGAATTTTTATGCCAGGTTAATTGTCAAATGCCAAGTCCTACTCATTGGAACAGATATATTCCTGTTTGGTTTAATAGAGAAATGTAGTGAGTGTGCTTTGAGATAGGCTTTCCACTGTCAGGTTCCTAAGAGCATAACACAAAGATACGTGTTAGCAAAGGAAGCACTCAGGTATCCAGAGATTAGGAAAGAGAACACAAGGCATCTGCCCCAAATACAAACAAAGCCTCTTTGTGATGACTAAAGAAAATGGGTAAGAAAGAGCAAAATTACAACACTGGGTTTACCCCAAATAATACAGAAAATTGATTACTTAATGAAAAGGGAAAGGCATCCAAACTGACAGTACTGGTTACTTGTGAGAACAAAAATTGCCACATAAGTGTACTTAGCACAGACCCTAATATAAACGTTTCATTTGGCTAGAATTAGTTAATCCTAAAAATAGAAATTAAAATTAGATTAATAAGCAGTAAAAGTTCAATTAGTCTGATTGGAGGAAACAATCAGAAATACAATCAAATGCTATGAATTATTAGGAAAGGATTTGAGAGCAAAACCAAGAGTGTTGTTGTGACAATATATAAAGGATTCAATCTGGACTGTAGTTCTAGTCCCCAGCCTTAAGAATATAAATTAACTCAGATATAATACAAAGAAAAGTAAAATGGACCATCACTGGTACAGACTGACTGTCACAAAGGCAATGATAAAATATACCCATCTATAAAAGAGAAACCTGAGCCAAGGATACTGTAGCAGGCTCAAAGTCATGAATGCCAAAGAGAAGGTGAACTGGGATGTGTGCTCTCTGTCTCCTCCAATACAAGAACTAAGAGGCATCAAATAAGACAAGCAGTAGAGAGGTTCAAAACAAACACAGGGAGGTACTTTTACAGCTAAAATGTAGATGACGTGTGGGAGTCCCTGAGAGAGTGTTGGCTCTGCCAGAAACCTGTCCTGGTTCCAAAATTGATCACCACACCCACCAGCAGAAAAAAAAAAAAAAAACCATGATCAGAGATCCAAAATATGAAGATGCCATTTCAATTTGGAAATTCCTACAGTCTCAGCCCACTGGAAGCCAGGAAAGTATTCTTATTTTTCGTTGCTGTACTCTTATTCTGCTCCAAAACTGTTGGCAGGCACCTGTGACTGGTCACTACTGGAAACAGGTTGGTGGCCCAACAGTTCTTTCTTACAATGCACTTGTTGGCCTGGTTTTCAATTTTTATATAACGTAGCTTCTAACTTCAAGATGGCAGTTTCGCCCCTTACTTTGAAAAGAAATTAGTCCCAAAATTATCCTTTTGGCTATTTTGTCTTTTTTCTTCATATAAGGGAATTTTATTTAGTAAATGAAACTTCCATTATATTTTTTTCTTTTAATGAGACAGAAAACACTCTGGCCTTAGTGAAGACAGATGCCATTTTGTCCACTGTAAAAGTTAGGAGTGCATGGAGGAAAAGCAGAGGACCTGAAAATGAGTTTAAGGACAGGCAGAAAGAGTGAATGCATGGAAACAGGCTACAGGAAATTTTGAGAAAAGAAATGCTATGAGGCCAAATAGGCTGATATGCAAAGTAAATGACAGATGGAAGGGCATGCAACAGAGTGAGACCTATAACTCTGGGGAAAAAGAATATGATTTTATTGAAAAGATAAACATTATCAGTAGGGAGTAGTGTGTTATTGACAACTTGAAATGACATGCAAATAGAAAGGGGAAAACATCTTCAAAAAGAAATCCCATTGAAGGACACTTCCTCCAGTATCTTATTTAACTGAAGATAATATAATGAATTTGGGGAATACAATAGGGGTTTTTTTTTGCCAACTGAATTAACGATATCACATATAGTATCTGATTTATACCAAAATGTGCGCACCTCTATTCTTAAGCTAGAAACACACTTTTCAGGTTTTCTAACTGCTTAGAAATCTGTCCATAAATCAATGGTTTATGTATCCTACCTAGGTCCCAAGATGGTAAGTGATCCACAGCTAGAGTCAAGGTATTCTTTCTCCCGAGTTTTAATTGTATTGTCCTGCAACTGCTAGCTTTAAGTCTACTACCGGGTTTCTAAGCCTTTCAAGCGGTAAAAAAACATCCAAAACCAAATGCAAACCCCTCTGGAAGGTAACTTTGCACATGTTGCAACTTTCTGACCACAGATTAACAACTAACCCAACATTACGAGTCCCGTGGAGCCAAGTGCAAATGTGCATTACTAGGATGCTCAGATATTTAAGGATAAACAGTTTGACCTTGTAACCTCTACAGCAGAGTTTACAGCCATGTCATGATGCTGAGTGACACCACTCCACTGTCCCCGCTTCACCACACGTCTGCTGATACTGGATAGCCATTCACATCTGGCAATCAGATTATTCATAAAACTCTCAAATTTCTTTTACAACTTTTTCGCCCGCAAAATCACAATGGGCAGCTTAAAAGTCTTCCCCTATGAAGCCCGGGAAGGCTAAAGAAGGTCTACCGGCAAAGCTGAACTTGCTTTTATACAAATTCCGTGGTTTGGGGCGTAGCTACAACCCGCTAATCTTTGTTCAGAGTGGCATTTGTGTGCGGCCGGCTGTAGAGCAAAGCGGGGGCGCCTGGTCTCCGGCCCCCGCACAGCGGCCGCAGGAGATGAGCGGCTCCGATCCCGGCCCGGGGGGCTCAGTGCCCCGGCGAGCCCCAGCGCCCGGACCGCCCCACGCGTTAACGGCCGCGCCGCGGGCTCCAGGGAATGCACCGCCGTTCCTGTAAGCCCACACGCCTTTTCCCTGAGTCAAGGATAAATCCCGGAAACGGCGCCAGAGAACTCGGTGCCCAGCGGTGGGCGGGGAGCGGCAGGAGAGAGGCGGCGAGGACGTCAGTGCCGCTGCCCCGCGGGCACCCGGCGGATGGCGCAGCTCGGCTGCCCGTCCCGCTACCGCCGCTCCTGCCGCTCCGGCGCCCGCACCAGCCTCCCCTGTGACGACGACCGCCCGCCTCGCCTTCCCGCAGACTCCCCGAGCCCAGCCCCCCTGCTGCCCGCCCCGGCATGGGACTGCCGAGAGAGGAGCCCCAGCCCCCCGGAGAGGGCGAGCAGAAAGCGAGCTGTCCGCAGACTGGCAGCGATGGGGAGCCCGACGGCTGCCGGGAGGGTCGAAGAGAGCCCGGGCCCGAAAGCTCGACGGCGGACACCGCTCTGCGGACCCGCAGTGGGCTGCAGATCCGCGGGACCGGAGCTGTCGCCGGGCGAGGCGGTGTCCCGCCGGTGCACGGCCCCGCTCCGTCGGGAGCGGCGAAGTCCCTGCCGTGACTTACCGTCCCCAGCGAGGTGCGGGGCAGCGCCGGGCCGCGCATGGCTCCGCGGCCCGCTACATCCCCGTAGCAGGGTCCCTCACATCCAGAGGAAGCCGCCCCAGCCCTACCCAGCGCCGGCCGGAGCAGCGCGGAGAGTGACTACCCCGTCTCCAACTTCCTGGCAGCGGCAGCAGGAAAGAGAGCGGCGAGCGGGAGGCGGCCCGGAGTCGCGCCGAGCCCCGCCCGCCCTCCGCCGCGCGAGGACCGGCGTCGGCAGTATTCCTTAAAAACCCAGACGGGCAAGCTGAAAAAAAGCAACTGATGGTGCATGGAGTGGCTAAAGCTGCTAGAAAACACACGGGAAAGGAGTCAGAGCAGGTCTACTGATATCCTAAAGTTCTTGACGCAGGAGTGTTTCGCTCTTCAGCTGTACTTTTTTCCATGTGAAAATTAACCATGTATTTGTAAGAAAAAGACTTTCTGCATCTTAACTGCCTTATTTTTAAAGAAAGGCATTTTTCAGCCACGATCAGCATTTTTAGAGTCTATATGACCATCCTGTAGTTTTCAATTTAAAACACACATTTCCTTGTACACTCCAATGAACCAGCTGTACAGATAGCGCAAATATAAGCAAAACCAACATGACATTTTGTGTAAGCCCCGCTTCATTTAATATATCCTCTTAGCATGTTTGAAAAACAAAAATACAGCTAGGAATGAGTGGCTAAATTATAAAGAACTCTGCTTCATTTGTTGCTCATTAAGACTTCCCCTTGCTTTCTGGAATTGTCTCTGTACTCCAGTAAAAGACATTAAATCAAGCTACTAAGCATTGTTTTGGAAGAATTTGCCCATTTCAGTACAAAATGGGTACAATTCACTCCGTGGACTGCCTGAATTACTGCAGACACCTTCACAGACTGTTCATACAATGTAGTTGCTTATCTGCTGTGTGGAAGCCAATGATGGCATGGGCACGGGAGACAACAAGGAAGGCATTTTTCCACACTTTGACTTGGAACAGCTGTGGCTTTCCAGCTGCAAGTCCCGGGAGGAAAGGAAATAGCAGAATAATCTATTATCAGATTGCAACCATCTCTGGGGATAGAGGTGGAAAAAATTTTGTCTCGTTCATTTCCTTGCCTCGAATGAGGGCAATACAAAGTTAGCCCCTAAAGGGAAAATTCTGGCACACATTCTGTGAAGGAGGAAATAATGTTTTTAATGAGCTGTTTCAGGTTTAGCACTTGCTGTCATGTCATGGAGCTTCAGCCTTCACAAAAAAAAAAAAAAGAAAGAAATTAAGAAAAGGCAAAAAACAGCCCCGTTTCTTTAGAACCACATAAATGTCAGAAAAATCCCTGTGAACTTTCACATTTGACTCCTCCCAAGTTCGGGGAGGGACGTTTTACAGCACACTGCACGTTTGACATTTACATAATGTCAAACGCACCAATGCACATCCACTTCCCAGCTTTCACCAGAACTCCAGGTCCAGGCCTCCCTCCATCCCTGCTACCTCCCTGCAGCCTGCCAGGTGTCCAGGGCTTCCTAAGGTCCTGTGGCTACGGGCGAAGGCCTAGAGGGACTGAGCTCACCCTCCTGTCACACAGCCAGTGACTTGCAGGTCGTCTGACACCCCAACGGCTTTACTCTCAGCCTTCAGAGCTGTATTGGGTTTGCACAACCAGGTTTTAGTAGCGGAGGGACAGCAGGGGTGGCTTCTGTGAGAAGCTGCCAGAAACTTCTCAGTTGTCTGTCAGAGCCACTGCCAGCTGCTCCAAGACTGATGCACCGCTAGTCAAGTCCAAGCCCATCAGAAATGGTGGCAATGTCTCCGTGATAACATTTTTAGGAATGAAAAAAAATTATTACATAGATGTAATTGCAACCAGAGAAGGGCAGAGTGAGAACATGTGAGAGGAACAACTTCGCAGACACCAAGGTGAGTGGAGACGAAGGAGAAGGTGCTCCAGGCACCAGAGCTGTGATTCCCCTGCAGTCATGATGAAGACCATGGAGGTCCATGGCGATGCAGAGATCCACTTGAAACCCATGGAGGAGCCCCATGCTGGAACAAGTGGATACTCGAAAGAAGACTTTGACTCCGTGGGAAGCCTGTGCTGGAGCAGGCTCCTGCCAGGGACCTGCAGACCCGTGGAGAAAGGAGCCCACACCGGAGCAGGTTCCCTAGTAAAACTTGTGACTCTCGGGACTCACGCTGGAGCAGGCTGTTCCTGAAGGAGTGCATGCACCCCGTGGAAGAGTAGGTCATGTTTTAAAAGCTCTGAAGAACTGTTGCCCGAGATAAACGTTCACCTTGGAGAAGACGGTGGGAGGGACCTGCTAGAGCAGGGGAAAGACCCCCTCTCTCCCAGAGCAGTGGCAGAAACGACGTGTGATGAACTAAACGTAATCTCAATTCCCTCTCCCTGCGCCGCTGAGGGGCGGAAGGGTCGGAAGAGGAAAGGTGCTTTTAAGATTTATTTTACTTCTCATTATCCTGCCCTGATTTTATTCAATTATTATCCCCAAGTTCAGCCTGCTTTGGCGGTGGCGGTAATCGATTTGTGATCTCCCCCCGTCCCTGTCTCAACCCGTGAACCTTTCGCTTTATTCTCTCTCCCCTGCCCACTTGCGGAAGGGAGCGGTAGAGTGGCACCGGTGGGCGCCTGGCAGCGGCCCAGCGCCATCCCACACCGTCCCGGAGCCCTTCCTCAGGCTCCGCGCGGAAAGGGCGGGAACAGCCGGGGAGCGGCGGCGGCGGCGATTGGACGGAGGGCAAGGAGGGGACGGAGCTAGGCGCGTGCGCGGCGCTCCTGGCGGCTCCTGCGCGCTTCCCCCCGCCGCGTCGCCGCGGCAACGGCGCGACCCGCGCGGGCTGTCATGGCGGCGCCCGGCGCGGCGGTGAGTAAAGGGCCCGAGGGCTCCGCACCCTCTCCGCCGCCCTCCGCTGAGACCCCCGCTTCTCTCCTTTCCCCCCGCAGGAGCAGTGCTGGCTACGGGCGGCTCGGGACTTCGTTCTCCGGGCGCTTCCGGGGCCGTACGGGCAGGAGCCAGCAACGTTGGAGGCGGTGCTGCGATGCCTGCGGAGCGCGGGCGGCGGGACGCTGCCGCTTGGCTACAGGTGACAGCCGGGAGGAGGGGACGGGACGGCACGGGGCGAGGTGGGTTCCAATGCCCACGCGCGGCCCTCCCGGGAGCTCGGCGGGACTTGTTACTGCGCGATGCCCGCCTGGGTTGTCGGCTGTGGGAGGGATGTTGTCGAACAGGGGTAACCGCACGCGTTTCTTTGGCCTCGGCACGCCCCCGGCCGCCCTTGCGATGTGATTAAGCCCTGTATCCGCCTGTCTGCAGTAGGTAGAACGCGTAACCAAAGCGCGGCATCTCGCCGAGGGGAGCTGCCGCCCTGTACAGCGTTTGCACGGCAGCTTCCCGGTTGGACCCTTCTGGTCCGCACAGGAAGATGTTCCTGGGCACGGTCTGCCTACCTGTTGGCCAGCTGAGCTCAGCGTTCGAGTGTGCACTCTTAAAAAAGGGGAATCTAGGATAACATTGTCCATATTTTAGTTGATAAAAGGCTTTTGGGTGCTCACCATCATGAAAAACATGCAGCTTATTGAGAGATATCCATATTGGAAAGTTTGGCTTGTCTGGATCTGTTTCTTGTTCCAAATTCTGGGAGAATTAAAATCTCTGACATGCCCAATTGAGGGAGAAAAGGTCAACTGGAATTGATTAGGTATTTGTGACTTTTAACTTTTAATAATTATAAATGTAGGTGGTTAATCTTTCACACCAGCTAAACCTATCTCATTTAAGCCGTATTTTTTCCTGTGTATTTTATGACATTTAAACTAGACTTTGGTTTATATTCAGGAGAATCTATAAAGAAGAGTTGAAGGTACTTGGTATTTCTCTCCTGTGAGGCCTGTGGTCTGTTTATGAGCAGTGTGCTACATCCTCAGCTACCCACCAAGTTCTGGAGCATGAGGAGAGAGTCTGTTTGCTTCTGTATGTGATAACCATGAGCCAGTGTCCTGCTGTAGTTCTGGTTTCTCTCAAAAAACACTCAGTACATTTGACAAAAACATGAGCAGCACTGTGCTTTTGTATGTCATAGGTGCCATATCATTCCTGGTGGTGCTCTGTTTCTGAAGATGGAGAAGTTTCAGCTAATGGAATTTTCAACTAATCCCCTGTTCATTTTCCTGCAAAATGCACAGCATAAGTACCTGCATAAATTTATGTCTTCTGATTAATTTTTCTATATCTGATTACTATTTATTGCTGATTCAGATCCATCACTGATCTGCACTAGTTTCCTGCTTTGAACTTTTGATCCCTGACTAATCAAGTGAAACTCCTCGAATTCACACCCGTTGAATTTGATTATGTTCTGCTACTGAGCAAGTGGATATTGTGAATAGAGCTCCAGTTTCACAACCTAAAAGTGTCAGTGAAGCTCACTGGAAACCAGTACCAAAATCAGGCTGGATAACAGTTTGTGTTGGCTCTTTCAGTGTTGATATTAGGGTTCTTTGCAAACTGAGTTCTTCACACATCCTGCTATATTCTTGTGCTTTTTTTCTTGCTTTTTTTTTCCAGTTTCGTCTCCATCTCTGACCTACAGCATCAGCAGCACATACCATGCTGCAGCCACCTGAGCTGGAGTACTAATGAATTTAAGGAATGGTCTCATCAAGGACAAGGTGCTTTACCCATGCAGAACACTTTGCCAAGGACTTACTTGATCCTGGTTGGCTATTTAGCAGATGGAAGGCAAGAAAACAAAGAAAAGCTGGTAGATGGTTGCCTATACGTGAAGGACTGTACTGGGGTAATTCCATGTGAGGTATGTCCTCAATCTGACAGATTCTGTGCTTATTCCCACTTCTGGGGCAGTGTCACAAACCACCAGGGGCTTCAGGTGTTCTGCCAGAGTCTAGTGAAGGAAATAACATGTCTCTGTAACAGGCAGGGAAACAGCAAGCTCACATCCATTTCACAGAACATGTGAAATGTGCCATTGCTAGGAGAAGAAATACTGAATGTACTGATGTGAAAAAAAGAGACAGTTCTGTTAAATTCACCACAGTACAAGATGGCCTGGGAGACCTTCCCACTCTTTGCTGAATTCCAACTAGTGGAGCAGAAATAACTTTCTGGAGAGTTATACTGTGTGTTCAGTGATGCATTGATGACATACATTCAGGAAATAATAGCTTGCATGACAGTTGACTTAAAAGCCTCCTAAAGGTAATTGCAAGTGAGTCGAGATAACAAATAACCTCTAGAGTGGTGATGACAGAGCACTGAAGTTGTACTTTCCAAGGAGACAAAGTCTAGGAAAAAGTTGTATTGGTAAGAACTTGTAGCTGAAAACACAGGGGCAAAAGAAAGCAGGCAAGAATTCTAGAAAAACAGTCTGAAAATAACTAAGCCTTGAAGTGAATTAATTATCACCTTTCTGTGAGGTTGTGACTATAACCAAGAAGTGCTAGCTGTAGGGTTCAGCAAGTCGGATCCAGATTTGCATCTGGAAGGACAGAAGTTCTCAGTGCAAGGTAAGAGAGTGGGCAGGAAACTGCTCTCATTTAGTGATGAAGCCCAGCAGTAGGACAGGAGTTCGTGATGCAGATGCAAGGGTGTATTGATAATGAACATTGTAAGTAGTGCTGAGAAAAGAAACTGAAACTCATCTCAAGCTTCAATCTCGTTATCTTTTGGTTTAGCTCTTGCACTTTGAACTGGAGTGGCTGGAGTCACTGTTTGTCTTCCCAAGCTGGTCATATATACCACAGACAGACCAGAGTGCATCAGGCTACTTGGAAATCCTGGCAGATCCAGTGCCAGTAAATGCCCCCAAGGAAGTACTTTACAGTGTTCCAGTCACCTCCCCAACGTCAGCTGAGCTACTGCTTACCTCCAGGTAAACACCTGCTGTGCCCAACTGTTGCTCTGGCTTGGCAGGTGACATGAAGAGCACTTGGCTTAGAAAGAGACAAATTCTATTTCTGCCACATGTGGAAGCATAGCAGCGAGGGTGGAAGTAAAAGTTATACAACAAAGCCACTTTTCTTTAATCATCTGTTTCCCAGGAGTTTATTGGAAGTTTTTATTCTGTAATTTGAAAAAAATAAGACAAATTTTAAGTATTTCTAGATGTAATTGAAATTATAGAAAGAATATTAGAACAGTGTTGATTCAATTCATTCTTTTGATTAGCACAGCTTTTTTTTTTTTTTTTTTTTTAACCTCCAGTGAACCGGAAGTATAATTGAAAGTAATCAGTAATCCTGTATTGTATTATGATGTATGTGCCACTAGTCAAGTTCTTATTAAACTTAAAAAGTGCCAGTGAAATGTCAACTGGTAAAAGTAAGTGCTTTAGTAAGTAAAAAGTAAGTAAAAGTAAGTGCTTTTGGTAAAGTGTGCTTTAGTTTAGTTTACAGTATGTGAAAATGAAATGGAATTGAAAATCTTACTAAGTTTATAAGTCGCAGTAGATCCTGTTTTATCTTCTTGAGTAGAGAATTCTTGGTGTAATTTAATTGCAATAAAATGTCATTGATCGTGATGCTTTAGGGGTTTTTTTGTTATCTTTTGATTTGGTTTATCTGCTTCTAAGAAAGTAATTTTAAGCTTAAGTGTTTGATTTAGCTCAAGGGACCTTTCTAAACAAGAAAACTATTTCCATATTTCAGTATGTGTTCTCAGGCTTTTAACATAAAGCGCCTTTGTTATTGACTGATACCTGACCAATTTTCCATGTTACAACAAAAAATGTTACAGTGAGGTGCTTGTACTATTGTGTGTCTACTACTGGTTGGGGTTTTTTTAAAGTAATAAAGTTAGATAATTGTTTAGATGTTTTGGAATCAATAATGGTTTTGTTCAGAGTAAGTGGGATGGTTATATTCAAGTCCAGTAGGAGCTAAATGAAAATTACCAACATAAATTTTTATGAAATTACTTTTTTTTTTTAATATTTTGAAACGTAGGTTTGAAAAATCAAACAGGATTGATTCAAGAAATATCATCTCTCTCACCTCTCATCTGCTTTCAGTTTTGCTGCTCTTTCACTCTGTGTCAAGTTTTTTAGAAATACTTCATTGTTGCTTTCAGGCCTCTTGTTTATAGGCTTCCACAGTGTCATGTTCCGTGGACCTACAAATCCGAGTTCCATTTTCTGCAGAAGAATTGCTTGTGACTTTTTTCTTCTCTTTTAGGCCAACAATAGTTTCTTGTTTGTGATAAAGCTTTTCATAACCTGACTGTTGTCATGGAGTGTGTGAATTTGTTCTTCTGTTCCTTCTGTCTTCAAATACTAAAATGTCAAAGGGATTTAGTATAGAAAAGGTAAAATACAACTTCTGTAGCCAAATGTTGTTTTGAAAACCTCTCTGAGAGATTGACCATATTACTTTGCTTGATCCCTAATTCCCAGCAAATACATGCTGCATATTTGTTTATTTTGCTTTTGGGTACTTTTGAGCTTCTTTTCATCTCTGGATTACAGTTGCCTCTTAAATTGCCTTCTAGGATTCCATGTAAGAAAAGATCAAATCTTACTGTAGCAGGGGAATTGACCAGACTCGGGCCTCTCCTCTGTGTTCACCACAAGACATTTTTCTTTCTGTTTCTGAAGTGCTTTGCCTCCGCTGTTTGTGTCCCTGTGCTGGTGCAAGTAAGTCCTTGGAATTTTGCTCACAAATTCGCTGTCTGGATCTGTATATGTGCTAGCTGATTAATTTTTTGAAGCTTGTCATTGATTTCCCAATTTGATTTATTCTTCGTTTTACAAGTGGTGTGTTTTTAATTGCGCTCAATGTACGATAGTCTTGGTATGTAAGAAGTCTAGTTCTGTGCTTTGAAGAAATACAATCCTTCTCCCTCATGCAGTTGCAGTGCCCCTGAATGTCTTGCAGATACAGCCCTTTTGCTATAAAAGTGTGAGAAAATCCTCTGGGTGGAAAAGGGTTTTTTGGGTGGGATTATTTGGGTCGGGAAGAATTTTTTTCACTGGAATTGATGTTGATGTTGCTTTTGGTTTCTCTGCTCTAGAAACCCAGCCAGCTGTTATGGCATCGTGTCTTCCAGTTAGGTCACAGGTACACAATCACAGGCCTGAGTATGTCCCGCCTGAAGAAATCTGGACAAACAATGTTCGTCACCAGTGTTTCTTCCTGCCTTCTGCCCTACTGTGCAGAGCAGGTGAGGGAGCAGCCACTGAACAGTGCTTGGCCAGGAGAATCCACTCAGTCTTCTTCCCTGGAGACTGCTGAACAGCTCAGTTGCTCCTTGCAGCTGAGGGCTGTAGAAGAGAGGCCAAGACCAACTAAAGAGTCCAAGATCATCTCCTATGTGGTAAGGATTCATAGGCTTAGCCTTTACCCACTCATGCACTGGGCTTTCAGCTTCTGGCCTGCAAGGAGCATTATTTTCATCATGAGTTTGTTTTCTTACTGCTCAGGCCCGTTAGTCTCTTATATTTTGGGACTCTCTATAGTCCTCTTACTTTCTGTTTGCTTTCTGTTTAGGGATTTATCACCAAAATACTCAATGTGCAAGCTGGTCTGTTTTTACTGGATAACCAAGTCTGCTTGTGCCTTGCTTATCAGCCACTGCTGAACTCTGCACGGGGACTCCGACCGGGAGCCTGTGTGGAAGTAAGTTGAGATTTGCAAGGTCATGAAGTATTTAGTGGAAAAGGCTCAGGCCCTGAGGATGGATTATGAGTGTGTAGGTCAACAGAAACCTACAGGAACATGAAAATTATTTCAGCAAGTATCTGGAATAAAACTGGAGATTTTAAAGCCTAGACTCAGTCATGAGAGTTGATTATTATCTGATTCCTCCCCAAACTGTGCTCAGTGCCTCAGCCTGATTTTAGACAATCCAGTAGAGAAAGGATTTAAGGTGGGGTAACAGCTCTGGTGGCAGACTTCTCTTACACTCTGTGTCTATGTATCCCAGCTCATTGATGTCCACCTCCTGCAGAAGCCTCTGGTGTCCTTCCCTTTCACTGTACTCAGTGCTTGCCTGAGCAGCACGGTTGTGCTGAGGAGTTTTTCAAGGCTCAGTACCCCCTACCAACCACTGGCCTCTTCAGGAAATCTCTGCTTACAGCTGCTCTTCCGCTTCAATCTTGGAATGCCACTGTACCTCTGGCTGGTGAGCCTCCTGGAGACATTTGAGGAGAGGTGAGGACAATTCTGAAGTCGGGCTATACTTAAATGTGTTTTGTAGATTACCTGGGTGTCTTCCAGACCAAAGGATCACAAAATTACTTACAAATTGCTACTTACAAAATTGTGCTTCGATACTACAAGCAGCTATTGCTTCTGGTTTATTGGCCTAAGTAAGCCATTTATCCAGACTTCACATCGTGTTCAGTTGCTTGTTACCTTGTAGTTGCTCTTATGAGAAAAGCCGTTTCATTTATCAAGTGCAGGTGAAGTAATGGTCTTGGGAAGCTGCAGTGCTTCAGAGAATTCTACTCATATAATCCTGCCTGGAATGCTTTGTCCTGAAATACACAAGCACCGTAGGGGTGTCTGCCTGTCAATGTGGTTTGCTTGGCAGATCAAGATGGGTGCTGAGGCTGAAGCTGGAAACTGGTGCTACAACTAGATCACAACTGATATAATGGCTCTTGTGTCCTGCCTGTGTACAGAAGCAGGAGCAGCTGCTCAGCATATGACTTTGAGATATTCTGAGTGTTGCCAGGAGTGAGATGATTTGTTTGAGAATCTCTGTCTTGTCAGATTTTCCCACTCATGCTTACCTCCGAGTCTTCAAGATGGCTTCCTGCTCTCTCCTGCACTCTGTTAGCAGGATAGCTGTGGGTCAGTTTCTGGATTTACTTCTGACTTCTGTTACGGAAAATATTTGTGTTTGTTCTGAAGCAGTTATGGCTGATCACTTCTGCCTTGGTCTTTAAAGTATATACATTTTGCTCTCAGTCAAGTAGCAGTTTATAGAATGGTCAGTGTTCCTGTGCTTTACTGGCAATGTGGAATTTTGACAAGCTACCAAAAAAACAGCTTCAGTTTTGCCTTGGGAATTATGCTAGCTATAAGTTTCAGGTTTTATTATCTTTTCCACTTTCTTTAAATGTGATGGTTCGTCCTGGTACTGCTTAAAAATTGTTCCAGTGAGTGCTATCTCTTTTCATTTGAGTTCACTTTCTGTCATATTTTGGCTGGCAATGTGATCACTTTCAGCCATTCAAAAGCAGTAAGCTAAACTTATGAAATTCTACATGAGGAAAATACTGGAATAAGAATAGTCTGTAGTTGTTTCTGACTTGTGAATTTTTGCATTCTGTGAAAGAAAGCCAAGTGTACCTAACATGAGTAATTGTGTCAAGCCTGGCCAAAATGCATGGAGATCCATTTGTGTGGCTTAGAGGGAGATTATCTTCATGCCATTTGTTTTTCTGGCCATTTGAGTTTTGAAATTTTGCTAGTCTGTTCATTTCTGTGGATTTTCCTGTTCCTTGTCTGCCCAACATAATTTGCATCAGCCTTAAATACTCTATTTTTTAATCACTTCATGATTTTTGTGATCTCTTTAGTTTCTTGTCCTATACTCAAAACAAGCAGGAGTCCCTGACTAAGATGCAAGATTCACTAAAATGCAAGGACTGCTTTTGTTTTTAATGGTCGTAACTTTTTTTCAGGTTCTCTTGTTTCTTTGGGCACCATCGGCTGCTTAGCTCTATGCACCAAAACCCTGGAGCTGCTGAAAAGTTCCTTGTCCCCCTTCTGCAAGCTATGGTGCCAGACAGAGAGGAAGCAAGAGATATTTATAAAGAAATTTTATCAAAAATACACCAGTGTCCTCTGCAGAAAGTGAGTAGATGTTCTTTGAGCTCTTTCCTATTTGCCTGATGAGAAGAAACTCAGCTAATTCGTTCTTTCTCTCTTTTGTTCAAAGTATTTGACTCTGGACCCTCCATGCCAGGCCCCATCTTTGTCTGCAGTTTGCCGTGTGGCAGAACAGAAGAACTGGGAAGGCTTCAGTCCATCACAGTTGCTTTCCCCCTTGGAGGCACAGCATATGGGCACCCAGGAGCTGAATCGCAGACTGGCCTGGTCCTACTGCACATTCTCAGCAGAAAGTTTCCAGCCTCGAGTGGTAAGTGCCTCATTCTCTTTCCTGTCTGTGCCTTGAGAACCCCTGGTTCTCACCATGCCTTCCAGCACCTTGTCCTGTATGGCTCTTCCTCCTGTTAGGGAGTAACACTGCTTTTCTCACTGTGGCATGTTGAAAACAGACTGAATTTGAGCTGCTGCTACAAACACTTTGATTTATGGCTTTCAAAGATCAGAGTTGTATGATACTCTTTGCAGCTTCCTTTCTGTTGTAGATACTCCTGGGTGTGCTGAGGGTCTCCTCCAGGAGCAGTTCCCTGCAGCTGCGGGACAAGAGCAGCACACTTCCCTGTGTGATCTCCCATAAGGATGGTAGGCCCTTTGCCCAGACTGCTCTCATAGGTATGTCCCACTGTCTTGGTTTGAAAGACAGGTATTTTCTAAGGAAAGGCGAGAACCCCTTTCCTGAGATGCAGAGTGCAACCCCCTCCCTTCTAATTATTATAGTTTTAAATCAGAAGCTGTCAGGCAGGAGATATGGGGATAGGAATAACAGTTCTTTACTGATATCTAACAAGGCAAAACAGCAGAAACAACAACAGCTATAAAAATTGACAACAAAACAGAACAGTATAGCTCAGTTCCAGTCCCTTTGAGCCGCAGGCTCCCTCTCCCTGTGCTCAGTTCCCGGTGCTGTGGGCAGGGCAGGTCCCGCGCAGCTGAAGGGGCTGGGTGATGGCGGCAGCGGCCCAGGGGTGAGAGGGATGGAGGAGCCGCTCCCCCCTCACGGTGTCGGTCGTGGTGCTCGGCACAGTGTCCGGAGGTAGTAGGATGAAGTGGGAGAGCAGCAGTGCGATGTCTGACAGCAGGGAGCGTGGATCCCGGCGCTGGGATGGCGGGGAAGATGCTAGATCGGAGCACGGGCCGTCCTCCTTTCACTCCACAAGCGAAGTGAGAGCGAGAGAGCCCGCTCCAGACCCCTGTCCCACCTTTCCTTTTCCGGTTTCCCCCCATCTACCCATCCCCCTTCGAGAGAACATTATAGTTACTAAAGTGTAGCCACAAATACTTAGCATAACAACGGGAGAAATTCCACAGAAAGAAAAGGGAAAAATTCAACCCCCAACACCCACTAAACTATTTGAGTGCTGAGCTTTTGCTCTTCTGCCTTCCATCTCCAAAACACGGAAGAAGAGACCTTGTGTGGAGATGCTGAACTGTCACTGCCTGACCTCGTGACTCTAAAATGAGGATATTGACCTTACTGGTTCTATGTTCTCTTTTTATTTAGCTCAGCTCTTTTCTCTGATGTGTTGGCAGGATCACTCTTGCAGGTGGAAAACTACCAGCTTGTAGTGGAGAGATTCCTTAAGACTGATTTTCCCTCCTGGAAACACCTAGAAAATCTGGAGCATGTGAGAGAGAAAAAAACTAGGTGAGTCCCTTTATTCAGTGTGCAGGTAAATCATCACTTCCAGTTCCATGAGTATTTTGGACTATAGTAAGCCTTCTTACCAACATAGCATTTCAGTGCCAAAGCAACTGTTCTTTGCTATTTGCATAAAATGAGCTCTTTCTCAGCAACAAAGCCACATCTCCCTTTTGTTCAGAGTATGTGCAGCCTGGGAGCTGCCCTCCACTCTTTCCCACTGCTCCTGCTGAGTACCTGTGGGGTGCTCACCAGATGTGTTCTTCCCAGATAAGCATTTGTTTTGGACAGCCACATGTCAGGAACAGGAAATTTCACTGTTACCATTTGTCATTTCAGTGTCTATGTGCAGTTTTACTTTGAGGATGTTCAGGTTCTCCATGCTGCTGAAGGACAAATCCAGAAAAGCCTTAGGACTGGAAGCAGCTCCTCTTTGAGGAAGAAGAAAGATGGCAGCACATCTGAGCTGGAAACCCCAGAGGCAAAAATGCTGAAATTGGAGGATCCCAAGGCAGATACTGGCAGAGATGAGAACTGTCAGGGGGGCCAGAGCAGCACCAGGACAATGAGCTGTGTATCTCACCTGTTTTTGGTTACCCAGAAGGAGGGTCTCATGTCACGCAATTACCAACTGCCCACAGAAGAACCAAAGGAAGCAAAGGAGCTGCAGCGCTGTTTCCAAGCCACGGTGCTGTGGCTGGGCAGACCACGGCTCTGGAGCCACCCCAGAGAAATTGGGACTCTATCAGAGCTGGAGGAGACTGGCTGTGATGGAAAAGAGGATGTGATACAGCAAGAAGTGAGGCAGCTTTGGGGTGTGGTTTGATAAGTTTGGGAGCCTATGTGGTAATTTAGTATCAATGGGGAAAGTATTTTTTGTGTTTTGTTAGGTACAGTTGTGTGTTTGTGCTGGCAAATTCCTTCTTGGCACCCCAAGCAAGTTTCATCTCTTCTCTGTCACCTTCTTGTAACTGCATCTGCCTTCTCTTGCTCTTGGTGGTGCTAACCTTACTTCTCAATCAAGACATCCTCTGGGCTGGTCTTGCTCTCTTTTTACTGTATTTTTCATTCCATACCTAACAGTTCTCATCACTGTCTCTCTCTCTCTTGTCCCTTCCCCCAGCAGGCACTACTGCTCTTTATGGGGAAGTCTCTGCAATGGTTTCCATTCCTGCACATGGATGGACTGTATCGCTTCATTGTGCCCTGCTGCTCGGTAAGAGAGAAGTTTTCGTGCTGTACTCTTGGACGCTTTTGCTGAACTGCATGTGGGAGTCAAAGGAGTCAGAGGGTGACTAAGCTGTTTTTGAGGTTTGGAATTTCCTTCTGTCTTTCCAAGAAACTGATTTCGTTTGGTGTTTGATTAAAATTCTCAGAGCTCTGAGTTCAGTGGGATTTTTTTGTTATTGTTCTGTAAACCATTGTTCTTCATTTTTTCCCTATATAACTTTTATCTCCTTTCTAATAATTTTTTATCTTGCCATATCACTCTTACCTCAGGACTTGGAAGTGTTTGACAAGCTCTCTTTTCCACCCGTGCCAGCAACATTCCTGAGCAGGTCCTCCTGCCCACTGTGCCTGCCTGTCCAAGATAGCTGGCACTTACAGCATGAGACCTGGATCTCCTGTCTGCCTGAGCGCCAGGTATGCAGTGCCTTATTTCACAGGGCTTCCACAGGCTCCTTGTACATCTCTCCAGAACTAGCTAGAAAATTATCACTACAGAGTATCTTGTTGATGAGACTGTTCTGCGCTAAGTTCCATCAGAGGCTGCTGCTGAGCTTCACATTTTCCTGCTTCAGAATTCATCTGGAGAGGAAGAATGAGTTGCTTGACCTAGCTCTGAGCATGCAGAGCTTGTCTTTTCTGCTCTGGCTGGGATGCCTGTAAACTGCAACCCCTCTGAGGCTGTGTCTCCCTCACTTCTAGCTGGCAGCCATGTCAGTGCTGACAGGCATGGACCAGAGAACTGCCTCCATCCCAGAAGTGCTTAGCAGCAGGTACGTTGGTTGCCCCAAATTACAAGCCGCTGTGTCTTAGGGAGTGGCTCTGTGGTAATTTTATTGGGAAGTGCTATATTAAATCGCGATTAAATATCCATCCTAGGAATATGGTTTGGAAAATCTGTGTGCAATTAGTTCAGACTTCTCCCATCCAGATTATTGAAGATAAAGGGGTTGTAGGTGACAAAACTGCAAAATGGTGTCTAGAAAATGGTTCAGCTACTGCTGGTGTGGACTAAGTCCCAAAGGTGTCTGCCAAATTCCTGTCAGAAGTGGAAACAAGCACAGCAGGGAAAATCAGACTGAATGTAAAGGGTTTTTTTGTTTTGTTTTATATTATTTTAGTATACCTTGCTCAAATAAATATTAAGGTTAGAAGCCTTTCTGTTCAAAGCATATTCAGTCCAGGGTGAGATGGATGTACACTGGATTTTTCACCAGTGCTTTATGAAAAACTGTTTTCTTTGCTTGGCTTCTTCCTCTAATTCAGAAAAACAATTAGGAGTTTAGCAGATAGGAAGGCTGTAATGCCTCACCCTTCATCATCACTGCTGAGCCTGAAGCAGCAGAAAGCGAGGTAAAGGGTCCCTTGTCCCTGGGAGGGGTAGGCTACCCTCAATCCAGTAGCTCAGATGCTCAGGGGAAGGTTCCCCAGAAACTGGGCTTAACCAACAGTGCTCTACTTTGTGGCAATCTTGAAGTTAGGCCTTCTTCACTCCCTTTGTTTTCAGGCAGGACAAAAATCCTGGTCTGCTCTCAGTTTCACAGGTTCCCTTGTTTCTTTCTGTGGTGAGATCATGGAGAGGACCTTGTGTGCCTCTCCCAAGAATGAGAAGCCACCTGTGATCCTTGGCCTTCCAAAGCAGAAAGGTAAGATTGTGGCAGCCTGTTGAGAAGCAACAAATTGGTTCTTGTTTCTTTCTGTTTCAGAGCCAATGCACTTTGCTAACTGTGCTGCTGTGTCTGGGAATAGTGGAAGTATGCCAGGATGTTGCATCCTGTTGCATGTCAAAGGGCTTGGAAACTGCACACTGTGTATGTGGAGATGGGAATGGGAATGTAGTGTTCAGAAAACCTGGGAGGTGAAACAGTGATAGCCTCATTGTGATGGGAGGTTTTTACCCATCTAGCAGGCCCAGCTCAGTGACAGCCATGCTGCCTGTGTGAGTGAGCTCATGGTTTGTGTGGTTCTGTGCCTCCTCAGGGACTCTGCTGTCCAGGGATCACAGCGTGAAGCTCAGCGTGTCAGCTACTCCAGGCTCCCCTGTTGTGATGGACATTTACATTACTGCCACCTATCTGCAGCATCTCTGGGGTTTGCTACCTGGAGCCAAGCTCCTCTTCCAGAACTTGGAACGCAAGATCTCAAGGTGCTTCTGTCTTTAGAGCCCTGATCTCTCATACTGTCTTTGAAACCATCTCTTAATCTGTGGACTTCCCTCATCCCTTGTCTAAAGCTTCACGTCTCCCAATACCATAAATTATTTTCCTACCATGTTACAAATGAAGATCAGCCCAGCCATCCCAAAAAAACTTGAGTGCTTGGTTTCTGTGAGCTCTTTCTGACATCTGCTCTTTCATATTGCAGATTCCATAATGTTTATTGCACATACATTACCTCCAGCTGTGTGAGCATTGTATCTCTGCCAGCTTCTCACCTACTTTTTCCTTCCAGGTAAGTGTTGGGTCTGGGCTCATGTTACTGTGTCCCTAGAAAGGCTTCTGTGTTCCAAACTTCTCAAATTCCTATTTCTTCTAGTAATGCAGGAGAAGCCTCATCCCCTTCACTAGTGTTTCTATCCAGCTTGAGACCTCAGCTGCAAAACCTGGCCCAGGCTCGGATTTTATGCCACTTGTCCTGTGTACTGACTGTGTGCCTGCAGTGGATTTGCTCACTTTGCAGCTGCATCTTTAAAGAGGTATTCAAGCTTCCGTAAACATAATTTGTGAGAGGTCTTGTGGATTTTTTACTCTCACACATCCTTTGCTACCATGTAGAAGAAATGAGAGTTCCTATCTCACTTGCAAACCCTCTTTTCCAGTGTCTGAGAAGGACTTGCATATTAGAAAGAGACCAAGGTGATAGCTGATTAGAAGTATGTATCTGATGCCAGGCAGGCGGGCAGATAGGACTGGGGGTGAAGTGAGGACGTTGAAGAGGACAGTCCTACTCTGTTAATGTTCTGCTCTTCTCATGTTCACTGCTATTGGGGATCAGCACCTTGCACCAGGTGATTTTTCTCCCCATATACACTTCTCCCAGGAGACTCATTGGAAATGCAGTGAAATTCTTTACACCTTTGCATACTTAATTAGGGAAGGGTTAAAATAAGCAGTGGCCCTTCCCTTTCTCACTTACACCATCCATACATAGCTGTAACTTTGTTCTTTCTTCAGGGGAGGTGCACCCGACACAATCCTCCATGTCCATCACAAACAGGAGTGAGGCAAGCCAGTGCACGGTAAGTGCTGCGGGGATTGGGTGTAAGAAGAGGTGGAGAGGAGGGGAAAAATTACACCACAAACAGGAGGGGAAATATCATATCAAGGATGGGATGTGAACAGAATAGCAAAGATGGACTTATCACATCTGAGACGTGAGCAAACTGTTTAGTGAGAGCTGTTGTCTGGGGTGTGACCCTTGTGAGGGAGCCACACACTGTCCTGCCCTCCCTCTGATTCCAGCCTGCCTGCTGTCTGCACAGGGTGCTGGTAGAAGATGGAACAGGTGAAGCTGTGGTGTTGTGCAGGAATGAACATGTGGCAGCAGTGCTGGGCCTGAGCCTTCTTGAGTGGGAAGCTGTGCAGAACTGTGTACAGAGCAGGGGCAGTGTGTGCATTCAGCATGGGGAAGCTCCTGGAACAGTGGTGAGTGGGTTATTCTAGCAGCAATTGCAGTCTGCTGGGCTCAAGTCTTGGCTGGACAGGATTTCCCTTTGCTCTGGGTGTTCCAGAGCCTCCCTGCCTCCCTCTGAACACTCCCTGGCAACACTCTTTCCTTCCTCAGTGTCTAGAGGAACTCGAGGATCTTGTTGCTTGTTACCTAAGGAGTCTGTGCAGGAGTCCTCTCATATGTCGGCCTATCCTGCTGGATTTCAGCCTAGACAGGAAGCCTTCCAAGATCCTGCATCCCGGTAAGCAAGAACTGCTGGCTTTTCTAATACGTAGTGTGGGAAGGAAGGGAGGAGGCATCTCACCAGCCTGGGGAGGGAGAGGTGCCTTCACTACCCACAAAGCAAGATCTTTGAAGGATTTTCCTGGAATTTTGATTTCTGTGGTGCAGAACTAAGTTGTGTCTTAGTAGATCCATGGCTATAGAAATAGAGAAAAAGTATTATGGAAATCACTAAAACAACATACATTAATTTCTCTACTTCACATAGAAACAGAAAATTGTTTAACTTGAGAAAGACTCCCAGTCTTCGTCTGGGGTAGGAATCTGATCAGCCAGAGTTATTGTGCAGACCTCTCAAATCATGTGGGTTTTGACTTTAAACAGCATATAGGGTCTATAGTAGGCATGGAAATCCTCACCTGGAAATCAACACTGAAGTGTTTTGAATTCATGAGTGCTGAGGTTCGAGCTCATGCTGCCACAACTATGCAGTTGCTGTGGTAAGGGGACATTCTTCACACCAATTCTTCACACTGTTTGCACAAGTACCTAGTGCTTAAATTTGAGTCCTGGTGCTGCAGGGGTTGATTTGCTAAGCTCACCAGAGGATGATGCTCTGCAGTGGAGACTGTTTCTGGCTGTCATGTACACTGTCCGTAAAGGCAGGTTGCTGATACTGATAGAGGGTACAAAACTCAGTGCATCAGCTCTGTGAGCACATAGGTCACAGCGTTTCACAGTGTAGAATGTCTGTTTCTTCCAAGTTTAGACGGGTACTGACAAAATGCATTCATCTGCCTATATGCTGGAATCATTCATCATGCTGTCCTTTGAGGTTTAGCAGCTCCTGCAAGACCTTTCCTCCCCCAGCAGTTTCTGCAGCTGTGGGCTAGAGCAGAGCCAGAGCCCTGTACCGAGTTGTTACCTGTTGTATTCTTCCCCTGCAGCTCCCCTGCAGCTGCGGAATTTTCGCTGTGGTGAAATGGAGTTTGTGTCACAAGTAGGGCCTCGTCTGAGCCTGCTGTGCCTGAAGGTGGAGGAAGTGGGACAAGATGCCTTACGCTACCTGAACAGCCAGAGGATGAGGAAGACATCCAGTTCCTGCTGAGTAGGAGCCACTGCTTAATATCTCTCCCAGTGGGAGAAGAATTGTGCAAATACCTGCTGGGATCAGGAGTTTTTTTAATCTCCTTTCCAGTGGGAGAACAAGCCTGTGAGCACAGGGTGAAGTGTGCAGTCAAGCAGCTGCTGTGAGTTGTGGATTTCCTGAATGGTCACTCTGGGGCATTGTCAACCAGTGATACTGGGCTACATTTTGGAAGAGAGATGTTCAGTGCTTCCTATGTGACAGCTCTTGCCTTGGGCCTAGGGCAGACAGTGTGTGCATTTTGTGTGGTAGTAGTATCTACTAAATAAAGCTATGAAAATATTACTTAAAGAACACTGTATCTGTTTTAGTATCTATTTTAGTATTCAGGTTTACTTGCTATTATGGTGACCATTAAACAAAACTACACAGTTCCCACAGGGTATGGTCTTCTTAACCTAACTGAAATTATTAAAATTACACTTTTTAAAGCATCTTCTTCAGGAAGAGAAGGGAAGTGAGCAAGCTGCTGTTTAGAGACTACATCACAGTACTAAATGACTAGATTGTTTGGGCATTGTTTTGCAGTTTATGAACAGCAGCCTGAACTCTAGGTGGGGATGCTAAGAAGAGGCAGGCACTGAGCTGTGATACAGGCAGTGGGTTTATTGAGCATGAGTGAAGTATCTTCCCTCTCAAGGCCTGCTGTCCACTTCTGAGACCAAAGTTTGAGTGGCACAAGACCTGATAGATGCCACCATTCAGTAAAGTTCTGGGACTCCATCCTAAAAGGTTGCCAAAATAGCTTAAAGCAGAATTCTGCAAATATTCCTGTGACAGCCTTATTTTCTGTGGGTGCTTTCTGCAAAACAGAAAAGATTTTACTAAAGCTTACTCTCCACCCTCTAGAAAGAAAATAAACCAAAAAATACCAACCAAAAATAAACTATCTCAGCCTGAGGACAATGTTGACCATAAGTGATAAGACAAAGATCAAATCTGGTTAAAAAGCATACCTGAAAGTAGTCCTGTAACATGAATAACACAATAACAGACAGAAACAGATAGGAAGTACCAGATAACACTTAAAAATAAAAGGGAAAATTAAGCTCTATTGTTTTATCTGAGTTTAATAACTTTGCTTCTGAATTTGAACCTTCCAGTAGTATCTTACTAGTCTCCTTTTCCTCCTCATACTGTATGTTAGTTTTCTGTCTGGTGTCTACTTATTTGTTCTTTTATTTCACATTACAAATGCAATCATCAGTCTTCATAAGGGACTTTAGATGTTGTTATAGATAATAAAGAGATTCAGCCGAATTGAGTATAATGAGGGATTTCAGGCAATTTATTCCCTCATGCCTTTAAGGGCTTCTTTGGGGCTTTTTCCTGAATTTTGCTCTTCTTCTGTCCCATTCTTAAAAGAATTGAAAATTTCCTTACCTTGTTTTTATGCCAGAATCGTCCAGATGACCTCTTTTAAAATTTTAGCAATACTGTACTTATTTTTAATTTTTCCTTTTTTATTTAATTTACCAGTCTACTTAGCCTCACAGAGAACTGTTCTGTGAGCTTTTCGAAAGGTAGCAAGCTCTCTCCCTTTCCTGGACTTACCTAGTCCCCAGATCCAAAAGGTTTACCAGTTCTCAACACTTGAGAACGTATCCTCCCTTTTGATCCCCGTTCATGATCGACCTCTAAAACTTCGCTGAGTTTTAGGCTTTTCACATGAGCAAGAGAGAACAACCACGTTAGGTTCGCTTCCCCTTCACCTGACCACGTCCCTCATGGGATAGTGGAACTGCGGTTTCAGGGTCCACACTTGCTTTGTGATAAGATCACGTCTCACATATGCGCCCGATCACTCCTCACTCGACCATGCCATACTTACGGTTCCTTTTCTCGTGTGGGTTCTTTGTGCACATAGAATTTTGTGAGTGAAAAAATTTCGCCGCGGCTTTTCCGACAGCTCTGGGCCCATTTTATCCCCTTTCGATTGTGGCACTGGCTTTTGGGCTTGAGATTCTGATTGGTTCCAAAAATTGTCCCGATTCCATCAGGCTGCTGAATTCAGCAGGGCACTTCCTGAGCAGAGGGGAGCCTTCTCAAACCCACCAATCAGAATCATGTTGGGGTCATCAAGATTGTTATAGATAATAAAGAGATTTAGATGAATTGAGTATAATCAAAAATAAGTGATAATTTATTTCGTGACCGGGATATGGTCCACGACAGCCACAATCGCAAAGAACAATGCCGAGCCTAGCATTGGCGCCGGGTGAACACGCTATGATCTGAACTCTACGGCTCTGGATCCCCCAATGTTTATTAAACCGCTTTGATCAGTCCAGTTTATATACAGTTTTTCCTAGCCTGGAGCAGAGGTCTTTGTCTCCTTTCGTCGTTTCGCATATTCATGTGGTTTTCTTTCTTTGCTTGGGCTGGACAAAACCATATTCTGGGAGACGATGAATTCTGATGAAGGCAGGCCTTGGTTTACAGGAAGCTGGTATTGAGATGTACTTTTCCCGATGGCTCTGGTTATCTTAATCGTGGGTGCTTGTCGGGAACTCATAGTTTGGGTGTTCCTTGTTTGTTTCCAAGAGAGTTATCTCTGTTGAGGCCACGTCTATTTACTTGTTAATCTGGGCTGTCCTGCTTTTGTTGGCTGTTACAATGTTGTGATGAAGCAATTGGTGTTCTTTTCGTCCGTGGTTCTCTTTTTGGTTTCTGAGTTTTCTTTATTATTTTATTCATACAAACATTGCTTATTCCATGTTAATTTACAACTTTACACGAATTACATTATATCATATATTACAATGTGGTTTGTCTTTTCCACGATATTCCAAGCCTGCTGGCAGTTTTCTAACCCATCGCCGTTCCGTCATTCACATCTTTTTCAGAGGGGAGTTTGATTGTAGCATTCCAAGAAGATGAAGAAGATTAACTGGCTCTCTTGTATAATACAGACAGAGAATCACAAGCAAAGAGATGGGTTAATCAAATCTTTTTGGGTGGAGTTAAGATTTACTTGCTTTTAATACTCTGAAGGAGCAGTTCTCAGCTGTATTGCAAGAAACCCTTTTCCTGTTTGTGTCTGAACTTCTGCCCTTGATCAGAGCTCTGGTCACTGTGTTAGATCAGACAAGGGAAACATCTTATCCTGTAATCAGAACTCTTCCTTTATACAATTCTCCTTATCACATTCCGTGTTCTCTTTGTGAAGCCAAACAAAGCGTCCTGGTGTTGGTGTGGGTAAGAAATAATAACACAGGAAAAATCAGCTAATTTCATGTTTGTGCTACTGTATGCTCTGGAACTGGAAGGAGCTGTTAAAGTCCTCAGCCCCAGAGGGAGGAAAGCCTGAAGTGAGTCCTGCCATCACTGTAGCTGTAATAACTGTTCTGTGTGGAAAGACAGACATGTTCCTTTCAGCTGATTTTCTTTAGCTCATCCTTTCACCAGTTCACCTCCAGGTCCTACCACCCAAAGCCAAAGCTGATGAATACTGAAGGCAGGTGTCCTGTGCTTTGGCTGTGTAAGCCCTCCTTATTCCAGGTCTGCAGGGGATTGGCTCAGGCTGGCAGCTCCCTCTAGCCATGTTCAAGGTATCTGTAGTATTTACTAGAGACAGCACACTGTAGTGTGGAGTTGTGTGAGTAAACTGGGAGCAAGCAAGCCTTGTACTGTAGCAGGTCTTGCAAGCAGGGAGGGAGAGATAAAAGCCCTAAGCCCTTTTGTGGCCTTGCAGCCATAAACTGCAGCCCAGGTCCAGAGGGTGCAGTAGAAAGAGAACGAGGGGACAAACAAGAGCTGAGAGTTGATGGTGCAAGAGAAGGGTCTCTGTGGTTGCAGAAAGTGATGGGAGAAGCCTGTGGGAGGAACAAGCCATGTTTCCCACCTAAAGGTGGGGATGAGGAAAGCGTGGGCAGAGGGGAAAGACACATTCTCCCATTCTGGCAGGCTTGGGATAGGTCTGCTGCTGCAGCCAAACTCCCAAAGAGGATCTACATATTTTGTACATGTAGAAGTTTCTCTTCCCAAGCTTACCTCCAGGTCCAGCAGAGTTTCCAATTGCTTTTTAGAGGCTTTGTGGTGATAGCAGGTACAAGGGAAGCAAGAGCATCCAGTGACAAGCTAGAAAGGAGGATGACACTGACTCTGCATTCAGGTTCACCAGCTGCAAGTTGGTCACCTTTGTAACACTGAAATCTGTAGCAGAAGAATAGTGAGAGGCTACCAGTACAAGAACACAGCAGGGAAGGCAAATAAAGTGTGTACTTATTCCTTCCCGTTTTTCTGAATGTGGATGAAAACAGACCCCGCCCCTTGTACTGGAGACCAATTGCAATGAAGTCCTGCCCATAGAAGCATTATGGCCCTTCTCATGTAGAACAGGAGAACATACTGAGACCTTTGGAAAGTTTGATTTTCTCTGAGTAAAATGGCCTTTTAAATAAAGAGATTGGGCTAGAGTCAGAGATATTGTCATCAATAACCACTAAAGGGGCCTTTTGGTTTGGTACACAAATTGGATCTAAGCTGAACTGGCTAAAAAAAGTGTCAAAAGAGGTGGGGTTTGGTTGGTTGGTTTTGTTTTGGTTAACATTCCAAGCAATACGGTCCTTTGAAGTGTGTCTCAGTACCATGAGACGCATATGAGATAGCAGAAGCAAACACAGACCCTTTCATTCATCCCAGGGACAGACAGAAGTGGTTGGATTAGCCATGCTTTCAGTCCCTTCCTTGACTGACACAGCTGCTGCAGGAACCCTCTGGTGCACCAGGAACAATGTTGAAACTCTTCTCTCCCCCATGCCTGTGGTCTCAGGGTGCTGTTGAATCCTTCCTGTTACTCTGATGTTGCCCATAGCCTTGGCAATGCTGTTTTCAATCACACAGGTGTAGACAGCATTAGCAGTGATGTTGTGCAGGAGGGAAGCCACCCTCATAGTGACGTTTTTGGGGTTCAACTCGTAGCTGGTGTTGGCAGCATGGGGCAGGTGCTCCCCAGTGTCACTGTAGGCTGTACAGTGCACGGCAAGGCAAGGGAACGAGTGCAGGCCTTCACACTGCAGTGTGTCCCCATAGCTGTTGTTCACCTGCACCACGAGGATGCTGAAGGCTTTGGGAGGGACAACAAGGAGAGAGTCAAAACAAGGCAAGTGATAGAAACTGGTCAGGAAATACCCAACTGCATCTACCAGTTCCAGGTATTTCTAGGCTGCTTGCACAGCACTGCCTGTAGCCAAGCCACAAACTGGCTCAGACAGAGCTATGTATAGGCTGGGCCGTGGGAGGATGATTACAAGGGATCAAAGGACTCCTAGGACATGGCAGTCCAGCTTGACAGGACCTGCTGAGGTCGTGACACAGCTTTAGTATCTTAATAATGGGGGAAGATGATTCACTCTCTCCACTCACTGAGAAGGGGGCCTGACCCACACCTACAGCTTCACAGAGTTGTAGAATCGTTAAGGTTGGAAGAGACCTTTAAGATCAAGTCCAACTGTTAACACAGCATTAAGTCCACCACTATACCATAACCATAAATGCACATATTTTAAATCTCTAGGGATAGTAGGTGACCCCACTACTTCCCTGGGCAGCCTGTTCCAGGGCTTGAAAACCCTTTCCATGAGCAAATTTTTCTTAAATATAAACTTCCCCTGGTGCAACTCGAGGCCATTTTCTCTCCTGAGCAATCCCCTGCAGACCTGGAATAAGGAGGGCTTACACAGCCAAAGCACAGGACACCTGCCTTCAGTATTCATCAGCTTTGGCTTTGGGTGGTAGGACCTGGAGGTGAACTGGTGAAAGGATGAGCTAAAGAAAATCAGCTGAAAGGAACATGTCTGTCTTTCCACACAGAACAGTTACTACAGCTGTGTCACAACATTTCACGTGTTCTTTTTAATGCTTTTTCTGTGTGGATTACTTTAAATGTCCAATCAAGCAACACAAAAGCAGACAGATTCACAAGGTTTCAAGGAGGGATGAGGGACAAAGTTCCTGTGGACCATTTGCAACTCTCAGGCTTGAGCCAAAACCCTCTTTCACTTGGAGAGTTCTGAAGACTCTTCCTCACCCTCTTTGAGCTCTAGGGCAGCAATTCTAGCCACAGGGATGAGAGGGAGGGTGCAAAACTGGAGTCTGGAGAAGACCCTCAAGGGGTTCATCTATCTATGAGGTGACCACTTGGGAGGTTACTTGTTAATACAGCTAAATTCATCTCACTGGAAGAGGCTGAAGACCTCTTGGTTTCCAGATCTTTTCTCGAGGACTGACTCCTGTAAATATTTAATGTTTTAGATAAGTATTATATCAGAGGTTTGTTGCTTTGGTAGTAATTTTAAAAAACGTAATACTTTAGTAAAACTGAATAAAATATATTAAATTTTTACTATGCAGCACTTCTGGCTGGAGATATAACCTAATTCTAGAGAGAAAAAGCTACCATGTTATCAAGATTATAACCTTTTCTGGAACAAGGATGTCAAAAGAGGGAGTAAGGCCATAAATATCCCTGTAAAAGCCATAAAAATATCCTACTCGTAACACTCAGGGGTGCAGCACCATCCTAAGCACAGGTAGGTTCAACCAAGCCACATTAGCATGTGTTTTGCAGCAGTATTTTGCTCCTTGTAGCCCTCACCTCCTGTCCTGTACTGCAGAATTGCTTCCCCACTCCCTCTGGCTGTGGTGACAGAGCACTGGTAAGTGCCAGCATCAGAGAGCTGCACATTCCTCAGCTCCAGGGAAGCATTCCTGCCCATCACCTGGTCCGCAGACATGGCCGTGTGGCCCTGAAAGGACAGATCTTGCTCTTGCAGGTGGTCCTTCCCACCCTTAACTTGTGATCCAGCCCAGCTACCCCTTCCTTGGCCCATTGGATTACTATGCTGTCCATCTGGATGTCGGGCTTGAAAGTGCAGCCCAGGATGCTGAGCTGGCCAATGTTCCCTGGAGACATCAGTGCTGTCACACTGATGGAGTGTTTTCCTGCAAGAAGAGAGCAAGGAGGCAGGAGAAAGGTGAGGCAGCAAGCCCGGAGAAAGGCCAGACTTCCCTGTGGCTGTCATGGACCCAAGCCTGAGGCACTGGCACATGGCAAGGCCACCTGTGCTACTAGTAGAGGTCAGCTGCTGTGGATTGTATGCCAAGACAGAGCCAGGAGTATTTCTTTAGCAAAAGAGTGCTTTAAAAACTAGCTCTTTTTACTTGTTTGAGAAGAATTCGTGTGGTATTTTCTTGTTTACTTATATGTATTGGGATTTTTCTCTTTGCAGCTGCCAGAAAAGCATAGGTTTTTTGTCTCTTCTTAGTAAGGACCTCCCTTTATGCAATATAAATGTGATTGGAAGGCATAATGCTGACAAAGAAATAGCAGCTCTTTCCCCCTTACTGAAATCCAAATATTTTTCTTTCATTTAAGAAACGTCAGCATCTCAAATCCTAAGCTTCAAGCCTGAGAATTCCCACAGCCAGGTCCTCTTTCCCATGCAGTCCTTTCCTACCCATCCTCACTCAACACATTCCAAGGAAGCTGCATTTTGGCCAACACCAAAGCAACACATTTTTGTTGTCTCTGAGGGACCTGGGAAAGGTGCCCCATCCTGTCAGATGCTCTCTGATTTCACAATAAATACCATCCCATCATGTCATCCCATCTGGGAGAAGAAGCACAGTATGTGCAGGACTTTATGTGTAGGTTTGGGGCTCCAAGCCCAAGGAAATTTCAGCTGGCATACCACTACACCTCCAGCAGCACAGGCTGCACTACACCTACCTAGCCTTTGTTCAAGGGTGGTAGGTGGCACTTCCACACACGATCACACCTCAGCTTGTGCCTGGGATAGACACACGGAGGTAGAGGCAAGGCAAAAGTTAATCACCCCACCAGTAACTGCAAGAAATCTGAGCAGTCACATCTCTGAGACGCAAAAACCAATGACCAGGGTGATCACTGCAGCCAGAATGACAATGTCTGTAGTCATGGTACTGGGGAAAAAGGAAAGAACAACATTAGCGCAGAGTCCACCTCCTTCACAGCCCATGCCTGTACCATCCATCTGCAGAGGTGTCTGCAGGAAGGAGGGGGAGGTAGATGGGGCCCAGACCCAGAATGAGGCAGAAGGGTGAAGCACATGACCACAACAGAGATGAACATTCAGGTGTCATCAACAGTGGGGGATGCTGTGGCAGCAGACCCAGGCCTTGCCTTTGAGAGCAGGCAGCTAGCCCCAGTGGAGGATGCTTCTCTCTGCATTCCCTGGTGCATAAGCAAGTCAGGCAGTCCCTGCTGGTGCTCGTGAGTGATCAGGAAATGAGCAAAGCAGAGATGTCTCTGACCCCAGGAGACACAAGGCAGAGAATGTGCAGGAGGGGTCTGGAAACAGGGCCATTTTTGAGCTAGTTGGATATGGGATGCTCCATGTGGAGATCAGTAATGGGCTGTTGAATGAGAGACTGAGGAGAAGAGGACCACTTGCCAAGCCACACAGGTGGAGCAGCCATGCCAGAGGAGAAGAAAGGCAGCATGTCATGGATCAGCACAGCTTCAGCCTTGCCAAGCACAACCTCTCTGGCACAGCCCACCTTGGACAGACCCAGAAGCACAGCTAGGTATGGACTCCCACCATAGCCACTGGAGCTGTCATTTGGTCATGGGCACATTTTCCTGTGGACTGAGGGGTTGTGGCAGAAAACTCAGCTCCCAGCCAGAGCAAGCCCTGAAGCAGCTCCCCACAAAACCCACAGGTACATCCTGAGGCTCATGACCAGCAGTCTCAAAGAGACCCCTCACACAGGAGAAGCCCAGAGAGCATGAGAGGTCACAGCCCTTCTGCCCACACGAAACCAGCTGCTCTGCTTCAGCAGCATTTAGTGGTTTGCAGCACACTTTACCAACACACTGGGCAGCCTCCCGCAGGATAGTCCATCGGTGTCTCTACAACCAGGGACTCCTCCCACCACTGATGTGTGCCTGCATCTGTGACTTGCTCAGTTTCCATGGATTCTGTGATCACAGGGCTGATACGGAACTCCAGAGAATCGTACCATGTGAACAAGCCTTTCCTGCAAGGAACAGCAGGGAAGGAAGAAAGGGAAGGTAGGTTGAAAGAGGGAATAGAGAAAAAGGGAGATGTTGCAGGCTTGTTTGCTCTCCCAGTCTCCCTTGCATCTTCATCCTTAAAGCCAGTGGGAAGTTGTTGGAAGAAGCCCTGTTTGCACATGCTCAGAAGGGATTAGAACTCTGTATTTTACCAAAATATGTGGTACCTCCAGATAAGGGTTCATACAAATCCATATGCAAATTCACAAAATACCGAGCTCTGCCTAGAGGCCCTCAAAGCTGGGAAATGTCATGTTTGGCTTCTTCCCCGTTGTCACCAGCTTTCAGTCATGGCTGGCATGCACAGCAGTTCTCCACCTAATCCCTCATGGTGGATTACAGCTGACCCTACTGAGAGAAAATCCATGGACATCATCCAGCCATGGGCACCAGACAGCTGGGGACTGAGCCACTGCCTCCTCCAGAGGCCTGTGGGATGGGGACTTTGATCGTTTCTGTGGATCCTGCAGTGTGACACTTCCAGAAAAGCCTTACCATGTCCCACAGGGCTCAATCCCGAGTCACTCAAGGTTCCAGCCAGGCTCACTGTTGGACAGCCTGTGCCTTCCTGTTCTGGGGAAGATGCCAAGTGTGTCATGTACACTGAATAACATCCACCTCCTTACAGAGCTCTACCAATTTCCACTCTGGGAGTTGATCCCAGAGCGAGATAGCTGCTATAAACTCAGCCAAGGTTGTCATGACAAGCCTCAGCTCTCACGCCTGGGAGGCACAAAGCAAGCAGCAGCCACGCTGTGCTGTCACACAACAGTTGTGACTCATATCTTACAATCCTTATTCCCAAGGACAGGCAGGGAAGAAATTGCTCAGAGTTAAGGGATGATGCCAAAGGAGGTATGCTAGGAGTCAATGCTAGGAGGTACGGCAGAGGAAGCCAGGATGTCCTCCTGTGCACTCCCTAAATGCTTCAAGTACCACCACTCTTGCCTCTGGTCCTTGAAAGGACCCTCTGGCCTGAACACCACCTCTGCCCTCACACTCTTCTGTCCAAAACCACCCTCAGCTTACTCACAGACAAACACAAACCGGCACAAACAAGCCACACCAATGCTTTGTCCTGTGCTGATGCCACCTGCCCACATGGCTGCAAAGCATTGCTAGTTTTGCATCAAGAGAATGGCTACTCACCCTGCTCTAGAGCACCAGCAGGGCTGATTGAAAAAGCAGCTTGCTTGTCAGGGGGAATGGCAATTTTGGGTATACAGATGCCACTGCCCACTTCAACATCCTTTGTGAGGGACAAGGAGAAATCAGTCCCTCTGGAATTTCATCTGCAGAAACTGCAAGATCTAGTAATCATAGGATCCTTACAAACATTTGCTGTGTGCTCACTGGAGTGCAGAGTGAATGAAAGGAACCTGGCATCCCAGCCACATGCTGGTGGCAGCTGTGTCTTGCAGCAGTCCAGGTCAAGCACTTCAAGCAAAAAGCAATTTTCTGTGCATCGGCACCCCTGGTACCTCCAGTGCTTTAAAGGCATAGGAAAAGACTGAGGCTGAGGCTGCACCAGGTGGAGCCCTGACACCACCCTCAGTTCCGAGTGTCAATCTGGCAGCCTGTGGGATGCTACTCTGTGCCTCTCACTCTATTTTCTATAGTTTTGCTCCTCATCAGCCAAATTTGGAATCCAACTGGAATCAAATTTGGCATTAAATTCATCCCTGCCTGAATGCTGCTGATCCCAGCCTGGGGACAGGGAGAGGCGTGCAGCCTGGCTGTGATAGGCAGCAGTCCTAATCCTCCAGATCTCTAGCTCCATTTGGACTAAATTTTCCTTCAGGAATGGGCTTGGAGGGTCGAAAGAACTGGAATATTAAGATATCGACGGTCCTTTGCCTTCTTCCTTATATCAAACTTTACTGGAAAAGAAATGGCAGTCGTAACCCAGAACAATAGGGTTTTTATTCCAATATGCAGCTGATGATTGCAGAACCCAACTTTCTTCAGCACTTCAGGGGGTTTTGTTGTTATTGTTGTTGTTTTTGGTTTTGGTTTTGTTTCCTTGGTTGGTTTTGTTTTTTTCCTGAAATCAGCAGAAATCTCCCACTGCTTCTCTGAAACTTCCTGGAAAATTCACCCCTCTCTCTGGTCTGTTTCTGCATTTCAGGATTAGCTTGAAGAGCAAATGTCCCTGAAGGAAGCCTGCCTCTCTCAGTAACCTGCTGCTGCCTGGCAGAGCAGGCAGAGGCACTCGTAGGGCAGGAGGAAGGTTTTCAGAACAGCAAGGGATAGATGTGCATTTTTTCACACCCATCAGTTATTTCATTTCCCTGACAAAGGCTGGCTGGGCTGCCTCTTGAGAATAACAGAGCTGGTTATTGCATGCATTCCAGACACATGAGGAATACAGTGCCCAGGGAATATTTACACTCTGACATTGTATCTACAGGCAACCTCACTCCTGTCAGTGAAAAGGTGAAGATAATATTGCTATTTATCTCTTCCTTGATGCTCCATGTGACAAAGCTCATGTGTGAGGTCTCTTCTGTTCACACGTGGCCTATCCTTCTCCCCACTGCTGTTCTACTCTGGTGGGAGAGACACAGGTAACAGCTGAAATCTTTTCCACAGAATAAATTCCAGCAGCACTGTCTCACACACCACTTGAACCTCTGTATCCATCCAGCCTGGAAAGACACTGGGATGGAAAGACACAGCTTGTTGCTGTCTCTGTTCAGTGAGGTTTAGATGAAAGCTCAGTCCATGTTCACTAGAGGATGAAAATTTTGCCCTTTTATCCAGCTGGTAGGGGATATTTTCAACTAATCAAGAGATAAGGATATGAGGTAGATACTTTTATGGCTTCTTTTTCCAACTGTAGTCCACCAGCACTCGGTCAATAGCTCCAAAGGAAATGGGGTATGTGAAATGAGAGGCACAAAATGCTTTGTCTTCCCAGTCTTCCCAGCTTTTACTTCCGCAAGGAAACTTCTGGAGGACAGTTTCTTTCTCCCCA
This sequence comes from Sturnus vulgaris, assembly GCF_052056855.1. Lineage (NCBI taxonomy): Eukaryota > Metazoa > Chordata > Aves > Passeriformes > Sturnidae > Sturnus > Sturnus vulgaris. Next base: position 30,193,859 of record NC_142244.1, read on the forward strand.
CAGTAAGCTGATAGGATGGAAACACAAGCAACTGTCTGAGGACCAGCAGAAGAGGGGTGCCTTTCTCAAGCCATTGAACCCCCAAAATACAACAGCAGGAACCCTTCCTCAAGCACTGCTACTCCAATCTACCACAGCATTCAACCCTGGGATAGAAAATTCTAGCAAATGCAGAGTTCTAGGATATGCATCTCCATCTTGACTACAGCTGATGACCTACACATGGGTGTCTGATACATACATGGCCTTACTACAAATTGTATAAAACAAGATCTACTGGTATTTAAGTAGCTTGAGTGAGTGCAGTACAGTCAAGATGCAAAGAACTGCTGTCTTGAGAGCTCCTGGCGGCAGGGTGTTACATCCCAAGAGTCTGAAAAAATTCAATTTCCTCCCTCCTCTCTGCCAAGGCAAGTACAGATGGTACCATAGCTCCAGAAAACGACCTGGTCTTGGGATGCCATGGTCACAGCATCTACAGAGACAAGTCAAACACCAGGTGCCTGAAGGTCCCACACTGTTCAGCACAGCCCCTGTCTGTTGCATGATATATCCTCCCAAGCTGTCCTGCTTAAATAACTGGAAGCTAAGGAGTGGTGAGCCCAAGCACTGAACTCTCAGGAATGAGGAAACACTGAGGATCTCAACTCCCCCCTCTCCCAGGGCAGTCATAATCAGGGAGGTCTGGTTAGACACTGGGGCAACAGGAGAGACCTCCCACACATCCATTTAAGAAACATGTCTTATTTAAGATAAAAAATAGCACAGCTAGTGGTTTGGTAGCCAGCTAATCCTGGGGTTAGAGTGCACAAGTGTTCCAGGATATCTGCAGTTTAACCATCACTGAGGGGCCGTGTCATAACCAGGACTAGCTCATGTCTCTCTGCAAAAATCTCCAACCACTATCTTGGCACTGGGAAGAGAGGTCCCACCTGCGGGACTCCCTTCTGGCCCCATTTTTTCACGGTGAGTCTCTCCTGCCTATCTGTGCTGTGCTAAGAGGCTCCTACGAGCTCAGCAGTCTCTCAGAGACACACGGGTTTGGCAGCTGCCTGTTTTCTGACTGCTGTTTAATCCCACTGAGCTCCTTCAGGCCAAACTACCTCTTCCCCCCACCCCGAGGCCAGCTCCTGTTGCTCTCAGGTCTGCCAGTGTGCTGCACTTTGGAGCATGCAAAGGAAAGAAACTGGCAAGACCCTGTAGGTTTTTCCCTCTGGGCTTGGTCTCAGATGAGGCTGGGGGCAGGATGAGCAGCTCTTGGGCATAACAGTTGAGTAGAGAGTCTGTGAAAGAGTAGAAAAGGGAAGGCAGCTTGCACCACCATTTTCAGTTCCCCAAAAGTGAACCTGTATCCTGATATCTACATCTGGACTGTGTTCCAGGGAGGATGGGTAAAAGGGGATTTTTGACACTCTGTAGCTATCTCCAGTAAGTTTAAATGGTAAGTGGGAGTGAACAGCTTTCCCATGAAGAGCTGACGATGCCCAGAGGAACTGGGCACAGTCCAGCAACTAAAAAAACCAAACTACTTTCTCTGCAATAACCAGAGGTTAAAATCAAGACCAAACAATACTGGTCAGTAATGATAAGCTGGGAAAAAAATCATCATTATTTGTCAGCATTCTGCTGATTATTAAGCCTCTCATAATTTAGCAGTACAGTACAAGAAGCTAAGAATAGCTCTAGGCCACAGTGGCCTGGTGGGAAATGCACCTTATAAATACCCTGTTGCCCTCAGTGAGACTTGATTAATGGCTGTGGTGACACCTGATTTACAGCTGCATGTGCAGTGGGCAGACAAGATGTCCCCTTTCTGCTCCAGTTAACTCCAGGTCAGCCACAGCACACCGCATTTCACAGTCAACAGTCAGGTTACTTCCATGTTGGAAAAACACTGCTTCTCGGGCACAGGCAGCCCCAGCAGGACCAGGGCAAGTCCCGTTACCCAGGGCAACAACACATTCATTTCTGAGCAGCTCATGCTGGATCTGACTCCTGTCTGTGTGCTCATACTGCAAAAAACCCCAACAGGTGTTTAGGATACTTCCCAAAGAAACCAAGGTCTGTGACTACATGATCTGCCCAGCTCTTACCAATCTTGAATCTATTAGCAAATCCAACCAAATGTGACAGCAGGATCTGGTCCCACATGGCCTGTGAGAGCTGGTGAGCACCTGGGACACATCAGCTGCCTTCACTGAGGAGAAGGGAACAGCAGGCACAAAGTGCTACCAGCTTTGCTAGGCCCAGCAGCTGGTACCCTACAGAAGAGCTCCCCTGCCTATGGGCAGTTTGCACCTTATTTCAGCGTCACTGGAATGCTGCAGGAGCTATCAGTGACGAAGACAGAATTGTGGCAAGCTGACCAGGAGCCACATATTGACAGAGCATTCCACAGAAGTATAGGCAGCCAGCAAGCTGAAAGAGATGAAAGCTTTTCTTGGGGTCTGGCCCAAAATGTGGTACTTTCCAGCTTTATGATCCCAGATCTGTAATAATGATGCCAAGAGATGCTTGAGAAGCACCACAAATGAGAACGCTACTGATCTGGAAGGAGGAGAACTTGGCACTGCCTTATTGGCAGTATCTGTCCTCAGCCTCACCTGCCTGTGAAGGGAAGCTGGAAGCAGCAGCACCCAGAACAAGCCCTCACCTCTCAAAAGAGGGAGGTGCTGAGCCACCCTGGGCTGCAAACACACAAAGTCCTCCACACTGCATGTGGATCTGTCCTGACATGGCATTCCCATCAGTGCACCCCTGTGAACCACCTTCTGCTATGGGAAAAAGAAGCAGCCCATCTGAGCCAGGATCTGCTCTGCTCCTAAGATCTTCTGGGACAAAATAGACACTTGTGAAACAAAGGCACAAGTCCAGTTGTGTCACCAGCCTTTCAAAGGAGAGATACCTTAGCCTGAACCTGACTCTGGAAGCACCCTACATGGAGACTTTCAGGCTCCAGGCATCCTTCCAGGTTTTCCAGTCTCTTGTTCTTCATGGTTTCTCTTCTAGCTACACTGTTTTCCCTATTGAAGGAGTAAATCCTCTTCTCTTGACATCCAAAGCCCCTCCCCATGTTCATTTTTTCCCTAATTATGGAGGCAGGCAATTTTATCAAGAGCTTTTGTCCTGGGGAAAAAAAAATAGTATCTACCAGCACAGTTCTGTCAGCACTGCATTCATGTCTGTCTTGAAAATACCTTTATTATCTCCAGGACCAGCTGGACAGAAATAATATCATATAGCCCAGCAGACTAACTACACTTCCTAATGCACCCCCTGACCCAGGTGTTTACTAACAGAGCACTAGAAGCCCATCTTGGGAATGGTTGTTGGGGTCCAATATCAGACTCTAGCAGATCAGAAGGATGTATTCATTTGCAAAGTACTCTGAATTATGAAGACTGAGGGCAAAGGCTGCTGGCAGATAAAGGGAGGTGTTGGGGGTTGAATTGTTCCCTTTTCTTTCTGTGGAATTTTTCCCATTGTTATGCTGAGTATTTATGGCTACACCTTAGTAGCAATAGTTTTCTCTCGCAGGGGGGTGGGGGATAGGGGGACACCGGAAAAGGAAAAGTGGGACAGGGCCCTGGGCTCGCTCTCTCTCGCTCTCGCTTCACTTGTGGAGTGAAAGGAGGACACGGCCCGTGCTCCGATCTAGCATCTTCCCCGCCATCCCAGCACCGGGATCCACGTTCCCTGCCGTCGAACACTGCTCTGCTGCTCTCCCACCTCATCCTACTGCCTCCGGACACTGTGCCGAGCACCACGACCGACACCGTGAGGGGGGAGTGGCTCCTCCATCCCTCTCACCCCTGGGCCGCTGCCGCCATCACCCAGCCCCTTCAGCTGCGCGGGACCTGCCCTGCCCACAGCACCGGGAACTGAGCACAGGGAGAGGGCCTTGGCCAAAAGGGACTGGAACTGAGCTATACTGTTCTGTTTTGTTGTCAATTTTTATAGCTGTTGTTGTTTCTGCTGTTTTGCCTTGTTAGATACCAGTAAAGAACTGTTATTCCTATCCCCATATCTCCTGCCTGAAAGCCTCTGATTTGAAACTATAATAATTAGAAGGGAGGGGGTTGCACTCTGCATCTCAGGAAAGGGGTTCTCACCTTTCCTTAGCAAATACCTGTCTTTCAAACCAAGACAGATTTTGGCGCCCAAGAGTGGGGCATTGCCTGAGAGAGGGGTAGAAAAGGGGATAACAGTTCTAGAGTTACCCAAGCTTGTGGTAGGTGACACCATGCTGTCCAGCTTACCCTGGTTTAGCCTCCATGTGGTCACTGCTATATCTCTCCCATTTGCAAGCCCTTTTTTAAACATGAGTCTCATAACCAAGGTTACTGTGGCTATTATCCAGTTCATTTTGTGGGTTGATCAGTTGAGGAAGTCATGGATTTTTAATTTTCTCTGGAAGATGGCCACATGGATTCAGAGCTATCACACTCTATGTGTGTGTTTCTTGGGCTACTTAATAATGGTACTTACTGTGAGGAAGTGACAGCAGGTGAAATTTTTTCCCAACCCATCACAGGGTTTTTGAAGTTCACCCCACCAGTCTTCAAGGGGTTCCAATCCGCTTTAAATGCTAATGACATTATACTGTGGCTAGTGTTGCTTATATCCCTGTTAAACCTGTTCTATCTAACATTCAGAGATAAGGGGAGATTGACTTGGATAACAACCCTGATACCTACCCCAGGAAATAGTGATGCTGCCCCAGAGCCTGACCCTGTTCTAGAGACTAGGGATATTACCCCAGAGTTTGACCCTGCCCCACAGCCCACCTCGGAAAGGAACCACCCGGAGTGGGTGGGGTTTCTAGCGAAGGAGACACGTGAGATGAGCCAGATGCTGAAGGAGTACCTTTCCCCACCTGGTGAGAAACCCTCCCCCTGCCTTAAAGAGGGAGACTCTGATGGTGCAGCAGTGGAACCCACCAACATTACATCTGTCCAGGTTCCAGCTGAAATGCAAGGGCACCCAGCAGCAGCAGTTGCCCCTGTGGCAACTAGGAAGTCTAAGATGAAAACAAGGCACCTAGATAATAAGGGTCAGGAAGGGGGCCCCTCACAACCAGCAGGGGAGCCAGAAGTTGAGATCATCACCGAGTCCCTGTCATACGAGAGTCTCCGTAACCTGCGAAAAGACATTGTACGACGGGGCCGTGAGCCTTTTACAACCTGCGGGTTACTGCGGGTCTGGGACCTTATGGGTACAGGTGTGCAACTGGATGGTACTGAGGCAAGGAATTTGGGAGCCTTGACCCAGGACTCAACCAGGTATTTGTAAGGGAGCCAGGCCTCCTTTCCCTCTGGGAGCGTCTTTTAATGAGTGTGAGAGAGAGGTTTGTCCACAGAGAGAGAATGCAGGAGCACCACCAGAGAACACGTTGGAATACCCTTGAGGAAGGGATCCAACAGCTGAAAGAAGTGGCAGTACTGGAGGTGCTCTTTGGGAGGGATGGACAGCATGATAATGATCCTGACAAGGTCAGGTGCACAGGTCAGATGTTGAGAAATGTGGCAAACCTGGGCCCATCTCAATATACCACTGTTATTGCAATGATTAATGCTGATACCAACCAAATGACAGTGGGTTCTGTTGCCAACAGGCTCAGAAATTTTGAGAGTATGATGGCTGGCCCAGTGCAGGCTCATGTCTCTGCTGTGGTTAAGGAACTCAAAGAGGAGTTGAAGGAGGAGATGAAGGAGATAAGGGAAGAGGTGAGGAAGATCAGTGCAGCACCAGTGCGAGTCATGGACCCCAAAAGTAGAGCCCAACGCCCCCCAGCTAGGGAGAGAGGGTACACCCCACGTGCTGACCTGTGGTTTTTTCTACGTAACCACGGGGAAGACATGAGAAGGTGGGATGGGAAACCCACTTCTGTCCTGGCAGCACAGGTGCATCAACTCAGGGAAGAAAACACTAATCAAGGGAGCTCTGCTAAAGTGAAGGTAGCCTCAGCCTCCCATGACCAAGCTGCAGGGTATTACAGAAGGGAGGATGATCTGTCAGATCCCCTTGAAGGAACCTCCAGTATGTATGCCCAGGAGAGAAATAATAACCAGGGCTAGAGGGGCCCTGCCTCTAGCCAGGTAGAAAAACAGGAAAACCAGGTCTTTTGGACGGTGTGGATCCAATGGCCTGGCACATCAGAGCCACAGGAACACAGAGCATTGGTTGACACTGGTTCACAATGTACATTAATACCATCAGGACATGTCGGGAAGGAACCTGTTTCAATTGCCGGGGTTACGGGGGGATCTCAGGAATTGACTTTGCTGGAGGCTGAGGTGAGCCTGACTGGGAAAGAGTGGCAGAAACATCCAATTGTGACTGGCCCAGAGGCACCATGTATCCTTGGCATAGACTTCCTCAGGAACAGCTATTCTAAAAGACCCAAAGGGACTCAGGTGGGCTTTTGGAATAGCTGCTGTGGCGGCAGAGGGCATTAAGCAGTTGAACACCCTGCCTGAGCTATCAGAAAACCCATCTGCAGTGGGACTCCTCAGGGTGAAAGAGCAACAGGTGCCAATTGCTACCTCAACAGTGCACCGCTGGCAGTACTGGATGAATCGAGATGCCATGATCCCCATCCACAAGATGATCCGTGAGCTGGAGAGCCAAGGGGTGGTCAGCAAACCCCACTCACCCTTCAACAGCCCCATCTGGCCTGTGCATAAATCTGAAGGAGAATGGAGATTGACCGTGGACTATCGTGCATTGAATGAGGTGACTCCACCACTGACGCTGCTGTGCCGGACATGCTGGAACTGCAGTATGAGCTGGAGTCCAAGGCAGCAAAGTGGTACGCCACCATTGACATCGCCAATGCATTTTTCTCCATTCCTCTGGCAGCAGAATGCAGGCTTCAGTTTGCTTTCACATGGAGAGGTGTGCAGTACACCTGGAACCGACTGGCCCAGGGGTGGAAACACAGTCCCACCATCTGTCATGGACTGATCCAGGCTGCACTGGAGAAGGGTGGAGCTCCAGAACATCTGCAGTACATTGATGACATCATTGTGTGGGGGGGACACAGCAATGGAGGTATTTCAGAAAGGAGAAAAGATCATTCAGATTCTGCTGGGAGCCGGCTTCGCCATTAAAAAGAGCAAAGTCAAAGGGCCTGCCCAAGAGATCCAGTTCCTGGGAGTAAAGTGGCAAGATGGACGGCGCCAGATCCCCAGTGAGATCATCAATAAGATCACTGCAATGTCTCCACCAACCAGCAAGAAGGAAACACAAGCTTTCCTAAGTGCCATAGGCTTTTGGAGGATGCACATTCCCGAATACAGCCAGATTGTGAGCCCTCTTTACCTGGTCACCCGCAAGAAGAACGATTTCCACTGGGGCCCTGAGCAGCAGCAAGCCTTTGCCCAGATCAAGCAGGAGATTGCTCATGCAGTAGCCCTTGGCCCAGTCAGGACGGGACCAGAGGTGAGGAACATGCTCTACTCTGCAGCCGGGAACCATGGTCTGTCCTGGAGCCTTTGGCAGAAGGTGCCTGGTGAGACGCGAGGCCGACCACTGGGGTTCTGGAGTTGAAGCTACAGAGGGTCCGAGGCCAACTACACTCCAACGGAGAGGGAGATCTTGGCCATCTATGAAGGGGTTCAAGCTGCCTCAGAAATGGCTGGCACAGAAACACAACTCCTCCTGGCACCCCAACTGCCAGTGCTGGGTTGGATGTTTAAAGGAAAGGTTCCCTCAACCCACCATGCCACTGACGCCACATGGAGTAAATGGATTGCCCTCATCACACAACGTGCCCGTATTGGAAACCCAAATTGCCCTAGGATTTTGCAGATAATTACCAACTGGCCAGAAAGTGAAAACTTTGGTCTTGCTGACAAAGAGGAACAGGAAAAAGTGACCCATTCCAAAGAAGCCCCACCGTATAACCAACTGCCAGCAGATGAATCATGCTATGCTCTCTTCACTGATTCCTGCCACATGGTGGGGATGAACCCGAAGTGGAAAGCAGCCATTATGGAGCCCCACATGACAGGTTGCACAAGCTACTGAAGGAGAAGGTGGATCGAGTCAACTTGCTGAACTCAAAGCTGTTCTGCTGGCCCTGGACATTGCTGAAAGAGAGAAGTGGCCAAAACTCTACCTTTACACTGATTCATGGATGGTAGCCAATGCTCTGTGGGGTTGGCTGGAAAGGTGGAAAAAGGCTGGCTGGCAACGTAGGGGAAAACCAATCTGGGCTGCCAATGAATGGAAAGACATTGCCACCCGGGTAGAGAAACTGCCTGTGAAAGTCCGTCACGTAGATGCCCATGTCCCCAAGAGTCGGGCTAATGAGGAACACCGACACAATGAGCAGGTAGATCAGGCTGCACAGATAGAAGTGTCGCAGATAGATTTAGACTGGCAGCACAAGGGAGAGTTGTTCCTGGCTCGATGGGCCCATGATGCCTCAGGCCACCAGGGTAGAGACGCCACCTATAAGTGGGCACGAGACCGAGGGGTGGATCTAACCATGGACAGTATTTCTCAAGTTATCCATGACTGTGAGACGTGCACTGCCATCAAGCAAGCCAAGCAGGTGAAGCCCCACTGGTATGGGGGGCAATGGTCCAAATGTAAGTATAGGGAAGCCTGGCAGATTGACTACATCACACTGCCTCAAACCCGCCAGGGCAAGCGCTATGTACTGACCATGGTGGAAGCCACCACTGGATGGTTGCAGACCTACCCTGTGCCTCATGCCACTGCTCGGAACACCATCTTGGGCCTGGAAAACAAGTTCTTTGGAGGCATGGTAGCCCTGAGAGAATTGAGTCAGACAATAGGACTCATTTCAAGAACAGCCTTATAAACACCTGGGCTAGAGAACACGGCATTGAGTGGGTGTACCATATCCCCTACCACGCACCAGCTGCAGGGAAAGTTGAACACTGCAATGGCCTGCTTAAAACCACCTTGAAGGCACTGGGTGGGGGAACTTTCAAGAACTGGGAGATTAATCCACCAAGTTCTGGACAGACAATTGCCAACTTGTGTCTGTGACTCCTACTGATGCTCAAACTGTACCCAGATCTTCCCTTGATGAGCTGGGCACTCCCTTTGCTCCCGCATCACACCCAGCAGCACTGTGTCCCACATCATCTCCATGGAGAACATACAGACCAGGTGAATGATACTCCGATTCTGGTTCAGTGCCATGAGGTTTTCTGGGCCTTCCTGCAGATACATTACTAAGTCACCTCGCCCTTACTTTGCAGGCAGGGTATAATGAGACTAGAGTTTACCTGGAGGAAGTGTAGAAGTTGCAAAGAGCAGCTTCCAGAAGCATGACTGTGCTATGTGCACATATCCAAGGCTGGAATCCAGATGCATATCCACCAGGGAGGCAGAAGCCATATTCAGGTTGCCAAGCCTTTCCAAGGCATGACCACAAACCCTTTGGAATGTGGCCCAATGAGCAGCTTTAACCTCATCAAGAAGGACAGTACAGGCTGTTGACCCTGCAGAACAGGACACATCTTGACCCTCCTGTGAGGCAACTGCTCAGACTGAGTTTCCCCTTAGAGCATGTCCCCATGGGCTGCAAGTCCTCAGAAGTATAGGCAGCAGTACAATTCCCAGAATTTGCTCCTGTTTGAGCACAAAATAACTTTGCATACACACTCCTGGGTGGAATATAAGGCACATTTTTATTTTCCCTCATCCCCCCCCTCTCAACTCACAGCCATCACACTGTTTGCTGGCAGCAAGGCTATGCAGGGATTGATCATATGGATCCTCATGGATCATTTGTGCTCCTGGAGCAGCTAGTAGCAGTGCCCTGGACTCCCAGGAGTTCACCTGGCTGCTCAGAGTGCCACTGTCCTGAGCAAACTTCTCTGTGAGGTGTTGCTGGGTGACACACACAAACACTCTGAGCTCTCCCTCACTTGTCCACAGCACGACCAGTGGTAGCAGCCAGGGTGACCTTTGTGTCCGTGGCCATAGCCTTGGTACCCACCTGCAGGAGAAGAGGCACCAGAGCAACTCAATCCAAAGTGGGCCAGAAGATCCCAGTGTGTTATAGGCTTTGGCCCCAGGACTTCTCTAAAATGTTCTGAGGAGAACACACCATATTCAAAGCCAAAATTGCTAGGGCTCCATAAAGAAAGAATAACTCATCTCAAAAGCTGGAGAAAGCTGATGATTTCCGCCCCCTTGCCTGTTGAATAAAGCAATACACAGGCATACAGAACCCCATGCCAGCTGCTTGTGGCTATGGCCAAAGATACAGATCAAGCACAGAAAAAGGAAGAGGTCAGTTCTATCCTAAAAACACACAAAACACACGTTGACACGTGCAGGTGAAGGACAGGGAAGATGGTTGGGATTAAACAAGTAAGGGAGTTGAACTCTTGGCCTAAACATGGAGTGAGGCTTCTCCAGAGCTGGTCACTGTGTGGCACAACCCATAAGCTCCCAACATGCCAGCACTGGAACAGGAACACAGGTGTGATGCTGCTCAGCCTCACTCAGAAGGGCTGAAAGGCTGACATGCCCTGCCCCACCCCCTGCACAGCTGGCTCAGGTCTTTTTCTATGGGATGTGCCACAAAGACCCTTCGTGTATCCTGCTGCACTTCTCCCTGCTGCAGTCACTCCACCAGAACATGTGTATGCACAGTTTACCACATTCCTTGTGTATGTCCAAGGTGGGAGTTGGGTGAGCATATCTCCTCACACCTCCATCCACCAGGGAGGATGCAGTGCAACAAATACTCCTGATCCTAACAGCGTGGGGAGAGCTGAGCACCCACCTGGCATGGTCGCACCACAGGCACAGTGAGCAGATTTCTGGCCTCCACTGGAACAGAATGTGCAGCAGTGAAACACCCGCTAGTGCTCACGGAATTTGTGCTTCACCATCAGAGTAAAGGGAGAGCCCTGCAGAGGACAAACAAACAGAGAGGCTGCTGCAGTAGGTGCTGTCAGATGTGTCTGCATTCTCAGACACCATGTGGGTGACCCTATCCATCACACATCACTAAGCCCAATCTTAAACTGCTACGTGGTAGAAGTAATCCTTCAGATTTAAAGATTTAAAGACAGATTTAAAACAAATACCTAAGAAAAGAAAAACAGGTAAAGAAGAAGCAGTGCATGAGAAACAAGAAATGCCACCTGTACATGCTGCCCTTTCACACAGACGCAGACAGCATACAAGCCTGGCTCCTCAGGGCTGTAGGAAATACAATAGGTCCCATCACCATTATCAAACACTGTTGGCTTGACTGCACCAGGAACAGTGGAGAGAAATCCAAGAGGTCAGTGACTGGCAGAAAATTGCTTTAAATGTAAACCAGAGTTCGGCCTAGAGTGGTTTTCACACACCCCTGCTACTGCAATTGCCATACAAAGGAAGTCACACAAAGCCCGTTGCACTGCAAGGATTTGTAGCAACCTGCACACCGAAAAGGCAAAACATGACACATAGCACACTTAAAAATCAGATTATCCTATCAAATAAGAGCCCACAGAAATGGGGTAAATTCACAGCTTCAGCAAGCAGTTACCTCCAGAAATATCCATTAAGAAGACAGGATATAATACAGCAGGTTTGAATCACTTTAACGACTGTCCCAACTGCACCTATCCCAACTCTTCCGTTCAATGCTGAGGAGTTCTAGGACACTGCTGGTAAACTCTTCCTTGTCGTAGTGAAGCTCATTGTGTTCCACGGGGAACCCTGATGAACAGGGCCAGAGAGAAAGCCTCAGCTGGTTACTCGAGGATAAATTCTGCTCTACAGGAAGATGGAAAGCTTTTCACAGACAATTGTCAGGCAGTTCTGCATACAGGAAGGTGTTCTTGCTAATCCCCACTAATTAGTCTCCTGGGCCCCATGGCATGACAGTTTATAATCTGTGTTCCCCACCCCCAACATTACACATCAATACAGCTGCCTACATAATTTCCTGCCATGAACTGTGTGGTGATACTTCATACTCCTCTGCAGCTGTTGTGCCTCAAAGCAAAGCCAGACAGCTTTCAGCAACCCATGTAGCAAATGCATACAGGCAGAGACAAGAAACTGAGTAAATGTGGCGACCTCTACCCCACAGTGACCTCTACCCCACCAAGAGAAATCCAGAAACGTCTCAGGCACGCACCTTCCTACATCATAGGTACACTTACGGAAAGAAGGTACATTGGAACAATATTCTCCAATAATATCATCATTATCAATGATGCTGTATTGATAAGCATCTGTGCAGCCAGCACTGCTTCTGTATGATTTGTCAACATAGCAAAGGGTTTTAGCATCCTGTCCCTTTCTTTCATCAGGTCATCCTATCGTGAGTGTTCCTGGAACAAATTAATGCTGGCATCTGGTTCCAGCTGCTACAAAACAATCGATATTTTTAAGAACTAACCCCCAACTGGGTCTGCTTTTGTGCCTGGCTGCTCCTTAGTGACAAGTATGGCCTGGAAACAGTTACAATTTTTTTCTGGTTGGTCATTTTCCTTGTGGAAACACTGAGGAGCTCAAGTGCAGCCTTTCCTGGTTTTGCTAGAAAACTTTCAAACATGTTAAAGTACTCAATGCTTGCAACTACAGGAGAAAGGACAGAAGCACAACACAGATTCTTTCTCCAGAACATGAAGAAGGCACTTCTATCAGGTGTAAGAGGCTCGTGGGGTTGGTGAACTCTCTGTCTGACTTGTGACTGTCATACAGGGGTTGCAATGACTTATGCTTGTTAGGTGTTAACAAAAAGAGAAGCCCCAGGTGTCTGCTGGGAGGAGTGAGAAGGAAAAACAGCTCCCTCTGATCGTGAAGACCAACACATACGAGTTGAATCCTTTAAGGAGTTCAAATCACTCAAAGATTTAATACGAATCTCAGCAATCACTGTCTAGCCAAAAACAACCAGTAGGAAGCACTGTGGGAAAAAGAGTAGTGCCTTTTCCTCTACAAATTCTGACCCAAATGCTGAAGCACATCCTCCCATCCACCTAAGCAAGCAAGGAGCCAGGATAAGGGAGGCAGAAAGGCTAAGCTGGTGACCAGGGATTTCTTGAGTGGAATACCCAGTAGTCCTCTTGTCCTTGTGGGTGATGGTGACCCACACAGCCTCTCCGACCCATGCACTCCCCTGTAGTGTCCTTGCACAGCAGGGTAAAGCTGCTTAGCTGGTTCTGACGGGCATTGTGGAGATCTGGGAATAAAAAACAAAACACCAAACTAGAAAGAAATAGAACTACAAAGGATTCAAGTCAAGCCATGACTGCTACCTCCCACCTATTTTGCAGAATTGCAGACACATCAGAACACAGTCAGGACTTTACTTCTGGGGTGTACAGTTCCTTCCACTCACAGGGAAAAGTCAACATACAACTGGGTATGAGGAGAGAGTGGAAGCCATAGGCTCTGAGAGATGTCAGGCAGGTTTAGCCCAGAGATCTGTATGCACCACGAGGGTCTTTTTGCCTGTCACTCTAAGCCTACCTGGCACCTTCCCAGAAGGCCTCAAGATGCACCATGCTACCCAGAGGAAGAAGGAGCAGCACCCCATTGTGCCCCAGAGAACTCAACACCTACAGTTTGGCACAGAATGTCTCGAACAAGTCCTGGGTCTGTCTCATTTGCCCTGCAGAGACCATTACTGACCAGAGCTGGCTGTGCTCTGTGGGATGGTCTGAACAGTATCTGTTTGCTGGCCCAGCTCCAAGTCCTTAGTGAGCAAATATCCATAAAATCATCAAAGTATTGCCAGGCATTCCTATAGCAATCTCAGCAGAAGCTATAATGGGAAAAACATACTCAGCCACAAAGAGGATTTGCCTGGGCTCACCCTGCAGAACAGCTTGGACCACCAGCAAATCATGCCCTGCTATTGCAGGTGCCATTCCCATCCCCTGAGTGAGCCCTCCTCACGCCTCAGCCCCATACTGAGGTTGGTGATGCTGCAGAGGGCAGTGCCATATGCTCTGCACGTCTGGATGAGAAAAGCTGCCTGGCTCCTGCCCAGCACAGCTCCCATAGGCAGGAAATGCAACCTCTGCTGGGGCTCTACCTCTGCCCTTGGTCAACGCCTGGATAGCAGGGAGCCAACAGTGCCAGAAGCTGCACACCATGTGGGTACAGAGAGCAGGGGGGTGACTTCAGGGAGCAGTGCACTCCCATTCAGCTGCTGTATACAGCACCCCATTACCTTCCCCATGCAGGGTACATCTGGCTGGATCAACCACTTCATTGAGAATGGCCCCAAAAACTTCATAGCCACAACACTGCCCTGCATTCTCCTGAGGAGAGAACTGGATCCTGTCATCCACACTAGGGTGGATGCTGTAAGCAGTGTTGTTGAGCTTTCTCAGACGGCTGGACACCACCCCTTCGGTGAGGAGGATCTCCACATCTGATCTGCTCATCAGCAAGTGCTCTGTGAACTCCACACCTGTCCTCATGTCCAGCAGCAGCTGCTGCAGCTGGGCCTTCTGCAAGTGCAGCAGGTTTTCCTTCTGCACCTTCAAGTCCTCCAGCTGCTTCAGCAGCCGGTCTCAGTGCTCTTCAATTGCTTTCACGTAGCCCCTGGCAAACAGGCAGATCTCTGCGGCCACAGCCTCTGCATTGACTGCAGACAGCACTGCCCATCTCATCAACCTGGCTCAGCACATCCTCCAGGGTATTCATGTGCTGCTGGCTGCTCTTTAGCAGCTCCCGCAGGGCATCTCTGTGCTTGTGGGTGACATTGCTGATGAAATCACAGGGGTGCTGACCGTGTCTGCCCAGAATGCACTCCCAGTACACGGGCTGGTCACACTGCTCGCAGAACAGCTGGAGCTCCTCTGTAGGATGGGAGGGGCACAGGAGAGGCTTCCCGGCCTGGCTGCAATCCTTGGTGTCCTCCAGCTCTGTCGCAGCATGGAAGGCCGTTTTCTTCTGTCTCCTAGGCAGGAGCAAACACCAGTCACTTTATGCATGTTGGACAAAAAATACAAAAACTGAGACCCTTTGCAAATGCCTATTTGCCACAGGCTGTAAGTCATAGTGTGCACTGCTCCCTCCTGTCTCCACTGAAATTCCCAGAAAGGGCTTGTGCTCTTCTGAGAACTAGGCTCCACACAAAGAAAGAGCTCATAGGCTCCTGGAGCCTCCCTGACTGCATGGTCAGCACTGATCTCAGACACAAGGCAAGAGAGCTCTAATATCCCTTAGGGGAAAATCTAGTTCAGGCCACTGCCAGAAGACAGTCAAACAGTAAAACATTTACTATTCCAAAAGTCAAACTTGGATGGGACATGAAGAACCTGTTATAACCCAGACATCTACCATGGGCTACCAAGGGCTGCAGTAGAATATTCTGTTCTCTGCTATTTTGGACACTGGGAGTTAGTTATTGAGAAGGATGCAAACCGCCCCCCTCTCCTTACTTGTCTCCTGCACTAATGACTTGTGACAGTTGCAATGGGAGCCCCAAGCCATAAGCAAAGACATACTCCAAGGACCAAGCTCTGCAGAGTTGCTCTGGTAACACAAAGCAACCTCATCACAGGCTCTTGTGCTCCTCCTTTTTCTTCCCACTAACCTCCCTTGGATCCGTGACATTTTCAAAGCCTTCCAGTGTGAGGTTTCATGGGGACCTCCGGGTGCCTCCTGTGCACCCACACTGCCGGGCTAGTTCTTCTATTGTTTAAAAAGCGAAGCAACTAATAGTTGCTGTAAAGTTATTTATTGCAGAAGCACATCAGTCTCAAAAGCAAGAACAAAGCAAAGCAAAGCAATGGCATAAAGCAATGGCAAAGCTGCAGTGGCAAAATGCAATGGCAAAATGCACATGGTATAAAGCCATGGCATAGAGCCCCAGCTCTCCCTGATGCATGTTCTTTTATAGAAACTTTCCAACTAGCTAAGACACAAACTCGGACCACTACTTTTTAACCTATTAAAATTCTGTTTTCTTAGCATGCCAGACTACATATAGACTACGTTCATGGCCTATCTTGTTCTAACTGAAAAATGTAAGCAATATTCTTAACTCTATTATGTCTAAAGCTAAGTTCTTGGAGCCACTAAGGAAACACTAGCATGTTTTTTAACCTTCACTAGAACATGTACTACTTCTTAGGCATCTAAGACCTTTTGCTCACTAAAAGCACTTAAAACTTATTCCATTTACTTACTTATTTTCTCTCTCTTATGTTACAACCTAAATCTTCACCTCTGCCTTATAAGTGAGAGGCCTAATATACTTCAATCCATCTAAAGGTTTCAACTCAATCCCTGCATTCTGATCTCTCCCTGAAGGATTCAGAGAAACTCTTGATTTACTGACTCCAACATTCCAGTGTTGCATAACTTCAGCCTAAGATCTCTCTCACTTGTTCCAAGAAGCACAACCATGGCACTCAGAACCATAGGAACTTTCCCTACACGCCAGGAAATAATTTCAAAATGGTTTTCCTTAGCCCTTATTCTGCTCTGACATAAACTAAATCAAATGAGAGTCTGTAGGTGCCAGTGGGGTGAAAAAAATGATAGCAGTAAATACTATAGGAAGTGGGTCACAGGGACAAATTTTCTCCCTTCTGAAGTTATCCCTGGCAGAGCAGCAGGCTGCTATTCAAGTTCTCTTATCACTTTTCAGCAGCTCCACGGGGTATGAGGCATTAGCTAATGGGAATGGTATGCTAAAAATTACACCCGGAGTGGAAAGGTAACTAAGAGCCTAAACCGTTTTCCCCGAAGGCACCAGTATGTGCAGGGGGGCAGGGCAGGGAGGAATATGCCTCAGGTCCTTCTGGGGCAAGAATCTGCTAATCAAGCAGAAAGGAGCAAATGTGGAGGGAATAGGCTAAATTGCTTAACCTAGTCTGAGGCTTCCCTGGCTTGTGCTGCTGGGTGTTTTTCTGGACCTGCTTGTCACCTCCTCGCTTCAGAAAGCAATTCAGGTTTACATCACTTTTCTTCTATAGTGCTCACTATCCTCTGCCTGGCTTACAGGCCACTGCACCCCTCTGCTCTTCGACTCCTAACTCTGTTGTAGTTAACTCTTCTTTCTGCAATAATTCCACATTACATAGCAGGCAAGCACATGGGTTGATCATCAGCAGATAGCAACCACACTAGCAAGACTTCCACATATCTCCTTTCATTTTGCCCAGGGGTGCCTTTAAACATATACACAATAAATGTCGTGGAGGTGGAAAGACATAGAGCAGCAACTTAATTTCCTCATTTTCCTTTGGGAGATGTGTCTTTTCCAAAGTGGTACTGTACAGCATGTGAGGCTCTTGTCCTCTAGTAGGCTCTTGTCCTGCCCATACTCATGCCTGTTGCCCAGTAACACTAAACTGAGATGCAAACCAGCATGTGGACACCTCTACAGGCAAAGGGTGGCTTGATTTTGGACTCAATGGCCAATAATATGGCCGATGGACCTACTCCCAGGAAGTTCAAGAAGTGTTTGGACAACATTCACAGGCACGTGGAGTGGAATTCCTGGGGCTGTTTTGGGCCAGGACTTGGACTCCATGACCCTTTTGGGTCCTTTCCAACTCCAGTATGATTCTATGCTAGCAGCCTTCTTGTCCCTGAACACAGAGCATCCTGCGGGCATCCTTCAGGCAAAGGTGGTGAGCGGTGGGTAAAAACTTGGAGACAGTTCTTGCTCTGGCTCGCCCTGAGCGGGTCCCTGCCCGCCGCGCCCCAACCGCGATGTCCCGGTGTCCCCGCCCGGACCCGCCGTCGTCCCTCACCTGTGCGCCCGGCAGCAGAAGCGGCATAGGCAGACGCCGCAGGTCAGGCACCGCCCGGCCGCCGCCCCGTCAGCGCAGAGGTCGCACCCGGCCGCGGCCCTGGCGCGGCTCCCGGCCAGGCAGTTGCGGGGGAGCTGCCCCACGCCGCCGGCCGGCAGCGACACCTCGGCGTCGCACACCGGACACAGGACGGGGCGAGTGGCGCCCGGCAGTCCCTCCGGTGGCTCGAGCCGCCGCAGGCAGGGCTCGCACAGCGAGTGCGGGCAGGGCAGCAGCCGCGGCGACACGCAGGGCTGGGCGCACCGTGGGTGCCGACATGCCGGCAACCCGCGCGATCCCTCACCCACACTCGGCCGAGCACTCCCGTCGGGAACACCACCGCCCCGCACCACGCAGTCGTTCCCCGTCCTGGCACCGCCCGCCCCGTGAGGAGCCGCACTGTGAGGGGCGGGGGCTGCTAGGCGACCCTGCTGCTGCCCACTCCGCCGCTCCTCCTCCGGCGAAGGCGGCTGGAGAGGATCTGGCAGCCCCCTTTGTCCTCGTCCCCCTCACCGAGGCGCGGAGGGACGGGCCCGCTGCTCCCCTCCTCTGGCACCTGCGGGGTTGTCTCCGCCGGTTGTGTGGGAAACTGCCCCTTCCCACCCCACCGCCGGTAGATCATGTTTCCACTTCTTTCAGTTCAAAACTTCCAGGTTTACCGCCTGACTGGCCTCTGCAGCCTCTGTGTGCTTTCAGGCCTTGGTAGTTTTTCCTTCGGATCACTGCAGAACTCTCCGCACAGATGAGAGAGAGCGGTGAAACGTCAACTAAGGCGGGGCAAGGCGGCCGGGCTTCCCTGCGACTGCCCACTAGGACGAGCTGGTGGCTGTTTTCATTCACGGGCACCGGGGAAGTAGGAATACTGGGCAAGGCAGGCTTGGAAAGCCCAACATCAGTGAAGCCCTGCGTGATGCCCCTTGGACTTTGATGGCATCTACATGGTTGGAGATGTGTGTTTTATCAGTGTGATGTGTAAGCTCTTCAAAGACTGAAATCAATTTTCCTTGTTTTGAAAAAGCTCTTTTTTATAAAGCGTCCTCTAGTGTACCACATTCAGCCCTTAATAGTTGAACTTCTTACAAGCTGATCCATCAGTTTGCCCAGGACATTCAGTATCTTACCTGTCCCATCCTGCTGCCCCTTTTGAACAGCAATGTAATGTGAAGTGCATTTGAGACTTCTGGAATTTCAGTTCCCTAAGTCAAAAATCAACAACCAGGAAGATCTCCAGTCAGGTTTTTGTTTTTAGAATCAGAGAGTCCGTGTAGAGAGCAGTAGATAAATACTTAATATCTTTATATAACACAAGTAGATACTGCCTCTGTAACTGATGTTAATGCCGCTCTGATGCCCAATGCCTTAACACAGAAATCATCTTCTGATACACTCAAACATTTCTGTGTCTTTTATAATGTAATACAAGATCAAAGTTTTGGTCATGATGAAGTATTTACAACCTCAAAGCCAATCAAAAGATGTCCCAACACTGCAGGGGTTGCAGAGGTTAGAGAGGATAAAAGCTGCAGTAATTGTGAGACAAGATGACTTGGCAAAAATATTCAATATTGCCACATAGAAAGACTAGTTCTTTTAATCGCACTGGAGGAAAGAACAGCAAATGGCCCTGTAAACATGGTTGTGGAAGAAAACAGAGGAAGTGTCATAATGTCACCTTTGTGTAGAAAAGGTGAGCTACCTAGAGAACAGCAGCATCTTCCATCCCTGCAGAGAGATGGTGGAATAAGCCATGATTGCCAGTGGCAGCGGAAAGCTGAGGATCCAGCCCAGCTGATCTGATCTGACCGCCTGTCCTGCCACTGATCAGGCTGGAGCACAGATTGCTGCTGAGTAATGTATTTATGAGCTAGCAGCACAAAGCAGGAGCACTCTTGGGATGATTAGAGAAAGTTGTAGTGAAATGGGCTGAAGGAGCCCTGTGAGACTTGGGGAAAGAAAGCAAAAGCAGAAATGCAGAAAAAAAAAAAACAAACAACCAAAAAACTAACCCAATTAAGACTAACCTAAATGGGTTAGGTTAACTAAACTAACCCAGACCCACAAAACAGGAGCTGCATTAGTACAAACTCATGATGCACTTTGGTTACTTTCCCCATAATATTGTTTTATTGGGTACTGTCAGTCAGTGGAGGAAGCCCCTGTGCCACTACATCCTAAAGAGTAGAAGACAACTCAATGGACATGTTAACTGGAGCTCTGTGAATATCGTCAATTAAGCACACTGGTCTGCAAAGCACTGCAAGAACTTGACTGAGAGACCTTCTCCCGTCTTGGATTATTCAGTTTGCTTTGTAACTGATCAAAATTTATGGATGAAAAAAACAATGTGTTATAGACACTGGAAGGCAATAAAGGACAATAGTTACATAAATGAAGCGATGAAAAATGAAAATTAAAATTAAGCTGTTTTCCTTTTGCCGCAAGAGCTGATGGATGGCTAATTATTCTCATTTGACCCAAGTTTAACTTGAAATGAAGTCCTCTTTAAACTTGTTTTCCTGCCCCTATTGTTAATGATGTCTATCAGAGCCTCCCAGAGTAGTTGCTCTGGGTGATCTGTTCCTTCCCCACTGTAGTTTCACGGCCAGCTCCTTCCTCTTTTTCCTGTTTATCTGCTTCTCATTTCCTATTATTAAGCACCAGATCATTACACTGAGATATGGAAGATTTGTTTCCTTCTCCCTTCTCGTTAAGGACTTCTGACTAATTTCTATTGTAGCTCCTAATTAGCCTCTCCCAGAGAAAGCTTTATGCTGCTTTCCCGTTTATATTTTTCTGAAGGAATATTAGTAAAACTTTTTCTGGTGTTTTCAAAAAAATCTTTAAAGCACAATTTCCTTCCTAGACTCTGTGAGCAGAGTGGGTATAGCCCATTTATTAAATTTTGATTTGGATGCCTCATGCCTTCCTGTCCCTATTTACTCTGATAATTTTAGGGAGTTGTTTCTGGATATCCTGCCATAAGAAACAAACTGAAAAAGTGGTGAAATGAAAGTCATTAGTAAATAGGACTGAAGAAAAGTCCAAGATGACTTGTTGACAGAAAGCTGAGAACTTGTCAAAGTGCCAGAGCTTAGCATGATGGCAGCCAGAGGAGGATGGAAAATGACTTATTTGGGGAATTTACAAATAAAAGACAAGTAGAATATACTTTTTGGCTTCTTTCCTGTTGACTAAGAAGTCCGGTTTTCCTGTGAATTTCTGAGCCCTGGGAGCTACTGTGTTTCAGAGATTTCTCTGAATGTGGCAGAGCTGCCAGGCATGGTCTTGGGAGTACTTGATGTATCACTACTTGTTTCCATGCAAACCGTTTCCAGATACCCAGCTGACAGCTCTTCTCCTTTTTATCAACCTCATCCAGAAACTCCAAAAAAGCCTTTACAAACATCTCCCAGTTTAGGCAGAATCTCTCCCTCATTCAGCTAAAGGTGCATTTGAAATTATGTGGATTTGACTGGTGAGAGGAGCATTTCTGTAAGGCACGGAGGCTGGTGTCATCTGCAGCCTTCACTTCTGCATCCAGCCTGACACCCACAGACTCATCACACTCTGAGTAAAGAATTTCTTCCTAACACCTAATCTAAATCTCTTCTTTAGTTTAAAACCATGGATGTTTTAAAAGGAGGTACCATTTGACCTCTACTCGTGCTGGGCCTCAAATACACACAAGTAAATTGCCCCTAGCCTCACATGACAAAATTTCTGCAAGCTGATGGCACATGGGTGAATGCAACAGCTGCAGCAGAAGGACAACACTGATCTCCTACTTGGGAATAGCACCTGGGACAGAGAAAGAGGACTTCTGTCCTGGCATTTCTCACTGCTTTTCTACAAAGCATTCCTAGGGCAACTCACTCTTCAGTGAAACGCCTTTGCTACCAAACATCTCCCTTTGTGCATATACATACTCTCTTTTGAATTTGCCAGTAGCTTTTTCTCTTCAGGCTTGCGTTGAGCTTTGGAGACAAAACTGAACTCAAATTACCTCATTTAACATAAGTCCATGTATCTTCATTTTCATGCTGGACTCCAAAGCACATGCCTGTGAGCTGCTGCTGTCACACATCAAACTTGTGCTCCAGCAGGACTTCAGCCACTGCAGTGTGACCTGGGACAGGTGAAGGAAGAAGGCAGCCAAACAGCACACCTGGCAGCCTAAACCTCTGTCACTCACTGACTAATGGAAGGCACGCAATAATCACACATGGGCTTGGCTTGACCCTGAACTTGCAAACAGGAAGTGGATAGGGTATGGACATGTGGTAACAATTGAAACACAGAAAGAAAACAGCAAAAGTAATGTGTAGATCTCTCTTGTACTCCAGATTTGTGACAGGAAACACGGAGTTCGAAGTGGTCAAGCATTATCCCTTTCAGTTGGCAGCAGCTCTTTAAAGGCCAAAGCAGCTGCAGACTTTGTGCAGACTTGCCCTTGCTGTGGCTTCTGACCAGACATTCCTGCTTTCTCTGCCTCCCTGCAGCTTTCCAGCCACCTGCTGCCACTTTCAGCTTTCTGCTGCTATATATATTCTTTTTAATCTCTCCTGAATCCTGCCTACATTTTGTGAAGGGAAGATGAAACTGGATTTTTTCCAAGGAGGCTTTTCAAAAGAAGGAAGTTCTTTGTGATGTCAGGCCATTGATCTTTATCAGCTACTCGTCAGCCACATTTGAGAGAGGGAAGTGATCTGAAAGGCTCTAACTTTCTAGATGCAAAAGATCATAGAACCATTGAATACTTGGAGGTGGAAGAGACCCACAAGGATCATTGAATTCCAACTCCTGGCCTTGCGCAGGACAGCCCTAAGAACCACCATGTACCCGAGAGTATTGTCTAATCACTTCTTGAACTGTCAGGCTTGGTGCTATGCCCAATTAATTCTGATACTGAGAAGACAAATGGAGTTGTTTTTTTGTTTTTTTTTTCCTTTCCCTTCATTGCTGGGACCACAAGACAGAAGGATATTACAGTAGGGTATTTCCATGAGATAGAGCTAGGAACAAAAACCTGGCCTTGGCCTTGTTGCAGGGGCAGGAAGAGCAGGGAATTCATTTTGATGAGACTTGTAGTCAGCATGAGGCCTGACCAAGCATACTTTTATGCATATATGTACAAAGAAATATAAAATCTGATCGCCTGCAACAGGTGTGCAGGAAGACTAGCTCTCTGCAGGAGTAGTGTCAATCTAATGAGAGTGAGCATTTTGTTTCAGACAGGTTATCTTGGTTTGAAAGACAGGTATTTTGCTAAGGAAAGGTGAGAACCCCTTTCCTGAGATGCAGAGTGCAACCCCCTCCCTTCTAATTATTATAGTTTCAAATCAGAGGCTTTCAGGCAGAAGATATGGGGATAGGAATAACAGTTCTTTACTGATATCTAACAAGGCAAAACAGCAGAAACAACAACAGCTATAAAAATTGACAACAAAACAGAACAGTATAGCTCAGTTCCAGTCCCTTTTGGCCAAGGCCCTCTCCCTGTGCTCAGTTCCCGGTGCTGTGGGCAGGGCAGGGCCCGCGCAGCTGAAGGGGCTGGGTGATGGCGGCAGCGGCCCAGGGGTGAGAGGGATGGAGGAGCCACTCCCCCCTCACGGTGTCGGTCGTGGTGCTCGGCACAGTGTCCGGAGGCAGTAGGATGAGGTGGGAGGGCAGCAGAGCAGTGTTCGACGGCAGGGAATGTGGCTCTCGGCACTGGGATGGCGGGGGAGATGTTAGATCGGAGCACGGGCCGTCCTCCTTTCACTCCACCAGCGAAGCGAGAGCAAGAGAGAGCCTGCTCCAGACCCCTCTCACCTTTCCTTTTCCTTTTCCGGTGTCCCCCTATCCCCCACCCTCTTGCAAGAGAAAACTATTGCTACTAAAGTGTAGGCACAAATACTTAACATAACAATGGGAAAAATTCCACAGAAAGAAAAGGGAACAATTCAACCCCCAACACAGGTACAGGCCATCCTGCTTATCAGGCAGCATAGCTTGAGTTGGTGAGTCGAATTCTAGCAACAGCTGCAGTTTGTTTCTTGGTCTAGAACAGAAAAAACAACCCCTCTGTAAAACTCACGCCACTAGCAGTTTCTCAGACACTGCCTTGAGGCTCTACTAGCCTTCAGCATTCCAGCAAATACACTTCCATGACATTCCAGGGGCAGCTGATTTCTAGCCATGGAACACTGTGTGACCCCAGCCTGGACCACAGGAAGTCACAGGCTGTGGAGGAGGTGGTGGGCGGTGACTGGAGACATCTGGAGTGGAAGTGTCCCTTCCAGCTAGAGACTTCCAAGTTAAAGAAAATAGACTGCTCAAAGGATTAATTCCAGTCCTGTACCCTATAAGGAATTCTCAGATTAATTACAGAGCATTTGTAGCAAACATTAGCAGAGGCAATACCATTACCCTGTGGCACTGTGGTTCTGTAGTTCTGTTGGAGGTTGAATTGTTCCCTTTTCTTTCTGTGGAATTTTTCCCATTGTAATGCTAAGTATTTGTGCCTACACCTTAGTAGCAATAGTTTTCTCTCGCAGGGGGGTGGGGGATAGGGGGACACCGGAAAAGGAAAAGGTGGGAGAGGGGTCTGGAGCAGGCTCTCTTGCTCTCGCTTCGCTGGTGGAGTGGTAGGAGGACGGCCCGTGCTCCAATCTAACATCTCCCCTGCCATCCCAGTGCCGGGATCCACATTCCCTGCCGTTGGACATCACTCTGCTGCTTTCCCACTTCATCCTACTGCCTCCGGACACTGTGCCGAGCACCACGACCGACACCGTGAGGGGGGAGTGGCTCCTCCATCCCTCTCACCCCTGGGCCGCTGCCGCCATCACCCAGCCCCTTCAGCTGCGCGGGACCTGCCCTGCCCACAGCACCGGGAACTGAGCACAGGGAGAGGGCCTGCAGCCAAAAAAGGGACTGGAACTGAGCTATACTGTTCTGTTTTGTTGTCAATTTTTATAGCTGTTGTTGTTTCTGCTGTTTTGCCTTGTTAGGTATCAGTAAAGAACTGTTATTCCTATCCCCATATCTCCTGCCTGAAATCCTCTGATTTGAAACTATAATAATTAGAAGGGAGGGGGTTGCACTCTGCATCTCAGGAAAGGGGTTCTCACCTTTCCTTAGCAAATACCTGTCTTTCAAACTGAGACAAGTTCCCATCCCAATAGTGGCATTCCTTTCTCTTCATGAGTTGAGAGATTTCTTCCAAGCAATTTAAAATGATATTTCACAAAATATAGAAATATAAACCTTCTTCACTTCCCAAAGTTATCACTGGAAAAATAAACCATGGAAGCATCAATGAATATTTGAACAGATCTTTTTTTGAATCTCACATTTTTTTTGGTTTTCTAGATCTGTTTAGAACAAGCCTTTCTTTACAAAAGACAAAACAAAACAGAAAAAAATAATCATATTTTCTCCATTCTCCTAAATCTGAACTGATTGAAAGGACAGATGCTGGCTCCACCCTATCGTTATCTTTAGGAAGAAATTTCACAGTTAAAAAAAAAAAGCCTAGTTTTGATACTTGCAGCTGTTTTCTTTCCCAGACTTGCAAATTATTTTCATTTTCTAGAT
The DNA here is from genome assembly GCF_052056855.1 of Sturnus vulgaris. Lineage (NCBI taxonomy): Eukaryota > Metazoa > Chordata > Aves > Passeriformes > Sturnidae > Sturnus > Sturnus vulgaris. The sequence continues at coordinate 30,219,196 of NC_142244.1, forward strand.
CTCCACCATAAATATTTTGGGCAAGGTTTACTACAAGATAAGGAACAGATAATGAAGCATTTTCTCACAGTCTTAAATTTTATAGGTAATTATTAATAAAATAATTATTACTTTAAAAAGTCAAATAAAGCCAATATAAGAACCATGGTCATTAGAATATTACATAAACACACAGCAAACCAGCTTAATACAATTATATATATCAGTTTTCTGTTATATAAAAGAGCACACACTTCAGTACATAGCAAATGAAGATTCTGATTTCAACTTCAAATAGTCACTTTATATTTACTATAAAAATACTTAATTAGATTTTTGAAAAGCAATCCTCCAGTCCAGATGCAATCTCTAACATGTTAACTGTACAGAAAACACAACTTTCGGGGAGGAACTGTAAATAACAGAAGGAATAAATTCTTCCTGATGCAAATCCTTATCCACCAGAAACAGACTGGCTTCCTAATCTCTACGCTCCTTTTCAACACAGGTACCTTCCCTCATCTCGGCTCCTCCTGACATTTTATTCCCATATCTTGTGCAAAGAAACACTCCAGAAAGTTTCACAGGCAATTTCTAAAACCTCCTGCCTTCAGCATACCTAACAGTGGTATCAAGGTGCTCACTTGTAAACTCAGGCTGCTGGAGCTTTACAACGTCATGAAAGGTTTTTTTGGTGAAAAGGTCACAGCAGTGTGTCCAGCTCAGAAACTCATTTCCAAGGCTTCCTAGACTGCCTTGTAGGGCACAAATACAATAGGCACATGGACTCTTCCACACTAATGGCACTGACATGAAAACACTTCAGAGTTAAACTGTACATCTGTAGAGAGAGATTGTGATTTATTTGTAATTCACTTAAAAAAATTTAAAAATACAGGTCTTGAGCTCAGCTTCCTTTAGACAATGTGCATTGACAATGCAAACCACCCTTCTTCTTTTTGCTTTTCTACCTGTAAAAGAAGAAAGCAGTTGAGATTCATATACAGTAAATTTCCCATAGACTTGTGGTAGGATTGTTGTCTGCCTTTGGCACCATGGAAGGAATTACACCACCTACTTCAAGTCACATCTACCTTAATAATTTCAAATTTCCCTTCTAGGGATGTTTAGTTTCCTGTAAGGATAGGAAATCCTGGACCCTAAAACTCTCTTCTCTTTATCAGTATTTATTTAGGTTATTTTAGACACCAAGAAATAGGCTACTAATATGTTCTCAAGGTTGCTTTCAAGTCTATAAATAGCTTTTGTGATTGGTTTGTAAGTCTGTACCACTACATATGTCCCTGTGAAAGCATTTCACTGCAGACCATCTTTTTCTTTGCACATCAGGAGTCAGAAATCTAGACTGGGGCTTTCTCTTTACATTTGGGTTTATTCATCCTTCAGCAACTGACTTGTGCAACAGCTAGGTAAGAGCTTGTTTGCCTGTTGACTGTGGCTTTACCAGTACATCATAATGATGACTTGAGATTCTCTGGAGACACCAGGGAAAGATTTCAAAGGTTTCCAATTCTAACACACTAAGATGCCATAGGAAAAAAGAGTTGCTCACTGGCAAACAACAACTCTGTGGCAGAAAATAATGAATGTCACTAGTTCTCAGGTCTCTTCTTTCCAATCGTCTGTAATCCAACTTGCCACAAATCAATTAAAAATAGCCTTGGGATATTTACAACAGGCTAGAGCTCTCCTCCCTTCATCCAACTTATGATGATCTTTTCCCTTTTATGAAAACATATTTAAATTTTCTGGATGAAGACTTTTCAGTCTCACCTTTGGTCTTTGGCTGACAGAAGTTAATTTGACACTTTCTGATCTGGCACTTAAAGGTGAATAAGGTTTGCTGGAGTCTCCTACACACCTGGAAATATTCAAATAAGACTGGAAAAAGTGAAAAACAGAAGTGACTACAAGAATATTACCTCTGATCCTGAGTTAGGACCCCTCATCAGCAGTCTTTAACAACACATGTCATCTGTCTTGTGTCAGATTGCAGATATTTTAAATACAAAGGAAGTTGTGAAAAAGCTATTAGACCTTTGTCCCACTCAGAGTTTAATGTGAGAAAGTAAGGGAAAATCCACAAAGCAAAAAAAAAAAACCAAAAACCAAAAAAACCAACTTTCTCCATTGTGTTCCATTTCTGCTGCATGAGTAATTAAGATACTACAAATATGAAATAGTAAAGGGTGAACTATTACCTTCTTATACTCGTCATACTGACATGGGGAACACTGTCATCCTTGGAGCTGTCCACAGCCACGGGAATAGGGATTTCAACTGTCCTCCTTGCATTTTCTAGGCAATAAATAATTGCTTGATTCCAATGAGAACACAGCAACATTGCACAGAATTCATTTTGTTATACCATTTTTTCAGAGGCATCACAACCTCTTCCCAATTGCACAGATACACAGACCAGAAATAAAACATCAGGTTAAAAACCAACCTCACACCCACTTTCTGAAAATGACTGACAATGAAAGCAGAGACTCTGAACAACTAAAGACAATGCTCATCTATATAGAATGATTCTTCCACAGTTAAATTTTCTGTGTTTTTTGCAATTAGAGGCCTAGAGACTTCTGATCTCTCACCTCTGTTCCCTTAAGATTTTACTTACCATACTGAATTTACATTCCAACAGCCAAACAAGCATTGAAAGCGTTATGACCCAACCAAGGAGTCAATGTGTAGGCACCTGCATGCAAATGCCCACACACTGGTCCCTCCTCTCCCTCCTTCCTCTCTCCAAGTCCTTCCCCCTTTATACATCCTCTGTGGTTTCACAAGGGGAAAGGACAGGTGTTCCAGAGAGAGCATGTGTATATAGTCACATGCAGTTTTGCTTTTAATGACAATGACTTCATGAAAAGATAAAGCAGCCCCGACTGCCTGCAAAGTAATTTTTTTTATAGTTACATACTATAATCTATGAATCTTGAACGAGCAAGTATATTCCCCAAGCTAATTTACCTCTTTACATGACTGGAAGTTCCAGTTATTTCTTTCTATTACGATGGGCAGTAACTGAGCAAGACAGTCTGACGGAGAAACTACCCAGAAGACAAAAACTAAAATGTGGTTGAGAATAGGATGACCACTCTGCCATGAGTTTAAGAAGCCTGATTCAGAGATTTCCTCCCAAATTTGTCCTACACTAGGACACTGATGTAAAAACTTTACTCTCTTTTTCACCCAAGATTCTGCATGATAGAGGACTGATTAAAAAGCCCAGTGCTGTCCACCAGAGACTATCACAGAACCAATTAAGTTGAAAAAGACAGATGGGAGATCAACCTTTGAACACCACCTTGTCAAACAGACCAAAGCACTGTGTGCCACATCCAGTCTTTCCTTAAGCACCTCCAGGGATGGTGACTCCACCTCTCTGTGCAGTCCATTCCAACACCTGACAGCCCTTTCTGTGAAGAAGTTCCTACTAATGTCCAAATGTAGCATCTGTTCTTCAGACAAGAACATCGCAAAGAGCAGGTTCAACATGAAGCACAGTATTTGCAGCAGACTAATCACTAAGAAGATAACTTTAGCAGATACCTTTTTAGCTCTCTGAAGTAAAGGATGTTTATACCACACAGTCAGACCACAACCACTGCTGCAGTAAGATAAGGACTCTCCAAAGGAGAAAAACACTTTCTTACTAGTTCTTATTTCTCCTGAAGCTGGATACTTACCAGTGTAATTCAGGGATGGGGTTGGAACAGGAGACAACATTGGAGGGACCATGTCAGAAGCAGCTGACTTCTGGTGGTCTATCAACTGCAACAGTTTATCCCATGCTTCTGTACTCTGGTGATTCAGCTCCGCTATTCTTTCCTCCAAGCTCTTTGATACCATGAGATGACTCTACTTAGATAATGGAATAATTACTTCCAATTAAAAATTTACAAATTTCACCCTCAAGGAGGGCATACAATATATTTCAAGTACTTCTATGCATTTAGCTTTCAAACTGAAAGTGAACATAATTATGTAGCATTTCTGTGAAAAATCTGATTCTGGCTCTTTTATCTTTGTATCTAAGTCCTCAACTGCTTAAACATTACAGTATTTTATACTGGTCTTCCCTCAAGTAGGAAAAATACAGTTGTTGTCCATATAATTTGAGGGAAAAAACCAAACCAAAGCCAGTAAACATCCAGCAATAAACTACAATTAAGAATACACTTAATCAGAGGGACACATATTCAGGAGGGTCTGGGGAAGCAAAAGCAGGTTTCTAGCAGAAGTGTCCTCATCTTTAAGCCAGATTTTGATTGCTTTGACCTCTTCCCCTCCCTCTCACAAACTGCTTCCACAAAAACAACACTTACTAAGAGTTTGCATCATCTTGTACAATCAAATGACTGAATATTACACAACATAACCCAATGTGGAAAGTGACAACACTCTCAGCCTATATTTAAATGAAGAAATTAAAAATCTTCAGGATCCTTAATTTAACAGTCAAACAGCCACTGTGATATAACAAAAGACAGTAGCAAGGGCAGGGGTGTTTTTGTGATATTAACTTCGCACACAGGGATTCTACTGAGTAACTGCTTAGTTGCAAGTCAATTGCTTTCCCACTTAAACTGAAGCCTTCAAGGCCTCTCTTCCCCAAAATCTTTGGGATTTTCACAGAAGAGGACTGACAGGACAGACCCAACAAGCACATACACTACGATCAAACATTTGCAAAAGATGTATTTGCACTAACTTGAATCTCACCTGCTTTTGGGTCAGAGTAGCAGAAGAGATATATGTTGTGGCTTTAAATATGCATTTTTGCATATTTAAAATGCATACATTTATTTATTTAAAATGCATAAATATGCATTTTACAAGCTTGACAAGAAGCTGTGGGTTGGTGCAGTGCTTTCACTGCTAATAGTATCTAAACTACAAGAGCTTGGATCACATTGCAACACCACCTCCTTTTAAATCATAACCTTAGAAATGTGCTGCACACTCTTCAGAACCCATGTACAACATAGCCCCAATATGAGAAACTACTGCTGATCTGCTTACGGAATGGTAAAAAAAAAAAAAACAAAAAAAACCCCCACAAAACCATAAGTCTTCAAGCAAACAAATAGTAACTGACAACATGAAAGACAAAAAAAGCACCAGTAAATTATGGGAAAGCAGATCAGCAGAAAGGAGTTTCATCTTTCCATTTCTGTTAAATTCTGACCTGTCCTTGTGAAGAGTCTGGACTAGAGCCTGCATTCTGTGTCAGGTCTGGCTGATGTAGACAATCACTTTTGTCTCCAGGGACACCTCTGAATTTGCTCAACTGAGCTTTAATGACAGCATTCTGCCGTGTGAGCTCAGCTATCCGTCCCAGCAGATCATCATTTTGAAGGAACTCCTCAGCTGCGCTGTTTTGCCCAGTGTCACCTGGACAGGACACATGGATTTTCTCATGGGAACTCTCCCAGTCTTTGTCTGCAGGAGGAATTGGTTGTCTTTGAGGGATGGGGCAGCTTTCCTCAGTTGTACTCTGTATCCTTAGGGAGGAAGGTAAGCTCCTTTCCTTGCATGGCTCTCTTTCAGTAGACTGGGAAATGACTGCAAACACTACAAACACAAAATAAAGGAACAGTAAGGGAAGTGACATGTGATCCTCACTGAGGAAACTAACAGTGACTTTACTGCATCAGGTTACTAATAAGCAGGAATTTGAATTGTAACATCTGGCCTGAATGGTGTTATGGTACTGATCAAAACCACTCTATGCAATATGTTCCTGTAAGAACTCACCAAGTGAGTATTTCCTATTGCAAACAGTCTTACATTTAAATGATTTAATTAGAGATTGACAGAGAAGTCACTAAGAAGATAGTTGAATTTCTTAGCTGACAGATCAAATACTACTTCTTAGTCCTCCATTTTCCAAAATTCAAGTACCTTACTAAGCTTTTGTTTCAATTATGGTATTTATATTGGCTTATTAACAAAACTTTTACGATACTAAAACAAAACAAAAAAAATACAAGACTTTTGGCATGATAATAAACTAACTTCTTAGCCCCTAAAGAGGAAACACCGTGGCCAACAAAAGTAGTCAGGTATTTTTTTGTGGTCATCATCAGCAAAGAGATAAACACACCACAGAGACATGACTACAGTTACAGCACTGTCTGCTGCTACATTCTCAGTCCAAGTTGACTTTTGTGACCAAAACCAGATCTTCTATGCTTCATACACCAAATAGCCCATTCCTTCACAAGCTTTCATTTTTGCCTCTTGAGTGGAGATGAACACTTAAAAATTTACACTCAAGTGTGTTTTATGAATCTTTGAGCACAAAGAAACATTCATTACGTTTAACATTTGTTGGGCCATTTAGCATCAGTCTTAAGAGAGCAACAATATATTTTAGAGAAATCTTAGAATACAGTTCAGCATTGCTGTTTCAAATGACAGAAAACATCTGATAGCTCTGAATGGGACTGAAACCAGACACTGCTCTTTGTAGAACAAGACCTTTAGTTAATTTCTTCCAGACTGCTTATGTACCTCCTCACAGCACAGCAGCTCACCAAGTGGCTGAATTAGATATAAACTTCCAATTGCCTAGCCAAGTTCTTAAAAATCAAAAGGACTTCTGGTTATTTTTCTGACTTGGAAAAGGCTTAGAAAACACAGCTGAAAGGGAGGAAAAAGGAGGAAAACCCCAAAACCCAGTCCTTTACCCTCTTTCCTGTCAGCCACCACCAATCTGGCCACCGATGTAATTATCTGCCTCTCAACAAGGGTGTTATCCAGGGCCCTGGCATGTTCAGTGTGCTTACAGTGACAATTGCAGCAGGAAACAGCTCAGTTTTAGAATCACAGAGCACTTCCTTCTGATCACTTCAGTAAGGATGAATGAGAAACACCTTCCCTAATCAGCCTGATTAACCTTCTTCCTCCCATGTACCAGAATTGAGCTACTAACCTAAAAAACTTGTAAAGCCTATGGATACTGAGACAAGACTGAGCTACCTGGTTATCTGGCACCACATAATTTCACTCAAAATTTCCTCAGCCATTTCCTGTGTATTAAATGAAACCCAATGAGAACCTGGCTCCAACAGCTTCCAAAAACCCCTCTGCTGGGAAGATTGGCTCAAAGCAGGAGCACACAGCCTACAGACATCCTGGTGTGTCTGCAACACATATTGCAGAAACAGAAGTTCCAGGCTTCAGTGGTCCCACCATTAAAGGTGATGGAGGCTGGATTACATCATCAGCAGATGGAAATCTGAAATTATGTGCTGTAGGTCATCAACAAAGTGCTTCAGCTATCACACAGATATGGTAATCAAAATTAGTACAGAATAAAAATGTCAGTCTGGATTGCCACTGACAGGACTGCTGCCAGGAGATGGAAAACATGAAGTGTCTGTAAAGGCTGTCTAGCAACAGGCGTAGTAACAAAAGAAATGCATATCTGAGTGCAGCAGTAGGATATTCCAGCTATAGGGCCAGTAAGTCTAGGCATACAGATGAAAAATCTTCCATGGAAAACACATCTTCAAAGGCAGTGTGAGATTGAAACAGTAACATACAACATGTACTCCTAAATCTACTGCAGCCAGAGAGATCTCACCATTCTGGAGGAAAGATAATTCCTGATTGCTCTTCTGTTGTGGTGGTGACAACAGCACAGCTGGCTGGAAGATGTGAGCTGGAAAACTACTACCAGATCTCATATCACCTGAGGTACCTGGCTGCGGGTGAAATATTAAAGGAAGCTCTTCCTGTGGAAATTTCAGTGTATTTTCCCCATTGCCTGCATCAGTCCTGGGCTCAGATTTGGTCAAATCGGGTTTTTCTAAAGCAAAAGACAAAGCAGGGATAAAAGTTAAACAAATGAACAAAACAAAAAAAGGAACAAAATTACTTATAGTGAAATAACAATGTAGGAAAAATATCAGTAACAACTCTTACATGCAGATACCTGAAAAGACAAACTAGTGTAGAGTATGTTCCACACATGCTCCTACCTTTCTTCTGATACTCATGTACGGAATTCTTTCACTCAAACAAATTATAAATCTTTACTGGCCATAAGAGCAAGAAGAACCTTTACACAAAGCCTCACAGTTTCAGGATAGTAGTATGAGATATGTTTATAGCTCACACACAAGACTTACAGATACATGACTTGAACAGGTATTTCAGCTGCATTTGGTAATATTCTCTTGAGACAAATCAAACTTATGCACTTGTCCTAGTGCCCCACATTATAAATTTGATGGCAACAATGGTGTAAAAAATAATTCAAGGCTTTTTTGAGCTCTGCTGATTTTATTATCGTTTAATTCAAATGAGACATCTCCTCAGTAAAAAAAAGTAGTTATTCTTCTCTATTTAACTAAGGAAAGTAAAGAAAGAAGATGTGGAAATTCTAGTGCCACAGAATTGTTAAATGTGAAGATTTGGGTGTTAGGTTGGGGGTTTTTTGAGGGGTGCTTTTCTGACTGTTTGGATTTTATATTTTGGGGGTTGATTTCCTTTTGCTTACTTTTACTAGGCCTAGGTAAAGCACAGAAAAAAGGATCTGGTATGTGACTTCTTTTCAAGAAGAAAATGATTCCAGGAAGAAAGCTTTTAGCTATAGAAAGATTCACAAAACCAACGTTTAACTATGGAATACAAATAACTCCAAGAAGTCTTGGGATTCACAAGAAGTTACTGACCTTGAGTGTAAAAGCAATGCATTTAAACAACTGACCAGGAAAGACAGCTGGGAGAAAACTCAATGGTGACAGGTGGTTAACAGTACTAGCTGAGTCATGTTTGGTTAGTCTGGCCACCAATCTACTGGCTCAGCTTAACCAGTCTCCATGTCACACATCACCCAGCTGGTCACTCCCCTCTCACATAAAGTCACAAACCCCAAGTGAACGACCTCTGTGACTGGTTGGTTCCAGGCCTCAGCTGCTGCTGTTCTGGCCAGCAGCATCCTCCAGTGTCTTATGGAAGGACCAATCTCAGACTGTCAGAGTGCTCAGCAACAGGAAACGGAGATCTTCATTATGTTGAGTTTGATTTTTTGGGGTTTCTGGGGTTTATCAGGACCCTCGGAATGAAACTGACTTTGGAAGCCACCTTAATGGGGGAAAGCTACTCTTCTTTATTTGTGCTCACAGCAGAATTTGCAGAAGTGACATTCCCGCTCATGCAAGAGATACTTGTGCAAGCAGACATCTATTAAATACCAGATTTTCCACTACAGGGATAAACTAACAACTCCTCTTTCATCCTTCACACATTTATGCACACACCTTGGCTGTTTGCTGGGCCTCTGCTTGCAATTCCAAAATGTTTTGGACTTTGTTCTCTTTCAGGTTCTACCAAAGGGAGGCCTTTAAATGCTTGTGTGAGACACATCAGCTTTTGATCTGTTACTGTCATGTATTGCTGAAGTTTCTTCTAAAGGAGGGAAAAAAACCAAACATATACAGAATTACAGAGATTTGTGTTCTACCAACATAAATTAGAAAATTATATCCCACAAACAGTACTGAGAAGAAATTTGGCCTCTTAATACTACTGCATGATTCTGCAGGATTCCAGTGAGGATTATATATTATTGTCTCCATGCTCCTCATTTATAAATAATTTGTTTTGCCTTTTCTTACTCATGACATCACTTCCTCTCTAAGGTTTCTTAATTGCACCATTTCTAAATGTAGCCAATGATCAAATCTACCTCCACTGCAAACTAAAAAAAGGAAAATGTAGTGTTACATCTACTCATTGCTCCAGTACTGTAAACAGAAGTGTGAAGAAAGATGCCTAAACTTTTAGATGGATAAAGTAAAGCTCAGTTTCACAGAACCAGAGCTTTCTCAGGCTCTGAAGTTAAAATAAAGATAAACGAATGACTTTCCAAACATGTCATACCCATACCTGCTACTGTAATTCTTGCACTCCGCATTCAATTTTATTTCTTTCCTTCTGCTCATTGTTAAAATCTCCAGAACATGAGACAGTGCATCTCAGCCCATACTTGCAACAGAACTCAGAATTCTAACACATAATCCTGGTGGATAAGGAGCAAGGGGGGATCAGTACCTGCATAGTAATGTTTTCTTCCCTTACTTTAAGAACTTCAGCAGTCAGAGCATCAATCAGTTCTCTGTGTTCATTCAGCATCTCCTCCTGCTGCTGGCTCATCATCTCTTTCTCACGCAGCTGAATTTCAGTCTAAAGAAGGAAAAAAATTGAAAACTTACTATAAACCAATAGACACATATTTGAAAACAGGAAGGAGTAATTATGACATCATAATGTAACAGCTCTTCCCACTACTGTTAAACTTCATTAATTTCATAACGAAATCAAATTGTCAGGGCTTGAGAACTGCCAGAGAGCTTGCTATTTATCTTTGTTCCTCCAAGACACTGTAGGGAATCCTACACATCCTTGTTCTTCTCCCTTTACAGCTTTTACAGGATGTAACGAAAAGCATTTTCTCTCTGCAGATACAGTTTCTTAAGTCACTAAATCTACATGCAGGAATCAAATAATTCCAGGTGTGCTGATACTTATCAGTATCCCATGCTGCTTGTGTCTAATCTTTAATTTCCCTAATTAATTAATGAAGACAAATTTAACTAAGTAAAGGTGAAGGTACTTGCTTTCTAATATTTTCCATCAGAGAGAAAAAGTTCTACAGGGTTTCAAAAGTATGACGACCAAACAGCTCTGCATCCACATGAAATGAATAAATGAATATTTTTGAGACCAACTCACAGATACTGCCACTAGACACAAAGACAGGCAGATATACCTCCCTTAAGTATATGAGAGGCAAACTATCCATTTTCTGTTTCACTTCCAGCTAGAGAGAATAGGTTTTTTTGTACTGATCCAAGTGAAGCATGCTGGCTCAGAAAATGGATAAAAAATCGTGTACCTGGTCCTCTCTTCTCAGAAATCAAAGCACAAAAGAAGCACTGCTACCCTGGTAGCAGTGATGAAGCTTCTGGATGCCTTAGATCACACTGTATCTACTAATTCTACACAGCACTAACCTAATCTTGGAGGAAAAACTTCCAAGCAGCTCTTATATTTATGCATAGGGAAAACATCAGGGTTAACACCCATTCCTATCCCCAGGTACGATTTAGGTCTGGCATACCTGAAAGAAGTATTTTCATCCCAGCCCACTCCCAGGTGTGGCTCTAATCTCTTGAGCTTTAACACTGCACCAGAACATGCAGCAGATAGGGAGAATAGAGCAGCACAGATTCAGGGACTATGCCCATACTCTTTTGGTCATGTGGATCTGGCAAAGAAACAGCTTTCTTAGCAGAATGTGGGTAAGAAGTGAATGATTAATTCTAACATTTGGAAGGTGATCTAAAAATTAGTTTAGAAACCAAGTCAGATTTAGCCATTTCCCTTTAAGAATTTTACATGGTTTTGTAAACATTTCAGAAGTTCCTTTTCCTCTTTTTCTCTAGTCTCTTCTGTATTCACTATTTCCTTCTTATAGGTGTTGGTTTGTCAATCACTTAAAAAAAACCCACTTTCATGGAAGATTCCTGAATTCAAGTTTATCTTCTTACTTTTTAGATACAATTGAGACTAAATTAGTCAACATCCTTTATTGCAATCCTTCTGATTTTCTGCAGTAAAACTGGAAGGAGAGAAAGGGAATCTCTCTAAAAATTTTGAAACCTCATGAATACTGACGTCTAACTAAAATTAGGGGCTTTCCAAATATCCCCTGCAAAGTAATTTTCTCAAAAAGCACTAGCAGTTATAATTCAGGCATTGGAATTTTGCTAACTCTGCTAGCTAGGCAAGACAGATGGTGCATACAAGTGCTTGATTTATAGCTGGCATCACAGAGACTAGGTTTATGAAACACTCAAGACAAACTGGGTTTCTTCCCAGCAAATTCTCAAATTCTAATTGTAATTAAACCTCCCTGAAAAGGAGAAAAGTCACTTTAGATTATGAATGCAGCATCTATTAAGCAAGCTTGAATACAATTAACCACATTATGGAGCTTGAGTGACTTCTTCATATTGCTACTTAAGAATTTACACCCTTCTCCATTCACTCTCCAGGAGCAGCTCTAAGTCTCTTACCTCTTTGAGGTAGCGCATCAAACGACAGAGAGCGTTCACCAGTGACAGAGTAAACCCAGACAGGCCTTCACTTCTCTCTTTTTTTTGGACCTCACGACCTGTACACCGCTCATATTCCTCCAGTTCACGCTCTACTTCCTGTATCATGTGGTTCAGAACATCTAGGCTGGGTTTGTTGTCCCTCAGAAGGTCAGTCTGAATTAAATTAGCTAGAGAATCACCTCTCTTCTGTCTAGCAGAGTTCTGTGCAGCTTGCTTTTTTTTCACTGAAGGAGAAGAAAAAAAAAGGTCACTGGAATTTCAACTTGTATAGAGATCTTCACAGTACCAATGAAATTGCATTGTTTTTTGAAGTAAATCAAAGGAAATGCCCTCTCTTGCCATAAGATGAAACAGACCATCACAGCATATCTCCCAGTCATTCCAGCTATTTTCAGATCCTCAAAAACCACATTTTCTGCTGTCACAGTAGTACCTCTCAAGGACAACTGTTTGGTGCTTTTATCTTGGATACACCTGTTTATACTTTTCTCCTTTCCAGTTAAATGCATGGAAATAGTTTGCTAATGAAAAATATCAGCTGCTTTATCATACTTAGTAAGCAACTCTCCTTTCATGTTACAGCTTGTCACTGATGTCAGTCCCCTCACAAAAACATGTACAACATGGGGACTGAAATGCATCCTTTATCTGTGCAGCACTGAACACGAAACTGGATCAGAACTAGAAAAGTCCTGCCCAGGAGAGAACTCCACGACCAGCAAGGTAATGGAGAGCATCAAAGGGCTGTTTTTATGGTTCCCAGAATCTTAAGGACTTAGCTTTGCCAATGAGCATGCAGAACACAGGAAATACACTAGACAAGGAGCTGTGGAACATCCAGCCTTAGACATGCTCAAGACTCAAGGACCGCCTAATCAAACCCTGGTATTAACCCAGCAATGACTTCCAAAAATCCCTTCCAACCCACATTTTCTTATGACATTAAGGACCTTGGACAAAGGGTATTTTATTTTTAAAAGTACTAAACTCTTTGCTGGAATTTGCTTTTGTTTCCTTGAGTTTGGGTTCAGCACTTGTCTCATAGCATCACTGGAGTCTAGAGACTCTTCTTCATCTTTATTCCAAAGTCTTGAACGGGTTCTCCTGATTACACTGGTAGCATTGAGGGCTGATTTAAACATTAAAAAAAAAAAAGTGCACAAGTGAAATATTTCAGGCATGTTCTTAATCGTAATATGTTCTAGAGTAATTTTATAAAAAGAGCTGTCTTTTTAGTCTGGAAATACATCTGAGCCAAATTAGCATACATTTCTCTCTCCCCCCCACCCAAGAAAGGAACTCCAGACAGGATCCTATGAACAGCCCAACAACCTTGCTGTGATTTGGCAAATCCCACCTGACTGATCCAATGAAGGAGAAACAGTTGTTGGAGTCCAAAGAACATTTGATTCCTGTGATAAGGTGGTTTTTCTCATATCCTTTTCAACCCACAACTGAGAATTCACCAAGGAATCTTCTTCTCTCAACCGAAATAGCCTATATTCAAAACAAGAATACAAGTGAATTGTAACAGGACAATGGCACAATTCCAGATTATCTGTCTTGACAGCATTCCTAAAATTTCTGCAATTGCTCAGGTGAGTTCCCTGCTCACCTTCATTCCCAGTCTCAATGTTACAACAAGGCCTTTCCCTGGAATTCTGAAATCAGGAAAGGAAGGCAAAGGGAAACAATAAGAACTACCTTAACTATACCCATTCAACATCCTTTTAACTCCACCTGTTCCAGTGTCAAGCAGATGGAAACCTGAATGGATATATTTGTACCGACCTGTCAGAATTGATGCTGGATTTGAAACTCAAAACGTCATGGTGTCCATCTTCTAATGATGTTTCCTCCTCCTCTTCATTCAGAGCCTTTTCAAGAGACAACAAAGAAAATAAAAGAGAATTCAGAAGAAGTTAGAGACCAACTTTATGGAATTGTTTCAAGAAAAAAAATCAAAAACATTTTTTATAGTTTTCCCCTCCAAAACATACTTAAAATAAATATACCACACAGAAAAAAAAACCCAAACCCACATCTCTTTGTAGGAAGTTCTGGGGGACTTTAGTGCCTAAGAAATACTGATACTGACAACTGTCTCTGAAAATAACACAGCAAGTGACTAATTCAGTAACCAGTATTTTCTTTGTATGATTTATATTAAATATGAAAGCCCATGCAAATTAGAGGATAAAATAAAAGCTGTTAAGGCTGTACCAAAACAGAGATACAGCAGGCAAAATATGGAAAAGAACCTGAATCGATAGCATTTGTAAAATTTCAGTCATTTGACATTAGAAGCTAAACAACTTCATAATGAGACCTACAAAAGTACATTTTTAGTCTGTGTGTAAAACACAACCAGAAAAAATACAATCCTATGTATTACATTTATAACCAAATACAAATAACCAAATTTGGAATTAGGGTTCCTCAAACTGACAGGTTTCTGAGCCCCTGGGTAGGTTTCACCACATAGCCTTTACCTGTGATTTTCATAGGCACATAAGAACTCACAGAAGCTTGGCAGACAATCAGTACTTGTTTCTTTTAAAAATTTCAGTTTATCCTGCAGCATGCATCCAGTGACACAGCTTACAAAGGTGCTGCAGTTCACTCCTCATATTATAAAAAATGAAAAACAAATGCCACACCAAAATAACACTTCTAACATAGATGTACCACTGCCCAAATTACAGATATTTTTACAAGATAGTAGGAAATGGGAGAACTATGGGAATGTGACACCATCATTTTTGCTCCCAACAGCCTGTTTGGTCTTCATCAGAGGTAAGTTTTTGGGGAGCATCATATGCCTGCTCTCAAACCCTGTTGAGCATTCCTGGTACAATATGTTGTTAAAAGAAAACAGAGCACAAAGGCAAACTAAATTAAGTTTTGAACAATTTTTAAATTATTTACAACAAATCTGAACAAATGTAAAATAATGCAAAATATTAAAACCTAAACTTGCAGGATTCATCAAGGCTGTGGAGTGAACTGGGATACAAATGGCTGTAGCCCCATATATCCAGACAGAATTGGTAAATCAGACATATTCTTAAGTGTAACATTAGTAAGTGACACAGAAGTTCTTTTCTTAGACTGTAATTACATTGCACTCTTCCTGAGAATTACAGAATTTAAAAGGGAGGGTATGCTAATGTGAGAGAGCTTCTAGAAGACATAACGATGCTTGTTTCTCATAGCCGAGGGTTAAATCAAGAAATCACGATTTCCTAAGTCTCACAAAAGAAACTCACCTCTGTTTAACTTTGTCTCCTATGAATGTTATCAACAAAACCCGATTTAGTTCTGCTTGGAAACTCTTTGAATAGTCTTATTTTGTGCCAACAAAAAAGTCACAGAACCTGCATGCATGAAACAAAATATGCATTACCTGGGAATCCATGACAGATTCACTAAGGATGGAAAGTTGACTGGGAGGATGACTTTTTAGTACAATGGGTCCTTGAGATAATTCTTGGTCACAATTAGGAGCCATTGTTACATTAGGAAAACCTAGAGGAATTAAACAACACAGGGAAGAATAAAGAGGTCTTGGTCTGTACTTATATTGCAGCAGTTTGTACTGAAAATCAAGCTCCTGTACTTCATCAAAAAAAAGGGTTACAGGGATGTCACTTTAAACAACAACCCAAGACCAACCATAGGGTCAATTCAATACACTGGGCCACATACCCAGCTTTTGTCCTTCCCACCTCCATAAATACACTTGCCCAGAAGCAGTTTGCAGGATCAAACAGTCACTAGGAACAAAAGAGAACGACAGCCTACACAGAAAAACCCCTAGGTTTAAGATTTCATATACGGACAGCCAGTCCTGCCTTCATGCAGCACAAGGATCCACAAGCAAAATTAAGCAAAGGAAAAGCCTCATTCAGGAATTGCTGATAAATCTTCAACCACATCCAAGAGCAAAGAATCAGCTCAGGCAGCAATGTAAATCAGAACTATTGCAGCAGCTTCAACCGGTGCTCTGCCCAGGGCAGTAGCTTGGCTGTGAAATGGTGAGTATGAGGTGTTTCAGAGCATGTGATGTGAAATTCCACAGTGGACCAATACAGTGGAATAACCAGCCATCAGTCACTCTCTCCTGCCATGGGAGGTGATAGCCTCACCTGTGTTTCATCCAACATGAACAGGATCAATCATACTGTGTTAAGACAATGAGATAAAAACAGTTAAAAAGGATGGTTTGCGAAGCAAGACAATCCATGGAAAGCAAAGAGATAATTTTAAATGTGCTACCACATATAGATGAGATGTTCTACCTGTTCGTGTGCGAGGAGCATCCTTAAGCAAGTCTTTTGCCGCAGCCATAACCTGACCATCTTGCAAATGGTACTGATCAGACAGAATCTGAAAGTATAGTGCATAAGGAAACTTTATACTGAGTAGACTGATTCTTTCCTTTAATTTTTTCTGATATTGTTCCTCTAAGCAGTTACTAAGAGAACAGCCAACAAGAGAACGTTTGCAAAGTTGGTATTGTGCAATTAGATCCTGAATAAGATAGATCAGAGCACCATGCTTCATTCTGAGTAATTAGAACTCATACTCTTTTTCTGAAAAATTAAAGTTATTACTTCTGAGGCACCCATCAGCACTGACTCTCTTTAGAACAAATCCTTTTACTCCCTCTTCTCCTCCCAGCCTGACACAAGCTGGGTATTTATGACATGCACATCAAAATAAAAATATATCTAGCAATTAAAAAAAAAAAAGCATCCTCAAATCATTTGGTCTCATTGTTAAATCACAGAACACTTATCTACATCTGACACCCAAAACATGTACTATTTGATGAGATTCAAACCAATTTAAGCAGACTTGTTTCATTCAGTCTTGCCTCCTGAAAATCCTACCTAAAACTTAAGCCACATACCACCAAAAGTTCCAGCAGACGTAAGCACAGCTGACTACATCTGGCATCAGAAGACATTTTGGCATTCTCCAGAAGATGTAACTTCTGTATTCAAATTCTCTCTCCCCAGATCTCTGTCTAGTATTTGAAATCCATCACAACAGGTGTCTCTAAGGAAGGACGTCTTGGAGGGCAAAGCAAGAGGCATCCAGCTACCATGAGCCAAATGGAGCTGACTTGTGAGGAGAACACGATTTAAAGCTCCTCACTGACTCCTGGCTTCATTCAAAAGCTAGAAATTGAAAACTAGTAAAATTATATCCCAAAACCCGGGGAGAAGATAGATATTCTTAAACACTGAAGGGGAGGTATGTAAGTGACCTGTACTTCATCATGACTCATCAAATTGATCCAGAGACTGTGAGAACTTTAGAAGACCTCACAGAAAAGGCTCATGTATGCCCTCCTACTCAAAATTTGAAAACTGACTGACAATTTTTGCTCCTCCAGGAATCATAAGAAATTGTTTTGAAATTATTTCACAGTACTCTATGCTGTTATTTCCAGAGTTCTTTTTAATGTCCATTGGTAAGTTTGCTGGCTTACATTTAGCCTCATACAAAAAATTCTAGGCAATGGCATTTCACTTGTTTCTCCTCAACCCCCTATTTTACTACATGCTTTGTTATGTCACAAAATAGCCCTGCATATCTGAGTTCCCACGTTTTTCTAGTCTTTTGAGCTTGCATTACACTGCAGTAAATTAGACTTCTCACAGTAATTTAGCAAATCTGTGAATATTCATCTTTCAAGCACTTCGTGTATCTCCTTCTCCAGACCACTATTCAATTTTCACATTTGATACAAACTAAATCTAGTCTTTCCATTTAGCAATCTGACATCAAAACAATGCAGGTTTTTAGACAGAGTTATTATACCAAATCAGCAGAGGAAAAAAAGTAAAAAAGTTTATGACTCATTTCCTGAAGGCAATTAAAATTAGATTGATATGTATAACCAGACAAAAATTACCCTGATTAGTTTGTTTTTACCCTCCTCACTAGACCTTTCTTGGCATCAGCAGGTTTCTAGGCTCTACCCTCCTGCTGAACATGTTATGAACATTTTTAGAGCATTGCTCCCAAGGTAGATTAGTTCACATTTGCTTGTGATGAGAAGAAAAAGTGGTATCATCCTGTAACCCCTTTAGGCCCATTTACACACCCAGGACAAATTCACTGAGCAGTGTGCTTTGTCCCAGTTTAGTATCACCTTCCCTCCTGTTTCAGATTGTTATCAAAGTAAAATAAACTGGACTCACCCTAAAATCTCTCCACTACAATAATCCATTTACCTCTACTCTTTGGTGCAATGCACTAACATTATTTTAAACATAAGGACCAATCAGTGTGGTACTTAAAACATTCACAGTCCTAAGTTCCAGAGTAAACTCATTATCTTTCCATTCCGATTTTTAGGCAGACAAATCTCCACAATATTAAACTTTTGCTTATCCATTTTATAACTCTTTTGTAATGTCTTTCTGTTCAACACACAACTACATAAGAAACAACACTAATAGCAGCACCTTCTTAGCTTTTGTCTCCGAGTCTCTTGCAGTTGAGCAGGATTCAAGAGGCTTAGAAAGCTACACTAACAGCACTAAAAGAAAAAGATCACCAAGGTAACAGACAAGGAAACAATTCTCAGTGGTTGTGTTCTACTGGGGGACACAGTTTCCACAGTTACTCTGAACACAAGACTTGGCAATTAACAGGATTTAAGTTAGGGAGAGGTGAAAATGGTAACCGCCCCAGCTGTTTTGTTTTTCTCTACAAACAAGACACAAGTGTTTGAAATAGCAGCAGCCAGATCTGTTTCATCTTGCCTGGCATAATTTCTTTTTGTCTTCCTTTTCACTGATTCAGAAGTAGACACAGAGTAAACTTAATAATCTCTTACCTATAAAGGGGAAAACTACTCAGGAGGAATTGAGATTTGTGTATTTCATCAGAAACAGCAACAAATATAGAAGACTATTTCCTAAACATGAGTTTCACATCTGCAAAATAATTAAGTCACATAACAGGTAGCCCAGATAAATCTTAGAAAAGATGATCTAGTCTACCTTTTGTGACACATAACTTATTTCTGCATGGAAGTATTACTGAAACACGGCTGCATTAGGGAAAGTGATGTAGAGGTTCTGCTGAAATATGCTTGGCAGAAAAGTACTGAAGGAACAAAAGTCCAGGTCTGAGGGTTCATTAGTGCAATATCCATAACACAAAAATTCTACTGTGATTGCAGAGGAACAGGGGTCAAATAGAAAACTAGGTGGTGATCTTCAATTCTAAGTACTTCCATTTGTTTGTCTATGCTTGAATGTTCTCAGAGATTAGAAAGAGACTTCTGAAAAATTACAAAAGACAAAACAATAAAGTTTGTGATTGTTAGTCTACTGCACATTTACAGAACTACCAGATCACGTTTATTTTAACTGCTAAGTGAACATTGTTCATCCTCGTTCTTTACCAGCACAAACAATTCCATCTGTTCGAGTACAGAGGTCTGAAAGGTAATTTTCAGATTTCAGGTTTCCATAAGACATGGCAAGGAGTGATCTGCCATGTGAAAAAAGGAGATCTACCACTTTTCAGTGACAACTACTCTCTCTGTTAACTAGGCTTGGTTTACTATTACAGTTCAATATTCAAAAGCAAATTCAATAATATATTTACAGTTAGAGTGCTTTACAATGCTGAGAACAAACTTTTCAATCCTCAGATGACAAGCTTGTCACCCATAGCTTATCTGTCTTTGTTGTGTCAGTTTTCTTCCCTTAACAACTTCTTGCCTCACCCTTTCAGCCCCCTTGACACTGCACTTTCTCTCTTTAAATAAGCAGTGTCCCTCCCTGATAGAGAAATGTTCATGTTTGTGTCAAAGAAAAATGCTAGACATGAGAAAGAAAAGACAAGCTGGCAATAAGAACTCAAAGAATACACATACTTTTTACAACAGGTGAACTCTGCAAACAGTTCCTGCTCACATGAAATGAGGCCTGCTGAATAACAGAGGGCATAGCCAGGCAACCTGGGTCAAACGTGCAATTCCGTGTAACAACTGGTTTGTCACAGTCTACTCCAATCACTGCAGGCATGCAGCACACAGAGTTTATGCACACATGAAATCAAGTTACCCAACAAGAGGAGCAATTGTGGCTTCCATGTGCAAGAGCAGTTTTCCAGTAGTGCTGCAGAACACCTGCAGCAGGCTGCAAGGGCAAATTTAGCTCTTACCTCACGCATCAGAGCCAGTTTCCTTTTCTCCAAGGAATTTGCATCCAGTTGCTTTTGCTTCTTCCATTTTCTGTTCAGTGCTTTCTCTTGGAGTTCCAGATGTGCCAGCGCTTTGTTTTTTGATTTGTGTATTTCGTGGCGACGGAGCTACAGAAACAATTTCAAAAATCAATCTTAAGCAAAATTTGCAGGGAAAAGCTAATGAGCTCCTCTTGATTTTATCATTCATGCACTGAACATTATTTATGCTAATTTCACAGCAGTGCCAATGACAACCTCATAAACATCCACAAGTGAAAAATGCCATCAGTACCAGCCAAATTTAAAGCAGCTCCAAAGGTGAATGAGGAAAGTCTCAATTTCTGTCTTCCCACTGACTCAGCAAGTTTTCTCAGCTGTAAAGGGAGGCAAAACCCAAACACTAGCACCTGTAAGGTGCATAAAAAGACAAAATGCATTTTCCTGATTTACCATTGTCAGTCACCAGGTATAGTGTCTCCCTTCTTCTAAAAAATTAAAGAAATTGAATGTGTGAGGTGCTTGCTAAAGTTTCTAGATGCTACCAAGCCAAACACTTGTAGAATTAAGTCTTTCTCTACTACTATCACCATCTGTCCTGACCTGTCAAAACTTATAATAGTAGCTCATACTGCCTCTTCCATCCTGGTAATTAGTGCTATCAAGAAAATGTAAATACACATTTAAATACCTACAAATATAATGTAATTAAATAAATGTAAATACACGTGATCTGTTTATTGCAAAGAATTCACATACTTTAAATGAAAATTGAGTATTTTCAGAATTAGAGAGGCTCCTCAGACAAAGCACATCTTTCAGTCCTTCCCAGCAGACCTAGGACCTTCAACTAATCCACTGACCTTTCACATATTTACGTTTTTATGCTCTTATGATGGCACGCCAATTTATTGAAATAAAAACTGCAGCTACTGCTTCCCAGTGGGAACAAGCAACTGAAAAACACCAACTGCCAGACTTGGGGATGCTTGATATCATAAACAAAAAACCTAGCACTAAAGAGCCAACACGTTCAGAAACTTGAAAGAGACGAAACATTGGCAGAAAATATCCCCCTAAGCGTGGTAAGCCATTTTTGTCAGACAACCAGCTAAACGTCCTTGCCACAGGGACAGAGCAGTGACTGTTATTAAACTTACAATATCCTCAGGAGTTGCACGGTGCACTGTCAAATCATGGACGGTACTCTGCAAACAGGAACCAGAGAACACGTCAAAAGTCATAACTGAGGGGAAACTTCATGCTTAAAAGTTACATAAAAAAAAAATCAAGCAACCTTTAAATTACAGTACAACTAGCCTAGCACTATACTGCTGTGCATTTTTCTGGCGCTGCAGAGCGTTCCACCCTCGGCGGGGCAACCACCAAAACCCACACTTCCACCAAACCTGAGCGCGCTCTTTCCCCAAGAGATGCAGGAGGCCTGGCCCCGACCAAGGCCAAGGACACCAGAAGGGCAGAATCCCCCTCGCACACGGCGTGTCTGCCCGCCCAAAGAACCCACACGTAACCCGGGGGCTTCCAGTGCACAGCCCCTGCAGAAGGCGATGGATCCCCCAGCCGTGGGCACGGAGGTTCCCGGGCCTTTTTCCCAGCGGAGGCCGCCCGCCAGTGGGAAGCACTTACATCCCAATCCCGCCTGGCGGCTGCCGCCGCCTTTCTAGGGCCCTTCCTGCCGGCAGCGCGAGGCCGCGGCCCGCGCAGCAGCGACATCACGGCCGCGGGAAGGGGCAGGAGCGCCGCCACCGAAGGGACCGGTTTTGCTCGGCCCGCCCTGAGGGGAGGGGCGGAGTGTGGCCACCTCCGCCCGCCTCTTCCTCCTCCTCCTCCTCCTCCTCCCTCTCCCTTTCCCGGGTTGCCCTCCGGCCGCAGGAATAGGAACGCGCTTCCTGCGGCCCTCGGGCTTTCTGCGAGGAAGCAGCCTCTGCCTCCGCCCTCCCTCAGGGCTGCAGGGAACATCCCCCCCACCGCCTCTCTTAATTAGAGCAGTGCTTGGCTTCTCCAGGCCGCTCCGTGTGAGCTGCTTGTTCTCCGTGTCGCCTGGCCCTGAGTTTTCTACTCGTTCGCTTCACTGTTATCCCTCCTCGCTGCAAATACCCTCCAAAGATACTTCTCAGTGCCCCTCTGAGGAAGCCTTGGAAATTTCCCCATGCGAAAATGTATTTCAGATGCTGTTATAGGTGGTTCAGAGCAGAATGTCACACAAACCATGAAATTAAGGTGAAACGAAATTAAAGAGTGACCCTTGTTTAAAGTTAACAAACAGATCCTGTTAGCTGTGCCACCGAGGAAGGGTGTACCTCCGTAGCCACAAGGAATTTCTGGTTTCTGTAAAGCAACTGGCAGTTCTGAAATGAGTCATTTAGTTTACGTGTAATATATTCCCTATAGATTTAGCCCAGATTATGCCACAGATCCTCCACTTCCCTGCTAGACAGATGAAGACATGATGTAATTACTCCAAAAGGTTACAGTCAACATTTTGTCTTGCAGTGTGAGCATAATATTTTGTCTCTGAGAGCTGGAAATTGAAAGCATAAGGTTTATCAGCTTTTCATTCAAAACATTTTCCATTTCACCAAGATTTCCTGGTGCTTAGGGTCCCCATCAATGTAATTCTGGCTTTACCAGCATCACTGTAAAAAAGTTCATGTGAAGGTAATGGCTAATGTATTGAGGGAAGGAATTGTTTTGCATGTGATACAAGGAGAAGATGAAAATCACGAGGGGAGAAAAAAGCATTAAAGAAATTCAGCAATTAGCTCTAATGAAATGCTGCAAATGTGGAGGTTGCATGTCGATTTCAGTTTCCATCTTGACACTCAACATATACACCTGAAGGTGATCATCAGAGTTCAGCCTGTGGGAAGAGAAATACATGCGAGGCAATTCTGTGTTGGTCTGAAAATTTGGAAGACAAAAGTATAAATCAAGGGCACATCTGGAATTCCCTCTTAACATGGCTTTAAATTGTCTTGAAGAACAAGGCCTACTGAAGGAAAAAGCACTAAAGGCATAATTGCATCATTACATCATCTGTTTTGAAACCTCTTAAATCTTTCTGCTTTTATTAATTACAATAAAACATAAATGTTAAATACCTAATACAAGCAAATATGATACAAGCCAGGGACAATTCTCATTCAAGCAGCGTATTCTCAAATATTTTGCCCACCTATAAGAAAAGTTGGAGCGGGTTCTATCAGAAATCTTTAAAGCCTGTCTACATTTCACTTCTCATTATTCTTCACACTGCATTTTCAGCAGTCTGAAAATGTGGCATTATCTCTGCAGAAGCCAACTGAGCATCTACAGTATCTATTAACTTGCAGAGGAGCTCACATAAGACAGAGACTACATACGCAAACAGTAGTTTTAAAACATCACGTTTGCAAAAAATTTCGTTTATTATACATTTATACTATTTCCCTTTCTAAGTTAGTATGATTTAGGGAATTCCTTTGTAATATCCTCTATCCTGGATATTTTTGCAGCCATGGTTACCAGGGGAAATATAGTTTCTTTACTGGTTTGGGGTGGGGTTTTTTGTTATTTTGTTTCCAACAACAATGAGATTTTCTGCTTTTGTGCTATAGAGAAAAAAAATCAACAAAAAACTCAAAACCACACTCTTGTGACCCTCTCATCCAGCACAGTTCCTCCTTCCCTTGAGACACTCACAACCCTGGGCTTTATACTGGAAAAATGGGTCCTGTTACGAAATACGTGTCTTCCACACAGCCAGAGACAAGGGCCCAGGAGCATTGTCCCCTTTTCTGGAGGTTTGGCACCCTGGGCTCATGGGCAGCCTAGAAACAACACAACTGAGGGCTGCCCCTCTTCTCTCCAGTGACTTTAGCATCAGGGCTGTGGGGAGGCTTCAGCAAAGGCTCTCTTCCCCCTCACAAGGCAGCTGCATTTCAGGTGAGGCTCTGGTCCTTGGCTCTGCTTGAGCTGGAGCTACACCCATGTGACAGCCCTGTCTGTATCCTTTTGGCCCAGACCTGCTGACTGGCTTCCTGCCCAGATCTCAGATCTGCCTCACCGTTGGGGACTTGCCTGCTGCTGATGGTACTGTGTGTGTCCCTGACTACCATCACCAGACTTGAGTCACTAGCTTATGTTGGCCTCAGATCTAAGCCATTGCTATTGACTTGTCCACCAATCTCGACTCTGTTGATTCCATACCCAGGCCCTCCCTGCTTGTCTTGCTCAGATCCTGTGAGATGGGGCCCTGGCCAGTGAGGTCCCTGCTCTGCCTCTCTCTCCCTTCTCTGTGTTGTGACACTTAGATCCCTATCCCTTAGGGAGCATCTCGCCCTTTTGGCTCCTGATGCCGAGTACTGTTGCATATACAAGATCACTTCCACTGACTCAGATCCATGGTGTATCTGGATGAGAATACTGTCTCTTAGAGGGATTGGTTCTTTCTTCCGAAGTACATGCTGTCCTTCAAAAGCAAGATCCAGGTGTAATGAAAAGGGAAAAAGCACTACTCATCTTTATCAAAGGGTCTGAGTGAAGTGTTATAAGTCAGCCAACCTCCATTTGTTATCTGGAAAAGTAATGAAACAAGCTATTCGGCAATCAGTGCACAAGCAACTAAATAACAGTAAAGTGATAAGCAGCAGGCACTCTGCATTTGTCCAGAACAAATCATGTCAAACTAACCAAATTTATTTCTTTGGAGATAACTGACTTAGTAAGTGCTGAACGGAATAGGTGAGACATGTCTCATGTAGGGCTTTTGACATTGTCTCGAACACCACTCTCATAAAGACAAATTGGTCTCAGGTGGCATTAACAGGAGAGGAGTGTGTGATTTAAAAGCAATTCCCAAACTGGTGCAATGGATATTTTCCTGTCAATAGAAAAGTATATCAAACGAAGAGATCTGATCTGTCTGCTAGATTGTTTGCTTTCATTAGCAACTTGAAGGGTGGAGTTGACCTTTGACTTCAAACTTCCACAAATAACACCAAGTCAGGTAGTACCACACCTTGGAGGCAAAGATTTCAACAAAGGTTTACCATTGCTAAATCACAGAAAGAGCCTCAAAACAGTGAAATGAAATTAACATAAGAACAATGTATGACACTTAGAAAATTTGAATTCTCAAAGTAAAAATGAGGGAAAATGTGTAGTCTTTGGTAAGATACTATAATGCACATCTAATCAGGGAAAGCACTTTAAGAATAACATAACTCTGCATTTGAAAATGTGGACTATATGAAGAGCCACTTTTTTGTCACAAAACCAATGCAACTAGAAAGGGACAATAGCCCAATCTGAGATATGCATGACACCAAATGATGCAAAAGTTATTTGCAGCCGCCACAGCAACCTTGGTTTGTGCCATCGGTCACATTGCTCTGAGGAACCAGGCATGGCCCTTATCTGTTTTACCTCCTCCTATTGCATGAAGTCTCCTCTCTGGGAGAAGACGCGTTTCCTCGTGCCCTCCCTCCAGCACACGCTAGAGGGCTGCTGGCCCTGGCAGAGGGACCTGCGCATCTGCAGAGAGCAGTCGGTGAGAAAGGAGCTGTAGGGTTCAGGAGCCTTGGACTCCACAGGTTAGAGACGGGAAGCCACAAGTCTCCCAGTGCTGCCACTGCTTGAAGTCCATAAGGACAGGTCACGCCATATCTTTTTAAGGGGCAAGATAGATTCATAAAGTCTCCTGGTCTGCAGAGCATGATATTCCAGGCTGAAAGGCAAAATTATTGTGTTGGATTCTCCATCTTCCAGTAGATCACAAGTGGTTTATTTTACCCTTAATGATACTTCTTGAGACACTGGAGGTAGGGAGGGTGACTTGAACCCTGCTTCAAGATGAACAGAACTGACTGACGATTGTTTAGTTTTTTCTCTTGGCAGAAATCACACGAGGGCCCAGAGATCAAAATGGCAGCACAAGGGCATGCTGGCTCGTTTTGCTGAGCTTTGCAACTTTTCCTCAAAAGACAAGAAGTGACCCCCCCCAGGAAATCTTTCAGCCTTGAAAACAAAACCCACAGCTTGTGGAAAGCTTCTGGGGCTAGTCAATGCTGTTGGAGACTTCAGGCTGACTTTATAGAACTGTGACTCCTGGAAGTTTATCTTCAACCTGAAAAAGCCTTCTGACTTCTTTATAAGTAAAACTCTATTTTCTCTGACTTAAAAGTGCATCCCTATACCATGGGATCTGACACATTTCCTAGGTGTGTTTTCAACAGAAGATCATAGGAGGGTTAAGCTGTGAGTGATTCCTTGCCTTTTCACAGCCCAATAGTATCTCTCTCATCTTGCTGAAAAGGCTAAGAGCATCACAGTATGGTTTGTAGCCAGTTCCATGGATGACGCAAAGAAGAGATGCACCAAGTAATTTTCACATTAATGAAATTACATTTGCTGCTGCCTTTCGCACCTTTAGGCTGAACTAAAGGACCAATTAAACCATTTATCCCAAAGTTATGAGAAGCCAAAAATAAAGATTAGGGAGCGCCCCATACAGGATTGCAGCTGCAGCTCCAGCAAGCCGGCAGAATATGGAGCGAGGACGCCCCTAACGCGGTGGCCAGGGAGTGCTGAAGCCCTACAGATGCTGATCCCCACGTGCCTGACGATGTCAGCGTGTCACTGCGCTCATGGCACGGCTCCCCAAGGAGAAAAGCTCCCCGTCAGTCGGCTGCTAAACCGGGCTTAGAATTTGGGGCCGGTCACAGAGAGGAGACCCTCCTCCCTTGGGCCGGCCTGCCCACCGGCCGGCCTCCCTTCCCCTCCCCTCCCCACCGGCCGGCGGAGGGTCCTTCCCCGGGGAAAGTTGCTCGGCGTTGCCCCGGGCGAGGGGCGGTGATGTGCGGCGCTGTCCCCGCCGCGTCTCGTCCGTGTCGCCGAGCTATTTATTTAAATAGCAGATAGAACACCTCGCCGCTCGCCGTGCCGGGGACACAGAGTCCGAGCGCCCCGCGGGGTCGGCAGGAAGGAGCACATGGCCTGGAGGGGAACCCCGGCCTCCGAGGCTCTGCTCTGCGCACTGCTCTGGGCGGCAGCGGCGGCAGCGGGGGGCGGCCCCGGGGACAACCCCGCTCCCGGCGCCTTTGGCCACGTCTACCGGGGCGCCGTGAACATCAGCGCGGAGCGGGTCTACGCCTTCGCCTACCGCAGCGAGCCCGGGCAGGTAGGAGCGACCCCCGGAGCGCCAGGTTCCACCCGGCGGGGCGAGCACCGCGTCTCCCTCACCCTCTCGGCTGGGGGGGTTGTGTGCCGGGGAGGTGCCGGCTCCGCTGCGGCTACGCCACGGTGCGGGAGCGGGCCGGGCTCTTCCTCTGTCCTGCCCGCATCCCCCGCCGCCGCGGTGGTCGGAAGCCGCAATGCACCTGCAGGCTCCTTCCCACCTTCCCCGACGCGAGCAGAGCTCCCCGGAGCTGCGGGCTGGGAGGGTGCCGGTGTCCCAGGAGCTGCGGGGTGGGCAGGGGGTTTGGTGCCCCCCACCCCCAAAGGGGGGTTTGATATCCAGCGGTTCTAGCAGCAGAATGCGTTTAAAGTCTAGAAGGGAGTTGTGAGGATAATAGTACTACATTAAAAATAATTTTTTAAAAACAACACAAAACTCACAAAAAAGCCAAACTAAAAAAAAAAAAAAAAAAAAAAAAAAAAGTGTGTGTGTATGAGCACTTAATAAGCCTTCTTAAATGCCGTTTTCCCCACTATGCATTTCCTTACGATCAAGGTGCTCTCCCCTGCTAGTCGGGGAGGTGAGGCAGGGCTGTGCAGGTGAGGTGTGTCGTGAGGAGGCTGCAGGGCTGCGTGGCCAGGGCCACCCATGACTGTTTGATGGTGGAAAGAAACCTGTCATTTATGTATACCCAGTTATTGTGGGTTCCCCCCTCCCCACTTTTTGTGTCATTTTATCTCAAGTAGCTAAGTGATACCTTGGAAACTGCCCCTGTTGTTTGGATTGGGTGTTAATTGCTGAGTAAGATGATCTGATATATCAAAAGATGGTGAACTGGATAGATGAATCTTCCCTCCTGTCCTCTGCTGTGCAGAGCAATAGAAAATGGAAACCATGGCTTTTTCCCACCCTGTATAGTATGTAATAAAATGCACCTAGTATTTATGGGGCAGCAGTTGGCTGGCTGGGCTATGATGCAACTGAGCCCAGCCTTACTTAACTATTGGGTGTCACCAATGATCTCAGAAGGCCAAAAGCACACTTTGGGCTTGAGCCTCCTTTTAGAAGCTGGTCAAAGTGTAAGTTAGGTTTCTTCAGGTGTTATAAGTACTGGGCATTATGATGAGGGCCTATTGGCAGTCCAGATGTTGTCTGTGGCTTGTTAGCAGAGACAGCACAAATACTGACTTCAGTTAAAATTAATCTAGTTCCTTCAATTTAATATGCTTTTTGAAGCCATGTGTTTTTTGCTGGACACTTTCTGGAAAAAAAGCTTTCTCTCCTGGAGAGCTACAGTGAAAGCATAGTGGGAGGAGGCAGGGAGGAACCGCATGGCTGCTCAGTGGTGTTTGCAGGTACCTAAATGAAACTTCTAGACTACTTCTAGACACTAAGCTGTTCCTGTGGCTATGAAGTACAGACTGCTCAGTAGAGACTACTGTCTTACTTAAGCAGGAGCTTTAATGGACTAATCTCCATGGTCCTGTATGCTGGAACATGAAGTCTCTGCAGAGATAGGGTCAAGAGCATATCTAAGAAGGGGAAATTCAGGTTTGAGATTTAATATTTTTTTCAATGCAGAACTCACCAAGCACTGCTATGAATATGCTTAGGTTGGCCACACAAACAACTGTTGCTAGGAAAAATGTTTGGAAGACAAAAACCCTTTCAAAAGATGGACTTTAATAGAAAAAATTCTGATGAGGGATGCCTAGAACAGGTTCTGATGGTAGAGAAGGCTCTAAAGAGATTTTATTATGGCCTTTCAGTATAAAAAAGCTTATAAAATGATCAAAAAAAGCTTTCCACAGTGTAATGACAGAACACGGGGCAACAGTTTTGAACTGAAAAAGTGTAGGTTTGGGTAGGACATAAGGAAGAATATTTTTTTTTATGGTGAGTCACTGGAACAGGTTGTCCAGATAAGTTGTGGATACACATCATTGGGAGTGTTCAGTCAGGTTGGATGGGGCTTTGAGCGACCTGATCTAGTGAAGATATCTTCCTGCCCACGGCAGGGTGTTTGGACTCGATGATCTTTGAAGATAATCTTCCAATTCTGTGATTCCTCACGTGCTCTGCAGGTGCCATTTCTGAGATGAACCAGTGGAAGGTGGCTGACCTTGATTAGGGTGATTGGCTGTGGCTGTGCACAGCCCCTTTCCCAGCTGCAGTCCTGAACACGAGAGGCAAATGTGACTGGATCTCCTCTTGCTGACATGGTCAAAGTTTGAGCTGTCTTGGTGTTCCTGTGTCTCCCTTTTGTTGAGAATTGCTCAAGATTTAGAAGCTCGGTAGTGGAAATCTTGGCTTTAGTCACCAAGTTCTTGTGGGCAGGGTTTTCTTATGCAAAAGCTGGGAAGATGTTTAGGGACATGCTGTCTTCTTGGTGTTGGGTCTTGTGAATGAATGCAAGTCCTGCAAAAACTATTGCCTTTTGCAACAGTCTTAAACCTTGAACTCCTAGTGAGGGAATACCAGCCAGTGTTTGCCAGTTGCCTGCCACTTGTGAGCTCTCTGCTCTTCCTGGTCTTTTTGGTCTCTTCCTGTCTCTGTGCTGATGGCAGTTTAGCCAGAAGCCTCTGATAACTCAAGGCACATACCACATGGGCGATTAACCTTAGTTAGAGAAAAGTTAATTGAATAAAAAGAGCATTCCCCTTATGGAAGGGCTGCAGTGGATGGGTTTAATTGCTTTCCCCTCTGAAACAAAGTCAGGTCTGGAGTGATCTGGCTCTGAAAACAGGAATTTGTTTTCATGATGCTGTAAATTCTGCTGTTTTCCCCCTCTGCTGCTCTCTGTCATGAGGCCAGGCCTACAAAGCAAGGGAAAACTTGGGGACAAGGACAAAATGTGAGGGCTGGCTTGTGATCCGTTAACCCTCTGTAAATTTGCTTGTTAGTGGTGTGCTATGGCTGCACAGGCACAGCTGAAAATGCAGCTGAATAGAGCAGTGCTTGAATGATGGATGAGAGAAAGTAGGGAACAAGACCTTTTCTCTTGTTCCGTGCTTTAGTGACTTGCTACTTTCTGAAAAGTGTTGTGCTTGCCTGATCTCAGAGGATGTTCTTCATCCACATCATCATCCTTACTCCTTGGGATATGGGAATGCATGCAAGACAGGAAGGAAAAAGTTAATCCCACGAGAGCATTCGCAAGCAGATATATACAAGGTGAAGAAACCACAGCTCAGGGCTCTGCAGTAAAGCTGCTTTGGCACATGTGGCTTCCTTTCTGAACAACTTGTGGGTAAAATGAAAATGATGATACTTATATGCAGACCAAATCACCTGGCTGAAACTTCTGTGTGTAAATATATTGCCGGGTCTCTTCTCTCTGTCTGTGGAGGGGGGAAAGCCTTTCCATGTGCTGTGCCAAAACACTTTTCTTGAGGCAGGAGAGCTGAGAGCCTTTTATGTACTAGAATTTAGGCCTTAATTGCTGAGGTGGAACTGTGAAGGTAAAGCTGTGCTGAGGAGAAGCAAAGCCACCTCTGCTGCAAAGAAGTGCAACTCTCTTAGAGAGCTGGCCTGTGAACAAAGGCACATGGCAAACTCCTTCCTCTTGGTGGAAACTGTTGATTTGTAGTGTAGTCGTATTGCTTTTTGATTTCCCTTTTTTCCTTCTAGCCGCTCTTTGAAATTTCCCCATCTGTACAGCTGTTTGTTTTATTTTTAACTCTGAGTGTAAAAAAACTATAGTAATAAAACCAACTGTGCCACTTGTTGCTCTCATGCCCTAAGAGTAGAGGCAGATGTGCACTGTTAGAAGTCTGGTGAACAATTAGTTGGGCAAACAGGTTTATTTTATTTTAGGATTCTTTACACTGGAGACATCCAGAATGGGGGTAAAAAAAAAAGCATGCTCATTCCACATGTTCAACGTATCCCTTCTTGGGAGGGAGAAAGGAAGGAGACCTTTGCTGATTTGCTGGAGCTGCATGTGTGGTGCGTTCCTGCTCAGAAGATTGAAAATGTGCCGTGGAATTTTTCTCCTGGATTTACCACTAACTGGAGAAAGCTTTATGTGACAAATAAGAGAACCTGCTTAGTTCTGTGTTTGCAGTAATACCAGGGTTTTCAAAAAGCACAGTCTGTATGTGAATACTGATGGAATTCAAAGTGAATGAGAGTTTCCACCACTGTAAGATCTGGCAGTTGCTAATGGTTAATTTGCTGAAAACAGAAATTACACTAATATTGTGCAGGTTGGTATGTCTTGTAGCAAATTGTCCAGGAGAATATCACGAGGAAGAAGACAACAGAAGTTCTTTTTCCTCATTGAAGCTCAGGTCAGCTGAATGTATGATTTGGGAAATACTTGGACTATATTTAGAAAACCAAGTATCTCTGAAGTGAACAAGTTTCCAACTTTGCATTTGTAGGCAAAGCTGCTGCAATCCAGACACAGTTCTTGGACATTCATGTAGTACATGTTGGCTGTGATGAGCTCCAAAGCTGAGCAGTGGGCTGCACCTATTTTAAGAGAAAGAGTGGGTGCTATTTCCCTCCTCCTCCGTTGCTAGGAACAGAGCCCTGTTCTCAGTTCCCATATGGCCCAACTTACCATAAATTGTGATTGACAGTTGATTAAGCTCCGGCTTCTCTGCTGAGCAGTTGTGCAATGTGAGGATGTGTAGCTCTTGAGTGAGTATCTTGTCTGTGAAGTCTATCTGAGGAGTGATGGGTAAAAAATTACCTTCAGTCTATGAGAGGCTGTGTGCAACCAGGGAGGGTTGCTACCATCATTACCCTTCATTTTTTCCACAGTTGCAGTTAGGAAAAAGTTGACTGTCCTAAAAGGAGAGCAGTATCAACACTAGCAAGAAGATCACAAGTCTTCCAATTACATGCCTTAAATTTTGTGACCAAGTGCCTTTTCCAGCCAAAGAGCATGATGCATTTGTGCTCCTCTGACTTCTAGTGAATGGGTCTCGTTTCCTAGGTTTGGATGGTAGTTACACTTGCTTTCCTTTAGGCAAGAAGCCAGAACGGGAATTCACCCATATGTTCCTCTGGAACTATGTGATGAGTCACTTGCTCAGACCAAAGCCATCTGTCCTAGCTGCAGGGTAACTCCTTGATCTGCTACACAGGGCAACCTGGTTTAATAAGTGCAATGATCAAATCTGTGTTTGCTGTTCTCTGATGTTTACATACTAGTGTAGGTCTCACTCCAGCTGCACCCATGTCTATTAAAACGACTCTTAGAGCAATTTTTTCTCTTGCTTCTGAGCTGGCTTTGGGTTTCCCATGTAGGACCCTTCAGGCTGGAGCTAAACTACCTTGAAGTATTCCCATGGTGTCCTGAACATGTTCTCCATAATGTTAGTCTTGGCTCCAGCCCAGCTTTCAGTCCACAGCTACACCATGCATGCAATAAAACTTTAGTCCACTGTTTGGAGAAGGCTGAGCCTGAGCTGTAGTGAGGACAACAGGTGTAGTTCTGTCTTTCATAAAAAGGCTGAGTGGAAGCTCACCAGTTCAGCCACAAAGATGCAGGTAAAAATCAAAGAAATTGGGAAGATTACAAATGCTTGCATGAGAAGATCTCCTGATGTTAGTAGACCTGCTGTTTTTACAGAATCTCCAGGGCCTGAACACTATTGCTCTTTGGTTGCTGGCTCTAGTCTGTTCACCACAGGACATTGGAAGAGCCTCAGCATACCATTTCTGGAACCTAATAATAAATGCCTTATGTGACATTGAATTGTACAATGTCAAAGCCAAAAACATCAAAGTAAATTGTAGTATATGATGTCTGAAGCCAAGCAAGGTTCAACAGAATCCCTTTGGAGTAACTTGTGTACATAATTTATATTTTTTAAAGAAAACAGCCAACCCTAGGAGGTGACAGCGTCGGCAGTGTAGAGCACACAGCACTCGGAATGTGCTTGCTGCTTCTCAGTGAGTTCTCTTTAACACTCCTCACCATGCTTAGGGTCACACAAAAAGCTTTTGCTTACAGGGGAAAACAAAAGTAAACTATGAGAGAAATTGTATGGGGATCTACTAAAATCTCCGTCTTGACAGTTGCTTTTTGCATCAGAAAATACAGTGAAATCTTGAAAATTGACAAAAGTGAGATATCCTAAGTGAAAGAATGGTGTGGGACATGGCTTTGCTTTGGGCTGGGGATAGAAGCAACTGAGATCCCCTCAAATTAGTCTTTATCTTTCTAGGATTTTGCACTTTGCGAGTTTCCCTACCTAGGAGGCAAAAAGAGAGTACCTCTTGACAGAGGCTATCAGTTTGCAGGCTTTAGGGAAAAAAACTGCAAGCTGTTCTGGTTTCTTGCAGGGTAGCCTGCAGACCTTCAGATGGTGACTGTGGTGCTGGCAAGAATTTTATTTTTATTTCTAATGTGTAAGCTAATGCTGTCAAGCTCAGTAACTTGTCCTTGAACTAAAGCATCTCTTTTGAATTTGAATGTTGTTCTAAATCTTAGTCATTCTTTTATTCTCTTCTTCTCTTTTAAACATTGTCATGTTTAAAATCAAAGCTGATCAGGTTTTGTTATTCCCTCCCCAGCCCCAAGATGTTTAGATTAAAAAAGAAAACAAATTCTGAGTAAGAGGAACTTCATCAAAATGCCTCTCCTCAGTTTGAACTCTTTCCAAGAACACTTCAGCAATTTATTATACATTTGCATTGTAAGTAGAGGCTGGAATGTCCTCAAATATTTTGTGCAGAAGTTGTTGGTAGGGAGGTAAGCTTTTTCTGTATGGACCTCATCTGCTATTTCAGGGGATATTTAAGGAATCGAAGTGTGACTGTAAAAGGTATACTGCAAGGGTGTGGCATCTACTCAGCTTGAAAATATAGTTTAGTACATTTGCATAAGCAAACATAATTTTGTGCTGTGTATACCTGGAGAACCACAGAGGATTTCAGAAACTGCCTTCTTTACTTTTTTACATTAATGTTTTTCTTTGAGCATAGAAATAGCTACTTCAGTGTAGTTTAAAATAAGAGAAAATGGTTTAAAAAAAAAGACATCATGCATTACAAGATCTAATTCAATCCACATCCAAAGTGTTACTGAAGTGAAGAACTTGGGAGCCAAGAAAGAACCAGGTGTCTGTGTTCTGACAGCAATCCCTGGAGTTACTGCCAGGAGCTTGGAGTTTCAAGGTTACAATTTGGAAAGATTATAAACCTTTTTGTTTCAAGGGTTGGCCTGGCCCAGAGTTCCAGCTGCTGTGGTTTAGGAAGATGCAATTATTGCAGAGTAGTTTGTTCCTTAACTGACTGGTAAAAATAGGATTTTTAAAATTTTTAACATCTTCCTGAAGTCTGAGGGTGTTCAGAAACAGGTACCTAATTCTATCCAGCATGACAACTCCCAGTTTCTCCTCTGGCTGTCCAGGAGACTCCCTGGTGACTTTGGTTAGAGGACAAAATTTCAATAATGGAAAAAGATAAATATGATCATGTTTTGTATTTGTCTTACTTCCACTTTTGCTTCACAGATACTGTTGCAAACAAGTGAACTCATGGGAAAGTCCATGGCAGACTGTAAATTCACACGGCACATTTGCACAGAGTGATACATTGAAAATACTAAGTAATTGAAAAATACTAATCCTGGAGCAATTATGTTAATGTTTTCAAGGCTGTGCTTGACATATCCAGAGTCTGTCTCTTCGTTTATGCTGCTTTGGGTATTTAATACTCCTGGCAGAAAGGCTGGAAGAAAACTGTGGGCCAAGGTTATTTGACAGTTTGCTTTTGGCAATTAAGACTTATTGACATTGGAGTGCAGAGACAGAGAAAGGCTGAAAGGGAATGATCCTCTGAGCTCCACTTGTTTTGTTGCCAGGTAGGAGTGGTATTCACATCTCATGAGACAGCAGAAAAGAGGTTCTCTAAAACCTGTCACTGTCTCAACTGTTTTCCTTCTGGGTCTCAGCTTCTCCTATTGCCTTGTCAGTAGGAATATCAGCAGAGTTCGGTGCTGATGGGGTATTCATTCACTGCCTTGATTGCTCTAGTCCATCTGGCTCGATCCTACTTCGCTGAATTTCAGGATTTATATAAAAATGAAGCACCTCTTTCTTGTGCAACAGCCGGCAGCAGCAGTTCAGTGGCTTTTGTACACGTGTCCTGCACTGAGACCTTTCATTGTGAGCAGCAGTCTGTGTGTTTGCCTGCCGGATGTGTTCCCTGCCCACGGGCTTGGCCCGGTGCCTTGGCAGGCCCACGACCAAGCGCTGTCGCAACACGGGCTGGTAATCCCAACAGGCTCGCAAGGAGCTGCTGGCATGTGGGTGCGGCAGAGAGCGTGATGGAGCCCTGGTGTGACTCAAAGGCTTTGCTTAGCAAGAGCTTTTGGAAAGGAATCCATGGTAAAGCCCTGAAAACCTTTGCTTGCACCACAAACTGTTGCTGCAACCTGCAGCCTTGCCCTTAAATTCACATCCCCACAGTCTTAAGATCATGTGTAATCTCTGTGGGAAATGCAGATTTAATAATCAGTCCAAGGATTCTTTCATGTCAACAAGAGCCTGGTTTATTTTGCTTAATGTTTTCAGCCATGTAGGTTTTGTTCAGCTGTGCGAATTTTGGGCTGGCTCCTTCTGCCTGTTCCCATCTAGAGAATGGAATTCAGTTGTAATTTTTTTCCTTTCTTTTCTTCTCTCCCCCGATCTCTGTGGTGGTGGAACTGAAGTACAAATATTTGTCTTTCCTGGTCTAACACGTTTTTATACAGAGCTGAAAGCGTTCTCTTTATTCAGCTGTCTTACTGCTCTGTCCAGCTTGAAACATAGGAGAAACTTCAAGGTCAGTCATCTGAGAAACAAAACTGTCATGACCATGGCAGGTGAATAGCCCCTGCAGACAGCAGAGCCTTGGCACTGGGAAGGAATGTGAGGAGCAGAAGTCTCTGAATCAGTCCTGATCCTGCCTCAGCCCCGCAGCACAAAAGACAGTAGTATGGTTATTGCTGACAAATATTTGTGCAGGGCCTGGCTTGTCAAAAGGAGCATTTGGTACACAAGTTTTTTTCCCAAGATGAGGGTTTCAGCTTGGAGGGTGCAGATGAAATCTAGCGCTATATACCAATGTCGCTAGCCTCCTGTTATGGAGGAATTCCCCTATTAAGGAAGGGGAAGGTGCAACTAGTTTTCTGTGGGGCTGGCAATGATCTGCTCCAAAATGAAGTCCCTCAGTAGTGTTGGCAATGCAGGAGTGACAGCAGTCTGGTTGACCCTGTTACTGCCCAGGCAAAACTTCCTCATCTCACCAGTACTATGTGAGTGGGGATGGATGCAGAGGAGGCTCGTAGTCTTTGCAGTGATTATAATTTTAAATTAAAACATGGTTTATTCACTGGAGTTCTTCTTGTCTTTACATAGTTTTGTGTTGGAAGGGAGAGGTATGTGTGATGGGAGCAGTGATTCTGTAGCAAGGAAGGGTTCTTGCATTAGAACTGCTTGTTTTTCAAATGGAATAACCTTTGGAAAAGTGTGGAGGGGGAAGCATGTTTGAAGTAAATAAATCACCTTTTTTTTCTTCACCTCCTGCTTTTTTTCACTCTTCTAAAAATATTTTGCTGAAGGCAAATGCCAAATGCTGACTTTGAAAGGGAAAGATGAGATTACTAGCATTGGCTCAACAGTGAATTCATTAAATCTTAGCATGAAAATATATATGTTGTCTGTATCAAGGCAAGAGAATCTAGAAGCAAAGCATGGATTAAAAGTTTAAGGAAGGTCAAATAGAAAAAGGCCTAAAAAACCATTAATGTCCATTCATAGGTGTTACATTTTTATCCCTGTCCCTTGTCCTGCTAGACAGTTCATCCCGTCAGGGAAAATGTCTTTCTCCAAGACACTAATTAGGGTTCCTTCTGATCTGTAGCACTAAATTGGAGAGTGAGTGGCAACAGCTGAAGAGAAGCCCTGGTTGCAGTTAAATGGTAATTCTTTCTGTGCTTTTCCAAGCTTCCTTGCTTGGAAATTGCACCTACATTTTTCTGGATGTACACGAAGCTTATTTCCAAGTCTTTAACCATTAATTGGATACTTCATGTGCAGGTTTGGCCAGCAGGCAAATCCCACCTGTTTTATTGCAGTGTTTGGCAGAAACAACTGTTGTATAAGAAAGATGTCCATCAACCAAAGCTGTTGGGAGCTGCTGTTGTATCCCTGAGATCCTGTGAGGGGAGAGCAGAGCTGCACCCTGGGATTGGGATCTGGCCCCTCCACTGGAAGTGCAGGATCTGCCCACAAGAGGCCCTGTGTTGCTGTGGTGATGGCAGCAGGGTAAATAACTAGATGGAATGGAACCTCAATTGCTATCTGTCCAGCTTCTTAATCACCCTGTTTTTTTCCTGGAGTTTATTATTTATTATATGAATAATATAAATAATATTTATTATATTTATTATATAAAGATGGTGATGGGGTTAGGCAGTGTGATGCTCCTGATTGATCTGGGTATGTGCAAATGTAGGAGGTACAGAGGTATTCATTGCAAGTGAATCGTTGGTATATTGAGGTGAAATTTCAAGTACAGTGGGATCTTCTTAATGAGCTGCTCTGTTACTATTGCTTCTGACTGTCTGATGCTCCTCTCTGTTTGAAGCACCCTGTTTGAATGTGGCCTGGGAAGCAGCTTTGCCTGTGTAGAGTGCCAAGAGAAAGGTGAGGCGGGGGGAAAGAAGTGTAGTGGATCCCATCTGTGAGCCCATACTTAGGCCATAGGTGGTCCTGCTTTGATGCAGCTGAATGTTGCCTCAAATATTAGATAAAAAAGAACTCAAGGCACCTGAATATGGACTTTTAGGAGAGCAGGGCAAAGGAGCTATAACCAGCTGTTGTTACAGAGAGCAAATACAGAGTGCTGAGCACAGTAAGGATGTAGAGAATGGTAGTATTATGGCATATACCAGTTTTCACGTGGGTAAGT
This sequence comes from Sturnus vulgaris, assembly GCF_052056855.1. NCBI lineage: Eukaryota > Metazoa > Chordata > Aves > Passeriformes > Sturnidae > Sturnus > Sturnus vulgaris. Next base: position 30,257,644 of record NC_142244.1, read on the forward strand.
GCCTAGATTTAAAAGAGTATCAAGTCATGAGACTTGTACTTCCCTCCTGATATTCCTATTTCCTACATGTATTATAAGATAACAGAATCAGCAGCAAAGGTGAATGAATGTTTTAGGTGGTGTATGATCAACTTAATTTTGTGGAGAGAGGGAAACCAAATGAGGGGTCTGGCTGCTGGATGACAGCAGAGGGAAGGGACTTTTTCCCACTTCTCAGGCTTTTCTCTGTCAGAGCATTAATCACCAGCGCTTTTGTTTCCCTTCCCTTGCCCTTCTCTAGAATAGATGGGAAACTGTTTTCTTACTGAGGATGGTCAGTCATCATAACAGGTCTCCCAGAGAGGTTGTGGAGTCTCCATCCATGGTCAGCTAGCTCTAGGTAATCCTGCTTGTATCCAATTCTGGTCTCCCCAGTATAAGGAAGGTGTGGACTTACTGGAGTGAGTTCAGTGCAGAGCCACAAAGGTAATGAAGGCACTGGAACACCTCTCCTATAAGGAGAGGCTGAGAGGGCTGGGAATAAATTGTACTCATTTAATGTACACATACTCGTGTACAATTAAGAAAACCTGACTATCTGCCATATATGCATAACTCATGTCCTGGATTATGGTCTGTATTTGTGAAGTCAATGGAGAAGAGAATTTCCCAATCTCTGGCTTGTATTTATGGGTAGTTTGGGACACTTAAGCCAGTAGTGCTATTTGCTATGAGTTCGATGTGAGCTCCCCATTACACTGAGCCCTGGAGGGGGCATGTCCAACCTGAGGCAAGCAAGAATCACTTCACCTCTGGAGGTGGGCTTGCTTGAACTGTTTCGTGGGCAAAAAGCTGCTGGACAGGTAGCTGCAGTGATACTGGCTTGTGTGTTTTCCTCATGGGTGGAAAATTGTTCCATGTCCTTGCAGGAAAGTGGCTTGATCATTGTGTCGTCATGCTCCTTAGATTTGTTTTCTTGTTCAGTTCCAGTTGCTTCATTCGTGTCCTCATTCCTTGTCACAGCAAACACCAACAAACAAGCAGGAGTTTGTTCAGTCCAGTCCCTGTGTTTCCAAGTTGCACCAATGTGTGCTGGCTTGGCTCCCTCAGGGCAGCTACAGGGACTAAGGAAGCCACTGAGTTACTTTCCAGTGCTGCCTGTGGTGATAACCTTCAGGCGTTCCTGGTGTGATTTGCTTTGTGGTGCTGTTTTTCTTAACTTTGTTTTAGCACCTTATGTTGAAGTATACTTGTAAACAAAATTGCATATATAGTTTTTGTGACTGGAAGGAAAAACTGGAAAGCAGGCCAAATGAGCTTTGCAAAGGTTTAGAAGTCAGAAGGCAAGGGAAGAGAATCTAATGTCTACCCTTCTGTTTCAAGGAGGTTTAATTAAGTTATTTGGGATTTTTTTTTGTTGAAGACCTAATTCTTTAGGAATTGGTGGCTATTGCCTCTGTATTATGGTGATAATGTCAGGAGAACTGATAATGATTATGGCTTTCAGGAAGGTTTCTTGTTCTACTAGACTCAACTCCCATGTGAGCCTAGAATCACCAAACAAGAATAAATAGGACATTTTCTTTGACTTGGAATGTCGGATGTAAGTAAGTTCTCTGAAATTTGTGTCATCAGGGTAAGAATAAGCTGCTGTCTCTGATAACTCTCCTTCGTCTACCTTGCTAAGTCTGTATGTTCTTTTCAGAAGATGCTACCTCTTTGTACCTTTACTCTTCTTGGAGGGTATAAAGTCAGAATATCTGTGAGAAGTCTTTCACTGATCTAGTGAGAGTCCATTATAATCTTTCAAGATGTGGCAGGTTTAAAATATTATCTACTTAATATGCTTTCATTATTTCAAGGCCTCTAAATGAGATGGACTGTTTCTTATCATATGATGAGTTATGCACTCTTGTATTTTGTATTCTTGATCAGTGTCTACAGTTCTGGAGAGGGAGCTGAAGGGATGCTGTTTTCAAATGGAAATGGTGACACTTCCATGTGGTGCAGACAAACTTCTTGCTTCTCAAATAGTGAACTGAGAGTGTTTTACACCACAGCTGTCCTACCTCTGCAACCATGTGGTGGCCAATGTTAATGTAAGGATAAATTTCAGCTGCTGGTACATTAAAACCCTTTCTCACAAGCAGCCTTTCTTGTCCACTTGAGGGCAGCCAGCAGTGTATTCCTGTTTTGTTAGGTGGGATTATGGTCATACTGGAATTGTTTACATGAGAGCCAGCTACTAATCTGCTTTTTCATCCTTGGCTATTGATGTCATCTTTGTGACTTTCCCAGTAATGTTGATTGAGTTGGGTACATAAGAGTCTCGGCAAGAAAGTTCTTAGTTGTAGCTTTAGGTCTTTGTCTTGTTTGTCTGCATCTGTTTGCTTAATTTTTGGAAGATAATTTATGTAGGTTGCTCCCAACAGAAGCTACTGAACTCCCTTGTGTATTGTGCATTTGCCCACTGTATCTTGTCTGACATTCACCTCTGACCTGGGCACAGGGCTCTGATTCTGGACTGCAGCATCAGCAGAGAGGCACTTCTGTAAATGACTTCTGGATCTGAATAATTAGTCTAGTGATAAACACTGCTGATCTGCCTATGCATATTGTCAGCACCTAGGTCAGACTGAGGAAGAGGGAAAGGCTTCTCTCACCTAGATTTGGAGCTGCCTTCTTCTCTACCTTCAAGCTTATACTCTCTTTTCCCACAGGTCGATGCAGTGCGGGTGTACGTGAATAGCAGCTCCGAGAACCTCCGATACCCTATCCTGTTTGTAGTTCGCCAGCAGAAGGGAGTGCTGTCATGGCAGGTCCCACTGATTTTTCGAGGCCTGTAAGTACTGGAGTCTCTTCTTTGTGACACACTCCTCTATCAGCTGTATTCATCAGCAGCCTTCCTCACGTGCTGCATCTTGGAACCTGTGTAGACTGCAGGGCTTTGTTGCAGAACGTTATTGCTCACTGCCAGCTGGGTGTAGGAAGACCAGGATTTGATAGGTAACCTCTTACTTGGAAGCCTGCTCTTGGCTCTTAGTTTCTCAGATATGTACACAGAGTACCAGGAGGCTTGTCTGTGGGGGATCTCCCTGTGGCACCAATCACTGAGTCTACCACACATCATTACTGTTATTCCACAGTTGCCTACCATGTGTGCAGGTAGTTTCTGGGCTCTGGTTTGGGGCAGAGTTCGAACAGGCTCTTGAAAGAGCACTATAACTTCTGTGTAACAGTGCATTTGTGGAAAAAGAGCTTCTGTTTCTCACCTCAGAAACATCTACATTAAGTTTATTCTAGGGGATGGTTGTTTTGGGGCTGCTTCTTTATGAAAGCAATGCTGCTTTGTATCTTCATTAACCCAGAACTTGTTGGGCTGCAAACAGAATTTTCAGGCACCTTAGACCATTTAAGATGTGAAGCTTCATCTGTGACTGAATCCTGGTGCCAGCAGCAGATATCCTGCAGTGTTTTGACTGATGCAGGCAATGGGTACAGTGGTGGCTGTCAGTGCCCTCTTTGCCTCCACTAAGTGGCAGATGTTAGAGATCCACAGCTGTCGTGGGCATCTGCAAGGGAAATGAAATGTTGAGGATGACCAGTCCCTTGAACAGATTGCAAGAGGCAGCAGAGGTGGAGCTTGAATGATGAATAAAAGAGTGAATGCTCCTGACCTTTCAGATGAGAATTTCAGTTATGCAAGCAGAGGAAAAATGATACCATTCTTGGTAGTGCTGAAAAACTTTTTAACTGCTCGCTCTCTCTTTCTCATCCAACTTTTTCCTCCCTCCTTCCCCTGGCTATTGTAGGTATCAGAGGACCTACAATTATCAAGAAGTGAGTCGGACCCTCTGTCCCTCTGAGCCAACACCTGAAACAAGACCTTCTGACCAGATCATATTTGTGGACGTCGCTTCCATGGCACCGTTCAATATTGCATATGAGCTGCTAGTCACCAAGCTGGAGAACTTCCAACTTGAGTAAGCTAGGATGTGAGAATATAAATACAATTTCTTCATGTATCACTTGAACCTCATTTAAGGGTCCGTCTCCCTACTCTTTCCCTTATTTTTCATTCCCAGGGGAAAAAAAAAAGAAATTCTTGTAATCTGAGGGTACTTTGTGTGTATTCCAGCTCTGAAAGTTTTAGACTTCAATATTCTGGCATTTGTTTTCTAGGACCAACAAAGCCTTTAACTTCACTGCCAGCCCTTCCCAGCCCCAGGTAAGGAGGAATCCTGTGTAGATTGCTTGTGTGTCTTACCACATCCAAGTGATTGATGTGATCTTTTATTAGAGATAGCAAGTCTTTTATGACTAGGTAGTTTCCCTCTTAGGATGCAGGGAAACTTTCTTACTGTTGAATTTTCTGTGGGTACAGTGAAGAGGTAACAGTGTTCAGTCACTCTAGGAACACATTTGGGTCCTCCCAAAACCCGTGAGCAGAGGAAATGAATGGTACTGGCACTTCAGGAAATCCCAGAAATGTTCAGAAGTCCAGAGGCCATTGAACTGCTGCACTTCTGTGAGGTGATACACATCAGTGTTGTGTTCCTGCCAGTTCTGGCTTACTTGCCTGAGCATAACTTGTCAAGATGCAGTCTTTACTGGAAAAAATAAACACAGAAATAAGCTGTAAAGGTGCTGCAGACTGCTATTCCTTGCTCAGGGCAGCAGGTCAGGCTGCAAGGTGATAAATGAAATGCCTGGTATTGATGCCTTGAGAGGCTACCTAGAACAGAGGCTAGACAGTGTTAAAGGAATAAAGTAGGAATAAAGCAGGTATTTATTAAAAAGGCCTTCAAAGGATACACCTTGGGCATACAGGAGCCTGGCCGAGGCTGCACCCAAGATGGATGATGGATCACACGTTTTCACAGTGTTATAAGTTTTACATATTGGGGTTAACTGTCCAAGTACAGCTTCAGGTCATGAAGTCTCAGACTCTCAGATTGCTCTCCTCAGTTTGCTGTTGTTTACACTTTTTGGGCCTGAAGCTGTAAGGGTGTCCTTGGTTCTTGGGCTGGAAAAGGATTGTTTTGTCTAACTAAACTATGAGGAGAACTTGCTAACACTTTATATGAAATTCAGAGTTATATAGTAATGCAGAATCTGGAAAATATGAAAGCTAAAACTTAAGGCATCAATATGCCTGTTAGTTGAGAAGGAAGCACGTATGAGCAGCACCTCCAGCTGAACAGCTTTGCTTCGAGCCCTGCAGATACAAATCCTCTCTTGAACGAAAATGCTGTTGGCAGTAACTGTAGAGATATAAAAGCCTGTAGAGCTAGAAAGGTGCGTGATTTACCCAGGCTGTCTGGGACTCTGTTTTTGTTGTTGCTTTGACTATTAATAACATCATTTAATTTTAGGTTTTGTATTACCAGGCATCCTAGCTAATCCTTTTTGCTGTCAAATGTCTTAATCTGGTTTGCAGATTCATGCAGCATTTTATACTGCAGAAGCACAGGGAATGATGGTGACTCTTAATAAGCACTCATTACTTAGGATTTTGTAATTTGAATATAGAGTGTTTAGGATATGAAACTAACTTTGTGACTGTGGTCTGATTTTTTTTGTCACAATTAACAATATGAGATTTCTGGCTTTTAATTAATAACCAGGTGTATGGAGTAGAAGACTGCTTCTTAATTGATATAATGCTGAGGTTTTTGTAAATCAAAATATTAAGCAGTCTACAGGGGGAAGAAAAAAAAAGATGATTTAAAATCTAGATGGGTGTTGTAAAAAGACATAACAACAGGAGGAGATGTTGTCTGGAACCCAGCTTGTGCCTGAGGGCAAAAGCAGAAATTGGATATGCACATATAGGTGAGAAGCGTTTGCTGGACATATTTTTAACATTTGCAGTGTGTGCAACAGAGAACTGCTGGCCTCAATGCCCTTATGTTAATTCTGTACCCTGGTGCAAGTGTGGCTTAGAGGAAGAGTCCTCATGAACTAAAAGGTGGTCCTCATGCACCTAAAACTTTCCAAGGGGAAAAAGTACCCCTGAGAAACCAAGGAGCTCAGTCTGCCCATGTCATTGCTTGGTGCAGACAAAACGTGCTCTGCTAAGGAAACTGGCTTGGTGAGTTTGCACTTTGTAGGGACTTGTGGTTGGAGCCAGCACTCCTTCAGCAGGGAAGGGACCTGCTTGGAGAGGGGTGGTAGGAATAAATGCTTTAGTAGAAATGGGCAACTTGGAAAAGGCTTGGATGATTTCCTGCTTATCCCTGCCCTCCCACCTGGGGGCCGTAATTCCTGGGAATGGCATGGGGGAAGAGAAATATGAAACAGCTGGCCCTTGGTCAGCACTAAAGTTTATGTGCCAGAAAGGAAGCTCTACAATTGGGAAAGTCTCAGGTGATGGTTTTGGAGCGGGGGTGGTGGCAGCTTCCAGTGTGGCAGCAGCGGCTGCCTAGTGACCATATGGAAGGGAGGAAGGTGGCTGGTGGCTCTCCTCAGCCTTGTGTCCCTCTGAGGGGGTATGAGGTGCCCATCAGCCCCTTGTGGTAGCTGTGGCTTGGAGCCTGAGCTCTCAGGGTCTGGCCTCCAAGTGGGATGATGGGAGCCCTTGCAACAAGCCTGCCTGCTGGGGCAGGCACAGGAGGCCCACTTCTCCAGCAGCTGGCTGAGGTAGTGCATCAAACTTTTTACTGGGCAGATATACAAATAATGATATTGCCTGGGACATCTTTTGCCCAGATCTGAAAAAACAACTCTTTCTAACCTCATAAACTGTCCTGTGGGCTTGCTCAAAGAAGGAGAGGCCATTCCTTCCCCTGACAGGAAAAGGAGGAATATTGCCAGATATTAGTGTCTCTTAAATTTTTTTTGAGTTTGAATTCTTTTCAAAGCTGAAGTGCAAAGAGAAACCCCGTTATACTTTGCCATCAGAGCAAACAAACAGCCCTAAATTCTACAACTAATATCAATCATTTATTTATGAAACTCTTGACAGAGTTTCAGTCATTTGACCTAATACTGTTCACTGTCTGTCTTTGAGGCAACCCATCTGAGAAAGCTCTGTGATGTTTTCCATATGAAAAAGTACAGCCAGAAGTATGGAAGCATCTGAAAATTGCTCATATCAACATAAAATTGAATGGGGTGTAAAATGAAGTCACTTTAGCTTCATCAGGTGGAAAAAAGCTTAAGGGAACTACGCTGTGTTTTGCATGTTGAAGATGGTCGTGTCTAATAGCATACTGTGCAAGGGGGACAGTTGTGTGTATATATTTAATCTGCTCGTCTGTAGTGTAAGGTCTTAATATTTGAAAATATAAAGTCTTAATATTTGAATATATATGTATTTGATTATATATATATGTAAGGTCTTGATATTTGAAATCAGGTCTTAATATTTGAAATTTAATTTTTTTTAATGTAAAGCATCCACATCCAACCCCAAAGCCCATCTAGGCCTGTTCAGGTAGTGTAGGAAGGTGTTGAAGATACAGCCAAGGATGATTCCTGGATCATGACTCTTGTACTCTGCTTTCTCTGCAGTATTTTCTGTACAAATTTCCTCAGGATGTCGATTCAGTCATTATTAATGTGGTGTCTGATGCAGCCTACCCATGCTCTGTTGTCTCTGTCCAGGATATTGTGGTAAGTCCAAACAGAGAAGGGTAAGGAGCTGCCTGCTAGAGCTGTGTCCAGCTGTGAGGGTCTGTGCTCTGCAGAGGGAAAAGCCCAAGGCAGGGCTTTGCCCTGGTGATGGTGGTGAAGGGAGTCCCTGAAAGAAGAATGAAAATTCTGTGGGAAGAAGGCCAAGACAGAGATGCTGAGTTCAAGCAGCTGATACAGAGACTTGTTGTAAATAGGTGAACGAGCTGTTCCTTTCTAGCCTATCCATAGGGAACACATTCCACATAGGGAATTTGTCTCCCTTGTGAGGTTCCCTGCTGCCCTGTGATATGGGTCTGTCTCTTCATGGAGGGTGTTGGGTGGAATGTTGGTGGCTGAGGGAGGGAACAGTGCTGTTCCTTTGACTCTCCCCTGGTTCAAGGCAGCTTGGGGAAATTCTGATTTTCAGATATGATGTTCTTCTTCCTTTCCAGTTCGATTTCCTTTCTGTATATTTCATCCCCTTTACTGGGGCTTTCTTTGTCATGGAGGCTGGCTGTTGCCTGCAGCTGGGAAATAGTCCCATACTTATTTTCTTTTCCACCTCCCTGAATAATCCAGTCCTGCAGTATAAGAGCATACAGAGTATACAGAGCATAAGAGTATAAGAGCAGACAGAGATGCATGATGTTCTGTTTGCTTGGATATCCCAATTGGAGCCTTTTTTGCTGTTCTGTGCTGTGTTTGCTGGCTTCCTTTGAAAATAGTTTGGATGTTGTCCGTGGTTTAACTCTTTAGTTATCTGTTTTAGTGCCCAGTGTATGACCTGGACCATAACGTGGAGTTCAATGGAGTTTATCAGTCTATGACAAAGCAGGCAGCTATAACAGTGCAGGTGAGATGCTGATTTGTGTCCCAGTGTGTTTTGGTTTTGCCTGTGTAGCAATTAAAACCTGATCTCTGGTCTATTGGAGGGGAGAGGCTTTGTGTCTCATGGATTTTCTGTCTTCTTCCATCCTTCTGTGCAGAGAAAAGATTTCCCAGGTGAGCAGTTCTTTGTTGTGTTCGTCATCAAGCCAGAGGATTATGCCTGTGGAGGTTCTGTGCCTTCTTCAATTCATGGTAAGTTGTTCTAGGAGGTGGATTTGATTGCTGCATCTGAGTGATGAAGCACTGGGTGTCTTCTGAGACCTTCCTGTGGGATGCCACTGGGTGACTATGTAGGTCTGTCTTATCCAGGTAGTTGTGAGGAAGAGTGAAGTATCAATTTGATATTGTTGGGCAGGTTAAAAGTCTTGATAAATGCAGAAAGTGGCTGGCTAGTACAGCGCCTGGCATGCTGGGGGTTATGTGCTTTTCAGCAGCACCACTGGTGCCTTGGGAGACACTGGAGACATCCAGGCAATGCTTTTTGTTTGCTTCTCACCTCTGCTCCCTGCTGCTGTATTATCCTCCTGGCTCCATGGAGGCTCAGTTCCTGCAGAGAGCATCTTCTATTGCTGTCTTGGGGTCTGTGACAGCTCTGACTTTGGGGGAACAAGAAAAATTGGTAATCTTGGGAGAATAATTTTACAAAAGACTTGTTCTAGTGTCTTTTCCAACCAGAAAACACTGTGTCCACGTGCTGGGCAGTGGTGAAAGCAAAGTCTCCACCAGTCATGTGGTGGCTGTAACTGGAGTGGCAACATTACTATTCTCAAAGCTTCAAAGTTTCCTCCCTGTAGAAAAAGCAAGACTGAAACCAACAGATATATTGGGCTCCTTCAACAGCTTTTTACTACTCCTCTGCCACCTTTCTGCCCCCGTTTTCGCACAAAAAAAAAGAACTGTGCCCTTTGGGGTGTCATTCTCTCATCCTTATGCTGTCAGCACAGCTGGCGTGCTAAGCTCTGCAGAAACCGAGCAAGTTTCTAGAGTGGCATCCTGCACAGAAATGTTTTACTCACAGAGATTTGGCCAAAGGCAAAAAATAGGCTCCCACTACCTGTAATGAGAGTCCCTCTCCTTTGGGGATTAAATGAATAGGAGATGAGATGTCTTTGGGATTCAGACATCCATACTTAATATATGGGAGGCTCAAGCAAGGATTTCTAGTCTGAAAAATAGGTTGTGAACAGGGAGGAAGGGGGAAATATTTGGGAAAAGTTGTATATTGACAGATCAGAGAACAGTTTAAAGCAAAACCACCCACACATTTTAATGAAAGGCCAGACTGTTGTTTTTGTGAGTTCAGAGAACCAAGATCAGTGCCAGAAATCATTAATGTTGATTGTTTTTATGTTTGCTGTACACTGTGCATCTCACAGGGAATGTCAACCGTACCTGGAACCTGCAGCGGACAAAGAACCTTCAAGTGACGATTGTGCCTTCCATTAAAAGTCAGTGCCTTTGGGCAGAGCAATGCAACTTTACAGGGGAACTTGGCACTTCTGAATAGAGGGGTATGGCTGGGCCAGCAGCCTCTGAAGGAATGGTGCAGAAAGCACCAGCAGAGGAGAGAAAACCACTTGCACCTGCTTCCTTCCAGGAAGAGCTGTGTGGCACACCAGCTAGAAATTAGGGGAGATAATGCTGAACAGGTTCCGTCAATTCCTTTTGAAGAAAGCAAATGGGTTTGGATGGGCTTTTTGGGGCTGGGAACTTTTACAAGGTGGTATTGGGAAGAATGCTGACCCTGAGAGGTGCTGTTCCTGCTCTGTGAGCTGACTGATCCCTTATCTTTCCTCAGAGTCTGTTTATGTCCAGGCCATGTTCTTCAGCTTCCTGAGTTTCCTCTCCTTTTACCTGGGCTCAGTGGTTGTTGCTTTTGTGCACTACATCAGGTGAGTTTGAGGGGTTATAAAAGAACAGCGTTTCTGTTTCTTATCATCAGGGACTCCACACCCTGTAGAAAACTGGGCATGAGTGGGGTGGCAAGTATCTAAGCAGAGCAGCTGAAGAAGTCCGTGACTATTCAGTGGGCTCCTGCTGACCATCAGCCAGAAAATACTTCTTCCTCTGCTATGGGGACCATGGGGAGGATGAAAATCTAAGGGTCTGCCCTCTAGATCTTGTAGTGCCCCAACATTGTGTTTTCTTATGTAAGGACACTGGGCAGCAGGTGAGAATTGTTAAGGGACCAGTCTGGGACATGGAGTGTGAGAGCATGCTGGACTGAGTACTGCAGTAAGTGGCAGTGACACAAATAGGGCCTTGGAGTCCCAAGAATGCTGGTTTCCTTCCTTACTTTCCTTCCTTGCCCCAAACTTTGGTGTCTGGGCTTGCGTTGAGAAGAATGATTGCATGGGCATGGCTTAACTTCAAGACACATCAATGAAAATACATTTCATTGGACAATTCAGTGAAAGACTTAAGTGTGTGCTCTTATTTGCTGGTATTTTTCTGTGTTCTGGGAATATGTTGGTGGGGGTTTTTTGGTTTTGCTTTTTACCATCTTCCGCTTGACATCTGCATTGAGGGAGGTGATATGGGCTTCTTAAGCATCATGCTAGTGAGTGCCTCTAGATCCTGTTACCTCTTCAGTAGATTCATATGTACTTGATCCCCCGAGTAGGGAAGATGGGTTTGGAAGGTGGTGTGAGGGTCTCTCCCAACATACTGAGCAATATAGCATGGGATAAGTCATGGAAATGATTGTCCTGCCTCTCGTGGATAGCTGAGGAGGCAAAAAAAGTCCTCTGTTGCTTTGGAAGTTAGAGAGGTGGATAGCAAGCAGTCATGGCTGAGTTGTGTTTAGTTCAAACAGCATTTTTCTTTTTTGTTGTTGTGTTTATTTCTTTTGTGCTTATTTTTGTCGGTTTTATTTGGTTTTTTTAGAGCACCATATTTACCTATTGGTGTCCAAGATAATCCTGCCGTGGCTGGCAGGATGAGATTAGTTGGCTGTCTCATGAGTGCTGTCTGCTGCTTTGCAGGGTTCAGAGGAAGGCTTCACCTGGGAGATTGAGTCCTGAGCACGGTAAGGTCTCTTCTCTGTCGTGTGACAGCTTTGAGTGAACAGCACAGGCCAGGCAAAGGACAAGCTGTCAGTCGAGTACCTTCTGTCCTGGAGCTGTCTTCCCTAGCAGCTCACATAGTCTCTGGTGCTGAGGAAAGATGTTAGAGCTTCCTCTGTGCCCTCACAAGAGAGGGCCTTTGAAGCCAGCTGCCCTGAACCTGGTCCTGACTCCTACCTCCAGGAGCTGCCTTTTAAAGGAGTGGAGGAAGGCCAAGCCTTTCCTAGATCTGGCTACAGGCTAATGTTCCTGATGCCAGGTCTGTTGATTTTTAAACAAGGCACTTTTGAGTATGTCAGCTCTTATGCTTTAAGAATTCCTCTGCCTGGTTTAATCATGGTCTTTTAATGTCTTAATTGAATTTAAATGTTAAATTGTTTTTCACTGGAAGTTGCAGACAGCCAGGTGAATGAATGACTAACAGAGTTAGGTAGCAGTGTTTCTGATATTTATGTTGGCATTGGATTCTGTTTACTTTGTGCTGCACCCACATTTCCACAAGCTGCAGCCTTCTGCTCTGTAAAAACAGAGCTGCATCTAAGAAGCTACTAGTGAAAGATGGAAGTTTTTGTCATGTGGATGGGGGACGCTGAGAGTTCTTGCTTTCTGGTGAAATGTGGGCGCCTTTTCATTTTGATTAAATATTTAGTGCCTGCAAAGAAGTTCAAAATGTTGCTGCTGAGGTCATTTGTACCTCTCTCCTTGAGGAAGGGAGGACATAATTTTGGAAGCATTGAAAGGTTCTTGTTGTTATTTCTTTTTGGATGCCAAATGTTTTCAGTCTCTCCAGTCTGCTACATACCATCAGATAAGCATGGTAGTATAACTAAGCTGTGTTTAAAGGATCAGCAGTGGAACTTCACTCTGACTGGCATTAATTGGCTTAATGTTTCTGCTGAGGACCTGGGGGCATTTGAATTCTTAGACTTGCTTTGTCAGCCATTAAGATCCACATATAACCCTGTATTTGGAATACGTGTGAAAGGTTTTTTTCACAACATGAACAGGGAACTGTAAAAATGTCCCTACATATATTCTAAATTTATATCATTTGGGATGGATCCTGCTGTAAAACAAGAGCAGGTCTTAAGGCACTGGAGAAATGGGAAAGGCCTGTGTGTTGGGGAGTTTGAGTAAGCTGAAGGGACCTGTCCAAGGCTGTGGAAGAGCTCCAGGGTGATGACAAGGAATCACTGTCTAAGACAAGGAGGCATAGTCTCAGCCAGGTGAGACCAGAAGTCCCAGGGAGTGCTGCTGATGCTGCAGCTGAGATTTAATGTGCTGAAGCCAGCTTAGGAGCTGCCTTCTAAGTTGCCCTGCTGAGAGATGGAAGTTAAATTCTGGTGTTTGGAAGGTTCCCAAAGAAGCTGCAGGGCACAGATACTGGACTTAGTATGGACCTGGAGAGTAGAGAACTGGGTTGCTGAGCAGGGAGGACTACTGAACAGCATCCCTGTGAAGGGAGAGAGGAGCACAGTTCCTTCATAGTTTACAGTTTTCCTCCCAGAGGTACCTACTGCTTCTGTGACCTATCCTCTCCCTTGTAATCCATTGCCACTTTCACATACCTGGCACTGCCTGCTGCAGCCATGTCCTTTTCTCTGGGGAGGAATCATGTCCTGCCCACAGGCTGTTTCTTCATCTATTGTCTCTTCAGGATCTGTCTGACTGATGCTTATAAAATGGTAATTAGCATCTTCCCTGTCTGCCAGATCAGTGGACACACTGGCTCTCTCTGCTGTTTTTTTTCTCCCCTTCCCACGCCTTGGAATTTCTTTTCCTCCCAAGTACCCCTGCATCTTGCCTTCTTCATTACTCCCCATACCTTTTCCTCACCCAGGAACTGGATGGAAGTGCTCAGCAGTGTGTTTTTGCCATTGGTCTTGGAATGTCCTGCCACTCCATGTGCCTCTTCGCTCTTGTTATCCGTCTTATTTCTGGCTTTCCTGGTTTTTAATCTCATGGCACACCTTCCCTTCTGCATCCTCACTATCTGATGGAAGCAATAGCTGGAGGAACCATGCCTGGTGTGGTACATTTACTTTACTCACTCTCACAGTGGGAAGTGGAATGGAAATTCGTGGGTGAGCTGGGTTCAAAGTGGCTGTTAGAGACAGGCAGAGTGCCTTTTCTCCTTGGCTTGCCTGCTTTGTGCAGATTTAAATCTTTGGTAACTTGGGAGAGAAGGTTGACTTGAGAGAATAAAGCCTGGTCTAAAATTAGGAGGGAGTATCCTCATGGAACAGGACTGACAGGTCTAGGAATTGTGCTTGTGCCTTGCTGCCATGAACACAGGGAAATGTTTTTGCCCTCTTCTCAGTGATCTGAATTTCCAAATGACTTTTAAAGCAACAGAAAAAGCTTCCATGAGAGAGGGAGTTTGGATTAGAGGTGATGAGTAGAAGCTGCATCTTGCTCCTGCAGCAATGTACAACATCCTGCCAATCTCAGCTCAGGGCTCAAGGGCTGTCACCTGGGGGCTGCAGTGTGCCAGAGCCCTCTCTCTAGTGCTCAGTCCATGCCATGTTTACTTCTGATGCTTCTCTGAGCTGTTTGTTTTCTCTGTTAGAGGGATGGGGCAGGAGTGTAAAAGAGCCAAAATTTGAGATCAAGTCTTAGCCCTCAGCCCAACAAGTACTGCAGACATGCCAAAAAAAGCTGTAATTGGGACTTGAAATGTCAAATATCATTGCTTTATGGGTGCTCCTCTGACTTGAGGTCAGTCAGGGACAAGTTTTAGATCTCTCTACATTTGTGACTAATGAAAATGGTATGAAAGCCTATACAAGGTGTTACAGAAATGCCCAGAATTTCCAGTTGGAAAGAGCACTCTGCCTGTGCCTGTCAGTTTGAGACCAGTCATGTAGTGGGAAGCCAGAGATGCATCTTGGGAAGCCAGGCCATTGCCAGGCTGCAGTAAAGCTTTAAATACTATGCCATGTTCTGCATTGCTTTGCTGCTGACTGACCACATGGTATTGTTGCAGGGGTGAAGCTTTAAAACAACTTTACGTGTCTCACTGTTTGTCACTACTGGAAAATGTGGTCCTGCTTCTGCTGCCCTTGCTTCCCTCCCTTTTGTGACTGACCTCTCAGTGAAGGGATTCAGCAGGCTTTGTTTCCTGCCATGTAGGTCAGCTGCTGAGCTCCACCATTGGAAGTAAAAAGAGGGAATGTGGAGCGAGGAGAGCATTCCTCCTTGCTTCATATGTGTGGGCAGGAGGCAAGATGTTCCTAGCCCTCAATGGCTTGCCCTTCTTGTCATCAGCACGAGATCATTACCACTTTTTTCATGAAGCATTTTTTCCTTTCTCCTTGATTGGTTAAAATTATGTAGGAGCTGTCTTGCTAAAGTCTGTGACTCTTCCAGGGATACTTGAAGGTAAGCAGTATTTGAAGAGTAGCATGAGATGGGGAAAGAGAAGAATTAGAAATTCAGAAGGCTGTTAAGAACATCATGAGACTTGCTCTAAAATTTACCAGTCTTGCAGCCCCACAGTGTTATCTGTACAGGGTGCTGGAGTGGGGCTCATGCTGCCAGTCTCACTGGCACCCTGTGTGGGGAGGCTGAAGGGAATAGGTTTCCTTCACACTGCAAAACAAGGGTTTCCCTTTTGCACAGTATGCTCTAGAGGGAGACTGCCATCTGTTTAGAGAAATGTTCCTTTTCCCAAGCCCCTCCAGCTCTTCAAGCTGTTTGCATTCCTCTCAGAGACGTTTTGAAGCACTGACATGAAACTAACTGTCCCTCCTGGGTCTGTTTCCATTGCAGGATCTGGGATGATGACTTCTTCACACCCCATCTCAGCCAGCACTCCTGAGGGAAGCAGCTACGGTGCTATTGGTACAGTATATTCCAGAACTGGGGCACAGGGAGGCTCTTCCCTGGGGCAAGGAAGGCACTTTTAGGATGATTTAACACCAGAGGAGAATAAAGCTGCAAGCTACTTTAGGAGCATCTTGCAACTATTAGGAAAAAAACCCAAAACTAAAACAACCAAATTGCATTTGTGAGGCTCAGGTTGTACTTTGGGGAAAAGCATCTACATAATAAAAGTGGCAAATCTGAAAGAGGTTCCCCAAGAGACTGTCATTGGAAATGTGTCTTAGACAAAACTGCAGTCACCTGAGAGCTGTGGGTGACAATGCTGCTTCAGACAGGACATTTACTAGTGACTGACAAAGGTCCCTTGCAGGGAAGCTTCTAGGAACCTGTTATTAGCTCACAGTCTGCCTTTAATCCAAAGCATGCCTAACCCTGGGGGCTGAAGGGTTGTGTGTCATAAAGCAAGACACAGTCGGAGTTTCTTGCCTCCAGGGATTTCACTAGGGAAGAAATAATGTTGTACTGCCAACAGGTGAATCATGTCCTGGCAGCAGAGGGGAAAAAACCTTCCTAAGGGCTTAATGACCACTTCACCCCTCTTTCCCCTTTTTCAGAAGAAATCTTTTAAAAGCATTAGGGAAATGAGGAAGAAGCCTGTGTTCTGCCCACATAGATGTGGGCAACGAGCTGGGAGTTGCCTAGCCTGTGGGAAGTGCAGGCACATCCTCCTGACCTGTATGTGACCAGTGGCAGGGATGCAATGGGAACAAAACTGATACTCTGCCTGCTTTGAAAAATCGACTTTCTTCTTTGTCTTTTTTTCTAGAGTATTTTTAGAAAAGCTTAGACACACATAAAGCTTACATAAAATCTGAAGGTTAACTAGGTGAGTGTGGTTTTGACCCCTAGCAGTCTACTTCTTTCTCTATAGGTATTTGTCTTGTCTCAGAATTCCAGATTTCAGAGCCTGGGCTAGTAGAGAGTAGAAAATGTTGAGAGATGAAAAGTAATAGAATAAAAGCAGAATGAAAACTAAAATGCTGCAGAGAGGGGAAGATAATGGTCCTTCAAACTGCTCTTAGCTGATCACCTAAAACGTTTTGGAAGGTTTAGGATCATGAAAAAATTTTTTCCCTGAACTGGCCATATCAGCTTGTCAAAGCACCAGGGACAGCTTTATTCTTGCTGTGCACAGGGGGATTTAGCCTTTACCCTGCCTGTCTCCTTCTCCCCGCTCTGGCCCAGATGAGTCCAGCTCCAGTGGTGGACATCAGCGGTCCCCCCCGGAGCACAGGCCTCCCGCTGGTTCGGACACAGACAGCTCTGTGGAGGAGGAGAGTGACTTTGACACCATGCCAGAAATTGAGAGTGATAAGAACATCATCCGCACTAAGGTATGGCTGGTGTTGCAGCTGTGGTCCTTGTGCTGGGCCATGACCAGAACTGGTCACTTCAGTGAAATCTCAAAATCCTGTTCCCTTTCAGGGTGGATTTCATCTAATACAGCTGAGTGTGCTTCTTAGTCTTTTTTTCAGTCACTGAAAGTTTTGTCACTATGGTAAGAGTACTTCTAAAGTGAGTGCTTTAATATGGAAAATCAAAATGTATTGGAGACTGTTGAGAAAGAAGGAAAATGCCCACAGAGTGTCCCAGAAAGTTCCAAGAGGTGTGAAGATAGAAAATAATCTGCAACAGTAGGTGGCTATTTAATACAAGTAGTGTGACTACAGTGGATGTACAGAGGGGCTTTAAGCCAGCAGCTCTCAAACTGCCTCCCTTTGTCATCCTGCATTGCTCTGTGTGGCTGGAGCCATTCCTGGAGGTCACAGGATTTTGCAGAACTCACTCCCATAGAATCAAGGGACACAGTTAGTTCACTGTGTAAAACCAGTCCAAATACCACCAAGCTGCAAATATGTCAAGATCTTCTACTGGCATCTGTAATCTACATTGGTTCTTTTGTGTTTTCTTCCCTCTTTCCCCACCCACTAATGTTTTAGGTGTTCCTCTATCTATCGGACTTGTCCAGGAAAGACCGAAGGATTGTCAGCAAAAAATACAAAATCTATTTCTGGTAAGGAGAAGGCAAACTGGTAAGGCCCAAACTCTGGACCCAGAGTCTCTGGTTGTAGAGTCTGTCCACATGCTCATCTTCTGAACCACTTCTGAACTATCCTGTTACCCATTCTGACCCTGTTCCAATCAGTAACTGCAGATCCCACATACCTCAAGTAAGGATATTTGTGGATCAGTGCACACATGATCCTGGCAATGGATTCTGTTTTGCGTCATTGCTTTTAAGTGTGGTAACAACCAATGCACTGGAACGTAATGGGAAGGGGGAGAAACTGGCACTCAAACACCTGAGCTTGTGGCCGACATCCTGGCTTTTCCCATGCCCTTAGCATTTGCCTCCTATGTGCACAAGCACATGTGCTCCTCTGCTTTAGGGGGTCACAATGGGATCATAACCCCAGAGCAGTGAGGTGTGCACATTCCTCCACGAGCACTGTGGGGCTCTGTTCTGGGTGTGCACCCCTGGTCTTGGTGTGTGTGTGTAACTGCTATTGCCGTCTCCCCTCTGCAGGAACATCATCACCATTGCGGTGTTCTATGCCCTGCCGGTCATCCAGCTCGTCATCACTTACCAGACGGTGCGTTTGGCTTCATGACTGTCCCCTCTTGCTTTAAATTTGCCCTGTAGTTGTGTTGTGCAAGGATGACAGTCACAGTGAAACTGGGATCACCCAGGAGTTCTGCTCTGTGTGAGGAGCAGTTTACTGTAGCTGCTCTTGTTGCACTGTGTTGATGTTACACTGAGCTTGGTTCATTGGGTTTTGGCACCTCTGCTATTTCTGCTTGAGAAGTAGGACTGCTGCTGTTTTCCTGCTCAACTGATGTCTCATTTGGATCCTGTTTCATTTTAGAGACAGGAGGAATTTGATGCTATTTCTAAGAGACAGCTGAAAGCAAGTAGTGTTTGCTGTGATTTCTCCTCCCTTCTCCCAGGCTTTGCTATCCTGCTGTTATGCAGATATCTGCAAGCAGGTCTACTAGTAGGGGGGTTGAGAACACACAGTGTTTCCTCTGAAGACTGTTTTCAGGTTTATGGCCTGTGACATCTTGTCCCACCCTAAAAGCTCTGCTTGCAGATGTCATTACTCCCCTGTGCCAGTGCTAGAGCTAGGCTGCGTCCTGGTACACCTTGTCTTTGTGCTATGTTTGCATGTGGCAAACCCCCCAGAGCTGGGAGGATTTGCTAATGCCAGGCCTCCCACCTGCTCTCTGTCCAGGTAGTGAATGTGACGGGCAATCAGGACATCTGCTACTACAACTTCCTGTGTGCTCATCCCCTTGGGGTGCTGAGGTGAGTGAGCCTTTTGGTCACTGCATATTTATCTCATGCCTCCTGAGTGTTTGTTTTGTGCCCAGGTTAAGATTTTATGATTGGCAGGCTCACAGTAGCAGCGTTGATAAGACCACTGGGAGTTTAGGACTCTGATCTTTGTGTTTTGCCCACCAGTGGTGCTCTGTTGCAGTAAGACACGTGCACCCTGGAACCTGTGGCACCTGGGTGCCCCTTGCAAATCATTGGCACAGCTATTAGGTGTCCCTCGGTCCATCCATCCCCCCCGCCCTGCGCTCTACTGGACACTTTGTATCCAAGGAGCAGCAGCTCTGCAAAGTTCAGATCAGTCCTTCCAGCATTTCTCTAAATTAATGTGTGAATGCAAAGAAAGCCCAGAGTTGAGAATCTCACAGAAGAAGTGTTAAATTAACTGAGACAGGTGAACTATTCAAACCAAAGTTGTCATCTAGAGTGTAAAATTGCAATTCGGCAGCTGCTGAGGTGGAAGGTTGTAGAGGGGGGAGCAAAATGGATTCAGCTTATCACAACCCAGGGTTCAGCTTCCTGCTGCTGTGCTGGCTTTGTCTTAAACATTCTTCTTTCCTGCAGTGCCTTCAACAACATCCTCAGTAACGTGGGCCACATGATGCTGGGCTTTCTCTTCCTCCTCATTGTGTTGCGCAGGGACATCCTCCACCGTCGGGCCATGGAGATGAAAGATATCTACACCTTGGTAGGAAGCAGGATTGCCTGGGGCTGAGGGGAGGCAGGGAAGGTGGAGTGAACGTAAAAACCAGAGTGATACACAATGGGTTTCCACTTGTGTTCCTTGCTGGAGGATTGAATCTTCCTCTTTTTTTCCTCCTGTGCAAAAGGGTCTAAGTGGGATGCTTATGTTCCTGCACACCCCAGTGCTTTACTGCTTACAGTATATCCATACTGCTATGGTGGTGACCCAGCCTGGGCCTGTGAGGACAAGGAGATTAATAGAGAAAGGACTCCCATGGCTCTGGCTTTTCCTGCAGCACTTGCTGTGGAGAAACTGGGACACTAGGAGTGTCCCAAGATTCTTCTCTTTATAGTGAAGTTTGATTTGTCTTACACAAGAGCTGCTTATGATAACTCAGAGAAATCTGGCTGCCTTAGTCTCTGAAGCAGAGCTTCTGTAATCTCTTTTGGCAGAGGATGGAGAAATCTGCAGCCCCATGGGCAGAGGTCTGGTGGTTTCTGGAAACAGCTCTGTTCTTATGGGCTTGGTAGCAAGTAAAGGCATTAGCAGCTGTAAGGGTCTACTGCTTGTGGTTTACAGGTGAAATCTTGGCCAAATTGTGATAGAAATGTCTTCTCACATTGGCTGATGGGCTCTGTTCATGTGCTTCTAAGACCCTACTGACCACAAGAGCAATTCTGGTCAGTCCTCTCTCAGTTTTGGGCAGGATGTAGCATGACATGAGGCACAGGACAGAGATTTTCAGTCTCGTGATGTCAGTACCAAGACACTGAGGTCTTCAGATCAGAACTTCAGCGTGATTAGCTTAGGATTGCTGCCTGTGGATTCACCTGGCTATGCCATGTGTCTAAATCCAGAGGCTGTGGTTGCACACAGGACACTATGCTGCACTGGTGGCTGGAGGACTTGTCCAGGAGTTAGGAGGGATGAAGTGACGGAGAATGGAAGCTTGCCTGTTATCAGGACGTTGAAGGCACTTACTATACAGCTCTGCTCTCTTCCAGGACTATGGGATCCCAAAGCATTTTGGTCTCTTTTATGCTATGGGCATTGCTCTGATGATGGAAGGGGTGCTCAGTGCCTGTTACCACGTCTGCCCTAATTACTCCAATTTCCAGTTTGGTAAGCTGAGTTTCCTTTCTCCTTTTGAACTGCAGCTAGGATTTACCACGTTCTGTCTCTTGCTGAGTTGCTGACGTTTCCCATCTCTCTACTCTTACAAGTCTCCCTGGAGCCTGTCTGTTTCAAAGGTCAGTCAGGAGGTTGTGATGCCCTGTGGGCACTTATTTTCTGATCCTCTTTAGTTTTTGTTGCCCCTGAGCATGGCAGATGTGCTGCTGCAAGGTGGCAAAGCACCAAGTGCCGTACAGTATAGTGCAGCAGCAGGGCCAAATCCAAGGCTGGCAGGCAGAGATCCCTGATGCTTTGTGTGCCCTTGGAGCAGCTTTCTGGGGCCACTGGTGGTAGCTGTTTGTGCTGTTTGTGTTACGTCTCTCCACAGACACCTCCTTCATGTACATGATTGCAGGACTCTGCATGCTCAAGCTCTACCAGACCCGGCATCCAGACATCAATGCCAGCGCCTACTCTGCCTATGCCTCGTTTGCTGTGGTGATCTCCCTGGCTGTCCTTGGAGTGGTATGGCTCCCTCTTACTTGGCTGCTTCTCTGGGAAGGAGGTGGCATGGCTGGGAACATGGCTTAGGTATGAAAATGACTGAGGAAAGCACAGAGTCAGATAAGAGTGTGTTAAGCTGTTAGCATTTGAATTCTCAGTTCTGCTGGGCTTTCCTCCTTCTTTTCCCTGACCTTTTAGGTAGAAGAAGAGCAGAACAGTTTCCTCTAGGTGGGCTCTTTTTTTGGGCTTTGCCCACCATATGCCATCCTTCTCCAGAGGAGAAATTCATGCATCTGGATATACATGTCCAAGTGCACAGATGGTCTTCCTGTGGTGTGATTCACAGTGGAGGAAAGAGGGGAGAGGCTGGCTGGGCTTCCAAGACAGGTGTCTTATACCTAGTTGCTTGTGCCTGTTTCTCTCCTTTGGAATACTCCATGTTGTTTGTCACAGCTCCTGCAGTTGATTTTCCTATCTCTGAAGAGGAGCAGGGCTAACATAATGTCTGGGGGGCTCTCAGGCAAATTCCTGGAGTACCTGCCTATGGAAGGGCACTGGAGCAGAAGCTACAAGACTTTGCCCGTTTGCTCGTAGCATTGCAAGTACTGAGCTGGGCTCACCAGAATCCTCAAACTATGCTTTACCTTGGAGGTCTCTGCTTCCCTTCCTTTTGAAGGACTCATTTTCATTCATCAGTAACCAGCCAAAATCCATGGAATTCTTGCTCTAAACTAGCAGCTAGATCCCAGTGGGATGTCAGCTCCTCACTACCACATAATGCAGTGGTCTCTGTTTACGAGACTGCCTGTGGGATAAGGCATGCAGGAGGAGCTGGTGACCTTGGGATTTCCCAAGAATCTCTTGATAGGTGTGGTAGATCTTGACAAGGTTCAAAACACTGAGACTTTATTATGGATTGTGGTCTTCTTTCGTAGGATGCCTTGAAGCTATTTAGTGGAGCTTGAAAGCAGCATGTCTCCCTTGTTCCATTAATGGAGACGTGGCTTTTCTGCTTGCTTTTTGTTGTGTGGGTTTTTTTCTCTGCCCACACAAAACGAAAATTTCAGGCGAGTGCTTTGCCTCAGGGTAATGAAGTTTTCACAGCCTGATGGCAGATCAGAATTTCTGGACTCCTTCTTGTATGAATGAAAAATTAGGATTTTAATGTAGCATTAACCTATGCTTGCAGGTTACTTCCAGTCCTTAAATAAAATGAAAATTCATAGTAGGAGCAATTGCTTGCAGAGCAGTTCTGTCTTTTTTTGGTCTACTTCAGTACAGTTGTTAAAGAAATGGGTGGTTCCCTGACTGCCTTGGTAAAAATCTACCTCCTGGCCAGAGAGCTGCTGCCCAGCTCAACAGAGAGAGCTTGCCTGGCCTTGGAGTCCCTGCATTTCTTTTCCCTGAGCCAGCTGCTGTCCATCCAGTCTTGTCTAAAGGGGCATTCAGAAAGAATGGTCTCCTCTCCAGGATGCTGAGCTCCTCTTGCTTCTCTGGACTTTGTTTCGAATTTGTTTTCTGGTTGGAAGATCTAGGGGTTTCTTTCTGTGTTCATTGACGTTGTTTAATGTCCCATGGTGATACAGACAGGAAAGGATTGTCCTGCTGAAAGAGGGCTCAGTTTACTTTTAAAATGTCTTTGCTTTCAGGTGTTTGGGAAAAACGACATGTGGTTCTGGGTTATTTTCTCAATGATCCACGTTTTGGCCTCACTGGCTCTCAGCACTCAGATCTACTACATGGGTCGCTTCAAGATTGGTGAGTGCTGTGACTGAAGCATCTCCTCCTGGGTGTATGGGGGTCTCCTGTCCTCACAGGAGACAGTCCTGTGTCCCCTCTTCTGGGCTACCCTGTCCTCTCATCCGTCTGATGCTTTCTTTTTTGGCCTCTGAAGTCCTTGTGCTTCCCAGAGCAGTGGGAATCAGCAGGAGTTGTGTGCTCTGTGGTGGCAGGATTGCTGGGCTCTGAGGGAGCTGCCATTCAGCTGCAGTTCTCCCTAGTGCTGTGCTCAGAGAGGTGACCTACACCCTGTTATGGAGCGAGGTGGGAGAGGGTGAGGAGCATTGTTCTTGTACTCTGCTTATAAACCTATTTCTTATTCCTCTTATGCCCCTGTCTGCCTCAGATGGCTCTGACTCAGGTAACTGTCCATAGCTTTCCTTTTTTTCCTGTTGAACCGATTATGCTGAGGTGTAGTAGCCAGGGATTGCATGGATGTGTGTGGGGAGGCGGGATCATGTGCCAGCTGGGGTCAGCTTTTTGGAAGTGAAACCAGTTTGTCAGCAGCACTGTTCCTTGGCAGGGAGGGAGTAATCCAGCACAGGGGAGCTCAGATCTTGGTGCAGGAGTTCTGTGTTGTGCCTGAAGGGGAACATGTGTATTCATGCATGTTTGTCCAACCCCACTGCCGCTGATGACTCTGTAGTGAAGTTTCTGCAATGATTTTGAGAGCAAGAGTGCCTTGAGTGTGCTCTAGGACCCTCTAAAGCCTGTGGGGCCTGTTTCTGCTGTTTCCCTGCTCTGGCAGCTTGTTCCATGGAAGGAAATTTTCCCCCTTCCTACATACACACACCTCTCTTCCAGAGATGGTGTTGCAAAGCCAGCCTCTTTACACATATAGGCAGGGCCTGTGTGACTCCTGGGCAGTGCTAGTGTAGAGGGAGTTTTTAAATTTATTTTTGTTATAACCTGTTGTTCTGGCCAACTGCCATCTACATCTTGTGGTGGATGCCCTTTTGCTCAGCACAGACTGCCTCCAGAGGGCAAGACATGAATCTGCTGACACCTGGCATTCTCTGTTGTCAGCTGGAGGGTGTCAGCTTCTTCCTCATAGGCATTTAAGAGCTCACTGTGCTGGCTGTTCTGGCTATTTATCCTTTCATTTGACAGACATGGGTGTATTTCGGCGAGCAGTGATGGTGCTGTACACGGACTGTATCCAGCAGTGCAGCCGACCAATGTACATGGTAGGTGACTTCTCATCCCAGCACCTCTCAGCAATTCCTCACTTCTTTAGGCAATGTGCCGAGGAAAGAGGTGGGGCTGTTTGAAAAAGTGACTGTCTTCACTTCCCTTGTTGCTTTCCCCCAAAATGGTTGGGTAAGTGTAGATCTCTGCTGGAGTGGTTTACCCCCAACCTCCAGGCCTCCCCTGATCTCAGCCTTGGTGAATAAAACACAGAGCAAGGTGATACAAGCGTGACAGGATTTGCCTTTGCACTTGCTCTCTGGAGCGTCCATTCAGAGGAACAGGTGTGAGGCTCTGTGCAGTGCAGCCTCTCTGGGGAAGGCTGCAACTGTTTTGGGTCTGTGGCTTAAGCAAAAGCAATTGCCATTTCTGCTGCACCTCAGGGCAGATAGCAAAAAGTTAAGAAATGGTGGCTGTTACCTTGAATCCCACTGATTCCTTTCTCCTTAGCAGAGTGCTAATTACAGCTTGAACTATGTGGAGTTTTTATTCATATGAGCATCCTTCTTCTTAATTTTTTATTTATTCTCCTATCTCTGAATAAGCAAACTTGGTCCACTCAGGCATGAAGTAAGCCTGGCCACCCTGAAACAGCTACATCATGAAAGCAGCTGTAAGCATAAATGCACATGCCCTACAGATGTAATCCTTCTCCCTGCTGTTGTTATAGCACTTCCCCAGCTAATGGTGAGAAGGCAAGAAAAGATAGCTCCCTGAACATGTGCAGGATGCTGTTCAAAGCTTCCCTGCTGCCTCTTTCGAGCACATCCGTGCTCTCTGCAGTAATTCTTTTGTAAAACAGTGGGAGGGAAGGAATCTAACTAGAAAAACAGTAGAAGCAGTCAAAGGATTCACAGAACCTCCTGAGGCTGATCCCTTAAGTGCTGAGCTTGTCCTTTTTTAGATGCTTAGTCTCCTTGTAACACTTTCCTAAAATTTTTGAGGGTCAGAGCAGTATCCATCTGATAAAAGCTTCCACAGAGCCAGGTGCATATGCATTTGCAGGAACTGGACTCCCAAATCCTCACATAATGCTCCCCTGAATTTCTGAGGCAAAGGCCTTTTTGCATACTGTCTTCATTTCATATGATCATCAGTGCCTTTTCTCCAGGATAGGATGGTGCTGCTCATTGTTGGGAACCTAGTCAACTGGTCCTTGTAAGTACTGGAATGTTGATGCTTTGTGTATTTGTGCATGTAGGCAGCAGGATTTGGTACTGGGACACGGGTGGCCTGGAGTGATGGGGAGATGCAGCAGTGTCTGTGCAATAATCCTGTACCTGGGCCCTTCTGACATGTTTTGGCAGGCAGGCTGATCTGAGGGTGGTAGGCAGATCCATAGGATGCAGTGCAGCATTAGAGCTACATGGAGCATCCCCTGAGTGTTTCAGTTGGGGATATCTCATGGCTCATGTTTGAGGGAGCTTGTGCAGGGCTGGCCTGGTACTGTGCTGCTGTGTTGTGCTTCCCACAGAGCTGAGGCATCTCTGGCACAGCCAAGGTTCAGGAAACCTGGCAGACCCTTAATCACAGAGCCTGGCTGAGCAGTAACTGCATGGGAGGGATCAACTCTTGGATGAGACCTAAAATCATTGCCCCAGGCTCATGCTTTTCACAAAAGCTGCTTCTCAGGGACATGCCTTCTACCAAATGTACGGTCTAGGGTGAAATCCTGCTAAGTGCCATGTGTTTGGCCATGGGTTGGAAGCAATCCAGGGCCCTTGCCTGTCCTTTGGAGTCTCCAGTTGCTTCAGCAGCTGACGATGGCTAAACTTCCTTGTCTGGGAGCAGAGGCAAACAGTGCATTTCCTCCAGGGAACTGGGAAGCTGTGGCACTGGTGCTGTGTCCCACAGTCCTGGCAGGGAGTAGAACAGTGTGTGGCTGTCAGTTTGGGTATGTACTGTGTCCCCAGTGAAGGAAGCTGCCTGATGTCCCTTCTATCCTCTCTCTCAGTGCTATCTTTGGTCTGGTGTACCGGCCCAGAGACTTCGCCTCCTACATACTGGGAATCTTCATTTGTAACCTGCTCCTGTATCTGGCCTTCTACATCATCATGAAGGTAACAGGAGGCAGCTGTAGCTGTCCTTGAGGCCCCTGTATCCAAAGGGAAAGGGACGGGCCTTTTATCCGACTGCGGTTTGGGTTCCTGTGGTGTTGCAGAGGGATGTGGAAGGACATTGTGGGGGTCTGGGTGGAACAGGGTCTTGGGGAAGGATGGTGTGTAGCCATATCAGGGGTGGCTGGGCTGTGTCTTTGGGGGGTGGGCAGCCCTTCACAAATGCAGATAGTACAGGCTGGTGTGTGAGCCCTGTGCATGGCTCTGTCCCCTGGAAAGAACTTGGGGTATGTCCCTGTCTGCAGCTCCGTAGCTCTGAGAAGCTCCTGCCCATCCCCATGTTCTGCATCGTGGCCACAGCAGTGGTGTGGGCAGCTGCCCTCTACTTCTTCTTCCAGACCCTCAGCAGCTGGGAGGTAAATTTCCGTTTTACGGTTCTTTTGTCCATCTCCTTCTCATCATCTTTCCTTCCTGGTGTTTGTTTTGCACAAAAATGATTCTGGAGGAGTCTTGGGCTGCTCATGGGGAGCTGAAAGATTTCAGCTCATGTAGCAGACTTGTGAAGGGAGCACGGGAAGCTGTGCTGAGCCAAAAATGACTGTAGCTGTGTAGAAGCTGTTTATAACCAGGTGATCTGGAGGTGGTTGGCCCTTCCTAGGGGACAAAGGCACTGGGGATCTGGAAGGGAAACTGGGAAAATCCTGACCAGTGCTGGTGGAAGACATCCCTGGAGCAGATGGCCACCTGGAGTCAACCAGGGGTTGTTAGGGCTCTTGGTGACCTGGGAGGCCATTAAATCCTGACTGAGTGCCTTCTAATAGGATGTCACATCCATTTCCATGGAAATGAGGAGCTTGCTGCAGGGTGGTTTGGTGGAGGCTGTGCAACTTCTGCTGTGCAAGACCTCAGATGTGGAGACTAGAGGGTTCCCTTTGCATGTGGGTGGTGGTCTCAGGTCCATTTTGAGGTCCAGGTATAACACTGTGTTGTTTCTGGCCTGCCCAGCACCTTTTCCTGGATCTTTCTTGGAGAGTTAAGACAGGGTGATCCCTATAGGGTATAGTGACCAGCAAGGCCCCAGTAGGGGTGGATATCAGGTCCTGACCCTCTACCTCCCTCCTAGGAGACTCCAGCAGAGTCCCGGGAAAAGAACCGGCCATGCATCCTGCTGGGATTCTTTGATGACCATGATGTCTGGCACTTCCTCTCTGCAGCTGCCTTGTTCTTCTCCTTTCTGGTGAGTCCTGCTGAGCCTCCCACTGTGCTGGATGGTCTCACCCTCTCCTTTCACCTTGCTCCCCTCTATCCACATGGAGCTGTGACTGCTTCAGAACTCCACAGAAGTGCCCCAACTCCTCTGCTTGGCTCTACCTCCAGACATCCTTCACAGTGATATGCTCCTTGTCAGTGGTATGAGGGATCAGGCTTTCTCCTTTACCTTATTTCTCTCCCAGTGCCTCCTGGCTTCAAATTCCCTCTGGAGCTGTGGGTAACACAGCTGTTGTGACCAGTGACTCATGGATTTTTTAATACCTCCCATAAAGGCAGGGCCTGAAGATCTGAAAGGAAGACCTTCCTGGATAGCAAGACCTGAATCTGGCTTGCACTTTCCTCCTCAGGTCCTGCTGACCCTGGATGATGACCTGGATACGGTGCGCAGGGACAAGATCCCAGTGTTCTGAGTCCCCAGGGACAGGGACACAGAGGTGTCCCAAACCGCTCAGCCAAATGCACTGGGCACTAGTGTCTGTGGAGAACGAGCCTGTTTGCACGGCCAACAGGCCAGTGGGAGCAGGGGAACCGGATCCCACAGCAAGCAGGAAGGGGTTCTGTGGCAGCTGAGGTGGGATCAGGAGGGAAGATGATGTTACTCCTTTCCCACCGCATCCTCTGGGGCAGGCTTGATCCAGAGGCCAGTGCACAGCCCTCTGGCTTGTGGGTGCAGTGGGTGCTGGAGCCAGTGAGGGGGGAGGAAACAGGAGGGGAGGCATGTTAGACACCTTTGCTTCTCTTCCTTCCTGCTGATGTGCTCCACTTCCTCTTTGGCAAGCAGGCTTGAGAAGTGCCATACAAATCTTCCTGCACAGAGAATTAATGCCTGCACTCTGCAGTCTACTGCCCTCAGAGAGTCCCTTCAGCAGCACAGGGAGAGCATTTGGTTCCTGTACTGCAGCAGACGAGGGAGCAAAGGACTCCAAACTGAGGTGGCAGTGGGGGCACTGTGCTTTTTTTTTCCTCTTTTGTTGGAGAGACTCCTTCGGTAGCTGGTGGGGAACCATGGTACCAAGGCTGCAGCGTTGGTGGGAGGTGGTGAACTGGAGCTGCCTGTGAGGGCTCTGCCAGACTCGGAGTCTCCTACATTGCTCTCTTGCAGCCTCTCAGTCACTCCTGTTGAACAGCCACACTCCTCTGGTAGCTCCAGTGCTGGCACTTGGCAGTGTGCTGGTCTCTGTCATGGCACGTGCACTCCTCAAGCAACCCAAAGAGAGGCCGCACAGCACAATCACAGCCTTGTGTGGCAGCCCTTGGCTCCTGCTGTGTGCCTTGCCAAAGGGGCAGGGTGGAACAGGGAGGTTTTCCAGCAGCCTGACTTTCTCCTCTCATGAACTTGCCTTGGACAACTTGGCAAAGCAGGTTCCCTTATGGGCTGGGAGGGTGAAGGAGATTTTGGGGCACTTGGTGTTGAGCTCTTCAGCTAACGATGTGGACCAAATTTTCTTCTTCAACTTGTCTGAATCTGAAATGAGTTCTTTAATGGCTTCTGCATTCTTTTCAGTTTATTCATTGTTAAAAAAACCCCCAAGAATATGTGAATTATTTCAGGCCTTGCATCTAAAATGGGACCTGTTTTGCTAATTTGCAATTAAAAAGTGTTCTTTGAGCCCTGCTCTCCTTATTCTTGTCTGCCTGAACATTTTTACTTTGCATTACTGGCTACATGCACATACACCAAAGGTTTCATTCCACTTCTGCTTACTAAAGCAGATGACTGGTGAAGTTTTACTCCCAGAGTCTGTATCTCCTTGAAGAGTTCTGCACCAGCTGGTTTTTATTATTTTCTAAGTTGGAGTTTGCCAAGATGGTTAATAAAATGGATATTCCTCGTTCCCTGCTCTGCAGGTTGATCTAAATTCTTCTTGCTCCTGCTCTCAGCAGCAGAGACAGCAGTCAGGGTAGAGGGGTGCCCAGTGGTATCACACAGCTGCTGCCATCCTTGGGACTGTCACAGGTGTTTCTGGAACATAGGTGTGGATGACCTGCTTGTTCTCTTAACCAAAGTGCCTTTGTGAGGCTACTTAAAGAACAGACACTGTTGTTTGTCACTGTAGTCCCTCGGCAGGGTGAGGAGATGGCTAGAGGAGAAATGTCACAAGAGGCTGTCAGTCTTTATTTTCCCAAGCAGAGCTGTGCTGCTCTGAAGGGTGTCAGGGTAGCTGTGCCAGACTGAAGAAGGACCTCTGTGCCTCCAAATTTGTCCAGTTCTGGGGACATATTTTTATAAAATATACTTTCTCCTTGTGTTTTCATAATCTATAGTTTCAGACCTTGTTGCAAGCTTCTATTTGTTTTTAGACAGGAAGCTGGTTATATAATCTAAATTGAAATGTGAGAAAAAAATAATGTTGAACAGCAGTTGGAAGTCTCGACGTAGGAGGTAGAACAGCATATGGGCTTGCTGGTCTGAGCAGAGATGAGCACAGCATGGAATGGTAAGGTGGTAGCAGAGAGGGAGAGGGAGGCTGGAGAATAGCACAGAACAGACAGAAAACCATGACAGGATTCAATTAAATGCAAGGAAAGGCACTGCAAGCCTGAGAGATGGGAGGAAGGGTTGGAATTGTCTCCCTGCTACTTCCAGCTTGCTGCATCAATTTTTAAAGTTTCCTCTTAGCTTTTCCCTGCCTCCTGGGCTCTGTTTGTGCTTCAGCTCTCCCATCTAGTGGTTGCCTGACCCCTCGATGGCTGTGGCTGCTGGGGGCTCTGGCTGGGCACGCAGGTACTCTGTGTTCCCAGCTGTCCCAGGCATGCTTGGCTCTGCAGCCCCCAGAAATGCAGCTTGTCTTGAGTGCTGCTGTCCTCTAGGCCACTGTCCTCGGGCAGGAAGAGCAGCTTGCTGGCTACATAGGGGACCCTCGTTCCCTGATTTGAAGGGGTCATGCTGTTGTTGTCTCACCTTTCTCTGCTCACAGAGGGAGAGATGTGTAGGGGTAAAAGCAGAGCAGCACTGTGGAATTGTGTTGGGAGGTGAGGGGGCCTTTTTTGCTGCCCATGGGCTGGTTGCAAAGTCTCTGCTTCCCACTGCAGTGCCCGTGCTCAGGGTAAGCTGCTGTCACAACTCCTGAAAGGGGAATAACGGCGCCATGGGCAGGGACACCTCCTACTAGAACAAGTTGCTCAAACCCCCATTGTTGTTCAAACAACCAGGCCCTTCTAAAGATGGTGCATCCACCACCTCTCTGGCCAATCTGTTCTAGTGTTTTACCACTCTCACTGTAAAAAACTTTTCCTTACATTCCATGTTTTCTCAGGAAATGTAGGTAATTTTTTTCTGCCCAGTACAACTGAAAGGAGAAGGAAACAGCTTCTGTACAATACTAATATCCACTCACAGGTTAGGAAAACTATCAGTCATGTGAGCTGTTAAAATTCCCCCTCTAGCCTCTGGACTGGCAGAAGAGCAGCCAAGGCAGGGGGAATGCACTGCAGTGAAAGAGGAGGGCAGCTCCCTCGGGGCCTGTTTCCCCTCCTCTCTGCTATGACTGAACTGTTAACTGGCTGTCACTGAAGGAACAAAAGCCCCTCTGTCTTAATACTACATTTCAGCCTTTTTTAAAATTAAGACCTTCCCTAAAGGCAACTTCCACACCTGCAAGAATTTTGAGGTTTACAAGCTAGGTTTTTTGGAGTCCCGGGAAAGAATTGTTTCCTAGCAATTCTGTTAACCAGTATTGTGCAATGTCCCACAAAAGCCTTAGCATACCGTGAATGGATCTCCGTACTGCTCTCACCCAAACTGCATCGTTTAGCTCCAAACTGTGACAAAACAACTATCGTAGACCACTTCCAAGCCAATGTAATGAGAAGCATTTTATAAAATGAAGTTGTATCTTAACAGTGATCGCTGTCACCGGGGCAGGGACAGCACCTGCCATGTATTTTTTAGATTCTAAACAATCAGTATTTATTTCTTCTGAATTACATAGTTCTGTATCTCCAACTAATATGGTGCATTACTCTGGTATATGCAGATAATGTACATCAGTGGAAAACTCTTGACTGTAAATCCCCAGTCTCAAAGCAAAGCTTTTATTTTTACCTCTACTTCAGAGTGAATGGCATAGCTTTCTGTGGAGAAAGAAGTAGTACCAACAGGAACACAATATTCAAAGAGTGTTTTCTCTTTTTTTTAATAAAATACTATCATGTTCATATCTATACAAATAATTATTACAACTATTAAACAAAGTATTACATTTAACAATAGAAATCTCAGAACTCTGAATAAGATCATGGTTTGGGATATTTACACCTGAATGCAACATATTTGTAAAAAGATGTCAAAATAAACAGAGCAAGATCTTATTTACATTGGAAGATGATGTTCCTGTTCATTCATTATAGATTTCTACTGCAGAGTTCCTATTTTGCATTACAAAATAGTAAGGACTTTCCACTGGGACCGTATCCAAGTCATTTACAGCTATATAAAACAGCAGCACAGCAAAATACTCTGGACTGAATATAAGTAATTTACATTGTGGAAGGCAACAGCATCTTTGATAAATCTCCTGTGGCAAAATCCATACTTGCTTCCCTTCTCACAGTGAGGAGGCAGGAACAGGGTCCAACCCCCCACGAGCTCTGTTGTTCCACACTTGTGATTGCCAGAACAGCAGCACATATTGCAAACTTGGAAACCTTCTCATAAAGATACTTCTGGTGAGACAGAAAAAAAAGCCTTTTGAAAAAAAATTCTCAGAAAAACTGCTATCAGCAAATAATAAACGGTGTCTGTGTAACTAAGCAGGGCTTGCTCGCAGAGAGTATGAATTTGTATCATCAGGAACAAAAACCTCTGCTAAATCTTTCACCAGTTCACAGAGTAACCTTCTCGCAGTGGGAATAAAGCCTTGGTGCTCTGAGGTTTCCAATTTTCCTGCTGCAGAGGCAGCAGGAAATTGAAAACACCCTCACACAAACCTGTGTCTGCTACCCATGCTGGATCATGGCAGTGGGAGAAGGGAACAGCAATTAGGTGGTAACAGGTCAAGTGATAGCAAAGAATGAATCTTCTTATAGCACTGTATCAGAGAACAAAACAAATCTGACTGATCTGGTATAAACAGAATCAATGCTACTGTCTTGCCAGGGGACGTGGGATCATTATTAAAGTAATGAAAATGAAACTTACTAGGGGAACAGCAAAAGATGCCAGCTCTTAGCACACTCAGTCAGCCAGAAATAGCGGGAGTTTGACTGAGTCCTAGAGCCAGGACTGCACAAGTACCTCAGAAAAGGTGAAAAGACAACAGGAGACCAGAAATAAATAAATGGCCCCTCTTCTCCAGCCATGCCCTCTGCAAGTTGCCCTGCCACATGACTTGTTTACTGCAACAGCACTACAGACACCAACCAGATTAGCAGCAGCAGCAGCACAGCCTTTACAGTAGGAAATCTTTGCAGAGTTATGGAGGCTTGGGACTAGCACCATGCTTTTACTTGCTTTTCAGAGAGGTACTCTTCCACCTGGGCAGCAGCACAGTGACAAGCTGGAAGTACAACCTGGAAAACCCATTCTAGTAAGGCTCAAATCACGTCAGTTCTCATTTTCTTTAACTGTTCCTAAATGAGGTCCATTCTCTCAAAAAAAGGTATATAAATATTAACACATTACTGTTTTATTGCCTGCTTTCAAATTAAACTCTCTCTGCTCTTAACTCTCCTAGGCTGTTTAAGGGATTAATATGGACTACACTGACATACATGCAATCCAGGCCAATATTATTTACTATTGTTTGTTGAAGACATTTAGGCCAAGCTGAAGCCTGCAGCTACACAATGCCTGTCAGCTGTGGCAGTCCCACCCCAAAGTTAGAGCCCAACCTTTCCCTTCCACTGTTGGTTTTTCTAAATTAAGCAGTACTGGGTATGTTTCCTTCCTTCGAAGCCAAAACAAACCCTGTGTAAGTAGCCTTCAAAAAAAGTATTATGGAAGAGAAAATGCCATTCTCAGGCTAACAAATCACAGATAAACCCACAAAATCTTTTCCAAGCACATGTTGAAAAACAAAGGAACTGTTAGTTGCTGGGTAGTCTTCAGGAGAAAAAAAAATTGATGTCATCAATGCTTGCTGAAGAAAATGTATTTGCTTGTCAAATGGTTTTCGTTACAAGTAAATCAGAATCATTCCATCTGCAGAAGCTCCTTTTTCAAACTGCCCTCTCCAAGCACAGATCAAGGTAAGGTGAGCCTTATCAACCTGACAGCTAAGCACAACAGGTTCAATGGGAGGAGAAGGGAAAACTGAAGATAAGAAGGACTTGTAAGATGTCTTCCTGAGAGCAGAGGCTGAAGCCCTGGGGAAGGACTGAGCCACTGACCTGTCAGTGCCACAAACTGACCTAAAAAACTAAATGCAAGAAGACTGGTGAATGTGGCAGGATTAGTTTACACCAACAAGGAAAACACCAAACAATAATTAAAAACTAACAGAAATGTAACATCTAATTTCCTTTATTTTGATGTGAAATATCCAGTCCTCCACTGTTCCTCCTGAAGGCAAAAGAGCATGAGCATGAGAGAAGCTGAAACCCACAAGCTGCTCTCAAACCAGAGGACCAGGCCAGGTTCAACATTCAAAGTCCATCTTGGGCGGTCACTTACACCAAAAGGCTACACAACAGATCCAATTTTTCTTTAATTAAAGTTATCTAGAGGCCAGTCAGCAGTATAAAGATCAGGATTTGGATGAATGTGTGGATATGAGGCCCTCACAAAGAGGTCTGCCTACTTTTCTTGTCACAGCAGTCTCCTGATCCCACACCAACACCATGGGACCATTTAGCATGACTTACAACGTGTAAAGAGACTCACACAGAGCTTCAACTGAAATTGCCATGTTCAGGGAGGGCAATGAAATTATATTTCTCCATTCTGGTCTTGTGAGGTTTCAAAAAAAGGCCTGAGAAGGACGGCAAAGTACCCTGTCACAATAAAATACAATTCTCCAAAGAAGACCAAGGGTCACACAGTAAGTACTTCTCAGCCACACTGCAAAATTATGCAGTTCCTGCAAAACCCAACAGTCTTTGTATGCCTGAAATGCTTGTACTGTGATTCCCTGCACTGTAGGCATTCTCTGAGCAAGGAGGAGCTGGTTTTGGTTGTCTTTGTAAACAGAAAGGGAGCATGTGAAAGTTACTGACAGTTACTGCCTCTTCCGAAAATGATATGCAGCATGAAATAAAACCAAATAAAACCACGCCTTACATATTCTATCGTGAATACTCAGGACTGCATTTAACCTTGAGACAACAGCAGTAAATATGGACAAATAAGAAAATAGAACAAATATTTCAGTAGAAAGGGACCTATAGTGATCATCCACTCCAACTGCCTGGAGTGCCTCCATCCACTTCACGACTAAGTGTATTGTCCAAATGCCTCTTAATTATGCTTGAGGCATCAACCACCTTTCTAGAAAGCCTGTTCCAGTGTCTGACCACCCTCCTGGTGAAGAAATGCTTCCCAATGTCCAGTCTGAACCTCCCTTAGTGCCCCTTTGAGCCATTCTCATGTGTCCTGTCAGTGGATCCCAGGGAGATCAGCACTCCCTCTGCACTTCCCCTGTCAGGGAGCTGCAGAGAGCAAGGACATTGACTGTCTATCCAGATCCCTATCCCAAGCATCTGTCAACAGCACCTCCAGTATCATCAGCAAACTTGCCAATGGTGTGTTCAACTCGTGTATTCAGATCAGTGATAAATACACTGGATAGAACTGGCCCTGGAATTGAGCCCCACACAACACTGCTGGTGATCAGGTGCCAGCCAGCCATAGCCCCATTCACTGTAAGTCCTTTGAGCTCTGCCCTTCAGCCATGAACCTGTTAATGCCATTAACAGCTGAACAGCTGTCCAGATGGATGCTGTGAGGGACAGTATCCAAAGCCTTACTAAAATGCAGAAAAATTATATCCACTGCCTTCCCTTCACCCACTAGGAGGGTGATCTTACCACAGAAGAGCATCAAATTAGCTAGACAAGACTTTAGTGAACCCGTGTTGCCCATGCTTGAGGGTTGCATTATTCCTTTCAACAGTACCCAGTATAATACTCACAATTTTTCCAGGAACCCAGACTCTCACAGTCTACTTCCCTTTGTTCTTCCCTCATGCACTTTCTGTAGATTGGAATAACACTAGCTACCTTCCTGTCAGCAGGGATCTGTCCAGACTCCCAGATGTTTTGTAGATGATTGAGCAGGGTCCTGCTGTATGTCCTGCTTGCTCCTTCAGTATTCTGGGATGAATCCTATCTGGCCAAGTGGATCTGTGGACATTCATGTGTTGCAACAGGTTTAAGTTAATAAGCTCTCTCCAGTTTTCAAAGACATCATAAAATAGTGTAGTTTTCCCACCAGAGGAAACTAATATGATTTTCTGTGAATGTCTGGAATGATGAGCAGGCTAGAAGCCAGGACTTAATTTTTCACTAGTTTGTCTTGAAAGCCAAACCCATTGCTGTACACACAATTCCATTTAAAGAGAGCAAGAATGGACGCATTTGCTTCCCTCCTCAAAGACCAGACAAGTGTGTAATGCACAGAGTGGGCTGCTGCTTCAATCTCCACCCTTACCATCCAGAACCCATGGAACAATCAGTTACAGAACTCACCTCACCACCTGAGGTAGACCCTTTGAGACCTACTGCACTACAGACATCCCTTCTGTCAAGAGTCTCACCAGGGCACACCCAGACCTGCAGTTGGCTTAGTTGGTTTGAGGTTACAATGTAAAGGTGTGCCCAAAAGTATGTATTCTATCACCATCTGTTGAAATGAAGTGGGGAAGTGATCTTTTAGATATCCTCTGCTAATGGGCCATCTGATAAAATCAGGTGGGACAGTCATCGTTATCTTTTCTACAACCCATCCTTCCTCCAGGAAGATCTCTCTGTTAATGGGCCATTGAGACCCTCTGAATGACTGATAAGATTACATCATCCCACTGGGAGATGCTCCAGCCAGGGGGAGGAACCAAGCCTTTCTTACCTAGATAAAAACTGAGATTTGGAACACCAAAGTAGCCTTTTTCCACTGGATCCCAGAGGAAAATCAGACCTTTTTCCACATCATCACTGGACCTTTGGAGGAAAACTGCACCTTCTACAGGAGCACTGCTTCAACGGAACCACATCTGTCATCCAGGAGGACTGCAGCCACCATTTATACGGACTGCTACCACCACCCTGACTGACAGGGTGTCAGGTTGTATTCTGACTCTGTCAGTGGTTTTCTTTTGTACTATTGCATGTATTTTATTTTTTCCTATTAAAATGTATTTCTAACTTGGAGTGTTTCACTGGTTTTGCTTTCAAACCAGTACAGAGGCTGAGAACTGACTCATTCTTAACACCTCCCCCTGCACAGGCCAGTGTCTGCCACTCGGTGACTGCACTGTGGCAGAGAGAAACTGCCTTGCTGTGAACTGAAATACGCAATTACTTGTAAGCAACAGGAGGAGTGATGCACCACTTGGATTTAGTGTCTTAAGATAAGCTCCACCTGAATTAAATCATGATTCCAGGCAGAAAGAGACCTGGAGGTACTGGCTGACAGCCAGCACCAGTGTGCACTGGTGGCCAAAAAGGCCACTGGCATCCTGGCCTGTATCAGGAATAGTGTCCTGCAGGAGCAGGGAGGTCATTCTTTCCCTGTACTTGGCACTGGTGAGGCCACATCTTGAGTGCTGTGTCCAATTCTGGGCCCCTCAGTTTAGGAAGGACATTGAGATGCTTGAGAGCGTCCAGAGGAGGCAACAAGGCTGGTGAGGGGCTTGGAACACAAACCCTGTGAGGAACAGCTGAGGGAGCTGGGGTTGTTTAGCCTGGAGAAAAGGAGACTCAGGGGTGACCTTATCACTCTCTACAATTACCTGAAGGTGGGTGTAGCCAGGTGGAGGTTGGTCTCTTCTCCCAGGAAACCACTGACAGATTGAGAGGACACAGTCTTAAGCTGTGCCAGGGGAAGTTCAGGTTAGACATCAGAAGAAAATTATTCACTGAAAGATTGATGGGGCAATGGAATTATCTGCCCAGGAAGGTGATGGAGTCACCATCCCTGGATGTGTTTAAAAAAAGACTGGACGTGGCACTCAGTGCCATTGTTTAGTTGATGAGGAGGTGTTAGGTTAGGTTAGGTCATATGTTGGACTTGATGATCTCAAAGTTTTTTTCCAACCTAGTTCATTCTGTGATTCTGTGATTTCCAACCAGGATCAGAACTGTTTTACTTCACCTTGCAGGAAAACACCAGACCACACATTATAAGAGCAGAGACATTGTCAGGCTAGACTACAGACACAGCCCAATTATTTTTCATGTTAAAGTCTCCTTACTTTCCTGAATCAGTGTAAAAGGGCTTAGCAAAACCAAAGTTTTGGGCAGTCAAGCTGTGGAAAACTCTTCTAGGTCCCTCTTTGTGGGTCCTGTTCTTGGACATGGAGGAATATCTTCCTTTCCACCTTTCAAAAAGAAACAAAACAGAAAATCCCAGGGAGCCTGCTCCTGCCCATGCTCTCACCAGGAACTTCTGACAGGTCCTAGAGGCAACAAGATGATGCACTGGTGAGCAAAAACAAGCAGAGGATGACTGTGCCAGGGAACCTGAAGTTACTATGTTGTTTGAAGAACTGAACCCAGAATGGTACTTCCAAACACATAAAAGACAAGTATTTCTGCCTAGAAGAAAAAGCACACTGCAGAGACATTAAATAAATAAAATTTACCTAATTCTCCCCTTTCCTTTAAAGGAATTAGGACCAACACTTTTGAAGTACTGCAGACTCAGTCAGCACACACACATTCATTCCATCTCTCATGCATCTACAAACACATCATTCTTCCTCAAATCCCAATGTCTTTCTGTGTGTTTCATTCTCAACACATCCATGTTCCTCCTTCAGCCACAAACACACAGGTTTAGATAAAAGGTGCATTCAAGTGCAAAGTACTGATATTAACTCAGGCTCAATCCTATCAGCAATATCAAGTAAAAACTGCCCCCAGGAATCTCCACTCATTTTGTGGGATGCAATAGGTCCAGTCCTCCTCCCATGTGCTGCCTGGTACAACAAAGGGCTGTCACTCGCAGAAAGCTGGTGTTAGAGCATGGGCCAAAGAAAAGTAGAGGGGGGAAAAAAAAAAAGACATTAAGAAGGTGCTAAACAAGGTACAAAACCCACCCTGAGGTAACCTGCAGCAATCAACAATGAAATGGCAACAAACACAGCTGCTGTCTCTGCTGACTGCACCAGGAGTTGTGAGCTACACTGAAACATCGACTGAGTTCAACTGAAGCCACTGTTGAAACAGATCCAAACAAAATTCTTAGAAAGTCATGGGTTAAAGAAATCTAAATTTTCTAAAACAGTTTTTTTGCTGACCATGGGAGCACATATTAATTTTCACCAGGTAAAGTCAACCTTAAGTCAAGTGTATGTGACAAGCTTGAGACAGACAAAAGCTGCGCAGAAAATGCATTTTCCAATTAGCACTCAGTCAACAGACTTAACTTGTGTTGAAGCTCCTGAAGATATTTTACAAAGGAAAATGAGAAACCCAAACCATTCTAAGCTCCTCTGCAGTTTCAGGTAAACATATCAGGAACAAACTGACACCTGTAGCACTTGTTTCCTGTCTCCCATATGGATGCTCTCACTCCATGCATTCCTGAGGGCAGCACCTTACCTTGGGACAATCAGACATCAAACTTGATTGTTGGAAAATCAACAACCAATATTTGCACAGCTCTCAATGTTGCATCCTTACCCGTTTCCTAGTAAGTAAGCATTGCTATAGGCACTGGTGCTTTAGAGTTAGTAAGGTGGGTGGAAACACGACATGTATTTCAATATGGAAAGTACCATATACGTACATTTAGGCAAATAAACAGTGATGCTGTGAATGGTCTCTCCAGGGGTGCCACTAAGATCTGCTTCCTTCTTCTTAAATATATCAACACATCAGACCAGAGGTAAGTTTGCCAATTTTCATACAGCTGAGCTGCAGTCGTGACCTAAAATATGGCTTATATTGTGGGCAGGGCGGTTTGAGGACTGCTTGGAAGAATCTGAAGCAGATGTGTTTGCAATGGAAAGCAAAGGTGACATTGCTGAGCCATCTGGAGGAAGAGCTGTGGCTATTTCTGGAAACAAAGAAGTTAAGTTAAAATTGGATAAGTGCGATGTGTTGGTCACGTGCATTGGCGGCATATCTGGAAGCAAAGGAAAACTTGGTTGAGCAAAACCAACAGGCCTGGGAGGAGACAAAATGGTTCCAAATCGATTGTTTAAACCTCCACTGCTTGGCTTCTCTGTGCTTGGGTTTGGAAACATTTGGTTGGGAAAGTAAGGGATAGAAATGTCATTGGAGAGGGTAGGGTGGGCAGGAGAGTAAGGTGGATAGAAGGACGGCAGTGTGTTCTGAGGATCAACTGGGATTAGAGCTGGTGCCCGAGTGGCACTAGGCTGAGTGACTGGTGGGATGAAAGAAGCGTTAGCATTTATTGGTGGATTCATGCCACTCTCCGGAATAAAAGGGAATCCAAAATTCTGGGAGAGAGTATGTTGGTCAGGGGCCGTGTTATCACTGGACACTTGAGGGCCATCAGACATAAATCGGACAATGCTTCCTCTCTTTTCTATCATGGACTGTTGGCGCCCAAGGATCATGCTGCTGCTGGTGGACAGAGGAAGATGGGGAAGACTAGGGTCAAAGACATTCCCATGTCTCTGATTTCCGGATCGATTCCTTTCGGGCTGACGTATTTTAGAACCTCCATTGTCTTGCAGAGGATGCCTCGAGCGCTGAGTGACTGAAGAATTTGGCTGACGAACAGAAGGCTGCCCTTGCTCACCATTTCCATGAGAAACTGAAGGGTGAGGGTGAGTTGGCCTCACAACTCCATGCATATTGCTGGAAACGGGTGTATTCATGTGGTTCTTAGTTCCATGACTGTCTGTCATCCTCATGGGGTTGGACTTCTGTACAGAGATGTTTGGGCTTGTATTGCGGCCCTGAATGTCTCCCGAGGAAGAAGAACTCGAAAAAGGGATAGTCAGTGAACTGTTCCTTGTGTTAATTGCCCCAATGGACATGTCACAGCTTTCCCTGCTCTGGCCATCACCATCCCTTCGGATGTGGACGCTCTCCCGTGCTGGCGGACAGTTGTACTCAATTGTGGAGGAGGCACTGCACTGCGTGTTCCTTTGATGTTCTGGGATTGATCTTTGGCTTCCACTGACTTGATCTCCAAGGTGAGGGGTGAGCAAACTCTGCATGAAACTTTGGTGGCATGTGTTTTCATTTTCCCTTGATGGCAGGGTATTCCCCGTTGGAATACCCTGTACTGCCTGGTAGGGCAGTCTCTTCTGCCTCTCTATGGATGGCACAGCATTCTGACCAATTCGGAACGCTTGTGACTGCATGCCCCGGAGGGATGACACAGAATTGCCAATTTCACTATTTCTTGAAGCCTGTACATCAAAATTGCCTGTCGGTTGTTGATGGGGTCCAGAGGGCTTAAATGTTTGGCAATCAGAAAGACGCTGCACATCCGAGCCAACTGTGTGGTCGACCGACAAGCGGCCCTGCATATTATGAATCGCTAGCCCTTTACTTCTAGAAACATCAAGATAGCTTCTCATTTCAAGCTGGTCAGAAACTCTAGGGCCTTGAAGAGATATTCCTATTCTCTGCTCCGAATTAGAGGGTGTCTTCCCAATGAGAGCCTCAGCAGAGTAGCTGGAAACTCTGTTTCTTTCCTGCCTGTGAGGGGTGCACGTCATATCTGATGGTCTGGTTACAATACTGGCCTGGGACACCATTTGCTGCTCTAACCCTCTTGAGGTCATAAGTCTTTGCATCTGATTGTGCCCTGACACGTGTTCTGAAGTGGAACCTTGCTGTCTGCTGCCAACATCCTGTTGCTGCTGATGCATAATATCCTGATTGATATGGCTCTGAGGGTGGTTATGATGGTTTCTGCTTGTTGCAGGATTTTCACAGTTCTTTTCAGGCTGGGAAGCGCCAAAGTGCTGCTGCATTTGCTGCTGCATTTGTTGGTGGTGAGGATGGGGCTGACCACCTTTCTGCCGTGTTTGATCACTTCCATGGTGTTTTTGCTGTAGAGAAAGCTGTGTGGCTTGTGTTCCCTGGATGAGATTCCGTTTCTTTTGCATCTGCACCTCCTGCTGTATTGTTCGCTGTTGGTGGACACCATGGGGTTGAGAGTGGACTGAGTTTTCCCCGTGAGTGACATGGTGCTGCAGCTGGTACAAGTGGTGCCTCTCTCTTAACTGCCCAGCTTGCTGCTGCTTCAGGTATGGGTGATTACTGTGAAGGTGAGAGATGCCTTGGGCAGGGACATGTTGAATTGCCTGCAAGTGCTGCCCTGTCTGGCCTGGCTGCTCTGAAAGCGGCGGCTGAGAACCACACTGAACTTCAGTTTGTCTCAAAGGTGGCGTTACAAAATTGCTGTTGGGTGGGAATAACCTATTGAGGCCATCAGCGTGCCCTTGATTGCTCACTGGTACCACTGAACTGGATGAATTAGGAGGAATCTGACTAACCAGCATCTGTGTTTGATCAGCAATACCCTCTGGTGTCCGGTTCATCAGTGCCATCCCCTCAAGCCTTATGGGTGCTGTCTGGCACTGCTTTTGCCTTTTTGCTGTAGAAAGCAGAAGGTCATCCTGAACAGACCTCTTGGCAGAGTCTTTGCGACCTTCATGGTTTTGCTGCTTTAAGTGTGATTCCTGCAGCTGGGGAGCCTGCATGGTGCTTGCCCTGATAGCATTCAGTTGTTCCTGAGCATATTCACTCATCAGAGAAGGTCCTGGGGATGGATTGATGTATGTGCTAGATGGAAGGGAGAGGCTCACAGTTGCAGGAACACTTGCAGGCTCTGAAGACTGGGATAAACCTGAGCAACTCACCAGGGGATGGACAATGCGGTTCTGATGTATCAGATTATTCACACTTAGACTGGTTATGCTAGGAGTCTGAGAAGTGGAAATCTGTAAAGGAGCGCTTGATGTTTCCACACCTCCTACAGAGCAGCTTGGCTTCTCAACTTGCCTGTCAACATTTGTTGGTGCTGTTTCGTGAGCACTGAATTTGTTCGGGGCCACTTCCAGTGGCCCTGAGTTGTTTTCTTTTACTGACTGAGGTTTAAAAGGCTGTTGCTCTCTCTCCAAAAGTGCAGCCTCAGACTTAGAGATGACATCCCTGTTGTTAACCGGTATTCCTCCTCCACCTTTCTCAAGGCTTTCCTGGTCAAAAATAGCTCTCGCTGCAAGAGCTACAATATCAGTCTGTTCTGAAAATGTGCAGCTGTTACAGGTACTGGTTGAGGTGCTGCTTGTGATGTGTTCTCTGGTGGTATCTGGCAACATCGATGCAACTGAGAAGCCTCGACTGCCGCCAGAGCTGGTTGACATCGGGGAGTCTGCCTGCCTGCTAGTGATAAGGGAAGCACTCACTACTTCCTGATCAGAGATGCAGGAGTGAGGCTGGGAGAGAGTGTCACTTTCTGTGTTCATCAGCAAGAGTTCCTGCTTCTCAGGCAAATCAACATTTGATTCTGCTGATTTAGAGTTTTCCATAGGAAAATTAGAATGCTCTCCCTGAACAGCAAATGAAGAGGTTTTTTCCACAGATGTTCTTTCTTTTGTGAGATCAGACAGCATTTTGGTTAGACCCTGTCCTTCTAGCAAGTCCGCATCTTGCATTACCACTGAGGAATCCTGTGCAACGTTGCAGGACTCCGAAATAATTCCTGCCTTGGAAGTATGACCTGCTGTGTTGCTCTGTACTGCTAAAGTCCCATTTGCAACTTGCAAATGTGTCACCTGTGCTTCTTTACGAGAGGATGTTAAGGTGTTGGGAGGTTCGCAGGGTTTGGGAGACTCTGACAACTCAGAGGTAGTTGGTAGGTGGCTCTGAGATCCCTGGGCCTGCTGGTGAGGAGCAGCATCTTTAGCTGGCGGTGGAGAGAGCTGCACCTGCTCTGACACTGCAGACTCCAGTGGTGAAGAAGTAGGCACCTCTGCCAAGTTCAGCTCTGGAGCAGAGGGGGTTTTCACTGCCTGTTCAGATCTCACAGTCTCTTTAGAAGGAGAGTCAGAAATGCTGATGCTACTCGATGCAGCTGTGCAACTCGCCTGCGATGTGGTTATAGCCTGTGACACTGCTGGGGCATTTTCTGGCAGCCCTTTGCCATTTGAAGGCTTTGCCACCGTTCCCACAGGAGCACAGTCCACCTTCCCTGCATTTTTGCAAGGAACTGCTGAGCAGGACACTTTATTACTGACTGCTTGGTGTTTCTTTGTGCTTGGCTTTTTGTTTGTCCTTTTTGATTTTGCACTGGATGGCAAGCCAGCAGCTGCTTTTTGCGGGGAAGCAATTATGGAATTAGATGCACTGGTTAATACTGAAACCTCTGCAGGCACTGAAGATGCCACAGAAGTTGGCAATGACACACAGTTGACTGTGGCAATCTGGTTATTGACAGCTGCAGGATTGGTGGGGTGGCTGAGAGACAAATGCAAGCAGCTCTGTCCAGCCATTTGTGATATGCTTTGATTGAGGTTAGCTAAAGCACCAAATGTATTGAGAGCAACATTGGTATTTGGATCTTCACTGGTGGTGGGCTGAATAATTTGCATAGGGGCTTGGTTTGAAGCTCCAGATGAAGACATCACAGGCTGCAATGCAAAAAGCTGCCCATTTAATGAGATAGTCTGAGGGTGCTGCTGATTGGACATTGTCACTGAAAATGTCTGCGTAGAGCTAGAAGACGGCAAAGAAGATGGCCTTGGTAATATATGGACAAGGTGTTTCCCTCCAAAAGTCTGTGGAAGAGAGGCATTTTGCATGGAGCCACTGGAGTTGGCAACTACAGTCGGTCCATTCACGGGAACTCTTACAGAAGCAGAAGGTTGAGCGGAGATGAGGGGAAGAGGATTCTGATTTGCAGCTTGTATAATTACAATTTGCTGACTAACGTTTTGGCTGGGAACTTCTGCTCTCACAATGGGTGGGCACGGAGCAGGGTTAGGAGGCTGGAGAATGATGACATTCTGGTTAGCTGGTGCTCCTGTCACAGCTGAGGCGACTGGCTGGGCCATCTGAATCACCTGCATAGCTGAGTTTAATGGAAGGATATTTCCCGCAGCCTGAGCTTTGACCTGTGACTGGCTGATTAAAGGCTGTATAGGTACGGGTGGGCAAGAGGGCAAGGTAACTACAATCTGTTCAGC
This sequence comes from Sturnus vulgaris, assembly GCF_052056855.1. Classification (NCBI taxonomy): domain Eukaryota; kingdom Metazoa; phylum Chordata; class Aves; order Passeriformes; family Sturnidae; genus Sturnus; species Sturnus vulgaris. The sequence goes on from NC_142244.1 coordinate 30,302,280, forward strand.
TGCCTGGCCATCCCCAGGCAGAGAAGCATGCAAGCTGATACTTGCAGTCAAAGGCCTGCTGTGGGCAGAAGACACAGTCCCAGCATCACTGACTGGCTCGTTGAGGAGGGAAGTCATTATCCCAGATTGGGTCTGGCTCAGTGGCTGAACAGTGTTTCCGGCCAGCTGCAAAGTCGTCCATGTGGTCTGTGTGTTCCCGGCTGAAGGCATCCGGGTAAGGCTACTTTTCAAGTCTGAAGTGCCAACACCTGAAGAGCCTGAAAAAGACCAGCAGTTCTCCAGGCGACTGGCAGCCAGAGTGCTTATTGCTGTCACAGCCTTAATTCCTTCTGCTGCAGATGTCACAGGCGTCCCAGCACTGCTGACCACCTCCGTACTTTTGAGGACATTTGCAGAAGAGCAGCTCTCTGCAGTAGACAGTCTCACAGGTGGCACACAAGCTGTGTCCGTGGCTGAAACACAGCTCTCCTGGAGGTCACTCCTGGAATTGTGTGTATTTGAGCAAGTTGCATTCACCTGTTGAACTTGGGTGGCTTCCACAGAGTCACTGGAAGGAAGGCTGGTTGCCTGCAGGAGTGTTTTCTTTGTTGATTTAGTGCCCTCCTCATCATTGTTACTTTTGGGGAGATTTTGCTCAATCTGTGGTGCATTACTTGAAGAACACTCTAGTTCCCGTTCTGCTGCAGGTCGAGGTGTGCCCTGTGAGCTGGCAGGAGCAGTGGTGGGCACACCTTGCTCGTTCTCTGGGGAAGACAGCTCAAGAACATTCCCTGTTGGACCTGTCTGAGCAGATGCCAGTGGAGAAACTGTAGGTTGTGACCATGGCTTATTTTCTGTGGGATAAATACCAGCAATCGTCACAGGAGTCACTAGATTGCAAGTTCTCTGAACAGGCACAACATTGGCTGTTTGCTTTTGTAAATTATGACCAACATTAAACGTTATTCCCTGCACAGATGCTCCCTGGTTATTTCCACTGGGCTGAGTCCCATTTGAATAGACAATGATGTTCTTTTGAACCTGATCACTGGGAATAACAACTGAGACCTTGGCGTTTTTGAGGCTTCCTTTCCAGTGGATTGTAGGATCATCATACAGGCAAATATCATTTGCTTTCAGTAGCTCGATGTATCTCCCATTTTCCTTTTGCAGTTCGTCCAACTGTTTCCGGAGTTTTTTTATCTCTTCAGCTACAAAACAGTGAGAGCACTCCATTACATCAGCACCAGAGCAGACAATGAACTAATGTTGCCACATGATTTAGAGAGTAAACACTGTGTAGTAATGAAATAATTTGTAGAAAAAAATGAATATATTGTTAATAATGTATGCTCTTTTCAAATGGTTAGCACAACCTATGTGCTCTTATCCTGATAAGTCTCTCTATTGAATGAATTTCAAAGACTATTCCATTACCAATAGCAGGATATATTAAATTACTTAGGAAAAAACATTAGGACTAACTCAGATGAAACTGAATGTTAATCAAAATTGTTTAATTCCTGAAGCAAAGACAAGCACATTAATCTTTTTCTTCTCCCTGCTCTTTTGCAAACACCAAAACTGTTTTAATTGGTAATCTTACAGCTTCTCAGAAGAATTAAGTTTCATTACATCTAAAAATTAAACACAAAATTAAATACAAAGCACTCGTGTAAAGCCACAAAAACTGGCAATGCACTTGGGAGATGGCTCATCAAACTAGAAAATCACAATAAAGCAGAAATAAAAATCACAAACCACAACATTAACTCTGAGATTTTATTTTTCACACCTCCATCACTGTACTATTACACATCTATTCAAGTAAATTCTATATGATACATTATATTTTTATTAAATGAGCAGTTATAACTTTTACAGCTTTTCAAAGGAAAAAAAGCTTTATGAATTAAGAAAACTTCATCTTTTCAATGAAAAACATCTAACTGAAGTTTGTCAGAAATCATTCTGATCACTACAGTAGAATAAACTGAGGCAGAATTTACCAGATGATGCCACATCACCTAAAATGCTCTGTAATTACTGTACATCACAATGCAATTGCTTCATTATCTCCCAGCTACGTGCTAGAACACTCACTTGAGCTTACTGCTGGCTTTTTGTTCCAAGATATTCTAAGCAGCTGTATTTTTCCTGTATGTGCATAATTTTTTGGGATTCCTGTTTGTGGTTCCAGGCTTTGTTGTTAGTCAGTACAGAGACATAGCAGAAGTGAGGGTCAGAAATTCTAGAGCCCCCAGCCAGCATCTGTACTTACCCTGCTCATTGTTCCCTCCATTTAACAGAAGTTCATCATTCTGCCTTTTCATTTCTGTTATATACTTAAAGGCCTGATCCAAGATCATGTTCTTGCTCTGTAAAAGAAAACATATATATATAAAATTAGGAGAAAGGTCTAGAATTTGTAAATCCATTAGTGATGAGGCTGCACTTACTCCAAGAGGTCTTTACTATAAAATTATGCTCTGAATATCACTGAGTAGGGTTTGTTTTCTTTTGGTTTGGGTTGGGGTTTTTGGAGGTTGTTTTTTGGTTCGGTTGCTTTTGTAAGATGAAACTACAGTTTTTGTGAGTGATACTGACCCTAAAATGCTGTGAGATTTTACAGAGTAACATTTTCAGTGCTGGAACTGATACTTTCTGATGCCCAGAGGTAAATACTAAGGCCACAGATCCTGAACAGCCAGCATCCTTTCCTGATGATCAGCCTAAAATTCATGTTCACTAATAAACATACACATCACATGGAATTTCCAGGATATTGCCTTGTAAATATTTTATTAGGAAAAGAAACAAACATGGAACAACTATCCAGGGAGATATATGCATAATTTTGAAAGTAGTGTACTAGGGAATATGGAAAGAGAAAATAACCCATCCACAATCATCTTTTTATGAAACTATGCCTATTCTGCCTGCAAAACCTTTGTTCACTTAATTTCTTCTACTGTTCAGTAGGAACAGTCTCTGCAGGGTATTCCTCTACCTTGAAAATGATGCTTCTGTGCATCAACTTCAGAGCATTTGTCTTGCTTCATCTTTTGCAAGGGAAGTAACTTAAATTACTATTACTATAATTTCAGTTTCTGAATTGCTTTCAAGACATTATATGAAGGATGACAAAAATAAGCAGTCATATACAACAATTTCAGATAAAATGCTCAAAATCTGTGTAACTGCATTCATGTGACCCTGCACTTCCAAACAGAAATTCTATTACGTTTTTAAAATACTAATAACTAGTGATATTTTCGAGTATATTGATTCAGACAGTTTTGCCTTTTTGCTAATACAAATAGTAACATAAGTATTTATACTTCAACAAACAAACATTTGAACATTTGACAGGAAACTTGTATGCACCTCTGGATGGACACTCACCTGCTTAAGTGCTGGAGAGCAGGGAATGAGTTCTCCAATTCTGTTTATCCCAGCATTAATCTTCTTCTTCCGATGTCTCTCCACTAAGCAAAAATAATATGTACTGTGTCATCTGGTTGAGCAAGTCAGTACAACAGCAGCACAACTAGGACAATGTAAGGGCTCCTAGATCCATTATTTCATTACACATTGGAACATGGAGTAGCTTGAGTGAGGAAAAAAGTTCCTCTAGAGTAAATCTCAGTTATCAAACTCAGTGGAATCAAAGAGTCATAACGTGAATAATAGCTATACCTTCAAAAGGTGGGGACATTTTGGACCCCTTAATGAAAAAGTAAAGTTCCTACAACTCAAAATTCAGGTTTTGAAACTGCTTTCTAACACAGTTTTATGACACTCTCTTCATAAGATACATTGATTAAATTTAAGCATACAGAAAGCAAATGAACAATGATCATGGAAAGAATCAGTTTCAGATTTGGGAAGCAAACCCATACCTCTTAAATGCTGTCAAATTTAGCACCAAAAGAGAAATAATGTAGATTTTATCAGTCTTCAGGCTTAATTTTAAATTTATATTAACATAGCAGCCAGCCAACACTGAACATAGTTGAAGCTTTAGGTATATATACAATCAATTACTCTTGTCTATGTCCAAAGGTTTAACTATTCCCTAAGGTCTAACTGACGGCAGTAAAGAAAATATTGAATGGAGATTACTTCCAGTGAAATACCTATTTTGCAGAAAGTCAGAAAATGCTTGATTTATAGTCTTCCAGTCATACCATTTACCTCTTCAATAGGTCTGAATATTGGCAGAAGGGGTCTACACTGTAAGTCTAGGAGTGTAAATACCTCTGGCATATTTTTTACAGATAGTATCTCTGTTTTTGATCCACCACAGTCAGCCTCTTTCACATATGGTTAATTCTCATGTAGCTATTTTATTTTTACTGAAATATTTTCATGTTCTGTGCAAACTTAAAGCTATTAGATGTCTTTAAAAAATAATGACAAAAAGTTCTGCCATGGCTTTGTCAGGACTCAAATCATTATGTTGTTCGTTTATGGTGCTGAATGAACCTTTTGATTTGTGCAGTTGCTCTGCTTTTGGTGGCACACAGAAACAAACTGTGACCTGCAGGTAAGCGTATTTCATTTTGCTCCTTTACAAAAGACTGGCTAGTTTAATTTAAACAGTCTTATTTCAGTAGCCTGTCACTTCAATTTACCTTTCTCAAACTATTATTTTTTTACATTTCAGGAGACAGAAACAGGCCTAAATACACTAAATGCAGCAAGACAAAGTTTCTTATGCAAGAAATTTACCATACAAATTACAGCACCTCTGTAAAAATTAAAATGCAGGATACCTGGGACTTAATCTTTATACTCATACATACAGATAGCAGTGTTTGTGAAGTGTTGCTCTTCTGTTTTGGTAATATTTGCAACACTGTCCTCAGCTTTTCCAGAAATTAATGATTTAGAAAGTATAGGCTTGGAAGGAGCTGGTCCCCACAAACTTCAGGGTTCAGCCCAGGTGATAAAATTCTGGAAAGCTATCAACAGAAACAGGAACTGGGAATTCCAATGAGGCCAGCAATCTTAGAAGTAAACTTGATAAGACTGTTTCCAGATTCTTCTAAATCCTTAAGAGATTGGCCACACCCTGAGCACACTCAACAAGCACAACATTGCACAGGCTTCACATGGAAACTGCTCAGTGTTTCTTCCAGCTGAGTTTGTGAAGACCACATGATAGATAATATTGTATCTTACTCTAATCATTGTCTTTTCAAAGCACACTGCGAAATTCTGATTCAATACAATAAAAGAACAACTGCAATGAATTTCTTTGGATAAACCAGGCAAAAGCGTGCCAGACTCTTCCCCAGTCCATCTTTGTGTTCCTACTTGTAGAAGATGCCATTGGTGCTAGACACTGACTGGGTGCTGCCCAAGGTGTTGCCTTGCAACATACAGCCAACATTTGCACAGAATTTCTGGGGTGTCAACATGCAAGTGGGTGCCTTAGGAATAGGCTAGAGGAGTACTTCTAATCCAGGGAGCCTCTAAAGCTCTCAGGTAGGATGTCTCTGTTTTGACACAGGTTGATATTAGTTGCATGTGAATGCCTGTGCAGTTGTTTTTCTTTGGAACTGAACACAGCTGAAATTGTTTACTTCTTAATTTACTAGCTTTGGAAAGGCAGAGTCACGGTGCTCCCTGATACTTTAACTTTGTACTGTGGAAAAAAGCAAACTAGAAACAATCTGCACAGATATTTTATGCAAGGACACAGAAAGGTGTTAGATAGGGTGAGGCTTTTTCAGTGTACTAAACTCCTATGGAGGAACCTTCTCCATGCAAAGTATGTTTTACTACTCCAAAGTATCTGTGCTTATTTCCAGACCAAACAGCAAAGCATGATGTTCCTACCTGCATTATGTGTCTCCCGGTTTTTCTTTCTGTGAAACGTAAAGGGAAAGAACTCATGTGAAACTGAAGGTTAAAGATCTGCATACAAATATTTCTTTTATTATTTCTATTACAGCTAAAAATACTAAATATTATAATCCGCTCTGTGAACTAGAACAGCAGAAGTCACAATCAGATGTTCTTAGACATTGGTATTAAACAGTTTCTAACAAAAATTTGTTCATGTTCAGACTTAAATCAATTGCAATATAACAAGGCACACTGTAATATTCCATTTGATTATTGGTACATATTTATAGGGGAGAGCTGGGCTTTTATGTTCCTATTAAACTATGCAGTGTTCAAAAAGGCTAAAGATTGAAAAAAAATAGTTTTGTTTCTGAAGAACAAGACAGTTAAGTATTTGTCTGAAATGTTGCTTTTACATTCACTGGATCACTGAAACAGGAGAAAACTTTACCATGCAAGTTTATTTTTCAGCCACATTGCCTTCAAACATCATAGCTTCTGGAGTCAAAGAGGCTTCCTTTGTGAGAGAAACCAAAAATACTGTTCCTCTGCAGCTGCTGTTCTTTAGTGTCTCAAAATTCTGAATAGGTGTGATTTGGGTATGTGAGGGTTGTGTTTGGTTTCAGATATTCACCTGGAACTACTGGACTGATGGCAACAATCATTGTGCAATGCCCCAAATTGCTTTACTGGCAGTCAATAAATTTCAAATATATACTCTACATATATAAATAAGATGTACTATACCCATGCACTAAGACAAATACTTCCAGGAAGTACAGTAAAGCAAAGCATGTGTTTTCTGGAAAAAGCAAAATTCCAGAAAAAAACAATTTCAAAATCTTCTGTTCAGCAGCACATTCTCAGTCTAGATGTCTGCAAGGGTATGCAAAAAGCAGAGTAGCATCTTCTGCTGTCCTTTTTGACTGTTACAGTCGAAACAGTTCAGATGTAACAAGGTCTGAGGTTAGAATGCAAGATACATGTGGAAGAGGTGTGATTAATATGAGGCACAGTATATCCTTTATGCTTTGAGTTGATACCTGCTTCTGGTAACTCACTAAAGATAGTGTGCAACTAGAGTAACTTAAGACAAGGATTACAAAATAGTAATGTTACTGTTACAGGTCAGACCCAGAGACATCTGCTAAGAAATAATGCTTAAAGATGATCATTAATACTAAATATGCACAAGAATATAAGGACTGGAGAGACCCAGCTCTCCTTTGGTTGACATTACCGTCACAGAACACAAAATACTCTATTCGTCAGGTAAGAAAGAGTCATTAAATCCACAAAGACTGAAAAACTTCCTGTAGGACAAATCAATGTTCTCTCTGAGCTTTTCTTGATCATAAATCAAATCCTACATGGTTAGTAGTATAAGATGAATGCTGCATTTAACTAAGGACTGAAGAACTACTCTATTAATCATGCATTAGACCAACCATGTTAATACAAAGTAACAAAACTCTGGAAAAGTTGGAGTGAGTGCTGAGTCACTGTTACAAATTTTGGTCATAATGTTGCTGTACAACCTCAAAGTGTAATTTAAATTCCAGCAGAGATTTGAGCTGTAAGATGCAGATTCCACTGGGAGTTGAGGAAGAGATTTAAATTACCCTGTCAAAATTAGTACAGTTATCCCCCAATATCTACAAGGAGCCTCCACAAAAACAGAGGCTGTGCTCCAACCAAGGCAGCGACACAGTTTTACACACATAAGAAGAGTCAGTGAAATAATGAAAGAATCTCTTTTGCCTAAGTGACCCAGGTAGATATGTCTTTGACAAATAGTTTGGCATAGACAGGGCAAGAGAGAAACTTTTGGATCAACCCTGATGAACACACAGAACTTCTTGTCCATGCCCTTATTGCCAAACTTTTAGCTAGAAACTTTGTAACTGCAACATGACTGCAGACAACAGAACTACAAAATAGTCATTTTCCCACAGAAACTCACCGATGCTGCTTCTTAGTAGGTGTCTCGTTCTCTGTCATCTCTGGCATGGTTTTGGAGAAGAGAGCCTGAGGAAAAATCATGGAAGGAATTAACAACTCTTGCACTTTTCTGGATTCTTAGCCCACAACATTTACAAGGCTTTGCCTTGGACCACAAGGACAGGGCCCCATTACAGTGTAGGCACAAATCCATCCCCCTGGCTCAGAGCAGTTGATTTTGTGACATTAAAAATTGAGTATGTTACCTATCGGGATGTTTTGCAAAACCTGTCTGTAATGAACTGGTTTCCATTTCCCCAATTACTTTAAATACAAAAACTATTATAATCCAAACCACTTTAAGAAAACAAGAAGAGTATATGACTGTTTTTCAAATGGGAGGAGGAACAGCTGAACTCTCTCTTACCAGCCCTTCCTCCCTGAATCTGTACTCAGTTCCCAGTTTGAAATAAAGCATGAATGCTAAGCAAAGAACAAGCTACAATGAGGACATTTCATTAACTACAAATTTAGAGTGCTCTTAATGCAGGAGATTACAAAACGTACTTGCTATTAAGCAAGTTATTTATTTAAATTACTGTACAGATTAAAATGACCCAAAATGACATCCCTACATTCTCAGATATGTAAAATTCAGTTAAAGTTATGAAATGAAGTTATACATAACAGCCTAATAAATTGTACAGATTAAAATGACCCAAAATGACACCCCTAAGTTCTCAGATATGTAAAATTCAATTAAAGTTATAAAATGAAGTTGTACATAACAGCCTAATAAATTGCACCTAATTTGTCCTGATCTTGAATAGATTGGTAGCGTGTATTTAGACAAACAAAAGCATTATAAAAATACACAAAAGATGAGATTTAAGTCAATGACGGTTGAACACATATCTACCAGAGAAATGAATTTTAGAGAGCAAGTGACATAAATATACTGTAGATGACAACAGTAAAAAATAGATCTGTTTTTTGATGTCTGAGCTCCATATTTACTCTCACAGCTCTGTTCACTCTCTCACCAACCAACCAGTTATTGTAACTCTTCCCATGGACCCTCAAACTCCTTGTGGTTTCACCTTTCCCTGGCTCCTCCTGGAAAGTTCATTGGCTTCTTTTCTCTTCATATCTTTAGAGTATTTTTTGTCTGTTTATTTGGACCACAAAGAAGTGGGCGTGGTTTTTAATATAACTTTAAACACCAAGCAGTTCTTAATGTAAACTGAGCCTGCTACTACTGGCACTGACATCAGAAACCCCCAAAAGAATATCCTTATAAACCAGAAAGCCAGACACCTATGGAGCTCCCAAAGCACTGAAGCATACACTTCACAAAGTGCTCTGTGTACACACCTGTGTGTATGTGTGTGTCAAACTAACAGAAATAATCTGTATTGTACCACAACTGAATTCAGATACTGCTTTTCAGCTTTTATACTCTAGAAGTTAATTGAATGTAGTGCATTCAGTAAAGATTAGAGGAGAAGAAACATTAGGGCTGATGCTGTTTACCATTCTAATCTTTAAGTACTTTCTCCATTCCAGGGAAAACTTGGGAGACGTTGGCAAACCATAAAATAAAGCAAACAAGAAACAACCTATGAAAAGATCCAACTCAGGGAACTCAAAGATTTCAAGAACATAATTCAACTCCACCTACACAACAATGTTCACACCATCACAAAACTGAACACAATCCTCTCTAAGTTGAGTTACAGCATTCCATTTCTCCACTGGGTGTTATACACAGCCCACCTAAACACAGCCACCACAGCCCTCTCCAGCCCAGCAATGGGAGCACCTCACTTTCTATTTATATCCCTCCACAGACTTTGCTCTCTCTGTGCTCACTGCATAAATTATGAAAACACCTGACAGAGTTAACAGTCTTTTACTGTCGTAGAAAGCAGTGGTGCAACTTCAGCACTTCCATGCACACTCTTACAAACTGTGTTACCTCATCTTAAAAACAAGACTTCTTCTCGTTGAAATCCAATTAGCTTACTTCACTCACAAACTTATTTGGGTTTATACGTAGTAAGATTAATCCAGTTGTTATCCCAGGTTGTCCAAGTTAGTAAAAACTCTCAACTCTGAAACCCAAGAAAGCCAGTTTCCCACCCAAGTAATCTATAATTTATCCCTCCTGCATACAGCTGGTGATGGTCAGTAGTACTTACTCACTGATTCTAGCTGCATTCACAGGTGATGATGAAGGGGTTAGCTGGGAGACATTAGCAGATGAGCGATTCTGATTATAAAAAAGAAATAAAGCCTGGTTAGAGCCCAGCCATCTTGGACACTGTTGGCAACCAGAGAGATGTTCAGGTGTACACGGAGTGACTGAGGCCAACACACCTCCTTTCAGCAGAGCTTCCAGTGTGCCAAAGCACCCCAGCAGAATCTCTATCCATTAAGGCTACCAGCAGAGGCAGGAGAAACAGAGCAGCTGCCTGGTGATATACCACTCGTGTATCCATCACTGAGGCAGTACCTTGTGTAGCAGGTGAAATAACTACTCAAGAGGACAAAGGGGTCACTTAATTTACTGCATACTGTACTACTTCTCTTTAGTGAGGATGTGAACACATGGGCATAGTTTTGGTAAAGCAAAGCTCTCAAACATGCTTAGAAAAAGGAATATGTTGGGTTGTATCATGTGGTATTCACATACCGTGTTTCTTGATTTCTGCGCCACGTATAAAGACAGAGCTGATGTGTCAGTTATTGGGCATGATGAGACCATAGCAAATATGCTGGAAATCAAAGTAAAAAGATAAAAGAGGTCTTAGTTTTGGTGAACTTAGCATTTTTGAAAGGCTAATGTATTCACCAAGCAACTGTATTTTTTTAATCTTGCAAAAGATTAAAAAAAAAGAACCAAAGAACTATTTCTGTTTTGCAGTGTATTTAACATAAAAAGTGTTAACGTGGATTTAGATGGCCAGCCTCCATGTAGGGCTACAGAGAAAGCACAACTGTGTGAAGGTAAGGGCATAAAAAAGCACCCATCCACAAATACCCCTCCCCATAAGAGACACGGCTGTTCTGGCTCCAGCTGCACAGTCCAGAACACATTCACAACCTCATCTTCTCCCTGCCCTGAGTCAGAGCACCCACTTCTCCCTCCTGACGTAAGTTCTCCATACTCTTATAGTTTGGCTTTTTCTGTGTCCACTCAGCAAAGTTCTCTTTCTTAACAGCAGCCATCCCTATGTCCCAAAGTCACGATATACACAATATTCCAATTGCCTTATTTCTTCATGCTGAGCAGATGCTGAAATAATTCAGCAATTCATTGTATTCATTCTGGAAGATAGATAGTCAAGGCCTAAATGAAAATTTGTGCTGCAATTTATTAATACAGTTTCTAACCATTTTTTGATCCTGAAAAAGAACAGAAAATCTTTATTACATGTCAAAGGCCCCACTTCTTTCTTCCTCCTCTGCCCTTTTTTTAAAATTGTATCAGTAAGCTTCTTCCTGATGTGTGACAAGTGATGCTGTTCCCTGCATATTTCAAGCCATTAGCTGCCACACTGAGTGTATAAGCCTCACAAACATAAACTTAAAGTCTGTATTTGATATGCTTCAGTTCCACTGGAATCTACAGCCCGTTTCCTATAGGAGATATGGCATAGGAATGCTCTGACTATTACCGTAATTTCGCTTTACCGTGGAATTACTTCAAGTGAAGTTTATCAGTTTACCACTCAACCAATGCTCCCACTTTCATGGTCCCAATAGGAAAAGGCAAGGCTATACACACTATCTAATTAACCAACTAGTTTATTTTGAGTGCCACTAACAGGAGGTGGTTAAATTTGTTAAGCAACACATGTATAAAGCTCTGGGCTTTCTGCCGATAGGCTGTACCATGAGAAATGCGGTGAACTGAAGTTGTTTTTTCCTGTTCTTATTCTGTAAGGACAGAAACCTTTGCATTTTACTTGATACTCCAGGAAACAGCTCAAGCTGACAACATCTGGGAGTAGGTTTCCTTAAGGGCTGCTTAAAATATGGGCTTTGTGAATTAAAAATATAATAAAAATACTGCCTAGGTGGAGATTTCGGAGGGCTGATAAATGTTTACACTGTCTCCATTTCTCCCCCTCAGCTGTTGTATGACCAGAGCTTTGCAAGTGGGTTTCCCTTTACTTCTTCCACATCAGGTATTGCTTCTTCATGGCAAGATCCCTTCATGGAGTCTCTAAAGCAGAAGACATATATTTGCCTCATAAGCTCAGATACAAATGCATTTTAAGTTCACTCATGAAATATGCTCACTTAACTAATGTCGTCTGCAGAGAAAACGTAGCAAAATTCAAATTCTTAAAACACATGAAGCAGCAACTCATCATGTATATTTATTTAGCATCAAGCTTCCTTCAAGCTTTATGTAGTTAACAGCTTTCACAATGTCAACCTAAAATATTGATTTTAATTTAAATGCAATGTCATCCTGAGAAATTAATGGATGCTTTGAGTTCTGAAGATTTAACATAATTTAATCTCTTCTATAGTTCTGAAACACAGGGTATAAAACTTAAAACAAATTTATTTAAACATTTTCTTTTCTACCACCCATCTTTCCAGGTATTATTCAGCAAATTTTATGAATTCTCTTCTTCAAAACATGCATTCAGAAAATATATGAAAAAGTTAATTTAGATTATTTAATTAGGGATTATTTTTTCACTCCTTATTTAGGAATTGTTTCCAAACTTAATATTAATTTTTAAAAAGAAAATAGTTATTCCAATCTGTTATCTTTGGCTGAACAAGACAATCTTCCTCAAATTAGTAAAGCCATTTTCTGCATCAGGCAAAACGAATCTTTTTTATATGCAACTACACATATTCTGCAAACCTACCAGCAGTCAAAATCTTTCTTCCTCTTAATATCCTTCAGCAAGCTTATGCTGTTACACTGCTGCAATCTCAGAGTTCTTACTGGCTTTGTAATGCCTCATGTTAGCCTTAATGTAAAGCTAAGATCAATTCCAAGGCACAGATAAGAGCAACTCAAATGCTTTTTTCCTGAGACAGTGTCTTCTTCATCCAAGCAACTGCTGGAGCTCACTTCTCCAATTTTCCATGTATGTTTTAGAACAAGGCTAGCTCTAATCAGGAACTTAATCCAAGCTTTTAATGACAAGCAAGGTGCCCTTGAGATCAAGAGACACAATTTACTGCCCTTTCTTTACTCCCCCTTGGAATGGTTCTATCCTAATTTTGTATTTACCTAATAAGATGACTGCAGGAAACGTAATTCAAAGTTTACCTCTGTGATTGTTACCTGTGTGAATTAACTACTGTGGCCTATCAAAGCAACCTAGTAAGACTATCATATAGGAAGATGAAAAATATTATTTTTCCTGATAGGAGGAAAAAAAAAAATCTATCCATTTGGTTTCAGAAGAAATGGAGATTTCCCTGTTACTGTGTCCCTTAATCCACTCCCTCACAACAGCTGAACGCACTGACTGACCTAACTGCAACCTCTCAGAGAGATGAAGTTCCCAGATGTTTACAAAAATTTGTGAGTGAGCAGAGGAGGAGGAGTGAGGTCAGGTAAGGGACTGGACATGGCTGGGTCTACGACCAGCTCTGCAGCATGGATGTGTGTGCTGACCAGCTGTCTCAGAGTGGGCACTGCCACCTTGTGCTGAGGAAGATATTCCTGATGCAAAGTAGTTGAGAATTTCCCAGGCGAACCAAACTGTTCCCAGAGCTTCTGCAAAAGTTAAGAAAACCAAAGCCAATAAGCTAAAACGTGTTACATGGGGGAACTTTTTTTTTTAAGATGCTTGCAAATAATAGATAGAAAGAAAACTTCACTGCTTTTAGATATTTTTACTCTGCCTCTTTTGTTTGTATTATCTAAACTCAAATACATTAGTATTTTTCCTCCTGCTGACTTAAAGCAATAAGGTTTTAGTAAGGCTCTTATATAAGAATATGCAATAAAACTAGAAATAAAATGTTTAGGAGTTTATTTGTAATAGCATTGGAGGAATAGAAGGGTAATTATTCAAGTGATATTCCCTCATACCTACATTAGTTTTGTTTTCATTTGTAATTTTTAAAATATCAATGGCAACTGCACTGACCATTTAGTAACATGCAGTTTTAAGACAGCATAGGTGTAGGGCCATTCTGAGAAATCCAGATCTGCTTACGAAAACTTTATAAGGGAAAAAAAAAAAAAGAAACTTCTAACTTGTCTACTGTTGTTCCCTCCCAAGTCTTCCTAAGTACAACATCATTTCTTTTTAAACCTTAGAGGAGGGGCAGAGATAGAGCTCATGTCCACAGAACCAAGTCTCTTACTCACTGCTTATGGTCTGGAAAATATTTAAGGAGAAGTATCTCTGAACATTTTGCACCTAGATGAGAGCTGCTGCCACCCTCACACATCTTGGTACTGCAAATAAACTGAAGTGCACACAGTGGAAGTAAAGGAAGATGCCTAAGGGAACTATCTCCTGTGGTCTGGAGCAATTGTTATAGGGAAGCAGGCATTTGGGAGCTAAAGAGCTGCAATTATGCAACCACTGCACAAGCCAGAATGACAAATACCAGAGCTCTCACCTTAAAGCATGTCTTCAGCTACTTCAGATCAAAAGAAGGGGAACATCGCTCTTTCCTTTAGGAAATCCAAAAGGAATGACCAGAGATCCTCCTGATCCCCTGTTCTCCACGGATTGTGCTGAGATTCACAAGTTACCACATAGCAATTTCACTAAGGAAGTGAGAAAGTGTGAGAAATGTCTCTATGTTGCAAGACAGTGCTCATCTCCCTGGCCTCCAATGTCCCATGATCCGCGGTACACTTCAAAACAGAAAATGATTTTCAAAGAGAAGACAGACATCTAATTATGCTGCACTTGACTTGACACGTTAAAGGAGCCACAAGTGTGTTTTGATGGTGAAAGCTAAGTGGATACAAAATGAATTGCAGACAAGTTTCTCCTAACACAGGTCATCACCTCTGTGGGTTAGAGTTAGGTTACCTGTATCAGATGGCAAAGATTGCCTGCACCAGGCTGAGAGTGCTCACTCCTGTGCAAGAGCAGCTGCTGGTGAGCACAAACTTGCAGCAGCATGTTGCCTAAAGAATGAGTAATTCTTTTCCTGAAAAAAGCTGAAACATATAAGTCGTCATGGTCTCCAAACACTGTGACCAAGACAGTTATTTAAAACTTGGGAATCCATCCATATATGAAAGCTGTATTTGAAACACTGAAGACTGACTGGACAAATGTAGAAGCTGTAAGTCATTGAATCAAAAAATGGTTTGGGTTGGAAGGAACCTTAAAAATCGTCTCTTTCCAGCCCCTCTGCCATGGACAGGGACACTTCCCACTAGACCAGATTGCTCAGAACCCCATCCAGCCTGGCCTTGAACACTTCCACGGATAGGGCATCTGCAGCTTCCCTGGTCAACTTTTTCCAGCAAGAGCCAGTCTAATTCTGCTATCTCATGTGACCTTATCTGCAAATGAAATCTCTATCCAAAGAGCAGTACCTTGTCACCGAGCCTGATAACCATATAACCTGATAATTTAGAATTACAACATAGAAACATTCATTTTGGCTATGATGATTTAGTATTGTTTCACTGCTTTGGTTTTAAGCTGAGCTCTTTTTGTTCTGCAACTACAAAGGATCTTCACATAGTCTGTTCATAAAACCACATATGGTCCCTGTGAGGTATCAAGTCATTTTCTGACACATATCAAACTGCCTTGCTGCTCTCTCCTGAGGACCCTAACTAACAATCAGTGCAAAATATCCTAGAACTGAAATGTTCAAGGCTTCCACAGAGTTTCAAATTTTTAAATTCATCTTTTCAGATATGAGTCATTCAGTACAAAGGATTACACAGTCAAGTTCACAAATATTTTATAGGCTTGAGGTTTGAGAAACCTGACACAAACTAAGAACTCATCAAGGGTTCGTGATATAGGAGCAATATTCTATGGGCCTTCACTACAAAGTTCCACTACAAGATGCAGAAGAGATCAATCCTGAGATTGTTACAAACACTGCCCTTCCAGAGTTAAGGGATTTCCCTATGAATCTTAATGGGGCCAAAGACAAAAATGGCTGAG
Organism: Sturnus vulgaris; assembly: GCF_052056855.1. Classification (NCBI taxonomy): domain Eukaryota; kingdom Metazoa; phylum Chordata; class Aves; order Passeriformes; family Sturnidae; genus Sturnus; species Sturnus vulgaris. The sequence goes on from NC_142244.1 coordinate 30,318,194, forward strand.
GTAGAAGGTACCATAAAACAGAATTTCAGTTTTAATGTATAAGTTCATCGAATAAATGCACTAATTACACTTCAATGAGCTTTCGAAAACAAGCACACACACACTCTGCCCCCAAACCCAAGAAAACCAAACAAAACCTCCATAACATTGCAACGAACATTTTATAGGCAGACTGCTCACAAAAGGTTTTGGTGGACAGAAGGCGGCTCATTCTCCTTTACAACCTTAATGCAATTACACCTTTGCTTTTCAGAGGTTTTTTTTCTTGGACCCATGAAGTGTGTGCACTGGGCAATTACTTCAGTTCCTGGAATAAAGGACTCATCTTGCAATCCAGATGTTTGACAGTTTTGAATAATACTGGCAGGGATAAAGTTGCACACTGTTTTAATTACATTTAACAGAGAGGTCCACAGTAAAGTTATCTGAGCCCAGATGACCAGAGAAAGCAAGCACACTTTTGTAACACTTTTCAAGAGGAAATTTAAAATCAAAATCAACACACATTAGACACAAGAAAATGCAACTACTAGGTGCAAATTCAAAGAAAACCTGAATTCAATAACTCCACCTCTTTAGGAACTACTTATTTAGCTTAGGAGAATTACTGTACATGAGCTATGAAACTAGGAGTGGGAGAACTCCATTGCATTCCATAGCAAGGGATAGCTCACACACTTAATATTTCCAAGCTAGGAAACACAGGGTCTTCCCCTTCCTGCCCAGAATAAAACAGAAAAACCACAAAGTAAGATGGACTGTAAAGCCTCTTGAGACAATTTACAGGGGGGATTCTCCCTGAGCCTTCTCTTCTCCAGGCTGAAGAATCACAGCTCCCTCGGCCTCTCAAGATGAGAGATGCTCCTGTACCTTAATTGTCTTTGTGTCCTTTCAATGGACACTCTATGGTACATCCACGTGTCTTTCTTGTACTGTGCACCCAAAACTCAACACAACATGCCAGGTTTAGCCTCACCAGTGCCAAGTGCAGTGGAAGGATCACTCCCTCAGCTCGCTGACACTCCTGTATCAAATAGAGCCCATTCGCTATCTTGGCCACTTGGCCACTTTGTTGGTTCATGTTCAACTTGATGTCCACCAGGTCCTTTTCTGTCAAGGTGCTTTCCAGCTGCATGGCCCTCACCATATATTGGTGGACTACATTGTTCTTCCCCAAGTGCAGGATTTTGCCCTTGTTGAACTGCATGAAATTCCTGTCAGCCCATTTCTCCTAGCAATAAATGGGAAAATCATTGAGATGGTTATCTTCCCCCTACTGTCCCAACTCCTTCAGAAGAACACTGAGAGATGTATTCTCCTCTGGTTCACTGCCACTCCTCACTCAGGAGGCCAGATGACAACACTACATCAACTTAAAATTTACTTTGCAAAAGGATCACAGAGATACCCCACACTCCCAAATAAGTACACCGAAACAACAATTTGCTGTTGTTTCAACAAGATTGCTTTTCATGGTGGCATTGCTGGCTTAGTATTTGTGAAACTATGACCCAAGATGATGCCAAAACTAGTTAAACTTGTCCAATTACACAAGAAGTCCCAGAATTTCCAGCAAGTGAGAGACTTACGTGGAGAAGGAGGGATTTAAGCTATAGATACATAATATTTAAACATTTCTGAATTAAAGCATCTCTAAATATTAGGGATACTCCAATAGTAAAAAAATTATCTTCCTTGTTGCTGATTTGGAGCACCATTTTACTACTGGAGTAAATGAGCAAGAAGAATATAGCATGAATGGAGTAAACGAACAAGAATGCAGCATGAAGCTTTGTAAAAGAACTGCGTTCAGCTTCTAGCTAACAGCTTCAGTGACGCATGAAAGCAAAGCAGAGTCCAACTTCAAAGGTTGAAGGCTGGCATGAATTAAGTGTCCCTGAAGCCAACCACATTACACACTACAGATGCAGAATAAACAAATCTTTAAGATCTCCTCTCCCCTTAAAATCCTTACACTGCTATTAAGTGTGTCAGCAGGCTAATGGACGATGTTTTCTATAATACTTTCACGGCACTGCCCACCACACCAAAAGCTAGAAAAATGGATCATAGGTTCTGAGGAACCTGGATTTAGACCTAAAAGTTAATAGCTCCATACTTGGATTATTCCAGCCTTACTAGAGATGAACCACAAAGAACTCATTCAAGGTATCAGAATACCAGCACAACTGAGATCTGCTATTAGATGGAGCTGATTTCAATTCATGGTTTTCACGTTGGTCAGTTAATCTGACAGAAGTTCAGGTAACTGCATGAGAAAGGCACTTGTTACCAGGAAGCATTAAATATTTTTAGCAGCCTAGCACTTTCTTCTTATCTGAGTCACAATGGCACCCAGCATGGCCGATGTAAGAGATTGCTATCCTAAGTCAAGGCTGCAAAAGTAACTCATTCACCTTAGAGGACTAAAGCCATAGCTTTTCACACAGGAAACAAACCCAGCTGACACACAATTTGTCAATCTTGTGCACACAGTAGGATCTTTTTTGTGCTTACTCTAAGCATGACAAAGCACTACACTGGTAAGGTAGTAAACCAAAGTACACTTTGAACACATATCCACACATAAAACCCAGAATTGTATTTTAAACAGCAAGTTAGGTCTGCATTACATAAACTGGGCACTGCACAACATTTCCTAATCAAGGAGTTGAGACATTTATATGTTTTACTGTAATCTGAAATAACTCGAACACTGCTTGAACACTCTCCCCATTACAATTGAATGCATATCATAGCCCAGAGTTTCAAATGAGACAGTTTTCAATTAAATAACACTACTGAGCCACGCTCCTGATGAAAATGCCAGTGAAGTTGCACATACAACCCAGGTTTTTAAATGAAAATGGATGTGTAAATGTGTGCATGCATGCCATCTAACAGCTTTAACACTCCTGATTTTTTAGTAACAACTCCAATTATAAATCTAAGGGCTCTGAAGAAGTGTAGTTGCCTCCAGCCTAGTGGACCGTCCATCCACAGTATTGCCAGTCATTTTATAATTCTTCATCTCAGCTGTGTTTGTGATTCCTTTAATCAAATTTAATCCCTCAGGCACATGTTTTCCTATTTTGAAACATATACTGTCCTTCAAAGTGGCACAGACTTTCTGGTACTTTTCACAAGTCCTTGCGACACAACCAATCATGATTCATTGGTCAAACCCTTCATATCAAATGCTATGCTACTTATACCTCTCCCCAGCCAGGTGTCACTTACAAAGTTATTTTTAAAACCTTAAAAAGCACTACAGTACAAAAATTAAACCACAATATGGCTCTTGTCAAATCCAGCATGTCACAGCCTTTGACTTCCTCACATGTCTATTTCTTTCTACAGCATCCAGCTTCAACTCATACATTGCAGTAATTCAAATACAAGCTGGACATGATTGATTACAATGTCACACACTTTGTATCAAAGCATTTTGCAAATTAAAAGCTTACTTAAATATTTGGAATGCACCTTCCCAAATCTCTCTGTAGCCTAATTCATTATACTTTAATATGTGGCAGCCAGAGGTGCTCTTTCAACTTCAGCACATGGGAGAAACTATCAACAATCGAACAATGCTCAAAAAGGTACCACTGTAACTCCTCTGCCTAAAAAGAGTCAGGAGCATCCCCTACATTCACCTAAGAAGAGCTGAAGTGAAAAACAGCTAGAATAGCTCAGCCAGCAGAACACAGTCACAGAATCTTTGCCTTCTTGCTCCCAAGATGTTTTTGGCATTTCAGACTACAGCTACACTTCAGTGACAAACGAGGTCCACAATGGACACAGCAGGCATGGGCCAGGCACATGTCACAGGGCCACTCGAGTGACAGTCACTACAGTCTGTCCCTGGCAAGTTCCTCAGAACACTACTTGAAAAATCAGGAATCAAAGCAGCAACATCACTATCAAAAACTTACATCCTAATTGTCTCTTTGCAGCTGTCAGACTCCTTCAGGATCCACCAACATTTTTCACCTACTCCCATTAAAATCTTCCCATGCATCCATAACCTAAAGGAATAAGTCAGTCTCTAAGGGAATAAGTAATTTCCAAACACTTCAAAATTTGCAATGTTTCTGTGCTATTTCACATACCTGACATGATATTTTGAATACAAGCACCTTAAAAATCATGCTCACAACACAAGCATTTTTCTAAGCTTATTTCCCATTCAGCGGCAAACATATTTTCAGTTGCCAAATGTATTTAATCCCAAGATGTACCTGTGAATTATTGTTATGGCACTAACTGAAAATCAAAAATTAGAAGTTTTAAATCTTTTTAAATAAATAACCATTTACTCATAGGAAGTTTCTTCCTTCCCATTTGTCTCATTACTGCACACAATTCATGAGCAACAAACTGCAGCTGGTTAAAGTGCTACATAACACAATCAGATAAATAAGATGGTCCCATGACTTACGTATTAAAAGTAAAGCTAAAATCACGCCGCTAAAACAAGCTGTTACATTACCTGACTTCTGGATGCTTAACTGTGCCATCATTATCTCTGGTAGAAGTACTTAATAATAGCATGCCTAGATGAATTCTAATGGAAGTCCAAGCTATCATGTGAAAAGCAAAAATACAGTTTTGTGATTTTTGTACTTATGGACAGAAACTCAGACATTGCATTACTTTCAGTTTTTCCCTATAGACTTCCCTGGACAACGGGCACCATGTGCCACAGCTATATCTAACTATAGCTATGTCAATGGACTCAGTTCATTTGAGTCACAGTGAGCTGCATTTTAGGTGTCCTGCCCTTAATGCGAGCAGTAACCGTGAGTTAAACTCTTCTGTGTTTGTCAGTGTTGATTTCCACGAAACTGAAGTCTTCCAACTCTTTAAAGCCTCTGCTGCCAGCAAATTTGACTAAAATTGGCCAGAGAGCAGGCAGAGAAGGAACAGGCAAACACATCCATCAGACCTCCTTCCTTAGGGAGACCAAGCTTATACCCAACGAGAAACGTTAGCTACAAGTGACCGAACTCTAAGTAGAAAATCTGGCCCTGTACGCACATCATCCTCAGAGCTGGACTAACTTCCCGCTGGGGTGTCGCTCGACACGAGCACACCGCAGGGATGCACCGAAGATCCCGTATCCCGGACTACGCCGGGAGGGAAGATGATAGGCTGAGGCGCAGTGCCCACCTCTTGCTGCCGCCGAAGCGAACTCCCTGAACGGTGACTCACGTTCAATTGTATCTCAGCACCAAGACCGAAAAGCGATAAAAACACGCCGCTCTCCAAACCTCCTCCGGGACTGCCTCCCCCGACCTTACCTCACCCTAGCCCTGGCACGGGCAGCCCCCCGCAGCCGCACAACTCTTGGGGAGCAGAGCCCGGGCACCGCCACCGAGCCACGACCGCCCGAGGGCCCGCCCCGCCAAGGGCCGCCCGCGCTCTGCAGCTGTGCCCCGGCCTGTCCCAGTCCCGCAGCCGCTGCCCGGGCTGGGCACACCTGGGCCGGACAAAAGGGCATCGGCCCGACCGGCATCCCGGGGCGAGCGCGGCCCCTGCCCAGCGCGACGTCCCGGCCCCTCTGCCGCGGCCGCTCCGGATCCCTCTCCTCCCGCTGCCGCTCCCGCCTCCAGTCCCTCCACTGGCACTCACGGTCGGGCTGGGCGCGCTGCGCGGTGGCCCCACCGCCGGGACCATCCTCCGCCGAGCGGACACCCCGCGCCAGCCCCGCGGCCGCCTCCGCGCCACTGCCCGCCCGCGCAGCCCACCCTGCTGCTCACGCCGCAGCCAATCGCCGCGCGCGGGGCTAGCCCTCGCGGCCAATCAACAAGGGCCAGACCGCAGAGGGCGTCGCTCGCCCTCAACTGGACGGGGCGGAGCGAGCACGGGCCAATCGCCGCCAAAAACATTGGCAGCGCGGACCAATCAGAGAGCAGAGAGGTAGAGACTGGCGTCAACAAGGTAAGGTGGCCGAAACAGGAACTAACGGGGAGCGGCGTCCAGGGCGGCCAATGAGCGCAGTGGGAAGAGGCGTGCGGAGGGGTGGGCGGCAGCTCTTAAAGGGGCAGCGGCCGCGCTGCGATGGGGAGGGTTATGGTGTTGGGGCGGTTCTGCGCGGCATCATTGGCACCGGTGATGTGGAAAGGACCGTGTGTTATTTTGTGTGCATCGATGTCAGATGAAACAGTCCCGTCCTGCCAGGGCGAGAATCACCCGAGCGCTGCCCTTCGCCGACCTCACCCGCGGGGTATGTGAGACCTCAGCAGCGTAAAACGTTTATGCACTGAACTGCTGCCCTGCGTCCTCGGCAATCAGCCTTCTGGAACGGAATGGAGAGCAAAGATAAAGGCTGGCTAAAGATTTGTCACATGGAGCTGTTCACGAGGAGCCCAACTACGTCCTGTGACTGTCCTGTGCTATGAGTGATGCTTTAATAGGCATTGTCACACGCTCCGCTCACGCTTAATTCTGGTGAGGAAAGCACTCCATCCATCTTCCCCGTGAGTTAAATCAGAGTTTAGGTAAAGTGTTGTTTTATCCACGAAATGACGGACTGTGGATCATTAATAACACCCCACTGCCTCACTTTTTACTTCATGCTAACGCCTAGTTCAATTATCATCCATAATAAGGCAGCTTCCCAGTTCCAGCCTCAACTGCTTCCCTGAGAAAGCATCTTGTAGCCCTATGCCTTCTTAAAATAGAGGGGGGACAAGTTTCTGAAACAGTGTCTAAGAACTCTGCTGCTGCTGAAATCAGTCGTAGCAGCAATCAGATGTTAAATAACTCAAATAATTTTATTTTGAATAGCTGCCACTTGCAAAATAACCTTGCAGCTGACATTAAGTGAAAAGCCCATTTGCAAGCTGTGGAGAAAATTGAGAGCTGTTTTTACAGAGGAATTCTAGCATTACTATAAATACCAGCTTGAAAGTGTAAAGTAGGAATGTAAATGCACTTTTTTGCTTTTCATCATCTTTAGTTCTGATATGACACAACCAAACTGGAAGACAAGCGAAATCTGATCAATTTATTCCAATATTAACTGACGGGGAAGGTTTCTCTTCTAAAGGGTAATGTGCTTTTTTTGGTAAAGATTTTCACTAAATAGGCACCCCTGTCCAAAAGCAGCAAAACCAAGTTTACCTTCTGATACTCTTGTTGTGCTCTGTAGCATGTTTGAGTTCATAAATGGTCAATAACCAGTAGAGGGTTAAATATCTGAAATACTGTGGCAAAAATCAACAGGTGAAATCACATACAACAGGAACCTGCCAAGTATCAGTAGCCTGTTTCTCTTGGAGAATATAGATTTACAAACATATGGCAAGATGGTTAACAGAAAACAAACAGCTTTCGTACAAATACTTAGAAGCTTTTATATAGATAATTTGCTGTTCATTTGACAAGTGAAGTTTTGCAGCTTTATTTCAGATAGTCTTAACCAAGAACTTGAGTGCAATTTTTTGAACTTTTTTTTTTTTTTTAATTCTTGGCTGTAGTGCGGTTTTGGGTTCAATTATTCAGTGAGCAGTACTGGTGTAAGTCTGTATGATGTGATACAGCAGCTGACAGGCAATCAAAACACAGGTCAGTGCATCTTTCCCGGTGCAGAAGCTTCTTGGACTATGGATCACGTACATTCAAGAGAGTGAAAGAAAGCTGGCGACTCAGCAGTTTAGAGAGCTTCAGCGGGTGGTGCTACAATGCCTTCAGGCAGAATGGTAGCAAAGCTGAATGTTTTTACAGTGGTAAAGTACTGGGGAGGAGAAAAGAAGGCAGAACAAAAAGAGAGGGATAGAGTAACCTTTCCATTATCTGTTTGAATTGATGCCTCTTTAGGGGCAAGAGAAAAGAACATAAGGCAAGTCATTTGTCCCTTACAAAGCAACTGGATAAGATGGGGTGAATAAATTTACAGAACCTCTATGGAAAGGAAAGTAATACTGCCAGAAACAGATCACAATGCTCATCTGACAAGATAGGTTAGGTAGATTCTCAAAAGGACTTAACGTAATAGCTTTTGGACAGGGATTTTTTTAAAGTAGTCTAAGATACTGCAGGATCAGAGGATAATGCCCTCACAGGGACAGAGAACCGATTAAAAGACAGAACAATCCCAATGTTCCACTTGAATTGAATGACTGACCACTCACTCACTAGATCCTGGTATGGTAACTGTTCTTTAGTAGTTGTACCAGTAACAAATAAGAGATAACAGCACACCTTGAGTGATTACAGAGGTGCCATAAATACCCAAGTTTTGAATGCAGTGAGGGGAATGGGAGTGCCCTGTAGAACCAGCACAGCTTTGGCAAGGGCAACATAAATGATCTGGAGTACCTGGTAGTTTCCATGTAAAGGATAACTCACCTGTCTAATATTGTACAGATTGTTCTAAGAGGCAACTGGAATGAGGAAGGAGAAGGAAAACACAAAGCTATACAATTCAAATCAAATGCTTTGGAGAACAGCTGCAGCAGTTTTAAGTACAGCAAAGGTTTTTCAGCCTCTGCAGCTGGTGAGGCTGGAGTGATGAAGGGCTGCACTTCTGGTAGCAGTTCACTTCCAGCTGTGGCTTCCAAGCTCTCTAGCAGAGGTCATGGAAGACAGCTGGAAGCAGCCACTCAAGACTACAGACAAATTCCAGAGCCTGAGCTTTGCTTTTGCACGTTAGTCTAATGAATATGCAGCAACTCCATCTGTTGATAAAGCAGTTTCCAGAGGAACTTAAATAAGTGAATAGAATACACAATAGAATATTTAGGGAAACACCTCTTTTCATCCAGAACCTGGGCCAGAGTGCAACTTCATCACTTCATAAATGGCACTTCAAAGCAGAAGAGGAACACAGTGAAATTACAGACAAAGAATGGCTTTAACAGAAGAGACTGGAATTGTTAGGAAGAGAGATGAGTTTTAGTTAAAACCATTTCTGAGCAAAGTCAGTATGGAAGAGTATGTGCTGCATGTTAAGACCAGTCCTTTTACAAATATGGACCATAGTTTTTCAAAGACTCTGGTCAAGATTTGCAGTAACTAGCAGCTAATTGGAATACTTTAAACTTTTTAACCTATCAAGCCCAAACCAGAGTTCTTGACACCTGGTCTGTTTGTTTCCAAACTGTTCACTAATCAATCAAAAATATTCCAGAACAGTTCCTCTTCCTCTCCCCCTCTCCTACCCCACAAGACAAAGGATTTCTGAGGAAAGGCTCATAATTTCAGGGAAAACAAACAAACAGACATCACTCTGCACAGTTGTCAGACACCTTTGGCATTCATCACAGCAGCCCAACACAGTTTATGTTAGAAATCGTGAGCTACAGAGTTTATGAAACATCTGAGTAAGTCTATATCTGAATTCAGAAGGAAACAGCTGGACAAAAAAAAATGCACATGACAAATTGTAAATGACATAACTCAAATAGTGCACATTTATTCTGAACGGTATTTCTAAAGAGTTTGAGAAAAACAAAAACATGCTCCTGATGTACAACAAGGGCAATAATACAGATTAAAAATGGGCCATCTTATTGTAAAGAATTTGCTCCCCCTGCAACTTAACTTCTAACATTGAGAATGCATCTGTAAACTGCATACAGCATACCTTTTACTAAATCTTAACTCAAGAGACCAGGGGTGGTCTTAGCCAAATTAATCAGGAAGCAGTTGCAGATTCAAAAGAAAATCCAAGTCAGCAAACACTTTACGAAACACATTGTGCATAGCAGCTGACCTTGGATTACAACATGGGGGAGAATAAAACAATTTGGGGGATCAAATTTTTACTAGACACAGGGCATCATCAAGATTTAACAGAATATCACGTAAGTTTGTTTCAATTGTAACAGTATGTCATATTTAGTTGGCAGGTTTAACCATTAGCTGCATCATGTCAATTCAGCCAGTTTCTCTATACACTAAATACATTCTCTCCCTTCCCCCTCCCAAAAATGAAGGATCTCTCTTCTGGATGATTCTTTTTCTCCTGTACCATGGTTTCGTCAAATAGGAGTCTTTTTGTAATATCTTCATACTTCAACTGATGTATGACAAAGCCAGTTGCAGAGATTCAGGAATAATTTGTATATACACAATTTACACTCTAAAGCTGTTAGTCACATAGATTTTTCTTGCTAGATTTCATCCAGAACAGTAGGTGCTGGTGTTTTGGGCTTTTTTTCCCCCCACTGAAACTCCCAACTTTGGAAAAATTCAGTTGTTCACAAACTGCTGTTTTCAAGCTAGAAGGATGTTCTCCTGCAGCAACAATCCAGGTAACTTACTGAAATTCTCTGCAGTAAGCCCATTACTTCACACAATTTCAGTGTCTCTGGGTAACAGCACTAAGATACAGCATTCTCCTCCCTCACTCAACACAACTGATAGGCTAATAAAATACAACTGTTTGTCATCCAGAACTACTGACCTTCACTTGCCCTTATCCATGTACAGGAACACAGTTTTCTTCAGATTCAGATTAAACCTTGTATTCAAGATTCAACAACTGTTTTCCAGGATTAATTGCCTGGGAAAAAATGTCTTAGATTTATTCTCTCTTCCACCTCCTACAAAACGTTTTATCAGAAGTTACAATGAGGCAGGTCTGCTGTGGAATAGGAGCTTTAAGAATTGTTCTCATGGATACATTCATAGAATGATGGCAGCCCAAAGCAAAAAGAGACATAAACAAAGGTTAATCCAAGTAAGTTCAGACATCAGACTTGTACTTTTAAACCTGAAGAAAAACTGTCTGTGAAACACACTGATTTGTGGAAGCCTACAACAACAGCAAATCCTAAGAGTTCATATCCCCACACTCATCTACCCAACCCAAACACTTACCACTTAGTTCTAGACGAATGAAGAGCACTTTGCTTGGCACCAGAGGCAGCTATGGTCTGAGTTATAGCTGTACTGCACAAACAGCCTCAAATACAATACTATCTCTCTCTCCTTCCCCATACTTCTCTTGGTTTGGTCTACAGATGGCAAGGGAAACTATGTTGGCATATGACAAGCTAATTGTGCTTCGATATATCCCTTTCTAGAAAGATGCTGGACTGCCAACATAACCACCAGGAGCAGGCCCTAGCTGTACTGAAAATAAGCTTTTGTCAAAACTAGGCTGTCTCTGCCAAGGGAACCGGTTGCATCTTTCTAGCCAGAGTCTGCCACTGAGTGTTGCAAACACAGGTGCTCAGACCATGCAGACGGGCTGGTGTTGGCCACTTGCCCATCTCTAAGACTCCGTTAGTGCAAACTCAGCAAATGAAGTAGCCGTTTTCCAGCGCAGATCTGTCAAGATGCACTCCAACAAATGACACACCTTTGTCAAAGGAGTAATTGTGTAGCAGCTCGTATAGTCACCCCTGGGTTATCAAAGACCACATCATAATGCAGCGAGGAGTGCCATCCCTTGCCTCACCACAATTCCCGTTTTGGAATCCTTGGTTCCCAAGTCACCCTCTAATGACTGGACAGCACCTACTAACCAGATGTATGCTGCAATGCACACTACAGGTTGGAGGCTTTCAGAGCAGAGGAATTCAAGACTCAGATCTAAACTTTAAAAAACAAACAGGAAAAGAATACAGTTCAGCATCTACATGGGGGATGGGGCAGGTTGGTGTTGTTTCAGCTCAGTGCACTTTCCCAGATACTTGGAGAAGAGTCCAAGCTCAAGCTGGTATTTATATTGGCATACATAAAGTTGCTGGCAACAGTGCCTAGAAAGGATCACTGGTATTCACGCAAACAAAGCATGAAAGGATGCAAAGCAGAGCTTAGTACTGTTTACTGTAGCCTCAAAGTTACAGTACTAGGAAGCAGCCAGCCAGCCTATTTTCCAAACCCATAAAATACTCTAATAAACGCTGATTTCTCCGGTGCTCCATGAACACCCTCTCACCAGAGGAGAACTGCATTATTACTACTGAATGGGGGAAGGGGAAAATAATCTTCAAAGGAGCAAAACCGTGCAGTTCTTCACCACCTCCTCCCAAAGGAGCTCATAAACACAGCAAGTCAAGCCAATCCCAAGCAAATCCAGGAGACCCTGCAAACCTCTTTGATTAGGGTCAGATTCATGTCTGCCTTCTTAGCCTTGCTGCCTGGTTTCCTCAACCCTTACATCTGTCACCACAGATTCAGTAGCTGTAACAGTGTTACCTGGAGGCAGGTGCTTGCCTTATGTCATCAAAGCTGGTAAGATGGTCACGGTAACTTTTTCCAACCCAACAACACAAAACTAACTCTCAATAAGCTCTGCAGAATTTCATCCATTTTTAAAGCAAGGGTGTTGCCTCAGGATTCATATTTTTACAAGGTTGTTCTTGCCAACACCAGATCTAGCCCTTACTCTGGCAAAAGTCTGCTGGGAGTTGGGTAAATGAAAATAAGAAAATACAAAGACCACTCTAAATCCTCCTCTCAGTCAGTTAAGAAGTGTAGCACCAGCTTGGGCGAGGAGTATTTAAAAAAAGCATTCAAAAAGATCAGCCCAGGCAGAGTGAAAAGGTGTGGTAAAGTAGCCCACCCTTCTCAGCAAAAGATGGAGGAAAAAGCCATACTCAAAAATATTGGGAAGAACTAAATATACTTTTTTGAGGTGAGGAAATTAAAAGGAAGAGTGGGAAGTACTGAAGTAACATTCAAAGGTTGGGGGAGAGTAAAGTACCCTGTAGGTTATAAAAAACACAATAATGCAGGAGTCAAAGGACAAGATATTGCTTTGCCTTTTTCCCCCCTATTGGGTTTACATTCTGCTTACTGAAAGAATAATTCTGAAGGAAACTTGTCATCAGGATAACCTGCTCAAGCCCTCCACATCTCAAACTTAAATGAGATCTGCACACCTTTTCCCACCCCAACAGAAAACAAAACAAAAAAGCCCCCCCACCCTCAAAAATAAAAATACCAGAAAGAAAGCTCAAAAAAAATTTCAAAACCAAACAAAACTCAACCCCAAACATGATTGGACAATCCTTGGAAGAAGCATTACATTTTGTTGGAGAGAGGTCAAGAAAAAGATTTAAGATGAAGAGGTGGAGTAAAAAAACAAAACAAAAAAACCAACCAATCAAAAAAAAAAAAAAAAAAAAAAAAAAAGAGGCCTCTCTTTCCTTATTTGGCGACAAGCAAGTGCAAGAAAGTGTCCACTGGGGTTTTGTTCAGTTGTCGGTCTTTTGCACATCTGCATTCTGGCCAAGACAAGGGGCTTTGAGGTTTTTCTGCAGCACGTGAGCATCTGCAGGCTCTATCCTCTTGTAGTAGTTCTTCTTCGTCTCAATGATCTCAAAGCCAAACTTTCTGTAGAAGTCAATTGCAGATTCGTTGCTGATCTGGACATGCCTGGGACAAAAATGGGCAGAGAGAGACAGGGGTCAGTATTCTGCCTCCATACTAAGAGCAGTTAAAGACAAGAAAAGCAGTTATCTAGATAGAGACGGGAACAGCAGTATAAATCCAAGACTGGAAATGCTGGTCTTCCCAATTCAATTCTGGGCTAACACTCAGTTTATGGATGGCCCATGGTTGTGAATAGTAGTAAATGCTTCCCCTCAGTAAAACTCTTTCAAGGAACACAAAATAGCAGAGAGACTCTGAAGCATTACTACCTCAGTAATTTCAATTTTTCTTAATAAAGCAATATGGGCAGATATTTTGTGGAAATATATAACAGAGTTTCATTGTAAAGCCAACTTTAACCTCCTGTATTAACACTTTGCAAATGACCAGAGGAGTTGTCTCAGTGATGATCCCAACACACTGTAACATAAAACTGGCAATGGTGTTTGATATGATTTAAACACCTCGCTCTACTCTAACTACTCCTCTCTCCTCACAAAAAAGCTGTAATACAAAATAGTCCTATGGATTTACAAAGTCCTTTTCCCTTGTATTTAGTTGCCCTGCAGTTTTATAGATTTTGCTAGCATGTTTCAAGGTCTTCAAAACAAATAGCCATCAATTCTTTATCCTAAGTGACCAGGACATTTATTTGCACAAGTTTCATTAAAAAAAAAAAAAAAAAAAAAAAAAAAAAGAAAGAGAGAAAAGAAAGAAAAATGTTAGGCTCAACAAAAGGCATTCATTGAACACTCCTGAAATTCAGTGGACACTGCACAAGTTCATGAATCACTGCCACGACAAGCTGCATAACCACAGAACCAAAATAACTAACTGTGGAAGCAACAGCAGAACAAAACAAAAGATCTTAGTATTAAGCCAAATAAGTATCAAAAAGCTAAAAAGGAGCTTTATTATAAAGACAAATTTAGGCACCGATATCAAGTTTGGTGCTAAGCTGCATAATATGTTCAGATAGAAGATGCACGAGCAATAGACATAGAAATAAAATCAATGGGCCACTAAAAGAACTTTAGCCCAATTTTGGGGGCTATTTATTGTCAAGCCGGAACCCTTAGTCTGGGAAGTGTAAAGAAGGATTATGAAGGATTTGGGTGGTTTTTTTTCATTAGAACCAGCAAACATTTCCTTCACTGTTCACACAGTAATGTCCAAAAGCAAAAAGGGAAGGCCCTGTCCCATTAGCAGGCATCTCAGAGAGTTCTTTACCACTTCTGAGGCAGGAGAGCAGGAATACAAGCCAAAAGCAATTTTACTCAGACACCTCTAAAACACATTCCTCTTACAGAGATGGCACAAAGGAATAATAGTAGAGGACATGGAAGGGTTTGCACCTCCACGGCAGAAGTGGACTAAGTTTGAGGAGAAGGTCACTCCATTTACAGTGATACCAGTGTATGAAACACTCCTCAAAAAGCATCTTCTACAGTCCTGGCAAGTATTCAGGATGTAGTTCTGTGGCAAAGTAAGTCCATCCAAGCTGTACCTGCTGTGGGCCTATCCCTAGCAGTGCATCCTGCTTACACTGGTGTGATGGCCAAGGCAGTGATGGACATGAAGGAGCTGCCTCAGAGAAGCGATCAGGCCAGAAACTGCATCACTCGGTAATCACGCAGACACCAATGCACAGGAAAAAGCAGAAGTGTGAAACCAGCAGCAAAAAAAAAAAGCATATTTCTGGCATTTATGGATTTCAGGCTCTGTTTCCTGGGTGACTGCCCTCTACTCCAGTGCTTGTTCTCTTGTCTGCATCATACCAAGTACTTACACAGACATGGAGTTGGTTTTAAAAAAGCCCCAACAAAACAAAGCACAAGAAAACCACTCCCCAAACCCCAAAACACACTAAAACAAACAAAAAAAAAAAACAACACCCAAAACAAAACTGAAATCAGCTTCCCCAGCTGGGTCAGGGCACTGATCTAGTTTATTGTGCTGCACAAATAGCTGACCTGGCGGTGTTCAAGAATGGGAACAGCAGTTGGGCCTTATTGCTGAATGTAAACTTTGAGTGTTTGCAAGCATCTCTGATATTCTAACCCACAGAGTGCTGTCATAAAAGACAGAAAGCAAATGCTTCAAAACTTGCAGTATTTTCCATTCTGAAGATGATCTTGTTTCTAAAACTTTTTTTTTTTTTTTTTTTTTTGCGTCTTACAGTGGAATTTTACTCTAGAATGTAATTTTTTAAGTAAACCACTTTCAAATTCAGCAAATTTGCACAACCCTTTCTAAAGCAAGCATGCTTTTGGTTTTCTCAGCATTACAAAACAAGCCCAGAATATGACCCCTGGCTTTCCTGCTAGTACTTACAAGATGTTCAGATGTTCCATGACCCCACTAAAATATACACTGAACCCACACTTGTATCGCTATCCCTTTGCTCCCGTATCTACCTTTATCATCTCTCAAACAATGCATGGGTGTAACTCCTTTACTTACAGATAGATGTTGTCAAAAGTGCCATCTTTTTCACAGATGTTTAAGACATGATTCAGCATTTTAGTTCCTGATAAAAGATAAAGACATACTTAAGAAAACTAGAAGGGCACAGTTTAGTCTGTACTTAGCTAGGTGCTTCCTCGAGGGGAGGCAGGTTAACTGTAGGTAGACTAAAATGACAAGAGTGTGGAAACTAGGAAAGGCAATGTGGACACACACATTTAGAGAGGTAGGGAATTACAGCTTGGAAATCCTTTTCAGGCCTGGATTTCTCCTGACTCTCAGGTCCATTCCCAGGCTGACAAGCTGACTACAGCTTCAGTTAGGGAGGAAGTCTCCCAGAGTGATAACATGGTGAAAAACAGAGTGGAATTCATAATAAAGATTAACACCTGGTGTCTTTCCCATGGGATACATCCTGAGGTACTGTCCCAAGGATGTTTTTCCCAATTGTCCAATGAACTACTGTCTTGTCCTAGCTGCAGGTAAGGCACTTTAAATTCGGGTTGTCCGTACAATAAAGTTGGCCTTTTTTCCCCAAAAGGGGTCCGTGTGTGTTGCTGTCTTTTCTCTCTCTGCAGCGCAGTAACCACAAGGCAAATAAAATATGTTAGGTATTTCACTCTCTCTCTCTGACTGCTCATAAACCTTAATTCATTGTTTCTTTGAGGAAGAAATACAAATCACAACAGCCCAGAAGCATATGTATAAATCAACTTAATTTAATACTAGCTTCAAGGTCTCAAACTCAGCTCAAAATACAGCCAAAACATTGTATAAAGCAGTAAGGACACTAGGAAGCTTTTCTACTAAAGACCTAGTACAATAATTTAAGATGAAGTTATATTTTCAATCCAGTTTGTCAAGGCAAACGGATTACTCTAAGGTCCCTGTCCTACGGGTTTTCAATGTGGAGCAAAGAATTAAATGCAGTATAGACAAAAAGCAGGTGCTACCCCTGGGCAGCAATAATCAGTAGTGATAAAGACAAAATAAATAGAAATCCCCTACATTTAGAAGAGTGATGGAAGAAGCCAATGAAGGAATGTTGTGTTCTACTTAGGTATGACTTGCATACTGGCTACATATCTCTGACAAATTATTTCATCTCTCTCTGCAACAATGTTCACATCCATAGAAGTAGAGTATTTACAACACAGTATGATATGAGATTAAAATAATCTGAAATCCTGAATTAAAAATGTCTACAAAAAGTTCATTTCTGAATGGGAGGGAAAAATGAACACATGATAAATCATACTCTTTCCCCCAAGTCCCCTCCAAAGAAATCAGTAGCCTAAAGTGCACTAACTCGGTTAAAAATCTGAAAGAGCATTTAGAAAGCTGGACAGCAATCTGCTTTCTTTGATGCCTCAGATACAAAAGAAGACTCTCCTTACCTATTCCTAGCCTTCGGTAGGGTGCCAGGCATCCAAGTGTCATAATGTACAGTCTCTTCTGGTTCTGGGAGTGATCCACCCTACAGCACACTGCTCCCACTGCAATATCATTGAAATAGGCTGCCAGGGAGGGAAACACAGGTTTATCAGTAACAAGTCTCAAACTACACATACAGCTCTTTCATTTACAGCCTGTATCTTCCTTCTTCCCTCCCTCCCCGCTTGTTAATTCTCCTATCCAGATAAAATAACATGCATTGTGGATTCACACTTGGAATGAAGTCATCAGCGCTGCTTTGACATAGTGGTTGCTTATTACTGTTCACACCAACCAGCAATGACTTCAGGGGGTAAGCTGGCAATGCACAACTGTTTTCTTCTGGAACAGAAAACATGCCTATTCCCAATGGGATGTAATCTACTTCGAACACAGACCTTTTGCGGCTTCTTTGAGGTTCTTAAACAATTATTTTTCATGATGTAAAACAACTAAATAGGAGCTGCTATTCAAAACCATTATGGATAGCAATGATGACCACTTCTGCCACCACAGCCCACAATTATTGGCAAGAACATTTGTACCTAGTTTGGCAAGTTCGCCAACCTCCAGTACATCCTTGTAGAACTTGTCATTGTAGCTGACAGGAAAAATGACCTGGTTTAGCCTCTTCAGCTGTTTAATGTTGTGTGGCGTCACATCTCCCAGCTCGATCCGGCTACTGGAACAAACCAAAACATGCTTAACATCTGACATACAGCAACAGTTTTAAGGACACTCAAGATTAATTATTTTTCTTATGCTTAGAGAACTGTCCCACCTAACAGATAGCTCAATAGATATTTGAATTGCCACATCCAACTTATATAATCAAGTCTTATGCTGGTGACTGATTTAAGTCCCAAACCTAGTTTCAGTTCTATACAGTCAGAAGTTTCTCAGGCCACACTAAACACTAGTGTAATGTAGTGTATGTGTGGTTTTACTGGGTGGGAGACAGGAGAACATGCATCTGTGCAGAAGTATTAGCTTTAACATTATCCCATTCATCTGCCCTCTGATCATCAAGATCACAAAAAAAAAAAAGGGGGAAGAACAAAGCTAGAGGAAGCTAGAAGGGGAGACCAAGGAACTGAAGTCCTTACCCATGCTTCAAAGACAGCCTCAATTTTACCACCTACCAATATAATGCTTATGCTTAGACAAAAAAGACTAAGTCATTACTAGACATGTGTCTCTAAAAACCAACAGTACTGCAGGCAACAAATATATTAAGCCTGTTAATATGCAAGTGTGCCCTTCTCAAGGTGATACCTGCATCTAGTTTGATCATCACTAAAACCTTTCTTCCTGCTGAGAGCAGAACCACAGCCTTAAAATACACTGAATTATACTGAGAAGAAACAGACTAAGCGCCTCTCCTTTCTAAGACTAACTTCCTGACAGAAACACTACACACACAAAGTTTAAAAAAAATCAAAAAATAAAGAGATTAGTCACTCTTGGGTTAGTGCAAGCAGTTTTAACAAGGATTACAAGAATGAAAAATAAAAAGGCCAAGATAATAAAAATCTTTTCCTAAATGGCCACCAGAATATGTAGGCAGGTACAAAGCCAGTGCACATGCAATTAGAAAAACACACAATTGTAGGTTCATATCAGCCCTGTTTTACTGAATGGGCAACCAGATTGTTTTCTGCCCAAACATCAGTAAAGACACTGTTTGCTCTCACGATTCCTTTCTTCATGTATGCCATTTGCGCAAGTCCCTTTGGAGAATTATATTCTGACACAAAGCAAGTCTGGAGCTAATACGGATGGTGTTCTCACACTATGGAAATACTCCCCGTGTAAACCAAGTTATTAGATGGTGGAAAAACTGTAGTACTTGTTTTATGCCCAGCTTGGCACAACTGCTCAGTCTAACACAGCAGGCCTTCACAGAAGGCAAGTTCTGATCCCAGCCGGCAGTGCTGCTGCCTTTTCCTCACAAAGGGCAGGAGTAAAACTGTGGCATGTGGGTTCCTGTCTGCGAAGAGTTTTGCTGGAGTAAGGCACCTCAATAATCTAGGAGGGAAGAGAAGACTGAAGAGCCCCTTTTGCTGCAGTCTGCATGACAGTAGAAACCAAAGGGAGCAGGTGTCAACTGCCCAGCTGGGTCAGATGAGCTTCAGTGCAGGAGGTCAGTAAGGGAAGAGACAAATATCACATTCAGACTCAGTTACTGAAAGTCTAGACCTCTTCTCCAAAAAACACTATATTAACCTTGGTGATACAAAACACTACCAGTAGTTCCAAGCTTCAGTAGATCAGCAATGCTAGCATGATGAACTCACAACAAAGTTCCTATACACCATGTCTCCTTTTGAGCAAAAATCCCTGACACAGACCATCACCAGGTAGTGTTTTCTAATATTATTTTAAGATTAATTAGTTACTAATCAAACAAACCAGGCATTAGAAGACAGTCACTATATAATATTTATGATGACAGTGCAACAGGACAAAAATGTCTTACCACAGACAGCCAGGACAAGATGGCTAAGAAAGCAAACATGGCCAGAAAACGGATCTTCACAAAGAAGGTTTCAGACAGAGAACAAATAAATAAATGCAGAAGAGAGTCTAAGGCTGGGAGTTACTGAGCCAAGACATCACCTCTGAAGCGGGCATGAGGCCAGAGAAATGAGCTCTGTTAGGAGATGGCTATAAGGCACTTGCTGACACATTTCCTCAAGCCCCTGGACTTCCCCCCTCTATCTCTCACCACTTGCCACATTCACTGCTGCCTCCTGCCATCTCCTGCTGCTTGTCTCCTGTGCTCTGTCACTATCTGGTTTGTCCTTGCAAGACTTGCACCAGGGACAGTATCTTATCTTGAAGAATAATATGAAAGAGGTTTGAGGAACACTGCAGGTATCATAAATCAATACTCTAAATATATCTGTTTAAATATTGTGCACTCAAACCATAAATTACTTTAATGTATAGCACTGGCTGATTAAATCAGCACCACATCTATAATGCACAAAACCATTTAATACATAAATTAAATAAGAACATGGAAAGGAAGACCCACATAATGAGAATGCATCATTTTGCCTGAGGACAGTGTGGCAAAAGTGCCACTGGGGCCTTGAGTAAAATCATAGGAAAGCTCCCACTGCTGCTTTCAGCAGCAGTCTTGCTGTTCTCGAGCCACTCATTTCCATCCTCTTGTTGCCACAAACGTTTATGCAACAATGCGGTGAACCAATACCCATTAAAACTAACCTAGACAAAACAAGGAAAGTTTAGTTCTAACCCACATCAGTCCTCTGACTGGGTTCACCACACAAGTCCTCTGCCAGCATAAAGAAGAGAAAAAAGGTTGCCATAGGCAGAACTAACTGGTTCTTGAGCAAAAGTGCCAGCTCACTCCGGTTTAAACTGTAAGTACTGTGTAAGAGGAGGACAGGGTTGTAGATTATCCAGTACATCTGTGAACACAGTCTAGGGATATTGTGCTACACTTTATAATTCAAAGAACAACATGCACTTTGATCCTAATGACTTAAAAAAACCTATTCCAAACAGCCAAGACAAAGCACCTGTAACAAAGGACTCAAAATTATCACTCCCTTCTCTTCACCAGAGTAAAGCAAGCAGCTTTGTGGGGTCTTTTTTGTTGTTGTTGTTAGTTAGTTTGTTTTCAACAACTGTTTGCAACTAGACCTTCTTCAAGTGAAGTCTCAGACAAATCAGTAACTTAAATACGTTTAGTATGTCAGCTAAGGTCCAACTAGGCCAGTCCTGTGAATTCCAGCTTAGTAGAAGGTGTGTCAGTGTCCTGGGTTATAATGCAAAAATGTGTATTCTATCACCATCTGTTGAAATGTGGGAGGAGTGGTGATCCTTATCTCTGTGGAGATAACCTCTGCTGATGTGCCATCTGATAAGATCGGGGGATGATCAACGTTCTCTTTTCACAACCCATCCTTCCTCCAGAAGATATCTTCTGTTAATGAGCCATTAAGTCCTATTGTGTGACTGATAAGATTACATCATCCCACTGGGAGATACTCCAGCCAGGGGCAGGAGCCAAGCACTTCCTACCTAGATAAAAACTGAGATTTGGAACACCAAGCCAGCCCCTTCCACTGGATCTCAGAGGAAAGTCGGACCATTTCCACATCATCACTGGACCTTCGGAGGAAAACTGCACCTTCTACAGGAGCACTGCTTCAACTGAACCACATCTGTCATCCAGGAGGACTGCAGCCACCATTTATAGGGACTGCTACCAACACCCTGACTGACAGGGTGTCAGGTTGTATTCTGACTCTGTCAGTGGTTTTCTTTTGTATTACTGCATGTATTTTATTTTTTCTCTTTTTTCCTATTAAATTGTATTAGTGACTTGGAGTCTCTCACTGGTTTTGCATTCAAACCAGTACAACCAGAAACACTTATCCTCTGCTGTTGCAAAGAAAAAAATTAAATTATGAGCTCAAATTAGCATATGAGAGAACATAAAAATGTGTAAAGAACCTGATGTGCTCAGAAGGAACATGCCCTTCCTTAACAAATTATCTTCACGCCACAAATATTCCTAAGAAGATCCACACTTGCTATTGGCACCCTACAGCTCAAATGGCACTCCATGGAGGATGCAATAGTCAACTGTACTCCATCTTAGATATCAAAGCTTCTGGGACAAGCCAGTCACCCCATCTCAAGCAATTGTTTTTAGCAAAGAGGAATGAGGGACTCCTGGCTTATCAGGTCAGGCCTCTTACTACTGCAGCATTCTATAAATCCACACACTTTCCTCAATGAAATGCCAGTCTTCTGAAGCCACTTAAACATCTTCCATTTGAAGGCTGTTCTCAAGCTACCATTACTCTCAGTTAGTTATTCCAGTGTACTCAAATCTACCTCTGTGCTGTCTGGAGATGATGGGGACCATTGCACAGGTCTCTTCAGAGAGTTGTCATGATCTCTTCATACCTTTCTTCTAACTAAAGCCAAGCTCCTGCCCTCTTCCTGTAAGACTGGCTTTAAATTCCTACTATCATCATACTAGCTCTTCCTTACATTCCTTCTGATTAAAGTTGACTTTCCTTAAACACAGCTAGCCAAAACTGCTTACAACAACCCAACACTATTGTCTTGTCCAATGGCAGTAGATTTTTTCTGTCACTACTGGAAGTATTTTCCTGACATATCCTAGGACTACGTTTGCGTTTTTCATAACTGCTACATTCCATGACTTGGTCACTGGGGAAAAACACACTTTGAGAATTCACTAGTAGAAGGAATCAGTTCCTGGTGCATAGGCTGCTATCTGTTAAAAGTACACAGCAACACTGCCCAGCGATGTAAGAGCGGAAGTGAAGAGTGATCCACGAAATCTGAACAGAAGTGTGACTTTAGTGAGGTGACAGGCACCACTTCCTCAAACTGGATGAGTGCCCAGAACATTGGCATTAACACTGCTCCTCTTGCATGCCAATGTCCTAAGATCCTCCAGGCACTGGCTAGAAAACGCCTCACACATTTTGTAGGACCAAATGCAATCTAGTTAGTCATGCTGCAGTTGCATTGCTCTGCCTGCAGTTTACAGGTGATTTGAACAGTCTATTTTTCTTACAATGTCTTACATTGATACTGGTGGAAGTAACATATGAGGCTACATGAGACATTAGTGTTATTTATGCTAGGGACTGCCTTTCGCTGCCCAACATATACCAAAGGAGACCTGCTATATAGAATGACAGCTCAAGAGGCAGCCAATTTCCAGCCACAGTTCAAGAGGAAGCACAAATTCACTCCCTGGGAATACCAAATGCTGAACACTAGTTTAGAACCAACATCAGGGAGAAAAAGGGCAAATTTCGAGTTTCTTAATGCTGTAAGAATCTCAGTCTCATTCAACTTTAAATAGTGCAAATCTCTCCCCAGAGGGACGTGCCTGACTGAAACAGATCTCCATGTAAGAGATAGCTGGGCTCAGGGTTATTGAAGGCATCTGGCAGGCTAAATTTATTAGAGCTGTATCTGAAACTTGCAAAACTTACTGAGGAGTAAGTCAGGAGAGGCAGCACAGAGAAACGGGCCCTAACAAATTAAGAGGACTTCAGAGAAGGTTTGTCACCTGCTAAGCGGCCAGCTAGCTTTATTGCTTCTATTTTGGCTTCCAAGTCAAATCAGGAGTCTAGACAGGATAATCCACTCATAAAATAAAAACAAACCAGAACGATGAAGGTTATAGACCTGAAGGGTGCAGCTCTGCTTCAATTCTACTCCAAACCCAAAAGAGCCTCCCCTAGTGGCTCTTTTGTTGGGATTTTTTTTAGGGTTTTTAGGCTTTTTTAAAAGATGAACTGTCTTGCTACATGCACAAGTTAGTCTAGCTCTTGTGTACAGATCAGTGTGTTTCCAATTATCTCAAAGATCTGTGGGCTGCATCCCTCTGCTTCACTCGTCAGAAAACCAGAAGGATAAGTATAAACCTAGCATACAAAAAGTCTTAGCAATTTGCTCTGATACCCCTGATCTTCTTTAGTCCTGCTTACTCCTGAAAACATGTATTGCATGACACCTGATACCCTGCTGGACATTACCCCCAGTTCTGGCCTGCAGAAGAGCACAATGATGGACAGAAGAAAACAAAGCAATTTTAGAATCAGAATTACCAGAAGACTTCATTCAAGACTTGCAAGTCTACTGGATCTCACTGTGAAGAGGTTTCATGTCATGTATCACAATTCCTCAAGACATACATTAGACCCTACTTGCCTCTCCCTTTATCATTAAAAAAATGGAAAAAATACACAGCACATTACAGCCAAGTTTCTTCATTGTATCTGGATATCGTATAATTTACTCAGCTTCAACCTAGAAACCACATAAAAAAGACCGGCCAGTCTTCACAAGCAAGAAGCAAAATTATGCTATAATAGCCTCACAGTTTTTCCAGCTGAAACATGTCCTAGGTCTCAAATCTTCAAGTGAAAAATAAACTTTCCCAGGAAAATTATAAGCTAACTTATTCTGTATATGGATACAAAGAAGATGAATTTTCAAACTTTTAAACAGCAAAAATAAATGTAGCTGGTTTAGAGCAGAAAAACAGACACATACAACACTTAACAGTTGTCCATAAAATTCTGCTGCTCCAGAGCACCTCGCAAGGTTAAGGCCTAAATATTTCATGAGCCTACCCCAGGTACACCAATATCAGGTGAAAGAGGAAACAACTAGTCTGCAATCATACAGCAGATAAAGGGCTGCCAGAAACCCCAACGTTTTGCTGCTGCTCTAAAGTAAGCTCACAAGAACACTTATTTTGATCCATGATTGCTAAACAGAGGTACTTCACTATTTTGAAACAGCTTCCCTCAAAATTAGTTTTGTACCTCCACTAACTATATCTTGGGACACCTTAGAGATTACTGCTCCTTTCCACACCCTCAGTGTCCCCAGATCTCATAATCATGACCCTTTGCTAATTAGTGTTCATGAAGGACCTGATGATCATCAGGTAAGAACAGAAGCTTACCTTCAAATTCAAAATAGAAATGATGTTTACAAAGTACCTTATTTACATATATACAGCTTGAGGGCACTTCTTGTACGTACATAGGTAACAAACTAAGGAATTGACATATCAGGAGAAAATAATTTTTCTGCTTCACACAAACTATTTCTATAGGTCACTGAAAATACATTTCTTTAGAAATACTTTCGTCCTTTAGAATAGTGATTAAAAAAAAGAGTCAGTTCATTATGGGTTTCCTACTTATACTTTGAAGTCCCAGAGTTGGGTTTTGCAAGGTGTTCAAATCACACATTATATTAATAACATATTGTGAAAAATTAACTGAATGTGCTATCAGTTTTGTGTCCACCTTAAAAACACTAATCATTTTCCCTCCCCCACCCTTTTCCTAATTTTCACTAAGAATTAATTATTCTTGAATAAAAATTTGTGCCTAATACCTAAAACCAAAAAAATCTCCTTTAACACTGCCATTTTCAACTTATTTTGTGATCTTTGCTGACAATTCCAAGTTTTTAGAGAAAACCTTTAAGAGCCTTTAGCTGCTGCCCCAGTCCCATACTCTCAAGAAAACATAAATACAATGCTCAGATGGTGGAAATCAGAATTTTTTTCAGGGTTAGAGACTCTTTTCTCCTAAGGGCCAAAAATCACATGGAGCCTGGAAAAGAACAGGGAGAAGGAGAAGAAAGGCCAAGTGAGCTCAGGAAGTACTTAATGCATGAAGAGCTTACTATGAAGCCCAGTATTTTCAATTTATTAAAGAAAGAAATACTCTGCGCCCCCAGGAAAATTCAGATCTCTTAATCTTAGTCGCCTAGTGACAGTGTTGTGGAAATGTTTTGGCTCTATTTTCAATAAAGCCTGAAGTATAATTTCCTTCTCATAATGAATTAATTCAATCAATATGCTTTGACACAAATACACAGTTACCCCATTTCAGTGCTGTCTTTCTCTGCTCTCAGATCTTCAAGGCCAAGAGTCTCCAAATAATCAGGTATTCTTCTGGGCACAGACTCTCTCTTATCCCTGGCTTTCCCGCCTCAAACGCCCTCCTGACAAACTTCTGCTGCTTCACAACCAACTCCCACATGGGTCACTTCTTCACTTTCTCTTTTCCAGGCAAGAGTAGAAAGTAATCCTGACATTGCCTGCCTCACTTAGAGCAGGAGGGATGCAACGAACTATTGAACTTCTCTCTTATCAATTCCTAAACAAACATAAAGATTCAACTTTTTATATTCTTTCCTCTTCTGGATAACAAAATCTAGCGCCTTCTCAGATTATTGGTCTGAAAACTTCTAATGCTTGCCAAATGGGCAGGCTCTTCAAGTTCTGAATGATTTCCACTTGGATTGAAGTATTTTTCTGGGTCACCCATCACCCATTATTCCCCATTAAGAAAGATTCAGTGTGGCAAAGGAGGATGCATCATTTCTTGTCCTCAGGAGATGGCAGCAGAGTCTGTGGCATTTGGTTATGAACTAATGTTACTACATTTTTCACAGAAATGTCCCTAACTACCAAGCCACATATACATGCAAAAAGAACCGAACGGTCAACCAGTACTCAAAGCACAAGACTGGGGTCTAAAGTGTTTCAGTAAAATGGCTACCACCCCTCTACTAC
Organism: Sturnus vulgaris; assembly: GCF_052056855.1. Taxonomy (NCBI): domain Eukaryota; kingdom Metazoa; phylum Chordata; class Aves; order Passeriformes; family Sturnidae; genus Sturnus; species Sturnus vulgaris. Next base: position 30,344,562 of record NC_142244.1, read on the forward strand.
CTTCCTACCCTCCCAATCCTTCCTACTTCATGGAATGTCTTAATCTGGTTATGGAATTGAAGTGGTCAGAGTTATAAATCAGGTTGAAGTACCTATAATAAACTATACTGCGTTTTTAATAAACTCATTTAGAAGCTGTTAAGCCATTTGTAAGCTTGCATATAGACAAAGTCCAAATTTACTGTCCATGAAAATAAATGCAGATTACAGCTCACACTTGGACATTTCTAGGTTCAGAAAAAGCCTAAAAATAAAGTGATTTTCAAGCTCAATTACCTTTTTGTCCTGCCTCCAGAGCACATGACCATTCAGGAGTTTTCTCATAAACCTGGAACTTCCTCCCATATATATTAAGCTTAGCACTGTCCTGAGCGAACAGAAACAATTCAGCAGCTCTGCACAAACTCTGTCATACTAACTCAGGAGAGGAAAAAACCCTCCCTGTTCTCCTCAGAAACATGATCATCTTCAGGACCTTGAATCTGGGCAAAACAAGCAGAGGTATCAGAGCTTATCCATAATGACTCCCCACACTTCAAAAACAATATAGTTATTTTGCTGTTATGTTCAGTACTCCTCAGCTGTGATGTCTCTCCTACAAAGGCAGCCAGAGCAGCACAAGCTTGCAAAGTCTCAGGGTTAGGAAGTTCTCTGGGGCAGCAGGCACCTGTTGCATAGGACATAGGCTGTAGGACTCTTCCACAGCAAGTGAGGAGGCCCTTAGGAACTACAAAACCTGAGACTTAGCTGCAAACACGACAAAGTTGAGAGGCAATCTGCTAGGAGTGTCTTACCCAAAAGTAGTGCACATTTCTTTCTAAGGCTGGTTTAACACACAGCACTCTGCTCACTCCCTGTTTCAGTTTTCCACCACGTGGCTCAGGATGTGCTGCAGCATGACAATCTCCCAGGTGTTTCCCATCAAAACTGGAGAGGGAATTGGAAAATGTGACAAAATAACACATGCACAGGATCACAGACACTGGGCCCTGCTTGTAACGTGTACTACTGGTTCCACGTATATGGCAATCCTGGTCACACAGCAGGTACGTGCATGCAATGGAGCACATAGGTCCTGCAATAGCCTCATGTAATACGATTTTTAGGGAAGGCCATCAGGAAAAGGCTGAATGCCTTATTTTCATAGGTTTCATCTCAGTTGAAACAAGTCAGAAATACACCCTTACTTTAAGATATCAAATGGCATGGACAGCAATCAGCAAATGCTTAAGAATCAATGCAAGACTTTCAGTTTTCTCTCCTTAAAATCAGCAGCATAACAAGTGTAATAAAAACCACTGAGAAACAAGTGAATCAACACCATGAAAACAGCAAAGTGCAGGGAGTATTATTTACATCTGCTCTTTAAAAACAGCCAGATTACTACAGACAGTGGAACCTGAGTCCCTTCCACTAGTATTTTTCCTCATGCAAACACAGCTCTAAAATAGACTTTCAAATTCAAGAACTAACAATAATATATAATAAATGACAAAATAAATTAATCTCCAGAGAATCACAAGATTCACTAACAGAACAGTGAATTATTTCATTTTTTCAAGTCACATTTTAAAAAAAAGGGAAATGTAATGATACTCTAATCTATCAAAATTGTTCAGAAGGTGAGGATAGAGTGAACATAAAGCCAAGTCTCACAAAACCAGGTGGAAGCTAATAGCAGTTCTCAGTTCAGAAGCTGGTGCTTAACTCATCAAATAAGAGAAAATCCACAAAATTGTAAGCAGCTGAGAAAGCACAAAAATCTTCTGCTATTTCTGAAACCAGGCGTCCTAGGTAGAAGAGGTCACCTAACTTCAAACACCCTGATGACAGAGACACTACAACCTGTTATGTATTATTAATACACATCTATGTGCTATTTCGAATTCAGAGAGCTAAGAAAGACGACTGCAAGCAACATACGTTGACTACATAGTCTTTTAGATCTGAAATTTCATGTGAATGAACTGGATAGTTTCTTTTTTATTCTTTCTCTGCCAAAGTAGACTCTTCATAATCACAGCCGATAAAACATCAGCTGCCCTAACAGCTTCCAAAATCATCTCTGCATTTTGTGGTGTGGGTTACAATGCAGTGCATATATTCTCAGAAAAAAGTCAGATGGAGTCACTTTGTTCAGAAAGACTTGTCCACAATTTTGGATTCAATACTGAAGACAGACCAGATCCTTTCAAGCCCACCAGTTTCTGTATGCTGGGAGCTGAAGCTTTAGATCTATTTTTGGACCCATCTTTTGACAGTACTTGTACTTAGGGATCTTCACCAATCTTTCTAACTTAAAATACAATTTGGATTTTTTCCAAAGTACCCCTGTATAATTTATACATTCCTTTTGAACTATTCTCTAGTCCTTTGAGTCTCACTGTATTTAAATGGACTTATTTTTCAATTTGAGCTCTGTCAGCATATTTGCTTCCATCTGAATTTTTAGAGAACACCTGGATTCAATATGAGAATCTGCACAGGAATATGAATTTATTCTGCAATAGAACTTGCTGTGTGGTGCTAACAGTGTTTTGGCAAGACAGGAATATGCTGTTCTTCAAAGACATGAAAGAGTACCAAGAAGAGCAGAAATACCAAGTATAGAACCCAAAGCAGTAAGCCCTGAAGTTGAACCAGAAATAAAGCTGCCTATAAGTAAAAGTAAAGTAAGAGACATGAAGTTTGGTGCACTGGAAGCAGAAGAGTGGTATGAAGGTTTTTTTCTCCATAGCTTTTTCAGTTTAAAGAAAAAGGTACAAGAAGTAAAAAAGTCCACAAAATGAGAATTCCTAATCACTGCAAGCAAAGCCAGGCTCAGTCCTCGGGGAGCACTAAGCACGGCAGACAGCTCTGGCTGTGCCCTGCCAGGAGATCCCCACAACTCCAGCCTGACACGCCTGGGCCACTCTCCCACTCACACATCCAGGCCCCAGTAACCCTGTCCCACGACTGACATACAACCAAAGAAAGGCTAAGCTGTAGCAAACAGGAGAATGGTCAATGATGGATAAAAGGAAACTCACTTCTGTCAGGAGCACTGTGGAACAAGGATCACGTCAACTGCCACCTCATCTTGCCTGATCCATGCTGCCTGCTCTTCCTGCAAACTCCGCTGTCCTCATTACACGGGGACTAAGAGTGGGGGTGCCACGTTTTATGTAGGGTGGGGCAGGGCTGTCCAATACCCCAAACACACCTATTTTATGTCAGCTGAGAGTCTGTTTATTTGCAATCATCCCTGAACCTCTTTCAACAGACAACCCACCAGTCCCTCACGTAAGAACCAGCTAAGAGGCTGTTATCAAGCAGTCTTGTATGACCTCACCCCTATTGCTAATAAGCTAAACCCCTTACCATTTCTTAGTAAAAGCTTAAGTGATTCAGTTTCCATTCACCCTGTCTTAAGCTGCCAAACTGGAATAATAATACCCACCATTGCATAACGCCAGTTCCAAGGAGACTGGTTTAATGCTCTTTTGAGAAACAGCTGGGGAAAGCTTCCTTTGTATCTATGAAGAAACTGAGGCATAGAACTGGAACAAGCAAATTTTGTGGAGCACAAGTGATGCTGAAATTAATAAACATGGGGTGGCTTAGCATACATTGAAAAACCTGGACAAGGTCAGGCAGGTCATATGACACCAAAGCACAACTGAGTGTAAAGGCCTCCATTCTCCAGTACAAAAACGGCGCCTCATTGCCGTCACTGAAAGGAAATCAGTGTTTTCAGCCAACCAGATTTGGAATCTCCAGTTTTCAGGAGACAGAGAGAAGCAATGCCAGGCCCAAAGCAGCGGATGTGCTACAGAAACACGACACAGAACACAGCTCGCCTGTCATCCATCGCCGCTGTACCGCCTCCACGTAGCAATTAAAGACTTAAAAAAACAACAAAAGTGCTAAGAGGATGTTACACACAATAGCACTGCAAAACCACACACATACGAGGCTGGCAGCTTTTTCGCATAGAGTGAGCGGCGCTTCTTTGCTACCGCCAGACAAGGACCAGACAGGGACGACAGTCGGCCAGCATCCCCGCCCGCTATGAAGATCGCCAGACCCCGCAGGGAGGATCCCCCCGAGCACGAGGAGCCGCCGCGTCCCGCCCGCTCCAGCACGGGGCTGAGTGCAGAGAATCCTCGCCCCGGCGGCGGCACAATCGTGACGGCGCAGGAGCCCCGCGGGCAGCTCCAGCTCGGGAGCCAAAGGGCGCCAGCGGCGGCACCGCCGGTTTTTTTGGCCCAGAGGGACTCCCTGGCACGTACCCGCCAGGGGCCCCGTCCCAGACGGCGGGAGGGACGCAGCAACACCACCCGAGCTCAGAGGCGGCGGCACCGCCCGGGCCCGCCCCGCTCTCCGCTCCCCTCCCAGGCAGCCCTGGCGGGCCCGGCCCGGGCTGAGCCCCGCACTCACCCCTTCATGGTGCGTCCGCGGCCTGCCCGGCGTCCGCACTGGCTGCGTCCAGGGCCCGGCGGTGCGGGTGCGGCTCCGGCCTCCCCGTGCTCAGCGCGGGCGGCTCAGTCTCCTCCTGATCCTGATCTCGATCTCGATCTCGATCCCGATCTTGATCTTGATCCGATCCCGCTCCCGCTCCCGCTCCACATGGGCCTCCGCCCGCCCCGCCCCGTGACCCCTCACCTCACGCCGCGCGCGCGCCCCCGCCCCGCCCGCCATGACCCGCCCGCCTCGCCCCGCCCGGCCCGCGCGCCCCCACCGCGCACGCGCCGCGCCCCGCGGGGCGGGGAAGGATGGGGAGGCCTCGCCTATCTCGGGGGTGGGACGGGGGTATCATCACGTGGTGCGGAACGGCCAATCATCGCGCTCTACTGCGCCCAGTGCACTCCTGCGCGGAAGCGGCCCGGGCTGGCCGGGCGAAGCTCTGCCCGGAGTTGGGCACAGCTCGTGCCCGGCACTTCCGGTGTGCGGCGCGGCGCATGCGCGCGGGGTCCGGTGTCAGCTGATCCAGCGCCTCCTTTGCCGCCGCTGGAGGGACTCGGGCGGATTCGGGCGCGCCGGGCCGGCCCAGGTGAGACGCTCAGCCCTCTTTCCCCCTGCCTTGCATCGCTGCTTCCGCCTCTCTCGAGCTGCACCCGGCGGTTGCTCTCCTCTGCGGTGAAGGGGGGTCGGCTCCCGCCGCTCCCCGCCCCGCTCGGTCTCTGCCCGGGAAGGACGTGGTCTCCCCGTGGAGCCGCTCCAGAGGGAGCGCGGCCCCCGGCTCTGCGGAGCGGGTGTCGCCGGGGCGCTGAGCAGCTGACCTTCACGCAGCCGTGTCCCGGCGGCCATGTGCTTCCCCTCCCCGCTTCGCAGGGAGAAGAGACCTGGAAAGTGAAGCAGTCCCTGAATGAAAAACCTTCTGAGCGCTCGTCGAAGACACCCAATAAGATGCTTTTAGGGTTATGCCAGATTTCCTTACAGAAAAGGAACGGGTTGACAGCGGCTGGGTTCCAGTGCCAGGTCATCCCACCATCTTGAGTGGGTGGATCTGAATCTTTCGGTGCCTTGACCGCAACACAGCAGAGAGCGAGCAGCAAGGTTATGGAAAAGGAATGTTGCTGCGGGCTTCTTACTGCAGCCCTTCCGTGGCAGAAGAGCCTCCCTGTTGTTTTGAGGTTGAATATCCTGATGGCTCATCAAATGTGCTTCCTTTTCCTGTAGCCAGTGACAAAATTCTGCCTTAGATGAGGTGTTCTAAACATCACACTTGGCATTCACTTAAAGGCAAGGAAGGAATCTTCTATGACTGGATTTTGGATGGTATTGTTCATGTTACAGGTAACTGTGACATTGGAGTATGTGGCACATATGTGTCGAGATCCATCCATTCCATGCGGTTGCCCAAAGTGATTTACTTTCTTAGGAAGAAAGTAAAGTCTTTTTTTCTTAAGATTCTACTGTCTTCCCTCAGAGAATTTGCACTCCTGCTGGGTATAAGAGCAATTTGGTGATCATTTTATTCATTGTAATACAATACTTCATTAAAGTACACTGGCTATTTGATCTAGCATGGTATTTTACATGTTAATTCTGCTTGATGAAGTGGAGAGGGGGTGGAAAAGTACGAAAACCTGCTGACAGACTGCTAGAAGTGATTTATTAGCAAGAACATGCCAAATACAAACTGACATTTCCAAATGGAAGTTTGAGTAACTGAGGCAGATCTTCAGTATGTTTTAAGTTGTGCTGTATTTGTGCTGACTTCTGCACTGTGCAGATCTGCAGCAGCTGAAAGTTTGGCTTCTCTGTGCAGTACTTTCAAAGGCCTTTTCAACGACCAGCAAATATAAATATTTAATAGCATCTCTATTTTATTATTTTCTATGTAAGTATTCGTGAAGTGAGATCAGAATATACAGGTCTTTGAATTACCAAAAATACTGCAGATTATTTTTGCTGTGCCTGTCAGTCTATGACGTGAAGTCCTCTGGAAAAGCTTTAGTCTTTTATGTGGGGAAAGAAACAGTCTTAATTTTGTGATCAGGTGGCAAAGTCTGACATTCAGAAATACTAAATCACCGTGGACATCAACTTGAGAGAACAGGGAAGGAGAAGTTAAGACAACAGTGGAAAATGGCTGCTGGCATCAGCTGACTGTTCAGAGGGGGGTTGTAGACTTGTGTTGCAATAGTAACATAAATCTTGGTTTCCTGTAAATGCTGCCTTGTCATTTTCCAAAAATTATTTTCTATAGGTAGTGCTAATAGGGTTGAGCCATGAGTGATTAGTGTTGTTTAATTTTTATAGAGCATTAGCTTAAATTTAGCATTTATATTGGTTTAAATATATATTAGCAGTTTTATGCCTCATTGGCCCTGATTTACAAAGTCTGGGCCTTAAGTGTCCTTCTGTTGTCTAATTTTTATTTTCTCAGTATGACTTCATGCATTTATCTTCCAGACATGCATGGGTGCTGGTGTTACACGTTGTCATCCAAAGGTGCTGTAGACCAGCAGGTTACCAGATGATTCCCCTGAAGATCCTTTCAGAGGCACCTTGCATTCCCCCTTGTGTTTTGATGCCATAATACTGTGTCTTTGGGTTCTCAAGCCCCCCCTTTGTTTTGATGCCATAATGGTTTGTCTTTGGACTCTCAAGCTCTGAAAGTTCCTACTGATGGGTTTCCCTTGTGGTTTTAAATTGCATGTTTGTGAGCTGTGGCTGTGTTCCTAATTATTTTCTAGAAAGAGTAAAAGGATTACAGGATAATCTAGTTGGGGTCTTTGGTTACTTTGATGTTGACCATAAAATGTTGAATGTTGATGACCAAGTAGTAATCCCTCTTTTTTTTTTCCTGTCTTTTTAAGAAAACTTCACAAAACATAAACCGTGCATCCAACCAGTGCTACATTGCCTGAAATATATTCTTTTCTCCATGTTTGTTTCATTGGTTAAAAAGTGGGGGATTTCAGACTTGGAAATATTGTTGAACAATGATCTCCACATAATTTTTTTTAGGCTGGAATTTTACCAAGGAAAATAGACCATCTAGTCAACTGGAATATCATGCTCATTCATTCTTACTCAACATCTTAAAACATGTGACTTCTTTAGCCTTCCAGCTGGGCAGAGAGAAATGGTGTTCTACTCTAAGAGAAGAAGAAGAATGAATTTAAACTTTTCATCCTTTTTTTCTTGCACAGAATAAGCCAATAAGCACCTAAATGTCCAGTATGCAAAACCAGCTTAGACTGGATCTTCTGTTTGTTATTGTTATATCTTCTTTTATGGTATAAAAAGCTTTTTGCTTATCTTTGATGTGCTCACTCCACTCTTCCCTTTGGGAGTGGACAGCTAAATTTATAACAAATTCTTGGGTTTGATCATCTCTCATGACGTTAAGTCCTGCACTCTCATAGATATTTTTTGTGTGGTTACTTTATTTCATCCAAGCATTAACTTCTCCTGTATTTGTCAAACTCTCAAGCTCAACACCCCTTTATCTTAGAAACATTGACCATTTGCTGCCAGCTTTTTAGACAGCCATACATTACATAGCTGTTCTAACAGACTTTGCTTTCCAAGGCCAAGCTTTACTGAACTGATACACTTACTTTGAAAGCCAGTAAGATGTATGTGGTTAAATCCTGAAAGTCTGACAGACCTTGTTACTTCCACTTAACCAAATGGCAAATAAAGACCAGTTTTAGCTGCTGAATTTATTTGCTAGCTTCATCAGCATGACACGTCCTCTGAGCTTGTGTAATGGCAAAATTCAGTGTGACTGCTCACTCTGCTCAGAAATAAATTGTGTGACGGTGGCCCCTCTTTGAATTTTGTAATAGTTTACAAAATTTTGGGGAGTCTGTTATGTATCAAAAGTTATCGTCAAGGACCAAAACTAGTATGGGAAGCTGCCCCAGTTAACAGAGACTCATTGTGCTGAACAGGTAAATGAACTAAAGAGACTGCTGAAAATAGACCCATTGCAGATACAAATGCTTGAGAGAAGTGATATTCTAGAGCGTCTCTGTGATATAAAAGCCTTATGTTTGTCCTCCCTAATCAATTGAAAAGTGCTCGCGTTGTAAGGATTCTCATAGCAAAGTTGAAATGTTGGTGCTCTGGTGAGTTTCAGCTGACCAGTCTGCCCAGCTGTGTTTCTGCCAGACAGAACCCCTGAAAAATGCCAGAAAGTGTACTGTGAAGATGCTGTGTCCCATCTTTAGGCTGCTGCAAAGCTATGCTTGCTTGCTGAAGTGGTTTGTGGTGGTTCATGTAAAAGAGAGGTGGTTTGGATGTCTGTGATACTGGTCTGTGTTGTGGTTGGGTGTGAGGAGGTATAGAAAGGATATGGGAAAAGCCATAGACTTCATAGAGAGACAGCTGTGCCTTTATGAGAGTAACTTACAGCTGAACAAAAGCTTTCAGATATGCAAGTTTTATGCAAGAGCCTGAAGAATGACTTGACAGTTTGTTAATATCTGAGCAAAGAAACTGCATCTTCCAAGAACTTCAGTTAGTGAGACAAACATTTGGTTCTTGTTACACTTGTATCAGTACTTTATTTCCTACTGTGAAAGTAAGATCTTAAAAAGCAGCTCTTTGGAAAAAACCGTAAGACAGTGTTTTAGACTAACTGCAGACTATGTTGGTAAAGATGTCTAAATAGGCAATTCGATTATGTGAATTGCGTACAGATCCTTGATATTTTGAGGGTTTTGTTATCATGAGATAAATTTGCATGACTTGGTAGATATTCAGATAACTACCACAATATGTAGTTTAAACAATGTTAAAATTTAGTATGTTGGAAGGCTTTTCTAAAGAGGCTGTAAATACTTCAGGTAACTGAACATAAAATTTCCAAATGTAGCTTAACTTGCTTTAAAATGTATATATGCGGTTTTCCATTACAGGAAAAGTCAACCTCAACCTAATTTCCTTCTACTGGAATGTAGTGCCAGTACGTGTGCTGTGATTCCGACTAAGTGTTTCATTATACCAAAGGTGCTATAAAAGAGTACTTCTATCTGCTAGGGCTGCTGGGTCTTTCTCAAGTACTTTCATGCAGACTCACTCCTGGTTCAGCTCTTCAAACTAGCTGTCAAATACCTTGCATAATAAACTGGACATTCCAGAATATCCCAACTTTAAAGGTGATCTGAAACTTAGATGTAATGATGAAATGTTTATTTCAAACTCATGCTCAGTATTTTAGCCATTCCACCTGAGGAGAAGGGGTTAGTCAGTAGTGAGACTTAAAGAGGAGATGATGTGTTTTAATGAGCCCAAACAACTTGTGTGATTCTGCATATGAAACTGAGCCTGACTTAAAAATCTAGCAACAGTTGTTCTGTCAGTTTGTGCACCTTTTGTCTGTTGAGGTAAGATCTTCAGTTCTTCAGAAGTGACTCTGCTGAACTGTAGTAAAGTTTGCTGTTATAGTTGCTTATAGCTATGTTTTCATTTGATTTTAATGTTTGTCATCTTAAAGGTTAGAGCAACAAGAAGTATTTCAAGTAACGGTGCCAAATACACCTGAAAATCGAGTGACTTTTACTTAATAAAAGCTAGGGTAGATTTTAGTTTGACAGTAATGTTAGTGACTTTAATGAAAACTGTGCACCTAGAGAAATGACTGAGTGTTGCACTGAGCAGATGGCTGCAGAACTTTTCAGCCCTAGCAGCTAGATGGCAGGATCAGGATAAGAAAAGAAGGTCACTATAGAAAACAGAAATGAATTTTATATTAGTGTTCTGTATTATGGTTTGGATTTCAGTTGTATTAGATCTTTCTTTTGTGTGAAAGTCTATCAAGCCAAAGGGCAGAACGTGTAGCAGGCTGAAAGGAATGTCACATTTTTCACAGGAATAAAATTTTGAAGCAGTGTAGCAAATAAGAACTAAGGAAAGGCTCATCAGTTTCCTCCTCTGGAGAAGGCACAGCTAAGAGGAAAGAATTGGTATAGAAAACCCTGTTATGGAAAACTGTAGCATATGAGTCAGTTGATGAACATTTTTTCACATGGACAATGTAGTTTTCTTTAGTAACAGGAGTATTTTAATGGGTTTAGCTAGGATCTTTATCAGTTCTAGATATAGCATGATAGCTGCGTTTGATGTTTGAAAGTCACTTATCTGCTGAGCTGATCAGATCTTCAATGGGTCAAAGCAGTTGTGCAATTAACACCTTGCCAGTCTTTCTATCTGATTTTATTTTTGCTACTGACTTCTTGGTCATGTTCAAACAGCTTTGTTCTAGTATTGTTCTGGGCTAACTGAAGGAATTTCCCAAGCTGCTGAATAAAACGTGTGTTTGAGTAACAACTTGTAATGGTGGTACATCTTGCATGGACAGATTTCACACCCTTGCTTTAGGAATAGATACTTTGTTGTATATATGTATCAAATATAAATATATTGTTATGTCTTTAGCTGTATGTAAGGCATGATTATTTGAAGTATAAACTTGTACGTATTGGGATGCCCACAGCTAAGTCCTCATCTGTTTTTAGGAAGAGGACAGTAGGAACTTGTGCTGGACTTCACTCATTCAATGTCTCATGGTCTCACTTTGTAGCCGTCATGTGCTGCAATGACAGCATAAGTCTCTTGCCTGTCTCCTTCCTTGAATGCACATAGATTGAAGTGTACATGTGCTGAGCCAAGCAAGCCTCATGTGAGAGCAAGGGACTTATGGGAATACAAGGAACAAGTTATGTGAAAGATAAATGATCTTGTAGAGTTGCAGGTGGGTCCACAGTGTGTAGCTGAGCATCACTTAAGCAAGTTCTGGATTTATCTAGAGCAGAGGTGACCTCAAAGTGCCCTGTGACAACTGAAATTGGAAGAATAGCTAAATGGAAAAATGTCTGTATTGTTGACTTTAAGAAATAATCTCTCTAGCTCAGACCTTATTGCAGGCAGGTTGGTGCTGTTTGCTTCACAATGTCTGTGTCATGAGAAGACTGAGCCGCATGATTGTGTTGACATGACTCCTGCCTGGTTTCATTAGAGTGCAGATGACACAGCTGGAAGGTGTTTCATATAGCAGAGGGTTGTGCTGCCATACAGAGGGACCTGGACACACTGGAATAATTGGCTGACAGGAATCCCAAGAAGTTTGACAAAGGGAAGTGCCAAGTCCTGCACCTGAGGCAGAATAACCACATACTCTGCTGCAGGCTGAGGACTGACTGAGTGCTGAAAAGAACTGGGGGTCCCCAAGCTAAACATCAGCTGGCAATGTGCCCCTGTGGCAAAGGCAGCCTGCAGTATCCTGGGCTGTGTGTGTAAGAATCTCACCAACAGGTTCAGGGAGGTGGTTTTTCACCTTGGTTAAACTTGATGGAAACCACATCTAAAGTGCTGTGTCTGGTTCTGGGTTCTCTGGTAGAAGAAAGACATGGGTGAATGGTGTGCATCCAGAAAAGGGCCACAAAGACTGTTAAGCAATTCGAAGTAGGAAAAGTAGATGAGAGAGCTGGGATTATGTAGCCTCAGGAAGAGAAGGCTCTGAGAATCTTACTGTAAAGTACATAAACACCTGATGGGATGGAGCAAAGAGGATGGAGCCAGACTCTTCTCAGTGGTACCTGCTGAAGTAACATGACACAATGGGCACAAACTGAAATGCAGGGAATTTCTTTTAAGCATAGGAGAAAACTTTTACTGCAGGGGTGTCCAAACACTGGAACAAGTTGTCCAGAGAGTTGTGGTGTCTTTATCCTTGGAGGTATTCAAAACACATTTGGATGTAGCCCTGAGCAGCCTACATCAGCTTGTATGGAGCAGTGTTGGAAGTAGGTGATTGCCAGAGGTGCCTTCCAACCTCAGCAATTCAGTTGTTTAGTGACTGAGAAATCTGGAGTAATTTTCCCTGCTGTCTTATAGTAAAATTATAACTCTGCATATTATGAAGGAGCAGGTTTCCTGAGAATACGATTGGGCTTCCATTCCCAGTGACCTATGTTAGGGTTCTGGGCGTGTTGTTTTTTGTGGGACTATATCCCAAGTTCTAGGTATGAAAATGCTGCCAAACTTCTGCATTTGTCTTGTGATTCAGGCACTGTATTTTTTTTAATACTTCCTCTTAAAGATATCATCTGTTAGGAGGGGAAATTTAAACTGTCCTAGTTACAGGAAAGCTGTGGCAGTGATTATCCAGTTATTTACGATGCCCTTGCAACAGATCTTCATGCAGCTGGACATTGGGATTTATGGACTGTGCCAGAGTCTGCTCAGGTGAACATGGTAAATGTTGGCAGTCTTGAATCTGAAGCATCACCCCAATGTGACTCCAAGCTGATAGTCCAGTGTGGGTGGTGATCTTTACTGTCTTGTAATGGCTATAGATTTTTTACTAAGAAGAGGAGGAGATACTATTTTCTTCAGAAAACTCTTTAACTACATTTTACTGTTTATGCCTATTAAGATTTCCTGATATCAAATGTAAGGACTTATATTTCAACTCCATTTGTCTACCCTTTGAAATCAAAACACAATAGTCTGTTTCAGATGTACTAAAATCTGTGAGCTTCAAGTTCAAAGTTATTCTAGCAGAATGATTGCTACTACTGGTGACTTACTGATGTAACCGGATTACTGATACTGTGCTGTTCACTACAGCTGTGGTTAGTGTCTAAGCTTTTGTGCCCATTTGAAGTGTTGGTAATCCTAGAATTTGTGAAGATAGACTTGAGAAGCTGTGAAGACTGCAGGGAACTCTTCAGCTTCATGCAGGTTCTTGGGGAGGGATCACACAGCTGCCCATGTTCTGTTCAGCATACAGGGCAGTGCCTGTTGATCTCTGAACAGCACCTGTCACTCAGGGTGGCACAGTTCTCTGCTTTGTTGAGGTGCTGGATGTTGTGCAATTGTGTTAGTGCTTCTGCTGGCCAGGAGAAGGGCTTCTGAGCATAAGAAAGCCGCACGAAACTCCTGGAGGCAATCAATACTGTTTAACATGCTTAAACAATTAGTATTGCAGTGTGTTCAGCACCTCCCTGTGCAGACTGTTGTTAAACACTTGTTCTGCTAAGCTCTTCCAGAGCACAGCACACACTGACATGGCTGTATTACACTGGAGGGCTGGCAGGTGAACGGATTCCAGCAGAAAACATGCACCTCTTTCAAGGATTTTTGTGTAGTTACATGCACCACTCGGGACATTGAAATTCCCGGCTTTTTAGGAGGCCCCTAATGCAAACACCGAAGCCTTTTAATTTTTTCTGCTCACTCCTGTGCAGTAGGGAGGGCACATGGGAGTTAGCTGGGCTCGAGGTGGCTGGAGTTGCTATTGCGGCATTCCTCGGTGCTGGTGGGAGAGAGAGGGAGAGACTGATGACTCATCAAGTCAGGTGGTTGTGCCTCTGCTGTGTGTCAGAAATTTCTTTCCCCTCTGCAGCAGGCTTTCTCATCCCTCTATGTAGGGGCACTAGAAGGACGACTATTTCACAAGTGGTGATGCTTCACTGCTAAATTCTAGCTTTTTAATTTGGCCTGTGGGTTTTTGGTACTCCCTGCTTCTGCAAAATAAGGTAAGGATCTGTGTTTATGTGATAAAATTGTCGTAGATTTTCTTCCTTGTTGCAAGAAGGCTCCTTCTAAAAATCTCACCGGAGTCTGAATTTTCAAAAGATCTTTGTGTTAAGGCAGTTCATTCTGTAAATTCTGTGTCTGATCAAATGTTAGATACAAAACCCAGGAACAGTGAAGGGAAATGGGTTTCTCCAACACTGAGAGCAGGGCAGCTGCATTTTTGGGGCTACTGTGTAACCAGATTACTGTGCTGGGGAGAAACCAAGATAGAAAGCTCAGGTTATGGGCTCTTTCTTGTTTAATTAGGACTTTAAAATCACTGTAATAAATCACCTTTTAGTCAGTGAAGGTTCTGCTGCAAATAATACTTTGATTTCTGGCACTATTAATCAGAATATGACTGCTAGAGTTTAAGAGCATGCTTGAAATTAATTGGGGAACTGTTTAAGATAAGGAAGATATAAATTGTAAAGGATACAAGGTACATCTTTACTCATGAGGGAATTCAAATAAAGCTAATACCCGATGTAGGTGTGCTAGTAGACTTTTGTACGAGGGAATTGCATATAGTACCTAATATCCTGTGCTGGCAAGAGGCCTTTCAAAGGCCTCAGGAGCTCTGTAGATTTCTCAAATGGTCAGCTACCATGGCTTTTGGGGTACATACATGCTTTAGGGAATTTCATTTTCTTTGGGTACTGGCAATGAAAACATCTAACAGGATAGGAAGGTAACACAGCATTTTGGCCCTTAAGGACTTCTCCATATAAATTGAAAATCTGTAGTGCTAGTACACAAGCACAAGAAAATGATGCAGAGATAAATAAGAGCTTTTTTTTTTTTTTCCTTATTTGTATTCAGTGTTAAGAGGTATGTAGCCCCTTAAAAAGAGGTCAGCCTGTCTGGGTGGGCACTGGCTTTGTATCAACTGTACTTTGGAGGTGTAGCGGAGGTGAAACAAAAGTTAGGAAGAATTCACATCTTTTACACTTGAAATAGTTAATAGGTATGTGTTTAAAAGCTGTTGATGCAGATGCTAGAGATCATGGTAAAGACAGGGTATATTAGTGTGTTGCTAGGTGGTCTACTGGAGGAATTCCCTGCTCTTTTACTTGGCTTGGTCAGTAATTTGGAAAGGTGGCTGTAGGAAGAGAAAGGGAGCAGAGCAGCCACAGGAACAAGAGAGGCAGGTGCTGGGTGTCAGAATATTGCCATTTAACTGCAGAATGGCTGTTCTGAGGCTCTTACTTGGTTCCCTAAAATATAAACAGTGGCTTCAAGCAGGTTTTGATTATGAAGAAAAGTTAATTTAAATTTAAACTGGCCCAGTGTTCCTGCTTTTCCTTGCCTTTGTTATTTGACTCTTTTGTATGGGATGTTGCCTAATTAACAAGCTGTGTCACTAATTCAGTTATGAGAATGTGGTTTAACTCTCTACTGTGCTTTTAGAGAAGATGGTGGTAGTAGGACTCTGGACGTTGTTCTGTATTGTATATTGAAGTAAATGTTTCATTTGGATTTATAAGAGCAGCTACTTCTTTCTGTATGAACAGCAATTGTGTTTAAGTTTTGCAATGTTTTAGTTATTAAAAGCAAAAAAGATGAGATAGTTGTGTTAGTCAGATCAGAACCAGCTCATACCAGCTGCTCAGGAACTGCAGACTGCTTTGTGAGGACCTCTCCTCTGCCATTTGTCAGAGGAGGCAATTGAGAAAAAAGCAGTGAAATTAAAATTGTCTCCTGGGTCTAAACACCAGGCAGTGTAAAAAATAACCTGTGGCTAATGGAGGGTAGAGGGATCTAATGGATATCTGGCTTAGCCTTTGGGCTCAAGACCTGTTAGCAGATCTGCTCCAAGCTGGTGGTGACTGAGCCATGATCAACTGTTGTAGCTGCTGTGGAAAAAATCAGTGGCAGCCATGATAGACAGTACAATGCACAGAGACATGGAGCCTGGAAGAGCTATTCCTTCAGGATGAACAGGGGTTCAGAATGCTGGGAGATCTTTTTCTTAAGGAGCAGTGCCACCAATTTAAAACTTATATACAATTTAAAACAGTAAAGACACCGAGGGGCAGAGGACTCATATTAAAAAGCTGGAAAATAGTTGTAGGATTTCAACAATAGCAGATGTCATCTATTGCTCTCGAAGAATAGGCAAAAATGTGTCCTTTAATTGGAAGGAAAGGCTGGCAATGTAGTTGTTGCCTTGCTTATTGTACACATGGCAGGTTTTTAAGCCTGAATATGCCTTTGTATTTACTGCCTTGTGGAAGATGCTGAGTTAGATTAGGTTTCTCTCAAAGAGTGAGTGTGAGTGTCAGCAGATGCCTCCTAGTTCATGTTACCAAGCCAGGAGCCTTGCTGTTGATTAGCACAGGAGCGCTCTGTTCTGGGGCTGCCGTAATGCACCTTTCACCAGTGCTGTATCCTAAGTGTGTCTGTACAGGAGAAATGGGAAGAGTGTGGCCTTACAGTTCTCTAACACCCATCAGTTTCCAAGGTAACGCACAGCATGATAAGGGCTCACAAAGCAAAACCATTAAATCCTCTGACCTGCACCAGGAGCAGACAGCCCAACTGTCAGCCACAGGATAAGCATGGATGAAGGAAGTCTGTTGAAAAAATTTCCAGTGCCAGTTGTTTAGATTTGCTAAACAGTTACTGGCAAGATAACTGTTAACTGTTGGAAGTTGGAGGTTTTGGGCATTATGCTGCACAACTCTTCTGTAATGTTCCCTGGGCTTTGCTGATTGCAAAGACCGTGTAATATGTAGCTGTGGAACACATAGAAAGGGCTCACGTGTTTGTGTGCTGGCGCTTCTGAAAATCTGTGTTTCTTCCTCTAAATACATTTCTAAATAAATAAATTCTAATTTGGCACCTTAAGATAGCACAAATTGAATTTGCACAATTAATATTTGTAGTACTGCATTTTAAAGACTGGTGGCAGTAAAGTAGACCCAGAATGTTCTCTTGCTCACTCAGAATCATGGAAAACTCCATATTTTGGAGTGGAATACAGAAGAGATTTTTCTGTTGTTTAAATATCCTATTACCAAAGCTTAAAAGCAGTGCAACTGTGTGCATCTTTTTCATGCAGTAACATTCTGTGGAGCATATTATGGAGTGATGTTCTAGCCCTGTGTTTCTGCAACAAGGAATCTCACATCTTTTGTTTGTTTAAATCAGTTACTTTTTCACTTTTTACAGCTTTAAAATAATAGTGGTTCAGGCTATGAGGTCAGAATTCTTTTTAACTGGAAATAAGAGAGCAGTGGGAAGAGGAGGAACTTCCTACATCTGTGTGTTCTTCAGGACTGACTCTTTTCTTTTGTTCAGTTGAACAGATAAAATGGACTTCTCAAAACTCCCAAAAATCCGTGATGAAGACAGAGAGGCTTTTGTTGGCTACGTTTATGGAGTCTCAGGACCTGGTAGGTGTTATTTTGTAAAGGAAGAAATAAATTTTGTTTTATCTAGGATCTTGTTCATCTCAGCTTGAAAGCAGAGAAATATAAAACAGCTCTGGGTGGTGCTTTTAATCTTTTTTTTTTTTTTTGGATGGAGACTTAAAGAAGAATTTCTGACTTATAGTCTGATAAACTATTAAAAAACTTCTAACAAGATGTTACTAGTAATTAACCTTTAAAAAAATGTAATGAGCAGAAGCAGGCAGTTGAACAAAAACAACAGTAATAACAACAAAAGGTAAGCCTTCTGTATGAGATGAAGCTCCTTGTTTAGAAATCTGCAGGGCCCAGTGTGCTAAGCTTCTCGAAAAGGGTATGAAATACATAGTCTTCTCAGTGAAAGTTTTCCCCTGTGCTTGCTGAGATACTCAGTCCCTGTCAGTGTCAGGCTGTTGTGTTTACTGCATCATGGGCTGGGGGAGCTCAGCAAGGAGCCACAAGAGTCAGGGAAGGTGATAGAATGTGACGATAGTGCTGCTGGGAGGACTCTTCCTTCATCTTTATCTGCTGAAATAGTTTAGGCTCTGATCGCAACAGCTTTTGAATACATGCAGACTCTACTGGCTTTTCTGCTCCCTCCTGCATTCTGTTCAAGAGCTGATGGAAAGGTTGGGAATGTGAGAACAGAAGATTAGCAAGTATTTTTGTTAATGCATCATATTTGATGAATAAGAAATTCCCTACTTAAATAGGTACAAGTTTTTTAACTACAAATTCTGTAACTGCAGAAGTGGTACTTAGAAACAATTTTAAACTGACACAGCTTTCTTTCCCAAGAAGTGGAAAATGTGTTTTTGTGTAAATATGTGAATCCTGTGTGCATTACTGTGATTATAATATACAAGACATGACAAATGTTTTTCTAAGGCAGCCAGAACTCCATACCATATATGACCTCCTGAAATCTAACTCAAAGCAGTGGGAAGTTTCAGGTCCAAAACATGCTGCACAACACTCTTCATCTGTTGAAAGTTTAAGTGCCCTGAGATAGCTATCACTACAAAATAAAGATATTACTACAAAATAAAACAAAAAACAGTGTTTTCTTAAAAGCTTTCTAGGCATCACTTTAGATGCAAGGATATTTAGCAGGTGCCTTGGCTTGATCTATCCATGTTTATGTCAGCATCCAGATGCTACTAAGATAAACAGAAGTTTAAGTGACTTGAAAATGCTGAACCCCAACCACAGATTTATGTAACTACTAGGCATTGGGTGAGTTTTGCCATTTTCTTGTGTGTTTTAATTTAAGCAGATGAGAATGTGGCCCAGCTCACTGCAAGGGAGAAGTGCCTACAGAGGCTTGTTTGTCAAAGTTCGCAGCATCTCACACCCTCAACGTTTGCAATCTGTCAAGATAGACAAGAGAAATTATGGCCTGAATTGTCCTGTGAATTACTACACTGTCATAGTGTCCTCTTACTCTGGATAAAGGACAGACTGAAAACTGTAGGAAAACTTATTCTTTTGATGGGCATCCTTCTGTGAAGTCTGATACGGGTGAATACCAGATTTATGCTGAGCAGTTCTTACTGGCTTATGATGGGTAGGTTTCCTGAGCTGCAGGAAAAATAACTCACCTGTGTGCCCATCTTTTGCAGTGGTCACGGCCTGCAACATGGCCGGTGCTGCCATGTACGAGCTGGTACGAGTAGGACACAGTGAACTGGTGGGGGAGATTATCCGACTGGAAGGTGATCTGGCAACTGTCCAGGTGTATGAAGAAACATGTATCCTTTTCACTGCTCTCTCTGTGCTGCCAGACTATACAGTCCAGAGGACTGGTAAACAGGGTAAAGAGGATGAAAATAAGCCCTCAATACTTCGAGTTCTGGCAGGACATCTGTTTTGCATGTGTTTTGTAAATTTTGATGGTTTTGAGGTGCATCTTACCTTGTGCAGCTATGTAGTGAGGAGACTTTTTTTAACTGGAAATCAAAGTGTACCTTGTAATTCAAGTGCATTTTAATGCCTCTTTATTAGGGCAATTGGCAAGTGTCAACCATAAATGGCAAAACTAAGCAGTACTTGTTGCTTTTTTTTTTGCTTTTGATACCTGTGCTTGTATAATGCTTAAATAAGAAATGTAGAGTGGGCAGGATGCCTTCTTCTGGACAGAGTGTATTGCCAAGCATAATAGAGTACACTTTTTCTTCTGCAGTGGGCTTACAGCATCTTGGTCCAGCATATACTCTAAAATCTAGGCAGCTGAAAATTTATTTTTTATTACATATATATGAGAAATGTCAGAAAAGAAGTCATAAAACTTGAAACCAGGCCTCTTCTCCCTCCCAAGAGGGCTGTGTGTATCAGTAGAGCCTAGAAAAAAGGCTGTGCTGGCTCCTAAACCTTGGTTCTGAGGAGCTTACTGGTAAACTTCTGACTAGGTCCTGTCTCTGCCTAATAATTCATCATTTTAGATGGCATCATTGTTACAGTATTGAGTAGTTTTCCATCAGTACATGGAACAAGTTTGACTATAGTTTACTTTTAATTTCCTTTTGAGCAGAAACTCAGTCATAGGCCTCTCTGAAGTCAACTTGTATTTAATCTCTTGAGTTTTGCGTAAGTTTTGGAGGTTTCTTCTGTATTCTAGCAGGCCCTTCTGCCAAGATTCTGTCCCTTTGCAGAGAAAAGTCCACTGTGCGTTTTTGGAGCTTAGATAGTACATAGACCTGACAACGTGATACAAAACGGGAAGGCAATGGTGCTGGTCTTTGACAAACGCCTTTTAAAATTAGGCTACTGTTGAAAAAAGCTGTGCAAGGTTCAAGGTCAAAACAGTTATGCTCTCTAAACAAATTCTGAAGTGAAAAATTCCATATTTCATAACATTATCTGACTTAAACAATTAATCTGTTTTCTAAGTTTGAAGATGTAAAAAATGTCTGTTTTGTAATCCCACTGCCTGGCACTGCAGTGAACTCATCCATATTAGTTGACATTGGTTGCCAACAACAGTTGACTTGAACAAATGATTGTAAAGCAGAATATTTATCACTACTTTGCCTCTCTGAAGAATGGTGAACTTTTCTGTTTGAACAAATTCAGAATATAGTATAAAGCCTACATGTTTCTCAAATGGTGATGTGTAACATGGGAATAGTATTACCTTAAAGTCAGAAAAGAGGTTTGAGAGTATGATGTTGTGAACCTGATGACTTCTGCCTGGTTTCTTTCCTTTGTCTGGATGAACTTTTCCTCAGCAAATCTCTAGCTGGTGTCTCTGTAGGAGATCCTGTGCTCCGTACTGGGAAACCCCTATCAGTAGAACTGGGGCCTGGCATTATGGGGGCTATTTTTGATGGTATCCAGAGACCTCTCTTAGACATCAGCACTCTGACCAAAAGTATCTATATCCCTAGAGGTGTCAACGTGTCAGCCTTGAGCCGAGATGTCAAATGGGACTTCACACCTTCCAAAAATCTGCGGGTAGGTTCTGACAATCCTGTGTTCCCCTCTTGCTCCTTTACCTTAGCTTAGGTCTGGAGCTGTGTGCTAAGGCTGTGACTGCTGGGACCTGTGGTTAATGCTGCATTTATTGAAGTTTGCAAAAAGGAGTGCTAGTAGGTGGTAGTAGATATACGAGACTGGATGGGGATCACCAAAACTTACTTTGATATGACTTACGGTGTGTTGCTTCTGCATGTGAGAAATTTACAGATTTGTAATGTATTTACCAAACCATAGAGAAACTCTTGGAATTGCAGTAAGCAATTAGCAGGAACAGGTATTACCTGAGCAAAAAGAATGACTGCAGCACACATTTTGCAAATGGTGAAGATAGTCTTAGAGCTGGAAAATGTGGCTTTAGCCCTTTGCAGCGTCTTTTTTCCAACCCTGCAGGCTAGTATATGCTATCCTTTCTCTTCTTAGCACATTAGGATGAGAGGTGGAAAAGAAACGAGGAAAATTCCTTTTGTCTGTCAGTAATTGCTCCTGTCTGGGCCTTGAAAGGCATTTGAGCACAGCTAGTGTTGCTAATAATGCTGTTGGAGTAATGAGTTATGTAAATGAACTACTGTGCTGTAGCAAGGAATTTTTAAAAGGGGTAATCAGAGTGCTAGACTTAATAGCTGAAGTATTTTTAAAGTTTGTCAAGGTTCTTTTAAAAAGCTTTGACTAATAAACCTGTTCTGATTTTAGGTTGGCAGCCACATCACTGGTGGAGATATTTATGGTGTGGTGAATGAAAACTCCCTGATCAAACACAAAATCATGCTGCCCCCACGGAATAGGGGTACAATTACATACATTGCTCCTCCAGGAAACTATGACACTTCAGTAAGTCTCCCAAACAGCAGTTGCTGGTATTATTCCATGTTTCTTTTATAAGGTTGATGTGCTCTTTCTGTTCTACATGAGGCCAGCTAAAGTGTTTCATGCAACAAAGTGTCTGTGTTAATGATCACTTTTGCTACCCTGCCTACAGGAGTTGCATTATTATTTTGTGCAGCTACTTTCTATATTTATGGCTTCCCAATGGCACTTCACTTTGCCACATTTGATGACCTCTGTGGGAATCTACAGTATATTATGAATATGTAAAATTCAGTTGTTCTTCAAAAGCATATTTTTAACATACGCTGTATCTTGCACTGTTTTCCCCAAGTGGCCTTGTAAATATGGGAAAGAGCCTTCCCTCGGGAGGTGATGATTGCACGTTGAGGTTCTAAGAGCTCTGTGGTGTTACCAAAGGCTGTGCCGAGTAGTTAAGATGAGAATTGTGTACTGGTCCAGCACGCAGCTGTTTGCTTAATTCACATATCTGGTGCTCTCTGTTAGGATGTTGTGTTAGAGCTGGAGTTTGAAGGTGTGAAGGAGAAGTTCACTATGGTGCAGGTGTGGCCTGTACGTCAAGTCCGTCCTGTTACTGAGAAGTTACCAGCCAATCATCCTTTATTAACTGGCCAACGAGTCCTGGATGCCCTCTTCCCGTAAGTACTTCCTTTTATTTTCTACTGTGTGAGAAATCTCTCTCTTAGGGGGAAGCAGAGGCAGGAGGGGTAAGCTTTCACCATATGTCGCAGCATAATCTTAAAAAATATTTAGCTGAACTTCTCATCTTTATTTGGCAGGTGAACCCACTGGTGGAAAAAGGAAGTTTAACAAAACTGTTCTAGTGCATTAATTTAGAAAAGACTGGACATGCATAAACATAACATAACCGTGTCACGTCTGCAGAAAGGCTAGAACTTTCAAGCTTGGTATCTTCATTTGAATGCATGAATAGGATATCTTTCCATGGTCTTGAGAACGTGTAGTTTCCAATGATTTTGAGGTTGCCACTTAAGAAAACTGTTGCACTTAACTGTAACACAAACGGCTCGTTTAAGCAGCTAACTTCTAAGACACTGAATTAAGTTATTTTGGTCCTAGAATATTGTGCTGCTTATTCTATAATGCATAGCTAAGTACAGTTGTTCTTTTCTTAGCATTTGCGTTCCATTGCTGCTTCCAGCTGTGAAAACTGCGGTGTTTTATGCCCAAAAGTCATGCTGTCATATCAGCATAAGTCATATGCTTCAAGGACAGGAGAGGAAAAGGATGGTTTAATCCTTTGATTTTTTGATTTAGTGAAATAGCTCTGTCTCTCGCCCAGGAGACTGAATGTGACTCCTGTAATTCTGCTTTTGGTGAGGGAGTTCTAGTGGAAAACATATTCCAAGATGGGAAAGAGCTGTTTTTTAGTTCCTTGCAAATCAGAGTCCTTTTTCTTTCCTCAGATGTGTACAAGGAGGTACAACAGCGATTCCTGGGGCATTTGGTTGTGGAAAGACTGTGATCTCACAGTCTCTTTCAAAGTACTCCAACAGTGATGTCATCATTTATGTAGGCTGTGGAGAACGAGGAAATGAAATGTCTGAAGTACTGAGAGATTTTCCTGAGGTTAGTATGGAGATTTCACAGAGAGTAAACCTTCCTGGGAAGACTTGCTATCATACTGGTATTGTAACTAAGTAAAATATCGTGTTGGTAGAGTGACTTGAAAAGATAATCTTGCCTGCCTTGAAGCTCTGGCAAAAATCCCTTTTGGTTTGTTCAAGAATTACTTCAGTGGCCCCTCAGTAAACATCTGGACTAGTTTTTGTGCATCTTCTAAGTTGTTTAAAATAGAACCAGAATGAATGTCAGAGAAGAATTTAGCACAGTTGTAAGCATCTTACCTGTCACTAGTCATGTCTCTAACTTGACCGTGCATAGAAAATGCAGCATCCATTTGCAAGTTGCAGGGTGGTGATACAGTTACCAGATATTAATTTGACATGTTAAGCTTTGGAATACCTTTTGAATTAAGTAAAAAATACCTTGTTAATTAAAAAAAACAAAAAACCAAAAACAACAACCAAGTAATAGGTTTACCAATGCATGTCCCTGTTACTATGTTTTAGTGAAGTTGTTGTGGAGGGGTCAGATAGTATGAACTGTCAGATGGAAACTTCACTGTCAGGAATAAGGGGTAAAAGTCTTAGGTGTGTTGATCGGTGACAAAGTGGGAAAGTCAAGCTGAGGTGGCCTTGAAGAAGGTAAATCCCAGGGTACTCATGAGTGGAATTCCACACAAATGTCAGGGTGTGCATTCTGTTCAGGTGCTTGTAAGGCTTCACTGCAGTTAAAAATGTGGTTTTATGTCCAGTTGTCAAATACTAACTTGGCTTCTTGCAGATGGGGGGAAAAGCTCTGATTCCTAATGGGTTTATGACAGGAGGCTAAGAATTTTTAGCTCTTTCAGCCTGGAAATCTGAGAGAGGACAATGTGCTTCCTTGTGCAGTGGATTTGGCATTACTTATTTGAATGGGATCAGCAGGGATTTGGCAGTTGCAGAAGATGAGGTGAGGCTCAAGCATGTACGTTAAAAAGTTGAGCTGTGTGCAGTCTGAAAGACAAACCAACATGTCCTAAAATTTTGAATCTCATGCTCTTAGTAGAATAGCTGTGAGGAGGGATCCTGATACAAGGTAAGTAAAACAGTGAAAAAAACCCAAGCAGCGAAAAATTAACAAAAAAACTTGCTACTGTTACAGTTTGGGTGTTTTTCCTTTTCTTGCATTTTAGTTAACAATGGAAGTAGATGGCAAGGTAGAAAGCATCATGAAGAGAACAGCTCTGGTAGCAAATACTTCCAACATGCCTGTGGCTGCCAGAGAAGCGTCCATCTATACTGGTAAGATTTACAAGAGGATAAGGAAAATTGTGTTTATAAAGCAAGCCATTGGGATGTGATATTTTCAGTTCCTGAGATGGCCATATGGAGAATGCTGTCTACTTTCAGAAGTAAACCCTTTAAGATCTTGTCTGCACCACGTCTTAGTATCTTAATTGAATCTGACTTGCTTGCATATGATTGCCATTTCTGAATATTGAGTAAATTTTGTTTATAAGGTGAACTTTCTGTACCAGGACTTGTGTAGGTTTTCTGCATGTGTTAATTCTGTAAGTTTTAGGTTTTGACTAGCTTTTTGCTAACAAGTACAGCCGCTTAATGGACAGGAATAGTATTCTCTGAGTTGGCAGACTAATCTTTCCTTTGCAGCCTCTTAAAGGCTTTTTTTAAAAAGTTCTTTCTTATGAACAGTTGTCAGATAATTCAGAGAAAAACATGACCTTTACTCACTCTTGTATTCTGGTGGTTTGAAAAGGAAGGAGGCATTTTACAGTAAGAATAGTCTTTGTTCATGGTTTCAGTGAGGGAAAGAGTAGCATCAGTGACATTGCAGTGTCTCTTCAAAGAAACACACATCAATGTAAGATGAGTCTGAGTGGCTCATAAACAAAAAGAGAATGAGAAGAAATAAACAGCAACAGCAGGAAAAAAAAAAGACAGTGGGGACATAAGCAGGAAGAAACAGTAACTTCCATTTTCTTTTTCCATCAAAATATAAACTCAAATAATTTGGTTTATTTGCATCTTTCTGAAAACACATAAGCATAGAATTCCTTTCTGAACTGTATCCTGCAGCACACTGTTGTCATTGTTACAGGAATCACCTTATCTGAGTATTTCCGGGATATGGGCTACCATGTCAGTATGATGGCAGACTCTACTTCCCGATGGGCTGAGGCCCTCAGGGAAATCTCAGGGCGACTGGCTGAAATGCCAGCTGGTGAGTAGTCTTTCCTCGGTCTAGTCTTGTAAATGCAGCCCTTCAAACTCTGAGCCTTTGACTGAATCTGTGTGTTGGCGTTTGCAGACAGCGGTTATCCAGCCTACCTCAGTGCCCGTCTGGCCTCTTTCTATGAGCGAGCCGGGAGAGTGAAGTGTCTGGGAAATCCTGAGAGGGAAGGCAGTGTCAGCATTGTTGGAGCGTAAGTGTTGTATTGCTTTGCCTCTGCACTGGCTGCAGTTTTTCCTTGCTGTTCTTGTATGACGCTGTACCTTTTTTTTTTTTTTTTTTTTGGATAAAAAGGTCTTGTTGCTCTGTGCAGCTGCTGAACATAAAAATATGGGAACGAGTAGGTAGATACTTAGTCTCTGTTCACCCAGAACTGCTGTTAAATTGTGTGTGGGGACAGAAGGAATTAATGTGGACGGGTAGCTCTGTAACGTGTGGAATCACGGGCACAGCAATCAGATCAAGTGGCTCAGGGAAGAATGTCATTAGAGCTCTCTGACAAGTATGTCAAACCATGCTCAGAGCAGGAAAGAAGGGGCAGTTGGAGCAGCAGTGTGTGCACTTGGGGGCATAATGAATCATGACTCGTGCTCAAATAGAGTAGAATTCCGTGGAGCAGCATATCTCTGGCTGTGATATGCTGTGAGAAGCATGGTGTCTGCAGGCATTCTCCTTGGTGATACTGGTTTATGTATCATACCCTGGGCAAAGTAGGTTCCCTGTGTTTTCAGGAGGGCCTCTGGCATCTGCAAAAACATCCAGAGCTTATTTTTTGCTCTGCTTAGTTCTGCTGTTCACAACATACTTACATAAGGGCTTTCTGCTTTTAAGATTTGAAGATTTTTTTATTTTTTTTTTCTAATCTCTGGGAAGGCATGTATTGGAATGTCAAGCACAAATGAAGTAGTTACTGTATAGGTGAATATCAAAAGTAATTTCAGATTGGGATATTGTTTCCTGTAAAATCACTGCATTGTGTATTCATGATGTTCTATCAGTACTCTTGCTGAGTCTGTTCCAGTTGAGGCAAGTTTGATGATCCAAGCTAGAGTTACTACTGGAGCTAATGTCACTGAAATTAGACCTTATTATTGTCAATCAGTCACTGATGTAACTATTTTATGGCATGCTTGATATATTACCCTGTGTGGGTATGCATCAAGCACTTTCTGCAAACATATTGCAATCTGTTATTTACTTGAAATCTTGTTGACTTTTCTGGTTTCTCTGCACTGAGCTGTGCAGTCAGTCATATGTTCAGTACTTCAGTTTGAACTGTGAAAGCAACTCTGATAACCTTTCCCTATCTCTTCCTGCTCAGTGTCTCTCCCCCAGGTGGTGACTTCTCTGATCCTGTCACATCTGCTACCCTGGGCATTGTTCAGGTACGTCCCACAATGTTGCAGCTCTTCCGTCCACTTTGTTAGACTCCAAATGGTTATACTTTAGCACATTTGTGCCAGTGGCTGGGGTGAGAGAGCTTTGATTTGACACAGGCAGCATTGTAGGGTGTTTTGGAAAATGTTCTAGCACTGTAGAATGCGATCTTGTGAGATGGTCTCAAACTGATGTGTTTGGGATCCCTTTGGAAAGAGGGAGTGAAGGCAGTAATTCGTTCCAACAATGGCTGCTCAGGGATATCTGTGTCCTTTCTAAGTGCTACCCATTGAGCTGCACTGCAAATGCATCTGTTCCAGCTAGATGGAAAGCAGACCACTCTTAATATTAGGTGCATTGAAACCACAAAAAAATCCTCAAGAGAAGCTGAGGGAGTGTCTTGCAACTGTATGCAGTTTGGGGAAAAGCAGTTACATGTATTCGGTTTCCACTTTATTTAGACTCCAATATTGTCATTGCTATGGCTGATTGCTCTCTCATGAGCAGTCTCAAGCTGAATAAATTTGCTTAAAAGTTGCATCATTTTTTGAGAAGTGGTGTTGGAATCTCACTTTTATAGTTAACAGGCTCCCAGGCTTCCATTTGTGAAGGCTTTGCCATGCTGCATTAACTCCAACTTGCTCGACTTGCTCTCTATTTTTTTTTTAATTGCCTTCAATTATTTTAGTTCACTTTTGATTTGGAGAGCTGATTGACTTCTGGCTTCTGGCAGGTTTTCTGGGGCCTGGATAAGAAGCTGGCACAGCGCAAGCACTTCCCATCTGTGAACTGGCTGATCAGCTACAGCAAATACACGCGAGCCCTGGATGAATACTATGACAAGCATTTCACAGAATTTGTCCCTCTCAGGACAAAGGCCAAAGAGATCCTACAGGAGGAAGAGGACCTTGCAGAAATTGTGCAGCTTGTGGGAAAGGTGAGTGACCAGATGTGGTGTCGTTGAGCCATTCTCCATTTCCTTATGGTTAGTGCAGGCTTTTGACCGTGTCTCAGAGCAGACCCAATGGATACTCGTAGCACACAAAAGATCACTGGGAGATGTCAGACACTCTCACCTCAAACAGTTTTATTCCAGCTTTCCTACATGTTGTTTGACTTCTAATGACAAATAATTCTTCAGATTTGCTAAGCCTTGGCTTAGTGCTACTTTTCTCATGTAAATGAGATGGTGGGACACCTACTGCTTGCATTAAACTTGCTTCAGTGTTCTAATATTGAAATTGTTGAAATGCCATTTGCTGCAACTTAAAGTGCTATTCCATTGGAAACAGTCTTTTTATAGAAATTATGTAAACTCATCTTTACTGTTGAAGTCACCTGAAGGGTTACAGTTGCAGGACAGAGGTGTTGGCATTTACAAGTTGGCCTGTAGTAACAAAATGAAGTCTGCTTTTTAAAAAACTTGTGATCATTTGTTTTTTCTTTGGAAACCTGTGACATATGGCTCCGTTTTGCAGGCATTCAATTTCCTTTTTTCACTTCAATATTTTGAAGAGAAAGCTAAACTTGGAAAGGAAAATTTCCATTGAAAGCTCTCAGAAAGGACCCAGTGAAACTCTGTTTCAGCTTTGCACTGTAAATATGATAATTGGCAAGTTCCTGGCATGTACTTGACAGTAGTTTAATTCCATGATGTTCAGATGAGCTATTAGGATTTTCAGAGCTGTAGTAGTGTGTAGTAACATGTATTAAATATGGTTACTTGAAGGAAGTTTGCTCATGGTGCTCTGTCTCTTCACTGATGTTCTAGTCCAACCGAGACCTTTCATCAGATCTTGCCTAGTAGAGTGTAGGAGCATCGGTAGGCAGGACGGTCAGGACTGACGGAGAGGAGAGATCTCTAAAGCCAGGTGTTGGAACCTGTGGTTTATTGCAAAGGGCGTGGGTAAAAGGGCCCTGCTTGGAGCTGCCAGTCGCAGCTGGGAGCAGGCCTGTAAGAGCAGGAGGGCAAGAGCTAAGAGAGTAAGAGGTAAGAAAACAAGGGGTAAGAGAGTGAGGTTCCCGTTACAATACAGTAAATCTTCTTCTGTGTTGAATATTCTAATTTTCACTAACCAATCTAATACAAGATTTACATACAGCCTATAAGAATCATTACATTACCATACTGTGTTACACTTTAAACCCTAAAAACTACTCTTTGGACCCCTTCTGCCAAGCTAGTAGGGTCTTCTCTGACCCTTGGACCTGTCTGCAAGCAGAGGGAATTGTTCAATCAGGAGGAGATTACTTTCAGCTGGCCATACTGCTGGTTCTAGTTGTTCAGTAACTAAGGTTTAGTATCTCAGAGATGGCTTTCATTTCAATCTCGCTTATAGTTTCCATATTCCCAAAATCTTTTGCCAGGCTATTATATTTATAAGGTTTTCCTGTTTCATCTTCCCCAACAGTAGAGCTTTATTTTCTCGATGTGTCTTTGAAGAAAAGGAAATGGGGTCATAGGACTTTCTGCAGTTGTCTATTTACAGAACCATCCTCTAAAAGACTGGTTTGCAAAGCAGGGTAGGATTGGGTCCTTGGTGTGGAAGGGGTATTGATAAGCCAGTTCTTGTGACTAGGCATTGTTCTTATGATAGAATTACTAGAACTGGTGTTTTTTTTCTCAGAGATGTTGTCTTTGACAGTTCCGTTCTGTCTGGGCTTGGCTAACAACTGCAACAAACGTTTAGAAAGGGGGAATTGTGGAAGTACAGGCAGTGTATTCTTTTCTTTTTAGCTCTGCATTCTGTTAGTCTCCTCATGAAAGAAGGTCCAAACTTCGTGTCTAGAAAGCAAGTTGGGCTATTTAAAGCTCAATCAGGCCCCTTTAGAAAAAGGATGATGAAGGAAGAGAAGAGCAGCCTGTGGTGCCAAGAGTAGCAGTGTGCAGCAGGGTTGTGGCGGTCCTGTGGAGTATGACAGGCATTGTCATCAACTCCTTTTCTTTTCTTGGATGCCAGGTGGGAAAAGGACATTGGTAATGTTGCAGACTAGTAACAAATCCTTTAGCTTGCTTCTTGATCTAGCATGCTGATATCTAGTCTTTCTTCTATAAGGATTGAAAAAGGTAAAAATGAATTTCTCTCTATGTAGGAGGGTGATGTTTCAATGTATCTCATAGCAAAGCCATGTGCATTTTCAATGTCTGGTGTCTTTTCCATTGGTCCTAAACAGTGGGAAAGAAGTTCCCTTTATCATCAGATAGACCTAAAGCAGACTTACTGACTGTTTGGCCCATCTTAATCTGGCAGTCAGTTAAATTGGCTGTTCTATAGCAGGGAGTGAGAAATATCCAAAAGAGTTCTGCTTGATGCTATCTTAGGAGGATGGGAAGAAGACAGGTACTGAAAAACATCTGTTCTTGGCCAGGACATATGTCTTCATGGACTTGAGTACTAAACTAACTGTTCACCTTACTTTTCTAGGCTTCTTTGGCAGAAACAGATAAAATTACCTTGGAGGTTGCCAAGCTGATAAAAGATGACTTCTTGCAGCAGAATGGTTACACGCCTTATGACAGGTGAGATCTGATTGGCTACTCTGCCCTCTTAGTCCTGTGCAGTCTAGACTAATATAGTTATTTTACATGGAAGCTGACCAGTGCAGAAATTAATGTTACTGTCTGTAAAGAAGTGGAAGAACTGTGCTTAGGTAGCCCATTCAACAGTGCATTCATACTGTCTTACCCCTTCTGAAGGCATACTCAACCCTTCGGGGTTCCCAGGTCCTCCTCTATTGTTCTGTTAGCCAATGTTTCTGCAGTAGCATGCCTGAGGAGGAGGACAGGACTGCTTTATTTCCACAGACAACATCCAAAGTCTTCCTGTTTATTCCATCAATACACAGGGGACCGCAAGAATCTGCTTTCAGTTACTATTGCATAATTCTTGAGTAAATTTGATCCATCAAAAAAACCGTTATTCTTTCTTTTACTCTAGTGAACTCTGCTTTTCTTCTTTCCATGCTATCCTTGTCTTTTAACAGCCTGTACTTATCTCACTCCCCAGCCCAGGTAGATCAGGAAGTCTCAAGTACTTCATCACTAAAAATGTAGACATCCATCATTTTGTAACAGTGTGTGCCTTTGATCAGGTTACTAGCTCAGATATATCTATATGCTATAGGAAGCACAGGAAGTAGCACATAAATAATAATGAGGTACCTTTAATGGCACTCGCCTACCTATTAAAAATTGAACTGCATGAAGTGCTCTTGTCGTAGGGAAACTCCCTTTCCTGCGAGTAAAGAAACTTGCAGAGCTGTCAACCCAGGCTGTTAAGAGGAAGCCTGTTCCCTTGATGGACAGAACAGGAAAGAGGAATTCTGTTAGCTGCTCATTGTTTTCCTTTACTTGTTAGGATTGGCACAGATTGAAACGTGAGACCTGTAGAGCAGTGGTGCCTATTCTCTCCTGTTTTGCCTGAATGTTTGGGTACTGCTTTAGAAACCTCAACTTCAGTCAGCTTCAGGGTGATTGTCTTGGCCTGAAATTTAACTGTTTAAAAATGCAGGACCTATTTGAGGCAGCCACTCTCCTTTGACAGTATACATTAGAAATCCCTGGAGTAAAGCAGGCTGGCACTCTTTCTGTTAGGGGAGAATGCTGTTAACTGTTTCAAGATGCCAGACACGTCCTCTTCTATTCCATCAGGTTCTGCCCTTTCTATAAAACAGTGGGAATGCTTTCCAACATGATTGCATTTTATGATATGGCACGCCGTGCTGTAGAAACCACAGCTCAGAGTGACAATAAGATCACGTGGTCCATCATCCGAGAGAACATGAGCGAAATCCTCTACAGACTTACCTCCATGAAATTCAAGGTACGTTTGAAAGGAAGTGGGTTGTCCTGCTTCCTGTGAGCTTCCAGAGCGTCTGAAAGACTGACTCAGTGGTGTTGACTAAAGACATTTGATAAAGGTCCGTCAACAGAGACTCTTTTTGCCATCATTTTGAAGACAGTAAAGAATTGGTTTTTGAGCACAGAAATCTAGTCAGGTGATGCTGACTGCACAGCCTTGGTAACCCCACCTTCAGCACTCTCTTTTGTGTTATATATAGTCATGGTAACAGTACAAGCTTATTTTCTTGTTTGCTTTGGGGGTTTTGTGATAAAATTCTGTAAAAATATTGTAACATCTTCTAAGGAGACTATTATGAGAGAGAAGCAGCCTGAAGCCAAACATGGGACACATCATATATTATTGCAAGAGGATTTATTTCCTTAACTTCTAATTAAAATAGCTCAGTCAACATTTCTATCATTCAGTTTTTCCTAGATATAAACTTCAGGCTGCTTATACCTGCCTCTAATATAAAAGAGACTGCTCAAAGCGGGAAGGGAAGGGGAGCAGTAACTTTAGCATGGGCTTAAGACAAAATAAGTGAATTGGAGCACTTGCTCTGGTTAACTTCAGTAGCTGTCATTTTAGGGTACAGCTTTACTAAAACTTATACAGAGTATGCTGGTGTAGCAGTTACTAGTAGGACAGTAGTAACCTGTGATACTGACTGATACCCTCTATGAAATATAATGCTTATTCAGTTAAAACTCATTTAAGTCAATACTGCAAATCTTTGGAGAACAAGTATCATTGGATTAAATACATTTAGAATTAAATGTTCTACCATGGCAGTGTATTGTATTCCTGCAGGCTACTGGCTTGTTTCTGCAGTAAGTGGGTTCCTGGTACATATTCTCAAAGCATCAAGAACATAACGAGATGCCCCTGGGGACATGAGCTTCTTTGAGAGCTGGTTATGTAGAGATAGGGTAATTAAAACACTCCCTACAAACCCTGGCCCAGCAGCAGGCACCTGCAGTACAGCAGAACAGTGGACAGCAAGGCTGAAAAAGGGAATCCAGAGCATGTACATATGTTAAGTGGAGCTGGACTTTAAATAGTTATGGAAGGAAAATTGTATTCCCCAGCTAACAGTCTGACAGGTGTGAGGATTTAGATGTCCTGCATCCTGTGGTTTGGGTACTTTGGAGGGATAATGTAAGAAGTAGTGCATCCACACATGTAAGGCCTCTGTGTTTACCAAGAGTTGCAGTGACCCAGAGGATCTTAGCACTCAGAGGAGAATGGTGAAGACATTGAACATATTTCACAGGCTGACAATGCTTCTTGCAGAGAAAACCTTCCAGCCTCAGAGCAAAGCTTACAGTTACATTTTTTGCCTTTGTCTTTCATGAAAAGTACTCTGGGAAAATGAAGCTGTACAAAGATATTTTTGAGATTTTTATGATTACACAATACATTTTAATTTGAACCAAACAACCTCTAAGTAATGGCACTTATTGGGGATGTGTGCATTGGTGTGGGGATAGGAGCTGGTATTAATCACTGCAGCTCTTAAATCATGCAGCATTAACCAAGACCCTCAGTATTTTTGATTGTTTTCCAAATCAGTTGCTTTTCAGTTCAGCAACCACTGCTCATGAAAAAAAAATCTCTTTCCAGTACCCATTCTGTCTGCTCACTAATGTGGGAAGAGAATGAGATTTAAACCCTGTGGCTGTTGGTGAGACAGACAGGATGAAATGCAAAGACAGCTACAAAGCCTGCTCTGCATTTGGCAAGTGTTAATCCTGAGGACAAGAGGTTGCAGCAGTGGCAAACCAGGGCTGACTCAAGTACCACGGGCTTTTCCTGATCGATTTGTTTATTTGCTGTGTTCTTTCAGGACCCTGTCAAAGATGGTGAAACAAAAATCAAGGCGGACTATGCTCAGCTGTTTGAGGATATGCAGAATGCATTTCGCAGTCTGGAAGACTAGACTCGACCTCTGTAACCACTCCAGTTTGTCCTCTCAGTTCCTCATCTCAACTCCTCTGCTTCCCTACCTTACAAGAATGATGCAACAGTACTTGAGTTGATAAATAATCCTGTTTCCCCTGTTCATACTCAGAGAGTGTCTTTACAAAAAACATTCCTCTTAGTTTGTATTTGGCATTGCTTTGTGCGTCTGGAGTGGTGAGTGATGTGTGAATGGGCCTGGCTGAGTGAGGAAATGCTGTTGTACACTTCTAGGGTGGGAAAAATTTTACCTTTCCTCTCCCAGCTCTCCTGGTCTTTCACCTCGGGGTGTAACCAGTTGAGCTGCACTGGTGGAGGAGGTGTAGGTCTTCATGCAGTACCTTGTGAGCTGGCAGTGGGAAGGGCATTTACACCTGCCACTTTGCTAAGTGACTATGAAATCTAGAACTCCCTGTTCTCCCTGACTGTATTCTGATGACATGTTGATACAACCAAAAATTCTTCCCTACTCTGTCATTTCTGAGTCTCTCAGCTGATTCTTTTGGTATTGAAATGTGGTAGTTCTGGTCCTCTCCAAGAAGGGACTAACTAGAAGATGAGCATATATAAGTGACTGGTATAATTTTGTACACTGGAGAAATAAAATTTAATCTTCCTACTTAATAGATATCCTACAGATAGAACTGTTGGACTCAGCATCAGCTAAAATCAAAGCCATAGGTGCTCAGCTTCCAGCAGAATTTTACCTTCTTGGCTCCCATTTATCCCATAAAATTTCCTGACACTCAGCTGCATTACTTTGTGAAGCTTGTGACTGCTACCGTGTACTGCAGGGCATGGTTGGCAAGGTATAGTGATGCCACATGTGCTGACCACAGCGTGGTCCTTCCTTGCTGGTGCTCTGCCAGTGCAGTTGCCCCCAGTGCAATGGCCAGGTTATGCCAAGGAAAGGAAAGCACGTGCTTAGCCTTCTTCCTCCACCTGTGCTCACATGGCCTGTTGGGTGGTGGCACAGAAGGTCCCCAGTTCTTGTGTAAAAGGAATGTATGATGCTCAGCTGGGGGCAGGGGATGAATGGGGGAAGGTTGAGAAGTACAAAATGTATTTACTCCTGCCTTGTTGATTATAATGCAGGAGAAACCAGTGGCTCTGGTCTTCTGCTCTGTGCTCTGGAAGCACTCTGTCAAGCAGCTGAAGCTGCTGTCTCTTGGGCTTTTTTATTGGTAAAACTAGACCAAAATGAAGAATGAGCAGAGCACAGCCTTTCTGTCAAACTCCCCAAGCCCAGCACTCATCCCATTGCTGCAGAGTGCAAGAGAGAGAGATGCTGGCATCCTCTCCAATCTCTCCCTCTCGATTGTGTCAGGTGGCATCTTGAGGCCAGCTGGGTTCCAGCTGCCACCTACTGCTTTGTTAGTTCTGAGACAGCACCTGTTGTGACACTGTGCTTATGTGAGCATTAATTCTGCACGGGAGTATTTCCACCAGCACCAGCTTTGAACAGTAGTGATGCAAAGGGATCTTGTGCTATGGACCAAATGTTGCCACTTCCATTATACTATCAACCCACTGTTTGTCAGGGGAGAGCCCAGCTGAAACTTAAAGGGATTGACTATTTTTGGTTCTCCCGAAAAGAAACTGCTCCTCCAGCTGATATTCTGGTAGTGAACGCTTAAGTTTACAGCTCACTAAATTTTTGGTGTATGCTGCTTATTTTATCAACGAGCATGTGTGAATGAGTAGTCACCATCCAAGCCCTTGCTGGGCTCATCGTCTGTACCCTTCACCACTGTACAATGTAGCATTTCATGCTAGAAACCAGATGTTCTTATCTCTTTAAATAGAGGATATTATAAACTTTACAGAAGATGTCTAAGATAATGCAGTTCTAATATTTATTGTGCTGTACCTGGCCCTGAAGTGTGACCAGTTCAAAGTTTCATATATATTTTTGTCCTTTTTGTTTTGTGTCTGTTTTCAGTGTTGAGATTCTGATGTTCACTGTGTCCTGCAAGTCTTCCTTCCACAGCTGTGGAAGGAATTATAACATGGGCAGAAACCCACCACCTACTTTATCTTGTATATTTCATAATGTATGTTGCTGGAAATTGTGTAAAAAAAAAATAAATTAAAAAAAATTGTTCAAGTCAATGAAAATAAAATTGATTTAAATTAGGTTTTTTCTGTCCTGTTTTCTTATATCAAACCAAACCTATGCTACAGTGGTGTACACAGCAGCCCATCAGAAAAGGTCACAGCTTGCTTAAAAAAAATTACTTCATCAATTTAGAGATTCCTTTAAAACTGTAAGCAGTAATTTGGCATGGACTCTTTACTTCAGCTCTCCCATTCCATTACAGCTTGCACAATCTCCTCACACATTATATGAAAGAGTTACGAAGTAGTAAATACTCTTAGGGCAGGAATTTTTAGGATTACTTTTAATACAATAAAAGTGTAAGTTTGCCTTTTGCTGCCAGGCTTGCAAACCAACTGTAATTGTACCATTTTAGGTACAACCTGACACTTTGGATCAGAAGCTGAGCAGCACTAGCAGCATATAGCAACTCCATTTGAATAAGGAGTTGAGACCTTCTGTGAACAGCAGCACATAAATGAATACACTAAAACATCACATTTTACCCATTTTGTAGATTTGTTACTCTCTAACACCTCTTTGAAGAAAGTGTCCTGATATTTCATAGAACATATCCAGAGATACAGCAAGCTCAAGGTGTTCCAAGTAATTCCACCACCTCACAAACGGGTGGAAGTCATAAGCTCATTTCCTGGCAACCATGGAGTAGTAGATGTTGGTAGATGTTAAGAAATCCATCAAGTGAAGCAATGAGTTCAGGTTTTGGCAATTTGGAAGTTACCAACCGGCAGTGTCCTCACTTCATCCACTCGGCTTTTGTGGATCTGGAAGGCCGGCGTCACCCAGCGGCCACAGGAACACTGGTCCCCTCTCCAGCTGAAGGAGCCCAGCTTCGACATGCATTTGGGACACAGAAGCTGCAAGAAAAGCCCAGGACTTAAGTCTAGGATGAGTTTTGATGTGGATCTAGTTAAAAATAGGCCAAAAAGCCAAACTGGAAGGGCTCTTTAGCAGGCAGCTGTGCTGGCAGAAGGGAGGGTGTGCTGGGACCTGGTGGGATTCTAAGAGTTTTACCAGGGTCCAAAAGACTCGAGTCAGCCTGAGACCACAACAGGCTTCTGAAGTCCCACAAATCTTTCTTGTAATAGAAACGAACAGCAGATAAACTCTGTCCAACATCCTGTCTGGTGTTGCCAGCTCAAGCACAGCACCAGCTCATTTCCTTGTAAAAGAATATTTTGCATTTAAAAATCTGCCCCATAAGCTGCAAAATTCATGCCAGAAAGGCTGGGATCACCTTGCATGGGGTTTTCCTTTTAGGGAAGAAACACAGCTCTCCCTTTACCGAAAAAAAAATAATAATAATAAAAAAAAAAAAAATCCAAAGAATAAAGCACATTCTCCACTTCACCTGTCCTTCCATTACTCCGAGCAATACTGGTTCCATCCACTGCACGGGCTCGATGAAGTATGAGGTGCACTTTCCCTGGTCATTCCCAGAAAGCCGTGCACAGTCTATTATCCTCTTGTGGGTAAACGCTGTTGGTCCAATTCCTTCCGTGTGGGACAAAATGCTGGAGCTACGGAACAGAGCGCGTCTGCCCTCCAGGACATGGGAAAAAAGAAGTAAAACAAATGTTTTTTCTTAACTGGGCATATCTAAAGACAATAGAAAATAAGCATATGGGTCTCCTGACTCTAAATAAAGAGGAGTATAAATTCTACATTTTTGATTAGTCTAGAAGGTTCACAAGCACCACTCCAGGGAACAAAAACTTTTGTCGTTTGTACTTTTGATTTTTTTTTTTTTTTTGCAAACACAATATGGAAACTTAGGCAACAGCTCATCCCTGAGCTGACAACAACATGCCCATTGATTTACAAAGGTTATTCTTCTCTTGAGTGGCTTTCACGACGACATTTTAAGGAGAAATAGAAAGTATTTCATAAATATATAAAAATACGTATTTTTTATATATAAAAAGTACCTGCATTTCCTGCATCTGTAGAGAACCTCTGTGTTCCGATTTTGACATATAGTGGTAGGATCATCTGCAAAGACTTCTCGGGGCAAGTCTTGAGGTTCTGCAGAGGGGTTAGGACCATGTCAAGAATCAGATCTGCTCAGCCACACTGCATTCCTGGGATCGAGACAGAACTGTGCTTCTGCCCCAGTCACTGCCTGCAGGAGCCACCTTCTTCCCTTTCATTTGTTCTCTCAGCAATTCCAATATATAAAGGTAAAAACAAAAGAGCCTCATCCTGCCATGCCTAAGACTGGGATTTGCTTAAGGCAAGGACCTGGGATCTAGACTATGGCCTCAACCATGTTAAAATAATTATATTTTGCTTTATGTTATTACTTCACCATTAAGTAAAGGTAGAGGAGGTTTCTGAGCAGTTGTGACAATGTTTTAATGCCCAAAATGCAGAAAGTCAGCTTGTAAATGGGAACTGCTAAGGACAATGACGCATAAAGGGCAACAGCGCTGTCACGGTGAGTATGCTGAAATACACTGAAATCTTGCAACAAAAGCTACAGGTTATTATTTTATTATAAAATTACACAGATGCACGTGGATCTTTTGCAAAATAAAGTATGAGATTTTACTTCATTACCTGAATTTCAATTTTATCTCAAGTTTTGCACGTTACTTTTTTCATCACATTGACATACTTTCTGAAGATGCTCTTTGTTTTGCCAGGGATGTAAAAATCACGAAAAGTATCAAATTTACCTTTACCATTTTTTGCACTTTGCTAAAGAGCTCAGCTCCTTACAAGTCTTATTTCCTACGCATCTCTCAAAGGCACATTTTCGCCCACCGATGAGCTGGGATTCTCTAGGGCTGGTATAACATGAATGCTCGCCCTGGCCAAGTCCAGCCTCGGCTGCTTTGAGGGCAACACTGGAAGTCAAGCTCCTTTGACAGGGGCTTCTGCGTTCACTCCGGGATAGCTTGTTCCCCTCCTCGGGAGACTTCGCTCCGCGCACCCGCGATGCTCCCACTCACCGGAGAACCTCTCGCTGAGCATCTCCAGCCGGTACCGCTTGTACTGGACGCTGCTGGTGTCCACGGCGCAGCCCATCGCCTCGTAGAGCTTCAGCTGCCTCTGGAAGCCCGGGTTCACCCTGGGGCGGGGGCGAGAGGAGAGGGGTGAGCGGGGTGAGGGAGGCGCCGGACGGAAGGCGCGGCGCGGGCGGGCACTCACTGTGCGTCCGGCTTGGCGGCCCTGACGGCGGCGAGCGCCTCCTCCCAGCCGAACCCCTGCGTCTTCATCAGGTAGGCGGCGACCACGGCCACGCTGCGGCTCACCCCGGCGTGGCTGCAAGACAAGGGCGGCCCGTCAGCGGCAGAGCCACCGCGGGGAGCGCTCGGCCCCGCCACAGCTCCAGGCTCACCAGCGGACGAGCGCGGCGCCGCCGTCCGCCCGGGCCGCGCCCAGGAACGCGGCGCACTCATCCAGGCGGCTCAGCAGGTCCGCGCCGGGCTCGTCCCGCGCCTGGACGTGCATGGCCCGCACCCCCGGCACGGCCGGCGGCTCTTCCGCGTCCACTGTCAGCACCGCCACCACCCCCGCCGCCGACAGCGCCTCTGGGGACGAGCACGACTCCGCGTCGCCCACGTAGAGCCCCGGCAGCACCCGCACGATCCCTCCGAGAGCCGCCATAGCTGCGGCAGGCGGAAGGGAAACACCGCCCCCGGCACGGCACCGCTTTCCGTTTCCCTTGCCAGTATGGAAGGAATGATTTCTGTAGTAATCGTCGTGCGGCTCTGCGTGCCGGGGTAGTTCTCCTCCCTGCGGCCACGAATGTCTGCGTTAACTCGTCCTTTTTTCCCCCACCCCTCTGCCTCCTTACAAATGCTAAGAAAACAAATACATATCACAGCATCTGTCAGGTTGCAATGGACTACAGTGGGTCATTTGGTCCCACCTTCCTGCTCAAACTGGGTCGTCCAAGAGCACATGGTACGGGACTGTGTTCAGACGCTCCTGTATCTCCAGTGAGGGAGACTCCTGACAGTGAACACAGAGAATAGAAATTTTCAGTTCCCCTTGTCAGGAAAATTAATCCACAAACACCAGAGGTTTATGTCCAAAAAGGAGACAGAGGAGTCCTTTTTGTTTTATTCGAATAAAGGGAGGGCCATGGGCCATTCACTTGGGATCTCTCAAATTTTTGGAGGACGCGGCCTCCTTTTTATCCTGTTTTCCTGGCACCATTTCCCTGTCTCTTTCCCCATTGGCTGAGGTACTTGAGAGGTACAGACTTCCCGGAACGCCTGATACCTAAGATTCCCTTCTAATGAATAAACCTCCCTTTAAATTTTTAATTCATAGTTTTTCCCATTGCTTCTTTCATCTTTCAATATCCAATTTCATTTATTAGCAAACCTGCAGTTTGTTTGTAAAAGCAAATATCTTTTCCATTCATCAATCCGTGGAATCCATCCCATTGTTCCTTTTATCACTCAGTGCTAGTCTTATCTACCACCAGATCCACAGCTTGTTTGTAAAAACAAATCCGACATTCTTCTCACCCTTGAAGCTGCTAAATAGAACCTAAATACTAACTAGCAAAACAGATAAAAAGTAGACAGCATGCTAAACGTAGGTGCAATCAGTGGATAAACCGATAATGAGGAATATAGCGGCTCTTGTGGCAGAGCCATGTAACAAGAAGCAACAGCACATGCCCTAAGAAAAGTTCAAGCCAAGGTTATCTGCAACACTGGAGGTGTTAGGAAAATCCACAAACGCCTGAAGTTTATGTCCAAATAAAAGACAGAGGAGTCCTGCAATTTTATTCGAATAAAGGGAGAGAGTCCCCTGCGGCACATGGGGTTTTTTCTCTCAAGGTTTCAGAGGATGCAGCGTCTTTTTATCCTAAACTCCCGGCTGCATGTTGCCCTCTTCCTTTCCCCATTGCTGAGGTACTCGGAAGGTACAGCCTTCCTGAACCGCTTGCCACATATTCCCCCTTGAACCTACTATTTTACCCCAAAATTCAGAAGTTCAGGCTTGTGCAGACCCTTGTCTGTTTCAGAAGCCAAGATGTCTGGGCTCTGCAACAAACCTGCTGCCCAAAGTTGGCAGAGACATTTAGACCCATTTCAAAGACTTTAACACCCATACTTTCACTCATCAAATTGTTTGCAAAGACATTAGCTTTTCTCTCAGGGGCACTCAGTGAGTATGACCACCAGAGACCCCTTCAGATGACTCTCTAGGACCATAACGGACTTCCAGGAGGAGGCGCATGCATGCAAATTAGTTCTAGGAAAAGTGATGTTTCTGTGTTAGCTAGGAAGTACACTGCAATGAATATGTATGGTCACAATGGAATTTTACTCTGGACACACCTAAATTAGAGAAGATACCTTCTGCATGTCCAGCACGCTCATAATAAAGGATCCCTGCTTTCTAATACTTTATATTGTTTTAGAAAGTTTGTTTGCCGGCTGTTTTCTGTCTCACTCTACAACCTCTTTGGACAGCTTGTTTCACTGCATGGTCACCCTTGCAGTAAAATTCTTCATGTTCAGGAGGAACTTCCTGTGCATTACTTTCTGCCTGCGTCCTTGTGGCTGGCACCAGTGAGAAGAGGCTGGCTCTTGGACCATCCTCTTGGTCGTCTCTGCCCCTGCCCCCGACTTTTTTATTATGGCAAAATACCAAATTTCGTTATACAGATCTGTGCTAAGGCTCTCTCCATGGCTGGGACACAGAACCTTACCCTATCTTCTATGGGATAGAAGAGCCTGAAGGCCCTAATTACCATCACTGGGGGGATTGTTCTAGTGTGGCTCTGTGTGAGACAGCTGTAGGCAAAGCTGTTGCAAAAACATCTGCAAGGACCTCTGGGATCTTTGCAGGATGCTGACTAGCCCAGGGGTGAGACTGGCAGTCGCCTCGGACCTGATAAGGTGAGCCTGAAACCGGCTGGGAAGGGAGATTGTTATCCCTTTCCCACAGGAGATGGAGCTGGGGTAGCACGGAGCAGTTGTCATGCTGCAGGAGGAATGGGCCACCATGGAGATGCTCCTGAGGATGCTACCCACGAGACACTTCCTCACCAGTGCCAGCAGACAGCATGCATCAGTTGCCAGTCTTGCTGGGAGATGGGCAGTGGTACAATGTTGCTGTTATGACACAGAGAGAAAGAGAGAGACACTCGCGTTCCGTGACTCCGATGATTCAAGCAGGACAAGAACCCCTTTATTTACATTACGTCTCTATTTATAGAATTCCAGCAATGACCATGGATTGGACAGTGAGGGTAAGACCTCCTGACCCCATAGGTCCCATCACCCAGTCCATCAATCCTCTATTCCTCCAAAGAGGAATGCAAAACATTCATTGTTTAGAAGAAAGAGTGTGAGAACGTGTAAAAAGAATATATGAACAATCAGAAGGCTGAAACACAAGGCAACAGGACAGCAGCTTCCAGAGCTGTGGAGTTTCCATAGTCCACTGAGCAGACTGAGATGGCTCTTTGTAGTTGAGATGGGCCCCAAGGTTTCCAAGGCTGCGAGGGGCTCAAAGTGTGTTGCCATCCTGCCTCGCCTCCCATGCTTGCCCCTAGTGCCTGTGTGATTGTACAGCAGTCCAGCTGGCAAGCTGCTCGAGGGAAAGGCAGATCCCCTCTTTGGATGGATCAGTTCTAAATTGCATAAACGTGACCCAGAGGGTGTGCACGTGTATCTTAGTATGGGGAGTCTCTGACAGCTCTCATTTAGATTATTTTAAGCTACATAAATTTGCAAAATGTCCTCTTCCAGTTGCCACTGCCACCAGCAAGAAACAAAAGGTTTACTGAAAAAGTATTTTAAAATGCAGAAAACTTTCCAGTAACAGCAGGGTGGAAAAAAGGGTACTGAAAAAAAGACAGGTGGAAATTGAAATCATAGAATAAAACTGTGTATGGATCTTTACTTGTGAAAGCAGATAACAATTGTAGCAAACTACCATGGGGAAAAAACAGATTATTCATTTCTTGAGTGATCTGAAAAAAGTCTGCAGACAACTGCAAGTTACTGAAGGGGCTATGAGTTTTACAGCAGGGTTATATTATCCAGGTATTTTGTGAATACTAAGGAGTGGCTAGTAATCTCTGTTAACTTTCAAGTCTGTGAATATGCAGGGGCAAACAGTACTGTCTGCAACTAAAACCAGGCAGGGCTTGGGCTTGACACAGGATCCCAAGAGGTTAGTCTAGCGGTAGTGTTAGCACTGCAGTCCTCCACGCTGCTTTCTAAAGCTGTGGATAATGAGGGAATGTGAAAAAGATGTGATTTCAAACTGGAAAGCTGTACTGGGGCTAAGTACAAAGTCCTTGGGGCAGAGCCCACAGACAGCTCAGTACCTAAGAGCTTCACACGACCAAAATTGCACTCCCTAAACCTCACTGTTTCTCTCCACCCCCCCTTTACTGTATTTGCCACCTGCAGCCTGAGGCAATGTGTCCTGAATTTGCTCATGACTCCCAAATTAAATATTTTTTTCAGTCTGATTTGCAAACCCTTGTTCTGCCCCCACCTCCGCCTCCCCCCATCATCTTGTCTACCACCGAAAATTGTGATGTTCTCCCCAAGGTTCCAGGAAACCGTGTGACTAATTAAGCAGTTGGGGTGACCTCAGGTGCAAAGAAAAAGCCAGTCAGATGATGGGCTGCTGCCCCCTCTCCAGCAAGTGCATTCCATCTCTGCATGTGTCTGCCCTGCTGCTTCCTAAGGGAAAGGAAAATGCCAGGCTTCTCTGGGCTGCCTGCTCTGGACTCTCACAGCACAACCAGACTGGCAAAACCAATTTTCCTGCCGTGGAAGCAAAAGCATCGGGGCCTGGGCATAACATTCTCTTCCCTCCTAGAAGAATTTGCTTCTTTAATCGCACAGTGGGGTGGTTCTGTTCCTTCAGGCTTTTGGGTAGTTTGGGGCCTGTACATCAGAGGATTTGTGAGAAGAGTCTGCAGCTCACACCCAGGTTGCCAGGGGTGGCACACAGCAAAGTAGTGGGGACATCTTCAAAAAGCCATATGTGAGAGATAGCAGCTCTGG
This sequence comes from Sturnus vulgaris, assembly GCF_052056855.1. Lineage (NCBI taxonomy): Eukaryota > Metazoa > Chordata > Aves > Passeriformes > Sturnidae > Sturnus > Sturnus vulgaris. Next base: position 30,388,432 of record NC_142244.1, read on the forward strand.
ATTTCTGTGTCTTCCTCACATCTAAATGCTGCAGGAACTTTGCACAGGTCCTGCTGGTGAAGGGGCGTGGTACCATTTCTTGCCTCTTGGATAAAAGGTCTTTTGCTGAGCTTGGAACTCTGTGGGGGCTGGGAAGTCCTCCATGGCAGCATCCCATCCCTTAGAGCAGGGACTTTCCAGCAATCACAGTGCTTGTAGCAGCAAATTTAACTTCTGATTTTTGAAAGGCTGCTGTTCCCTGCATGGCTACACTCTGCGTGTCTATATTCATGTGTTTACCTTCATCAATGTATCAGGAGGAAGAATTGCTTCATCTCCCAGCAGGAAACCTCAGACTTGCCGAGGCAGCTGGAGAAACAACAGAGAAAGAGGCTCACTCTTGATACTCTGCAGGAGGATTTCATCATAGCCCTGCATGGGTGGAATGTTCCTACTTGTCTCTACTCTCTCGGAATCTGTAGACATGCAGTTACTCCACATGTCAGACAAAAAAGAAGAGTTTTCCAACTGCAGATCTGATGCTCAATTACAGAATGGAGCCTGACAGCTACTACTACTGGGTATTAATAACTTTGCTTCACTTTATGGCTTTAACAGCTGTAGCAACCAAGATTTATGATGACACATTACTTTCAGAAATGCATCACATAAGGAAACTAATTTGACAGTACCAGGTCACTGAGCTGACTTACAGGCTTTTAAGCAAGTTTCTTCTGCCAGATTTGCTGCCCTATTTACTGGATAAAAATGAACAACTTGCACTGTTTTAATATAGCTCCATACTTGCCTGTGTTTTGGCAGCTCACAGTCTCTTTTCCCTTTGTCACACTGCCTTCCCAGGAGTCAGCTGATCCTTCTTCATTCCCCATCATCTTTGAAATATGTCCAGTGCTGTGTATCCTGAAGAAGGGTACATCCCAGAAGAGGAGAGGAGGGAGGAAGTTGGGAGGAAAGACTGGAGCAAGAGGCAGAGATGAGGGTTGGAGCATCTGTGGGAGAAAGGGGAGATGACAATTATCCAAGAGCAGAGGGGTACGGTGGCTGCCAGCACTCACTGTCTTGTGGCAGGATTGTATCTGTATCCCCGTCATTCTTGGAGAAAGTATGTCTTGCAAAGATTGGGATCACCCATTGTTTCTCCCTAGATATAGAATAAGAGCTGGCAGCAGGAAAGTCCTAAATAACTGCTAAACATTAAGATTGTATCCTGGAATTGTGTCTGGGCCTTTGTCAGCCACCTCAGCAGCCACAGCACCTGAGCAGTGCACCTGAGCCCACGATTTTTAATCTCTTGTCTCAGCAGTGGGCAGTATATTTCCATGTTTTCTATCCTCATGGCACTATAATCCACTGCACAGACACAAGTGGATGGGTAGCAGAAGGGAGCTTCTCCTCAGCGGTAAATGGGCTCATTCATTACTCAAATATGCATTCCTCAGTATTCCTGCAATTTACTTAGGAGCCTGGTCCAGCCGACTTTAATGGTATTTCCAATTCCCATCCCAAAGACCCTTTGTATGGCACCCGTGAAAAGCAATTAAAAAGAATAAGCTTATTGTCAGGAGGTCTAAGTTCACTGCAGAGAGTACTGTGCGGTGTACTGTTCCCCTGACAAATACTCAAGGTCTGCAAGTCAGAGGATAAGGAAAACACCCTAAAACAGAGTGGATACCTCTTTGTGTTTACAAATGCTTTTGTGAAACAAAAACTTTTAAACAAATAATGTAAAGTGTGAATGTTTGATTAATACTTTAACATCTGTAATAGCAGTATGTGGCTGCAGTTTATCTTTGTCTATATTGGTATCTAATAAATATTCCCAATAGAAAATATTTCTTAATAAGTACTTCAATTGCTCCCCACGTGGCAACAGAAAATACACTGCCCAAAATCATCAGTTATTGTCAAAAGGCAATATTATTTGAGGCAGAATTCTTGCTGAAGAAAGATTGCTCACTCTTAAGAGGTGAGATCATTTACTATTTTAATGTCCAGGTGAGACATTTCCTTACAAGTGGTTACGTTTCTCTCATTTGTGCTACTACTTCTCTTTGAGTTCCCTATTTCTCTTTCTAATTTTAGAAACATAGGGAAAAAGTGTTGCGAGAGATCTGGATCCTTGTGTCCAGCTCCATACCACCACAGGCAATCATATTACCTGTTTTCTTTTCTAGCTTCATCTTAAACCTAGTTTTATTCCCTTCTCTCCTTCAAGGCTCTAAAATCACGATTATCTCATTGGACAACAAGATGGTAACTTGACTCAAATCTGATTCTTGTGACAATGTCATCCTTTAATTTAAATAGATAATTTTGTTTCCTTTTATTTATCCCAGTGGGGCAATATTGGAGTAAAAGAAGTAATTATAGAACCCATCCCTATTCCTGCTCAGCTTTGGCTTTGTTGGTGAAACAAGGCAGGTCTGTTGTGCTTGCTAGGCAAAAAGGAGCTTTCCAGTTTCCTCATTCAAGGCCAGCTCTTTTCCATATGTGTGCCGGTTTTAGTTCATCTTTCTTGACTATGTATGGCCAAACAGTGTAACAGATGTAGTGGTGATTTTTTTTCCAGTGCTTTGTAAGTACTTTTTAAACTTCTACTAGGATTATGTCAGCTGGCCTGTCCTAGATTGCGTTGATTTTTCCCCTCGCTTCTATTGAGTCCTGATTATCCTAACAAAAGGCAGATACCCCTGTATTTGATGAAACATTGTGTTCTCAGCACAAATTGCAATTTTGAAATTTTACCCTCAGAACTCACAATCTTGCACCCTGCACTATTAACCACCAGCTGATTTTTATGACATTGCATCTCCAAGTTGATTCCTGTCCAGTCATTCCATCATCCTTGTCCGTGCACAGAGCCTCCCACAGCCTATCAGCCACAGTTTAGTTTCCAATAGCATGCTGTTTCAACGCTGCTGTAACGTCCTTGTGAGCCCAACCTTGTAGGTTCTGGCTGAGCGCCTGGTTTGGCTGTTTCCAGTCGAGCATCACAGAGAACTCTTTGGCAGAGCTGGACGTCTAGGATCTCTGCTGACTGCTGTTCTGTCTGGGACAAGGTGCCTTCCGGAAAGTCCTATTGTATTTCAGTCAGCTCTTCATCGTAGCCTACAGATTTACAGCATCACAGAACCAACTAGGTTGGAAAAGACCTCTGAGATCATCGAGTCCAACCCATGACCAAACATCACCATGGCAAGTAGATAATGGCACTGAGTGGCACATCCAGTCTTCCTTTAAACAACTCCAGAGACGGTGACTCCATCATCTCCCTGGGCAGTCCATTCCAGTACCTAATCGCCCTTCCAGTGAAGAATTTCTTCCTTTTGTCCAACCTGAACTTGCCACAGCTTAAGACTGCCACAGCTTAAGACTGTCGTCTCTGTCGACTGTCCCTTGTTGCCTGAGAGAAGAGACTGATCACCACCCGGCTACATCCTCCTTTCAGGCAGTTGTAGAGAGCAATAAGGTCTCCCCTGAGCCTCCTCCAGACTAAACAAACCCATCTCCTTCAGCCGCTTATCATGGGACTTGTTCTCCAGATCCTTCACCAGCTTCGTTGCTCTTCCTTGGAGTCGCTCCAGCCCCTCAACGTCCTTCCTGAACTGAGGGGCCCTTTGAAAAGTTTGTATTTATATGGGAGGGGGAGAGGGAAGCGGCCGCTGGGCGCTGTGTGTGGAGTTCGCGGGGCGAGTCCCCGAGGAGGCGGGCGAAGGCTCCAGGGCGCGGGCGGCCACTCCCGTCCGCTCCCCGCCCCAAGCACCGCCGCCTCCCCGAGCCGAGCGCCCGGCGGCCGGACCGGCAGCCAGAGCCGCCCCCGCTGCGGCGGAAGGGCCGGGCCGGGCCGGGCCGGGAGGGGCCGGGCCGGGGCGGGGCGGCGGTGAAGGGCCATAAAGGGCGGTCGCGGGCAGCGGTGAGGTTGGCGCAGTTGCTTGGGGTGAGCGAGCGGTAGGGCTGAGGTGAGCGGCGGGGCCGGGGCTCTTTTCCCCCTCTCTGGGGCTAAGCCGGCGGGGCGGGCGGGCTCTCCCGGGAGCAGGCGCTCAGCAGCGCTTCTGTCGTGGCTGTGGGTGCTGGAGGCGGCGTAACGCGGGTTCCCCGCTGCGGGCTCTGCTCGGCGCGCTGAGGGGATGAGCGTCCCGCGGAGGGACGGGAGCCCGACCTCCCGCCCTCAGCGCCGCTGGGCTCTGCGGGGACAGACCCGTGGACTTTTTTGGGTGTTGTGTCAAATTATATGTCTTATAGGAGAAAGTTACTGCTGCAGCGTAAAGCGCCTAGTCGTAACCAAGGTGAAGGTGTGTAGTCCTCGCTCATTTTTGCCTCTGATTTTGAGTGTTGTATTCAATGCTCTTTGCATTATCTATTAGTGCTATTGCACTATCTTTGCAAGATAGTGTCTCCTGCCTCCGTAGTGGTTTTCTTCCCAAGGAGTGAGCATCTTCGAGTGTCAGATTAGTGAAGGGCAGTGAAGCAAGAGGCATGGGAGCTGCTAGCATCCCGAATACACTGGAGTAGCTAGGAATCTGTTGTCACTAACATAAACCTTGCCGAGTAGGCAAACACAAATGATTTGGAGGTTGATAGCCTGAGAATTAAACTCTCTACTGAACTGGAAATGAAATACTTTGTCTTCCTCACCCCGAGGGCAGCAATATGCGTTATTCTCCTAGGTGAGGGTCACCAAGCAGAACCAAATGTGTGTGGTGGGGTTGGAAGCACTGGTCTGAGTCCTTTCTGGTCCCTGGGTGAGTGAGCTGCGTGTGTTGTCTTGGCTACAGAGAGAGCTACAAATGGGAAAGAGGAGAGGTAGTAGTGGAAAGCACTTGCAGCTTCAGTTAGAAGTCATGGGAAGACTCTTGTGTTCTGTAGTGATCTGAAGGATTTAATAGAAATACAGTGAGTTTACAAAGGAAGTAGACTTTAATGTGCTTGAACTGCCTGAGAGCAACTGCTGGCAGGCTTGATGCTTTTGTGGTTTTGCTGTGTTGGAGCATTAAGGATCGAGCTTGAAGAACCTCTTGATTTGTCCTAGATTAATCATCTTGCAGATCACAGGTTGGTTTTGTACCTGCTGGTGCTGATGTAATCCATGGCAGCACAGTTTGTAATGCAGCAGCTCATGCTCAAGGACAGAAGCTACCACCCTAGAAGCATTTTGACTTCACTGTGTACTTGCTACTTGCTCTAGGATTTGACTCTCTTCATCCGAAGAGGTGGCAGGTTAAATGAGTTGCTCAAAAATGAAAAGCTGGAAAAAGGGAGGTCTGAGATGACAATAGCTGGTCTTTGAAACTTGCTTTAAAATCTTCCATGCACCGTGCTGTTGCACAGTAGGAGACTATAGGGTTTGGTTTTTCATTCTTGGTAGACAAGAGTTAATTTGCTTAAGTTTGACTAGTCTGACCTTGGCAGCTGCAGTCTTCAGGAGTACTTGGGACAGAAGAAGATGGGGCCTCAGTCTGTAGCTGTCAGGAAGCACCTGGCTGCACAGAAACCTAGAACACTCAAAGTGGTGCTAATACCCTTTTTTTTTTTTTTTTTTGAGTTGCATGACTGTAGAACATCTGTAAAGTATCTACACACTACAAAAGGCAAGTGACTTAGGGAGTCTTGTCACAGATAATCAGATCATTCTCTTATGCTTGAAATGTTCAGACAAGGCTGTGACCAAGTCTGGCTAGTGAGATTCTGGGTGTTAAAAGAGTAACATGAACTTGACACTCATCATCTGAATTTCTCCCAGATCTTACAAGCTTGTTTGCCCTTCACAAATGAGCAGAACTTGGGGCAAGTATGAATATTTCCAGAAAGTAATTTGGTTAGGTAGTGTCTCTGAAGAAGGGTAGAGAGTTGCTTACAAAGACCAGAGTGCCCATTGAATGCTCTTATCTGACTTTGCAGCTGAAATTCTGTCCAGGATGTTGAAGAGCTACAGCTTTTTGTAGGAACAAGATGACTTGGCCTTTATCCTGTGAGTGATAGATTCTGGATTGTTCAGAAAGGAAAGAGTTCTATGAAAAGGAAGGAATCTTGTATCTCTGGTATAATTTAAGAGTTATCAGTGGATATCTAAGCCCTGAAACTAACACCTGAGGGTCTTTTATGGTTGTGTTAGCTGGAGACAGTAGTTTGAGCAGCAGTTCTACATGCATCATGATGCAGCTTCAAAGCCTAACTCTCAGAAGTGCTTTGCAGCTCATCTCACTTCAGCTGGTGATAAGTTTAGCCTTAGGTAAAGCTTGTGTCATCTTTGGTAATTTCCATTTGACCAAACTACTTTCCTGAAGTAACTCTACCTCACCAAAAAAAAAAATAACAATGACAGCTTTTTTTTTTTTTTTTTTTTGGCTACACCAATAGAAAATCTGTGTTTGATTTCAGGTGAAAGGATGGCCGATAATGATTAATACATAGTTATTTCTTTCTAGTTTGTGTCTGTGTGAATGGGCAAAAACAGAGCCTAGGAATAGGTCTAGGAAGCACAAACAAAAGCTCTGACTTGTCTTTTTCTTCTTGTATTCTATCTCCATACAGTTTCTTTGGAGAAGAAAAGCCCTAGGATGGCAGGCAAAGGAAGTAGCAGAGCAGACTCCATGTCCTGCAGTGTACTGAACTGGGAGCAGGTCAGCCGTCTGCACGAGGTTCTTACAGAGGTGGTTCCGATCCACGGGCGGGGGAACTTCCCAACGCTGAAGGTAACCCTGAAGGACATTGTTCAGACGGTTCGGAGCCGGCTGAGCGAAGCGGGCATTGTGGTCCACGATGTCCGTCTGAATGGCTCTGCAGCTGGTCATGTCCTGGTCAAGGATAATGGGTTGGGATGCAAAGACCTGGATCTCATTTTTCAAGTTTCTCTTCCAAATGAGGCAGAGTTTCAGTTAGTTCGAGATGTGGTCTTGCGATCCCTCTTGAATTTCCTGCCGGAAGGTGTAAGCAAGCTGAAAATCAGTCCTGTAACACTGAAGGAAGCCTACATCCAGAAGCTGGTCAAAGTGCACACAGAGACTGACCGTTGGAGCTTGATATCGCTTTCCAACAAGCATGGCAAAAATGTGGAGCTTAAGTTTGTAGACTGCATACGACGACAGTTTGAGTTCAGTGTGGACTCGTTCCAGATCATTCTGGACTCCCTGCTCTTTTACTATGACTACTCAGAAACCCCCATGTCGGAGCACTTCCATCCAACTGTGATTGGAGAGAGCATGTATGGAGACTTTGAAGCAGCTTTTGATCACCTCCAGAACAAGCTGATAGCTACCAAAAATCCTGAAGAGATCCGAGGTGGTGGATTACTGAAGTATAGTAACCTCTTAGTACGAGACTTCAGGCCCATGGATAAAGATGAGATCAAAACACTGGAGCGCTACATGTGCTCCCGATTCTTCATAGACTTCCCAGACATCCTGGATCAGCAGCGCAAGCTGGAGACTTACCTCCAGAACCACTTCTCCAAAGAAGAGAGGAGCAAGTACGACTACCTCATGATTCTGCGCAGGGTGGTGAATGAGAGCACTGTCTGCCTCATGGGACATGAGCGAAGGCAGACTCTCAATTTGATTTCTCTGCTGGCACTCAAGGTGCTGGCAGAACAGAATGTCATCCCTAATGCCACTAATGTGACCTGTTACTACCAGCCAGCACCTTATGTCAGTGATGCAAACTTCAGCAACTACTACCTTGCAAATGCCCCTGTGCTGTATAGCCAGTCCTACCCTACTTGGTTGCCTTGCAACTGATCGCTTCCCTTGAGGGCTCCTGGGTGGAGGCTACTGAAAGCCATAATGCTGAGTGTAAATGTAAACAAGTAATAATGTCAGTTGGATGTTCTCTAATGGAAACATGACTGTATCAGACTGTCCATTTCCTGGTGTGCAGTGGGATTATGCAGCCAGGTGACCTGCTATGAACCTTTCAGTGTATTTCTACAAATGCCAAAAAGCCTTATTACCTCTTCATCAGGGAGAAGAGAACCAGCAGCTAAATGTTAAGAGGAGTAGTTAAGAAACTTTGTACTAGCTCTGGAAGTGGCTGTTAACATGTGATCTAAGTGGAGTATTCAGTAAACTGGGTTGGTTAATCGACTGTAAAATGCCTTAAGCAGAAGCTGCTCCTGGAGTAGTGGCAAAACTCTTTCCATTCCCTAACCTCATTACTCTTCCTCAGTCGAAGTTCTGTCCAAATTTCTCTTGAACTAATGGTGCCAAGACTGGGCTCATGTTATGCTTGGGCTGCTTTTACTTAGTGTCTGTGTAGAGCTGGTAAGAGTATGGATACTGTCTGTCTTGTAGAGGACATAAATGTTGCTTCCTGTCGTGCCTATGGATATGTGATCCTGCCTGGAGTTCAAGATTAATTTCTTGCAGTTGAACATAGTTTAGTAAGTCTATTTATAAAGCATAAACTTGTTAAATTTTTCTTGACTACAAAAACTTGGAAGGTGGCATTCCTAAATACACACCAAAACACAATCTAAAACTTGGTAATGTGAAAAGTCCTTGAATTGAGGAATTGAAGCTTTAAATAGAATTGGATCCACAGTTTGAACACTTAACTTGGAAAAAGATTTTTTACTCCAGCATAAAGCTAAAGCCTTTCTGAATATCTTTCAAAACAATTTCAGCACAGTTGGAAAGTAGAACAGCTCTTACTTTGGGGTTTGACCAGATTTCTTCCTCACATGTCCACAGTAAAACCAACAAAAACCCTAAAAAATCCCAAGCCACTATAATTTGCAGGATTATGTGCACTCCTGCCTCAGTACAAATTCTAAAAGTGCCTCCTAAAATGAATTTCTTATTGTACAACTTCAGGCAGGTCCTGAAGGTTTGTCTTCCTGTCACTGCTGAAGGGTTGAGCTTACTGGGTTATCCCTATCACCTGGTCACTTTGATATGGCATTTTGAGTGGTTAGGGTAAAATTCTTCCTTTTTAGTGCTCTTAACCCTCACTTGAAGACATGTAAAAGTCCTAAGCAGCGCTCTCCCAGGACCTGTATGTATTGAAAGTCCGGGCCTCAGTTCAGAATAGTCTCTGGGAGAGTGTGCACTCTCTTGTAGGTACAGGGGGCTGATCTTTGTCAAGGGTATGTGCTGAACTTGCTGCTTTGAGACTCCTGGGCTTTATAAGGAAGGTTAAAAATTCTTCAGTTATTTATATAGTGGTATTATTAACTGGATGATTTTCACTGGATTATAATAGTAAAATACATATAGCAGTGATCATGAGTTTCTTTTGTTTAACTAGAGACATAGACTAGAAAGGCAAATAGCGCTATTATTATGTGCTGATGCAATGTTCAAAAATGCTTTTTCACTGAATCTTTTTGATTACTTCTATAACTATTTATTACTATTCTGCAAGCTTGTAAGACCAAAGTGCCTGATCCAACCAATGATTAAGGCTTAGAAGGTAAAGAAGAAAGCAAGTGGAACACCAATGTTTGGTTGCTATTCAGTGTGGAAAACAGCAGCAATGCTGTGCTTAAATGACAGTAAAAATTGCCTGCTCCTCATAAGACCAACAAGTTCTTTCCAGTTTTCATAACTACTTCATAAAGACTGTCTCAACAGAGCAGCGAGGCTACTGCTCTGCTCAGATTTAGCTCAGGAAGGCAGGGAGGGATGTGATCTACAAAGTGGACTGTATGTAGCCAAGGAGGCTTGGCTTAATTTCCTGAACAGTTTTGATAGTAGCTTTGGTAGCAAAAAGACAAGTAATTTGGTGGATTATATTGTGGGGTTTTTTTTCATTAAAGACTTCCTGATTAGTCAGCCAAAGTAGGTAAACTTGAAAGAAAACCTGGTCTTTTTCATGAACTGTGGCTTGGACTTGGTGTGGTTTACAGACAAGACATCTGTCATCCAAGACTTTGACTTTTTTAAAACATGATACCAGTGTTGTCATATGTGTTAAACTTAGTTCAAGTTTACTGCTGGAATGCAATCCTAGGCAAGAATAACTCCTGCATGCAAAGCAATACTTGGCCTAGTATAGAGTGTCACTAGAAAGAAGACTTAAGAGTTTGTAATTGCTGTCATCTCTTGCATAGATGTGTATGAAGCCAACCTATGCTATAGCCATTGCAGAAGTGAACCGTTGCCTAGAGGGGCTTAGATTCAGGTATCTGCCTTCTATGATGTCATGGCTGATCTTTAGGAACTGTTTTTGTGCATTGGCTCACATGGAAGAAGTGGTGAGATGCTTGGGAGAAGTCCTCACAAGCTGGAAACACAGACTTGTTTTATTAGTCTTTAATGCCTTGGCTGCTGAACATCAGGCCTGGAAAAAGAAATGCTAGAGAAGGAAAAAAGGCTGAATTGGATTCCTAGTGTGATGGAGCTATGGAGAAGTTAAGTTTCCTGACATAATTATTGTGCTTTTGCTGATGTAACTTGATGCTGAAGCCTCTGAGGAAGTTCCACATTGAATTGCTGCTCTCTGAACAGCTGAGTGCCTGGGTTTAAGCCTTGCAGAATTCTTGTGTTCCCTGTCTGGTTGTTAAGATACTCTGGCACGTAGGAAATTCTGATGCTTTCTAACCCAGCTCTAAACCCAGTTTAGTATCTACTAAACTCTCAAATGGTTAAATTGTATTCTGAAGCTGCACACTACCTGCTGCTTTGATGCTGGAGTACCCGGGATTGCTGGGACACTGCTTGTCCCATTGCCTTCAAAATAATCCTGGCTTGGCAGGTAACGCTGGTGTACTTGGTAGCTTTTCATCACTGTGCTGCAAGTAGCCTGCCACTTTCTGTTATGGGTTGTCCTGGCAGCTTGATGGGTGAGAGTGGCAGTGGCTTAATTTGCTGTGGGTTAGCTGGTTTGAGTTCAGCTTTATGGTGACCCCTATAGCAAGGGATGATTTGAGAATGAGCACTAGGTAAAAGTGATGACCCTAGGCCAAGTCTAGGATGCCTGCTTGGTTCAGTCACCCCTCGGCACTAATAATGCCTTTGCAAACCTGTTCTAACCTCTTGTGTGTCATGCAGAGGTTAGAGAGAAGCTACTGTACTTAAGGCTGTTACCTGATACATTCTCTCTGGGCAGTGGCATTAAAACGAAGCTTCAGTAACACTCAGTGCATCATTCCTCAGGATCAAACTTCTACTAACTAGGCTGTGGTATAAAATAGCTGTTTTCTTCATGTAGCTTCTAAGACAAAGCCAGTCTGAGGTTAAGCAGCGGTTCACAACATTTACTGCCAAGTTCACCTTGACTTGCAGCTTATCGTTGTGACTTCCTCACTGTAAGATAGACCTTTTTTATTTGATAGAGATGCTACCAAGGAGATCTGGTAGGAGACAGTGTTTTAGTCACTTTGGTAAAATCCTTGTGCTGATCCATGGTCCTTGTGACAAGTTGTAAGCTAAAGCATAGTCTGTGCTTACTCTGCTAAAGATTTAATTATTGCTGTTTGTCCTCACCTCAGTCAGCCAATCACTAAGCTGGGGGTTTAACACTACTGCTTGCTTCTGAATAACCATTTTTTCAAAAGATCCTCATGCTTTCACATAAATCACCTCCTATTACAGTAGGTAGTATTTAAATCTTATCCAAATAGCTTTAGGTATTTGATTTGATTGAAACTTAAAGATCCATATTTTGGATTTGAGTTTTGGGGTTAAGCATTTGGTATGTGCCTAGGCATTGTGGGTTCCTGATTCCTAGAATAACAGCTGATGTTGATAGTGATCTCTGCTTGTCACTATATGAGTAGTTAGGAAAAGGCCTCTTAGAAGAGAACCTGGACAGATTGCCTTAGTTCTAAACTCAATGTACTGATGGTACTTGTTTCCTGCTCCTCTCGCTCAGTCAGGATTTTGTAATTGTCTGGTAATGAGCAGTAAGTGGACTACAGCCACTGGCAGCTTGGTCTAATTTGGGCATTGGGAGAGCCAAATGAATAATAAAACTTCTAGCCCTCACATCGAAGTCTTACTTAATATTTCTTGAATACAGTTAAGTGTACTTCATAAATGTTCTTTATTTTCAGTGAAGCTAGATATAGAGTGGGACGTTGGTCTACAGTAGAAACTTTGGGGGAAGCAGTTGGAACACTCGAGGTTTTTCTCAGTTAAATGTCTGGATGGGGCTTGTCTCTACATAAAACTGCACTTTCCATTTAAATTTAGAAGGCCTTTTTTCCTATGTTTCTTATTTTTTACTATTAAAAGAAGTCGGCTCTTGAAAAACCTGTCTCTCATCTCTTTGGAAGAAGTGAGTTTTGATTTGTTTTTTCTTTCTCCCCTCTCCTCTTCTTTTAGCTGGCAAAACAGGGTACTAGAAATATTTGGATTTGTGATGAGCCCAAATGTGAGATTGGTCACAGTATCTTTGTCTACTGTTCTTCACTGTCACGTTCACTTGTCGTTCTTGGAAATTGGGGTTTGGACCTTAATGATGCTGAAATTCTTGTTCAAATAAACTTATGCTAAACAACCCTTGCCTCAAGCTATTTTTGCATCTAAATAATGCTGACAAAGTATCTGTAGAGCTTATTGATCAATGGGTCTGCAGGTGCACTTGTGAGGTGATTAATAGTGTGGGGTACACAGTAATGCTTGCTTTAGATGTTATTCAAGGTACTTTTTTTATATCTTGCCTCACCTTATTGAAGATTAGTCAGTTAAGTGAGATATGATTAATCTTTCACTTCCATTATAGAGACAGCTTCTAGGGAATCATTTTTTCCCTGTCTGACCGTCATCTGGTCTCAGTTTTAAGATATGGTCAAACACAGACATAGACCTGTTAGGTAGGGTCAAGTCTGAACTAGAGCCTGCCAGTCTGTTCTGTGACACACTCAATTTTATATGCTACTGCAAACTTTAATTCATTACCTAAACGGGTAAGAAATAAAGTCAACAATTGTTCTTCAGATTATTTACAAGTTGAAAGCCTTTACTTTCAGGCTATCCTAAACGCTGATGCTACTGTTAACCAATGGTCAGTGGGAGTTGAGCAGGTCAAAACTATGTACAAGCTAGGGTTGTGTGGCAGTCCACTTGCTGTTCCTGCTCTAGAATAAAGAATAAATGCTCTTAAAAAATGTGCTTGCTTCTAATCCCCTCCAGAGCTCAAACTCTAGCCTCAGTTAAGTATTGCTGGAGAAATTCCAGTCTCCAGGACCTTGTAACACATGCAGTGGAAACTTCTGTGGAATTTAGAGGCAGCGTGATCCCATGGAAATAATCATGAACCTTGTGTAGTCACTCTTCCAGATCTAGTTGCTTCCCTATTAACTTAAATAAAGAACTGATAATGCAGCTGGGCAACACCAACCATCTGCTTGTCACCTGCAACTCTCTTACCTTACCTCCTGTTTGTCACATCATGAAAGCTTCAGAGTTATTTTAGGTGCCACCCTTATGTTTTTAGAATACCAGATAGTGAAACAACAAAATAGCTGTGCTTAGGCAAGTGCTGCCAGAGTACTCTGTATGTTCCATATAAAGATTATGTAATGGCAAACATTCAGAGGAACTAAAGAAAGATATTTTTGCTCTATAACAGTTGTATTGTTAGTGAAAATGAGTATCCTGTTCTGGTGTATCTGCTAGAACTCTGCCTTCTCCATGCTATGCAAGATGAGCTCAGTCTTGTCATGGGCTGTGAGGCATTAGATGCATGGTATTCTAGATTATTGTCTTTTTTTCTGTCAGGTGTACTTATTTTCTCCTTCCTTCTATGATGGAACGCTTAGTATTTTTGAAATCAGAGAATTCAAAGTGCCCTTACAGAGACAGAGTAGTTGGTCCTATAAGAGGGGAAAAAAAAAATCTGTGCATTCCTTCATATTTAATGTTGCTTATTACATATTGGTGTATTTAGTTCATCAATACATTAAATACCTACACTTGCTATTTTCAGCAATAAAACAGCATTTTTATTTATCCAGCTTGAATATGGGTATAAAATGTAGCAGTTGTGTTTTGCTGCAGTAGCAGTGCTGTGATCTGTTCTGCTTCATCTCAACGAGTTCCTTAGCCTATAGGCAAGACTGCCCTGTCGGGGGAGTACTTAACCCATTCCTAGGAGGAAAATCACAGGTTTGGCAGGCTGAGTCCTCATGCTGGAAAAAGTGATTCTTGACAAAAACTTTGTGCAAAGCAGCTGCTAGAGCCTAAGCTGATAGTTTCTGTGTGTGTTAAGGAATCCTATACATTTTTTACTGTTTTCCCATTTGACCCTTGTCTGAGTGGTTTAATTAACCAGCAGGAACGAGTTGCCTAGGCTATGCTGCAAAATGCTGGGCTGTTTTTGTCACTGGTACGTAGATTAGAGGACAATCCATATCAACCCACTGCTTGGAAAATAGAGTAGTCCAAGCTCTGGGTGAAGTCTGGCCAAGATAGAGGGCTGGCTGGTCTAGTCTGTGTCAATAACCTTTTGTCACTGAGAAACCTCTGTAGAAACTCCGGCATACTTCAGGAGATTCCCAAGGCTTGATTGCACCTCAATCAAAGGGAAATTCCCCTTGTAAGAGAAGGGTTGAAGTGTGAGAATTCTAATTTAGTCACTACTGCATGCAGCAAGGCAAATCTGAGTGTGCCAGATATGTGGAATGTGAATTACACCCACAGACCAGTCCATTTGGGGGTGCCCTTCTTGCTTCAGAACTGTCTGTCCATCTGCAACAATTCCCTTCCCCACCCCCTCTCTATTGCTTATCTGAAAAACTTGCTCTGAAAGCTATATCTCAGTGTTCCTCCCTGAAAGTTAGTGCCCTAAGCTTGCCCTAAAGATAGTGCCAATTCATCGTGTACTGGGAGAACCTGTTCTAATATTTGATTGTGATCATTACTGAGAATTTCAATTGCATTTTCACATTGGGCTTTGAACTTCATCTTTGGCCTGTGGATTGCTGCATCCTTAACAACAAGACTGAGAAGTCCCAGATGGTCTCTTGCTATCCACTTATCTCTTCAGTTCTTGGATGAACTGAAGAAAATAGGCACTTGAAGCTTTATGTTGTATACATTGGATTCAGAAGCCAGGAATGTTTTCTTCTGTAACTTCATTGTTCCAGTTTCTTTTGACCAGCACCAGCTGTTAGCTCAGTGCTCTATATACTCCTGAAAAATGGTGCTCAGGTTCCTTCTCAACCTCTTGATGTTTGTGTCCACAAACTCCGCCTGCTGTTTTTGCCATGGCATTATGGCATGCCGAGTAAGTTATCCATAGTGATTTTAAATTCCATCTGCTGCTTTCTGAGGCAGCCTCTACTATCTGCTATCAACAATATCCGTGCTCCTGGTTTCCAGATGTGGTATTTTTGCACTTGAGGGTATTGGAAAAACATTTTGTCTGAATTCTGTGGGCAAATACTCACGAAGTGGATGGACAGAGTAATTCATCTTCATTGTTTACTACCATGCTGTTTTCAGTGTTGCATAGTTCTCATAGTTTTGCATTGTTCTTGCATACTGAAGGGTACATGACGTGGTTGTGGGCACTTTGAAACCTGCAGGTGGTTTAAAACCAGTGTCAGCATAAAGTCCACAGAGGTACTGGATGCAGGTTATTTTGGTAACTTTTATTTATTCTGCAAATACAGAGTAGGGACAGAGAAGGAACCTTCTATTCTGTCAGTGTTTAACAGCAACTCCTCAGTCCTTTCCTCTGCACCCCCACATCTAAAACTCTGCAGTTACAAGTGTTGTTGGGGCTTACTATCTAATTACTGATTCTACTTACTGTTAATAAGGAATAGATGAGTAGTCAAAGGGTCTTTGGTTTGGCATAACTGAAGAGCTCCATGTTCCTGCTCTTGCCATCACATCTGTAACTCATCACAGTCATCTGCCTGTCTTGCTGCTCTTACGGAGCTCCCCAAATGTTGCACAGCCCTGACTAATTGCCAGGACTGATGTAAATCTCTAGACACCCATGAGTTCCCTTCCACTTTGTCCTCCTGGATAGCCTTTCTTAAGGCTGGGACAAAGTAAATTATTGTGGTGACGAGAGCCTGCCATAGGAACATTCCAAATTCCCAGTGACACAAGTGGGAGCTTGTCCAGTGCTGTGAGGGATTTGCTAACAGCCTGGCAGGCCTGAGTGACACGGGCTCCTGTGTTACAGCTGTCCTACTAGCCAGCTGTACTGAGCTGTTTTATCAGTGGGAGCGACGTGTGCAGGTGGAGGTCAACCTCTGGCATCAAGTTCATGGAGTTACTCCAGAGAAATGCTGCTCGCAGGAAAAAATACCCCCAGCATCTGCTTTGGACTAGAGGAAAATCTGAATGTGGAGTAATATTCCAGCTAAAGATGTGCATGCCTCAAATTGGTGGTTAGCCTCCCTCCTTGCAGCACTTCTCTGGGAAGGAGGATTCCTATTTAATAGTGTTTCCTGGACCATGAGCCCCGAAGAGAGGAAAAAGATCATTTTGGTAACAGAGAAACCTGCTGGCAGGGCCAGGAGTGGATATTTTGGAAGCCTTGCCTGTTGATGGGGTGGGAAAGGAAAGGGAGGCTGTATGGTATTGGGACATTTCAGAAATCAAATAGAAGGATTCAGGTTTAAAAAGAAACATACAGAGAGGTGTTCCATTTTCTTACAAGCAGGTCTGACTTCAAAGTACAGCAGCATGTCAGCAGAACTTGCGGTGGGACTGTGTTATGCCCATACTCAGGATGCGCTACAAGTGTAATTTGTAACTTTTTGCAATACTCAACCGTGGTAAATGTGCTCTTCTCTTGTGTGTTACATGTGGCTGGCGTCAGCACTTATGGTGTGAACTGTGGCCTTTAGAATGTTCAGTCAGATTTTTGTTGACTACTTAGAAATAAAAGATTTCTGTATGGGTATAATTGCAACTACAGTTACAAGTTTCAGTTGACCAGGACTTGAATTTTTGTTTTAATTGAAGTACCAGGTGAGAACATCTAGTAAAAAAAAAAAAAGAGAAAATTGCTTTCATGAATAAGAGTTCATTTACCAGCAATATGATACTTGACAAAAGTGTCTTGCTGTAAAACTGCTTGTGAAGTTATGACTTTTGATTCCAAAACAGCAGCTGTTACTTTGAAGGTGCTTGCTGCCTGATGGTTGGTTTTACTTACTGCTAATGAAGAATAGATGAATACTGAAAGGGTCTCTAGTTCATCGCAGGGATAATTTGACTGATTTGAAGTATTATAGTATTAGATCATCATCAGAGAGTTTATGTCCACTACAGGCAAAAGGTCCAGATCTCAGACCTCATGAAATATACTGTTACAACTCACTATATTGATCTACACTTGAATAAGATAAAAAACTGCAGAAAAAAAAATTAAGCCTTGTTTGGTTTTTTTTTTTAAATGTTGACTGTTCTTCAGGCTGTTGCAGGCATGCTTGATAGATTGCAAGCCATGTTTAATTTGTGAGAGGGACCATCTCAGTAGAGGAGGTTCATTTCTATACATATTGTATTGTATTACATCACAAATAGGCTGCAGTGTAATAGCACTGGCTTGTGACACTATTTGAAACAGTCTGGCAGCCTAAGTGGCTGAATTTTACATCCATTGAAATGATGCTACTTTTAAAAATTGTATCAGAGGACTGAGAAACTGCAGAAAGGTGTTTAAGGTTCATGTGGCCAGGGCTGTCTGAAAGGTGGTGGTGCCCACACTGCCTCTTGAGGAGAGAATTTCTGTGTATGGGGCATTTTAGAGAGGACCTGGGGTGCTGCAGGGCACTAAGCAGCAGCACAGGGGCCTTCAGTCTCCTGCATAATGATGTGAAGTAAGTGTCAATTAAACCTTTCCTCCAAATGGTGTGAATTAAATGGCAAATTAAACCTTGCCCCCAAATTTAACCAGGCTCCATAGAAACCTAACATACTTTTAAGATTTTTCCAATGGCTTAATTTCCTTTTTATTTCCGTAGCAATGGATTCTTCAGAATCCAGACATGCCAGAGAGCTGGCAGTTTACCTAGACTTTAACCAAATCTTTATTCTCACGGTATTGAGTGAGCAGAGAACACAAGCACTGAGTAAACAAGGTATAACTGCTCTATAAATGTTGTAAACAAATATTTAAAGAGGGGGTTTTAATGTATAGAGGACCCTTATTACTTACTTTATTTTTTGTTATATACTTATTACAGATTTAAAGAGCTAAAATCTTACTTTCATTAAATAGTAGCCATTTTAATTTTTCTTCAGGTAGGTGCTGATTGTAGCCTGGCTCCCAGATATCACCTAGAGATTCCTGTCACAGGTGGCAAGAACAGCAGAATGTAGGTATGTCTGTTATTTGGGCTAATGTTTTACTTCTTCTGCTTCAAAGTGAAGATAATTTTTAAAAAATCTTATGAAATATTGCACAGACTCACAATAATATTTTTCTTTCACAGAAGAGTATTTATATAAATTCTTTTCTTAAAATGATGCATTGAAGCAAGCCTAGGGATTTATTTTGGCTGAGGGTTCCTGACATACAGCCACCTAAAATAAGCTGCTTATGGCATTTCATAGAGTGTTGTGTCCTGTGCCAGGGGTTACTGTGAGTCGAGGCAGCCCTTGGTGTCAATGTCTGGCTGCAAAACCCGTCTGGGGCTTTTCTGCTCGTTGGCACTTTGGCTTCGGGTTATCTGGGACCTGAACTCAGCCTCTGGTTAATCTTTACAGCATTGTTTCTTATCCCAAACTGCTAGAAATATGACAAAAATATCAGGAATTTTCTTTCAAGCCCAGTGGAGGCCTGTCACCCTTTCTTGTGACTCTGCGATAACAACGTGGGCCCGTTCTTGCAGGCTGCTCAAGTCTTCTCTGCTCTGTGTCAAGCTGGATGTTAGCAATTCTTTCAGCCAAAAGTCTGCAGGGGTCGGGGTGGAGACATCTGCTGCAGGGATAAGGAGTCTTTGCATCTTCTGTCTTCCACTCTCATGTGAAGCTGAGTGACCCACTTGTCCCAGCTTTTGTTTTTGGCGTGTCTGAATGTGGCAGGAAGTGCTGCTCCTATGGCAGGAGCAGAGGTTCAGGGGAAAAGTCTGACTCAGAGGCCAGAACCTTATCACAGAACAACTCTCATCTTTAAAGCACATTCAGTCCATGCTCTTAACCATTTTTCTCCTGTTATCTTTGGTTGGATAAAGTTACTGTTAGCCCCACGAACTTCAAGGGCTCCCTCATTTCCAAATGAAAATTACTCCATACCACTTAGAAGCCAGAATTAGAAAACCAGTCAGTACTGAGTCTGTGCTGGTGACAACACACCTGAGACTGGTTCAGCCAGGAGGCATTCAGGGGTCTGGAAGCTGGTTTTGGGGTATCCAAATGAAAACCTTTAGGATATGAAACAGAGTGTTCCTGCTAGTTATTTGGTATATTGTGATGTGTCTCTAAAAGCCTAATATCTCTACAGGAGGAAACTGAGGAAGATGAATTAGAAAAAAACTTTGTGGAGAAAAAAATACATTTTCAAATGGGAAAAGTTCTTTAGGAGGACTGTATTAGACAAAGAGCTGCGTATGCAAGAGAGATGATCACTTCAGCTAAAAGCTGCCATAATGAGCTCAATGAGATTGGAAGATGATGGTATGCCTGAGCTGGTAGGGGGTAGAAAAAGACATTCATCAAACTCATTTTCCAATGTTAAATTCCAATTGAGATTTTTAATGTTTTTTCCGTCTTGGTTGGTAGGTTTTCTCCCTGTCACCCAGCTTCGCCCGAGCAGCAGACGCGTCCCTGTATCCCGAGGGTTCCCCGCGGAGCGCTCAGCACCGCGGACAGCGCCGGAGCCGCCCGGCTCTCCGCTCCCGGCGGGTACAGCCCGTCATTCCCGGGACACCTGCCCGGAGCCCTGCACCCGGAGATGTGCGCACGTGTAGGACGTTTGGGTGTTGCACACACCTTTTAATTACGAGGGCTAATTAACTCTTTTAAATGCTCCCTCATTTAATGGAAACATTTCCAAAAAATGAGGCAGAGATGCTGCGGGGGTGGTTAACCAGCAAGGAGATGGGGAGGGATGTTCCATGTGATCCTGGTCTGAATAGAAGGCTCTAGAGGGAAAGCCTGTTTTCTAGAAGGGATTCCCACCAGCCTTTCTGAAGTCAGCCTCTTTCTTCAGCTCCAGATAAAGCCTCATGGGCAGTCTTCTCAGGGCTTTTCTTGTACCTGTCACCAGTCCAAATACTGTACATCCAACTACTCAGTGATCTTTGTGGCTTCCTAACAACTCGGGATATTCCATAACGCTCACAGCTATGGCACATGTGTAGTATTTCCATTAACATAAAATGGTTAATACCATTTTATGTAATCCTTTCACTCTGAGAGTCTCATAAGGACCAATTCATTTGCTTTTCAGAACGAGAGGAGACAGTGTTTTAACCCCAGTTTTATTTTGCAGAGATCTGAAAAAAGAAGGAAAGAGAAGAAAATGAAAATCGTCACCCAGGAAATTCCCTTTTTTTTGGATCTTGCTATTCTGTGTCTATTCAGGCTTACCACTACACTTCTCATGAAGCAGTTTTTCTTGCAGCCTGGGCTCACAAGAATTTCTTTGCTTCTTCCTCAAAAAGCACAGACAAGCTGACTCCACGCAAATCCTCTTTAGGAGACAGATGCACAGAAGAGATAACTCAGGTCTATGACTATAACAGAACAAATATGAGAAGAGCTTTCCCACTTCAGCTCCCACCTTACACTCAGTGGATGCTGATCAAAACCCATGAAGGATTTGTTTCCAGCCAGCTGAGAACCCTCAAAAGGCAGCACTTATCTGGATGTTGGTTTTGAACCATACATTCCTCCTTCTTCTTCTGTATTACAGTGTGAGCTCCCTACCTTGTTTCAGACTGTTTTCTCTGGGGCCTGAGACCACTTTATGAATCTTGCAGCACTGTTTGAACAGTATTTTAACTTGTAACTTCTAATCCCCTTGACATGGTAGAAAAAAAATGGGTAGGCCATGCTGTATGGGTTCCTCTGTAGATGTTTACATGAAAGAGTGTGATACCAGAGTGTGAAATAAAATATCAGGAGGAGAGTGTATAACTAAGGATAGGGGGTCATGGCTCGATCTGCCTGACCAGGGAAATGCCAGTGGAAGAAAGGAGCTGGAATACACTGGTGACTTTTCTTAGTCTGCCTGTGAAAGCTCTGACTGACTGGGGTATGTGCCCTGCTGTGCTGGTGCCCCCAGTCACAAACGACTCAGCTGCCTCCTTCCAGTGTGGCCCCTCTGGCTGGGGAGAAGAAGGGTGAATGTCTTCGAGGTTGGCTTCAAAGCCTGAGTTGTTTTGAGTGCTCTTTCAGAAGAATGAAACGTCCCTTCAACAGCAGAAAAAGAGATGGAGAGGAAAAGCTGCCGTGGGATGGGATTGAAGGGAAGAGGGGTCATGCTGTGGAACAGCGTGACCCAGGCTGACAGCTCTCTTAGAGTGGAAGAATCATTATCGCCACCCTCAGGAATAAAAAGGTTCTGTTGATGGTGGACAACTGGGAGATCAGGACCCCACTCACCCAGGATGGCCTGGGGCTTAGGAACCATTCTCTCTCACAGACCCCAACCCTCACAGCCTCTGCTTTCTCCTCTCTCCACTTGCCCCCTGCTAGTCTTCCTTCCCCATCCTTCTACCAGGGCTGCTCTGCAGCTGCGCTGGTTTCAACCCCATCCTCTCCCTCGTTAAAGGCAGGCCCCCATGTGGCAGCTGTCCTGCCTTTTCCAGAGGGTGCTCTGCTCTGCAGGACCAGGGCCAGTACTTCCTATCTCTGGGCACTTCTTGCCATGGGGGTCAAATCGCAGACCTACACCCAGCCTGGGCTTTCAGCAGCTCCTCTCTGGTTTCCCATGTGCACTGGGATGCTGGTGGTGCAGAAGGCCTGGGGACAGCATTTCCATCCTCCCCAGGAGCCCGTGTCCCTGTGGTGGAGGGAGGGAACCCCAGCCAGCTGTGAGTGCTCTTTGGCAGCTGGAGGGTGGCACATTGTGTACACAAGAGTGTGTGAACTCAGTCAAACTTCACAAACAAGGATAAGAACAGAGTAGAACGTAATCAGCACTCAAATATAGCAACTCAAGGTCTCCTGAGAGTGACACAAGTGAAACAGCGAGGCAGAACAGGTGTCACAGCCCCTGTGATTTTCGCTTCCCCTTACCTTGGCTTCTCAGTCGTGAAGCTGGTGCTGGCCACAGGGCCAAATTTAGACTTCAGACAGCAAAACAGCCTGTCACAGGCAGCCTTGTTGCTATGCAGGGCAGGAGTCTTACTGTGCCCTGCATGCCAGCATGTCAAGTCCCATGCAAGTCCCTTGCCCCTGGCAGAGCCCCCATCTCCAATGCTGCTTCTGCTGCTGCTACAAAAACAGCCAAACACCATCCCAGCTGGCAGTTTGGAGCAGCCTTGTAGCTGGCTCAAGAGCCAAGAGTTGAGGAGCTGTACCCCTCTTCTTGGCCTTTGACAGGTCTGGCCACAGCTTCAACATAGTGGAAAGATAGGGTTAGTGAGGCATGACATGGGCCAGGGTGACTCCAATCTCTGTCAGACCCTGGAAGATGCTATGGGGATGGTTGCCACTGCCCAGCAATGTGTGTTTCTTCACTTCTGCCTGAGGAGAAGACCTACACTATGGCAAAGTGAAGCAGAGAAATACATCCCCTCCTGGGTGAGGTTTGGCTTTCTGAGCTAGCATGGGGCTAACAGGGGGTTATGCTTGTGTTTCCCACTGATAAATTGTTGCTTCTCTGAGCTCCAGAGAGCTTCTGGAAGAGATGGGCTCATGTTCCCAGGCTGTTCCAGACATGACTCTGCATGAGGAGAGCCACCTGTAACTCTCTGTAGGCTTGGCCATGGCTTGGGATGAGTTATCTGTATGTCACACATGGCCTGAGAAAATAGAAAAGGAAAACTTCGAACTCAGGGCCAGGCTTAGAGCTTTCCTAGGGCTGGATCTAGGCAAAAGCTGGCTTGTGCTCAAGTAGGAACCACCCGAACATCAGCAGTCCCAGGAGAAGATCTTTTCTGTTGAAGACATTGCACATACTTGGCTTCCCTGCTGTCACAACAGCAGCATGGGTGGCAGGTTCTGCAGCCATGTGGCCATCCTGTTTCCCTGGAGGAGAGGTCAGGTTTCCTGGGGAGTTAGAGTTACAAGGGAAAATGTTTGGAAACAGGAATCTCCTGGTTACAGTAAAGCCAGGACACTTGGGGACTGTCAGCATCCTGTGAAACACATCCCTCTCCTGACCTGCTCCATCATCTGGGCTGACTGCTTTTCACCCTGAGGGGAGGTGCAGCAGGGCTTGTGGCTGGAAACAGCTGCTCTCTCGATGGCCTTTTCTGACTCAAAACAGCAGCTTTGTGAGAGGACACAGCAGCTAAAATGGGATGAGGTTGGAGGGCCAGGTGCAGAATGAAAGCTTTCATAGTGTATTGATAAGGATAATAAAAGGAAAGATAAACTTCCTGCATCCTCCTGCTCATGCATTTGGACTTCCAGACAAGTACCTAAAGCAGGTTTTTCATGAGTGTATGAGTGGGCCCTGTCGATATCCCTTTTCTGAAAGATGCTTTGGTCCCCATCTGCCTCCTCTTCTCCCCTCATGTCAGTAGACAGCATGGCAACTGAAGCTTCCTGTCTGCACCTGAGAAAAGGAATTTGTCCCACTGCTTTCCTGCACTCTTACATCCCACAGAACCGCTCCTGCTCCTGCTTTTGTGCTCCTCCTGAGCACCAGTAGGTAGGTGGAAGCCATGGCCAGCATAGAGCTCATAGCAGAGGACTCTGCTCCGCCTGCATCTATTCCTGTAAATGTGGTGACCTGTAGGGTTTGACACAGGCAAATTGATCCACACTCAGGCAGCCTGGCTGAGTTGAGTGAGGGTCTCTAAACAGAGGTGTTATATGATGCCTTCCAGCTCTTGAGGGGTATGTGCTGCTGTTTCTCTGGCCCAGGGAATGGACCTGGTTATGGACCAGGATCCCAGCAGCAGCTGAGCACCTGCCACTGGAGTGGTGTCCTGCAATGGGGTCTGTGGCTCATGCAGCACTTGCTCCATGCATGGCTCCTTATTGCTGTTTTCCAGCCCTGAGTCCAGTCCTATGAGTGCCCAGTGCCATCCACAGTATGAGCTGCTTGTGCTCATCCCCATCCCATCCTGGGGAGCCTGGGACTGCTGGGTGTTGGGATGGGGATGTTCCCATCCACCCTGGAGGAGCATGTGTAGGTGAACCCGGTTATCAGCTTAGGAAGGTTCTGAGCTGTTCATAGTCCATCTCTGTAACTGATCTGAAAAATCAGTGTGTGGTCCCCAGAGGTGCTTATTCCTTTGGGAATGTGGGTTAGTCCAATGTGTGATCCTACCAGAAGGTCCCTGTGATGCTAGGAGGGTTTGTGCTCCCATGTCTGAGTGACAGAGCACAGGGGATGGAGTAAGTAACTTGTTCCTTGGCCAGTGCCTCTGTTTTGCAACCGGAAAGGGCTCTTTGAAGGCAAGTCAGAGCTTTTCATGGAGTTTGGCAGCTGTAGATGGCAGACGTGGTGCATCTGATGGAGTTCACAGTGCTGGCTGAGCCTCTTGACTGCTTAGTCCCATCTTGGATGCCAGTACCCCAGTGTTCCTGACTGGACCAGGACTTGGGACCCCAGGAACTGCCTCTCAGCTTTGCAGGGGAGCCAACACTGGTGCTGAGGAGCTGCTGTAACCCCATTGCTCAGTCGCTGTCTGAGAGCTCTGCAGTGCAAAATGCCTGAGAGCCAGTGATCCCTGCGAGGCAACAGCACACTGGAGACATGACAGCGAGGTCAGACTAAACATTAGCTCTGTGTCAGGTTGTTGACATTTTGTCCTGGAGGAAAAAATCCTGAAAAGGCCTTGAGGAAGCAGTGAGGTGAGGCTCCATGCCAGGATGGGACCCTTGCCCCAGCCACAGCCCTTCTGGAGAGGCCCTGGGTGGGAGCTTCCAGCTGCTTGCAGTACTCACTGCCCTGACATGCATCCCCAGGCTGTGTGACTTGGGCATTTATCCCAGAAAGGGGAAAACTTCCCTAAGGTTGTGCTGCAGCTCCAGAGTCACATCATGTTTTGGGGTGCTGCAGAAGTTGTGTCCCAAGGAGAGAGTGATGGCACTAATGCCTCTCCTGGGTGCTGGCATTCCGGGCTGTGCCTGCACTTCTCAGGATGGGCACCTGGCTCTGAGGGTGTTGTCAGGCATCGCACCTGTGGCAGAGCCTTCTGGGGAGATTGCTGGGGCAGGTGCTGCTGACCCAGACATTTAGGACCATCAGTTAAAGTGGGCCAAAAATAATAAAGAATGGGGTTTGCTGTTTGCTGTTCCCAAGCAGGAAGGTGTTAGTCCAGTTGTGAAAACATGGGAGACTTTGGTGTTGAAGAGAAACTGCTTGTGGTGCTTTCATGGAAGTGTCCCTCCAGCCACGCTCACTGCCAGCCTCAACCCAAATCAACCTCATCTTTAGGGTCACTAATCTCAGTCACAGCCCTGGAAACCTGATCAAATAGGCATGTCCATTTCTACCCCTTTGCCTGGTTTCCATGGCAGAACTTCTCCCTTTTTACCACAGCAGGCAGGACTCTCCCATCTTCACTCTTTCTTAAACATATAGCACAGGAGCCAACAAGTCCATATGGCCTGGCACTAGCAAGGAAGGTTCTAATATCTCTTTTAATAATCTTTAAGCTAAATACCACAAGGCAGAATGGATAGAAAGAAAAAAAACCCAAAACTACAAGCCTATATCCATACACTGTGTCTGCAGATTACCTTAGAAAAGACCTTGTTAAAAACCTCCAAAAGTCCAAATCAGTTTTTTTTTTTGTTGTTGTTTTTTTAGTCACTTTTTGGTTACTCAGCTGGCAATTCTGTTGAGTTTGTGAGATGAAGGCATTTGCTCTCCAGCAGGCTTTCCAGGATGCAGTCAGCAGGTTTATGGATTTTCTAAATGGGTCTTTGCTTATGCTTTATTTTTTGCCTTTGGAGATTTGCCAGGTAGGGGTTTAAGCCCTATGGTTCTACAATTCTGTTAGCTTTTGGAAGTCTCAGCACAAAATGTTGGCATAAATTAACCCATTTCATTCTGTCTCCAACTTGAAAACTTATTTTCTCTTGGGAAAGTGGCATTAAACCAGAAAAGAGAGAGTTGAAGTTCTAGCCAATCATGTGAGAGGACGGAGGGAGGATAGTTGCTGTGTTTGGGGGATGGTTTTGGTTGTTTTTTCAGAAGCAGATACAAATACCTGCAACTTTGGCAGACTTGAGGTTCTTTACTTTTTAAAAAATTTTATTATATTTAGGAAATTAGATCTTGATTGTTCTCTTTTCCCTGGAAGACTTTTGGCACAATTCAAGCAAGGGGAAAAAACAAGAACAACCAAGAGTCTCAAAAATATTTTAGTCAAACAAACAATTCAAAACGTCTATGTTTTATGTTGGTTCCTTTTAGCAGCTGTTTGTCTCCAGATGTCTGGCAAGTAGAACACTTTTTGTGAAAACTCAAAGAGTGGTCACTGCTTCATCTAGCAATGGGCAAGGTTTCCATCTCTGTTTATTTTTATCTGACCATCTTCCTGCGGGAAACAGGAGTGAGACAGCAGATCTTAGGGTAAGCAGATTATGCAAAAAGAACTCAATTCAGGATTAAACAACAAATATGTATTTTAAAATCTCTATTAGAAAAAACCAACCAAACCCAAACACAAGCCCCTTTTTATCTGCTGTGGGGTTTTTATATACCAGAAAGCAAAAACTCTACAACACCTAAAATTCACCAGAGCCACAAATTGTCTGTGACCTCTTGGAGATCACAAGAGACTGTCACCCCTTGACTTTGTGTGCATTAGTAATGTTGCAAAGGGCTGACTTGCTCCACAGGAAGAGCTTTTTTCCTACCTGGAGAGGACACTTCAGCTTAACTGAGATGGATTGTCCCTTGGGAAGGATTGAAATTTTCTTTGGTAAATCCTGTGCTTGTTGGATCGCTGCCTTTGCCCAGCTGAGGAGCATTTGCAAAATATGAATGGAGCTTTAGTTGCTAAAACGTTGTGGGAAAAAGGGAGACAGCTGCATTGCTACTCTTGTTCTTGGAAAAAAAAGGCAATTGCAATTGCATGTAGTTGCATTTGTGTGCAGCTGGGCTTAGGGCCGCCCCTATAATTTTATTTATAAATTTGTTTTCCAGAATAAAAAGTTAATTACTCCTTATGTAGCTTGGAAAGTAGTAAGAGTAGGATGGATGGAAGCTAAATGGATGTCACCTTTAAAAAAATTGTCTGCCAGAAGGAAAGCAAATGCTAAAGGAAAAATAATAAGGTTTTTAAAAGGAAAATATTTAAAGTTAAAAAAAAAAAAAAAGGAAATCCCCATTATTAACACAGTTTGGGCCTTTAAATAATATCCTCAAAGTTTATTCTTTAGTTGAATACAACCCTGTTCCTTCTGTCTATTTTTCTGGGCAGTCACAAGATTCTCACAAGGACGTGTGATTTGCCTGGCCACGCTGTATCTGTCCTGGGGCAATGGGCCTGCATGAACCAGAACTGAGTCCAGGTAAAAAACAACAGCTTTTTTGGCCTTGAGATACAGAGTACCTCATTCCCCTGACCCGCTTCTACATCTTGCTAAAGGGATTGAGAGACTTTTGTGGGCCATGCAGGCTCCCTGTTGCATTGCCTGATGCTTGGGAGAGCAGCTCCAACACTGCTTCCATCCTCCCTGCCAGTCCTCCCCATGTGAGGTTACTCGACTGTGCATATGAAAATAACTTGTATGTCCTAGTTTATTATTTCTCCTGAGCAGATGAGAGAGTTGGAGGCTGATCAGAGAAGAGAAATCTCCTGGTGAGTTTATTCTTCAAAAGCTCATGAGGGCTGCATCTAGTTAGGGCTTGCTACGGTGCCAGGAGAAAAGAATAATTCTCTCTGGATTCATGTGTATGTCCCCTTACTGCTGTCCTGGAGTGGCTGCAGCTGCTCTGCTCTTGGGATTTTTCATGCACAGCAAACTGTGCGATTTAGACTGCACGAGACACTGGCAGGTGGAGATGGAGGGTTCGGAGCAGGGTGAGCTCCCAGCTGTGCAGAGCAGCCATGGGCATGGCACTGATCTCTGCAGCAGTGCCTAGGCGCAGGCACACGCTCCAGCCATGGATGCTGCGATGCATCAAAGAACAATTGGGGCATCCAGGGGGCTCCTAAACAGCTTTGTTCTTCCTCACCTCAAAAACCTCATCTGAAAGCCCCTCAAAAAGTGTCTGGAGTCAGCATGTTTGATTCATTGATGGTGTAAAACTGCAGTGAGCTGTGCTGTGGGGTGGGGGGGACATAAGAACTGCTCGCTGCCCCTGTCATCCTTGTTGGTTGCTCCAGGATTGTGGTGAATTCTCTCAGGCCGGCTGAGGGGCATTGCAAGGCCAGCCTAAGGAAGCAGCCCTGCATCAGAAAACCTTACTGGTGGCTGCAGTGTGTTTTCCACAGATGTAAGGACTATTTCTAGTTGTACAACTTGCTGCCACTCTGAATCCATAAAATAACTTACATCCATCAGCAAACTAACAGACCTTTCCAAACCAAGTACTGAAAAGGTGTTGCATTTTGAGCCTCTTGAAAACATTTTGGGCCACTGGAAGATGAGGCAGGAGGAAGCCATGAGTTTTGCAGGGGGGCAGCCCCATCATCTATTTTTAGTAACTCACTTTGAAAGTTCATTGCTGATTGTGAATAATTTCTGTGCTATGGCTTCTGTAATGACTGTGTAACCAGTTTTGCTGGCTAACGGTAGCAGTGATGATCACAATGCACAGAGGCATTTAAATGTGATGCAGCAGAAGAGAATTTGCCTAACTGCACCAGCGACTCTGAAAATTTCTAAAAGGGCATCTTTATTTATGGTCACTCCATCTGCAAAAACTCCACCTGCTCCACCATTTTCTTTGTGTCTCAGTATGCTCTGATGGGCAAAGCATCCATCCCATACCCCTGAGCTCTGCTCTGTCTTGAGCCAGCACATCAGCAGGTCTCACTGATGGCTGCTACTGCACCAGCCGGGCTGCAGAACAGTTCTGCATTTTCTTCTTCAAGGTTGCCAGTTCTTGGGGTTTAACATTTTATTATTATTTTCTAAATCCTTGGATCAGCCCCTCAAAAATATTTTGGTGTACAGCTGTAACAGAGTCCAGTTCAAAGACATGCTCAAGTGCAAACAAAGGCACCACAACAGGACATGGAGCATTTCCCTTCAACATAACTATTCACTGGGACCTGCCAAAAGAAGCTATCCTACTATTACCATAAAATATGTTTGCATTTTTCAGATGCTCTTGTCTGGTCTCATAAAGAGCAGATCTGCTGCTTAGTGCTCTTTTATGGCTGTGGCTTTAGAAAAATTCTTGTTCAATGTTTTCATTCAGACCATGATGTTGACCATTAGCTGGTCTCTGCTCAGTAGCCCTTCACCACGTTCAAATTTCCTACTGACAGTGACTGCAAGCTGCTGCATGTGTTTTCATAACAAATCAGGGAGGCTCATGTTTCTGAAATGTACTGTTCAGCACCTTTGGAAGAACTCTCCGAAGTCCACTGGGACCAGAAGAGAGGGATTACTCCTGGCCTGCAATGCAGAGAGCACTGTCAGGAGAGTTTCAGCTATGCCCTGCCCTGCAGTTTTCTCTCAGTTTTCCCCTTGCTGGCAGACTCCAATGATTGGATGGGCTGGACTGATGAGGCTCAACCTACCGACAGTGGCAGGTTCAAGTGACCTCAGGATCTGCACTTTCTTTCTTCACTCTTCTGTGCTCAGGTGAGCACTTGCCAGGCTGGGTCATCGACTCTCTTTTGGGATCTCCTATTACTAGTTTACCTCTGGGCCTTGCAGCTTGCTGAGGAAGTGGCCCAAAAACTTTTAGGAACTCCTAAATCCACATAGGATGTATACTCTGAGGGCAGTTGAGTTATGCTTCACTCATCATTGTTGCTGGCTGCTACTGAAAAGAGCAGGTTCCAAGTGCTGTGGATTCACCTGCCCCAGACTACACACTTTGCATCCCATGAAGAGGATGCCAATGGATCAATGAGCCAGAGAACCAACAGAGATAATGAACCCCAGCCAGGTCTTTCCCTTACTACCACTATTAATTCAGCCAAGGGGCCATTTTTCATCTTCCCTGCTCTTATGGAGATGTTCATTAGTGTTAGTCTTCAATATGCAAAGCCACCTTCGAAATGTCCTTTCTGGGCAGACAGGGTAACATCTTGCTTGCAAATAAGTAAACCTGTTCAGATGATATAAGAACAGCTTTTTCAGCCAAACCATTAGCAATGCCTAAGTGTGTCCAAGTTGTGATGTCAACCAGACGCTGCTTTAAACCTTTAAACCACAGGAGTTACAAGCTCCTTGCTGCACAAACGTTCTGGTGAGAATGAGAATCAGGGTTTGCAAACATCTCTTTCACTCAAACAAGGATGAAAAACTGATGGAAGACAGTGAGCCTGTTCTGTGGAATGAGCACCTAACCCTAGGGCAGGACACTCACATACTAATATTTCTGTCCACTCCTGTGCAGCATTATTTTTTTAACTGAGGTAGACCTCAGTTTGTTATGAGTGTCATGCTGGAAACCAAACGTACAAACAAGACTCAATTGCAAATGCTGCTGTTGATACAGCTCTACAGCCACATTTGAAACTTGATCTCCAGCCCTTTCTTCAAGCAGAAGGACAGATTACAGCCCAGTTGCACTGACCAAGCAGTACCCATGTGCCAGGCCAGGACTGCAGCTTGGACAGCAGCTGAGGGTTGTGGCAATCATGAACACTCTCTCACCCAAAGCCGTCCTCAGTCATACCCAGAATCCCCTTTCCTGAGCGTACCAGGTAACAGGAGATTTTTGTGAAAAGATGGACAACACAGGACCCCTACTGCTCTGTGACAGGCCACACAGTTGGCCCCAGCAGAGGTGATGAGTACATTGCTCCAGACCTTCATTAAAACACTAACAAATAATTTTCATATCAACTACTTAAAAATTGCTTTTGCTTTCTGAAAAATAACAATGCAACAAGAGCAAATCATCATGCTGAGCCTTTCCTCTGTTTGCCGTTCATGTCAGTTCTCAGTGAGTTACAGGACCTTCTCAATGGACTAAGCCCATCACATCTGCCCACAGCTTCCTTAGTGGATGGATCTGAAAATCACATGTGCAGGCAGCAAATTATCTGCAGGTAGCAGGCAGAGATGTGTCAGGACCACACTGACTGACACAGTGCAGAACTGGTTCTAGTCCAGGAACAGTCTATCCTGAGGATTTCTGCAGGACCCGGCTCAGGGTACTCCTGCCATTACTGGCAACCTGGATACAAAGCCAGATCCTGCTCCCAAAATCAGTTCCACTGGGAAGCATCAGTATTAGAGGACACTGAGCCGTTTTTGACACCTTCCACAGCACAAGATTAGAAATTTAACAACCTTCCTTGCTACCCCCCTTAAAAATAGGAGAGGAATAAACTATGGTAGATGGGAGGAATGAAGGAGATGAGGCTACATCTTCCCTGGAGCAAGGACTTCTCGTAACAGCTTGGTGAAAGTGTTGAGCACGAAGTAACATTTTGAGTTCTGCTGCTCTTGTGGTAGCTACACTGTAATGGCAAGCAGTCCTGCCACATCTGGATGAGGAGTCTGGTTTTCAAGGGAAGCACAGCTGAGAAAGGCTTCAAACAGGATCTGATTGACCGATTAAAAACAGATGCTGTGCTGGCAGACAGGCTGCTGTGGATCATCTGATACAAACCCCTTCCCCTCATTTC
This sequence comes from Sturnus vulgaris, assembly GCF_052056855.1. NCBI lineage: Eukaryota > Metazoa > Chordata > Aves > Passeriformes > Sturnidae > Sturnus > Sturnus vulgaris. Next base: position 30,420,179 of record NC_142244.1, read on the forward strand.
TGTACATAATGTCCTTCCAAGCAAAGCCACCTCCTCCATAGCTATGTCTAAATTGCATTAGGAATCTTGGCATTTTTTCAGTTATACATATTGAGAATGGTTTTGCCATTTAAAATATTTCAGGGGGATTGTAGAATCAAGCTGTAGACTGCTTATCAGAAATCCACCCTGTACCCAAAGAGGCAGAGGCAATTCTGCAGGGGGCTCAGGGATGCAGCATTTTAATCCCTGCAGTCCTTAACCTTTACACAGCACTCTCCCCTCTTCTCCTGGAGGAGGGAGTTGTATCAGCTCTGGAACAAGAGAGGAACACTCTCCCCATCAGCTCACACACTGCTTTAATTTTAAGCATATGTGTAAAGAAGGGTCTGTATCTCAATACTGAGGCATGAGACCTGTTTCTCTCATTTCACTTTGGAAGGAAAACAGCACCTTGCATCATGTTTGCTTGCCTCTACCTGCTCCAGTATGTCCAGTATGGCTCAGGGTTTCTTTAACTTACCCACATCGTCACTCTGGCCTAGCACAGACACTGGACACTGCACATTGCTAGTCTCTGTACTTAGATGTTCATCCCTCTAATTTGGGGATTATTACTTTCCTGGGGAGACTGAAGATAATCCAGGGGGCCAGTTGCCGTAGTACTGGCTATATATTAGTGTTAGTCCTCCCTGGCACTGGAGGATCACAAATTGAATTGTTCCAGGTAGTTTTCCTCTTGCCCTCTTCCCCAAATACAGCTGAAAGAACTCCCTTACTTTCCCAAGACTACACTTGCTAATAGAAGTCACAGTTCATATTTAGCCAGAATCAACATAGTCAGGAATTCCTGTATTACACTTAGAGGTGCAAACAAGTTTCAGACCAGGACTAGCTGGTTGCTTGGTCACAAATGTAACAGGAGATTCATCCCAGAGAGGCCAAGGAAAGGGGATAACTCCTTTCGCTCTTGTTTTTCAGTGTGACAGGGGGAAAGGGCTGGTATCAGTTTGCTGAATAGCAGAACCATCTAAATTAATTTCACATGGAGAGTCTGTTCTCAGCAGCAGGATGCTAATCCAGTGCAGCACTGCAGCCACAGGAGTGGACAGACTGGGGTGAAGGCCTCATTCACTGCAAAGCTGAGGCAACAGAGGCATCTGCAGTAGGAAAAACAGGGGTTCAGTCAACAACTAGGGAAGATACGTCCAAAAAACTCAGCAGCTGTTTTCATCCTCAGATTTTGTGAGCAGGAGAGCATAGGAAAAAAGAACAGTTCAGGTTCAAGTGTACACGGCAAACAAGGCACAAGAACAGGTTGTCCAGAGAATTTGTGGATGCCCGAACCCTGGAACTGTTCAAGGCCAGGTTGGATAGTGCTTTGAGCAACATGGTCTAGTGAAAGGCTCCAATGGCAGGAGAGATGGAACTAGATGACCTTTTAGGTCCCTTCCAATCCAAAACATTCTGTGACTATAAATTCACCCTGGCTCAAAGGCATGACTTTGCCCACAACTTCTTGCCACTTCCCACCAGCATCCAGTTGAGAAATCAGCACAACACACAAGAAGAGCAGCAGCCACCAGGTAATTTATCTGTCACTGCCTTCGCAATTGCTACAGATTCAACCTGGGCAAACGAGAACAGGTAAGCCCAGACACTGTGAGTCACCATGGGCAGACTTAAGACATCTAATGGCAGTGCCACTGAGAAAATACAGGAACTGTCAGAACAGGAGTGGCCAAGGAGTGCACCACAGCTCAATTTTACTGACAACAATTCTGCCACTCTACCACTGTAACACCCTGGGCCATGCTGAGGTGAATGATGACCCTCATAATTACACTAATACACTTCTCTGAGGAGACTCCCCTTTTTGAGCCTGCAGATGGTGTAAGACGGCTTTAAGCAAGACAATAAACCCTTCATCAGGACTTTTAATTCTGCAGTGGGTAGGGATGATAAAACCCACAGTTATGACATGCACAAATTGCCTCCATGGCCACCTTCCAGAGGACAGCACTGTGTCCACCCTTAACTAGGGCAAGCCAGTGTTTAGCACTGCCTAAAAGAAATGCAGCTCAGCTGGTTTAATGCAGTTTTTTGCATCTTAGAATTAAGCAATGAAACATTTTAATGGTGTTCAGGATAGTGAATATCCTAAGCATTTCAATGATTTGGGTTTTTTCACTGTCACCTTACATTTTCAAATGTCTCCATTAAAAACATAAAACTGGTAAATTGTCACAACTCCAGACTCACTGGAAAATGCAGGATCTTTGCAGCACAATGCAGGTCTGTTTTGCCACTGAGATTTGCAAGAATTGGGTAAAAAAATAAGATTTAAAGCAAAATCTTTCAAGGGAAAAATATACACAATAAGATGCACAGTGCCAAAATCTCTTTTCTGGTTTGCAAGTGCTCTGGAGGCACATTCACACTTCACTGAGCCAAATAATTTCTGAAAATGACTGCACGGAAAACGTGCAGACCAAGTCCTAACAATAACTGTTTAGGTTTTATGACTCTGAGCCATCTGTGAGCTAAAGAGACAGAAACCATCTAAAAACTGTCAAGCTGAGAGTTTGGTTTCCACAATAAGCGCTGAATCACCTTTAATCTGCCCATTAAATGCAATCCGAAATTCTGCAACAGCCCCACTGGAAAGGCCACGGGTGTGAAAAACAGCAGATGGTTAACGGGGGTGGAAAGCTGCACAAATCGTTAGAGGAGCATGGAAAATTCAGTGCTGGCTATAAAAGTCCCTAGGCAAGGGCAGCTGTAAACAGCCAGGTGAAAAAAGGTGGGAGGGACATGTGGTAGCTGCTTTGCACAAATTGCTGCTGTTTCCTTCTCAAAAGCCACCAGAAAAGTGCTGAATCAATCACATGTGAACAGACCTTAAGGTGCTCCCAATTATTAGCACTAAGGGAGTTTTCCATTGCACTGGAGTTCCCAGGTTTTAGGAGCACCTTGGATGTGATTATGGAATCACTTAACAACCCTGAGGGACACTTAGAAAGCAAACCCACTTGCTTTTTATAGGTTTTATATACACGACTGTTACAGCCCAGGCAAGTGATTACAGTCATCTGTGACTGACATAGCAACAGAGATCCCAATATGCTGAGGATATGTGCAGGATGAACATGACACTAAGCCAGGAGGCAAATGTAGGAAAGAAAGGGAACTCAGTATGGCCAGTCTTACACTGCACTCCAAACTCTCTAAATGAAAACAGAAAACATGACATGCAATTAGATGACCAAGAAAGAATATTTTCCCTGCTTATCCCAACAGTCTACAGCATCTTCAAACAAGAGAGGGGTGTAATTTCCAACCAGCCCAACAGGCATGAATAGCCACCTTCTAGAATATCTCACAATGACTTCTGCCAATGCTTAAATAAGGTAGTTATTGCAGAAGTGGAAAATGAAGAAAACTGAATTTTGGTAAAGAGAGAGCAGCAGATACAAATCAAATAATGAAAATCATACCACCATTTTCATATTCAGTAGTGTTATGACATTCTTCCTCTGAAGGATTTAATCCTTTTGTACTTGGGCCTGCCATCCCTGATTGTTGTACAAGGGACAACAATTTTCTTTGTCCTCCTCTAGCTTTCCATAGGCAGTCCTGAAACACTTTTCACCTCCAGTTCAAGTAAGCCGTGGCTAAGCTCTCTTGCATATAACAAGTCTGTCAAAAATCGATGAGTGTCAGTGTAACAGGAAATCAGAGGGGCACTGATACCTCCAAGAAACAATCTCTGCCACCAGAGGTTGGTGTTGGAGCCACCATTTCCCCCTTCCCTCCATGCACAGTTTAGGCAGATGGCATCCACTTATACATACATATCCGGCCATGGCAAAGCAGAACATAAACGAGTATAGTTAGAGAAAAGAAACTACAAATGTTTTTCAGTTTTATTCTTATTGGGAGGGTAGTGGCATCCTGACATGGTCCTTCACATCATCCAATGAAAACTGACAGGGACTTTTTCAAGGCTCCTAGCTCACCTAGCAGTTTATGGGACTAAATCCTGGAGTAGTGTTGGCTTGGCTGTAGTGCTTTGTCAGCCTGCAGACATGGCATTCCCAATTCCAGATAGTTTTGCTGGGTCAAGACTAAAGTAATCAGTGCTAACAGAAAGGGAAAGTAATAAGATGTGAAACATAGACCATATGATGAGTGATGTGTCAGGTTGGTACTACACAGTATTTGTACAGACCAGTCAGAAATGGGTATTACAAACAGAGCTGGAAAAGAGTAACAGTTAAAACATGATCAAGTGCTTTTGAAGGATTTCCCAGAAAAGAGAAAGTCTCTTCAGAAAAATAATGTAACAGCTTCAAAAAACAACAGCAGGAACAACAACAAAACAAACAAATGCATCTAGTGATCTTTAAATCAGCTTTTCAATTGGATAAATATATTTGAAACAGTTGTACAGTTCACAGTGGCATAAAGTTCTGTGATTGTTTGAGTGCTTGAAAATATCTCATCAGTAAAAAAATACCAGAGCTGGGGAGGAAAACCCTCTCTCTGAATTCTGTACATGGGTAAATGCACATGTTTTGGCAGGCATCAGGTCATTGTATCCATGGGAAACTGACAGCATCACAGGACTGCAGATCACAAGTCAGGGGATGGAGGATAAGAAGAATAGTAAGGCCCATTTTCCTGCAATGAGAACAGAATAAGCAGTTGAACAGAAGTCTTCTCCAATACACCTTGGTGCAGTGATAGTACCACAGAAGCAGAAATAATTAGGTATTCTGGCTTTGTCTTCCATGAGTACAGTGAGTGCCACAGCTTAACCAGGAGAGGACTCTGCTGGTAAACAGGCAAACACAGGCCTTGGTTTAGCCCGTGTTTTAAGCAGAAAGTGCAAGTTAAACTTTTGCCATTAAGACAAAGCTGTGACAGCAGGAAGCCACGAATGCTGGCATAGCCAGTGACTCAGACAAAGCTACTAATGCAGACACACAGCTCTGGCTACTACTTTGGAGTTACATCACACAGTCTTTGGAATGATTTTGCCAATGCAAGCCATATTCATGCCACCATTTGGTTAGAGACCTGAGGTGCAGAAGGGAAGGGAGTCCTGTAAAAAGGCAGGGCACCTTTCTACTGTTCCACTTTTCCCTGCTGTTTTTTTTTCTTTTTCCTTTTCCTGCATGCTTGTTAGTATGTGGGGCAGAGAAGATGAAATAGCTACTATTTCTTTTTTCCAGCCAGTGTAAGGTACACAGGAGTTAACACAAATTTCATCTTGTCCACAGGCTGTTAGTGTGTTATGTTACAGTTCTTGGCTGAAGAAGAGTATGAGCACATAGGAGACAGCTCTAATGGGAAAGCAGCCTCCTTAGCCAAGCCCTCTGCTTGGGCTGATGCAGACAAAAATTTCAGAGAATCATTACTCACAGAAAAACACAGACTCTCCAGGAACCTTTCCTCTTCCTTCGCCCCATTCTTAAGATGTGGAAGTCAGTCCCCTTAAAGCTCTTGCAGAGCAGAACAGGAGCAGCACAAGAACTGCTCTTAGGGCACAGACCCATGGTGGCCACAGGCAGTCACTTACCCTGGCGTCATACTCGAGGACGAAAGGGGGAAGATCCATCTGTTCTGGGGGTATGGCTGTGAACAACTGCTGAAGGCTTTCCACATAGTGGATTTTGTCCTTTAGCCCTGAGACTGTAAAGGTTGTGAAAAACCATGCTGAGACCTGAAAATAAAACCACACAAAAACCAATTAACAAGGTGCTGCTTCAAAACCTTCAAGTTCAATGTAATACTCCACAGTGAAACAGGCTCGAGTTGAACTTGAAATACTGAAATCATAACACAAGGTCAGGAAGTATGCACCACCAACTACTAGCAAGCAGTGTCTTGAAAGCTTCAAGCTGGTGTTTTCTGACTCTACACTCACTCCCCCCCAAATGCCAGCTTAAGGTCCCTTTCTACCAAGAGTGACAGCTATTCTGCTATTTGTCCCCAAATCCATCAGTATAGTGACATGTTTTCACTCCAAGTTTAGCCAGTTCAGAAAATCACCTATTTGACTCTGTCAGAAGCATTTTCCACCCTTTACATTCAAGTTTTCACTTGAAAGAAAGGCCAATTAGAGTGAAAGAAAGGGAGACTTTCGGCTTTTCAAAGATTGTACTGAAATCTCCCTTCTGCTTTGGGTTGTCTGAGTGAGCTTTGGTTTTACCACCTTTTTTATAAAAGCCTTAATAATTTAACTATACAAGAATAAACCTATTAACTTATTCTACAAGATTTTACTCTAAATATTCATACCTCTGTCTGTTTTGGGTACAGAGAGGATACGGAATTTTTGTTTTTGAAGACCAGTAAGACAGCAATCTAATACTGCTGAGATCGACAGCACAAACTTTACCTTTTCAATCCACCTTCTCCAAAATTACGTACTGTATTATTTATTGTTTATTTATTTTCTACTTCTTTCCTGACAGACTGAAGGAAAAGAAAAAACCTGTTCTACGACCTGCTCATAGTAGGGATCAATCACATGGTCCTGAGCAACCAGCTCTTGCTGACTCTTCTTCAGCCAGGGGTCAGAGCAGATGACCTCCAGAGTCCTTTACAACCTTGACCATTCTATCATTCTGTTTGATAATTTTGCTTTGACGGCAGGAAGTTAACAGGAATGAAGCAACACTGCAAGAAAAGCCTTGAGGAAAGCAAGAGTTTCAAATAAATTCTAAGATTAAGTCAATAAAAATGATCTGCCTGAATATAACGTTAAAGAAAAAGTAAATTCCTAAAAACTGTCCTGGAATAACTGTGTTGCCTCCTCAAAACAGCTTATTTTAATGAGAAAGGAACAGCAAAAAAGAGAAAAGGAGGTAAAGGACACAACAGAAGATTTGAAATCGGTTTATTATTTTGAGGGCAGAATTAGAGATTTATGTTAGCAGAAAGCAGAGAGACAGATCAGATTTTACTGGCATCCATTATTAATTATATTATTCTAACAAGACCTCTTATAAATGACACTAAATGACAGTTTAATGAGTGAAAAATGCCTTCTCAATCTTGCACCAAAGTAGCATGGATTTCAAGGTGTGTTATGAATGACAATCATTAAACATAATTGCTATGGATGTTTAATGTATAAAAGCCTAATAGGGGATATTTTTTCAGCCATCACAAAAACTGCTGTTGGGAAAAGTGCTTTTTCTTTTTCCCCTCCTTCTTTTCTCTATACAAGCCACTGTAGCTTGACATCTTACCCAGGAACACAGAGAGAAGGGAGGGGGCCAGAAATGTTTCTGGAGAATTTTTCTATTACTTCTATTCTTGATAATCACAAGTTACAGAAACAGTAATACAAGAGGAGCTATTTTCTTATTAGTAACAGGACATGGAACCTTAAATTAAAACAAATCTCTGCTAATTCACTGAAAGTAGAGTAAGTTATACCAGACCAGCTAAAGAAAGTTAAAAATCTAGACATCCGCTGAAGTTTCCCTTAATTTTTCTTGTTCTGATATTCTAAATCTAAATAAAAGGCTGTCAAGATCACTCTGCCAAGCTATAAACCCACATAAAATGTATGAGATGTCTCCCACAAAAAACAGCAACACAGATTAGTTGTGTCACTAAACTCTTTAATCTGGACATACCTCAAAGAGAAATTTACTAAAATATGGGAAATTTTATTCCAATTGGAAGGATCTTGTGTAGAAAAAAAAGTAAGTGATTTGCAACAACCTTTCCACTGGTATCTGATCTCAAGAAACTGCTTTTAGGACCGTTATAGAAAAACAAACCAAAAATTGTTCATGATAAATACAAGGAGTATGATGATTATGAATATCTAATTTGAGTCATTGGGTATGTTTCAGCTTTGAAAAATTCTTGATTCACAGCCAATTAATGAAAACAGAATTACTCTGGGTGAGACTGTTTCAGATCCAGCCATTTATAGTTCAATTTAGAATACAAGTTCTGAAAAAGTTTGTTTGGAGAGCTCTCAGAAGAGGGGAGCTGAGAGGATTCACATAAAAACGCCTCCAAAAGCCCTTTATTTATCTTTCAGCAGCTTTATCAGAAACAAGCAGGAGGAACTTTGCAAGCAAGAGTACAAAGGAACTTGTGATGGCACTTCATGGGTATCTGGATCTGAGGCCCAGCTGTGAAGTGCTCATGCTGCAAGAGCCACTCCAACCTACAAAACTTTTGATATCTGTACTATGATTTCACGACAAGCACAGCTCCATTTCATAGATCACAAGAAAACTCAAAGCATGAGGAAAGGCAGGAGCACTGTGTGCACAGTGGCTCACCCTGCTTCAATTACTCTGAGTTTTAGGATAACTGCTGAACCTTCCCCCCTGCATGCCAAACTCCATATATGCTAGACAGGCAATTACCCTCAGAAAACATATTGTTTACAACAGTTTCATACATAGAAACCAAACAAAGAATCGTTGGCACCATCAAGTACATGGAGAACTATGCTGGTTTTTCTAGGGATATATGATTTTCCGAAAGACATAATGAAAAGCCTCTTGATCCCTTTCAGCCCATAAATAAGCAAAAGTGACTCTAACAGATGGCAGCCATCCAGTGTGCCAGGATTCAATCCTGCTGTAAAAGGGACAATTTATACCAAACATTGAAGATCTGTGTAGGAGGGTGATGTGTTTGGGAAGCCACATAAATGCACAGGCCTTCCTCCTGAATTTGAGGCATGGGATATTTCCTACTACTTCTAGGGAAGGAAGTAAGTGATCCAAGTAGGAAGACGAATGTGTCAAACAGTTTTGAAGAAATTTGAAGCTTTTGAGCTAGCAATCTTCCATGGGGACAAGAGCCCTGAAAGAGCCAAAGAAAGGAGGAGAGAGAAAAATCATTCCCTCTTAACAGCCATCTTGTTCACCATGCTTTCTGCTGCATATTCACTGTCATGTTTCATAAGCTGACAGTCCATGCAACAACCAGAAGCAAGCCTGCTTGCCTTCCAGTTATAGAAAAGATTGGCAGAAAGACATGGATACACATTCTCTTTTGCCTCCAGCTGTGCTGCCAGAATAGGATACAAACCAATACTATTTCCAGCAAGCTAGAGAATTCTGTGTCTCTCACCCTCCCTGCTTCCCACCAACCATCTGCTTCGCCTACAGATCTGTTGAGTCCCACTGCAGTCTCCAAAGGGACAGACAAGATGACAACAGACACCAGTGAGGATGAGTTGTCATCCTCCAAAACCAAAAAAAAAAGTTTCTCAACTAAATAGAAATGTATAGAAAAGCAGTGAAGTGCTGCTGAGAATCTAAAACACTAGTACTTCCTAGCTTCAGCTGTTCCACTCAACTTTGTGACCTTAGTAACGTTCTATGCCAGCTCCTACATTTTTATGAGCATCAGAGCTGGAAGCTCTACTTCTAGGACACAGACCTCTGATCTGCATCCTGTAGCAGTAACTAATAACCTAACAGGAACTGGAAGCTATGCTGTTGGGAAGCCTCAGTCTAATCTCCGTAAAAACAAGGAAGCTCCAGGACTCATGGTGTCCCAGCTGCGCACAGGCAAAGAAAGGACTCTTTGGAAATTTAGCGGTCAAAAAAAATTCTTGCTAAACATGTGCAAACAGATGTGTTTTCCAGGCATATGATTTTCTCAAAATTGATTAATGTCAACAAAAAGCAGAATAAACACAGAGGTTAATCTGATGTGAACATGGAGGATCAGATTTTTGTTTTAGTTGGACAAACAAAAATTCTAGGAAGGGCTGCTGCTTCCACTTAGTTCATCTGAAGTACTCATACTGCTGCAACAGGAGTAGTGGATGTGAAGTCCAGAAGGGAACCAGCTCCATCTTCTGTTGCCCTACACAGATTCCAGCCAAGGGTACTAACTTAGTGCATGACAAGTTCAGGTTTATTGTCTCCTGATGGATTAACAGATTTTTTCTGCAGTCCATCAAAGGCATTCTTCTTATCTTTCTTTGCTGCTCTCTACTCTAACCCTGACTAATCTCAATGCTGCCTGAGACTGCTCTCTGCCCTTCCCAGAGCAGCTCTGAGGTGACACACAGGACACATGTGATACCGCTTGTGATGCAAGAAAAGGTGAAATATCCCGGAGATGGACTACACAAAAAAGAATTCCCTGAGTGTTTGGTCATGGTTTGTCACCCTGCCAGCCATATAGCAGGAAAAATGACAAGATGTTTCCCTTTGAAAGAAACAAGATTCAAAGCTTCCACCTCTCTCTGGTAAAAGCCCACAAAAACCAGGGCACAGACAGTGTGCACTGCATTGGGGTTCAGCTTATCACAAAGGCTGGAAGATTGCAGCTAGATCACAGATGGGATGAATTTCAAGTTCTGACTGTGGATCCAGAAGATACTGCCTAATTTTGGGAACTTTGTATATGTCTCCACATTCTTCATGCTACAGGCTTCATGCTACTCCACCAACATGCAAGATACATTCTTCTTTTGTAAGATTTACCTTACCTTTGAACGAAATGTTGGGTGGACAAAATACAATGCCTTCAAGTTCCTCTTGTACCTGGTTTAGAGAAAGAAAAAAAATATTTAAAAGTGAATTCTAACTAAGGTCACCTACACAAGCCAACTGTCAAAAGAGACCGTTTTTCTTAAGTGCCTGCAATGTTATTTTACAAAGTTAGATCTAATGTAGGGGCAGACACTAAAACGTAAATATAAAGGGAAAAGGAAAAAAAAAAGGCAGAAACAGTTATTTTTCAGTTAAAGACATCACAGCCTTCAGTCTTTCAAGTAGGAAGTGAAAGAAAATTAAGGACAAATTATGACCGCCATTGTTACCCAAACCTCTCTGCTCACAACCAGCAACACACTTTAACAAAGCCAGTCCCCAAAAGCTCCAGCTCTGGATTGTGAAAGACAAGACAACAGGAGTGCCTCCCTAACAGTTTCCAGAGGGAGATTGCAGAGGACAGAACTTCTGGTTAAAAAGATGGACTTGAGAAGGAAAGAAAACACCTCATTTTTCTTCTTGCCTTTGTTAGTTATTTAGGTCTCTCTCAGAAATAAATGAGAAACCAGATACAGGGAATAACAAATATTGGCATAGCACAGAGGAAGATGTTATTTTCCTATTGACACTCACTTGGCATCAACAACATCATAGAGTTTCTTCAGGAAGTTAGAGTCTAGTTGATTGTAATCATTTGTGAGTGTATGGAAGTACACCAGAACATATTCCTTCACTGCAATATGATCCATGACATGGATGAAATACAGAAGAGCCTAAGGCAGAAAGAAACAAAATTTATATTTGCAAAGAACTCTTTCTCAGTTGTATTACATCTTAATATACTTCCCTTATTTCATCTAAAAATCAGGCATCATGAGGCTGGATGGCATTACATTTCAGCTACAAATGCAAGGCCAACATCCCAAGTCTTCAACCCCACTGTAACAAACTGGAAGTCTTTTGTTTATCTGACCTCACAGATGAAGATACATTCTTGCTGTTTCCCTGAAAAACTACATCCAACTCATTACGTTTCACTCTTCACATCATGGCAGTTAGGGAAGCAAGGTAACTCTCCTTCTTCTTGAGGAGAAAAAAGAGCCCATGCTAGCCCTGTTTTTTCTAAAAATAGCCTCATTGAAAAGTGTCAGCCCAATGCACACATAGCTCTGTAAGGGTATATATTTTCATCTGCCTATAAAAATACTTTCTAGTTAACATCTTAAGCCTTCTACAAATGATGTTTCTAGTATTAACACTGAACTATCCTTATAATCAGACTTTTCCATCCAAAACATTCATATGTAACCAACGCAATTCTAGTTTTACAAAGCTTTACCTTTTCCATGTCTATCAATGTTACAGGGATATTTCTTCCAACCACCACCATCACAGTGCGGCCACAGTTATCTACACCTACAAAAGAAAGAAAGATGTCTCAACTTCTCTCAGTCATGCCAGGTTTTGTAGCTGGGTCCTTTCAAATCAGGGAGAAAGAGCCTCGATCAGAACTTTCGCAATGCATCTGGTTTCCAACAGAGGAAATATGCTTAGCTACTGCTCTCACTATACCAGTTCTACCTATTCTGATACAAAACCCCATGTATCACATCTGAGAAATTTAAGGACTGCAATTTCATGTTGCCCGAATACTCCATATTTACCTAAATATGCAATAACTACAGGGGTTTTACTTCAAAAAACCCTTCCCTTGCAATTCTACCACCAAAGCAAAATTCTTCCTGGAAACCAGGCTCTGAACTCCAATGCACAGATTCCAAGACTACGCCTCATGGACCTCTTGCAGCCCACAGAGCCTTGTCTAAGGCAAACAAAAGAATAGAAATTTGCAGCTACTGAGCAGAAGGTATCACACAACCTTGGTTTTTGCACAAAGATCGAAAGAAGCTCTGGATTTTCATGAAGCCTAAGAGCTCAGCCAAAGTGATGAACAGATTTTCTCTCCAGAAACACAGCTATGCTTTCAGCATGACCTATTGTATATGCAAGTCCAATGAAAATATTTTTACTTTAAGACAACATAGATCAGTCCTCAGCACCCCAAACTTACCTGTCTGGTACAAAGCTTTAAGAGAAGCAATGTCAGAGAGGTCTTCAGCTCTTGCCTGACACAGCCAGCGATTATAACTAGAAAGTCAAAAACATCTGGTCAGATCTAATTTTCCTTCGGATTAGCAGCCCGCTAACATATATACAAGACTGAAGAGGTATATGGAAAGTGAAGGACAAAACAAGCTTTTTCTCTCTGAGCTCTCTCTGATGTTGCTGTTTTCTGACCTGATGGAGCAACTATCAAGTTTTTAAAGAAAGAAGTGTTAGTTACACACCTAATGATTTTCACTTGGGCAATTAATCTATATTAATATGTATCAACTAGTAACTATAGTGGCATTACATTTAGGCTTAAAGGATTTCAGAGGTCTTTCCATTTAAATATGTCAGTGTTTAAAAGATAGAAAAAAAAAAAGAAAATTTCCCTTAAAAGCCTAGATGTCAAACACAACTATGCAGCAACCGATTTCATGAACAACTGGTGAACAGCTTAGTGCCTCATCTGACAATACAAGAAGCCAACAATGAGCCTCGAGAAGTGTCCAGCATGGAAATACCTTCTAAAGAATTGATCATGCATGTTAGGGTTACCAGGGCAGGGAGGGGAAGAAAGCTTGAGCCTTCTTTTGTTTATTAAAATGGAAGACAAGTGTTTTGCTATTTGCGCAGAGCCTCAGGAACAAGTGGGCAATATCAAAAGCAGGGGATCCCACTACAAAAAGTGACTACAAAAAGTGACAACAGTGACATCTCGTGGCAAACAGGTAAGGCAGCTGGCTGGATTCATTGGGTGTGCTAAAGGGTTCATCACAAGCTTTCCTTTTCCTCCAACCTTACCATTCCTTCCTCCTTCAGGCCAAAGAGGCTACTACATCAATCTAGGGTGACATCAGGCTTTATCTGTATTTGCTGCTAGAAGATGAGGCTTTACAGGTAACAAACCCATCATTCATAAGGGTTGGCCCTAACTAACACAAATATTTACAGGCACAAACAAATTCTCACTTCCTCTGATGCTGTTTCTGCAATGCTGCCTCTGACAACTGTCCCTGAAGGATGAGGCGCCTCTGTTTATCAACGTCTCCCTCCATGCGGGCAAAAGCATGGGACCCAATGAAAGACAAATCTGCCTCCAGACCCTCTTCATCTGAAGCATCTGCAGTAAAAACAAAGATAGTACAAACTGTTTGGGCTGTGTACAGGACAGCAATGCTGCTGATGAACTGGTACATTTCCCAGTGAAACAACACAGTCATTATGCTACAGATGAACACAAAAACACCCAAGGTACCATGATGCGGCTCTGATACCTCACCAGATCACAGCAGGTAGTTGAGAACCACTCCCATAAAATGTAGGTTTGCCTGGAAACTAACTGGGAAGTCCTAGTTATCAGCTCATAACAAAGGGTTTACTCTCCTGAAAAACAAGTTTTGAGAGAGTGATTTCAGCTTTACAGGATCCTACTTGAGCTTTACAGTCATCCCACTTGTCAAAAGGGGAAAAATTAGCATGCAGAGGCACAGATGCTGCAGCTTTATTCAGTTTAGAAGCTGTACTGTAGAAAGGGCTCATTTCTTGTATCACTGACACTTGCTGAACAAACGCTGTAGTGATCTGAGTGTAGCTATTTTTATAGTACTGTTTACAACACGACTGGGTGATGAAATAGAAGAACACAGGCTCACTTGCTGGTGACAATACCAGAATGCTCCACTGAATTGATGTCATCCAGGCATGTTGCTAAGACTTCCGAGACTGTCTCTCTGGGCAATCTGGACAGGAACCAAGATTCCCCTTTTAGCATGACATGCTATAGTAGCAATGGAACAAGAGTGCAGGATTCCACTATACAAATTCACTCTTACCTATGCAAATCCAGTAATCTCACAAATTATTAGCCAGTGGTTGAACACCTCACACGGATCAGCCACAGTAGCAAATATCAAATATTCAGCCTTATTCAGTCAACTGGCTATACAAAAGCAGAAACTTGAAATTAATTCCAAGTTATCTGCTTTGGATAGTTTAAGGATGTGAAACTTGCACATCACTGCTTAACAAGTAAGGCAGAATGTGTCTGCTGTGTACATGTTTTGCTACATGTATCTCACCTCCGACCCTGACATCTAGGCAATCTCTTTACAAACAGACTTCCACTGAACTTTGATAGCCACCTCCAGACACTGATCTCTGGGTTCCTCTAGTTATTTTATTAGGGAGTTTTTGCTAGTTTTCATTGCCCATCTACTAGTTGGATGCACTGTATTCCTGCTGTAACAATAGAATCGTATAACTTGAGGCAACATTTACTAATACATAAACAACACTTTGCTAATACACAAGACAGATCATTAACCATAATACCTTTTTCAGTTAGGGGCTGCACAAGATTCTGCAAAAACACCTTCAAAGATCCTACTCACTTCGGGGAAAAAATTTACAAAGGAATGAACTACCCATCTCTTCCACCAAGAAAGGAAAAGACAGAACAGCTCTACTGCAGTTACTGCTGGGGAACACAGGAATCCAATGAGGCAGCTTCAGAACTGGAATCATTACCACCTGACTTAGGTGAATTGAGGTAGGAAAACATCTCTGTCCTTCCTTTTCTGTTTTTCCCACTGACTTTCTCACAGAGAGATGCTTAGTCCAAAGT
Source organism: Sturnus vulgaris (assembly GCF_052056855.1). NCBI lineage: Eukaryota > Metazoa > Chordata > Aves > Passeriformes > Sturnidae > Sturnus > Sturnus vulgaris. The sequence continues at coordinate 30,435,389 of NC_142244.1, forward strand.
CCAGTTCCAAACTCACCATCTGGAATGCCTGGCTTTTCAGTAATCCTGATCTGCCGCTCTGGTACTACTGGCTCCCCTTCTGCATTGCCAATATCTGCAGGGAGGGAAGGCAAGGATTGGAGCTCTTCTTCCAGCGATCTCGGAAAATACAGAGGCAGCAATTTCTGGTAAGTGGCCTACACAAATAAGAAAAATGTGTGAAGGGTCTATCACGCATCCGTGCTCTTCATTTAAACAGCATTTGCCTTTGTAGCAGAGAACTTCTCAGCAGTTTGGAGGCAAAGTACTGCCTCCCTCAGTGGTTACTTTGGGCTGTAAGCTGGGAATACTTTATCAAGTAACCTTGATAAAGGTTAACTTTTTGGGGTTTTTTGCCACACTGGCAAATGACTTTGAGAGGGCTTTGCTAAAACCTGCATGAAGTCAGGTAGATTGCAGATACTTTGGCTTTGTAATGAAATTAAAATATGCATAGGCAACAGATTTCAGCAAATGTTGCTTATGTTAAAATCCACCACTACACAAATCACCTTTAGTGATCTACCTGGGAAAAAAGAAAAAGCACCAACCAAAGAAGAAAATCCCTCCTCACATGAAGAAAAATAGTGAAAATCTCTATAGAATACATTACTTCCTGGGTCCTCTCCAACTGATTAGCAGTTTTATGACCCCCAACAAATTAGTTATTTTCCTTATCCATGTTCCATAGAACCTGAACACAGCGTGCGTGTTCTGCACAGGAACAAATTCAATGTACAAGGAAAGTCAATATTCAAACTCCCTGCATCTCTCAGAACACGGATCATGTCTAGTTTGCTTTTCCAACAAGCCAGCAAGCAGTGTTTCAGATCTTGGTAGGTGATCTGTAGGGATGCTGAACTGGCCCTCTTCAAGCATATTTTTGCGTAAGGAGGCAACTGTGTGTGAGGAATTTCCTTTCTTGCTAACAGATAGCATCCAGCACAACTGCAGGCTATCACCTCCCCTATTGCTCCCTGTCCACAGCTCAGCAATACAGAAGCCAGATGCAGAAAGATTCTCAAGGTGTCCAGAGTGACTGCTAAGAGTGTGAACAGTTCTGGAAAAGAGGCTATGCTAAGAAGGAGACAGAAGGATGCTGCCAGACCAAAAGTCTATGTGATCTGAAAGGGAAATCCAAATCCAGCTTTACTGCTGCAGAGAAGATCAATCATGCCCAGGAATTTTGGTGGAATGAATGCCAAACAGATACCTCTTCAAGCTCAGAGACAGCAAACACCACCTTCTCCAGAGTCTCTCCATGAACCTCCAGAAACCTCCTAACTGTGCCTGCAAGGAAGCAGATTAAATGTAGTTAGCAAAATGGAAGGAGAAATATACACACACAGCTGCAAGTGAAGAACTCAGAGTGCAGAAGAGAGATACACCTCTCCTCATACCAAATAGCTCCAGAGGCTGTAGGCAAGTGTGGATTAAGTGGTGGTTTAATACACCAAATGGGTTGCTGGGCATATTGGAAGTTCCATCTCCACTCTCTCCTGATGCTGACTTTAGAGAAAGACATAAATAGAGAATAAAACTCTCTGATTTCAGCTTACTAGTCATTCCTTAGACTGTGAAATGTGATTCAATGGCCCTGAAAAATCAAGCCAAATCCTTCCTTTAGACAGTCCTGCGCAAATTGCTAAAACCAGACTTTCTTAGAACAAGTCACTGTGCCCTAAGTTATCAGCAAAGTAATATAAGCAAGCTACAGCAGATGCTAGTTCAAGGCAGGCTCAGCAACACAAAATCTCTGGCGTCAGTGTGCCAAACGGGCATATAAAAATTCTATTTGTAAATCATGAGAGAAAGCGTCCAAACAAATTGGTTGGTATGGTAGTATTTTATCAAGTAGCACACAGAGAAGGTCTCTGAAGGTCTTCTCTACAACAGAAGACAGCAATAAAAGGAGTTATCTACAGAGAACACTTTTGTGGGAGTTGAAGAAACAGCAGAGGGAAAAAAGGAGCTATTTTCAAATGCTTCCTGTGTACTACTGTACACAAATTCCTGTGCAAGTGCGTTGACCTGTGATATTACTTTACACAAAAAATGCAGTTGTGTAGTTTCACAGCAAACAGTTCTGAATGTATGTGAACATGTGAAAAAGCCAAAAGAGATGGTGGAAAGTAGGAACCAGTATATAAGTATATATACAAGTGTATATAATATTCTTGTTTGAGCATTTTTCTGTACTTTATTTTCAACCTAGGATGTTTTCTGATTTGTTTTCAGTGGTCTTCCTTTTTTCCATAATATAGTTTCCTCTTGAGCACAAGGAAATTTGAAAACTTTTAGTAGTGCTTTTTAGTATGAATTTCCATAAAACAAATAACAAGCATAACAACCATTTCCCCTTGTTTGTTCTGCACTGGCATGGTTCGATGGTTCTTATTCTGGGAGACAGTGAACAGCTGATTCCTTTTTGCCATTTCCATGCCACTCAGGAGTTTACAGATATCTATCACACTCCCCCTCAAGTCAGGTATATTTCAGTCTGAAAACGTCTTGAGCTCATTTCACGATTTCTTGCCTTTTTGTATTCTTGTTGACCTCCTCAACTTCCCTGTCTACTATATTCTTTTTGAATGTGCAGCTTTAAAGAGTGAACAAAGCACTGACTGACTGTACAGCATTCTTAATTTTGCTGTGTCTTACTTAGCTTGCTGTTTTGAGTTCTCCGAGCTGTTGTTTCCATGGAACTATTATCATCTCAATGTTTTTCTGCCTATAATCAGCCCATCATTTTGCATGCGAAGGCAGAAGCCTGTAGGAGTGGGTCAGTGGGGGAAGGATATAATTTTGCATTTGGATGTGCTGATGACACTAAAACAACAGATGAAATTCACTGTTGCTCGAGTCTGCCTATAAGTATTCAACAGTAAAGCCTCATCTTGGCTGTTCTGAACAAATTTCTATATGCAGCAAACTCCCACCTCACTTGTAGCATCTTTTCCAGGTTATAAATTAATATACTGAAGAATGCAAGTTCCAGCAGAGATTCCCACGGATCTTTACTGATGAAGTCCCAGGGATCCTTACTGAGAGAAAGGATAATTTGTTTTTATCTTCCATTTTCTGATCAACTATGGATCCAAGCCTTGTCTTTTTACAGGCTCTAATGAACCACAGACCCCTAAAAAAATGTTTCCCCATTTCAAGAGCAATCTGTCAGAGTGATCTGCTCAGATCCAGTTTATGCTGTTTGCCAACACACTTACGCAGTGCTATGTGGGTGGCATCCTCCAAGGGGTAGCATCTTTTCAGAGTGTTAATGACACAAAATCCTACGGAGCACATAGCCTGTTCCCTGGAATCCAGAAAAAGAGAAACAAATGAATAGACAGCCAGGTGTGAACAGGTGCCTGTCAGGACAATAAGAGAGCACCATGAATTTCTTCCCTGGTTCTAAACAGCAGTAATCCTCTTTCATATTTTTGCAGGAGGATTCTTCCATGGCAAGATGCACACACCATCATTAGGTAGAGAAGGAGAGAACCAATTATTCCCCACTGCTTCCTCTGGTGCTTGTTTCCAGATTTCTCCTTCTACCTCATTACCTTACCTTCTGCCTAGCTACATTGTTCCTACAGTTCCTCAAATCCTGAATGAAGTTCTTCCCTCAAACTCCCTGCAATCCTTGCTCAAAATACTTTTGTTCCTGTTTAGGACTGACAGTAAGGAGAAGGAAGGAAAAAGAAGGTGCTCTTCATTGCATACACACTCCTGTTTCTTCACTCAATTAATGATTTTGTTTTGTTAGAGGTCTGGACACAGGCCAAGGTGGCTTACTCATCTTAGGTATGATTAGACAACCATCAGAATGGAGTGACACATACTTTAAGACCAGTAAGATGCTTTTAGCACTGAGCCACATTTTCAAAAGAGAAAAGCAGAGCTGTTGCCAACAGTAATCAAAGGAATTTGAGCAAGCTCAGAGATAGTAGACAATTTCACAAACATCAAAAGGTAGTCTAGAAAACAGATTGACTGAAAGACATTCAGTAAGCAGAAGTATAAGAATTTTAAAATAGATTTTGATGTGTTTCAATCCAGGCCTGAATTTGCTTGTAACTTCTGAGGCAGAACAAAACTGGCACATGCTAAAAACCATAACTGTAATCTTGAGTATGAAATAGTTACTATTGTACTGTAACACAAAATCCAATCTTGGAAGAATTGATCTTCCCAACCCTAAAAAATTGTTAGGTATGCTTTCTGACATTGCTCTTGCTCAGGCATATTTTGTGACTGTTACCACTACAACAGTTGTCACAGGAGAAGAACAGAACACAGAAAAATAGGAAGAAAAACCCCTGCTAGTTAAGAGGAAGTAGAAAATACCGCAGACGAAAGGGGAAAAACTACAAACCCAGCTGCTGCAACTGTAGATTTAGAAGTAACCTTATACTCTGACTCAGAATTTTAGCTGTCCATTGTACAAGGGCAGAGAAACCAAACATATGATCTGACAGCAGTCAGATCTGCCTGTGGGTGTATCCACATGGCTGCAGACACATGTGAAGTTGCTGCTAGAGCAAGCTTATTTAAGACTTGTTGCAGCATAGAACCCAAAGCAATCATTAATGTTTCTCCTTTGAGGAACTGAATGCTGCACAGCTCTAGCCGTTTCACGACTTGAACCAGCCCAGATGTCTCTGCACATTTTATGTACACCACAGCAGAGATAACCAAAGGCATGCAGCACACCACGAAGCCACTTGTGCTCTCATGTCCTTAACCAGACTTAGCATACATGAGAAGACATTCATAGAGGTGAGATCTTTGTGCAGAGCCGAGTTTCCAGGACAGCTGTGGCCCAGCTGGCCCCCCCTGTGTGAGCTGTGCTTACTTGGCGAGCTGCAGGACGTTGCGGTAGCAGCTGTACAGGGAGCTCTCGGCCGCTGTGCGGTACCGGCTCTTGTACTTGGGGCCCACCGTGTGAATGATGAAACGTGCAGCCAGGTTAAATCCTTTCGTCAGCTTGGCCTCGCCCGTCCTGCAGCCTGGCATAAATAAAACATGAGGGGAAGTGTACATGTCATGGTAAGAAAGCCAGAAGTATTCAAGCCTTCCACTTCATACATGGGCTTTGGTATTTTAGACATCAAATATTAAGGATAGCATCCTATCTCATACCAGCTGCTTAGCACCTAGTCAGGCTGAGGAGGTGATAACTCTGCTTATTCCTCTCAATTTTAAAACTATGCATATAAGAGCTAACCAGATATTGCTAGAAATTCTGTCTTAATTGCAGTGCTTACTACACTACTTACAGAGCAAAGGAAGCAATGATTTAATAATGTGCAGAGAACGGATGCACATACATACAGCTAGCAATAAAAAGTCCTTCTGAATTTAACAACTTGGTTTGGGGAGACCGCTTTTTGGATAAAATTACTACAAGTCTCCTTAATCAAACGAACCGGTCCTTGGCAAAGCTATTAAAACTGAAGAGATAATACACTTGTTTAATTTATGCTCCCAGAATGAGATAGCTTGCTTTGTTTTGCAAGTTTCTTCATGTCCACAAGGCAGACATATGATCCTCATGCAGCTCATACAATCTGGACAGACTAGTTGTCTAGTCTCAAAGAAAGGAAGTTCAAGCAATACATCTAATTGTTTCATTCACAGCACCACCCAGTTACAGACTCTAGGAACAGATTCTGTGTTTGAAGTGTGTTTTTCCTTCAGCACACAGAAGAAAAGTCTGCTCAACTTCCCCTTCTTCACTGAAATCTAGTCCACTCCAGTTCTGAACAGCTAAAGTAGTACTTCTAGTCTCTCTCTTTCCCTGACCTCAAAGACAAGTATTTTCTAACCTTCTTCCTTCTGCTTGTACAGCTGCACTTCTGCTTTCTGATCTGACTGAAAACCAGTATTTTCATTGGATTAGCTTTCAACCTGATCTTCTTTTAGGTTGCTGGTGCCCATAACCTGGGAATGAGACAGGAAGAAGCAGCTGCAGCCATCCTTCAGGCAGCAGTGCTGCAGGAGCTTGACTTAAGCTGCCCATTGAGAACAGGGACGCCCATCTCTCCCACTCTACTCTTTCCTCATAGCCCTCAGGCAAGCTATCAACATGTATTAAAGCATATTTTATGGGAGGAGACACTCCAGGTTGAAAATGTTCCTTGCCCAAAACTTCAAGCATATCTTTTTAATGGGAACCACACGCCGCCTTGAAGCCAGCATCTTGTAAAGTTTTTTATCCAACAAATCACATCATTAGTTTCTATAGACCTCCACCATGCTTATTCTGGGTTAATGAAAAGGAAGAAGACACCATACTAAAACTAAGCATACTCTTCTGAATTCCTGCACAGCCTCTAAGACAGCTCAAGAGAGCAATTAAATAAGCACAATATGGAAAAAGTAAAGCCAAACCCAAAACAATGTATCAGATATCAAGTTATTTTTCTTCTTCTGCACCTTACAATCAGTGAAGAGCAAGCAAAGGCCTGTAGAAAAAACTTCTAAAAAAAAATAATGAAGCAAGTTTGATTGAGGTATAGTTGTGAATTCTGCAGGGAAACCAATAAATTCAGGGAAGCAGATGTAGCATTGGTAATCTAGGAGAGACCTAACTGAAAATACATTTTACAGCTTTATAACATAGACCATGCATTTTTACTTTTTCAGCACAAACGTTCTCCAATGAAAAAATGTCAAGGCTAAATGGAAAAGAGAGCAAAAAGGAAGCAGAGGTGACAAATGAATCCTAAACTGATTTCTTAACTAAGTTTTCCATCCACTTCTGCTACTGTGACAAATACACTATGGGTGCTCAAGTGCCAAATCTGTAACCCAGCCTCACTTTCCTCCTCCACACAACATGTCAGTAGGGTGTCACAGAAGAACTGATTTCCATAAAGCTCTTGGAACAAGATTAAAAGAGAAATGCCTTCATAGGGAGTTGTAAACCTGCAAAATGCATTACAGGGAGAAGACAAAAGTGTTTTCACTGTGGTAGAAGATGCAAAACTATGCATAACTCAGCAGGTAAAAGGCTAAATTTAAGAAGCTGAGCACAACAACTCCCTACAGAGCTGACAGATCTCTGACTTTAGGACTCCTTGAAATGCAGTCCCGCTCTTCCCACCTCTCAGGGCACACAAGAAACCCAAGTGTATTTTAGAAGAGTTCTGGCATATATAGTAGGGTCCTAACTATTCTAGAGCACTGATGGTATTTTAATTTCCACCTACAGCACACTGAATTTTCGCTCTTTTAGAAAATAGTTACTTTCCATCCTGTTTTATTTCTAGGTTGCTCAAAAAAAACCCAAGCTGAATCAGCAAAGGATGATTTTATAGAAACAGGATTTCTATTAAATTATAATTTAAGCTACTGAGAGTTTATATTAGAAATTTGGCTCTTCTGTATCCATTTTGTAACGATGTAAGGAGATCAAGCTGTTATGCAGAGTGAGCAGTACCACACAGAGACCTCAAAACTTAGTTCAGTACCATAGTTCCTAGAGATGTGAATTTTTATCTGTAAACCATATTAGACTTCTGTATGACCTTGCGTAACTATAAACTCTTGTTTGTCACATACAAAATAAGGAAATTCTTATTCCCAGTACGTGTTAGATGAGGAAAAAAAGAGGCTGAGTATTCTTTTCCCATTATCAGCAATAAATTTTGTTAATAAAGACTCTAGGGAAACCTCATCCATTTCTAGAATAGCCTTGCATTAGGGCTGCTTTTGTAGCTTTCCAATAAAGTAATTTGTTGTACACAAGAGACAAACGAACCAATCAACTTAAGAAGTCACAAAGACCTTATTTAGACACGCAGTGTTTTATCAATCCATCTATTATTATCATATCTTTCTGAAAGATGGTGTGTATATTAATACCCTGAAAGAGGATACACGAAGTGCATGACAGAATCCACTTAATTTCTTCACTGGTGAACTTCAGTTTCTGTCTTTCAGACATATATACACACTGAACAGGATAAAATCTCAAGATGTATAGAACAGGTCCCTTGAGCAAAAGCTCTGATAAGCTAACTGCTCAAAGTGGCTTCAGATAGCAATGGGAAGTATTGTATCACAAAGTAAGGGCTCATCAACTAAAGTATCTGCAACAGACTTTCAATTATCTATAATGTCAACAGCAAAAAGAGACTAGATTTGCAGGTGTTTCCCCCATTTCCTTCATGTTAATACCAGCTGTTGGGGGCTGGGGGAAGAGCTACCTTTTTCGCTTGTGCCCCAATGCTTTGTACTATGCAAGGACAGGAGATTTCAATAAGATAAAACTGTCTCTGGCCACTTACCTTTGAGCTTCTGGAGCTCATCCTTCAGGTCAGGCCCAGCATGCATGAATATACTCTCAGACACTGGGTTCTTATCTGTGAGAGTCTCATTGCTGGTGTTTACGATGGCCGTGCAGTTCAGTAATGCGACATCTCCTTTCCTGAGGAAACAGTTTATCGCAGTCTGAATGTACAACTAAGCAAAATATTCTCAAATCAGTGCTGACAAGCAAGGAAATGTTGAGTTACAGGAAAAGCATTAACAGGACTCCAGTGCCCATAGAGTGTAATGTACCCTGATGTGCTCACCAAGCCGAATCATCTTTCGGCTCTACCTGATGAAGACAGGCTGCATGCAAAACATCAGCTCCTTAAAGAGTTCCAGCCTAAGCAGTAACTGAGGGATGTTTGTAGAAAAGACAGTGCTGTAGCTGTATGTAGGGCAGCTCAGGCAGCAAACACGCAAAGAAGCTTGTTAAACTGATGGACTGTAACACTTCCAAAAACCCACATATTTTCTCTTAGGGATAAGAGTACAGTCTTTGTGTACATTACTTTCAAAACTTAACCATTTTTTTTCAATATACTTCTTTATTTTTGCAGACAGACTATCCAGGGCACCTTACAGCTGCTGTTCCTCAGACCACTGTGGATGTAGAGTGACTGCAGCTGGACAAGCTTTCTTCTCCTTGGTTCCCAAATTTTGAACCCTCAAGTGGATCATGTTCATTCTGCTGTCCAAAGATCAGACATGCAGAAGATAAACAAGGCACAGATGCATAAGAGACAATAGCGTAGCAGAACTTTGACCTGCTTTTTCTCACAGCAGCAGCCATCAGGAATTTTGGGATCAAAGAGCATAGGAAGGGAAATAAAGATTCCCACGAACAGAGAGGAACGAAACTAATGGTTGAAATTCCACACGTTTTTCCTAAGCCGTAAGAGACGTTTAACCTTTTACTCCTCTCTTTCTTTACTTAATTGAGTTCAGAAAAATCCATGAACAGTCCCATCTCCTGCATATATTAACCAGGAAGAGATTCAGGTTGATCCCTGAATCTGCATCCCTGAGAAATCCTTCTCCCTTCACACTGATTAAGAGTTATTAATCTAAAGAGCAGGCTCAAGTATCTATGTTACAGGAAAGAAACACTGGTGGAGTAAGTATAGCACACTACACTTTATCAATAGATTTTGGAAGAAAGTCATGGAGACAAAACACAGAATGGAGGAAGGAGAGGCAGGAAGAGCCAAAAACAAGCCACAGGAAAGAAATACTGATTTAAAACAGAAAAGTGAAGGCAGAATAACACCAGCAAATACAGGAAAAAACTAGTAGAGAGCAAACATTTTTTAAAATAAAAATTTCATATCCATGTGCCCAACTAGGTTTTGATACTAAGCCTTCAGTATCACAGTAGGAAGTACAGCTCCAGTCTGCTCCATCAAGGACTGCCTATGAGCACAACCTATGGCGGAGCAAAATCCCAGACTTTCAAAGTTATAGTGAACAAGAAGATTATTTTCTTCCCAGATCTGTAATATTTGATTCAAGAAAAGAGGATTTAGAGGCCTTATTCTACAGCAGTGATCATTACATGAAGATATGGATCCTGCAGTAAATGGAGAAGTGACGACTGACACACAAGAGCCATGCTGAACTTACCACAAGATTATTTTTTCATTGATGTCTTTCCTGTATGGAAAAGGTGATCTAACATCAACTCGAGCTTTTTCAACAGAACTCTGGTGGCAATCCAGCTGCTTGGCCTCATAGGCATCACTCCAGCCTGGCAGGCTATCAACATCCACAAACTGGGAAGGAGCACCCAAGGGATCCATGGAACGGACGCAACTCCCTTCCTCTGCTAACTTGTCACACTCCAATTTTCACTGGAGTCTTCCAAGTGCTTTAAACGGGGAAAAAAAAAAATCAAACCAGGTCACCAGCTGTTCACTGAAAGTAATTGTCCCGTGAAGCCAGACCTTTCACAAGACTGCAATGCAATAACAGCTAGCAGACAATAGAAAAACACATTTCCTACTCAAACACTCCCTCTTTTGTTACCTGTATGCAATAACGCCATGCAGACACTCGTAGTAAGACAAACCTCTTCCAACAATTCAATGTGGAAACATCTTCTCTACTAAATTGATCCAAATGACTTGTGATCTTGAATTTTAGAAATAGTGAGAACAAATTCCCAAGTGCAGAGAGGAACTGTCTTTCTGAAAAGTATTATTTCTTTATCTAGACAAAAAGCAAATTTGTAGTGGGGAATGTATAATCTATTCTTTCAGAGAAACTGGTAAATACTTATATAAAAAAAGAAAAAAGACAGAGCTCCCAAACCACAATGTCCCTAACGCCCCAAACCCTCAAACATTACAGACAAACCAACAAAACCCCTCCCTCTCCCCGAATAATACAGCCCTTGCAGTTCAGTGAATTCTGAACTACTGCAAACGAGACTTACTGTCACATAGTTCTCACAGTCATGCACTCAGGCACAAAACCCCTTTACGCAAATCAGTTTTGCAAGAAAGAGTAAAGCTGTAAATTTGAACACTGGCACAGCGAATTTTAAGACTGAACTCTGCCATCTGACTGATTTTGAGATAACACTGGTTGCTAGATGAAGGCTCAAACGTGCCAATACTCACTTTTCAGCTTCCAACAGGCAATGCTTTGGCTCTTGATTTCCACAGTGACTACTGAACTGTAGTGAATTAAACTAGCGCAAACATACCACGTATCTTCAATTTGCCACCTACACACCTACTACTTAACTCCTTTCGCAGGCTCATAATTGATAATAATTTAAAAACGATCGCACTCACAAGGAGTAATTGTGAAACGCAACTTACTAAGTACATTCATTAGCCAGAGGAAAACAACACAACAAAACAAAACAACCAAGCATCCAAGCTCACACTAAGAGGTAATTTAGGCTGACACTAGGACAAAAATAGCCGCAAGAGCATCTAAGTAAGATTTTCGCTAGGAGGAAAGACAATGAGAGAGAAAGGCAAGGTAAGCGCGCTACACTGGCCCCAGCCGAAGCTTGTCTACAACAGCATCTTCCCCCTGCTAAACAGCCAAACCAGGGGTCTGGCCACGGCAGCAAGAAGCAGGCGCAGCGGGGCGCGCAGATCTCCGGGGTATCTCCGGCACGATCGCTGCCGGGCGCTTCCGCGGCGGAGGCGGCCCCGAGGGGTTGTCAGGCTCGGAATGGGGCACAGAGTGCTGCGAGCGGGGGCCGAGGCCCCAGCGCCCGGGACGCACCGCCGTGCCCGTATTGGGAGGAGAACCTGCCTCTCCCGCCGCTCCCGTCCCACGTCTCGCAGCTGGGATTCCAGCACCGCACTCCGCCCAGCATCCAGCGGCTCCCGCCCGGCTCCCGCCGCGCCCTCCCGGCGCAGGCCGGGCTGTGCCCCCGGCACCGCACCGCACTCACGGGCACAGCCGGAGAGCCGCCGCCAGCCCCGCCCGGACAGAGAGTCCCGGTCGGCGCCGGTCTGGGGACATCACCCAGGAAAGCTCCGCGTCTGCCGCGCTTCCGCTTCCCTTCCCGGGCGGGGCCTCGGGGCTGCACTGGCAGCCGGGCCCTCTCTGACGCACTTCCGGCGCGGCGGGTCCCGAGCGCAGCGCGTGTAGCGGCCGCGGCTGCCCCGCGCCTTCCTTAGCCCCGCGTTTCCCGCCGGCGCTGCCATGGGCCTAACGCGGCAGTACCTGCGCTACGAGCCCGCCGCACTCTTCGGGCTGGTGGCCAGCGCCAGGGCCGGCGTGGCCTTCCTGGCGCTGCGCGGCGAGCAGGGTCGCTACGCGGCCGTGCCGGCTTGCGAGCACGTGTTCGTGTGGGACACAAGGAAAGGAGAGAAGGTGGGACCCGGGGTGCGGTGCTAGGGGCGGTCGGTGGCGGGGCAGGGCTGGGGTGCAACGTGCGGGGCTTTTAGGCCGCCTGAAGCCAAGCGATCTGTGGTACTGGGCAGCGTTTGGAGGGAAGCGACACCTGCACAGCCTCCCCTCCTCTTGGGTAGCGTGGGCACAGCGTGAGGTTAGGTTATGGAGCTCTGACTGCGTCCTGGACCATCGTGCTGGTGTCTTCCAGTTCTCCAAGCTGGTCACTCGACTAAAAGGATTCTGCATCGTTTTACCTTTTGAGCAGTCCAAAATATACTGCAATGCTGGATGCTTACAAGAAAGTCTTGCTAGTTACAAGAAAGTAATTGGTTATTTCTGTTTAAGGGATTTGTAAGGGTTGCATTTGTTGAAATGCACGTAGCACCAGCATACACAGAACAGAGGAGGCTGTGGATGATTTGGATAATGGATGTCTAGAATGTAGCAATTCTCATCTTTGTTTTCTTTTGGTAGTAACTTGTAGCCATTAGCTGTTAGAAGGAGAGAGTGGTAGTCCTGCTGCTCTGCTCTTACTGTGAGCGTAATTTATTTTTTCTCGACTTGGTCTTTAAATGGCTGAATCTCACTGTGGATCCCTTGAGATTTGCCTCAGGACCTCAGTTGTGGAAGAGTAATTGCTGTCACAGTAATGGGAAAGTTGCTCCCGGTTTAGCTGGCTGTGTGAATGTTCTTGGACAAATCAGGGATGTCATAGAAGTTTGTATTTTGGCTGTGGAACTGGGCATCCCGTGTAAAAATTGTATCCCATAGGGAGGTTGTGAGCTGTAACTTTAAGGACTTTGCCACACACTGTCTCCTGTGAGATTCAGAAATCACTGTAGGTACTACTGTCCACTATAAACTGAAATCTGGTTTTGTTTCACAGCCTCTGGAGTGCTGACTGCTTGTATGTTGTGTTGGAGATGTTTTTATCATTTTCAAGTTCTTGTGCAGTCTGTGGAAAAGCCACTCTGTCCTATAGCCGAGAAAGGCCAGACAAGAGAGGATGGAGTCAGGAAGAAACTTTCCAACTTTTTACTCTCAAACAATATTTCTTGCTCTCTGGCACTTAATATGTGGGGGCAGAAATTTCAGATTCTGAGTTTCAGGGCATCAATTTCCGTTTGATTGTGAGAAATTTCTTTCCTTCTAGCTGCTGTTTGTCTTGGAAAATGGGGTTAATGATACTGTATTTGATGCAGGAAGTTGAAAAATGAACTTATAAAGTGGCAGAAGTGCAGTTGCAAGTTCAGGAGAAGAGTAGACTATATTCTCTCTGCTGTGTAAGTATCTGACTCTGACATGTAATTTATCAACATTATATATGTTTTGTCTCCTAAAAATTGCAGATTCTTATCCTTAAGGGTCTCAAGCAGCAAGTCAGTTTCCTCTGCCCCTCTCCAGATGGCTTGCACCTGGCTGTTGGGTATGAAGATGGAGCAATCCGTATCTTCAACCTCCTAAATGGAGAATCGACCATCACTTTCAATGGGCACAGGGCTGCAATTACAGCCCTGCAGTATGACCACCTGGGTGGCAGGCTGGTGTCTGGCTCAAAGGTGAGGCTTTGACATCTGGAGCATGACCCTTTCACAGAGATGCCCCACGGGGAAGGCTGACCTGCACTGAAATGTTCATTGTTTTAAGTGTAGCCTCTGCCTGTAGCCAGAGGATGGCAGTGAGAGGAACTGCGGGGCCCAGGGCTGGGGGAGCAGCAGGGGCTGCAGGCAGAAGTAGGGCACTGGTAGAGCTGTTAAAGTGAAGGATCTCATGAGATCAGGAATAGCAAAATGTGTCAGGGATAATGGTACATTTATCAGTCTGACTGCACCTTTGGGGAAGCAATGTCACTTGCATTAATCATCCTTGTGATTCAGAGTGAGAAGGTGTGCTCTCAGGTAATCTTTTCAGTCTCATGGCAAAAGTTTTGCAGAGACAAGGGCCAGTCCCATGGAGACACTCTCTCTGTTTCAGGATACGGAAGTCATCGTATGGGATGTCATCAATGAGAGTGGCCTATACCGGCTGAGGGGACACAAAGATGTCATCACTCAAGTCCTATTCTTGAAGGAGAAGAACTTGTTGGTCACTTGGTGAGCCTGATTAAGAGTAATTGTTGATCAGGAAACAGGCTTGGTTGTACTTGCAGTTTAGACATCGTGTGTGCTACAGCCATTTGTATTTTCCTTCTTGTCCTGAGATACCTCAGATCCACTAGCATCCTTGAATATGATTTTGTCACATCCACATATTTTTTAAGTCTAGTGCCTTTAGTCAGAGCAACTGAAATGGCCATACTGAAAAAAGTGTTTGGAAAAGGACTTAACTTGTTGGTAAATCCGTCAACTTAAAATTATTGTAACAAAGAATAGCGATAACATGTTCATTATGTACTTAACAGTCTTGGGGGTTTTTTTTGTTTATCTTGAAGAATTAAGCAGACTTACCTTCTGTATGTGTCATTCACACAGCAGTGTGACAGAAAAATTGCTTTCTTGTAGCTGTAAAAACATGAATTAATTAAAAGATTATAGGGACTTTTAAAATTGATTTTTAGTTATTCAAATGAGCTGCAAGTTGACTGAATCCCTTTAATAATAAATGGTTGACAGGAGATTCTCTTGCTGAAATACCAGTCACTAATTTTTTACTTTTTAATATGTCATTTACTAGCTAAATAAAAGAGTGCATGGAATCAGTTCAGTTTAAAATTAAAACAACTTTATTTTGGTGGGCTTTTTTCAGATGGAAAAGATGATACCCTTTTCTTAATGCAATTTGAAATATTTGCAGGTCAGCTTCAGTGACTTGACAGATATCTTTTAGCAGCATTGCTGTGCCTTTTTTGTTTGGCTTGCAAAATTCAGTGTTTGAGTAGCTGCTCTGTGATACATTCTGACATGTTTTAGGTTTTTTTGTGTTTCTATCACTTAGAAAAATGGTGAGTTCTGGAGTCTTTCCTCATGTCTGACTTCTTTGTTCCAGTGCCAAAGACACACTGGTGAAATGGTGGGATCTGGACACCCAGCACTGCTTCAAAACTCTGGTTGGACACCGAGCTGAGGTAAAAGGGAGATGTGTGGGAGCTGTTGGGTTGGTGGGACTTGGGATGTCATGGCTCACTCTGGGCTTTCCTTGCTTTCAGGAGCTGTAAGCTGGTACCATCATACGTTTTACTTTCATTAGGCTTTAGGAGTGAGCAAATGAGAAAGTTCCAAACATTTCAAGAGCTGTCATCAGATGCAGTGGGTCACAATTCCCATGCACGTGTCCCCAGTGGAGGTCCCAGCTAGATCCATTTGCTATCTGGTTGCTGTTTAAATAAGTCAATTAACGATGCTATGCTTTTTTAATGATAGTTAAAGGAGTCACTTCCTCACATTGTGCCTCTGGACAGGTCTGGGGGATGGCTTTGCTGTCCAAAGAGAGACGTCTGATCACTGGGAGTGCTGACAGTGAGCTGAGGGTGTGGGATCTCACATACATCCAGGAGGTAAGACATTCCCTCTGTAACCCCTCAGCCCCCCTGTCCAGCTCCTTGTCTTTGAACTGAGATGGAATTGGAACACGTTCAAATCTGATGGATGTGCTGGCAAACAGCCAAAGCAGTGTCTTTGCTGTCTGAGGGGTCCAAAAGTTGCTCATGGCATAGGCTTTGCTGTTTCCTGTGTTTTGAGCTTCCAAGTGACACTGCAAGCACTTCCAGAACAAGATTTCCAGTGTGTCAGATCTTCCTGCCTTCTGACTTACAGCTGAGGAAAACAGTCTTGTGTGTTGATGATAATCATGGGAGCACATGGAGTGCTTGGTGCCTACAGGAATGCTGTAGGACACTCCAGTGTATGCTAACCGGTTGTATCTCCAGGGAAATGAAGTGTGAGCCAGAAACCACAATACTATAGCACTTAAGGTTTCAGGTACTCCTTTTGTTGTTTTTTCTTTCTTGTGAGCAGGTAAAAGATCGTGATGAACCAGAATCCAAGAAAAGCAAAGGGTCTCCTTCACCTGGAGCGGAAGAAAACACTGAAGAGGATGAGACCTTAGAGCTGGATGAACATCCTGAGGAAGTAAGATCAGTTTTCCATGCTGTTTCTGAACTGGTGTATGTAACCCTATTTGCATCGTTTATATCCTGATTGTCATATTTAGCTTGTTTGGGAAAATGTGATAATTCTTGTCTTGCTCCATGTGCTGGTTACACCTGGGGGAGGGCAGACTCACAGAGGTTTTTCTCTATGAGAATTTCCTCTGTGAGTTGATGGGACCAATTGGAGGCTGGTTGGGTTGTTGACAGCCTGAGAAACCGATTAAAGAAGTTAGTTCGCTCCGTGAAAACATATTTTGAAGGAGGTAACCCGGAAAAAAGCTGTCTTTCATTTCCTGCTTCTTTGAAGGTAACATCAACCTGGCCCAGGGTCCTCGCCCGGGCCAAGCAGAGGTGGGCTCGGGAGGCCGCTGGGCCCCGTTTTCAACTAGGGGCCTTGATGGCCAGGGAAAAGAGAAGCCCGTTGCCAAGATCCTGCCCACCCTCCTCCAACTCGCGGCCGCTGCTCGCCATGGCCCTTGCCGCCGGCTCCGAGCAGCTGCGGGGTGACTGAGCCCCCCCAGCCGCCCGTGCCACCGGGATGGGGGGAAGAGGCAGCTGGGCCCCGGTTTGGGGGAGCCTCTCCATGCCCTTGCTGGCTGAGCAAGGTGGAAGGAGGACCCCCCCGGCCCGCAGCTGGAGCTGGGTACGGTCAGCCATGAAGGTAGCCCAGCCATGAAGGTAGCCGTGAAGCCAGAGGCTTGTCACCGTTTTTCCCCCCCGGCTGGGCTTTGCAGGTTTCCTCCGGCCCTTTCCCCAACCCCAGCACGGCCTGGCCCAGCCCCTGCAACTACTGTGTGAAATTTTAACCCTTCTAATGCTCGGATAAGACTTGCAGATCTCCAATCCTCCCTTGAGTAAGAGGGAAGAAACCAGAGGGACTACACCAAAGTCAGGGAAGCAAGAGCTAAGTTTTTGGGGATGAAAGGAGAATGAGGAGATGCTATGAAAGTTGGTTGAAAATCCTTTTGTAAGCTGTAAAGGTGGACTGTAGTGCACCTGTGTTGAGAATCCTTCACCCCGAGGAGAAAAGGGGATCTCTGTTTCTGGAGATAAAGCATGAACAGAGAGAGAGAGAGAGATAAAGAGAACTTTTGCTTTGGAACAGTTAGTTCTTAAAAGTAAATACTTCATGAGTTTAACATGGCCCATAACACAGCTTTGGGAAAGCTGTGAAGATGGGAAAAGTTCGTGGAAAGAAAGCCATGAAAGAGCTGTTTTTTTGGTTTCTTTTTTCTCCTTCTGGAGAAGTCCCTATGGCCTGACAACAGGAAACCTCTCTCTGAAGTGAACTGAAAAGGACTATTCAGTTCCTAACTGAAGTGGTTTTTGTATGTTGTTATTAAGAAGGTGTGGGAGAGGGAAGGAAGGAGTGGTCTGAAGATCTTATTCTGAATTTGTTTTCTTTTTCCCTTTCCTTTGTGTTATTAATAAAGTTTTTTCTTGTACTCTTTTTAAGTTTTAGGCCTGCCTTGCTTTTGCTCCTAATTTTATCTCACAACAGGAAAATAATTATATTAAAATTGGCAAATCTAAACTATAACACTCCATAACAACTTTCTCAGCAGCAGTTGCTGCCTCATCTACCTGCAAAATATCAACAGAAGTATGTGTGCCAAAATATGTGTGCCAAAACATCCACAGATTTATTCTCCACTGACAGTTTTTCTTTGCTTTCTATTTGAGAAGGACTAGCAAGTGTATACATTTAAGCAGTGTTAATAGCGCTCTTTCATCAAACAACACAGAAATAAAATAGTTCCTAGCTGATTGGCAGCTGCTGAGTTCAGTACTGGTGCTCAGCTTTGCAGAAACAGAGAGGTCAGAGTTGCACTGTAATGAAATATGGTGTGAGATTGGATTGCAGAAAGCCTTTCCCACTTGTGCTGCTGCTGGAGACTTTACTGAATTGGTCTTTCTGGTAGAACTTCTAGGGGTACTGCTCAGATCTCAAGCTGCTTGTAGTTGTGGTAGATACCTGATTTTAATTAATTTTCCAGCTTCCTCTCCAGAGGATTTCTCACTCTTCAATGCCCTGTTTAAGAGTCTCTGTTCTCACCCTCTCTGCCTCTTTTGCCTGAGCTCTGCTGCCTCTGTAGCATAAAAAATCAGCTCTGTCTCTTAAATTGCTATGGTTTGCCAATAAAGTTAAGTTATTCTTCCACTGAGACTGCCAATGATTATTTTCAGCTGAAATGCAACAAAACACCAGGTGATAATCTTGTAGCTCACACAGATGCTTGTTTTGTCCCTTTATCATCCTTACTAGCTGTTTTGCCAGGACCCTGTAGGTTAATTTCCCCCTCTCCTTGACTTCCCTTGTCAGCAGGTTTTTTGACTTTGCTTGAGAAGATAATTTGGCCTTTCAGACCCAAGTTTGTTCCTCTTTCCCTGTAGCGCATTGTTAAGTGCAGCAAAGTTGGATCCATCATGCGGGAAGGGAGAGACCGAGTGGTGACTCTTGGCATAGACCGGATGGGCAAGTTTTTGGCCTGCCATGTGAGTAATGGGGGGATCTGATACTGAGCTGTAGAGGAGGCTGATAGAGACCTTGGGTACTTTCTGTAAAGGCCAGCCAGGGCTTTGCATACCTTTGAATTTGTTTGCTCTCACTCCAGGGAACAGATGCTGTTCTGGAAGTGTTCTCTGTCCTTTCTGAAGAGGAAATCCAAAAGAAATTGGAAAAGAAAATTAAGAAAGCAAGGAAAAAAGCCAAGTAAGTTATTTTTTGGATGCTGCCTATGTCCAGAATGCTCTAGAAAAGCTCTTCAGTAGCATTACACTACTAGTAGTGGAACGCCAAGCTTCTGGCCTTTCTTTTTGTGCTAGCTATTGTATTTTGGGGTTGAGCTTTCTGTGGTGTATTTCTCTGAGCATCCGTGGTGCTTGTCTGTCCCAGAGACTAAGGAAATACCTTTCTTTCTGAGTCTTCTCTCTGAAAAAGAAAAGCTAAAGTATGCAAATAAATGGAACTTTCAGAGCTGCTCAGCTCTACCTGACATTGGTGTTTATACTGCTTGGTTTATCAAAGTAAGTTCTTGGTAGGCAATGCAGGAATGAGAGTGTCATCTGGGAATTCACAGAGAGTCTGGTACTTCATCTCCTGATTTACAGCAGGCAGAGATATAGGTGAGAGTTATCTTAATGGTTACTCTGTGTTAAGTGTCTCCATGTATCCTGGCACTAAACAGGTGCCTCAGAAGAGTCCTTAGGGAAGGGTCTGCTCTAGGGTAGAAACTAAAGCATAGGGCAGGTAAATCTGGAAATGCATTTTGGCAATGGCTGAGAGCTTTTGGTGAGTGATAGGAGATGAGCAGAAGCTGGTCTTGCTCTCAAACAATTTCTGTTGCCTGTTTTGTATCCATCTTTGTAATGGGCCTTGTGTTTTGGCTCCAGAAGAGGCTGCCTTTTTTAAGGACAATTTGTGTCTTTAGTCATCTGCATAATGGCATGAACTTCACTGTCCATCCCTCACTGTCCCTATTCTTAAATGTGGTTACACTGCTGGATAAGAGGGAGGTTATGTTCAGCAGGTTAAATGGTTTCCTTATGTTTTCTCTGTCACCATGTTAGTTTGTGTTGGCTGTGCTGGGTCATTTGACTCTCCTCTCTTCTCTGACATTCCAGACAGAACTCTGAAGAGGAGTCTGAAAGGAGTGTGGAGCTGAGCTTGCAGGAGGAGATTCAGCGGGTCACTAATGTCAAAGCTTCTTCTAAAATCAAGTGAGTGGAAAGCCGTTGTAGAGTCTGATGAATGGTTATGCAGCTACCTGGGGAGAGCTCTGCATGGCTCAATGCAAGCAGAGGTGGAAGAAGTTTCCCCCTCAACATATGTTTAGCGTGGAGCTGGGAAGAGGCCTGCCATGATCTCCAGTCCATTCACACCTCTGTGGCTCAGTGTGCACTTGCTTGTTGGATGTGCTCTGTCCATATTCCTCTGTCTCAGTTGTTCTTTATAATTGATTCCTTTAACACTTTGTTTTATTGTCCCTGTGTACAGCTCTGATTTTATCTAATCAAACAGGTCATTTGACTTGGTTCTCTCTCCAAAAGGAGAGCTGAAGATGGTACTGCTGCTCCAGAACAACGTCATTGAATTGTACAGCCTTGACCTATCAGCGCAAATGCCCCAGGCTGTCCGTGTGTCCAAGATAACCATCGGAGGCCACCGCAGTGATGTCAGGACGTTGGCTTTTAGCTCTGACAACATTGCCATTCTCTCAGCAGCTGCAGAGTCTGTGAAGATTTGGAACAGGTACGCAGCCCAGTTATGTCAGTCTCCCAGAATTGAGGGATGCTGTGTTAAGAAAAGCAGTGATAAGAAAGAAGGGACAATGGAAAGAGATAAAACAGGGAATGAAGTAAAGGAAATAAGTAGAAAAATGGTTTTCTTTTTTCCTTATTAGGGAAACTGAGAAACTACAAAACTAAAATTTCAACAGAAGGTCTAAACACAAAGGTCATACATAGCAGTCAGGTATAGACTGTATTTTGCTATGGGTTTTTTTCTGTTTTTTCGTTTTTAGTAAGAGGTATTAACTGTTACCCTAAACAAGCTACTGCCTGTTCTTTAGGGAACATGTGGATTTCTTGACACCTTATCTGAAGGATCTAGTATTAGATTGAGTAGGCTATTGTGTTGGTCTAGAGTGTTGTGTGTTGATGTAGAGTGCTTCTCTGATGTAGAGTGGTGTCCCAGTGTTTCTTGAGTGGTGCTGATTTCAAGCTCAATTTCCTCTGAAGTACTCCGTCCCTTCCTGAAATGCTGTTTAAAATTAGGAGCTCTGTTCTTGTTCACAACAGCAATAGGTCATGATGGTGGACAACATATAGGGGCATGTTTTTTATGGGAAACGTTGTTAGCAGTACAACTGGATGGTGGTGGCTTATCTTCTGACCCCAGCTGAAAGATAGCTGTGGGTAGAGGCTATACTGGAGCATGTCTCACTGAGCAGGCCAGATTCTCTGTGTGATAAGAGGTTTTGGGCTTTGTCTTTGTCCACAGGTCGACCTTGCAGTGTATCCGGACAATGGAGTGTGAGTATGCGCTCTGCTCCCTGTTTGTCCCTGGAGATCGGCAGGTCATCATTGGGACCAAGGTAAGGAGTGGCCCTCTGACTCCAGACTGCCCAGGTCTGGGAATATGTTAGGAAAATGTCATTAAGGCAGCCTCACAGAAAATACATTGCCTCTCTCATTCTGGAGCACTGCTGTGTTTCCAGAGTTGTTACAGAACTCTTGTGGCTTGAGGTGGAAAGCAGAGGAGAGCTTTGGAAAGGCCCTTATGGAGATCAGGAGTTTGGCCATCTGTGTATAACAGCCACATAATGAAGCTGTCTGCTGGGAACGTGGGTAGCAGAGAGTTCTTCTGTCAGGAGCTATCATGAGTTGTGAGCAGAGGCTGTCTTTCTTCCCAGACAGGGAAGCTGCAGCTGTTTGACCTGGCTTCTGGCAGTCTGATAGAGACACTTGATGCTCACGATGGGGCTGTGTGGTCCATTGCTCTTTCACCAGACCAGGTAACTCAGCACCCTTATAAGTATCATCTGCACATCTTTTCATGTAATTCCTTTCTATGGTACTGTGTTTGCACCACTGATGGGAGCATGGGAACCCCCTCATGCCGGGAGGTGGAGGATGTAGCTGGTAGTGTTTAAAAACTTTCTAGTGGAATCAAAACCACAGCAAGAAATAATCTGCTTGATATTCATTCACCCTAAAGATTAAAACATATGGGATAGATTTTATCCTTGTTCTTAATGTAAAATGTTGAACTATTGTTCCTTTAGAAGGATCTACTTTTAGAGTGATGGTAAGTTGTGTGTGATCTGGTAACAGTGAGTGTCTCAAGCTGCCCGCAAAACAAAATCATATTGTTACGTGCAGCTGAGATGACTGCTTTCAGTCCCAATGTTGCAGTCCATATTTTCTTTTATCTTTGGTGTCTTGTACCTCCAGAATAAGCTAGAGCTTTTGAAATTTTTGGTGGTCAGCCAATGCGTGCACTAACCAGAGCAAGTGCTCCTGGTGGTGTCCACTTAATCATCAATGCTGTAGAAATGTGGGACATTTCAAAAACCTCCTCTGCGTTGGCAATTCCTTGCTGTGGACTTTCTCTGGGTGATAGGAACTGGTTTCACAGCAACTTTCTTCTTTTCCCGTACAGCATGGCTTTGTGACAGGAGGTGCTGATAAATGTGTCAAGTTCTGGGAGTTTGAGCTTGTGAAGGATGAGAGCAGTGTTCAGAAAAGGTGAGAAAATACACCTTGTGCAGGTTCCATTGTCATTGATGGGTTTGAACTGCAAGTCCACACGTGACATCTGCATGGAACACATGGAGAAGAATCTGGGATCAGTGCACTTTTGTGGAGACCTGAGCTTAGCTGGAGACAGGCATTTACCTCATTCTGATCCTTTTTTGTGTGGGTGAGTTTAGTGTCTAATCAGGCTGGGCCTGCAGATCGCTGCAGTAAATGTAGCAGTGAAGTTCATCAGCCATCAGAGACTGGTCATTCCGGTCCTGTGTCCCAGTTTGAAACACAGGTGTCTGCTAAGGAAAGCAGGGCCCTCCCTTGAAATGGAGAAAGTAAATACTCTCCCTCTGAATTAGTATAATTTTGAAATTAAGGGGCTCTCAGGCAAAGATATGGGCATGGGAATAACAGTTCTTTACTAGTACATATAACAAGGCAAAGAAAACAACAGCTGTGGAATTAACAACAAACAGAACAGGAACCCAGTTTCAGTCCTCTCAGCCACAGGCACTTTCCCCTTTGGTGCAGTTAGAGTGTCATCCTCTCCACCCTCCTCCTGAGAAACTCCCCCAAAAAAACAGGGGGGTCCCTCCCCACCCCCCCATCCCTCTCAAGGACCTAGCCATCAGTGCTTCTTAGCATGTCAATGGGAAAAAAAATCCGTAGGCAAAGAGGAAAGAAAAAACCAACCCCCAACATCCTGTCATAGTGAGGAATGAGTGCTGCGTGTTAAAATTTACTTGCTTTCCCAGAGTGCAGTGTGGGACTTGTATCTATATATCTCTTCCTGCCTTGTTTGCTTGGGATAACAGTTGTTTTTTTCCTATTGTTGCCAGGCTTTCCATGAAACAGGTGCGCATTTTACAGCTGGATGAAGACGTGCTCTGTGTGCGGTACAGCCCCAACCAGAAGCTGCTGACTGTCTCCTTACTGGATTGCACTGTGAAGGTTTTCTACGTTGACACACTCAAGGTGCATGACCAAACGGGCTGTGAGGCTGTGCAGGAAGGGATGTAACTGTAACCTGCAAGGTCAGGAATAGAAAGGAAAAGTGTCTGTTCTGTGTGAAACATGCGTCCTCCTTCAGGGGCCTGTTTGCTGGCAAACCTGACAGAACCATGGTTGTTCCACACTGGGAACTGGAAGATCCATTTTTCATTTCAAAAGTGTTCTGAGCCTGCAGGTGGCAAGGTTCATTCTAGACCCTGCAGACCTGGCGGTACTCCAGATCTGTCAGGCACTGTAAAGATGTGGATGAATGTGTCTCACGTGGTGTTAAACAGAGCAAAGCCTGCGGGAGGAGAGCCTTCCTTGTGGGCAGTGTGTGGTGGATTTGTGATCTGTATTAGCAGGTGAATGTTAGGGAGTGACTCAAGACAGACTGGTGCTGACAGTTAATGGAGTTAATTCTGTTTTTTTCCATGTGACACTGGTAATTGGTATCAGAATTAGCTAGAAAGCAAATGGAGCTAGTTCAGCTTGCTTGGCTACTTCCACTTTCTTCTCAGTGCTGCCTTCATGACTGTGCTGCTAACAGTGTTCAGGGCAAGAAGTAAAGTGGGGCAGTGCAAGAAAAACAGCTCCTGAGGCAGAGCAGAATTAGCCTGGAGTTTGAGATTTGCACACCTCTCTACTCAGCATGTCTAACTGAGTCACTTTTCTTCTTCAGTTTTTCCTTTCTCTGTATGGACACAAGCTGCCAGTGCTGTGTATGGACATCTGCTATGTAAGTATCACTAAGGCTGTGTAATGTGGGACTGTGGTGATATGGATGAGTGTGAGAACCTCTGCTGGATTCAAGGCCTCTAGGATAATGCTTTCTTGTCACCTCCTTGCTCCTGACTTAGCAGTTTCTGGGTGGGACACCCAGAAGCAAGCCCCTTTTTATCTGCAGTCTTGTCCTCACTGGAAGGGGTATCAGAGTTGGGGTCGTGACAGAACTGACCCTGGGTCATTTTGTGAGTGAGTGGAAATTAAAATGCTGTAATGGTCCCTTACACTCATTGTAACAGGTACAGCCTGCTTTCTGCTAAAGTTACTATGTGAAAGGAGCCTGAATTGTTAGTGGGAGCAGAGAACAGGTGCTGAGGGGGAGTAGCCTCTTTGTGCCTGTTCATTCTTGCTCTGATGTATATTTGAAATGAGGCTCATTGAAAGCTAAGAAGAATGTCAGGACATAACCAAATACCTGCAGAGGGTCAGACGAGGGCCAGAGAGCTGTCAGTGGCCTGTGCCAGTACCAGAGCATGGGCCACTGGGGAGGAGGTGGAGGGATCAGGAGGCCACATTTCAGGAGCCAGGTGTCTGCCTACTCAGCAGTGCTGAGTCACTGGGGCAGCAGCAGTTCCTCATGGGGCTGCCAGCCAGCTCCCCACACCTTCCTCTCTTTGTTGCTCTGTAGGATGGGACTCTAATTGCAACCGGCTCTGCTGACAGGAATGTGAAGATTTGGGGCTTGGATTTTGGGGACTGTCACCGTTCTCTCTTTGCTCATGATGACAGGTTAGTCAAATCCTACAGCATATTTGGACTGTGGACTTGTCTCCAAGGACTTGTGATCCAGCAAGAATCCTTCTATCTAGCGTAGGGTAGGGGGAGCTCTGCTGTGTTCCCCAAGTGGGTAAATTTGAGCCTTTTTCTCTTCCAGTGTAATGTATCTGCAGTTTGTGCCCAAATCCCATCTCTTCTTCACAGCTGGGAAGGACAGCAAGATTAAGCAGTGGGATGCAGATAAATTTGAACATATCCAGACGCTGGAGGTAGGAAGTTTTGGAGTCTGTTAAAAGGAAGCATTATCCCTGCATGAGCAGGATTTTCCTCAGGGTTGGAAGTTGGGTGATGTAAATGTCATACCTCTTCTGTCATCTATGCAGGGGCATCACCAGGAGGTGTGGTGTTTGGCACTCAGCCCCAATGGAGACTATGTGGTGTCAGCATCCCATGACAAGTCCCTGCGCCTCTGGGAAAGGACAAGGGAGCCGCTGATTTTGGAAGAGGAGAGGGAGATGGTAGGAAAAATGCAACTCTCACCAAAAACAACTTCCAGATTTTTTTTTCTCTTTAGTGGCTTGCTACAGTCGTGTTGCTTACAGTCTTTGACATTCTCTTGTGTACCTTTCAGCACAAGTTTGTTTGGGAGGCAGTTCAGCAGATGGCTGATGTGGAGGGATGGAGAGCACTGCTCCTGTTACATGCACTTTGTCCTTTTTCCAGTCATGAGAGGTTCATTCTGTCTCAGTAGCTGGCCCCATAGCTCAGGGATGCTGGAAGAAGCCCCTTCTATTTCATTTGAGCATGTATTGTGAAGAATCATAGGCTCAGAAGGACTTCAATAGGAAGGAAAGTCTGGGGGTCTCTAATCCAACCGCTTGCTCACTGCAGGGTAATTTTAAAGCTCTATCACACTGCTTAGAGACTTGCCTTGATACATTGACATCTCCAAGGAAAGAGATTTTCCAGACTGTCTTAGCACCTGGTCCAGTATTGAGTCACCACTGGGGTTGGCCCATGTGTTTATTTCATGTATCTAATCAGAGGTTCTTTTGGAACAATTTGTAACTCTTTATCTTTTTGCTGGATCCCTCAGAGGAGCCTGTTTCTGTCACCCCATTGTAAGGCAGGTCTCAAACCATGGTGGGGGAGCAAGGAGGCAGAAATGCAAGGAGTGGATGAGAAACCTGCAGTAGCTGTTTGGGTTTTTTTTTATCCCAGCCTGTTTGCAAGAGCGGACCTACACACTGAACCTTGATGACCTGTGTTTGGTAATAGGAGAGACAGAGATAGCTCTTTTCCAGAATCCAGAAAAGTTTGTTTTGGGTCAAGTTTGAGTAGCAAGGTGGGCATGAATATACAAGTAATGAACTATGCGTAACATAATTGGTGCCCTTTCATGTGAGAGATGACAGACCAGAGACTCTTTCCTTTTGAAGCTCAAGACAACCCTAGGAGTTTTCTAGACTTGTTCCCTCTGTGTTGTGTGACTGGTGAAAGGTGTGGTGCTGAACTGTGGTGTCTGTCTTAGCTTGGTGGGATCCTAAAGGGCTGTTCCTGCACCCAGAGCAGATTTCTTTTTCTGGGGGAGATTTTAGAATTCATTTTGGGATTAGGACCAGGGACAAATGGTTGCTGCTGGCATTGTTGGTCTCTGCTGATTGGTCCTGGTTTTTCACTGGGATGCATGAAGCCCTCCAGGCTGCCTTGCTCAAACAGTCTGGAAGGGAATTGCATCCTTGCCTTGTTCACTGCTATTAATATCTTGTGTTTTCATCCTCTGTAGCAACAAGAAGCTGAATATGAAGAGAGTGTGGCAAAGGAAGAGCAGCCTGTGGTGAGTTGCACCATCTGAATGTGTGTCAGTCTGACTGTACAAACTCTGAAAAAACTGCTTCCGTAAGAGGCATAGAAGAGGTATCAGAGAGAAATGTCATTTTCTTGCTTTGAGGCAGCACGGGGGGGAAGGGGGTGCTGAAACTGTGGCTGCTCCATGGTGCAGTTGGCTGTGGTAATGTGGAAGGATTGAACTGCAGTTCTGTATTTTGTAGGTGGCTGGAGAGATGCAAGGAGAGACAGGGCTGGCAGGAAAGAAGACCATTGAAACCATCAAAGCGGTAAGGTGCTGTGCCTCTGCCAGTGTGGCTTAGTGCCATACCAGTCTCTCAAGGGGGGTTGTCACGGGGTCATAGTATCATTTTGAAGAGTAACCTGTGCTGTCACTTAAGGGCAGAGTGCTCTTGAATGCAGAGGCAGTCTGTCCTGCTCAGAAGCCAACAGGGAAGGTCACATACCGGGAATTCTTTCTTCCTGAGAAGAATGAGGTGTGAGGTTCCTGTAAGGTGCAGCTGCCTGTCACATGTGGGACAGACAGAGCTGCTCTTGCCCTGTGGGCTTTGCATCCCAAAGGAGCACAGGGAAGCCGGGGTGTACTCAAGGCATTAGGCGTTTCCATGAAGGGCTCTGTGCAGTCCAGTAGGCATCTGTGAAAGGTGGAAATCTATTGCGGTGCTTGATGTGGGAGACGTACTAGGAAGGTGTGGCGGTGGGTAATTCCTGAAGATTGTAGTGTATGTAATGGCTGCAGATTTCAACAGTTTGGTGATTTTCAGAGGAAATCCTTATAGTCTGAATAGTCAACATAGCCTAACCCTGGTTCATGCCCCAAAGGGACACTGCTTGCTGGGGGTGGTGGTCAAAGCAATAACTGAAGCTGCACCAGAGAGCACCCAGGGCAGTGTGGGAATGTGGATGGTGTGTGACATCTTCAGGACATGACTTGTGTGTTCAGGGTAATGGTCTGGAGTAGAGATTATCAGGGGAAATGCCATATGGTGCTCTGTGTCAGCACCTTTGCTTCCAACTCTGTTTGTCCTGATGAGCTTTGTCTGGCTTGTCTGGTATCACTGATGTGCTGTTCTTGTGCTGCACAGGCTGAGAGGATCATGGAAGCTATCGAGCTGTACAGAGAAGAGACGGCAAAACAGAAGGAGCACAATGTCATATGCAAAGCTGCAGGAAAAGAGGTAAGATACTGAGGAATGTAAAAATCCCGGAGTGTGGTGGGCATATCCTTCCAGCTCAGGTGGACAGGCTTAGCATGCAGACAAAGTCAGGACAGCTAAAAGCAGCAGACATTTGCTCAAGTCTTTTGGAGAACTAAATGGCACTGTGCTCTGGGGTATAATTAGGGGTGTGTTCTTTCCAAGGATCTTTATATGCTTAAAGTCATAGCAGGATGTAAGTTTTGTCCCTAGAAGAGTGTACTGCTGCAGGTTCATCCTGCAGGCCTCATCTTTGCCTACATGTCAACACTTCCTGCTAAATAAGGGGCTGTCATAGAAGTGGGAAAAGTGACAAGAAGTGGAAGAAAATTCATCCATGTTTGAGTTAGTCATATATGTCTGAGGAGATTTGTTTGGTGGCTGCAAATGAGGCCTTCAGCAACATTCTGGGGAGGGTGGAGGTGTGGGAATTGCAGGAAGACAGTGAAAGCTCTCTTCAACTGTGGGTGAAACTTTGCTCTGAATATGCACTTATGCACACACACCTGCCTCATTCTAACCCATTCTGTGTCTCTAGGTTCCCTTCCCTGTCAATCCCATTCTCCATGCCTATGGAAATATTACAGTAAGTGGAATGCCCAGGCCAGAGGCTGTAGTTCATCCTCAGATGGAGAGGGGCAGGTTCATTTGCTGGCTGAGCCAACATGCTGGGTTGCTGTGGGGAAGGACTGCACAGTTCAACTATTTTGCTGGTGCAAAGTGAACATAATTTGGGGTTTTCATGGTGATGGAGTTTTTTATTTTTTCCTTTCTGTGTGTGTGTTTTTTTGGTGTTTTGTTGTGGTTTTTTTTTTCCAGTATCAGGCATGCATATTACAAAAGTTTTACCCTGTCAGGGTTAACCAACCCTGATGGTAGCCATGACCTTATGATGTTCCTTATCATGAGCCAGGGGTTTACAGTCTTCTCCAAGATATAGGAAAGCTTATTTAAACCTTTCCCAGCTTTATTTATGTGGTGTTGCTACACCAGTTATTGATTCTATTCGTATTCCTGCAGGGTTTGCATTGAGAAAATTCTGAATGGCAGTTCAGGTATTGCAGGCTTGAGCTGGTGTCCTTATTCATTCATGTCATACTACTGCACAACAGTTTTCACTAAATTCTTCAGATTTTTGAAATATTACAAAATACACAGACAAGGATGCATGGATTTAATTGATAAATAAAAATCCACTACTCTGAGTAGATTAGTTTTCCTGGTTTGTTCTAGTTTGCACTCCCAGACTGTGTTTTGTAAGTATCCTTATGAAGATCCTTGTTTTTTCACTCTCCCCTTCTCATGCAATCATACAATGGTTTGGGTTGGATGGGACCTTAAAGATCATCTGGTTCCAGCCCCTCTGCCCTGGGCAGGGACATCTCCTGCTAGACCAGGTTGCTCAAAGCTGAATGTCAGTGCCAGATTGTACTGGTATGAAAGGAAAACCAGTGAGAGACTCCAAGTCAGAAATACAATTTAATAGGAGAAAAGAGAAAAAATAAAATACATGCAATAGTACAAAAGAAAAACCACTGACAGAATCAGAATACAACCTGACACCCTGTCAGTCAGGGTGTTGGTTGCAGTCCCTATAAATGGTGGCTGCAGTCCTCCTGGATGACGGATGTGGTTCAGTCGAAGCAGTGCTCCTGTAGAAGGTGCAGTTTTCCTCCAAAGGTCCAGGAATGATGTGGAAAGGTTTGATTTTCCTCTGAGATCCAGTAGAAAAAGGCTACTTTGGTGTTCCAAATCTCAGTTTTTATCTAGGTAGGAAATGCTTGGCTCCTCCCCCTGGCTGGAGCATCTCCCAATGGGATGATGTAATCTTATCAGTCACACAATAGGACTTAATGGCCCATTAACAGAAGATACCTCCTGGAGGAAGGATGGGTTGTGGAAAAGATAAAGAACACTGCCCCACCTGATTTTTAACAGATGGCCCATCAGCAGAGGATATCTCCCACAGAGATAAGGATCACTGCTCCTTTCAACAGATGGTGATAGAATACATACTTTTGGGCACATCTTTACATTGTAACCTAGGACACAGATGAAACAGTCTTTGTCTTCCTTCTCATTACCTGTAGCCATCTTGCAAGAGCCCTTCTGTTCCTTCCTCCATGATTACAGGTCTATTTAATTATAAGTTGGATAGACTGAACAGAAGTGAATGAAATCCTATGACTTAGAGGCACTTTTCTTTCCCAATTCCCAGCTCTATTCTGCATCTGCCAAACACTTTCAGCAGATAAAAATGACTAGTAGGAATTGAGTGTGGGAATGAGTTTCGTATAAGGTTTTTTATATGTAATTTGTTTTATATAAAAAGCTTTTTACTAGTTTGTACAAGATTCACTGACATGAATTAAGATGACTTAGCTGGTTAAATATAAATTAGATTTTTCACAATGTACTTGACTGGTGTAGAGTACCCTGAGAAGGCTGAGAGAGAACTCAGAGCTGATTAACGACGAAGGGGTTTCCTGTTTGTTATATACAGCTTGATGTGTCTGTCTCACAAGATGTGATGGTGTGTTTTTAACTGTGTGACATGGACCTTAGGGCATGTTGGTCCTGGAATGTTTTTTGTTAAGCAGGGCTGGTGTCTTTCCTCTCTTGCAGCCTTCTGCATACGTGCTGGAAGTCTTCAAGAAGGTCAAGTCGAGGTGAGAGCCAAGAGCTTTATTGCTGAACAGATTCGTGTTGGGTTTCTAGGCCCAGGACTGGCTGGGGTCCTTGAGTAGTCTCTCATGCAAGGTATGGGCGATGCTAGAGAGTCTGGAGTCACTGTTCCCGGCAGCCTCTTTTGGAACATGTGCAGAACTGGGGAATGAGAAGTATTCCTTCCATGGGGAATGTGGACTGAAGTTTCTGGATGTGAGTTGGCTGCTTGGAGAGGCATGTGTATGTGGAGAGCAGTTTGGGGATGCTGAGAAGGGAAGGTTGTGTGCCTGCTTCCTGTGCTACAATATGTCTGGGCTGTGCAGATGTGGGCAGTCATGGACCAGCTGCGAGAATTGCTTAGCACAGCTGAGTACCAGAACCCACCTGTGGATGTGGATGTGTTTCCTGCTCATCTGTAGCAGTGCAGTCGCTGAGACTAATGCTTGTGTCCCTTTGCTTTTTCTGTCAGTGAGCTGGAAGAGTCTCTCTTGGTGCTGCCCTTCTCCTATGTACCTGATCTGCTCAGACTCTTCAATGAATATATTCAGCAGGGCTCAGATGTTGAGCTTCTCTGCCGAGCTCTCCTCTTCCTGCTCAAGTGAGTCCTTTATCTGCCTAGACAGTGTCTGGGCTATCTTCTGAGTCCCTGGGCCTGAAGCTCCTGGGAAGCATCCTTGAGAATAAGCGTGTGGTCTCTGCAGGAGATAAGGAATCTGCAGCCCACAGTGAATGGTGTGTGGGAATGAACTTGGATGCAGAGTGCTGACCTGCCCGGACAAGGTTGCTCGTCCTGGTAGCCCAAGTCTCACTGGAATGAAAAGATTCCACATCAAGCCTGACAAGGCACTGTTGGTGGCACAGAGTTGCTGTAGAGCCTGTGTCCTCAGAAAGATCTGCCCACTGTCAAACTCAAGAAAACAGCTTTTCCAGATAAATTTGTACATGCCTGTCCATGTCCAGTGCTGGTCTGGGGAAGACTAATTAAAAAAACTCCTGTATGTCCAGAACATAGAGGGGCTTTGTGATGTTTCTAAGAACAATGCTGTGATACACTGCCTGCTTTGTTCCCAGGATACATTTTGGGCAGATCACAAGCAATCAAATGCTGGTGACAGTGATAGAAAATCTGAAGAAAACCACCATCTCCAGAGTCAGTGAGGCCCGGGTGAGTGTTGCATCCTCCCCTTTTCCAGGATCTAGAATAATAGGATGAGACAATGTTTGTGAGCGTGAGTTGTCTGTGGGGAAGTTGGTTGGGGGTCTGCATTCATTTAAACCATTGTCTTTTGCAAATAGGCTGCTTTTCCCTTATGTTCCTCCTCATGTAAGAATACCCAAAGGTGAGCTTATACTTGTGCTCCCCGCCTTATTTGCACTTGATTTTCTGATACATGTGTTTGGATCTTGGCTGGCTAGTTTCTAAATATGTAGGAGGTAAAGTAACTCCCTGCTTCTCTTGAACTTTTCTGTGGGCTGCTACCTCAATGCAGACTGTGCATTTTCCTAGAGGGAGCTTCAGGTGCCTGCCAGCAACTTGTCTTTCAGAAAATACAATGGATTATAGCTGCTCTTAAGAGAGGACTCTGGGGAAATGAGTGCAGGACTGATTGTTCTCCTGGTCAGATGAAGTTTACATTTAAATTAACGTCATTTTCTTAAATCTGTGGATTGTCTTGTTTTCATCATCTCTTAGTAAAGGGTGGCCAGTGCAGGACTTTCTGCCCCCTGACTAGCTTGGGATATGCCTCACAGTGTGGTGCTGGTCTGTCTCTGCAGGATGTATTGGGATTCAACATGGCAGGGCTCCAGTTCCTGAAGAGGGAGATTGAGGCCAAGGACGAGGTGACATTTTTTGCTGATGCTACTGAACATTTTGAGGAGAAGAAGAGAAAAAGGAAGAAGAAAGAGAAGATGGTTCTTGCAATGCTCTAAGATTTGATTCCCAATATCCAGAGTACCTGGATGGACTCATTTAGCCTCACTGCTGACCATGGAAGTGTTCTTGTGGCTGAACATCTGTGATGATGTCCAGTGGCTGGGACAAAGTTTGTCACCTCCCCATGTGCTGTAACCCCGCATGTAAACGCAACTCAGAATGGTTGTCTCTGAGGTGGACCTTCTGTAGTCTGCTCTAGATGGATGCATTTGGAGGTGGCTGTCAAAGGCACATGCTTTTCCTCTAGTGGAATGCCTGTTAGAAATGGAGTTGATTTTTCCTGAGATGAGCTTGTTCTGGCAGCATTGATTCAATGGAATCCAGCACACGGACTGTTGGTGAGACCATGCCCTGTCCAGGGAAGGCAGCTGGCAAGATTTTTTACTGACACCTGCTGGTGGCTTGTGGCCTGTGGAAAAAGCTCTGTGCATTCTGCTGAAGTGTGAGGACTTTATCTACAGCCACCCACTCTTTAGTGAGACAGAGAGAAACGTGGCTACACTCTATTAAAAGCATATTTATATTTGCTTTATGTGACAATTTTGTTCATAGTGTTTTGTCCTGGTATTTTTTTTTTGTAAATCCTCAGTTGCCTTGGCCTCTGTGTCAGTTTTCAAAGGATTTTTTACAGAGAATAAAATCAGTGGGAGCAAATGAAAGGGCTGCCATCCCAGATTGTGTTTTTTATGGAGAGCTGGCAGACCAAACCTGAGAAGCCTGAATTGTTTGCCTTGTACTTGCTCCAGATTTTAAAAACTGCACTGATTTGTTGCAATGTTGTACTTTTGCTGTATCAGATAAAATGATTAATTTTCATGGTGGTGGCAGAGGGGCAGAATGAAGTAAACAAGTCTCTGCTGCTGTTACTAATTTATACCACATGCTATGTTTTTTACTAGTAGTCACAGGTTTGGGGGATGTGGTGGGGGCTGCTTCTGGATACTTTGCTGACTGTTGGGCTCACATGTCTGACTTAGGTACTCAAAGATGAACTTCTAACTTGAGTTTCATGTAGATTTTCAGTTGCATCCCAGTTGTGGCTGACTGCTGTCTTTGACTTAGGTTGTCTATTAGAAGCAGTTATGCAAAAGGCCAACAGTTCAATTGGTCATTCTCTAGGCAGCACCTCAGGTGTAACAACCATACCTCTGTTGTTTGTAAGTAACTTTGTCAGGGAATGATTATTCACTTGCCCCTTCAGAATCTGGGTAATTCACAGGAGCACCTTATGCTCCATTTCCAGGTGGGTCTCAGACTCTTTATAGAAATGGCAACCTTCATACAGCTCTGCCAGTTGTTTCCAGGTGCCCCTATAATTTTATATTTGTCCAGATAGGGATGAAACTTGTGATCAAACAGCTGCACTCAAACATTTCTCTATCCTGACTAATGCTGTTCTATTTAATTTTATTCTGTTCTTTTCCTTTACTACTCCCAAAATAGATCCTCATAAGAGGGATTACTAGGAGGAAGAGGAGACACTGTAGGATGATACATTTTGTGGGTAAAGTCAATTGACATCAGTTATCCACATTATCTGCTGCTGAAATGGGCCAGCCCACTGGAAAAACAAGTGTTACAGATGGAGAGCTGGCTTGTGACGCCACAGTGCACTCTCAGTTGAGGTGACTGAGGAGAAAGATGTCAAAACCAGGTACCAAAAGGGGAATGCTGACTGTGCCTCTGTTTATCTTAATGACACAGAGATAGATGTTATGGATGCTGTGCTGTTTGATCATCTGCTGGGAGGCCTGGAAGAAAAAAAAACATGGCCACAGGCACATGAACTGAGGGACTGATGAGAAGGATGTAAATGGTTAAATAGAAGACTAGCTTGGGATGGTGTCATCTTACAATGACAGGTATCCTCTGATCTAAATTGGAAGAGGTGGAATTCCTTCACTCTTGTGTCTGTTTGCTGTCACTGGTATTAGGGAAGAATCCTTGGAGAAAAGGTCTTTTAGGTGTTGGAAAGTTGTTCTCTCCCTAGCTGCTGACACTGGCTGCCCTCTTGAAATTTCCCTGTGGTTCTCAGATTTGTATCACTTGTGATGGGTCTGTACTAATGCAGGACTCGGGTGGCTACTGACCAAGTCCAGCATATGCTTTAAATGGAAGAGGTCTGCCCTGTGCCAGTAGTCTTCTAATAGGAATTTTAATATCCTTGGGACATCAGTTTGCCCTTTGTTGGGTGAAATAACCTGGATTTACAAACCTGAGCAGGAAAGCACTTTCAAGTACAGGGCAAGCTTAAATCTGTATTGTTGGAATATATATCTCACCTAACAGTGTGGATGAGAGGGTTCAGAACTGGCATTCATATTTCACACTGGTGAAAGCTGCTGTTAATTGTGGGATTCTCAGTCACTGTGAAGTGTTAGGAGAACAAGTCATCTGCATGTATCAAGGAAAATTCCCCATCTTTCTCTCAGCATGTCACATGTTAGAAAAAGGATGAAGCACGGGAAAGGACCTTGTGAGAAATTAATTCATAAACTGGAAGCAGAGCTGCACTTTGACACACAAATATGGTGGCTCAAAAAGAGCCTGTGATCTTTCTTTTAGTCATTGCTGTGTAGGTGGGAATAAGGAGAGGGAAAAGACCATCTCTAAGTGGCTCAGTCTTCCACTATGAAGAGAAATGAGCAGATGAATATTTGAAAGTGTTCATGTATGACTGTGAACAAGAGGGTATAAGAATCACTCTCTTGTCAAGTGTAACTTGGTGTACTTGGAACCCCTCTGGTATTTGCAGCTTATTAAAGGTAGGTGAGCACACACAAAGTTAAGCTTATGATTGTGAAAACAAACACAAACTTAGGAATTAGAAAACCAGAGCAGGTCAGCAGCTCCTGAAGAATCATAGTTGACTGTGTTGAAACCTGGTGCATTCTCAGTACTTGAAAAAAGATTTCAGGTTATTAGAAACCTAATGCCTTTTAAAAACAAACTTAGTGGGAACCATGCAGCATTGCTCTGTAGTAGGGTTGAAATAAAGAAATCTTTCCACTGTTTGCATTTCAGACAGCCACGTCAGGAAATTATGCAACTTTTGGACCACCTTTGCCATTAAAAGGGAAAAGGCAAAATATTTATTCTCATTTAATCTGATTAAATAAATGAAAAAATTACATTGGATGTTTCCATAAGGTTGGACTAAAATCTAGGTATTTCAGTGTTGCTGATCCTCATGTTGATCTTTTAGGGCTCTAACCTGTAGTGGAAGAGGACAGAAAATTAACATGAATGGAAAGAAGAAAAAACAAGAAGAAATCCCAGCTCCACCTTTGTACAGATGTTGAACCAAACCCAGTAATTACATCCAGATTCTTTGCAAGTGTTGTGTGAGCACTGTGATTGCTACAGACTGGCTTCAGATTTGGCCTTTTGCTGTTGGAAGGGAACAACAACATGAGATGGAGTTCTTACCCAGGCTTCAGGTAGACTAGGTGTTTGCTTTTATTGCACAAATGGAATGGTATAAAATTCATAACCATACATTCAGGATGGACAGCCTTCTTAGGAATACTGAAGACTTTCACACACAGCTTCCTGTGCGGTATTTAATTCTGAGTATGTTAAGAGAATATTTTTGAAATGTTTTAAATATTTATGTGAAATAACTAAGAAAATATAATGAGATAGGGCTAAGTTTGGTTAGGTGATGCTTGAGCAGTGAGTTTTGCTTATTGGTCTCTGCTAGGATGTGTGGCAAATTTGTGATCAAGTTGAATATTGCAGGGAAGTTTCTAGGTCTCAGTAGAGAGAATTGCTGAATGTGGTGATAGCCCCCTAGGAAAGGTGATGGAAACTTAGAAAGTTCTCATGGTGCATCTGCAGCAACTTGGCTGTTTCTGTTCTGGATGGCTGAACAAGACTAACCAATTACAGTATTTAACCTAGCAGTGTCAGTGTTCCATGTTTTGTGAGACTAAACCAACCAATCCAGAGTTCCTTGACATGTCGAAGATGGATATGGTTTTGAGTCCAGGAGACTTTGAGGGGAGGAATGTTCAAAGAGGCATTAGGTACAGTTGTTTGCGTAGCATAGGATAGCTGCAGCCAGTTTCAGTAGAAATTATCAATCAATTCACAAAAGGACACTGTCGTCAGAAGAGAAGAGAGGTTTGGCTGTGGTGACAGCAACTATGATTATGACGTGTGGGAGGAGAATATTGGGTAGTTAATTTCTCTCCCTTTGTGCTTGTCATGGAAGATGACCCTGATCAGAATTTCTCTTGAGACTGGGGGTGTCTCACTTAAATGTGAACTGACTGGGTGAGTACTTCTCTTCTTTTTCAACACTAAGTGAGAGAAGTTTGTCTAAACTGCCTTCATGATGAGCTCCAGGTAGTAAATCCCTAAGTTAAGAAGGCATTAAACTGGTTGTTTTCCTAGGCTGTAATTTTGTGTTACTCTAGGGGTAAAATTCCAACTGAAAAAGGTAAGGAGATATTTAAACAGGAAAATGAGCTATACTTGATGTATATTGGGCAGTCCTAGAGCAGATGCAGCAGTCAGAGGTACAAGTGTGTGAAGTTTTTGAGATCTGACTGATGTGGTCACTTTTCTTTTTCTCCAGAGGAGAGGAAATTATATACAGCTGGAATTTCTTTGCTGATTGGTTAGATAACATGGCAGGCTTACAGATGCTTAAGTTGAAAGAAAAAGATGATGCCAGTGTTACACATATGAAGCAAACAGGAACTTTGAGCTAAGGAGAGACATCCATAGGTTTCCTGTTTATGAACTGTCACCATCAATTGTATTGTAGAGTGCCTGAGCTCATGGGGGTGAGGTGAACCCCAGCCTAATGCTAAACATGTTGGCTGGTGGTTAGTGAGAAATTCCCAAAATTTCTTGTTGTCAGGGAAGACACTCTTAGCATCCAAAGTAGGGCTACAAGGATGATGCAGGGCCTTGAGGGAAAGCCTTGTGAGGAGTGGCTGAGGTCACTTGGTCTGTTCAGCCTGGAGGAGACCGAGGGGAGACCTCATTGCAGCCTTCAACATCTTCATGAGGGGAAGAGGAGGGGCACTGATCTCTTCTCTGCTGACTAGTGACAGGACCCAAGGCAATGGCCTGAAGCTATGGCAGGGAAGACTTAGGTGGGATATCAGGAAAAGGTTCTTCACCCAGAGGGTGGTTGGGCACTGGAACAGGCTTCCTACAGAAGTAGTCAGAGCACCAAGCCTGACAGAGTTCAGGAAGTGTTTGAACAACACTCTGAGGCACCTGGTGTGATTCTTGGGATATTCTGTGAAGGGCCAGGAGCTGGACGTGATCCTTGTGAATGCCTTCCAACTCAGGATATTCTGTGATTCTTCATATAGACTGATTCTGTAAGGCTACAGAAATGTGCTCTATGTATGCAGAGGGTGGTGTGTATTTGACCTTGTCACATTGAGGTTGCTCTATGTGTAAGACTCCTGTCCCTTATTAGAATTGCTGTCAGCGTCAACGGGTCACCAGCAAGACTTGGTTTTAGAATGTGAAAAGTGTTAAAGAGAGGCTGATTTATTAGGGCTTAACAGTAGTAAATCCAGCTGCCAAGAGGCTCAAGGACTTGTTTAATGTGGAGACAGTAAGTGAAGGATTTGGGACAGGACTGAGGAGGCTCTGCTGAAAGTGCCTCCACCGACCTCAGCAGTTGTAATAACCTGCAGTTCCCTTGTAGTGTGTGCTTTGGTTGATCTCATCCAGTATTTCTGTTCTCTTGTCACAGTTACCAAGTCAGTGTGACAGCTGCATCATTTGCATGAGCTTTGTTCAGGATGCTACTGATGAAGTGAAGAGTAGGTAAAAGAACTGTACTTCAATTTACAGCTGGTGTTACTGCATCCAGTACTCACACTAACTGCAAGGCTTTCGTGGGAGTGTAATCCGTAACCGTGGCTTGGGGCTTGTAGGAACTGCCTGGACTGCTGCTGCCGTCCCTCCCTGGGGGTATCCTTCTGGGCGGCACTCATAAATGTCACTGGATAACACAGGTGGAATACCATGTTAAGGATCTAACCATTTTGGTACCTTTAAGTAAAATAACGTGTGGAGGTAGGAATGAATTCTGGAAGAAAGGTTGTTAAACATCTTGAATCTGGACTAGTGCTCTCAACTCAAAGATTAAAGAACAGGTAAAATATGCGGGAAGGGCACATGTTTTGGAGGCTGGTTTACAACTGTGTCTGAGGACTGGGTGAGTGGGAACAGGACAACAGCTGGTTTTGCTGCTATGCTGCTTGTTCTGTCTAGCCCAGCTTTGCATTATAGGCATGAAAGGTTTCTTTGGGTCAATGTAAAGTAAATATGGGGAGTTTCAACATCCGCATATAAAGCATCAGAGGAATTGTTAGCTATTACTCTGGTCAGGCTCAGAGAATCCTGAAGTTCTTTCTTTGGTAAGGGTGGTCCTTACTGTGAATGAAGTTTCTGGCATGTTTGGATGTAGCTTGCCTTGTTATTTCTTTTATAGGTTTCCAGAGGACCCCTTCTTACAGACTTCTAAGTGTAAATTTGATTAAATGTCAAATGGAACTTCACCTGGAGCACAAGGAAAATAGAAATAATAGCTATTGACTTGGCTCTTTTCTTTTACTGTACTGCTGTCGTCAGTTAAACAACTGAAAAGCCCACTGAACCCACACAGGCTCATTTCTGACAGCATTCATGTGCTTCTGTGCTTGCATCTTTGCTGCTACAAGGATTGTCCCATTTGCCTGTTTAGTATCAGGACAACGCATCATTTTATTGTTCATGAGGTTGTACCATCAGATGCTACCACAGATTCAAAAATGTAATAAAGTATGTTCATGAGGGGTGGTGGGAAAGAGTACATACAATTTAATTTATTTTTTTAAAACCAACATCTTTCTGAGTTGCTGTTCTTCCTTTCCCTACTTTTCAAACCATGTTGTTCTGATGTAAAATGTGTTTGGCATCAGAATCTTAAATTTGTTCATTTGTTGTGCTTTTGAAAACACCCATTTGTGTATTTCTGAAAAGGACAGTAAAGCTTGCTATTGCAACAGCTTGCACTGGGAACGATGCTTGAGGCTCCTAACAGGAAGATGATCCCCAGGGAAGATGCTATGAGATGCATGTGAGAAATAAGACAGTAAAGGATATTTGCTTTCACAGGCAGGAGAAGAGTTTCAGTTTCTGTTAATATTTCAATATCATGGGAAATTTCTTCAAGGCCACCAGTGTCTTTCCCTCCAATTAGCATGGCAAAAATCTCTATCTCCAGTTCAACCTGCAAGCCTGCTGCCACCTAGGAGAGACAGAGAATGACTCACAGGTAAGGTGCAAATTTCATATATGGTCCCCTCCAGCAGTCCTTGGAGCTTGTAGTTGATGCCCCAAGCCTGTTAGGGTTAGAGGCATTTGGACAGTGTCCTTAATACTATGCTTTAAATTCTGGCTAGCCCTGAAGTGGTCAAGCAGTTGGACTAGAGGGCCATTCCAGGTCTCTTCCAAATGAAATAAAATAAAATATTCTGTTTTAAAAAGAACATAAAGGTAGGGGGAGGTACGAAAGGGGAAGATGTGAGGCAAAAACAAGATAATGGAAATTTTTCCAACCATCTAGATGAATTTCTGTAAGGCCTTTGACACAGTCCCCCACACCATCCTTCTCTCTCAACTGGAGCCTTTAAAGATTCCTTCCAACCCACACTATTCTATGATTTTAAGTACTGAGCTGTGGTTAAGGCTCTGGACCAGCACTGTTTATTCAGAGATAACATGCAGGTGAAAAGAGAGACTGAACAAAGGCAGAAAGCATGAAAGCTTCCTACTTAATGTGATAATTTAATGTGCTATGGTGCTCTGCTAGATAAAAAACTTTATGTGGAAAACAGTTGGAAGCAGGAGAAGAAAGGATTGAGCCAATAGTTTACTGGGTTCAAATCCTGAAGGTATTAGGACAGGAGGTTAAGCCTAGGCATAAGACAGGGCAGATATAACAAACACCGTAAGCAGAAGGGAAAATTCAGAGGCAGTGGTAGCAGTGGTAGAGTAATCCTGTTTGTGTTGAAAAAGCTCTATAACCTCACTGCTTGACCTGCTGCTTTCCACTGAACTTTACATTTTTATCCCTCTGCATTCTGGCACAGGCTGAGACTCGAGTGCATGAGATGCTTAGCTGAAGGTGGCAGAGGGATGGTGGAAGACAGCATCACTTCAAATAACTTTAAACAAAACTGTATACCCTGGCAGCTCTATTCCCAGACAGCTGCTGTCCCAGAAAGATGCCCTAGCTAGCCTGAGGGCCAGCTGAGTCTAGAAAACACCCCAAAAGCTCTCCTCTGTAACCTACAGGTCCTGGTGTGTACATCACTCTCAGTCCTGTGTGTGGAGGTGGCTGCTTCACCCGAAACCTGTCAGAAAGAGAAGAGAATCAGTTTGCCAGAGACTGTTTCAGGCAGGAGAAATCACATCTAGGAAACAGGCTCTTCCTGCTCTTCCTCTGCCTTTTTAAATGACAGCAGAATTTCTTAGCTCATCCTTTCCATCATAATGTACGAGTTGGACTACAGCAGTATTCCTGGGCTTCTCACCAAGGCTCAGGTTTCTAACAAAAAAACCCCAAAGGAGCAGGTGAATTGGCCAAAGTAAGCCTTTAAAGAACTTGTTAACACAACAGAATGTGAAACAGCAGCATTTGAAACCTGCACATTCAAAGGAAGCTGAAGTACAGTTTCTCTGCAAACACCTGTGTGTTACAAACCCAAAAGTCCATAACAATCTTTATTTAATGTCCTTTGATGTGATTCAATTACAGAAGGCATGATACTGGTATGAATTTTGTGCAAATAATCTCTAATTAAATGGTACCAACTAAAGCAGAATTTTTGCTTCCTCGTTTCTTACTGATTGTTTCACATCTGAGATTCAGTCCTTTTGTGAATTCAACTTCCTACTGTTTAGATTTTTAAAAATCATTAGATCAGATACGACCTTCACTTTTGCATTACTCTGGAACTGATCCTGTGGGTTTCATTCTCCCTGAAGAACAGTTTACCAGTATGGCCTTGCACCAGAAGCTGTTAAGGCAAGGCAGTAGAACAGGCATTCCTAGCATATGGCTTCATCTTAAGGAAAGCCCTGGCAGGCCTATAAACTGGCTGTCAGAATTCCTGCACTTTCTCTGGAGTGGTGGTTCCAAAGGAACTGTACTTGATTTTTGTCAGGATCTATTTGGAGAGATAAAAACCAGGGTACTAAGAATTCAAACTAACCTTGAGAAGTTCATACCAACATTCTTCATGATTACAGTGGTTGCATAGGTGCAGCCTTCCTTTAGCACTCCAAATGTCACCCTGGGTGGGATGAGATGGAAGCCAGTAAGATCCTGTCTTGTTGCAAGAGAAGATGTGCTGAGCTTTCCTGAGGCAGGATCTTCTATCTTTGCAGGCAAAATATGAGACAAAGATAAAGTTGGTGGCCATTAAGTAAGGTAGAAAATTAATTAAAATACATTTCACTTCTGTCCACTCACCCTGACGAATTAACAAAAAAGACATCCTAATTTTAGTAAAAACTGAAGCAGCACTTTGAATACTGTCTGAAAATTTATACTGGTTTGAGTTTTCAGATGTATTAAGCCATTGAGGTGTCTCAGGGAAAATGGGAAAAGCTCTGCTCTTTGGAAACGGAGCTTTCATGTAGGTGCCTGATGCAGAATGAGTTTTTCCTAGCAGGTGAGAGGAAGGGTCTTCTAGAATTGCCAGTAAACATAAATAAAGCCCAACAGCCATGTTACAGTAAACAGATTCAAAACACCTTCCAGTATTGCTCCAGGGTGAAGATTTTATGGAAAAGAGATGACTGAGAGGATATGAACATTGACAAGAAAGGTATTATTTTTACCTTTTTATTTGGTATGGTGTTTGGTTTTTTGCTCTGAAGGTATGATGGTAATATTACTTTCTCTTTTCTTGTCTGTCCTGTAACATCCACCATCAGACTTGGAACTATATGTTGAAAGGGTGTCTCTTCTGCTCTTGCTGCCATGTTTAGGTCTGGAAGGGAAAAATTTCCAAAAGCATGAATAAGTGACAGGTGGATTTAAATTTGTACTGCAAATATTGTGTCAAAAGTTATTAAAAGATACCAAGCTGCTCCAACTACATTCTGGAAGGCAGGTGTACCTGTTGTGCTGCTGGAACCATCATCTTGTTTGGAAGGATCCTGCAGTGGAAGGCCAGATGAAAGTGATGAATCACTTGTAGTATCAAATTCAGCCGCTAAAGGGAAAATAATGGAATACTGAGTTAAGTATTTTTTATGATCACCATTGTTTTCATAAACATGTGAAACAAAATCACAGTCTTTGGCACTTTAATTTAGACAATTGGAAAGCTGTCTACATAACCATGGGAGGCTGGGAAAATTCTGCATGTGGCATTTTGCTCTACTGGGCCACAGGGATCTCAGAAATGCCTGTTCTATGATTAGTAATTTCCTGTTCTCTGGCTAACTGAACTATAAGCCATAAAGGACTACAAGACAATCCAGCACAGGTCTTATGGTGATTGAAAATGAGAATATATGGGAATTAGTGAGGGTCTGATAAAGCCCCACAGAGGACTATTTTCCTGATATGAATCTTTGCTGTGTATGACTTTTAATCTCACTATATGATTTCAGTAACTTGTCAGGGCTGCTTTTTAAACAGAACTGAGGTATTCCTTTCAGTTCTGAAAAGCTCAAGCCTAAGATTATGATTCCCTCTTTCACTGCTTCCCGTCATGGAGTCACTGCTTTCCTCCTATATCCTGCAGTCTATCCTTAGCCTGCATGTTTCCTATTCCATATTGCTTTTACACCAGTTCCCTCTTACCACTGAGTTTCAGAAATCAATCTCCCATATTTTTCCTATAGTCATACAAGTTACTTTCTAAACTTGGCCTCCTTGGTTCTTGCTCATCCACCCCTAACTGTTATTTATTCCATTCAAGTTTTTCTTGAGATTTTTCATCTATCCACTCCTCATTACAGCCCAATTTTTCAGTTTAGCATCCAAAGCTAATGGTTCTTCCACATTCAGTGATGTCTGCAAGGGCTTCTTCCTCCTGAAGAAGTCCAAACCTGATGCCAGACAGGAGATTACCTCTACTGGGTTCTCTTAACATCCACAGAGGGGAAGTCACACTTTCTTCTTTTTGAAGTGGAGGAAGTTCCTTAGACATTGCTTCCAAATCAGGAAACTAGAGAAAAGGAAGAAAGAGGGCTAAGGTTTCCCAACTAAAGACCTTGGAAAACCAGTCAGCAGACACCCTCCTCTCTTTGCAAAAAAAGAAAGGAAAAAAAATTTAAAAAAAAGAATGCAAAGGAAACAAGCAGAACCAAAGTTGTGACTAGAAAAGAGATATAAACAGTTACATCCGATTACAATCTATATTTCTGAGTAGGCTTTATGCATTTACAGCATTTACCAGGTGAGATTACAGTAGGAAAGCCCCCA
The DNA here is from genome assembly GCF_052056855.1 of Sturnus vulgaris. Classification (NCBI taxonomy): domain Eukaryota; kingdom Metazoa; phylum Chordata; class Aves; order Passeriformes; family Sturnidae; genus Sturnus; species Sturnus vulgaris. The sequence goes on from NC_142244.1 coordinate 30,479,524, forward strand.
AGATCACCTCTAAATTAGGAATGTTTGTTTTACTTATTCCCTTTCTAATCAGCAAGGAGAGGGGTTTGAGGGGTAAGTAAAAAACCCTGAGGTTGAGGTTTGCTCTGAATCAGGTTCTCTCCAGAGTTTACATAAGGAATTTTATCGAGTTTGTACTCAGTGAATATATACCATCTTCGAGACAGGATTTTCTTTACAAGGGCATATAATTCCCAGTATTAATTCTGCCACAGCTGTCCTTTATAATGGTTTGTTGAGATAAAGGTTGAGATATGAACCCAAAATTGTCTTTGGGAGTATGGGAGATACTAGCTGGCCTAAAAAACTCATCCAGTTTTCAGCTGCATTACCTTTTCTTGGAAAAAGCCCTTGCTGAATTCGGATTCAAAATATGGAGCAAATATTCTGTTCTTTATTGCCATAAATGTAGTCTTCTGTTCATCCAGTGCTTTCCTAGAGATGTTTTTCACATTGTTGGTAATGAAAAGAAAGGAAAAAAACATTATAACTGAGTTCATGCTGTTTTTCAGTATTATGCATCAAGAAATTGATTTGGTGAAAGCAAGTGGCATTTTTTTCCCTGGTTCATCACATAAAGTAATATTCTTGTAATTGGCAATTTTCTTAGAGGTGGATTAAGAATGGACTGGTCCAATAAGAATGCACATAGACAATGAGTTGCCTGCTGTGAAGAGTTCCTCCTCAGAACATACTCCATTTCTCTAAACCTTCATGAAACATGTCTGGGACTGCCACTGGTGTCTTTCCAACCTTCCAACAAACACTTCAAGCTAAGAATTGGTATTCCAGATGCATTGCTAAAATTTTGAACATAAAACTCATCTAATTTCCTTATTTTATCACAGAAATACTTGAAGGCTCTGTGGATACAGAAGAAGCTGCTCAAACTTCTGAAGGTAAGGTTGGCCAGAGTAAAGATCAGTCATATTTTCAGTTTGATTTAGCCCAGTTTTACACTACTAGTGTTTCACTGACTTGCAGGGTCTAATATCAGCTATGAAATGATCACTCTTAATCATGCTGAGAGTTTTAACACTGCTTTTAGAGCCAGAATTGCACATGATGTTCTTGGGTGCTGGCTGCTTCTAAGAGCCAAAACGGATGCAGGACTCCAGATGGCTCTTTAAAATGCTGCTTCTTGTATCCAAATGATACAGCAATTCACGGGCCGTGGGTGACAAGAGCCTAGCCTACACCTTTCAGCCACAGCTGTAGGCTTGTCTGAAGCCAACCCTAGTTCTGGTTACAATGCATTATACACTTTTCTCTGCTGAGCATCCTAATACATAACAACCAATCAATATCTTTACTATTACCTATAGCCTATCACAGTTACTAATATTACCATATTCATGTAACTATTTTCCAATCACAAAAAGTTAGTATGTTACAGTTTAAGCTAGAAGTTGTTTTTCAGTTTTCTTGCAGTGGAAAATTCTGAGACCTTTTTTCTACTTGCAACATTGTCATTCTTGTTTGCCTGTGAAATCTTTTTGCTTGGTAAAAACATCTTCTGTTTGAGGTGGATTTATCCTTTGCTCTGAGCTATAAAAACCCCTTCCAACTCACATACTAACATACCCTTTGCCTTCTTAGTTATCAGTAAGACTGGCTCAGCAATTCCTTTCTTCATTTCTATTCCTTCTTCAGATGTTACATTCAAAGATCTTTCTGCTAAACATACACATCTGTGAGATCTTCCTGTCAAACCCCTATCCGTCCCATCAGCTGCTCAGATTTATATATTTGAAGTATTTTATAAAATAGGATCCAAAACAGTGTGAAATGCTATGATAAAATATAACTGGCAAACTCTAAAAGGCTTTTTTATCTCATGCAAGTCAGAATGTAATTAAGAAACAATATGGAAAGCCTCACATGGAGTGCTGTGTCCACTTTTGAGCTGTCTGGTGCACAAAAGGGCCACAAAGATGATTAAGGGTTTGGAAGACCTTTCATGTGAGGACAGGTTGAGACAGTTTTGCCTAGAGAAGCTTTGAAGCACCACCATGTGACATGTGTCTGGGGTTCTATTTGAAAAAATCAGCTTTTATTTGTGGAATACCTGAATCTTAACCTAAAGCATCAGCATTTGAAAATATTAATATACAGTATTTTCCACACTGGTGGCAGAACCAGAAATGAAACAGAGCACTTCTGACTTCAGCCGTATTTTGCATAGTGTAAGTTAACAGTAATACTGTTAGGTTTTGGGGAAAAAAATCAGAAAGAGCCTCAAACCATTTATTCAGCATTTTTGTTGAGCAGAAAATACCCATTATTTGCAGGCAAGCCATTGGACCATCACCCAAGACCTGGTGAAATCAATAACATTGTTTACAAAAGTAGATTACGCTGGTTCATAAAATAACTTGATCCTACTAATATTATTACCTGTTCTGTTCTAGTTTACTTTGCCACTTGGACGTTACTCCTTCTGGACTGAATCACCCAGAAGAAAAAAAGAGAGAATTAGTGGGAATGGGAAAACTAGGAGTCTTCAATAAATACAAAAATATTTACAAGATAACCCTGGAAAGAAAATGCTTTTTATGAGAGTGTGTTACGTAAACACCTCAGGTGACTCCTGACTCGAACTTGTATGGTTTGCACAAAATTGTTTGGTCATATCTGCATTTTTATTAGATCATTCAATCCAAGAAACATCCAAAATCCTTTCCCAACAAGCTTTGAATTGTCTTTCAGATAAGGAAAGAGAGGCATAGAGGGACAAAATAATCACAGGACATGATGGTAAAACACTGCCCATATATATCTAGGGATCTAGGTCCCAGTCCTTAATGACAGTCAGTAAAGCACAGTGCCTTCCCCATGTGCTTGGCTTCACCCTTTGTGTTATTTACATTTGCACCAGTCCTCGCTGCTCTCTCCTACCTCTGCTGCTGGTCCTCTCTTTGTGCAGTGCTTGTCTTCTCTATGGGACCCTGGGTAGGAGGAGCCAGTGCCTGTTCATACAGCTCACTCACATGGGCTGCAAGGTGAAGGGCATTACTGAATGGGCATGCTCTGCTAAGCAGTGCTAGGTGTTATGAAGAAAAAACATCAAAGGATATATTTTTAATGCATCTTTCTGCCACTTTATGGAAACCTAACAGAGATATGTTACTGTGAGGGAAAAGGCAGAGAGAACTTCATTCCAAAATCAAGATCAGAACACTAACAGACAAGAAATGGAATTCAGTATTGAAAGGACAAGAAAAAGATCAAGTGCACACTCCCACCCTGTATTTCCTGACACATCTTTATGTTCTTTCAAGATACAAATACCTTTGAAGTAGGAAGAGTTGCTGACATTCAGCCACTTTCTAACTGGGGTGCTCTGAGGTCTCAATCTACAGCTGAAGAAAATAATGTGGGCTTCCAGGGACCCTTATTACATTCAACTTGCTTAAGCTTGCTTGTGCTTAACTGAGGCTGTGAAGCAGCCATAATCAACATTCTCATGGAAGGAACTACTAGTTCAATATGTATAATGGAGAAATGCCAGTCTTTCCACATTTAATACTGTGACCAGCTCTGAAGCTTTATTAAAGACTTATCATGTCCTCTGACATATTTTATAATGCATACTGTTTACTTTATACCTTGAAGCTAAATCATGGGTCCAAGGAAATTTCCTTGGCTGAAGACAATTTTCTGTGGCAAAATTTAGGAGATGTGAGTATTTGAGAGATATGATCCTACTAGACTATGACAATATATCTTAGTGTTTTGGGAATTACATACATTCAATCTTCAAAATGTGGGGTTGTTCTTTTGGGTTTTTTTTTGGTCAGCTTTCTTGACATAAAATATTATTTTATTTTCAGCTTTTTCTATTTTAACCTATTTCAAAGAGCTTTTCTTTCCCACTATCTTCTTCATCAGCAATATTCCATTAAATTTATGGCTTCATTTAAAAGGAAACTGTTCAGCAAGCATTTGTTGCAGGAGTTTCGGTTTACTTTGCACAATATGAGGTTTTTTGACATGTAGAAATACTCGACAGGATATGAAGGGCAGTAAAATAACACTTTAAAGATGAGCATCACTATGGGATAGAATGTAATGAATTTTTCTACAGAGAAGGCGTATGGGTTTTTATAAAGAAACAGACATCTTAATTTTAATTTGTACATATTGAAAACATTAATCAATGTTAATAAATATCTTGTGAAAACTTTAATAGAAATTCATTATACATTGCTCCATCTTTTCCCTCAGGTAGGTGAATGTAACCCCAACATGTGATGGTGTGAGATTAGATTTTGAGGTGTAATAAATAACCAGGATTTACTTAGTTGCTTTGAAAAATTTGTCTGAAAAGTTGTCACTTGCATAAAAGTAGCCAAGTATTGTCATAGTTCTTATATGTAAGAAAACTCATTGCATGTGGAAATGCGAGTCAAAATGTCAAATACACATGCCTAAAACCAGGAATTATTTTTCAGAGGTACTGGATCATTTATGCTAACAAGTTCTAATCACCTGTGAGAGTCACACAGAAGATGTACATAGCACATAGATGAATTCACCTTTATATTTCCTCTTTAAAAATATTACAATACTTTAAAACTTATTATGATATTTTAAATTTTAAAAATATAGGTTTTCATTTTTTATTACCTCTATCACTGAGCTTTTCAGTTGACTTTTCCCAATCAGGGAAGGACTGCAATGAAGAAGGAATAGCTGTGACCATATGAGAAATAAAATTCGCAACAACCACATCTTGTTCAAAGGATTTATATTGTAAACAAGTGCTATCTTGTTACCCCCATTCTTCTAGTCACATTGCCAGGTATTTCAGTATGTTAGAAAACATAAGCTGGGAAAAAAGGAAATGAAGTACAATTTCCCTGTTCTAAATAGGTATTTGTTTCCTTCTTGATGACCCACTTCACAGATAGCTTTTATATTTTATATATTTATATATACATATATGTGTATATATATGTTTTGTATTTTATATGGTTATTTTTATTAGCTCAACCAAGCTAATTCCCAATCAAACCCAAATCATTCTGCAAAAAACCTGAACAAGATATATTGTATTAAGCTTATATTCCAACAAGTCAAATGGGAAATGTATTCAGGAATTTGCAGGCTCTGTTACTGAGGAGATCTCATATGGCTTACAGTAAAGTGGATGAGGGTTAAGAGGCTCTAAATGAAAGTGTTTCCTTTATTCTCATCCTGTCTCTGAACCAGTTAACTGGAAAACAGAGTTCCTGTGACCAGGCAGTCTCGGTTGTAAGCGAGCTATTGGAGACTTGGGAGCAATGTGACGCTGATTCCAGGGCCACAGCAGGTGCACACTGAGACTGCTGCTCACAAAAGAGTTGCCCAGCTTGAAATCTGTAACTGGAAATGTGCTGAATGTAGCCAGGATAATCAACAATAATTAGTCACTAGACAAGTTCACTGGATCTGAGCAGCATGTGAGATTCAGCACCTGGGTCTCATCAAAGTAAATAAATGTCTACCTAGAGGATAGATGCAGATGGAGTTACTGACAGATTGTTTCTTTGTCCCTCTTTCCAGAAAAGCTGTGATCCTCTTCCCCTATTTACCCACCTTTCCCATTACCTATTTGTCTCCTTTTTCTTTTTATGCTCTAATTATCCATGAAAATTTGCAGATTATATTAAAAAAAAAAAGCTGCTCAGCAGTAATAACAGTATTTCTCCAGGCTATTTCCGTACTATTCCAAAAGCAGGGTTTAAATTCTTACTACAGAGGTGGCTGTGGTTGAAATAAAATCTCCCATGTGCAATGACAACAGACTGGAAACATTTTCATCCCGATGTTGGGGGATATTAAAAAAAGTGAATTACTGGAAAGTAATTTTGGTCTGTGTGTTTGGGAACATATCATTCAGTAGAGCCAAACTCTTGAACCGTTTTGAGCTTTGCTTCCCCAAATGGCAGCAGTGCCCAGCTGAATTCAGACCAGCTGAAGGCTGAGCGTGGCTCTGCTTTACCATTAATCTACACCAGAACTGGCACTATGCTACTCTGACATTTGCTGGTTTATTAATGGATAATGTGTTTCAAGGCTCACACTTCCAATGCAATACAAGGGTTTTGTTGAAAGAAGTAGTTAAAATTTTGATTTTTCTCACTGTAATCAGTTCAAGGAGACTTGCAGCATTCTCCTTTTCCTCTTCTGTTCTTGGTTCTTTCACATTCATCTCTTCCAGCTCATTTTCCCGCTTTAAGATGTTGTCTATATATTCCTGGTGGAACAACGAAAAAGAACAAGAAAGATGCAGATGTAGGCTTAAAATAGTTATTCACACTGACATAATCATACCAGCTGCTACAGAAAAGAACAGTTTTCCTACATTTCTTTAAATCTGTTGGATGGAAAAAAGGGTGTTAAACACACCACTGTCAGAAAGCTACATGCAGTACAGAATTTACTAATAGATGGGTTTGCAGAAACAATCTGCTTCCAGTGCTAGTTCTTTTTCACTTGTTTATATATCTTTAATCTTATAGAAGATGGAGAAAGGAAGAATAATATTTTCTTTAGATCTTGATTTTGCTCTGACAAAGTGAAGGTGTGGCTAAAGATGAAGATACTTCATTTTGGAAAAAAATTAATTAACTAAGTACTGGTTTATGAGCAATGAGGGTATTTTCATTGCACATTTAAGCAATTATTACAATTGTTTTTTCAGTGCTAATAATTGCAGCTCTTCCTTCACAATGTAACAAAGAGCATTCATCTTTCTCTGAAAATCAACAATAGATATGGGCGAGGGAGAGACTTCCCTTACCATTTTGGTGTGGAACTTTTATAATGTTGTCTTTGAAAGATCAGTATGCAAATGAAAGAATATTTATAGACTGAAAAACTGGTAACATTTCATACTGATAGTCTTGCATATCCCAAACATGTCTGAGCTGGACAGTAGCCAGTGTTTTGCATTGCAAGTATGTTTTCTTTGAAATGTAATGTGGGGGAAAATAAATTTAACTGGCTACAATATGCTACGACCTTCACAAATTTCACATGCTGTTTAACTTTTGAATTCAGTCTGCAATGCCATTATCAAAATAGGTTAAACAAATAAATTAGAGGACACATATATTTTGTTATTCTCTAATTCTTAAGTAATAATGGAGTTTTGACTCTAAAATCTCTTCTAAGAGCAACTTCACAATGTGAATTAAATAAATGAATGTTTTACACCAACACTGAGAAGGGCAAAACTGTTCACTTTTGGGCTCCATCTCAGAACACTGGCACAGAAGGTCTAGCTTGCTCCCTGCTATGAACCAGTCACTAATGAGGGATGGCCACAACCTTTGTCAGAAGGCTACACAGCTATTTCCTAGACATGGATAGAGTAACAAAACTCAGACTGGAACGTGTAAATATTCTACATTGATTTACGAAAACAAATACATAACCAAGACCAGAGTGTGTCTCAGTGACCAAGTAAACTGTAGATTTATGGTGACCTAGAAATTCTTGTTCAGCTCTACAGATTTAAATTCTTAAGACTTTTTGAAGGAAAACAAACCTTAAGCAAAATAAAAGTGAAGTAACAGATACCAATTTTAACAGCAAGGAAATTGTGTGTTAGAGTACTGTCTGTGATGTTTACTGGACTGGATCTCATGTATTTGCTCAGAAAACTAGGTTTCATAAGAGGTAAGTGAAACAATTCAACTTTTTCAGAAACACACTTATAGCACCTGTCTGTACGAAATAATTGTTCTTCAAACATAGTAGATTTCTTTTTCTCAGGTATATACTACACATTTATCAAACCAAATCTGTCTACTTGTCTGTTTTCTATTGTTTACTGGAAGGTTGAATAAATGTGGTTGAACTACCTTGAGGGAAAGCTGCAGTTTTTCTCTTAGTTCATCACAGAGTGGCTTATACTGAAATAGCTGGCGGATTTGCAGTTTTTTGGGACATTTTCGCGCAGGGACTGGCATGGACAAATGTGCTGATCCAATGCTGAGACCCTTCCAAACACACTTTTCAGCTGGGGCACCTGTGATATCCCCCTGAACAGAGAAAAGCAAATAAAAAGAGCAAGAGGCTACTTACATTAACGAAAAATGCAGCTATTGGCAATGTGTCTCAGATGAAAAGCATATGCTCTCCTTAGAGAATAACAGACCTAGACAATAACGCCAATAGATTCCTGGGAACAATTTATCTATCCTAAAAAATCTTGTAAGATGAACTCCCCTTAAAACTGCTATATCCCCTCACTAAGTGTAAAAGAATGGGACCATACGTTCTGTGACACAGCTTTGTCCTGTCTGCTTAATAAACTGAATTTAACATTCACATTGTTTAGAGTTTCACTTCCCCACAGAGACAAACGTCTATTGCTTTAACATGAAAAGACTGTTTTGAAACAGTTATACCTCAGGAGGAGAAGATTCTGCCTGAGTCTCTGATTGAAGATATGGAGGAACAATACTCTCTGGTTCTTTCTTCATTAGCCAGGGGGATGCTTCAGCCATAGGGTGGAGGATAGTAATACTTAAAATATCTGGTTTAAAGACACATTTTGCTAAGAATCAGTTCAAATTAAAAAAATTAATGGACAAATGTCTTAGACCTACAGAAAAAAAACATTTATCTATCTACAAAAAATCATATTACTAACAGATAAAACTCCATGTATCCATGGCTATAGATAATAGCAGATCACTGAGTTGGTTATAGAATAGCTGTATAAGTTCACATTACTCAGTCCATTTTTTAACAATAGACTGCTTATGCTACTTGCTTTGATTCTTGATTAACAGCTCAGTTGTATAGTGTGGGGAGTAGCTCAAACAAGGAAGAGCAGAGCATTGACCCATGTGTACTGAATACTAATCTCAGAAGTAGTACAACATATTCAGAATATGTATAATTCTTCACTGTATTTTATGCTTCATAACCTGATCACCAGATGGATTCCATTAGAGATGATTTATTTGTATTGTTTGCATAAACTGTAATGCTTTTCAAAATATTTTTTCCAGCCCAACCCAAAAATTACTTACTCTACTATGATCTACCCCACCTTTGAAATGGATATCACCACTGAGGTACTTTGTCACAATGATACAAAATTGTGAAGCCTCATTGTCAAGGCAAATAGAGCCAGTATTGTGAAAGGTGGAGAAGGGAGTCTGGAAAATCAGATGTGCTACTATTACAAATGATTGCTGGTTGTAAGCAAATTTTCTTGACTGGAATTTTGATGTTCTCCATCTTTCCAATCATTTCACCTTTTGTATTTTTCTGACTCCCTCCATGTCCCTTCATTTCTTCTTTTTTTCCATGGCAAAATTATTTTATTTGGTTTCTACAATGGAGAACCAGTCATTTTTGTGAATACCAGTAAATTTAAAGATGTGCAACACCTTGTAAGGGTAATAAGTGGGAAAGCTGTTTTGTGTCATATGTTTTTTGACATAACTCTATGAGAAATACGTCTTAGTACTGTATGGCTTGAAGCAAACTTCCCTTATCATCTCCTCATATCCAAGGGAACCATACTTCCCTCACTTTTAAAGATATTTTTTGTTAGCATCTACCTGTTGCACCACAGTGTCTTTTATAGAAACACAGCATCTCCAACTATACAACGACAACCAACAATTCCAGGACATAACTCCTTGAGTTGCTACTACAAGGTGGTTGGTACCATGTAGTATTGGCAATTCCAGATGTGTTTTTTCAGCTTTTTAATGTGTATCCTTTCAAAAAGACAGGCTAAGGGTCAACATCAGGGCATCACTGTCCTCATTGCTGTATCATTAATGGAGACTGTGATACATTCAATTTTTTATGATAAACACGAAGAATACATTTATTTGGTAATCACTTTTATTTGTGTGACTAAGAGTGGATAAAGATATGTCATTTTTTGTTTGTTCACAAATCCCTTAACAGTGTCCCTCAGTTAATTTTCTGCTTCCCAGAGTTTTCCCCCCAACTCCTTTCTTTCACTTCTAGTAGTGTGGGCCCTTATTTGCAAGGGTAAAAACATTTCCTGCCCAAATAAGAGTTTTGAAACTTTGCAATTTTTCTATTAGTCTAGAAAGAATGTCTGTCAGAAAAGAAAAGTTTTCTACCTGGTTGTTCTTGTACAGGATCCTGCAAGACTACAGTGGCAGGATCACTGCAGGCCTCAGCCACATACTTGTGGACGTCCTTTTTTCGCAGGAGTTCCGTTCCAGAACCATCTGCAGAGATTATGAAAAACCTGCACAGCGAAACACACACGGGGCTGCTGTCAAGAAAGCAGAATCCAACGTGATGGCATCAAATGTGCAAATAGAGTACTGAACAAAGGGAGCACAAATTTATGAACCCTGTACAAATACTGTGTAGTGAAGAAAAGAAAGCATCAACTTATGAATGCAATGCAGCTTACCTGGGGGCATGCTCATCGTAAGTGGTAGGTTTGTTAACCTCATCTACTGCTGAACTTGTGCCCTCCTTGTCATCAGAGCCAATGCTGGGAATGCACACATCTGTGCTGCCATCAGCCAGGACCTACAGCACAAATTATGTGAAATTACTTGAATTAAAAGATCCTTTTATAACAGTGATTTGCTGGTGAACATTAACATGACCTAGCCCATTGAAAGAGACAGAAAAGAACATTTCATGCTGAGCAACTGGAAACTCACAGGAAAAAGAAATAAAGACGAAAACTGAAAAGTCAGTAAAACCCCCAAAACATTTCTAGAAAGATATGTTGTATCATAAATACCAATATCAAATACCAATATTTAATAAATGCCCAAGGACTGTTGAACATATTGTTGAACATATTCAAACAAGATAACTAACAATGACCTAAAAAGGAATAATACTTTTCAAGACACAATTTAAATAAAGGTGATTGAGGACAGTCCATGAACTGCATCTGACACACACAGTTTTTAATCCTCACTTGCAGAGCTGATTTTTTCCTATAGTACAAATCATGCTAATCAAGGGAACTTTACAGGTGAGCTAAACTGTACATCAGGTGTTCTGTTTCAGTCTCTCTAAACAGGGATAAATATATAAAAAAAAAGGATATCCATCATTTAGTCAAGAAGATATCAGAGACCTTATTCTGGCTACTTTAAATATTACAAGGTTACAATTTGATTTTGAGGAAGTTTATAAGATAAAATTAGAATGCAGAAACTTGTTTTCTTCCATGTATTTTACCTTGAAAGTATTTCCTTTAGGATCCATCATCTCACAAATAGTGCTGGAAGTGTGTTTCATAATATATCTCCCCGTTTGTTTCTCTTCTTCCTTGCTAATTAGATCATAAACTTCATGGCTATAAACTGCTGAGCAATCTTCATCAAAGAAAAGGAAGCCTCCCTTGCTGGGTAAAACCTATGACAGCAAAAAGGGAAGAGACTCAATCCCCAAAGGTGAAAACTTTAATTTAAAGGTACCATAAAAATGAAGAACAGATACAAATTAAAAGGACAGCTTTCAGACATTCAATACTGAATCATCCAGTTTAGAGGAATCAAAGGGAGAGAGAGAAGGAAGATGAGGTCCAAGAGGTAAGCTGATCTGAATCTCTGTAATATTTAACTTCAGGAAATTTAAGACTGATTTAAATATACTGTACATTTGTGAGTAAGTATCTGAATATTGGCAGAGTATGAAAGAGATGGAATAATAGGATTAGTGAAGACTATAGAGAAGGGAAGTGATCAAAGTGAGAGCTGCTAATGGCAGGGGACTTGGAACACAAAGATTAAACATCATTGTCACAAATTAAAAATAATTCCCACCTGATATGTTCCTTGTGGCTTTGCTAGAATAGATGTCCCATCTCCAAAGATAGTACAACAGGTACCATCCTCACAATTTGTTATAACAGTAGCAAACTCAGGATTCTCTACTCGTGTACCTTTCAGCTTCTTTGTGGTGTCTTCTGAGGGTTCATCTAATAATTAATACAGAACAATGAGACAGGAGCACATGAATCATGGAAATGTCTTAGGATTCAATTTGCTTTTTCTTTCATAGTGCTAGATTCTTTATCTCCTCAGTACAAGACCTTCATAACCATCATAGCATCCTTTATCACATATTTTAATGTTATATAAACAATACACAACCTTTGAAGTTCTGGACTGTGAATTCAAAACATGGGAAAACATAACAGCAAAAACTATCTGTAACCATCTGTAGCTGCCCAGGAAAGTACACTCTAATGTATCAAGTACGGTACTAACCATAATGATCTTGACATTTGTAACATACAAGTTGAATCACTGAAATTCTTTGTGCCTATAATACAAGCTCAAATATGTGAAGAAATTCCTATTCAGCAACACAAATACTGGAAAACAAATGAAACAGGTATGTTAATCTGGTTATTGCCTTTCCATTGAAGAGACAGATCAGTTCAAGGATCTCTTGACTTTTAAAATCCCACAAGGAGATGTTCCTGAACATTTTTTGCTAACTCAATAATGGTCTTTTCCTACAATGTGTTTGAACAGTCCAGACACACATAGAGTAAGTGTCCCCTTTATTTTAATTAAGGAGGACAGGACTTGTCTGGCAAATGAAGCAGTCATACAGAATACAACACCAGCCAGAAGAATGACCTCTAGCCCCACTTATTTCAGGCAAATATAAGCTTCACTTTTCTTGGCAGGACATTTTCCACAGCCACATTCAGATATTCAGTATCTTCAAGGCTGGTGAATTCATGGATTCACTGGGGAATATAAGGATGCCTTGGTCCTTACATACCTCTTCAGTTAAAACTCAAAGCAGCTTCCTTGTTATTATGAGGGCAGGTAGAGAGAGGGCAATGAGCCCACTAAAACTCTGGCATTGTGTCTCATGGTGAAGGAGGACCATACAGGTATGAAAGAAGGAAATTTAATTACTTGCAACAGTCTATCTTTTACATTGAATATACTGCTGAAAGAAAGCAAACAAACTAAGCCTAGACTACCCTAGTGGATCTGTTATCTAGGCTACTGGTATAAGCTGCCTTTAGTATATAATTTGACAACTTTCTGCTTCACAAGATAAGTCAAGTGCAAGAAAAGTAAGTGGTCCCCTTCTGATGTTACCTGTTTCCAGACTACCCTCTGGTACAGAAAGGTCTTCACATTTTTCATAAAAAGTTGTGATCCTGGTACCATCAGCATGCTCTACTACTCTGTTACCACCCGGCTTCTCAACAATTATCACTTCATCTTCTCGTACAGTCATAATCTGAAAGAATGAAGGACTGCTCTTTTATGTTGGCACTGTGATACATGTGACAGCAGCAACAACAATATAAGGCATCAGGACTGAAGCTCTTGGGAAGCTTGACCACCACATTTTCATCTACTTCATAGACAGAGGAATCATATTTGCTTCAAAATCTAAAGCTACTTCATTTCTAACAGTGCAATAATACCACTTGTAGGATGCTTTCAAAGAACAAATCCTACAACTTCTGTGATGGCAGCCCTGTCTCTTAGCTTATAGACAGTGCTATAGTAACACAAAAGCGGTAATACCGTTCCATCAGATGGGTTCGTGGCCTGATATATTAAGAGTGGCTTCAGATCCATTCTTGTTGCACCCTCTGTGCCCACTTGAATGCCTAATGGAGTTGTTGTTATCCAAGTTCCTGCCTTAGGTTGCAAAGAACTGGCCTTTTCAAACTCTTCATCCTTGGGTGAGTATAACGGAATGGTCTTGTCACTGCCTTTTCCTGCAGAAACAAAAATTTCTGTATCAGACTTGATATTCAGTAAGACAAAAGACAAAGCCAGTAAAGCGCAGAGTTTGTGAACATTGCTTTTGATAGCATAGCAAAATGAACTATTTAAAAGGCTAGAAGAAGATTACAACTCCTACTACTCAAAGACATGGTCCTGAACTAGCCTTATCTAATGTGCTTCCTTACAGAAAAAGTAAATAGAATGCTAATGCCATCAGTCCTATGGTGCATTAGATGAAAAGGATGAAGATCACATTATGAAAGGCAATTGGAGGGATGTTATTACGAATGTCATAGAGAACTCTTGTCTCTTATATTCAGGAAAAATAACTTAGACTAAGTGAATGCAAAAGACAAGACCATAGTCCAGAGAGCAGGCTGAAAGACTTAGAGCAAATATCTAGCAAAAAAGCACCCTGAAACCAAAAGGAGCTTAAACTCGTCACTAGAAATTTATCAAGAATAAGCAGAGGAGAAGATAGGTGGGGAAGGAGAAAAAGCGATCATAAATAAAACACAAAGAATAAAGGACATACAGTGGTCACAGATTCTGAGAATTTGCATTAGAAAATGGTTTGTAAGTGTTGTTCTCAAACATCTTTGCAGTTATCTAAAGGGATATCCTAAGAAAAAGGACTGGACTTGACTCAAAGAGTATCTTTTTGAGACACCTTTCTGTTTGGCAGCAATTTTTATTCACCTATTTCCAATAAATTGTATGTCAATATGACAGGTCAGAATTATTCTGTGAACAAGTAATACTGACAGTGATCTTGGACTACACTCGGAGGTATGAACCAAACATTATATGGTTCTTTCTCAGTAAAAATAAAAATATAATAAAAATGGCTATATTACCACCAACCACAAGTTCATACAACCAATAGTAATGATAATGATAATGACCAATAGTAGGAGCCTTGGAATGCATAGAGTGAGAAAGAAAAATGTATCGTCTGTGAGAGAAGCATTTCTTAATACAAAGACTAAAAACTGTAAGACAAAAGTAAGGATTTAACACTACTGTAGCTACAAGATTTCTTTTAAAAGACTTCATGTTCACTTTGATACCAGTGAAGCTCTTACACAACTTTTTATTTATTAGAATCTTACCAAGTTAGAAGAATAAGAAATTTGGAGTAGGAGAGAAATGATTTGCTATGAAGGTAACATAGCAGCGTGCAGCAGCTGAACACAGGTAAAATTGCATTTTCACACTGTCAGACTTTTCAGACTAAAGAAATATGCTCTTTATTAAGCATCATCAGCCCTACTAACTTTATATCTATCCAAAACACAAGAAATGTTACCTTTCTTGGTGCTGGTCTCAGGTAAAAGCTCTGATTCTGATAAGCGTTGTATTTTACCTGTCATTGTAGGTGGTGGTAGGACAGGACCAGAATCAGGGCTCCTACTCACTGTGCCATCAGCAAACAGAATCTACAGAATCAAGGACATACTAGAGGTTAAAGTCAATTCAAACACCACTAGAAAGTCTTAAAAGAATGTGTCACAAATGCAATAGTCATTAGAATACTGCGGATGATGGAGAGGAAAAATGTAAAATCTCTTAGATTAATACAAGAAATAAAGAAGCTATCTTAAAGAGAATTAATAGAACAGACTGCTTCAGTTGGCAAGGATCTACAATGACCACCTGGTCCAACTGCCCCACCACTTTAGGGCTGACCAAGTTAAAGCATCTTGTCAAATGGCATTGACTAAATGCCTCTTTAACACTGACAACCTCGGGGCATCAAACACCTTTCTAGCAAGCTTGTTGCAGTGTATGACCACTGTATTGGTAAAGAAATGCTTCCCAATGTCCAGTCTGAACCTTCCTTAGTGCCCCTTTGAGCCATTCCCATGTGTCCTGTCAGTGGATCCCAGAAAGAAGGGATCAGCACCTCCCTCTGCACTTCCTCTGTCAGGGAGCTGCAGAGAGCAAGGACATCGACCCTCAGCTTCTGTGTCTCCAAAGCAAACAAGCACAGAGCTCTCAGCCCCTCCTCACAGGATGTACCTGCCATCCCTTCCACTGGCTTTGTTGTTCTCCTCTGGACACGCTGCAGGACCTTCCCATCCCTCTGGAGTGGTGGTGCTCAGAGGTGCTCCCAGCACTCTGGGTGAGGCTGCACCAGTGCTGAGCACAGTGGATGATCTCCCCTCTGCCCCACTGTGCTGCCGTGTTTGATTCCCCCAGGACATGGTTTGTGCCCTCTGGGCTGCCCGGGCACACCCTGCTGACCCACTGAGCTGCTGCCCACCAGCACCCCCAGGGCCCTCCCTGCAGGACACTCTCCAGACTCCTCTCCCAGTTTGTACTGGTGCCTGGCATTACTCTGTCCCACACGTAGGATCCAACAGCTGGTTTTGTTAAATTTCATCCCATTAGTCACTGTCAGAAGGAGTGCTATTTGCTGCACTCCATGGGTATAATTAATGGGGACTATTCTAATAATAAAATGGCTAATAAAAATAAACAGTAAAGATTATTCTTTGACTAAATGGCCACAGGTTAATGGCCTTTTTTTTTGGTAGTGGTGAAAATGCCTCACTATTGACATATTGATCTGTACTGAGATATTCCACATGTCTAGGACCACTTTGAATTTTTTAGCCATTATGATAGTTAACCAAAAGAAGTCTTGGTTTTTCATCAAATTGGTTTCTGAGATCCATTACACTCAACTATTGATATGCATGTTCTCTGTGTGTCAGATAAATTCTAGAATTACTCCAACCATCCCTAAATTAATTTCTATTCAGTACAATGTAGAAAAGAAATGGTAAACATATAGAAACAACTCTTGAAATTAGGAATTAAGGAGTTAAATATGAAAGGAATTAAAGATGTCTTCTTTTTTAAATGCTTATTATATCCAATAAATTTCTGATGATTCATAGACATTAAGTTAATATTAAAAAGGAAGCATTCATAATCTGTTTAAACAAAAATTGCTGTAAAACCATTTTAGGCACATAAGATCTACATTTTTCTATCAGGAAACAGTATGTTGCGAATATATAGACATACAGCAGTTAGTTTCCCTGCATGTTTCTGAAATGGATATATTTCTCAGGAATCCTGGCTAAACGTTTTAACATCTAGTGTGATGAATAAATATAAAGAACTTACATTAGGCATTGTGGTCTACTTAGACAGGAAAAATAAATTCAGGAAATAAGGAATTATTTAGACAGATTCTGAGTCAAATTAAATGACTTCTTTTTATCTCTTTGCTAACTACATGTAGAGTCTTAGTTAAAAAAAAAAACTTTGCTTGTAGATCAATTACAGTATTTGCAAAGATAGCCTATACAATCTAAACTGTACCAAAATTCTAGACAACCTAAATATGTGTAAACAAAGCAGGTACTTAGGAATATACAGACTTTTCCCCTAAAAATTTAGGATACGTGAAAGTGTCTGCAGGACTGAAAAACAGTTCAGACCTTTTCTGGATCTCATATGAGTGTTTAAACTGAAAAAAATATATGAATGCTTTCATAGTGCTGAAAATACTCAAAGCTGAACTAATCCACACTTCAGAAGCTTAAGTTCAGGAATGTGGTTCTCCAAACCATATTGAGCTATTTCCTAATCACAAAGTTGCCTAAAATCTTCTTGTGCCTGAAATTTTCACACTTAAATTTCCCTCAGTTCTGACTCTGAACAAAGCCAATAGTGTTTTAGTCTTGACATGGCTGCATAATTCAGTATTAGTTAACTACTTCATCTACAAACTGGACACTTCTTGATCTCAGTAGACAAAAACAAGTTTAAGGGTAATCACCTTCCATTACAATGAACTGCACTAAATTGTACTCCTTACAGTGAATTCTACTAAATATACCTGTGTAGATCCATCCATTAGGTACTTTATGACAGTTCCATGACTAGTGATGACTCTTGACACCTCTTGTTCTGTTTGCCTCGCTGGAGGTGAATAAAGATGAGAGTTTTTTACCTTTTGGGGATAACTCTGTCTAACCAGAATTTTCAGAGCAGGCTGCTCAGCCTGTACACTTTTGGTGTCTTCGTGTTTTACGCCACTTTCTGTAACCTGATGTTCCTCCTCTCCACTTTTTGTAACCTCTTCCTCCTCTCCACTTTGCATAACCTCTTCCTTCTCTCCTTCATCTGTTTTGTTCTCACTTTCCTCTACCATCTCTTTCTCTGCTTCTGTGGCAGTGGCTTCACTTTTCAAATCTGAAAGCAAACTTTCAATTACTTAATACTGCATAGCACACATTCAAACAGTGCTACACACCCAGCGTCATGGTGTCAACAGAAGATATGCAACTTCAGCTAAGTAAGACTAACCCTCCTTGGCTGAATCTATCATCCAGAGAGTAAAAGATAGACTCTGATTTTAGAGCAAAGTACAAAACAGTCACCTACTCAGAAACTCTGCATCTTCTTGTGAAGGTGGCTGTCTTTCCAAATGAAAACAAGGGAAATTTGAAGATGGGTTTATTATGGATGCCAAACTTTTGGAAGACTAACATCAGGTGAGAGAAATTCCCTAACTGCCCATAAAGGTGAAAACAAAACCCCAACTGAGTTTCACCAAGCTTGAATTTGTATAAAAACCCAAGTACTATGATCTGTCTGCTTGAGCAAGTAAGTTTCTTAGATTAAATGATGGCAGTGTTTTGAGTCTAATAAAAGGGGTATAATTATGCTAATTTTATTGAGTCTCCATGTAAGTGTCTGTAATTGCTCGGTTCACCTCCTCTACTCAGCATTTCAACTTATGCTTCTTGCCAAACTATGTATGTTTGAGAACACTCTGCATGTTCTTTACTTCATAGCAGAAAAATCAGAGCGCATTTATGGGGCTGTACAGATTTGTTGTACATAAGCATTAAATGACATCTGTACACGGCTGTTTTTAAAACTAACTAAATGACAACAAAATTCTCATTTGTCTGCTTCAAAACCTAACAGCATGATAAAAAAACCCCAAGATTTACTACAGTTTACAACATGCAAAGATGAACCTAACACTGATTTTCAAAAACACAGAAAAAATAATTATTGCAGAATATTTGTCAGGCACAGAAGCTTTAAAGTATCCATATATCTCATTAGTCTTCTAAAGGAAATCCAATTATAAGGGCAGAAAGGCTTACTGTGAGTGTTTTCTCTGTATGTACTGGATGGCATAAACCAAAGGACTTCTGTGAAATAATTCCTGTTGGAAATTGATTGCAACTTTTAGAAAAGCAACCAAAAAACCTGATTGTAAAACATCCAGTAGCAGAGACTCCATCACAGCCTTGGTTAATTATTTTAATAATTCTTACCATTTACCAGTGTAACATTCTTACCAAATGAGTATAACTTTAATCTAGTAAAAAGTCCTAGCTTTCAGTTTCAAGCCTCATAAAATTTGTATACTGTGTTTACAAGCTACCACCAAAATTCTGTTTCTTTGTACTTCCAGGCTGGCACCACTCACTCTTTTGACCATTTCTTTGGTAATTTAATTGAGTTCTCTGGTGAAAAGAGCTCACTAAAAGATGCATCTTCTGATGTATCAGAATGCTTTAATCATTCCTGTAATTCTTCCCCAAATCTTCCAAATTATTAACATTTTTTCTTG
The DNA here is from genome assembly GCF_052056855.1 of Sturnus vulgaris. Classification (NCBI taxonomy): domain Eukaryota; kingdom Metazoa; phylum Chordata; class Aves; order Passeriformes; family Sturnidae; genus Sturnus; species Sturnus vulgaris. The sequence goes on from NC_142244.1 coordinate 30,498,889, forward strand.
GGGACTTAAGTATATATGCTTGCAAAGGTAGTGTAGATACAGGTAATGAACCATCTGCCTGCTGTCACTCAAGATTCCTCAATATATATGTATTTATTTAATGAGTTTGCTTGTTTTTCTTTAGTATTCCAATCTACATGCATATTCAAATGATTATTCAACATGACTCCCAAGGGCTTTTAGGGGTTACTACTTCCTTGCCCTCAATCTTTTACGTTCAACAACTTGTGAATCTAGATTTTATATTTGTTTGAATAAAACCATATTATTCATATTGTAAATACTATTAAATAGACATTATCACAGACTTAGCACTCTGACATGTTAAAAACATTAAAGTTACATCTAAACCCATCAATGAAGAAATAGTTTTCTTCTGTAGTCTTAGCTTCTCTAAAATTCCTTACTTTTCAGTGTCTCAGAAAACTAACCTTGAAACCTTTCACCAAGAAAAGTTAATACAAGTCCATTGGGACAGGAAACATTCAAACTTGGAAAAGCAGGAGCATCTGACATCTCTTGTGTTTGGGGAACTGGTTCTTCCATTTCCATCTACAGAAGAAAGAATTAATCAAATTCTATTCCACATTTTAAAATAATAACGAAAAAATTAGAGTACAGATTTAGTCTGTACAGATTCCGTTTTAAAAATACTTTTTTTTTTTAAGTGCTGTTTACCACTCACATTTAACATTTTCAGAGTTTATGGATTCAGAAGTGGAAAAATTAATGATTTTCTTTGATTATGCTATCTTCTTTAATTCAGAATTGGAAAAACTAATTATTTTCTTTGATTATGCTATCTTCTTTAATTCAACTTGAAGAATCATTCCTTAAAAAACCTATGTAAAAATGGACTGCACTATGCCAGTAGCCATAAGATGAAAAACATTTTGGGTTGCACACATAGGTAAGAGAGAGAACTTGTCCTGGTATTATCCCATATTCTTGCTTTTTAGGAATAGGAATATAGGGTGGAAATGGCAGATATTTAGCCACCTGTTTTTCAGCATAAAAGATGCTGTATATTTTACAGTTAATTTATATAATATTACTGGTAATTAAGGCTACTCTCAATACCCTAAGATTGTAGTCACAGCATCATGAGGTAGAAGTCACAGAATAGGGCAGAAGTAACCCTCAGTTGTCACCTACTTGTCCCTGTCTAATGGTAAAAAAAAAAAAATCAAGTATAACTACACCAGTAGCAAAAAATTCTAATGTAATGTATTCTAAAAATTTCCAGGGCTGGAGGTTTCCTGGTAAACTAATCCACAGCTTTACCCTGATTAACCTTATTGACATTTTCCCATTGATTGACTTGATGACTACTAAAGAAAATTAGTTTACTTCTAAATACTTCTGATGATGATATGAGCTCATATAAGAGATGATGGGGTTTTTTTAGGTTTTACAGAAGGCTATTCTGTCTCTCAACTAAAGATCAAACAAACCCAAATCAATTATTTTAAATCTTTCCCACTGGTTAAGTTTTCTAGACCTGTAATCTTTCTTCATGCTTTCCTTAAAACTTTCAGTGTGGCCTATATTTTTCTTGCAGTGCAGTATCCAGTAGTATCCTGGACACAATACTCCAACTGAGACTCCACCAGCACTAAAAGAAAAATAACTTCACATATTTAGCAGTCTATACTCCTCTGTAATCACATCTCAGTGGTCTTTGGCCTTCTCACAAGAAGATGGCATTGTTGACTTACAGATAGCTTGTGATCCATGACAACTCTCAGATCTGTCTCTATAGAACTGTTGCTCCAAACAGTAATTCCAAACCAAGGAGATAAAAGCCTTTTGGTTTAGAAGTCATCCTGACAGATTTTTAATTATAGAGATATTTTTCTTTAGAGTTCGTTTGTGTCACACAAGTGCTGTATGTTATGCTGAGTGCTGTTTGGCAACTCTCTACACCACTTTCCATGCTGAAATTAGGTAAGGAGCCTTTTTTTGTGGATATGCACAGAATCTGTTTTGCAACAGTCACAGTGTTACTTCAACCACGAGGTACTAAAAACTACTTCAGAACAGAAATTCAGAATGTGCTTTCCAAAGATTCATTCATTCTTTCCAAAGACCTGTACTGTGATAGAAGTACTTCAGTTAAAGGCAAAAGTACCTTCCTCAAATTGCTGGTCCCTGGCTTGTTATCAGCTGGAAAGACCAATTTACAGAGCAAGATTCTGCAAAACTGTCTTCACTAATTTACTTAGAGTAATTTGGTTAGGCTTTGGAATATGGGTTTCAGGAAGCACAGGGAAATTCTACTTAGATAAAGTAAAAATTTAGCAGTTCTTGTAATTAATATCTTGAGATATTAATAATCATAAAATGGTTTAGGTTGGAAGAGACCTTAAAGATTGTTGTGTTCCAACCCCCTTCCATGGACAGGGACAGTTTCCACTAGACCAGAGTGCTCAAAGCCCCATCCAACCCGGCCTTGAACTCTGCTAAGGATGGGACATCCATAGTTTCTCTGGGCATCTGTTCCAGTGCCTCAACCACCTTCACAGTCAAGAATTTTTCCTTAATATTTAATCTTAATCTTTTGGTTTAAAGCCATTTCCCCTTGTCCTGTCACTACATGCTGTGGTAAAAAGTCCCCCTCCAGGTGTCTTGTAGCCTCACTTAGGTACTGGAATGTGCACTCTAAGGTCTTCCTGGAGCATTCTATTCTCCAGGCTGAACAATTCCAACTGTTCCCGTTTGTCTTTGCAGGAGAGGTGCTCCAGCCCTCTGATCACCTGCAGTGTAACAGCAGTAACTGTAAAGCCAAAATTGACAAAACCATGTGGGCCATGGCAGACTCACTGCTTTACATCACAGAGTCATAAAGACTAAGTTCATTAACAGCTGCCAATATATACATCTGAGAACAACTGAAAGAGTAAAAAATATCCTTAAGAGCACTACAAACTGTTAAGAATTTGTAAAGGCACAGCTCAAAGCCCTCTGAAAGAATGTATGTTTCTCTTACAGAAGTTCATGTATTTGAATTTTTGTTTGTTTCTTTGGATTGGATATTGTCTCTTCTCTGACCTTTTCTTCTTCTTGCTGCACCAGGTCATCAGGTGATGAAGGGGCTAATTTGTCACGGTTCCCTTTACCAGAAGCTTTTGCTGATTTTTTTGTGTCAGACTTATCTTTTTTTCGCAGACCTGGTATAATAGGAGCAACTGTTGTCGGAATTACGGTTGGAAGATGAACAGAAGGGATGTTCAGAATTCTTGCTAACATAAGACGTGTTTCATCATCTAAGGAAGGGAAAAGCAATATTTTCAATGTAATTAAGTTTCATAAATGTAGATGGTCACATTTTATTTTTTAAAAACATTTTGTACACTAAATTTTACCTTAGAAATAATAACCTCTGTGGGGAGTTTTTTATTTCAGATAGAGGGACTAAATAGATAAGAGTTTTTAGAAAATATTTCCACAGACTGACAACTTATAAACCTAAAAGACATCTTGAAACTACTGCTTCCTACAAGTTGCCCCTTGGTTGTCACACCAAAAAAAACCAAAGCAATTTTAAAATTCTCTTTTACCTCCAGAATACTTAGAAGTGGAGACATTCTGAATCTAGTATCTAGTAAATGATCACTGTGTTATGCTTTATCATGGGCTGATCCAGCACAGACTGACTCTAGAAATTTTGTACCACACAGGTCTATTTTGCCATAATTCTTCAGAAAGATTCTAACGATCTAGACTTGATAAGACTCTTGCAATTCTTCAAGCCAAGCATTAGGACAGCCTGCTGCTCATGTCAATGGGAAGTAGTCATGTTGCCTTTCAAAACAATTTATTGAAAATAAAAGAAATACAAACTTACACTTTCTGTAATTATTTCAACAAACTGACACTTCACTTTCACAGAAATTTCACCTATGCCTTTATTTTGGTTGCCTCCAGAAATGAGAACATGTTGTCTGAGGGTAACAATGAAAAAGAGTGGATTGTCAAGACTGAGATAAAGTGCCTTTAGAAATCTTGAGAGAGATGTAAAATTTCAGAGGACTGTCTGTTAAGGAAGGTTTCCCTCCTTTTATACACACATTCACATGTCTAGGACTTGGAATTGTACTCTCATAATTTTGTCAAGACATAAAGAGCAAGTGCAGAGGTTCTATAGTATCCAGAATCCAAAGCCCTGGAGGTGCTCAAGCAGTCCCAGATTCATAAAGAGACAAGGAGATTATTTCTGACATAAATGTAAGGTGATCAGAAGTTAACCTTTGGTATTGCTGGAGAAAACAAATAATTCAAAACATAAAGAAATACTAACATTTCCTCCCAAAATAAAGTTGTATAAAGCTGAAAAACAACTTTAGGCCTTTTGTCACCTTAGCTTCCCTAAAAGGAGGATGAAATAGATAAAGTTGAAAAACAGTAAGAAAAATGAGAATTAGAGTGTTTCCAGAAAACTATTTCAGTACTGTAGGGAAAAAGGGTAATTTGCACACAATTTAACTGATCAGTGGAGAGAAACTGCAGATTTCGTGGTATACCATTCTGCATTAGGAATGGGTGGCACATGAGAATCATCTGAGTATTTCTGGTCAGAATTATTCTGAGCACTTATGATACAAAGACCCACGGGAATTTGGCATAAGCAAATAATTACAGAAAAATTGCATGCAACCAAAGAATGCCAGTTAGTAGTGCTCTAAAGATCAACATGGCAAGGATTATTTTAATGTAGAATAGGATGATTATGGTGAATTTGAAAAAGCCTAAACATTACATCTGACATGTAGGTGCTCAATCAAACACGTCTCTCTTTTATGCCAAAATCCAAGTTTTTGGTGGGCCACTTTTGTGAATGCTCCCTTGGCCCAACTCTAAAAAGCCTTTTTTTTTGCAATTAATTTGTAAAATACATCTGAACAATTAAAACTGAGTGTTGGAGTTGAATGGTTTACCACAGTCCACACAAAGATGCATTCAATTAAATGTTTTCATATTTTAAGAGCTGAAAAATGCTGGACTTATTTTCTGATCAGAGAAGGGTTTCACTTTTTTCCATAAGATAGTTTCAGTGGCCTTTCAAATGTAATGGAAACAAAAAGCTCTTGGTAAAAGCAGATGCTGTTTTCACTGTGGTTTTCTGAAGCAATTGCTTCCAGTTGGTGAATGTGTTTATTGAAGGGCTGAGAGAAATCCCTCATTATGTCTGCACAACTGTAACCTAAAGTCCAACTCCTAAAGTAAAATGAAAGTTCCATAATCGCCTATATAAGTTTACAAAAATATTATTTCTTGGAAAACCAAGAAGACTCCTCAGCAAATCACATTTTCTTTGCCTCAAATTAATTGGCTGATTTTGCTGGGCTACTTAATAACAATACTTGCAGTACTCTGTTTTCACAGTAAGCAGAAAAGCTTGGAGACTTCCCTCCATTTTGAAAATTGAATCATAGAATATTCTTGACAATTTAGTCTCATTTTGAGCCTTGATGAAAATTCCCTACCATGTAATAACAGCTGCTGAGAAAGGTAGAATTGCATACAACAAATTATTGGGTTAAGGAGTGTATAAAGGGGGAAAAAAAGGAGAAAAAAATTTCCCCTATGGCTCTCAAATATCCTCTTCTATTTGCTTACTTTACCTGCTGCCTCCCCTGTAGGTCCATAATAGCTCAGGGACAGCTGGATTCCATTTTCCAAGGTGGCTGAAAAAGACCCAAACTTGCTCACAGCTTTCTTTTGATTTTTCAGTTCTCCTTCAGAAAAAAAAAAGAAAAAAAAAGAAAGAATTCATTTCAAAGACAGCAACACATAACAGAACCACCTGACCTGTAAACCAATGGCTAGTGTGAAAAGTGAGACCTCAGTGAGGATGACTAACTTAAATAGACTAAATAGGGGAGGGAAAATCAACATTCCATTCATAGAGTACTACATAATAGTCAGTTTTGTGCAATACATGTGTGGCTTTTTACCCAGAAACAGCATTCTAATTAGCTAGGTGTGTAAAACCAGGTTTAATAGCAACAACTAGTGTAAAATCTTATGGAATTTAAGCAGTAAAAGAACCCAGTTTTGGAGTTATGGATCCTTGTTTCTTGGCTGACAAGAATGTTAAACTGCCCATTTAAAAACTGCATGTGGCCTATGCACTAATACAAATCACTGTCCCTCAGATGTTGTCACAGGGACAGGAGCTGAACTTCGATTATCCCTGAGGTTCCCTTCCAACTCAGGATATTCTATGATTCTGTGCATATACTTTGAGGAGAAAGTAAAAGAAAGGACAAAAAGTTGAGAAATTAGATCCAAAGACACATCTGGGATGTGGATCAGGAGTCAAAACTTACATGGAGGTGCAGATCAAGGTGTCATGTGATGAATATGTCATGGTGAAAATTACGTCCTTCCTTGCCTGTACTTCAGCTGCTACTACCTTAAAGAAATGTTCTGTTCATAAGAGAAAAACTTGGGATTCCCCATATGGGAAACAGCTTTTTAAAATGGTGAGGAGCAGCAGAGATGACTACAAAAGAAGGTTAAGGTAGGCTGAGCTATCTCCCAAACTTAACATGGGACACATCCTAAGACCTCATCTGCTCCTATTTCTTGTCTGTCATTGCAGCTTATGGCTGAATACCACCTGTAGGATGCTGTTTGGGAATTTTGACTGCTTTACATATTTACCAATGTACCATCCAGACTCTGTCAAACATCAGAGTGGATTGATTCTTGTCTTCCCTGTGCCTTTCTTTCTGCTCCTGTTTACATGGGAGGAAAGCATGGCACTTGTGTCCAGTGAATACAACATGTCTCAGATACTCACACACTGGTGATTGCCAGTAGTGTCCGGCAGACCCCAGAATGTCAGCTGTCAGAAGTGCAGACAAGAAAAATCTTGTCCATAAAAGGGATAGAAATTTTGTAATTAAACAACCTACAATTACATCGCTGGTAAACCAAGGGGAGAAGCTAGAGCAGGATGCTTTCTAACATTGATGAAGAAGAAAAGAGATAATATGTCTAAATTATCCTTTTTTAATACTCTTCAGTTTGATAATAGCAATTCCATAAGGCTTTTGGCAAACATATACACGAATTATTACAAACTGGCTTCCTCCTTGGAAACACTCTCACCTGGGTTCAGAAAGGATTTATATTCAATGCTTTCTGAGTATTAACAGTATGTCAACCAACAGTAGAAGTTCCTGGATTGCAGAAAGATCAGTTTTCAAAGCAAAGATCTTGAGGAGGCAGTAATGATATGGTCATCTGACCCACAAAAGGAAGTCCATATCAAAAGGGGAAATCTTCCTTTCAAGAGTAGTCACAATGGACAGAATCCAGTTTTCATCTTCTTAGGCTTTCTCAGGCCACTTTAAGATCCCAATGAGTCCTCCACTAAAGAAGAAAACTATTTTCTTAAGGAATGGTGATTTCCTTGCTTTGGAAAAGAGACTGGTTTGCACATGTTGACCTGCACTGTGCTTCTACATCTTGCTAAGACCTCTCTGTACAGTGCTGAAGCCAGCTAACTGGATTTTTACTTTGTTTTATAGAACACCAACTTTTCTTACTCTCTGTTATTAGTTACAATATATTTTCTGTTAGTTGTTAAGTTTTGCATCCAGTTATTAAATATGTCAAACTATTAATTCTTTATATCAGTGACATCAATCCACTGACCTGATCTAATTTGCTGTTCTTCATTAATTTCTTGCTCTTCAGCTTCTTTGAAGTTTTCCTTGGGGTCTGTGACATGAATGAAGAAATTGTGGTTGTCTTTCATTACTTTCACCTTTATAAAAGTTTCTGTAAAGCAATGGAATACTATTATTGCTTCCACCAGGCTTCAGAACTTATTTGAACTCAAATAAATGGTGCATCTGCAAATTTAAAGCACTCAAAAAATTAAAATTGCTCATAACTAGACTGAATCATGTAGTAGAAAACCAAGGTGACAAAATTAAGATTATCTGAGTTTAGACTAAATATTTTAAAACTCCCTGATAATTAAATCTGAGAATCTGCAGAAGAATCTGTTGCTTAGATATATTGCATTTGACTGGAAAAATAAATCGAACATTCTGTAAATATCATGCATCAGTTGCCATTGAACAAATAAATATAAACTCTTTTGTCTGCATTTCTAGTTTTCTGGTATTTCATTTATCTATCAACTGTTATCATATTACAGGTAACTGTAAAGAGTAGTAGTGATAGAACCTAATATGGAATTTCTTGAACTGAATTTTTACTGCCGAGACATGAAAAAGCATTTCATGAAAAAGGATTAAGAAATTATTCTATCAGTTAGCACTGAGTCAAAACAAAGCATAAAGAAATAATCACTTTTCACAAACTCTGTCTTCTCTACTTGAATCTGTCCTCCATCGGATGGGAAAAGATATTGATTGGTTCCTGATATTTGAATGATATTCTCCCCTGTATTGTAGCCATGAAACTGGAAAAAACAAGTTAAAATTATCTGTAAATAAGAAAAGCAGAACCCATTAAAGAAGTAAATGAAGGAGAGATCATCAGGATCACACTGTACTGCTCAACACCTTTTGCTTAGCTATTTAACTAATGTAATAAAACCCTGAGAAAATATCTAGCATGCTATTGTCACATCTAAATAATTTCCCTGTTATTAACTGAAGTAACTCGTTACATGGGAAAACCATCATGGAAAATGAAGAGTAGCAAGTAGACTGGTGGATTAACATACAGTGTGAGAGAAAGGAAAAGTTCTGATCAAATACAAAGAGACAAAGTACAGTGCCATGGGATCACATAAAGGACAGATAAAGATTCAACTTTTTACTCTCTAGGTTTTGGAATTCAGATATTGTAAATCTAATTAGATTTCTATGCCTTCATGAGTGCCACAAGATGGCAAAAATTACATGACTGTATTCAAATAAGTTCAGACTGAATTGTCATCTATTTCTGAGTTTGAAGTCTGTACTTCAAACAAAGCAGATTTGGACTGAATTATGTTGATGTATGCAAGTTTTGGATGTAAGACAGACTCTGCAAATTCAAGGTGGTGCAAACTGCTGAAAATCTATTTGAATATAACCAGTGAAGAGCTCCCTGTCTTACTGCAACAGGCAGAAAAAGGGGACCTGCTGTCTCCATTGAACTATCTGGGATTGCTAGGGAAATGAAGCACAGTTACAGCTTAGATTTGATGCACATTAATCTGCAAGAGTGAGCTGAGCTCTACATTTCCCATTGTACATATGCCAAAGGAGTTACTTTCTGAAATACAGGAAAAATACATATTTTAGATTAGGGCACTTCAAGAACATGAATTTTGAAAGAAGAAATGTAAGAAACAGTGATTTCCAGCGTGGACAGTCAAAATTTCAACTAGGTCTAGTAGTTCTTTACTTTGGAAAATGGGACAAGTTCTTATGTTCCCCTTTCCTATCCTCTCCCATGAAAACCTCAACATTATCAACTTATGTTTGTGTTCATGTCATATTACACTAAAAATAATAATTAAATAATCTAGTCTAGGATAATCTTGAACGTCAAGAACTGCTTTTTAAAACTTTTAGAAATGGATCTGCTGCTAAAACAATGGAGGTAACACGACCCAGTTAGGCCTAATTTGCCCTGAACTCAAATTTCACAATAGATAATAGCTCTGCTGTAATCTTGACTCTATATATAGTTAGGACTTTTCTAATGTGGTATATTAATACAACTCCTTACCTTATAAACTTTCTCAGAACATAGTTCTGAAATGCTATGATCCTCCTCAAGTTCAGGGGCTTTTGCTAACTCATTTTGAGACTTCTCTTCAGAAGATTTTCTGTTTGATTCTCTACATTCTTTATCATTTTTATACTGTTCTTTCATTTTACTTTGTAATTGTTCTTCCTTTTCTTGTTTTTCTTCCTTTTCTTTTTTCTGTTCCTCTTGTAATCGGTCCTGCTCCATCTTCCAAGCCTACATTCAACATTAGGAGTTAGACTGTGTTTTTCTTTTTACTACAAGATATTTCATATATGCACTCTGAAAAGAGTAGAAGCAAACAAAACCAAAGGAATCAAAGTTCTAAGCTAAGACACATTTCCAAATATGTCAAAAGTCTTACAATATTATGCACCAAATTTTGGACAGAATTACTGATTCATTCAATCTACAACAGCAGCCACAGTTGACCACAGGAGATTAATCAGGTGATTATTCATATCTTACACAATAAGTCATGGGAGAATGATTTTGTTGAATACTTTTCCATAATGTTTACCACCAAACCACAACGCATCACTGGTATTAGTTTATTACCCTATTGCAACTGTGAGATAAAATGATTTTATTTTTTTACAGAAAGAGGAATGAGGTGTCAATGCCAAAATTATCAGCTTGCATCAAGAAGACATTTGAGATTTTCTAGTGTATTTAGGGTTTTATAGCACTTTATAGTCTAAACATATGAAAGCAGAAGCATTTCTGAGGTAGAAATGACAAGCACTGAGAGTTACAAGTCAGGTGTTAGCCTCGATTGAACTGTGACAATTAGCCTCATTCCCTGTCTACATTCCATATCAGGACTTGAACTGCACAGCCTTACACACTGTGAGGAAAATGAGACATATGTCTGTGAGGAGTCAAAAAAGTGCAGGGGGATACAATATCAATAAAACGAGATTTTTGCAGATTAATGGATAGTACCAATGCTAAGACCTAAAAAATTGTGTGCTTAATTGTGCTTAATCCCCACCTCAGCCAGAAATTTACTGTGTAAACCTGGGCAAGTTAATTAATCTGTAGTGAATGGTCATGGACTAAATCTATAAAATGAGATTGTCTGACATAAGGGAACTCTGAGGTACCATATTTACACTCCCTAATTTCAAAGAGATGCAGACAGTAAAAGTACAGTTGGGTACACAAGGGTAATTCCATGAATCTGGATCTTTTAATATCTTTAAAATCAGAAAACTTCAGTAAATAGTAGGATAGTATCCATAACTTTCACTTCCTAGCATTGCAACTATAAATTACTTTGAAATGTCTAGTCTAACTCCGAATAGTCTTCCCTTAAGAAAACAATGTAACATAATTCACAATCAATAAGGAATAAATTACAGAAAATAACATACACATAAAATAACAAAGAGCAGAAAAACTAAGAGGATGCCCATGTAAAGAAAAAAGGCTTACCTTCCTAGGAAAGCAGTGCTATCTAGTCCATTTCAGAAACATATTTATTTTTTTGCCTCACCTTTAGAGAATCTTCTCTGATAATGAGACTTTCTTCATTCTTGGATTGGGACTCTGTTTCATCCTCAGGTCCGGACATGCTGCCTTTGAAAATTGAAAGGGAGAATAAGTGAGGCTATAAACACAGGAAAATAGAATAATTTTTTAAAATGTGAGAAAACAAAGATGTGCGAGTAAATAAAAATGTATATTTATAAATAGGGGAAGCATAACAGTACAATAAAGCAAACCTTAAAAATATCTAGAAATAAAACAGAAAGTCTGTTTAGGTTAGAAGAAACTTGATTCTCATAACTGGGGACCAAATACACTAAATATTATATCAACAACATGCATAAAGACTGGCTCTCTGCTTCTCGCTATTGAAGGTTTTGCTCTGGCAGTAAGTTTGTTTTTTACTGAGCCAGAACAAGCTCAGTAACAGAGTCATAGACACTGCAACCTTTCAGGACAAAAAACCCCAAATAAATGCTATCTGAACCTTCAAACTTTCACTAAAGAAACATTCACCATATCCTTCATTTACTTTTATGGCTTTATAACGTCTATGACTTATGAAAAAAATATCTTCTCTAAGTGTAGTTTTATACTATGCTTGGATACCCCATATTTACCTTATAGAAAAGATAATTTTAAGTACACTATCAGAAGCTTCTAGTTAAATTACTTTGTATGATAAAGCAGAAATTGCAGTGTCAGTGAAATTGAAAACACCTAAGGACACTGTTGCCCATCTGCGTGTTCCAGCGAGAGGTGATGATGTCCTTTCAGCAAGTGAATTACTCTATGAATCATAACTGTCATGAAGCACCACATGGGCAAAATTCAATCTAACTCTTGTGACAGCTAGATATGTACAAATTATGATTTAGCAGTCATAACTGTACTTTTAGTTTCCAAACTATAATCAGAGGTGTTAACTGGGTTGAGGAGTACTGTTTCTATTTTTGTAAATGCTAACTGCCTGTCCTGGGAGGTTTCAAAGTGCATTCTCAAAAAAGATAAGAAAATAAAGGTTAAACATAAACAAATCATTGTTAATGCCATTTAAATATACAAGTAGATACTTTTGACATAAGTTCTTTTTTGAGGTTTTGAGATTCTGCTGCCTGCTGAACAGTTATTACATGAGCTTCTTACAATTTTCACTACCCAAAATATTGCTTTTAATTCACGTTTGCTCTGCAGTCTTGTCAATTCAAGTTTTTAGTTTTAGCTTCCAGCCCACAGCTTCTGAATTCCAGCTTTTATCCTGCCCTTTAAAAAGGAATTTTTATGAATAATGTCGCCAGCTTTAATCACTTCTCACCTCTTCCTATGTTCAGTCATCTGAACAGATTCATATTTGTATGTAATCTTTAATCTCATTAGATAAGCACAGCTATTAAAGATGTAAATTGACAGTAAAGGTGTCAGTTTTCAGAACAGAGAAAGTTGCAGAATATATAAATATATATTTTTAATTAATTCCAAAACATATTTATGCCTACATAGATGTCAAAACAGGGTCATCCTAAGAAAAAGACACGCAACTCTGCTCTGCACAAATTTGTGTCTCAGCACTTAAAGTGAAAAATTAATTTCCTAGAATACAATAAAAAGATACCCACTTTTGGCTTTCTAAGTAAAGCCAGGTATTTTGACAGCACTGGCAGACAGTCCAAAAGGGCCTTCTGCTGTGACTTTTTCCAATTTGAAAGACTCTATTTCCTTACCCATCTTCTCTTTTTGGTATTTAGTTTCTTCCTCTGTCACCCAGTCTTCAATTGAGTTGGCCACCAGCTCAAGATAGTTCCTGAAAAGAATATCCCTCTATTTAACACAATATGGTTTTCACTAATACGATTTCAGGTCAAATAAGATCACTTGGCTTCTCAGTTTCTTACACAAGTATTATTCTATAATCTTTGAGACAAGATTCGTATTTGACAGGATTTCTCTCAGTTTTTACAGGAACTGGTACTTTTACCTGGTTGGTATTTGCTTAGTACATGTTATACTTGGATTCTGGTTATTCTTTCTGCAAAGAAATATAGGAAACTTGTCTGCCAAAGAATACCTGCTCCTAAAGAAAAATCCAGGAAATCAGAAAACTTCAAGGCATTCAGTTCCAAAAGGTTCAGACTCATTCTCATCCTCACTCTTTTACCATTAAATAACTTATTTTCTTAGTTGCTCTTGGTTGATGTTGATTTTTAGAATATGCTTCATTTGTTTGTTCAGAAACTGAAGTGTTATTGTATGTAATACAAGCTCTTCTTTATTGGTGTGACAAGAAAGGAGTTTGGAAATTGTCATCCAAATCCAGATGAAAGAATCAGTGTAACATAACCTGCCATTAATTAAGAATACTCACAAGTAACAATTAAGTTAAAGTGAAAAATGAATGACACACTGATCCAGAGTTTGCTGCTGGCATCTGCAGTTGCATGGTCTCATCTTCCAAAGGTGTCTGAAATGACTGCTAAAGTAGCTCACTGCAAACAATTGCTTTCAAGAAAGCAGGAAGCATGAGAATCTTATATGCAACTGCCACTCAACCCCTCATTTGGAGTTTTATCACACTTCTTGAAAGTAAAATTCTTCATGTGTGTAAAATTGAAAGGAGCTTTTGAAGAAGGCATCAGATTCAGTTACTGAGTCTTCATGATATTTTGTATTTACAAGTTCAATATGATTAAATTGTATCCATAAACTCTGTGTGGAGTAGAGGCTTTTGGGTATGAACATAAACCAATACAATCAATTCTTGACTTCATGTCAGTTTTAAAGTTCTTATTGTAGCTGTACGTCCATAAGAATTAATATGTAGATCATATACACAGGCTGGAATACACAGTTCAGGTACAGCTTCAAGATATACAAGTTTCTCCCAGGTTCTGCAACGTAGGTGGAGTCTGCTTTGGGAAACTTGCATGGAGAAACTGTTGGTCATATATATACTCACTAGGGAGAAGGCTATTCTGTTCATTCTTCTTCTTTTCTGAAGAAAAGTGTACAACCTATAAAAACCGACGGTGTTGAAAACAAAAGGCAAAACTAGTCTGAAACACAGAGTTGTCAATACTGGAATAACTTGAAGATGAATATACGTTATAAATAAAAAATAGACTATTTGTGTGGAAAATACTTTAGGCCAATGGAACAGTCATTCCAAGTCTATACACACATTCTATTAATATGTATTTTGATGTCACTACTGCCAATGTCTGGCTCAGAAGCATTTCTCAGAAAGGATTATTATTTTCCAGCAACTTGTGTAATCTGTTTACTATGAAACTATAAACGAATGTCATTAAGATTAACTTTGAGCAAAATAATGGTTTTGATAATGCCTGAATTCGTCTGGATTCCTGATAGAGTGGCCACTTATTCTAACCAGAATTAAAATGTTTTATATACACACTTCTCATTGCAGGTACATGTGTACATGCCTTGGGATTCCCTTACTCAGTGGCATCCATTAGATGCACATGCAGCCTCTTGCTGCCTACCCTTTAAATAGTACAATTTCTGAATTTTTGGATGTTCTACATGAACTACAGGACCTGATATCCATAAAGAAGAAGGAAGGTAAGTGGGATCTCCAGGAGCAAAAGCTGCTGCAACGTCAGAAATTTAATTTCCTCTTTGCATGAGAATTTGCTGTAACAGGACTCACTGTAATCAAAATGAAATTATTCTGTGATTCTGTAACCAACTGATTAGCAGATAACAGATTTATATTCCAGACAGCAGCTATAAAATAATCCTACAAAGATTGTCTGTAGTCTATAAGCTGTCACAATAAAGAAGTAACAAATGAATACAGATAGAGAACTCTTATCAGAGGTTGTCAAACACTGCATCTATTGTGCATTTGTAACTCTTCTGTGATAGAAGTGTGATTCTTAAACCTATACCAAAAATTAAAATGATAGCAATTTTAATAAAATAAAAATCAATAAATTGTTACCAAACTCATTAGGAGTCAGTTATTTCATACAAAGGTAAAAACAAGCAATACTACTTCTAATTAATAAGTATAGAGTTTGTGCCCATTTCTGGCAACTCAGCACGATCTGGAAGCCAATGAGTGTCTTCCACAGAAGTGTTATGTTTTTGGAAACATACACTAGCAAATATTTATGATACTTTCTCTGGAAATCTGAAATTATCTTTAGCAATAAGGCTGAGTAAGGTCTGAAAATGTGCTGATTATTTTGCAGAGTACAGGCAGGTATCAATGCCACATAAACAGAACCAAAAGAGGACCTATAGCTCTTCAAAAACTTTGAGTAACATATACAGCAGTGGTGTTGAATATGTCTAGGAAACAAGAACAAAGTCAAACGATCTTGTTAGCGTTCATGCAATTTTCTTTAGGAACTCCTTGCTGCTTTGAAACAGAACCCTGTGAAATGTCACTAGACAAAGAAGACATGCCCCAAGCAGGAGTTATCTTTAATGTCTAAGCCTTGTTTCCAGGGGATGTGGAAGAGTAAGAAGTAAAAAGCACACAGTTATTTCATCCTCAACTGAATTATAATGCAGATAAAATACATCATTTCTCTTTTGGATGCAAAATTAGTAGCTTTTCTTTTGCAAGTATCAAGAGCCTTTCCTGTCTCTCAGTTGGTCTTGATCTATTTTAATGAATGCCCTTTCAAGGTGACCAGCCAATCTGTGGTCTCACAACCCCAGAGATGAACAGTAGTTGTTTCAGGGAGAAGTGCCTCCTGAGGAGGTCTGGAAGTCCCTCTGCTTCTACAGCACCAACATGCTGTTGGGATGAGGTGCTACTCAGCATATGCAAACACCATGTGACATGTTGGATGTTTGGGGGTGTGTGACCTGCTCTCTGGTGTTTGTTCCAAAAGTGTATGGGTCTCCTATGGGTCTCATGTCATATGTGTCAGCTCTGCCCAGAGAACTCAAATGCACCAGGTAGCAGAAGGGGCACCAACTGTTTACATTTAGGAAACTTGAATTAGGCATTTAAAGTCCAGTGTCATAAAGAAGTGTAAGAATGGCTGTCAGAGTAAAGAACTCTGGGTGCCAACAGACGGCTGTGTAGCAGCCCTTGAGACCACTGACCCTGTGCTTGGGCTGGTCTGAATGCAAGACCCAGTTGTACTTGAACATACCATCTTTCACTTATCTTTTGGGGAAGGTTTTAGTTGCTATATAAATACAAAACCACTGACCACACATTTAGTGGATCTGCCCAAAACACAAAACACAAAACAGACAGCATTTTCTCCAAGGAACTTTGAATTTCTGCTGGCAAGTATCTTCTGGCTCTGGCCCTAGTCACTGCTAATCACAATAGCCTGTTTTCATGGCAAATAATTTAAGTCCAAATGCCTGGAAAGCGGAGATGGACCTATACAGCGTTCCTTGACTGAGAGAACAGATACAAAATACAATACAAAATACAGCTTCAGGAAGGCACATTTCCCCCGTTTAGTACTGAAATCTGTTCAAATATATATAGGTGTCAACAAAAGTTTACTATAAAAATTCCCATAATCTGATAAATGAGACATTACACTTAGAAAAGGATACCTGCAGACAAATGTGGGGGAGGTATGTTCATACTGGATAATTTGTTTGAAATTTTATTTGATAAATCTTATTAAT
This sequence comes from Sturnus vulgaris, assembly GCF_052056855.1. Lineage (NCBI taxonomy): Eukaryota > Metazoa > Chordata > Aves > Passeriformes > Sturnidae > Sturnus > Sturnus vulgaris. The sequence continues at coordinate 30,515,737 of NC_142244.1, forward strand.
CCACAGAGCACCAGAGTGACATAGTAAAAGATACCTCAGCTGTCTCTCTATGGAATTTTAACATTTTTACATATTAGTACATGGACAGTTATTCTATTTTCAGTCAATTATTTGGAATAGTAATTGCATCTACATCATCATTTATATCACTGCTTCAGTGCAAAAATGTGTTCCAAAATAAATAGGTTCACTAACAAAAGAGCTAATAGTGGACATATCAATCAATTGCACACCTCTAACTGGTGAACAGATATCAGTAAGTAATTAAGAAGAATGTGTTATTCTGTGAAAAAAAATCTAATATTAACAAAGGGATTTGAACTTCTCTCAAAAAAAAATCTCCCACTAAATCACTCAATTTATGTACATACTGTTGAAAAACCTGGTAAGTATATATTTAGACAGAATTATTCTTTAAACATTCTTCACCTGAAATGTCCCAGGGCAATTTTCTTGATGTGGCACTCCTAATATGATTTTGTATGGATGTGTACAATATTTACATTTTTATATTTGGTGATAAGGAGCTACAAGTCTGCATTGTTCTCACTCAGAAAAGTTCAACGGAATGTTTTTGATACAGTACTGCTTTTGACCTGCATTACTTTTTTTCTCATAAATGTGTCACATAGCCATATCTTAATTTCAGAGCTTTGCCCTAAGCACACCCATGGAGGCTTTAATTGAAAATGACTGTGAATGAGAAAGGGAAGATAAAATCTATTACCTGAATCCAACATTAGAGTGCAGAGCAATATTCCAAGTCTCTTGGCACATACGATGTTGATCCATAGGATTGTGAAAAACCATTAGTAAAGAGTTATCTTGGGTATGATAAAATGAATCAATACATCTATATTCTTGGGATGCTGTATGAAGAACCTGAAAAGGAAATAAATAAAGGTACATCCTCCCTGCAGATGATAGCATATGTGCAGAGGCTACACAGCACAGCTTTGAGCAACAGGTGCTCCTGAATACTCTCCTACAAGATGCACTCAAAGCATTTGGATTCCAGCAAATTGTTCAGGTAGGTGAAAACTGAAACTGCATTGCTATTCATATGGAGAAGAAACACCAACTGTGCTCCACCTTCTGACTGAACATCAATGAAAAACTTCAGCTACATAAAACCCAAATAAATGAAAATATTTTACAAATACTTAAACGAGTTCAAATAATAAAATACTTAAATAGTAAATAAAATTAGAATTATCACATACCGGATAAAAAGAAAACGAATTTATTTTTTTAATCTCAGTTGAGCTTACTTGGTATTCAATTCGCTATACCATGACCTGCACATCTCTGAGATTTGCTGTGATCTACATTATTCCACTCTGCTCTGTACTGCCCCATCATTTTCAATATTTATATTGCCTGCAGGCTGAAACTTATTTTATAGTCATAGGGAGAAGAAAGCCTTCTTTTAAACTATTATTTTTCAGAACTATGCAACTGAAGGTTCTAGAAGGATCTGTTCTATGATCTCCCCAGGAACAGAGGTGAGACTGATAAAGTTGGTAGGTCTCAGGGTCCTCCTTTCTACCCTTTTTAAACATGTGCAAAATGTTTCTCTTTATCCAGTCATCTGGGACTTCACCTGATTGTTATGACTTTTCTTTCAAAATGTTATTTTTGGCTGCAATAAAACACTATTTTTTATTATTTTTATTTTCCATCAGTATCTTTTTACTAGACTCACTAATTATTGGTAGTTGAAGTAGTATTAGCTATTTATGTTGCATATGAAGGGATTCCCCATGCATTGAAATGCATGACCAGACTTTAAAATTGTCACATTAAAGTGGTGCTGCAAAAGTCCAGGCTGCACTTCTTTTGCCTAAGTACAGCGTGTGTCAGGCTCAAATAAGAATTACAGCCTAGGAAGCTCAAGGCAGCACAGGAACTAAAAATCCACTCCTCTCAAGAGGATGCCTCTCAATCCAAGCCAAGTACATTTGAGCATATCTTTCACATTTGTTATTCTGTCTTTCTGCAAGATAAGTTTTAGTGTTCATCTTGCAAGACTTCTATAAATGAAGCTTTTAGCCCTTAGAGGGTGAAGTACTGTAACAACCAAATTTTCTATTTGCCCATAAAACATGCACTACATAGGCATTTGCAAAGTATGTTTTCACATCCAGTTCACTGAGCCACAAAACTGCCACAGAGGATCACCCCTAAGGGCAAGGTGTTTTACGTCCACCACACTTTCAGCTAAGAGACTTGGTGCCAAATAGGACAACGCCAGTTTGGCCAAACCAGGAAATAAAAACCCATTACAAGCTAAATTTCACATGGTGAACTGAAAAGTAGCTAAAGCACAATGAGTTTTGGTAAAAATGAAAGATAAAACTGAATCAATTATCGAGCAGAAAAATACCCTGAACTACTTTATATAGCGTTCTGAGGGAGGACTGTATATATGAGATTGTCAGTTCACAGATACCTGACAAAGAACATGTGGTTGAAAATGCTCTTCCAAACTCCAGTCTGTCAAGCAACGCCTCTGTGTCTTTTTTATTTCTTCCAAACTTGGTCCTAAGCCATAATTTTCCAGACTCACCTCAAAATACAACATACCAAAATAATGAATATCAACATTTCAGTGTCAGTATTAAATTGACTGTAATCTTGTTGGATTAATAGACAGCACCCCATGTTGCATCACAGTTAATAGCATAATGATGCATATGTGCAGACCCATATGGCACTGTTTCATAAAAAATACAATTACTTCCAAGCAGGTTTGGTTTTGAACTTTTAACGACAATATAATCTAAATACTTCTGTTATTAGCTTGTACGTTTTTGAGTTCTGTAAGCAATTATGAGTATTCAAACATGTCCTATGAGGTTATTTTAAAATTACTATGTTTATTATGAGATATATGGCAGAAAGGTGATTCTGAAGATGCCAAACTACACAGTATACTAGTGTGACACAGTTTGACAATTTCTTTTAAACTTTCACGTTTGTATTTGATCCCTGATACTCAGCAAAACCAGCACAGAATTATTATTAATAGCTTCATTGAAACTCATCACCTTGGAATTCAAAGAAAGTGATTTCACAGTGCTTAAAAGTTATGTTAGTATTTGCCAAACATCACAAAATTAACATTTGCATGCAGCATTGCAAAGGAATCCCCAGTTACACAGCCTGGCATTGAGCAGTATCTTCTGCTGCCTCATGTAAAGCCTTGTTGACTCAATTTCTCACACTTGCCATTTCAGAATAAAGAGGATCCAATTCTACGTTCAAAAGAGGACCAAGCACATCATCTCCTTCATCTTCGTTACTTGTTTCTGTATGTCCTGGAAATTTAAAGCAGAATTTAAAGAATTGTTCCAGAAATTTCAGCCCAACTAAGGTTGGAGTAATGCAATTTCCTTAGTCTCCCTGATGAGACTGACATCAAGTTGAAGCTTCCTTTTTCCAAACTTGTCCTATAAATACACGATCAGCTCTGCTATGCTTCTTTACTAAGAGAGCATTTTAACATCCTGTGACAACAAGTGCCAGATAATTAAACAAAATTAAAAGAAAAAGAAAAAAAAAAAAAAAGACTTAAAAAAACTCACCTAAATCATCCTTTCTATCTGACCCATGCTGGCCCACTAAATACTCTCAGAAGTATTCTCCAGATTCATAAACAAAGAACCATTATTCTTCATATTTTAAAAAGCAGTCCTTTGCACAGATGACATTAAAATAAAAGGCAAGACCAACTGTATTTTCACACATTTTTGACAAATGCAAATTTTAAAGTTTAAATTTATTAGGTTTATACAGATCCATAAGCTACTGACAGAATATTACTTCTCCTGAGGATCTGACCAGTCATTCCATTGTTGCAATGAGCACCTGATATGAACAGCATCACATAAGGACTTTAACTTCTACATTCTCTTAATTAAAATATAAAAATTGCCTTTAACAGAATTCTTTATTCCCTAAGATAGGGCAGCGGTCATTAATATTTGACCAAAATTCACACGTACAGGAAAATAACTCTTTTTGGTGGAAAATATACCACAAAGTATTTGTTTTTAAGTGTCTTATAACCAACTCAGCTTCCAGACATACATCTTTAAGCTCTGCTTCTCTTGGAACTTACTCTGTTTACTGACTGCCTTTAGAAGATTGAAGAAACCTGAAAACACATGGTTTATCTTCCTGGTATTTACTTTTGTGCTGCAGAAGTGCTGAAATGTTGTTATGCTTGTAACTGCAAAATTTAATGTCATGACATAGTACAAAAGCAAAATAAACTAACACCCCAAAATATTCCCAAGATTTAGAAGAAAAGCAGATAAGCAGGACTCATTTTTGTCTGCTCTAGACTTCCAAGGAAAGGATTCCATCTAAGCTGCTTGCTTAGACATCTCTATTAGGAAAGCATGGACAACATCACAAAGTACTGCATCCAGCTCTGGGGTCCAAAGGGAACACATGGATCTCCTGAAGTGGGTCCAGAATACAGCAAGTAAAGGTGACTACAGGGAACCTCTCCTGTGAAGACAGGCTCAGAGAGTTCAGCCTGGAGAAGGCTCTGAGTAGTCAGAGTCTGAGTTCAGCCTGTAGTCATAGGATAAGGAATAATGGTTTTAAAGGAAAGGAGAACAGATTCAGATTAGGTATAAGGAAGAAATTTTTATCATAAGGGTGATGAAACACTGCAACATATTTCCCAGAGGGATGGTGGACACTCTATCCCTGAAAGCACAGGAGGTCAGATTGAGAAACTTGATCTAGTTGAAAATGTCTCTGCTTATTGCGGGGATGTCAGAACAGATGACCTTTAGAGGTCCCTGCCAGCCTAAACAATGATTCTATGATCATGAACCTTAAGATATAATTGCTTAAACCGACCTAATTTCTACTTTTGTTGCATCCTGAAAAAATAATCACTTGTTTTTAATGTTGCTTTTTGGCCAACACATCTCCTTTAACAAGGACAACAACTTTTCATTATGTTAGATTCTGCAGGAGAAAATGTAGAACTCCAGAAGATTATTTCTGCATCACCTACAATTGTTAATGCTGCAGTACAAAATAGCTTTTGTCTTTATTCTAATATTCTTACAGAGTTACTCAATGTACAGGCCACATAATACTTGAAAATTTGTTGACTTGTACAAGGAAGAAAAATCACATCCCTGCAATAGCAAACTATATGGTAAGAAAAATAGTGGATTCAAATTCTTCAGTAGTAATGTAAACAGAAAGCTTTTTACCAGAGCCTCTTGGAGATTTCCCATTAAGCTTCTTTTCCACAAGGAAGAGTTGTCTCAGCTGTCTTGCAAACAAGTCTGGATTATCCCAAGGGATATAAGACACTTCAGAATCACCTCCAACCCTAGATCCAGAGCTCTCCAGGAAACCAGAGTCACTCAGCCCCGTCAGCTTCAGGCTTTCAAAAGTAAACACTCTGAAGGCTCTTTCTACTTCAGCCCAACTCAGAAGTTCTAAAAAAGAATTACAATCATTAACTGAAAATGTCCTTACAGGTCAGCAGAAAATAAATACAAAACTATTTAAGCGTATTGTTCTTGGCAAGTCTGAAAAAGCCAACAGCAATTTCCTTAATGGTACTGGATCAACTTGGGCTACATTGTACACTGCATTCAAAGTTGAATGCTTCCAAATTGCAAAATGATATGCCTAAGTATTAATCCATCTTAAACGAAGTGGTTCCTACATTTGAATACCTTCTGGCTCATTAACTTCATAGAAATTATGTTGATTTTAAAATACGGAGTAGACTTTATAAGGCCAATTAGCAACTAGTTATTTTCAGTTCATGAAATGTTTTCATTATCTGTAACTTCTCAAAAAAGTATCAATTTTTTCCCTCTTCAGACAGAATTGTACACATAATTTAAACAGAAGTATGCAAGGTGCAAAGGCAATAATAAATCCTATTTATGCTTGTATGTATCCATGTTCCTATAACAATGATAATCATGCAAAGGACTAAATTTAGGACAGGTAGTACAATGCCCAAATCACATAAAGAATATCTTCAGTTTGAAGTGTTTTCTGTTTAGGGTGGTTAAGCTCCTAAGCACGTCATATATCTTGTTAATGTTGGATTTCTCATCTTCTGTTCAAATTAACCATCGCCTTTGATAAAAGCAAAGGCTTTGCTAGCTAAGTTACCAGTTAGGAGAGTTTGGCAGCACAGTATGGCCCAGTGAGGATCATCAAATTCAACACTCATCAGCTGGAACACTATAGCAATAGTGAATACTTTAATAGCTTACTGTCCAAAATTAACATACCAACAACTAGAAACAACACATCAAAGTGTAAATGAATCCAACATAGGGAATTCAGGATGAAAGAGCTGGGAAAGTACTTTCAAATGCTGTGCCTTATATGATGACATGAATATAACCAAAGGGATTTGGATGTTTGTATTTCTTAATAACCTAGAGCAGATTTTTGATACTGCCTAAGGGTATTTACGCAGTCTTTGGGATTGTTTCCCAGTGTATGTCATGATTGCAAGCACACTCCAAGAAAAGGTAACTGTAGAAATAATTATGGTTGGAGAAGTGAATGTATTCTTGGTTTGATAAAGGGACTGTTATAAAGTAGTTTCATTATTAACACCAAGAGCTTACACAGAATTCATTCTGAAAGCTGTGTATTGTTCCATAAAAATTGTAATATACGTGTGCTTTAACTCCAAAAGTTGATAAACACAGTTTACATCATTGTCTCTCAAAATGCATTCTACATTCTAAGACCAAAATCGAAATTGTTACAGCTGGTTTTTTTCCTCAGAATTAATAAGTGTTTGTATGTTTGCAAACATAAGCAAAGTACTTCCAAGATACTTCCAGCTCTCAGTTATGCAATATTTAACACTCATACAGTCGCTCCCATTAATCATGAAACTGAGGTCTGGGTTAACTTGTATAGTAGGCTATAATTACATATGAGCAAGAATGTGAAAATGGGAAATTCTGCAAAGGTTTTTTTGGCAGCTTAAAAATCTTATCCAAAAATTCCTGCTATTTAAGAGGATCATCAACCCTAAATAAAATATATCAATGAATATAATTTTACCAGTAGTACAATAATGCATGAGCTCATGAGCTCTGGCCAAGCGTTTAGTATTGCTTTCAGTTGAAGGAGGGGTGAAACGGACAAGTTTTGTAAGAGGTAGTTTATCCATCATTTCACGCTCAATCTTTTCTGGATTGAAGTTCTCCTGGACCTGGAACAGAAATCAAAGTACCAGAGTTAAAGTAAACTTTAACACTATTGACTTTCCAAAAACTATGTTTGAATAAAGCTACAGCAGAGGACATAAGCATGTGCTTAAGTCAGTTGGACATAAAATTAAATTTGAACATGTGCCCACAGTGTGGTTTTGAATCACACTGTCAGATACTGTAGGCAGAAAAATATTAGACACATAAGAGAATGACTGACAGTATAATAACAGACATTTGTTAGGAGTTGTCTGTGCTAGCTAGACTTAAAAATACAGAAATATGCACAGATCTATTCAGACTGGCAGCAGGTACTTTCCATGTATCTTTCAGCTGGTCTGTGCTGCTTTTCATAGTAATGAAATCCATAAATTTATTGATCAGTCTGCGATGACTGACTATATCCAAGGATTTATTTTTTCAGACGTAGTGGTATCTTTCAGTTTCACTCTTTTTAGTATTACACACTTACAGTACCTTTTTCTTCAACTGCATATTCCCAATGTTTGTCCTCTACTCTTTCCTCAAACATTGTGCTATATCCTAAATTTAGTCTTCAGCAAGTATATAAAATACATCAAACATATGTCAGCTAAGACCATCTCTTACATTGATTACTCAGTCCTTCCTTCTGCTTGAATACATCCAACGTGTCAAACTTGAGTTGTTTCTGAATAGTTTTAACCAATGGTTGCCAAAGTATTCCCCGGATAATTTGTAATCCATGAAGCCTGGCAGACACCCCTTAGCTGTGAAATCTACAACTGCGTTATCACTCGTATTATTCTCTGTGAATTTTTAAAGTTTAATGGTAAAACTACACCTTGTCTTTGGAAAAATTCAAGACATTCACAGTGGTTTTTTGATTCAGAAAGTCTGGGAACTGTTACTTTGCAATAATCCTAAACTATGCAGTCTCTGAACCTTTCTGCCTTTGTTAGAATTCAGCAGTATCTTGGTTACACACTATGCTCCAACTATTTAGCCAGCTTGAATACATTTCTTGTATTCGTTAATAACTGCTATGCATTTTCTTCTATTTCTCAACATTTTAGTATTCAGTCTAGTCTTCATGCTAAATCACAGTAAACAAGCTAGCAAGTAATTTTCCACAGTATCATCAGTGTTTAACAGCAAATCAACAGTTCTGTAATATCTCTCATCTATGCCAAAGGCTAAACATTTTAATTAATAATGCAAATAGTTCACTGAAACCAGTATGTTTGTGCTCCATGTTTGTGAGGTGTCCTCCATAAGTAACTCACAACTTCTTAAGCAAACTAAACATGTGTTGGTGTATCCACCTAAGTAAAAAAAAGATCTAGTACATGCTGTCCTGTTTTGTAAAAACACCACTCCTCCCTTTCTAGTGCATTGAGCATTCATTGCCTGTGAACTTTGGAAATATTTATATATAAATAGGTTGTACCTTCAGTAGGTGCAACCGCTGAGCCAGGGCATCATGGTAGTTAAATAAGAGAGGGTACTGGGGTGTAACAGTTTCTTGTTCACTGTATTTAGGAGAAAAGTAGTCATACAGATTCTGTTTAAAAAGAAAAGGAAGACGTATTAAACCCCAATAATGAGATTTGCCATTTGAGGAAATGAACAAAAGACAACACAAACCTTTTTTTCACTCATAGGAAGAGAAAGAGAAGGAAGGACAGAGATTATATGATCTGCAATGGCCTGATGCAGCCCATCTGCCTGAGTCTCTGGTGCTACCAGACTCGGTGGTGTAAGGTATTCTTCACTTGCAATAACCTGGAAAATACACTATATGTTAGCTTCCATCACATTATGACTGCTGCTCAATTTTACCACAAATACCAAACAAATCCTGCTATAAGCTAAGCATACACCCATAAATTCTGTCAGGGAAGAAAAGCCTAGTATTTTCTACGAGTAGCAAAAATACAATTTTCCAAATTAGTTTCTGCACAAAACAAAGATTATGGAAAACAATTAAATGCTCTTTCCAACAGTTGCCTTTGAAAGGCCGAGAAGAAAAATATTCCTAACTTGAAATGTTAAGAATTGTTAAGGAACACAGGTAATTAAAAACTGATTGTCTATTAAGTGTTGGACTTTAAGTATTCTTACCAAAGTCTATTTTCAGACTAAGTTACAAAAAGTAAAAACTCCAAAATGATGTTGAAATTTTACTCCTAAAAGAAGGAGAATTTCCAAATTATATTGTATGTCTCTTCTAAATCATAGATTGCGCCTGAACTCAACAGAAGTCAGATTTAGTCTAGCACTAGCATTGATGTTCTTAGGCTAGGCTTCACCTAAGATCTTTGAACTGAGTAAATCAGCAAAAGTTCTGTATCAATAATATTGCTGTAGGACATGAAAACATGTTATTGACTTAGATAAGAAATTGCACCTTTCTCCTCATTTGATTATATTTGCAGTCTTCAATAATTAATTATGGAATAACACTACATATATATACACATACATACATACATACAGGGTAAGTGTACAATATGAAAGAAAATCAAAGTTTGGAATTTTGACTCCTATTGAACTTCCTTGCTCGGTGCCTCAATGCACAGTCTCATATTTTAGGTTAAACAGATGGATTTATTAATCTTTGACAATTCATTATATTAGGTCTAGGCCAAAATTGAAAAGAGAACATTCCCACCTGTTCCAACATGCAGCTCAGCATTAAGGATACAGAAAAGAACTCCTCAGGAATTTGACTCATCAAGTTATTATAATACCTCATGTCCACAGAAGGAAAGAGAATATAAGTTTCTTCGGATGCTATATGAAGAGATAAAACATTAAGATATGTTTGTTCAGAAATGTCAATTTATATTTCAAGTCAGTTCTGCAAGTTTGCAGATAATACAAAACTGGGAGGAGCTGTTGACTCTCCCAAAAGCAGACAGGCCCTGCAGAGACCTTGACTGATTAGAGAGCTGGGCAATTATCAACCTCATAAAGCTAAAAAAGCAGAAGTGGTGGATTCTGTGCCTGGGATGAGCCAACCCTGGATATACAGTCAGACTGGGGAATAAGATGCTGGAGAGCAGCACCACAGAAAGGGACCCAGGGGTCCTGTTTGATGGAAAATTGAATCTGAGTCATCAATGCCCTGGCAGCCAGGAGGGCCAACTGTGCCCCGGGGGGCATCAGGCGCAGCATCACCAGCAGGGCAAGGGAGGGGATTGTCCCGTGCTGCTCTGCACTGGGGCAGCCTCACCTCGAGTCAGGGGAGGTTTAGGTTAGGTATTAGAGAAATTTTCACCCAGAAGGTGTTTCAGCACTGGAACAGGCTCCCCAGGAAAGTGGTCACAGCACCAAGACTGGCAGTTCAAGAAGCATTTGGAAAACCGTTTCAGGCACATGATGTGATGTCCTGTGTAGAGCTAAGTTGGACTCAGTGATCCTTGTGGGTCCCTTCCAACTCAGAATATTCTGTGATTCTGTGAACCTTCAGATAATATTTATTAAAAAGAGTCTAACAAAGTTAGAGATCAAACAAAATTACTGAGATCTTTTAAATCTGTGACTAGAAACAGACAGAAAACATGATTTTCTAAAGAAGTTCGTTATTACTACTAGACACTTCCACAATGTGTTCACCAGGACACACAGCTTCATCTAACTGCACAAATAATTTTGAGGATTTGTGCTGTCAGATGAATGGATAGTTTGACAGAGTGAACAACTACAGATGGATGCTTTAATCCTTTAAACATACCCTCTGACAAATCTACTGTTGGCAGAATTTCTTCTGGTTTCCCTTTTTTCTTTGTAGGTGTTATCTGTGATGCTGGTGCTGGACGTTCCTAAGTGAACAAAAGTTAACATAAAAAATCAGAAACCATAAAACAAATGAGTATTGCACAGATAGGTGGGAGAACTTAATTTCATTTAGCTTTGGTTACTCACCCTAGACTACATGCTAAACTTTTAAATGGAACAAGATAGTAAGAATGCAGTGCATATTCTAATAAGCTACTTTCTTCTGCCCACTTAAGCTTTTGCCTACTATGAAAAAAATAAGGTAATAGATCTTGCATAGAACTCATAACTTTTTTTTGCCAGTTCACAGATCTGCAACAATGTATAGTAGCTCTGTGAACGCATATTGATTTTTCCAGACACAAGAATGTATCGTCAGACACTATTTAAGAAATTTCTACATCGGTGATACTTCATGCCTGTAGGATCCTTCCAATTTCCTTTTTCTGTTTCCCCAATGCTCAGCTATTTTTTTTCCTTTTTTTGGGTTTTAAATACTAAAGACAAAAATACAAATCTCATTCACTGAAAATTATTCACAGAGTGATGGTCCAAGACGAATTTTTGAGTCACAATTAAAGACAGGGAATTCTAGCCTAAAATAAGTTATTCTCAAGAAGAAGAGAAGGGTCCTTGCCTCAACTGCAGAAGATTGTGTTGATTTGCTCTCTGGTAACGAAGGCACATTAATAAACTTGGTGTTTTCCAAGTAGATGCAATGCTGTCTTCTCCAGTCCAGGCAGTCATACATCAAACAAGCAATGTGTTCAAACAGCACAGTACCAAATGCAAGCTATGACAGAAAATCAGATAAAAAGGATGAAGTGTGTTTATAAAAGTATCATGTAACTTAGTGACAGGAGTCATTAGCTCTTTAACCAGCAGATCTACATCTGTTTATAAATTTTCCAAGCGACTGTTTCCTTCACCAATTCAATATGTTTTACAGAGTTATTCTAAAACCTCCTTCATTTTATTTGCCTTAACATTGCCACAGCACAGTATGGACTGTATATTGCCTAAGTGCTTTAGTTGTCATAAAGTCTAACTTGTCTTAACAATAACTGTTCAAGGTCTGCTGTCTTGCAGATTGAATTTATGGGTTTTTTTCTGGATGAGAAGGAATGGGAGAGGAAAATTAATGTATTTTGTAATGGGTGTACGTTTTTACTAGTGATCAACCTGCAGCATATTTGCAAGGTCAATCATTTCCCAGCTCTAGAAGGATAAAAAATAAAACCTCACCAAGGTAATCAATATCATCTCATATTATTTTCTTTCTTTTTGTTGCCCTTTGAAAACAAAGAAAGCCTCAAGAATAACATTCTGAAATCTACAGTTGTGAGTGAAGGAATGTCAGCATACTGCCCAAATATCCAAAGGGAGAACGCTGCATCTGGAAAAATCTGACAAGGAAAGAGTCATGGTTCTTGAGGTCATGTACTGTGGTTTTCACCAAAGCTTGGGAGGAATAAAAAGAATAATAGCAACTGCTATTTTATATATTAAATATTTTGTATGAATACCAAAACCCTGTTGGAGACCACATGAAACATTCAAGTTTCAGCAGCTTTAATGGATGTACTCTTCCCCTGTACATCTTGGAATTTGTGGAAAGGATGGAATTATTATAACTTTTAGACAATTTCTGTAGAAAGCCCTTTTCTGAGTAATTTTTTTCACTTTTGTGAAAGTAGGGCAGGTCTCTTATACTAATAAGTTTGCCTCTAAGAGGCGGCTAACGACATTGAATGTCTCAATTTAAAGTTTCCTAAAATAAAGCACAGCGAAGAAGTACAACTGACATTAGGCACTAAGTAAAATACCAACCCCTTAAGAAGTATTAAGCATCTGCTTTCCTCAACTCAGGGCCTCTTTATGACACTGGGAAACAGGCAATCCCAAATCACTGATAAGTTATGAAACACTTGTCTCCATTTTCATAACATTTAAAGACTAGAAAAGCCCCTTGGGAAAGAAATTCTATTTGCGAAAACAGAATGTTCATTAATATTCTTGCACCTTTGTTTTCCCAATTCAATATTTTTCTGAAGAATGGGTTAGTATAACACCTTTACATCCATACCTTCTTAAAGTACCACTAGAGTCCACAAAAGTTTTATATAAAATATTGGAGTGTTTTCAATGCACAGTCTTTTAAACAAAACAAAATATTTTATAAAGTCATAAGAAACAAAACCCATACTACTCAGTGGGATCCATGCAAAGTTTAGTATAATTTCAATTTTGTAATTCAATTTGCCTGGTCTCTCCTCAGGACATAGATGCTCATCAATAGTTTTTCACGTCTAACCATTAGTGACTCTTCAACAAAGAAAATATTTTTGAAAGTATTTTCTTTTCTAAAGATCTCAAATCTGAGAGCAGAGACTACTTGCAGTATGTAATGCTCTGTCATTTTTATATTAATGTCTAACATTTTGTCCCAAGAATTTTCTTCCTGTGTATCTTACACTTTGGAGATGCAGCAAACTTAGACTGAAAAGATTCTCCAGCAAGTCCACAAGAACAGACTTACTCTATCCACCTATGATTTCAGAACTCATATGCTCCCCACCTGTTTCTTAAAAAAATTACAAACTTTCTTGCTTCTGTAGGACTCATTAAATTATAACTCCAATCTCTTGAAATCTGTTTCAGTGACAGATGGTTTTCCCATCATTTCAGCTATAATATAGGTGCTTGCAGCATATTCAAAACCAGAAACAGTCTCCTGTAAGATGTGATTATAGGGAAGATAAAAAATGCTTTCCCAAAAGAGGCTTGGCACTGTAAGATTATATAAAGAGTATAATGATAAATAATATTATAAGTAGCAAGCCTACATGATTCCACAATTAAGGAATTTTCAGTGAATGCTTTGGAAACTACTGTGAATTGTTTGTATATAGAATCTACTGTACTATAAATAAGGGTTAGAAGAATGTAGTTTAACCCTATAATGTCCTTTAATCCTAGTAATGCAGACTACAAATACAGTAGGTTAAATAAGGCATATTGCCTTATTTTGCTTTAGCAGTTTTTATTTTTTACTGCTGACAGTGTATATTGAAAAATACTGGATTCTTTTACCTCACTATACACGTATCCAGAATGTAGGATGGAAAAAAAATTCTGATGATTCACTTTCTCCTTCAGTGCCTGGTAATAGTCCTGACTCAGAAGGCCTATTACTCACTTATTCTAAGTTAGAGCCATATTTTGGACAAAAAGAAACAGTACTAAGTATAATAAAGCAACATCATATATCAAAAAGTATTCTTGTATTCAAGTAACTTTTTCTCATGTGACTATTCTGAGGTGCAGTAAGTAGGCCTGATGTTAGGAGGACAAAAACATAACTTCTTTGTTATTTCATACACACATATGACTCTTGAACAAGATACAAACTGGGTCTATAAAGATGCTGAATAAATTTAAAACCCCAAACTATTTTACAACTCTTCTGCTTTGGCCTACAATACTAAGAAACTCCAAATCAGGCATTTTTATTCAAAGGACTCCTTGTAAACAAATGCTGAATAAAGTTGTTGGATACATAGGAAATATTTTTGTTTAAGATTACAAAAACTACTGTGGTTCTGTTTCAGAGAAGACTTGAGATTAAATTCCTAATGTGTTCTTAAAAGTTACAAACTCTAAAGCTGCCATACACTGTAAAAACAGAATGCACTGACCAGCATTTCACTGTCTGACCAATCAGAGGGAAAGTCACTTTCCTTAACTTGGTAATGAAGCCTGGCAACATCAAAGAGACTGGATCCATGCTTTCCACTGTTCAGAACGGGCTCCAGGAATTTCCAAAATGTTTCCAGGTCTTTTTTAGCTTCATCTTCCTTTCTTTTCTCTGCTTCTATATCTAAAATATATAAATATTTGACAAATCATGGTACAATGTATCCCTTTAACATCAAGCAAAACTTATGTATCAGTCTTCTCTAAGTATTGTTATAATATTTCCATCCTCAGAGTCTCAGGAAATAGCTGACACTCAACTTTGGGATTAAAAAATACCCTCACTTATATCTTGCCATCATTTTCTACTTTGATCATATATTATGATCATCTCTCTAATCTTCAAGTACAGTCACTAATCCTGAAAGGGACCTGTGGGGGTCATCTGGTAAAACTCCTCTGCTCAAGCAGAGTCACCAAGAGCAAACTGCCCAGGATCATGACCACACAGCTTTTGAGTACCTCCTAGAATGAAGACTCCGTGACCTCTCCGGGCAATCTGTGACAGCATTCAGTCACCCCCACAGTAAACAAGTGTTTCTTTGCCTTCAGATAATACCCTATGTTTCAGTTTTGCCATTGCCTCTTGTCCTGTCACTGAACACCACTGAAAAGAGCCTGGCTTCCTTTTCTTTGCACATTGCTTTCAGGCATTTATACACATTGATGAGTTCCCTCCAAGATCTTTCTTCTCCAGGGTAAGCATTCCCAGCTCTTTCAGCCTCTCCTCATATGAACATACTTGTGGTTATTTGATGGACTCTCCTGGTAGCTCCGTATCTCTCCTGCACTGAGGAGTCCAAAACTGGACACAGAACTCCATGTGTGGCCTCACCAGTGCTGAGTACAAAAGAAAGTTCAAATCCCTCGACCTGATGCAGCCTTAGATACCATTAGCCTTATTTGTTACAAAGGCACAGTGCTGGCTCAAGTTCAGCTTAGTGCCACCACCCCTAAGTCCTTCTGTGCAGAGCTGCTTTCCAGTCAGTCAGCCCCCACCATGAACTGGAGCAGGACTTTGCCTTTGCTGAATTTTATGAGGTCTGTGCCAGATCATTTCTCCATTCTGTTGAAGTCTCTCTGAAAAACAGCACAATTCTGTGGTGTTTCAGCCATTCCTCCCAGTGTATCATGAGAGTACTTGCTGAGGGAACTATCCTGACCACTAATAAAGATGTTCATCTGGACTCACACCATCAATACCCTCTGATACCCTCCAGGCCAGGACATTCAACCACTTTTCAATCCAACTCAGTGTTTGCTAATCCAGCTTCTTTATGAGAAGACAGTGCCAAAGATCTTACTGAGTCAGGGCAGACAATGTTCACTTCTCCCTCCTCCTCTACCAAGACAGTCATTTTGTCATAGAAAGTTATTAGGTTGGTTAAGAATGACTTCTGTTGGCAAGTCTATGCCAAATGATCAATGCCTTGTCCGTCACGTGCCCGGAAATGTTTCCAGGATAAGCTGTTTATCATCTTCCCAGAGACTGAGAAAAGTCAGAGTGGCCTTTAGGTTCCTGAGTCAGTCCTGCCATTTCTGAAGATAGGAGTGATGCTTTCCTCCAGTCTTCAGGCACGTTTTCCAATTGCCATGTTTTTTCAAAATTAATTGACGGTGGCCTTGCAGGGACATCACAGCCAGCCCCCTCAGTATGTCTGAGTGAGTCCCATCAGGTCCCACAGACTTACGTGTGTCCAGTTTTTTTAAGCAATCCCTAACCTGATCCTCTTCCACCAGGAAACATTCTCCAGACTTTCATCCTGTCTCTGGGGCCTGAAAATTCCAAAGGTCATTCATGATCACAATGACTTTTTCTTCTTTCAAGGTCCTTTAGCCAGTCCTTATAGAAAGGCTGTTTGCCGGATTGAATAGAGTTTATTGGTATCTTTCTTGTACTGTAGAGTCCATAATTCTATTCTCGTAACAGACAAGTAGCAGTGAATAACCACCTCCCTTGATGTGCTGGCTATGTCACTACAGCTCAGGATAGCCAGCTATCACTGACTACACATATTTAGCTTTCTGCTTACCAGGATCCCAGTTCAAGAAAGGGGACAGCCTGGGGACAGCTGAGTACAATTACAGAGCATTATTCTGTGGCATACTCTCCTGTGGCTGGGGCCACAGTCCCAAAGCAGCCAACTGTCCACACTCCTTGAAATTACCAAATGAGCCAAATTTTCTTAGCTAACAGAAGTATGCATTTGATAAAATGTTGTTCTTTGGTGGCTACCGTGGCTGCAAACTCTGCCTGCTTAGTCAGTCCCTCTTCCTACTGTCCAGTTTTTGCACAGGCAAACTATTTGGTTTGGTGGCCAAACAATGGCAATACTACTTTGGCACTGGCAAACACAGCTGCTCATAGGTAGCATGCCGTATAGACACAAGGCATGGAGAGGGAGAACACCACAGCCAGAACAGTCATTCCCTGGATATAAAATTCTCTCCTTTCCACACATTTTTTTTTAATGACCAGATTACCTTCAGGTGAAACTGAAGATTGTCCTTTACGTTTAGTTGCTTCTAAGTATATCTGCAATGGCTTGTAATTTTCAGAAGAAATTTGAATTACACTTGAAATGTTAATCCCAAGGTCAGTCAAGACAGGCAACAACTGAAGATTGGGGAAACCCAGAATGATAAAGTAATGATGAGCACCATCATCTGGTTCATCATCTGTTCAAGACACAACAAAAACAGATTGGAGTAAGAACATTCATCAGCTAAACAAAATACATTTTTACTTGACTATATGGGGTAATGCAAATGAAGGCCAGAGAGACAGTTCTTTTATAATCTCATTGGAAAAATTACATATAAATTCAAAAATTATGTGCCTAAGACTTGGGTCTTCTGCACCAAACCTAGAACCTAGAACACAGCAGGAAGAATAGTAATTTTTAATAAAGTCAGAAGTAATAATTGTTTGGAGAAGGACCAGGAGAAAAACTGCAGGAGCTGACTATAATCAGAATGTTGTAGCAGCATTTCTGTAATTGCTCCTCTCAAAGGAGTCTAGTGTCAGGACATACCCACATGCTTTAATGGTAGTTTAAACTATCCTATTTCATCCTGCATAAAGCTGGACATGGAACATACACAGAGTAAATTATTGTATCTTACATGAAAGATTACCTAAGCCATAATAATTTCAAAGGATTGGCTGCACTGCTGACTCACTGCTGACTCCTCCCCACTCAGCAGTTCATGTTCACTAGATGTACTTCTTGGCAAAATCCTCATCAGCTGGTAACACCAGCTCACACTAGTCCTTTCAGTTGGCAGAGGCATATCCAAATTAATTTTAAAGTGCAGATGAGAAGTCTAATTGAGTGCTTGTTCTATTTGGGCTTATCAGTTATGTAGAAATATGCATACCAACATTTCAGTACCAGAGCAAAAGGTTAAGCATGATATAAGTAGAAATTAACTCTCTAGAAGTTCTAGAGTTGTGTAGTGTCTTTTTATGCGTTATGGAGAAATAGAGGTAGTAAGACAGGTATCAGGTGATTTAACTCATCTGGTACAGTTATTTATCCTAAGTTGACTGTAAATGCCTGCTGAAGGTCCTGTATCTCTCCATCAATGCTGAAACACATAGAGCTAGTGCAGACAAACCTGCACTAAAAGAAAATCACAGCTTTTTACTATTTAACATTAAGATATTTTCTTATGCTTAAGTCCAAGTGCTTTGCTGACTCCTCAGCTCATGGGACTCATTTATCCAAGGAAGGAAAAAAGGTAGCCTGGCACTGACATCTGCCTGTGCTCAGATATATGGCCAGAGCTGTGCAAATGCTGCTACCACCTAGAGCAGCAGACTCTCTGTTGCTTGTAATATTAGCTAAACATAGAAACACAGAAATTTAGAGAGAGCCTGACTGAGAAAGCAGCAGCCACAATCGAACACATGCATTGCATAAAGCAAAAATGAAAACCAGAAGAAAACTAGCTTATTATTTCACTCTTAGTACTGAAGCTGAAGTACATAATTTTATGTCTCAGTTACTGCAGGAAGAAAAAGTATAAGCACGTACAATTTCTGAACATTAAAAATTTTTAACAAAAAAGACAGGTGTCGCATAATCACTTACACAAATCCACAAATTCCAATGCATACGTGCTGAAGACTGCCTGCCATTTGAAAATTATAATTATGATTATGCTAATAATCATGACAAGTGCATAGCAATGTCAGCTCTAATTAAGAAAGACATCAATCAAAGTAATCTCAAGATTACTCAAAAGCAGAAATATTTAATTTCAGAAAGGTGATAATGTATTGGGGATGAATGATAAAATTACTGCTAGCTACCAGAAACAGATATAGACTGAATTTAAGGCATTTTTTTTCTTTCTTTCTTTATATAGCTGTATTAAAACAAACATAAAGAGGGCAAGCTTAGATTGAATGTTAGGAAAAATTTCTTCACTGACAGGGTTGACAACTCAGTCAGCTCTGTTTTAAATTATAGTATAAGGAAAAAGCCACCTTTGGATACTGACACATTTAGTTATTCTGAAATGTTTCTCTAGGATAAGTTTTCTGTACTACTTTCTTGTAGTCTTATATATGCCCAAACATTTTGATATCGACATGCCACATATAACTTACCTGTATTTTACTTCTTGGACTGCACAATCCATCCTAACACTGAGCAGAAGACAGTGTCCTCTTCAAATGCAAAGTGGCAAAGCTTTGATATTGCTAAATAGATCCTGACTTTTCAACATGGAAAAAACAAAGTACTCCAAAAATTATCAGGAATATATCATCAAATTTTACATACCAATGTACTTGTCTTTCACTTCCACTTCTCCCCGTTGTTTCAATTTGGTGTCCTTTTTAACAGGGGGTAGTGCCACTGATTTTTTTCCTTTACTATCTTTTCCAGATGTCTTTTCAGGAGGTTTTTCTTTTTCTTTTTGCTGCTGTTCTGCCTGACAAGATGAATAAATGAAGTTCTCATTAAAGCCTTTGTGCAGAACAAAGGTCAGACTGCTGTAAAAGTTTAGGTGTTCAATTTTTTTATTTTCACACTTTTCCCTCTCAGCTGCTATTATATTCATGTGGTGGAGCTGTCTTGAACACCCTGCGTTTTCCTACTCAAACACATCATTCAGTTATTTATAAGTTCTTACTCAGTCATAATGCTAAGACTTCACATTAAAAAGGAACTGCAAGAAGTAGATAGACATTATGCCTACCAAACTAACAAAATGCATATGGGTAGAAAGATGAGTAAAAAAAATCCCTGTGCTTTAGTAACTTCCACTACAGCACTTGCATCAGCCAGAAATCTTTTTTGGACTGAGAGGAAATATGGCAAAAATTCAATATCTGTTAGTATCTTTAACATCTCTGTTAACACTCTTGACTATGGTGTAAAATGGTACCAGCACCATTTTTCTTTGATGTAAGTATCTGTCTAATGTAAACTAGAACCAAGAGTTGTGTGTTCATTTCCCACAGGATATTACTCAGCCATTCTCATTATCTTCAAACAAAAACACCTACATAAAGCTCTTCCTCGTAACTTAAGAGTACAGGACAAAAAAAGATTTTGTAAGTGTTCCAAAGCCTCACACTATAAATCCAAAAAATCAGGAGTTGGTCTAAAGTTAAAACAATTAAAAAAATACTAAGGTAAAGTAGGTTCTGCAGAGCAAGAAAGTCTTCACCTTATTTTTGCCCAGCAGAAATACTACATTCAAATTATGTAAAAATTACATTTCAGGATTATAAAGCTAAACAAAATAAAATAAAATATTAACTTAACTTACAGTTACATCCTGTTGATGTAACTTTAGAGGCTATTAAAGCAACTAGCAAAGTTCTTCATGAAAATGAGGGCAGGTAACTCTACATAGTTGCTTTCCCTTGATCCAGCTGAAAAGCAGACTTTCCAGCTGTGGAAATTGTATTTAATACAAATTCAAAATCAAAACAGAAAATCTTTTGCTGCTTTTCCCTTCCTTCTTGAATTTTCTTTCTGTAAAATTTAGAAACGTCCTCGACAGATTCTCGAAACAATTTCCACTGTGTAATGAAGAATTTGGACGCTTTCATTATTTTCTTTCAAATTGGTTCCACCTCTGACATTTCAAATTTGAAATTTTGATAGTACTTAATTGAATTCTAAACTGATGAACACACCAAACAGATGATACAATCATCATGCCAAAAAGTTCACAATCAACTTCATATATTGCATCTGCATCATTTTAAGTAATCCTTAAATAAGCAGAAACATTTCTGGACTTGCCAAGATTCTAAAAAAGAACACTGCTTGACCTTAATACTTTAAGGACTCTTTCCCTTTCTTGGACTCATTCCCTTTCCTTTCAATGTCATATTTCTCCTTCCCTGCAAGGTGCAGCTTTTTGTAGAGTTTCTAATAATCCATTAACTTCTGCAAATTTGCTATTTTAAGCTTTACATTACAAAATTTTACTACCTCAAACAGTTTTCTAATTCAGAGACACCTCGTCTGTATAATATTTTACATACATACACCTGTCAATTTATGACAAGCTCCTGCTCCTAGTGAAATACAGAAATTTCCTAATGCCTTATTTATGGTTATCTACATGTTGTATTAATTCTGCTGATCCATTCTATTAACTGGTATCTATTTAAAACCCAAGGACAGCTATGTTTGCTTTCTGAGAACTGATTTGTGAGTAAAATCCTGTTTTCAACACCCAGATTGTTGGCAACAGAACTTGTATTGTACAAGCCAGTTGAAAAGGATTAAAAATTTTATGGCAGCCAATTTAAATACAGAACTCTAAATTAGAAGTCAGTTTCTGCCCACTCTGTACTGCAGAGCATCCTCATATCCAAGAGCCTTCCTATTCTTGACTCTGTCCTTCAACTACCCTTTTTGTGTTTGCCTGTCGCACATTAATATAGCTACAGTTCAAAGGAGATGACAACTTTTGCAGACAATTTGGCTAAAACAGAAAAGTAACTCTAAGTGCCAGAGACTCTTCAACATTGACTATCCTCAAATTAACCAGGGAAATAAAATTAAAGTTACAAGACTAATTCTGCTAAATCAAAGCTCTAAAGACTCCATTTTAATATTGAAGTGCCATTAAACTTAAATTTTTGTTTGACATTTTACCTAAAAGAATTGACTGCTATCTAATCTATTCTATAGTTTCAGCCTCTTGATTTCTTTTCAGAAACACTTTTTTCTCATATTCTTTATATATTTCTATGGTCTAAATTATAATTTCCTAATAAATTGACTTCTGTGGGAACAGGACACAATTTTAATGGAATCACCTAGCATTTATTGTTCTTGTGATTCTGTGCTATACTTCATCCACCAACGACTCCCATGAATAAAATTGTTGATAAAGAAAGTTACAGACTTTTCACCTACACAAAATCCATTAAACTATTTTCTGCTCACATCTTTTACATGCACAGACTGCTTAGGTCTCCATGCCATCACACCCCACATTATAGTTTTTTATCAATTAACAGGATAAACTTACTGCTGCAATTATATGACTTTCTGATAATTAACAACTTTCTTCAGCTTCATGAATGTTTGTTAGAAAAGGACTATAGCAAAAACAACTGTCCAGTAAGTTGTAGAAATGACAACTCCATATATGTTAGAAATAAATTAGACGTCTTATCTGTGATTCTGTGCAAGCTTGGTGAAATTTCTCCCAGAACACATAGGCAATCTGTCCGAGACAATCTTGGAGCTAGTAATGATGATCTTGGAAACAAATGGAAGCAAATTTTGGGAGCAATGGAAAATATGGTACCTGGTCCTGAGAACCTGGACTTCAAAATATACACTGTTTTGAGAGAGCTCAGAGGAGAGGAACATGCCTAATCAAAAATGAGCAACCGTGACACATATTTGGGTTTTTTTAGTTAAATATAGATTTCTATAGAATGGAGTGTAATGTTGCCCTCACACATAGGGAGAACTGAAACAGGTTTAAATGAGAGTAGGGTTGGTAGGATCAGAATCTTCTTTCAATTGCGCGCGTTGCAGAGATGGTTGAGAAATAATACTGATTGGAAAAGCAAAGACACAGAACTGGAAAGTTTTAATAAAAGGTTTAACAAACATCTGCCAGGAACAGTTTACATAAATATTATCCTGCCTTAATGCTGGAGGATGAAAGAGAAAACTTCTCCAAATTCCCACCAGAGAGGAGATTCATAGCAAGAACTTCATCACAGTCTGTTCTGTGTCTATCCTTGATACCTCTCCTACCTTTACTTCAGGGATACATTCAGCAGAAGCCTGTTCCTAGCTCTGTTTTCTATTGGCCCTAAGACTCAGCTAAGCAGTTATTAGCTCTCACTCAAGCAAAGACTTCTTCCATAGAATTTTTATTTTCTTTTTTTTCCCCACGTTCTCACTGGCATTTGAGTAATTGAGAACTTCATCCACAAAATCTAATCTAAGTTGATTAATCACATTTCTCTTTAATTACAGTTCTAGAAAGCCAAACATGAGAAGAAAGCTGAATTTCTGGAAGCAACACCAGAATAGAAGTGTCTTCAAATATGTAATGTTCCTAAGGGATACTATAGTACCTTCTTTTCCTCTTCTCTTCTCTGAAGGTCCTTCTGTTTTAGACAAAGCAATTGAAATTTCAACAGCTTTCCAATTAGTGTTACAGGAATTTCTTCACCCTGGTCCAGAAAGGCTTTGGCTAATTCCATCACCTGCAAAGGAAAAAAGACCACAACAAAACTACTACTTGCATAGTTTTAATACTGGGTTGACTCATATATTATTTATACTCGACTCATATTTATTTGCATGCTGAAATGAGGAAGTGCTATCTCACATTGTACCATGTGTGGGTCAAAATGGCCACATTTCCAGAAAAAAACAACATATCAGTAAGACACACTGTAATTGTTTGATTCTAAAGACCTCAAATAAAGTTATATCAGCTATAGTATGAGATAAAACTAGAATGGAACAAACCTATGATTTATGAGAAAGTCAACAGACATAGAGTTCTCACAGGAAAATGCAATTTTCTTTAGATTTTAAACAAAGAAACAACATTAAGCAGCTACCTATTATAAAGTAATAAATTAAAAAGCATCAAACAGATAGCAAATCAAGGGGAATAGCTTGCAATACTGTTTACAAAGCGACCAGTGTCTGAGGGACTAGCCTTAAATAAAACATGAAAACTTTTTGGGAATTTGAGAGGGTCAGTCTTGGTGAAAAACACACCCCCTCCCTATGTAATTCTGATTCTGTTGGTATGCTTCCTAATTGGGGTGAAATAAGGCTGTTGAGTTTTCTTAGGATGATGACAGCAGCGGGAACATACAGCTGCATTGTCCAGATGTGTGGCATTGACAGGCTGTTTTATGACTATGTTTTTTACAGCTTGTTTCCACTAAATTTCATACAACTCACTAACATCTGGGCCGTTTTCCTTGGAGCCTCATAACCACTTTATTTACTGCGAAAAAATAAAATAACATAAAAATATCATTAAAAAGTTGTTACATGTTTCTTTTCACTTGTGTTGTCTCTGTAATAAAGTTCACCTGTGTAGGAAGCGCTGCTGAGGAATAATATAATCATAATATTTTCTTACTTTTGTTTTTAAGAAACCATCAGCTTTATTTACAACCATGGGCTGAATTAGGTGTTACTCAAATGTTCTGACATGTTTCTCTTTTCTCCTCAAGGAGCAATTACAGTTGGACACATATGGTGTAAATTTTGCTTGCTAACACTGAGACAATGAAGGTGCATACTCTATCTCACTGAACTGTGTCTTGTCTAATGCAAACACCACCATTAACTTTTAGCTTCCATAGATTCTTGCCTAGTTTAGAAATTTTCAATTCTCACCTAAATGTAGCCACCAAAATGCTTCTCTGAATAAAGCAAAGCCCCAAATCAGAATCCAGACTGTTATATGTCAAATTATTGTTTTATGCAAACGAAAGTAAGTCACAGATAAAGAAATGTCTTAAAATTCAGATTTTTTCCAAGTTGCATAACAGGGACACAACCCAAAACATATGCATTTAAAAACCCCTTCCAAAACAATCCTGCTCCTACAACACAAATAAATCCAATGATCTTAACACACACAGCGGAAGATACATCATGATTAAGATGAATTTGCTTTGGATGTTTTGTACTCAAAGTAAGACTGGTCACTAACTCAACAAGCCAATCATAGAAGGCTTCTGGAAAGATCCATTGATATCAGAGCCACAGTAGAAAATCAAGGACATGTTAAGAACAAGACTTAAAAATTACCACAGACTGTGGACACACTAGGAACTACTAGTTATTCCAACAAAAATTAGTTGCAAAGAGATAAGCACCCAACTTGTGATCTGAAAGAAAGAGACTTCAGTAGAAACATCACAGTAATTTCCCTCAGAGAGAAAAGTTCTCATCAAGTTTTTTTTTTTTTTTTTTCCAGAATTAATGTTAACAGTCTATTGAAAGTGATGCTTCTCACTGGCCTAATGTAGATGAGTTGCACATTTCTTGAAACACAATAGGAGGGAAATGGAGGGATTCTGGAAGGATTCCTTAAAGCTTTTATGTAGTAACCCAGCTCAATGGCAGTTGCTGATTTATGGAAGAATAAAAATGTGCTTAGATTCTCAAACTTCATTCTTCTTGAGAATTTTAAAGCATTTTACCAGTCAAAAACACTCCATAATAATTATTCCTACTTTGTAGATAGAGAATACAGGAATGAAGAGACTTAATGAAGTAGAGTGGGTAGGAAGGATGAATTTTTTTATGTGAGCCATGAGAAGTATAAACAAAACTATTTAACAGAAATACATTCCATGACTGTGGAAAGACGTCACACAAATAAAACAAAAACAGAATGAGTGCACTACATTTGGCAATACAAAGAAGGCAAATATCTTTTCATGTAGAAATATAAAATATGCTTTATACAGGAAGAAATTAAAATCAATCCTAAATACAGAACATAGATCAATCCATGTACAGTAGATAAAATAAATTTATTACACATCCATATTTACTTCATCTGTGGTCCTGTGAATTATGCAGGCACCTGGCATAAACATTAAATAAAAATTTACGGAGCTTCAAGTGAAAAAAACCAAAAAACAAACAAAAACCTCAAGACAGAAACTGGGTAGGAATACAGAAGGAAGTTTTTCAGATAATATGAAGTGGATTGTTACAGATTGGCTATACTTCATCCCACCAGCGACGATTTTTTTCTTATGTGAGAAACCATGGAAACTTGGATGGACAAACTTAGGTAAGGCCTCTTTTCCTTTAAAGCAAGAGGAAACTTAGCATTCCTCACACAGCAGGGGTCACACTGGTGAAGTGCAGAAAGGCTTTGGAGAGGCAGTATTTGATCTCATATGGTGGCAGTATGAACCACGCAGAGATGTAGCTGTCTAGTGCAAAGGGCATGTATTTTGAGCCACTCAAACACTGCATGAGTGCTTGTAAGTGACCCTACACTTACTCAGTGCCACTGAGATAGGAGATAGGTCTTAAAAGTTAGGGAAACATTTAAAGCCAGAGTCTTTGTGCTATCTTTCTTTGAAATGCCTCTTTTACAAGATACAGAACTATTGTGGCTGCCAAATCATAAACTGAAAACCTTTCAAAAAGATAAATGAGATTATAAACTTCCACAGCTTTATTACTACCTGGCAGCAGTAACATTGCTTGCTATGAACAGTGGTCAGCCCACTTCATAGTATTGTTCTCCCATACCCAGCGAGCTTTCTAAAGCCCTGTCTTCCCTCTTGTTCTTGAAATTGTCAGAAATCCAAATCATCACATATGCCTCAGACTCATATAACATTTCCTAAAAGAAACATAATAGTTCCTAGAAAAACCAAATAAGTAAAATCCCTTAGTTGCTGACACAGTTCAAGTTAATTTGAAGCAGGATTGTCATCAGTCAAGAGGCTCTATGGATTACATAACCAAGTTGATAATTACTATTCACATGTATTTTCCTGAGCCAAGTAATAAAAGTAGGGGAAAAAAGTGACTTATTACAAGCTGCTCTCAGTCTAATGAGTCTCTCACAAGCAACTTTTAAGACAGACTAGGGGACAAAAGCTGCATGTGCCATACTGATAATTGTTTTTTCTAAAGACTTCACACTATCAATTAATTATTTCTGACAATGTAATTTCATTGACTAAAGCACACTACTAGCAATCATTTTGAAAGAATATCAGGAAGGATCTGAGCTAACTGAAATAACTTTTTTTCAGATGACACCTCCAGTGTGATGAAATAATTCAGTTTCTCGTATTAGACCATTCACCTAACTTCATTTTAACTCTCAGAACCTCTTCCCACTTATGATGTCA
The DNA here is from genome assembly GCF_052056855.1 of Sturnus vulgaris. Lineage (NCBI taxonomy): Eukaryota > Metazoa > Chordata > Aves > Passeriformes > Sturnidae > Sturnus > Sturnus vulgaris. The sequence continues at coordinate 30,542,854 of NC_142244.1, forward strand.
AAAGACCACTTGCTTAATCATTATCTTTCACTAGTGAATGAATGACTCACAGTTCAAAGAGAGCTTAAGGACTTACATAAATCAATAAATCAATTGCATATATGAGCAGAGCTCCATATAACGCTTATGTATCCACAAGGTAGACTGTAAAACCTAAAATAAGCCAAATGAGTCATCCTTGTTAATCAGCGAATATGTGTTTCAGAGAATGAAAATAATTAAAGTGGATTTGATGACTCCTTGTACCCCATGAAGCCCTTTTCAACTAAATCTACTAAAATGAAGCAATACTGAGCAAATATGAATGCTGTTCACTTGCTAAGTATTTTCCTTTCTATTGTGAGAACATTTCTCAAAGCAGAAGCAAATGGCTGCCTGTGCTCTAGAAAAATAACTTGTCATTCATATGAGTGAATCTGTTTTTTGCCAAAACACAACACAGCTTGATCTCGTTAGCAGAAACCCATTAGAATTACCCATTGTAAGAAAGTCTGTTCTCTAAAACTCTCTCTACAGAAAATCTGCAACCTGAGGGGATATTTTAACTGATTTAATCTCGGGGATGCTCTGTGACAATTTTCTAACACACATGTACAGCGTTATGTCAAGTACTTAAATAATGTTTTAAGAAAAACAGAAATGGTGATTTTCAGTAAAACGGTGAATTTTGGTAAAAATGAGAAAAAACATTACATAAAAATAAAGGAAACCTTATTAGAGAGCTCATACAGGAGCTTTCACCATCTGGGATGTGCACCTCCTATGGCTCCCTGACCATTAGCTGCTATGAAAACCAAACTACTTTAAGGGATACAAACATCCAGTGTTTGGAAAGATTAGGCATTAGTACTGCTATCTCAGGAAGGAGTTCTATGCACAGGGAAGGTTTTCTCATATAGCTGTTTTCTTTTAACACTGATTGGGGGGGCAATCGTTGAAACAGCATTTAAGTGATTTCAGAAGAACCTCTACATAACCCATACTTTTTCAGAAAAAGAGGACAGTCCTGTTTGTTGTGATTTGTGCTCAGATGAAGGGATATATTGCTATGATCAAATACTGAAATGTTTACATTTCAGTGGGATAAATCTGCTCAGCAAATCTTTCCATTATGACACAGAATATTTTAAGCTTCTGAGAAGTAAATTGTCTCCAGCAATTTCAGCCAACTGAATCCACACAATGAACACCACAAAGCTAAAAGATTTAGTCATGCTTCCCTAACATTGCATCTGGCTAGGAAGAGAACTCAATCAGAAGTAGAACAAAAAGATTAAGAAACAAAATTTCCTCATCAAACCTTGTGCTGGCAGAACCTATCCAGCTACATCTTGACAGAGTTTTCTAAGCCACGACAGAATACTTGGGCCAGGCAGCTCCAATGGCCTTGAAGACTTGACACCACAAAACTGGGCAGGATCTTTCCATCTTGGCTGTCCAGCTTTACAACAGGACTTAGAGATTTTGTGATTTTTTTTTAATTGGTGACAAAGGATTCTGGGATTAGTTGCTGTACTTGAGAAATATGTCATAGACTTTATTGTCCTTAATGAACCTATTACAATCCCCCAAAAAGTATGAAGACAAAAAACCATAAGACAGCATTGCCTTTGGCTACTTCAGAGTCCCTCTAACACTTCAAGGATGACATTCTCACAGACATAATTGCTGTTTCCTCTAGTCACACAGACATCTCAAAAATAAGTGCACAGATAATGCAGAAATTTGATACCAATTTGCACATATGCAGGAACTCTTGTAATCTGTGAAGCAAACCCTAAGTCTCACCAGTGTTCTAAAGCAGATTTTAAACAGGTAGATGAATTTCAAAAGGTTATCAATTGTCTTTCCTAGAAAATAAATTTACAACAATTTGAGTATTATGAATGGCCTCAGGTCAAATAATTACAACTAACAGTAATAAAATAATAATGCATGTTTCTAAAATCCTAGCTTTAGGACTATGAAGAGTCACTATTCTGAAATGAAAACAGAAGACGTGCATGTCAATTGCCTCATGTAAATAATAGAACCTGACCTCTCAGATTTTAGGAAACTAAATTAGAAAACACAGATTGTTTTCCTGCTCAAGTTCAAGACTTTCCACCCCAATTTTAACATTTAGAAATGCTGGTACTTATTAACATAACACATTGTTCCTGGAAGGGATGATGAACTGGAGACACTTAAACTGACTGCGAACAGCTACAATTTATAGAACTGCCTGATTCATAGAAACAATGGTTTCCTCTTATGGAATAATTAAATCCAAATGGAAGGCATACAATTTGATAAGTTAAACCACTACACAGACCACTTGATCATGCAGTGGCATCACATGCTCTGACAATGGCAAAGGCTGAGGCAAAGACATGCAAAACTTAAATTTACAAATTCTTTCCCTAACACTGTTTTAAGCAGATTGACCTAAATACTGAGAACGAGCAGGCAGAGTAGTTAAATCCACCTCAGAAGATAAGACATTAAATATCTCAGGTAAATACACCACCTCATTTAGTGGACCATTTATAAAATATCCTATATTCTGTACTATAAACTGGTAGGAGCTTGGCAACAGATAGAAAAAAGCTGAAAATAGATGAGTAGATAATGCCCATAGCAGGATTTAAAGTCCCTTAACCTTTTATGAAGCCAGTACCTCCCTAAAAGGCATATTCATTTAACAACAATTCCCAAGTGTACATGTTAAACCTCAGCGTATCCACGCAGTCTAAGGGCCAAATCCTTCTGCAATAAAATTCTCTTCACTTGCATCCACACAATACCACTTGACAAAGGCTGACTGGAGAACTGCTCCATTTTATTATGACATTTAAGAATGCAGTATGAAATTTATTTTGTACTGGAATGAAAAATAAATTAAAGTCTTTCTAACCTAAACGTTCAGCATGGCTGCCAAAGTTGTTTCTAGTGTCAAACTCTCTCATAAAAATAATGACACTAGATAAGTTTTGGCTCCTGAGCTGTTACATTTTTCACCAACTTCTAAAATTAATTTTGTTCCATTGGAATGAAGACAAAATCTTTCTAACTTGTATTAAAAATAGAATTCTATTTACATGCGTGAAATTCTATTTACATGCGTTTATAGAGTGAGAAGGTTTGGTTTTGATGGGGCTATCTTTACTTTTGACTAAGTCTAATCTTGACCATAACCTTTGTTATGATGTATCAAAATCTACACACTTACACGAAAATAGGAAAGCTTTGATTATATGTATCCACAAGAAACAGAAAGGCGTTCTTAAAAACACTCCTGACTAATATTACATTTGAAACCTTTTTCTTGAATGCCCCATATCCTGGCTGCTACTGAGTTTGCTCTTCTCCCACTGCCAGACAACTCTTCTGAGCTTGTACTCCGGTGCAAATATTCCTTCCCGTAAGTGTTGCATCTCTGACATTAAAAGTCCCCTTTCACATCAAGCTATACCCAACATTTTTTTATTTTTCAACCGTAGGAGCTGACTATAATGAACACAAATAACATGTCTCTAGTGCTACCCTCCTTTTTTTTTTTTAATTTTTCTGAAGATATTGTTAGACACAATGATGAGAGTCTAGAAAAGGGACATAGACACTAGAACGCTATAAGATAATAGAAAGGTATAAGGTATTTAAGACCTACTGAAGAGAGGACATGAAAGATATCTAGAAAGAGAATATCTATTCTTAACTTTTTTAAAAATTAAATTCATGCCATTGGGGGTAGAAGGTAGTTTTGAATAATTATACACATGCATATACATACACATTTAAAACCACATATTTAAATACATCTATTGCCTAACTATAATTACATATAATAAAATAATATACATAATACAATAAACAAATATATACAACATATATAACATTTCATACTACAGTAGGAGCACCTATCCCAGGAATCACACACTCAGTTCCAATCTAAAGTGGACCTTCTCCACATCATAATGTGATCAGTACTTTAAATAATTTAACCAGCAGCAACCCTTACTTCATAAGTCTACACCCTACATATTTCTAGCAAAGCATAAATTCACAGGAATGCTTGAAAACTGCTTTACAGCCACTGCTTCCTGGCTAAATCTATTTCACTTGTTTTGAACTGGTCTTGTTAATTGTTATGTTTTACTACCCTACAGAAGTTCTTAATATCTTGGTTATATATTTTGTATTGGAAGTGACAGAAGAGGAATCTGTTTCATGTACACCCAGAAAACTCAAGGATTCTCCTGTATTTGCTGCAGTAGATTGCCTATTAAGGCAAGAAGTACTGTGAACATTATGCAATTTTCCAAGGATAATGGCATCACAATCAAGGGGAAAAACAACAACAATAACAACAAACCCAAAGAAAAAAACCAAAACATGTATGAATAATAATTTTTAAAAATAAGATTATATTTCTAACCAATTACCTTTTAGTCCTTTAAATGAGCTGTACAAAACATGAGCTAATTAAGATTTAAATGCAAGCACTCAACTAAACTGGATTTTAATGGCAAAACTATGCATATTTTGCTTGGTAATAGAAGGATCTAGTTTGAGGATCTCTTTGGTTTGTTTACTGAAACTGTACAACTATGTATGCCTGGTGATAAGGGTCGGCTGTTATGTATCTTGATGGTAAGCCTGGAGCTTCTCCTGCTTTTATCTGTCCAGAGGTTTGAGATTTCTGAGCTGACACTGCTTCCCTGTTAGCAAGGAGATAAAATAAAGTGAGGGTGTGTATGAAAACAATCTACCATGCAGATCTGGAACAGGAGAATCAAACAGGGCCTGTGTTCACCAAGCGATGACAAAAAGTGGAATGATTTGTAGTCAAAATTTTGTATTATCTTCTGTTTACATATTTACAGTTCCAGCATGTGATTTGAAATCTAATGTTTGCTTGCTCATCACATGTGAGTGTCAGAGGTAATGCACATAAACCAGGTGAGGTTGCAAGATCCTGGATAGTGTAATTTAAAAGTACTCACTATTTCAGATTCAATGAAGAAAGGAAAAAAAAAAGAGACAACAGATGCCAGCAGAGATAAGGATGAGTTTATTTTTAACTGTATCAGAGAAAAAAAATCATTAACATGGCATTGGTCTGGTATTAAATTGAAACAATAGAAGAGTGAATACAGATGCAGGAAAAGTAGGGTTAATCAGTGATTATTCTGCTTTATATTCAGAAAAAGGCCACAGATAATATGATTGTCTCATTTCATTAAAAGCAATTATTTACAACTGCACCAATGGAAAGTTGCAAAAAGGCATCTTTTAAAGCTTGGAATACCAAAAATCAGTAGACTTGGACAATATAATCAAAGTGTTAAAAACAGGTAGCTGAGGAACTCTTTGGACTCCAAGTATTGACTTTAACCAACTCTTGGAGAACAAGGGCAGTTTTACAGCAAATAAAAGAAAATATCATACCAACACTTAAAAAATGGAAATTAGAATAATGTAAATACTGGCAATGTAATGCTGATCATTACAGAACAACAAAGATGTTATTTCCTTAATGCCCTAAAAAAGGATTCAAAAGACAATAAATAAAAGGAGGGTAAAATAATTAACAATTCTATTTTGTTCTCTTAAAGAAAAAAAAAAAGGAGGCCTTTTCACAAAGAGAATAGCTTTCTATGGCAAGGCTGCAACTAATTCTATTTGAAACAGAAAATACGATACAGTGAAAATCAGCCCTAAGCTCTGTGGTCTTGGATAGGAAGGAAAGAAAAAGGGGAGAAAAAGGGCATCATTGTGTTGGCATCATTTAAACCTATGCAGGGTGTAGGTTTAAAAAAAAAAAGAAAAAAAAAGTTCCTGGAAACTTTCAACTGCACCAAACACTTCCAATACATCTGAGGTCCAAAGCCTAGGTAATCCATTTACCTTTTCCTTTCTAATATGAATGCCTTCTCCAATCGCCAAGTTATGGGAGATATATATATATATAAATTTATCTATACACATATAAATAATAATTATACACATACACACACAGATATATATCTTTCCTAACTTGTATTGACCTATAATTGTCCTCATGGAATCATAAGTCTAGGGAGGAATACTTGAATGCACTGCACACTGCTCATGCTGCCTCCCATCCTGACAATGCAGGAGACGCCAGTAGAGTTAAGTGTCAACCTGGTGATTAACAGCTGAGAAAAATTTATTTACAACTGATTTATGCTGCTCCAGTCTCATGGAATTCCAGGATGAGAATGGGACACAATTTGGATTTGGCATCTGATTTGATAATATTTTTCAGTTTGGCAACTATAGCTGGAACTTTGCTAGGAGAAACCATAATTCACACATTAATCATTGTCTAGGAGTGGAATAAATATTAAAATTTTTAATTACACCTTTTTGGCTACACAGGATGACTTGTCCCAGAGATGTGTCAGCGCAGCATGGAAAGACGCTTCTGTTACAAGATTTTAGTTTTGCTGGGTTCTCAAGCATAAGTGCACATTTTGAAGGCAACATTCTGGAATCCACAAACAAACAAAACTGCTCTCATCTCTGCCTGTTGTGCCTTTTTCGTCTTTCTGTGAGCCTTTTTCCCAAGCATCTCAGTTTATCTGACAGAACCACAAAACTCTTCCACATCTCTCTCTCCAATCACTCCCTCATGGCCACGACCCTTATTCAACTGTTCATTTCCAGTAACACTATCCATCTTCTTCCAGTCAACCCATGTGAAGGGACCAGATGAGGCTCCATCTGCTTTAATCACCAGGGCACTACCTCACAGCTTCAGTTTGTTTCCTTATTAGTACAGGACATGATTCCTTCTCAGGATTTCCCAGGTAACAGAAAGGCAGCTTTCTGTTTCCTGCCCCGGTAAGTCCAACAAAACTGGAAAATAACTCTTACAAGGGAAAAAAAAAGATCCTTTAATCCACACAGCCCCTGAACTCAGTCTCACCAGAAGTTTCAAGGGGAAAGTAGAGGAAATAAAAAAAAATCAGACTCATGAAGAATTCTAGTGTGGAAAATTTAGGCTTGAACAGATTTTCAAAATTCAAAGTTTGGAAACTAGAACATTTGTAAGTACTTAAAAAGTGCAGTTGTCTGTCTCAAATGCTGTTAAGGCCACAGAAGGATTTTGCCATGAGATTAGCACAGAAGGGAACGACAGGATGGTGCTAACTCCAGGCCTGGTGGAGGCAAGATCTGGCTAGCGCATCCTGGGTAACATATCTGGACAAAAATTCCCACTGTGGCAAACTGTAAAGAAGCAACTGCATATCACCAGTCAAACAAAGATCACCCCAAGGCTTGGGAGAGATGGTATCTGTGGCCACCAATGACCACCAAAGCCCCACCTAAATATTCCTCTAGATACCTGAAATTTGAACTGTAGACAACATAAGATAAAGGTGGTGCTATTCTCCAGGTGTTATCTCAGACCTAGGGGGAGGTTAACAAAGCCTAGGGAAAAGAATGTATCACTGATAATGGACACAAATGGAAAATCTATGAGAGACAAGGAAAGAGAACTCAGAAACTGTGCTGAAATCAGCTCCAACTGGATAAAGGTAATTCTGGCATGGGAAGGTTGTGAACACTGATCCCAGAAACCCACCAACTCAAAAGAGAAAGACTGAGCATGCAGATTAATCAGCATTAGAGGTGAGGTAATCATTTAACAAATAGCATAAGAGAACTTTGTAGCCAAAAAGCATTAATTCCTTTGTTTGCTAAAGTGTAGAGATAATGAAAAGTAACCCCACTATCAAAAAGCCCAGAGTGCAGAAGGACTGGCAGGATGCTGCTGGACCCACGGGTGGTGCTATTTTCTACTTGAACACTGTCTCTCTCTCTTCCCCCTCTCTCTTCTAATTCTAATTAATTATTAAATAAAATCTGTACCATTCACTTCAGCATATGGTCCTGTTTGCACCTTAATTTGGGCAGAGGCATCTCTCAATAATCAGATCTTAACAACACTATCATATTTAGTAGTAGCAAAATATTTTAATTACACATGTGGCTATTAACCTTAATAGAAAACTGACCCAACAAACAGGTGTGCAAACAATAAAAATTACACATCTTGCTGATAAAATACATATATTTTTAGTTGTAGATCTTGTTAGAAAAATTGTACATGATAAATTATGAAATATGTTGATATATTACAGGAAGCATAACATTTTCCCTTTCATATATAAGGGAAAAAATTAATTCCTCAGCATCTTTATGAGAGAATCAGCCTATCATCATTCAATTAAGTGCTGGAATTAGTACAAAATTACCAAGTAGGACTCCTACTCCCATCAAGTCATGTAAGAGTCAGAAAAGGTGTTAGACACCCAATTCTCCTGGATTTGGAAATCTTTTAGATACATATTTATAAACGCTGCCCTAAGCCTCTTCACTTTGTACAATAAGAGTGATACGAGCTACAAAACAATAAAATGATAGAAAGCCTGAAGAGGAATAACTTAGAGCACACAGCTGGAATTATTTTAATATAATATATAATTAGCTTGCAATGTATCATGAGCCATTTGTTAAAGGCCTTTGGCTTCTAGGAACTGTAGACTTCTGCACTGAAATTTATTAAAACCCCTGCATTTCAGTGGATGCAAAGTGTAAGACCAATGGCATAGGTAATAATATTACTACTAATACCCATAATAACCACATTCCTATGCATGTCATTAGTCCCAAATTCACACACATCTACATGTCATATGTTCAAAGATCATTAATGTCAGGAATCTCTCAGTACCTCTAAAACTTGTGGAAATGGCAGCATTTTGAATCCTGCCACAACGAACTGTATGTGGCAATGATAGAAATGCTCCTCTCAGAAGAACTTTCCACAACCCTGTGCTCTGTGCCAACCTTTTATTGGTTTATCTTTACTAGTGGAAGCAGTGGAAGCAGTGAAAGCTGTGACTGCTCAAACTGCACATGGAATGTATGTGAATGTTCAGGAACAAACTCTGCCCAGAGAGGTGGGATCTTAATGCTGTGGCAACATGATCGATCTTTTAATTTGCTACAGCCTGAACGGAAACTGAGTCCAAGCAAAAGGTCAGAACAGGCATTTTATATTCTGTGTTAAAGGAGAGGAGGAAAAAAGTGTCTTTGAGGAGTAAAGTAAGTAGCTAATGAGACACAGCACTGACAGCTGGAATTTAATAAGTATCCACTTCACAAGGAAAATTGCTCTTAGTAATTAAATACAGGTATCATACAAAGATTCTGCTTACAGCTAGACTTAAATATCCTTCCATCAAGCAGGTCTGAAGAAGTTTTACATACCAGGTAATATAAGGCTGAGTTTGCCTGGGAGGCTTGTCCTAAATGAAGAGGGTTAGTTGCATAAAATTCATCCTGTCAGTGGTAAATAATTCCAAAGGGACTTGTTCAGATAGTAGCCTGGCGTTACTGAAAAACAGACCACAGCTAAAAAGTACTATTATAAAGTCCACCAAAACCTGAGACACATAAAAAGTTGATTAGTCACTGCAGAAATAAAATGCAAACAAAGTCTTCTTAGAGGGATCCAAAACTCTTTACGCTCCAGGTCTGTAAGGACTGTAAAACTCTACCTGAGAAAATTTTAAACAATCTTCTAATTAATCACAGGATTTTATTGCCTCTCACAAGCTGTAAATAAAACATTAACAGGGTAGGAGGAAGTACTCTTTGTACTAAGCATGATTCCAAACCCTGTGACATAGCCCACTAGACGAATCAGTTTACATCAAACTGAGATTATAATGGTACTAGCACACAGAATAGTGTTTCATATAGCAGACTGCATACCCATAAATGAAAGTTTAAGTTTTTTAATTATTGGGAGCATCTGAGACAGAAGAATCTGACAGGTTTTCCGTAATTTGAGACATCACCATCAAAATACGACCACGTAACATATCCTTTAATAATGAAACTCATACCCCTGAAAACATGTTTTGATCATCACTTAATCAGCAGTTCAACAGAATATTGCTGGTATCACAAAAACAAAGCAGTTTAAGTATCTAGATGATTGAATGTTTTTACCAGCTAGATCCAACAAATTTGCATTTACTCAGCAACGTATAACAAAACCACATGGCTCTACATACTTCAGTGTAAAAGAGCACTGACACTGCAATATATGTTCTAACCTACCTCATAGTACATAGGTGCGTCCTTAGCCTTTTTTCCCTTTTGACCCCCAGATTCTGTGATCTGCAAGTAAATAAAGCATTCTACTGTGAGAAGATTTTATGTTTACCAGAAGTACTTTACTAATTATTCCCTTTTGCAAACTATGCTCACACTTCAAAACAATGAGGAATCATCTTGGGGCAACCCTCTACCCTAGAGAGGGAGTTTTTTTGATCAGCACCTTGAAGAAAAGTCTGTAACAAAACTTCATTTACAGCGAGCAGAGTAAGTCCTTACCATAGTAAGACCTATGAGGAGTGGATGAGGGAGCTGGGGCTATTTAGTCTGGAGAAATCCACTTTTTAGGGGTGACTTTATCACGCTCTACAACATCCTGAAAGAAGGTTGTAGGAAGGTGGCGATCAGCCTCATCTCCCAGGCAAGATGTGAGAGGATGAGAGGAAATGGCCTCAAGCTGCGCAAGGACAGGTTCACGTTGGGCATCAGGAAGAACATTTTCACAGAAAGGGCTGTAAGGCATTAGAATGACAGTGCCTGGGAGGTAGTAGAGTCACAATCCCTGGAAGTGTTCAAGAAATTACTGGATGCGGCACTTAGTGCTGTGGTTTAGTTGGTAAGGTGGTGTTCAAAGGGTGGACTCAATGATCTTAAAGGTCTTTCCCAACCTTAATGATTCCATGAATTAGTGTAATTTTTGAAACTTCCACGGAGTAGTTTATCATCACCACAGACCAAAGAAGGCAGGATCTAGAAGTGACATCTACAGTCTGGTTCATTATTAAAAGTTACTTTATTGGACTACCTGTCTGTAAATGTCTTCATGCGTTACCACACTGAAGAGCTTTCGCAGTGGCACCTGCACAGCAAGAGCCAGGGCCTGGGTGTGGATTTCATCTTCAATCTTGGTCCCAATAATGAAAGCGATGCTAGGTTTCCAGGCATCCTACATTTCAAAAGAAAATATTTAAGGTATTAAAAACTCATGCCAACAAAAGTTCTTCTCTGCAGTTTTAAAGAGTAATCTTGTAGAGATGGCTTTACATCACTTTAAGACATATTAAACATCACTGTATTAATCACACTGAAATTGCACGCAACCCAAAAAAGCCCCTACTCCTTTGTCCCAATTCTTTCTGCCATCAGGTGGCAGCATTATGCTATGGAAAACATAAATGCCTACTAACAGCCTTAACCCTTTTCACAGTCAAATGATGCATTAGCATCTCACAAAGATGTACTAACTTTTAAATGGTATTTGCAGATTTGAGAGTTCAGGTAGCAAACTAGAAGTGAATTTTGAATATCTGTATTATCGTGATTATTCGATGTAGAAAAAAATTAACAATTTTCAGTTCCCTCATCCTGTGAATTAGATAATGCACAGATACTATTTTCTGTACATTGTAGCATTATTTTTATGATATTTCATGAAGGTATATTTATGCATAGCATGGCTCTTGCATGGTTTCACTAAATATACTGACTCAAGTAAAATTACTTACCAACGGGAAGTTGTACACTACAATATTGGTAAATTAAAAACACTATCAGTTTTCAAACATTTGCAGTAGCATACACATTACTGCAATGTAAAAAATGTTTTCAGCACTCAAAAACTGCAGAACAAGAGAAGACTGGAACACTTTATTCAGTGATGTTCATCCGCAAAAGCTTAAAAATTATGTAGTTTAAGCAATTTTTACTGGTTACTCTTTCACATTACTACTGGAATCCCTTCCACAGAGTGAGTTGCTATCTCCAGCACATCTACATCTCACTCTAGAGTATTATTTGTCAGCATTTCTGGTGGCTGATCTGCATTTGTAATGGTTGTGATGTACAGGAATCACCAAACATATCTGCATGTGTAAACTGCATGGTTACCAGTGCAGCTGCATAAAGGTAAACATGGAAAGGGATTCAGTCAGATCAAGGCAGTCCCAAGACAGTCACATTAATCAGGACCAGGCTAAGCAGAGTCAAAGTCCAGTGTGCATCATAGCAAGGAAAGATTTTAAGAGATTTAAGATAAGAGTGGTTACTTTAGGACATTGAATATTTTAATATATTTTTATTACATACAAAGTCCTTGTGGAATAGGAACAAAACCTGGGCTGAGTTATGGTAAAGTGAGGAAAGGGACCATTCTAAGAAAAAGATTCAGATGGCAAGAGAAGCATTTTCTTCCAGTTTTACAGCCTCCTTCTTCATTTGTTCCTTTTCTTAGCTGGTAAAAAGCCTACCTAAATGTCTGCAATTCGAGAAACTGATGACTTGGGATGGGAGAAAGCCACAGCTGACTTAAGTTTCAAAACAGTGCATGCCTGCATAGTTGGAAACAGTTTGTCAAACACTTAAGGTAACAAAGGATAACATCACATGAGTATGTCCCATTTTTCTAACCACAGAATATTCAGAAAAATAAAAAATATGTAAAGATCACCTGGGTCATTAAGTGAAACTGCAAGTAGCTACAGATCAGATAATTAATCCAAAAGGGTGCCTACAGCTCCACACATCATGAACTTCTTTGATGGTTTATTGCAGCACAAAATAAACCTCAAGTTTTTAAAATTATGAAGTGCTAGAGAGATCAAGCATATCACTGATGCTCTAGGAGTGTGCAAACATGGTGGAATTTATGAGTGTCCAGCTGCACTGGGGCAGCAGACACTGCTCGTTGGGGAAGTGGCAGTAGTAGTGGAGACTGCACCAGGTACACTGAATTTCATTTTGCTCTTTTAAGTCTTTCTGCCTACGGCTGCAAGATACCTATTGGTGCACAGCACTGTGAAAGAGCTCCAGGTATTCCAATATTGTCAACATGCACAGGAGTTGCAGCTAATCTGGATTAAAGCTATCACTGTATACCTGCCAAGAGTTGGACAGTACAACTTGATCATTCTTTGAACAGGAAGTATTTAGATGCCCATGACTGTATGGAAGTGCATAATTTTCTAGGCTCTCAGAACTGAGATTGAAATGCTCTCATGTGGCAGTATCCTGGTGTTCTCAGTGCTGACCAGCAGACACAGAATCTTTAGAATAACCATCTACCTGTGGCATGAACTAATGGAGCAACTGTTATCACTACACGCCCCACTTCAATGAGGACCACCAAGAGAGGGAAACAAAGTCCAGTAATTCTCACAGAGAGATGCTGACAGCTCAAGAGTAGCAAGAATCAGGAATGTCAGGTTCTACTCAACATCCTACGGTAAGCATGGTCCAGCAGCAATACAGAGCTTTCTCCCACAACTTCCTGCAGTTCTTCAGATATATTAAAAAATATCTATCAGAGAGTTCTAAAACCCCACCTTATGCCTTCTCTAGTTCCTCCTTAAAACATGCTGACAGCTTGCTGCCCACAAAGGAAACCTACTTAGCACTGATTAATATCACTGCAACAACAATGCCTGTGGAACTTGTCTTCCTTATCGTTCTCTCTCTCCTTGATTTTTCCACCCCTTGGACACAACTGTTCCTAGTTAATGTTTCCTTCCTTTTCCACTCTTTGTTCCTCATCTGAGTTACACCACTTGTCTTAATGTCTCCCCCACCTGTGACTTGCTTCCCAGCTCTTGTCCTCCGTCTCCTTGTTCAGCTAGCCTCCAGTTTTATAACCTGATCCCAATTCAGGCTTTCTCCATCCTCAGATTTCTTCTCCAAATTCTTATCCTCTAGCCCATGTAATAATTCCCAGGCATTTCAGAGTTATGGTTGAGCAATGAGACCCTCCTTCACAAAAGTACTATAAGCCTTTCTAAGAGAAGAGAATTTTCCACTGTGGTGTCCACCTTCTCAGCAACCTGTGACAAAGCACCAAAGTAAAACATCAGAGTAGGTCCTGCTTGTGCAAAATGAGTATTAAAAAAAAAAAAAAGATTTAAGCAAACAAAATTATCCAACTTCAGATTTCGGTTATCCAAGAAGAAATTATGATCAGCAGGCCATATCTTCTCACTGAAAATGCTCTGCTTCAAAGAAACAAGGTGATAAAGCTGCTCCACAGAACAGCCATGAGAATATTTATACTATAGGCAAACTATTGGCTAATACATTAAAACAAAATATATGGGACGAGCCTCTACAAGATAACTGAACTGGTGTTGAAAATTATAATCTTACTTAATTTTACAGAATTATATGCACCTTGATACAAGGTCTTCTGCACAAAAACTTAATTATTATTAGAGAAGGCCTATACCTCCCTAGTGCTAAATGAAGAAGAGAAACTGCTTTTCTAAAAAAAATGTGCAATGCCTGGGGATAGGAGCTGGAAGTAACTAGTAAATATCTGAAGTAGTTACACACATCTTCACAGCAAATAATGGTCTAGACTTCGCAGAGTCACTAAGAGCAGGTAATCTATTTTCTATTTCTAGACTGACTGGTTTTGAAGCCCTTAAAGATCATTTTTCAGAAAAGCTGCACATTGAGAACATGAATTGAAGTCAGTAGTCAATGTGCAGCATAAATACACAGTTTTAGGTGTTTAATTGATTAGACTATTTTCTGAGGTTAAAAATCTAATATTTTTGCAATACTGCCTTTATATTATCAATCCTGTAACAGTATCCTTAATGTCCAAGGCACTGAAAGGACAGAGAAGAAACAGATCCTGCTTCTACAGCTCACCACCTAAAATCACAACATAAAAACGTGAAGGAAAAGTAGTAAAATGTATATGGTTACTTTAAAAATATTTTCTCCCTCAATATACAACTGCTTCTCAACTTAGTTTTATTCTTTCAAATGTTATTGTAGTATCAAGGCTTGAGAAAGGATCTGAAAGAGGATAGATTAGTGACCCTAAGGCTACCTCAAATGACGTTCCCAGCTTAATGAACAGGATAGAAAAAAACCATAAAAATAACTACTGGAAAATCATGGAAACAGTCTAGGGAGGTTGCAATTGAGAATTTAATATGAGCACTACAAACTGCACAAGGACCAAAATGCAGGGAGTAGATATCCCACAGAATCAACAATGCTGGTTCAAATGTGAATTTAAAAAAAATTTGAAGCTGGAAATGTGGCATTGGCAACAGATACTGTTTAAACCATCTGAAACAACCTGCAATTAAAGGCAGGCCAGATTGCTCTCACTGGAAAACATCCAATGACAACCATTGATACAAATGATACTGTCCTGGTTTTAAAACTCCTGGCCATGTCAAGAGTTGAAATGCACCGAAATCTCTCAGTGTTAGAAACAACCATCTGTGTGGGAAATTTTTATGTCCCTTGTGTCCCTTAGTTGGAGAGGCTCCAATTTTGCAAGATCAACCTAATTCTGGAAACTCCATGCAAGCAGCAAATGGTTATCCAAACACATCTTCTCATGATTTTGCTCTCAAGGTGCTCCTCTGTAATGTGATTTTTTTCAGCTGTTAAAAACCAGTACAATAGCCTGTATATCTTCATCACAGCAGTATTGGAATATCATAGGTATGTTAAGAAAATATCTAACTTTAATTCACGTTGAAGAAAAAAGCAGATGTACCACACAATTTTTTTATCCCTTTTTATACATATTTTGTTTTCTCGGCTTCATTTCCTAGACACAAAAGGGCAGCTATTCCAGGGAAGACAGTTGAACAAGTCAGGTATATTGTTTATTTTTTCAGTACCAGTTTCTAGATCTCTTTAGCCAAGAAAAGCATCAAGCAGCCATCTTACCCTCCCCCCATTTCCAGACAATCTCGGTATCTGTCATTTTATTTTTGTGCTACTTATTGTTGTGGGGTTTACTGTTTTTTGTTTGATTGTTTTTCTGGTTGGTTGTTTGGGTTTTTTTTGCAGGCTGTGTGTTTGTTTTGTTTGATTGTTTGGTTTTTCCCCTCAGGACAACAGCTAGTATGTTCATTTCATTAGAGCAGAATTTCAAATTTACCTGTAAGGGTTGAGAAGAAACATTTGAAAACTCAAACTCAAAACAGCTGAGCATCAAACATATTAGTGATTTATGAAAAATTAGAGTAGTAACAACTCTAACACTCTACTTTCGACAATGAGGGAGCTTGTAAACCAGTAAATACGACTAGAATTACTCAGAAAGGATGTTTATCAGGAGTTTTGTAGCCTTAAGGAAGGACATGACTGCTTAGAAATTTGCAGACCCACTTTCATTACTGGCTGATTGACACACTCACATTTACTAATGGCTTTTGTTCTTAAGAGCCTGAGCTTTTGCTGTACAACATAGGCAGGTGAGAGAATATCAAAGCTCAACAGAATGTTAATTTTTCTCTGAAGAGGAAGTAGTATGAATAGCAATCAAAAGTGGAGTCATCCTATTCAGAACATTTTTAGAGGTTTCATAAGATTTAAGTTCAATTTTCAGGCCCTAAATTGCCAATGAAATGAGAGTAATCATACAAATGGAAAGTCAACACAGAACCCAGCTTCCAGCTGCTATACTTAGTTATACCAGTTAATAAGAACAAATAATAAATGACAGTTATTTCAATTAAGGGCTGTATTTGCCCAGAATTCACATTTCACTTAGCAAATATCACCCTTTAGCTACTTAACACATGCAAAGTTTAAAACTACTTAAGAATCTTAATTTATATTTTGCAATTTAATTCTGTTGTGAACCCAATCAAAATAGATGATAAATATCTGAAAGCAAATACAGTTTGCAACTCCATGTTCTTCTGCATAGCACATTACAAACAAGAAAGATGTACATAAACTATGTGAGGCTCTGGAAAACCCATATTTCCTCTGTATGTGTTTTTAAGTTGTGTATTTGCCAGTTTTCACAGTGCATTTAGTAAAAGCAATTACTTGGTTAATAAATATAATTTAAATAATATTTCAGTTAGTATACCCGTTCATGGTAAAATGCTTTTCATAGATTGAACGAATAAAATAGTGCAAGTCATAAACACACTAAAATGTGAATTTTCACTACTTGGTCTACTTGGTACAATTTAAAACCAGTTCTAGTAAATTTAATTTGCCTCCAGTAAAAGGAAGGAGTATTTTTCAAATTGATACAAGTAAAAGATTTAAAAATTCTTTATATATGAATTATGAAGAGAGACATTTATTTACTTGATAGGTGTTCCTGTCATCTCCCAAATAATTTCAGATTCACATGGTATTTCATATATAATACTGAGGACGAGTTAGAAATAATTTTGTGCACAATGGTGAGATCTAAAATTCAAGCTGTTCAACACTCTCTTTTACAGACTGTTTTCAGTTCCTGAGCTTTATATATTTGAGTTTAAACTTTGTATGTTATATGATGACTGGGGTAGGGTGGGTAGGGAAAGTATGGTTAGACTATTTGCAGAATGAGATTTGATTTTTTAAAATCATGTTTATGCTTTAATAAAAACCCCTATGTGACTAAGTAGTTAAGATATTCAATGCCCTCTGTGTTCAAGAGGAAGGAATTAAATTTGGCAGCAGAGCCATACTTGTGTCAAAGATTTGCTTTTACAGAGCATGTTTATTTATATTATGTACACCCACATTTGGCCACACTTGATGAATCTTGATTCACACATGCTCAGAAGAGATTTGTGGCATTTGACAGTTTTTCACCGAGTGTGCTCTTGCCCATGACTGTAAGAGCTGAATAAGAACATTCCAGCAGCAGGAAATTTCAGTGGCTGCCCAGCATCTCAGAAGCCTGAGTTCAAGGGGACAGTTTTTCCCAAGTTCCCAAGGCTCTGTTTGTGAACAGCATGGCAGAGAAAGTGAAATTAGCTTAACTGGAACAGAAAGCAGTTAGACAATATCAGAATTACAGAAACAAGGAACCTCAAGTCAGCCCTCATGGGTATAAGCATTATGATAATCTTTAATTAGGTGATCACATACTTTTTCCCTACAGAACTCTTGCCCCATTAAGTGAACATTCAACATTTTTTCCATCTGCCTCAATGAGTGGTCCAGAATAATACCAACTTTGACATTTCCTAAATTTTGAGCATTTTATTTCCTACCTTTAAAAATACTTCAATATAATGGTTTGCATTTAAGAAATGTAATAAATTACGTGTAGAGGCAACAGAGCATACAAAGCACTTTGTTTAGTGAATTCACTGCACAATATCCACAACCACAATAAATACCACCATAAAAAAAAAACCGTAATCACTAATTGGCACCTTGTTAGTAAGGATTGGAGGAAGACCAGGAACAGAGTAGGTGATGGCGAATGAACCTTCTCCCCACTGTTATGCTTCAGGGAGGTTTCCCAAGGGTAAGGACAAGATTCACAAGTAAGAAAGGGCTCAAGAATTCTACTGAAAAGTCTGTGTTCTAGGGAAAAATAGGAAACAGCAGCCTAAGCTATTAAAAATGTGGTCTTGTTTGGCTAACTTGTATGGTAACTACCAAATAAAAGTAAAAGCAAGTAAATATTTAAGAGACTTTTAGACAGTCGTGGCTTTTCGGGATAAGCAATTAGCTGGTTTAAAAGCCTCCTCCTGAATTACAAGTTCCTCATATTTAACTAGTGGTGCTGGCATATTAAAAGAAAAAAACCACAAATCCACATCAGCTAAAAGAAAAAACTGGGTTTTTGGGTTTTTTTGTTTGTTTGTTTGTTTTTTTAAATAGGGCACAACAGGAATCCAGAAAAAAAGGAAGCCACGGAAGCAATTTGTCTCACTTGCAGAAGCCGTGCTAGATAAACACATGTGAGATAAATATTGTTTGCTAAACTACCACCCTATTTTGAAACCAAATACTGTCTTGCAAGTCAAGATATATGAGAATTGCTTACACAGAACCTGAAAACCTAAATATGCCTTTAGATCCTCACACTCTGTAAAAGAAAAAAATATAGCAAAGAAAAAAGTGCCTTTTAGCTGCACACACTCAGGCAGGAAAATTACAGCATCACATTTTCAGCGCTACAGTTAATGCTGTGTCAGCACCTCCATCAAACCTAGTCGTTCAGCAGTTTATAAAAAGTTCACTCCGAGCCGAAACTTGGCACCCAGAGTCCAGAAAGGAAAAGTGTCGAGGTGAGGAGGAGCAGAGAAATGCGCAGGGCCACGCTCGGTGGCGCGGGGCAAAGGGGCTCCGCCGCACATCGAGACTACTCACAGTCCTCCACGGGGCCACCCCGGAGCCCCCGGCAGCCGCGGCCCCTGGGCCGGGGCGCGCCCGGAGCCGCCTCCGCCCGTTCCCCCCTTCCCCCCGCGCCGCCGGCTCTGCCTCTCGGCTGCCTTCACCTCCTCGAGGCGGGCGGACACCAGCGCGGGCTCCCAGCTTGGCAGGCCGGGCACCAGCGACTCCCGGTCGGACCTGGACCGCTTGGGGCCCATGGCGGTGCGACGGCGGCGGCGGCGGCGGCCTCGCCGGCCCCACGCGTTGCCCCGGAGACCGCGCCCGCGGGCGGAGCCTGCCCGCTGAGGGAGCGCAGGGCCGGCCGCGCCGGCAGCGTCGCTCCAGCGGGGAAAGGCTGGAGGAGCTGGGCCTGCTCAGCCTCGGGAAGGGTCATCATCAGTGTCTATAAATATCTAAAGGGGGAGTCAGAGCATGGAGCCAGGCTCTGCTCGGCGATGCTAAGCCGCAGGACAAGAACCAGTGGGCAAAAACTGATGCACAGAAGTTGCGCCTGAATGTGAGTGCAAACTTTGCTGCGCGCGTGACCACACACTGAAACAGGTTGCCCGGAGAGGTTGTGGAGTTTCACTCACTAGAGATAGCCAAGAACCGTTTGGATGCAACTCTGTGCCATGTGGTTCTAGGAATTCTGCTTAAGCAGAGAGGTTAGACCAGATGATCCACTGTGGTTCCTTCCAACCTGATGGATTCTGTGCATTCTCTTGGGGCTTTTTGCGTACTTTCATCATTTTTTTGTTTTTGAGACAAGGAGCCACCCCCATCACGGCTGCCCAAAGGAGAAGTCTCACCAAGGTTGCATGCGGACTGGTGGGGTGGCACACGCTCACACGGACACCAAGTGACACATCTCCTCCCCAGGGCCACAGGGCAGCTCCCGTGGCAGCTCTCAGCGTGCCCCTTAGGAAGGTGAAGGAGTGAGCTGCGAGCCCAGCACTGGAGCGTGACCTGAGTGGCAAGGCAGGGGGTGTGCAGGTGTGGGCAGCCAGGCCCTCTCCCAGGCCCAAGTGGCTCTCCAAACACTACCATATGTTATGGCACTGGGACCAGAAGGGGAGAGGGAGGCACTGTTGGGAGAAAACAGGAGAGCTGCCAAGATAAAGAATTCATTACAGAGGAGTCATGTCGTGATCTCACACTGGAGACAAGTGAAATATTCTGTGTGATTTAACATTTGGTGAAAATACCCCAAACCACATGCTGCCCTTCCCCCACCCCCTTATACTGACCAGGGTTGCTCAGTCTCCAAACCTTTATTTTATTTTCATCAGAGCTAAAAACCCTGCTGTGAAGTGTTACTGCCTTAGTCAGGATTTCATTCTGGGGTGATACTGACCTAGTGTGTGTGTTGTATAAAACACCTTTTATTACACAGCTTTAGTAAAGAAGTGGGAATTTAGCTTCATAGGGGATGTAGGCAAGTCTCTCATCATTTTAGTTTGCAGAAAGGTATCTTCCCAGCGTTTATAAATAGTAATGCAGTTGGTAATGTGGGAAAGCTGCACTGTAGATTTGCCCAACATCCATTAGCATTTCCCCCCAGCTCATCTCTTGGCTGGTGTTCATTTTTCTCTTTCTGAGTTTTTCTTTTATTGTCCAGAAAAAACAAAAATAAGGCTTCACTTGTTCAAAGAAACGGGCTGCATAATGTTCCCACCATATCCTTGTTCTTCCCTGAAGTCTTGGGTGCAGTCTGTGCCTGCTGAGGTGCACTGACAGAATATGAAAAGGAGAAATGGGGCAGGATCACAAGCTGATGTAGCAGAACAATAGAGAGGTTTGAGGTTGAATGCACAGATTGTCACATTGCATACTGCAGTTGGTCTAAAAGCTGCAGCCTGAAACTCAACCAGCCTGTAAGTAGGCAGGTACCTGGGTGAGCGATGACAGGATGGATCTGAACAAATACAGAGAATTCCAGCCAGTCTATTGAACCCTAAGAACATATGTGTCATTGGCCAAGGAAATGAGTGACTGGGACCATAAGCATTCACATGTGTATGCCCGGAAAATTCAGATCCTCTGTTTAAGGTGAATAGAGAACACTAAAGAGGTTTTTTGTCGCATGGATCACAGAGAGCTGTCTGTTGTCTGTCTCTGACCCAGCTCCATTCAACGTTATACAGATAATGTTGCTAAATATCCTAACTATGAACCCCCCTTCAGATTTTTCATGGCTCAGTTTTCAGGAATAAATATAAATTTCGGGAGGAGCAACAGGAGAGGGTTGTGCACCCAGATCTTGATGCTGTGTCTGGAATGTGCATCACCATGACTGTGGTGGGAGATGATAACTTTAATTATGCCCATACCTGGATCTGTATGCTCAGATGTTAGCCAACCAACAGCTCTGAGAACACAAACAGGAGCTGTGAGAACCATGAACAGGTCTGTTTATATCTACTGTGGGTTTGCTTGATGCATAAGGACTATTTGAAGGAAATGGTTTCACTCTGCTGCTTACCACCTTAGTAAATGCATCTTGATAACTTGTTTATTGTTGGCTGCTGTAGCAGATAGCAAGTCCAACTAAAGTAGGACAGCTGATCACTAGAAGTTTATATCAGTTCATTTAAAATTACCTCCACCACTCTCACAAATGAGAAGAAGAAATTGTATTTATGCTCTATTACAAAGGGTCGTAGTATAGTCCTAAAATGGGCTATCCATCAGTGAAGTCAGCTGAAGATATCTCCTGTTTGGCTGCTTGTCCCTGTCCATTCTGTTGTGCTGCCAAAGATGCTTGTAGCCCAAGCTGTGAACCAGATCACTGAAACTCCCTTGGTTAAATCCTGAACAGACAGACAAATCTGATATACTGGGAAACTATACCCTTTGTTTCCTCCAAATGGTCTGGACTGCACACCACCCAGCTGCATGTTTTGCAGCTGAGCCATCTGAAAAATTTCCGCTTCCTTCTGATAGCTAAAATATGAAGCTGCTGCAATCTCAAAACTTGTATTAGGAAACCTGAATGTAGTTCAGCTATACTGATAAGCCTCTGGTTAGAGGAATAGGCAAATTTCAGATTCAGAAAGACAGTATGAGTGTGGGGTATCTTCACAGAAAACAGGAATGTGCAGGCGTAAGCTTGACATTTCCAAGTAGTGAAATTTGGTCTAGTGCAGGAGTTAATGGGACTATCTGTGATGACTTTGTATGTGACAGAAATATTTATGGTGAGATTTTCAGGGAGAGTGGCAACCTAAAATGCCAAGATCAGTCTTAAATTTTTTGGCTTATTAAAAACACCACTTGTGAATACATGCGTGGAGTAACCCAAGACATGGATTTACAGTACACTTGCAATTCTGAATAATACTCTGTGTAAATAAAGCATAGCTTACCCTTCCCTGGGAGACAGGTTAACAAGCCTGTGTTTTATGAGTTTATACAGCAGGCTAAGAAAGCATGTGTGGTTAATACTGGAGTACTAGTACTGTAGTGCACTGTGGAGTAGCTAGGCACAATAACATGTCTGCATGCCCACACTTTTAATAGTAGTACAGAAGGAGTGTTTAAAAATGAGGTATACTCTTTACCTCCTTCAGGAAGAGAAGGAACATTGGTTGCTTTTTCTTTTAGGGCAACTTAAAGAACATTTGCACTTACTTTTTCTTCAGTAAAGTGTGGGGAGTGGAAAGGCATTACTAGTTGTACATATCATTTTTTCTCTACTTGAGGTTTTCTGAAAGACAATGCCTAACTAAAGAACTAGTAAAGGTTTTGATTCTTATTGATTAAAGCCTGATTAACTGAGAGGGGAATTAATTTTAATCCTGTTTACTTTGTTTTAAAACTGTGCTTATTTTAAGTGCTTGAAAATAATTCAGAAAAAAATAATATTTTCAGTAAGACCCATCACCTTCTCAGCTTTAGTTGGGAAGTAAGCAGTGTCTTTGCTTGAGTCCTTAAGAACATACTTAATTGCTTTATACTGCTTTCATAAAATTTAAATGTTGCTGAAACAGGGAGGCTTCCTGAATTGTGGCTTCAGAAAGCTGTTTCTGTTTTACAAAACTGGCCAGAAAAGTTGTCTAGAACAGCTAACATGGCCCTCAGCTCTGCTAAGGAAACGGCCTTTCATCCTCCTTATATTTCTGAAAGAAGAAGAAAAAAGCACACTTCCTCCCCCTTACCCCCCCCCGCCCTCCCCAAGAGAACACTGTTCAGTCCTTTTTCCCCTCAGAAAGGAAGAAGGGGAGGAACATAAAACTCATTTTGCTTTCCTTTCCAGTTTCATAGCACTGCAGCATCTGGGCTGGGAACAGCTTTTGCTTGAAGTTTGCAAGCCCCCATGACACAAATATCTCACAAGTTACACAGATTTGTCAGCTATAGCATGTGTTACCACAGCCTCCCTGAAGTCTCACATACCAAGCTGGGTGTAGGAGGTCTTTGCCTACAGTTGCTGCTCTGGCCACCAAATGATTCTTTATAATTTATTTCTCAGTCTCTAAATTTGTGTATATAATTTGCATAAAGCTTCCCATACAGGCATGTGAATGTGGACCAAGTATCTCTTTTGGCTTTAGGATCTAGAAGGCTTATTTCTACATCAGTAAATTGTAAGTGCATATGCCCTGAAAGGGATAAAGGTTAAGCCAAGTGTTAATATACTAACACATTCCCCTTCTGAGTATGATATGGTGCTCTTATTTCTCTAGTGCCAAAGGTCAGTAACTTCTTCATTAGACTGAGCTCTACTCATGAGACAATAAAACAACCTCTCCTTCTCAGACTGTAATAGGCCTTCCTGATGCAATAAGGGTTGCTAGATTCTTGCTGAACTGTGAGAGATGGTTAGAGGGAAAGGGAACAGCTGGATTGGAAAGACAATGCAGTCCAGACAAGTCTATCCATCACATGGCAGGGCCTGCCCTCCAATGCTGGGCCACTCAGGGCCTAACCTATTTGAGCTGGTCCATCTAATAACATGGCCAAAAGCAAAGCAAGTTGTAGATATTACCTTCTCCCTCCAGCTCTTGCATTTAGTGGGTGCCTGGCCAGTCAGTGTATTTTTCTCTTCACTCAAATGTTTCCAGTCAAGCTGAGTTATAAGTGTTTGTAGCCTCTGTTATTTATCACAAGTATAACACACAGAACAGATCAACTTTCTTTATACAAATAGGTTTACATTTAAGGGTCTCCACCAACTTTGTTTTACCAGGAAAAAACCTCAAAACCTGCAAGGCCCTGTGATAATTGATAAAAGATTCGTGTTAATCACAAAAGCATTGGGTTTGTATAAACCAGAATACTAAGCTCTGAAGTGAAGCATGGACACTAGATAAAGAAAATTATATGATAAAATCATTCTATTTAAAATCACCTTGTTATGGTATATTATGTTATTTTATGTTACGTTATATTATATTATGTTATATTTTCCAAATAAGTTGTATCGGCTACCAGCTTGCAAAATCAGACTTCCCAATAGCCCTTCCTGCCTTTGTCTGATCAATACTGCCTATCTCAAAGACCAGACTTCCAGAACTTCTGTGGTGGTTATCTACAAGGCTGCTTATTCAACCACCACTGCTTATGACAACAAAAAACCAAAAATTATTGATTACAACGAGAAACCACAGTATAAGAAGAGGCTGCAAACCAAGATTTGGTGGAGCGTGGAGTAGGCGGTGACCCCTCACGTTCCCCAGCGCGCTGCTTGCTCTTTCTATATCAAATAAAGCAATCTAAATTTTGCTGAATATCGAGACTTTTGTCTCTCATTTATAACAGCCCTGTATTTAATTTTGGAAAAGATGCTTTCCCACATGCATGCATGTACAAGGAGAATGTTTTTTCCTCTCTGTAGCAAATGGCATAAGGATTCCTGGCAAAGCTCAAAATGAAATCCATCATCATCTGTCAGTAAAATGACTTCCAAATTCCAGCTAGATGCTTTGCAACAGTCTCTTTAAAGAAAGTCTCCTGCATTTGGTATTGTAGTTCTACTGTCTCTAGGTAACTGAATTTTGGGAGCAGTTCAGTGCTATCAGCCAGCAAAAAAAAATCCAAATTCAGGTATCTCAGGTTTTATTCCTGCCCCTTTCCAAAACAGATCACAAGTTTTTATATCTCTCCCTAAAGGAAGAAATCCAAAGAAAACATTCTCCCAGTCTTCCAGAAAGCCTAACTCCCCTTCTCCACTCCATTCTCCTGCATTTTCAAATCCTGCATCATTGCATGCTCTCTTCTGGCACAAAAGGAGGCTGTAAAATCTTTCGTGGAGATCTGTTTCTGTAGCAGTCCTTACTCCTGCGACCATCCAGAAAGGGTGACTTGCACAGTAGTGCTGGGTACTATCTGCTAATGTTTCTCAAAAGCCAAACAAAGCAAAGTCTAAATAAGTAGGACTTGAAATATTATGCCATTACTGGCGCAAAAGAAAAAAAACAAAAAACGTTCTAATCCATTAAAAACAAACATTAACACCATGGAGGGTAAACAGACTTGAGCTGAATGCCAGAATTTGTAATGAAAATATTGATGAAAAGAGGTGGAAAGACATGATGTGTTTATTTTTAAAAAAATTGAGAGATTATTTTTAAAAATAAATGTAAGCTGTAGTAGAATTGGAGAAACTAAATGGCTAGGGCCATACTTCATTGGCCTTGGTAGTCTCATTCAGTGAACTTCTAGTTGGATAGTTTTTAACAGGGTTTTCTTAAGGTGATGTCTAATGGCAGAATAACTAAATTGCCACATTATATACTATACTGAATATATACTGACTATACCGAAGCTGTTGCTTTGACTTTATTTTCCTCTCATTTCTTTCTAAACTATTTTCCTGAGCATATACACACCCCAATAGATCTGGTTCAGTGAGCATGTTTTGGAAAGAAGTGCATGGAGTAATGACTATTTCCTGCTCTATTTTGGCTCTCGGTCATACTAGTGCCTGAAATCTGCTTTATAGAACAGCCATGATTAACTTCCTAGTCCTAAGACTGTATCACAAAACACTGTCATGCCTTACAGTGTCACTCAGTAAATCCTTTACTCTTTCATAAAGCTGAAGTGCAGCTACTGTCTCCTTTCTGCAGACTAGAAAAGCATCCTGTGCTTCTCTCTTCCCCACCTGCATCATTCCTACTTCACAAGCTTTCCTTATCTTGCATCTCCAGAATTCAAACTAGACCTCACACTGTGGCAGCATAAAGAATCAAATCCAGCGTTGCTCAGCAGGAGCTCATCTTTCACCAGCACTTCTCTCCTGCCAGCCCTTGCTTCTAGACACAGCTGGTCTGTGTGATCTGAGCTACACCTGTCAAGAACCCCATCCTGTGAACTCCAAGCACAGTGCTCCAATTAACATATTTGTGCAGGTGTGGTCTTCTTCCTCATCAGCTGTGCTGGAATGCCTCCTCTCTTGTTCTTTATTATTTATAGTGAGGCACCCCACTACTACCATTTCCCAGGCAATAACGTGAAATAAAAGAATATGGAAAGGCTGGCTTCTGTGATGGCTGATGAGTTCAAAGCCTAAAATTTGTGGGCCCTCCTATAGAAAGTCCAGAGAATTCCAGAATTTACTTACTCCTAAGGGCATCAAGATCTAGATGCCCTGAACCAGTATAGTGTCCCCTGTATCTGCTCTAGCCCCTGTTACTAGGAGAAGGATGGCGAGAATCAGGTGATGGAGATGAGCAGGCTATTGGCAGACTCTGCCTGCCAGGGCCTCATCTTTCATCCTCCTACCAAGACACTGAGAGTTGGAAAGTATTATGAAATGTGGCTTACCTATGTAGAATTATCTGTAAAGGAGTAGCACTTCTTCAGCTTCTTTGTAAGGACACTGCAGTTATGTAAAATAACACAAAATAAGACAGTTTTCTGTCCCATCAAAGTCCATGTATATATCCTTTGTGCAAGATTTTAGCAAGTCTTAACAATACGGGAATTTGAAATAATTTGTGGTGACTTTTTTTCTGCAAATGACAACAAAACCAAGGCTTTGTCAGAGTGATTTAATTCTCAGAAAACCATTTATTTAAAGATCAAATTAAATAATTTTAGGAAAGATAGACAATATTTTCATCCCTATCAGATGCTAACACTTGCTTTAATGTAAAAGCTCCACTTACTACTGACAGACATTGTATAATAAATAAAAGTTACAAAGAAGATTTGGTAATGCTTTATCATCAACATTGAATAGTTTCTGCCATGACCAGCCATTCATATGGATTCAGAAGCTTTAAGCAAATAAAGTGTGGCAAGTTTTTATGTTATATCATTGCAGAGATTGAGTCCTAAAGCATTTCTAATTAGCAGTTTTCTTAGTTAACAAACTGTGTTAGCACTAATTCCCATCAGTCAAATTCCTTAACTCACATTAAGAGCAGTCAAAATGAAAAAGCAGGCCTTTTTCCATCTCTCTCCATCTCATTACTTCAGACAAAGCAAAACATTTACTGTGGCAGGACTGCAAGATGTGGAGGGCCATTAATGGAAAAGGTACAGTACATAACTAAAATTTGGCCATGCTCCAGATGCATTGACTTTCTTGTGCCAAGTGCTTTCAGATCATGCATCCTTAATACTTATATTGTATCTAGTGATTTTTAAGAGAGGTAGTGGTCAGCTTTTGAAAATAATGTGGAGAGATTTGAGATAAACAGCTGAGCTCAGCATAGGGCATAGTTGACCCTATGTATCAGCTATAGTGTCTAAACTCTATTTCTCAACTGCACACTTAGGCTTGGAGTATATAAATGTTGTAAAATCATTGTGGCAGTCATTGGGTATGTCAAAATAGGACTGTGAGAAAAATGAAAGAAAGCAGATTTCTTAGTTTTCTTTAAAATATGTTACATGCCAACAGAAAACTTTTTTTGGTGAAAACGTATTTTTTCACTTGCTTTGAATTATCTTTGCTTTTCTTTGTCATCCTGCAAAATCCTCTGATGACTAAACAATAATAATTTAAAGAAAACACTGACAAATTAGTTATTTTTACTGCAAACTCTTACCAGTAAACCTTGAGTGCCATTACTACCAGGGTGGATCAATGAACTGCAATTTGTCTGGTTTCCATTTAGACAAATAGCTAACATTTGCAAGATTTGATAGAACTTTAAAATTTTTTTCTATTTTGTAACAGCAAATACTGTCTTCCAGGACAAAAGGCCAATTAACTGAAATTGAAAGTCTTCTAGTGTAATGTTGTTTAGACAACTCTAGAAAGACAGAGCTATTCCACCAAAAACTGTGAGAGTTTGGATGGAATAAAACACTACTCTGAAAATGAATCACTCCTAGTGTGGTTTTCATTTCAGAGGTGATGGAATTATATTTTGGAGATCATAACAGCTTTTGCACAAAAGGTTCAGTCAGCACTTTATGTTCCTTTTTAGAGCTCAGTACTTGAGATTCCAAGCTGGAGCAAATATATCTCTGTTGGTTGTTTTAGGGCAGTAAGTTAGCTGTGGGAAAAGTTGATCAGTTCGGAAGTAAGGAAATTATTGACCACTAAAACTTAACACTTACCTCATTCAGACCTTGCCATCAGAGTTAAAGTAATTCTGGATGGTTTGAACAAGAGGCTGAAGCCCAGATCTCTAGGCACTGAGCTCCCCAGACACCTTGAGTGACCTGAGCTTTTGTACCTGCCTTGCTCATCTTCACTCATATGCCCTGAATCCCCAGAGGTATCCTTGCCTCTGATCAGAGATCAGAGTGCTGTCTGATAGGGAAAAAAAAGGGCAGACTGAGGTGGATTACCCTTCTTTTCTGCCCAGAATGAGTGGATTGACAACATGCAGTAAGTACGATTTGGTAGTATTTCTCATGCAGTGATTCTAATAGATTTTAAGGAAATGTTAGTCCGTTGATTCACTACATGTACTAGGATCCTGTTCAAATCAGATTGGAGATCTTTCCTGCCAAGAACAGTGGAGTACCCTGTAGAAAACGCTGCACTTTTTTGCTTTTCAGAACATGGCAAAATGATGGAAGACTTCACTGTGTCATAAACCAGTTTTTTTCCCCAAGTGTTCATGATAAAAGACTGCTGATGATGCAGCTTGGTCTTTGGGAGGCATTCCTCAAGGCTTCATTTATTCCATCATTGATATTTCATCAACTAGCCAGGAACAGAGTGATCTTGTGAAAAAATTAGTACATTTCTGATCCTGATTTTATCAATAGAAGTAATGTGAAGGCATGGAGAAAACAAAGGAGTGACAGAGCTCAGGACCCTGGGAGCCACTGCATCATCACTGCTCCAACACACAAACAAAGCAGTCTGTCCAGCTTGAAGTGTGGTGAAGGGTGAGAGTGCACTAAAGGCAGACATTTGAGGCTGGAATAAAATAGTTTAAATTCTCTTAATGCAGATATGCTACAACTGGGACATGGCAATATTACTATTTGAGACAATGCTATGTGTTCAATGTCTTTTTAAACTGAGATATCTTGACATGCCTTAACCCATACATTTGCCCATCCTCCCATGCTGGTATCTAGACCTCCACTTATGTATTTGAAATTTAAAGAATTGTTGAAAGGAAGAAGCATTATGCACTTTCATCTATTTGTTTTCCTCAAGTCAGTGGGGAAATAGAATATTTTAATTGCATTTTGAAAGGCTTCTGACCTAGATGGGAAGCCCTGGAACTCACTCGACTTCTTAAAAGAACAGCTTATCAGCCTGATAAAGATCAAACTGGGGATATTTTGCCCTTTCAGTATGTATGAGAATCCGATGTGGTGGTTTTTGAGTGTTTTTTTCTAAGTGCATAAGACACTTGTGTACAGTAGTAGGTCTAAAAAATAAATTTAAGAAAGAAAGAACAAGACAAATCAAAGCTAGTTATAATGTTAAATATTTGTATTTTCAATGTGGTTCAGTATGCATTTGTAAAGCTGGAGCTGCAAAACTCGGGCAAGATTCTTGATAGAAATGGAAGAACAAGATGGTTCTCTAAGCTAACAAATGCTCAGTGTTTTGTATCTATGAAAAGTACAAGCATAGGAAACCAAACGTCATTAGGGATTCCATCCTTCAGGAACAGGTGTATGTGTTACAGAGTTAATGTCTGCACTTCACCTGGAGCAGAAACAGTGGGATGTGTGTAAATGCTGAATCATGAAACTGTAGTATTTCCTGTCTTTACCATTTGGTTCTTTCACACTTACACTCATGACCTTGAGCTCTGGGAAAGACTCTAAATTATGAAAATATTCTGACAAATCTGGTGAAAGGTAGACTTGTTACCCAAGATAGAGCTTGTGGTAGAGACCTTGATTATTGGCTAGATGGCCGTAGAGTTTATTTATCTTTTGAGGTACATGTTCACTGAGTATCATACCACTTTGAAATTCAGCTTACTGTACTAGTGGAAAAGTTTCTCATATCACAGATCTACTCATCGCTATGATAATGCTGCTTACATCGAGCAAAAAGTGATTTTCATAAGGATAGTTTACTGTTTGTCTCCATACTGCCTTCATATTTGTGGAATGAGAAACTCAGCACTTGACCCTTTTCAAGAATAGGCTTCTAATTAACATTATACAAATCGGCCAGATGCCTACTGCTCCAGGGCAGTGAAAGCTGTTTTCTCTCAACTTCTTGGTAAACTCCTAGTTTATGTGTTTCCAGTGGTCCCTCTTCTTGGTTTGTACAATAGAGGTTTTGGGCAGGATATGGGCTTCGGTTTGCTAGTAGAGATGTGAGCTCATGATAATCAATCCTCTTCATGATAGGGACAGGAGTAGCTCTGCAAGCACCAGGACTCTTGTGTCCACTCACAGAACATCAGTCAAGATGGTGGTTTAACTCCTGCAGCAGAAGGAGGATCCTGTTGGTTTGGGAGTCTCCATGTCTCCACAGAGTCTCCACAGGCAGGGTGGCTGCAACTGGGGAGATTTGAAGTTTAGGCAACATTGCATGTAGGGGAAACTCTGACAGCCAATCCCTGTGATTCCCAAGAATGCTAAAAAAAACAGTCGTTTGCAGACCACATAAAGTACACTATGGCAGGATCCCTGGAGACTGAACTTCTACAATCCCTGTGGTGCAGCACCAGTCACCAGCCAACCAGATGCTGGCAGGGCAGGGGAAACACAGACCAGCCTGGCCCAAATATCTTTTAGAGAATCAGGCAGCATGCTGATGCCACCATTGAGTCACAGACCACCAGGATGATTTAGGTCTGGTTCCCTAAACAAGTGTTGGTGCAGCTTGATGACATTGTGCAACCCCTGTGTCTTTCAGAGAAGGAAACTGCCCTGCAAGGGAGCTTTTCATAGTGTCCTTGGCATCACTCTGTAGCTGACTGGGACAAGTTTCCTGGGGCCTCAGGGAATGAACACACTGAGATTCAGGCTTGCATGTGAAAAACCTGAGGCCCAGAGGAGCTGTTTTACATCTTCCACCTCCTCTTCTTTGATCCACTGTTCACAGCATCCTGTGGAGCCCTCTGCTGCAGCTGAAACTGGTGCCCCTCTGTAGCAGCAACTGCCTTCAGCCCCGCTGCTCTGTCTTTGCTTTACCACCTGTTGGTGTACACGTCTCCCAGGCAGCCTCAAGCCCGAGGAGATTAGACCAGTTCATATCTGAAATAACAGAGGGGTGCAAAATTTTAAAATGGCTTGTTCTGCTTAGTGCTGTTCCCCCTTGGACCCCTGTTCCCCCTGAGCAGCTGCCCCCTCCCACTCCCCAAAGCCCCTTGGAGCAGCTGCTGTCCGTCTGGCTGCCTTGGTCTCCTTGTCAGCTGTTTGATGTCACCCATCAATCTTCCATCTTTCCTGCAAATCTCTGATGATCAAGTTTCATGTATCCAGGACTCTGGCCGTAAAGCCCCTTTCACTGGTATAATTAGTAATTAGAGGAATAATGTTAGCAAACTCCTCTTAGCATAAACAGACACTCAATCCCCATCTGTCAGGTCAGGAAATTCACATTAGGGTGAAGGCCCAATACAGATTTTTCTATGTGAGGTGAATGACCACACACGCTCCGCGCTACTTAATTAAGCTGGCCACGTGACATCAAGTGGGAGCTATTTATAAGTGACCACTTCAATTATAAACAATTTTCAGTGTTTTGAAAGTCATCGCGTCTTTCCTGCTATGAATCCCCATGGGCTTTGAAAGGAATGGTCTCTCTCAGCAATGCTCATAATGCTCAGTAAGGATAGGGGGTCATTGATGACTGGTATTCAAGTCCATGTTTTTTTTTTAGAGCTGCACTGCTGAGATGACACCATTCAGTGGAGTTATCCTGTCATTCAAGCATGACAGGTAAGGCAAACTGAGGACTAGATCTCTTCACTGTAGACCTCTTCACTGCAGCTAACAAACTCCTGATATTCTGCAGTGGGTAAAACTCAAGACAGACTGGTTCAGACTGGAAACAAGGCAGCATGTACTTAGCATGGAACAGGCAAAATTGAATATTTTATTATCCTGTAATAGACTCTATAACTCAAAGATAAGATAATTTAAGAAAGCCCTATGCCTTGTGTTATGCAGGAGATTGGAGCAGATAATCACAATGGCTTCTTTTGGCCTTATCATCTGTATTGCTTGGCTCCTCATAAGAACTACTTTTTTTCCTTTCTGCGGAGGGGAAGGTTCATATATGACTGAGGATCAAGCTTCTGGTCCTTCCATAATTGTATGAGAGAAAGCCAGAAGTTGTACAACTGGGCAAAGGCTCAGCAGCGGTTAAGATCAGAAACCGTTTTCTGGCTTTTTTGTTTCATTTATAGGTGTTGGTGCAACCAAAACAAAGATGAACAAGCCAAGTCTGTGGCTGTGTTCCATGCCTGTAGTTGAGCAGACTGTAAATACAAAACCACAGCACCACAATCAAGGCAATTCTTATGTGCCCAAATGTTTCTGTTGTTCTTTAACCTAGTCCTGCCTGGTCTCTCCAGAAGGAAAGCAATCTCTTTTCAGGTTTCTGAGCTAAATAAGACATAACAGCACATGGTTGTTTCAGGAATGGGCAAAGAAACTTGAGTCACACTCAGATAAGAACCATTGCTAAATGGAAATGGGAAAATATGATCTGATTTTTCAAGCAGTATTTAACTTCAAATTACCAAGGCCACTTCTTAGCTTAAGGGAACCTACCTCTAGAAATTTGAGAGAGACAGGGTGAACCACAGCTGCTGGAGTAAAAAGGAGGACTTTCTAAAGAAGAAGAGGACCTCTGAAAGTATGTTTCCTGTCATGGTAATTTTCTTTGCAGAATGTGTAGCTGAAGAAGTGTTCAGAAAACTATTTTTTTTTTTTGTTGGAACCTTTTCCAAGTATTTTGAACACTGTGTCTCAGCGTACTAAAAATCAAGCTGGAGATTGAGTTCACTGTTAGATACAAAATAGAAATTAATACAGCATGACAGGATAAACTGTATGAAAAACAGGGTTAAATTCATACAGTAGCATAACCTCATATTTTTGACCTAATGCATACCTCACAATGTGTCGAGATTGTTATGGGTTTATATCTTTAAAGAGGAGAGCAGTCGTTGGTTCCTGTGAAGTTGTTTATTGTAAAGGCACCTCAGTCTCAAAAGGCAGAGTCCAGGGCTATAAAGTCCGTGTTAAAGCTTTCTGCCATAAAGGCCTAAAGCAGAAGCAGCTCTCTGGTACAAGAGGTAGGAGCTGCAGTCTGGTACAGAGTCTGGAGAGGCAGAAGCTCCCTGGCCTTTCTTCTTCTGTTCTTTCCTTCTTGTTCTTCCTCTTCTTCTTCTTTCATGTGATAGTGGTGATGATGATGGTGGTGGAGGAAGAGAGAGAGAGCGAGTGAGAGAGTTCTCACTCCAATATGGATTTTTATTTACAAATTACCCAATGAGCTAAAAACACGAACCTGAAGCATTTCTTCTAAACCAGTTTGAATTCTGGTTCTATAATACAAAAGTTTACGTATAATTTGCGCATATAACCTGTTCTATCTGAAGAATGTAAGCAATATTCTTACTATATTTTTATTATGTCTAGAACTGTTTTTGAGCTCTCGCTGCAGCTTGGTTTTGAAACTTGTTTTCTACACCAGATTCTAAGGCTTTTGCTCTTTAAGGCACTTAAAAATATTTTTACTTACTTAAAACTAAGATTTATACTTCTACTTCATATCTATGCAACTTAATAATATTTCTACTCACTTAAAACTAAAGCTTACACCTTTATTTCATGTCTATGTGGCTTAATATATTTTAATTTCTCTAAAAGCTTTAATTCAAACCCTGCATTTTGATCTCTCTCTGAGGAACTCAGAAAGGCCTCTGTTTTTCACACTCCAACAACAATGCTATCCTTATTTTAAACAACCTAAAAGTCTTTGACCTTAACAGTTCAATAGTATTGTCTTAAAATATTTTTCTGAATTATGTTCCTAGGCATCAAAAAGGAAAGGTGAGCTCGAGGAAAAATAAACAAGTTATGTAGGATCAGACTGACATCCTTGACAACTGATAACTTAAGGTCACTTTCAGAAGCCTCTGTCACCTGAACTAATTGAAACAAGTGGTAACAGCAGAGGTTTGCTAATTGATGATGAAGGAGCACGAAAAAGAGATAAGGTCATACAATTTGTACTACCCCATACTATTGGATTTTGGAGAGAATGTGTGGCAGGAGAGGAGTGGTGAGATGCAGACTCTGTTCCCATGGTGACTGTGATCACAGTGTATCTCTTCTTCCTGCTCCAAACAAGCTGTGATCCTTGTGTCCCATCTCTGTTCCCTGAACCTTGCTGCAGTTCTTCCTCTTTCCTGTTTATAGATACGTGTTGTAGTTCAATCCTTTCTTCCCCATGCCTAACCCAGTTTCTTGGCTCAGCTTGTCTCTGACCCCCTTCTCTGATTTGTGTCACTAGCATTGAGTAGTTCACTGATCAGTGTTTCTCTCCCATGCTGAGTTTACTGTAATTTCTCCCTACCCGTGTTTCTCACTATGGCGTTCATCCTATTTTCTGTCTTCTGTATTGTCTGCTCCCTCTCCAGCTTTAGGCTCTATGAAGACCTCTTTCACCTTGCACACAACTCTTACTAGAATTGATCTCTCTCGCCACACCTCTTCATCTGATAGGTTTCCAAATAGCTTGTCCCCAAGCTGAGTCCTTCTTTTTCACATGCCTCCTCTTCTGTTCTTCTGAATGTGGCCTTCCCTTTTACTCAGATTCCCATCCTGAGCATTCTGGTCAATGTTCTGCTCAGTATCAATTGGTTTTGATTCCTTCCCTTTTCCCTCTTCCCTCTTCCTTTCCCCCTCCATATCTGCTTCCATTCAGTAGTCTTCACCATCTTCTCTGATTGCCAGTAGCAGATCATCACAATCTTGGGGGGGGCGGGGGGGGAGTCTGTCCTACTGCAAGAGCAGTAACTATAAGAAGCAACCTACTTGACTTCTTATGCATGCAGGGAATGCATAAAATCCTCAGTGAATTCTCATGCACAGCTCTGACCTGCGCATATCAAAATATGACCTTTGAACTTGGCCAAGCTTTGATAGTTTTCACAATGAGAAAATGAGGAACAGTCCTGACTCAAAAGCCATTCTTTCTGATAGGACTTCATTTTCCTTTGAACATTAATACTACTACAACTTAAAAAAAATGAAGAATATGACAATATGAGAAAAAAAAGGCCATACATTAATTTTTCTTTTTATTTATTTTTTTTTTAAAATCAGTTGGTTTTTCCATACAAGTGTCTTACCATGAAGATGACCATGACCAGGACAGACTAGGAACAGAGAGGGAGAGGAGAAGGAAAAGTGAGTGGAGATCTAAAAAGGAAAAAAATCTATGCAAAGATGTCTATGTCTTCATTTCTTTAGCAGCAGTAAGTCTTTAACAGCATATGGTTATTATGGTCCTCTTTTCATTCCTCTGCCTGTCTTGCTTCCTCCTACTTTATTCAATCCTTTCTCTAATTCCATGTCCCCAACGTTTTTATTCTTCAGGTTCTGTACCTGTTTCATCTCCTGCTGTATCTCCTTATGCTCACTTTGCACCTCATTTTGTTTTTCTTTCTTACTCTGCCTCTCAATTATCTTCTAAATCTCTTCTCTTGGCTCCTCTCTCATGTCATAATTTTCTTCCCCTCTTCAGTCTACTTCATGGAATAATTCTGACTATAAAAAAAAAAAAAAAAGGAAAAACCAAGAATGATAGCTATAAGGCCAGATGTCTGGACATCAGCATTCATTTATGCTCTTACTTTTGGTCATACACAAAATGTGCCCAGCTGTTGCACTAAGCCCTCTAAACAATGCAGAAATCCCTGCTCTACCTGCCCTGAATATATTTATGCACAGAACTCCATCTGGAATTGCTCATCTTTTCTCATCTCGTCTTAAACTACATTATACTTCTGGGTCTGATTGAAAAAGAATTTTATAAGGATTATTTTGAGAAAAAAATTAGCAATTCTTGTCAGCTGGAAATCTGTTCAACTGGCACTATGTTTTCCACTGTGAAAGCAGTGTGTGTTTCCGCTTCATTGTTCTTTGTCCTCTGTTTGTCCTTCCATTGTTTCATGTCCATTCCTCCACACATCAGTGCTGTGCTGAAAATTGGCTGGAGAATGTGTCTGGTTTGACTATGTTTGAAAGCCTCAGGCTGCTTAGTGATAACACCTGTCCAGCCAGTTAGAGAGGGTACAGATCTAATGGGGACTGTGAAGGGAGGCAGAGGCAGCTCTCTCCATTCAGCATGACACTGAGGTTAATAGAAGGAAAATATTGATGTTTTATTGAATTACTCCTATAGGTCAGATCATGTAACATGCCCAAGATCTAAACAATGATCCTGTTCTGGAGGAATGTGTGGTTCAGACTGATGAGATAAACCGTTTGCTGGAATATCTCTCTCAGTTCACTAAATTGCTTCCCTTATTTAATTACGAATTAATTGAAAACACTCCTTGCCCAGTGGAACAATACTTAAATTCTGATTTGTTGATAGATTCCTAATCCTGCTTCCTATTCCTGTAGACTCTCTCACAATTATGTCATCAGTTTTGCATGTTTTTAGACTTCTGCAAAACCTTTTATGCAGGATTCATTAACATAAGTAAAAGAAAAAGCTGCAGCCCTTTGGCACACAAAGCCTCATTAGTCCCAGCCAGGGTAATGCTGACATAAATAATTAAGTGGCACACTTGCATCTGATGTAAATTTGGTAGCAGAGGCACTATCAGAGCTCAGAATGGAAAGATTAGCAGAACAAGAAGATGAGTATTCAGACAGGAAACAAATTAAATCTTCCTTGCAAATGGAAGAGGCTGAGTTGTGGACTTAGTTGAATTTAAAGCATCTAGAGGGTCACATACCCTTTGCCTGTTGCATTTCTAGTTTTCCACCAGTACAAGATTACTCACCTTGCTGCACTTTTCAATGCTTAGCATGATCTTTTCTTTCTCTTGATATTTGGAGGGAGAATCTGCCTTGAAGCAGACAGCTCCACGGTGTGGTAGAAAAACTTGGCTATCAAAGAGAAAGATTGGAGTTAACTTTCAGTCCACAGGAAGCAGGTTTTTAATTTTTCAGCCAAGTCATTGACTACTCTGTTTGCCTACTGTGAAATGTTTTGTAACAATAGAAATCTGAATACAGCATTGATAAGGTACTTAGCAATATCGAATTCTTACAAACATCTGTCAGCCAGCATCACAAAGTATTCTTACTCAGATAGCCCAACACTATAAATTCAAACCACTGTCTACTTTCCTTCACACACATAAAAGCTCATTCTTTGCCTTCTATTCTATAGCTGATCCTTTTCCTGAAACACTGATCATATAAACAATTTATACAGTGTACCAAAAAGGCTGACAGATTTGGGGAATTTTGGACACCACAAGGAAACAAAGATTGAGATATGATATGATATGATATGATATGATATGATATGATATGATATGATATGATATGATATGATTGATATGGTATGATTGATATGATACGATACAACACGATACGATATGGAGATTATCAGCCATCCCTAGCTGCAGTGAGAACAAGATCCTGGGAAGAGGGGATGTTTTATGCATATTGGTTCTGGCTATTTTGGGTCAAAAAGAGAAAGCTGAAGCCTAATAGGCATGTGGTACAAATCCCAGGGCTGCGGGGACACATTATCTCAGGAAGATGCTCCTTTGGAAGGCAAGTAAAAGTTCCCACTCCCATCTTTATGGAATTTACTTCAAGTATCAGCCCCTCCCTGGTACATAACAGTGATCTGCTTGTGAAGTAATGAAAGCATGAATTGTAATGGCACAGTGGCTAAATCCCCCACAAAAGTCACACCCTAATGCAGGTGGAAAGGCTGAGAGTTACTACCATCATATGAATGCCAAACAGCTGCAGAAGGCATATAGTTACCTCACAGATGGGCATAGTTCAGAGGTTTCTCTGAACTATGCCCATCTGTGGTTTAGATCTGGAAGGATGAGACTGCGTGTGCTGAGTTTTCCAGATACCTGGATCTCTTACCATAGAGGAACCAAAAGGTATTGCCTGAAGTTCTGCATTTGGTTGGGCTATTTAGCAAGGGTCCTGTGAAAATAAGATGGTCAATACAGCCTGAGGTTCTGTATAAGCAAGCAGTTCCACTTTTAATCAGCTAGAGATTATTTCAAACTGGCACTACCCATCCTAGATATAGATGGGTGTTCTGGTCGTGGCTCCAGAACCCATTTGGACATCTGAATCATCACAAGCAAAAAAGGTACAGAGTATCTGCTAGTTCCAGTCTTCCAGTGGGGTGGGGAGACCACTTTCCTCCCTGATGGGGGTGGGGGAGATGGATATGTGCAGTCCCTGTGTGATGGGTGTTCTCAGTTACCTCTTTTATAATTCTCACTATGCAATGTCCCCATCCATTCTCAACATCGTATCATCAGTCAGAAAGATTTTAATAGTGACTTTTCCTGAGGAATACTATCAGTGCAAATATACTCAATTCAGTTCTCCAAAACAACCCTGAAATAGAAATCACAGTGTAGCCAAGAAACATGGACCATGAATCTAGGATTGTAAAAAAATGCCTAGGCATTTTTGGGTAATCAAGTAACAGAAGTATGAATGTATTGATGGATATAGTGAACAAAAGGCTGTATCAATGAATATAGATAATGGACTCAACATTTTCAGGTTATGCAGTTTTGTGTGATTATAATCTCCCTGAAGTTTTCAAGATAAGGAAAACCTAGCATAGGTTCCAATGAGTACAGGGACAAATGACTGACGACTTTTAATCGTCTGAACATGCAAAGACTAGATACCTGTATCCCCATCTATGTTTTTCTAAAAGCCAGTTTACAACTTGTCTAACTTCACTTTTCCTAAGGCTAAAGCAATCCTTGTCTTACTATTTTGACATGGTTTAAGTCACTTTAACAAAAATCAGGAAGATTAATTTCTCTTTAATTACAATGAGAAGTGGGGATGGAAGAGAGCAAGAGACCCAAAAGTCATGGACTACTTGGGGCAGAGAGGAAAATGTTCACAAACTGCTGACAAGATTAATATGCAGTTGATGGGAAACACTTTCACACCAGGGTGCCAACAAATAAACACAATTCAAAAATATCGTCCCTGCTGCACTGGATAAGGATGGATTCTCAGCAACAGACAGGGAGAGAGAGAGGAAGGGGGAGACATTTAGAGAAGGCAGGAGACCTATTTGCTCTGTGAAGTTTCGTGCCCAGAATTCCTCTGTTGGAATCTGATAGTGGGGGGCTAGCTGGGCTAAAGGGTTACTGCTTTCTGCATTAAAAAAAAGCAGGGAAAGAAGGCTTGGGCAGGGGAGGTTGAGGACTGTGTGTGAAAACCTGGAGATCAAGTCTGTGCACAGCTGCTGCAGGGCTGGGAACTTCCACCTGCTGCGAGGACTGAGCTGACTTCACAAATGCTGCGGGATTTGCAGATCCTGAAGATGAGCAAAAGAGTAGAGTCCTCTCCTTGCTTGGCATGTAGTGGGAGGCTGTGCCTGGTTTAAGTAACACAAACATGTCTTGCTAGTGTGGGCTGTCTCAAAACAAAAAAACCCAACACTTGGGGGGAGATAAAGTGGAAGAGCATGAGAGGAGGTACCTCCACAAGGTGAGAAATGTGCTGTGAAACTGTTTACAATCACTTTACAAAAAAACCCCCAAGAAAACAAAAATCACAAAACAACAACAACCACAAAAACCAAACAAAAACACACCTGATTATTTTCCCTTTTCTTCTGACCTTTTTTTTGTTCCTTGCTTCCTCTACCTTTTCTCATCTCCCTCATGTGCTGCTGTATTCTACTATTGAGGGAAATGCTGCATTTCACTGCCAATCACCTGTTTAAAAATGCAATTTAGATAATATTTCAGTTAAGCTGGGTGGAAATTGCCAGGCTTGAAAATTGAACAGCACTGGATTATGTGTCTATATATATCAGCAGAGGAGATTTAATTAAATTGTTCACTAATGAAATCTTAGCTTTAAGCCTTCACATCCCTTCAGAGAAATGTGACATTAAGAGCCCTCTGCCTCTATGAAAGCCAAGAACTCTTACTGAGATTTTACTCTGTAAAATTTTACGGTAGATTTACAGTAGTCTACAGTAGATTTTACTGTAAACAAAATAATTTAAAACATTGCTGAAGTCAAAGTGAGTGCCACCAGTTACTTTAAAAAGTGACTTTAAAAAGGAGTTTTTAAACCCTGTGTTCATCTCTTTATAAAAGCACAGACATCTTAGTGCTGTCTGCAACTGTTCACTCTTGCAGTCCTAAAACCTCCATCCCATGCTACTTATTTTCCACTCCTGGAATTCTCCCTAGGCAAATCTACTTCCCACCCCCTTCCAGCCTTCAGCCAGTCTAGTGCAGGCTTTGCACCGAGCAAACTACACAATGGTTTAGTGATGTGCAAAAATGGGGACTATGAAAGGCAATAAGCAGAGTCCCTCTCCTTGCCTGTTTGAAAGGGAATGTTTAAATCTAGGTTTCCAAAGGAAAAAGGCTCTGGAGGAGCTCTGTCACACAGCTTCACCTGCGCACCTCTAAGTCACTATTGGATGAGGAGGGACGGTTTTGCTTTTGGGGCTGATCCAATTGGTCTTGTAACCTTTCGGTTCCCACAGGATCATGACAGCTCTGTCTGTGTAGCAGCTAATGCCTTGCAGTTGACCTCCAGGGTCAAGGACATTATACTCATCTGATGACAGTAATAGTTCTGTTGACAGATGCATTTCAGCAGCTGTTCAGGCGCTTGGTGGGACTTGAAGTTAACTCTTCCTGTGCCACCTGACACCGATGGCTCAATTGTAACTTGCATGATTGTCTACAGCCCCTTTGCCCTCCATGCAGTATAAACCTCTCCAAAATAAATTGTCTCATCACTTTAAGGAAGAAATATGCAGATTATAAATACCAAACTTTCCCTATAACTTCTCCTTCTCCTTGACTTAGTCTGTCCAGCTTTATGCCTCTTCCCTCCTCTCTCTCTTTGCTTCCTCTCAAATCCCTGCTGGATTGTTGAGATGCTCGTTTAGACCTTGTGATCTCCTTATGGTTCTACTCCCTGCCACTGCAATCAAAGTCTTCCCTGATGAAAAGACTGACTCAACTGCTGCAGTGAGGATCCTGGATGAGTGCTGTTGATGAATCTCCTCCTTGCTCTGTCTCCAGTCTCTCTAATTTATTTCTCTGAGTTTTTTATCTGTCTACCTCTTTCTTCTTCATCGATGCCCAGTCCTTATGTTGAATGACATCCTGGTCTCAAAACATCCTAGTGATGTTTTGATTTTAGATTTCTTTTTGCTTTCATCCTGTTCAATGCTGGTCCAATACCCTTATGCACCCACTCAGATGCTCTTACAGCACATTTTCTGTGTCACATGGCCTTCTTATAGGTCTCTAAGTTTCTTTCTCATTATTTAGTTTCTTTCTCACTTCCCTCTCAGCCCCTTTAGAATCTTGGTGGGGTCTTCCTCCCTAACAACATCTTTAGCATCTGTGCTTCCATATACTCTTCTTTGTTTACCTTTGACATATTTTGTGCCTTGTTTTCCTATTGACTCCTTTGTTGCCCCAAACAAGAGTGTTTTCAGCCCTGTTCTCTGAGTTTCCATTGGGACTTGTGTAGGTGACGGGAAAGGAAAGCTTTTCCCAGCTTTCCTCACCTATGAAGCTGCAGCAGTAGCTGTTGTACCTGCAATGAGGTAGCTGAAAAGCACCATAAACATTGCAGGATGCTGCATGGAGGCCACAGTTCAGCCCAGCTCCATCATCCCTCAGCTTCTTGGAAGACTCCTGAGGTTTCATGACAGCTACACTTGAGCCCAGACCTAATTGCCCCATGTACACCTGCTTCGTGTATGTGGACAGCAAGATGAGAGAGCCTCCCAAAAGGGCTGCAGCCTTTGGATCTACAAGTCTCACAGTCCCAGTCTGCAATCCTGTGAGATGGAAGCATGTCCTTTGTGTTTCAGGACTGGCCTATAAAAATTGAAATGGATGATTATGTATTTGATTATCTTTCTATATTTCTGTTATCTTTCTGTCTTCTATCTATTATCTTTCCTGCATCAGGAAAGTAACAGTCTGGTGCTTTCTGGCCTCTCTCACTCCTAGATCTTTTTTCCCTTTCCCCTCCCTCTCCCATATTTTAAAGACTGAATGTTCTGACACAATTGAAAGCTTCTTCTTGGGTAATAAAAGTGGCTTTGGAATCCACTCCTATAAAGGTGAAAAAATACACAACTGTGGAAAGAGTAGAAAAGTCAAAATGTGCCCTTTTTTTTGTTTGTTTGTGCTTTTGACATCATGGTTCCATTTTAGATACACATTTTCATTTTTACTTTTTTCCGTTACTGGACCGGTTTTCCTTATGCTTAATTTTTCACTGATTTTACTGAA
Organism: Sturnus vulgaris; assembly: GCF_052056855.1. Classification (NCBI taxonomy): domain Eukaryota; kingdom Metazoa; phylum Chordata; class Aves; order Passeriformes; family Sturnidae; genus Sturnus; species Sturnus vulgaris. The sequence goes on from NC_142244.1 coordinate 30,585,966, forward strand.
CTTCTTTGACTTTGGGAGCTTTTATGATGCAAACTGGCACAACTTTGTCCAGATCCTAGCAAATATAAATTGGTCATGCGCCTAAAAATCACCAAAGCAGCCTCCTTTGGAACACACTACTCTTCCTGTCCTAATCGTAAGAACAATCTACAACTTAATTTCCCAGTGAGACTGCAACATTGCTTAACACCCATTTTGATACAGTATTTATGAAGGGTTTGAACTACCAAAATGATATGGATCAGTACAAGCACCCTCCTGCTGCCTCTCAACTTTATTAGATTAAGGAAAATTGATCCATCTCCCAAATTACTCTAGGCTTAATATTGCATATGACTTTCTCCTGCTCAGGATTTAAAGAAATAGTGCACATCTCTCCATTGTCATCTTTTAGCCACAGTAATTTTGTCAAGTTTGCAAAAATAAATAGTCAAAATAAATAAGAAATTTTGACACACTTGTATTCCTGTGTTTCACATATATTGGATACATATTTTTTAGTGGACAACAGAGAAGTGGAAATTTCCTTGTGACTCTAAACATATTATATAATTCTGCTAATAATAATGATGCTTGTACATCCCTCGTTATCATGACTGTAGTGAGTAAGTGATAAAAACCATTTATGCTCTTCCCTTCCTATGGGGAAATGTTAAGTTTGGCTTTCTTAAGTTAATGAACCACAAAAACTATTATTACTTAAAATAAGCAACAAAAGCAACAACCCCCCTAAAAATGACAAAAACCAAGCCTTTCCAAATATATAGATGTTGCATTTGTTTCTAGAAGTGGCAAGACTGAACATTCACTTACTTTTCACCAGACACAAAAATTCTGCACCCTGACCTTAGTCCTGGCCAGGCTCCTGCTTCCCATGGTCAGAAGCCTCCCTCTATCGACCAATAATCTCACTGTTCAGGAGGAGGGAGCTTTGGCTAGAAACAGGAACAGGACCTGATCTGCCGGGTATCTGAGACCTCTTGCAGATGGTCTTTGAATCTGCCAACAAAATTTTAAAAAGTAATAATTTTATCTGCATAGTTTTGAATAGTTTCTACACTGACTTCTTTTGGTTGATTAAATGTATGCTTATACTGCTGAATGAATTAGTCCAGCAGGACTAGGAAAATTAATTCTTTCTGTTGATACAGAATAAATTATCTTTCTGCTGTTGTGTCTCTGTTCCTAATGGTAGTGAAAAAAGGAAAAACTTTAGCCTACATATATCTTACCTGAAGGGCCTTCAAACGAGAGCTGTGGAGAACTGAATCAAGAACTGGGTCTAGCATTCAGGGATGACTGCACCACCTTGGCTCTATTAACATGGTTATCATTTGAAGCCACTCAGAAGAACTAGAAAAAAATTTGCTGAACCTGTTCTTTTATACTTGTTTGGGACAAGCACTCAGTATGCATTGTTATGTATAAAAAGCCATTTTCCTGGCTCCAGTAATAATTAAAAAAAATACATTAGTGTCAATAAATAAATAAATATATGCTCTTGATTTTGGTTTCTTTTTTTTCAAATGAGATTATCATGGGAAAATATGAATTTGCTGAATTGTACTTACTAACAAATCCTAGTGTACCTGACAACAGAGAGCTGCATTCAGGCAGGCAAGTAAGCAGGGCGTTTTCTAAAATGTGCCTTGCCCTGAGTCATGGTGATGATGGAGCAGATCTTCATGCAGTGTAGACCAACATGGTGCCATTAACTGCAGTGGAACTCTGGTGAAATACCACTGGATGCCTAAGTTATCTGGGACAAACTGGCATAGTTCTGGGCTTTGTTATGTGTACTGATATGCTGATTTATTATTAAAATCTAGGGGTGCACAGGAGAACTGGACAAGGTACTGTGCTGCTCTTTTGAGTTGCTTAGGAAGGCTGCAATGTGCACTCAGAGACTTAACAGGGCTGCTCAGAAGGTGCAACTGGGGAGCATGAATTAAGAAAATGTAGAGAGTGAGCAAGCTCAGGGAAAGAGGAGAGTTTGAACATATTTCTAGACTTGCAAGACTACAGTTGTGGGAATAATTTTAAATGCACACTTTTTTGGATAATTTATTTTTGAAACTCTGAAAAATTTGTCAAATCGTTTATTTGATGAGCATTATTTGACCAGCTGTACAGAGAGCTACACTGGAGTGCTGTAATGAGTGCTTTGGAATGTGACCAGCGTTAATGTGCCAGTGATAGCTGGATAATTCTTTTACCCTGCTCATTTCTGTGGTTTGCCTGTAACTATGGCCCCACTTGATTACTGTTATGATGTGAGATTTGAATTCTCTCTCTCCTTTGGCCTTTTCCTTTCGGCAGTTCCTGCCAAGCTGAGCCCTGATTAGAACCACAGCAGGTCATTCGATCTTCAGATGGCTATAAAAGGTCTGTGCAAGTGACCATCTCGCTCCTGTCCCAAAAGGATGATCATGCATAGCGCACATTGCTGCACTCCTGGCAGGACTTCAGCAAAACTGGCGAGTTTTTCCTTCCAGAGCTAAAGCATAACACAAGGTACAAAGAGAAATTCCATTAAATGTCCCTTTAAACTGTCAAATTTAGCAGGAGCTTTAAAACAGATCAGCCTTTAAAGCGATGAGGGAGAAGTACTGTTCCCCTGCTTGAAACTGCAGCTGGGTTTGTTACCGTCAGGTGTGATATGAAGTCAGCATTTTCCTTGATGACTTTTTCCTTTCTTCATTGTTGCAATCTGGCACTGGAGATCAGTGCCTCATTCCAGGTTTTTAAAGGGAGCTATAACTTTCCTGAAGGATTTTATTCCTTGTCTCCTTCTAAATGGATTTCGTTATTTTATATTTTCTCAATAATGAGTGAGTTTGATAAAATCCAGATATTTGGAATCAAGATGGAGAGTTCAGATAATAACAGTTTTACTGCACAAAAAATAGAGGTTTAGATATTCGTGCTATTAAGTAAAGTTTATAGTAATGTGCTGTTCTCTTTCATTCATGGGGTTCTTCAGTACACTGATGCCCTTTCTTGAGAAACTTGTGCTGTTCAAGTGCTGGTGGCATTTCCAGGTGAAACAGCATCTAGCTAATCTTCCCACCTTGGTGGGAAGCACTCCCGAGAGGGAGCTCCATATCTCAGTGTCTGCATGCACCTTGCTTTGTTCAAAAATACGTTCTCTCGAGCACAGGCCTTCGAGTGCTGGACACAGTTGTTTCATTGGGAATTTCAATCTCTAATGCAATTCACAAAAGACAGTGTTTAAAGAGTTCACTTTGGTCAGACCTTGAAACAGTGAGGGAATTTTTCCAGTGCTTTCCTTTGATGATATCAAAGGCTGAAATTCATACTGCAGGAGTTCTTCATATAACTAAAATGCTCCCTTTTTTTGCTAATTGCAAGTATTACTGGGGATGCCTAGTGTGGAACAACACTAATTTTGGTTTCATTATTTGTATTCGTTATTTCAATAATATTCAAACAGTGGACTTACAGAAGTCTGAAGTTTCAATCCCAGCTCGAAGATCAGCTCATTGACACTACTTTGGACTCAGCTTGTGGCTAAAGGTCCCAGTAGGAAAGTAACATTATTCTGCTGTTCTGTCAAACTGTCCTTTAAGATCTCTCAATACACTCTACATTAGCTCTCACAAATCTGATCTCAGGTTTGAAAATATTAATAGCAAATGGCTTATGAGATTGAAGTAGCCCATTTTAGGTTCCCCCCACCAAAAGTTATCCTTATAAACACTTTTTAAAAATATAATGGAAATAAATCATAAAATATAGAGCTTCTTGGACTATATGATCTCATTTTTTGTTTTGGTCATTTTGACTGATCAGCTGATATGTGAGTGCTCAAATCGAGGTGTTTTTCTACTTTCTTTGTAAAATATCACCGTAAAATATATTGAGAAGAGTGATCAGCCAAGGAAATGTGGTTCACAAGGTGTCCTATCGAAAAGTGATTCAGCACTGAAATAAACTCTGACTGTTCAGTTAATCTTATATGCAGATAATTATCATTATCATTAACAGTGCCACTTCAGCATGTCTTGATAGCTTATAAATATAAAAAGGAAATTCTTATAATCAGTGAATTAATTAAAATTTTTTCAAGCATATTTTGTTTTCATATTGGAAGTATTTTAGCTCATTCCAAACATTGGTGCAGAAATTAAAAGCTAAATACTGGAATCTCCACACAAACTCAAACCTAAATTCCTCTTTTATTAGTGTTCAATCACACTTATATTACACATGATTATATCACAGAGTTCTGCCAGATGTCAGGGAACAAAAAGGCACACACTGCCAGGTAAGGAGAAGGCTAAGAAATCTGTGTTGCAAGACCAAAAGCCAACCACAGAAATATTTTGGCAGCAGCTTTCACGTGAGGGGGTCATATGTGTCTCCTGGAATGCAAGTCCAGCAGTAGAGTAAGCATATGAACTTCATGCAAAGATACCACTTTCCCCTGGCATTTCTGCTCTGGTCCTTTCCTGGAGGCATCACCTGTTTTACCAGAAGTGCAAGGATAGGAAGTACATCTGTGCTTAGATGCTGCAGTTCACATACTGGCATTTCAGCTTGGCCCAAAAACTTCAGAGCCACTGTGTAATGGGTGGTAGGAACAGGTATAATGTCTGTCCTCCCATTTCAGAAAAAATGGGATCAGAGTAACCAGAACTTCTCGGTTGGTTACTAGTGAACAGTTCCCATCAGAAGGAATTGTAACAGGACACAATTTATTTACATTGCATGACATTCTGAGAAATTCTAATATTTCAACATTCATTTCTGTTCCCAAAACAAAACACAAATCGTAGGATCACAGAATATCCTGAGTTGGAAGAGACCCACAAATGTCATTGAGTCTGACTCCTGGCCCTGCACAGGACTCCCCAAGGGTCACACCATGGTGCCTGAGAACATTGTCCAGATGCTTCTTGAACTGTCAGGCTTGTTGCTGTGACCACACTACCTGAGGAGCCTGTTCCAGTGCCAAACTGGGTGAGGAACTTTTTCTTATATCCAACGTAAACCTCCTCTGACACAGCTTCAGGCCATTGCCTTAGGTCCTGTCACTGGTTATCACAGAGAAGAGATCAGTGCCTGCCTCTCCTTTTCCCTTCTTGAGGAAGTTGTGAACTGCAGTGAGGTCTCCCCTCAGTCTCCTCCAGGCTGAACAGACCAAGTGACCTCAGCTGCTCCTCACAAGGCTTCCTGTCAAGACCCCTCACCATCTTTGTGGCCCTTCTTTGGACGTTGTCTTAAAAAAAAAAATTAACAACCAAAACTTCTTCTTAAAAAAATAATGCAATTCAGAAATAGTGAATGTTTGTATATTTATTTAACATATTGTCCATGCTAAACCCATTAAACTGATGACATTGTTTTGAACTGATGTGGTTTGTCCTGTGAAACATCAACCCACGATACACTGAATTCTCCCCACTAAAGCAAGTGCTGTCTGGGGAGTTCCTTGCCTGATGGCCCTCTGTCACAGCTCTGAGTATAGCTTAGTAGCTGGATTGCAGCCTGCACCTATGATCAGTTTTTGGTTAGAAGAGGAGCACCGTGACAAGAAGAGGAAGGTAACTGAGAGCAGCTTGACTGACAGAACAGACACTTCAAAGAAGCAAACAGAACAGAAAATTCGAAGAGTTGAAAGAAGCAATGGTCTGATGGAGAAATACAATTCAAGAATGCACTGAAATGAAGTGCCTAAAGTTGTAGATAACAAAGCCTTGAAGGAACAATCATCCTTGCATCGTCATCTACTAAAACAGAGGCTCCCAAACCTCTCCCATTGCCTGTCTAGGAACATGTGAAGTAACAGGAATGGTACAATAGATTTCATTCAATATGTATCACTGTCATCATTATCCTTAAAACCTTGGAGGCCTTTGTGATGGGATGAAGATCTCTCTATGCTAAATGTCATACAAAGAACACAAAATCATCCCCTTACAAATAAAATTATGATGGAGACAAAGAGTGGAGGCAGAAGGATCTCAACTGATACAAGTTTCATGTACTCTTCCCATTATTAGCATCAGCCATACTACTCACTGAGTGTGAACCTCCTTGCACCTTGTTCAGATAGGATCTGCAACTGCCCCCCAAAAACTAAATGACGATACCATCTTTTCTTACATAGAAGGGATGTGGATCCAAGGAGACATACCATAGATGGTACTAGAGATGGCTCAGATGATGCATAGATGAAGGAAGTGATCCTGAACAGTGGAGAGAGAAGTGGAAGAAGACAAATGCTGCTGGAAGACAGATGGTTGCTTCAAGGGGAGAAACCCTTTTATTGTAATTTTTTATTATTTTAAAACATAAAAAGAATATTCTGCTACATGTCTCCATCAGAGAAGAGTATCAAAAAGCATGGTGGGTGTCTGGAGGAGCAGATGGTAAAGAAGATATTTATCCTAATTTCCTATATCCTGATTCACATTTTGCATATCTTTGGAGTACACACACAGAGCATAGGGGGAATCAGACATCATATCTCACCAACCTGTATGGATGAAATGATAATCTGTTCCCCTCTATATGTAGCCAGAATTTCCTATGGGTTAAAGGCTTCTTCATGAAGTCTGTGTCCTTGCCACATGATGATGAAGACAGAAGACACAGCCAAAGTATTGTCTGCTAGGACAGCCTCCCAGCTGCCCATTAGTGGAAAGAAGTGTCACTTGAAACTGTTTGTGAAGGTGGCTGAAGAGGTAGTGTTCTGCAGGCTGGAATAATTTTTCTGTTAGTTTTTTCTTTGCTATCATCTTTTCTGAAATCCCCACAGCCCTTCCTTCCATCAAGTGACAAGGAGGGAGATAAGCACATGACTGAATGTTATTCCCCATTATGCCACTGCATATCTGCCTCTCACATGATGTGGAGTGGTGGCATTTTTGGCACATGGCTGCTGTGCATCTGATCATATGACAGGGAAAGGAGAAAAGGGAGAGCAACTCTGCCATATGAGGCTGTGTAGCTGGCCCCATGCTTCCCCTATTTAAAACTTCACCTTGGTTATCTGATAGGGAATGGAGAGTGGAATTTTGTGAAGCAAGGTAGCAAGGAAGTCTCCTGAAGGAAATTAAACATCATCTAGGAGAAAAAGTCAAGAGGCTGTTTAATTTCTTCAGATTTTAAAAACCTATAAATCAGTGCTCAAACCTCCAGTGTAAATACAGAAAGCACAAACTGGTCCCCAGTGAATTTTTTCAATTTCTTCTTTATTTCTTCTAAAACAGAGGCTCTTGGTTTTCTCAGAAGATGCACGAGAGATGGCAGTCCTATTATCAGAATCTGACAACAAAATCAATTCCAGTGGTACTTTTAATGTTCTCACTACGAACAGAAAATCTGTTTGATACAGTAGGCCTTACTAAAACTATTTCCACTTCAGTTTACATGAGGCATCATTTTACCAGTCTGACATCTAAAGAAAGGAGCAGTCTTCACCTCACAAAGACACCAGATTTCTATTTCAATTACTTGTGTCACAGGATCTGATTTACTGCCGGACAGAGGCATGATTGAGATCAGCACAGATCAGTTTAGCATCATTCTGGAGAACTCCCTACCTTCCCCCACCCTTATGCAACCCTTCTGGACAAGTGTGACCTGCTTAGCATGGCAGTGAGTCATCAGGTTGGCTCAAATTGGCTCCCCATACCTTTGAGATGGATGGTTAAGATCCAATTGCAGGCCAATTGAAGACTTAACTAACTTCAGCAGTGCCAGTAGTTAAAGCTGAAATTAATTAATCAGTCAAGTATCCAAGGATTCTATCAGGGGTCATATACAAGTGATCATCGCTGTATCAGTTTTCCACCCAGACACATTTATTTAAGTTGTGACTACCTGTCAGAAGGAAATAGCAGCAGTATTTCCGAAGGCATTCTCTGCTAAGGTTTTGGTTATTCTGAAATAATGTGCCTTTCATCAGAGAAAAGCCCTAAATGGAACTATATGCCAGTTTGTTTTTGCAGTAAGCCGGGTATCAGGAGTACAGTACTAATGAGAAGGCATCAACATCTGATGTTCAGAATCAGGAGGTGGAAGGAAGGCGAAGGGGTATTTATGCTTTTCTCTAAGTCAATATGAAGGATGTAAAGAAAGTTATGTTCCAGAGATTACCTGTCTATGGAAGTAACAAATACTACCTCTTTATTATATATTAGTTGCATGTTTGTTAGTCCCCACCCTACCACTCTATCTATGTCACTGCTTCATAACATGGTAGATGCCCCATGCATTCTTAGCATGCTCACAAGAGAATTCTGATTTCACTTGTTTAACTGTGTACAGAAGAAATGTAAAAATACTGGCTTTGTCCTTTTCACAGAAATGTCCCAATTTCTCACTTGAGGTCAATTTACAGCATGGGATTACAATTAATTGTACTATTTGCTTGAAAGTAATAAAATAAGACTTTGTTCCACTATGTCTGTTGAGAATAGAAATGTGGAGGAAACATATGGAGATGAAAAGCTGGCATCATGAAATGATTCTAAGAAAACAGAGAGTTTTTGTTCAGGCTCTTCTTTGGAAGTTTGGTCATGAGATGAGAAAAAAAATCAGATGTTTTACTGGACAAACTCCTCAAATTACTTTTCTATAGCTTAAAATTTCATGGTATCTGCAGTACCAGCTCGGAGACCAGGTATTTGTCATTTGAATAGTGGTGTGCAAACACGAACAACTGTCATTTACCTTTTGCACATACTGTGAACACTGGTAAGAGACAGTTCTAGGACAGGCAAATATAACTGTAAGCATCTGGGTAAAGCCCAGCTTGGCAATGACAGACCAAACAGGCATCATATGTCTGGCAGCTTCCTCAGAATTTAACTAAATCTAAACTTAAATTGCAATACAGTGAAGCTATTCCTCAAACTTTCTGTGAGGTGAAGGATTTAGACCTGCTATTGAATCAGGGAACTGACTTTATGGGTCCAAGAACATCTGAAACGCACGAAAGAAAGATCATAACACTGAGATAGCTCCTGCAGCTGGATGGTGAAGCTTGTTTAAATTGCTCCGTGATTGGGGAAGTTTTCTTTGGCCATCACTGATGCTTCAGGAGGTTCTTGAAGGGCTTCTTTATAGGAACATCTGGGTTCCTAAACATCTGCAGCAATTTCATCATCGGGTCTCTAGCAGTATTTGCAAAGCTGGTTGTCTCCGTGGTTCCAGGATGAGTCATGTAAAAGAGTGCTGAGCTTGTCCTATGTCAGAGCCTCCCATGTGTGACTGATTCCCCTCTGCTAGCTCACACACCAGACTCCATTTCATGGCTTTTCCTCTTCATTCATGGTTTAGTCACATCACAGTTTTCCTTTACTTGCATGGCAAAAATAACATCTGCAGGAGCTTTCCAATGTTCTGTGATTGAAACATACAGCAGGGTTTCTGTGTGGGTCTAACATGCATGTGAGGATAACACAAAAGAGTGCCTTCTCACAGCTTTCCCAGCAGGTCATTTTGATTGACATATTTGTAGAGGCTTCAGGGTGGATTGTAGATTCAGCTGGTATGTCAAACCAGATGGGAGAATTCCACCGAATGCACAATGAAATGAGGAGTGCTGTTGTATGGCTTTCTCTGCTTCTAACAGATGGGTGGGGAAATAAAATCCCTCTTCATAATCTCGTTTTCATTCTGACGGCCACCTCTATTCCTCTCATCACCTTCCCTTCTTCTCCTTCCCCTGTGTTTTCCTTCTCATTTTGTATATCCCTTCAGCTTCTTCTGTCTTTGGGCCTTCAAACATAACTATTCACTTTCTTTCCCTTCCCCAAGTGTTCTTTGTTGCTGTTATTTTTCTATAACCGGGGGTGTTCCCAGCAGAGAAAGAGCAGATATTGCTCAACAATTTGTGCAGCTCCAGGAGGGGCTAGTGAAATTTTCTATCCCAGTGTGGAATGAAAAACACCAGATCAGATCAGGGAAGGAATGAACCTTGTGGCATTAGAGGTTTGGCAGAATTTTCTTGCTATTTTGGGAGCTCATTGAACTAGATGGAGTCAATAAGTCTTTTCCTCTTGTAATTTTATTCCCCTCTTTTTTCTTTTCTTTTGGTGATTCAGTTAAGGAACCCAAAGATGTTTTCCTAGCCCAAAGGAATCTTTTGTATATGTCAGGGACAAAAGAAATCCTCCATTTGCTGGGCTGGTACAAGTAGTTACCCTATATTATAGCTTTCAAAACGACAGAAGCTATCATCAAGGTTATGTCTGGACTTTTATTATAATCTCCCATTTCAGTGCGTGGTCTTAGCTCTGGAGGTAAAATGTTTTAGAAAGTTTAACCACAATCTCATTGTATGTTTCTTAGTTATACTAGTGAAAAAGGTTTCCCATCACATGATGTGTTTAGATGCTTTTTAATCAAAGAATACAAAAAAAAAATTACAATAAAATGACAGCACTTTGAAATATGAAGTTAATCCTAAATTACGCTAAAATAATTCTCTACAGCAAAAGCAATTATCATGTTTTAAAGTAGCCTTCTACCAACTGGATGCACTTCTGTCCCCTGGCTGCTCATAATCATCTATATAAAGAAAGTAGCTGAAGAAAGCAGTAAAGGCACCCTTTTATTTTCACAGAGCTGCACACGTTGTCTACAAGAGGCATCTACACTGCTGCAGGGCTTTTAGTGTACCCAGCACATTTTGCTTTCAAGCTCAGACTCCCCTAAATGTAGCACTGCAGTCCTTCAAGCTGTGCTCAGGACTTTGACCTGTAGAAGTGAGGCTGTGCACCAATACAGGAGAACACACTGCTTACCAGCCATTAAATGCAGCACAAGTGAAAAAAAAATAAAGGTGTTCAAACAATCATGAAATAAACATCAGGGCCAGAGTTGTTCAAAAGAGGCATTTCTTTGACTAAACAGAAGGGCCTTGTTTTTGGCTGGGTGGGAAGTGTATGGATAGAGCTGGCTGCAAGTCTTCTAGGAGAAAAGTAATGTATAGAGTTCTCCTTTGCCACTGGAGAGCCTCAGTGATCAGCTGTGGATCGGGAAGGATTTAGAGAAGATGGCTCCTTTGGGCTGCTGAAATGCACTGGCTGCAGGTCATGAACTCTCCTCAACTGAGCACCTCTTGGGACTTCCCACGGTCATGTCCTGCCTTCATTCCAACTGAGAATATTTCAAAAGCTTCTCCCCTCAGCCACTATCCAGGCCTTTGTGGCCATTCCATATTTCTTTGCAAAAACTGACCAAGGCCCTCGGAGCTTCTTGCCATGGGGACAGCACGAGTCTCTTTGCAATGCCAGAGGAAGGCCTTTGGTGTGTGGTGGGCACTGAGCACACGGGCTGTGCTGCAGCAAGATCTGCACACTCATTGAGACACCCAAGAATCTTTTAAGTGTGAAAATCTGAGCTGTCCCTGAAGCTCAGACTTCATGCAGACCCCCAGTTTTCATCCACAGAGTCTTTCATCAGTGCCCTCTTTGCTCTTCATAAATGTTAAATGAGACAGTATTTGTGAATGTCCCAGCAGTTGTTGTTTAATAGTTTCCACTTCCACTGCAGAGCAGTCCCAAATTCTGATAGGGTTTTGCAGAGTTCATAAGCTCCACAGGAGGGAGTCTTTACCTATATTTAAATATCACACCTAGTTACTGAGGATATTTGCCACCTACAGTGATGACTGGTAAAGGTTGATTTGAGCTTTTTCTGCGAAAGGGTTGTGGATCAAATGGGGTGCACCCTCTTTGGTCAATATGGCCCATATCTTGGGATTTGAGTCTGGCAAACTTTGGAAAGTCCATGAAAAATATTTCACATGCACATTGCAGCATCGCTGATTGTTTTCCAGCAAAGTATCAAATTTGGTTTTCTTCTAGAAATTGTGAAGTGATTGCTTTCCCTTTCCCCTGCCATGACTTCATGGAAGTAATTTAGCTTTTCCATGTGTTATGTGAAAAAGAATAAGAAGACCCAAGGTTTGGTAAAAGAATCCTGGAAATTTAAGCAAAACCAAAAACCAAAAGGAAGACAAAAAGCAAAGCTCCTAAATATAGACAGTCCAGGATATTTTGAAGAAGACAACAGGATAGGAAAACACATAAACTCCTGAGGGTAGAAAGCATTTGCTGTTTGGCAACATTTGACAGCATGGCACTGCCCTGAGCTGGGAGGCTGAGTAGTGCCAACCACTTCAGGGGTTGCAAGTCTACATACAGTGACAGACAGCTCTAGTGGAAGGATGGACAGCTTCTTATCCACCCCATAAGTCAGAGTTTATCAAACAGAATCCTTTCTGATTCATGAATGAGACAGAATTAAGAGCAGAGTTATGAAGGTGTAAATAAAGCATGTAGACATACTGTGGAAAAAGAGGAGGCAAAAGGTGCAAGAGTTTAGCTAGAGAATAGTACTGCAAGCAAAGGACATGGAGCACAGGAGCCAGGAATGACAACTGCAGCCTGCAGTGCAGCCTAGGAAGGGAATAAGTCGTAGCTTTGAGGGACTCCTGAGGCACTCAACACAGACTGAGAACCTCCAGTAGGTTTGACTGGGTAACAGGTACAAAGAAAGCAAGGACTTTATGGAACATTCCTGTCTGCCACATTTGAAGTTTAAAGTTCCTGGTGAAGAATGCTTTGATACTGCTGTATTGATACTACTGATTTGAGAAAGAAAATAAACCTACCTGTTTCAAGGGCAAAATTGAAGTCCTGTCATTTTACCTGAGTTGCCTTTGCCTTTACTGAGACAATAGTAATGGAAAACTCATTTGGATGTGCATTCTTGCTGTGAATCAGAGAAGAACAGGAGTAATCTTAGTGATTCATAAACTTATTAATCAATAAGTGAAAAGGAGATTTTCCATTTTTCCAATATCTCTCCAATTGGTTTTCCAATAGGAGAGAGTGTAAAAGCACTCTCTTCTGATTTTGTGTGCCATAAACAATGGAGTTTTTCCATACAGGGAAATTATGGTGGCTTGACAGTACAAAACAGGTTTCTTAGAAGGTTTCTTAGACAAAGCTTAGAACAGAATAAGACAAGAATCCCAGATGCACAGTCTGTTGGTCCTGTGAGAATGGCTCCTATCTTATCTGCCTACTCTGACAGCCAAGATTTTTCTTCCTCAGCCATTCTATTGTATGCTCTGATAACTAAGCAGAACAGAAGTTGTATTTCTCTCCCTAAAAGGCCTCCCCTCCTTCCTGTCTCATATCTCCACCTGCAGCTACTCTCCTGATAGGCGCTTCTCCTCTAGCAGAGTGCTTTCTATCAGATCAGGTTTTGCTGGATGCCCCTGAGAGCAGTGTAACCCCTGCCCTGTGCTGATGGATTGAATAAAGCCACTAATCGTTAAGTGAAAGTCACACCAGTCTTTGTATGGAGTGAAAGCAGGGGGCACAGTCTTCAGCCTCTAGGGCTTGGCAGATTTCACAACAAAACAGCTGGCTGTGAGACATGGGTGCTGATGGAATACATTAATTACTGTCATCAAGGTTTTAGACACACTTGTGGATTGCTGGTAATACCAGCATGCAGGATTATCAGAGGAATCACTTGTGAAAAAGAAAAAAAGTGGAGAAGGGAAAAAAGGAACTCGAAAAGAAGGTTGTCTGACTCAGGTTCGCACTGCATGTGCATGGGTAAGACAGACTTGTCCACTTCGACCAGTGCATTCCATGGTTTCCACAACAGATGCATAGAATTTCTCTGAACATAGTGATGCAACTCAGCTCTGTTAGGACCTGTAATGGGTTTCACAAACCAGACCTTGGCTGTTTGAGGACCAAATTCTGGAGTATTTTATCTAAGCTCAGTAGCAGTTTGCTCTATAGTGATAGCAGGCTGTAGGCTTCCTCCTGCAATGTGGTAGAGCTTTGTATTTTCATATAATTTCTGCTGTGGTCTTGAAACAACAGAGGAAAGTGTTTTTACTTTCAGTCTACACAGAAGTAAGTGGAGGCAAGGCTACATTTGCAAAGCAATTGAATCAGTGGAAGAAGCAGGAGAAAATATCGCAGGTTGCTAGGCAGGATGCCTTATCTCTGAGTTCAGAGGTGAATGATGAGTCTCAGTGTTTTCCAGCACAGAGACAGGCACCTGGTGTGGCTGAAAGGAGCTCTTAGCTTTGTAGTTCAGGGCAGGGGTGTCTCTGCTGCCCTGTGGACTTGTTCATTACTAAGTTGAGCTGTTTTTAAGCCCCGCCTGCCTCTTCATGTGCAGTGGGGGTAGAGGTCAGACCACAAAGCTCCAACTGGTCATTAAGAGAAAAAGTAATTGACCTTTTTTTGCTTGCATTAACTTTGCTGATCTTCAGCCCTGAAGTGTTTATTTTGCAAAAGATTCCATCGCTACTGCACCACGGAGACGGAATAATGCCATTAATGTTGTTTGTTTTGGTTGGAGGAAAAACACTCTGAACCTCTAACAAATATCCTCTTGTTAGCAATTGGAAACATATAATTAAGACAGACTCTCCTGTTATTTTAATGAGATTTCAGTTCCCCCCACCACTTGCTATTGCTCTCTTTCTCATTTTTAATGAGATACCAATTTCCTCCCTTCTCATTTGCAGATGCCTTTCCAATAAAACAGACAGCTTTGATTTTCATCTTAGTGTGCATTCTTAGCTTTAATTCATCCTTCTACATAAGCTGCTCACCACACTCTCCATGTGCTAAACGGCTGTTAATCACTGAAAAATTAACAAGGTGTTTAACACCAAAAAAGAAAAAAAGACTAAAAAAATCCTTTTCTTGTTTGGTGGAAAGACTTGTATTTTTGTCACTTGCCAAAGCTCAACTAATTCTAGGCACGGAGGGCAACCAGTACATCTTTTTGCAAATCCACCCAATCTCTCTTCTGCTACACTGCTTCTGCTCTGTACCTACTACTCTATCTTTCCCCAAATCTGTAAGCCAGCCTTCTTTCCTATAAGCTGTAAACAAATCCTCCACTTTCCTTTGGTAAAACTGACTGTAGGCCTACTGGCCTATTTGAATTGCAGAAATGCTGTCAACTTGTGGGCAGCCCAGGAGGCCCTGGAAAATTTGTAGGTGTTGAAGGCATGAAGAGAGGGACCTTTCTCAGTGTAGCTGACTCCCTGCAGCCGATTCTTCCCCTGAGCTTTAGGGAGATGCAGCCTTGGCAAGTTTGGTCAATAAACGATTTATTTATGAAAATTTATTTTTATTTCACTTAAATAGTTCTTTAAGACCTGCAGAAATCCTGAAAGAGCACAGAGTAGACATTACCTTGCAGCAAAGAATCTGGGCTTTGCTTCAGTCAGCCCAGCTACCAGATGAGATTTTCTGTAGGTCTTATATGTCATTTCTCTTGTCTGATATGTACCATCATGGGATGTTGACTCATTAATTCTTATCTCTGTAGAACTGAGGTGGCTCCATGTTTGGATTTTGTCTCATGTCCAAGAGAGATGGCAGGTGCTGCAGTCAGTAGCTGGCAGTGTGCTGTACACAGCTTCTGATACTACCTGATGCTGGAAGTGTTGCACTATAGAAAATGGTTCCATACTGGAGCATTTTTCCTCTCTTGTTCAGTGAGAAATGGAAAAGTGGCTTTCACTCATTGTTTCATCTCAGTTTTAGTCAGGTATCATACTACTGTAGTATCAGAAAACCTTTTGCTCCCTTTGCAAGTAGGCCTTTCTCAGCTGGTATGTCTTGGTCAAACCCAAGTCACTGGGTAGCAGTGCCAAAGGGCAGCAAGGCCATGCAATGAAATCTAGCAAAGTTCTCTGGAGGAGATGGAGGAGCTCAGAATGGCCTCCTTGCTCTCCGGTCTGAATTCCGAGATTTTGCATTCATGTTCTCCTGACTTTATCTTAAAACAGAGGTTGAATCAGCCTAGGAGGTGAGCTACAAGAAATCTCTATACTTTGACTAGCTCCCTTTGTGAACAGTGGATTTATTATGCAAGCCCCGTACTTAGAGATGATTGTCCTGTTGCTTTAGTTAAATGTTGCATCCAGTCTCTCGCTTGTATCTGTCCTACCCTGTGGAAGATGGGGTGCTAATAGTTGGACAGGATGGGTGGAGGAGGTGACTCTGTGACTGCATGGCCATTAATGTACAGTGTGATCCAAGCCAGCACAGACTGCAGGTGGTGCTTCAGGGAGTCACCTCTGGTGAGTGAATCCATACCTCTTTCAGTTGGTATAAATAAATTCTTTACTAGAAGAAGATAATCTATATCAAGATAAGCATGAAGTGTGACTATATCAACAGCTGAGGCAATAATTCAAAGGTAAAAACAAGGTCAAGCCTCAGTTTAAGCTGGTACAGAAATGCATGTCCAGCAAGGCCAAACGTGTAAACCACAGTGAAAGACTATTACTATTTCTATTGTCAAAGCTTTTTGGATGCTTAGGATAAATTCCCTTCTGTTCTGCATGTGAAAACGTTTTTGGGAGGAATCCTTAAAAACCGGGTTCTTATTTACTCAGAGTTGGTGTTAGTCTGAAAAGGCATATGTAAGTTTCTACAAAAACAATTTAACTTAGTAACAATAGTGTTCTGGGGAAAAGGGTTGCTCTCTCCTCCTTTCTGAACTGATGCATAAATTCATAAGACCCTTCCCTTCCAGCTCCCTGTCTTCCTGAAAATGAGCTCTGCAACTAATTGTTTTCCTTAGGACAGATAAGTTGGATCTGAATGAAAAGTGTCACAAAGGTAGAACAGAAAAATTGTTAATGATTACTCATTCACAATATTGTTTTTCTTTTGGCCATTTTGGTGGAAAGACGGGAGGCTGGAAAGACAGTAATCTGGAGATCTCTGTTCCTCAGACGACTGCAATACCATAGTCAGACAGCATAAAACTTACAATTGGTATAAGCTAAATGAAAACTAATGTGTTACTCAAGCAGAGTTGAAAATAGAGAATTCTTTAATGACAAAAGTTTTAGCAAGTGTTGGTGACTCAGGGTTCAGGTCACTAAAATTTAGAATAAAAATTGTAACCATAAGAATAATGATCTGTTGTAGCTCTTTACCCAGAGACATCATAAATTCTTTGCCACTTGAAGTCTCTTAATGAGAACTCATTGTCTTCTTAAAAGTTATGCTTTGTTCTGCCAAAAATTAATGGCTGAGATGGAGCAATTGCTTGGCATTTTTTTCCTATGTTACATAGAAGTCAAACTAAATCATCACAGAGTTCCCTTCTGTACTCTATAAATCTAAGTGAGCAATCCACATGTAATTCCAGCATCAAACACCAAAGACGGTAAAGTATTACGGTTTAACTAATGAAATAAGAATGAAGAAGCCTAAACATAGATGGTCTACTAAGGGGAAAAAAATATCTTCAGTGACATTTATCAGCTGTGGAACTCCATCTACAAGAGATGGTGAAAGCCAGTTCTTGAGTCATTTGAAACAGTGATACATTTAAAAGTAGTACAGAATTGATGAATACAGAAGAAGGAATATGCCTTCTTTAATAGTCTAACAGACTGTTAAAACAATGGACTTTTCCACTTCTATTCCCATGATTGTTCCACAGTGTGGAAAATTTGGAGAATATTAATGAAGAGCTAGCTCATGGGAACATCTATGGACATGTTCATTTTATGCTTGTAGTGAAACTTTGTCAGCAGCATAGAAGTTAATATCACGACTGGTTTGTTTTCCTTCCTAATTTCTTTTACCACAGTAGATCAATGAATGCTGCTGATTACTTGGCTACCGTGGAAAGACAGAAAAACTGATCTCTCCTTCTCTCAGCAGGTCAGTACCTGAGACTAGCAGGCATAACCTGAGTAACCGAGGGCCTCACCACATCTAACCATTGCTTGGTAGCTAGAAATTAACTGGCTGAATTGAGGTCATCCCTCAAGGCAATGTTAAAAGGGATTCACATGGTAGATTTAAGTGACTTCTGTACTTTACAATGTATTTTACAGGAGATGATAATTTCTAGGTTTGAAAATTCTGTAAGCATGGCTAGTACATTGATGTGGAGGGAGGGGAACAGCAGGGTAGGACAAGAGGGTAATTTGCAATGGTCGGCTAAAATTGCACCTTACATCTCATTTTTGGAAGCTTTTTGGGCATACCAGAATCACTAAAAGGAAGAGAAGTATAATTTCTGCAAAGGTGGCTTCAAGCCTACTTTTTTCGCAAGAGCCATCCTCAACTGGTTGTGTTATTTTAAGTTGTTATGTGCTAGTACTGGAAAGGCCCAGGCTTTTCATTAACACTTAATTAAGACACTGTGGCCCTTCCTTCCCACCAGGGGCTTCTCTCATTTGCAGATTTAGTTAAAGGGGTTCTGTCAAGTTAGTTAGGCTTATAATGTGACTGATCTTTACAGCTACATAGTCCAGCAGGAAATGCCCAGAATGCACCCCTAGGGCTCTGTCTGTCTCTCTAAGCTAAAGTCCATCCTTCAAAAAGCAGACAACTACCATTTTTTTCAAGTAGCATTTTGTAGTCCTGGATGTGAGTCAGGATGTGATGGATGCACACAGGCTGCACCCTTGTGCTCTGAGAGCAAGCACTAGTCAGAATTTACACATGTATGATAGGCAGGCTGAGCCTATGCTTGCCTTTCTTATAATGTACAAAGAAATACCAAGACTTGAATGGGACAATCTGAAAAGTAATCCTGCAAATGTGTGCAGGAGACACAATATACACAATTTTATTACTGAGTGGGTTTTCAGGCATGTAGCTTGCAAGCTTGGTTCAGGCTGGGGTGAGAGGGACAGAGGTTCAGGACTATGTCACTGGAGTGGGCTATTCACTGAGTGTACTGGCCACAATTGGAGCTGCAGGCAGGGAGCACATATTTCCCCTTCTGCTGCTGGTTAATGCTGGCAGGAGAAGTGGCCATATGGCTACTTCTTTTGCAGAAGTTCATATGCCTCTGCATAACCAATTCCTTAAAAATACTTAAAGAGTAAAAATTCTAAGGAGTTACATATATAAAAGTTAAGAAATCATGGGATTAAAGCTGCCTACCCAAGCTTAGCTCGACCTTTTTTTGGAAGTGTGTTACAATGTTAACTTTGTTAACTTAATTGTGAATTTTCTTTTTGTTGCTTCATTCAGTGCACAAAAAAAGAGGGTGCTTATGGACAGGAGCTGGGTGAGGTTTTTAAGGAGGTGCAGCTGCTTGGGCCTCCCTTTTTAGAGATAGTGGAAGATGGACCACAGATTTCATAGCCTTCCAGGTCAGGCAGTAGAATGTTGTTGAAAAGGGGAAATCAGGTGTGGGTAGGCAAGGAAGGACTGCACTAGTAAAACCAGGAGTTTACCTCAAGATCTGGGAAAGGATTGACAACTCTGTTGTTTTCTGAGTTTCTGGTAAGTGGTTTGTACTTCTGCCATTGTGCTTATAGAAGTTTCTGTCTTACATATTCTGTGCATTACAGCCTGCACAATTTTTTTTCAATCAATAACCAGTATTGTCCCTAAATCTGAGCAACCTCTTACAATTTTAAATCATGAGCTGTTTTAAACCATGAGCAATTTAGAGTTGGTGATTCATCAGGGCAATATCTGCCAACACTTTCCACATGACAGAATGGAAGAATGACTGCTGGTGGTTCTCTGGGCACATTGTGGAAAAGAGAGCTTCCTGGGAAGGCAAGAGCTCATGGGCACACGCTGCCTTTGGTAACAGTCAGTTAACAATGTCATTCTCCTGTGGTGGTGAAGATAATCACATCCACTGGAATCCACCGCACAAGAAGTGCCATGCAGGCAAATACGTGAGTGGCGGTACTGGCTGCCAACAGCACATCCACCTGCTACTGTGTCAAATCTCCCTGCCATTTTTCAGGCTACCTTTTTGTCACCCCTATGACCTAAGGATTTGTTTAATTTGTGTCTTTTGCATTGATCTGCAAGGCCTGATAATTTCTCTAAGAATCACTCACGCATCACAAAATTTCAAACTCAAGTTTGCTACAAATCCATCTGATGTCATCAGTTATCTTAACCCCAAGCAATCTGAGAACATAGCATGTTGTTTTCCTGGCAGTGTGTCAGCAGATTAGCTCAGAATGACCAGAAAAAATATTTAATAACATAACAGTGGCCAATTGCAGTTCTGGACATTCCTCTTTTAGTCTATAAATCAAACAAATTACTTATCAGCCATCCTAGACTTAGTATTTTTTTTTGTTTTTTTGCATATAGGTAGCATACCCAAATAGAAAAGCTTCTAAGAAGCTTAGCATTACTCTGATGATTTGTGTGAAGTAATGACTGTAGGATATCTGTGCTATCATATGACAATGTGACAAGCTTGACAGATTTTTTCCCCACAATGAAAGAGCATACTTCGTACAGCTTATTTCATAAAAGGTTTGTGAATGCTGTTTCAAGGGAGATGTGAACTTACTACAAGCAATATGGTGTGTCACAGAAAAGAAATTAAACAAACCCCTGCACTCTCCCTTACTTTAGAGGTGTTGCAATGGATAGAGGGTGACGTCACAGCTATTCCCCGTAGAATAGCTGTAGTTTGAGAAACACTCCCGTAAGTGTTCTTCCCTCAACTGTAACAAATCCTGGCCCGTGCAGTTCCTGAAAAGTGTATGTGTTTCACTATAAATTTTAACATTTCACTGTAAGTGGGAACACCTTGTGTTCACAACTATTTGCTGTGTGGGACTTTATCTTAACTGACATGTACCAGAAATCTTCACGTAGATCAATACCATTTAGAGCTGAGAGACCTAGAAATATCTTGTGATTTTTGTCAGACGTGATATTAGAAACTCAGAAGGTCATACAAAGCAGAACTAATCCTTAATGTCAGGACTCCTGGCTGATATAATGGAGTTGGTTGAAGGCCATCCTTGCATTGGTAACCTCATACTGGTGTGTGCCTTCTCCTCTTTCCAACCCCGAAGTGCCCTCCTCACCCTCAGAGGGTGACCTGGCACAACTGTGTACAAAAACTGGCAAGGACAGGCCTTTCTAAAACAATTTTCTTTAGTGACAATTGCATGGAAAAAAATCTTTCCTCTTTTCAGTATGAAAACCATATCCAAGTGATTCAATATTTTGGACTTGAATGTAATTTCCTCTTTTGGGCCAAATGGCTTACCACATCATCAGCACGTTTGTTCTCTGTACAAATGGTATTTTGAGATGGAAGCATATCTAAGGAACTGTTATCTATTAGAAGCTGAATCCCTTTTTTCCTGGCTGGTTCAACAGCCTGCTTTTAGGGGATTTAAATTCCTCTCATCCTTATGTTCCTCTCACTGTTCGGAAAAAATATATAGGAAATTATGAGTGACAGGTAAAAGTTAATAAAGAATAGATCTCAAGGCCATTGGCATCCTTGGCACGGGCTATTGATTACTCCATGAAGAGTCCTGCATGAATGCTGGGACAGCTTGATAGTTTTGGTTCATGGACATTAAAATGAAGTAATCAATGATGTAACCATTGGAGTACAATTCTCCCATGACTTCACCATCTTCACTGACTCCTGACTTCAACAAATTAGTACCATCTAATGATTCACTGAAAGTTCACTTGCAGACTGACATGACATCTGTATTTTCTCCCCAGGTTTATTAGAATTTATTATTTTAAACAGAATTATTCTGCTTTGCCTTTATGTGCACATGTACTTTCCTGGTTGATCTCAGCAGTGCTTTTGAACTGAGACTGTAAGTCAGACATGGTAAGTGTATCTTAGTGTATATATCTTCCAAATGATCATTCTCTAGCAATCAGGATGGTTCCTAAAATACTTCTTTCCTGAATTTGCCTAATTAATGAAAAAGAAATCAGTCAGATTTGCCTATAAAGGTTTCTCTCAAACTTCCTAAATACAGAAACACACCACGTAAGGGAATGTGTGCAGATTTAAATAAGTGCAAAGAAGATTTATATATGCTGCTGCTTCTTCTTTTTTTTTTTTTTTTTTAAATATTTGACTGGACAGACTGCCATATACAAACATGAATGTTATAAATAAGGATCCTGTAGTTTGCCTGGAGAGAGCTGCTGTGAGTCTGTAAAAGGATTTTTTTATTCTTGAGGCAAAAAGAGGTGCGGCATTCTGAAGTGAAAAGTTTTTTCTTGGTTACTGTTTTATTTTCTCCTCTTTATTCTGGAAAATTTACTGTTTCATGGTATTATATGTTTTTGTGTTTCTTTATGTCAGTGCAAATATCATTTGAGTGTAGCAGAGAGTATGCAATGTGTAATCACATAAACCCTCACATTTGTGTCTTCCTGTTTCTTGAATTCCTATTGCACATGTGACTGTATTCAACCATTTCTCTGTATGTTTCTTATTTGCAAAAAGGCTTATTCACACTTTTGACAAAATAATCTCCTGTATTTATTCTAAGCTGTACATCCACGCATCCCTAAAGCAGAATCAATAATTTTTAAATGGGAACAATTTTTCAAAAATGTATGAAATGCAATGTAAAAATGTCTATGTTCAGTATATGTTTGTGTAATCTTAATGTTATTATTATTAGCTCCATTCACTTTTAGGATTAATTGTAACATCCTTTGTCTCTTTTTTGTGAGATTAATGACCAACACTTAATGTTAAATCATGTCCAGATTAAGGTGTTTTCTTCTAGTAAACATTTTAAGAAACATCACAGCCTGGATCCTCTGAGTGACTAAGATTTGAAAATTAGCTCAGACACTCTGATCATTCAAGGGGACTACAGACAAGGAGCCAAGAAGAAAACAGAAGCAGTTCAAATGATTTTATTCTGAGGTGGTGATGAAACTTCTGTGTAGGTTACTCCAAAGGTTACTTAGATACTGTGCTTGATTCTGGTGTTGGTTCAAAAAATAATGTTGGAATATTGAAGAAGGTATAAAAAACAGAAAGAAAGAATTCTGGAAAACATGCCTTAAAATGAGAGATTAAAAGAGTTTGCTTTTTTTAGCCCATAAAAGGGAACATTCATGGATAAATGAATCATCATCAGTAGAAGTCTACAAAAGGCAGAGATGTATGTTATTTTGAGACCCTTTAATCTAGGTGATAGTGGTATAGTAAAATGTGGCATCTGGAAAGTGAGGTTAGAAAAATGCAAATTTGAATAAAACATGCAGCTTCTCAACCTTTAGTATAATTAATCAGCTCATTAATCAAGCTTTCAAAAAGCTAAATTTTTAATGGATTGGAGACTTCAAATTAGGAATGAATATCCATTTTAAAGTTGCTTTCCAGACCAGCCCCAGGTTGCTGAGCAATTCCTTCATGAAAGCCTTCTCCAGGTAATGGAAATAAGAATTTTTCACCCATTTCAATAGAGGATATTACATAAGTAAGGAAAGAAATCTTTGAGTGAGGATGTGATTTGCATTACATCAAATTCTGCAGTAACAGTCCTCCAGTGTTAACATCTATGAAGTATCACAATAAACAAATTGACAGATGCATATCTAATCTTGCCCAAGTTTAAGTTTTCCCCGTTCCATTTACATAATTGTTCAGATGCAAACCTTTGCATAGGCCATATTTTGGAAGAAAGCACCAACCATTTAGTGGAGCAGGAAATAAAGAATGTTCACACTTTTGAACTATTCTTGCAAATTTTCATCAAATCTAAAGCACTCACCTGATTCTGAGATATATGTGTGGAAAATAAACAATGTGATTTTCAATGCTACAGTGAAATTCTGTTTTGGCTGACCCACTAAACCATCTCTGATAGAAGTTTGTCATCATGGCAGTGTGTCACATCCGGATGCCATGTGCTATGTGTGGGTCTGGTCTATTAGTGTTTAATCTCCAACCCTGCACCAAAGCCAGTGCAAACTGATTTCTGTATTTGAGCACTTAATCCTACAGGCTTCCTTCCTACTGAGTCTCCTTGGCTAATGATGCAGGGAAAGGCATGAGGAAGCAAGAATGTTGGACTCAAAGGCTGGTTCATCCATTCATTTATTGCATAAGCAACTACAAGAGACGTCTCCTTTGTGGTTTTGGTTCCTTCAATGGCCATGCCACTTGTTCAAGATGCTTTTGATTCACAGAAGCAGAGAAAGAATGTATTCTCTATTTCCTTGTCCTGCTCTCGTGGTCTTGTACTATTATTCAGACAGCATCTGAGTCTCTTCATGGGCTCCTTAAAATACAGAAAACATAATTGTAACACAGCTTAAATTAAGTATGCAAAAAAAAAGTAAAATTTCAATTCCCCTAATTCTATTTTATGTATAGCTCAGTCTACAATGTTTTTAAAGTAGTAGAGTGTCCAAATGAAAATGTCTTGCCAGAGAGATTTGATGGTTTTATTGCTTTATTTAAACCTTAGGAATATCAGTCATTCAAATTCTTGTGTTTCATGCTTGCTAAAATTCTTCACTGCAAATACCCAGACACTGATTCGTAATTCTTAATAGTGAAGACATGTTGAATTGTTTTCTTTGAGCTGATAAAAAGAGCACTTCAACAAGGTAGCTGCAGAAAAAAATTAAATAAAAAATAAAGTTCTAAGGCCTGAGTAGAAACTACTTGTCCTTTCACCCTTTATGCCCAAGTATTTTAAGTGCTGCCTTTGCTTGGCAGCTGTCTTATGTCAAGCCCAACTTCATTGGACATGAGGGTCTACTGTCATCTCTTCCGCTGTGTCCCGCTGGCTGTAGGACAAATAATTGACCCATTATCCCTAGCTGGAAAGGCCCCTGAACAATGGGCTTACAGCTCCTCATTCTAGCACCAAGCTGTGATACTGGGAGAGTTACAAGACACCTGTGCTGGGCAAGCACTCCTGCTGTCTCTAAAGCCCTGCACAAATGGGGGGAAATCTGCTGCTACCACTATTTTTAAGCAGCATGTCATTAGACTTTTTCCAAGCAGAGTTCAATGACATGGTACATAAATTGGCAGTAGCAGCTGGTGACATAGCTATCCCAGGTCTCCACCTCAGCAGTGAAGCAGGACAGATGGTTGCAAGCAGTAGTCCAGCCTAGTGTTCAGGGCACCATTTCTCTCCCTGGTTCTCCTACTGTCACTCTGTCATCAGAAAAAGACTCAAGGCAAGTACACATAGTGCCGAAAATGAGTTACTGGTCCAGTTTTTAAGGGATGTGAGGAAACTCCACTTAGAGCCCACACCCAGAAACATGGAAGCTAAACAGCTCTGTCCAAACAGAAGATGTTGTCCCTCCCTCTTCATACCTGTTCATAGCTTGTAATCACAGTTTGCAGGATATAATTTGTTTTCATTTGAATCTTTGTTCCTGCCTCAGCAGGAAAGGTTCTGTTGAAGAGGCTTGTATGCCTTTCTCAACTTAGCTAAGGTGAACATCCTTCCCTATTGCTCTCACAAAGTGTTAATCCTTCCTACTGTTCTGTGCTGACTGATCTGTCAGCTGCTCCTGCTGTGCTGGTGGCCACCTCCAAATCGCTCCTTCTGTGCTTCAGGATTTTTCTCAGAGGTGAATGAGTGACAAGCAGAGTCTTGATGCAACAGAGCCACACCAAAGGTGGTGCAAGAGAAACTAAGAGAGGAGGCTCTCTCTTGTGTGTTTTCTCTCTGCAGGAGTCCTCAAGGGTTAAACCTCACCACTTAAAGCCCATTTCTTTTCCTCTGCTCCTCACTACTACCCACTGCCACCCCTTTGATTAACAGGACCAATGAATACAAAAAGGTCAAAAATGGTGTGACAAGTCTCATAATTTCTCACATGAGGATGCTCTCTGTGGTGAAAGAAGAGGAAGCAAATCACCTAATTTTTACTGCAACAGGGAACTGCCTGATGGGGTCTGGGAAAAGGAAACCCAGTAAAGCACTTAAAAATCATATACCTGATGCTCCCTCATACTCTCATGGCAGCCTTATCTGTTCGTTTTTACCATGGGAACATGTTCAAAACCCTGATGCATCCCATAGAAGCCCAAGTGTCCCTCTGGGATGCCCAGCTCCGGGGCAGACTGAATGCCTGTGGAGACCTATGATCCAAGGAGCTCTGACTGGTGTGGACTTTCATTGCACGGGTATTTTCCATTTTAAGCAAATTGAAAACAGCTTTAGTGGGCATTCCTGGTACCTGCTTTCTCCCATGTTTTCATCTCTCTTGTCTTTGTTGCAAACCCGTGAATCCAACTCAATCATATTTCTCTATGACACCTTTAATTTATTCGTTCTGTTGCCAAAAATATGCAAGGCCCCTTACTTTGTTGAAGCTGTGTCTGTCCTCAGCAGAGACATTTAGACAGACTCCAGCCCCTTTCCCCATACTGCAGCATACTCAGAGCTTATGGAGCACACATTGCAGAAAAATATCCATTTTGTTGAGGGAACAAAAATACATAAATGCTTCCTTCTTTGTCCTTCCTTTTGTCTAACTACCCTCCAGATGTTTCTGATTCTGTGGTTCACACATAGCCAAGTAATGCTCTTGTTTTTGCACAGCAGGAAAGAAAGGGATTTCGAAAATGGACACATAACAGTTCCTTAGGTCTGCTGCTTATCAAATATTTCCTGGCAACTCTCTGTAATCCCTGATCCCTCTTTCAGATTTTCTCTCTGAAGCAATTGAAGCCTTCTGTTTTACAATCAACTCCCCTTCCATTTGATAAAGTTCAATATAGCCTTTAGTGGAATTATTTCACTCAATAAAACCAGCTCTGGTGTGGCACTCTGCAAAAAAAATCTAACCCTACAATCAAGCATGTGATGTAAATGAACTTCCTACTTCACTATTAAACATCTTGTCCTCATCCAATTTCACCTTTTTTTTCCGGTGGCATTTATCAGTGTGTATTTTTTTTTCTTTATGAAAATATCTTACAGGAAAGGCACTATAACTACATTTCTTTTATTTTTCAGATGACTACAGGGCCAGATTACCTACTAGCTATCTTATTCCCTGTTGTTCACCTTCTTCAACTTTAGCAGCTTTGTACTATTGCAGTCTAAAGCTGAGACCTTGATGAACTGGAAAAGTTAGTAGCTAGTAAGCTGTCAACTACGCCTAGCTACCAATCTGATTTTGCAGATTTTGTTCCTTTTGAAGCTTTCCAAATGTTTGGTGATAGAACCATACATATGCTATGGTTTAGAACTTTACAGTTTATGGGCATGGCTCACGTTTTTCTATTTTCTTCCTCATCTTGCTTTCAGCCTGACAGCAAAAATAAACCGGTTTTATGTGTGACACATGCCCGAGAAGCACTGTATGTCCTTACAATCCCAGGCAAGTTTGAGACCAGTAAAAGTGATAGTTTTAGCATTATAGAATAGTAGAACAATTTGAGTTCAAAGGAACCTTAAAGATCATCTAGTCCAACAGCCAAAGATCATTCCTCTTCAAAGTCTCATCCACTGTCTAGCAGCAGCTCACAGACACACTGGATTTTTATAATTTAAACCCCTCAGTTTTTACCACTGAATGATATTAGAAATAAGTGTTTGTCCAATTACCAAAATAGGATTTTATGTTTTCTCTGCTGGACGTGAAATGCTGATTTAGAATCCCATTCTCAGATGTTTATTTTTGCAGAATCCATGTATATTTTAGGCCTTAAATCTCCAATGTCAGCCGTTATCCAGCAACTCCAATATTATCCTTTGTCCTCTCAAAGTATTTGACTGGCATTATCTACACTTCTGGTATGTGTATTGATTCAGCATCATATCATGCTAAGACACTGCAATATTTAGGTTTTATTCAGTCATGTCCACATAACACTCAAACACTCAGTATTGTTGTCTAGAATTAGAGCACAATTTTTATATAAATAGTCCTGATACAGACGATGTTTTATTCTTTTTGTTTTGTTTTGGTTTTGGATTTTGGTTGGTTGATGTTTATTTGTTTTTGTTTTGTTTTGGTTTTGGGGGGGCCACAATTATTTGTAATAAAATAAAACACAGAGAGGATAATATGTTCACATATAACACTGCTATATTGGGTAGTAGTCCCATAAAACCTATTTCGACTGATGTACAGAAAAAAGTGGTAAAATTTCTCTCATGTTGTACTGACAAATGCGATGGGCTTTT
This sequence comes from Sturnus vulgaris, assembly GCF_052056855.1. NCBI lineage: Eukaryota > Metazoa > Chordata > Aves > Passeriformes > Sturnidae > Sturnus > Sturnus vulgaris. The sequence continues at coordinate 30,613,918 of NC_142244.1, forward strand.
TTCTTCTGCTCTTATTTTGATTGTATGTTTGAGTTTTATCTGTGTTTCTAGGGAAAAAGGCTATCCACTCTTATGTTTCTGAATAAAATTTTGTCTGTTTGATACCTGGAACTTTTTTTTCCCCAGGACAAAATTTCTCCAAAGAGAACAGTTTAATCTGGGCCACTTTTTGTTCAGATATCACACCTCTGGGACCTTTATTTTCTCTGGTATAGCTTAGTGAATAATTTCTGCAACTTTGAATTCTAGCAATTTTAACAGTGTCTTCATTTGATTTGATGGAGTTAATCGTTTTCACAGATAACTTTTGAAAGAAAACGAAACTATTTTGCTTTTTGGGTATGCCATGTCTGCTGAAATACCTCTTTGCTTAGTTTCTGATTGCTGTTGCTGTAATGTCTGGCAGTCCATTTACCTGCCAGAAGTCTACATAGACTTTAACAATAGCAAAGTATTTTGCATGGATTCCTGTGGGGGAAAAAATACAACCAGCAGCACATAGCACATTTCTTCTTTACGGCAGTATTCAGAATAATACTGTGTGTTTCCTTTTCTTTTTTCTTTTTTCTTTCTGTGTGAATTCCATGTCTGTACACTGACTACAGCTCTTCAACATGTCTCTGGTATTTGTATTCTTATTTGCTCACTGCATGGCATATGTAACCAACTTGTTTCTGTTCCTAAGTTATGTGCTCCCAGCCCGACTGTTCTTTTTCTTTTAAGCACTGTCTGCAGTGTGTGTACCTGAAATTTTTACATATTGTCATAACACAGTGACCTCTCCTGGTGATCCACTATCACTCTATTATTGCTACTTCATTTCTGTGGAGACTTTTTCCACTGTCACTGAAGACTGATTTTTCAGTCAGCACATGGAAATACTGCATTACATGTGATTCCAGTTTTGTTTAATCTTACTAGATATTAATTTTAACAACGTTTTAGTAATTTGTCTCACCTCGTTTAGTCGCTGCAATCCCCAATTTGTTATGTTGGTAAATATCTCAAAATTATTGAGTCCTTTCTCTTAAATGCATGGTAATTGTTTTTATTTGACATTCGGCAACTATAAAGGTTGTAGTTAAACCAATTGCCTCCTTAACCATGTTTAGGGCACTTAATCTGCTGCAGAGAATTTGGGGATTTTGTCTAGTTTGCCTAACACCTCTGGCTGGGTGTAAAAACACATTATATGTGAAGTCTGCTGCATCAGGCCCATGTTGTCTCAGTTCCTTGCAAACTCTCTCCAGATGTTAGAGTAACCTCCTGCTTCATAAAACTAATCAGAATCTGCAGTGAAGCACGTTCTCCCTGCACAGGCTCCAACTGTTGCTTTTTGTGCTGGAGTGGCCGATTCCCTCCCTCTGGTGTGCTGCCTGGCACAGGTAACAAATGCTTCGTTACTGACCCGTACTGGTGTGAAGGCCCCTGGGTTCAATTAAATGGAGCAAAAGTCAGTAAATAAACCGCATGGGCCAGGGCATTAAATCACTCAGGGCGGGGAAGAATCAGATGCGAAGGAGGTTTGGGTTGGAGGTGGGCTGTGTGCACTTGCACCCACTCTGCAACTTAATACCCGTGCTGCAACTTAATGACAATTGCAACCAGGGAGGGTTGTCCCTTTTCTTCCTTCCATTCCCTCTCTTTTTACACTCCTGGTGCTCCCCCAATAAATTAAAACCCTTTCTCCCCTTGCTCCTGCTGCCCCCTCCCTCCTTTTCCTATTTTGTTTTACTGCCTTCATACTGTTCTTCTTTATTTCCAGCATTTTGTTTCAAGGAGTGGGTTTGAAGAGTTCTCAGCCCATCTGCTGGTTCGGTTTAGAACAAGGACTGGAACGAGACAAGGGCTTTTAGAAGTCATGAACTATTTATAGCATATTTGCTCTTTCACATTGGTACTAAACTTTGTTTATAGAATCATCTGCAGTAGAACCTGAGCCAGGGGACCACAGCTCACTTGATCTAAAATTGACTTTATTTCTTGGATTTCTTAACAGAGACCACATGCATGTGTCCAGTGCAGGCTAAGGTGCTCACACAAGTGTCAAAAGCACAAAAGCAAAGTGCCCATGAGTGCCTGTGTCTGTGTAAAGGGCTCAGAGTGTGTCCTTATGAAATATTCTTATGGATCATAACTGTATGTAGAATAACTAATTGTTGTACTTGTGTATTACTACTGTCTAAAAAATAAAGGTTCCCAAGAGAAAACTTGAATGAAAAAGTTTTCATTACAATTTCTCCAGTTGGTTTTCGTTTTCTACAAACCGTATTTTTGTCTTGGGTTGGCCTGTTAAAACACAATGCTCGTTTTTGTTTTCATTCTGCATTAAATATTTTTTTTTTCAAAACAAAACAACAATTCATATTGAAAGTGAAGCATATCTGTCATTTTAAATTGTTATTTTGACATAAAAGCGTTTCATTTATTTTTCTAGCCCCAAATCGACATTTTAATTTGAACCCAAACAAAATTTTTCATTTACTTTCAAAGTATCAATTACAAGTGAAAATATTTTCGTTGCTTCTACTTAGAAAGTCAGACTGTTTTGTGCTTCCAAAATTGTAGGCGTGTGGGTTTGTGTGTGCATAATTGTGGTGGTGTGACTATTGTGCAGGATGCCTGCTGAGTATTTGCAGGTGTTACACATACTTTTGCAGAATGTGCCCTCATCCGTAGAGTTTGTACATCTACATTTGCACAGCGGTGGTAAGATATGCACACATACATTGAGTCCATGCCAGTAATATCTACTTGTATTTATGTTTTTAGATTTTCCTTGTGAATGTGCTTTTAATGTTCATGGGCTTGTTGCAGTGCTGCCAACAGTGTTAAAAATAACAGAGCAAGACTGAGTAAGTAACTCATAAGTTTTGAGAAACTGATAGATTTTGGTTTCTTTTGACCACTTTCCCCTTTTTTTCTTTTAGTCCGTCGGATTCCTGTTTTCAATCCAATCTTTACAACTCTGATAACAGAAAAGCAACATTTTCATTGTAAAAGTAGATTTCTGATTCTGCAGTGATCAGTTTAAGTAGAGGCGTGAAGAAGATAAGCATGGCCTGCATAAAATTTTGGGAGCTGGTAAAAAGGGTTTCTGTTTCTGTTTGCAGAATAAATAACTGGGTATGTTCTTGTAATAATAATGTCATATACTCATGCTTTGTGCTCGCATGCATCCATAGGTTACCTAAATGTTTATGTGTTTTTGCCTCATGTTAGTGCATATAATGTGTAATTTTAGCCGTATTAAAGTTTACTTTCTAATCTAAATCACGCATTTAAGTACTTTATAGTAAGTAGAGAGAACCTCTCAAATCAAGGAAGTCGTCTTCTCCTAAGCTTAATTTCCTCTAATGGTAGGGGCATTTTGGGCATGTATTTGGGCTGGCCATCTGATTTTTGGGTATACTGACTGAATGTGTTCAGGATGTGTGTTTGCTTGTGATTTGTATTTATGTTGGAGTTTACATGGCAGTTCTGTTTCTATGTGCAAAATGCATATAGACACTTATGCAATGTCTGTGTCCATATATATCTGTGTAAAAAGCAGCCACCAGGAGTTTCTGTGGAGTGGACCATGAGTATGAAATACTTCACTCATTCTTCAGCCTGGATCAGACAATTCTGCTATGCTCTGCTTACCTAAAATATTTCAGGGCAGCTTGGTACAGCATGAGGCTGAATGCCAGGGTTACAATGTAGCCTGATAACCTTTTCCCAGAGCTAAGCTCCTAGGAAGTCCCTATTTCACACAGTGCCCTGCACGTTTCTTGCTGTCCTGTTCCTCCCTGGCCCTGAAGACATGAGCCAGCTGAGGAGACGGAGCAGGGCTTCAAGGAGCATTGAGCATTTTCACTAGGCTACCAAGCTGCAGTCCCTGCCAGGCAATTTACCATGATGAGGGAATGTAGAATCACAACAGCCTTGATCCACATGGAAGTGCTCTCATTTGGGAAATGGTGATCTGATATGTCTGCACTGAAGGATATGAAAACGCAGTGTTCTGTCATTTTGTGTAAGAATTTCATTTTCTCTCTGACAAATGTTAACATTCAGGTTTTAAGCTGAGGTGAAATAAGGTGAGATGTCAAAATTTTCTATAGGGTAAATATTTTGAATTTTGCTTAGTTTTGCATTTACAGGTAGTCTGTGTATTTGAATAGGTGTATGAAAATTCTATATTTAACGAGAGAGCTTGTGATCAACACAGTGAATGCTTTCTGTGAACTGAATAAAAAGTATGCAAGCAGAATGTGTCTAGTTACACAACTAAGCACTTTCTCGTTTGTAAATATACACGTTAGCATTTTAGGCATCAGTTCCTAAGGAGACGCAGACGGGTGTAGGTCCTCTGACTTCAGCTGCCTCTTGATTCCTGCCAGGATGGATTGTGGCCTGGAAAACACGCCTACTGTGAGAGATTAGAGGGGATCTGTTTTTTTCACTTGTAAAAGAGCTTAAGAAACAATTCAATCATGTTCTATAATTACTTATGTGAAGAGGAGATATCTGATATTACAGGGCTCTTCGGTCCAGCAGACAAAGGTATAACAAGATTTGACTGCCAAACCATTCAAATCTAATAAAAGGTACAGCTTTTCAATAAAGTTTTTATAAGTGGATGTATTTAGCTTTGGGATAGAGAAGGTAAATTCTCTTTCCCTATGAACCTTTAAAATGAGACTGAATAATTCCCTAAAAGATGTGACTGAGCTGTTGAGTCAGAAACCAGATTACTGGGGGAAAATTTGTGATGGTTGCCGAGCCAGTGAGGACTGAAAGGATCAGGTCATGATTATCAGACATAAAACCCTAGTAAGAGCTAAATGAGTCTTAGTAATTGGTTAACAATTATCTAATCAAGATTATCTATTGCATCAAAGGAAGAATTGATTATCTGTTGCATTAAGTGAAGAGCTGCCCCTTGCCCCTCTGTGCAAGCATGCACACAGGAAACATGTGCATCCATGCTATTTATTCTGGGCTGTGACATGTGCTTGGTGTTTGCTGCCAGGAGCCTGGGGCATATTTTTCGAGGTGCTCCCTTACACAGTGTGTCAGTGACAGGGAGTGGAGCAGAGATTTATGCAGTGCCTCCAGGAATCCCCAGCGGGGCCCCTCTGGTGAACTTTGGCTCCCCAGCTTGCTGCCAAGCATTAACTACAATACTCACACTTGTTTTTAACAACAGCATGCAGGTTGTATTTCACCAATTGCTATTTTGGTTTGGGAGTTATGGCAGAAATGTCTCTGGGTTCTTGGCTGGTGTAAGCGGAGCAGGAGATTTACTCTTATTGTGTAATGTCACCTTTCAGTCAGTGCTTGGGATGAAAATTATGGAGTGTCATTTGCTCTTTTTATTAAATTTCAAGGGCATGCACCTCATGTGTGGGAGAAATATCTAGGAAGAAACTTGGCTTGATTCTGCCTAGAAGGGTAGCCTCATCTACTGAACACCTTTTAAAATATGAATTAGTGCTTTTTTTCTTTTCTTTTTGTCTGTAAGTTTGGAACAGAGGCAGCAGCAGTTGCCATCTTCCGAACTGCTGCCTGTGATGATAGATGAGTTTGACCCTAGCAGCACAGAGAGATACTGGACTCAGCACAACACAGATGTTGCAATGTGGCCAAATTAAGCTTTAGTGGGAATGTGCAAGTTGGGTCTTAGTCAGAGTATCTCATGCCTGCCTGCTCGCTGAAAAGCAAGAGTGAAATATTAGCAGCTGACCTGGTGGGATATACACTTGCCCAAAATATTCTGTTACTGGCTGCAGATGAACCAGCATCTGATCTGCTGTGTGACTTTCCCCAGGATCTCACAGCTGTGGGGTGGGGAGGCAAAGGAGTCCTCCAAAAGAAATATTGATTTCTTCAACCTTCATTTCCCAATTCTCCATAAATCACGACACGGGAGATAAACAAGATGGCAGGTCATGTTTATTTCTGGTTCGGTATACCACAGGAAACTGAACATTACACTGTGAAAAATATCCCCGGGAGCTCTGGGGATAAAATAGAAGCAGGTTGCTTAATTAATTATTAAAATGGAGATTGTAACTACGGTTATGACATGAATTTCCAGTCTACACAGCTAGAAATATCAGTTAAAGTTATTCCTCTAAACCAACACACCAATCAAAATTAACAAGGAAATACCTAGAGGCTCTCAGCTATAGATGGCAAAAACTGTCTCTACGTGAAGGTCCTGTACAACACTTTCAGCCTAATAGCTGGAAAGAGAAAATACAGGAAATAGGCAAAGAGTCAAGTGTGGATACAAGGAAAACAGTATGAGGAAAAAATAAAAATTTCTCAATAGTGGCTTTGTGTTGAAGGATGATAAGTATGAAATTTAGTAAAGATGGCAAAAAAGTGAAGGATGAAGGGATAAATATTCTTTAGTTTATTTATTGTATCACACTCTCTATAATCTTGAGATTGTAATCACCACGTTCTTGATCTTAACATGATAGGATAAAACAGAATTAAGAAGTTAAAGGAAACAAATATATCTTGCAGTCTTTCTTAGAAATAATTTTAATTTTTATCTAGGTGAAGATAAAGAAGAAGGACTATAGAGCCCAAGATTTTCCCCAGTAGAGGAATCCAGCATTGTGAATATCAGTCAGAACCTCCTGAAAGAATATAATTGAATTGCAACAGGAGGGCAGAGGGGATCTAAAAATTGCCTGAAAACAAATTCTTCCTTGTGACCAACAAGGGGAACAGACTGTAGACAAATATAGTTTCTGGAGGGTGCAAGTTAAAACTAGGTTGGATTGCCAAGCACAAAACCCTGTTAGAGAGTGTGTAAATAAAAAATACAAATTAGAATGTGCTAGCAGATATACATTCTTTTTTTTTTTTCTTTTAATATGACCTGTCACATCACAATGTGACTTTGCCACTCAGCATATGTGAAAATAAAAATGAAGGAGATTTAATTCTTATACACTCCTAACATTATAATGTACATTCCTCTTTAAAAAATACTCTCCTATGAAATAAGAGAGTGTGTGCGAAGGGTAGATATGTTTTCTGCTTGTACAATAAAAAAGTGTATCTGCTATGGGCACCAGGAAGGACAATTTCCACTCATGATGGAGAAAATCAAAGTAGCTTTGAATGTACCTTTTTTTGGTTTGGTTTGGTTTGGTTTTTTAACTGCAAAAACATATGCGTCGATTAAAGCCGTTACACAAACAGCAAAACTATTTCACATGAAAGTCCCAAATACAAAATTGCTTCTCCTTCAGGTGAAGAATGTTTTCATTCTTCATTAGCAGAATGTTTTGCAATTCTTAACATTTGTACACTTTCTTCTATTTCTCCCAAAAATTTTTTCTTTTGCTGTTTTTAATTTAGATCACTGAAAGCAAACAACACTGAGAATGTCAATGCTTTATTTCACTTTTTAGTTTCAAATTTTGATTCATATGACTTTTTAGGACTATATAAAATTAGAAAAACTGGTTTAAGGAGCAAAACAATTGAAACTGAAACTGCTAACATGCAACTTCATCAGCTTTGAAAAAGAGCAGCTAATTGGTACATTTTTTCTTGTAAATTCTCCAGTGCTGTGAAGAATTTGAAAAGAAAGAAATACTGAAGAAAAAATATACATCAAGAAAAAATTAAAAGTTGAAAAACATAAATATCAACAACATTTAAAATAGAATCCATTCTGTTGTAACTCGTAGTCCAAGGGTTTGAAACGTTTTGGTTTGAAACATTTGGTCAGACAGTGAGAAAAAAATGCTTTTAAAGAAAATTCTGCTTCTTAAAAAGGAGGGTTTTTTTGTGCAACAGAAATTTTCAATAGAAATTTCTGACTGACAAGAATTTAGTGTCATGTTTAAAATAGGCAAACCAGAAGATGATCTGTTATTCCAAACTTTGCGTTTTAAAACCAGTACCCACCTAGACTCCAGAAAGGGAATGGAATGTGTGAGAACTGAGTTTGATTACTCTAGAACAGATTTTTTCATGGGCTCACAAGACACTTCTGAGCACGCAGCGATCCGATGTGGTCCGACATGAAGGCACTCTGGCATTATCCACTCCTGGGGAGCCACTGTTTTTCTTCTTTCTCCACTTTCTTCTTTCTCACTCTCCTGCCAGGTTTTCCCTTTCAGTCTTCCTTCTTGTGAGGTGGGTATGAAAAAGCTTAGTGTACAAAAACTTACATAATGATACTCTGAGGGAAAATTATGTCCTTGCTTCCTTAGGCAGCCTGAAGTTGCCTAGAAAATAAGAAAGCAGTGCAGATTTAGTCTCTAACAGTAATTTTTATCGCTGCTATTTAGGAAATGGTTCTGGAGTCTCTATTTGGCAGCTCTATTTTACATCCATCAGCAATGCAGCATAACCGTACCATCAGCTCTAAGTACAAATTCTCACACTCTGCTGGGGACTCAGGACAAACCTCCCACAAATAGCTTTCCATTTCCATCCTGAATTCAGCATTAGCCAATTTAGAAGCAATATATGGCTCTAGGAATAGGCTGTCATGTACAGTATGCACAAGACAGCTCTCCCTTAATCTCATCTAATTGGCAACAGAAGCTGCTTTAGGCACAGAGTGTGAGAGGCATTAGAGTCATTAGCATTTTTGCAGACTATAGGGAGATCAGATATTTGGGGAGATTCAGACACCTTCCCTAGCAAGATTGGTGCACTCCTGAATTACTGCTTCCACTAAGTGTATTCCTGCGGAGAATTACACACTTGCCCTAGTAGAAAGTATGAGAAAATAGAGTTTTGACTCACACAGATAATAATTTTGGGACATGTGGAAAATGTAGTATCTGTTATGTTTTTTTAATGTAGAAATTCAGTAAGTCAGGATTTACTCCTCTGCCTCTGAAATATAGATATTCCTGTGAAATAATATGCTAGAAAATGCTAATTTCTGATAGATAAAAGTATTTCATTTCGATATGATCTTTTAAAAATATTGACATATACACTGCAAAGAAAAACATTACAGAAAGTAGATTCAAGGTCACACCCCAAGGCTTCATTCAGGGGAACCTGGTCTTTTGACAGTGTAGCATAGCTATCTCCTCCAACTTTATCTCTGAAGCAAAACTTCCATGAAATCGTCACAGACTTGTGAAACAATTCCACTGCAACAAAATTAGTTCCCCAATAGCAAAGAGTTCTGCTAGACACCCTCAACAAGTGACAATGCAATTTGAACTGTAGTTCTGGTACCCATATGGGGAAAAAAAATGCTGACTTGGCTTTTGAGAGAGGCCCCAGGACTGCAGAAAGTAATTTCCAGCAGAGACTATGGTTTCTGTGTACTTAGTCAGAGAAGGTTTGTGTTTGTTCTGCTGGCAGAACTCCTGCCTGCAGGTCGAGGGGGTTGACCCTGGATTGTTCCCTGGGGCAGTACCAAGGGCACCCTTCCGCAGGCCTGACCAGGGCCTGGGAGGTGTGACAGCCATGTCTGCTCTAGCTCAGGGCCATGGCTCATCTCCCCATCTCCAAGGCCCTGACGGCAGCACTGACTGTTTGCAGATGTCCCTCCTGCTTCTCTGAGCATCCTGCTCAGCCTGCTCTCCGGCTCACCCCAAACTCCATCCTTGCCCCATGAGGCTTCTCTTCACCGGCCCTGCAGAAAACTCCTTGTTGCTTCAGTTCTATTTAAGTGGAGACTGTCTTACCACAAACACCTCATTTATGCCTCTCCTTTCTCTGGATAATTTAGAATTCATGCAGAGTTGTGGTTCGAGGAAAATCCAAGTCCAAGCAGAGTGCTTGGTTAGTCTGTGGCTCAGGCAGGCAGTCTTCACTCAGCAGTAGCATTTCATCTTCCAGGCCACGGCACCTTCACAGAAGCAGAGAAAAATGTGTTTTTCTGTGAACGCAGCATTCCTCTGCCATGTTTTTGTTTGCACCAAGCTTTTTCATATCACAGGCTGTGAATAGAAATAGCTAGGGAGTTCAGTTTCTGCTACCAGTAAAGGTTTGCAGCCACTCACCCTTCCCCCACTTCCTACTGCCAGAAGTTCCTTTAGGGCTCTGTGCTGTACAGATGAGATGGCAGTAGATGAAAAGCCACTGCAGGTACCAAATTATTATTGAAGAAGTATAAGCTGTAGAACTTTCCAGTTCCCTGGAGCACAAGCGGGTGATGGTGCTAGAGCACATGGTGTGGATTGGAGCCATCACGGGAAATTACTCTCGTCTTGTCTGCAGATGATAATAACAACAATAACAGCAATTGGTGTTGAAAAAGATCACATCTTGGACACATGTCACTGTGGCTGTAGGATGCCACAGCACCTTACCTCAGGCAGAAGCAATGGGAGTGCTAAGAAAACGCAGTGAATGTACAGTTGGTATATTTGCTGTGTGAGACATCTGAGACAGGTAAGCAGTGGGGGACTGGCATTATTCCATATCAACCCTCCCTATGCCATTCCCCTAACATGGGATTATCAGAGACGAGGTACCATTGACTTCCTGGTCCCTGATCAGTTTGCCTCCAAAAATACCTCCCATGAAATTCCCAATCATGGCAAGCAATGAAGACTTTAGTATATCAACTTCTAGCTTTCCCCCCTCTATTCTTTGCCTCTTTTTAGGTGAATTTTTAAATAAATCATGAAGTGCTGCTTGGCCAGCACATGTGGGTAACTAGGTAGAACATCTGCCATAGGTGATGGGAGTGGTCAGTGCCATACTGAAGATAGAATAGATGGATTTTTCCCATGGTACTGGCTAACAAAACATTTTCCTGACATTCCTCATTAAAATATCACATTAAAAATTCTTAAACAGGCGTATTAATGGTGGGGCAGAGTGCCCACGGGGGTTAGTGGCTGCCCTGGGAGGTGTGACTCGGCTCTGCTGCAATGTCCTTCAAGCAGCCTGGGGCATGGTTTCTACACTCCCGTTACAAGCAGGCATTGAGCCAGTCCCACTTCAACCATACAGAACAGGAGCTGCCTTGTCCTTTTCCTCATATCCCATCAAGTATTAGCCCTGGTTTCTTTGCCTGGCTGTTTATGAGGTTGCACGGACACACAGAGTAGTGCAAGGAGGGGTGGGATGGGGAGTGGACCTAGCAGCTGGCAATGGGGCGGCTGTTTTTGCGGCGGTGACACCAAATGCCTTTTACCTAAAGAATCAAGAGCAGGTTGATGATGCCATTCCAGGCAACAGCTAAACCTAAGACACAGAAGTCAGGAAAGGTGTTTGTGGGGGGCCTGCTTCCTCCTCCATGCCATAAGGATCTTCCCACTTCTGTGCTCCTGATGTTGCTCTTTGATCCCACAGTGTTCAAACACCATAATACTAATGTTACAGCTGGGCTCGTTGTGTGAATCAACCTCCAACACAATCAGGTAAGCACCAAGACAGGAGTAGGTGACAAGGTGTTGGGACTGGAGCAGCCAGGAAAGGGAACTACAACCCAGGAGATGAATGTCTTTCAGTAGCAGCTAGACAGACTGACCTGGTCATAATATGAAGCTGCCTAAATCTCTTATCTCCTGTGCTTGGCATAGGAAATCCTGCTTTTCTCCATTCACTGATATGCTGAACACCTTCTAGTGTTGCCTATCTTCAACTCTCTTGGCTCCAGAGGAAATGAAGGTGGCATTCCTTTTCCCTATTGTGTCTGCACAGAGAGAAAAATAGCTACTGGGGATGATGTAGGTGGAGTTGATACTTTGTGAGGCAGGGGAATGGAGAAGATGACCTCTGGAGATCCCTCTTGAGACAATTTTCTGGAATTCTCTGGTTGTACGGGGTAGAATGATGAGCTGAGTCTATCTAAACGAAGATCTTGAGTGTATCCTGGTGTTTGATGTCTGTGACATTGCAAATAGTTTACATTTTGAAGGAGGTAATCCCGAACTGAGGCTCTTTGTCTTTCCGGCAGCTGAGCAGGTAACATCAACCCGAGCTTCCCCTCCTCCTCCATGTAGGGGGCAGGCTGGGGAGGCCGCTTGGGCCCCGTTTGCAAATGAGAAGACCCGATGGCCGGGGGCAGGAAAGGCTCCTTGATAAGACCTTCACGGCTTCCTCCTCCACGGGCCTGCGGCTCTGGCCTGGGGGGGTCAGTTCCCGCTGCTGTCGGCCGGGCCGGGCCTGCCCGGGTGGCCATGAGCAGTGTGGGGCTGCAGCCCAGGCCCAGAAAGGCTGAGTGACACCTCAGCCACCCCCAGCACGGCCTGAGCCTGGCCCAACTCTTGTAGTTGTGTTAAACTTTAACTCTTTAGTGCTCAGATAAGATTTGCAAAACCTCGGGCCTTCCTTTGAATAGGAAAGGGAATACGAAGATTTCTGAAGTCAGTGATGTAAGAGCTGAGTTTTTTAGATGGAAGGAGAATGAGAAGATGCTGAGATGGCTGAAAATCCTTTTGTAAAATTGTAGGAATGAACTGATGTACTGAATATTCCTAAAAACCATGGAGAAAGACATGGGGGGATGGAGATGTTCCATTTGATGGATGTGTTGGCCAAAAAGCACCTGTGTTGAGAAATGTTTTGCCCTGAGGAAAGAAGGGGATCTCGGTTTTCTGAGGATGAAGCCTGAGCAGAGAGAAAAGAAATGAAGAGAACCTTTGCTGTAGAACATTTCATTCTTAAAAGTAATACCCCATGAGACAGACATGGCCCACATCTACAGCTTTGGGAAGGCTGTGGAGTTGGGAGGAGTGTCACGATTGCAGGTTCCTGGGCAGATGCAAATCGTGAAAAATGAAACCACGAGAGGACTGTTTTCTTCCTTGTTGTGGAAAAAATCCCTACAGCTTTCAACAAGAGGAGGCTTCTCTCTCCGGAAGTGAACTGAAAAATACTAAATTGGGAACTGACCAAAGTATTTGTTGTATGTTTGTTTTGTTGTTATGAAAGTTAGGAGAGGGAAGGAAGGAGCGGCCTGAAAAAAATCTTATTCTGAATTCGTTTTTTTCCCTTCTCTTTGTTTGCGTAGTTAATAATTTTTTTTTTTTTTATACTCTCTTAAGTTTTAGGCCTGCCTTGCTTTTTGCTCCTGGTTCTGTCTCACAACAGAAAAATGAGTTTATTTAAATTGGCAAATCAAATGAAGACAAATGGTATATTCTAATCCCAAAAAATTATTACAAGTAGATGAAGTAACATGGGAGTAGTAAAACTAGTTCTCTTTTTGAAAAAGTTGTCCATTATGAGTATTTTTCTTTAAAGGATATGCATTATTGTGTTATACAGGTAATCTTCCCTGTGTGCACAAAGTACTGGACTAGGTGGAGAAGACAGTAAAATCACATGTCGTTAAGACGCTGCCCAGAGGTTTCAGTGCAGTACAGAGTCTTGCTGTCATGCAAGATGACCAGAGTCTGATCAACTCTTAGTTGACCTCTAATAGCTTGCCATGCAGCTGAAGAGACTGGAGGAAGAAGAATAAGGGGAGCAGGAATGAGACTTTGTGCTGATCCAGATACATCTTGTAAACTGAAAAATATCCTGAAGAACAGCACTTCCCCCTAGTTGCCCTGGGGATCTTAGCTGGCCATTTATAATAGGTGTCAAGGCAGATGTGGAACTGGAGGTGAGATCTTCATCTGGATCAGGGTTTAAGGAAATAGGCTTAAGGTTAGGATTAATCTTGCTTAAGGTTAGGATTTCTAAGAACATGCCTGAATGTGAGTTTGGCACTGATTTGATTATTTCACCACAGTTAAATTGGTGGAGCATTCTACGGCTGTGGATGCAGTTATTCCAGTGTAACTATATCACATGTCATAGTTCATATCACATTTGTACAGTTTGTCCTCATACAACACATGATCAGTGGTGTAAGGCATTGGTAACTACTTGCTCTATAGGGATCATATCTCAGCTGTTATAAAAATCTGTTTGTTGCAGAAGTACAGAAAAGTGCCAGGAGGCAGGGCATTGTACTGGATCTCATTTCTCCTGATGAAGAAGTCAGTCAGATCATATGCACAGAGATCATGAGAGCACAGAGCTAGGGAAATGACAAGGTAACCAAGAAATAGATGTATTGTAGATTACTGAATCATATTATTCCTGTAGGTTCTGCTGGTCCTTGGCAGTTGGTAAATAATAGTGTTTATCCTGCCGATATAAATCAGAGCAGAAAAGAGCCCCAGGATTCCACCAGAATATGCTGTGTTTTCCTATGGGAATCTGTCCCAGCATTGCTTTCATTTGAATCCTCCTTTGTTTATTTTGCAAAACAGAAAAATTATTCTGAAGGACTTCTCCAACTCCTGCCTTAGATATTCCAGCTTCCAATGAAAATCAGATACCGTCTGACTCCAGACTAGTAACTCCCCACTGTTTTCTCTAACCACTAAGAGGTCTAGCACGTACAATTTTGAACTGAATATCTAAACACAAAGAAAATTAGAATACTGTGACAGACTACAAGTTGTGGTTTTTTTTAATCACAGTTATAATTTTTGTATCCTGTTATGCATTAGATGTGTAGAAACGTCAATTTACGCTTGAAGAAAAGAGTTAAAAATTTTTAAGTGTAATGGGTCTCCACACAGGATGTAACACATTTGAACTCTACTGGCAATAAAAAGCAAGATGAAGTACTTTTTAGACTGGTAACTATTGTCATTATAGGCCAAAAACAAGGCACTGAATTACCAATGAGAATAAATTTGTGGATCAGCAAGACAGCTCTCCTACTGACCTTCAAAGTGATGTAGATTAAAAAGAGGTCAACAGGGTATCCTTTGCAGAGGACATCTAATTTTTTTGGTAAGAAAATAAGAGTGTTGGGAACTTAGAAAGTAAACTGTGGTATCCACCTAGATTTCTCAAGTAAACATATGCCAGCAACCCTGATTTTCTGATTCACCTGTAGGTCTGACACATCCCTGCATGTCTGAAGCTTCCTAGTATTGCTTGCCAGGACTGAAACTTTAAAAAAAGGAAAGATAAGTCAGAGGAAGAGACTGCAAAAAGCAGGGAAAGGCAAGGAGAAACCAGCAAAGCAGTTTCCTTTTCATCATCTTTCAGGGTATTTTTGCGTCAGTCTCTGTCACAGTGCGAGCTGGCTTGTACTGGGCAGTTAATCTGGCCACATACGGGAGAAACATTCTGGTCTCATAGACAGGCCTCCAGGGAACAGAGACAGGACAGAACTGGAGATAGACAAGGATTTGGCCCAATGAGTCCCAGCCCAAGCTGCAGAGAGCTATTGGTCAGAGAGCTGAGCAGCCTGACTTTGAACCAATCACAGGTGCTTACCTGGGAACATTAAGAAAGGCATTTAAGGTGAAGTCAAAACAATAAAGGGGCTTTTTGTCACATGGATCATAGAGTGCTGTGTCTCTGTGTCAGGCACAGCGCCAGTCAACTTTACGAGTCTCCTTCCACTCAAGGGAAAGAGGAGCTGTCAAAGCAGAGGAAATGTCCCAGCCATTTCAGTCGGGTGGTGGTGTTGGCTGACCATTCTGCACTTTTTTTGACACCCTATGACAAAGATATCCTGCAGGTAATTGAATTCAGAGGAAACTTTTTTTCCTCTGGCCAGAGCCCAGTCAGACTCAAGCTTCCTTATGAGTGTGATCATTTTTGACATCTCTTTCAATGTAAAAATCCCTCAAATTTCTAGTCAGGAGAAGGCAGAAATCCATTGAGCATCTCCACACAAATCACTCCATGTCGGCAATTCATGTCACTGCTAGAGAAAAATCACTCTCCCTTCCAATTTAAAATCTCACTTGTGTTAGCTACACTTCCTTCTGTGCAGTTAATTAATACCTTGAATTCAAGTTGACTAAAACTTGCTTTCCAATCCTTTGGGAAAGCATCACCATTCTGCTGGCCACTCAGAGTCCATCTGGGCAGAGCCTGTGTCTCATGAATCCCATTCAGACCATGTACACACTTTTCACAGTGAGATGGGGATTTGAGCTTCCATGTACACAGATAAACTCATCCCAGCTCTGCCAGTTTGCATTTTTGTGTTCACAGACTGCCACTGTAATCATGTCACTTTTTGTTTGCAACCTTTCCCTGCTTCTTCTGTACCTCCTACACTAAATCATAGAATCATTAAAGTTGGAAAGCACCTCCAAGATCATCAAATCCAACCTCTGACCAACCACCACCATATCAACTAAACCACAGCACTAAGTGCTACGTCCAGTCATTTCTTGAACACTTTCAGGGATGATGATTTCATCACCTCCCTGGGTAGCCTGTCCCAATGCTTTACAACTCTTTCTGTGAAGAAATTCCTCCTGATGTCCAATGCGAACCTCTCCTGGCACATCTTGGAGCCATTTCCCTGTCGCTGGTTGCTGGGAGCAGAGTCTGACTCCCACCTGGCTACAACCTCCTTTAAGGGAGTTGTGGACAGCAATAAGGTCCCCCCCATGAGCCTCCTTTTCTCCATGCTAAACTGCAACTCCTTCAGCCACTCTAAACAGGACTTGTGCTCCACATCTTTCACCATTTTCATTGTCCTTCTCTAGACTTGCTCCAACTCCACAATGCTTTTGCAGAGCTGGACACAGCACTCGATGGGGACAATCCCTGCTCTGGTCCTGCTGGACACACTATTGCTGATACAGGCCAGGATGCCATTTGCCTTCTTGGCCACCTGAGCACAGCTGGCTCATGCTCAGCTGCTGTCACCAGCACCCCCAGGTCCTTTTCCTCTGGGCAGCTTCCCAGCCACTCTGCCCCCGGCCTGTGGTGCTGCCTGGGGTTGGAACTAGCCTATCCTTTCTAGCTGTTTGCAGTACTACCCATCATCTCTCATTCACTTAGAAGCTATTGGGTCTTTGGCCAGACTATGGTGCCATACCATAGTGCCTGTATGTTACATTTTCAGATCTAATGACCACATTTTCTTCTTTTTTGCCTCTCATTCCTGGAGGCATCCCTGTAATAGGAGACAAAATCTGTTCCATCACTCTCTTTCAAGCTTCACTGGCTGGAAAAATTGAGACGGAAGTGTTTTTGTGGTTGCTGGCATGTGCCAGTTCACTGCAACTGGAAGGTTGTGCAAGTCCTGTGAGGGCCAGTTTGCCAAGAGAACGTCCCCAGCAGGGGCTCTGTACCCCCTCTCACTCAAAGTTGCAACAGTTCTGGTTTTTGTTCTGGCTGGACTGTGACCAAGTGCTGAGATGCAAATTCCTCTGCAAATAAAATGTCTCTCTTGGCTCAGTTGTCTTTCCAATTGTTTTCCTTCCAGTGATGCCTACGGTGACAATGGTTAGGTTGCAGCCCATCGCACGGACCAGCGCTGTCTCTCTGTGTCTGTGTGCTCATTCATCTGTCTGTAGCTGCCCATTGTGTTTTGCCTTATGATCACTTGGAAGGGCGGAACTGTGTTTTCTTTTTGTCCTCAGACCTATGAGACTTTGGTTGAAAAACAGACATCTTATGCCCTATGGTAACACAAGCAAGAAACAATGGGATTTTTTTCAGTAAGAAGACAATTGTTAAGTCCTTACTCAGGCATACCTCCATTAGCTGTAGTGCAGCTGAATATTCCTTGAATAGAAACACAGAAGACAATACAGATTTGGTTCAAGAGAAAATAAATTAAAATGCATACTGTCCCTTCTGCATATTGAAAAGCTTGTAATCTCCACACTGGAGTAATGAAGAGACCTTTTTTAGCACACTGTAGGCCATAGTCAGACACAGAAATGGTCTGCTCATGGGGAGTAAGTGGAAATAAGCTGCATGGTTTTAGCTGTGGTTTGTACAAGGTGTATATCAGAACTGTGTATCCTGATCCACCTTCTGCCCAGACACAAGACGAACTGGGCTGTCAGTCTTCTGTGTTCTCAGGAACAGAAAATAAGAGCCATATACAATGTCAATCCTTAAAATCCTTAAAAATGAAATGGCCTGTGAAGGGCAGTGGTATGCCTACCACTGCCCAAAATGCCTGTGGAAAGTTCTCACTGGCCTGTGCTGCCCCTTAAACTGTGCCGTGGCTTTGTCCATGAGGGTCTAGCTGGTTTGGGGAAGCTGTGTCTGTGTGTGTATCAAAGTTAACGTTATAGATGATTGTTGACTAACCCTGAGCCCTAGTTAGTTTATTAGTAGAGATACAGCTAATATACTAGAAGTACACAAATAAAAAAGGTGAGGATTCAAAAGAAACTGCAAATGCACAGGCAAGAAGTGTTCATAAAAACCCAAACATCATAGATAGGAGCCTGGATAAAGGGATTAATTAAATAACTTTTGAAATTTTGATTTTTAAATTCATAGCATCCCCATGCCCTGTCCAAGACAGGAACGCAGCTCTCCTAGGTGCTTCATAAATCAGCAGTATTGGATGTCCCTTGTATGTAACATCTGTCTGATTACTTTATGTATTTTCAAAAGGGATAAGAAGTAAAGGGATAAATCAGCAATTTAAAAGTAAACCCAGTTATGCTCTGTTTTGAGTATAAACACATTTCTGCTTATCTTTTTTGAGAAACTCTTTGAGAATGAATGGATATCTCATTAGACACATTTATGCATTCTTTTTCAAAAGCAGCTAAAGTTAAAAGAACTGTTGCAATATGAGTCTAAGGAAGCAATTCTGTAATTTTGGAGTCTGGGATTTTGGATTCATGAAGAGATGTCTCAAGTCAGAAATTTCATGATTTGAGAATGCATATAATCTCCCTTAAAGCTCGAAAGCTTACTCTGAAAGCACTTTCATTTCATGTATCCCAAAAAACGGCAGTGGAGTACAAATTCAGTGACTCGTAAGGTCAGTATAATTTATCTTTAAGTGCTGATCAGTAGCATAGTTGCATTTCAGTATTTGCAAGTAGAAAGAAACTTAAAGTTAGATTTAATTCAAATTTACCAGAAGGTGGAGCTGGATAGTAAATCTAAACAATAGCTTGAAATGAATACATTCCAAGGATTATTCCAGTACAGAAAGATGAATTTTGTTAATGTACTGTAGTTTCCATGCACTGCTATTCATACACTGCAACTAGCACCTATTACCTGGACAGAACTCAAATGATCAGAGTAGCTGCAGAAGTGTACATTAATGATATAGTGGTGATATGAAAAAAGACTGCAGAAGTATGGTTTGAAAATAAAATGAAATGCTTATTTTAACTCCAATCTTCCAAAGTATTGAAGTATATGCATATACAGGTAAAGACCACAAAATCTTAAATTGAGGCTGCAGGGGAAAGCAAACCTCAGATACTGAAACACACATGTCAAGATCAATAGCTTTATCAGACTTCTCATGGGCTATCTCTTAAAATTATATCCCAGTGTATTTCACATTTCCATACTCCTTTCCCCTGTAGATTGCCATATTTACATACAAATATTTCTTTGGGCAGATGAGGCAGACATTTAACTTAATCTTTCTGTCCTGATTAATGAAAAATCTCTTTGAAAGATCATCCTTCACTTTGGATGGCCAGACTGCCTTTGCAGGACCTTCCCAAAGGTAGACTTATTACTTCTTACAAACTGTCCTTGCTGTAGGCATTCTAGTAGAGTCTGGAGGTGGGGTTGTGATGACATGAAAGATATAATTTGAACAGGTTTAAGGGACAGGTGAATGCTCTGGTTTCCTCTTTTTGGAAATATTTCCTTCACCATGCACTATTGCCTAGTGGTGCTGGACATCACAGCAGCAATGTGTCCCTTTGTTATTGGTATTTGCAGTGATGAGTATTACTACCCATCAAAGATATCAGGTAAACACCAGCATCAATTACAGATGAAGCCCAGAGTGAGAAGGATTGCAGGTGAGATGACACTGAGGTGTCCTCACAATGGTCCTATGTTCTTTCTTCAGTTCATCTGCAGATCATGATGGAAGTCAATTTGGGTAAGGAGATATCTGGAAAATAAGAAAGAATTGGCATGGGGCTCAGGGCCCACATTCACTCCATTCTGACTTCAGTCCATCTCAGAATAAAGAACTGTAAAAACCAGGCAAAATATGTTTGCAGAGGTTGTTCAGGAAAGTGATTTTCCACAAGCAGAAAGAATATGGTAAACCTTTTCAGGGGAAGAAATAATAAATACTCCATTGTGTTCCATCATAACTGACACAAGGCTCATATGATTAATGATTAATGCCAGCCCAGTAAAGCCCTTCCAGATATGCCTCCCAAAAAAGGAAGAAGGCAGAGGGTTTAGGTCTTCAGCTGAGGTATCTGAATTAATTTAAATATGATTGTGTCTCACATTCTTGGTCTTAATTGTCTCCTCCTGAAAATTCAATACCTGCATTCATGGTCCTGGGCTCCAGGGATTCCAGAGCACCACACTGTCCCCACTGAAAGGAAATGAAAAATCGGCTGATGCTAACCAGACCCCTTCAGCAACTTTACCCATTTAAGTGCTGTATCCTGCAGAGTGATTAATGATTTTTTCCCTTCTACATCTAACAGCAAAGAAAGAAGGAAAGAAAGAATGTGTACTGTCGCTCACCTTCTAGCCAATACACTACAAAGGCATAACTTGCCAGGATATTCACTTTCCTCCTGAGTGTGATTTATTTTTCATGTGTATCTGATGTTGCCTCTTCCTTGGATGTGGTTGGAACCTGCAGCATCTTATCAGCAAAAGGTTTGGCTCACTCTTGTATGTGACTAGCATTGTGCTTTCTTTGGGCCTTTTTAAAACTGCAACCTGAACCTGTTCACCAACACTTTATTAACGTGTTTTATGGTACAGGTGTAATAATTAATCCAAATGGTTAGCAGATGTGGCTGTCTATCTCTGGGCATATCAGTTCCTACACACCACTTAATCAAGCAGTGCCCAAGCAATGCCAAAGTAAATGAAAGAAAATAAATTCCACTGAGATATTTATGAGGGCCACCTGGATAGGGAAATACCTTGGCCTTTGCCGGTCCCCTGCTCCAGGTGGCTACAAAAGACCGAAGTCCCTCACTATATACAAGTCAAATCAATCTTGCAGGGAGCTGAAAATGAAAAGCTGTGCTTGGCTCCCTAGTTTAACAATAATGAAATTTTGTACATGTTCTCTAAGGAAGTCTTCCCATTTACCTTATTTATTTGAAATTTTTCTTCTCTTTACCAGTGCCAGCACCTGATGGACTTCACGTAATTCAGGTTGCTGGTTCCTGCCTCTGTTTCTGGCAAGACAAAGCTAAGGATCTCCTTTTCAGCTGGACTCCGGGTGTTGCTTTGCAAATCACGAAAGGAGATGCCAGATTTTTACATTCCTGCCATTTCCACTTTCTTTTTCCAATTATTTATAGTTGTCACATGGGTAATTCCTGGCAGATATTAATCACATTCTGCTTCTGCTGGGACAAAAGGCTGTGCCTGTGTAGTGGTTGTTCCAGCTGCCTCAGGAAGAGCCCATCCCCGGTGAAAGCTGCAGCCTCAGCCTCCTTACAGCATCATGGCAAAATGAACCTTCCACCCCATGGGAACGTTCCACACATCTGCTGCATCACATCCAGGTGCTGCACTCCAACAACAGCCCTGAGAGCACCATGGATGAAAACCCAGGTGTCCTGAGCTGCACCAAATACAGCGTAGCCAGCAGGTTGAGGTGGGTGATTCTGCCTCTCTGCTTGGCACTTGTGATAACCCATCTGGAGTAGTGCATCCAGCTCTGTGGGCCTCAGCTCAGAAAAGACATGGACTTGCAGAACCAAGTCCAGATGGGAGCCACCCAGGTGGGTAGAGGGCTGGTGTCCCTGCCATGACAAGGAAGTTGGAACTAGATGACCTTGAAGTCCCCTCCAAGCCCAAACATTAGATGATCCATGGGGTGTGAGGATAGGTTGACCCCAGCTGGACATCAGATGCCCCCTCAAAGCCACTGTGTCACTTCCTTCTCCGAGAAAATACAATGGAAGGTTCATGGACTGAGATAAGGGCAGGAAGAGACCACCCTCCAATTACCATCACAGGGAAAACACACTTCATTTAGAGAAGTTAGTTTAGTTTGCTACTAATCAAATCAGAGTAGGGTAACAAGAAATAAAACAAAATCTTAAAAACACCTTCTCCCCACCTCTTCCTTCTTCTCAGATTTAATTTTACTTCTGGTTTTCTCCATCTCATCCCTAAGAGCAGCTCAGAAGAATGGGGAGAAGGGATTGAGGTTATAGAATCATAAAATGGTGGGAGTTGAAAGGGACCTTAAAGATCATTTAGTTCCAACCCCACTGCCATGGGCTGGGACACCTTCCATTACACCAGGCTGCTCAGAGCCCCATCCGGCCTGATCCTGAACACTTTGAGGGATGGGACAGCCACAACTTTCTCATCCAGGGATAGGGAGTTCTCAGCCTCTCTGGGCAAGTCAGTCCATCACACATTGTTCTCTGCTCTCATTCCCCCTCAGGGGGACGACTCTTCACACTCTCCCCCTGCTCCAGTCATGGGAGACAGTTCTCCACAAATTTCTCCAGTGTGAGTCCTTCCTCAGGAAGTGCTCCAGCATGGGTGCTTTCCACAGGGTGCAGTCCCTTCAGGCACAGAATGCTCCAGCACGGGTCCCCCTTGGGGTCCAGATCCTACCAACAAACCTGGTGCAATGGAGGCTTTTCTCTCCATTGAATTCTCAGTGAATGAGAAGCAGTCAATACTGGGAAAAAGCTGTGCATGACAGAAGAAATAATCTGACATTCTTATTAGTAGCTCTAAGTCCTTTTATCCACATAACAATAAAAATGAAGTTACCAGTGCAGCTAGTTCCATCACAGGTATTGCTTAGTGCTTAACAACTATGATGCCAGGCTACATAGGTAAAACTGTGTGCCAAATGTAATATGCAATTAAATCAAGGCTGACAATAGGCATGTACCTTGCACTTTGAACATGTAAGCTCATTTCCTAATCAACATCTATAGGAAAAGGTCTCCTTTAGGTTGTTGTTTATCTATTTGGCAAGTTTTGCCTAATAAGCCTGTGTATTGTCTGCTGCCAGAGATGGAAAGACGAAACAGGTGGATCACTGGAGTGAAGCTTCATGCACTCATTATCCTGATGCAGTTTAAATATTTATTGAAAACTTACAGGCAAAGACAAGGGGTATTAAAAGCTTTTTCAGTTTGAACTATTACTGTTTAAATTTTCCCACTCTTCAGTCATGATAGAGAGAAATTGCTGAACAAAATCAAGCACATGATTCATGATTAAATCTGTGAGACCTAGCTATCAGTTTTCTATTAATCAGTCTGAAACTCTATGCCAAGAAGTGTCCCAGTCTGCTTAGAACAGCAGTGAGGCCAGCGTCAACAAAATGGCAGCAGCAAAAAACTCCCAAACTGTGCTGATTTCATAACATATCTCCCCATCTTTTCATGCCTGCTCTGCAAGGTCTGAATGTTGAAATGAGTTGGCTTTGATAACACGGAGGTTAATAGCCCCAGGAGTCTGGAGTCTCGTCTTTTCTTCTTAAAGAGGTTTTAGAATATGGATGTGCACAGAAGTGTGTTAAATGGATTATGCTTTCATTATTTTAACTTGTTTATTTGCAACATGAGAACAGCATGAAGTAAACACCTGGGAAGTTTCAACTGGAACAGTTCAGATGTTCTTTGGTTATGAAGGCTCAAAAATAGCATCCTTTTAGAACAAGCATATTAAAAAAACCAGAAACAAAACAAACCAACTCAGAAGAGCCATATGTTGCGTAACATTAAAATTGACGTTTTTCTTATGGCTTCCAAAAATACCCACTTCTGCACCGAGACTAATGCCAGTTACAGTTTAGCCAAAACATGGTCAAAGCAGGTGGTTTAAGATTAAAGTCCCATATCAAATTAACTGTGGTATTTGATATCTGGTAAATACTCTCCAGGGCAAGTTGAGTAAGAGCCCTTATTATACATAACAGATTGGAGTAAATAAAAAGTGCAAGACAAAAAAAAAGTCCCCTCTCTGAAATGAAGCACTCCCTCCACTTCCCAGTCTCAAGGGAAGAAAAAGAAAAGGAAGACCAGCGGTCAGATGAAATATTTTATTGGGAAGGAAGCATGTGTCTGGCAGCTTCAGACATGCACATGAAAAGTAGACTGTTGGAACCAAAGAATTTCTCCGTATGCTGAACTCTGAGTCTCCCATTTCTTCCAGAAATGATTAGCTAAGGATATTTTCCACTTTTCAGTCAAAGAGAAAACAAAATACTGCAGGGAGATGTTAGATGTTCCACTGGGAAATGTACATCTTCTTTTCTCTCTCTATGAGTATCCCTTCCAATCTTTCTTTTCAACCTGCCCCAGACCCTGGGTTGCTAAGCCAAGTTTCATGAGGATTATCGTTTCCTGAGCTTTCCTGTTGATCATTTATAATTAATGGCATGAGATTGCCTTTTTTTCTCTCTTTGCAACATCCTCAGGAGCCTGAGATTTATTTAAAAGCCATTTCAGTGGATCAGAAAACTCCTTAGTCAATTCTTTTAAAACTCCTGACTGCAGTGGACATTTGTTGTTTCATATCCTGAGGACAAAAAACATGGATGTTAGAGGTAAGACACTTGGCACAAAAGCAATGTGTGCAGCTCAAACAAGGTCTGTCTATCATGCATTCATGGTAGAATACACACAAGTCACACAGCTTCATCAAAATTTGTGTCTTTGCTCCATTCACAAAGCTGTTAGTATTGCCTCCCTTGTTTGTTCTTGCACTTTTGAAAAGAGAAGGATGGCTAAAGATGTGATTGGACTGAGCTGGTTGCTGTCTTCCCATATTTCTACTTGTTCGAGGTTTTTGTGTTTTTTCTTAGGCCCTGCTTTTGGTGTTTTTGCTCTCCATTCATTCATATCTGTGAAATGCACTTTGCAGAGAAGAGGAGAGGGGTGGTTTTGTCTTTGGTCACTGCACTCACCCGACATGCTGCTCCTTAAGCGCCAATGCAGATGTTCCAGACTGTTGAAGCTTTGTGCTCTGCATGAAAGATGGAAATTATGCAAAAACTCCTCTTTGGCAAGAGGACCACAGTAAAAAGCCTTGAAGATGAAAGGGAGATTTTTGGACTTTGAAATTAGGGCTGTAAATTCTGGCAATCTTTAAAAATGTAAAATATGTACATATCTGTGTAAAAGCTTTCTGACAACACTGCTTATAAAGGGGAAAGTGGAGTGATGAAAATTAGCAGATGCCCATCTAAAACTGATAGGTTACATAGTGGAGGCTGAGACAGAGCTTCTGGAATAAAAAATTCGTATGTTCAACGTGGATTTAAGTAAAATAGATCTTATGCAAGCAGCCTTGGATACAAGGAAGATGAGGTTCTAAATATAGTGCATAAAGCTTAGTATGTCAATAAAATAACCTTCAGCATGGAATTTCATTTGGTGTCACTGTAGGTTTTTATTCAGAAACCAGCTAATAAAAAGTGAATGCAACTTATGTTAAGTATTTTAAAAATTAAATTATAAATTGGAAATACTATCAATCTGGACTTTTAAAAAATAACTGAGCTTTATCTGGAGCACTGTGTAGTTCAGTTTTCAGAATTAAACTATTTAGGATTAGTATCAATGTCCAAGGGAAAAAAAAAAAGCACTAACCATTGACAAAGACTGGATATGACACAAATATTATGGAGTGGGAGAAAAAAAAAGGGCAAGAAGATAAAATAGTAATGCAGACCAGATTGCCTGGTGAAACAGATGCTAAGCAACATATTAGGAAGTAAAAGCAATCTTCTGAAAAGAAGGAAAAAAAAAACCAAACCAAAACCATACAGACATTTGTACTCTGGATGGTAGTTGGGACCACAGTGGGTACACAGTCTACTAGAGGTTCCCTGAAGACCTCCAGAAAGGATTCCAGAGGTGAACTAGAAATGAATACAGGTATGGTATTTGGTGACAATGCAGCCATAACATCTATATTCCCTGATACCCACAATTCATGCTGGGGATATTGAATAGTGGAAAAGGTCTCATAGGATTATCTAGAGGATGGTTAAAAGGCTGGAAAACTTGTACCAGAGCAGAAGACTATAGAAGAGCTTGATTTCTTGAAAAGTTTTATAAAGATGACTGTCCATATCCCTCCACATTGAGAACTTTTTTTTTTGTTTTGTTTGGGTTTGGGTTTTTTTATCTATTGGATAAAGACATCAGGGCATCCAATGTCTGGAAATACAAATATGGTAACATCAGACCAAGAATAAGACACACATGTTTTTATCAGAGAGGGACAGCTAATCACCAAAGGAAAGGGTATGGTGGCTATACAAGGTTCTCTATCACTGGAAATTTGAAAACTAAAGATTGACTGTTGCTCTTAAAGATATGTGCCTTACTTCCAAAAGGAAGTAATTCAGGGAAGTAGCGATCTGGCCTGTACTCTCCTAGAGGTCAGGATCAACGTGCAGGCTGCTCCCCTCTGGCTCTATAAACCTTGAATCTGCTCCTTAATTCTTTCGTGGGGAGGTCTGTTTTTTGGACTTTGCTTTTCCTATTGAATTGAAATTAGGCATGATTGGATTTGTAGCATTAATTCTCCCAGACAACCAATAAATCAGGCACATATTTTGCTTGGGATGTTTAGTTCACTTTAGCCACAAAAAAACTAAGGAGGAACTTGGACTGGAACATGGATATTACAGAGGGAGGAAGAGATAGCTTTATGGGCTGTGATGAGATGACCTCATCCAACATTGCCTTCCTTAGATGTCAAAACCCTAATTGTTTGAGATTGTTGTTCTCTATTTGTTGTTTGCTTCTTTTCTTTTAGTTGAGGCTAAACTTAAAAACAGTTCACAATTCACAATGGAGCCAAACAGAGTGGAAAGTCACAATGAAGCCAAACAGGATGAGCAGTCTCTTTTCTTCCCCTCCCCCCCAAATTATTCTGGGATTTTAACTTCCAACAGGTTTAATCTAAGGACTCTAACCTCCCTGTAGCCACATGTTGAATCAATTGAAAAGCAACCAACAGGTAAATATCTCTATCACGGCACTGCTAATAATGTAGCAGACCTTTAGCAGAAGAGGAAACCCTTTTGACCCCTCTTGTGAAAGCTTTTCTGTGGCCCCAAGTTGGTTGATTTTTTTGTTTAACTGTCATTACAAATGCAAGAAACAGACACCTGCAAGAAGCTGATAACTCTACATACATCAACAATGAGGGAAAGCAGAGGCAAATAGGTTTTATTTGGCTTTAACAGAGCACCAGAGAGAAATACACAGAGAGGTTGACTGACAAGGGCTTCAGTAAAAACCCGTTAGCTCGTAATGTGAGAAAGTGCTTGCAAATGAACAAAAAGCCTGTGGCCTTTTCCAAAACTAGGACACTTTGCCTGAAATATTCTACTTTCCCCCCATTGTTTCCTACCCTCCTGCGCTGAGGTCTAACCACAGAACAAGGCACCACTGAGCCGCACTGCCATTCTGTGTATCCATCTGGAACATGTCAAGCCTTGGAAGCCTGCCCCTGTGCAAAACCCTGAAAAGGGAAGGAGGTAACTGTTATGTATTTTTAAAACAAAAAAATTCTCTTGTGGACTATGATCCTATCAGAATTTGCATTTTATAAAGAGATAGGCTGCATTCAGCACAAAATGCAGGAACTCCCAAGAAACCTTGAATAGTTTGAAAAGTGCCAGAAGAAGATATCAGAAGCTGAGAAGATAATGTGGTCTTCAAGAGGCAAAGAATAAATGCATTAGGGTTATCAGAGATACCTTCTCTCAATTTAGACATAAAACACTTCTCCTGCCTACTTCTGGGCAAAAATTATTCATGAATGATGTCATTTTTTCACATCAGACAAAGAAATGAAGAAGAATTTTGTTCCTATCGCTTGAAAACGTTTAGCCCTATAAAAAAGAGAGACTATTAAAGATTCTACAAAGTTATTTGCTAAAATTAAAATGTTAACCCAAATTCTCAGACAAATTTTACTCCTGATGCCATCTCATATTCTAACTTTACTCCTATAGGATTGGGGATTTTTCACTGTCTTCCTCATGCTGTTTTAAAGGGCTATGTTGTTTCATTAAATACTACCTAGATCTTCTAACAATAGAGAAGCATGTCCTTCAGGACATGTACTGTAATTTTTATTTATACACAGTATAAAATTTACATTGTGGCTTTAGTACATATCTTCTGTAAGTCTTCTTATGCTTAACAGAAGTCTGTCAGTTTATCTCACGTCCAAAATCATATAGGCAATGACATTTTTATTCTTTCTCTAATGGGTAAGCTCAGGACTTAGAGGACATATCTCCAAGACAGCAGTTTTTACCTTTTATGCCTTGCTTCATCTTGGTAGTAGAAGAAAAATTGTTCAAATCTGTTTAGATTTTTTTTTTTTAGTTCTTTGACTTGCCTTGCTGCTGCAATTCCATTTCTTCACCAGGATTTACCACAACCTTAAAAGTCAGAGATATCTAAGAGGCAAAGTATATGCAGAATTTTAATGTATAAATTTGAGAAGTAGGATCTTGTTCTAGCAGATAATCTCACCTGCATAAGAATATTCATTTAACACACATTAAAGATAATTTATACAATACTTCTAAGCATCTCCACCCCAGTTCTTTGTTTCCACAGACCATCAGAAGAAATAAGGACTCTGAGCTGATCACATTTCACAGGTGCTCTCTGTCTGGGGGAACCTTTCAGGAAAAAACCCAACATTTATCGTCTTAGCATTTCTATACATACAAAGTTACACAAAAAGTAAGTCTGTCAATTATGAAAGAGGCTGAGGGAATTATTTCATATTTTAAACTAATTCCTGTTTTAAGGCAATTAGAATTACATCTGCTGAGTCTGTGAGAAGACACTCAGATTCACAAGACCAGAACAGTCTTTGGACCTTAATTTTTTTTGTTTCTTTCTTTCTTATATTAAAACAAAAATATGTCAGAAAGTGTCATTATATTATTTATGACAGTGAAGTTATGGCATTTTTAACCAGTTGAGGTTTTGCTCCACAGTGGTTTTGGTTATTTACAACACATCAAGTGATGTATTGTGCCATGGTACAGTGACCATTGTTCTGTTTGAAAGAAAAAGAGATTTCTGAGTCCCAGAGATGCATCACCTGTATCACATGTATCACCTTTTCTTGTGGTTCAGTGACCCTCCAAGGTTTTACTTTCAGTCAAATACATGGGTTTGTTATGTTGTTAAATGGCCACCCCCTGACCATTGACCAATGTTTGAAATCTGTTTCTAAAAGATATGTAACCTGGCATATTTCTGTATTTCCATGAAAGCTGTTGTGGTATTTCCTGTTGCTCAGCACCCCACTAAATCATATCAGTGGTAGATAAGGTGAATTGAGAACTGTTTTTAACACAGTGAATGCAAACATCTAGCATGCGTTGCTACAGAAGGTTGTAGGGACAGAGAGAATTCAGGATTTAGACAAATTTGTGGACAGTGAGTCCATAAAATGGACTAACAGGTCAAGTAAGGGTTGTACTCGTTAGCATCCTTAATTCAACAATGGTATGTCCTGAGTACCTCAGGTAGTGGCTAGGTTTGTGTCTTACCGCAAAACTGCATATACTGTTGCCACTGCCAGCAACCAGCTACAAAATCAGCTTTGTTGGGGGCTAGATGGACCTCAGCTCTGGCCTCACAGGCAAGAATTTCCTCCATCCAGTCTGTGGACTCAGAATTTATTTCAACCAACCTTTAATGTGGAAAACTGAAATTTTCTCCTGGATGTTTTTTTGGGTGTTACTGCGAACAGCTCAATATTTTATGTTTTCAGCAAAAGGTAAGGAGAGCCTGAAATCTGTCTGCTGTCAGGATGGAGCAGATAGAGAGAAGATATAGAGAAGAACCAGGGCTCCCAATGATGTCTGCTGACCACGGAAGTAGTACAGCTAAAAGACCTAAGACTATGTCAAGTAGGAACAAGGAGGAGAAGCAAAGGTTTCTCTGCTGCTTGCAAAGGTCTCTGAAGCTTTTTTCTGCCCTGTGTCAGCTGTGGGCTTACCCATCCATGTCTATGGAAGGAAGGGATATAATAATTTTATTTTCAGAATCTCATTCTGAAAGTGATAAAATTTTCCATTTGTTAGAGTGCTTTCAGTTCTACTCCTGTTATTTTTAAAGTTTTCTGTCTGCTGACTGTTATGTCAAAGCTGAGAAACAGATCAGAGAAGAAGTTTCACAAATAGCTCTCATAGTGCAAATTCATGTTTGCAAAGGCCTTTGTTCTTTTTCACTGTTGTTATTCTCGTAAGTGAAAGGCAAGTCTGAAAGCCTAAAAGACTGGATAACATTACAATGATCAGATTAATTTTATTTTTATAATTTTCATTGATTTGCACCATATTGTTTGCCAGTTTGTGGAAATAGATCAACTTTCTCCCAGTTTGGAAAGCTGATCATGTCCTTTCCTCTTTAAGAAAAGCAAAACCAATTGCATTTTCTTGGATAACCCAACCAAGTGGTCTTGTCTTCCTATAAAACTGTCCTTGTTTAAGTATTTATGCCTATTTGTTGTACATGCTTTTGCACAAGTGGCCAAATGTTAGTTCTTTATCACAAGCATAATGCAGTGAGTAAAATCTATGATTTTAGGGCTGGGATGTTTTGCATCAGTAACAGATTTAAGGAGGGAAAAGAAACATCTGAAGGGTAAGGAACAGGAGCTGTTCTCTGATGACTTCTTCTGCACCCACTTGGAGGAATGGATGTTAGGGCTGCCGTTAAAGTATGCTTTTGTCTTGAACAGCACCTGTGCAAAGAATGCTCACAGAGATCTTTTTTCTCTGTGTGTCAGAGCTGTATGCACTCAGTTCAGATGCACCTTTTATGGTGACGTTTTGTCCTTGCTTCCAAGCAGTGCCAGGACAACCAAGAGAGCAGCGCTTGGAGCTGGCTCCTCCAAATGCAGCTGCTGAGATCTTTTTGGTGGCACCTCATCTGTCCCCAGCTGCTCACAGGACTGCAGATGTGTTCCTGAGGGCACTGCTGGCATGCTCTTTTCAGGCACCTTGGTGTGTGAGAACCGGTGAGCAGGGACTAGTAAAGCTTAGAATGCAGCCTTGCAGGCTGCTCTGGAAGAATGGTGGCATTTCCCTGGAGCTGAATTATAGGATCCAACAGTACATACAACTCTGTAGTGCCACAGAGGTGTGCAGGGGTGCAGGATGGAGAAGAGGGTCCTGGGTGTCCCTGCTGAAGGGTGTGTGCTCAGGCTGTGGTCTCCTGTGCTCTGGAAGAGGTTTGCTGACCCTGTGACATGCAGCTCAGCATATCACACACCTTGTGCTGGGGGCAGGACCCGGGACAAGGGGAAGCTTTGGGGCCATACAGTACACTGCTTTGGCAGCCTGCACTTTCTTTTTTAACAATATGAATTAGTAGTTGTTATCAGCATAAAATCACCAGTTAAAACACTCTCAGCTCATTTTTTAACAGTGGAGCTAATTGCCCTTAAGTGCTTGAGCTCCAGCAAAACGAAATGGCACCTTTGTGCAGAAACCCTCAGCGTTTCCCCGGTACATCCATAACGACCTTTAAAATAAGCCGTTACAATTCTGACATGGTACCAGCCTGACACCTTGGGCTGGGATTTAATTTTGAGTTATAGCAGCGTTAGGAAAACATATGATGTGGCCGTTTGTTTGCAGAAAGAAGGGGGGAAAAAATCATAAAACCCTTTTTTTTATGAGCTGTCGCTTGATTCGTTCCTGGAGCCCCAAGTAGCAAGCGTCTAAATCAATGCACACAGCTGTTCTTGCTTCTTGGAGCCCAGCAGGTGTACTGCCCAATGTGCCTGCCATGTCCCCCCACTCATATAACAAATAATAACGTCTTACACACACCAGCCATCCATCACAGTTATGGCCAGCCCTGGTGAGGCTGCTGTTCTCAGGGTAGCATGGAGATTATTTTTTTTCCTTTTTTTTTTTTTTTTTTTTCAAATGTAGAAATACCCTGCCCATGGATTATTAGTCACACTTTCTGGAGTCCTTTAATTGAATAACCTTTGGCACTTGTGGCAAAGGGAAAAAAAAAGGGAAAAAACAATAAAAAAATTCAATCCCAAGCCCCCCACACCACAGTGTTTATTTGTGTTAAAAAACAATAGGCATATTGTGACTGGCGAAATCAATTAGTCTTCCTCTGCAGTAAGGGCCCACATCTGGTGTGATTTAAGTTAATGTAAGGGAAGGGCCGCAGAGGCCCGAAGACCCCAAGTTCTCATTTCAACAGGTGACAGAGAAGGCATAAAAGGCTAATATATACTACAAGTGCAGAGGCAAGGCTATAAATACTGGAAGGTTTACTTAGGGGGTAAAACAAAGCTAACCAATAATGCAAAAATAAATACCTTCCTGAGACAGGCTGTCACCTGGCATGTGCAGAGGCAGGAGGAGGTGACGGGGGAGGGACAGGAACAGCTTGGGAGGCACAGGGTGGCAGGCTGCATGAAGGAGCTTGGCTTTCTCTCTGGCTTGAGACACCTTCCTTCTGTGGGGAAGGTAACAGCAGGAGAAAGACAATAGTGTTTGTCCAGCTCCAGCATGATTTACCTCGCCGGGGTCTAAAGGAGCTTGTGAGATCCCCTGGCTCTGCCTGTATCTGCCAGGGACCCAGGTAATTCCTGCCAGCCCATCTCAGTTTGATTCTGTCACTTCCGTTGTCCTGTTTTATCTCACTTGTGCTACGGTGACACAGCACCTCACAACAGCAGTCGTGTACATACTGAGAGTTGGTGCATATCACTGAGAGGTAAAGAGTATCAGAGCATTAGATAAAGTAGATTTCTAAAATTTTTTATTTTTAGCAAACTGATTTTTCAGAATTCTAGTTAGATCCGTAAGCGATCCAACTCCCCAAGCCTGGTTTTCTATGGATTTGTATCCTACATTCCTCCAGTTCTTCTCTTATTCTGCTGTTGCCCGAAGCCAGCTCCCTTGGCAGTACCTCCAGTCCTCCTGGCTTCCCATATTCTCTCCATCTGACCACAATATTCCCAGGCTCCTCCCTATGTCTTTCAATTACTGAAAACACCTATATGTCCCTTTCTCCATTCTTCAGCTGTTCATTCACATAAAATTTTAAGGACCTTATCTCAGAGCCATTCAACTTCCCTCAGATTTGCTTGATACTGTCCTTAAGGTTCAGCAGGTCTTGGGGAAGGGATTGACATATTCAAGAGGATGGGTGCTGCAATTATAAATGCTTTTCACTTTGCAAAGTAGACAGAAGGGAAATGCCATGTGTGGTTTTGTATATACACATTTCTGCACAATTCATATGAGGCCAGAACATCCAAACTGATGATTTTGGCCACTTCTCTCTAATACATTCCTGTAGTGTTTGGACCATTAGCTGGTGTCTTGCTGTGCATCCTGGACCAGTCACCCCAGTAATCCTGGCACAGCTGGAAATTGAGACTCTTTGAACTGGGAATCCACCCCTGGGGTGGGTGCACACAAAGAGAGCAGAGTCAGCTACGGAGTGTCAGGACCCTTGTGTTTGCCTGGCAAGGGAAGAAGGCAGAGTGCTTGTGGACCACCACCCTCCTCTCTCCAGCCCTGCTGTATCTGTACAATGTACAACAGCACAACAGATCGGCTGGATTTGATATATGAGAGGAGATTGCCTTAACAAAAAGATGCTATTATAATTATTGTTACTGAGCTTTTGATATCCCCTTATTAACATACACCTAGGAGGAGGAAATATGTATATCATATGGTTGCTGAGTATAAAGACTACTGAGAAAACACATCCTCAGTTTGAATCAGTGTTACTTTGTAGTGGGGATGTGTTTTGGTTCACCAGCCCTAGTCACTTGTCCAAGCTGGAAACTCAGTAATATAATTTTAATTTCTTCACAGCAGTGATAAAGTCAGCCTGCAGCCACAGTCTTCTTTGCCCTCCTTAACAGAGACTATAGGTAGGTACTGGGACTTGAAATAATATCACAATGATAATAAAGGGTTTTGTTGTGTTGGGTTTTTTTTCATCAGTTTCCAACAGCTGGTTTCCAGTTGTCCTCTGACACAGACACATAAAAGGGAAGTAGTGAGTCCTGTACCAGCAGGGATCACTGGAAGAAATGCAGCCCTCATAAATCAAGCCAGCACTGTTACATAGCTTTAGTACAATGAAGTGCATGTGTGTAAGGGTGACTGAAGAGGAACCCCACTCACCAGCTGGGAGCAAAGAGAGCATGGTCTCAGGGAAAGGGTATTCCTGCCACCATGGCAAGCAGCAGAGAGGATAGACTTGGACAGGGCAAGAGTCTTGATGGCAGTACTCTGAGGAAAAGGTTCTCAGGGAGTTTCCAGTCTTTTGCCAGTTAGCAAGACCACAGCAGTGGAGTTCCCACTCTCCCTGTAGAGGTGTAGATCACTACTTGACACACTTTCATGGCAGGATGGGAAATATCTTTCATTTGCTTCAATATATCCCCTTGCTTTTACTCATGCCCACATAAGTCACCTTTAGCAATACTTTCTCCCTATAATCTTTGAAGCCTTGGAGGGATTACTAGTGTCATCTTGTCACTGTGGCAGAATGAAGCTGGACATATTTCTTCTTTTAGTCTTCCTTCAGTTGATTCATCAGTTTTAAAACCAGTCCTAAATATAGTACTGCACAGCACTAACCAGAGAATGTCAGCCCTAACTTCTGCACTGAGCTGTATAACTTGACCCTCAACTAGGCCAAGGATGCCTATCATTTAACAAAGAAATCACAAGCATTATTCCAGGAGTAGGGAATCATACAGAGCTGGGCTGGGCAGGCCTTGTAGGTATAACTTTTCCTATTGCTCAGCTGTCCAGCTTATGCATCCCTTTCATGCTCATTGCCTGTTTCTTGAGTTTAAATGGCCCCTAGTAAAGAGGCAGTCTGGAAACATATTTCCACCTCAAGAGGAAATGATTCAGGTTTTTTCCCAGGTAACTTCCTCCATGAATACCACTGGATTCTCCCACAACAACCTCTCAGTGAGACAGAATTCTGTTCACGAGGTTCAGGATGCCCTCTACATGACAGAGGGATCATTCTGACATACTCTTCTGGAGTAAGCAGCTACCACCAGTTTACTCCATACTCAAGAGACAGGACCATCCAAGGCAACTTCTGAGCAGGTTGAATTGTTCAGCTGCTCCATGGATCACCTCTGATCCATGTCATACATTTTTGAAAGAAACACGGCGGTGACCTTGAGGCTGTGGGAGCAGAGAGTCTTCTGCTCATTCCAAAGGTTAAATATTGTATATTCCCACTAGCTTATATTGAAGTTATATTCACTGGATTTTTTTATTTGCTGCATTAATTAATATCAGACATCTTCTCCCAGATATACACTGTTTGAAGCCCTGGAATGATCAATTCCTCCCTGTCAGGGACAAAGGTCAAATTTAACAGGGAAGATTTGAAGTGTATAGATACAAGGAACTCTTCAGTGGTCCAGTCAATGCAATTAACAGGGGTGACACAGTACAGTTTATCAGCACAATGTCATGGACACCTTGATTTGGGACAAGCATTTAAGGTTTCACAGAGCCAGCAATTTCATTTCAGTAGCATTTCAAAACAAGTGTTTATTTTTTATTTTCATGAAAAAATGTATTAGCAAATATTGCTATGGATGGACCCCACACAAATCACTCATTGACTCCACGCTGCTTTTGAAGGAAGTTAGCTCCATCCCAGCCAGACACAGCTTAAATATGAAGTTCCATCTTTGAGATGTGATCTATCCATCCCTCCACCTGGTTCAAGAGGCAGACAAAGCTGGCATGGTCATTAGTTGGGCGTGAAAATGTGTGGAAGAGCACCCTTCACCCCATAAGGAGCACTGGTGAAAATGGGTTGAGGATAATTCATTCAATTCTACCTTCCCTAATTTTAAATATTTTCAAAATTGACAAGAAAGCAGAGAAGAGTCATAACAATTGTTTGGGTGCTAAGGAAATTTCAGCTACAGAAAAAGTGGAGAAACATTGAGAGTCCATTTCTCTCATCTGTTGAATAGACTAGTTAGGGGTGGAGTGTGATACATTGGAAATATTTCCATGGAAAGAAAACAAATAATAAATGCCTTAGGGGTTTCCCTTCATAATAGGAAGGCTTAATTAGTACTGATGACAGAAATATAAAGCCAGACAAATCCAAACTGAAAATAGACACTATTTTGATAATAAAGTCACTGGAAATTACCAGGAACGATGTTGGGAGTCTCTATCTCTTCCTGTCTTTAGATATATGTATTAATAAAAACACATAGGGTTGAATTGCAAGGTCTCCTGCCAAGGAAGGTTCAGATTAAATACTAGAAAAAAAAAATCACTGAAAGAGTGGGTAGACAATGGAATGCGTTGCCCAGGGAGGTGGTGGAGTCACCACCTCTGGAAGTGTTTAAGAGGTGTCTGGATGTGGCATTTGGAGATATGGTTTAGAGGTGATTATGGTGGTGCTGGGTTGGACTAAACTTTCATGGGCTTTTCTTCCAGTCTGGGTGATTCTGTGATTCTGTTATTCTGCCTTGTGGTAACAATGAGAACTGATTAGATGTCTACATGTTCTTTAGTTTTCTGGGGCTGTGGGTTGAATCACCTCTTAACTTTATTTTGATAAACTACA
This sequence comes from Sturnus vulgaris, assembly GCF_052056855.1. Lineage (NCBI taxonomy): Eukaryota > Metazoa > Chordata > Aves > Passeriformes > Sturnidae > Sturnus > Sturnus vulgaris. The sequence continues at coordinate 30,650,430 of NC_142244.1, forward strand.
TTTACTATCGCTTTCTCCAGTAAGGCATATTTGAATAGACAGATCCCAAGATACTGGAATACCTTACCTGCGAATCGCTGCTCTCAGTTTCTGCAACATTAGTGAATGAGTACTAGTCATGGTCTCAGTACAGATGCCATGTGGATACGCTTAGGTTTTCCAGGAGTTTTTTGAAGTGGGTACACCAGAAACTTTCCATGACACTGTGTAACACACTGGTTTGTCTTTCCTCATAAAGCCTTGTAGACCACCTCCTCTTGTCTACTAAATGTTACAGATATAGCAATTGCTAATTTAAATTTCTCATTAGCTTTATTTTTCTGTCCACTTATAAAGCCTCACTAGGTTTTTGGGCTTGTGCTCTCACATTAGTGTCACTGAAAATCTTTCCTAATGAAATAAATGATGTTTGTTAAAAGTCAGGATGTCATTCACTGCAAAGCTCTCAAAAAATTCAGACTCAGTGGGCCATACATTTTGTCTTCATGACTTAAAGAACTTAAAGGTTTTCTCTTACGTGTTCTGTTCGAGCTCAGGCACATTCATGGATTTGTAGAATATGATATACTTTGTTTGCTTTGTCAGTATTGTCTCCTTTTCAAAATGAACTCTGAGCAATTACTTCATGCAAGCATGTGGAGTTTAAATAGGTGCTAAGTACTTTCTAACTAAATATGCAACAAATGCTTGTGCTTGTGTGTGCCCTGGGTTAAGCACTTAAAGAAAGGAAAAGTTGCTCTACTACTGGATGATGGAAAATGACTGGAAAGGTTCAAAAGACTGTGGGACTGTATCATAGGAGAGGGATTTGCTGGCATGTTTGCAGATGCTTTTTTTCCAGTTCAGCCAGCTGTAACATAAATACTGCTGGAATATGCTTCATACTGTTTGATAAAAATGTGTGTTGACTCATTTGTCTTAAAGCAATGCTTGTGAATAAAAACGAAAAAGTTTTGTGTATATTTTTAAATAAGAATATAAAGAAAAGAAGGGAATAGAAAAAAAAAAGCTCCTAACCCAGTTAGTAAAATGAAAAGTCACTGAAGTAAAATTTTACTAATTTGAACAACTTCCTCTTCAAAAACATATCTAGCAAAGTACATCAATAAACTATCCTTGGGATTTTTATCTTTTGACTTGCCATGAAATTCTATTACCTTAAAAATTAATTCCATGAAAATGAATGAGTATTATTCCCATCTTTTTGTTTGTCAGTGTGTATGAATGTAAAACTGTGCCTATTTCAAGAGTAATAATGCTCTTTCCAGACCAAGTCTGCGCTAGAGTCTAGAACCAGTAGGAGCACCTTTCTGTTTTTATTTTTATTTAATTTGGGCTACATGCATGCTTTTACAGTTACTGTTCCCCAAGAGATGCTGACAGCAGTGGTTTCGAAGCTCCCAAGGTAAAACTGCCTCTCTTGCTGAGAGCTCTGGGTGAGGGTGCTCACACTGTAACCCTGAGTTCCATGCACGTGGTAGGCTGCAATGTCGGAGGCTGTAGGCTTTTATTTAATCCTTCTTCTTCCATGTCTCCTCCAGCAAGGGAGGGTGGCAAAGTGGTGAGGATAGAAGCCTGGCAACACATCGTCCCTCCTGCACGCTGTAATGGACAGCTGCACAGACCCATCAGGTGTGACGCTGGGCAGGTTTGTCACCTTCTCCTGCTGCTGCTGGCAGCATGTCAGACTATCCCTCCCTCCATCCTGGCACAAACTGCTCTAGCAGTGTTTCACTAGTGATGCACGAAGCACAAGGCACTCCGAGGGGTTTGCAGACATTAATCAACTGACTGTGATTTGTAGCGCTTAAGATGGAATATGATCATAAGAAGTGCCTCCATTTACTTATCTATAAATTATCTACAGCTATCCTCTGTCTTTCCACATCACGGTGATGGTGTGCAGTTAATTGATTCATGGAGGTAAAGAGCTTTCAGACCACCTGATGAAAGATGTTACAGAAGCCAGTGATGGTGAGCAGGAGTGGTGTTTTGGCAGTGTGTTCCATACCGTAGGGATGGTGTAAATGAGGTATTTGCTTCGCATTCTTGGGCTCCCTTCTTGTGTGGTGCAGGGAAGGCGGTCACCCTCCTTGAAAGTAGGTTTTATGTTGTGTGACATAAACGCTAGGGACCACTCTATGTGCTGGGACACATGATATAGCTGACTTGCGGGCAAAATAATATAACCCACATCTCTCTGCCACGTCGGGCTAAATCCCAGAGTGCACCTCTCAGAACAAGCATATCCTGTCGTGAAATGTCAAGCAATCAACATCAATAAATAATGAGTTGAAAACAGCAAGGTGGCATAAAACTGCACAGTCGCACTTGGGAAGGTAGGGAAGCTGATTAAGTGTTATTTCCTGATCTGTAAATCATCAATTCCAAACTTCTTCGTGTGTTGTCTATAAAATACTGGCTGTGGGCCTTTTGTTATAAAAAGGTAACTAATTTTTATAGCAACCCCGTAAAGAGTAATTAACATTCCACAAACTGAAAAACATCCTGCTATAAAAGAATGGGGAAACGCTGTGCCTATTTTTCAAGAGATTTGCATTTGTGCCTGGGTAGGGATGAATACTTGCTTGCCCCTGTTTGGGTAGGTAGGTGCACATGCAGAAAACTCAGGTCCCTTGATTCTGTCCTACCTTAGAAACAGCTCTGACACGGACTGGGAGGGACCAGCAATCTGAAGTTCATGATCTCTTTTTTGTGTCTGCTGTATCAGAGGAGAAAGAAGGGAGTGATGAAGTAGGTGATTACTGAATACAGCATTTTTCTTTCCAGCCTCTATCACTTCATGTTTAGATTATGCCCTGAAACATGAGAAGGATTTAGATCTTGTCCCAAAGCACTTTTTCCGATTCTGTCCAATAAAACTGTATATGCTCTCATTATCCATATAAATCCCTAATCCCTTTCTGAACAGCAACAAACTGTTGACCTCAGTGAGTCCCACAGGCTCAGCATTCCTACTTAAAAAGAAGAAAATCAACCAACCTCCTATCTTTTCCCCCTTCTTCCTCAGTTTTGAACTAATAATTTTTTGGGTGCAGTCAGTGCCCCTTGCACCCTAAAGAGTGGGTAGGTGGGCATGTCAAATTTTATGTTACACACTCTGCACGCAGATCATGGAAGGATCTGGAGCTGAGAGGAATGGGAAGACTGTGCAGCCCAGCCAGACCCATGTTAGATGACCTGAAGTATGTGCACAGCTCCAGGAGGTGTTAATGGCCTGCAGCAACAATGGCCCTGCTCCTTTTGCCCCCACCGACTTCCTTCAGAATATTTGCACTTGGCCACATAAAAGTTTAGAGCAGAGACCTTCAGATGTTCCTACTGGCAGCTGCAGCTTCATGTCACAGTGATGGAAATGAGCACAGAGCACCCACCTCAGCTTTTTCTGCCTTAAGCCTGCCTGCACGGCTTCAAGAGAGTAAGGAGGCAGCTGGGCTGCTAAATTACTAGCCTGGATTCTAGATCTGACTTTCTGTGAGTCTTTCCTGATGCAAATGCTTCACCTGGTTTATTTAAGAGCCCTGATGGGAGAGGGGAGATAGGGTCCTCCGATGGGACATGAGCAGTCAGCAGCAGGTGCAAAACTCTCAGATGCAGTGAGTGAGCACAGGAAAACATTAAAACAAGGAGTAATAAAAGAAATAAGGGTTTCGGTGAGGTGGGGAGAAAAACAAGGGAAAGTAACACAGGTGGAGAAGAAGCACTGCTTGTTAGAAGATTCAAGGTCATGGTTCTCCTGTGAAAAGGAGCACTTGACCCTTCTGTCCCTCTCTGTGTCACACTATGCTCCCCATATTCACTCTAACTTTCACAAACCTTGTCTTCCCTGTGGATTAAGATCAGTCACACCATCTTTGGGTCAGATTATGTTACAGATATTCAGACAATGAGCACAATGTGCTCTGATTCCACTCTGCCAGGGATGCTGCTCAGCAGCTTGGACCTGACATACCATTTTTGCATTATTGTGGCAATTAGTGTCCACAGCTCCACAAGGTACGAGATTTCTGATTTTGCTGAACTTTTTGTAGGATCCAAACTGTGGTACCTCAAATCATTAATCTTTAAAGCCATATTTTTAAGTAGAAAACTGAGTAATATTGTAGATCAAAAATATAGTGATAAAGGCACATAGTGATTTCACTAGAAATATTAATGAATAAAAATAATTTCCTGCCCCCTAAAACATGGGACCACTCCACAACCACTGAATTGCTATAGAAGATAATAGGCAGCATAAAAATACAACATGAGCACCCTAATAAGCATTAAAATCTACTTTGGCCGCTGAGGCCCAGGGTCCAAAAGCACTTACTAGCTCTCTGCAATGGATCGAAGTGGGAGTGGTAGTCAGGATCCAAAGTACCTACCAGGAACTTAGCCCACATGACAAGATAATGCCTCTTTGTAACTCTCCAGCCTGATTTATCCACTTCTGACAGAGTTCTGTGAGCAAGATCTGGTTAAGAAATATGAACTTGTTAAACCTTGCTGAAAGGTTTGGGGAAAGGCTGCAATCTCCAGTGAGCAAAGTGCATCTCTCCCAGAGCAGGCTGCATGCTGGGGCCATTCATCACAAGCCACGGGGAGGGGTCTGGCAGGGAACAATTGATATGGTTTTGCCATTGAAGAGACAGTTTCCCCTTAGAACATATGGAAGACAGATTACTGAGCCCTGTCCTAATGTGAATGGAGCTCAGATGGGGAAAATACACAAGTGAGAGAGGGACATCAAGGAGTCAGTATCATTTGACACCTGTTTTCTGTTTCCAGTATGCAGACCTGTGCCTGGCTGCCTCTGGAAGTGTCTTCCTCTCCTTGAATTTCAGTTCTCCCTACAGATACATCAAACTGTGTCCTAAACATAGGGGTCTTTCATCCTGCATGACTGGTGGCAGAAACTAATGGAAGAGGCTGGCCCTCCCCACCACGCCTCCATCTTTGTGACTGCCCCTAGCAGGCTGGCCAGGTTTTCAAACTTGGACACAAAATTGGACAATTTGACAAATTCAGATGCAAAAAGTGTTGGCAGGATGCAAGGGTAACTGCATAACGGTGAGGATGGCAGCAAAACGCTTCTCCAAAACCCATAGCTTCTTCCACCACAGGCCTGGTCCTTCACCTTTATTTTTTCATTTCCCAACTCAGAGGAACCAGCTAGAACCAACCCTAACAAAGCACTGCCAGTATGGTTGTTTATGAGAAACACATGTGCCATAAACAAGGCAGCTAGGGGGAAGTAAGGAGAATCTAAGTTAAAATATGGAATCACCCTTAAATAAGCAAAGCAGCTCACAAAGCAGTATTACAAAACGAATATGCAAATTGCAATGAGAAAATAGAGAAAGAAAGAAATAGAGAAAAAAAAAAAAGAAAGGAAAAAAGGGATCCATGTTAATAAGTTCCTTAAGGGGAAGACAAAGCACAGAATAAATGTCTCTTTAGAACACAGTCCTTCCTGGGGAAAGTTTCATCATGTTGTGAAAAAGAGAAAAAGTTTGACGTATTAAGACTGCATGAAAGTAAATAAAAATACATAGTAAAGTTATGTAGAGCAAAATATGCAGAGAGAGAATCCAAGCAAAAAATAAGTGTTGCTTAGGATTTCTGTGACAAGAAAGTGATGACAATGTGCAGTGTTATCTGCCTACCCCTGTGTGGGGTGGTGCCTTGGCATGCAGCCCATTTGGTGAGACGTTCAGATGAAGGATGTGTGTCCTTTTTCAGACAAAGGGCGAGTAGGGATCCCACATGAGTGGGATAGCAGATGAAGGGAGGTGTGGATTACAGAAAAAGATTGGTCCATGGTAGGAAAGGAGGTAAGTCAGGGTTAGTCTTTTGCATTTTAACACTGCAGAGAAGAAGAGATGCAGGAGAGGGGTCAGGGAAATTTCTTTTAGAAGTCAGTGAGAGAGAAAATGAAAGGAATAACATTCGTCTTCATGCAGAATAATTCCTTATCTGATGAGAGCAGAGACTGTTGCTTTGCAGCCCAGATGTTTCACAGTGGTTACACATCAAAATTAAGAGCTATGTAGTGTACCAGGCTAGAGATGTGGAAGTTAAGATACCTACAAGGTTAAGATACCTACAAAACATCAGGTTCATTAAAGCCCCAGAAAGCTGAAGAAAGTTGACAGATCTTGCAGGAAAAGGAATAGTTCAGCTCAGATAATGATTTTTTTTTAAAGGGGAAACAAAACAACAAAAATTGTATAGAAATAATCTCTGTTCATCTTTGTGGTGTCTTGGCATGGCAGGGGATCATCTCTCCCCTCCACTGGCAGCATCTGGCTTCCACAAGCCTCTGCTGAGAGTCCCAAGCCTCTTTCAGTCCAACACACAAGAGACTATACATCATTATTATTGTTATTACTGAGGTTGTGTGCTAGTTCTGCAATATTTCATTGATGCTTTGTGTGGGAAGTACAAAAACTGCAGCCTGGAGACTAGAGCTCACTGTTGGGGAGTTCCTCTAGAGACTTCATTTTAAAAGTTATTCACCTTCATTTATCAAGATATATTTGGTCAGGGTCCTTAATGCACTAATTATAGAATCACAGAATTTAGGTTGGAAGAGACTTTTGAGACCATCAAGTCCAACCCAGCAGTGCCAAGTCCACCAGTAAACCATGTCCACAAGTGCCACATCTACATCTTTCAAATACCTTCAGGATGGCAAATCAACCACTTCCCTGGGCAGCCTGTTCCAGTGCTTGATAACCCTTTCTATGAAGAAATTTTTCATAATATCCAGCCTAAATCTCCCCTGGTGCAACTTGAGGACATTTTCTCTTGTCCTATCACTGGTTACTTGGGAGAAGAGACTGACCCCCACTTTGCTGCAGCAACCTTCTTTCAGGGAGTTGCAGAGAGCAATAAGGTCCCCCTTGAGTCTCCTTTCCTCCAGGCTGAACACCTCCAGTTCCCTCAGCTGCTCCTCATAAGACTTGTGCCCTGTCAGTCCTGAGTAGCAAGGTCATTCCTCCCACCGACCCTTCCCATGGGCCCTGGGCTGTGTCTCAGCTCAGGAATCTACAGACCTGTGCCATAGCCTCATATCCAGTCTCATCTCTGTCCCCCTTCTCCAGATGCTCCTCACTGAACTCCCCAGATGGACCCTGGACAGGATTCATTACCTTGCCTTGATAGGGGATCTCAAAAGCCGTGGCTATCAGCCCTCCTGGCCCTGCCCTCTATCTCCACAACCCTGTGTAGGCTGGGATCTCCACTTGTATGGCAGCCCCGTTCTGGCTTCTTCCTGACAATCTCACTGCTTTGTGTGACCTTGATTTGTGCGACCTGCATTAGTGCAGGGTCAGATGCCTGTCCTCTCTGATGTCACTACATGGTGGATGCAGGGTAAGAGAAGGGATGTGAGGGAAAGGTTTATGGCAGATGGAAATGTGCTATTCAAGAAATGGCCCTGTAAAATTACAGAAGGGCCTGTTGATATTGCTGTTGGGCTACTTTCTACCTGCTTCCTGAGACCACATTCACTGAAGAAAGGTTTCTTGAGGGAGATTTTTCACTATTTTCACTGGGATTGTTTTGGTTTTGTATTTCAGGAAATGTTTTTACCCCTTGGACAAGGGAGTAATGAGTCTCAATCTGACAGAGCTTCTTATGGCATCATAAACACTGATGAAACTAGAAAAGAATGCTAAGGCCATTTATTTTAAGATTAGCTTAAAAAGCTGCAAAGTCAGAGAAGGAAAGTTTGAGTGCACCTCAGAGGGTGTCTTGCATTTTAGGAACTAGCAGGCATTGGGGAAATGTGGGAATGTACCAAGGAATAAGACGAGTGGGGTCTCTTGTCTCTTGGTGACCACAGCTTTATAGCAATTACTTCTTGTACTTGACTTTTTTTCTGTCCTCTGAGTTGGGAAAATAGACCCTTAAATTATTGCACAGACTGTGTTAGTCTCTCAGCATGGGCATTTTAGAGGGAGGCTGGTGCTGGCTTTTCTTACAGCCAAGAAATAGATGCTGGGTGTGGGAGATTTACAGTGTCTGTGAGAGTCATGAGGGATTAAAAATTAGTTACTTGATGGAGTTAGGCTCATGATTTGGGATTAGCCTGCATGTCACATACTCACAGCTGAAATGGAGAACATTTGGCAGGAGTGGGAGGGCTCTTCACAAGAATTAGGGTGCATATCACTGGTTAGTGGCCAAAAGCTGTGGACCTGGAACTTCTCTTTAGTGATCTTGTTTTTAGTGGAGGGAAGTCTGGGGAGGCTAGGCCATTAAAAAAGAGACTGCTGTGGTTTCAATTCAAGATGAGGAAGTTTTGTGGTATAGAAAAAGAAGTAAGACAGGAACTTCTTTATTTTGCCTCAGATTATTTAGCTGGATGAGCAAAGGATACAAAGTCTGAGAAGAAAAAAGATTCTATGGAAGAAGGAAGATAAGGATAGATCTTGATAATACTATATTTTGTTTTTCTTGGATCAGTGTCCTTTATTTCCCTCCTCATCCACAAATGGACTTGTTTTCTTCAAACCCTTAGCAAAGGTATTGCTTGCTGTTGCGAATCAATGACCTTATTTGTTAAGTGCTTTCTTTTTGTAAGAGCATCTTCATATAAACAGTCCTAGGTGAAGATGTTACCCATCTTCTTCACTCTAAGTGAAGAGTCAACCTATGTGAATCAAAACAACTTTGGTAAAGGTCTCATTATCATGTCTCCTTTTTTAAAATTCTTGTTCATCCAGAATTCTTCTTTAGAGACTATAACATGTAATGCCACAAATTCGTATCAAACCAATTTTTTGAAATAATCATATCTCATGAGCATTGATAACAATGCTGGAAACTTTTGATACATCAATGTCTACTTCACTACTGGTCTGTACACACATCTTAACCTTCAGCTGGCTCTTGAAATTTGGCAACTTCATTAGTGCATTTTTTATTTCAGCATCTGGTGGCTATACGTATATTGCTATGATACTCTGTGCATGTGTAGCTGTGTTACAAACCTTACATCAATGAGCTCATTGAAACAAATGAAAAAACAGTCACATTTATCTAAATCCTCTGCTAGCTGAATTGCAAGGTCATCGTCCAGCTGAATTCTTTAATTTTATCCCTACTGTTTAGCATGCATTTTGTATTTAGTCATTTCAGTTTTGTTATCACAGGCTTAAGATAATGACTTGGCAAGACAGATGCTCATTCCCCCTGTGAAATCACCATCAGATAGCAGTTCTGGATGTGCAATGGAGCCTGCCACTTAAGAGCTTGCCAATACAATATTATTTCCTGTCACTGGAAACTTCTGTAGTGAAGTGCAGTTCCTAGGAAGGTCCATCATTTCAAAAGGGAAGGATCATTTTTTCCCCCCTCTTTCGTTTTAAAGCACGTTCTTATGATGTCTTTCAAAGCAGCATTTAGCTCTAAAATATTTTTTTTTAAAATCTGCTTTCAGAATCCAGAAGATGTAATGGCTTCCATTTTTGTTTCATTGCGTGGCACTTGATTGTTCCCTTGTGCTTTATTGTGCACATTTGCATTTGGGCTCCAGCACCGTGGTGTAAATATGTCAGTGATTGCTTGTGCACAGAGCTTGGGTGTGTTTATGCGATGTGCTCAATCACATAATAAATATTGTAAACATTGTTGTTTACATCACTAGCAGTTTCACTCTATTGGCCTTTAAAAAACATCCTGCTATGTATCAAGCCAGCTTTTGAGGCTCAGCACCCATAAAATAGAGCAGTGCTGAAGCCATTATTTGCAGTAATGTGGATGAGGATAATTTTTTAAAATTTTTTTTCTCGGAGTCTGCATATAATGAAACCATGTATGGTTGTATTCCAAAAGGAACAAGCCCGTGATGAAAAAAAGGCACTGTAATTAATCACCTCTAGTGCAGTGCCAGTTCTTTGCTAGGACCAGCATTTTGCCATCTCAAGTTTAATTCTTTCCCTGCTTTATCTTCATTCCCACTCTACTCTACCTTCACCTGGAAAATAATTTTCTTTTCATCCCCACCCTCACCTTCCTGTGGGGGCCATGCATTCCCAAACTCTTTTCCTTCTTGTCTGGTCTCTGCTTCTTTCATCTTCTCCCTCAACAGAGCAGTCCAGCTGCTCTGTTGCCTTATTTCAGATCCACTAGTGAAAGATCACTCCCCTTTTTTTCCCCTCCTTCAGTCTCTGTCCACAACTACCTTGATCCTCCCTACACCCCAAATACATTCTTCTTCTCCCATCATTTTCTGCACAGCAGAAAGGGAGAAAGGTGTGAGAAACATCCAAGGTCTGTTTCTCCCTGGGACCTGCCTGGGGAGAAGAGGTGCCCCAGGAAGGTACATTTTTTTGGAGTACCAGAGTAATCCTTCCAGATTGGGGTGATACCTGAGGACCTATTCCAAAAGGCACTAGAGTTCTGGTGAGTTTGGTTCTTCATGGAGAAACACAAGGAGAGATGAAAGGCATTGTGTTTCCTGTGCCTGTTTATATGTGGCAATGGAGTGATGTACAGTAAATCAGTATTGGGGGCCTGGGAGCAGGAATGAAAAGGTTAATTTTAGTGACATCAAAACCGTTATCTCCAGGTTTTAGAAGGCATCAGTGCATCCAAACTGGAACCAAAATAAGAACTTGGGTTTAAATCTGAGCTTGCCAGTGAACCTTGGTGTGACAATGTTGTGTTTTTACATTCAGAGTGGCCTTTCTCTGTTAAACAAATCTCCATCAGATTCGCACTGGAAACACTGGGACTAACATAGTCTGTTATCTATTCTGGTCATGATTTACTAACAAAATCAGGTTAGTATGTGGATGAGCCTTCAAAATATTCATCTACACACTTGAACTGCAGGTATGATTTATAGGACTGGTCTTTTTTTAGTTCCAGCCTATGTATAGATCAACCCTGAATTAACACCGTGCTGAGATGAATTATATGGTTCATACTTCTTAGAACTGTTGTTCCAGTTGGCTTGCAGATAAAATAACATCTGCTCATGACAGAGCTTGAAAAAGTATATGGGAAAAGGAAGTGTCTTCTCCATACATGAATACTGTCTCTTGATTTTTGGGATGTTTGCTGTGAATGCATTCATACGTATAAATAGACTATAAGAAAAAAAAAAGGGCCAAAAAAAAGGCAAGTAGGAAGAGGCTCAAATTAAAGAATACAAATACCCAAGGGCTGTTAAAAGGAAAATCTCAGGAAGATAAACTTTGACAACCCAGTCCAGAAGTGGAGATGTTTTGTTGTTTCACACTTGGACAAAGGACTAAGAGCTGAAGGACACAAAAAGAGATGTATGCTCTCATGCCTCAACCTGTGGCTGAGGCAGTGTTAATTTTATGGTTTTTAGCAAATTCACCTGGCAACAACTCTCACATTTTTAATGAATGTTAAAGCTGATCCTGGCAAAAAAATGGCAACATTTCCAAGCAACTAAGTAATTATATTGCTACCTACAAGCCTCATCTTGCCCCTATCAAGTTTCCATTAATATTATCTTTAAAAAAAACCTATGTGTTTTTCTACATTCCTGTTTCTTCTGCCTTCTTATACATGGGTATTTTTTTTTCCTGTAATTTGCATCCCACAGTACTTTGCAGTTCTCACCTACAGTCCTTTACAACTGTCTTGAGGCCAAAGCACAGAAATGCAGATGATTTGGGCGTAGATTTATTGAGTGTGTGCTGGGAGATAATTTGCCTCTGTGAAAACTGCTTTATGGAACGAGCCTCTGATGCTTAATGAGGAGTGTTTCGAGCAAGACCAGAGACTGAAGTAGCGTTGTCAGAGATGATGTATCTGGGAAAGAGCTGCTTATGAAAATTGCACTTGCATCAAGCCTGTAGCAAAGCACTTAGGACAAAGGAATAAACCATGCTTTTGGTGGCCATTAGCTCCTGGTGAATAATTTCTGCCATGACTTGGGCTTGTTCCGATTGGTGCTTCCAGGTACACAGCGATGCAGAGGAGTTTCCTTTCCTGTTCGGCTCTCTCAGCCCATGGAGAAGGGAACTGCACTCTATTAAAGGATTTTTTTCCCCCTCTTTTACAAGGTTGTTTGTTATCTCGGAATGCAGGCCTGCGCTGGAGCGTGTAATTACAACACCATGTCCTGGGTTAGAAAGAACTCAGACACTAAATTGTCCATGTCATCACCTGAATTTGACCATGAAATATAGCACAGAGGGACTGGAAAGGCAGCCTGTAAAGAAGTGAGGACTGAATGGGCATTTTGGTGCACTGGGCAAATCCAATCTGCTCGATCCATTGCTGCAGTCCCACCGTGGCCATTTAATATTATTACCTGCTTCTTGCCCTTGAAATTGTGCTTCCACCTCTCTTTCCATGAGGTGTGTCTGAGTGAAGGAGGTCAGGGTTAGAGAAGATTGCAATAAAACATGACTCATTTTACATGGGTGATCAGAGTCCTATTAAGTTGCAAAGGAGTTGATTTTTTAAAGAACATCTTTTTTTCCTCAATCAATTTTTTTGTGCAGACACTCGGAAATAAAGGTCAGCTCTACTGTTCAGGATACTGTTCAGGGTGTTCAGAGATACCCCCAAAGCTGGAATAAAACCACTTGCACTCCTTTTTGTGGAAATTCTTTAGTTTATTCACTTGAGCATCTTAATGTTACCACAAATTTTGAGTTTAAGGCTGTTTCTGTGTTTCTCTGTGTTGGAGCAAAAAAACTTGTAGAGTTACAGATCTCCAGGACCAAGAAACAGTTCTTGCAGGGGCCTTCTCTGAGCTCAGAACAGAAAGGTGTGAGGCAGCTGCATCAACCTGGTGACTGGTACATGACTGGAAGGGCAGGTGGCTGTACCTGGTATTTCTCTTCTCTACCTATAGGTACCACTTGTCATATTGCAAAGAGGAAGAAGGGTTTGCAGAAGGGTATCAATCAGAAAGTCTTGCAGGGAAGTGTTAGTGCTTAATCAGGCTTAGGGACACAAATTGATCTAGGGTGACAAAAATTATGACAAAAATAAGAGCAGGACAATGGCAGAAACCAGTAGTTGCAGAGTGTAAAGACCACTTTTATCTCTCCCTTAGTAGTTATTCTCAACACAAAGAAAGAAAGTTTTGGTATGAGCATGTGTGTGTGTGTATATGTGAAATAACATCCTGTGAGACATACCAAAATACTTTTTTGTAAATTCCACTCTCCAACAAGAAATATTTAATGAATTTCAGTTGGTTGTACTCCTGGCATGTAATACACCCTGTGACATCATTCCAGCACACAGTGCCCAGGCACCCTCTCCCCTTTGGATTCCCTGCATTATTCACTACACTTGCTTTAAAGGACATTGGTATTAATAAGTGATTTTTATTTATATATTTACATTTTATTCTAAAAAAAATTATTTGAAAAGGTTGTGGTACATAGATATATTTATTTCCTTTATATACTTCCATGAATAACTTTAGTACTTGGAATAACAAAAAAATTAACATCAAAAATTGCATTTTCAATAGATCATTGATAACAGGGTCAAGGTCTTAAAACCTCACAACACTCTCTGAAGTGACAATTTTGGTTATGTGAATAAACATCATTAATTAAACATTAAACAGCAAGTCAGGAAATGCTAGTGTGGAGGTTGCATTTTTAGTCACTTATTTGACACTGCACAACGTTTGATAGCTCGCTATGTCTCTGGATATGAATTGGTGCCTGCAGCACCACTAAAGAAACATGGACAGTCTGTAGGCCCTTTATAAGCATCTGTGGAATTCCTATCTGGAGAAGTAGAATAGATGAAAAAGCAGCTGGGAATTGTCTTCTGCAACCTGTGTTTTGAACGTATGTGATGTTGTGAAGATGTGTGTTACAGAGCTTTTTGCTGTTAAAATCTGATTATGGTTTGTTCTTACCTATGATGCAGAAAGTTGTGATTTATCCTGGCATACTTAAGGATCATTTTCACTGACGAACTGCAGTAAGAAACAAGGTCCTGAAAAGGTAATGCTGACATGCTCAAATATCATGGGAATGCTGCAAAAAAACCATCCTGCTTACTGGAAATCACCTTTCCCTGAGGAAAATACATAAAGGAGTGCTCAGCGTTGTGATACAGACTAGCCTATCTGCTTCTAAAGGGAAAGCCTTTATCTCTCTTTAGTACAGAGATAGGTGAGTCATTTCCAATTCCCCAGCTCTTTATTGCCCCCTTTCAAAAGCTGAAGAAATTAACATAGAAGAGAATTTCTAGTCTCCACGAACGGTTGCTATACTTGTGCACAACTTCTGCATTCCTAGAAATACTTGTGAAATTTTGTATTTTCTTTCCCTCTAAACCCTTTGACAAAGACATCAGCTTGCTATGATCTAAATTACTGGACTTTTTCAGATTGCTTTAAAACTTCTGCCCTGCAGATCACTCATTTCCCATAAAATGACCTTTACAATAAGAATTTTCCCATTGTTTTCCATGATAAAAACATGTATGAACTCGTTCTTGCACATTATAATTCATGCCTTCCCCTGCTCCCTTATTCTCCTCCTGGGGCTTATACTCTCACTAGCACCTAGGGAATCATGCAATGAAATAGAAAAGGTAGTAAAAGAGTACCAGCACATTTGCTCTGCTGGGAGTCTCCTAATCCCTTCTTGGATGTTGTATGTAAGAAAGATTGAAAGTATGCTGCTGTCCTCCAGGTGTTCTGCACTTGATGCTGACACACAGCCCTTAACTGTGCTTTTGGATTAACAGAAGGAGAAGTATTGCAAGAAAAGGACCATACAACATCCTTGTGGAAAACGGCTATCTGGAGGAGAATTAATTGTCTGTCCGCTTCCAAATCATTCCCCTTGATGTAGCAGTCCAGTTTAACAATGACAGAAGTCACAGCAGCACATGCAAATCAAAATGGTCCACAGTTTTAGTGGACCTGCAATAGCCAAATCTAAATATAATTCCCCTGTAAACATTAAAAAGGCTCACTTGAATTGGAGATAAACATTATGTTTTAAAAGAGTTTAAGTCTCACAGTTTTAAAAGAGTTTAAAAGACTCACTTACCCTTTCTGTCTAGCATTCATGGGGCTACTTGTCTAAATAGGTTTTGCATTTTGGGATCTTTATTGTGTTTGCTTATAATTTTTAAGTTGACTGAGTCCTGAAAACTGATTTCCAATTTCTTCTAAGGAAGGTTTCTTAAGAAAGCAGTCTGTGGAAATAGCAGTCTCACTGTTCTCCCTTTTCACAGACAATTACATGGTCTGTATACATTCCTTCACTTTCCAGTCTGCTTTACCAGAGCCATTTTAAAACAGCCAGAACCAAAGTTTTATAAGGGCTGAGGAAAACTTCAAAATTATTTTAATTTCATCGGTCCTTTACACTAAATAATTATTTGCTTTTAAGAATGGTCCCCTAAATATTAATTAGGGTTACAATGCTTTCATTTGTTCATTTTCCATGTATAAACTCTTTCAAAACTTGGGGTTTTTTTCCCTCTAAATATATCCCAACATGTGGCCGTATTGATTAATCAACATTGTCAGCACAAAACCTCTCTTCCTGCCCACACAAAAGCAAAACAGCGATTGACCACCAAAAAAAAAAAAAAAGAGAGAGAGAAGGGAAAATTGCAATAACTGAGGAAAAACACAGTAATAGACTTCTAATGGATGCAGAAGGGAGATTGCAGTGGCTGAGAAGCAAAACTGTTTTAAGAAAAATGAGTACACTAATCAGAAGCAAACCAAAGAGTTACTGATGTACAGAAAACCACATGTATCACATGTATATTTGGGATCAGATCTTCTGAGCACTTGCTGTAACATGTTTTTCAAGCGAGGACATTGTGTTCAGGGTCCTTTAGGCCCAAGTCTTTTGCTGGGCTTGTATGTACAAGGATGAAACTCAAATTCAGGGTGAATGAGAAAACAAAATCTGAGCAAGAAACAAGAGCAAGAGAAGTCATGGGATGGTTACTGCAGACTTGGAAGAGAAGATGATGGAGCTGACTGCAGATCAAACCAAGAAAAGAAGGAGTGAGAAATTACTAGGCAAAAAAATTTACAAAAAACAAATCTATGAAAATCAAAATGCAAAAGCTGGTTATGTCTTTTACTGCATTCTCAAGAATTTAAAAAAAAAAAAAAAGCAAGGAAACTACTGAGCAGGGAAACCAGTTCATCTATTGCTTTCATAAATACAGACCTGGAATGTTTCATGCCTGCCAGGTACACCAGTCAAGCATGCCACTATGCTAAAATGAACTGTAGGGGGAAAAGAAATTAAAGGAAAAAAGGAAGAAAGAGCTGGACTGAAAAAAATGAATATCCAGCGGGGGAAAAAAGTATTAAAGTGCAACAAATGCAAAAAATACAAAAATGAATGTAGTGTAACTTCCTTATGTGTGGAGGCAATAATTGAACTGAAAAGAATGCTTGTCTGAAGTTGTCAGCATCAAAATACCTGGTTTTCCCATTACAGAACCTTTCTTATTTGATGATTTCCATGTTGTGCTTGCTGGTTGTTCCATGTGGTATGTTTGCTATTTGTCCCGTTGTACTGTTTTCTTCATTCTATGCAGTTTTCTGTTTAACTCCTTATAATAAACCATTGTAGTTCCAACTGTCAAGAAAGGTGCTTAAAATACTGGTGCCTCGGCATGCAGCAATACTGTTTGATTACCCCTGGTTTTGCTGACAAAATTTTGGAGAGGTATTATGTGATTGTGAGGATGGCTAACTGCTCTACAATTGTGCAGTAATTTTTTTACAGATTTGACAATATCCCATAGGCAGCAGGCCCTGCAGTCCTGTCCTCCCAGTGTGAAGTTTTGCCTGGGATGGAAAATCTGATTTTTACACCTTTCCTACATGTGCTTTGAGAGAATAAAGACACCCCTACAGAGTATGCCTGACTTTGGTAGTGTACTGCCACAAAAGATTTATCTTGTCTCAGCTGCTTGCAGCCAGGTTGACTTTTGACATTCTCCTGAATGTCAGAAGAAAACACAGATCAAAACTTTATTGCTGCTCCTGCCAGAACACAATATTTTCAAAGAACTCCTGTAACAAATCCGTGGAGTACTTTGAATTCCTCTGGTTTATTATATAAAGAGCCATAAGGAAAAAAAACTACCTCCTCATTCTGCATCTTCCAAGGAGGACATTAAAGTGACAGATTTAAAGGACATTTACAACTCCATTGAGCCGGGAGGACTTCATTGTGTTTTTCCACATAGGAAGGAGGTGTTAGGTATGTGTGTGTTCTGAGATGATATGTGGCTGTTGCTGGCCTTTCCAGATGGCCTCTGATGTCATTGCTAAAAATCCTGAACTCTGCTGCATGAGGAAATTCATTTCATAGCCCTCTAACATGATTTTAAATTGTCCTTGCTTTAAGGAGATGGGACAGTAAATGGAAGGCGACAGAAAGAAGGGAAGAGGATTCACATCCCTGAATGGGGCAGAACGGTGTGGTGAGCTGTTTTGAAAATCTCCATCTACTGGTTGATTGGACCAGTTCCACAGAAGGAGTCCCCTCTCTTTTGAGAATAGCTGTATTTCTTCAGCAAGATGAGACTGGGGACACCAAAGATGAAATGTGTGGGCTGGGACCATGTAGTCCACACCTGGATGGTATCAGGAGTTCACAGACTTCTGGTCCTCAAGGGGAGCTGAAGAGGTCTCAGCAAGTCTGTAGCTCTCTGCTCATCATCCTGCCAAAGCAAGCTGAGGATGGAAGCAGCAGATAGGGCTGGCAAAAGGCACCTGTTCCCAGAAACAGTCTGAGCAGCTCAGCTGGCAAAGCACAACAGATGGCAAAATGTCCCTGTGCTGCTGCTGCACTGGCTGACTGGGCGGGCCTTCTGTGAAATGTCCTCCTGGAAGAGGGGCAGAGGGGTTTCTGTCAGCCAGAAGCAAGTCTGGTTTGCAGAGCACTGGCAGAAACCCTGGCAGATATTCCTGCACTGTGGATGAACAGCAATCTCCATTCTCTGGGGCTCCAAATCCAGACCTGCCACATGCAACTGAACTCACTGCTTTGGGAGCAAGCAGTGATGCAGAAGGTATACTGGGATGCAATAAATAAACACCTTGCCCTCTGATCCTCTCCCTTTGCATCCTCTCAGGCAGTCAGGAGTCTTGGAGGAGAACCTCTGCAGTTTGGTGACTGCACCTTTGCCTGCCAGAGCACAGAAATGCCAGTGGTCTTGGCCAGAGATCTGGATTATACATTTTAACAGCAGGGTCTCATTTCTGTTCCTTAAAGCCATCTAAAAATGAAAATAATTTAAAGTGCAGATACAAGGGACTTTTGTTTTCCCATTAAATGTACCTGCTCAGTGCCTGATGAGGACAACACATGGAGCACAGTTAATGAGGTCAGACAGCATGAAATTGAATCCTGAATTGAGCTTTTTATTTTGTGGGATTCTTGAACCCCATTTTCAATAGGATGTTTTTGCTTTGTATATTTGGAAGAACAACAGAGGTGCTGAGCAGTGCCAAGAAATTTTTGCTTGCAAATATTCTTAATTGAAAAATGATTCTTATTTTTACTGTCATTGTTGCAAATGTCCTGTATATCTTCAGCCACATCTAGATCTTGCTCACAGCTGCACAGAAATTGATAGGATCATTGCAAAAACTGAAACCTATTGTATCTACCAGAAGAATGCATCTTATGAAAAATTCATTTTTCTCATGAGAATCTAACAGGTGCAGGAAGGCATTAAAGAATATGCCACAGACACGCAGCTCTAGACATGATATGTGAGTCCTTACTGAGAGTATGGGAGTTCAATTTATAAAATCCCAGATTTATCAGCAAAGCTGTTGGACAAGCAAAACTTTCAAGAGTTTTACTGAAAAGAGGAGTAGGAAAAGTACCCAAAATGGTGCAAAACACACAAACCTATTCTGCAACAGAACTTAAGGAGTGCAAATAAATGGTAGCACATTAAACTGTCTTTGAAAACAGAGATTCAATGCATGATATAAACATCTGGGAATTAAATAGTAAGAAGGAAACAGAAGAGGTTTTTGCAGTGTTATGTATCAACTGTTGCAAAGGGAGAGACTACCCAGGAGAAGAAAATGTGCTCAAGGAAAAGAATTGAATGCCAGTATTAGAAGGAGGGTTTATCCAGTATGTGAAGATGTTGACTCAAAAGACCATGGCCTGTTTCTGCAAAATTTTTTGCCCTGGGCAGTGAAAATCAGGACTTGAGCTCCAGGCTGAAGGCGTGGAGTCTGTCACCCTCTAAGCTGAGAAGTGAAGAATACAAGTTTCTTCAACTGTGATAGTATTGACCCCCTTTGTAGTCTAAAGAAGAAAAAATTAATCCAAAATAGGTCATAAACACAGTTGATGAGCAATCTGCCCATGTGGAGGTAGCTGTATTATATGAGTTAGGTGAAGTGCAATCCATGCCAGGTTTCTACTGTTAAGCAACTGAAACTGAGAAGAACAGAGAGACACTTCCAAACTAAAACCACATTCTTTTACTCAAGCCAGTTGACTCATTAGGTCTGTTTATTGGCAGGGTTAATTAAATAAGTTGGGGAATAGATGCACACCTCAGAACAACTACTGAAGTATCACATATACACTTGTATTCCCATACCTCCATATTTTATCCTCCTGATCCATTTTTATGGGTACTTTACATGACAGGTAGGAGGCAGCATCCTCTGAGAGGGAAACAGCCCAGAGGGGCACAAACTGAGAGAGAAATTCTTGGTGATGCTTTCTGCTCTGTGGATTTTCATGATTGTGGCTCTGTTTTCATTGTGACTCCTGTGACTTCAGTAAGTCTCACCCTGCTGAGGAATCCTCACCAAGCATTTTCATACAGGAGCTGGGACAGGCAATCCTCTGAATTCAAAGGAGCCCCAAAGGATCAAGAGAAAAACTGTAGATTTAATGAGAGACAGGGAGCCAGCTGACTGCAGGACACCTTGCCAACAATTTCCAGAGCTCAGAAAAGCCATCTGACATACCTGCAAGTTCACTGTAATCCTGTTACCTCACAAGTAAATCTGTTTTGTACATTCTGAATGAAAATATGCTTCACTCCCCATGCCTCTGCTTTCCTCTTGAGAGTAAACAATATGATCGTGCATGAGCAAAGATTCAATAATTGCTCGACCATGGAGTAGTACACATTTAAATCAAATCTTTAATGAATTACCCATAAAATCTTAGCATACACGTCTGTTAATATTGTTAAACATGGTCTCAGAATGTGAGATATTCAGTACCTTTTAATCAGGGTAGAAACTTACCCCTGCACAGTGTAAACCACACATTAAAACTACTGAAATTGCACCCGTACCTAGATTTTGATGTTTTTTTTTTCTGACCACATGCAAAGTGAAGGACTAGAAGAACTGACTTCTCATGCTTCACTGAGCTGTCTCTGACTCTTGATTAGATTGCTGGAAGACAGTATGATGGCTACTGCTATGGGTGGCTGGAAATGAGGGGGAAGGAGGCATGTTTTTGCATGAAATTCCTGTCTGTGGTGAGATCAGATACATTTGTTGATAAGGTTCTGGTAAGGAATTGAGAATCTGTTCCAAATTAGAAAAAATTCACTCCCCAGAAAGTCCTGTGGGAGAAGAGAGGAAGGATTGTGTATGGGATTGGTGTGTCCATCCCTGTGTAGATAATGAATGAGAAACTGACATAGTTGTAGACACAGAAAGCAAAACACTCAAGTCTGTGATGAAAGGCCAGATGAAAAAGGAAAGTGTTGTAATTCAATGGAATATAAAAGACAGCAGTGGGCCATCCTTTCTTCTATGGAGACAGGTTACTATATCACTTTCCTGAAATCACAGCAGGAATGATGGATTAGTTGGAGGGGAAAATTGGTGCCTAAGGCACTTCTGACTTCAGTGTTTCAAGTTGTCCATAATCCTTTGTAGCCTTCACCCAAACATGAAACCCTTTAATAAGCATAGGGAATTATTGAGGACAAGAAGTGGTCTCCACTTATTTCCTGAAACCCCATCTTGATAGAAAGTGCCAGGTTTCAGGTGCATGCCAGACCCTATTCATTGCACCTTCAAAAAGGGGATGTCTCTGGACTGGACCCAAGTCCAGATAAAACGCTGATCTTTGTTTTAAACTGCAAGTGAGCCTGGTGAAATTCATCTCTGATGAAGGTTTGCTGCATTCAGGATATATAAAAAATGTTTCACGCTTCTTTTACAGTCTCCTTGGTTGAACAAAGCTTGAAGGAAACCTGAATTAAGACCTTCTAACCTGTGCATGTAGAAGAGGGGCAACAGAACTGGAGACAAGAAGTCTGACTAATTACCAAGACATGGAACGACAGGCTACAACCTATGATTGAAACCTGCACTGCTTTTGCTGCATACAGCATGGAAAGGGTCAGCCAGCAGGGATGAAAGCAAGGTGAGGGAAGGGTGCTTTAATGTTTTGCAAGAAACAGACCAGTGTACTGCATCTGTCTTGTTCTGCTCCACACTACCTGAGCTTGTGAAAGGGAAGCAAGTCTCTTCCATTTGCACAATAGTAAAGAAAACACAGAAGCAGGACTTGACCTTATCTGAGTGGGTGATACCCATAGGAGTCAGCAGCCAGCTTGGAAAAGTAAATTACCTCCTTCAGTCCAGCAAAATAATACCTTACATTAAATATGGATATTAAAACATCACAATTGTCAGTGATATCATTATTCACATGAAATGAAGATGGAGAGTTGCAGAACTGCACAGTTTACTGAGCCATTAATTGGTGGCTTTTGGGAGGTACTGCATCTTATGTTTCTACTCCCAGTCAAAAAGGAGCCAAGGTCAAGAGCCCCTGGGCATATCTAGTGAAAACTGAGCTGATGGGATCCCAGAGAGCACACGTCATACCCTAAATCTCTATAAAATCTGCTGTGAGCTGCCCTGGTTGAGGTGCATGCTTAGGATTTATTTCAATAGGTGGAGCCTGGAAGGACACCACATCCCCTTCTCTGGTTCCTGGGACACCACTGGGAACAACCTAAATTGAATGGCAAAAAACGTTGGCTGTAATCTGGTGCCAAGTTACCAAGGCTGAACCTGCCTGAGCATGGCACTTATTGGGCCTCCAGCTTCATGGGCTGGGTCGATTAAAGAATCATAAGAAACTGCAAGCTGGCCTGTCTCAGGCCAAGGAAGAAATTAGCAATGAGCCATGGAAGGATATGCTTTCTGGGGCATGTAATTTAAGATCACATGGCAAGAAATTGTGCAAACTATTGCAATGACTTCTGGAATATATTCCTAAATTTGGCTCTTTATATTCTTTACAAAAGAAAAGGTCCAAGGTTTTAAGTAATAAAACATCTGTCTTCAAATAATTAGCTGCAAGAGAAAGGATCAAAATGAACTATTAAAAAAGGACATGGAGGAGAACATCTTTCCTTTGCAACTTTTAGCATCTTCACATTTAAATATAACGGATAATGTTTCCCTTCTTAGGGCTTCTTATAGGCCTTTCTTTCTTTTAATCTTGAATGCCAGTGCACTTTCAGCAGCAGTAAAAGGGGCTGGCAACAATTCTCAGCTCATTTTTTTATTAGAAAAAATTAAATTGGGTATGATGAGCTTTTGTAAAGGAAAGCAAGAACTGAAAATATCCAGAAAGTCACAAAGTGCCGCCAAGAAAGACATTTGGGAAGGGGTGAGGTTGTTTAAACTTACATTCTTCCCACTCTGGGCCAGCTGTGTTTCTCTTCTCCTCTTACACCCATCTTGAAAGCATATGGAGTATGTTGAAGTGTTAATATAACAGAAAATAAGCCAAGCTAGATTCTTAAAACAGGTCCTAATTTAGAGTAGCTTACCTTAAAACAGCCTGGCTAGTCTCAGTAACTGCTGACCAACACAGTCAGTCTAGGTGAGGAAAAAACAAATTTGGCTTTTTTCACTTACAGTGAATTTTGGTGGTAATTTCTGCAGGTAAAGCTGAAAAAAAAATAGGTAGAGCTGAAAAAAAATTAGGTAGTGAGCCTCTGCACCTGTGGCTTGCATTTAAAATTTAAATACTTGACAGTGGAAATTGCATGGAAGATGCAATGGGGGAAAAAGAAAGATTAAAAAAATAAACAAAAACCAGGACCCAAGGACGTTACAGTTTTGCTGAGATTTACTTTGTGTAGAAGTCTACTGTTGAGTCTTTCAGTATCTTTGTCCCATTCCTCACATGGGTATGGACCGAGATAATGAAGATTTGCTGAGACAGATACTTCTTCTCCCTAAAGACTGGTAAAGCATGTGGTGATGGTGATGTTCTCTCTCTGTAAGGTGGGTTAAAAGGGTTGTATTCCTGGATTGGTACACTTTAGGATAGATATTTGAGATGGTGATAAGCAGAAACCTGTCAATGACACCAAAATGGCTTATTATACATTCTCAGCAGTATTCTCATAGACTCATGACTATTTCCTGATCCAGGAAGGAAAATTGTCCCCTCTGCTATTCCAAGTGTATTTGCTGCTGGCAACACTGAGGGTTGCACCTAAGGCATTCACACTGGCACATCTGCCAGAGGAAAGTAGAGCAAGCTTTGTGTAAGATCCTTCATTTTGGCTTCAATTAGGCACAGTGTACAGATTATCTGCTCATGCCACTGTAAATCACAACTCCATTATTAGAAAAAAGCAAAAACTTCCATGGAAAGAAGCTGAAAGTTTTTTCATAGTTGTTAATCCTACCAAAAAATACACTTGAAAATTAGACTAAATTCTTCACAGAACTACTCCACACCAACCAGAGGGGTACTGTGCACTCATGAGGTCACTTACAATGCAAAGCAGCATCTCTGTGCACTAATTGCAGCAAATTGAAAGAAAACGCTTCAAAAGGTAAATATTAATAGCCTCAAAGAGACTGAAACAAGTTGTCTGGATGTTCTGCTTTCCTAATTTGTTTTAGGCTGTGAATCTGAACAGTGGAAATAGGTCCCTGAGACTTCCCTGAGTCTATGCTTGAAGGAAAGCTTTTCAGTGCAGTCTGATGCCATTTGGTCCTCATAATTCTCCGTGTACCTTTCAAAAAGTTAACAGATTTCAATTTGGCCAATTTGCGGATGACTGCAAATTCAGTTTTCTGCATGATCTGATTGTTTTGAAGAGGGCTTCCCTTTAAACTGTCCAAATGTTTTCATCTGACTGCAGGAGGATGGTTTGAAAGGGAAACATCCAAGTGGATGTCAAGGCCCCAGGTCCGTACTTGAGCTATACAATACCATACACATGAGAATTAGTTTCTCTGTGTGTTGTTCCCCAGATCATGAGGAAAGGCAAGGTGCCAGTGTCCTTTTATCAGAAAATAAAAACTTCTTTGCCTTCAGATAACAAACTTAGATGCCCAGCTGAAAGGTGATAAGTTGCAGAACTTGAAGAATGACACTAGTAAATGAATTCATGTTCTTTTTCCAGGATATGTCAGTAAAGATTTGAAGAGAAAACTCAAATATTTAAAGTAAATTATACAGCCAGGATATATGCAATTTGCATATACATTTTTAAAGAAACAGACTAAGTGCGAGACAAAATTAACTATGAATTTTTGCAATCAGTGTGAGAAGTAAAAGTTTTGAACACGCATCTCCAGAGGCAACTTTGGAGACATTAATACATCAGATTTTCTCTGAAGTGATTGCTTGATTTTAATTTTTTTTAATTACTCTGTAATAATAGGAATGAGGACACTGGAAGATCTCTTTTTATCTGCAGGCAAATCTGCTTAAGACTGAGAGGCTGCTCTGCTCTTCTGGCTTGGAAGAGCAAGTGAACTGCAGGTACATGGACCACCTCTACACTCAAAATTTACATCAGTATAATCAACTCAGGAGGCGATTGAAAGGGCTGAAAAGTAACTTGTATTTATTTAATTTGCCTGAACTCATCACTGATTACATTAACTCTATGCAAAGGCTCCTTACATTTAGCTATGAAAAACATAGCTCTAAGTTTCTAAACTCTAACTCTGTGTGACTTTGTGTGCAGAGATGGGCATAAAGAGAGAAGACAGAAGAAGAAAGCACGTAGCTTGCAGGGTCTATTAAATGTAAAACAGAAAATGAGTGAGACTTGTTTTATTTTCAGCTTTATGCACTGTGCAGACAGGAAATTGTGCATTTTATTTATACGATTATATTAATTGTGGTTCAGAAGTTAATAGCATCATCCCCTTTGTGGGACCTGTCATGCGTTGAAACTAAATCGTCCCCCACAGTGTAATACAAATAGGGGACTGTGGACTCAGGAGAACCATTTTCCTGTCATTAGCAAATTTCATCCTTATGTCTGGATACTGAGTACACTGTCCACAGCACAGCTGAGTCTTTTTCCTAGCTGCAGAGAATATTGTTGCCTTTGAAGAGCATAAAATTTAGCAATTGCAAATTGCTTTTTCTCCTTGGAGACTATTGTCTGTGAATGTTTTCATGGATATAACCTCCCTCCTTGTAATTCACTGCACCATAAAAGTACCTAAAAAGATGACACATGAGACTGTATAATGCCAGACCAAACCCTAGAGCTCAACCCACCAAAAGTCATCCCACTGAAATGCCAGTCCCTCAGTCATACCTGGATTTGGAAGCTTTTATATATATAAGAAGTGTGGATACAGCTCATTTTTCTCAGCTCTGTGCACCCCCCATGCTCATCCTAGGGTTCACTGTGAATTGAGGAATGCAGGTTCACTTCCAGTTATGCCCAAGGGTAAATGGAAATGAGTATGGAGCAGCCTTCCCCACAAAACCCCAGAATGCCACCAGCTGCCAGCACCTCAGTGGGGCTGGCAGGTGTCAGGGTACCTGCAGTGCACTGGCTGGGCAGTTTCAGCCTCGAGAAGTGACAAGAGAAAAGTGGAAGAGGCTACATGGGTGTTCAATTAACATCCATCTGAGGAGAGGTGGGAAAACACAGGACTAGCAGTGTCCTGGTCAATAAGGAACATAGGGATTGAAGCCATGATATTGAAAACCTGATATAAGATGCAAGATCTGCTAATGTCAGCACTAGGGAATGACAACTTATAGTAAGGAAATTCTTTGGGTATCATTAAACTGACAGAGGAAAGTGTGTGTGTGTGTGTGTGTGTGTGTGTGTGTGTGTGTGTGTGCACACGTGCATGCACCCATACATATTTGGGCATGTACTGTGCACGTGCCCAAACTGGGATATAAATAATGCTGGAAATAATAGGAAATTAATTTCCAAAGACATGAACTGAGGCACCCACTGCTGCCTGCTATGTAGCTGGGGATTGGGCATCTGGAAGCCAGGTGATGTGCCACTACTCAGGTCTGTGCTGGCCTCCTCTTGTGTCTCAGATGCCCATCTGCAAGTTGAGTACTGCATAAGGACTGCATGGGAAGAAGCGCCCAAAGTTTGTTCCTCTGTAAACTCTCCCTCCTATTTCTCTTTCCAAATGGCTGGGCTGGTGTCACCAATTAAAACCAAAGAGAACATTAGGGAAATGAAAGAGAGGAAAAGGAAGATATATAGAGCAGCAAATAGAGAAGAGACAGCTAAAATAGGTTCATGATGGCAGGGATTCCTTCATGTTTGAGAAATGTGTCTAAGGTAAAACTTTTCTACTGTAAAGGCAATTTTGTGTTAATAAATGGCTCCCCAAATGCTTTCCTCCTGAAGATAATGGGATGAAACAAGTAACACAGTTTGAGAATGGCTGAGCAATTACAGATGGATCTGCTGTGAGCAGAAGAAGTAAGAAAAGGTCAGCCTGTTTATGAACCTTATGTGTTGCAGGTTCACGTAGAGTTAAATTCTTGGACTGCTGTCTGTGCCCTTTGGAAATCTCTCACAAAATCTCCCCAGAGACATGCTTGTGAGAAGTTTGCACTAACTTAGAATAAACTTGTTTAAAGTAATAATGAATCTAAACTATTATAAACCCTTGTGTGACTATTTCGCAGCTCAACAAAACTGATGGACATAAGGAACTTAATCCAAGGGTCTCTCCATACATAAAGGCATATGATTTGTCACTGATTCAGCTGTACATGTGGACATTCTTAACATGCTTTAGAAATGAGCTACACTGATTTACCACCATAAGTTAAATTGATTATAAAAATATTAAAATTGCAGAGTCTGGCACCAAAAGTTAAGAAATTCCTCAATTAAGGTGCTGCAGTCTTTTATTGTGAGATCACATCATCTTCTTTCCACACATGCCCTTCACTCAGAGCATGGTGTTCAGTTACTGACAAAGTTTTTCAGTGTTTTGTTTTAATCCTGCTCGCTGTTCAGTGTGTGGTCTCTGGCTGCGATACCGATCGCTCCTCAGCCCTGGGTCTGAAGGCAAAGCTATCAGAATAGAAGCAGCCTTTTTGTGCAACATGCTTCCTGAACATGCAAGGGACACTTTTGAAAGCCTGATGTTAAATAAATGACAAAATAAATAAGTGACTGCTTTCATGGCACACCTTTATCTTCAGAGAGCACCCGTGGGCTCCATGCCCAGCTCCACGCTGCGGGCTTGGCCTCTCATCCTTGGCACGCAGAGGAGGGAGCAGTGCACACCTACTGACCACCACCCAAAAAGCCCAGGTGGAGTGGTCTGACAGGCACTGCTCTGGAGCTCTGAAGCAAAAGCAAGGCTGGGCTCCAGCTCACTCAGAATGGCTTTCAGTTGTCTAAGCCATACCATAATCCTCTCTCATCCTCCCTCTTTTTTCACTGAGAGTCATACTTACTTTGAAGGCTCTGTCTTCTTCAGCAGCTGTGCAAAGTCTGGTAGAAAACAGCTTTTTTCATAGCTCAATCCCCTTTCATGGTTAAGGCACCATCCATTTGGATATTGCATGAGATGGGGATCCTGGAGATAAATGGTTATGTTCATAATTAATTTTTATAGTGTGCATGTGCAAGAGGACTGACCTTAAATTTCATGAGTATCTTAATTTTGCTCCCTCTTCAATTTTAAGTGTTTGGTTTTACAACCCTAGTGATCTTCTAATGTAATTTTTGAGGAAATTTCCTCCATTTTTTAAACACCAAACTTCAAAAAAACAAAA
The DNA here is from genome assembly GCF_052056855.1 of Sturnus vulgaris. Lineage (NCBI taxonomy): Eukaryota > Metazoa > Chordata > Aves > Passeriformes > Sturnidae > Sturnus > Sturnus vulgaris. The sequence continues at coordinate 30,678,464 of NC_142244.1, forward strand.
AACAACAACTTGGGAAATTCTTTATGGGAGGCAATAACTACTCTCACATGGACTATCAGGATGACTGGTTCCTTTGCTCATGGCTCTCAGAAATGTAAAAGAAACACAGAGGTCAAGTAAAGTGGCTTCATTCTGTTTTTTTGTTTTTCATGTGATATATTAATAATTCTGATTCAAACTAAAACAAGATGTAAATCCACATGTAAAAATCAAATATCTTCCTTTTGAAAGCACTTGAATAAAGCATTTAGATTTTCCAGGATTTTTGTGGCAATGAAAATGGTTGAGTAATATCAACACACATTGGAGTCAGTAGTGGTTTTTCCTCAGAAAGGCACACATCTCCACAGCCCTCCCTGCCTCCTCCTCTCAAGAGAGCAGCACAAAAACGGCCCCAAAAGTAATCATTTTTATACATGGACTGAACAAGGAGGCAAACAGGCCGAGGAAGGCTGCACTAATTTGCTGACAGCAGATGATCCAGGAATCCTGGCTGGACCTCACCTGAGAAATTTGAGTGCCCCAATGCTCAGGGTCCCCCTGCCTTGCCCTGAGGTGCCATAGTCACCTAGTCCCACCTGGACGACAGTGCAGAAGTGTCCATCCAGCCCGATGCAGAAGCAGCTGGGAGGCTGGCAGGGCCCAGGACTCTGCGTGCAGCAGTGCCTGTGTCTCTACAGGGAAGATCATTTTCCTGGTATGGAAGCACTGGATCAAATGATTGCAAGCACTTATTTCCTCTTCCCCTTCCAGGTTTTCCATGACACTTCAGCCTGGCCTTGTCCTGTTCCCATCCTTCCCCACTTTCAACTAATTATCTCCACCTCCTCATCTCAGTTTCCAGTCACCAGCTGCTTCTTTCAGTCCCAGGCTCCTATCTCTAGTATCCTCTCTCAGCCTCAGCAGCTCCCACTGCTGCTGATTTCTAAGTTTTGAAGCATCAAATTCTTGGTGAAAATCCTGTCATAAATTCACACCAGGGATGAAACAGTATTTTTCTGCCTAGTCAGTTTCCTGGGACAAATGAACCTGAACAGCACCTTCGGGGGGGGGGGGGGGCAGAAATCTGTTCCAACAACTCCAACAGTGACCCAGGTTCAGCACAGTTCATTAAAACAGAGAGAAGAAATGTCTCATATGAAGATCAGAGCAACATTTAACGTAGGTGTTTTTTCTGTCTCTGGCTGCAATAATCCCATGTAACATTAGTTTCCCAAGGCAAGTGAAATTATAGAAAAGGCATTTTAGTAGATTATCATCTCTGTTTGTGGTGCTCTATCCTAAAGGACAAAGGGCTGTATCTGGAGACATGTGGTCATGCCCAGGAATAATCACTAGCCTATTTACTGTCAAATAAAGATGAGCATAAAAGGGCTTCTTCCATCTCAGTGTAGAAAGTCAGAGGTTGCTGCCTTTGAAGTCTGACCAGAAACACACAGTATAGTTGCTACCCTCCAGCTCCACAAAAATTGTTTCCCTCTATATTTCTTGTGTACTCCTGTATCTTTCTGCAGATTTTCAAAACCCGTTGATGGTGCTGCAAGTAAGTTGCCCTTTCCAAAAAGAGAGGAAAGAAAGGCTTTGGTTCCACTCCTCCCATCCAGCTTGTCACACACAACGTTAGAAAAAGAAAAGCATCTGTGAGCTGCCCGCCTTGAGCCGTGCTCTTATATCTCGGTGTGTGTGCGCACATGCAGCTGTGGATGAATGTGATTGCGCACTCAGGAGTATGTGTGGTAACATCATCCAGATGGCACACCACGCTCTTGGATTATGTCAGTCTCACCCAATGAAGCACACTGAGCAAATGCTAATAGTTAAGAGCTAATAAACACTACACTCTAAGGTCAGCGCTGAATCGTTTGGATTGTGCACATGGTTTCTAGGATACTTTCCCCCAGTAGCTCCCTGTAGCCAAAGGGAGTCTGGGTAGGTGCAGATCTCCCCATAGGAAGGATTTTTAAAGCACCACACTTTACTGAGTCAGCTGAATATGTTCAGAAAGAAACAGCCCTGATACAATTGGACAGTATTATGGCCAGAAAGCAGATTTCACACATTTCAAAAGGATGCTCTCAGTGAGAGTTTCCACATTTTTAATATGGTTAGCTCAAAGCAAAAAATGTCATATTTTTTAAGAATCTCATATTTACAGAGGTCAGAAATAGAAGAGCACACGATTCTTTGTCTCCTTCATTTTATTTCTCTGTACCTTGTCTTTGCTTTCTTACTGGTTCTTGTACATGTATAGAATCACAGTAGACTTCAGGCTGTGCTCCTGTCTTGACAGTGCAATCTCTGTAAATCAAGTGAAAATGTCTTGGTTACTTGCATGATAAAGACTCTGCTTCACTGTCTGCTATTCTTTTGGTCACCTGTAGCTGTTAATAAAGTGGAGCCTTTGTTGACCCAATCACTGCCCACTTCCTTCCTTCTGTGAACTGCCAGGAGCTCTTGTTCAGGCAGTAGATGTGGTTAGAAGGTGGCCACATGATGCTGGAGACAACTGTGGGAGTAATGAAGACATTGAGAGAGTTCAAAAGAAACGTGTTGGACCTGTAAAATAATTTTGCATCATTCTCCAGCTATTCATTTAACACATTAACTCCTTCTGCTTTAGGACTATTTAACCTTCTAGCCTTTTTAATTTGAATGAATGTCAAGGGAAATAAAGCATTTCTCTCCCAGGATAGCAGCAAATACTGTTAACGTTCTAGTACCACTAGTGGACCAAGATTGATGTACCTTCAAATGCAGTCTGTGTTGAGATCTGAGCTCCAACTGCTTGTAAGTTAATGCAACTTTGTGACCACGAAGGAAGTTTGGGACTCCTGCTTGGAGCAAGCTCTTCTGTTTTTCCTGAATGTCCTGTAGAAAGGTGCTGTCCCTCCTCCCCCCCCCCCACCCGTGCTGCAGTGATGTGGGGATGGTTTTGGGAACAACATCTTATGAAATCATAGGATCCTAGATCATAGAATCATAGAATATTTTGGGCTGGAAAGGATTTTAAAGATCATCTCATTCCAGCTGCCCTGCCATGGGCAGGGACACCTTCCATTAGACCAGGGTGTTCAACGCTCCATCCAGTCTGGCCCTGAGCACCCCCAGGAACTGAGCATCCACACCTTCTCTGGGTAACCTATTCCACCACTCTCACAGTATAGGATTTTTTCCTAATATCTAGTCTAAACTTAATCTCTTCTAGCTTAAATCCAATCCCCTTGGTCCTGTCACTACACGGTCTTGTAAAAAATCTCTATCTCTTTTGTCAGCTCCCTTCAGGCCCTGGAAGGCCACAATTAGGTCACCTCAAAGTCTTTTCTTTTCCAGGCTGAAAAAAACAAATTTTCTCAGGCTTTTCTCATAGGAGAGGTGCTCCAGCCCTCTGATCATCTTGGTTCCCTCCTCTGGACTCACTCCAACAGGTCCATGTCCTATCTGTGCTGGGGGCCCCAGAGCTGGATGCAGGACTCTAGGCTGGGTTCCACAGTGCAGAGCAGAGTGGTAGAATCACCTCCCTCGCCCTGCTGGCTGCTTTGGATGTAGCCCAGGGTGGGGTTGGAGATGACTAGTCAGGACCAAGGGGGATGGGAGCACACACTGGAAATTCTTGCAATTTGAGAGAATCAAGGATTCTTACAGGAGGAGTGGTCTCTTAGGAAGACTGGCATGACTTCAAAAAAGGAACTGGGGACTCTAAAGAGATGAATGAGCAGCTAATGATGGATATTTCTCTGAAGTTTCATGGTGAAGTTTTAGTAGGAAATGTCCATCTTTGCCAATGATCCAGAAGTCGAGGCTCTTTCCAACTCTTTCTAAGGGTGTCCTGTTTTCCCAAGCAATATGTCCCACAAGACAGCTTTCAGCCTTTATGTATGAAGCTTAGATGGCCAGCAGGAATCTGGTAATAGAAATTAGCAAACTATTCCTAAAGTTGAGAAAGCACAGGTCAGAATTAATGCTGACATTTCAGTAGCCATAAATAACATGAGTGTGCAAACATGAGTTTTTAACCTACAGAAATGCCTCACCCCTCAGGACCAGAAAAGGTGTTTTGACTGCCAAAATTCAACATGCATTCCTTGTGAGTGAATACCCCCACTTAACCTGAACCCTGCAGAACAGGACGCTCACTGCTTTTGGGGGTTTGTCCACATCTTGAGAAGATGTTTCACCCACTAGCAATGTGGTCAAGCTCAAGGACTCTATTCTTAGGTTAGTAATTTCATAGACTGTAAAGCCAGAAAGGACTTTAATGATCATCTGGTCTGGGCCTGGCCTCCCACATAACACATGCCAAATAATATCACCAAGTAAATCCTGCCTTAACTTCAACTACTTGTAGCTGAGCAGCTGAACAAAAAGTATTTTACTTAAAAAAAAAGAAAAAAACCAGGTTATTGGGTTATTTTTGATTTTTTAAGATTCAAATCATGCAGCATTTACCATATCCTGTGGTATTTTCTTACCAAGGTTAATTATTTGCAGGGCTTTAAAGAGGCATGGCGTTTCTTACTTGATTTTCTTGATCTTGATCTTGCTTTTCCTTTGTTAACTAGATTCAATAACCTCCTCATGGTAGAAGTATTATCAACTCCTCTCTGAATAAATTTTTATTTTATACCAGATTTATAAACATGGTCTCACTTTAAAGCACTGACATTGTAGTCTGTCTTTATGGACACTTAATCCTGTCTGTGTTCCTCCTACGCTAAAATGTTCCCATCTCATTCCTGCAGCACAACCATGTCACTGTGGAGGGCCAAATTTGGTAGCCCCATTACCAACACGTGAGCTTCCAGTGCTGCACAGTGGCAGGAGGCAGAGTTATTTAGTTCTTCAGATTTGATTTGTGATGCCCCATTCTTTGTCTTGTCTGTGCAATGGGGCAGATGCAGCCCGACCACTGATTGAACCATGCTGTCAGCAAATTACTCTCTGCATTACTCAGTATTGGCAGAAGTGCCTTTAAAGTAACCCATTGAATGGACAGACAGAACCGTTGCTGTGGATGTTGACATCTATCTTTCAGCCTCAAAAGAGAGAGAAAAAATACCCACAGCATTTGAGAACCTGAGATATTGTGTGGGAAAAAACCTTCTGCCACTTTTTTCCTTTTGGATGAATAAAAATGTGTCATTTACTTTTGGCTTGACACTGACCTGCTCTTGCAGACTGTCATGGAGTTGCACCTCCTCACTGCTGTCTTCTGCAGCCCATGGCCCAGGACTGGCAGACTTGGACTTTCCTCAGACTGGGATGTCAGCACTGCAGCCTAGACCTGAGGCTGCAGAGGTATCTGTTGATCAAGCATCCTGTTTTTAGGGACCATGACTCCTGCTCTTTAGGTTGCTTAATGCACTTACCCTAATGCTGCTGTTTGACCTGCCTGGTCCCCATTAAAAGAGCTGAAAAGCCCATCTGTGACTTTATGAAACCCATCACGGTCCTCCTGGAGATAGGAGCTTCTCCTTGTCTTGTTGGACTACCACAGGCAATACTGATTATACAGGCCCCAGGGGTAATTTGGTAAATACTGGTGATCTAGGTCCCACAGTCATTAATTGTCCAGTCGTAGAAGAGCTTAACCACCTGATCCTGGATTTATGAAACAAAAATCAAGGATTTTCTCCAAGCTGGAGTTTTCTAGTGAAAAATGTTAAGTTGTCAGAGATGATTCTCTGTTCTACCATGAAAAGGAATCACTTCAGCAGAGAGGTCACAGCCATCCATAGATGCACCATAGGTGGTGGAGACAGCATGTTGGGAATGGCCAGACAACCATCATTTTGTCCCAGACAAATGCCAAGCCAGACCAATGCCAAGCCAGACCCATTCGGTTTGGCTGCACATTCACATCCTGTTTCAAATAGCCACTCTTTGCTACCTCAACAGTTTCTGAGTGCTGTAACACAGACAATTCACCACTTCTTTTCAGTTTAATCTTCACCACAGGGAACTGATTTAGCATCCTATGAGCTATCACACATTTCTGTGTGATTCACAAATGACAGTATGCCCTGTGGTAGTATGTGCTTCTAGTCAATTGCATCCAGGAGCCTGAAATAGAGGAAAAAAAAGGGGAAAAGGAAAGTCTGTTAATCCACCATGACACATACACCTTGATTTTATTTTATTAGAGGGATTTTATAAGAGATATTATCTCCTGGTTTACATAATCCAACACTTCCCTTAGGGCAATCAAAATTGAGATTCATATGACTTGGAGTTTACAATCCAATGCAGCTGGCAAAACTGGGATTCAGATTCATGACCGCAAAGGCAATCCTAGTGCACACACATTAAGGAAGACAAAAAGAGAGAGAGAGAGAGAGAAAATAAGAAAAGCACCCCTGAAGTGATCTGTTATATTGTCTGAGCAGGAGTGTTCGGAAAGCAGTATCATTAAATGAGTCGAAACTTCAGTTAATTTGATTCAAAGGTTGCATGACCTCTGCTAAGTGAGGGACTCTCTTTCCTTGTTGCCTTTGTCTGTTCTTAATAATTTAGCCAGCAACAAGGTAAGATCCAAGACTGACTTTTTCTGCTACAAACATGACTTCAGTCCAAGTATTTTAGCACCTGAACTCAAGTGAGGATAATAAATGTCAAAGAAATATTTATAGCTTGGTATATGGAGAATTTCCAGTTCCCTATACTGCAATAACACATCTGCTAACAGCATTAAAGCAGCAGTTTTAAAGCAGATAGTGCCTGAAAATAGAAGCCTGCAATATGCACAGATAGCTGTTGTATTTAAGTGTTTGATACTGAGCTGATAATTAAATTAGAATTTAATTATGCAGCCTTGGGAAGCTGTTTTCTTCCTGGAATCAGGCCCACACAGAAATTCAGACTCAGCTCAGTGCCTCTTCCACTCCCCTGTGTTCATTTCACTGAAGTCCATTCCTGCAATAAGCAGCTGAGGAGAGCAAGCATACAGGAAAAAAAAGGTTAAAGAGGAATAATTGAAATTTAGAAGAGGAAAAAAGACTTGTTATCCTACCCCATACATCCCTCCAGCTAGTACAAGTGAATTATTCTTCAGAACTTTGTCAGGATTAGACTTAACTGACTGCAGTGATGGAAGCTCCATCTTTTCCTTGGGGAGAAAGCTGCGTATTTGAACAAAGCTCCCTGCTAGAAAATATTTCCTGATACTAAGCCCGTATTTTCCTTCTCTTTTGAAGTGATCCCTTTAATGCTGGCTTGGTCCAAGATTTTTTCCCAGTGAACTCAGCTCTGTGATATCTGGAATGCTTGCTGGAATGTATGTCTTTTCACCCCCAGTTTATGGTTTGAAATCTGCCCTAAGGTCACAGTGGATGGAAGCTGTGGCTGCAGCATGTGGTCCCATGGGTCTGTGTGAAACAGGTCGAGGTGTGTAGTCCTGTCCTGAAGGTATGCCACAAAAGCAAGAGCACGAAGCTGCCCCATCACTGTCCATTGCTGAGCCACGTGCTAGTGGGAGATGAAAAATCTTTTTGAGACTTGGAGACAGAGTAGGCAGAAGAAAGAAGTGTCTAAGCATAGATGGGGGTGGGGATTGTGGAGGGGAGGAAGCTTTTGTTCTTGCTACATTGAGTGTATCCAAGTGCTTTGAGCAACTTGGTCTAATGGAAGGTGTCCCTGCCAGTGATGTGGGAGGTTGGAACTAGACGATCTTTAAGGTCCCTTCTTTACCTCTTCTTTACCCTCTGGCACCTCTCATGCAAAGAAAAAATATAAGGCATAGTGATTTTGGCAGAAATGGGGTCTTTTTCCACTTAGAAAGGATATCTGAGTGTGGGGTTTTCTTTTGAGATCCAAGATACACGACTGAATGACTTCCCCACTACTGAAGTGTTTAGCGCCTTTGGCTGCAACACAAATCAGAGGTGGAGAGCCATGTGGGAGGATGGTTGAAATGAAAGCATGGATTTATTGGGCTGATGTTAACCTTTACAGGACACCTGGTGCTCTGCAGGTGGACGAGGAAAATCGTGGGTAGTGATAGAGACAAATGGCTTCTGTCCTGAGATGGGGTGGAGACCTGGAGCTGTTTAGTCATGGCAGCAGTGTCAATCTGTATCAGAGCTCCACACTGCACCTCTTGGGGCAGCCAGAAAGAAGGGCACTGCTGGGCTTTGTGTGCTCAGAGGGGGACCAGAGTTTCACTAGCACTGGCTTCAGCCTGATTTTAGGCCAGTTTGGATGGGGCTTAAATGTACCAGAGTCAGTGATGGTGCCCAAGGGATTGCCTATGCTGAGGGAGTACAGGAGCTCAGTGCAGCTGACTACAGGGCTAAGAGCCAGCCCCCAGGATCAAACCAGTGTGACATTTGTAAAGTCTAGCTCAGTCACAGCATGGGAGACTGCACCATGCTCAAATACTACATTTGACATACTTCTGGCACATTACAACACTGAAAATGTTGGCTTTGTGTCTCCAAAGGGTGGATGGAAGAAAAATGTGAATGTCTTGTTTTCTTCTGATGTTTAACCAACCACCACCTTTCCCCTAAAGGGAAGGGAGGGTAGAGAGAGGGGATAAGAGCAAGAGAAGATTGGATCAGGGCAGCACTCCAGGGTTCAAAGCTGTCACTGGCAGGTGCCTGATGATAATGTGCCTGTGATGTTCACAAAGAGCCCTTGGGGTCAGGCTCACCATTCCAGACAAGTCAGTTCAGTGACTCTTTCATCATGTGGTTTTCATCATGTTGGAAAACCTGCATTGTCCTTGGAGTGACAGCAGTGGCTCATTCTGGTGAGATGGGTCAGTGTCTTCTCAGAGGGATGAAGGTTTCATTCTCCATTTCTCACTCCACACTGAATGAGGATATACCAGAGCACTCTGTCAGTCTAGTCCCATATGGTCTGGAAGAGTTGGTAGCACCTCTGCTCTGCTCTCTTACTGGTGCCTCATCCTCAATATGTGGTTGACTGTACACATGAAAGTCTCACAATAGCAATGTTAACATCTGCTCTTCTTCCTCCCTCTCTCCTTCTCTCTGCCAAATCACCAAAACTTCTGGAACAGCTTTATTCTGCAGTTTCTCTGGAATGAAAAATGGTGGCTGCTGTCTCTGTCTCAAATGCCAGGAAAACCTCCTGGCCCCTGTTATATATATAAAGAAAGGTGATTCACCCTGAAGACTAGCCAGGTTAGGTCATGCAAATGAGATTTTACTCATAAAGTTACAAAGGAGACTTTAGTTGGTGACTTATCCCTGCTTCTTGCTCCATCTCTTGGTCATTTCTTCAACAACTGCAGTCTCCTTGCAACGCACACCTCATTGAAAATTATTCTGTTCTTAGTCTCTCTCTCTCTCTCTCTAAGAAATCATATTCTTATGGATTATTTTGCAGTTGAAATATTGTTAGTTAGCTATGCTTGGTTTCATAGTTTATGCTACACTTTGCTTTATGTTGTGCTAATTAGCATACCTTCATCAATAGAAGAGCTTCAACAAGTTACTGCAGCTCGGCAAAAGACAGAAGAGAACCCAGATTAGCCTGCTGAACAGTATCTTAAAACAAAGCTAAGCAAAACAAAAGACCTTTCTCAGTGAGCCAGACGATACCTAAAGCGTGGTTCTCTAGCAAACATTACTTCATGTGAAATTTAGCAGACAAGTGCAGGGTTTCTCTTACTTCTCTGCGATCACAGTCACATGGTGTAAAAATTGTTGTGGATCCTTATTTCAAGAGGTAACATAAGATCCTATAAAATGAAAAGCTGCAACACCCCAGCTCTGGTAATGGGCTTTGGAAGCCTTTGTCTGCTTTTCTTAAGTCAAGGCCAGTTTCATATCAGACTGTAACTCTGAAGACAACTTTAAAGTACATCACTGCTGAGTATATGAGGAAGCAAGTCGAAAATGTGCTTTCTGCAGGAATTTGTGTGGGTAAAATCTGATCACTCTGATGTTCATGGGAAATGAATGAAGAAGCAGTATAAGCATAGCCACAGTGAATTAATTTGGAAAGTTATACAAATTCTAGCCAAAATTATTTTTTTCAGCTTTTGCTGAGCTTTGCTGCAACTCCGGTTATGTAAAACCATCTGTTCTTTCTCAGAGCAACCTTATTAGGACCTACTGATAATATTTCATCTCCTTCTTATAGACAATGTTTCAGTCTTTATATTACAGTACCTTAAATGTGAGGAGCTGTAATCTTGCCATCCTGTTTGCACTCAGAAAATATGATGAGTAAATCTGTCATCTCTCCTTGAATAAAAGGACTCCTTCCTCACACTGTCTCTCCTATTTGAGGTAAATTCCTGCTGTGCTTTAAACAGTTATTGTTATTGAGGTAAATTCCTGCTGTGCTTCAAACAGTTATTGTTATTGATTGGCATAAATTAATGGCTGTGCTGTGATTTGCAGTGATTTCATGTTAGAGTTATATGTCTGGTAATTGCTCTCATAAAGTATGTTCCTACTGTAGATGTGTGAGTGAAATGTGTCCTGGAGACTGCCTGTTGCCAGCTGTACTTCTCTGGAACATTAGCTCAAAAAGCCACTTTTTATAGGGAAAATCTGTTTAAATATTATTCAATGTTCCCATGCAACTTCTTCTGAAGCAAAATTCTAATCAAACCAAAATTAATTACTTTATTTCACTTCATGTTAAAATTTCATTTAAATTTGATTCCTATAGAGAAACAAATTTTAGTTTCGATCCTTGCTCCTTTTCTCTTCCTTTTCCCTATGTAGAAAGAAAAGAGAAAAACCAGGGAAAATGAGAAACACGCATACATGAAAAACACAAAAAAAAACCAGAGCAATTTTTCTTGTGATTTTGGTTTTGTCAAAAGCAAAAGCAAAAAGAAGCCTTTTTTTTTCCTTGCATCTGTCTTCCAGGAGAAATAAATATGTCAGAATACTCCATTTTCTCAGGTTTCTGATCTATGAAAAATTGTTTCTGGGTGAGGAGGGAAGGAGAAAATTAGGAAGGAGAAAGTAAGGAGAAAGTTAGGCTAACTATCTCATAGCTGAGAATTACATAACAGAAAACAACAAAAATAGGCTGCAAAAATTGCCAGACTGAGTAAATCCAGGAAGTCGTACGTTAAAGATATAGCTGAAAATGAAGATTGTTCTCAGAGACTTTTTTGACAGAAGTATATTTTTCAGTAGGAAAAAAATACACATTTCTGCTCCTTTGATCTGGAAATAAAGGAATTTAGGGTTTCTTTTTCAGAAAACCTTTTCTCTATTGAGCTTTCTGAATCTTAAAAAAACACCTGCTCTGTTTGATCTGATTATAAATATGTTGTATATTTCTGGAGCAGGCTTCTCTCAGACGACCGTGACAGAAAGCACAGCATATGTATGGAAATAATCCGTAGACTAGGTTACCACCAAAAAAAAGGGTAGCACAGACCTGCACAGAAGGGAGTCTGGAAGAAAATTCAACCAGAGTAACCGAGGAAAACGTCTGCTCTTACCACTGGCATCACGAGGGCTTTACATTCTGCTAAGCCCAACAATGAGCTCAGTCTCTGAAATCTCATTGAAAAAATCTGAGTGCAGTAACCACCTGATAGATGTTTTATCTGTCCGGGGATAAACTGCTTAATGGCTTCTGCTGGGATTTGAAACTGGTTCCTTGAAGTCTCCCTGCCTCAAGCCAGTTCCTTATGTTGTTAAACCACCTCCAGGAGCCCTTGTGAGACCCCCATTTTTCTACTTATGGAGCATTCCCGACTGAGCAAACAACAGGAATGTCCATTAATGTGGGGAGAGATGCTTCTTGTTCACTGGTGTATTTGAGAGGATTGTGTCACAAGTTTTGCAGCTCCAGCCCATCTTTTCTCCATTGGTCCTGGCAAAAGTGAGGGAACATTTAGGTCCTTTCCAAACACCAGTAGTATTTTTCTACCATTGCTGCACTGCATGTAGTGTGAACTAGTTCATTGACTGGAAAGAATCCAGAGGATAAGATGAAATGTTTTCTTCTCCCATCCTCCAGGAGCAGGAAATGAGACAATGCCAAGGGCTTTGCAGGGTGGTGGGTCTGACCTTTGGACAGGTGGGTGGTGTTGGTCTGCCTGAAGCTGGGGAGTTGCTGAAAAACAATTCCTAGCTTTTCTCAAACTGGACCAGATTGCCCTCATCTTCAGACTACTCCCTTCACTTCCTCCCATTTCCCATGTTCAGGCAGTCTGTTCAGCTTGGAGACGGTGGTGCACAGGAGTAATTAATGCCTGTGCCCCCTGGTCTGACACCTCCCCAGCTGAGAAACTTTCTTCTGCAATGACAACAATAACAGAAGATCTCCTTTCTACTTGGTCGAGGGTGGAAGCTGAGCTCATGTTTGTATATCCTGGCTGTTGAGATGGAAAGTGTGAACTTTACAGAAAATTAAATCTGCAGAGAAGGAAGAAGAATGGTGGAGGGGGGAGGGGGTCACTCTGGAGAAAGAGAGGCCTGCATACGGAGATCCCATTATGTCCAGACCTCACAGTGTCTCCCCAGTCATTCATGCCAAGCGCAGTGTGGGCTGGGTGTGAGGCAAAAGCCTTCAGGCTTAGCCAAGGAGAGAGGCCCCAGCATGTGTTGCTGTGCTTAGCTCTGGAGTCAGTATGGATGCTGGCCAGCTGCCAGTCACACTGGCATGGCTGTTATTAGATACCATTGTGTTAAGCTTAGCACTTTTTGCAGGCTAGATAAATTCCTTTTGTGTTTTCCCATGCTCCTGACACATTCAGAAGAGTTTCAGCTTAAGAGAGAAAAGTCAGGAGTAATATAAACAAACTCATAAGGTCCAGTGGGTGTGGATAGGGAGAAAAGGTTGGGGCAAGATTTGGGGCAAGATGAAATCACCCTTCCTTAACTCGGTGCAGATTGACATTCATTAACTGCTGAGCTTGGGTTGACATTTTAGAAATAACTACCCAGGGAAATACATTCCCTGAATTGCCTTTTGCAAAGGGGACAATTAGATCAGTTGAGCAAATTGCAGAAGAGGAGTAGATAACTAGAGTGATGGTAGCCATGCAGAGTGGCCATGCCAGTTGGCTTGTGTTGACCTGTTTGCGACTGAAAAGTCAGTTCGGATAATTTTTTTTGTGCTTCGTGACTTTTCTTTTTTTTAAATGCTATTTCATAGCCTAGGAAGAGCCAGAAGTTGTGGAAGAAAAGTCTGGTAGTGTACTTTCCATCATTCATCCATGAGGCAACCTACACCTCTCCCAGCCCCAAGCTGGATGAGGAAACTCCCTGGGACACTTTCAGCTTGAAAAGCAGAAGGTGCAGATCCTACAATCTAGGACTTTTTGGTGGCCTTTCATTTCTCTTAAAGAGAGAAGACTCTCACTGTGGTGAGGTAAATTAAGACATTCTCTCAGGACCTCACTATTGCTTCTCCCTTGTGGTTCCCTTCCTCTGCTTACCAAGGCAGCATTAACAAACTCTTAAAATTCCTCTTTTTAGCTCCTGCCAGAGCTACTCTTTTGGTGATATATCTATTGAAATTTTAGCTATGCTTGAGGAAACTACTCTGTGGTTTTCTGCTTTTCGCCACTTGCCCCTTCTTTGCTCTCTTTGCATAATACATTAATTTTCTCTGCTGCCATCTGTGAACCAACACATGGTTTAGGGAGGGACCTGTGAGTCCTAACATCACTAACTCAAATACATCTGCCTAGTAGCTGCAGGCTTAGCAGGGCAAGGAAGGGAAGAATTATAGAATGGAGGAATTCGTATGCAGTCCCAAGAAGATAACAGGAGATCTGATGGACATAGATGGAGTTGAGGACACCCCACTACAGTATTAAATTCCTACATTGGGCAGAAGTCCCTCTCCTCTAGGTGTACAAATACAAGATGTAGGAATTACAGCAACCACACTAAAGATGTACCACTGTCAGTGTGCATTAGAGGCTAAGAAAGGAGGCAAGATGAGAAGGCTTTAGTATTAAGAGTTGGGGGAAAAAAGCTTGGGAAATCATTCTCAGCAATTCCATTCAAAGCTCTTTTGTTAGTTCTCTTTATAGTCCTGAGCAAGTAGGTTTATGCTTTCAGGATCGTTCACCCCCTGCTTTGCAAATTATTCCATGAAGTCCGGTGAAGCTCCTTGAATAATTATCACAGCTCGGGATATGGCACATCTCACCCTTTCCAAAGCTATGCTCTTGTACTTCCCCATGAAATGCTCTGCTGAATACAAACAGTACAGATGGAAGATTTTCATGCCAAATGTCTACCTAATGACGACTTTGGGAGCATGGTTCAACTCTTTCAGCTAAACTGAAACAACAGTGTCTGAATATGAGATTAGAGGGAGATATATTTCATTAAGAAAGTCTGAGCTTTGAAGAAAGGATGTGAAATTCGGCATAGGGCTGGGTGGCTTTATATGTGGTATGAGCTTTTTCTGGGTCCCTGTGCTAATTTTTCTACCCTTGACCAATGTGCTAACCTCTAAACTAGCAAGTCTGTGCTTCCTGAACAGGAGTTTTTGTAGACATTGCAGCTTTGTCTCCTGAATGCCCAGTGTTTTCTGGGCATTGCCCTGGCCCCCCATAGCTCCAGTGTTGCAGATTGACTGGGACAGAGCTTTCCCCATTTTTTTTCCCCCTCCCCCCCACTTTGTCCGGTCTCACATGCTTCCAGATTCTTTTCTTGTGTCCCCAGTCACAGGATACAACAGGAACCAGGAAGCTGGGAAGCATCACAGTTAGGCTAGAGGTGGCCCTCAATGTGCACACAGGCTCAGCCCTGCCGTGCAGAAAAAATAGACCAGGATATAGACTGTGGAGTGGGAATGGGCAAAACAGAGGAACAGGGGATAGAAGTCCACAGACCAAACGACAAATTGTGAGCCTGGTCATCCCAATCTGGTAGACATCCCAAAATTATTTTCCTTTTTTTTAAAATTCCTACATTATTCCTTGTAACTTATGAAAATCCACAATGTATAAATGATTTATTGTTATATTTCTCTCCTTCTTTTGCTTCGTGCTTCTCAGCTCCTGTACAGATGTTGTGAACATCCTGCATAAGAAAGTTCTCCTCACGGCTCACCCTGGACACTGCCTGATGTGGAGCCTTGGGGCTTTCTGGAAGGTGATGGTTGTAGGTGCCCCATGGCAAAATGAATTCACAATCACACATCAATATTGGATAAACAGGTCCCAGCTTTGTGACCTGGACTTTTAGTACTTGGTATTTTTCATATGGATTTAAAAGCATGATTTTAGTAATATTATGAATTAGAATTCTGGTTTTGTGGATTCAGTTTTAAAACTCAGCTGTAGCCCTGTTTTCATATGTATCTTATGTTTAAATGTAGCTGAACAAAGGTGCACAGACCTAGGAGTTCATAGTTCCATTTGATTCCTTTGCACTCAAGCACAAGTACGTTTTCAAACAGAAACAAGCTTGTCGTTTCCCTAAATGTTTTCATAATCTTCATTAACAGACTCGTTGTTATGCCATTTCCAAGATTAAGGCCGATTTCCATTTTAATCTCTCCAGCACCATTGAGAAGATGTGCTTCCCTTTCCTCCAAAAATACTACAAGAATTACAAACTTTCATTGTGAATCCTACTGAATACAGATGTGCTTTGGCCCACTGAATGAAAATCTCAGAGATTTATATGTATGTTAGAAGAGCATTACAGTAGAAATTATTTTACAGTTCCATCTGTCATGTTGCTAGTTGCAGTCAATACAAGCCTGTACCAATTTTAAGACTATAATCCTACTCAGGTGCTCCAAGAGTACTGGGGAATTTGAGAGCCATGGTTTATAAAAATAGTTTGGAAAAGGTTTCCCATTGTCTCAAAGTGAAATGTGGCAGGTGATGAAATCTGCTGGTAGATTGGAGAGGAAGCTGTGACCAGACTGCAGGCATGATATACAGCTCACTGGAGAATGCCCTGAGCCATCAGGACACAAGGCAGGAATGCTTCACCCATCCTGCATTAGTCTGGACGGTCTGGGAACAACAATCAAAGGTAATTCAATTTCTCCATTGGTCCACAAAAGCTGGAATTTCATACCTGAGTTTACAGGAATTAGAGGAGTCCCAAATGTTTTTTTGAGCTGTTTCAGGCACTGTAAAGTTTTACTTAGATCTGCTCAGACATGAGTACTCCACTGTGAAAGAGCACAAATATCTGTGACATTGCAATACAAAAAATGGCTGAGAACAAATAGCATCAGAGACCTTTACCCATACTTTTGCTACCTGGTAATGATTGAAAAAATAATTAGAAATAATCAGAGCACTGACAAATCCTGTTAGAAAATCTAAAGAGAGGAGATCAGTTCAGCTGAAGTTATGATTATGGTTTCTGCTAATTCACATGGATTTGTACACAAGAATAATTTCTAGACACTCAAGTAAATGCTCACTTCTTAAAAATCATGACATGCACATTTAAAAATCTATTATTCCTGGTTTTGGGAGCATTTTTTTCTTGTTGTTTTATACCATCTTTAAAACTTTCCTGTCTCGATGTAGTCATGAAGCAGATCCAGCATGATATGGTTGAGGTCAGTGATTAACCGCTGTAAAGTTCAAGCAGATTGCAAATAATCTACTATGTGAACAAAATAAGTTTCTCATTATTCTTCAAGGACAGCCTAAATGAGCAATAGCTCTGTAGCAGCTTTTATCTAAATTGCTGAATCACAGTTACTAATCCTGTAGCTGATGTTGTCATGTTAAAAGCTAAATTAAATTTTCCGAATTATTAAGGAAAAAAACCCCCAAGTTCCATGGTTTGATATGCTTAACAGTGGCTAATATAATTAAGACTGTAATGGATTTCAGTTACAGAAAATGACAGGAAATAAGGAAATACAATGAACACTGCACAAAGGACTACATGTAGCTTAGTCTGGAGCTCCCCAGAGATAAATTACCAAGTCCGGGGAAGATCAACATATCATGAAATTAGTTCCAAAGTGTTTTTAGAAGTATTTGTGTCTTGGCCTTGAATTTGCTTTGCTATCCTTCCTAGTTGTAAAAAGTTCAGACAACCAATCAGAGATTGGAAATATCCTTGTTAAGTGAGCAGGCAAAAGCTACTGAAAGTGAAACTTCAAAGCAAATAGTTTTCAGACATGGCAGAGACTTCAACTACACTGAGAGGAAAAACGAGTGTAAGCAGAAAGGTGTGCATTGTTCAGCCAGAGTCAAGTAAAACCAACATATTAAAGGGCACACTGCCCTATTTTTGGAGGCAAAAATACAAAAGGAACATCTCCTGCCATATGCAAAAGGTTGCATATTCTAACAGAGCATCCACAGCACTGAGGAGAAGTTAACAGGAGTGCTACAGAGATTGTATTTTCATAGGATCAGTGGCTGTTATTGCAATAACTCGAGATGAATGGACTTTCCAACCCATAAATAAGGCATGGTTTGTACTGCACACTGACTGTTAAAGATTCCCTCCACATAGATGATACTTGAACTGTAGCTATTTTACCTCGACTGAAAAGTATATATATGAACTATACTTTTATGTTACAAATCTGAAAAGTGCAAGTCTCGAAAAGCGCAGTGGGTAAGAGCAGCTCTTATTGAATTAAAGATAGATTGAACCTTCAGTCTTCTCAGAAAGCTGCCTCCACTAGAGAAGGAAGAGTTTGAGAGCCCTGAGGAGGAGTTTGAGAACATTTTCAAGATGATAGGGAAGTTGTCAGTACAGTAAAGAATAGGGCTGCAAGTATCCAATGTTACAGGAATCACTGTAATGGGAAAACTCATTCTACCTTAAAAAAGAGACTTTGAATAGCTCTTGGATGTGCTAGCCATGCTGCAAATTGTATTGGGGTGACAAGTGAAATTGTTAGTATTTCTGGGGAACTGTGGTTACTCAAAAGTTTTGAAAATGTAAAGAGGCGAGTTTTCCGATATCTGAAAGGTGAAAAATATTGAGGGATACGGGCGATGCCAAATGTTTTCTATGCTAGATGCCACAGCAGGATTCTGGCAACAGCACCTGAAAATACAAAGCATATATTTCTGTGCATTAAACACGCTCTTCAGGAGACAAAATTTCTGCGGATGTGGGCTGAGTTTATTATTCTAGGTCTTCCACTAGGAGAGTGAGGTGAATTTGGGATAGTATGGAGATAATTGGTCCTGCACATCATTTTGACCTGGGGAAAAGCAGAAGAAGAGAACTATGAAGTCGTCAGACATCTTAAGAGCCATGTTGTTGGAGTAAAACAAAAAAAAACCCTGCAAATATGAATTTTTGCAGTGTAAAAAAGAAGTGGGGAGAGATCTTAAAGCAGTGAGATGTGATGACATGTCTCAGGGTGGTCAGAAAACCATCAGTTTTCCTGCCCCAAGAGAAGAGGAAGCCACAGAGAGGTTCCTTGGACCAGTGTAGTGAATAGGAAAGTTTGCAACTCCCTCATTTACTTGAAGTAGCACCAGTAGCTCCCAGTCACAGAGTGTGACAGATCAAAAATGCCTGCAGTGGAAGAAGACTCAGAGAAAGTAAAGGCTGATGTGCTCATGAAGCTCAGAAAGGGATGCAGGAAATGACCACTGAGAGAAGTCTGGAAGACACAGAGTGTAAACTTTCAACAGCCTTGGAGGCTGAAGGAGTTCATGGAAGACCCTAAAGCCCTGGGAGACTGGAACAATAAATGCAAAAGCAAGTTGTCCACAGACGCCTCTAAGGAGAGTGTCAGTGTGCCTTTCCTGTATCAGTATGGTCAGAGTTGGAAACCAGTGGCTTGTATGTCACACACACCAACAAAAACAGCATCATCATGTTCAAATAGAGAAGGCAGCTTTGGCCCCTGTCCACAGGTGTAAAATTTCACTTCTTTATTTATGGGAGGCCAGTGTTAGCTGAACTGACCATAAAACCTTCCTAACATTGTCAAGAAGGACCCAGTAACTCTCATGCTGTTCAATACATACATGCTTTTCTTTTTTTAAGTACAATTTGAAGACAAATCTGAGAAAGATTAGGTGATTTCAGAGTTGCTTCAGAACATTAAAATAAAAGAACAATGGAACAGAGCTAGAACTAGATGGCATGGATGATATTTGAGATCAAATCAAACCAAATCAAATCAAAACCATGGTAGCTCTCAGATGAGATATGGACTCTGAGCTACAGCTACTCTTCAAACTACTAACAACAGCCCTACCTCTGATGGAGGGTAAGATCTCTTTACAAGGTGAAATTTTGTTTAAAGGTTTGAGGGTGTTGAGTCCTAATGTACTACAGGAAAAAAAAAATCCATGCTGTTAAAATGTGTAAAAGAGCAGAGAACCCCCCTGCAAAAGAATAATTGTTCCATGGGGAAAAGTGAGCACATGTTTATTTGTGCTATCTGCAAAACCACTGTGTACTTATTCTGCACTCTTACTCTAAACAATACAAGATATCTTCAGTTTATGCTATTGCAATTGAAACAGCTGTCAAATCTAATTTTCTTTTACATGGTATTAGTGATGCAGTGAGGTCTGATAAATTAATGCCAAACTGTGGTCACAAGTTCAAGAACTTGAAGGGTGAATTTGGGGATTTGGACATGAACTACTAATTGCTATTATTCCAAATATAACAGATGGGTGGGAAATGGTGTAAAAATATCTAAAGAAGAATGCTTAGTCAGACTCTGATCCCTGTTAAACTCTGTTAAATTGCAGACTGTCAGCATGACTTGTCACTCTCTGAGGCTTTGCTGAGTAGAAAACAAAAGCCAAGAATGGTCCAAACAACTAAAAACTCATGTCAGAGATATTAATGACCTGCCAAAGCAGAAAAAAAATCAAAAGGCAGGAGGAAAGAAAGGTAAGATTTGTGGTGCTGGGAACTGTCTCCATTTATTGAAAATGGTGCATTAATCCATGATGATATGAGGGCATTACCTGTGATGGGCAGTGTCTGGGGGAGGACAGAAGTCACCTTATCCAGTTCCCAAAGAGACTGAGATATTGAGCACCAGGGAACAGCAGCAGCAGTAGTCTTCAGATGTGAAATCACTGGAAGAACAGGGTTGACTGTGTCCTGAAATCAACATCACTGACCTCCTGGTTCAATTTACAGAGTCAAGTCAGAGACTTGACTGTTAGTCAGTTTAGCCAACAGGTCAAATCATAAAGTTTTGAATTATACATTCTCTTAATGGTGGGCTTTAGGTCTTGTTATCTGCTTATGACTTGGAAGGCAGGATATGGTATTGAATGACACAAGGGAAAACTGTGCTTTCAAGACAGAAAGCCCAGGTTGTGCACTAAAAAATACTGATCACAGTCTTGTAAGTTCTTGGGAATGCACTCAGAATAAAGTTCTTGCATGTGTTCTCAGGCTAGGCAATGAATCAGGGACTTGCAATGAACCACAGCACAGCACATGGCTGTGCACAAAGGCTAGCTAGATTTTGTGGATAACTGCTGGCACTGTCACTGCCACAGTGGCCAAACATGTGGGTGGTGCACATACAGTTTCGCCAAGGTTTAGGTCCTGGTGGATCCCAAGAAAGTAGTCAGGAGAAAGCCCTTCATTGCAGGATAGCCGTCACTAGGTGACTTTGAAAGGGCCATCCAAGAGAAATGTGACACTCCTAGGTTGTGGCTAATTCTGTGGTTTGATATACTTCAGAAGCATCCAGTATCACTTTCATCAGGAAACTTTGTGTTCTTGAGCTTTTTCAGGCACTAAAATGACTTTTAAAATATGACACCTTCTGCCAGCTGCAGCCAGGGTCCCTCCTGTCTTCTCAGCCTCTGTTTTATGGGGAGCTGCAGTGCACTGAGGTTTGGCCTATTGCTGGTGGGGTGCTTTGCTCAAGGAAGTGCTGCTGAGCTGAGCACTACCACTGCTGGTGTCTTCTCATGCCTTACGAGCAGGGTGTTCAGCAGCTGCAAAGACAAGAAGAAAGAATCAGAGAGGCTGGGCCAGGCACTTCAGAGGCAAAGAGTGGAGTGGGAAGCACAGCAGAGTTTGACCATGAAAGCTAGGGAGAGAGGAGGTCAAAGTCTAGACGTTTGGGAGCAAGGGTTCACTTTGAATATAAAAGGGGCCCTAGTGGACTCTAAAATTACCATAAATGTCTGTTTACAGGAAGTGGTTGAATGGAACAGATCAAGTTAGGGTACCCAAGGGCCTTTAAAACTTGGAGAAATCCTGTGTTTATGAGGTAGAGGGGAATTGGTCAGAGCTGGGAACATTGGAAAGTTGTTGGTGAACAGACTGATTTCAGCCAACCACTGCTCTGGGAAAGCAGGGCTCACTGACACATACCTCTGCAGATGGCAACCCAGAGCAGTGTCCACACTGCAGAGCATATACAGTCCATGGTCATCTCAAGCTGCTCGCAAAATAAGTGAGAAAACATCCCCATGGGGTAAAAACTTTATGTACACTCGTGAGCCTTATTTGTCTTGTAGTCTGTGCTTCCTGAGCTGTTGAGCTTGTTCTCCGGCGTGCATGAACAGCGATGATCTAACACAAAAGGTCTTACCCAGTTGTCTGACTCTTTGCTCTCTTCAACCCTCATATGGCTAAATGAGATTAGGGAAAAGAAGGGAGTGGGGGAGAAGAAAAGCAAAGCAAAGCAGAAGAAAAATGGAACTCCCAATTATTGGCATGCACATCTCCATATAGACCAAGCAGCAAGGGCTCACAGTTAGCAAACTGCTCATTAGAGCCAAGGCATTAAGTAATTTCTCCAGGGAAGAATAAGACTGAACTCAGAGACCAAACATCTGCCAAAAAATGTAGGGCAGGGGGAGGGGAGAAGAAGTGGTTCAGAGAAAGAGAGCAAAAAGGAGGCATAGGAGAAAACCCCCACCAAGTAGAGAGAATGAATGGATGGTGGGTAAACCAGGAAAATGAAGGGGTTGAGGGGAAGGCAAGGAAACAAAGGCAAGCAGAAATGAGAGCAGTTGAGCTGTGGGGTAAGAGTTAAACAGGGAGAAATTTCTGCCCTGATGGAGAAAACAGCAAGTACTTAAGAAGTTTTTGGCTACAGAGTCTATCAGCGCCCTGGACCTAGTCTCAGCATTGACTGCTAGCTCAGGCCTCCAAAGCAATATCTCAGTGCAGTGTAGCGATGAAGAGGTGCACAGCCCTGACTTGCCCCAGGACACACCACAGGTCTGCCTTTCTGGTAACCCTCCATCCCTGTGGGAAGCTCAGCAGTGCTCAAAGCAGCCCTACAGCACCAGGTTCCCTGCTCCGCTAAGGCTATCCTTACACCTTCAGCAGTTTTTCCGTCCAAAGCACAAAGGGGTAAGTTAGTGGAGATTCAGGCTCACTGGAGCCTTTCACTAGAGTCTCCATCTGGCACTCCCAGAGCATTCCTGAGAGGTGAAACTACCTCACTGGCTGGCTGTCACGGTAACTGCATTGCAGTTGTAGCTGTACGGATCGGTGATGTGTGCTGCCCACCAACACCCAGCTGCACTCCGAACTGGAGCAAGGCTTCTCATCCTGCTATTACCAGCTGCAAGAAAAGCTTTGACCTGGAGTGAATGTATGCTTCAAGTGGGACCTGCAAAGCCCATGTGGGTGGTGATGTTAGGCTATTGTATCTGTGCCCCCTGGGGCATGCCCCCATGTATGGGTTAACAGGAAAGGGATTGTTTTGCAAAGCCAGCAGAATACAGAAGAGGTTATAAATCAGTACATGGATACAGAGGATTTTATTCTTAGGAGCCCAGCAAAAGGGAAATGTTCTCTCCAAAGGGGAATGAGTATTTGTGAAGGAAAAAATGTCATTTTAGACTTTTCTAAGATCTCTACCCCTGGAGATTTTCAAAACACAGCTGGATGAGGTTTTGAGCAATCTGATCTACCTTTGTACCCATGCTGCTGTTTATTGTCTACTCCAGAGAGCTGGCTAATCAACTCTTCGGGTCTTTTTGTGAGGACAGATTCAGACTGTTATGGCTCAAGTGACTGGTAAAGGTAATTTTAACTAACCTGCCTCTTTAACATTGCATCGAGTTAGATCCAGTGATCTAACTGAGCTCTGTTGAAATTTTAGTTGAAGAACACAGAATTGATAATGATCTGTTCAGCTGCTTCAGTTGTGTTCTATACATATCTGACAGCTTGGCCAATCTGTGGTTGAGTCACCAGCCCTGTAAAAACTTAAAAGGTGTGTAGAAGTTGCACTTATGGTCATCGTTTAGTGGTAGACTTGGCTGCAACGTGTTTATGGTTGGACTTGATGATCTTAAAGGTCTTTTCCAACCCGAATAATTCTGTGATTCTATGCCTGACTGAATTTGCCCCCTAAAGGAAGTCAAGGAAGTTGTGTATTTTGAATGAGTGGCTGTGAATGGGGAATTCACAATTTGCATAAACACAATTACAAAATTTAAAAATAATTTTCTATAGATTTCAGAAGATACACAGTATTTTGCATTGTGCTTAACTTCTAATAAACTCTGGCAGAGTCTGGGATCTGCATTTTTGTGAGGTTTGCACTTTATTCTTATGTTGAAGACGACTCACATTTAATATGCGTCTGGAAGTACAACACATTAAGCTGGTATGGATGTTTTAAATTAATGTTCCTTGGAAAATACTGGTAAACAATGGTAATACCAAAAAAGGATCTGCTAAGAGAAATTGCTAACTCAAAGAAGTTATTTAAGTGGTGTAGGATTTTCCATTGTCTGATCAGCGAGTACATGATTTTGCCTCAGGTTGTTGTCAAGCAAAGCAGCCTATAATTCCCTGCCACATATACTCTTCAATCGTTGGCACATCACTAATATTTCCAGTTCATTGGAGTTTCTTTGTCCTTCCAGAATGCATTAAAAGCTATGATTGCATCCAACAGTACTGTTGACCCTGTAGTGGAGACCTGATCCCAGCTCCTGACTGTACTTTAGTAATTCTGAGGGGTTGTTATTTGCCTGTGTATATTAAAATGTCTCTCAAAGCACTGCAACCCAGCCCAGTGATCCTCATTTTATGTAATTTGTGAACTCACCCTTCATGCTCATGTTGCAAACACTTTATGGGGTCTTCCTCTTTGTTGTTGTTGTTGTTGTTTTTGTTTTGTTTTTTGAGGGGGGCATTTGGTTTTGGGGTTTGTTGGTTTTTTTGTAATATGAGTTCATTACATGCAAGCAGGTTCAAGACAAGCAGCAAGACTCCCTGAAGTCTCCAGTTTTCCAAAGGAAAAGACCTGTGATACGCAGACCTTGAATTATCCTTATCCTTAAAATGCAGGATCAACAGGATTGTTTCTGGCTCTGGACACCAGAAGAGTCAAATGACATGTGATCAGAAAAGGTTAAAACTTGCCACCTCATTTTAGTTCCAGGTTTAGGAGAGATTTCAAGACCTAGGAAAAAAGAAACTGGCATTAGTCTCACAGGTTCATCTCCTGCAACAAGCTAGGGAAAAAAAAAAAAAAAAAAAAGCAGGGTAAAAAGAAAGAAAAGGAGGTCTGAGAAGTCCCAACTTATGTACATTTTTAATTGGCACAAGTCATCCTTGCTTAGCATGGGCCAAGCTGCTGCTATGGGGTCCCTGCTAGGAGCTCAGAGGCTCACAGCACGCATGAGGCAATGGAAAAGCAGCAGGCAGGGACTAGAAATGGCTGAACTTTATTTTTCCAAAGGGAAGATCCTTGGTGGGCTGCAGATTACTGTGGAAATCAGACTCTACACCCCAGGATCCCGCAGCTGTCCCTCTCCCCTCTAATTTTTCTCTGTCAGATTCAGAGCTATAATTAACCACAAGGTCTTAGTGATACTATGTGAAAGTCTGTGTGTGTGTGTTTGTGTGTGTGTGTGCACGCCTGGGTTTACTCACCCCAGTGGGCATAATCCTCTACTGAAGATTGACAGGTTCATATGGAGAGGAACTTTTTAACTAATTCACTTCTAAATGCTCCTATTGCTCTCTTGTCCCTTTACTTCCCTCTTCCCTCCAGGCTGCAAAGGGCATTGTGATACTGGAACCACATCTCCACACAGAATCATCAGCAGTCATCCCAGTAGACATCCATCCAGAACTCCTTTGTATTAACCATGGTAGGATACCCAGTCAAGGTGCTTATTGATGTGCCTCTATCTCTGACTGAACCAGGTTTCTCAGAGTAGGTCCCTCAGCATTTTCTGGGAATCAAGCAATCAGATTAGAGTTCTGACTTGGCAGTGGTTTGCCAAGATTTTGAAGCAGGTAAGGGGAAAATGTCTAAAGGCCAAAGCACACCTCTCTCACTCATGTGAGGACTTGTGTTTGAGGCAACACACTTCCATATTCCTTATCTCAGCAATTCATTAAAGCCACTTGGTATGCGAGCACTGAGAGGCAAAGGGAGATTTGGCACAAAAAAAAAAAAAAAGAAAAAGAAAATGCACAGGACTTTTTAAAAAATAAAACCCCAAGGTATTTCAAATTAAAATGTCCACAGAAATAATAGGGAGATACTCAGAATTTTGTTTTAGGGAGGAAGAGGTGGCTTAAACTGTGCTTCCACAGACCCAGGTTTGTTGAGGTTGATGTATGAACTAGTAGGGGAACAGGAAATTCTAGCTCATAAAAGGACTGTCTTAGAGGTTCTACAGGAAAAGAAAAGTTTTAAAAGAGTCTATAAGGAGGAGATCACTTCATCTCCCAGTGCATGATAACACAGAGCCACGGATTCCTACAGTTCTAACCACAGGTTCCTACAAAATGCAAACTGCTAAGCATTGCAGCCCCATTTCAGTTGTGGAAAAATGAGGCACAGTGAATACATACGTGATAATGAATTTTAATTGATTTTCATAGTACTGCACTGAGCTGCTGCTGCTGCATGGATGATTCTCAGCTGGTTAATACTGAATCAGGACTGACTGCTTACATGGGTTGGTGGATTTAAATCCCACCTATGCCTACACCAGTGTATCCTGGAACCTGCTGCTGGTTCCTTTTTCTGTCTTTGCTGCTGCCAGAACAGGTCTAAAACAGGTAGTAGAAAGAATTCAGTTCCAGAGACTCTGATTTGTCAGGCTATATCTAAAGCTCCCTGACACTGGAAAGCCAGAGAGTTAGAATAGCTGTGTCTGGCAAAGCAAAAAAACCACAGAATTCAAAATTTTTTCTTTTTTTTTTTTTTGAGTGAAGGTTTAGATTTAAATGAAGCATATGCATGCCTAATCCATTCTAATCTATCTGGGTTCTTATATCCCATTAATCACTGACTTGTATTAGCACCTCTCACTGTCATCTCTGCCACTGCAGAAAGCTGCTGTGACCACCACCTCATCACAGGCATTCTGATGACTTGTCACTGGATTTTGTGGGAGCAACAAAACAGCTAAGAAGCCAAAATCACTTCCCATTGCAATGCTTTAGAGGAATGATACAGATAAGAATTGATGTAAGCTATTGGTCTTGAGCATGAGTGGCAGACACTACAAAAACCATGCTGTAAAGCACTTCTTTCTCAGAAATTTTCACAAAATTGCCACCACCTAAAGACAGTGTTGTTTTTCTTGAAATAAGGTGACTTTCAATTGATTTCTCCATTTTTATTGTAAGTCCTAAGAGCAAATTCTTTAAAACAGCTTTACCAAAAAACAGATAAATTAAAAAGTAAGTACTGAAATAATCTAGGATACATAGGGAAAAGCTATGCATTATTTCATAGTTAACTGTTCTCCTACAAATTGACTGGGAACAGGTTTTAACTTCTTAAAAGACCAGCTTTTATTAGCTCTAGCTATAATATAGGTCATCTCAACTGTTTAACTGAATGATACTGGACATTTTAATAGGGCTAAAATTTTATAAAGTCGGCATTCAGGCTGGGGCCCACCTAGTGGAGGTAGACTGCCCCCAGTCTAAATTAACTCCTGCAGTTTCAATATATATTTTTCACATCAGCTAGTTGGGAAATTTAAGCTGTTATTATGAACTAATGCCCAGCGGTGAAAACACTTAGTCCTTATATAAAATTGAAAGCTACTTTTCATTAAATGTAACATCGTGTTTTCAGTTTAATTTTTTAAACTGTATTCTTAGTATAGCTGGTGATCAGGTTAGAACATATACTGTAGGAGTTTTCTTGGCATTTAAATCCAGCAGTTACAGCTCGTTAAGCTACACTGCCTATCTTGAGCTGTATTCAGTAGGTAAATTGCAGTTTTGAGTGGGCAGGTCACAGGTGTATCTCATACACATGGTATTGAGTTCCACACAGAACGTCACTTTGGATGTGGCTTTGAAAATTGATCTATGAAGGAGAGATGTAGCCAGCCCTTTAGAAGCAGTGAGGGGTTAAAAACTGTTGCCTTGAATTTATTTCAGATATTGGTAGAGGGCTGAAACTGCCAGCCTGCTGATTGATGGGTTCACATGGGGCGATCTTTGCATTAGCAACGCGACTCTGGTTGCCTGGTAAACACAGGCAGATGGATCCAGCTCCAGTGATTTTCAGCAGTGACGGATGGCAAAGGTATTTCTGTTCTGCATCACACCCTGCATGAAAATGACTTGGCACAGTGTGGAAAGTATTAGATTCGGGTGACAGCTTCCTGACGTCAGCTGAGGCTTCTTCAGGAAGGTTATGCTGCAAATAACTGGCTTTTATGTAACTTTGTTTTCATGAAGCAATAGAAAGACGTGTGGTTTATTTATTTATTTATTTATTTGAGGAAAATGTAATGCAGCTACTGTCTGATAAAAACTATTCCTTGGGAATACATACCCAAGTATTTCAGCACTGTATATTCAGGGTGGTTTTGGAGGGGTTTTGTTTGTAAGTTTAAAGCATGCATGTTTTAACTTGTTGCTACAGGTGATGTTCTATATACCATTTTGGTGGCAAGAATTAGCATTCAGACAAGACATTTACTCATAGCTACTGTGATTTCATAAGTCTTTACTTTTCTAACCCTTCAGTTCAAAAGTTCTTGACTTTTATTCCTTCTTTTCTTTTCATGAGTCAGTGCTTCAGCAGCAAAACCAGCATATAAATTAGGTGTGTGGCCAATAAATACTCATCTGAGCTTCAGACCTTTGTTTTCATGATGTAGCTTGTTTGTGTATAAAAATGACTGGGGCAGGCATGTGTTAAGAAGGCTCCAAATGCTTTATGCCTGTCTTTAGCTGATAGGTGTCCCTTCCACAGGATAACATCCTCAAAATGTGTAGTGTGTGAGTGCATGTGTTCCTGCAGTGAGTTAAAATAACTGTTTGCACCTTCTGTGCTGCATGTTACCATTCCTGCCAGGATAATCCAGTGTGGTTGTATCTGATAGGACATCAATAACAAGCCTACAACCTGGCAAATGTCATCTCCCCAAGATGGAGTGTCTTGTTTCTCTGCCTGTGTTGTGCTGTAAAGCTTCTCTCACTATTTAAACCTTCTCCACTAGAGAAAGCAAAATTTCCAGGTGGCCCAGAGTTTTCCCCTCATCTCTATGGTGAAGTCATTCTCCTGGATTTCAATGCAAAGGAACAAACACAAATTAATAGAAACAATGACCATAAAGCAAGTTCTTGGAATAGTTGAGGAAAAGTAGAATCAGCATAACATTGCCAATGAGCGGAAAAACTTCTTCATTTTTTTTTCCTTCTGGAGGGGGTTATCTCTCTCCCTAGGCTTTTAATCAGATTTACCCATTTATCCAGAACTCTGCACAAAGCAATAAGGTGCCTATACTTCTGTAACCATGCTTACAGGTTTTTCTCCTTATATTTTAATTATAATTTATTAATCTTTCACCCTTTTTCTGTTCAGTTTTCCTACATCACTAGTCTCCAGTGTTCACGTCTTTTTTCTCATCCCATGCCCCTTCCTTCCTTCCTTCCTTCCTTCCTTCCTTCCTTCCTTCCTTCCTTCCTTCCTTCCTTCCATCCATCAATACAAGCTAAAGAAAACAGTTTTATTTTGAAGGTCACTATGTGAATGTGGATTCATTCTCATCTTCTACAGAGCTAGTACCTTGCTGTCTGGAGCGTGAGCTGCTTTTGCCCACTTGATCTTGGAGGCAGACAGTGCTGCAGAGATACAGTAGCAGACTGCAATTCTCACAGTATGCCCTTTTCAATGGTGTTACAGAATTTCAAAAAAATTAGAGCTGAGACCCTGAAACTGGCTTAGTTTACTTTCATCAAAACGTGCTATTCTCTTGGCATCCTACATCTCTGGTGTGTTTTCCCTTTTTTGCCTGTGGCACTCCTCTCACCAGAAAACTTCACTGCAATTGATTTTCAGCCCTTTCCCTCATGTCCATACACTTGTCTCCACTAGGCAGGGATCCAGCTGAATAATGCCAGAGGTGGTTCAGGAAATAAATGCAGGCATGTTGGACTGCAGCACATCAGCACTTCCCACATTGGCTTCCTATGGAGGGACAAGATGGGGAAAGAGCTTCAGCAGGAAGCTCCACATGGATCCATGCAGGTGGGGAAGGGGTGGCTGTGCCACTTGTCCCCACACAGAGGAGCACTTGGAGCAATGGTGTGCACTGCCAAGTGTTAAGCAGAAGTTCCAGGACACATGTCCTTTCCAGGAACTCCCAAAACAGCCAGGCTGGATGGTGCCCTTTCTCCAGTTAAGTGCAGGTGTAGTTTGTTAACATAGGCAGATGAAGTGTGAGGAAGTTTTTTCCTAGTTTTGTCTATATAATTGACAATATTTCCTTTAAAATGGCTAGCTGAAGATTGGGACATATTTATTCAGTCCTGTGAACTTGAACAATGAGTTCTTTAATACAGACCCAGGGTATTGTGTGCTCCCAAGAATAAATCCTGATGTTTGGAAAGGGCATATCAAACATAGATGGTGCTGTTTGAAGCTGGCTTTTGAGAACGAATGATGGCAGTTACCCAGGGCTGTGTGTCAGGGACACTCTGGTTTCACAAAGCTGTTTGTAGTCTGAAGCACTCAGCTGACTTTTGTTTAGTGTCCTCTAGTCAGAATAGTCAGAAAAGCAGTGTGATGCCAGAGGGTAGTCACAACCAAAACGATTGCAGCTGTCAACACAGTGGAGAGACTTTTAATTTTGTAGACCCTAAGCTAAAAGCCAGAGCGAGTGGCTCGCTCAGTGGTGCATGAAGTTCCCCCTGTCTGGAGCTGAAGGAGGGCGTGGTAGCCCTGGAATTCTGTGCTCAGCACCTCAGCCACAAACCTGGCACAGTCAGCAAGGTCCATGCCAGCACTGCATCGCTGAGTTGGAGCAGAGCAGCAGCAGAGCACAGTTATCTCTCAGGGCTGAGTCTGGGGTGTCTTGTGCATTATGGTGCTGCTCTCCTGATTATAAGGCTCCATCCAGTGCAGTGTCACATCACCACCATCCTAAAAACTGAAACTCAGCTCTAACGTACTGTCCCATGCAATGCTCTCTCCCATATGATCAGATCAATAGCCAGTGTGCAGCACATGTGGATTGCTTATCTCCTCTTCCCATTGTGCAAACCATGTGTGTGTGCATGTGAGAGAGTGGCGTGCATGGTCTAGGGAGCCAGCCCAGGCAATCCTGTCATTTACAGGTCTGTTCCACTGCAAAGGGATTGCATCACTTCCAGATGAGAGATGGCACAGAATCAAGTCTGTTATATAAATTAATGCTCTCTATGGTGTTGCACTTATGGAGTTCACCCTTACAGGTTTCTTCCAACTCAAGATATTCTATGATTCTCTGCAGGGCTTAAAATATGGCAAATACCACATATTTAGCAACCAGTAGTGTAAAAACTACAACAGCAAAAAATCAGGATGTGGAGAAGACACTATTTGTTAGAGGAGGGTGAACCACAATGATCTGGTGCCACAAGCCAGAATGAACAAACAATTACATATTACCATCAAAATCCTCCAGTGAAACACTGAAGTGAAGCTGAGATACATTAGCGCCTAGAGACACTCCACAAAACGGTTGGAAGACATGAGTTTTTAGTCAATTTAAAGTCTTCTGCAGCTTTTTCATTCTGTTCAAATGCAAGTGAAATAATTGGAGTCATGGAGCATGGAAAAATCCGTGCCTGTCAAATTCAATATAGATATATTTTCCTTGTTTTCCCTTCCAGGAAACCTTCTAGGCAAATTCACACCAGAAAAGCGTTACAAATACTATTTTTTGTTGCTACATATATCACTTCATACTGTATGAAATGAAAGAATTTTAGTAAATTCAACTATTTCACAAAAATCACTTTTTGCTCTTTATAATGAAAATAAGTTATTTATCTTCATATTTACATGCAAATAGTTTCTGGGCTATGAGCTGCCAGTAACCTCAAGCTGCCATCCTGCTGGGTCAAGTACTGTTTAGTTACTTGGGATATTTTAAATTCTAGCTGTAGGTTTATTCTGCCTTGCTTTGGCAAAGCATTTGACTGTGCTTTAGTAAGAACAATTCAAACCATGTTTCTGAGCAAAGCCTGCCTTTTTTTTCTTTTCCCTTATTCTATCCATTGTTATATGGAACTTTCATGAAGGTTTTAGCTAGTGACTGAATTAAGGGCCTGGAACAATCAGCCAGAAGCTGTGAATGGAAGTTGGGCTTTCATGCACTGAAAATGGTCTTGTGCGATAAGTTTGACATTGCGCTCCTTAATGCACTCCTGCCAGGCTTCCTCGCACTTGCAGTTTCTGATTTCTTCAGGTTTCAAGGAGTAAATGAGAACCACAAAACACTGAGAACTGTCTCTTCATGTGAAGGAAGAGGTTTGCTGGTTTTGGCAGAAGGCTTTGGATGGTATAAATTTTGAATGTGAGCAAGTATGATGCACTCTCTCCCTTTAGTCACAGTGGGTGGGATGCAGCTGACCAGATGTGGACATCTTCCTCTGAGTTGGGTGTCCGCATGTACAGCCTCCCTTTACACAATGCTAGTTACCTCATGGTTATGTAAATGTCTAAAACAATGAAGCTGATCAGGTCCTAAAAGCATTTACTTCCTTTTGTGACTTTCAGCTGGACCCAGAGCAACCCAGAGTCATAAAATGTTTCCTTGCAGACACCTGAAATTAGACATGTTGAATAATACTCTAACAATTTGATCCAACTGCCTTTGAGGTTAGCCTCAGGCAACGTCACTGGGTGTTTTATAGGTCTTTAAAGGGATTTGATGTGGAGGGGAGGGCAGAGGCTGAGTTAGATTAGTGCAGGTAAAGGAATATTGCTGAGTTTGACTGATGCCATGAAACACTGCTGTTGCAGCTTAGCAATGCTGTGTGCATCTGTGACAGCTGAAACAATGAAATTATCTCCCCTAAGCAGGCAGATGGAGGCTAAGACCTAAGTTGTGACCATGCTGGGAATAACATGGGTGCTGCTGGAGATGGAGCAAAAACACAAACTGTTTTTATCACCCTGTCAGATTTATCCAGTGAGCTTCCTTAAAAAACCACAGTCTCCTTTCAACAACTCAACTTTCCAGCTAGGAGTTACAAATGCCTGAGCTTTTGTGTCTGTCAGGGATTCTCTTGTGCTGTATTTGGCCTTTTCTCCACTCTCTTCCCCAAAAACCATAGCAATGTCAGTAGTGGCTATGCATATGAGTGTTTTAATTCCAGTTGCAACCACTTCATGGTATGGTTAGCACTAATCATGGCCTATGCTTCCCCCAACACAGCGGGTGCTTAAAAGTCCAAGCGGCAGCTGGACACTCATCTGCTATGCATGAACTTGGGCTGTGACTCCAAACACAATTAATAATTATCTGATAGCAGAAGTCTGCAGCAGTTTGCTTCTGTTTTCCACAAGTGAAACTCTCCACTGTCCTTCTGTAGGGTCCAACTAAGCAGATGGCTCTTCTAGCCTACCCACTAGTCTTCCCACCAGGACATTGCAGGAAACCCCTAAATGCAGTGTGCCTGGAAATGGTCTTCTGAGGGACCAGCTATACAAACAGAAATGCCACCTTAGCCACTGATATCAAATGACCTGCTGCATCCCTCCATTCTGCTTCACAAAACAACCTGGCCCTTCTGTTTGGCAGGCTTGTTAGCAAGAGGAGAAATGGAGTGTCTGAGGTATGGCATTCTTGTATCTCTTTAAAAGTTTTTATGGTTGTGGTGATGAACGCCGCTATTCCCTCCTGTTCATCCCAGTTCACTGAGCCTGAACTGGAAGTGAAAATGAAGAAGCAGGAGGTAGCAGCTGCAGCAGCACTTCAATTTCAGAGATAGCCATGAAATTTGGGAGAGGCTGAGAGTCTCTAGGAGGCAGCATTTGCTCAGTACTATAAGAAGAGGAAGAGGAGATGTGCAAATATTTTCTTATGCCTGTTTCAATATTCCCTGATCTCTGATGACTTCCTTCTCCCTTCAGTGTGTAGAGCATGAAAGCACATGGATTAAAACTACCACTGTTGAAAATTTCCAGGAGGAATGGCTTTACAGGCTGTAAAATATAACTCTGATAAATTTTTTTTATAGAGGTGAATATTTTTAACACCTAAAGTTAAATTTGTCTCTAGAATCCTCCCTATCTTAGAAATAGACTTGAATAAATTATTCCCATCACACAAGAAAACTGTCTTGCTCATTGGAATTGTTGGGTTCTTCAGTACATGTCCTTGGACAGTGAGTGCCTGACAATGAATGGCAGCTCTTGAAACACAACACAGTCTGCTGGCCTAGGGGGGACCCTAAAATACAGAAAGGGGGCAGATGTACAGTGCTTCCTGTAACAGTACAGGACACTGACATTTATATTTCACTTATATTCAAAACTTCTTGTGGGCTCCCTTTCCCTGGGTAGGGCCAAGTTTTCCTTCATTTATCTTTCAAGCTGTAGTGGAAAGATGGGAGCTGTTATGATGGAAAGCGTTCAGAGCCACTGGAGCTCCAGAAACAGGACCCCCAGTGGAAATGTGTCACACAGGACAGCTTTTTATTGGATTCACTGAAGTGGTTTTGCTGTAGAGTTAGGATCCCAGCCCTGTGTGGATCTCTACAGGGTGGACATGAGATGGAGCCTCCTGAAGGTAACAACAAATTTCTTGCTTGTCTTGTCAATACAGCAGGGATACTGGCTGGCTACACCTGGGACATTTGCTCAACTCTTCCTATGGCTGTCAATCATCTGGACCACACCAACACCAGCGGCTCCAAAGTCTTACCCTGGGTAGGAAAAGAACAGATCCTCAAATGCTTGAATGTCACAGGCTGTTTTTCCATGGTGTTGTAACACTGCATCCCCTTCTGTAGAGAGGCAGGCCTAAAGCATCACTGAGGGAAGCCTGGACACATTCTTGGTATCTGTCAGGGCTGCAAACAATGCTGGAGAAGCCTTAAGTCAGAAGCGATCACAAGCCTTGACTTGATGCATCTAAAGCTCTCTGAATCCTTCACACCTCCTCAAAGCCTTTTCTCTTTTTCAACTGACATTTTTATAAAGTTCCCTGCTATTTAATCTCAGATAACCACGTTGCAGTTTAAATCAGTCATCACCAATCTGTTCTGGCCCTCCAGATCAATTACTTCCCTCCCAGCTTAGACCATTCTTGAAAATTATTGCCACCTCCTATAAATATGGCTGTGAGGTTGCAAAGTGTCAGTTTCCTTAGAAAGATGATTTATTTAAACGAGTAGAGAAAGAATATTTGGGCTATTTTTAGGTGTCTTTCTTTGATGCTATACAAAGATTTTCTCACCATGTTTCTCTGTTCAGCTGTGCTGTCTGACTTTTCACCCAGTGGAAGAGGCATCCACAACAGTGGTCCTATGTGGCTCTCAGTGTCTTTCACTGTTCACTTTTGTTATTGCTGATTTATCCTTGCGTCCTGCATTAGAAACAAGTGTCATCCCACAAGACTTAGGTTGCCTGAGGTAAGTGCAATACTCAAATGACACTGACAACAAAGAGTTTACAGTATGTTTTCCATGCACTTCAACTGAAGCATCGTTGAAAAGCCCAGGGACCAGATGAGACTGGCCCAAAGTGAAAGCTGCAAAATGTTGTCTGGAATAGGGAAGACTACTTGAATGGAATAGCTACTTATCTGGAAATTGCTACTTATCTGGAAATTGCTATTTTTTGCAGTGCTAGAGTTACTTTTAATGAAAAATTCTTTATCTGAAAGAAGGAGGGTCTTTTCCACAATAGAATGAGGCTGGACTGACCTAGAATAGCCAAGAACTTGGCAACTAAGGTATTAATGTTTACAGGAAAAGAGTTGGGCTCACACGTCTGATTTCGAATTTTGTTTTGAGCCACTCACATGCTGGGGTGAATGACTCTAGCATGTTGTTACCAGCCAATTCATCTACAATCTCTGTCTTTTTGTGGGCAGTTTTAACTGATTTTAGGCATACCTTAATGCAAAACCCACAAAATTTGTTAAAAGCAAAAAATATGGACAAGGTGGAAAAGCCATCTGCATCCCAAATGCTCCTATTATTGCCATTTTCCAGTACAAAGAGGTTCAATGACTTTCTCTATATTACTCAAGGGGTTAGCAGCAAACTGATCTGGGACACCTCATTGCTGGGATTCTTTTCCAGATGTCAGAACTATTTACTTCTTCATTTTAGTTTAGATCCCAGAAATTACAAGCCTGGATTTTGTCCTTCCTAGAAGTCAGAAAGCATTTTGTATGGACTGAAGAAAGCTAAATCACAGGAAACTGTAGGTCACCTTTTTCCCTCTCAAGCCTCTCACCTTCCTATGGAGTCAAATCACCGTACTTGTGCACAAGAAGTTAAGGACAGTAAGTTCCTGCAGGCTTCTTTCAGAACTCTAAAAATAAGACTTCTCATAATATGTAGCAGGACTAATTAAGTTTTGTTATTCCTCCCACACAGGGTTATCAACATAGTTTACAAGTGTCATCTTTTAACAACTGCTCAAGAGTTGGCTGTTTCCCATCTCATCCCCTCTGACACGTTTACATGTTATTTTTATAAAAACACAGATAAAAAACCCCTCCCTGTTGTGTCCTGAATATTTTCAACCAAAGAAAAAGAATCTCTTTCCAAGTTGTTCGGTAGCTGGAAATGACTTGTCACGTCCACAGACCAGAAATTCTTTTTATTTTTATATGACTAACCATGCTATGATTAATGGTTCACATAAATAGGCTCAAAATAAGTCTGGCACAAATATAGGGAAGGAAAAGGGTAAATGGGATAAGGACTGGATGGGTCTGTTGCAGGACATCGGTGGTATGAATGGCATAGTGGGCACAGAGGAAGGAAAAAATGTTTCATGTTATTTATAGCTCAAAATTACAGCTACAGATGGTGAGGCTGTCATGTAGCAAGGGCTTGGGACATGGAAAAAAGGCAACCTGCATTGCACAGACTTGTCTCTCCCTGAAAGCTGCTGTCTCTGGTACAAAGGTACACAGGGCCTCGTTGCCCCGATAGTAGAGCAATACTTAAAAGCTTGACTGAAGCTTTATCCATATCTCCTGGAGTGTTTTTGCCTAGTGTTTTACTGTATAACATATTCTGCTATCCCTCTTCCACAGGCAATATTTTCCAGCTTCTTTGTCAGCTGTTATTCTGTTTACATTCAGCTCATATTGTACAGTGATAATTTTGAGTGGAAATGCCAGACACACAGTCTTAGCAAATGGGGACAAGCGTGTGTCCCTTCAGTGGGCTCTGAGAAGTAAAGACTCACAGCTGGTGAAGTTTTTAGAGGAGACCAAGCTGGAGATGTGGTGAAGGATGGGGACAAGGGGACAGACTCTCATTCAGACTGCTGATTCAGTCTTGATCACCTGAACAGAACCCTTTGAGCAAAACTCAGCTTGAAAAAATACAGATGCCAGGACATGCATCTAGTGGGACAGAATGGAAAGCTCTCTCCAGTGTGGAGAGGTGGGCACACATCCTGGAAAGCAGAGACTGGGAGGGTCACGAGGATGGATAAGTCCAGGCAGGTGGCTGAGGCAGGGAAGCAAGTCAGACACTACAGCTCAATGAGGAAAATGAGGAATGGAAAATGAGCAGTCCAGTTTTTTATCAAGAAGCAGGTCACAGTCACAAGCTGTTACAACACAGTCATGTGGCCTCACAGACAGGTGGGATCAGAGAGCAGAGGGGAGCAATGGTCATGGTTCTCCCTGTGGGAGTCTGCATAGCCTTGAAGAACCTTTGCTGCTGCAATCCTGGTGGCTCATCTGCATCCAAGAAATATCCTCTCCTACAGGATTCCTGGTTGCTGCTGGGAGCAGGAATCAGCTGGCAAAGCTGATGTGGCTGTGGGCTCTCTGGAATTATGGGCCAGGTTAGCACTGTATTTCTTACAGAAACCCCATTACAGCTGTGAGGAACAAACTGTGTCACTGTGAGAATACTTACCAGCAATTTCTAAAGTTGCTTTGCCAGTATTTTGTGTCTGAAACCGTCTAGAATGACTCATGTTTCTGAAATAAGAATAACAAGAGTGTAATTTCATACTTTTTGCCATGGTGAAACCTCATTAAAAACTATGAGGTGCTTGGATTTGATGCTGTTTGCACCTTTCCACCTCTGATGGCACAGGTTCCTGGGGATAGGACTCTTCTCTGGGGACTAAACAGAACTTTGGTTTCTGGGAAACAAAAATCCTTTTGACAAAAAGTGTGAAATATTTTTTTCTGAGGGTGTCCAAAATAAGTGAAATCTTTCCCTGTGAGCAGTGATAATACAGAAGGTGTATGTAGGCCTCTGTCAGCAATACATAAACATTAGATTTCTGCCACAATGCAATAGCAGAGTTCTGTCTCAGTGAAGCAGATTCCCTCTTTTAAAATGGGAAGCCAGAAAACTGTGTGGATGTAATGAGATGTTTCTCAGTTGCTAGAGTATTACAGGATTGTCATGAAGCAATAGAAGGCCTGCCAGTTCTGTAAATTCATCAAGGCTGAGATGAAATGTGTCACCTATTCCTCTCATCTCTTACTCCCATAAGAAACTAAAAAAAAAGAGCTTCTAGTGAGCTGGGCATGCAACTTATAGAGTTATCCATCTAGGCATTAGAAATAAATGCTCTGTGGCTTCCTCTGTCTAACTTGTATTGGATATTATACAACTAACTGTAATTTAAATATCACCAAATGTATATTAAGCATATTAAGCTATATTTAACCATCCTGCTTTGTATATTTTTGCTTGTGCTAATGTATTTGTCTATATATTTTTATAAACATGGATATGGAGTATGAATTATAGGGGGGCAGATATTTCTCATGAATATCTCTTTCTGAACGGAAATGTAGTCTTCAAGAGCTCTGCATTTCCCTATGGCACTTTTGCTGAAGATTTTTACTCCCCACTGGGAAAAATAAAATGCTTTGTTTTGAATTAGCTCAACCTAAATTGAAATACTTTGGTTTGTCAAGCTGAATTAAAACATTTCATGAAGGGACAGTTCAGCTTTAATTTATGTCCGTAAGAGTTACTATGTGCCTTGTGGACATTTTAATTTATAGTCATCATACTCCCATAATGCATCATAATTTTCTCTTTCATGAAATTTTTGCAATGTATTCTGAGAGTCAGATGGCCACAAAACATCACAGGATGCTGGCTGGGAACTTTGTCGACCAAGCAACATGATGTATCACCCTCATGAGGCACCACAGCAGCTCCAAGGGACCCACAGTTATATCAAACCAGGCTGAAGTTAAACTTTTTCTGAGAAAGGACACATTTGCTTTTAGTAAAAACATTACTGTTTCAACTTTTCTTCCAGATGTGCATCGAAAATAAATGTTGATATCAGAACTTTCTGTAGAACAAAACATATAAATTTTGACAACTTCTCTGTCAAATAAATTAGTTCTACCTTCAAGGCTGTATGCACTTTTCCCTCTCTGTTACACTGAAGCATGCACTGTAGTTTTTGATGTAGCAAAGCATCAGTGACCTGCCATCTAGGTAGAATCATATGACTTGGGTGAGGAGTATGAGAGGAAACTGTTAAATTTTTTAAAAAGCTTGAAACTTCTGCATTTCCCCGTGGCCATGACAAATGGTAGATCAAAGGAACCAGAGCACAGAAACAGATAAATTGCAAAGGATGTTTCTAACACTAAAAAATAATTATAAATCATGAAAGTTAAGACTTTCATTTCAAAATATTGGGAAATTCAGAATCACAATTGCCTTGGTGAGTCTATGCCTGCTAGTTGCATTTTGGTTAGGTCTTTAATTACATCAGCACACAACACAGGACATAAAGCTTGGAAAATACTTACATTACAGCTCTGGACTGAATATATTCAGGCATAGAAATGTGAC
Organism: Sturnus vulgaris; assembly: GCF_052056855.1. Lineage (NCBI taxonomy): Eukaryota > Metazoa > Chordata > Aves > Passeriformes > Sturnidae > Sturnus > Sturnus vulgaris. Next base: position 30,717,583 of record NC_142244.1, read on the forward strand.
ATACCTTGGAATGATGCTGAAAGAAGGCAGAGATTGTTGTGGGGTGGGTGTTTGGGTGATGATGGATCATACACTTTGTTATGAGCTGAGTGTCAGGAGTGTGTGGCATAAAGCCTGAACACACCACAAAGGATTTTGGCTCTAGCTGACTTTGCATGAAATTACAGGAATCCAGTATGCAATTACGTATGCTGGCCTTCAGACAGGACACCATAGCTAAGACCTTTTATTTTATTAGAAATGACAAGGCAGATTTAAGGTAAGATTTTTAGGATGGCTTCTGCCAAGGCTGGCACTCCAAGAGAGAAAAGGCAAGAGCAGTCATCACTGCCAGTATCACTTAGGATGTATGGATAGTGTTTGCAGAGGCTGTATTGAATCAGTGGAAAACCAGAACAGTGATTTTGACTGGGTTTAGGATTAAGGGACTTTCCACTTATGTGGCTTTTGTTTTTTATTAGGCTGTCAAGGGGCAGGATGGACATGTTACTGAAATATGGAGATCCTGGCTTCAGACAACACCAGGTGTAGGATTATGTACAACACCTGACTGCCCTTTCCAGAGCAAAGTGTTGACATCCCAGCCTGAGAATACCTTGATCCAGTGTCTGGCTCTCTCTGTCCTTGAGGGAACTATCATAGTTGGATAAGTTAGCTACATGTAACTGAGAATTGTGTCAGATCTAATGCCCCTTTAAGGTCTCCCTGAGGTCTGCTGTGAGGCAGCAGGCCTATGTTTAGATGACCTCATAGGAGACTTGTTTTACCAGCAGAAGTGATGATGTTTGCTGTATCAAAATTAGTGTGATCTCTGGGTGCTGCCTTCTGCTGGCCCAGAGACAGAGTCCTATATACTTGCTGCTTGTGACCTTCACATAAAATACCAGGTGTCTTCCCCTTCTCTTTGATTCTTCAAGATCATGAGAATATGAGACTCAGATCAGTTGAAGCCAATTTGGTGCCATTCCCACTTTCTCTGATGAAATATCCAGAGCACCCCAGATGTGCATGCCACATAGACCCTCTCACCCAATCCTTTGTCTTCCATCTCAAAGTCTTTGCTGGTCTTTGTCTGTGTTTACTGAAAAGACTGTTCTGGCATTGGCATTGATGCCCAAAGCATGTCAATGAGGAATGCTGGAAAACTACCCTGTACATATCCCCAAAACACAGTCACTGAAGAAAAGGATCATGAAACATACTAGCACAGGGACCCAGTAAGTCAGGCGTGTATTCCTAGACTAAGGGGACATCAGTTCTTTCCACTTTGTACCACATAATTCCAAAACAAACAGATCACAAGTTCTGAAATCAGAAATGAATACAGGGAAAACTCCCTTCTCCTTCTCAGCTCGCTACAAGACTGTAGTGGTCAGGGAATGAAATAGGTCTGGATTTTGCATTTTAATAGTAATTTTGTGTGTTTATAGACTTGGATATGTCAAAAGAAGGACATTTTCTAGAGAGATCCCTTTTTATGTGCCACAGTTTGTTCATGAACTCTCACCAACTGGCTCCACATGTTGCTCAGTTTGGCATCTCCCCTGAGGAAGAGGAGGAGGAGGAGGAGGAGGAGGAGGAGGAATCCCCCTCTAGTCCTCTCCCAGGAGGTGACTTCCATTCTTGAGAAAGACAGAGATTAGCTGAGCCAGCAGAACATGTAGATAACACAGCTGGGGAGCACGGGAAATGCTGCATGGCTTCAGCAGAATCCTGTCACACAGCACGGACCACTGCAGGAGGAAAGGAAGAAGCCTGGAGAGCCCAAGAGGGGCTGGAGCACACGAGGTAGAGCCGTGCCTGGTGAACACCCCGTTCCTGGTTAAAATAGGTGGTTTAAATTAAAGGAAGGTAATTATCATTATTTTTAGATTGATGTGCAGAATTGGTATCCTAGGCTTATGAAGAGTGTCTTAGTACTGAAAAGAAGAAAGGAAAAGGTGAAGGAAAATGAGAAAATGAGTTGGTCATGATGATAATATGGAGTACTATATTGATGGCATGTATAGTTCATGTGGATGCACACATGCAGTAGCAAATACAGAAGATACACATACACATCCTGGATTTTATGCAAAATAAGAAGAATTTCAGTTAGCCAAATTGTTCTGATGGATCTAAGTTATCCAGCGCAGATTGACTTACTCTGTATTTGTGCTTGTTAATGCCAAAAGCCCACATGCTGTCACCTGACTGTAAGCAAAACATAAATAAAAATAAAGCATAGAAATTAAAATTGAATTACCTTAGATTAGCAAAAGATGAGACCTAGGTCACATCCTGATGTGCTGCTAAAGTTCTACCTCTCAGGATGTGGAATTTTCTTGGAGAATATTTGGGCTTGTAGCTGTGATTTGTGCACAAAACCAATTATCATGAGAAGAATCTTGGTCAAAGTAGTCATAGCAATCATGCCAGGCCCCATGGTGTGAAGACATAAAAAAACTAAAAACAATATCTTCCTCTGAAAGGAAGCCAAGAGCCTGTGCAGTTCCTAGAGAACAAAACTTGGAAAGTAGCCCAAAAAAAAATCTATTGCATTAGTGCAGTGTACTGGTATATGGGGCACAGTCCAATGGTAGCTTAGTGTAACAGTAACTATGAAAGTTTAAATATCTTAAAATTAAATTATCTGACTACTTTGCAGTCAGGATTTTTTTGAAGTGAATCAGCGAGCTTTCTGAATACTGGATTTAATTTATCAAGTTTTGAAGAATTGGAAGGATTCCAATGAAATATTAAGAAGCTAGTCTGTTGACATTTTAAAGAGATAAATGGTGTAACAAAGGAGGTTATTGGTCAGTTATTGTGATATTGATGCTGAGAAAAAATAGCAGTGGGACACAATCAAAAAACAGTTGAAATACAGGAATTCAATGAGTGTTAGTCAGTGAGGTTGCGCAGAAAAAAGATTCTACTAAAATTAATTCACTTTGCTCATTGAAAAGATTGTGTTCCTGGCTGACAACGCTAATTCTGTTAAGGTAGGGTTCAATTCCTCCCAAATGTGACTTTGAAGTATTTTGAATTCTGATTAAAAGCTAGCAACCTACCAAAGCACTATTCCGCATATTAAAGAAATCAGAAATGAATGAAGTGACTGAAAACTGTATTTACTAGTGGAGAATCTTCAGTAAAGGTGTGTGTGTTTCTAGTGTGGTCCCACAGAGGTCTGGGTTTGGTCTAACACTGTTGAGTATTTTCACTGATAGTCTCAAAGTAAACATTAAAAGTCTTTCTAATTAAGGTAGCTAATTGTACAAGATTTATGGCATAATAAATAAGTATGAAAGCTTCTGATGGATGCAAAGAAAACTGGCTAACTTGTTAGGCTGAAAACAATGAGTATATCCAAATATATACACAGCAACAAAAGAAAAGTGTATATGATGACACAGTTTGGAGTGATGCTACTGTGAGTCCCAAGAATATCTGTGGTGGGGGCTGGGAAGTGTTCTCAGAGCAGCTGTAGTGGGACTGTTTCAGGAAGTGTTTTGGAATTACACCTCTGGGGAAACTGCTAAGCTGGGAAAGTTCCTGTGTTGTACAAGGTCACACAGAAATCTCATGCCCCTGAAATCAGCTGTTGAATTTGCCTACTGAGAGCCTCCTGGCAGGCAGGCAAAGGCTCTGCTCAGGTTAGTTGGAGAGGAAGCTGTGAGAATGCTTTCCTTGAGAGAGCGTATGCAGTATGATAACATTGCCAGACAATTTCTACCTTCTTTAGGAGAAAAGTGGCCTTTGGATGTAGCTCATGAAAAGTAGTCTTAAGGGGATGTAGTTTTTAGGGGGAAAGCCTGAAAATTCTGGAGAAAGGCCAGCGTGAGTTGAGCAGATAATGGTCAGGTTGAAAGGCTGGAAAGACTTAATTTGTGCCTCATAGAGCATCAGTACAGAAAAGATCTTTGGTGGACCTATACTAAATATATATATGTGATGTTCTCTGGAAAGCTGTGGAGTAGGGAGGTGAAAATTCATTGTGTCAGCTGTGGGCCACCTTGCTTATCCTGGTGATAGCCACTAAACGACTGAAAAGAAACATGCAGGTAGACTATGGGGAAAGATATCTGGGCAATTGTTTTCTTGTGTGTTAAACTTCCTCCTCATCTAGAGCAAAGTTGTTGAAGGCCCTTGGACCTGGCGTTATATTAGGGCCACAGTAGGCACCAGATTCATGAAACAGAAAAAGTTCTATGATGGCAAAGTGATTCCATTTCTGAAGGGAGCCTGTGTTGTTAGGAGCTCTTAGGAAGAAGAGTATTATTTTTGGCTGATCGCCTTACATGAAGGGCCACAATTTGAAAGTGACCTTGACCTGCCCTTGAAACTTGCACCTGCTGTTCTGTGAGCTCAGAGTTGCTGGGCAGAGATTTACTCTCATCCATTTCTATAATTTGATTTTGCAGGCACAGATATAGCCAGACTCTTAATGCAAGCCAGTAAAAAGTTCACAAACACACAGACTATGCTGATTGTCTGCACACAAGCTTACTGTGTTTGAATTTTATGGCACTTTATCTTTTGATTTCAAAATAATTTATACCTCATACTTGCACATGGCTCACATGGGCATGTGAAAATTCACAAGCTGTTTTTGAAATCTCTTCCAATGTTTCCATTTCATTCTGTCAAATGAACCATATGAGAATTTGCTGGTAAATCCGAATCTGGTGGGATGCTTTGATTTGCACACTGCTAGACTGCTCTGTGACCACATGGGTGGAACTATCCAGGTAAAAAAGCAACTCTGTTTAACTTCTGGCAAAGGGTTTGTGGCAGATGACAAAAATGGTTGTAAGCAAGACAGACTTCCAGGTGAGTGAAGAAACCAAATCTGTTTAGAAAGGAGACATGGAGTAGGTGAAATAATAACAAGAGCAAAGGGTATCCCTGAATTTGAACATCAGCTTCAAACTTGAAGATTAGCCTAAGGAGTTTTTTTTTGTCATGTAGTTCTTAATGAATCCGTAGTGGTCACAAAAACATCTGAGTCTGTGTGAATAGTTAAATGAAATTCAAAAGTGGGCATGATGATGAACAATACTCCCAGGCACATGTTGGGATTCTTGGGGGTGGTTTGATGCAGGCCAGGAGCTGGACTAGAGGATCCTCTTGTGTCCCTTCCAAATGAGCATATTCTGTGATTCTGTGAAGTTATGGTGGAAAATAATGTTTTTAAAAGCAGTAGTATGAACTCCTTTTCTACTGGTAGAAACTAGGAAGGAGTTTTTCCCATTATTGCTTATCTACAGAACAGACACCAGGGCACATGTCATTCCCATTTGGCCAGGCATGAAAATTGTCATGTACTTCCAGAAGCAACTAGAAAAGCAAGAATTTTAACATTCAGTAGCCAACATCAGTTTATGGATCCTCGAGGTACTTCAATCTGAAATACCTGTTTGCAAACAAGCAGAATTCTTACTGCTTCTGCTTTAGTTGCATTGTCATATGGTAGTCCTATCCAAAACTTTCAAAAACCAAATGTGATCAAAACAACAATATTTTGATCTTTCCATATTAAACCCTAAAACATTCTTCCCTTTCAGAGCATTTTTGTGGCATAGCAGCAGATGTTAATATTGTTGCCCGAATTCTTCAGGCCTTCCCTTCGGATGGAGTTCCTGTTTTTCCAAAACAGACACAGTGCAGAGAACACCTCATCAAATAGTCAGCTACGCCTTTGATTTTATAGCAAATAACAAAGCTTTTACTGGAAAGCAATCTCATCATATAAACAGTAGCTAAAAACATATGTACCTATCCAAATACTACAGAATTTACTATTGAAGTAGACTTCTAGTTGCTGAAAGAGCAATACATAGAAAGTCTGAGACCTCTAAACTTCTGGTGTAATTTAAATCCATTGCATAATATATACCACTGTAAGGTCTGATTAATACTGTGGCCTTATCAAGTCTGTTGACTATTTACATTCTCTGGAAGCCTGGAATGATAGCAAAACATATGTGGGCATCTTTTCTGAGTAGCCTACCAGTACTGATACACACATATGTTATATGGAAGTTCAGAAAAGGTCTTTGAGCAAACTACCAGAGATGTCACATTAAGCCTGCAATGTTGGGTGTCTCTAAAGCAGAAGATCTGATAAGTTATGGCACTCTTACTGCAGACTCATAGACCCTGCAGAGTGACATGTTCAAAAAAGGGAGGTCCCAATCTCATCAGGACTGCTAACAGAGTGGTGTAACAAAAAATACAAAAAGTAGCACAACCGTTCATGGGGTGACAGATCAGACTGTTGCACAATAGATTGCGGCCAGCAAAGTTATTGTCACGGAGTTGAGCATCTACATATGTGGAAAGTTAAAATAAATTATGATAAACTTATCTTTATTATTATAAACAAATGAAAAACATAAATGCAAACATGTAGCAGTGGTATATAGCAGAAAATATTTTATGCAGCACAGTGTATAACTAGGTTTACACTACCTTGATATAAAATGGGGTTTAGAAAATTTATTGTATTTTATGCAATTTGATCTCAAAAAGAGGAAGAAAATATGGGAAAGAATCTTTTACTGTGAGATGGAATGAGTCAGAAAGCCGCCTGAAAATGCTCAGAACTTAAAGCAACAAGCTATGGAGCAGAGAGGAAAACTAGCGTAAAACTAGGAAGAAATAGCTCACTGCAAGGCGGAAGGGAAACAATTTGTAGTAGGTAACAGCCAAATGTGGGAACAATTTTGAAAGAGTTTCAGAAGAAGAGTGAAAGACATTTATGACAAAGGTTTCTTTAGGACGAGGGAGACGTGATGTGCCTCAAGAGTCCTCCTGTTCTGCCTAATGCAGGGATTTTAGGGACACAGGAGCCTTTCACAGGATGAAGAACCCGGAGGTGCTCAGCAGCTAAAAAGCTGTTCAGAAAGGCCTCCTGAACACTGCTAACTTCAATACTAACTCAAGTAATTGGTCAGTAATGTTTGTGGAGGCTGAATTTGTCACTCTCACACTCACCAGGTCTTCTGGCAGTTCTGCCTGCAAAGGCCCCAAGAAGAAACCTCTATTGGTTCACCAGCAGACAATTGCTACCTCTGAGTGCTGATGAAGATTAGGAAGCCAAGTGGGAACAGACAATGTTGGATCTCAGGAAACTGGAGTTTTTGAGCTTTCTGTGCTTTCAGGCACAGACCCCCTGGAAAACACTACACTGGACCTGAAACCTTGGAGAAGATTTGTAAACATAAACAATAAGTTAGAAATCATAAATGTGTAGTAGGCTAGATATGTGTGTTTTCATTGGGTGATGGGTTGTAAATTTGAGGTCTTTATGTCTAGTGGTAGCTAGGGGACAAGATGGAGAATTCTGGGTGGTGTCTTTCTTCTTGTTCATCTTCTTCTCTTCCTGCTTCTTCACGGAACTTAGGTAGTTACCTCTGGATTGGTCAGTTGAAAGTCACTCTAAGGGTCATGGGAATCTATTATTGGGTTAAAAGTATAAATAATATAGGTATTAAACTTTTATTGGTCTGTTTGGCTTTAAAAGGCCTTGAAACAGGCTCAGCTTTTTCCTACTTCTAAGCAAGGACCTAGAAGTGCTGCTATCCTTTCTGTAAATTTTGATAAGATATAATAAACAACCAAGTCCGAACACGAGAATCTGGCTCGACTGCCTTTCTAATAATCTTGGCTCCGAACAAAAACAGATGAGACTGATGACAAACCACTAATTAGTAGTGCTAATGCCTGAAAAACACTGCTACACATTGGTGCTCCACGTGTGAGGAAGAAAAGATACCTGTAAGTCTCGGAGTCCAGGACCTCCCTGAAGAAAGAAGATAACTAAAGCAGCTGGAAGCTGGAAAAATTCCCAGGGTGAAAAGGAGCTCGGAGATCCCTAGACACTGGTGAGAGGAAACAGGAGCCTGTAGTGCTGGACACTATGGACAGGAGGGACCCCGAGGGTTAACAGATCTACCAGAATAAGGTAGAAGCGTTTTGTTCTCTTCAGGGGGAAGCTAGAAGGATGGGCAGCGTGTTATCCAGATCTCAAAAGGACATTCTGGATCGAGTAGAATTAATGGTAAAAGATTCAGTTCCTATGACAGAGATGAAAGTAACAGGAAAGATGCAGGGACTGCAAGCCGTATCTCCCCCAACTCCGGAGAGAGTTGGTACAAAACCTAAAAAACCACAGAAAAAGTCTCAGCCAAAGGAGAGCATGCCTTCTTCAGCTCCTGCTGAGCAAGTGGTAATGGAGGGGGGATCTCCAAACCCGAAATCTCTAGGACTCTTGGGAAACAACCCTGGACTGGGGAAGCCTGGAGCCCGCTCGGCAAAAACTGAGCAGCAGTCTGCAGTTCAAACATGTGCGCCTCTGCAGAAAGCAGACGCTGCGGTCCTAGTGCTCTCTGCTCCAGACTTAAAAGGAGTGGCTGGGAAAATTTCATCGGAGCCACCACAGTCACAAAACAAACTAGATTAGGAAGCCAAGTGGGAACAGACAATACTCTTTCTTTGGCCCCAAAGGACCCTCTCAAGCATCTGAATCTTGTATCTAGCCCATTTTCTTCTGCCCCTGAGCCCCCCGCCCTGGTTACCTCACATCTTCTGGCTGCTGAGCTCCACTGCTCCCGTGCAAAGCTGCAGCCCATTTAAATCAATTCTGACACCTAACACCTCTCTGTTTTCTCAGTCTGCCTGCCCTAAATATTTCCCTCCAGCCTTGACAGAACAGGTATTCACAGGGCAGCTCCAGAATAACAAGTTTCCATTTTTTGAGACGGTTGTATGGGGAGCTTTGTGGTGTGGCACCTGGCCAATAGGTGATCATTTAGCCGGGGTAGCTCACTACTTGGTAGTTAATTTGACATGCTGAACAGAGTGGTTAGACTCTCTCTGAAGCCCAGTCAGATACTTCTGGGTTCCCAGTATTAAATTATGCCTGACGTGCAAAGCCAAAATATCAGCACTTGCGTGCAAACCTTGACTTCAGGGATGTTCATCATCCCAGCAGTGGCTCATTTGCTCTGACACAACCCATTTTCTCCAGCAGTCACTGGGACCATTACCTGCTTTACAGAGAGATGTGAGTGCATTAGGCTGACCACAACCTCTGCATCACTAAGCTGGGAAAAATAAAAAGGTGAAGACATGGTGGCGACAAATAGCGGTGATGAACCTGTAAATTTAAGTCTGGGAAGCGCAGGTCCTTTCTCAGTGGTAACAGCCCAGGACTCTGGGTTGACTCCTTTCCCAGGAAATATATCAAGTGTAGAAATGAGAGCATGGTTGCAAAGATGGATTTCCACTTTACACATGCTCTTTCTCCTTCTCATTTAGGGCTTGGACTGAATAATTGTTATCACCACATGGTAGCTATCGGGGTCTAGCTGACACATTATAAAAACTTAATGTAGCCAATGCATATTGGAGTCTTTGCCAGCACCTGAATTGTTTGCCAGAACACTTTTGAGATAGACTGCTTTTGTGGTATTTGTATCACTGGCAAGAACCAGAAACAGAGGAAATCTGGAAAACATTTCCCAGGCAAATATAAAATATGTGAAGTGTTGTGGTGTCTAAGATGGTACTGAAACTCTGGTTCCTTATTCTAATGGCTGTAGAGCTTGGGAGCCTTTTGAGGCCTCAGAACAGTATTTCTCACTCTGATTGTGTTAGAAATTGCAATCATTGTTCTTGGTCATTTATTTTCCTTGCAATTTTTGGACCAGTCCTCTCCCAAAGCCTGTGCTTCAATATTGCTGTCCTTCTAACTGAGGAAACAGGAGAATTGTGCCTACTGAACTCAGCTGCTTGAAAACCAGGGGAAAAAATACTTGGACTATTAATAAAAAGTATATTCTTCTATGTCATGTAGCACTGGCCTATCCTGTCTCAATGCTGTCCCCAAACTGCATGAAACATCCTGAGGTCTCCAGAGAGTATTTGCCATCTGATTAGGCCATTGCAGATTAGGATGACAACTGGAACATAAACCAAAATAGCCATGAAGGAAACAGAACTGTCCCTCTGGAATAGATTTCCACTGCCATTCATATCCATTTCTCACACAGAGCTAGTTGTGCAAAGGGCTGTAACAGAACTACCAGAGCCCTGTGATGGCAAGCAGAGAAAAAACTATCTCTTGATAAACACAGTTGGGATCTGTAGCACCCATTTGCCAGAAAACTCCGATATTTCAAAATATTTTTCATGTTATTGAATGGATAAAAAAAAATGCAGTTTGCCACTGTAGGAGAAGTATTAAGACATCCTGACTGACTTCTGCCTGACATTTCTTACTGCAAAGAATGTTTTTCTGCAGATCAAAACTGTAGCTGATTTTTTTAAAAAAAACAAAAACAACTGAACTGGAATGTTTCCACAGCAAGGGCCAGTTTATTGTTTTTTGCAAGGTCTCAGGAGTTGTGGCAGACCTCTTGGGACCTCTGTGTCCCCGGCATCCTTTGTAGGCAAGGATCTGAGTTGAATTTCTTCTTGTTGTTGCTGTACTATGATTCTCCCTGGCACTTTCATTTTGGTGATAAAATGATTGATTTGAATTGCTTCTCTTACTTTTGGAAATATTTGTATTTTCTTCCCTGCCTAGGCAAAAAGAAACTTGCCAAACATCGCAAGTAAATTTTGCAGGAATGCTTAATGTAAATTCCCTTCAATCAGTTGTGCAGAAATGAATGGATCTACCCTGTAAAACCTTATGGTCAGATAACTTTCAATGAGAAATTTGAGCCTGGCATTCCTCTGAGTTGTGCTTGATAGAGTTAAATACACAATTTTTGCTTCTTTAGTTTTTACTCACTTCATTAAAAATTTACAGTAGAAAATTACATCTTTCGTAATAATCCAATGGATCACTGGAGAGTGTTGGGGGTTGAATTGTTCCCTTTTCTTTCTGTGGAATTTTTCCCATTGTTATGCTAAGTATTTGTGCCTACACCTTAGTAGCAATAGTTTTCTCTCGCAGGGGGCTGGGGGACAGGGTGATACCAGAAAAGGAAAGGTGGGACAGGGGCCTGGGCTCGCTCTCGCTCTCTCGCTCGTTCATGGAGTCGAAGGAAGACGGCCGGTGCTCCTACCCAGTGTCCTCCCCGCCATCCCAACGCCGGGAGCCACATTCCCTGCTGTCAGACATCGCTCTGCTGCCTTCCCACCTCATCCTACTGCCTCCGGACACTGTGCCGAGCACCACGACCGACACCGTGAGGGGGGAGTGGCTCCTCCATCCCTCTCACCCCTGGGCCGCTGCCGCCATCACCCAGCCCCTTCAGCTGCGCGGGACCTGCCCTGCCCACAGCACCGGGAACTGAGCACAGGGAGAGGGCCTTGGCCAAAAGGGACTGGAACTGAGCTATACTGTTCTGTTTTGTTGTCAATTTTTATAGCTGTTGTTGTTTCTGCTGTTTGCCTTGTTAGATATCAGTAAAGAACTGTTATTCCTATCCCCATATCTTCTGCCTGAAAGCCTCTGATTTGAAACTATAATAATTAGAAGGGAGGGGGTTGCACTCTGCATCTTAGGAAAGGGGTTCTTGCCTTTCCTTAGCAAATACCTGTCTTTCAAACCAGACAAGAATTAGTAAGACTCTGCCTTCAAAAACATTTAAAGAACTGGGAATGGACAGAATGTCTAATTGGACTGCTAATAATGCTATGTGGTAGAATATAAGGAAGAAAGAGGGATGAAAATGCACAGGACTCAAGAGCAGGAGGGTTCTAAGCAAGAACGGTGGTGCATCCAAATAGAAAATACATATATTTTGCTAGAAGAGTGTCAAATTCCATGCTGAGAATTCCTATCTCTTGATCTCATGGAGCACACACATTTTGGCCATAGGGTGCCCAGTGCCTTAGAATGTTTTGCTGTCATCTCCACAAAAAGAGAGTTGTGCTGGTGGCAGATGTAGTGGTTGGAGGCTGGTTGGGGCATAGTGATCATGAAAATATAGAATTCTCAGTATTTGGTGATATTAGGAGGAACATCAATAAGACTTTTACATTGGATTTCTGGAGGGCAGACTTTGGCCTATTTAGGAGACTTATTAAAAGAGTTCTTTGGGAAGCAGCCCTTAAAAACAAAGGAGTTCAGGAAAAGTGGATGTGTTTTAAAACAGAGATCTTGAGGTCACAGGAGCAGACTGTCCCTGTGTGCTGAAAGATGAGTCAAAGAAACAACGTCCAGCCTGGATGGGCAATGATGTTTTGAAGGGACTTAGGAATAAAAAGAGGATGTATCATCTTTGGAAGGAGGGCCAGGTGTCTCAGGAAGTATTTAAGGGGGCTGCTAGGGCATGTAGGAAAAATATTAGGGAGGCCAGAGCTCCGTATGAACTTAAAATGGCAGCTTCTGTAAAGAATAATAAAAAATGTTTCTACAAATGTATTGATGGTAAAAGGAAGGATAAGACCAATCTTTGTTCTTTATTGGATATGGGAGGGAACTTAGTAACTGCGGATGAGGAGAAGGCGGAGGTGCTGAATGCCTTCTTTGCCTCCGTCTTTAGTGGGAAGATGGCTTGTCCTCAGGACAACTGTCCTCCCAGATTGGCAGATGCTGTTCAGAAGCAGAAGGGTCCTTTTGTTATCAAAGAAGAGGCAGTCAGAGAACTGCTGAGATGCTTGGATATTCATAGATCTATGGGACCAGATGGGATCCATCCCAGGGAGAGGAGGGAGCTGGCAGATGAGCTTGCGAAGCCGCCCCCCATCATTTACCAACAGTCCTGGCTCCCTGGTGAGGTGACTGGAAGCTGGCCAATGTGATACCCATTCACAAAAAGGGTGGTGTAGCCTGGAAAGGGGTATTAACCCTTTAGATGTGGTGGAAAAAAAGACACACAACTACTACATGGTCTTCTTTCATGATAGGAAGGAGAGAGAGAGAAAAGTTTATTCAGAAACACACTTGGTTTTATAGCATGACTCACAACTCCAAGAGCAGAAAAAAGATGATTGGTTCAGCGAGAAGACACCCCATTCCCAGGGCCTGGTCACGCACCACAACAGGTGTTCTATCTTCGTTATTAAATTCCTCTCTATTTTGACCAAGTTATCATCCTGGGAGAAATTCTCCCTAGCCTTCAGCTGGACCAGATTATCCGACTGGGAACAGAGCTGAGAAGCTCCAGCCTGGAATATTTTTCAGGCTGTAATTTTCCAGCTCTCTCAGTATGTGTGCCCACAGGTTGGGAAGGAGGATCCTAGTAATTATAGGCCAGCTAGCCTGACCTCAGTACCAGGTAAGGTTATGGAATATTTTATACTGAGTGCCATCATGCAGAATTTACAGGATGGCCAGGGCATCAGACCGAGTCAGCATGGGTTTAGGAGGGGTAGTTCGAGTTTGACCAACCTGATCTCCTTTTATGACCAGGTGACCCACCTGGTGGATGCAGGAAAGGCTGTGGATGTTGTGTACCTGGACTTCAGCAAGACATTTGACATTGTCTCCCACAGCAAACTCCTGGAAATGCTGGCAGCCCATGGCTTGGACAAGAGCACTCTTTGCTGGGTTAAGATCTGGCTGGATGGCCAGGCCCAGAGAGTGGTGGTGAATGGTGCTGCATCCAGCTGGGGATCAGTCACTGGTGGCATTCCTCAGGGATCTGTGCTGGGGTCAGTCCTGTTCAATATTTTTATTGATGACATGGATGAGGGGATTGAGTCTTTCATTAGGAAACTTGCAGGCAACACTAAGCTGGGAGTGTGTGTCAATCTGTTAGAAGGTAGGAGGGCTCTGCAAAGAGACCTGGAATGGTTGGATGGATGGGCAGAGCCCAGTAAGATCAAGTTTAATAAATCTAAGTGCCGAGTCCTGCGTTTTGGCCACAATAACCCCCTGCAGTGCTATAGGCTGAGGATGGTGTGGCTGGACAGTGCCCAGGCAGAAAGGGACCTGGGGGTACTGATCAACAGCTGACTGAACATGAGCCAGCAGTGTGCCCTGGTGGCCAAAAAGGCCACTGGCATCCTGGCCTGTATCAGGAATAGTGTCCAGCAGGAGCAGGGAGGTCATTCTTCCCCTGTACTCGGCACTGGTGAGGCCACATCTTGAGTGCTGTGTCCACTTCTGGGCCCCTCAGTTTAGGAAGGACATTGAGATGCTTGAGAGCGTCCAGAGGAGGCAACAAGGCTGGTGAGGGGCTTAGAATACAAACCCTGTGAGGAATGGCTGAGGGAACTGGGGTTGTTTGGCCTGGAGAAAAGAAGACTCAGGGGTGACCTTATCACTCTCTATAATTCCCTGAAAGGTGGCTGTAGTTGGGGGGGGGGGGGGGGGGGGAGGGGTTGGTCTCTTTCACCAGGCAGCAGTTGACAGAACTAGAGGACACAGTCTCAAGCTGTGAAAGGGGAGATATAGGTTGGATATTAGGAAGAAGTTTTTATGGATAGAATAATAAAGTATTGGAATGCTTTGCCTGGGGAGGTGGTGGAGTCACCATCCCTGGACGTATTTTAAAAAAGCCTGGATGTGGCACTTGGTGCCATGGTTTAGTTGAAGTGTTAGTGTGTGGGTTGGACTTGATGATCTTGGAGATCTCTTCCAACCTGGTTATCCTGTGAAAAGTGGTCCCTGAAGTTTCTATCCTCTGTCCCAGGGCTGTGCAAACACATTTATAGCAGAATTCATGAGAATTATTGGAGCAGATCCTCATTCCTTTATGTGGGGATATACCTGTGGCTCTTTGTACCCATTTTAGGACTTTATAATAATTCTGTGATCACAACTACATTAGCCTGAATTCCCACCCTTGCAGGGAGGCTGCTTCACAGCCAGTCCTTTCTTCTTGTTTCAGATATGTGAATGGTCTCCTTCAGCTTCCTCTCTTCACTTCCACAAAGAATATCCCACTCCTTTGGATCTTCCAGCTGCTAGGAAGCCTCAATGGAACTGGGTTTTCCAGCAGGAAAAGCCAACGCCTCTGGCTGGCAACAGAGCTGTACCTGTAAGGTAAACAAAGAGTGAGACAGTGATGTTTGGAGGAAGCAACCTCCCTTTGGGAGGAAGCTGAGAGAGTCATCAGAATGGACTTACCTTGTTCTCCGTTTTCTATAACATCTTCCTTTAAGATGTGAATTAAACAGTGATGGAGATAGGAGTTGGGCTCCTGGCTTGCAGGAGAAACGTTTGTGCTACTGTGTCTTACCAGGAGTGGGGAAAAATTAAAAAAAAAAATTAGTGCTCAGAAAACCCAGGAGGAAAGCAGAAACTACCTGTGTCCTTAATGACTGACTGAAATTGCCATGTGGGTCCCCTGCTGGGTGCTAAGTGACCATGGAAATGCACACCATGGTCACACTGAGTGGGAGTTGAGAAGCCGAGGAGTGTTGTGCTGACATGGCCCTTCCCCTGTGCGGCTGGAGGACTTTGACACCTAATCGTTTTTGATCCAAGCAGATCACCTTTCTGGGAAGTTGCTTTGTCACTGGCAAATACGAGGCAATATTGTACCAAGGTGTCTGGCAGGCTGAGGACTGTGGGGGTGAAGCTGGTGCCCAGATGGAGGTGGAAGAGCTGCCTGCTTTCAGATGAAGTGCTCTTAATGGAAGATTTTTGGAGCTCGGTCTTTAGTGTCTCCTGTCACTTCATGACCTACCGCTTCCTTTTTCCTCAGGATTAATTTAATTTGAACATCAGGGTTTGGGCCTTAACCTCCCAGTCTGCAGGGAGTGGGGAGAGGACTTACATCTCAGTAAAATGCTAGCAGTGGCTGATACCATAAATCAGAGGGATTTTAGAATCTGATGACAAACCGAATTCTTGTCAGAAGAGAGCAGAGCTGACCCCTTCCCAAACTGTCATCGAAGCCGGGTCATAAAAATCACAGCTGTCACCAAAGTATGCCCGGCCTCTGGGGGACATGCCATCCTGGGGACTCATCTGCTGCTTCCATGGCCAAATTCCAAGCCCTCAGGCACATTCCACTTGACATTTTGTCACATCTCCTGCTGGTGCATCTGTTCGGGGGTATTAACTCTTCCTAAATCACTTTATCCCTTTTTTTTTTCCTCAGGAAAAAAAAAAAAAAGACTATGGGAGATGAAGAGGTCTGAGCAGTGGTCTGTGGCACAAAACAGAGTCCAAATGTTTAAACTTGGCAACATCTGGAGTAAGTAATCCTGCAGGCAATGTTACTACAGCAACAACCTCAGAATATAACCTGTATTTACATAAACTTCAAAAAACAACTTTAGGTCACATTTGTACATACAAAGCTACAAAAAATCTTCCCAGTTGTGTCCCTTTGAGCTTTGTCCACAGACAGATCTCTGTCTCCAAAGAAGTTGGGTGAGCATCAAGTCAGACCGTGGTGAATGTGGTTGACCTGAGGTGACTGTACACTCTGCAGTGGCAAAGTGCAAGTAGCAGAGACATTGAGGCACCTTTCTCAAACCATTTGATGGGTCCAAGCTCTGAGACACCTCTGTGTGCGTGAATCAAAGTTTCTCTATCCCACCTGTTCATGATAACCAAGCATAGTCAGTAAAATTCACAGCCACAACTTGTCCAGCAGGGATGGCAGCAGAGAGGCTGTGCCTTTAAGCATCAGAGAGGTTGTAATGTGCTCAAGGGTCACTGTTCCAGAATCACAAAATTTGAATGTGTGTGGGATAAAGGTCAGCTGGTTTCACTAAGGATGGGGAATGACAGCCATCTGGCCAAGGAGAACATGGAGAGTATTTGCTGGACTTCTCATGTTACTAGTGACAAAACTTCTAAGAGTTTCCAAAAATAATATGTGCTAATTTCTTTACATGCAGTGTCCTGCATCCGGGATGAGATAGTTCAATACCAACTCTTGCTCTGAACAGGAGTTGATAAACAACCTAAAGGTCAATGTTGTTAAATAAATACAGTAATAATAATAATAATAATAATAGTAATAACAAAAATAATAACAATTACAATAATAACAACAACAACAGCATAATAAAAGCTAATTAAAAAACCAATACTACCTCCACAAAGCTTTGCTTGAATATGGGTCTCTTTAACAGCAAGACTGTAAAGTCTGAAGTGTTCACAGCACATTGTATTCCTGCTATACAGATAAAACAAAGTATGATATTATGGATGGAATAAAAAGTTTGCAGTCTGTAGCACAGGAAGGCATGAGACAGAAGTTACTTCAATTAAACAACAAAGTTTTTTGAACTTCCTAAATCCTTTCATACTCTTTACACAAATCTTGTGAATCTGGGAAAATGTGAAAGTTTTGGAGGATTCATTTGCTTGGGGGTTAGGAAAGAATAGAGCCACAGGAAAATTTTAAAACTTGCAAATGCCTATTTCATTTCCAGGATGAGAGTCCACAGTTTGTAAATCAAAGGATCAGAGAAAGTCAATTGCATTGGATTTCTCAGTAAAAAACTTACCTCCCTTTGCCCTCAGTATGCTGCAAATGCCCTCAGTTCTTTATAACTCTCCAAATGAGCAAGAGCTGAAAGTGAATTCAGTTCATCTGGATTTTGCCTAGTTCCCTGCAGGTATCAGAAGGGTGTTTCCCTTTGGTGTTCTGCTGACCAGAAATGTTCTAGTGTGCTTTCAGGCTTTTGGGGTAAGAAGTAACGTTTGTTTTTCTTGCTTTGCTTTTTCCTGCGGGCTGAGAAACCACAGAAAATAGAAGGCAGCTCATTGAGGGGGAGCTGGTCTGTGCTCCAAAGCACATCTGCTGCAGGTGCCTGGGGGTGATACCCTGTGCTCCTTTGCTCAGGCTCACAATCCTTGGCTTACTCTAGGTGCAAACGGGGCTTCCCCAAGCTCACACTGGCACAGTCTTGGAGGCAGTTTCCTCTTCTGCAGTACAGGGCACTCTTTTTGCTTGTTTTCAGGGAGGCTTCCCTGCTCCTGTTGGGATGCGGCACAGGGCTTGTCAGAAGATTCAGTCATTCCCGGTCCTTGGCTTTTTTCCTTGGAACTGAATGTGAAATGATGCAGACAACATGTGTACCACAGGTTAGTGATACACAGGAGGTCTCAGCAGACAGCCTGGTGGGCACTGTTTCCCTGTCAATCTGTGAAAATACTCCCAAGAGTAACTCGAGAAGGTTCTGAACAATTACTAAAATTAAACATTTTAAGGTCCACAGACCAGGTACATTTTACCAAAGTGCTTAAAAATATTTACTGAAGAGGGCTCTGAGCTATTCCTCTTGCTATTTCTTGAGTCCTGGAAGAGTGAGACAGTTCCAGATAACTGGGAAAAAAGCTCATTGGTGTTCCTGTGTTAAAGGGAATAAATGGGATTGCTCAAGCAAACACAGGCACATTAACCTGGTGTGAATCCCAGGGAAAATTATACAAAGACACATAGTAGACATGGCTGGTAAGGAATTAAAGTATACTGATGCAATTAAATACCACTGGTATCATAATATGGAGAGCAAATCCTGTTGGAAAAAATTAACAACTCTTTTTTTAAAAGAGTGATTATGAAGTGACTAATAAAAGTATGTTTGCTAGCCAAAGCACTTGATTTTGTGTGATAACTTTCTGATGTAAGCTTCAACTTGTACAAATGTCTACAATCGTTGGTAAAGAATCTTCCTCTGAAATTGTGAGGGTTCATCTCTCTCCAACTCTGTTAATGGGAGCTTGTTTTGTACAGGATTTTTCCCATCTGGAGAATCAAAACCATATGTTTCAATTTTGGTGTATATTGAAATATTTCAGTTTGCTAGATGGAGGCAAAGCCTCACCATAGCTGTGTCTGAAATCCCACTCTTCGTGAGAAAATCATGAGGACTGTCAGTGCTTACTTGAACAATTTTGAGTTCATCAGTCTGCAATGAAATAATTCAGACAGTGGATTTACTCGCAGGCCTTGGAAGTTAGAACAACAAATCTTAAGAAGGAATCAATAGGTTTGAAAGCTCCAGGCCTCGGAAGCTGGAGCCTAAGCCAATCTATACCAAATGGAAAGGGGAAAAGACAAGAGCTTACCAGGCACTTTTCCCAGTAGCACCTTATCTGCTAAGCCTTCTGTGGCAAAAGTCTCCTTTGAAAACAGCTGTTTCAGGCAACCAATGCAAACGAGACTAGTTGCAGTAGTGCTCTGTCTTTTGAAATCAGTGTGCAATGCTCTTGAGGATTAATAACACCCTGGCACCTCAGCTCGGTGCTCCCACAGGCAGCCTCCACCCTGCGTTGTCACGGAGGTCTCACCCCTGGCAGCACATGCTGTGTGGTGGGTGGGTTAGAGTACTACAGCCCAACATAGCCCAGTGGAAAGACAACTGTGCTGTTACCCATACACATCAGCTTCAAGTTTGGTCTTTAGGTTCCATAAGTTTTGTTGCTTTCAAGGTGGAAAATGAGAGTGTAAGGGTCCTTGTTCTTCTTCATCCTTGTTCTTTCTCAACTCCATTGTGTCCTCATTACCTCTGTGGCTTTCTCAGTCTTCTCCCTATCCTCAGAAATGCTGAGTGGTTCTTTCCTCCCCATTCCCTAAGGTTCCTCTTTCCCAAACTGTCTTTACCTTTTTTTCTCTTCTTTTGGTCCCTTTCATTTTCCTTCCTGGCCACCCATTCTCCCCATCCTTTCTACCTCTGAGATTCCCAACTGTGGCAGGTTTCCACATTCCTCATCCTTGCTCCTGCTAGCTGCTGAGTTTTAACCTCTTTAAAACAATCTCTTACTCTCCCATATCCTTTAACCTGTTGCATCTGGAAGCTGGTGGTGACACAGCTGCAATGGCAGAAGAGACCTCTGGTGAAATGCCCATTCACGGGGCTGCCACTGCAGCCTCACAAGCTCTCTGCTCCTCAGCTGCCAGATCAGAGTGGGCTTTTTTTCCTTTTTTGGGGATAGCTCTGAGGGTATTTTGAATATTGCATCAATTGCCATTCATTGGTTTTTCCTGAACTGCTCTGATCCAAAAGGAAAGGAAATCAAATGCAACTGCGGTGATCTTGGGTTTACTGCTTTTATCCTTCAAAAGACATTTTAAAAGTCATGTACATATGACAGAGAAGAACCATCACAGAAAAGGATCACATGTTGCATAGTAAATATTGACAGATATGCAGCAGATCTGTCCCACTCCTTTCTTTTGCCCTCTCTCTCTCTTCCTCTCTTCATTCTTCTATCTCAACAGCCAGCCCTGTTGCTGCTTTCTTCCATCTGGCAGCTCTCACAATAATCTCACCCACCTGTTAAATGAGAGAATGTCAAGTTAAATTTACAGCAGAGCCTGGAAACAGGATGCTACAGAAAAGTATTTTAATTAAAATCCTCTAATTGAATGCATGCTTCCTCGTAAAAAGGGAGCTGCCAAGAAGGGCTTGATGTCACCACCTCTACCCCCATTTGCCACATAAGGAGAGCAATTGAAACCAGCTCTCAAGGTAGAAAGAGGAAAGGGCATTTCCAGGGAGTTTTCCTGGGTCACCCTTGAAAAACTGTTGGATGGTTCATGGGAGGCTTTTTCCCTTTCACCAGAATCAGAGGTGAAGATGGTACAACAGCTGCACTACTTCTGTCAGGCACTTTGCAGAGTAAGAAGCTGTCACGTGTGTGTAACGATGGGGCAGTATCTGTGTGAAACCTAAACTCTGGATAGAAATATGACAAATATAAATCTTGTCTGATGTAAAGATGGCCATTGCACAAACACTTCTGAGAACACTGTGATCTGCTTTGCTAGGCAATCAAGTGGGATTTTAAGACCTGGTTTGCTGTAGTTGCTGGAATAGATGCAAGAATGGAGAGCAAAGGGTTGGTATGGAAAGGAAGATGGCAAGACACATCAAGAGACAAATATCTGATGTTCCCATCCAGACCATCTGGATGACCATACCTATTGCAGCTGTTTGGCAACTCCAGACACAGCCCAGAGAAAAAGAAGTAACAGGGTGGGTAGGTCCAAAGGGCCAAAGGTGGGAGGCAGGAGGAAGTACTTAGGGAGAAGAGGGAATTAGCAAGTGCTGTAGAACTGCGTCACTGCCATGTAACTCTAGCTCTTCTGAATATTATGCAAATCCATCAACACCATAGACTTCCTGCAAGCATGAAACCTCTGACTTTTCTTTCCTTGTTAAACAGTGGCTAACTGTTTGGAAAAGCGAGTTGCAGAGGTTAAAATGCACAGCACATGCCTCTACCTAAAGGCACAGTGATACTAATAACAATTAGTGACATTCTGCAATATTTACAAGTTTTTCCATTAAGCTGCCCACAACACGTGGAGGGGAAGTTTGGCACCACCTCATTCCTGTGCCTCCAGGCTGGTAAAGGTCATTTCCCACAGGCCTCAGGTCACAGAGCAGAGAAGTTCCCGGCACCCTCAGGTGTTAGCCAGCCCTCCTTCCTTGACAACAGAGAATCCTTTCATAAAACACATTTATTTTACATTTTGATATTTTAATGCTTCATTGGCCTATGTAGAAATTGGAAAATCTTACATCCCCTCTTGAGAAATCTGGCAGGCATGTTTGGCTCATGCTGGGAAAGAAAAACCACTGGCAAATCCTCCAGCCTTTGCTAAAATTTAAAAAGGACAGTCTAAGTGTTAAAGGCATTTTGAAAACACATTTCCTTTGGGAGTGCTGGGGACTCAAAGAATGAAGACCTAGAGAAGAGTAATTTTTTTTTTTTTTTTTTAACAGAGGAAACTCTGGAGCTCCCCAAAACAATACACAGGTCAGGGGTCTAGGGTATTGGAGAACAGAGAAGCCAAAACTTTTGCCCTAAGCTTTTCGAGTGTCACCTATATACTTAGCAGCAGCTCTGAGAAAGTGTTGTTGAGTGCAGTAACAATTTGCACACCAGGAGCACCATTTGCCTATTCTTCAGCAACTCAAGTCACCAAATGTACTCTGGAACATGCTGGAGCTTGCTTTGGTGATGAGAAGCAGAGGTGGTGGAGCAGGAGGGCAGGGCAGATGTAGGTAGGCTAAGAGTAGGGAGAGTAGCTGGAAAGAAGCTCTTCAGATGGATTGGAAAAGAACTACTGGCAATAGAGAGGACTCTGCCAGGCAGAGCTCAAAATGGATATTTTTATACACATAATATCTTCTGCAACCCAAGATAATGGCAATGCTTCATAGATGCTTAGCATGTGTCTTAAAGGAACACCTAGCGAAAATGTTCACTGGCTGAAGAACAATTCTAGTCCTAAACTCACGCAGGAAAATGGAGAAACGTCCTGGAGAACTGAACAATATTCTTGTAGAAACATTGTTTTATATCTGTATGAACATCAGTGTGCTACAAAAGGTATTAAATGAGCTTGGAAGTAGGGTTCAAATCCTCAGCTGATGAAACATTTCTGTAGTTTGCAAAACTCGAATTTTGCTTCCTAAGAAATCTCAGGAGTTTGCAGGCATACAATGAAATATTAAAATTCTGCCTAAAATACTTTCAGTAACCTACAGCATCACGAGTGCTCAGTCATTTACCTAATTTGGACCATATGAACCTTTAAGTAATTTTCAAGCAGTCAGAAGGTAACAGCTCAGGAGCGAGAGACAGCAAAATAGAGCTGGTGCCACACTACAAGCCTTGCACAGTATGCTCAGAGTGCCAGGAATACTCTCTCCTGCCCAGTTGTTATCAGGCTGTTAAGCTGATATATAAAAGAGTGAGAAGTGTTGTCACTTGCAGCTGGGATCAACAAGGCTGACTGAGCTCCAGAGCAGTGGCTATAAGTAGGAGAGTCAGTGTCATTTTCAAGGAAGTTTAAAAGTGGAATAAAAGATAGAAATGAAAGAAATAAACAGGGGTTCAGAGAGAGCAATACTGAAAGGAAATTCTTTACAAACATTTAGGAATTCCCTGACGCTTGTGATGGAGAAAGGGCAAATGTGAGCAGTCACAGAGACTCTGTAAAACCCTGTTGCTGTTCCAACGAGGGAAACACTCACCTGGGTTCAAGTAGTGCCCAGTTGAGGAACTGTCTGCAAGAGGATGTGAGACAGATCAATGGGTGATTGTTTTGGGTCTTCTGGTAAAGCTCAGCCCTGTGCTGCAGCTGACCTAGAGAAGTGTGGGCTTCTCTAGGTGCTCATAAGAGACAACCCTGAGAGCATGCAGGGAGGGCGTCTGGCTGCCTTCTTGTGGCTTTTGGCAGCCTCTGTAATTGCACACAGCATCTGAGAAAGAAGTGGCAACTGAGCTCGCCGTTCACTTCTTGAAGCTGTCACTCCGAGTTGGATGTGAAGCCAAGCTGTGTGGCCACAGCCCTGTGTGGGTGTGAGAAGCTGGCCCTGTTTTTGTCAGCCTACATCTGCTCTCCGGGGATCCAGCTCCAGTTTCTAATGCTGCCAGGCTGGTGTTCCTCACTGCTCTACTGAGGCTTCTAAGGAAAATGTTAATCAAGGGGATTAGTTACAAAGAAAAGACTGTGAAGCCCAAACCGCTTAGGTTTGTAACGTTGCTACTGGCACACTCCTGAGCTTGAAGTACGTCTGAGTCAGTACCATCAGATAAATGAGTGTAGTATTTCTGTTGAGGGAGCAACAGAAGTTTTGCAAATATTAAGGTTTTAATGGAAGAACTCATCTAGTGTGAGTGCATCTCTGGGGACGCCACATTGTCAAATATGGAGTGGAAGCCAGAGACAAGGGTGTTCTAGAAGACCCCAGAGAGGCCCTGGAAGTCAACCATGTTGTGATACCATCAAAGGGCTCATTTGAAGATATACATCTCTGGGTTGCATACAGCTGCAGATGGATCTGTGCCCACTGCTAGAATGTATCCAAGTGCTTGAACACTTTTGGGTGCTTGAGGTCTGGAGAGGGCACGAACGCTTCCCATTGCTTGGCAGCTGCTTATCCTTCTCCTGGGAAGTGGATGCAAGCTTCAGAGGCATGGGCTGGACTCGTCATTCCTAATCTGCAGCTGTAACCACCCATCTCTCTGCCTGCCAAGGATCATATCCTGCAGGGATTAGTTTTGGAAACCTGATAATGTAAGGAACAATCCCAGGTATTGTTCAGAGGAAAGGTTTGACTCTTTCCCTAGCAAATGAGAGACAGAGTGTATTGGAATTTTTGTCACCCAATGTAAGTTCACAGGTTATTTTGATGACCAGTTGTCTAGAGGCAAGCTGTGTTGCTGGATTCTGGGAATAGCTTCAATTTTTCTTGTCCTTTTGAAAGGTGATGAAGAACTAGGTGCTCCCAATCCCATGAATGCCCTCAGTGACTCTTTTTCCAAGTTGACTGTGTGCTCTGTCAAGTTCCTTCCTCCTTGACAATGGTGACCAAGAGCAGGGAAGCAGCCCCAACCCCTCCAAGGCTCTTCCCTCACCTTTCTCACAATTTTCCTCAATGATGTGCACCCCTCATCTCCTCTGCAGCTCTTTGCCATTCACATCCTCATTCTGGACCATTCTCTTCTTGCATCATGCTTCTCTATGCTCCATGAAACTCACCCATGCCACTGCACTGGTTTTGGCCTCTTCCCTCCTGCACCTGGACCCTCTTGTGTGCCTCCAAGCTGTGACCTTAGCTAAATACAGCTCCCCATGTTGCCCTCTCTCCCTGTCCCTACTCCCCAGGCTCCCCCCAATTCCCTGTCTGGATTTTTAAGAAGCTGCCCACTCCCTCTGCCTTTCAAGGCTCATTCTCTTCTAGTTCTAAGTGACCTGCTGCCTCTTAGAGGCTTCCATTTCTGTGAGCATCCAGCCAGTGGAAGCCTATTGACATCTTGGCCAAGGACTGTCTCAATTCAAAGTTACTGGGAACAACTGCTCTGTTGGTCAAGAGTCTGATAGCAAATGTTGGAATATGGAGATGTTTTAGTCAATTTGTGTCAGCAGATCCTGAGGGATAAACATCAATATTGGATAATTCAAGACTCATTAGACATGGTCCTCTCTCTTATTCTTTGCTTGGGCTCCCTGCTTTCTTCTGAAGGTTGCTCAGTCTTTTCTCTCTCCTCAATGACTTTTGTTTTTCTTTCTCCTTACCACTATTTTCTCCCTGGTGTTCAGATAATAACGAGGAGAAAAATATCTAAATTGAAAACCAAAGAAAAATAATGAGTCTCAAAACACACCCTCAAGACAATGTCCGTTTACAATTATAGAAAAAGCCGATCTTGGGCTGTATGAATCTTGGAGAAAGACTCAAAAACAAACTGCATATGAAACTGCAAAAAGGGTGGAGGGGGAGGAAAAAGGAAAATGCATGACAAATCCACATAAAGTGTCCCAGACAGCTTTTGTCTGCACAGAAATGGTTTTATAGGATTCTCTGCAGAAAAAGGAACAAAAAAATTAAGGAGTTGGGTTCAAAAGATCAAGTTGCATTTTCATTGATCTCAGACTTGTAAGAGCTGCCTCATCAATCACAGTTGCTTAAAAATTCCTATTAATGGCCTCAAGTGCTGGGGCTGCCCATATGGTTCATCTTTGTAGCATTTGAGCAACTCCCTGGGAGCAGTATCAGATCTGTCAGTGTCAGAGCCAGACACTGTGCTCATCCCTGCATTCCTGCAAGTGGTGTAAGGAGAAGAACTATCACTACAAGCCTGAGAAGCTCCATCAGAAGAATATGAGAAGATCCATCTGATCCCGGACACAAGTAGCAACAGAGGATGAGAAAAGAATAAAACCCAAATCATTTGGCTTTCAAAGATACTGAAGAACTGCAGACCTGGGTGAATGCCCCAGTTTTCAGTCCAGGGAGTGTACAGGGACAGCCTCAAGCCAAGCTGCTGCATGGCATTGCACAGGAGTGAACCCTTGTTTGCTCTCAAGGAGCTGAGAA
This sequence comes from Sturnus vulgaris, assembly GCF_052056855.1. Taxonomy (NCBI): domain Eukaryota; kingdom Metazoa; phylum Chordata; class Aves; order Passeriformes; family Sturnidae; genus Sturnus; species Sturnus vulgaris. The sequence continues at coordinate 30,743,281 of NC_142244.1, forward strand.
GGACATGGTAGGTGGAGGCTTTTAGGCTGGACATGAAAATTCAGAGGAGTTTCCACCAACATTATTCTGAATGATGTGGATTAACTCTGGGATAGGCTGGAAGATTTGTCAGGTACAGCCGGAGCTCGTGTTGTCCTGTGCAGCAAAGTGTATGTGGGGTTCAAACAGAGCTCTGCAGGTGTCCAGGCAGGAGCTGTGCTCCTCACTGCTGCCTCATGCCTTTGGGCATGTGCTTTGATACTGGCTGCTGCCTTTGGCATTGAACATCCATAAGAGTATGGATAGAATATTAGGAATGTTCTTGATGATGAGCACATTTCCCCTATTCCAGAGGACTATCCAATCTAGTCAAACTGACTTCACGGCCTTAATGCTGTCTTCCTTGGAAACAGGGCAGATCTAGAGTCAAAATTCACCAAATCTGTCTCTCTAACAGGCACAATTTTTTCTTTGTAGTAAGTTCTCCGTTCTTGCATTGGAGAATTGTCATGAGGACACATTTTTGAACTGGATCTTCAACTCAAGTTTGCATTGGATTTAAGTAACAACAAAACAACTCCAAAATATACACTGAAAATAACTGAGCCTGACTTTGGTAAGAGTTAAAGCATTCACTTTGCCACTGCTGTTCCAGAATCTGAGTTGTGTTTTTAGAGGCATGGAACATCTCTCCTGTGAGGAAAGGTTGAGAGAGTCAGAGTTGTTGATCCTAGAGAAAAGAAGGGTCTAGGGAGAATTTATAGCAGCCTTCCACTACCTCAAGAGGACCACAAGATAAGTGGGGACAGACATTTTAGTGGGGTCTGTTGCAATATGAAGAGGGGTAATGGTTTTAAACTAAAAGAGGGTAGATATGCACTAGATATAGGGCAGATCTGTTTTTTCACAGCAAGGGTGGCAAAACACTAGAAGAGGTTGCCCATGCCTGGAAATATTCAAGGTCAGGTCTGACAGGTTTCTGAGCACCCTGGTCTAGTTGAAGATGTCCCTGCTTATTCCAGGGGGTTGGACTAGATTACTTTTAAGGCTCCCTTCCATCTCAAACCACTCTATGATTCTATTATAGGTATAGTTGGACAGTTTTTCGAATCTGAAATAAACACCAGAGACCAAAAGATTCCTGCTTTCATGGAGAAGTTTTAACATGAGCCATGACTGTTGACATATTTGTTCACCTATATGTTATTGGAATGGAATAAAGCTTCATTGGGCGAAATTCCAGTCGGATGTCAGGAAAAAGCTCTTCACTGAGAAGGTGGTCAGTCACTAGAAGAACACTGGGAAAGGAGAGGAGGCACAGGGGCCTGCTCTCCCACTCTCGCTCGCTTGTGGAGTTGGAGAAAGACACCGGTGCTGCTACCTAGCACCTTCCCTGCAATCCCAATCGCGGGAGCCACATTCCCTGCTGTCAGACACCGCTCTGCTGCCTTCCCACTTCATCCCTACTGCCTCCGGACACTGTGCCGAGCACCACGACCGACACCGTGAGGGGGGAGCGGCTCCTCCATCCCTCTCACCCCTGGGCCGCTGCCGCCATCACCCAGCCCCTTCAGCTGCGCGGGACCTGCCCTGCCCACAGCACCGGGAACTGAGCACAGGGAGAGGGCCTTGGCCAAAAGGGACTGGAACTGAGCTATACTGTTCTGTTTTGTTGTCAATTTTTATAGCTGTTGTTGTTTCTGCTGTTTGCCTTGTTAGATATATTAGTAAAGAACTGTTATTCCTATCCCCATCTTTTGCCTGAGAGACCCTGATTCAAAAATTACAATAATTGGAAGGGAGGGGGTTGCACTCTCCATCTCAGAGAAGGGGCTCTTGCCTTTTTCTTAGTAAATACCTGTCTTTCAAACCAAGACACCAAGCCTCTATAAAGAGCATCTGGATGATGGTCTCAGTAACATTGTTTAGTTTTAGGTATTCCTGAGAGGAGCCAGGTGCTGGAATCGATGATCTTTATGGGTCTCTTCCAAGTTGATATATTCTACAGTTCTGAGTTTTGGCAGAGCAAATAGGAGCCATCAATACTGCCAGGAGGCCCTTTGAGTTTGCAGGGTCTTGCTGTAGAGAAATCTGCAAGAGGAGAACATTCACCAGCCCACTCCCCTCATTCTCTTGATTTACCCCCAAAGGCATCACAGTTCATTAAAAAAGGTAAATAACTGTGGCTGAATGAGGCCACTGGACTGTCAGAGAGTGATCACTTCTTCACTTCATCACTTCTTCTGAGAGTCACAGGGATGCAAATCTTAGCTCCTGCTCATACTATGCTATGGCTGAGCAAAGGAGCACCTCCTCAGGTCTGAGCACAGACAGAACAAATCATTTTCCCTAGAAGCAGTAGAGCTAAGATGTCATCAGTGTCAACCCCTGCTTTTCAGAGAGGCAGCCTGACACAGGGAAGTGCTTCCAAGCAGGATTAAAGTTAAACTTGTTGGGCTGAGGTCTGCCACGTCTCAGGAACCTGCACACTCATTCTTTGTATGCCCCTGCACACATCAACACATACAGTTCCTTTACAATCAAGCTGTTTGCAATGCTGAATTCCAGTGTGCATCCACTATTTCACACATTCTCACCTAGTCTCAAATGCTTACGCAACAAATTTTTGAGGGACAAAAGAGGTTGCCTGCCTTTCCTGGATGTCTTTTTCTTGTTAGTTCTATAACGTTTCTCTCTTTATAGCCTCAAATAAGCCATTCTGATTATTTTCACTTGGCCAGTTTGATCCTGCCTTGTGCTCACAGGAGCAAGAATATTTTTTCTGATGGCTGCCTCAGGATCCTGGCAAGATACCATAGTCTGTGAGATGAGAAATGGTGACCTCATGGATAGGGGTAGGGAAAAGAGGAGGCAAGACTGAATTTTTGGTTTCCTACATTTAAATCCCATCAAGATTTGCATTTTCATTTCAAATTCTTTCCAAAATACTGTATCTATTTTCTTCCAAGATACTATGACTGAAATTACATTATGCTTTGCCTCCAATTATTATTTTTTAAACCAAAATAAATTGTTTTCTGATGGATTTAAAACTTATCCAATAAAAAGCACACAGAAATAAAGAAGAACAAAAGGGTAATAATCATGTGCTGTAGAAATCAGCAAGTCACAAAAGAGTTAAAGTTCCTTACACATGGCCAAGTTAAATAAGACCTGGAGGGACACATGGTTCTCCCCTCAGCACCCCTGAACTCTGGGGTGTGGGCTTGTGAAATGCCTGGGAGGCAAAGTTGGCCCCCATTGTGTCTTGTTTAATTTGGCTGCTGGAAGCACTCACTTTTTTTTTTTTTTTTTTTTTTTTTTTCAATTTGGCTCTTCCTGCAGCTCTCACACCTTCCTTTAACATAAATGTCCTTTACATTTTCAACACGCCTTTACCCAGCCCTCCATTCCATATTGTTGGAGCAACTGGCTCTTTTTCCCTGTGCACCTAGACATGGCTGCTGGCACGGGGCTGTGTTTATCCACACACAGGGAGAGTCAAACCAAACTGCAGAGCACCACCTGCACAAGTGCTCTTTTTCCAGGGTGCACTTCCCAGCTCCATAGTCTCGTAAGGAGCCAGGAGTGGTGTCCAGGAGATTTCTGCTGGCCTGCAGCAGGACTGCTCTGCAGCAGCGTACAGTGATGACGTTTTCCTGCCTGTGCGTTGCAGCCCCAGCTGGAAATTCTTCCACCACCACCTTGCCATGGATTGGTGATAAAATACTAAGCTTGGTCCCTCTAAGCCTGCATGTCTGGGTTGTGTTGCAGCAGCAATGGGAGAAATACAGCTCAGACTTGACACCTGTGCTTGGTGGGGCCAGCTATCACACAGCACGCTCTTCCCCCCATCTGACTTAAATACTAAAGTATAAATCGAGCTACATTACCTTGATAAAGTGCCAAATTGGCAAAGATGGGGACTTTGTTTATCGCTTCTGCCAGTGATAATAATTCTGCAATAATGCAGCAGAGATTGGCACATATGGCCAAGGGTAAGTCCTTTTTTCAGTTTACTGTCTGTAAAATGGGGATACAATGCCTTGGCCAGCACAGGAGCTACAGGGATTTCATAGTTACTCTCTAACTGCTTTGGCCATGGAAAGCTGAAGATAAATTCTGAAGTACTGTCACAAAGAGGAGGTTACAGGGTTTTTTTTCTCCCAACTATACAGAGCAAAAAAAAGAGAGGTGTTTAAAAATTAATCAACATAAAATAGAATTTAATAAAAATGTTGATATTTTATTTTGTTGTTATATGCAAGTCTGTATTTAGACATAAATGCCCAATAAATTTGCTGAAAAGCAGCCAACTCATTCTCATACTGAAGGAGATGAGTTTCCTCTTCCTGCATTAGAAATGAGTTCACTCTAAGGTATGTACATATCTGAAAAGTCAAAGCCCCAAGCGGGTGAAGGAAACACAGGAATAGAAGACATTCCGGCTGCTGAGACCTGACACCTGTGGGAGCACATCCACTCATGTCACTGCAGACTCTCTCTCAGGAGCTGCTGGCTCCAGGACACCTTGTCCATGTCTCAGGACAATGTTGAAGACAGAATTTCCATTTTACTCTGTACACTACTAAAATATTCCTGGGAACAAGGCTCCATCTGCAATGACTCTTTGGGATTGAACACCAGCAGCCAATAATATTTTTCTTTCCATTATTGCTGTGAAAATAAAAAAGGTCCAGAAGGAAATCCTAAAAAGTGCAGTGAGAAACCAGTGAAACCAGGAAATGGAAATGGATGGCTGGACACTTTGGAATTGCTACAGGCAGCTCTGGTTCAGTGAGATTTGCTGGGTTGCTTCTTTGCTGGCCTGGGAGACACATTAGAAGATGATATTTAGAAATCACAAATAATCTCATTATATTGCAGCTGCCAGCATTCTGGGAAACATTGGTAAAAGTAGAGAAGAACTGAATTAAGGAACCCCCCGGTGGCACAATTGTGGCAACAGATGAAGGGAGAAAAAAACATAGATTTTAAGGATGGATGAACACAGAGAATTTTTTAGGTTTGGATTCAAGCTCAATTGAAATTGAGATTGGCCACTTGCCTTGTAAGGGCAACTCATGGATGTTGTCACTCCTTCTGTTGCAGAACTGTTGGGCTTAGAAATGGAAAAATAGCAATAGCACTGAGAATCCAGTCCACCCAGGTCCATAGCCCACCCAGGACTGACTGACCCCATAGACTCCCCCAACTTTTACAACTGCAACTCTGTTCCACAGCTAAATTCAGCGTGGAAAAACACTTTATTTATTATTCCCCTTGCATTTCCCTTCTATTGTTCTATCTTCTCTTCGCAACTTGTATAAAATGAAAAGTAAATCACTGCTGAAACAGAATGTTGAAAGGGATGCCCTGAACATGGGTCACATGGATTTGTATAAGGCTGTGACTGCATTTCTTATAAATATCTTATTGGTGCCAATACAATGAACGTGGAACAGTCTACCATTTTAGACCTGAAAAAGATGGGCATCAAAGAACCCCTTCACATTAGGTATGATGGCACACTCAGACACTGACAAGGTGAATATGGCTCAGATATTAGAAAGGAGAAGCCGAAGAGCTAAGGCCATTTGACAGCTAAGCCTTGCTCCACCTCTCTGCCTCTTTCACTTTGTAACTATTTATAAGCCTGAGTTGACAGCTTGAACTATGGTTATGTTAGGCAGATATTTCCAGCCTTACATTTCTCTTATGGCATTACAGGACCTCCCCGCCATGTCCTGCGTGGTGGAAAACACAGGTTCCAGAATTATTTAGTTCCCCAGTTTGGATTTTTGCATGAGTAGACCTGCAATGAGTCAGGGTCTTAATTTTTTTGACAGAAACCAAGCATGATAAATCAAGAATGACTATGAAATTGATTTTTATCTCCACAAGTTCTTTAGATCAGATTGTTTCCTTCCCAGATCATGGCAGTGATGGAAAAATCTTTCCAAGTTACAGGGCAGACAGCCGAAATAACTCCTAACATTTCATGGTGTTTTTATCACCCTAAATAAAGAAAGAACAATTAGGCTTTGCTTAAAACCATTTATGTTGATGTAGAGGGAATGTAACCAGTTTTATGCACTTTCAATTGTTTTTAATGATTAGTTTTAATAAATAGTGCCTAAACAGTGTATATAGTGTAAACAACAAATTTAATACAGCACATTTCACATTGAAGAAGTGAATGTGTTTCCTTTCAAAGACGCATTTTTCTGTTGATAAGATTTTTATCTGTGTGGTCAGAAGCTAGAGCATCTCAAGCTCCTTTGGATAAGATCAAATTATCCATTCAAGAAGGAAAGCAGCTTATTATTCATTATCTAAAAATAACTGAGCGGTTCACAGAGTATCTTTTCAGACTATGCTGTTCATTTTTCTATGTGACCATAGCCAATTCTCTTGTTTTGGATGCATGCACTTTATATTTCTCTCTCTCTGTTTTTTGGGGGTTTTTGTTCGTTTTTTTTTTTTTAATACAGATTTCTTCATGTTAGATCAACCTTCTTTTACATAATATTTAGCTTTTTTTCCTTTCCTCAGCTCCCCAAATTTTTGTTTTGGTTTCCTCTGGTCTTCTGTAAAACTTGACTTTGTAATGTTTACAGAGTTAGGATTTGGAGTACTTGATGGATAATACTACAGGTGTAGGAACTCACGTAAAAAAGTGTCATATTGTATAGAAGTGGAAGCGATTTTTGTTTTGTTTTCTAAAAAAATATGACACTGCCAACTCACACATGGAACTCACAAACTCCAAAATGTATGTCTCCAAGTATTTTGGAGTGATTACCATTGAAACTTCTTCATCTTCTGGCTTTCTTTTCACTGGTGATAATGTATTGGCATTTGGACAGATCTTGTATATATTTCAGGAGTCACAGGTATTGAGCTTTAACCTTTGAATTTTGGTTAGTTATCCACTGTAAATCTTGGGTGATACTGCTGCATTTGTCTTCTTCTTCCTCATTTTGGGTAGCTTGCTAGCAAATCTAGATTTCTTGTTGGGGTTACAGTAAGACAAATGCCACAGCAGTGCACTCACTGCCACTCTCCCATTGCTGCCTACAGGACTTCTGCTGGTGAGTCACCTATGCTGTGAATTTGTGAAAGCAAAACATTCCTCAGAGCTTACCAGTTTCACAGCCATTGATCATGTCCTGAGCTACTAGTACAGGCCATTCTTTGCACCCTCACTCTCTTGTTCCTCTAGCACTTTTACACACCCCTCTGCATTCATGCTTCTTTCTAACTAATCTTCCTATATCTGTACATGGATTTTTGCATGGCAAGGTAAAATAAACCACGGAGTACAGTGCTGGTCTTGGCTTGGATGGCTGGCAGGGTAAATCCATTTTATGCAGGGTTAATTGTACTGCAACTTGTTCCAGCTTTACTGAGAGAGACAGATGCAGGTAATTAAATCATGTGTCCAATTACTAAACCACATCACCTATTTAATATAGCTCAGCGACTGCAGTTTTCCTTTGTGCCTGCTCCTGGCTGGGTTACACCAACTTAATGCAACTGTATTCATGTGCAATTACATGATTAAAGGAAATGTTATAAACCAGCTCAAGTAGGAAAAGAGTCTAAGGCCATGTCAACCTCCCTGCAAGTCGCTGGGCACCCCTAATTCTTACAAAGGAAACACTGGGAAGACTGCAGGTGCTGCAGAATGTCCCCAGGGCTGCCATCAGTGTAGTCTGGAGGGAAAAGTCTCAGGGACAGGCCACTTCATTGAGAATAACTATATGAGTAAAGCTCCAGGTATATTAACAGCTGAACCAGCTTCTTGACTGAAACAGCACCACCCTCTCCATCATCTTAAGAAGGGCAATGGCCTCTGCTGGCAGTGTCACTTGGGCCAGCTCTGTGTCTCTGCAGTACAGCTGCACCCAGTCAGCTGAAAAACAGTGCCCTGAGCTGTGCACAGTGCTGAATGCTCAAGGACAGACACAGCTAAACAGAGCCTAGGACTGCTCCTGGAAGCATCTGACGTTAGCCCATTTAAGTCACTCTATCTCAGCAGAGAAGGGCATTATCCAGTCAGAGCTTCCAAAATGCCAAAAAATTCAGAACATTACTGGAATAAGAACAGCATCTGTAGGAACTTCAACCAGTGTAAAATTACATGCTGCTAATTCTTCTCCCCCACAGCACGCAGTGAGTTCCACATTGATTCAGAAAAGAAACAATCTCAGTGCTCCAGAGATGGGCTATTGCACAACTATCCCCACTGTGGAGGTTTATCACTCCCAAAATCAGCTGATGCCAACCACTCTCTAGCACAGAAGCCACTCACATGCTCACCAATGTGCTGTCAGAACACAACAGTGTGCAGCCATGGGAACTGCTCTTTTCCTGCCTTGGCCTCTGTTCAGTCAGGCTAGAATTGTTGGAGGTCTTTGTAGTAGAAAGGAGCTGATGTTTGAAGAACCATACACTGCTCCTGTAATTTTGTGGCCATATCACACATCTGGGGTGATAAGCAACAGTGACTGGCATGAAGGAGCAACCCTTGAAAGGAGCTACATGAATTTTTGTGGAGGCAGGTAGGCCTGCTATGGCTCTGGCCATAGGAGGGATACCTAGGAGGGATATCCCTTGAATGGGCTGTGATTAGCTTATCTCAACCTTCCCCTGGAGAGATGCCCCTTAGTTGGGCAAAGCCTCTTGTCATTATCCCAAGGTTTTAAGTTATCCCACCATGCTTTAGTATCCACGTTAATCTTTTGTAACCCATTGGTCTCTCCCCTTTGGTACCACCCTTACTTTCCCCCATAAAAACCCCAGCATCTGCCCAGTTCAGTAGGGAGCTGTCATCCCTGGCTGCCTTCACAGAGCTGCGGGATAATAAAGGAACCTCTGTGAAATTTGCCATTCGACTTCCTGTCTTTCTGTTCCTGAGCTGGCCTGGGATAGCCTCACAAGCAGAACTGAAATCACTGAGCTGAAACCATTGAGAGTTGATCACTTGTGGCCACTGGCTGCAGCTTGCTGTTGGAACAACAGACCTCCATGGGCTCCTCTAGCCACTACAGATTTTAGTTGTATTCTATACAGTTTCTTAGATAGCAATTACACACAAACTATAAGAAGCAGTCAGAAAACAGAGTGAGCCACTTTTCCAGCAGAAGTTTTGTGGGTCAGCATCAGTCAACAGAAGCCCCTCTCAGCTGACCCACAGAGAAACTCTCAGAAACAATCCCATCTGTGGATTCAAAACGCTGGGCTATAGACTTGGCCAAAAAGTCTGCTCCTGCAGTCTGTCTCTCTATAGAAGAAAAAATGCTAAAGGAGTCAGATGTTCCCTGGATAGGAACTGGTTTATTTATAGCAAACTGTCCCTTGACCGCACCACCACCCTCCTCATGAAGTCTTGTCATTGCTTTTGTAGCTGCATTTCTACTACATTTGTAGCATGCAATAGGAATGCTCAGGCATTCCTCTGCCCAGCCCTTGGCTGCATTTTCATGTTGTTGTTTCATTTAGAATGATGCCCAACCAGCAACATCCAGCAAAAACTGATCTACTAGTGCTGATCTCACATAGTATGTGTGCTCTAGGTCAATGCACCTATTTGAGCTGGGGAAAAAATAATCTGAAGACTTTTTAATTTTTTTAATGGTAGATGCTATCTGTCAGCCCTCACCCACCTCAGTAAAGCTTCACCCAGTATGCAATAAATGAGGCATTCTAGCAGACCATCTTCTGCAATTTTTGCTGTTAGTGTATTGTAAGGCCCCAAAACTATAAAACACTTCCCAAAGCATTAACCTGGCCCATTCAACTCAGCAAACTCTAAGCCCATTCAATTTTAAGTTACTCAAAATTCCCATAAGAGGGAATTAGAAGAAGAAAGAAAGAAAGACAGAAGAGACACGGAAAAGGACAAATATAGTCACCACTCCTGGTTCCTGCAGTGTTCCGCTGATAGAAATTACAAGAGGATGTAGGGTCAAGACATGTCTTTGCTGCATGTCCTGGGTTAAATACCCTTTGGCTTTCCTGGGCCCTTCCCCCATGTGGGCCTCCTGGTTATTTTAGGAGCTGGATTAGGGGCTCCAGAGATGAATGCATTGCCTCTGGTGTGCCAGGGACTGGCAGCCAGTGCCAGTCTGGGATACAGGCTCTAGGAATAGGGTGTGCAGGGCAGGGCATTCCCCCACCAGGGCAAGGCCCAACCTGCCCTTACCCCTCACACATGCACAGAGAATGTTTCAAACCAGCAGTGCTTCCAGCCTCTCACATACTTCAGAGAGTGTCACAGCCCATGCAACTTAATTTGTATTTATGTTTGTGCCCTGAATATTGTGCTTTAGCACATAGAGTTTACATTACCCCCGGGAACACTATGTTGCACTGGTTTGCAGTGTCCTGGTATTGCTGAGCTGCACTGACTGTGGTAATATTTATGTCCTGTGCCTGTCAGTGTGCTAAGGAATGAAGCTAAATAAATTCTGTAGTTCTTGCAAACCCACTGATTATTTTTGTGCCATTCTTTTCATTTCTGTAACAAGTTGCCAGGTTTAAACTTGGAACAGCCTGTACTGAAAGATGAGGGATCTCCTGTTATTGATATTTCCACTACTCTTTCTATGATTTGGATCAGGCTTTTAAAAAAGGGATTATTCTTCAAAGAAATACATGATACTTGACCTTTTAAACATGCAATGTTGAACTGGGAGATACAGAGCCTTCTTTTCTCTTGGACTGGAAACCAGAAGCCTACATTGGCAAAGGCCAAATGGGCCAGCCCAGAAGAGGTAGAGTTGAGACCCCTGGCTTCTGTAGCTCTGGGTAGATCCTCTGGTGTTTAATATCATCCATATGCCAGATGAAACTTGTGGTTGGGGCCTTGCATGCAGGACACCTCTTCCTTGTGTGGCTTCTTTGAATGAGATGTTACACGGTGGTCTTCCCTGCACTGGGAAAATTAATAAGGTCCCTGCCCTCCTCCACTGTCTCTTCTAAAGAAACATGTGAGAACTTCCATCACAAAGCTGCTTAAAGCTGGCCAAAGCATTCAAACAGGGAAGGAAGGAAGGATTCCAGGAAGGATTCCAGGAAGGAAGGATTCCAGGAAGGAAGGATTCCAGGAAGGAAGGAAGGATTCCAGGAAGGATTCCAGGAAGGAAGGATTCCAGGAAGGAAGGATTCCAGGAAGGATTCCAGGAAGGATTCCAGGAAGGAAGGATTCCAGGAAGGAAGGATTCCAGGAAGGAAGGAAGGAAGGATTCCAGGAAGGAAGGATTCCAGGAAGGAAGGAAGGATTCCAGGAAGGAAGGAAGGAAGGATTCCAGGAAGGAAGGAAGGAAGGAAGGATTCCAGGAAGGAAGGAAGGAAGGAAGGAAGGAAGGAAGGATTCCAGGAAGGAAGGATTCCAGGAAGGAAGGATTCCAGGAAGGAAGGATTCCAGGAAGGAAGGATTCCAGGAAGGAAGGAAGGATTCCAGGAAGGAAGGATTCCAGGAAGGAAGGATTCCAGGAAGGAAGGATTCCAGGAAGGAAGGAAGGAAGGAAGGAAGGAAGGAAGGAAGGAAGGAAGGAAGGAAGGAAGGAAGGAAGGAAGGAAGGAAGGAAGGAAGGAAGGAAGGAAGGAAGGAAGGAAGGAAGGAAGGAAGGAAGGAAGGAAGGAAGGAAGGAAGGAAGGAAGGAAGGAAGGAAGGAAGGAACCACAGCACTGCTGCATCTGCCACCCACACACACATACTTTGCAAATGAGCAATCAAAAGGCTCCTGGATCAGAGCGGGACTATGCCAGGAGGGCTCGCAAGCGCTGTGGTTCGGGCAGTCAGCCAAGGAAAAGGAGGCTGCCGGGGGTGGCTGCTGTGTGTTCTGCAACCAGGCTGCTCACCAGGCCAGTTGGACCCTGGTTGATTTCCCGCTGATCCCAGTGCATCTCTCCCATTCTCCATTGCTATCACCTCTCTCTGGGAAGCCCCAGTAAAAAGTGACAAATGGCTCAGCGCCTTGTGTCCATATGTGGGTGGCAGGGAGAGAAAAACCTCTGCTGTGCAGGACATTCCTGTCACACCTGCATCCACTTCAAATTCAATGCTTCAATGCTCACCTCACCTTTCTGGGGTGGTGTCTTGTCAGGGTGGTGGTTCACCTGTCTGGTCTGGGGTGGGTTATCTGCTCAGGGGAGTGTTACCCTTCTGCACCTAAATGAGCACTAAATAAATAATTTTAACAAGTTTGTGCTGTTATTTCTGATACTGTCCCCCAAACACTGCTCTGCTTTCACTTTGCACAGTGACTGCCAAGAAAAAAGTGTAATATTTTTTGCCCATTTCAGTATTAGCATGTTTTTAATCCTCATAAACAGTCTGTGTAATTTTTCACACCAAGTACACTATTTGTGTACTTACAACTTTACATCTTGGAACAGGGAATCCTCTCTTATATTTTTTTCCTATTTTTTTCAGTTTTGATGCTGACTATTCTGACCCTGCAGCAACAAAACACTAAGGAATAACTACTATCTAGCTAACTAAACACTCTCATTTTATATATATGCCCCATAAGAGTTAAATACATATGTCTGTAAATATGGTCCAGGAATGCTCGCCCTGGGGTCAATATGCTTCATACCAAAAGCAACTTCAATTCATACTGATGCAGCCAGATTTTCTGAAGAATATGGTGAGATCATATAGGGGAAAAGTACTCAATAACATGAAATATCACACTGCTGAAGAGGCTGGATGACCATTCCAAAGCTCTTACCCAAGGTTTCCTACTAAAATGCATGGAATCTTAGATACCAGTTCCACTAATATTGGAGTTGTGCCCTGAGTATGTGTTTGGTTTTTTGATCTATTTTTTCCAGTGGTAATTTTTTATTCCTTTTTTTCTTTTGTTTAACCCAGATTAGATACGTGTATTTTGATACAGACAAAGATCTTGATTTTGTTGGTTCTCTTCTTCTAGCTGAAATACAGACTGACTCACAAATAATTGAATTGATTAAATAAGGAAGGGCAATGTAATGCAAAGAGCCAGCAGAAGGAAATATTGGTTCACACAACATACTATTAACCTGTAGAAATTGTTGCCATAAAATGGAATTAAACGCAAAAGCAAACATCAAAGCACTCGTTGAAGGGCATTTCTGAAAGATTCTGAAAGGATTTTAGAAAGACTCTAAAACTTCCTGGTCAAGATTAAACCAATAATTCATTATTAGAGGTAAACAAAAGACAACAAGATTGTCCCCATCCATAATCGCCCCTACCCTTTACAGCAGCACCCTAAGACTAGACACAGTAAAAACCAGAATACAGTCAGACAGACTAGGCACAGAGCTGGGAATGGCATTGGTATATTTATCTTCTCTTCTAAAAATAAAAATAAATAAATGCCTGCAGAATTGATCTTTAAAGGTCTTTCTACCTTTCTGGTGCTTTTTCAATTCAGCAGGGAAAAAAGTTTATTGACACAAGGAAAGCTGTAAATTCTGCAGCCATGACTTACAGCGAGGCTTGAGGGGGCTTCAGCTTCCCCTCAGCTTTCAGTGTTAATATCTCAATCTCATATTAGAAACATAGGGCAAATAAAAAACTCGCACACACTCCTAAATTGCATGTTTAAATTATTTTAAAATTATAAGCAAATTATATTGCTATTTTTAAGTATCATTCACTGTACCCACTGTGAAAAATTGTTCTGAAGAGCTTCTTCAATAATCAAAATTACAACTCTAGCTGGTTTTGAGATACACTTTCTGTGAAGAAGGCAACTTACAAATTCCAAGGACTCAATTATTAAAATTTCTTGAGAAGACAAAATTTTAGTATTTATTGCAATATTGCCTGGACTTCACAATCTAGCATCATATCATCACCCCCTCTGTTGTGCAAACACATTTGACAGTATTTTAAAAATGTCTCTAGAAAACCACTGAGGAAGCCTCACAGACAGAGAAGAACACAGAGGGAACAATTGCAAAGATTTATTTAGCGCTTTCTGTGCTTGGCACTTAGAGTTCCGTGCATAGGGCAAATCTTTATACAGCTTTTTCTTCATACATATTTTACATACCATTTTTATTGCCCTCTTTTATATTCATAATATTGAATACCCCACTAGGCATATAAATACATTTATCTACAACACCTCACAACAACTCTCAATAATATCTGTATTCTGTTACTTGGTATTTGCATTTTCACACAACTTAAATGCATAGCTTGCACCAAGCTAAAATTCTTTTCTTATTTTTAAAGGATTTTAAGAGAAAAAAGGAAAAAAAAACAAGAAAAAAAACAGAAAAGAAAGATGTTAAAAGGCAATGATCTATTTGGTTAAACAGAGACCGTGTGGCAGGTGGAAGGTTGGCAACCTCACTGTTCCTGAAATGCTAATGGTTTTCTACAGCAACTCTCACATGCAAGGTCAGCTGCACTCCTGTAGAGTTCTCTTTTCTCACAACTCTTCCCCATAAGCTCAGTCTGGACAGTTCCTTCCCACTGGGATGAGTGCTGTGGGAGACACACATTCCCCACAAAGGCTGTCATCCATTCGGTTTCGCTGCATTGGTAGTCAATTCCAGTCAAGTCAATAGGAGCCGAGCCCCCTCCCCCCATTCATCTCTCCAAAGTTACATCCCCACTTCTGTCTGAGGCTCGTTTGTGAGCTTAAACTTTCCTCTCCCCTCTCTCTCCCATCTCCATCTGCGGGATGGGTGCTGGTGAGCTCGACCTTCATAAAGAAACAGCCGGTTGGGCAGAGCCATGGTGAAAATGAGAAACCTCTTCAGGAGAAGCTCCAGCCCAGTGGTGCCGTTCCTGTGCTACAGTGGAAGAAGGACCCATAGGCATTGCTGGTTTCAGAAATGGGCTGAGCCGCTCTGGCAGTGAGGAACTGTCTGCGAAGGGGGAGGTCTTTAGAGCCATGACCAGTGCAGCTTCAGAGGATGAAGCCCTGGGAGACTACCCTTCTTCAACACTTGGAGGAGACAACACAGGAGATGGGTCCCTCCACGCTGAAAGCTCACACTGCTTAAAGTTAATGCATAAACAGTAAATTCAGCTGCTTCTCTCCAGCTTCTTGTTGAAGTTGTGGCCTCTTTGCAATGTCCAGAAAAAGCAGATGCCCTGTGCCAATCTGGAGCTACAGCAAGCTGCGATGGGTGTCAGTCAAGGCTCTCTAGAAGGTTCTGGGGCACACACCTAGATGGCTTATGTTCTTGTTTATCATTAAAATACTAATTCCACTATAAGTTTGAAGGCAAAAGAGTACTGGGATGAGTTCACCCCTGGGAACGATGAAGGTCTGTCTGCCTTTGATGCCAAGGAGAGGCATGGCTTGTTAGACCATGTGCACAGACATCTGTGAGGAGGAGCCCTGAACCGCTCCATACTGCCTGTTGTCACAGGCAGCAGCTGCCTGCTGGTTGCTGGAGGGAGGACTGATCATGTGCATCCCATGATCCATCCCTGTGGAAAGGTATTGCCTCTCTCCAAAGGCCCCACTGGATGGGGAAGAGCAGAGTAAAGTGCTTTGGGAGGTGGTGAGTTTCTCTGGGCTTGCCGCCAGCCTGGGGGAAGCAGGGAAATTGTATCCATAGAGGTTGTAGGGATTGTGCAGAGAGAAGGCATTGTAGGAGCTCTGCTGCATGTGGCCACCACCAAACATGTGTGAAGAGGAGGAGGTGGAGGCAGAGTTGCCTGCTTGCATGACATACTGAAACTGGGAGCTGGGGAAGGATCCCAGCTGGCCACTGTACGCCTCCATCTTACTGTTGCTGGGCAGGGAGGAAGGAGCCGGCATTCCTGAGATCAAGGAGGGAGTCCTCTGAGGCATGAAGGTTTCCGAGGGCTGCGAGGCAGCGGCAGTGCTGCTCTGTAGCCGGTTGTAGCCCCCGTCACTCAGCCCTGGGTAGCTCTGCAGTGCTGCCATGTTGCTTCTGGCACAAGGAGGATAATCAGACAGGTTGAGGTTGCAAAGCTGACTCTCCCGGCAGCCAACATTGAAAGTGTTGGGAGCCAGATGGAAGGCTGGAGGAGAGCAGGATGGAGAGAGAAGGTGAGAAGAAGCGGATGGTGACGGGGTCCCCGTGCTGGAGGTGGTCGGGGACGTTCCTGTGCTGCCTCCTGCAAAACAAAACACATAGGAGGATGTTCAGCACCCAGAACCACATCTGCAAAATGAGACAGCCTGATTGAAAAACAAGCTTAGTTCAATAAAGAAGCAAGGGTGGTAAAATGGCCACTGGAAAACTCAGCCTTTCTTGGCAAAGGCCCTCACTTTATAAATAGCATTCCTTGCTCTTTCCTTCTGCTTTTTTGCTACAACTTTGTTTTTCAACAGACGTTTTATTCCTTTTTAAAATGGGAGAGGGAAACAAGCCTGCCACAGAGTAACCCAAGGCATTGGGAAAAACTGCGATGAAAGACGGCTCCATCGGTCAAGAGATCTGCCATTTCCAGGCATGTTTATCTAGTTCTTTTTAAGGAAAAAAAAAAAAAAAAGTAAAGTAAAAAAGAAGGTAATTTCTCCTCTCTCCTGGTCTGCAGGAAGACCACCAGTCAGTGAACTGTATGGTCCCACTGCAAACATGCTTTATCATCTGCTCAGGGCTTGTGGTGGGAAGTGGCTGAAAGCATGTTGGACTTCTGCACCATTCAGCATTTTTGTCAGCTGGCTCACGGTGCAGAGGTGCTGATTCAAGCCAGAAGTAACACTAAAATGAAGGGACACAGTTTCAAGCTATATACTGTTCCACAGAACACAGAAAGGGGATGCGTCAGGATTTTCAATCATGTGCTTAAAATTTAAAAGGGATTCCATATGTCATACCACTGATGTTAACAAAATATTGATATATATGCCTGTCAGTAGTATCAGTGCATTATACAATATTTATGCTATGGATGATGGAACTGACCATTCTGCACAGCAGGGTTGCTCACATGCTCTGATCTGAGAAAATAATACTGTGTAATACTACCAATAATGGTAGCAAGCTGAAAGTAAGGGTTATGAAAAAGACAATGGCACAGTTTTGAGCTTAAGAAGAGATTATTTATAGGCATGGGAGGAAACTTCTTTGAACAAACAGGAAAATCAGTTCTATGCTTAAAAGAATTCAGTTTCCTGATGTGAAACCTTTTATTTCCATTTGATTATTCTCTTTTTATGAGATTCCCTTTTTGCATTAGGGCAACCAACACTGGAGACTCTTGTAAAAAGAACAAAGGTGAAAAAATTTGACCAGGGAATAAACAGATGCAAAGGAACTGGGAGGCAGCATTTCCAACAAGGTAGAAGATTACAGATGAGCGACAAAGGGACTTGAAAAGATGCTGTTTGAATGGGCAGATGAAATTTCACCAAGGCAGAGATTGCACACTGAGGATCAAAAATAAGGGACAACTTTTTTTTGTATCATCTTATGGGAAAAAATCCAGTAGGATTTTGAGACCAATCTGGATCTGCTATAAAAAGAAAAAACCAAAACCATAAAAAAACAAAACCAAAAACAAACAAAACAAAAAAAAAAACAGGGAATATTTTAATGCAGCATTGCTTCATGAAAAGAGAATAGGTGATGCTAGTTGTTAAGAGATGCACTAGAAAGTTCTGTGTTAGTATACGATGGTGAAAATGAAAGCGAGGTTATATCTGACTCTTTCTTATGCATCTAGGGTGAAACAGAATGGAGAGTGAAAATGTAAGCCTGAGAAATTAATAATATTTGTGATTTTTTAAATTTAATTTTTTTAACCTAGATTCAGAAAATAAGAAGAAAAACAGCACTGGGTAAGCACTGCCTGGAGTGATTGCTGTTGACCGAGGCAACACTAACAAAAGGCAAATTTCTGTGTTGCTAAATCAAAGCAGTCATTCCCATTACCAGCCATGGGGAGGAATGCTTACCAGCTATTGCTGAGTCACTGGCTCCTTTTGTCATTCATTCAGAAGCATAAAAGAGAAGCATTGCATCAAATCTCCATTAAAGTAAATGGAAAGAAATTGAGAGAAATTGAATTTTCAAATGCCACCATGGACTCGTTCACTTCTTGACAATAGTCAAATGCTCAAACTTGCTCATGTATTTTAGCTCCAGAGTTCAAAGGCTTGTTGTGTAAGTTTCTAGTTTAGCATTTATTTCAAAGGCTACACTTCCCTGGTTCATTTAATGTCTCTGTCAGACAACCTCGGGCTATTTTGGCTATGGTAAGTAAAGATGGTACCTCTTCCAGCCTATCTCCCTGTCTCTCTGTTACAGGTTGTCAATACTGCAGTAAGGTCAGCAGAAGGGAATGCTGGCCTCTACACAAGTAGTTCCATTGCTGTCTGCTTTTAGTTGAAATTGCTGATAAAGGTGAGATTGAACACAACTACAGACACCATTTGTTAGCCCCGCTATAAAGAGCACAACCTCCAACAGGGAGAACAGGCAGACAGCTGAATTCATGTATCATCTAGTTATCCAAGCCTGAAATATGGAGGTCAAATAATCACAAAACAAATACAACATAAAGTGAGATGTAGTTAACCCACAGTAATCCTGCTTTTGACTCTTTACACCATTAATTTCATGAACAAACTGCAGAAAGTGACTCCCTTGCTGACAGCATTTGGAAAGTAAGTAAAAATACGTACGTATATATGTATGAGTATTTAATGACCAGTTTGAATTAAAATACATAGAATAAATTATTAAATATGATGCATTAATTTCATAATCCTTTGCCCTAGAGCTAAACTTTATCAACTCAGTAGGAGAAAACTGCACACACCAGTTACCTCAAGCATTAGAGTTTATTCATCTGCTGAGAAGCTACATTTCAGTCATACCCAAAACTGAGGCTTTGGCTACACAAAGTAAGTTTTGCTTGTTAGCAGTTTCAAGAATAGCTTAATGGTTCCAAAACTGAGAATTGCACATTTCAGGTCACCTCCAAAGAGAGATTGAGTGATTCTGCTTTGAATAATCCCTATTTGCAGGCCAACAGGAAAACCCTGAAGTGGCAACACAACAGTTAGGAAACAGAGTAAAAAAGATTTTTCTTTTTCTGAGGTAAGGGATCCATCAACAGGAGCAAATGCCAAACCTGACAATTCTCTTTCAAGTATGCTGTGCTACCAATGCCAACCACAAGCATAGGACACACCACACTTCTGCTGCAACAGAGCATAATGCAGAAACATTAGGTAGTTCCTAATCATTTGCAGAGTAATCTTTACACCTTAAAACTGGAACAGGAAATAATACAATGCAAAGCCTGTCTCAGCTCATTCTCTTTCTACCAGCTCTCCTCTGCTCTGAAGAACATTTCTTAGCCATCTTTGCTGGCAGCCCTAAGTATGGGCCATACACAACCTGGACTTTCGTGAAGTTATAACTTGGTCTGTAGTTGTTACAAAGTCAGCCAAGTACCCCTAGAGATGGCAGCAAGCCCAGAAATATATCCACACCATACCACAGTCTTGGAAAAACAGATGTGTGTGTCATTTTAATGGAAGGCATGGATACAAACCAATATAGTTGAACTGATACACAAAACTATGTTAGGTCTGGTTTAAGTCAACTGAGACCACATTTAAGAGGAATAAATGAATCCCTCGATAGTTGTCCTCTGCTCCTTTTCTCTACCCACCATTTCCCCTGGAAATACTTGCCAACACCAAAAGCATTTACCAGCAATGTCACAGTATCTCTCACCTCCACACTTACCATGATTAATTACTATTTTGAGCAGCCCCCAGAAGATAATTTTTTGTCTCTGCAGACATTGGTTCCACATATGTGCGTCTCATTTGTATAAAAAAGAAGGTTCAGAATTTCAAAGGCCCCTCCTTTGTGTTTGAAGCCTGTCTCACATGCCAGGTGAAAGTGTCTGTCCTCACAGTGTCCTGCTATTTTGTCCAAGGCTTAGCCAAGCCATGCTGTCATTCTGAAAGGAGCTTGTTCCTTTGGCATACAAGGAATAACTAAGTTGACCTTATCAAAAGGACAGAAGCATTTTCAATGAGGGGAACTGGAGGACAATCAAGTGTGAGAAGTCAAAATTTGCAAACTGGGACCAAGAAGCAGGAAAAAAAGAAGAATGAAATCATGGTGGAAGACAGGGAGACCATGTGGAAAGGGTGGGACGTAAAGGCAAATCTTCCTCTTCTCAGCATTTCCTCTTGTGACATCAAATAGAAATGCTGTCTGTGCACCAGGGTCAGATACATGCCCATAAGGCTTAGAGAAGAAATTACAGCTTTTCCTCTGAGTATCAACAAGAACTGCCATTAAAATATCATCTCAAGTAGCTTATGACTGGTGTGTCCTTCCTGTCCATCTAAGCCTCGGTAATGGTGCTGTCTTCCTGTATGTTCCCAATAATTCCTTGCTTTTGCTTTTACCTAGACTGAGTTTATGTTAAGGACAATTTCAGGGCAAACTGCTGCCCAAGTATACATAGCCCATAGGTGTGATGTGCCTTAAAACGAAGAGTTAGAACATTTTGGAAACATTCAGCCTGCCAGGGCATCTGAAATGCTACAGGGACCTCTTCCACAGAATGCAGGTCACATAGAGAACTTCTAACACTGCAGTGCAGATGGAAAATGCATCTCCCAGCAGCCAGAATTAGCCAAAGGAGTTTTCTGGCAACAGCAAGATAGTGGGGACAGCATCAGTACCAAGAGAGTCTGAAGCAACTGTGCACAGAAAATTTTCTGGGATCTCTCTTGCAAATGACACTATACTATTCACTTGATCCACAACTTATCCCAGGATCTCCTTTATCTGAAAGGTGCACATAAATCAAACTTTGGACTCCACTGCAGCATGTTTTCCTTGCTAATATTTCCAGGCATTGGATGCTACCATCACCTGCAATGCCTCTATACAAACCTCTTCGTCCTTGCTCAGTGCAGGGCTGCTGTCAGCACAGCACACCTGAACATGAATGCCATACCCTGCACAATGGCAGAGTCTCACCAGACAGACAAGAGCTTTAGAGAAGTTTGGGCAACTTGGTCACAGCCTGCAGTTCTCAGCACGGCTGGTCTCACACAGGGGTGACCTGGTATTCACTGTCACACTGCAAACAGATGTGGCTCCTCAGACTTTGTGCCTTACTTTCTAACAAGGATATGAACAGCAAGGTGGCTTGTCTTAAGATTTTATGTTTTGATGGGTCAGGCAGTGCAAAGTTATTCTTGGAGTGCAAGTGCTTCTCAGAGAGCTTAGCCCACTCCCACCTACAAGCTAGTTTAGCTTTGGTGAGACATGAACCAGGGGGTAGCATGGCCAGCCCACAGCCTGCAGGCTTTGAAGAGTCCACAGGACTGTGCCCAGCCCACAGTCCACAACCTCAGCCACACCATCTCCTTCCACCTCCATATGTGAGCATATGCTTGGATTGATAGGTACACAACCTCACCTATCCATCTCCTGGAGGAGCCACAGCCCCTCTTCTGACACCTGCCCAAGATGTTGGCATCTTTGTCTTCTGATAGGCATGTGTCCAAGCACCTGGAGGTGCAGGGAAAATGGACTGTGGCCACAAGTCATTCACCTGGCTCACAACTCTCCTCCTGGCACTTTACTTGAGTAAATAAGCTCTCCTGGGAGGTAGTTTATATTCACTTGGGCAAAGAGCCATGATAATGCAACTCTCCAGCTTTCCAAATGGAGCTGGCCAGAAGCTGGCATGTGTCTGGCCAGCAAGGAGCACAGAGGAGCCTGTCCATGCAGATGTACTCCAAGTAATTTCTGAAAGGTCTGGTTTTTGTGATGACTCTACAGTCTTGGATACATACGTACAGGGTCTTTCTAAAGCACAAAAAAGAGCAACTCTTCCCAGCGTTTTGCAGTGTCCTATCCTCAGATACAACAGTAAATAAATGTAATGCAGGAAAACAAATTTGAACAAAAAGGTAAATCCTACCTCCATTCTGTGCACTTGTACACACATGTACACTAAGTATGGCATATGAAATTTTTTTCTGCCTTCCAAGTTTCTTCACCTTTGGTCACAGAACAAAAATTAATTTTTTTAATTGCCCAAAGATGGGAATCTGAGGGAGTAATGAGGTCAGGAGGGAGGATTTGTGCAGGTTGCCAGGTGGTGTGACTAACAGATTACGAGGCCAGAGTGTGCCACTGTAACTATCTGATCTCATGTCCTTTTGGAGCCAGGCGTAGCACAAACCTGGATCCATTTCTGCTTCAAACAGCACATGCCTCAGTCCTGCTTGATGGCTTCAGACATCTAAATGCCACAATATCAGGTGTCACTCCTCCTCTCACCTATCATGGCAACTTCTTCCTTGCAAGTGTAAATGGCAGCCCAAGGTCTCTGCTCCCGTTCCCAGCTTTCCAGAACTCAAAACTAAAATCTTCAGAAGGACTGAAAGGTTCTTCATCACCATTACTACACCTCTGAGTTCCCTCTTCACCACCGAGGAATACTAAATGGCTTTGATGCCTGTTCCTTGTCTTCTTAACATGAAAGGGCAGGGCCACCTGGTCTGTGACATGCCTGACACTCTCTTCACTACTTCCCTATTTTTAGGAATGAAAACTTCCCACTTTCATGGGAATGAGAGCCATTTCTCTCTTCACAGAGTGTAGCTGCCTTTTTTCTCTCTAGAGCCCTTGGCCAATTATCAAATTATGAATCCACTGGTAAAATCTTTAAAAGGCCCAAACGAGACTCAAAACCTATTGTGTGCCAAGTTGCTGGGTTGTAGAGGAAACATAAAGAGTGCTTTGTAGTTCTTTGGGATACAGCTCACAGAGCACATAAAAAAAAGATAATTACAGCAATAGATTCAAGGGGAAAGTATGTACTCTATGGCACAAAGGTGAGGAATGAAAAGAAATTTTGGTTAAAGATAGCAAATTACAGAGAAGTACTTTTTTAATATGTTTGCCTCAAATGACAAGAATCATTGGAATTAATGGTAGATGTAGAAAAATTCAGAATAATACTTTACTTCCCTTTGCATCTTACAAATTTCTGCAAGGCAAACTGAGCAGTCAGAAAATTAGAGATAAAACTAGTCTCAGTCGTCCTCCAAAATAAAATATTTTGAAGATCTAATGGTAAAAACCAACCCTTCTTTTCTAATGTGGACAAAAAGTATGATTCAAGACATGTGATTTCCATTCCCATCCTTATCCAGAGCACCAAGACAGCTAAGGAAAAATATCAAAATACTGTGGCAAGTTTAAGGAAGATGCAATATTCTATTCTATTCTATTCTATTCTATTCTATTCTATTCTATTCTATTCTATTCTATTCTATTCTATTCTATTCTACTCTACTCTACTCTACTCTACTCTATTCAAAAGTTATGTGCTACTCTTAGGAAACTGTGCAAATATTCAAAGTGTCATTGCCCACCTCTAGTCATTCATGTGAAATCTAATCACCACCCATCAGATAACAGAGACTTAGGCTTCAGTCACTGGAATTCAGAGTAAACACCTCTCTGGAGTAACAGAGCACTTCAGGCTCCTTTCAGGTCATCAGGAAGTGGCACAGACTTTGACTTCCAGCTTCTTGTATCACATCTGGGAGGGTATTTTAATTTTCCAATGAAGCACCAAAAATGTCCCTTCTCTAAAGGTAAACTGTCTGCAGCGCAACCTAGAAGAAGCTGAAGCAGTTTGTTCCCTGGTGCTTTGTGTAAATGAGCCAATCTATGAGCCATTTGAAGTATGCAGCAGAAACCAGCACTTGATCCCAATAACTCTGGCAACAATCACTCTGTTTCCAATATCCTCTTCAAGGTCAAAAGAATCAAGCAGATAATTGAGTCCACACCCAGCTATCTGACCTCTGCCAACAGCATAGACTGTTTACAATTGATTTCCAAAGGGAACCAGTATCCAGATTATCCTAGTGGCATTGCTGACAGAACTGAAGGCTGCCTTTGGGAGGCAAGGGGCCAGTCAGATGAATTTGTAGGTGGTTCAACCTCTCTTGGCATAAGCAGCTCCACTCTTTCGGGAGACACTATTTTTGGGATCTAAGATCTCAGATAAAACCAAAAGTATCTTAATACTTATTTACTTCTTTTTGCCTCCAGGCACCTGCAATGCTTTCAGATGAGGTTCTGGAGGGCTCAGTCTTCCTTCTGCTTGACACCAGTACACATTGTTTATTCAGGATTTTGTTTTCATATGGGTGCAATCAGGGCAGTTCTCTGAGCACCACCCCCATGGGGGAAGAGTATTATACTGAATAAATTACAGGCAGTACAGACAAACTTTGGCAAGACAGAGGTGATGCTTGCCCAGAAAGGGTAATGTTTACAGACAGAGAAGCTGGAAAAGCAGCAACACCTCAGCTCAGCGTATCTGTCTCACATCTGCTGATAGCCCGTGCAGACTTAGGGTCTGTCTGGAAACATCCTTACTACAAGAAAACATTGTTCCTTTCCAGCAGTAAATGAAACATTTGAATCTCTTCCACACCAAGGAGAGGGAGCCTTTTGTGCTTTATCCCCGCTGACATAAGCCTGCAGAGTTAAGTTGTTCCCCTCTCAGAAGGAGACAGTAGGACCCATAGTCAATCAGTTTGCATGCTGCTCTAGAGATATCATCTGCTGTCTCACCAGCAAGGAACACTTTCCCTCCAATACCCTTGTAAACAATTTTCAATGCTAATCTCAAGAACCATTAATGCTAATTTTGCAGACACTCCAAGAGGTGGACTCCCAACCTCCAAGATCAGTGCAGATTCTCAAGTTGTTGGAGAAGGGGTTGAATCTACTGTGTCTACCCTTTGGAGTTCCTGGCAAAAGTACTTATTTAAGAAAAGAGCCCATTTGAAAGGAAAGCTGCCTTGAGAGCTGACCGGTCAAGTTTAAGATGTTTGACTCCTGCAGATTTGGTATGCATGTGTCAAAACAGTAATTTAATGATGAAGTGAATTTTATGTGCTGCAGGCCTAGTGAAAGATCATATCATGCAACTCTCATATTGGTCCTGAAATTCTGCTTAGGAGGTACTTCTTCCTACCAACTGCTGGGGTACCTTGGATTTCATTTTTTGATAAGTAATTAGCTTTCGTAGGAAGGATTAGACACTGATCAGTCTTCTAATATTGCCCCAGTGCCTTTTGAGTCTCTATGTCCTCACAAAACTTAGAGTCACTGATAGTGATCTGCTCATCACAATATCCTGTGGGAAACTGGATATAACAAATGAGCCAGCCATAGCTCTTTTTACTCTTAGTGACATAATGCAGAGTTACTGGAACTCCGATTTTCTTTTTTCCTCTCACTCTTTTTTTTTTTTTTTTACATTCCCTTTTAAAATCAAGAAACTGAGCCACATATTTTTAATAATGAGAATCTGGATGAGGTTCAATCTAAATTTTGAAAATATATTCCAATTAAAGACTTTAATAGATTCTTGGCTTTCCACACATCTCACTGCTGTGTACATTCAATAACCCCAAGCCTCCTTTCTCACTAGCAGTAAGCAGTGTGGGTAATACTGTTCCCCAGAAGGTCAGCTGCTCCTGGACAGCCATTTTCAGAGTGTTTCATGCAAAGGTTTTTCTCGGGGTGGGGGGGAGGGACGACTTCTTTCTTTCAAAACTGGCTGCGGATCTACTGTGATTGTGTGCAACATGGTGTTCACTCTTGCAAAGCTCTGGATACTTTCAGATTATGCTCTCCAAAAGAGAGGTTTTGTTCTCAAACCAGGGGATTTCACTAACAGAGCCAGTGTGTTCTTTCCCTTGATAGGACAATATGGTGACCACTCAGGTCACAGACCTGCAGGGACTTGATGTGCTGTCCTTCAATGGCAACACGTGCAACTAAAGCTCATGGACCACAAGATTCAGTCGCACCAGGCATCTGCGACTGGGTGCAACATCAAACTCTCCAGTTTGCATGGCAGCTGAAACCTATCATTGTGCAGATTCGAAAGTTATTCAATCCCTGCATGAAACAGCTGCATCCAGCACACCAAGTATCAATTTTGGTGGGTCTGTAGCCATTGTAGCCCAGCCTAAACAAATGAGCAGAGTACTATGATGTAGGTCAAATGGCACAAAGGATAATGTGGAAAAAATTGTAATATCTTTAGATAATTGTATCACATGGATGTGTCTGGAATATTCTGTGTAGACTTGTGTTTAAACAAACGATTAAGAACCTGGAAAAGTTCCCACTGAAAGAGAAATTGAATGATTGGTGCTATTCACTTTGAGAGTCACAGAAGGGGGAGACAAAAACCTGTAAAATAATTAAATGTATGAAGAAGGTGGATGAGGGAAAATTTGTCCTTAGCTCTTAACACCCCACAAAAAGAGATAAACAGTTAGTTACAGCAGAAAACTTAAAGTCTCTTGAATGAAGCATGTTTGCATGCTTGCAGGTTACCAAGCAATCTCTATTGCCCTTGCTATCTTTGTCCCCATCACTGGTGACCACTTTATGGGATTTTTGGGATTTGTACCTCTTAGGAACGGCACTAATTCATTTAGCTCTGGATAAGTTAATGCTGGAAGCAGACTCTGCAGAGTAATACTGGGATTGTCCTTACTGGAGGGCATATTTGTAGTCATCAGCTTTGAGATCAGTCAGCTTCTCATTTCAGAATACACACTAACTTTTCCAAACTGGCACATGTGTCAGTAAATTAAACACTCTCCAAAAAATTATCACATCTTTACAGTAATATTTATTAGCCAAATCTCTAACCTGGTCAAGTAATTCAGTTGGACTTGTTAGAAAAAAGCATCTTGGAAAAGTCAGACAGCACTTTTATTTAATGAGAAAACTACCATGTGACAAAAGAAATGTTTCAAATCTGTAGAAATCCATAGCACAGAAAAATTTAGCTTGAAAGCAAGGAAGACACCATATGTATGCTGCATATGCCCCAAGCTTTTACCCCAGAAAATGTAATTTTTCCTATTACAGTAGGATGGATCTGTCTCTAGAAAATCAAAACTGAATTCCACAGTTCCTATAGGAAACTGTTACAGCACATCTTTAAACTTCATGTAACTTGAACCTACTATATTTTTTCCTATCACCACAGACAGTATCTTATTTTAGTACTATTATCTATTGTCTCTCCTCACAGGCTGAACAACCACGGCTTGCTCCTCATCGGTCCTAGGCATGAGGCCACTCTTGTTGCCCTCATCTTGTCTCTCTGCAGTAAGAGCTCACTGGTCTTTAGCTGCTGGGGACACATCTACTCCCAAAAGTCTCCGTGGCCCCCATGCAATCTCCCAACAAACATTTCAGGGGATAAAAGGAAAGCTTGTATTTCTGCACATGTTTATTCAGAATTGTCACATATTCACCCAACTTTGATGAAAGCAGAGGGATCTAGAATTAAAGGATCAGTTTATTAAAAAAAAAAAAAAGTTTATAATTCATAAATATACAACGGTATGAGATGACACCATGCAGATCATAACACTGAAGCTCCAGATGGGGAGAGGAGGAAACATTGGGGCGAGTCACAGCCATGTAAAGTCTCAGAGGATCTGAGGTTCAATAGCTTATGCTGATATCAGCTCTTAAACAGCAGTGATTTACTCACCTGTCACCCAGTTCATGTACTTGAAAGCAAGGAGACAAAGAGCTGTGGGGCACGATATATCCTGGTTGCCTTGTATTTGGAGGGAGGAATCACATGTGGCTTAAAGCCACCTCAGCAATTTTTGGTCTTTCTGCCAGCAATTCCAAGGACTCCATGCCAGCATATTTGTCCTTGCCTTTAGGGGCTGTCCCAGCAGCCAGAAATTAAAATAGAGCATGTTTGTACCTTTGCACCTATTTTTGAGACCAGGGGTCAGCTCGTTACAAGAATTACTGGAGAGATGAGCACTATGAGGGTTGGAATATTTCTGGTCTGTTATTGCACATGGCTAAATGCAGAGCTCAAAAACCCTTTTGTAATGAGTTGTTAGGTTTTGAGATCAACCTGTGAACACAACTTCAGTTAAGGGCTGCCCTAGGCTTTATTGTCTCTGGTGCAGTGGTGGTGGTCTGCACAGGGCCTGCTGGTTACAGGGTACTGGCTTGCTTCCTGGTTTTTCAGCTGCCAAACTATATTATAACAAGCTAAAAATACATTCAATATTTTCCTTTCCTAATATTACTTTACCACGTAAGCAATAGTTGGACTTGCCACTAGGCTGTTATCTGATAACTGAGGGGAGGGAGGCAGGCGAGCCCAAATAGGGGATGAGACATTGGAGAGAAGTTGCTCCAGTGACTCTGACCAGGAGGAGAGGCTGTTATGTTTCTATTTAGGTGGGTGATGAAAATATTTCTAAATCCCTGCTTTAACCCATCTCTGACCCACCACAAGTGCTCCTTGACACAAGCCCTTGAGCTTGTGCAAAATCTCTCCTGCGCCATGCTGTGCCATTCAAGAAGGGTTGGGTGGTCAGGTGAAGACCATGCATGGGGAGTCTAACAGAGCTGACTCGAGTGTGCTCTGTCGTACTCCTGTGCTGTTCCACCAGAAAAATCATTTAGCAGGTGACCTGGGCCCTGGGCTGTTGAGTGTGGAACTGGCATGGGGGACAGTCAGCAAGCAAGAAGAAATTCTTCTGCTGGACACCTTGCTGATTCTGCCTTGGTGATGGGCAGCCCTGACAGCCATCACTGCTTCCCTGCATCTGGAGGAGAACCCACCATCCCCAGATGAATTCATGATCTGAAGGGAAGTTTGGGGAGTGATGTCAAGCTTGAATGTGAGAGGCTGGAGAATCTGCTAAATAGGACAAGCATTTGGTTTTGATCATTTAACTTTGCTGGTGTCACATTTGAACACCATTTTGAATTGTTTCTTTTCTTGCACGTACGTTGGAATAAAAAATAAGTCTCAGGCTGCTGCCTTAATACCTCTTTCTCAGTGATCACTGTTTTTAACTAGAAATAGCTGCACTAAAATGAATGGGAAAGACCTACCCCTGCAAAAAGCAAAATAGCAACATGGCCTGAAACTAGAGATGAAAGCCCTACTTAACAAATGAGATATGTAAAGGGCAGAAGCTATGAAAAGACACAGCATGAACACTTGGCCTATCCAATAATTCCTCCCAGATTCTTACTAGCTGATAATGTCTTCAGCAAGGCTACTGTGTTTTAAAATCAAGGTAGCATGACTCCAAAGGGAGACACCTTCTTGGTCTCCTAAAATTTCCAGAGGGCAAACCCCCACCCCTTCTTGTGTTTGCATACAAATAGCAAATGCAAACTGTAAATGGAGAAAAACATATCTGACGTGGTTGAGCATTTCCTCAGTCTTTCTGTGCTCTCTTCGATTTAACTCATGCTGTATACTCGGTTTGGTTTGCCCAACCCTACAATCCTTCCTGCTTCTCCTTCTAGCTCTTAGTACTCTAGCTCTAAGGAGACCAGGGAACCCAAGTCATTCCATTGCACTTCATAAGGCATTGCCTGTCCACTGTTTCCATCCCCCTCTCTGCTTTGTGTCCTCTCACTTCAGCCAAGAGCTCAACAATGTCTGTGACGTCCCCATTCCAGTCACTGGACATGCAACAAAGTACATTGCTGCTTTTATGCCCTCTTCTCCTGCTCTCTCTACAGGTCCTTGCAATCCCCTTGTTTACTTACCTTGCTGCTTCTGCATGGTGGTGAAATCTTCAAAGGTGAGAGTGCGCACAGGGGGCCTCCAGAAGGCGTAGGTCTCCATGATGGCCTCCAGCCCCGTTCTGTGCAAAGGTAAGAAAGCAAGGAGTAAATAAGAATGTCAATCAGCTGGGGCTACAGGCACTGAAGAAAGAAGGCCCTGACATTGCTTGGCAGGCTGCCAGTGGCCACTGAAAGGTCACTTTGGCATCTGTGAATTCCTCAAGTGAGTCCTCCCACACAGGTGCTAACCACAAGAGTAAAATAAAATTTCCCCAACCCCAGAATTTCAAAAGCTCCCAACAGTCTCTCAGTGCCGTTTTCCTTTCTAGCAAGAATGTCAAGCCTTCTGTCTGCTTTCCAGAGGACACACGACTGTCAGCTCCTCAAGGCATACTCAATTTATCATTGAGTGGCGCTCCACGATTTTTGGATATAAACCGTCATGCAAACAAAGGAGGCCTGGGTTTCAGACTACAGAAGCAGAGAGACTTTGTAAATTGCCTTTCCCTGCCACTTTGTTGTTCTGGACAATGTTCCAAAGTGTGAAGAGAAGCCATCAAAAAGGGAATTGTCTTGGTTTTGGACTTCAACTGGAAATGCCTAAGATGTTCTTTCTAAAAGATCAGTAGTATATCTTCTTTGGGTCCCTAACCACAAAAACATATCAAAGAGAAAAAGGCAAAAATGGAGTGTGAATTTTTCTTCTTGAAGGGCTAGGGTCTCAGATTTATGCTTGTCACCACAAACTCCTAGCTCTGCTGGAAGTCTCTTAGTGCCACAGACTCAGTGACAACATAGGTGTATTATCAAACACACTGGAGTGTCTTCTCAGGAAAAATTACCCTCAGTGGAAGCTGCATACCTCTCTGTTCCTCATTCCTCACCTTCCCCAGCCTGTTTTCCCACAGTAGATTACAGCCCTTGCACTGACTGAATACCAGTAGAGATTCTTCATCAAATGCGAGAACATATCCCCTTTCAATGCAAAAGGCACAACATCCCCAGGGCTACTCATCAGATGTTGTGCTGACACTGGAGCTGCCTTTTGCCTGTGAAAATGTCTTTCTGCACATGCCCCACTCACTCAGTTAACTTTCCAAAGTCTCCCCGGAAGCTTGGATGCTTTAAATACATTGGAGTTGGCAAACCAAACTCTGTATTTTAAGGGGAGGTTTAGAAGAGAGGTTGTTGCATGGTGTTTATTAGCTGCTAAGCTGTTAGAAGTAGAAACAGAAGACATCTCTGCATAGCAGTCTCACACTAGCGCTGAGCACATTACAACAAAACTATTTGGTTAATACAGTGGCCTTTGCCAGCTCAGGGAGCTCAGAGGCAACAAGGCAGTGCAGAATTTGAACCCATCAGCTAAGCTGGGGTCTGTGTGCAAAAGCTGCCCTTTGACTACTGGTACCACCCCCAGGATTTCCTCTGCTCCCTGTGTGGGAAAGCCACGCATGTTCGGACTCCATCTGCTTCTTGACACAGACAGCCAGGAAGAGAGCAGTACCTTTTTTGCAGCCTCATGAAATGATCCCCAGCGCAAACACTGAGGGAAGACTTTCTGGTACTGTATATCCAGGGGCCATAAAATGCCCCGAGCAAGTTGCAGTGCAACCAGACCTGTTGTTGAAAGGACCTGCCTTGATGATTAGAACCACGTAATAGATCAGAAATGCAGACTGAAAGTTCCAGCTGTGCTACTCCAGCTGCTCTATGTCTGCCACAGGATCGTGTGGGGAAGCAGGGAGGCCAACTTACTGAAAGCAGTGGACACACAGTCTGGCTCAGTCATTAAATCCCCAGGTACACAACCCTACCCTGTACCAGCACTGGGCTTCTAGCTCTGGTCTCACAACTCCCTTTCAGTAAAATCCAGTCCCTAATGGGAGCTGGCTCATGGAGACACCAAAAGCAGATGAAAACTGTTACCCCTGCCTCTCCCTGGAGCCTACATCATTATCAGCCCAGCAATTGACTCACGATTCAGTTTCTAATTGTCCATCTAACTCTTTCCCCTGTATCAATACAACTCTCACAGACACCATGTAATTTCTACTTCTAAAAGAAAAGGGGAAAAAAAAAGAGAATAGCCAGGACATAATAAAAAGAAGAAATAAAACAGTAAATCTGGAGTCATATACTGCTTTCAAGGGTTGGACTTAACTCTGTGAGCTGATAGAGGGTAAACGGCAGCACTGAGTACCAGAGCAGCTTGTAAAGCTGCTCTATTCCTGCCCTGTATGTCAGGGAATGGAAAGACGCCAACACCGACAGGGACCTGCCTCCTCCTGCTCCAGGGGAGCAGTTCTACAACAGCCCCCTTGCTGTGAACACAGCACCTGCCACCCTTCCCTTTCCACACTTGTGACTGGTGGCAGCAAGAGTCTGGCCCTGCCCTGCAATGCTGAGGGCAGCCTGGTCACAGGTACCTGAAGAATGAATGTCCAACTCCACAGCTGCCTCTTCCTGCCCCAAGCACGAGTCCTTTACTCCCCACAAGTTTGCATATGTTGAACATATGTGTAAAACATCCTCTCTGAGCATGTGGGTGACAGAGCTCAAACTTATGTCCACTTCTCCTATGCACAAATTTAAGCCTCTATATACTAGACCAACTTTTTCCCAATTAGTTTGTGGGTTTCATTTTTTTTTTAATCTTTGATTTCTGTTTTTTTGGGGGTTCTTTTTCTCCATGCAGAAAAGAATGCTCTAAGCAGAACACATCCTTACTGAATTTTCACATCCTTCCAGGAGCATCAGACAAGATCCATGAGACAGAAGCTTTGTGTGCTAACCTGCTAAGCACTTACCACACTATGTATGGAGTCTTGCAGAGAAAAAAACATGTAGTCATACTAAAAACAGCTCTTGGCGAGAAGACACACAACCTTTGTGTACTGATTTTACAACCCTATCCCCAACCTTTCTTCTGTCTGCAATGTATTCCTACTTTTTAAAGAAAATGTTGAGGTAATGAGGTGGGAATCAAGAAATTTAATCCCTGCCAACTCTAATAACTGTCTCCCACATAACATTTTATGATGTTGATGTGCTCTCCTAGTCAGCAGAAATACTAGACTGCTATTGTGTGTGTGTGTGTATGTTCCACCCCATAACAAAGAAAAGAATCCCCACCTGGCCAATGAAGAGACATTTTGGGACAATAATGAATGTTGACAAAAAATAATTGTTTTCAGCATTTCTGAAATGTCA
Source organism: Sturnus vulgaris (assembly GCF_052056855.1). NCBI lineage: Eukaryota > Metazoa > Chordata > Aves > Passeriformes > Sturnidae > Sturnus > Sturnus vulgaris. The sequence continues at coordinate 30,776,089 of NC_142244.1, forward strand.
GGAAATTTGGAGGGCCTTTGCTGAGGATTGCTGATACCAAGTGTGCTGCACATTATCCATGTGGTATCTACTTTCTCCTCCAAAGTTTGAAGTTAATTTTTCAGTGCAGCTCTGTCTATCAGGCCATAAACCCTTCCCTCTCACACCATCTTTATGAAGGAAGTTTAAAAAAAAAAAAAAAGTATCAGAAGAGGTCTCACTGCCAGCATTTTTTAAATAAGGTCAGTCCTTTAAAAGGTATCCAAAGTTTGCTCTCTCTTTTTCATTCATTCTTTTATTTTTAGTGCTATAAACTTTTAATAATAAGCAATAAATGAAACAGTTCCATTGTCTGAAAAATGAAACAAACTATCTGTGCACCTCCATAATTCATCCCATATGGCTGATCTTGCCATTCCCACTGCATGTAGGGTTCAGGACATCATTTCATTGTTTGCTGAGGAAGCCAAACTATCAGCCTAAGTTTGTGCCCTCCTGGGTCTCTTATCCTAGACAAAGATCAAAGAGCATTTCCAGCACAAACAACTTATATTCACCTCAGCTACCCACATCTGAAAGGAAAGTTTTTTCCCCCAGCCTAGAGGGGTTTTTTTCCATCACCCTGTTGAGTTTCTGGACTGTTTTCCTTTCTGGCTTCCTCCTGGATAAGGAGCTGCAAGCATCCCACTGTCAGATGAACTTTACCCAGTCTCTAAAAATAGTCTCTGTGGCATTAAACCTGCACCCTCGCTACCCAAACATTTGGCTATCTGAGCTCCATATGTCAAAAACTGGTTTCTCAATCTCTTGAGGTTCAGGAAAGAAACCAAGTAATACCCTGCCTTATTCATACATTATGTGGGTATCTTTTCACCACCAGCAAACTTCTCTTTCAACATCAGGAACTTCTCTTGTTGCATTTCTATAGATACTTTATACGCTTTTGTAAAAAATGAAGCAGGCCCAAAAACCAGGTAGAGGGAAAGAAGGCTTGGCCTTCAAACACAGGCTACCTCTGCAATTCAACAAGGCTGATGGTTAGATTCCTGAATACCATTACTTAACAAGGTTTGAATGCTCAAAGACTGCAAAACATCAGCAAACTGCTGAGCTTTTCCATCCTTTGCTCTGAAACACCTCAGTTCTCCTTCTCCTGGCTCCAAGACTGAGGCAGTAGGGTCTGAAGAGAGACATTCATGAAGATAACAGAAAGAGATCCAAGAAAGGATCTGGGGAAAGATTACTCCCCCGTATGGATACAGTCAGTCACATCATGATGAGTGTCTCCAGAGCAGCAGGGTTTAGCAGCCTCTTGCACTGATGGAGACGACAGTCATAAGGAAATAAACGAGAAGGCTGCAAGCTGATGGAAGTGAAAGACCTAAAATGGAAGCTAGTTTTAAAAACAACAGTCATCAATTTCTGCAGCAGTAGACAACAGTGAAACAATAACAATGAATAAGTGGAGGGAAAATATCCATCTCCATTTAATGGAAGAGTCTTAACATAAAGCAGAAAGAAAATGTCCTAGGAAAGAAGTGGCTTAAGAGTTCCTTTTGTTCCACCATGCTCTGCTTTTCCCCTGGGAATTCTTTCCTCTATTTGCTGGCAAAATCTAACCATGTCTTTGAGTCAGTATCCAATGTCACTGGAGTAGGATGTCCTGGAGCTGCCTCAGAATTCTGTTTCTCTTGCTGCTGCCACACCTTTTTTTTTTTAAGACCTCATAATGAAACCCCTTGAACATACACTTGCTGATTCCCAAATAGCCCTTCTTCAAATAACCCTATTTCCTTTGCAAAGAAAACCTACATTTGCAGTGGCACCTTCTCCAGCCACAGTCTGATGCACTGCAGTAGACTGAAGCTGTGGGAAGGACGTGGGAAGTTGCAGAGTATTACAGTTGTTTTTTGACCAGTGATCCTAATGAGATTATAAATTCACAAAGGAGAGAAAAGCCATCCAGCACAGTTAAGAAGAGTCCCATAAGGAGAGTCCTTTCACACACAGCTTGGACTTTAATGCTTTTCTCCCTCCTTTGGGAGTATCTGTGTATGTGTCCTCTGGGAAGGAGGCAGCTGAGCATTCGTGTCCTCCCCTAGCTGACAGCAGCAGTGCAACTGCAGCCAGACCCCTGCTTGTGAGGCAGGCGCCTGACTGCTATATATGCTTGCAAATACCCTTGCCTGTTTTTTTCTTCCTAAAGCCTCAGGCTGCTCCCTTTGATGTGTAATACCTTAAAGATTTTAATTCCTCTTTACATCAGCAGAGAGCCTTACTGAGCCCTCCCCACAGCTGCAGCCGTGCAGCAATTTCCTGCCCTTTCTTAAATCAATGAGCTACAAAGATCAGTAATTCCCAACCTTTTCAGGAAACTGTCCAAATTCATTGAGCTGGGACCTTATTAATGCCTTCCACATTAATATAGCCCACCATGTACCTGGAACTGCATCAGTCCCTCTACCCAACCCAGCCCCCAGTGCAGCTGTATCTGTGCACACGGGGAAGATCTCATATCCAGGACACACATTACTTTCCCCACACAGGAGAGGAGAGCAGAATAAAAGTCACTTATGCCTCAAGGAGAACTGATGATCACAGCGGGGATCAAATGAGAGTGGCAACATCTTTACGCATAACTTCAGCAAGATGAGAGCAGGGGAGCTGAGCTAGGAAGTCTCTAGGTCAGTTAAATGTCTTCTTTGTGATCGTGGAGAGTGTAGCACTAAAGTGAGCAGTGGAAAACACAGGGCAGTTGCCCATTCACGAGCACTGACCTTAGCAAACCTCCTTACGAAGGAGGCAGCAGTCCTGGTAAACACACACAACAGAAGCATGCAAGTAAAACTGAATTACAGTGCCCATGGGGACAGCAAATGAGGGCTATGCACACAACTTTCACTCTGGTCTGCACATTCAGAGCTTTGCTTTACAACCCTAGGCTTCTTGTAATGTAGTCATATATGTCTAATTGTATAATTAAGGTTTAAAGCCTTTGTTACACTGATTTAAAGGATGTCTACATAACTTAGATCTGAAATATTTAGATCTGCTGTACATTCTACTGCAGGATTCATGGATGACAGACAATTTGAAACTTTTTTTAGATTTTCTTACTCTTTTTTGATAACTCTGTAATGTCTTTTACTAATACAATGGGGAGATTGATTAAAGCTCCATTTCAACTACTGTGCTGTTAAAATATAATTCCTTCTAAATAATATTTAAGATGTTCTACTTAATTTTTCCATAAAAATCATGACAAATTTAAGCAACACAAAGTGAAACAATTGGACATTGCTGGAGAAAAATTGAAATTATTTGCAATGTGAACATTTTTGCACTTTTATCCTGCACACCTTTGAGAATCTTCTTTTTTCTTCTAACGCAAAGCGAGTATTTGCACTCCAAGTTTTGGCATCTCCCATGAAAATTAAAATTTAAAAATACCCTTCCGCCAACCCTACATGTAATAAAGAATAATTATTTTGCACTGTTAGACAAATAGGTTGCAGCCTGTTTTACAGTCTTCAATCCCTCATTTTTCTATCTTTGTTTTAATTCAGGAAAAAAAAAAAAAAAGCCTTTCTCAACCTTAGTCATATGCCTTGTGCACTCATCAGGGAAAGGAAGGAAGAGACTGGTGAGGAAATAGAAAAAAATCTTCTGTTACCTGTTTCTCCCAGAATCTCTGAAACCTTTAGCAAAGGGGTTTCTGTCAATTTTTAATCTGGTGATCTAAAAGTAAGAAAAAGAGAATTAGTTGGTATCTTCACATTTTTTTCTTTCAACAAATGCAAATTATGGATGATTAATTACCATTCTTGCCCAAGACATCTGTACAATGATCTTTCATTTTCCCAGACCTCTGTTAAATTTGCCCTTCCATTATCTGTTTACAGATTATCTGCTTATCAAAAAATGGCACCAGGAACAGAAACCATGTAGCATTAGGAAACCTGGCACAGTGCGGGGGCTGAGAAGTTGTTCATGAAGTAGAAGCACACCAGGTGCAAAACCCCAGGAGCTGTAATTTATCAATGGCCATGTGGTTTGGGAAGCTGGCACTCTGCTCGAGTTTGGCTGCTGAGTTTTCTCAGCCTCAACACTCCAGATATCCAGCAGCTGGATGCAACCCATGGACCTTCAAACAATGCTGAAGAGAAATGGCCAAGCAAAGCACAGGCTACAGTCCCCAAAGATATCAGGTGGCCACCCAGTCACACATAGAAGTTGCTGTTGTTCTGGTCAGCATCTGAGTGGCCCTCAAGAGTTTTCTAGTCTGGAAATTTTTTTTGTCCTCCTCTAAATAAAGGACGTAGCAGTCAGATGGAGTGCTTTGGGGAAATCTTCCTTCCTGCTTTTTTTTAAAGCATGAATTCCATGTTGTTAAATATGGAATATAACACAGGGATTTTGATCTTGCAGCCTGTGGTATTATACTCCCTGTTGACTATTTCACAACCTGGTGCGGCACAAGAGCTTCCCTCTGCCAAACCCCAGCTTGTCCTAGAGATTCTATGTTTGGAATGAAAGGAGAGTAAGATCTCCAGATCCTACCAAATTTGAGGTAGTTTTGCTGAAACTGCTCAAAAGGGACTAGTTTAATGCAGTCTGATCTGAAGGGGATTTGCAGGTGTTTTGCTTCTGTCAGAACCAAGCCCTTACTCTGAGTATTAACCTCAGATCTGGAATGCAGCTCCTATTTTTGCAGAAGCTTAATTTGTGAACTTAATTTCCGCTAGCCTGACTTTGCAGCTGTCCTGGGACTTGTGTGTACAGAGACAGATATGTTCTGTGGAGGATGGAATTACAGCAGAGGGAATCCCTGTGGTGGATTTGCTAACATTTTACAATTGTTTCCAGAGATGCTTCCCCCAGTAAGGCAAAGCTCTGCAGCCACTGGAGGGCATGCAGGCAGATTCAGGGGATTTAAATTTGGTTTTAATGAAAAGGTTTCTCCCACTCACCAGAATCTCCTTACTGGTATTATAAAAATGTCATTGTGCCCCCCAAGTTATTTTGAACAAAATCCCCAAACATTTGGAATTCAGAGAGACAAATGTCAGTGTTTCTTTACTGTGAGGCAGCTTATGGTGCCAGTCCCTGACAGGGATCCCTTCCTTAGCACCTCCCTTCCTGTGCAATTATGTCTTATAAGTATGGTAATTAAGGAAGAATTACAGGCTTATTTCCTTTCATTTCTTCTCCTTTCCCTATCCTCTTTCCTTGTCTGATCCTCAGTTAAGATTTGTGGAGTATCTGCATTTGGGCAAAGGAGACAGGAAATTTTCTGCAATGATGGCAAACTGCAGTGACAGCAATGATAGCAAACCTACCAGTATGCTGCAATATTTTTTATCCATTTTGGATCCTTATTTAAGTCAGTTTAAGGGGACCAGAGTGAGAAAAAAAGTTGGGAGTCATAGGAAGGAAAAGAAGCAGTCATGGGAGCACTGTCTGCAAGTGTGCTCTCTTACGCCTTGCAAAATAAAAAACTGTAACATTTCAGTAAACTGTTAGAATTCATAATCGTTAAAAATTGGTTAAATATTGCAATCCTGCTGCAGCAACATCTTTTCATTATGGTATCTAAAGTCACTGGGAACTATGCAAGACCCGAACTAGACACAAATTATCATAAAATCACAGAATGGTTTGGGTTGGAAGGGACCAAAAAGATCATCTTCTTCAAACTCACTTGCCATGAGCAGGGATAACCTCCACTAGATCAGGTTGCTCAAAGCCCATCCAACCTGACCTTGAACACTTCCTGGGATGGGGCATCCACAGTTTCTCTGGGCAAGCTGTGCCAGTGCCTCACCACCCTCACAGTAAAGAATTCCTTCATAATATCTAGTCTAAACCTACTTTCCTCTACTTTTAAGCCATTCCTCCTTCTCCTGTTGCTATGTGCCCTTGTAAAAAGTCTATCCATCTTTCTTGTAGGCTCCTTCTGGTATTGGAAGGCTGCAATTAGGTCACTCCAAAGCCTTCTCTTCTGATCCTTACTTACAGTAAGAAGCATTTTGCTTACCCAGTCCCTGTCCCGCTGTCCAGCCTCTCAAAATGCAGGAGAGGAGATGACTCATTCATTTGAAGACTAAGGCAAAAGAGTTGTTAAGTGCCTCAGCCTTCTCATCAGTTGTTACCAATTTTCCAGCATGGTTTATCAGGGGGAGATACAACTTCGTTAATGTTCCTTTCCCAGTTATCTTACCTGTAGAAGCCCTTCTTGTTATTCTTTTCATCCCTTACCAGGTCTAGTTCTAGTTTTGCCATGGCCTTCCTCACCCAATCCCTACACAGGGTTCCTGTCTTTATTTCCACTGCCTCTGCATTTATTTCTTTCCCTTTGGTTTACCCAGGAGGTCCCTATTCAGCCATGCTGGTCTCTTGACTTCCTTGTCTGAATTCTGGCTCCTGGGAGTTGCTGGCTGTTGGCCTGTATGGAGGACTATCTTAAAGATCTGCCAGCTGCTGGCTCTGTTCCATACCTTGTTCCTAAGGGCAGGCTCCCAGGAGCTCCTAGTGACCATCTCCTTGAAGAACTGGAAGTTTACTTTCCTACATTTCAGGTGCATAACTTGGTTCCTTACTTGACCCCTATCCCTCAGGGCATTTATACATGAGAATTCCAGTTTATATGCAATACATGCATTCAAATGCTTCTTTTGTCAACAAACTGGTGAGATTGGCTTCTTCAAAACTTTTTCCTTCACTGCTATAAAAAAACCCAACTGCTTTGTCTCTGAGATAATTCATCTGGAGTAGCTGTACTACCTTAAAATTATAGTGAGGATAGGATACTCTAGTTTTGTAGCATAAGGTAGCAAGGAAATTTGAACACAGCACATCTCTTTACAGTTTATCTTAGTTACTTATTTTACAGTAAAAGCTATAACCATCTTATCTTCAAGGTAGTTTCCTGTTTAGATACTTCGTGTCTGCAACTATACCCTAGAGAAAGCATTTTCTTTTCTAGCCTGTAAAGTGTAACTTTTCTATGTTTCTCAGAGAAGTTAGTGTCTTAGTCATAAAGAGTACATTGATATTTTTATGAATGGACGACATAAAAGGAGCATGAAGGATTTACCTGTTGATTTTGGTAGGCTGTCACTGTGGTGAAAACAGTCTCAGGGAAGTTGAAGGTTTTCACCCCATCTCCTGAAGGAACTGGTTTTGTAGGAGAAAGATCACTGCTGAAATCCTTGCGGATGACATGAACACGAGGCTGATACTTATGCATTGAATGTAAGATTATCTGAAGAGAAAACAAAAGGAAAAGGACTTTTTTCCCCAAAAAAATATTTTACACAACATCCAGATGTACAAGAAAGCGGAAATGAAGTAATAATATGGAGAAAATTATCCTTTTCTTACTATCATGTAGGAGACAAAGTTTGTGCTGTGAGCAAAGAGAAAGGTGCTATGTAGGGTCAGGCAACATTTTGAAGAAAAGCACTGAAATAGCAAAAAAAGCTCCATAAATCTGAAAGCAGACACAGACACAGGAGCATCAAAGCAGCAGCAACATGCTTTCAAGTCTGAGAGGAGCAAGGCTGGGACAGCAGGCACCAGGATTAACTTCTAACTTACATGGCCTTGATCATCAAGCTCATTGTTGGTCAGCTTGAGCTTGTCAAAACTGACCACCTGCCTCATCCAGGTGTCTCCAGAAGCCAAGGAGTCAGGGTGGATGTAAACCCTTGGGGGCACTGGGGAGTCGGCATTGCCAGCCACCATCCACTTGGAGCTGTGATACACATACCTAAAAGAGGAAGAGTAGGTGGCTAAGGGAGGTTACTCACTCACTGCAGGAACATGTCCAAGGCTCCCCCTCCCCTGCCACCCTCATGCACCCCAAGCTCTCATTTGCAGTTAGGGCAGAATGTGCTTTATTGCAACCTCCTACCTTCTAAATGAAAGCCAGATTACCCCTGAGCCACTTGTTCAGACTTGATTCCTTATTAAAACCACCTTGCAGTTATTTTCCCTGTAAAACTCTGCCACATGTGCCTTCTCAGCTCCTTAACCCTCTCTGAGCCAGAATAAGAGGCTAGAAAATACGGATAAATTAAGTCCTCTCTGAAAATATTAATAAATACCCTGCAATTTCTGGAAATCTGCATTATATCTCATTCCAGGCTTTGGACAACACATGTGGCTTCACCCAGAAAGGGCAATATCCAATGGATACCAGTAAAAGAATTGATAAAACGGAATTTCTGGTTTGCAGAAATACATACGTTGGGATTAGAGGAAAAAATTATTTTTGTGTTCCTGGTCTTTTGTGATTTTTTTATGTTCCTGATCTAGCCATCCTATATACACCATAAATGTCTCTATCACATCTTTGCCTAGACACTTCTCCTGCCCTGCAGCTCCTTCCCTCTGAAGCATTTCACAAACAGTTCCACTGACACCTCTGAGTTCTGCCCTGTGCTGCCCCTGGCTGGGTCTCTACTCAGCTCTGCTATGATGTTTCAGTGTTTCAGTCTTTACCTACAAACAGTGACTAATTTCCTGTATTTTCACAAGAAACTGGGGGGGTGGGGGAAGAAAAAAAAAAAAAAAAGAAAAAAAGAGTCCTTTCCTGTTAGTTTGCTCTATGTGGCTGCACAAGCTAACCAGGACAGAAACAAAGGGTAAGAAAATAAATTTATTTTCAATGTCAATATTGTTAGAACCACACTCTTAGAAAAAGGAAACACATCCAGCTGAGTATGTTGCTGCTTCCCAGGAAAAGCATTTTCCTGAGAACAAACTGTACAATTTGGGACCAAAAATGTGGTTTTTAGCCTTTGAAGCAGAGGTTCAATTCTGAATCCTTGAAATGTGGTTCAGTCAAGACTATTTGGAGAACAGACTTGCCCTCAGGGATCTTTTAATAAGAATACATACCTCACGTCAATCTGGAGAGTTTTCTGGGATGCAGAGTATCATGAGTTTTCTAGGATATTTTTTAAGATCAGAAGCCCATTAATATCAGAGAAATCTCTTCTTCCTGTCTTTAGCTCAGCAGTGGAAAGTTTCTCAGTGACTCCATACTGTAGGTCAGGGACCAATATTCACTGAGGCTGCTATGCTGGACAGTGAGCACTTTTGAAATAGAAATCAACCAATCCCATTCAGGCCAGACCTGAGGGGCCTGGGTTAGTTCAGCTCTTGCTTGCCCATTCCTTTCTTGAGAAAGTCGTTTTAGAGGCTGCAGACCCCCCCGTTGGTAACTCCAGTTATCAGTTCCTTTAGACAGCCATTACTAATCGTGTCAATCAGAAAATGCATGGCAGAGATCTCCTCACTTAAAAACTGCTCCTTGAAAAGTGAAAGATTTCATTCCAAAAGTGCAAGAGAGTGTATTAAAACTGTGGGTTTGTGTCTAAAGATTCTGGTCAAATCATTTATGTTGGTGTAAATCAACAGGGCCTCCTCCAGCACACCTTTGCAATGGTGTTTAATGGCAGGTGTCTTTCCTAGGCTGTCATTGACAGTAAGATCTTACAAATCCCCACCTGTGCCCCTGAAAAGCTTACCTGTATCTCTTGTTATCCACAGGGACAATGTCCATGGCAATATAATACTGCTGGTGGGGATCCAAGCCTGTAATTTTCACCCTCATGGCTGGAAACATTCTCCTAGGAAAATAAAAGTAGAAAAAAGGAAGGAAATGTTGAATAAGGAAACTTAAGAGGATCCTTGTACTTTTCTCTGGCACCAGAAGCATGCTACTTTACACAGCCCAGTCCTTGGCATGATTCCTCTGGGCTTGATGTGGGTAGAAAAGACTGTGCTGGCAGTGGCTTGAATCTTCAATGTTTTCCCACTTAGAAAAAAGGGTAACAGGATAATAACTTGTAAAAAAGGATAAAATACTCAGAGTCAAGTACTCTGTTCCCAGCTCCTTTTTTTTTTTTTTGAGAATATCACATTTCAGTATAGAGTTTGACAGTACTGAGGTAACATTTAAAGCAAGTATATAATCCTGAAATATCCTCTCACTCTCATGTTTATAGTTATTTAAGATAAAACATCCCTCAAATTAATCCGCTTATTAGAATGTATTTCACATTCAACAGAAACACTAGTTATTATAATGGTTTCCTTGAAGTCCTGGTAGTGTTTCATGCAATTTTTTTAATAGTTATTGTCCTTTCTATGCCATATGATCCAGATCTATCTTAAGCATTTTCTCCTGATAGACAAGGTATGGAACTCTACACCAAAAAGAAACAAGTCCCAGCCTTTTTCTTATTGTCTGAGCACAAGTTAAGCTGTGCTAAACACAGTCACTGTTGTGGAAGTGTTTGTAGGAATTATTTCAGAAGAGAACAGATCAGAACAATTTTAACCTTAAAGCATGTTAGTGTTGCTATTGTATAATTTCTCCTTCTTAAAAATTTTATGGTGGCCAGTAGACCAATTTCTATTCTACATCTCCCTCAAAGAGCATGCTGAGGGCATTACTTATGCCATGTTATATTTGCAACTAATGTGGTATTTTTACACCTTCATAAAATCTGAGGAGCTAAACAGAATGAGGTGCAGAAGGAATCGAGCAACACTGAAATCAGAGCAGAGGACTAAAAGAAATCCTGCATTGTTTCACTGACTGATAACTCAGACCTGAGCTCTACATGAGGGGCTACTCAGCCTTTATCTGAGAGAAACTTAAGCTGAAGTCCTATAGAATGACTGAATGACTTCTGCCTGGAAAATACAAAGCTTTGGTAGGAGAAACCCCAAAATTACTGGATCCTTATACAAAATCATATTCTGCTTCTCTGATAAGTAGACATATCCTTGCAGGATGGAAGTATGTGGATGTAGGGAAGATATTAAAGGGCAATTTTAAATCACAATGCCAAAATAGTAAGAAAGTGTACAAGAAATGTTTCTAGGAGCCATCCCTACAAACCATCATGACACTCCCTTTTATTTAGTGAGAAGCAGTGAAATGTTATTGAAGAAGATTTAGTTCTCTTTTCAACGTTTTTGTTTCTCCAACTATTGGTAGTGAACATAGCCTGGAGGAGGAAGAAAACAGGAAAGTTTGTGTAAACATCTACAAACATGTCTTGCCAACTTTGCATGACAGGGATGTGATCATGAGAACCTACTTCATTCTTTCCCAGCCAAGCCACATATAGCCACTTGCAGAAGAGAGTGGGAAGGAGGAAGAGGTTGATGCTCAGCCTTTGCCCTACCCACAGCTCTTTCATTTCAGGCCACACTGAGAAGAGAAGATCTGACCTATTAGTTAACTGCATCTGCTTTGGAAAAGGGCATTTATTGTGGGGGGTGGGGAGAGCACTGCCCCACAGCTGCCACAGCACAACTAACCCGAGTTATGAGAGATGTAAAACTGTCAGATAAGTCGTCTGCAGAAACCCTTCAAGGAGAGAGCAATTTGTGCAACTGATGGTGAGAGTTTGCTAGTAGAATGACTGGAGGGGGAGGTGGGGAAGGAATAATGGGTTAGTCTTCAGTGGCTTGAGGGCATTACCTTATTTCTGCCACAATGGCTCATTAAATCTGCCAAGCCAAATGGGTACAGGATGTGGCATTTTACAGTCCAGCTCTCTTTAATTAGAGAGAGGTGACTTGGAAGCAGCTAAAGAGGTAGGTCATGTTTCAGAGAGTTGATGAGAAACCCAGGATTAAATCGGAGTCTCTTCGAGTCTAACTTTGCACACTGTGTTTGGAAAATTGAACGCGCTGTGTGTCCCAAGAAGCTCTCTCCAAATCTACAGCCCTGTGTAAAGTTGCAGTATAGACTGTGGGGTTGTTTCCTTATGAAATACCTTGTAAAAGATTACCACAGACCATTCAGCAGGCTTAGAGGCTAATCTCTAAAATGACGGGAGAGAGCTTGGCTGATCCCACTACTTTCTCAAAGTTTAAGTGTACCTTTAAAGTTTTGTAAATTATTACTCTTTTTCTTTTTCTATGGGTATAAAAGTAATTTAGGTTTCTTTGCCATAAGGATGTGGCCTGGAACCATCACAGCAGGTCTACAGCACCACTGCTGTGTGGAAAGAGGGAAATGGAAAAGGCAGAGGCTAACAGTGGAGACTTAGGGATGTGCTTGTGTATAATCCTGGTAAAGTCCCTGTTCTCTGCATTTCCTCTTGTCTGGCTCTTGGTTGCCCAGAGGCACCATCCTTATAGAAAACAAGAGGCTGAAAGGTTTAAAAGGTTTTCAAGTCATTTGGATATGGCTGCATTAATAAAGTGTCAAGAATCTTTCATCTAGAAAGGTATCAGCTTCATAGTCAACAGCTACAGACACGAAGGCTGGCTGTTTTCATAGGGAACATGTGATGACATCTGATATATTTTAGGAGGAGGTTTCATATCAGCAGCAGTTTGGAATGATCAAGTTATTCATATGTGAGCTTTACCACTCAGCAGGAAAACACTCTTCCTAAATTTAGATTCTGAACTTCACACAGTATCTTTTTGGGGGAAATATTATGTGATATAAAATAAGTTATTAGAACTGCTTTAGGGCCACTTAGAAGTGTTTCAAAAAGCATTTTAGTAACAACCATGTGCCACAGTCAACTCAACTTCTGTTTTCCTCAATAATGAGATTGAAGCTTATGAACATCAAATGTGAAGAAAACTAATGATAGATAAGTATCTCTAGGACTTAGTTAAAAAGTATTTGCCAGCACAGGAGTGTACTCATATTAAGCACCATGTTTGGGAACTTTCAACAAAAAAAATTTGGTTGGGTTGTAGCAGCTAACACTATATCTTTTCATGGTGGTATTTAAGATTTTCTTTTAAAAAATAGTTTAATTTTACTTCGTGAAAACTTGTAATAGGAGGAGGATCACCGGTATATCCCCAAACTGGATTTTTTTCCCAATAGAATAAAGCTTCAGTTTCTTACTCTTAAGTTAGGAACTTAGATAAGAGTAGATTTCTATAAGGATGACATCTATCATATGCAAACCCTAAAATGAAGGGATTTGCTCTTTAACTGTAGCAAAATAAATAGACAGAATAGTCATTTCCCAGGCATGAAAATAATAAAATTGAAAAACTCTGCAAAATAATCTGATTTAGGTCTGCAGATTATGTATGCACAGTGTTCACAAAGTGTGAGTTTACAGAGCAACCTGATGTTATCCTTGTTACTTCATATCTCATATTTCCTTGCATTTAAGACTGATGCCAAATGTGTATTTCTTTAGAGAAACAAATGTGTGAGGAGTGAAGGCAAGGCAAGGCAAGGAAAAGCAATGGAGGAATGCCCTTCTGTTTCCCTCTGCAGCATGAGATCACATAGGGATGTGTGTTTTGAGAGAAAAAGCTGAGAGCAAAGCTTGGTAGCAAATGGATTTATTGTTTATGAAGGAGAGAGAGACCAACAGATCTTCTCAGTTGCTCCCAAAGGGGAAATTCTTCTGGAAGCTGAAGCAAGCAACTCTAAAAATCAGTTTGGTAGCTGTGGCCTGACAGCCCTTGCTCTGAGAAGTCCTCTCTATGGGCCCCTTCAGCATCAACAGAGCTTGGTTACAAAATCTCTGCTGCTATCTCTAACTGAGGAGCACTTTGGGACCTTTTTTCCACTGTAAAGAAAAAATAACACCTGGTGATGTAAACAGCCCCGAGTTCATGCTACAGACAGCTCAGACTCATGATTTCAGGGAGGCAAAGAGACTGCAGCCAAAGTACCAGTTAACCTATCAGGAAACACAGAGAAGTCAGGAGAGGATAAGGTCAACTGTTTCACTCACTGATGGTTTTTCCAGTCTTACTACCGTTCCTGGCCATCAGCATTTTGGTTTGAGCCATCCTGCAGCACAGATATGCTAACTGTGATATGACAGATGAGATAATTTCCCCCATTGTTGAGATGAGATCCCGGCTCTGTTACAGATAGAACCTATGTTCCCAGAACAAAACCTCTTGGATGTGCTGGTATGCATGGTAGCACTCATAAAACCTCCATAAACAGTAGGCAGCTGTTCCCTTCCAGAGGAAGACTACGAGCACTCCCTATAGTGTATTCCCCCAGGAATAAGTGCACATCTTTTTTTCCCACTTTGAGCAGCATTTCTATGCATAAGTTAACAAAAGCTACCCCTGCAGCTCAGGTGACCATGGACATTAGATAGGGATTGTAGGGATGTGGGGTAGGTTTCAAATTCCTACACTGATGCTGCCAGTATGATCACCGTTAGTAAAGGAGAGTAGAGAAAAAGAGTTAAAAATTCTATTTAGGACTAGTTGTTCAAGTCAGTATGACCTGGGGCTTAAGATAAACTTATTTTATTTTGTCCAGAGTCCAAGTTTGCCTTTCAAACAAAAAGGAGATAAAGGTAAATTGCAGATTTGAATGACTGCAGCTGACAGCCATTTGCATATTTTACACAAGGAACAAAGGTGTCTTTTTATAAGCATCTGATTAAAATCTAAATAACAATGTTTTGATGGAAAGGAAAAAGGAAAAGTTATAAGAGGACAGGAGTAAATTTATAGAAACAGACAAAAAAAAAGACATCTATAAATACAGCATCAAGAAAAGAAAAACAACAAAGCAGAATTAGAAGTGAGTGAGAGCAGGAGTCTGAAAGTCAAAAAATGCAGTGTGCCTGACATAGGCAGGATATAGCCCCAGAAATATGTTTGAAATGAGAACATAGGTTAGAAACTACCATTATACAGCATGAGCAGAGAGACACTGGGGGGACATTGGTAGGGACAGCCAGGAACCGGGCAGTGCTTTGCAAGTCATAGAAAATTAAGGAGCAGCTGTCGTTATAGGCAACTGAGTCTGTAATTATAATGGCTTTCAAAACAAGAAGTCCTTATGGGACTCAGGTTTTCCAATGAGAAAGCAACAAGAGCAAAATCTTCTGTGGGGAAAGAAGCAGATGTAAATTACTCGGTGTATCTCTAACAATTTGAATAAGTAGTAGAAAATCTTCGGGGAATAACACCAGTTCTGCTATTTATGCCAGAAATAATGAAACCTAATCTCTAGGATGCATCATGTGTCATGCATCCCATATGGAGAAACATGACTGCTGGACCCAGCTCTCACCCGTCACTGACACATCTTCTCTGAGAGAAAACTGTTTAACCTGTTGCACTGTTTAACCATTTAATTTGCAAATTTTATCACACCTGTGAGGACCATCCTCAATGAACAGGTGTATCACCTAAAGAAACTTCCCAGCTCTTCATCATGCTTTGCAATGATTAACCAACAAATGTAGTCAACAGAAAAAGAAAGAACCAGCAGCCCTCCAATATTGTTAACATCACTTCTGGAGAAGAACATAAGCAGAAAAAACCACATCTATTTAGTAGTTACATAGATTTTCTGTGGGCAGTAATGTGACAGTTGGCCATCAGGATTCAAATAATTACAAGCATTTCCTTTCAAGGAAAAAGAATATTATTTTGGATCAGAATGAATATTTGATTTGCACGGGAAGTCATGACTCTGTTGTGATATATGGTCTTCTGTAAGTGAAAAATTATCCACACTGGAGCTTGCAAGATGTCAGAAAGGTCAGCTACTTCATTCAGAAATGTGTGAGCTGCCAAGATCCCCTTCATACCATTACGTTCTGGCCATTTCAGTTTGAACTTCTGGGCAAAGATATATTTAGGCTTCTTTTAGGTCTATCTGCTCCATGTATCACCAGAGAATTAATTATAGTCAATCTAACAGGTAATAATGTATTAAGTTCCTGAAACAGCATGGTCCAGGCACCAGGACAATGAAGCCAGAAAGAAGTTGGTTCTTCCAAGTGCCATATTTAATGATGCTGAACAGATCACTTAATCTGTTTAGGTCTCAATGTCACCACCCATGAAAAGAGGATAATAATGATTTTCTCTATGACTGCTTTAACATCTGCAGAGAAGAGGTGTTGCACAATAGCAAGTGATACAATTCCTGTTACCTTGCCTCTTCCATTTGAGGCAGAAGGTCAAAACCAGCAGCCCACTCTATACGGACGAAAAATGCTTCCTTTGCCACTGAAATATAAAACTGGGAGCTAATCTGGTCCTGATAATCTTTTTCACGGATCATCTGGGTTATTTTTCCAGTGTAACTTTCTTTGAATTATCTGGACTTTCTGGGGCTAGAGAGCAACAGTGCTCACTTCACAGGAACGTAAAACAACGAGTCGAGTTGTTCTGGCAAATTTTGAGCACAGATATGAAACAACGCTGTAAACAGTAGAGCACCGTGAGTTTGCCCCAAAACTTGGCTAGAATTTCCCTGCTGCATCTCTGCGGCACAGTCGGGACAGCTCCCGGGTCACTCCTGGTGCTTGCACGCCTTGGCGGCCTCTGTCCGTGGTGCTGACGCCGTCCTTCTCAGCGTCAATCGGAATCAAAACCCCATTAGGTGGACGTAAGAAATGGCCTGCTAATGCAAACGTGCCTAAAAGTCCTGGTTTGGGACATCTAGAAATGTACAACTACCTCTAGGTTGTGTCTTCAAACAGACTCCTAGGCATTTTTAAATAGTAGTCAGCAGTGAAGATCCTCCCCTTGTCTAACCTGTCATGGTGGGGTTTCCTTTCTAAAAAGTCTCGCTAGTTTGTGCCTCTTTCTAACCTCAGCTGTCGTGGTATCACTGCAACAGCAAAGGAAAACATTAGTCTGGCACATTTTTTCATATAGGAAGTCATTAACACTGCATCTATTTAGAGCTGCAGGAAGACATTTATTTGGTGCAAAGGTGAGTTTGAATTTCACTATATTTGAGATTAAATCAATAAGCTCATGAAGAGCTATGGAAACTTGAAAGGAAACTCAAATGGCTCACCCCCAAATTCATATCTCATCTTAAGTTCAGTTCAGCCAGCAGTACAATGATTATTTCCTGATTTATTTGTTCAAAGGAACAACTATCCTCAATAGTTTCCTGCAGCTGCCAGTTTTCCTTTGGAGCCACTTATTCAAACAGTCATATGAAACAATTTTACTTGTCTTAAGAAAGCTAATAGGAGATACAGCTGAGAAATTCAGCCATTTAATTTTTCCTGCATATTTATTTCTTTGGATTATCAAGAAGGAAAAAAAAGTTTCTTTTTTTAAAAAACAATGAAATAAAAGTTGGTTTGTTTGGTTATGATTTCCTTTTTAACTAGACAGAAAGCCAGAGATGTCTTACCTGCCTGCTTTTGTGATGATCATCTCTGTCCCAATGTCATGAAATCTTTTCCAGAGGTCTGCACACTGCAGCTCTACCTGGATCTCTTCCATGGATGAAGGTGGAGGAGGTTGAGGGCCTGACCCACCAGATGTAAGGTCAGAATGGGAGCCAAATGAGCAGGATGTCCTTTCTGCCAGCACCTCTGTGTCTGACCCAGTGCTCTGTTCTGAGTCTGCAAAGTAAAGAAGCCAGGTAAGACTCCTCAGTTCTTCCTACTGTGAGGGATAAGAGGAGGGAAGAGGGGGAAAGTCAACACGGGAAGTGCTAAAGAATAGTACAGTGGCCTTTTATATGGCATATATATGTATGGGGTTTTGTGATTTATAGCCTGATTTGGGGCTTTGAGTTTCCAACATGATATCTGGCTTCTTTTGTAAAATTTTAGAAACAGCTGAAAAAAAGACCCTCAACATAAAGTATAAATAGTAGCAAGCAATGGCGGGAGTACAAAATATAGATGAAAAACAGAAATGAAAAAAAGTTAATTCAACCCGTTGTTTCAAGCTAAAATAAGATGGGCTTACTGGAAAACTGCATTCCATTTATTTGAATATTCTCCTGCAGTACTGTTAAAGAGTTGGCTATTTTTAAACAACACCATTTTTTATTCCCTTTAATATCTTCATCATCAACCAAAAAAGAACATTTTTTTCAATTTTGCTATTTGGCAGCGCTATTCTGGAAATGCGTTTTATTTGCTTCCATAAAACTTTTTTTGAACGATGATATTTCCTGGAAAGATAACCATTAAGCTTTTGGTGAGGAAAATGCTCTAGGCTACTAAAGGAAAAAAAAAAAGGTGATTGGAAACATATGGAATACACGACCAAGGAAACAACTGAAGCAAACCGCAGAAAAGATCACATGATACAACCACCTGTATGGGGGAGAAGAAAGAGGTTTGCTCAAAAAATAAATAAACAAACGGAAAAGTGAGGTGCAAATAGTTTAAAATTCCGGGCTGATATGTTGAGTCAGGTGGTAATTTCTTTGCAAAAATATTTAATGTATTTATTAGGTAGATATGCTGCATTTTCATACAGAGGGCTAAGATGAAATTTTGCAAATAGCAGTGTTTCACACCCACATTGCACCAAAAAATTCACAATACATTCTGCAAAGCAATGTGCTTATGTTTTGAACCTTATTTTAAATAAATTTACACTAGTATTATATAGATGATTAGGAAAATAATAAAAATACATGAGACACTCCATCAAATGGCTCAGGAAGAGCTCTGTGGATTTCAAAGAACACACAGAAACAATATTTTAGTGTTCTCATTGATCACACCAGTAAAAGCATTCCAGTGAATGAACAAAACAGCTATTTACTCTGCACTTGAAAAAAGAAAGAGGTGTCGTTGTCTCTGCAAAGGAAACCTAAGGAGACAAAAAGTAACAATCTGGGCTAAAAATGTCATTGCATCATGGCATGTAAAATTTCTTCCATACCAGGAAAATGCCAGAAGATATTTAACAACCCTGAGGTCGTGGAGGCTGAGTCTGAGGTTTACAGTGTTTCTGAGAGAGACAGTGTCTCTTGGATCAGTGCAGAGGGCTACAGTTAAGAGGAGGCAATGAAGATACCACCCACAGAACCACCATCCTCACCTCCTGCCACATAGAAACATTTCTGGAAAATCCATTTTGCTGTGGTATGGACATATAGTGTTTGACTGATAGTTTATGAGAATCTCCCAGCCCCAAGTGTCATTAGGAAGCATTTCTCTTTTCTGAGAGCCCTAGATGATATCACTGGGCACCAGACATTTTGTTTGAGGGGTGTTTTCAGTAAGCTTTGTGAGTTATTTAGACAATCTGCCAGTACAATATAGAAATTCTGCAGGACATGAAAAAGGTTTAGTTCACTTATTGCTCCCAATACATTTTGAAAAGAGAGTTCTTTGTCATCCATGGACTTCCAAGTTAGGCTGAAGCAATAATAGGTCCATCTCTCTAAAGGAGTAGCACAAACTTATGCAGAGAGGATTGTTTCATGGAGACCAGTCCTACATCCTAAACTAATATCCTACACACAAGGTGATTCAAGATAATATGGGATAATCTTCTGGGGTTCTGTGGCCAAAGGACAGATAATCAATCTGAGAGTGCAGACGGGCTGAGACATTTGCTCCCTACTTCACTACCCCAGTGACACAGGAGCAAATCTTATCTTCTTCCTCTAGTTCAAATTAGTCAAAGTGTTGGAGAAGTAAGCATGAGTAGGGATCACTATGCTTAAGTCTCCCTAGCAATGGCTAATCAATTTGTCCTTCAACAAAAAGAGAGAGGATACTTCACAAATCACAGTAAGATCTGTTTGCATACCTGCTCATGTCCTAAACCATTAACCAGAAGTCTTACATCTTCTCTGAGATCACAGAATCACAGAATCAATTGTGCTGGAAGAGACCTCTGAGATCATCAAGTCCTATCTATGACTGAACACCACCATGTCAAACAGACCATGGCACTGAGTGCCACATCCAGCCTTTCCTTAAACTGGGACAGTGACTCCATCACCTCCCTGGGCAGCCTATTCCAATGTCTAATCACCTTTTCTGTGTAGAAATTCTTCCCAATGTCCAACTTAAAGATAAACTACACTGGAGTCTGAAGGGACTGGATATAGGAAAAAGCAGAGCCCTCCTTCTGAAATGAGGTACTAAACTGAATCCAAAGGGATGAGTCTAGACCGCATCATCTGTGCTTGGTTCAGGCACTCAGAAACTGTCCTCTGAGGCAGTATGGTAAACGGCCAACAGATGGCTCTTGGCTAGGTGCTGTTCCCACTTCATTCCAGCATTTCCTGAACAGCTTTTCAAACTGGGCATGTGGCTGGAGCTTTGGGAATCGCTGGGAATTAACTGGAATAGCATGCTGCAAAAAATTAGGTATCAGAGGCTTAAGACCCCTTTCACTGGTTCAAACTGAGCATCCCACTGATTTTACAGACTTCTGGAGGGTTCTTTCTTTAATTATGGAAGTCAAAGGAGAGCCATAACTTTGGATATAATTTTCCACAAATGGAAAAATTGGCACAAATCAAAAATTGCAAAAGGAGTCCACTAATTACTGATAAGCCAGTATCTACCGAAACATGTGGTACCACACAAAGGAGAATAGAACTCCTTTTTCCCCAAGGATACTAGTTTATGCCCTGAGTTATGAACTATTATTACCCCCAAGTTAGTGCACAGAACAGTAACTACCTCTCCTTCTTCTAATTTTGGAAATGGAGAGTCACTAGTGTTGTTGCTCTTAGCTCAGATTCGATAGGCACTGAGACATGTTTTGTGTTTTCTTCAGCCTTTCCTGAACTAGGCTCATCTGAATGTTGTCATCCAGTTGGAGACACTTAGTCCAGACCCAGGGAATTCAGGGGAGGTTAAGTGCATCTGACACAAAATTCAACCCCTGTGACAGCCAGGTTTATAATTCTCTGTGACTTTAACTGGCATTCTCTCCATGTGCTAGGATTTTGAATTAATCAAGAGACAGGTGTGAACATCTGTAAGTGAGCAATCTTTAGAGGGATGCAGGATGAACCAGTCTCCGTGTTAGTAATTAATTGTGCCAGCTGGCAGCTAGCACAGCTCAAGCCACTCTGTGCACATACTTGCTCACAATGAAACAATCAGAAAGAAGATCTGAATATTCTTCTGGCCTTCAAACTGGGTACTTGATTTCTTCACACACCAGCTTCAGTGGGGTGCAACTTTGCTAAACTCAAAGAAATTACTTTTACTTTAGACTGGTGTGAGTGGGGGGAAAGCAGGCAATAGCTCCTGAAGCACCAACATAATATATAAAACTGTGAGCACCCAGAGATGCAGACTGGGTCTGGTACTACATATTGTGTATGACTGAAGGACAAACAGAAGGATTTCTGAGCAAGACAAGCTACATGTAGTTTCTTCTAGCTCCAAACTAATAAGATAAGAGTATTTGTCTCTCCTTTAAGAGGTGCCTTATACAAAAGCCCACATTCTGAACATAACGTCCAGTCAGAGGGAAATGCAGATCCCCCATGGCTTCCTTTCAGTTAGGAGACCTACTCAGAATACTGTCCCAGGAATGCTGACTCTCTTGCACTATGTTAGGCTGTGCTGTGTCTGGATGTGGCACGTAGGGATATGGTTCAGGGGTGAATATGGTGGTGATAGTTTGACTGTTGTAGATGATTTTGAAGGTCTCTTTCAACCCTGATGAATCTATAAATTGTACCACTTTAGGCATGAGTTAAACAAGCAGCAATTAAAGTAGTTTCATTATTTTCTCTTGCTAGGTTACAGTCCTTGAGAAATACTTCACAACCAGCTCATCCATCACTGACCACTAACAAAAGTGGGAGTAGATGCAACTGAGATTACTAGCCCTACAGTATTTCACTGGACTTTCAGTTGGGACTGTCTCAGGTCAAAATGTTCCTTATTGCTTTTACAGGAAGCCACAAACTTGCGCTTTCTGACCTTAACTGCTTTTCTTTACAAGGTCACTCCTCTCACCTGCCTGCTTGAAGCAGGGCCCTTCCTGTAGCACCGTAGCTCTGGAGGTGAACATCTCCAAAGCTACTGCTCACTGCACAGTGAGTATCAATCTGCCTCCTTCATTTCCCCATTCTTTCAAATCTCTTCTAAAACTATCCATTTACACTCTCGCTCATTCTTTATGTTCTTTTTTTCTGATGTTTTCACCAATTATTTCTGCTGTTCTATGAAGTGATGTGTAGCCAGAAAAAAACTCAAACATTTCAGTCTTTGTGGAGACGGACATGGTGACCACAGGGAAATGTCAATGCTTAACTTTTCGACACTAATAGGTTTTTCCCTACAGATAATACAGAGGAAATACTAACGTACTGTCCCTTGTTACAGGCAACTTTCTGACAGACTGACCAAGTTTTTTACCATGGGACCTGGACTGATCTGTCAAAGCCACACAGGCTATTGCAAGAACTAAATTTCAAGGAGTTTGAAACTAATGGGAAGATACTGTAAATTTTATGGGAAAGATCCCTGGGTTTGATGCGCAAAAAAATTCTCTAAGGCCTGAAGCATAACTCTCTTTCACTGTCACTGTGCAAAAAGACAGTTCCCTTTTCTACTGCCCTGTTGGATGGCCTCCAACTATCTCTTCTTACAACACTGACCATGCATCCAGCTACTTGCTGCAGTTTAACAGAATAGGAGGAGAGGAATTTTCTCAGCACTTTTAGCAACCTTTGAGTCTAACAAGACCAGATGGTCACTTTCAAAGCTTCCAGGGATACCTTTGGCTATTTCTGATCTTAAAGGACATAAAGTAGTTCTGATTTTTTTTCTTTCTTAATCCCTTTTGCATTTCTACTATCTCTGTATCACCCTGGAAATCCTCAACTTATAATTTTTTCTGATCCACAGATCCCCAGGCTTCTTGTTGTCAGATAGGAAGGAAAACACCATCCTGACAAGTGTGGTGACTCTGAGGTCAGCATGTGCACTGAGTGCCCCAAGATGATAGACAATAACCCCAACCAGCACCAGTTTCCAGCATCACTGTCCTGGGATCAGACCCATCCCATACAAATCAGAAAGATGCTACTGCCTGACTTCTTTCCATGACTCAACTGGTCAGTATTCCTCATGTAAATTTCCTGGGTTTTCATCAGTTTGGTACAAGAGGCAAACTGGTATGTGAGATATCAAAAGACTATTTTCTATGCATCTTCATAGATGAATCTTCAGCAGAATTTTTCCTGCAGCTGGGACACAGCAGGGATACTGCTTCCCTTACTTAACCAGTAAAAGACATAGAGCTCAGTTTAGTCCTTGGCCATATCATGCAGCTCATACACTCAACAAATGTTTGACTTCAAACTATCAAAAATGTAAACTACAAGAGTGGGAACAATGACAAAAGACTTACATACATAAAACATCACCTACTCAGAGAAGCCCAACAGACTTATTCTCTTTCTCTCATTATTTTTTTTTCTTCTTTTTTCCTCCTTTTTTTATTTTTAGGGTTTTTTTCCACCGTATGTGTAGATATCTAATGTAGATCCTGTCAGATTCCATTAGCATAAAGATTTCTCTTGGGTGGAATGTGGCAGCTGTTACAAGCTGTTAAGGGTTTGGTCTTTTACTGTTTATTTTTGTTTGCAGGGTTTGTGAATATTTAGTGCAACAGGTGGTCTTTCCCTCTCTCCTGCAGTTGATTTGCTGGCCATTAGGACCTGCAGACTACAAAGAAGGTACAAAATATGGGACATGTATGGATCAAGAAAATCTGGGGAACTTTATTATTTTATGTTTTTATTTTTTTCTTATGAACTCAGCTGAAATTAGCAGAGTGGACACCTTGCTTTTGCTGCTGGTTGCAGACTGATCTCATGGTTCTTTTTAGATTTATGATTTTCAAACTGGTTACTGCCACCCCACAAAACCAGCAGCCTAAGAACCGTGCATAAAGCAGTGTGACATTACTGGAATTTAGAAACAAAATGTCACAACCCCATAAAAATGAAAGAACAGAAACTAACTAAGTTTCTGTTGTACAGAACACAAACACTTTGTAAGAGTGGAAGTTTATCTGGCTGTGGTGTGGCAGCTGCTGGTGCAACTGCTTCAGGTACACAACTGTTTTCCCTGATAACAAATACTTGGGGAGAAGCTAAACCAAAGACCTCAGTAACTTCAAAAACACACAAGAAGTCTGGCTGTGACAAAGGCAGCAGGACCAGTAGAGGTGGAGCAGTCTGGAGTTCAACAGAGCCATTCAAATTAGCACGGTGTATTTTGCACAGCTGATCCAGCAATTGCTCTTGCTGTAGGCAAAGGTTTCTAAACACTTGGTGATTGTAACCATATGGACATACTGCACACAGCAAATAACACAAAGATAGTTCTGCAGGTGTTCTTACAGATTATGTTATCCCCCTGAACTTTTCCATACATGCACACGCCCTACTACATTAATCATCCTTTCTTCCAGCATTAGCCCATTATTGACTACATACAGCTAGAATTTATAACCTATTTATTATTAATAATAGAGTCATAGAATGATTTTTTGCTCAAAGGAACCTTTTAAAGTTCATCTAGTGTATCCCTCAGTAATACTTATTATTATTCCGTTTGTGACTGCAAGTTGCAACCAACATCAGGATTTACTGATGACAGTACAAACCTGTCCAAACTAAGAACTTCATCGATATTCATGCTGCATTGAAATCTCAGGCAGCCAAAAGAAGCATTCAAGTAATTCATTTCTAGCCTAAGACCATGAAACCACGACAAGACAAAATGGCATTCATATCAGCAAGACTCAAAAAGACAAAACTGGAAGATGTTGTAGAGATGGAGAAATGTGGCACAGAAAAATGGAACAACCTGATACTGTCACAAGTGGTACCAATAGAGACAAACTGATCCTGAAGTGGAGAATTCCTCTGGCACTTTAACATCAAAATCTTCATCCTCCTGATATATAGTGCTGTAAGGTGTTTTTTGTAAGATAACTTGAGCCAACAAAACATGCAAAACCCACTCAAAAATGCATGACTTGAGCCAACAAAATATGTAAAATCCACTGAAAAAATGCTGCACTTAGCAAAACTGAGTTTAAGGCCAGTACACTTATCACATATCTGTATCCTCATGGCAAACACAGCTAGTAGGAGAATATAAAAACAAATAGAAAGACCCAAAAAGACCCACGGTGGCTTTGGCTCTAAATGCAAGTCTTGCATCAATTTAACTGTGCACTGCCAAGAGCTGACTGCCTCTGCCTTGTTTTATTCCATGTAAGACTGAACAAAAAGACACAACACTCAGCAAAGAAAAGATCACCCTGATTCAGGGGTATGCTCCAGCTGCTCTGCTCCATTCCAACAATGCAAAACAGCTGTAAACCTGGTTTAACCAGAAAGTTAAATTGGGTTTATGACTTCTCAGTATTGACAAAGAAGTACAAAGCAGCTGGAGTTTACTAGTATACTCAGCCCTAGGGGTTTGCCCTTAAAAGTTAACTTTTGCTCCAGCCAGAAGAAAGAATATCAGCCACAGTTAAACTTTAAAGTGTTTTTTTTTTCTCACAATGTCTTGTAATTTTTCAAAGAATGCTGAGAAAAAGAAAATGTATACCCTACACCAACATTCAGTTTAGTACCAGACATCCAAGACATCAGCTCCAGTTATGAACTGCATCACCTAAAGATGGAGATGCTGACTGCTGGGCTCTGAACTCATCTTTGGCAAGTACAAATTCCCATAAAAGAAGCATAAGCTAGGTGACCAAGATTTCTGAGTAGTATAACAGCATAGGCTTTCTTCGTAGACTTCATACTAGATCTCATCATATTCTTTGAGTAGAACTGCCTGCAATTCATCAGTCCATGCTTTAGACTATCTATCACAACTACAAATATCTCATCAAATAGATAGCAACCAGAAACCTGTTCTATAAACCCTCCCATCTGTGGATGGTGGTATCTTGTTTGTTTAAAAGAATTTTATAAGCATAATTTTTCCCAGCAGAGGCTTCTGGCAATCATATTTCAGGAGAACAAAATCCTCTGAAGTAGCAAAAGTTGGACTCAGGGTTTGATGTTGTATTATAGAAAGCAAGAATAGCTTGGGTGTTCAGTATGTCAGACTAGCTTTGAGGAAAATGCAATTTGAAATTTCAGTATAGAAGAAACCAAGAGATTCCTGAAATTCCCTGAGGAGACTCTCTGCAGCTGTCATTCAGATTGGATTGAGGACAAGGAATCATCAGTACCGCCTCACAAAAAACTGCTGAGTAGTGAATATTTATATAGACCATATTTAAAATATACAAGGCTTTAAAAGAGCGTGCAGAAAAGTAAGATTCAGTTAAATCTGAAGAAAAAATAAAAGAAGAAAATAGAGTAGAATGCAGAGAATGGCAACCTTTAAAAACATGAGAGGTACAAAGGAGAAAAGTGGGATTTTATTAAAGGAAGAGGGAGGTGAAATTGATGACAACTTTAATCTGGCCAAGATCCTGAACTGTACAGACTACAAAGAATTCGTCTGGCCAATGTCCAAGAGTTCATGTAAAATTAAAGAGTGGAAATGCACTTGAAATTTAGAGCAAGCTAAAAAAAATGAGACCAAGCATTAGATACATTATATGCTGTAGTCTGTAAACATAGAGTCATTATTCTTATAAATAAAGCCATACAACAAATATTTAGAGACCAATTCAAACCAAAATGTTGGCTCTAAATAACCACAAACTGTGCAGGAGTTTGAAACTGGATCCTAGCTCTGTGGAAGCCCTTCCCTGGTGGAAAGGGGCACCAGCTCTGGGACAGTCTGTTTCTGGATTCGGCGGCTTGGACTACTCTCTGTCAGACAAAAAAAGAAAAATCCTTCATAAAAAAAGGAAAACATGACACAAGATTAAGGCTGCAGAGGTATCCATTCTCCCTGAGACCAATGTGAAAACGCAATGTAAAATGACTGTGAAGTCCAGAAAACATTAACATTTTTCCTAAGCATAAACACAGCTTAAACAGAAAAAGCTTAACGTTTTAAATATTTGCAAGCTGGTATTTGGTGGCCTACAAACCACGGGGAAAGAGACATTATATATGTTTCCCTATACCATGGTGGTTATCATGACAGTAGTATCAGGGACCAGATGGTATCTCAATAACAAGAAAGGCCCTACATTTTCCTTAGTCCTTTTGAACTCTTGGCACTGCTGTCATAGAGCAGTGAGTCCCACCACGTAGCTGTGCACACAAGAAGAGAAAGAGTACTTTTTATTTGCCTTTATGGTATGACTATCCATTTTCTGCAGTGTTGTAATGAGATATATGCAACTCTATGTATTTCCTTTCTAAATGAGACTATGTCAAAAGAAAATCATTAGGAAATTTCCATGGGAATGGTTTCACAAGAAAAGTGCAGCTCCATTAGGCTGAAGTTTCAAGTTTGAGTTGTTCTTTTCATTCACAATCTACAATTTTCTTTTGGGAAAACAGTAATTATCAGGCTAGTCCTGTTGAACTGATGTTTGGGTTTGTAATAGTTCAACAAATCATTAAAGTGCATTTTTTTCATCTACATGCTACATTAGCCAAGCTGTCTTTCATACCTCCCACATCCCTTTCTGAGCCAGACTTTGGAAGACTATCTGCCCTTGTACAATTTAGACTGCCCTCTATCTAAACTTCTTGTCTGTAATCCAAATCCTTTCAGATTTCATTCATAACAAAGTTTCTCCTTGACTTTAAACACTCAA
Source organism: Sturnus vulgaris (assembly GCF_052056855.1). Lineage (NCBI taxonomy): Eukaryota > Metazoa > Chordata > Aves > Passeriformes > Sturnidae > Sturnus > Sturnus vulgaris. The sequence continues at coordinate 30,803,524 of NC_142244.1, forward strand.
ATTGCTAGCTTGCTCAATCTGTCCTATTTTTATTTCATACATGGGTGCAGCACACACACAAAGACACATTAATATATGTATGGGATTGAGTTCCTAAAAATGTATTTGGGGTTTAAATCAGTGATCTGCCAGTGCCTCACACAGCAGAAACTACAGTATTTTCAATGGTACTTTCCATTGGGAAGTTTCTTGCAATCTAATGTTCTGTTTGCTGTTTTGATCACCTCTGCAGAGTGACCAGATGTTTTCCTAAGCAATGATTCTGGGGAATTTTCACAAATTATAAACATATTCTTCCTTTTATTTCCTTCACATACAACTGACTTGCATCCAAACCAACCAATTTTCTGACTATGTAGCTGCGCAGGTAGGATTGAGAGAAAAGATTCTCCAGAAGAACCTGAGCATAGTTCTGGTTTTATCAGCTTCTAGTGTTTCAAGACCAAGCTAGGAACAAAACAAATTATTTTTAAAAGTAACAACACGGGGGATGGAGTTGGTATGAGTTCATGGGGGACAGAATCACAAGTGACTGAATAGGTTACAGGGCTGTATTACAACAGTTTTGTGCGTGGACCTGGAAAAGATGTGTTAGGAACTTCAATTAAGCCTGTGCTATGAAAAGCAACTGTGTCATATAAACACAATTTAATTTGAAATCTGAAATATCACATACACATGCCAAGGCATAAATTGAATTTCCCCTCAGATTTTTTCTAAAATCCCACAACTCCCATGTACTTCCATGGAGGAAAAGCAGCACAAAACTGGTGACTTAGCCTGAGGGATTAGCCTTAGTGAATGCATGCTCTCCTTTTCCCCCACATTCGTGCTCCTTAGATGTGTATTTGTGGCTTGGCTTTTTCTCTTTTCTTTTAGCAACTGTCTTTAGCTGAAGCTCACCAAGTCACATCCTGACACACTCTGCCAACCACAATCCCACATGTCCAAGTCTCTACATGCCATCACACATGCTGATTCCAGGAAGTGCACACTGCTGGACTTCGTTCCTTCCACTGAGCCACCCTGATTTATGCCTGCTGAAGCCGTGGGTCCCAAGTGTCATAACACCTACACTGCACAGTTGTCCCACATGTGTATATCCCATTATCCAAACAACAGATGCACCAGCATGTGTTCACACACATACTGCAACATCTGGTGATCACAGGCTTACTGTAAAAACTCCATGGACTTAATTCATCTTTACAGAACTCACAAACACTTCATCTGTACAACTGAAGAGGTGCATAACCTTTTTCACTTCTCTGAAAGAAGTATGGGCTTTTAATGTGGCATATACAGGCACACAGAGGGAAATACAACCAATCACTCACACTTACTCTAAAAGTACTTATTTAGTCCTGAAAACAGGGCATGAATGGCTCTGACATAAACACTTCACAGGTGTTGCACACAATAACTTTATATATACACCTTTCTATTTTCTAGTCATACCTGTACCTGTGCCTACATGCCTTATCTACTGTGAAGCTCACTTTTCCACTTTCTGGTTAGAAGCTCTGCCAGAATAAAACTGATAAAAGTAAATGGTGAATCATATCCAGATAGCTATTAAAGTAAAAACATCCTGCTGCTTAAGGCTAAAACTGATGATTGCATAATCCAGCATTTCTGAATGTTGGAAATTTCCAGTTTGTTTTCCTTTGTTCCTCTCATCCACGTCTAATATAAAAGACATTTTCAAGGAGAATGTTGGCAAAACCTTCTGATAGTTTGGTATTCCATGAAAAATACTTTAATTCAGGATGCTCATGCCTGCCTGACTCTCAGTTCAGCACACTAGAAACAATAGGGTGCCCCACTGTGATGTCCTCTGGGAAGTGCAGGGTCTGGAAGCACTGAAGTCACAAAGGTCTCAGGTTTGCCTGATTCCCCCACCAGTGATGTCAAAGCCTCAGTGGTGACCTCAGAAAGCAGTTGGTTTCTGTGACCTCAGATAGCAACCTTTAGGGATGTCAAAAACAGGGCTAGTAATTTTCTGTATATGAATACCCACACATTTTCAACCATGCAGAACTAAATTGTTTCATAACCCATTCTTTTAAAACCTTTAAAAGCATGTACTACACTAGGAAAATTATATGCATATTTTGAGCTTGCTGAGGGTTTTTTCCAATCATCTCTTCTCTAAAAAGTTGACCTTTTGGCAGTGGAAAGAATTGCTTGCTGTATCTTACTGCATATGAGAAGAAGAAATATGGAGCATTCTAATGAATTACTTCATTTAGAAAACAAGGATGAATATTTTCATGTGGAAAGGAAATCTACTAAATTCTCAAAATTTTTCATCTCTACTACAAGTAAAAATGCAAATATTCCATATATTTTTGAAGTAGAAAACAAGAATTTACATTACCATTAACTTCTACTTTAGTCTCTATGATATTAGCTCAAAATAACATCAATAGATAGCACATTGAATTTGCATTCTCCACGTGTGTCCCAAAAAGCCCTGTTCAACCTCACTCTGCCATCCAGCTTCAGAGCTTTCTCACTGAGAAAAACCATCTCAGGGTTTTTTCTATCACAAACAACTGGCACAGAGAAAGATGAAGATGTGCTACTGCCGAAAATGCAGAGAATGGAAAATCAAAATCACTCAAACCAAAGCGCAGAGATGGAAAGAACCCCATGGATACCAACACAACCAAGAATTCAGTGCCTGTCAGTCCTACCAGTACTTGTTACCATTTAGCACCTTCCCCAGAAAAGATCTTAATGAAAAAGTGTGTGACTTTTCTGATATACAGATGATTCTTCACATCCTTCCCAGATGCTGCTGCAGATTTATCTTATTGCACAGTTCAAGAAGAACCCTGAGGAAAAGCAGAGTTTAATTTGTCATTGGGGTTTCATTGGGAGTGGGGCATAATTGCACAAGCAGCCAGATAACACATTCCTCATTGAGTTTCTAAACATATTATTTCATCACTTAATTTATTTTCTCTGGTGCTCTTGTTCATCCTCCCATGCCCTCCTTATTGCTGAAATGCTGCCATCAGTGATTTAGAACTTCCTTTCAGCCCTTCCCATACTACAGCATGAAGCAGTTGGAGAGAAGCAATGAACTAGTAAGGGATCCACCAGTTCTCATGGGGAAAAAGAGGAGAAGGAAAAGATAGTCTCAGAAGAACGTACTTTCCTCCCTCTCTCCCCACCTGCCCTTCAATCATACTCTGTCACCTTCTTCTTGTGTGGCAAAATTTGATGTGAAAAGCAGCCCGGGTTTGACTCTGATGCTGCTGAGTTTGACCATGTGGCTAAGGGAGGAGGCAGCAATTTCCTCTCCCAGTACAGTTTGGAAGTCCCACAGCGATGCTTCAAAGTGAAACTCTGACCCATCCCTTCCAGCCTGGAGCCCAGCAGGGTCTGAGATGCACCATGGAAAGCAGAGAGGGAGAGGGAGGGAAGGACAAGGCTGAAACAGAGGTACCACAAATGTACAGGATAAGAAAGGAGAAGGTAGAGGCTGGGGATTAGGACAGTTTAGTGGATGGAATTGGCTTCTTGGCACCAAATGCTGTAAAGAGAGAGTGGTCCAGAAGGCACTACACCTTCTCACAAATCACTCCAGCAGAAGGAATGCCAGTGAACCAGGCTAATGTCCTCAATGCCACACCATTCTTTCCCTCTCTTTCCACAGCTCATGTCAGTCTGGCTTTGTACTGCTGCTGGCTGCAGGACTGATCTGCTCAAGCAGAGCAACTCATTTCCTCCTGTGTGCATCAGCTAAGGAGGGACCTCCTAATCTATCTCAGCAGTTTTCTTGCCCACAACCAGTTCATGATGGAGAAAAAACATTAACACAATAGGGAAATGTGGGTTTTTTTCAACAGAACACTCTTTGTTGCATAAAGCACCCAGAATCTTGATTGGCACTCTGTTCTTTGACTCCTGAGAGTGTTTTTTCCATAAATTTTATGGCCTTTAGGGGTAAAGAAACTAGTACTAAAATGTTAGCACACATTTGCACAGAGCAGTTGCAGGCAAGTTCCACTGAAGAATAGATGTTTTTTAAAAAAACAAAACAAAAAACAAACAAACAAACAAACAAAAACCCAAACCAAAAGTAAACCCAAACATAAAGAAATAAAGTAAAAGAAAAGAAAATAGAAGCTGCTGGCTGAAATTAAATGGATATCTCCATGGCTGAGTTTCAATATGTCTTTGCAAAATGACAGGTTTGCAGCCATAGTTACATTTCTGCTGCTAAAAACAAGTAAGGATATTTACAGAAAGGTAACCTAATGAAATCTGTTGGCCTCACTTGAAAATAGGAAAAATGGGTTTTCCCCAGAAGGTAGCAAAGCAAATCTAACATTGCATCTATTACATCCTCTGCCTCTCCATAACTTTCTCTACAACCAGGGCAAGACCCTTACAAGCTCATTATATTGAATATTTCACAGAAAAACAGCTAACTTGTGAATTTTACTCTAAAAGCTGTGCCTTTCTTGACAGGAAGCCACAGCCAGAGAATAACTAATTCCTCTGTTTACTGAGTGGGAGGAGCTGAGAAGGTCACATCCATGGGACACTCTGGTGTTTCTAAATCCAGGAAGGCATCTCTGTGCCACATATAGAGTTACTCAGCAAGCACAACTTTGTGTTTTTTCTTGAATTGAGAATTCCTGTCTTAGGTTGCAATACAGGATGTGACCAAAAGTATGTATTCTATCACCATCTGTTGAAATCAGCTGGGGCAATGATCCTTATCTCTGTGGGAGATATCCTCTGCTAATGGGTCATCTGATAAAACCAGGTGGGTCAGTCATCTTTATCTTTTCCACAACCCATCTTTCCTCCAGAAGATATCTTCTGTTAATGAGCCATTAAGTCCTATTGTGTGACTGATAAGATTACATCATCCCACTGGGAGATGCTCCAGCCAGGGGGAGGAGCCAAGCCTTTCCTACCTAGATAAAAAACTGAGATTTGGAACACCAAAGTAGCCTTTTCCACTGGATTCCAGAGGAAATGCTCAACCTTTCCACATCATCACTGGACCTCTGGAGGAAAACTGCACCTTCTACAGGAGCACTGCTTCAACGGAACCACATCTGTCATCCAGGAGGACTGCAGCCACCATTTATAGGGACTGCTACCAACACCCTGACTGACAGGGTGTCAGGTTGTATTCTGACTCTGCCAGTATTTTGGGGTTTGTTCTTTGTAATACTGTATTTTTATTTTAATTTTCCCAGTAAAGAACTGTTATTCCTATTCCCATATCTTTGCCTGAGAGCCCCTTAATTTCAAAATTATAATAATTTGGAGGGAGGGGTTTTACATTCTCCATGTTAAAAAAAGAGGCTCCTGCCTTTCTTGGCAGACACCTGTCTTTCAGACCAAGACAATTCCTTACACCAATTGCCAATCAAAAACATATTCAGTAAGAACCCCCTGTGTGGAGAAGCCCTCAGAGCACAGGGCATATGTCCTGTGCCAGATATTTCTGGGATAACCTATAGTATCCCACTGCCTTCACCACGCTTACCTAGCCTCACGCCCCCGGAGCTTGTTCTTCTGGGGTCCCTTGTGTTTCAAGCAGCAAGAGACCATGCAGCCCTGTCTGGAGGGACAGGTGGCAGGGTGTGTCCCATTCCACAGCACAACCAGGAGGCACTTGCTGTCCCCTGCATTGAAACATGAGCACAGCAACCCCCTCATCCTGGAAAGGCTGTGACAAAGAGCTTCCCTCGTTCTCTCCTGCATGTAGCACAGGGTACATGAACCAGCACATGCCTCCTGCAACCAGCTGGTTTTGCTGCATCATTGCTGTCATCTGGCTACCCTGCACATAATCCCTCATGCAACAATAAGAGTTCTCTGCTATACAGAGACACAGGGAGAGGAGAAGGTCAGTTCATCACATGTTGTTTCTGCTTCCTCCTCAGGGATGAAGCCCTTTCCCTGCTCTGACATGGGGTCCATCTCATGGAAGACTGTTCCCCACATACTTCGCCAGTGTGAGTCCTTCCCATAGGCTGCAGTTCTTCACAAACTGCTCCAGTGGGGATCCCTTTCCACAGGTTTTCAGATACAGACTGCTCCTGCACGGGTCCCCTGCAAGACCACAAGTCTTGCCAGTAAACCTGCTCCAGAACAGGCTCCACTCTCTCTCATGGGTCCACGGGTCCTGCCAGGACTTCCTACAGAGTCACAGCCTTCTTTCAAGTATCCACTTGCTCTGACATGGGGTTCCCCATTTACCAGAAGTATGTCTCTGCTCCCCTTTGTACCTCTTAATCTCAGCTCCAGCGCCTGTAGCACCTCTTCCCATTCTTCTTCACCAACCCTGGTGTCTACATAATTGTTTCTCTCACATATACTCTTCTATGGCCACAATTACTTCTGCACAATAATTTTTTCCCTTCATTAAATATGTCACACACAGTACTAATGGCTACTAGACAAGAAGATAATTAAACAATTTCATGTGATGTGAACAAGTCCTGTGATTTTTTTATAATAGAGCTGTAATATTCATCACCACCACTAATTATAAGATTTATCAGTATTGCTACATTGTTCAGCTTTTTTTCTGGAATCTAGCACAATCTTGCCGCAGTTACATTTTAAACATTTGCAAGGATAACTTGGAGTTCCCCCACTCTTGCTCTAAGCAGGACTGAGCAGAGCAGTTTGGGAGCTGGCAGGGAACTAAGCAGGAGCTCCGACTGCAAAAATCTACATGCAATGAGTACTGCTTCTGTCCCATGCCCACACACTGACCCACTAAATGAGTTCTGCACACTCTCAGTGAAAGGACTGTGTGCTGCTCTTTCACCCTCAGAGTGAGAGGGGCACAGCACCCAGCTTGAGGAACTAGAGTATGTGTACTTCCAGCTGTAAAATGTTTGCTTAACTGCTATACTGAGCTGCTGGGGCCGAGCAAAGCAGTCTTCATGCTGCTTAGCACCTGACCCACTGATTTTTTTTCTGATTTTATTGTATCTTTTATGGTATAATTGCTATTTCACACTTTATTTCTTTCACAGTCCTGAGACAGTCTATGCACTCCTGGTGACTTACTGCATGTGATTTCCTCCCATTTATTTACTCCTCAGATTTTTATTTCAAAGGTTTGAAATGCACTCAAAAGAATCTGCCAGAAATGTACAGCTTTTGAGTAGAAAGTGTATTACAATTTATACAAATCATTCACACAGACCAGCACAGCCTGTCTAAGAATGCAGAGCTTTTAAACTTTATAAGGCAGCACGGTTGCCTTAACAGTACAAAACATCAGAAAGCAAAAACCTCTGTGGTAGCACAGACTGTTTTAGTACAGATCCCAATATCCCAATAAATGCTTTGTTTTCCACATCGAATTTAAAGCAATTTTATGCAGAATTTCTGACAGAAAACTGTTATATTCCCGCTTTTTCAATGAGCTCAAGCAATTTCTTACTTATTTTAGACCGAGGTTGTTTTGAGGGGATTTACACAAGGGTTACACATGTGAAAGAACGAAGACACACAGATCTACTTACATACAATGTCCTCAACCTCCTGTCAGGAATATTGCCCTGTGCCTATGCTCGGCTGTGCTAAAAGCATCCTAGGGAGGACTAAACTGAATCACACTGATGACAATTGCTCAAACCTGAGCCATTCCCTCATAGAGTCCCTGATTAATCCATAGTTGCTATCTCAAAGCAGCAGCAATATATTAACACTGACCACTGGGCAGGCTCCTTCCTGCACAAACACAAAACCTTCACCTATAAGCTGGGCTCACTGACAGTGTCTGAGGACTGGCAGCTCCAGACAGGAGGAGCTGCTCAGCAAATCCTTTCTCCCAGCCTGTATCCCTTCACAGTCTTCCATTTCTCCTTGCCTTATGCAATGGCAAGTGGCAGCCACTGATGCTCTCTAAGGCTGCACTCTACCTGAGTGTTTAGCAAAGAAAAGACACCTCAGGCAGTTTCCTTTCTCTGCTCCCGAAGTCAGGGTATCCAGCAGAGGACATTACAGGAGAAATACAAGTGAATTTTGGGTTCAATTCAGTTACTGTCTCGGAAAGGTAATCTTCTAACCTCCTAAGCCAAACACTCCAAGTTTTAATTCTTAATATCATAAACATCATCATGTGTTTCTTTAGAGGCATAGTGCTCTCTGCTCTCAGCAGATTTAGATGGAGCCGATAAAATCTGTTGGGGACGATAAGGAGCAAGAAGAATGCAAGGAGAAAAACAGTACAAGAAGCAAGATGAAAAGGACCTGGAAGGACACAGAGATAGAAAGAGATGATGTGGTGAGGTTATGGGGAGAGAAATAATTTATGGAAGAGGAAAAGAAAATAAAAACAATAGGCCAAAAACTTAATGAAATAAAGGAATAGTGGAAAAATAAAGCAAAAATAAAATCTGCCCGCACATACTCAGAATAATTCAGTGTCTGCAGACTTCATAACCAAGAAATTAAATCACTGAAAACACTCTCAAGAATTTCCTATGTGGCTTGGTAGCTAATGCAAACATTCAGAAGCCACCTCTCCAGTCACAGGGAAAGCTACAATCTTTCTATTTACTAAAATTAAGGCTTTGACTGTAAGTTTCCCTAAAAGATCTGTTGACTCATATCCACCCATGAAACTCTTCAGACCATCTTGAGTTCAAATGTCTTCAGAGGAAACAGGAAGAAACTCTGTAGATTACAGAAGTAAGAAGGGGGAGATAGCACAGGAGCAGGAGAATGGGAAATAGCTAAAGAAATCAGTGGGAGAAAATATTAGGAGACAAAAAGACAGTAAATATGTATACCAGCACAGCTTAAAAGAAGTATAGTGCAAGCAATAAAGCAAAATAAACATAAAGACATTAAAAGGACATTAGAAAGGTATAAAAACTTGAAAGAAAAATATGAAGAGGAAAGAGATTATGGGAAATGCAAGTCAAGCTGAAATTCAGAAATTATTCTAACATGCTAAAGAGTTTGAACACCTCACCAGTGCACCTCAGGTATAAGTTTTATTCCTCTGTGAGATGCACGAAACAGACAACCACATGCAGGTGGGCACAAAGCCACATAAACTGGATTACAGAGGAAATCTATGAAATTTCTCTAATACTGAATCTTAACCCACTACTGCATCGCTCTGTGTGCTTTTAATTCAGTACAAACGAATCCCAGCTCCCACCTCAATCACAACAGTTACATTATCTACTTCAATGGCATTTCCCTCATTTCCAGCGATACCAGAGATTTTTAATTGTTCTCTCTTGTGTTCTTTTTCCGCACAGATATAGGTCTGGAGTGTGATATACTAGAGAAAACAGTCCTGCATCTCCATCTCAAATTAGAGTGCTCTTGCTGAGAACTTTGGAATGGAGTTACACGCAGTCAAATTCAGGACTTTCCACACCACCCTGTGGAAGCTCAGATAGAAGCAATTATGGATTGATTGAGAAAACATGCAAAGATTATGTGCAAGACATCCCATAACCACTATTATATCATTTGGCCCCAAACTGAGGTATGAATTCTCTCTTCGTTACCAACAGAGGCCTCTGAAATCAGAAAGTACACACAGGAACCCAGGGATTAAAACTGCTGAGCTGGTCTAGTTTTTGCAGCTGTTAATCCAGCAGAGGAACAAGAGAAACATTTTGCACAACCTTCAAAATTCCCCTGATAGTAGAGAGAGGGCAGGTCCAGATGTCTCACACAAAATGAGTATTAACAACAAAATTTACTGCATTTATATCCATGTGGTTTTTCCCATTTCCTCATCCACCAATACCTCTTGATCAAAGGAGGTTGAATGGCCACCAGTAGAAGGCTTGGCTGGGTCTCATGGTCCTATAACATTGGTTTCTTCACAAGAAACTTAAAATCATGATGCCTTACCAGGATACAGGGCAACCATGACTCCTCCAAAAATGCCTTCTTCTTGCACCATACAGGGACTCAGCAGCAGAAATATTTAGGAGCCTTTGTAAAACACAGATGGTGACTGAAACATCCAGAATGCCTAAAATGATCTTGATACATTCATGCACCTTCAGCACAGTGCTGAGCCATGGTCCTGAGGACCACAACGACCCTGTTCACCTTGCATACCCACCATAACCCACAGTACCAAAGTAACCTTGGAAGGGGCTCTGGCCCCAAGGGGAAAACATGGGATGGATACCTGACATGCAGTTTCTTCTTTGGCTTTTTGCTCAGCTTGGGGCAGAACTCTGCAGGAGCCAAGCAGCGTTCCTCCTGAAGTGCTCCTCTGCCTGCCTGGGAGGGCACAGAGCAGAAGGTGGATGTGAGAGCACAGGGACCAAGCTCTTGTCATCGACCAAGACCTAAAGCAGACTAGCTTCAGCCTCAGGGTTGGGTGTGTGGGTATGTGTGCATTTGTATCTGCAGCTAAGGACCCACCAAGAGGAGGAGGGTTGCAACAAGGCAGGACATTCATAAACCCTAATTAAGTCACACAGGATAACAGCAATTTTTTTTTACTCTTTGTTGTTTTACTATACCTGAGAAAATGATGGAAAAATGAAACTATGAAGGTGGTCAAAAACTGCTGATGAAATCGTTTTTCTTTAGAAAATGCTGTTTTGTGAAAGTAGAAGTGTATCCAAGCGGTATTAATATTGTTTCATATCTGAAACTATGTCTAATTCTCTGTTTAATTTTTATTAGAGTCCTTTTTATGCATTTCCAAAAATTGACATTTGCAAAAATATCTGTATTAAAATGTCCATATATTAATTTGTGAAATATCTTGCATATTCCCACTTACTAAAATATTTTACCCTCTACTATATGCAGTGATGCTGGAAGCAGAAAAATAACACAGAGACTGGGCATCTGTAAGAACAGTTGGTGGAATGATCCAGCCGATGGAAGGAAAGGTGAGCAGCTCTTGTTCCCTTTCCACAACTCAGTTCTGCAGGTGCCCTGCTCTCCTGCAGGGCCCATGTGGTGTGGGAACTGTCAACCCCACGCCTATTGCAGTGTAGAATGTCCAGACAAAGCTTAACTGCTCTGAAAAACTAAAGGGTCAGCAAGGACACCTTGTGTTGCCCACTCTTAAATCATCTCTAGGTGAAATCCATACAATTTCACAAATATTTTTGGGAGAAGTCTAATCTGACAAGCTAGCCTGGGATGTGAAACCTAAGCTGAGTATTTCCAAGATGTTCCCTTCCACTGAAAAATACATTATTCTTCCAAATCCAGCAACACCTTTCTTAATAGAAAGTAATCTCACTTCCCTCTAAGACCAGCCCCCCATAAAATAGAGGTGTTTGCACACAGTGCTCCAAAGATTACAAATGTTTTTTAATTTTAGTCCAGGTTTTTGTTTATTTGTTTGTTTATTTGTGGAGGTGGATTTTATAAGTAGCTGTTTTGCTCTCTGACTAACATTCACTCTTAAATGTCAGGACATAACCACAGAAGAAAACAATGTTTTAGAAAGTACTAACTCAATTCCACTAAAAACCAGTGCAGCATTATCTTAAGACAGAGAGTAAGTATACCCGAATGTAAACCATAGTCTAAAAAAAGCACTTTCTTTGCCATTAGGGGCGAAAAACAACAGTTCAGTGTCATTCACTGTTGTTTTTTCAAGATTCCCTAAGCGTTGAACCCAGCTCCTTAAAACTCCTCCTATGGAGCAGGCAGGCATGAGCCAGCTGAAAGTCATCTGCAGCAATCTTCTGTCCCGCTGCCTTTTTTTTGTTCAAGTTTCATGAGGCTGGTTTTTTTTAGCATGAGATTTCAACGGAACTGAAAATATCTCGTAGCACAAACTCTGCAGCATGCTGTGAGTAATTTACAGCTGCCAAAACCATCTAAATCAAATCCCATGAGGGATTCTTCTTTCTTCAACCCATGCACGCTAGAAAACAAAAATGGCCAGCAGCCATTCTCCTTCTCCTCCTCCTCTTTCACTGAGCAGATTCCTGCAGCTGGAGCAGTGTCATTAGAAGCTGCACTTATGGACTCCAGGACAGAACAGAAATTTGGTGCAGTTTACAAAAACCAGTTCAATTCATAACAGCAGTTTCACCTTTTATTTTCTTTTTCTTTTTTTTCAATTTTTGTGAAGTGAGAGAATTTCAGAAACAAACACTGTGGTCTGGATTCTGAGCATTGCACAGCATGCTGGCCATACAATTATTTGTAATTGCAGTTCATCTGAGTGCATCCAAAGGCAGTCAAATATAAATTAGGATTTAATATCTAACTAGTGTTCTGCCTGTACAGCATTTGAGATTCCAGTTTTTAAGGCAAACACTGAGAATTCTATAAAACACCATGCAAAGCAAATACACGCGCAGAGCAATTCAGGCTTTCCTCCAAAAACACAACAGGCAGTTTCAAAAAATATATGCCTTGATTTATTCATTGAGGAATTTGGGTTTGAAGAGGATTTTTCCCTCATTTTTAGATTGTCAACCTCCAAAAAGAAGCTTCAAGACTATGCATGATGGCTAGAGCATACAAGGTAGGGATTTCACCTTTCATAAAACGCTGGAGATCACCTGGATGAAGACCAACAAAATACACAAAGTGCTGGAATAAGTCCAAGACAGAGAAAGGAACTGTTAGCCAGGCTGACAGGACATTGCTTGAGGTATGTTACCAAATAGATGGAGAAAATCAGAGTGGAAAATGAGCAAAAAGAAACAATACTATGAGAGATATTCAGAAAGGAAAATCTGATTGCAAAGAGACTCAGTAAATTGTAAATGTCATGTTTGGTCCAACAATGTCACTGGTGCCCAAAAATCCCTACCCAGTATCATCACTGACCTTGCTCAGTGTAAAGGAGCCAAAGGGAGGTATACACAACCCAGAACTGTGTGGGGCCCTGTGGAAATGCAGATGGAGGTGGCAAGGAGGATAAACAGAGACAGTGCTGCCCTCAGGGCCTGCTCACATGCTGTTTGGTACAAAATAAACTGTGGGGACTGTGTGGAGAAGGTAGAAAGTAGTTCCCAGGGTTTCCTTCCCTCCACTTCTCCTAGCCCACTTCCCTGCCTACTGCTTGACCTGACTACTAAGACCAGTAACTGGAGTCTGGGTTTAACTGCACATTAAGTTACTATACAGTAGTTATTCTAGATAGATTTTTGGATAGCTCCTGTTAAATGCCAATTCTAGCTCTTCTGTGAACACTGGCAAAAAGTGTTGTGTTCTGAAAATCTGCGTGGGCAATATGCTTCATAGCCGGGCTACTGATTCCTAGTTTCCTCTTGTTTCCAGTGTCTCAGTGATTTCCCTAGCTCTAATTTGGTAGACAGTCTCTCCTTTGATTTTTTTTTCCTCTTCTAGTGGACAGAAGGATTCCAGTGTTTTACTTTTTCTTGGAAAACTGAAGGAGTGAAGCTGTCCTCCTCTTGTAGAGCAGTGTATGTTAGTCCATTCACTTAACACTTCTCGTCCACCCCCCAAAACCTCAGAAAACATGGGCTCATCTTTCGCTGCACAATGCAAATCTGTTAACATGAGATGCTGGCTGGGTTTCTCTGTGGGATGATTCCCATAGCCAGGTCCTATGGTCTGCTCCACAACAAAATGCAAACTAGATTGGTTTGGGTTTTTTTAAAGAAACTTCTCATTGTCTTCTGTGTCCCGCAGGCCAAAAGCAATTTTCTCCAACAATCTTTGTACCACCGCCTGCACAGTTTGTGGTAGAAGTTCATATATTTGTAAGGTCCTATTCAGAGATATTTTCAGCACACCAGAAAATGAAAAACATTTTAACAGATGAGGAAAAAATTAGCAACATATTAGCTAAAGCTGACTTCCAATTTAGAGCCATCAGAATACAGTGCAATTGTTAGTACAGAAAATTTTTTCAGTTGAGGTTCAGATTTGCTCAGAAATTCATTTCTAAAAGTCACTATTACCTGAACTATGCCTTCCTGATGCTTCCCTTATGCAGAAGTAGATTTGCTCTTCAATATTCCCAACCCCCAGGTATCCACTATTTTTATGATAATATCATTTTTCTTTCCCTGATGACCTTTTTTTCATTGTGAAAAATTCTGTACATTGGTGTTCATGCCTCCTTTACCAGGACAGTTAATTGCCAAGTGCATTCTGCAGAATGTCTCATTTAACCTCCTCCCTCCAGCTCCATGCAATCTGAGTAGATTCCCATCTTGCTCATATTAGCTCCTCTTTTATCACCAGAAGCTTACCTGGGTGTTGTCTGTGTTTGAAGAACTCCTTCTTTGGCTTTAGAAAGATTCTATTATAAATAATTATTTAATCAATGTTACTAAGTAAGCCAGCACTAAACCTTACCATGACCTCTTCAAGCTAGGTAAAGAATAAATTATTTCACTTCACCTTAAATAATCTTACTTTTTAAGATAATCTTAAGGAAACTGAAAAAATATCCATGTCACTTTAAAATTCCTGCTACAGGAATTCTTCAGGGCACTATCTACACAGAGATATTCAGGAAAACTATACTAAACCAATGAAGCTGGTAATTTAAATTGGATTTTCTAAAATGTTATAAGGTACTTAAGAGGAAATCCCTACTGAGAATTAAGATGATGCTGACCTGATTTCATTTATGTCATTTCTGAAAAATAGATATCCAGGATTTTCATGTAAATTAGCTAATGATTTTTCAGGAAACAGTCTCAGAAAATCCACTTGTTTCCCTATATTTCACTGTTCTGTGCAAATGCAAATGTTTGTATATTCATATACCGTGACATATATCCAGTTCAAACCAAAGAATGCAAGAGCAGCTCTGGTACCCATTTTTTCCTTCTCTAGTTCTTGCCTTCCCCTAGAAAAAGGGAGATGCTGCTGCATGTTCCCAATTATCTTCCCATGCCACAGTAAAGGAATTATAGGGCTGGAGTCTGCCCACCAAAGCAGTGAGTTCATGGGCCAACCCTAGAGAAACCTTAAATGAACATGAGTTGGTGTTAATTTGTACCAAATCTGAGCGGAATGGAAATATCTCTCTGCAAAATGTCCAGTTCTTGTTCTAACCTATAGGCCTGCAGGAAAAGAAGATTTCTGTTTTAGGATTAGAGATAGTGGAGCTACCTGTTTATTTACACAATATGATATTTCACACAGTCACATGCCGACATTTTGAACCATAACTCTATGTTTTATGCATGTTTTGATCTTTTTACAGCAGACATACCTGGAAATCCTCACTTCACTAGTGATCTCTGCTACATGCACCAGGCATTTGGCTCTTAAATTTGTCTCCCTGGTTTTGTATTGCTAGAACCAAAAATTCACCTTTGGTCTCCTATTCATTTTTTGATACTAATCTTTTCTCTCTGAATTGAGTAGTTGTAATTTTTCAGTCTCCCAGACTCTGGACCCTTGTATGTCAAAAATAATTTAGGATGACCAAGTTTGTTTTTCTAGGGGTTTTTTTTTGTTAGTTGGTTGGTTGGTTGGTTGGTTGGTTGGTTGGTTGGTTGAGTTGGTTTGGTTTGGATTTTTTTTGGCGGGGGGTGAGGATGATGACAACTGAGCAGAAATTAACATACATTCCTCAGGTGGTTGTTGGTTGCAAGTGAATGTTCTCCCTATTTCCTCCTTTCCCTTGGTATTTTCTTCTTAAACTGACCTGAAGAAAAATGATTCCCCTTCCATAAAAGTTTGAGTATATGCAGTTGTAGCAGTGCCCCGATTCTCAGCTGTGGGTGGGAAGAGCGGGCTGAGGAAGAATTCAACCATATGGAAATTATGTTTTGTTCTTTGAATTGAGGAAACACCAGGATCTCCTCCAGAGACTGAAGATGGAGGTAGCATCCTGATATACAACAGCAGTGGCCTGGTAGCCCCCAACCCAGGTCACAGGGGCAAATAGTGAAATCCCTGTGTCTGCATGAATGACAGCAGGGCCCAGAACGCCCCGTCCTAAAGCAGCTGCAATTCTAATATTACAGCAAACTATTAGCACGCACCAAAGCTTCCTGAGAGCAGGTGGGAGTGCTTCCATTGAGATAATCACTTTCATAAAAATAGTTTGCTTGGTGGGGGCAGAAGATTAACACTTTTTGTGGTTAACAGTTTAAGGGTCAAACTGTGCTCTCAAGCTTTACCCAAAAGCTGATTAAAAGTCCACAGTTATTTATATTTCAGAGCAACTCATTTCAATGTCCCAACACAATTTTGGAGTAAGGGTACATAGGAACACAAAATACGCAGGAAGCAATGGGCAAAGGAGACAATTCTGACAGAGTTTAAATTATGTGAATGAGTCAAGCCAAAACCAGCAAGAAAGTCTACATTAGTAAGTGCTAAAAGTATCAGGGATTTACAGGCATAACACTCTTCATTAGAAAACAGCAATAAATATTTGCTTGTAGCCTATAAAACTAAGAATGTTGAATTATTAAGATCAATGCAGTCAGATACATTAATATAAATACAAAATAACAATTACTCATGTCAAGGTCTCAGAAGTAAGACAGCAACATGTTAGAAAGCTGAAGAACATTTATATTTATTAGTAACAGAGGAGGATGCTACATAAATTCAGATCAGCCCCCTAGGAGTAAGCATATTCAACTTGGCAGGCCAAGGCCACTTGTGCATAACAATTCTGAGAGACTTGGCTGAAGAGAACTCTGACCTGCTGTGATGGTCTTTAATGCTTGCTGGAAATGCAGGGGACCACTGAAAGACTAGAACAGTGTCAGTGTTAAGTGAACGGGATGAACAGAGGAGCTCTGCGGACAAGTCTTGATATTTCTTCTGGGCAAGAAAAACTCAAAAGTCGGGAAGGGATCTGATTCATAAAAAAAGCCAAAGAATAAAGATATCAACAAAGCCATACCATATATTTCAATGGAACATAAATCTTGTTAAACAGGGCATGCTAAAGCAGGCAAATGCAAAGTTGTGTTTTTAGGAACAAACACTGGGAGCCAAACCAACAAACTGAGGCTTGTGTTTTGAACAGTGGTGTGCCTGAAAAGGGATAAGGTGCCACAGTGAAAAGAATCCCATGTAAACTTCCAATGTAATGCCCTGGAAAAAAACAAGGAACTGTGTTTGAACTGGGGAGTACTGAGTGGGACTTGAGGTAGTTTAAATCTAGATTTTCAAAGCTTTTAAACAAGAGGTACTACTACTGGACTGCTGTATATAGTCCTGTGCATGTATTTTCTAAAGGATGGTTAAAAGATCAGTGGGATAGAGAAAAGAAACAGCAAAATTACTTCTGATATTGAGAAAAATGTGTTTCGGAGGAAGATGCAAGGAGCTTCATATACCAAAGCAAGATAGGGTGAATTTATTACAATGCAGGAATATGCTTACAGTATAAATCATGAAATATAAGACAATTATTTAATTTCCTGGAGGAAGGCTTGACAAGAACCAAGAACACAACACAACACAAGAAGCCTAAGCTCCTTTCTGAGGGAAAGAAGACACATGCTCCCAGCAGTGGGATATCTCCTGCTGCAGGTGGTGCTGAATTCTGCTTCTGAACCTTTCAGAGGAAGCCTATGTGCTTTCCTAGAAGATATTCTTTAGCCGAATAATAAGTTGACTGAATAAGATGCTGCCATCTCTGGTAGATGGAAAGGTAATGAGGCAATCTAAGAGTCTCTTTGGTCCTTAAACTCCATATATTGAAACTCCTTATCACAATTAGAAGGTTGGCAGGTCTCCGTGGATTTTCATCAAAGTAAGCAAAAATATTGTTATGCCAAAGACTATTTCTTACCCCACACCAGGATGCATAAACCTACAGGCATCTCAGGTGATCTCAGTAAGATGTAACTCTTTCAGTCCTCGTGTTGGTTGAACTATGAGGCTTTTGTGTTAAAGCACTGAACAAGGAAAGAGCTTTGTCTTTGGATAATGATAATGCTGATGATGACTTCAAGGGGGTTTCACAGCCCCTTTTCTGTGTGACACTCTTAATACTTAAATAAGTAAATAGAAGCTCAATATGTCCTTCCTCTATCATATGATAGCGAATAAAATAAAAACAGTGAATACCACTTTATATTGTAAAACAAAATACAAGATGCTAATGTTATTTACTGGTAGAAAACTGTAAAACACTTTAGCTAATCTGCATAACACGAAGAAAATCCTACAAAGGCCTTTAGGACCCATCAGAAGGATATTTGGTCTGTGCTCCTTGTGGTTTACAGCATATCCTTACTGCTAGTGGAAAAGGTGATCTGCAGTGTTAAACTACAAATACTTCTATTTGTATTTATAAAAAAAAAAGTCACTATTGGGAAAAAATGTTATCAAAGAAACTCAAAAGCACTCACTAAATTTCACTACAAAGAAGATGCAGACATCACAGGAGGGATCAGTTAGTTGCCCTACTCAGGTCCTCTGAGCTTCAAAAGCAGAGGCAATTTGAATCAGAAGTAAAGCTGGGAGAGAAAAAAAAAAAAAGAGAGAGATAAGTAAAGCAGCTTCCTTTTTCTTCAGTGCAGATGGGCCAAATTCCATAATGTTGAATTCCATAATTCCTTTCACCTTCCCTGCCAGTGGCAGGAATGCAGAGGATCTCTGTTGACAGGAGAGGTATTATCAGGAGTACCTTCTGTATCCACTTCCACACTAAACAGCTCTTGAATATATGGATATGACAGTTAATTTGCAGGAAAGCCTGTGAGAGTAATCTAGTGTTTGCATTAAGTTCTGAATTAGGTTTCTTTGCTATTTCCTGGATTGTTAACTGCTCCAGCCCATCCTATACTCTCCTCTGTAGGCTCAAAGGGAAAGAACAGGGAGACATATTTCTGTTTGCACATTTGTCATGCTTTACATCTTGCAATGTTTATGGCTTTGATGTGCCTTGTTAAGGAAAAGCTTATACTGGGCTTTGTGGGGGCAAATTTGCCACATTCTCCCACTTCATGATTTCAACCAAACTTACTCCAGAAGTTCTGGTTTTAATATCCTAATGCATTTTTTTCAGTTCAGAATCACAGAAAAATCAATACACAGGAAAGCAACACCCTCAGATTATACAGAATTCCCCTGTTAAATTACCGTCTTCAAGCTCTCTTGATCAGGTCTGATTTCCTCTTTAAAGCTCTTTAAAATCTCTTATGAGCCCTGGATATCACTGTAGAGCATATCCTGCTTTCAAACATGCTTTCAAAACTGCTCCCAGGTTCAAGAGACTTAATAACGAGCCGTACTTCCCCCGTCTGGGCAGCAGAAATCTCACCAGCGAGGCAGGGTGCCTTCCTTGCCTTGACTTTCAAAGAGAGCAGAAACTCTGGGGACAGCCAAAGACTTTTGTGCTGCCAAGTTACCCTGGATGGTGAGGCCCCCTCCATATGTAAGAAATAAAAATCCTGGTGGACACCATCGTCTTGGCAGTGGGTGCATGACATGCACGACACCGTCTTGAACAGAACCATCTTGAGCATTGCCGCTCAGGTCCAGGCAGTGTTTTAAACCTTGTTCTTCATTTGATTTGAGTGACTTGCACAGATTGGCAGGAAAACAGCTGCTTTTTGTGTAGTCTCTCAGGGATGATAGTAATTAACCCCCCTGGCCAGGCCAGCAGATTTTTTAAAATAACGATGTCCTCCCTTCCCTGCTCTCTCAGCATCTCTCTGATGCAAATGCCTCCCACTTTAGTGATCAGTACCTTCTATTAATGAGTAATTTCTGGTCACTTGAAGTTGCATTTGTGCTCCAAAGGGCAGAGGACACAGCAGTCCTTGGAGGCTCGGAAGGCTATCAGTAAGTTATTTAAGATGGGAGAAATCCAGAATGACTGAAGTTAAAGAATGTTAGGGCAGTGGCATAGTATAAAGCACATATCAAGAAAGTAAAGGATATTATGAAGCCTGAAAAGTTCAGAAATTAAAAAGTATCAGAAAAAAATGAATTCTAAATTAAAAATAAATCAGAAATTAAAAAGTATCAGAAAATGTGTCATCTTCTCTATTAATAAAGGGGGATCCTGGCTATTGCAACAGGCAGTACTGAGCTGTATATGAAAGTATCAGCTAAAAGCACTAGAATAAAACCTTGTAAGTTTTACTGTTGGAAAAGCAACAGCTAGAAAGCCAACAGAACAGATTAACCAGATTAATTGTTAAATGATTGATCAGCTTAGGTTAACAAGTTTCGCAAGCAATTTTTTTAAAAAATTAAATTAATAACGCAACTGGCAATTACAATAAACTCCTTTGTAGACTAATAATGAAAGCTTCTTGAGCTGCTATTTGAGAATATATACCATACTGCTTGTCAGGCCACCAGAAGGGGTGGCAGTTTTATTAGTCAAATGCTTCCTTTTATCCTAAAAGCTTGGTGTTTAAAGATGATAGATACATTCTGATCAAAGACTTCTAAAACGGTAACTTGAAAGAGTACCTGCTCCATACTGCTCCATACAGGAAAAAGCTTCTTTCATATCACTTCCTTTTTTTTAAGACTTTTTAATGAAATTTAGGACAGAAGACAAAATTGTACTCAGTCCATGAATCCAGCCCTTGGTAGAGGAAAGTGATCAGGATTTGCAGATCAGTAGTTAGTTTAAAGCTAATCACCTTGTTAGATGCTGATAATGTTCAAGAGATGGTAAGGTCTTAATTTGGGAGATGCCCTTACTCTTGTCAACCATGTGATGCAAATTCAGGCACTGATGTGTCTCCTATCAGAGTTATCTAAAAAACCCCAGTAAACTCATTGGGATAAGAAACCTCTGCAGTCTGCTTGAAAGGTGAGGCTAAATGGCAAAGGTACAGGTAGGGCTTTCCATCTTAAAAAATCAAGACTCAGTGAAGAAAAGGCCTGGAAAATCCCTTTCGGTCTGAGATAAACAGAAAGTTACTTAAAGTCTTTGTTAAAATATGCATAAATCCACAAGGATTGGACTGGATTTCCTGCAAGTCTATTAAACGGAACCAACCTAAAAACGCATAAACCAAAGTATTATGTAAGGGAAAGATGGTGGGCAGGCTTTTGAAAAAGTGAATAATACAGCAGTTTCTTCAAAAGGGACCGCAAAGGACATATGGTAACATGCTGAGAAGAAATGTTGGGTGATTTGAGACCGAAAGGCTTTATTTATTGCTCA
This sequence comes from Sturnus vulgaris, assembly GCF_052056855.1. Taxonomy (NCBI): domain Eukaryota; kingdom Metazoa; phylum Chordata; class Aves; order Passeriformes; family Sturnidae; genus Sturnus; species Sturnus vulgaris. The sequence goes on from NC_142244.1 coordinate 30,824,579, forward strand.
ACTCTCCAAAAGCCAACAACGTTTAAACTCCTTTAGGAGCTTCGTTCCCACAGAACCAAAATGAAAATATAAATAAATAAATAAATATATGTATACTCTGAGAATTCTTGAAAAACACACTTCAAAGGAGGAAGTGAGTATTATCATAGAAAATCTGAATGTAAACAAGGCAGCAGGAACAGCTGGATTTATGACCAAATATGGTGTCCTTAGATTTATTTATCAAGATTGTGCTCAATAAAACAGTATTTTCTCTTTGAGAAATAAACAGTAAAATTTTAAAACCCAAGAAATCTCAAAGCTTGAAAATCGTATAGGTTGGATTTCTTGCCTCTGGATGTAGAAATAATTAAGCAACAGGACTTTATAGTCATGGCAGAAACAATATGATTTTGAAGAAACATCGAGGACTGGCACTTATGCTCTATAAAGGTCCTACAGCTCATCTGTTTGTGGATTGTTGGATAGAATGTCTTCAAGTGGAAGACAGTTGATGAGGCCCTGCTGAGAGCTGTTCATTTTGGCCATGAGAAATTAAGGACAATTCTCAAAATTGAGCAAGTGACAGACAGATCAGAGGCATGACTTGCAATAACTTTGGGAAACATTGAGCACAGGATGCCTTATACTGCTCAGCTTCCACACTAAAAATAATTAGATAAGATAGAAAGATAGATAAGAGAAAAGGAAGGTGTTACATTTCTGCATTTGCAAAAAAAAAAAAGCTCAGAAAAAACTGTGAATTAAAGATTCAATGAAATACCTGCATGTCTCAAGTCCTCAGAAACTTTAAGAAATGAAGTAAGGAGATTTCTCAGATGGGCTAAAAAAAATAATTGTGAAAAAGAATATACTCCCTCACTTTTTTTTTTGTGCTTCACCACATACTTGTGTGTGTACCAGACAGCAGTTTAAAGGCTTGAAAAGCTGTTGTCATTAATTTCATCTGGCAATAGACACAGCCAAAGACAAACAGTTCCATACTATTAAGGCCTCCCACAATGGGAAACTTTACAGCCTGAAAGGGTAGCACATTGTTACACAGCTCAGCTGAAATAAGAAACTCGGCTGAAGGATGCTTTATACTTGAGGACAAAGCCATATTTGTAGACTAATACAGAATGAGAACGGTGTGAGAAAATTTCTGAGATGAGTACTGCATAAGAAAGGGATTAAGAAAGGAAAATAAATTAAAATTACAGTCACTTCTTTGCTTGGCTTTCCTTGAGATAAACAGGAAAATACTCTTTTCCCTTCATCTTTCTCTCTTTACCCTCTTGTTTAAAAATAAAGAATTCTTCACTCAATCCAATCCATATTTTTCTTTGCATTATGACAGCTGTCATCCATTTAGATCAACCCTTTTGAAGGCAGATATCTAATATTTTAAAAATTGTGATAATAAATCAAGAAGTCCTCTTTTTATCAGCAGCAGCAATCAGCAACAATTGTATAAAAGCTCTCATCTGACCTTTTTGCACTTTGGAGCAACTGATGTGGATGGACTCAAGGAAAAATGGAATCATTTCTAAAATGCATGTAATTTTAAAGAGAAATAGATACCTCAGCATAGGGAATGAGAGAGAGAATACATATGCTACTCATCTTCCAGGTGTGATTTGGTCAAAACCAATTTTAATAAAATAAGATTTCTACCGACATATCTGCCTCTGTAGCAATTCATTGTATATTCTGTGAGGTGACTTTTCCTCCTGGAGAACCTCTTGAGTTACAAGCTGCTTTCCTGTCATCCTGGTTGCACTGGGGACCTGGGATGACAGAAATGTTCTGGGTGGGCATGGCCATAGCCCTGGTCCTGTAGCATCTCCTTGGATCTGCTGGGCTACCCACTGCCTGCCCCTCTCGTGGGGTTCACTTGGGGTGGAAGGAAGAGAGGATATCCCTCTTGATGTGGAATGGTCAAACCTGGAAAATATCAAGTTTCATCCTTGAACCACCCTCTCCTTTCCTCCTTAAAGCTTTCTAATTCTGAGGCACCTTGGCACCAGATGGACAAACCCATCAGTTCACATTTCTAGAAATTAGTCAGAAATCCAACTTCTATTCTTTACTCACACAGAAGGCAGAAATTCAGCAGGGACCAAGCCCAAATTCCTAGTCATGATATTTTTTATCAGTAATATTGTTTATTTACATATTACACATACACTATTCACATACTACTTTTCTTTAAATTCGTTAATAGGCATAATACTTCCATTAAGTGAAATGTATCATGTTAATGCTCTTCTGAATCTTGAATATCTTGTTTTGCAATTTCTGCATGTTCTAGCTTCATTTGAGCTGGTGTTTTTCAGTTGTCTAAACAGAAAATCATCTTTCTTTTTGGTTTAGGAGTTTTTAAAATTAATTTAATGGAAGGTAAATAGCTTAGGAAGTGCCTGGCCTTATGATCATGTGCCAGACCACATCTGAGGAGAATTATCAGCAGTAATGTTCCTGTAGACAAGATGATCTAAGAGAATGAGCATGGTGAGTTTTCTAGGGAAAAGCAAAGAAAGAGGATTCTGAAACAAAAGGAAGAAGCTGGATACTTGGAGAAGAGATAGTAAAAAATCAATAGAACAGAAAGAAGTTGAAAGCAGCCAGGAATAAGCAAGAAGGAGCAGGGTTGATATATCCAAACTGTTATTTCTTTGACTCAGGCAGATACATCCTTGACAGAAAATATGTCTCTAGGCAGAGACCTTCTAAGCTTTTCATCCCAGTTTCTTCTCTGCAAAACCCAGAGTGACTGGGAGAAATCCTACAGCGTCTTAACAGTCCAAGGAATTAAAAGTCTATAGATGTGTGAGATCAAAGTCAAGCCTTGAGCCCGTGCCTCAAACTCTTGTAGATTACTAACAGGCACACAGCAAAGGTGCACACCAGTCTGGCCTCTGTATGGTTTGCACTGTGCAATTTTTACCTTTATTGAACAAATATAAAATGAATTTATCTCAGATTACACAGATAATGCTTATCTCCCTGGAGTTCTGCCCAATTGGCTACTGTTTTCATATTTCTGTCTTGCTGGGTCAGCCTTCACATGGTATCAACAAGGGAAAATTCACTCAGGCCACTGGGACTAATTTATACGCACAAGAATGTGGATCTAGACTTTTTTTTCCCCTTTATGCTACTTCTCCTTCACAGTAATTTTAAAGGCCTTTCCTGTAATGTTCCAGGGCTTCATGTGCCTGATACTGCAAAGGCAGATACAACCAACTTCAAAGACCAGTCCAACTGCAGTCGTGGCTTGCATGGTATGGGTTTGGCCTGCTGAGCTCCTGAAAGCAAAGTTTCATCTGTTTTGTGGATTGGGCTCTTGACCTGCCATAAAAATAAATGCTATCTTCTCCCGTTATTAAATGGTAGGCTGTTTCTTCTTACTACTGTGGTATACGCATCTCTTCCATATGCCTGTCATTAAAAATAATAAATTGAGTTCCCTTATCTCATGGAGATCTCTTATTTTGCCATCCTGTTTTGGTCTCCGGTTCAATTCCACACAGTCTTGCCAACAGACTCACACAGTTTAGATTAAAACAAAATGCAGCAGCCTTTTCCCCCATGACAGCAGGGGCACTGGCAGTTGCACCTTCATCTGATGTTCCACGTAACCAATAGCACTCCCTGAATGCACAAGGGAAGTAAGACAAAAAATCCTACACAGTATATGAGGAAATTGATTCGTGCACAAAAATTGTATTCCCACTACACCTCAACATTATTGAAATGTTAATCGATTTTTTATTGTGCTGCTATTTTGTGTTACTCTTTGTTAATTAATTACGTGTGTATTTTTCCTGTGCCATGAAATTGCAAGTGTATATTTGTACTCTGCAATAGCTGACCAGGATCTTGAGTATTCTAGAGATCAAACATTTTACTTTTAACGATGTTGCTGTTCTGATGAGTTATCAATTATTACTAGGATATTCAGCACAGTCACTTCATTGACATACTGCTGATACTTAATAACAGTTGCTGTCCTCCAGAGACTGATACACTTTGCAGTGATTGCACCACAAAACACAAAATTGTTTTTCTGCCTAGCTCTTCAGCAGATAATTGCATAAAAATCAGCAAACTTGATTCTGTATGAAATTTAACTACAGTAATTTTGTTTAGTGAAGGATGAGAATTCACAGGTTTTGTTGCACTAGAGATGCACTTTGTCCTATCCCACTCCAAGCACCTAAAACACCCCACTAATTTTATACCATTAGCATCCATTGCAAATGGTACTCACATACTTTTTTCTGTGTAAGAAATCATCCAAAGGCACTTTCTATGTTGAGGATTTGTCCTTTGTTATATCCTTTTGTTATGGTTAGCTTTATCTGTTAGTCCTAAAATATTCCTCTGTTGAAATAAGTAATTTTTAAAGCCCATACTTTCTCTGTGTTCGAAAAAGCTCATTATGTAACATTTCAGACTACTGTTTTTATCAAAGCAGCATCAAAATATGAAATGTAAAGCCTCTCGAGATATACGACTGATCACTGTGATAATCTTTTTCTTTCAAACTAGCCACCACAATGTTATTTTCTTCTCAGGAATTACATTGTGTCTGAAGTTCTGCTAGTATAACGCATGAAGATGTGCTGACAAGTTGTGCTGATGAGCATTATGTGAATTCATTAGACATGTGTGTCTTCTGAGATGCTGTCCAGGAATATGTCTCAACCACACCATGGCCACGTAGAGTCTTTGAGAAAAGGAACAACTTATGGGCCAAACCAGATGATGCTGCTCAGTGGTTTTCCCTTACAATCAACTAAAAATTTGCCAGACAGCAAAGCTAACATTTATTCACTACTTTCACTTTAGCACATTGTTTTCTTGCTCACAGCTCTACTTGTGTGTGTTTTCAGAGTGTTTCATATATGACCTCTAAGTTCAGTCCCACTACAATCCAGTTGCTCCTATTAATTGTAATCCTGCTGCCACTGGCTGTAAGATGCATAGAAACTGGCCTAGTCACAATTACATGGAGAGTCATTTGGAAAAGGCATAAATTAACCTTATCAGTGTTTTTAGCTCTGTTTATATTGAATTCATCTGCTGAACATCTCTTTACATTCCCTCCATGGCTTTCCCATGCATTGTTCTAATTTCTCTAGAAGGACAATGGGAGAAAGTAGTCCCACATTTCCATCTATCTGTACACAAACAGGCTCAGCCTGTGCATTCTTTCTTTTCTTATTTTTACTCCCTCAAAAGAGCTCCCAGGGCAGGAAAGCAATGCTGGATCAGGCCTGTCCATAGCTGTGTGTTCCCCAGCATCCCACAGAGGGATGTTGTTGCTATTATTTTAACAGCAGATCTCTACTGTTGTTTCTATTTTAATGGCAGATTTTAAAGCTTCCGCTGACATTGGTACAGACCCTGAAGCTCAGCTAGAGAATCAGAGGTGGTGAGCAGATGGTGATACAAAGGAGGAATGTTGTATCTATAAATATTCCGATGAAATTCATATCCAGTGTTCCACACAAGAGCCAACCAACTATACTGAACTGTTAATATGGGGTTTTAATTAGTCTTATGTGGTAAATGGGTTCTTAATCTGGGTTCCTTAACAGGCAAATCTTTACTCAGAGGGTATAACTATTTATGTCAAGCCCTTGAAAAAAAATTATGAAAGGTTAATTGGGTACTAATTTTTTATTATTGTTATTGTTATTGTTATGTTACCATTTACTAAATAAGGGGTAACATTTCATTATGAGTTTTAAGGACTTCTAAAAAAGCCCAAGAAAAAGGGCAGTAGCTCAGGTACAGCATTTAAATGCTCCTAGATAGTTTGCCATAGTCAGAATTAAGGTAATGTTACAGTACACGAGTTGAATGTGCAGCAACTCAAATCTCCTTCTGGAAAAATGAAGTGTGACATCCTTTAAACCAAGGTGCCAAACACCACAAACCACCCTATGGATATCTGTGTGAATCTGCAGTCTCTAAACCAGCAGTTTTGAGGTTCAACCTTCTCTTTATACCTCCAGGCAATAATTTGCTAATGGTGATATACTGATTTTTGTTAGCTACCTCCTTATATGTACTTCCAGAGAGAAGAGGAAATGTTGTTTAAAAGACCTATGACAGGAACAAAGGGGCACAGAGAATCAGCACCTCTTAACAGCATGTGCATAAGCTTTTTGCAGTTGGGTTTGTTGCCTAAACTGGCACTCAGATCTGAAAGTTGAAGAATTAAGCTATACAAATGACAAAAAATGTGTGGAAGTGTGGAAAATTATTTTTTAATCATCTTTTCCTAAGCACATAAAGTAACTCTTGCCTAAAGCATCTCTTTTGAACATTGTGTTGTAAAATAAGCAGACAGATTGCCTGTCTACATATCAAACATTTTACCTGTATTTATTAGGAATCTAGGCTCACAGAAACAGTTGTGTTCACAGTCTGTAAACCTTCCTTTTCCCCTTAATATTCTCACCCTCTGATCCAAACTGACTCACTGGTTTCACAAACTGACTAACAACTTTGACAGAAGGATAGTGCTGTCAAATGAATTACAATTCTACACATTTTGTGAAAATCAAAAACAAATTAGCACCTTCACTGAAGAGCTTCTCTTGACTACTTGCTCTGTGTGCTGAGCCAAGGAGAACATCCTCAGACAGGAGCCAGATGGAGAAAACATGCACCAGCACCTGAGATGCTGTGAGATGTTCAGAGAACTGTATGGGGAGCTGAAAATGTTGGTAAACAATAGGATACAGTCACTGGGGAAGGGGCAAGAAGAACTAACATTTCTGGTGATATCAGAACACGATGTAAATAATTTGTTCAGCTACACTTGCAAGAGGCTTATTTCTTCCACAGAAATACCCTTTAAAAGTCTTCAAGAGTTCAGGGCCCCAAGGAAGATCAGAATGGGGCTTTTGGGGCAGAAAATGCTTATAAAATCTTTCTGAAGTGCTGGTATGTGCTTGTTCATATTTTATTTTACAAGATCTAAGTGATGTCATCTTGCCTGTGCCTGCAAACAACTTTCAGTAAAATAGCTGCACCAGTGTGCAAGAAGAGAGAATGAGAAGTAAAGATTACCTCTCTTCTGCTTAATTTTCCTGCAACTGAAGTCCAAAAACTGAGTAATAGCAAAACACCTTTGTCCAACTTTTAGGGAGAAAGGAAGAAGAGAGAGAGAAAGAGAGAGAGAAAGAGAGAGAGAAAGAGAGAGAGAAAGAGAGAGAGAAAGAGAGAAAGAGAAAGAAAGAAAGAAAGAAAGAAAGAAAGAAAGAAAGAAAGAAAGAAAGAAAGAAAGAAAGAAAGAAAGAAAGAAAGAAAGAAAGAAAGAAAGAAAGAAAGAAAGAAAGAAAGAAAGAATTTATTTCTCACCTAACAGCTCAGTGCTCTATCATTCCCATTCTTCATGTTGGCTCTAACAGCTGTTTGTGCAGTCACTTTACCAAGCTCAGTAGGATGACAGCAGGTTTGCAGTCTATCTCAGCCACCTCTAGCACAAGGTAAAGGCTGGATTTTTCAATTATGGTCATGCACGCCAATGCCATACTTTAAAACTTGATGTACCTTTGAAGGCATGTAAATAATTTAAGCACACTTTTTCTCCCCTACACATTTTCAAATGCATTTTAGGCTCTTAGGTTCAAGATATCTAAATTGCATGTGATGTATTTTGCAATGCCCAGTGACTTCAGTGAGTATTTTTCTGAATAAGGCCATATAAGGAGTCACAATTAATTTTGTTCAACATTCTGTCTTTTGTTGACACTATACAAGGTAGTTTAATAAATATTGCAATTTCTGAATGGACTTACCTAAAGTTCCAACATTGGAACTGCTAAATGTGCAAAACAAGACCATGCATGAGGGAAATAAAATCAAAGTCCCGCTGGAGTACCATGGCAAGCAACAAAAGGACTTGACAGTTTTACATTGAAATGAAAATATAGGATGAAAATAAAGAACCTGATTCCTCACCTCACAATTGAAATAATCTATTTTAATAGATACTTCTGCTTAAAACTATGTGCTTAGAAGATGAAATATTACCATCCTCTCTGGACTGTCCCTTACTGTATTTACACATCACATCTAGCACATCTATAATTGAAGTATTAAAGAAATGTACTTTACTCCATAGTCTCCATCGTTTATTTTGTGCCACAGACAGAACTCTGTGTAGTTTCCATTTCCCCTACAATTAGGTGCTGCTCCTACAAACACATAAATGTGAGCTCACCTTTCCTTCTGGGAGGGATTTGGATGGGAGATCCACTGCAATAAAGGACATGAATACATTTTGGCAGGATCAGGGCCTCAGATAGCAAGGAGGAAACGGGCTAACAGAAACCACCTTTACAAACATAAAAAATGGAAAGATCCCATGAACAGAAACTGAAGTTTTATACACTTTTAAGTGCCAGACAGAGTATTTAAAAGGAGAAGAAACTGAAGGACATCAAAACTGATCTTTTTTTTTTTTATCCAAGTAGAATGTGTCCCTTTAAGGATTTATGGCATGGCACAGCTACATTTCTTGCTTCATTTGTCATTGACTATACTAATATTTTCTTTTGCCAAGAGATTCAGTGACTGAACATGAAGCTTTTTTCTTCCTCACCACTGTTTGCCCACACATTATCAAATATTTCCCCTCTAGCTTTTGCCCTTGCCTTGCTCACAGGATGTAAATGATGCAGGAATTTCGGCTGCTCTGCTTCAGTTTAACAGAGTGATAATCTTAGGCAAACGCTTTCAATCTGTCTTCCATTAAAAGAGTTTTTTTACACTTCTGTTTAACATAGCGGATTTTTTGAATTGCCCTTTAAAAGAAGATTTCAGATCCACTTTTGCATGGAGGGAAAGCCGTGTTGCCACAAATATATCTGCTGGAAAAAGGGGAATGCTCTTATTGAGTGATTCTCACCAAAGACAGCAGGCAGTTCTGCCTTCACGTCCCGAGCATTACCTACTTATTGCAAACTTAATTGGACAAATCTATACATAAAGAAATACTTCTTTTGTATACAAAAAAGTGTGAAAATTCCACGGCAAAATGAAAGTAGCTTTCACTACCAAATGCATGAAACCTCTCTTGCAAAGCACAATTCTCTTACTTTTACCATCAAATGTAACACTATTATCTAACACTTGCTGCCATAAAAAAAGTAAGTGCAAAATGGGAATGGAGAAGTATGGTATTTCTAAAATGTCTAAGATATGTTAAATATTTAAATAAAGTGCTTTAGTGTCCCTAGAAAAAGATTATACTACATTCCTATACAAAAACCATATAAAAATACTAGTATTATGTGGAATATATAATACAGACATAAAACAATAATTTAAATTATATATAATATATATGTGTATATATTATAGATCTATCTAGAGAGGGAGAGACTTATATATGCTCATGATGTGGATAAAGTATATAGCAAGCAAAATGAGATTCAAGCTCTGTTCAATATTCAACAGTCACTTTTTCTGAGTTGCTAAGAGCAGCTGGAATATCTTCACTGAAAAAAAATCCACAAGTCTTAAAAAGAAATCCTGGAACAAAAGCAAAAAAGAGAGGGAGAGCTGCATTCATTAAAAATGGGCAATATTAAAGTATAAGTCATCATCACTGTTATGCTTTTGTTTAAATGCAGGAAGTGGATGGGCTAGAGTTCTCAGTTGCTTGCTGAATTTGGCCCCAAATAAGTATCTAAAGATTCTTCTGAAGAAAAAAAAAAAAACAAATAAATATTTTATAATAACTTTTAAGAGTCTTGTCCTCATTAAAAAAAAACAACTTTTTTGTCTATGTTGGGGTAGCCAAAATGTAATTGAAGAAAATTAAAATTTTAGATCTCCAGTTTGGCAAATCTCTTGTGCAAAGAACTCAATCACTGATTATTCCTGTTTATTGTTGTTATTTCCTCATTAAATCAGGACACTTTTTGAGCCAACTATTTGAACTGGGAATCCTGGTAAGTTTAATTGTGCTACAAACTCTGCAAACTAGGCCTCCAGCTTCAGATTCCTCTTCCCTCACAAATGAGAAATTACTGCTTTCTATTTCCTTGTTTATTTTTGAGATATAAAGGGGGGTTTTCACAATATCCTAGAAAAAGAGGAAACATCGTTCAAGAATTTCTAGGGGTTTTTTCCCCACAAAATATCCCTTTATAAATTAATATCTCACCTGTAATTCATTGTGCACTGAAAAAAACAAAACAGAATCTCAAGACCTTTGTTCTACTTCACAAAACTCTACTTCTATTATTTCTTCATTCTATTTGGGATTTCCCTTGTACTGAGATTTGATTTCCTACTCAAATATCATTGACCGTTCTTTAGAATTTAAATTTTATTTTTTTCGAGTTTGAAATTTTATCAGACTCAGACTACAAGTAAAATAACGACAAATCCTGGTTGAAATCCCCTCACGAGGGAGATATCAGGGAAGAGTTAGGAGCGTTTGGCCTGTTCTGCTCAGGGATGCAATTCTGGCATATGCAACAAAGATCACATCTTAGTATGTACATGGGAAAAAATTTAGCCACAACCACAGTGCAAAGAGTTGGTGTGAATGTTGTTTTATTAAAGGATGGTGACTGACCAGCAATACCTTCAAAATATTACTCTTTGTACAGCTGCAATGTCCTGAGGCCCTGGATGTGAGCTGATGCTCTGCTGTGCTGTTAAATGTGAGCAAAGGACAGCACTGGGTTGTCACCAGGAGTCAGCAGTCAAAGCATGTGCAAAGAGCCAAATGCTAACAATGAATCACCTCCTGCTTTAGAAACAAAGTTGGACAAACACCCTGACTTACGGGAGAAAAGTCACGACTCAGGTCAAAAATAATACAACTGTGAACATGGAATGAAAAAACAAAGGTCGCAGAAATGGGGCAGGGTGGCAGGGAGAAGACTAAAAAAGAAATGCTTAATTTTCAGGAAAAAATGCAAAATAAATATTAAACACGTCAACAGATGACCATAATAATAAGCTTTTTCTTCCCATTTGTCTGTGCAACAAGCATCATTGTACACGGTACAGCAAATAGCAACTATCTGAGATGTAATTATTTATACTTTAATTCATAACTGTCAAGCATCATCATGAGTACTCAGTAATTCTTTGAATATTCAAAAATCAAATGATTGAGGATTAGTTCACAAACACATATTCTCATTCAGCTGCAAATAATTGCAGCAAGAAATCATTGCTACTATTCATAATTCTTCATTTAAGTTCGGGGTCCTAGCCAGAATGACATTTCAAAAAACCTTTGTTGCTATGCAGAAAAGCTGGTCCCTCTTCTTTCCAGCCATGCCCCAAGGAAAAACACACAAATAAACAATACAAGAAGTACAAATTTTGGGTTGAAGGGGATAACTCTAATATCTGAAGTACCTGATTATTATAAATTGAGTTTAATTATGACCTTATCAATCTGAAATGTGTTATGCATAACTGAATTAACAACTAGAAATTGCCTCTAGGAATAGTTACAGAATAAATAACTACACTCGCTGAATAAGAATGTCTAATATAGTCTCTCTGGCACATAAAAATCTTCTGTATACTGATAATTTAGATATTAATACTATAAAGCACTGAAATACATGATGTTTATATTCAATGAAAATCCATAATGTTCAGCCAATGCAACTACACAATAAAATAGACTGAACTCCATGTGTAAAATCTATTGATTATAGAAAGACCAAAGACCCGAATAAAGTTGCAAAAGTTGCAAGCGGAATTTTAAATATTATTCTAAAAAATCCTGTGGAGCTGACTGTAAGAGAAAATATTTCCTCTAGGAGAGTCTTTTAAACTTTTCCTGAAACTCCTAACTTTTTTGCATTAAACCATGTAGAGCAAAGACCATGGGAAGAAACTCTTTTTTTCTTCATGAAAGTTTCTGCTTAATTGAGAGTTCTTCCCTTTCCTCTCTCTTACATATCTAAACTATACCAAATTATTACATTTACTCATATAACATCCTGAGTTGTTTTCAGATACCATTTTGAATAGTATATTTCATGTATAGGAGTCATGCTATTCATTATTCTGGAAAAAAAAAATAGAAACAACACAGGAAGGTGCCCAGATGCAGAGAGAAAGTCTGAAAATAGTTTCTAATTTCTTCTCATGCTGAGACCAGCTGGTGAGTAGGAAATGAAGCCCTGAACCACTCCCTTTCCCACCTCATTCTCCTCTTCCTTCCCAACAGTGATCTCTCTCTCTGGTGTTCTATCAATTTTCTGGTTTTCTACTCCTTTGCCACAATTAACTCTTATCTTCCTGATTTCACCATCATTGCATTCCCAGGAGGATAATGTCCACCTGTGACTCAACATGAACACAATGGTGACTCAGTTCATTCCCTGGTGCATTGCATCCCTTGTCCCAGCCAAATGAGCCCCTCAGAAGGGTTCAGGACACCCAGTCCTCATCCAGCTAGGCTACAGCACTGTTATTCTTGATTTGCTATTTTTCTACCATTTCTCAGCCCAAGGACAAGTCAGCACCTCCAGGAGCCTACAAACATTCCAGTCCAGTGGGTGTCTGAGAACACAACCAGGAGCAGGGCATCTGGCACTGCAACAGAACAGAAGCAAAAAATGCCCCAGACATTTTCCCTTTCCCTTTGGGGCTGAGCTGCTTTTCTGTGGAAGGCTGTAACCATACTGGATTACTTTCTTATGTGCCCTGTACGTACACAATCCAACCTCTTTTCATTTTTTTCTAAATCAATTATTCCAACATTACCCTGGATAAATGATGCTCGGCACCTTAATGTAACTTGAGCAAACAGTCTTGAAATGTTCTTAATAACCAGCCAATTCACAATTGAATCTTTCATTCTGAGAAGCAGACCGAGGTGGCTTTTTTTTTCCAGAAGTTGCATTATATGGCTATATTTTCACAAAAGCTATTAATTATTGTCCATTTCTGTAACAGCACACTGCTAGGCATTTCCAGAGCTGCCCTGCTCAGGCACAATTTCCTGAGTTATAGAGTAAACAGAATTGCACTGTACAGAATAATCCAAGGAGTCTCTAATGGGGCAGTGTGGGCTTTCTGCTGCTCCGTCAGCATTGCAGGGACCTGCATAACAGCCCTCTGATGTTACAGTTTATGTGGCTAACATTCCCGAGCATTGAAGTGAATAATGTGACTGCCTTGCCACTAGGCACATGGAGACTTTGCTAGGCTTGTTTGATGGTAAATGAAGACTTTTTTTTATTTGCTCCAAAGAGCTTGGCACAGGAAACTCCCAAATCCTATGATAATAAATCTTCTGTTTATCTTTTAAATTCCAGGGCAAAATAAAAACCATTAAGCACCCACAGTCATGGCCTGAATTCTGTATTTTCTAGCTTGCTACAATCTTCTGGCATAAAAAGATTAATCTTTATGAAGCAAAAAATAACTTCTCAGTGTAAAAATAACAGCCTCATTGCCTTGTATGGATTACTGTATTATTGTACTACACAATTAAATGGCAGGAGCACTTAGAAATTGCAAAGACAGGCACAATCCAGAAACCTGCATCTGATCCAACCCGACTGTTTTCACACTGTCAGGCATTTGTCTGAAGAGCAACCATCATCCATCTGTAGATAAAATGATCACCCATGTATTAACCTCTCTGTCATGATTATTTAACTCCTACAGGCTGATACGGTATGGAAGAAGAAGAAGAGAAAAATCCCCCCAGAATTATTCCAATCCCTACTGTTGTACTGAGGAGAAGCCTGCTTTCTGACTATCACAGCCTGGTTAGGGTATCTCAGAGCAGAAATCAAGAGAGAGTTTAAGATCTCTGCAGAGATTACACATTCTTAATACCACTAAAATAAGGTCACAGAAGTTGCACCCTTGAAAATGAGCACCATATAGTCCTCTGAAGTGCAGACACTTGGCATGTCAAAGAATCAGACCCTCCTTTAGCAGTGCTTCCACACAGCCTTCACGCTAGGATACATCAACTGAAAATTCGGTATTGCCTGTCCCAATTCTTGCATGGTATTTAATTACAAGTTAAGGCAGCAGCAGATTCCAGCACAACCTGAAGGCTGAAGTTTGCTTTTTAAAAAGCCTGTGGGAGTACTTCCATTAAGTCTGAGAGGGACAAGGCAATACTCAACAGGTCTTCTTCCACTGTTTTTTCACCCTGGTAAGAAAGGATGCTTAAAGCACAATTAAAATGCATTTGCATTTTTCTGTGTAAAGTGCAAAGCTGAAAGAGGGTGCTGACTGGGCAGAACCGGGATAATTTCTTCATCAAATAAAGTGATTCTTGTAAAAGTCATTAAATGTGTTTAAAATAATATGTATGAATACTAAATAATTGACATTTCAACAGGATCCTCAGAGCAGGAAAATCCAGTGTGCCAATTAGGTGAAAAATAAAAAATCTACCTGTGAATCTCCATCTATTTCCAAGCTTCCTTCTTCCTCACTAAACTCAGAATTACAGAACTGATCTGCAGGAATTTCAGGGGTAAACCAAGAAGAACCTCCCTTACCTACACATCATATGCACCATACATTTCTAAACATATGTTCTCATTGGAATTATTTTCTCTGCATAGGCATCCACACAGATGCTGGTATCACAAGAAAGCAGCACTTCTGATATCTTATTTAAGGAATTGCTATTACTAGTGCAGCTTCTAAAGAAGACTATGATGCACAGTTCTTCACTCTTATTAAAAGCAAAGCTCTTCAATGTCTTAAATATTCTCCTTGGTTTTGGGGAAATATCTGATCGGGGAGTTCTCTATTTCCTGAAGCTCCTAAAAGCTAAAGCTTGCATTTGTTAATTCATTGGTCATGGAAAAATGTCAGTGTTAGCCAAGAGTGCATCCAGCTCCTGAGAGAAGTCAAAGAACTGTAAGTCATTCATAACTATTTTGTGTGCTCTGGCCCACTGATTTTAAAACAATTTTTGCTGTGGCTGCATTCATATAAATGTGCTGATTATTAATATGATTTGTGTCAGCTTTTAACCAGTTGGTTAAGTACTCTTTAGAAACTTTAAATTGGTTCTTTCAAAGGTGGTTTGCAATAATTTCTTCCCAAGCTCCTTTCCAAGAGCTACACATGTGGACATAGTTGGAAATGTCCATTTAATAATACTGAAAGATTTCTTTCCCAAAAAACAAAAGCCTTGAGAAGAATGAACAGGTGCAGTGGCAGAGAAGTGAAGCCATCCACTATGACAGAAACTGAGTTCTATCATGCAAGAGTTTAGCTGAACTCCTTTTATATATGTATATGTATATGTGTATGTGTATGTGTATGTATAAAATTAACCAAGAAAATCCAGTTTAGAAAAAATGAAAACTTCATGAAATCTTGCAGAATTTGCCAAAGAGCTTTGACTTTCAGAAAAAGAAAAAATGGGAAGCAGTTTTGAGTGTCCGAATGCTTGATTTGAGTATTATATAAATAAAAATGTCTTATTCTTTATTTGGTAATTCATTCTATTACCTATTTTAAATCTACTTTTTAATTAATTGAAATAAGGAGGCTTGGGACCTATTTCTAAAATGGTTACACAACTTCAAAACCTTAGGTAGTTTGATGATACAAAAATAAATACTTATAGACTGGCCAAACCCTAAGTTTTCCTGATTCTTCATAAAGTAATTTAAAA
This sequence comes from Sturnus vulgaris, assembly GCF_052056855.1. Classification (NCBI taxonomy): domain Eukaryota; kingdom Metazoa; phylum Chordata; class Aves; order Passeriformes; family Sturnidae; genus Sturnus; species Sturnus vulgaris. Next base: position 30,840,231 of record NC_142244.1, read on the forward strand.
AAAAAAAAAAAAAAAAAAGGCTTTTACTAAGCTAAATCTAAGTGAATCCTCACAGTCTTCACTTTTTTTCTGCTGAGTCCCAAAATGGAAATCCTCCTCGGACTTCCACCATTGCTGTGAATCAGTATGTGCTGGCCTAAGCCACTCACTAGGTGAGTCCTTCCCTCTAACAGCTGCAAGGCTGCATTTGCAAGTACACAGCCAACAGTGGACAGCCCACTGTCACAAGGGTCTGACTCAGACAATCCTTTCACCATCTTCACAATACTCTCAGATCAATAGTTCAATTAAGCAAAGGGTATATGAAAATATTACTGTAAATATTATTGTAACAAGTGCTTTTATCACTTCTGGGATTGATTTACTGATTCATTGTTTTCTGACCTTGAAGAATATGCAATTAAAAGATGCCCCCAGGACGCAAATTGCTACTAGAATTTCAATTGACACCCATTTCTTCTCAGTTTCAAAAATTCTCAATCTGCTTTCAAAGATATTTCAATTTAATTTTACCATACCATTATGTTATCTCTCCCTAGCACTTCTCACCAGATCACACTACAGCTTTTAACATAGGAAATGCAATGGACTTGTATTTTGAGACAGCAGATGTTTTGCAGGTGTAAAGGTTGCAATTGTAGCCTATTTTCAATTATATTGGAAATAAGCAGCAGAAAGCTACACTTCTGGGGACTTTTTCTCCCTCTGGGAAAAAAAAGTCTCAGCATTGCTGCACGATATTCTCTGAGGAAACTGCAATTTGAATAAAAAGCTATAGAAGCAAAATCTTTCGATGTCCTGCTATACAGAGCTGCTCTGGACAGGATTAGGAACTGGAGAACTGGGAAGACCCGACTTGCCTGCATTTTCCCTACACCCAAGTGCCCACTTCTGCTCTTCCCAAAACGGCCACACGGCTCCCAGGCTGACAGACACTGCCCATATGTTTGTATACCCACGATGCCTTTTCTGTCAGGATTTACACAAAAGGTCCCATCCCATTACTGCCAAGTAATTGCACTATTTAAGAGGATGTCAGAGAACTAAGACTTAGCACAAGATCCTGTAACTCCATCAATGGGCACTAGCATGCTTAACCTCTTTGGGAAACTCTGTTGATCTATGAAACGTTGTCAGGTTTAGAAAATTTAAGTTTCTTTCACTGAATTTGATCTTACATCACCAGTGTAAACTACAGATCTCAATATGGACACTTGGGGTGATTCAAATCACACCTGAACAGATTTTACTAATTTTACAAAAAAAAACAATGTAAATGCCATCTTATCCTGTCTCAATATATTCAGGAATTTTTCCAATACTCTCAGACTGGTTTAAGTGCATTATTTAAACTATTGTAATCTTATTAATCTAAATCAGAAGGCAGGAAAAAGAAATATTTTTTAAAAATTGATTTTTGAAGACCTAAGACTGCAAGCAAAGATTCATTCAGGAATCCAACGGATTACAATAGGAACAGTGATCTGTGTGAATAGAAGTGACTCAAATGGCACCAACTGCGTTGTAAAACAATGTAAATGCTCTTTCCTGAATGCAGCTCTCTTGGAAGGCATCTTTCAAGTTTTCCATCTGAAAAAAGCATCAGTTTTCTTTAAAGACAGATACGGATAAAGCAGGACACTTCTGCCTGAGGAGAGGCTAGCTGGGCTGATATTTGATATAAGCGCTCAGTCCCAAATGGGAGGAGGGAGAAGTGATTGATGGTTCGTAAGTAATTACTTGACTTTTGCTTGTAACAGAAGCTTTTTGGATTCCCCCAAAGTTCTTGTCAAAGACAAGAAACATCTTTTGAAGCAGCAGCTTTCCCCTTACCAGCAGATGAAATAAACCTGTGTAAAAAATGCTGCAGATTTAAAATATATATAAAAGAAAGGAAGAAATTGATTGACACACTGCATTTTTTCTAATGCTCTGCTGTTCTTTAAGGTTTGCCTCAATTATTCTATTACCTGCCCTCTTAATACAGTGTGAATAATTCACCTCTCTGCAGGAGGAGTTTCACAAACCCAGCAGCAGGAGTTCCCCAATTCGGTAAGACGCCTATTACCACAGGAGCAAATCCTTCTTGTTCTCTATCTCCTCGGGCTCCAAGGTCAGAGGTGTATGAACCCAACTAACACAACCCTTTCCCGAGCCCCCCACAGAACTTGGCTCTCCTGGCTCTCCTCTGGACAACTCCATCTGCCTCCCGCAAGTGTCTCCTCTGGGAAAGACGAGAGCATTAGCTCTGCTTCTGGGCTATGGGGGGAATGGAGGTATTGGGATAGGCAAGTTTTCGTGTTTCCTTCCATCGTGCACACAAAGGAGCAACGGATCTGAGCTCTGTATCCCGTCTTAAAGAGGCAAACTGACGATCCAACAGGTAAAATGAATTCATACAATCCCAGTCACATACAAATTCGTTAGAAAGACTTCTCATCCATAATGCCCAGTCCCAAGGCAAAGCAGACACTCTCTGTCTTACATCTCGTTGTCACAGAGCACTGCTCATCTACGAGTCTCAAGGAACATGCGAAGGACGGCGTACGCCAATGTACTCTACCTCGGGAAAGAGACGAGAAAAATTGCTCTGCCAGCTCTTGAAACCCTAGCCCCATCCACCAAGCACTCAAACAAAAGCTGAAGTGAGAAACCGAATTAAGTCACTCCCTCTTCACAGGTTTAACAACCACTGCTCAAAGAACGGAATTCATCAATATAAGCATTCAGAAGCAAGGGTATTAAAAAAAAAAAAAAAAAAAAAAAAAAAAAGTAAGTGGAAGGGTCAATCGCGTTTTCTCCTGCTCTTAAAATCACTGGAGGGTGGGCGGGCTGAGCGGCTCCCTCACCTCCGCCGGCTTAGGGAGTTTGCCCGTGGGCAAGGAGGAGCAGGAATCCCGTGGCGGCGGAGCGAGTTTGGGATGGACATCTACTCAAACTCCCGGGAGACACAGGAGAACAACACGCGGCGCTAAAAGAGCTGAAGGTTTTACTCTTGTCAACCACTGAAGGCTTTGTCAAACTCCCGGATATTAATCTTGAGGATAAGCATATGTAATAAACACATTGTGGGGCTTAAAATGTGTGCCGTGTTTTTTGTTTTTGCAGAGGCTCGCAGTAGTTCGCCAGTGTAGATTCAGATGAACATAAGGAACGAATAATTAAACTCTCAAAAATGCCTTGTTTTCTTCTGTTTGATTTGTTATTTGAGGGTTGTTTGCTTTCGAGTGATTGGGTTTTTTTTTTTCACCGGTAGGTGCGCTTTTAATATATGCAACCAAAAATACCGATGGGATGGACGTGTGATACAAAGACTACACTGGCAGTAAAATTCGTTTACAAAATCGCTTGTGTGTCTCTTCGTGAAGAAAAGGACGGTCCCAAAGACGAAAAAGTCTATCTATTTAGCCGCCGCACCTTTTTTTCTGCCTCTGAAGCCCCTGCGCTCGTCTCGCCATGAAGAGACACTGACCGCCTGAAGGAGCAGCCGCATTTTTGTGAAGGCAAACGCGTCCTCGTTCCCACCCACCCTCTCCAAAAAACTAAAAAAGTCTTAAACTCTCGACGAGGAAAGGAGCCGCGCTTGGCTCTGTCTCGGTCTGTCCCTGCGCCCTAGGGGAGGCAAAGGGATCGGCCGACGAATGCCACCGCCGTAAACGACGGTAAACAATATATACATCAAGAAGGCAACGCTTGGGGCCCCCGTGACCTTTCTGCTGCTCAGGTTAAATCTATAAATAGCCAGAAGACATCTGAGCCCATTGTTTTCCTTCCCTCTGAAACCGAACCTGCCAAGGGGACGAAGGGGCGTCCCGCCACCCTTCTCCTCCTCCTCCTTTGGCCTGTCGGCGGCGAGAACGGAGTGCCGGGGGAGGATGCGGGAGCGCAGCCGTGGGCGGCGGAGCAGCGGGGGAGGTTTCCCGGAGCCCCTGGGCGAGCTCTGCCTCCCCCGGCCAGGCCGCGGCCCCGGCCCCACGCGCGGCGCACCCGAGTGCACGGGGCGGGGGAGAGAAGGTGAGAACCGCTGTAATCCCGAATTCCTTTTCATAGCTTCGTGGATGAACCCGCACATGATTAAAACCCAGATTTATCCCCCTTTTAAATGAGTCTCGTAAAAAAAGCACATTAACTCTGGCGACAAAATTCGTGGCTGAGACATAAATAACTCGGACGCTCGGGAGATGCTTTTTAAAAATCTGGGGGATTTATCCGCTTTACTTTTCTCACCTTTGCCCACGCCACAGCCCGACCCGGCACCTCCTAGCCTGCCACCTCGCTTCTCCCAGGAAGATGCGGCCCTCCTGGAGGGCGGGGAGGTCTCTCGGGGAGACTCGATCTCGCCAATATCGTCACCGAAGCGTTTGGGCACGGCTGTAAGGTGGCACGTAAGGGGTCAGGGATTCCGCCAAAACGGGGAAAACAAGTAGCGCTGCCTCCCAGGCTTCAGTTTGTACAATTCCAGCCCAGATCCGCACCGAAGCGGGGAGTGAAGCGGGGCCGCCCCGCCGCCTCCTCTCACCCCTGCCGGAGGACGTGTCCCGCACTTGAGAGAGAAATCCTCACATCCGCCTGCACGCAAAAGATCTGGCAAAAGTAGAACTAAGCCTTACTCTACTCGTGGTGGCATTTAGCTCCCCGCACTGGTTTTCAGGCCCTCCCGCGCTGAAATGGAGGCAATTTAGGCGAAAAGATCGATAAATGGGGCTAGACGGATTTAGGTTGTCCCACGAAAATCAAGACATAATTTCCCAGCGCGTACTGTACGACTTGAGGCCTCTCCGCAAGCATCCCTGTACCAGCAATACCGCCAGCAGAAAGAATAGCTCGTCGCTACTCGGGGGCAGCGGCTTTGAGCCTTGAACCTTTGGGACGCTATAAAAATTCCCTTTTCTAATTTCCTTTTGATTTTTTTTCTATATCGCTGGAGATTTGAGTTTAAAATACGTTAGGTGCAAAGTTTGTTCTTAATTAGGTCTTGTAAAGATGGAATTTGGTGGTCATTATAGAGCCGCTAATCAATTTTCACCCAGCAGCAAAAGTACACCGCGGAGGAATTAGGCTTAATGAAGTGACTGCGCAAATTACAGTCGCGGACTTTATTTAAAGTCTATCAACCTCCTAAAAATGATTTCTCAAACTGTTCTTGATTTCCTTTGCTTTATGAAAAACATCACGTTTACTTTCTGAGGTTTCAGGCATTAGCAGCCATTCTGTCTCTCTCTCCAATCTGGCGCACGGAGAGCTTTCCAAATTTCCAATTCGAATTCACTGAGAAATAGGCAAATTAAACTTTTAGACGGTGCAAAAAATGTATCCCATTGCGGCTAAAAATTTATTAGAAACGGTTAAAAAAAAAAAAAAGGTTTAAAAAAAAAAAACTGGTGCACAGACATACTGTTATTAGAAAGCGGATTTTTGTCTTTGGTCTCATATTTACTCTTTTTAGCGGGGAACCCTCTGAAACGGTAGGCTACTTTTTGACTGGTTGATCGCTGCTGTCCCCTCTCCTTTATGCCCGTCCCTCCGCTGAGAGAGACTACCCTGGCAGCAGATTTTACCTACTTCTCCTTAGGATCCGCACCGGGAAAGGCTGCTGTTGTTAAAAGCAAATTGAAATGCGGTTCCTTGAGGGCGTAGAGGGGCGAGGTGTTCATGGTCTTTGGCTCCCTTCAAAAATACTGAAATTATTTTTTTACAGCAAATATTTTTGATATCTCGATCTAAAATTCTTTCTCTTTTTTCCCCCTCCTTTTGTTTTTGTTTTGTTTTGTTGGCTTGGGTTTTTTTACTCTGAGTTCTGGGCAGCTTGTGCTGATTGATAGCTTAAGGAACGTCACGCAAAATAAATAAAAACAAATTTTAAAAGGTGTTTGCTGTTCCAAGTGCAGCGGAAGGGACTTGGCAGGAGTGGAGGATATTTCTGCCCTTTTTCTTAGGGGCTGCGCTAAGAAATCGTTTGAACTTTTTGCCCCATCCGAACATTAAAAGCAAAGAGAAATCACCTAAAATTCATTTTCTCCCCACACTGTAACTTTGAGAGCGAGGCCGCTCCCTCGGTCCCTTGTTAAGGCCCTGGGGAGCGGGGCGTGGGGACGGCGAGAAGGGCGCAGGGACAGCTCGGGGAGCGAGGTCCAGCGCGTTTTCACCCTCGGGATCGTCGCAGATCCGCGGCTGTGTTTGCGGAACCGTCGTTTTAGGCCGGAGAGAAACGGCCGGGGGGACAAGAGGAGACCGAGGGTTTGGCTTGAGCCAAATGATAGCTGCGAGCTACTGGATCCCTTTTAAATAAAAAACAAACAAACGAGAGTTTGAAATTTAAAGTACAGACACCAGGAGGGAAGTGTTATGCTCCCTCTCCCCTAGCCCTGTCCCGCCAGCCTTACGGCCGCGGGCCCGGAGCTGCTCCGTACGCCGCGGCTCCCGGGAGGAGCCAGGCTCGGGAGCGGGGCTGGACTCCTAACAGTGCCCCTTACCCGCTGAGGTCCTTTTCCCTGCCGGGAGCATTTTCCCTCCGGACAGGGTAGGTCTCCCTCCATATCCCACCGAGCCTCCGCAGCGGCTCGTACTCTGCGTCCCTGGAGCGGAGCGAGGCCGCGCCGTCCGGAACCTAGCGGGTCCGCTCCTGGGAGAAGGATCCCGAGCTGCGGGGGTATATAGCGGGTCCCCATCGCTCCGAGGAGCCGGCGACCCTCGCCCCAGAGCAGCGCTGATCCTGGATGCCCATATCCTCCTCCTACACCGAAACCTCCGCTTAAGGAGACGCTGTCTCCGCCGGGAGGGCACGAGGGGTGGCCGGTGACTGGGAAAAGAGAAGAGGGGTGCATCTCGCACCCCACTTCTTTGCCCCCGACCCGCCCGGCAACTCCACGAGCGGGTTTCGGCAAACACTGGGGCAAAACAAAACGTGTGAAAATGCGTGTCCCAAGACAACCGGGAAGGACTATCGCGAACGACAGGCACGGAGGGGGTGGAAGGAGAAAGGATAAAAAGGAAACAGAGTGGGCACGCCGTCCCTCGCGGGAGATCATGGAGCTACGGTGGGGGGGGGGGGGGGGGGGGCGCGGAAGAGACACAGCGACTAAGAGAAAGTCCCCGTAAACTGAAAAAACAAACAAACAAAAAAATCCAAACCAAACCCGACAAAAACAACAACAACAACAACAAAAGAATTCTCCGCAAAATTCCCGCTTCTTTTTTTCTGTACTCCCAGTCTCGGATGTTTTCCGGGACGCTCTGCCCGGTGGGCAGCTCCCGGCAGGACTAGGGGTGAGAGGCTGGGAGGGAGTGGGGCAGGAGTGGGGGTCCCGAAGAGAAAGGAGTCGCACTAACCGGGGTTGAGGTCCAGGCATTGAGTCGGGTCTTCATTGTCCCCCAGCTGGCCATTAGGGCTGAGGTTTTCCATGGACAAATCCAGCCCCTTGTCCTCCCAGTCTCGCAGTTTCCTCTTTTTATTTGTCCCGATCAAGGCTTCTACCGAGAAAGCGTGAGCTCGGGAGCTGAGGGCCACCGCCGATCTTCGCCTCTCACTCATCTTATCCCCCAGCCCAGACCCTTGGGCAGAGGAGCGACCAGTGGCTGGGAGCACACAGCTCGGGGACCAGAGGCAAAGCCTCTTGCCTCTTTCTCCCCCCCCACCCCTCCCCAACTGCACCCCCAGAAGAACCAGCCCTCAGTCTCCTGAAGGCACTACATGAGGCTGCAGATACTCCGCAGGCAAAGCCAGGAGGGTGTGCTCAGCCCAGGTCCCAGCATTTGCTCAGAGGGGCTGCAGGCTGGATTTTTTTTTTTCTTCTCCCCTTTCCTTCTGTCTCCCTCTGATTGATCCAAACTTCTGGGATTTTTTTTTTTTCTCCAAGAGTTAGGCAGGCTGCGTGCGCCTGTCAAGGAAAAAAAAAAAAAAGAAAAGAAGAAAAGTCCCCAGCCAATAGGAGGGAGAGCTCGGGAGAGACCCAAAAGCTGCGACCCAATAGGGAGGGGAGGGGGACTCGGGCTTGAGGGAGAGGAATTTTGGCCATCTGAGTCCTGGAACACCGGCCGGGAGAATTAACTGTTTGAAGAACGGGGAGCCAGTAGGAAACCCAAAACTCTAAACACCGAGAGGTAACAACTCCCGCATTTCTCTCCGCCTCACCCAGGTTTCCCAAATGCTGCTGCTGGCTAATCCCCACGCAAAGTACCCGAGAGGTGCTTTACCACCCAGTGGTGCCGGATGACGGGGTGTTTTTAAAACTTCATTTATGCCATGTATTACTTGCCCTTGCCAGTGGAATCGGTGTTTGGCAGAAGCAAAGTCCCGAGAGGGTTGAAATTTCACTTCAAAACGATGCGTGTCCGTGGAGCGGCGGGGCTGAGCGGACCGCGTGGACTGGTTGGGAGACCCAGACACCCCGGGCATAGGGAGAACCTTCTCTTTGGGAAGGGTTTTTTATCTAAATAAAAACATTTTTCCCCCCTTTCCCGCTTCTTTTTGTCGCTCTAGCTACGGCGAAAACAAAGCCGCTAGGTACATAACCCGGCTGGTTGCCTGGATAATATTCAGCATTTTATTTCTGCTCTCTTATTCACTCTGCCCTGACATCCTCCCGGCTGAGGCGGGTCTGCAGCTGCTCCCACGCCCCTCGGTCACGCGTGGCGCGGGGGGGCTCGCAGTGAGAAGCAGCAAGGGCTGCTTCTGAGAACGTAACAGAAGCGTATGTTTTCACTAGTTGATGGGATCCTGGAAAAATAGGTGAAGTCAAGTGAAACTTTGTACACAGAAAATACAGCGGGGAAAGCTGCTGGGGATTAATTCGATACAAGTTCTAAATAAAATATAAATAATTATAAAGTACGAGAAGGGCTTGGTCCGGACCGAGCGGCGGTAGAAAAGCGGGCAAGGAGATATACAAACTTTCAGGAAGGGATTCTATTTGTTCATAGTTTCTCAGCAGCTCCCCGAAGGTGCAGATCTGCTTAGGGCAGGTTTTTCATAGACAGGGTTTTTGGTTTTTTTTCTATGCGGCTGGAAACAAGTGAAAGGGGGATGTGTGGGGATGTAGGGGGAAAAGACACTTCCTTTTGCTCCTAGAGTGAATCCATGGTGCCCACGTCAGCGTGGTACGGCGGAGCGCCTCAGCCCTCTCTCCCCGGCTGAAAAAAAGCGCCGACTGTCAACAGACCGCCGGGGTTCCCACGCACGGAAACGGATTTCAGATGAAAAGCGGGAAAGAAGCCATTTCTTCGACAAATCCCGGAGAAGCGAAACCCTATTATCTAGGCCGAGATGTAGGTTTTGTACGGCTCCATCACCCGCCTTACACCTCTCATCCCCCTCCCCGTCGCTCCTTCCCCCTCCCCTCAGCGATGGGCACAGCGGCGCTGCCACACGGGATGGATGTTGTGTGTTCCCCACGCTGACACTGCCGGCTCCCCGGCTCCGAGGGAAGCCGTGCCAGGCAGGAGTAGCAACAAGAAGGGGGCGACCGAGGCAGGGGCTTGGAGGAAGTCGACAGCGGGAGCCGGGACTCGGAGGAGGGCACATGTGCTTCCAGCGGGTCTCCCAGCTGTATGTCTCTTCCCAGGTGAAGGAATGTCTCAAAAAACAAAACAAAACAAACTCCCAAAATAAACAAACAAAAAATATCCCCAAAAACCCCACCAAAACAATTCTTTTCCCTCTTTCCGAAAACCTCGGAAACACTTGTCTGGGAGGCAGGCACTGAGGAAGGATTTAAAGAAGGGAGATTTTAGCAAAGGAGCCCAAGAAAATAGTCGATTATTTATAGCGTTTTAGTGAAAAGAAACAGTGCTGGAAAGGCAGGGAGATTTAAGCGAATTTTGGGAACTGATGTAAGAACTCAGAAATATGTTTTCCAGAGCACTAAGTGTGGTTTTACTGGTGAACAGTTTAAAGCAGCCCCGACCCCTTTCGGGTCTCTTACCTTGGGGCTCTCTCTTGTGCCACCCGAGGTCTGCCAGCTGTGCTCAAGCACTCCGCGCCCGGCTCTGGCAGCCGAGCACAGCCTCTGCAGAAACAAGAAACACAGCGCAGTTTCCAAGCCGATACGGTCTCTAATTGTCAAGCCCCAGGGAGCAGACCCTTTTGCCAGGGGCGGGAGAGCAGCTCCCTGCGGACCCAGACCCCGCTCCCGGGACCGCGAGCATTCACGGCCCCGACGGCTGCTCCTCTCCCTCGTCCCCGGCCCTATCCTGGTGTTCGGGAGGTTTAGGACAGCTCGCACTCCTTGTGCCCGTCCGCGCCGGGAGGTGCAAAAGCGGTAAACACAAAGGCATCGCTGCTCCGCCGTGCGAGCGGAGGGAGAGGGCAGACCCTGCAGCGACCTTGCGGCCCCACTGGACGTGCCGGTGGAAAAGGGAGGGATGAGGGGGGCGGGGGGGGGACAGAGAGCCAACGCTGCCCCCTCGCAGGGTTCCCTGCCCCCTGCGCTGGGAGAGCTCACCCAGAGCCGGGGAATGGAATTTCGATTGAGCCTTTACACCAAAATCTGACAGAGCAAAACGCATCCGCGCTGCGCCGCCGGCACCCGGACCCCGGGGCTCCTCTCAGTCGCAGCGGCACCGAGGCCACGGTCCCCTCTCACCGCGGCGGGCGGTGTAAACCTCGAGTCTACCAGAGGCCTGGCCTTAATCTGGATTCAGATCCGACTCCGACCTCCGGCCGCCAGAGATTAATGCGTCCCTTTGCCTGGTCTTTATTCCAGACTCTTACTCGCAGGGGTAGCTCCCATTAAATCCAGGAAACTGCTCCCTGGAATAAAGTGTCAGGAGCAAGGGTCGCAGGGCCAGGCCTCGGGGTTTATAAAGAAATCATTCACTTCTGCTTTCCAGTTGTCGCGGATAGAGCCTGAAAAATATTTGTTTATATATGGAAATATTTGGGGAAAAAAAAGAAATAAGGGGAGCCGGCTGCAGGGCGGGAGTGCTGTCCAGATGTGCTGTTTGCAGGGGCAGGGCCAGTTTCAAACTGCTCCACAGCAAGAAAAACCTTTCCGAAGGTACTACATCCAGATCTAGCCCGTGGATTTATTATTATTTCTCTTTTTTAAAAAGTTAGTAATTGAAAACAACGTTACAACGAGTCAGTGGGTGCGGGTGGAAGGCTGGCTGATACCGTGAGAGAGTGATTTTAATACAGCGCCGATTATCTTTCAACGGATCGGAGGATTTCAAGGCTGGCTATCTAGTAAGAGGCAAATTTAAAGCAAGCACAAGTCGCCGCTTGGAAACACGACCGAGGTGATGTTCCCGTGCTGCGCGGGGTCAGTTATTATGACTGGGGGAAAAAATACGCCTGCAATTTATTTTTATGGTCTGCACAAACGGTATTGTTGCATATATTAACTAATTCATAATTATACCCCTATTATGCTGTCGATTCGTTCCCCCTCCCCTTCCCCCGGTTTTCTCAGGCTTTGAGAATAGGACCACCGCAAAATATTTACAGTCTCAAGTATTTTTAAATGGGCTTTGTTTGTGTTTTACAGAATAAAAATCTCTATTAGTGTTTAAACAAACACCATGCCAGTCTCTTAAGCCTTCCAGATGTTTGCAATAAAATGTCAGGTTTTGCCTTTGGGACTCGAAATAAAATTTAACTACCTTCACCCTGTAATTATTCTCTTAGCTCTCCCTTCCTAAATTTATCTGCTTTCTATCAGGACAGAAAAAAAAATCCGATTATACACTTGGACTATAAAAAACAGCCTCTACTTTCCCTCCATTTTATCAGGACTTCTCCTGTGTTTGCTTCGGCATGTATATTATTTTTGTCTCTCCTGTTTTCGGGGCGGCAGAAGGAGCAGAGCAGAAACGTATCGGCACCTTTCCTGGGCTTAAGGCAACAAAATGCCCCTTGTCCCCGGGCCTCTCTCTCCATTCAGCCCCATCCCGGCCCCAGAGTTCCCGGTGGGGAGGAGAATCGGGAACTTAAAATTGTCCCTGAACTTCCACCAGCTCCGAGCGTCGCTTTTCTCCAGGCACCAATAAGACCTGACTGCATTTCGGAGCCTCCCCTCGGAGCTGTTTGGAAACAGGCAATTATGATGAATAATTCACACAAAGCAGGTTCCCCTCGCAAACAAATACTAAAGTCCCAGCTAGAGACCCTTCTGCCTTCTCAGCTACTGACTTGGAACAACACAGGCAGGATTAAAAGCCATGCATTTTGTATTTACCACGCCAAACTTCAGAACAACCCGGAATGGTAATCGGGGGACTAGATGATCTCTCTCTCTTCATTTGCAGACTACAGACCCGCTTTGCCTGCTTGTCAGCAGGCTCGCGGAGTTTCTGCGGCTTTCAGCTCTCGCTGCTTGCGTGAAACGCGCAGACACACACGGGTGGGCTGGTCTGCTCCGCGCTCCCTGTGCGCTGCAGCCCTCGGGCACAGCCTGGGGGCGCGCCCGCCCGGGACACTCGGCTTCACACCCACGGGCACCCCGAACCCAATCCTTGCTGCTCCTGGCCCCCGCTTTTTTTGCAAGATATTTATTTTTCCTCCTTCTTCTGCAGATTTTCTCCCTGCTTTGTGCTGAGGTCTCTCCTGGCAGGTGAATCCTCGTGGCTTCAGCTCTCGGATGGCGAGAGGCAGGAGGCAGCTCCAAGGAGGGCAGAGGCTGGCAAGACCACCGGAAAGCAGGGTTGACCTCCCCCCCCTCCCCTCCCCCAAAAAGAACCCCAAACCTGTGCACAGGTTGACACAGAGGTGTCCCATCAACCATGTCACCCGCCACATTACCTTCCTGACAACCTTATTTGCACACACGCACTCACACCCCCGAGAAGAGGTGACAAAGCCAGCCGAAGTCTCTCACACAGGGTAGTGACGCCGAGGAGAAGGTGCAGCTGGGCTCCTGGGCACCGCTGCCCCCCTGAGCGCTCCCCCGGCCTCATCCGCACGGAGATTTCCTCGGGTCCTCCTTCTTCCTGCCCCTGCCCCTGTTCGCAGGTGGACACTGGAGTGATGTTAGCCGGAGAGACGGGACCAAGAGAGATTTCAAAGAGGTTCATAGGTCTGGGTTGGATTTTTTGTTTGTTTGTTGGCTAGGTTTGGGTTTTGTTTCCCCAATATATAAACCACCCTTAAGGAATTTCGGAATTCTAGAGGATTAGGAGACCTTGGGAGGAGCGGGGAAAAGCCGGCAGCAAGGCTGTATCTAGACAAACTCCAGGACAAGAACTTTAACCATATCCACTGTCTGAGTCAGGGCACAAGAGCTGGTCCCGGGAAGGTCACTGGTCAAGCATCTCCCGTGGCTCAGCACTCCTGTGGTTCCAACCCCAGATCGGGATGCGTATGCCTCCGTTATCATCCCACGAGGAGCACAGGAAAAGCCGGGCCAGGATCAGGCGTGGGGCAGACCACGTGCGAGTCCCAGCAGGGAGATTTTAGTCTGAAAGGTGACTGTTCTCTGCAGAGAGACTGACTATTTTTCCATTAGGAAAGTATAAGAAATCAGTTTAAAGCTGGTAGCAAGCAGCATTTTCACAGTGGCGCATTGAGCAGCTTCTTCTTCGCAGATTATTGCTGCTTTTATAATTCGGGATAGTTTGAGGGAGTTGAAGTTTGGGGATTTGTTTCCTTTTTCTTGGATTATTTTTCCAGCCCAAATGCACCCGTCGGCTCCCACACCCACAGGACTGAGTGCGATGAGTGGAGAGATCTAGAGGCACGGGGCCTATGGTACCTTGCAGCAGTCTCAGCCTGAGCTGCCGCCGGGGAGGAGGAGAGGGAGAAGCCAAGCATTCTTTATCTTCCGACGGTCCGGGTAGGACTCACCCGGCAGCCACGTTGCCCCTTGTCCAGCTCTTGTCCCTAAATACATGCCGAAAAACGGCGTTCCCCAGAAAACGCTGTGGGTCCGGGGCACAGCAGCTCTCATAGGGGAGCTGCAGGCGGACAACCGGCCCCTTGTTACCGAGACGGGATCCAAAGCCCGCTTTTCCAAGGAGGAAAGCGCACAGCATTTCAATGTGTGTTCGGTCAAAAAAATAAATATAAGGGGAATATTTTTTTTCTCTTCAAGGCACGGCTCTTTGAATCAAAAGACGTCTCTGCGCTCCCCTACCTCATACATGATGTGTTATACTGTAAACAATCCCGTTTAGGACCGAACCTAAAACGAAGCAGACCTTAATGGGACTATTCAAAAGATCTGTGGCCGCCGGATGTAACCCTCCCACTATGGAAAACAGATTATTCCCCCGTGCTATCAACGCTAAGCATCATGACAGAAGCAGGAGAGTGATCCCCGGCCTCCTCACAAGATTCGTTCGTGGAACAACTCGGGAACTTCAAACACGCCTTATTTTGACCCACGTGAAGCACAATTGCTGTGTAAGGCAGGCACGCCAGACACGCGGCTCCAAGCCCCTCGAAAATGGTCGTGACCCACCGGACCTCGACCCGGGCTCTCTTTCTGCATCTCAAACCTCACCTGCTCTTGCTCCGAGCCCGGAATTCATCCAGATTTATTATTAAGCAAGCTTTTATTAGCTTCTAATACTGTTTTTATTAGTTTCTAGTAACCAGAAAACTGCCGGGGACTGGGCTTTCTCAGGATGAAATTTTGGGCTGGAGGGAGGAATTTCTCCTGGTATCTGTGGTCCCCTTTTTTTGCCGTGTGACCTGCACACCTCGCAGGGATTTCTCCTGCCTGGAAGATAGAAAACTTGGAATCGAATGGAGGGCGACGAGCAATTATGCCGTGGGATAACCCCTAATACAGCTGAACCTTTATCCTCCCTCAGCGCAGCTTTCTCAGCTCCCCACAGCCCAACCCGCTAATTCCCCGCAAAGCCGCAGAAGCCTAGAGATATCCCCCCCGCTCCCGCATTCCTGTCAGGGTCACGTTCTATCGTTATTCATACAAGTGAAATTATCTTCCCTCTCCATCCCCTGGGCAGACACGACCACGCAGCAGCGAGCCCGGCAGCATGTGCGGTGCTTCCCCCGCCGCAAGGCCTCGCTCCCTGCCCCGTGCTCGGCCCCGGCGCGCCCCTGTCGCAGTGGGCACGGAGTGGCCCCGGGTCAAGGAGCGGCGTGTGGCATACTCGGAGGAGGAGTCCGAGGGCCGCTATGCCGCCTTTCAGGCTCCCGCCGAACAGTATTTTGAGGCAGGCAGTGGGCAGCAGCCAGCTCCTATCCGCAGGGGCCGAGCCGCAGAGACATCTCCGCAGCAGGGAAGAGCGGAGCCCCTCGGCCAGCCGGACCTAGGGCAGGCAGCCCCGGCAGCACTTCCCGAGGTTGCCCGGCGTGGGCGCAGCAACCGGGAGGTTCCGTGTGAAACCAGCACGAAAAGCTCAGCTGCGACGAGCTCCGGCTTAGGGAAAGACAGTGCCGGCAGCAGGCTCCGGCTCTCGCCTGTCACGGCCGGCCAGCGGGTGAGGTGAGAGAGCCAAATTCAGAGGGGACAGCAGCTCGCCCACGGGGAAAGGCAAAGAAGCAAATTGAGAGCGGGATCTGACAGTTCAGCACAGATCAGGGCTTCATCTCCTCGGAAATGAGCAGTCAGCGAGGGAGAGAGACTCGCTGCAGGGCAGAGGGGTTTTCAGCCGCCTGCATCCAGCCGTTCTCTCGTGCGTGGGTGGCAGGAGGCTAAATAGGTACTCCTGGCTTTGGGCTGCAGTCAGGCGGGGCCAGCATGACGAGAGCGGCCGCACAGCAACCAGATAAAGCCAGCCTGTGCCACACTGGAGCCGTGCTCGGGGAATAGGAGTTCTGCCTTTGGAAAACAAAAACACAATAGCAATTAAGCGCTCATCTGAGTGTGACTGCTTGCTTGGCAGAGACTGACCGGAACCCGAAGGCTTTCCCCTTGCCAGCACACACATTCGCCCCCGTTTTTCTTCTTCTTCACCATCTGTACGAGAGGCGTCCCATCCAGAAAAGCTCTCCAATTATCGGGACAAAACTCAGGTTGTGTATGCCCCTCATATCGCCCGGATAATGGGGGCGCAGTGGGGACAAGTATGGCCTCTTCTAAAATAGCAAGGCCGAGCAATAGCATCTGAGTCAAAAGTGCCTCCGTAGCAATCCTGACTGGAAGTTGTCTTCCTTACAGATGTTTTGTGGCATATTGGTCTATTTGTTAAGATTCCCCTGTGCCTTGGTAATACTGCCCTGCCGTATTTTACTCACTCTGCGTTGATGTGGTTTCTCCTCTTGCCATTCAGGATTATAAAAATCTCTCCCTCTCACTTCCTCTTTTTCCTGTAGTCGGGTTTCAGAGAAATGTTGGTTAAACCTCATCTGCTGCTTTCTTTCTCTTGTGATGGCAAATTCGGCGTCATCTTTGGACTTGCCCAATGCAAACATTGCATTAAGAAGTATTTCAAGGCATTTTATTGTTGCTCTCGAGTGCTTTGATGTGGTCTATAGGCACTGATTGTTGATGTCTCCCTGCGACTCCTCATTTCTATCGCTTCTTCCTCCTCCCTCCGCATTTCTTCCCTTTTAAAAATAAAGGGTTTGAACGCTTGGCAGATTTCACCACCTCACCTTCGAGTCACTTCGGTGCCATTTCCCAGGGGAGGGCCACTTCTAGCAGTATGGGGCAGTCTCCTGCCCTGGAGACCACAGATTTCCCTGCCCACAGGCTGCAGTGGGGGCGGCCCTGTGCCTGGCAGCCAGGTCTCCTGTCCCCCACGGGCCCTTCGCCCTTCCGCTAGCGTGTGTTGCTCTCTCCGCACCCCTCCCCGAAGCGGAGGAGGCAGCGAGCAGCCCTCACCACTCAGGGGAGCGGGGACTGCGGCAGCAACGGAGCCTCCACTGCCGGGGCAGCCCGGGCGGTGACACGCCAGCCCCGGGAGCCACCCTGCGGGACGTGTCTCACCCGCTGCCTGGGCCCTCTCGCCAGCGACCAGCGGCTGGAGCCGTCTCGCCCCTTGGCAGCAGCGGGATCAGAGCCAGTTTTCTCTTGCCAGTGGCTCGCGTGGGTCCAGGTGGCCTTTACAACGAAATCCTGCTCGCCTGCGGCTGCTGCGAAGCTGTTTCCACCCGCGCGGAGGAAGAAGGGCGCAGCCTCCGCGCAATGCGACCGGGGAGCCGCCAGGCAGAAGCAGAGCTCGGGTCGAGCTCCCTCCAGGGTGGGCACCCGGGGAGCTCTGCAAACATCCCCACTGGGTATGACGGGTTCCCAAGAGAGCCACTTCACACTTTGCGTGGTCTGTCGGGTCAGCAGCCTGATCCGTGTCGGTATCCTTGGAATGGAAAATCCAGGCAGCAGTGGCAGTGATTGCCCAGTAAGACAATCACCAGCAGTCAACGCTGCTGATTCAACACGGGCCTGTGTTTTCAGTGGGAGAGTAATGGGGTCAGCGTCTCTTGGGTACACCATACAAACACACTCCCCTTACTCTTCCTCCCTTTTGATTTTCCTTAGCAAAATAAACTGCTGACCTTCGCACGGGTGGGTGTCTCCAGGGAGTCAAGCCATTAGGCAGGTGGCCGTGGCTCGGTCAGGGAGGGGGAGGCCCGAGGGAGGCAGCAGTCAGCCTGCTGCTTCCGTCCGGCCGATCTTAGCGCTGTGCCTGCCATCACCATGGGCCCAGCGGCGGCCGTGACCCTATGTCAGCTATGCCAGTCCAGGCTTCTCCGGGCAAGGAGGGAGCAGACAAGAGCGAGCCGCCTCTGTGGGCCCAGGAAACGGGTCGGGATGGCTTTGGTAACTCCAGCTTATGCATCGTATCCCTGAGTTGGGAGCATTGCAACAGACACGAGGCTCCTGGCTTAATATGGGGCAACTAATTTTGGAGGAAAGCTCAAAGAGGGTTGGCTAGGCACCAGTGAAAGCAGAGGGCTCTCATACGTCGGAGAGGCAGATACTGATCTCTTCTCTGTAGTGACCAGTGACATGACCCGAGATAATAGCCTGAAGCTGTGCCAGGGTATATTTAGGTTGGATATATGGAAAAAGTTCTTCGCCCAGAGAGTGGCTGGAACAGGAACGGTCTACCCAGGGAAATGGTCACAGCACCAAGCCTGACAGTGTTCAAGATGCGTTTGGACAACATTGTCAGGCACATGGTGTGATTCATGGGGCGCCGTGTGCAGGGCCAGGAATTGGACTTCGATGATCCTTGCCGGTCCCTTCCAACTCAGTATATTATATGGTTCTATGATCTCTTTCCTGTTCTGACGAAATTGGGTCGCGACCGTTTGCCAAGCCGTGTCCTGGCCCTTGCCAGGGCTCCAGCCGAGATTTTTAATAGCTCCTGGGCTCCTTGCAACCCAACGGGTGTGCGCCTCTCTCCGTGGCATCGCGCCCCTCCTCCAACCCCGGGCAAAAGGGAGGGAGGGTCCCAGGGCAAAAGGGAGGGAGGGAGGGTCCCACCGCATGCTCGGTCAGCCCCCTGTGCACTGGCAGCCTTCTCCCTTGTGAACTAGCCGGAATGTAAGATAAGCCCGGAGCAGATGTTCCGGCGAGCGGGCTCGTCCGGAGAAAAAGCCCCGTCCTTCCCCGCCGCCTCATTCCTGCGCTCTCGGCGCTCGCTCGCTCCCGCCTCCCGGGCCTCCCCGCGCGGCCCGATGACCTCATCCCCGGCATGTTTGCCATTACGCTTTGAGTTACCCAACCGTATTTTTTTCAAAAATTAAAAAATATAAATTGCTGCTTTGTGAGATCAAAGTAACGATTTCTGGTGCATCTGGAAACTGGAGAAAAAAACTGGAGCAGCAACAGTTGCACAACTTCAAAGTGTTTTTTAACAATGATTTTTCTTCTTCCTCTCATCCCCAGTCTTTCAAGCATCAGATAAAGACAATGCGCTCCATGGCTGTTTTCCAAAGAAATAACCTGCCTAAAGTGAGGCACAAAACCTCAAGTAGACAGGAAACACCTTACACGGTTTTCTTTCGATCAAATAGAAATAGTGGGAGACTCGTCTTTCTGCAAGCCCAGATCCCGTCACTTCTAAACGGCGTCTGCGAACTGTGTTATAACGTGTAGGTAAACGAGTTTCAGGCGCGGGCTGCCACTAAGTCTTTATTCTTTTATAGAGGTTTCTAACAACCCAGCACATGTCCCTTATAACAGCAGCCGAGTGTAACCCAATAACTTTCAGAGAAGGAGCAGAGGGCAGCGGCGAGGGAAGATTTCACCAGCAGACACCTTCGGGCTGATAGGGAATGTAGTGGAGAGAAGCAGGTACTGGAAGCGGCAGAGAAATTATGATTCCGTTCATTAGTAGGATATGCCTGCCCCCGTACCCCAGTGATCGTGCATCCCAAGAAGGCAGCAGAGCGGGTGGGAAAACTGCTCTCTCCTCAAGCCCCGCTCTCCGGGGACTCCGGGGTCACTCCTTTGGGCTCGGTGGCCCTCAGTGCCATCTCTTTCCAAAAGGAAAGCACCAAGATATTTCTCTTCTCCACCCAGCGTCCCTCAAGCCCCTCGGTCCTATGCGTGGGGATGGTGCCTGCAGCGAAATGCTGAGGCCGTAAAGGGCAAGCCCGCAGAGGCGGAGGCTCTAATGGCCTCGACCCTGTGCTCCTGACCCGGTGCCTCCCCCACACTTGTCCCTTTTGCCCCCTTAACTACTTCTGTGCCTTTGAACTTGGAGCAGAGAAGAAACCCCCTTTGGCAGGGCGGTTTCCTGAGAAAGGGAAAATCCGACCTCTACTCTTGCGTGGCAGGAGATGTATCTGGAGCCCCGAGAACAGAACCTTCACCAAGTTTTTAAAGTTAGTGGGCAAGCGTTAGGAAGCAAAGAGGGAGAAGGAATCACCCAAAGAGCCGCGAAAGAGAAGCTGCTGCTCGGAAAAGCAAGAGAAGCCAGGCATCTCCCGTCCACCAGCTAAAAAGGCCGAGCTGGGTCAGCAGAAGCCAAAAAACCGAGCATGGCCGGGAAAGGGCTCTGGGCCTTTAGCTGCAGGTCTGCAGGCGATCGTTCCCCTCTCATGCCTGCTACACCCGCGGTCGAACTGAACGAATCTCAGCTCCGTTTCGTGGCCGCTGCCTCGCCCGCCGCCTCCCCTGCCCGGGGGAGCCCGGCGAAGGCCCGGCCGACAGATGTGACACCTCGGGGCCACACCTTCCCCCTCCGCCCTGATACCGGGCATTGCGGTCCGCCTGTGTAGTGTGGGCTTTACTGACCAGTTTTTATTGTAGCTGCATCTTCTCTGGTTTTCGCATCGGGTTTTTACTCCCTCTTTTGAATTTTAAACTCACGGCTCGGGCGGACGCCGTCTAGCCGGTGTTATGCGATTAATTCTCTTTGCGTCTGCAAAGATTTGCCGGCTCCCCATTCCCTCTTTAGGTTTCACGACTGATCCCCTGCGAATTGGTTTCCAGGTCTGCACGGCGCGGCTTAAAAGCGACCCTTCAAAGGCCGCCTTTTTGTTTTAACGTCGGCATTGGAAAACAAACTTAGCAAACACTTCCCTCTCCCCGAGAGACCGCCACGGCGCACAAGCCCCAAAACCTCGCTGGAGGAAAGACACCTCAGCGGCATCACACGAAGCGTGAAAATCTGGTGTGTCATCAGCTCTTGGGAGCTTTACAACACCGTCCCTTACGCTTTGCGGCCGAAAACCCGTGGGGAACTGCAAGAGCTCGACCCCTCCAGTTTTCGGGCACTCCCTAGAATCATCATTGTAATGAGCTACAAAACAAACTTTTCGGGGTCGGGATCTCGGCAGCTGCAGTTTCCCTCCTACACTGTTTCCCTGCTAAACGCCGAGAGGCTCATCCTTTCGGAGAGCACCTTTTCGTCAGCGTATCGCCATATTCCAAAACATGTGTGTCTAGAAACAGAACTGGGTTGGAGGCATTAACTCTTCTGGTCCTCTAACCCTAATCCCAGATTTAGAAATTACTCATCTCCTGTTTGCAATGGCAGATACATCACAAAAGAGCGGGAAACCTCAGGGGGGAAAAACGATTTCAGAAATCAGTTCATGTTTATTTCCGGAGGAAAAGATCCCAAAACAACAACAAACCAACCCACAGTAAACCGGTAACCTATTTCAAATATGCCTAAGAGATCAATGTTATCTCTTTTCATGTAATCGGGGTTGACACCTCGTTTACACACAGGCGCAGCTCGAAAGCTTTTTATGGATATGTTCGTGTATACAAATACAAATAAACTTCCTTGAGAGAAACCCTTTGAATTTTGAGTACTGTGATTGGGTTTTGGTTTGGGAGCCCTAGGTGCTCAGGAGGGTGATGAGACTTTCCTTGTTTAATTACTCAAATAAGAACGAATTCGGGGGAGAAGGAAGGTTGAAGGCAAATTCACCCCAAACAAACTGGACAGGACTGGACACAT
Source organism: Sturnus vulgaris (assembly GCF_052056855.1). Classification (NCBI taxonomy): domain Eukaryota; kingdom Metazoa; phylum Chordata; class Aves; order Passeriformes; family Sturnidae; genus Sturnus; species Sturnus vulgaris. The sequence goes on from NC_142244.1 coordinate 30,861,498, forward strand.
ACTTGACAATCCGACCGGGGTTGCCTCTCCCAGAAAGGTCAACCCCAAAGGAAGATAGACGGACAGGCTGTCAGGCAGGGACACGAACAGATTTTGCAAGTTAGAAAAGGAGCTTGAGTTCAGCCTGGAAAGGGGTGGCACAGTTCTGAGAGTGGAGTTCACTCGGATTTATTTGTTTGGATGGAAGTATACATCGCGTTTACAGGCATTGTTTTGATCGAAACAAAACTGCACCTACACTTCTCTGTCAAGTTCAGAGGAAGAAGTAGAACGCAGAGTAAACTGTTCTTCCTCAGCTGAAGATAAAGATCACACTCCAGACTAGACGGCCTGGCAGCTGAGACACAGCAGAAAGCGGGGTCACAACCAGGGGCTCATACTCACCCCCTCTGCTTTGCCAGCGGGTCCTGTGGACACCAGAGACAACACTTCTAGATGCCTTCAAACAGAAAGCAGGCACGGACACGGCAGCCCAGCGCTTCCGCACACACACTGAGGACGCTCCCACACACACACACACACACACAGCGACACACGCGGCGTGAGAGGCAGGAGAGTCCCTGGATGCAGCCTCCAAGCTGCGACAAGTTTCAGGAGAGGCGCGGGGAGTCCAGGCAGCTCCGCTGCTTTCCTGGGACCGGGAAAGCGGGGAGGGCTGCAGGGACCCGGCAGCTCCAGTTTGTGTTGGTCGCGGGGTTCCCAAAAACGCCTCCCCAGGCAGGGAGTCGCCGGGTCCACCAGGGCTCCGAGGAGACCGTACCTGGGGGTGGCTGCGGGCAGGCTGCCAGACAATTTCCCCCCTTCGCTTGCCCTCTGCTTTCACCCCTGCAGGGTACGCGCTGCACACCAGACCCACGCCCACAGCACTCCCGGCTCTGCACGCATCCTCCCGTGTAAGAGGCTCTACTCGTACCTTCCTTCTATCTTTTTTTCCCCTTTATATATAGATATTCCCCCCACCACACGTGATCTTCACTCTTATTCTTGATCCGTTTGCTATGACAACTGATCAATCCGTGTTTAGCCTATTTTCAGCAGTAAAAATATCCAAGGCATTTTCAGCTCTGTCTTAAGGATATACTCATTTTTTCGGAATCAGCTTTAAAGTACATCTGCCTAGACTTAGCTTAATCTCTCTGCCCAAACACATCTCCCAAACTATCTTGTACCGTTACCGTTTAGAATGTGCAAGGAGTCAAATATGTGTAAATATGCCTTTCCCGGCTGCAAGCTGCCCAGCTCACAGGAATTGGGGGGTTGGAAAAAACTAAACCATATGTGTACAACGCCACATTCTGCATTTCACTATAAGATAAAGAGCTTTGCCGCATCGATTCAATGGAAGTCATTAAAAAGAAAGCCAATGAAAATATGTGATATCTGCATTTGCGAGGCAAATGCATGTTTAGAAAATTTATTTGGGATGCAACAACCCCAGGTGAGAGTTTGCGACGCACTAGGAGAATCGGTGGTGTATGAGCCTCAGTCGACCGGAATAAAAGAGGTTGAAAAGATACTCGGCGGGACTGATCCCTGGGACCTCGGGAGAAGATGGGAGCTTAGACTCCCCGCTCGGGTTGAGCACCATGGGGACAAGGAGAGAGACCCGCTGCCCCGAGACGCAGGAGTGATGCGCTACCCGCCCTCGGCACTGCCCCGGGGTCCAGCACACGGAGTCTCCGACGAAAACGGGAGAGATCGGAGGGACTCGCCAGGCTTTGCCGAGACAGGAATGAAAATGAGCAGTGGGATTTGACTGAGGCAGCCGACGCTGCACTCTTCACGGAATGGTGTCGGACGCTCAAGGATTCATTTCTCGAAACGTACCAACTCACTCACTAATTGTTTCTATTTTCTTTCCCCTCCTAACTTGGTTTTCGTTATATGGAAATTGCTGCAATTTTCACCGTGGAGATGTTTGGAAAGAGCGAGCCCTGCAGCTCGCCGCTGTTGTTTTCCCCGCTTGCCTCACGCTCTTTGTCTCCGGGGCACTTCCACGTGAACCTGGAGTTTTGCCTCTAGCTAATCCCAAAGTGCTCAAACTGTGGGCAATAATACATGATGGAGTGCTCGGGAACTCACAGATTTATTCCCTGCCTCAGCAAAACACGCTCGCTTTGCCCCTAACAGGATGAAGGCAATCATTGCCTTGCTTTAAGCCCTCCCCGAAAGTCCGTGGATGGGAACAGAGGCGTGTAATTCTGCCCACCCACGGGCTTGGAGCCCAAGGAGGACAGCAGATGCGAGGGGCTCCGGACTCGCCCCTCTCGTCCATCACCTCTCTTGCCTCGCCGGGGTTTGGAGACTTGCAGAGGCGAGGCGATGCAGGGCCAACGCGAGTTTTAACACCGCCCTGCAAGTCTGAGAGAGGCTCAAGGCTGGGGTACCCGGCCAGGATCAGACGTGGCTTTCCAAACCCCACGTCTCCGCTTTTATTTCGGAGGTAGCCCCAGCAGAGGTAGCGGGGAACGAATAAAGGAAAGAAAGGGGAAAAGGTCATGTATTGGAGCTCGTACTGCAACAAAACGGCGGGCAGACGGTTTTATCTGCCAGTGCGTTCATTCTGTTCTCTCTCCAGCTAGCAGCATCAGGTGTATTTTGCCCTGTCCTTCCCATTGCCGACTCTCGAAAACAAAATAATGACTTTTCCCGGGTATCGTTAGCACGCTTCTCCCTCTTTCCCCACGTTACGGAGGTGACGGCTCGGGCCAGCCTTCGGCTCGTCTCATATTTTCCGCGTTAAGGGAAGAGGGGAGTGCTTAGTAAATAACCCCCGATAAGCAGATCTGATCGCCCCTGCACAATCCCCTCACGTATTCTTTTAAACCACTCAGCCACTGAAATCATCCCCAGTTTACGGGTCGCCTAAGAGAAAGTGCTGGGGAATTATCGTCGGGAAAGTGACAGACCGAGTCAGCCTCTTTTTCCCTGCAGGGCTTCACTACCCCGAAAGTGGAGCAGAGACTGTCCCTGTTTCTGCTCTAAAATATGTTTGAGGCAAAGAGCCCTTCGGGATGCGAAAATGTCAGGATAGCCTTCAGCGCTGGGGCTGCATTCCGTGCAGTAAGCAAGCACCGTTCCAGAGGGAGGGGGAGAGAAAGAGAGAGCCTAAGGAGCTCAGAAAAGCCCTTGACGGGCCTCCTGCTCGCTTTTAACCTTTGGGAGGATGCGGTGAGTGCCCAGAGTCTTACGAGGGGACACAGACCAGCCCCTGTGCAGAGCCGTGCAGTGTCGCGGCACAGGGCTCATGCGATAGTGCCGCACTCACCCCGCAATACGGGCTGAGCCGGGCTCCCGTGCCGGGAGGACTCGTTTGAAAGTGTCCTTGAACCCGCGGAAATCGGAGTCCGCTCCCTCGTCCCGGTCAGGGCAACTGGACACAGGCAAAAGCAGATCTCGGCCCCATGCCATGAGGAAGCAGGGCGCTGTGCCGGGTCGGGAAGCGCAAGACACGGGGTTGGGATGGGATGGGGAGCACAGGACACCGGGCCGGGCCGGGATGGGGAGCACAGGACACCGGGCCAGGATGGGATGGGGAGCACAGGACACCGGGCCGGGCCGGGATGGGGAGCACAGGACACCGGGCCGGGATGGGATGGGGAGCACAGGACACCGGGCCGGGATGGGATGGGGAGCACAGGATACCGGGCCGGGCCGGGATGGGGAGCACAGGACACCGGGCCGGGATGGGATGGGGAGCACAGGACACCGGGCCGGGCCCCGGGAGCGCGGCCGGACGCGCGTGTGAGCCCGCCCGCAGCGCCCCCCGGCCCGCCGCTGCCCCCTGGCGCCCGCCGCCGAGCACTGCACCCCCGGCCCGCAGGGACCCCGCGGCTCCCCCCGCGCTGGGGAAGCGCCTTCCCGCACATGGAGCCCAGAGACGCTCCCCCACCGCCGCTTCACTCCTGCAGCACCTTCCCAGTTCGCTCCACTGGTCGCTAAGTTTCGAGGTGAGGAGCGGAGAGAAGTCCGCAACAACAGCAGGCAGGGATGTGCCATCCTCGAGATACTCACCAGCAGCGAGAGGGCCAAGAATGGAGGGACCGGCTCCCTAAAAAAAACCCCAAATGCCACCCAAACTCTTTACTATTCAGTAATACTACTCAATACCATAATAATATAATAGTAATTAATTTACTACTATTTAGTAATTATTTTTTCCTCTCCCTGTAGTGGAATTACCTTCTTTTTGATTTTAGATCCTTGGAGGGGCCCTTACATTCACACTGCAAGGAGAAGACAAAGAAGAAGAGACATTTTCAAGTATTTTGCAGCACAACAAAGAGTATCAAGGTAGAAATCAACAGCCTGTGTCTTTCTTCGAAGCACACAACTCGGATGCTTTCGCTAAATGCATTATTTATTACTCTATACTGAACTGTATGCCCTTCAGCACTTTTCACTGTTTATTTACACCACAAGCATCACCAAAAGAGCACTTCAGGAAGAAATACTATAAACCAGTGCCAAGTGAGGGCATCTTGAACTAGTAGGCTCAAAATTCTTACTAAATATTAGTTTAGCCTCCCAATATTTGTGTAATGAAGTCTCCCATGCCTCATTTATAGTGAGGAAATGGAGGCAAAGCATCTTGCTCAAAGTTGGGCATCCTGCTCAAAAGCAAAAGAGAAATAAAAAGTAAAACATACTTTTAGATTTTCTTTGCTTAACCAAAGAGCAAAACTCATTTTGCAGAGAAAGTAGTAAAGGAACAGAAAACTGCATAGCAGACAACAAAGGCTCAAATCGGATTAAAAACTATACACCAAAATTGCCTTGATGATGCCCATTTTGCTGTTTTCTGTGAAGCTGTAGCAAAACAGTCAATGAAACCAATAGGGAGTATTCAATACATTTTTTAATTTTTTTTACCGAAGAAAGGTAAAACACTCTCCCCAAAACCCTGCACCATCCATTAAATCTTCTCAGGTCACCCAGAGATCTCTCTTGACAAACCATTCATCATCTCCTGAAATATCCTCATAAGCCATAAAGGCAACATTCACACTCAAGCTAATCTACCTCCTCAAAGGCAAGCAAAAAGTAGACTGAAACTCTTTGAGTCAGAACTTGGTTGGCTTGAAGAAGAAAAAAATTTTCTACTTGAAGAAGAAAAAAAGGATTTTCTACTCCTGCCAGTGTGTGATGCTGGTAAGCAAAGTGGGTTAAAACGGCAGCAAAGCTCATCACTTCAGTTTCGTTATGCTACAGATATTTTGGAACTCTGAAGTTTATTTTAACAATACCTCTGTAGGAATTAGGCCATTAGATAAAAGTCACCCAAAAAAAGCACATTCCAACTTACAGGGGAACCAGAACAACCCACATACAAATCAGCAACACATCTGAATTTACAGAAACACAGAATAGGTCAGGTTGGCATGGACCAGAGCAGGTGAGCTCCTTCAACCTCCCTGCTCAAGCAGGGTCCTCCCAGAGCACATGGCACGGGATTGTGTCCAGATGGTTCTGGAATATCTCGAGTGAGAGAGACTCTACAACATCTCTGGGCAATCTGTTCCAGCGCACCTGCATAGTAAAGAAGTTCTTTCTTTTGCTCAGGTGGAACTTCCTGTGTGTGCATCAGTTTCTGTCTGTTGCTTCTTGTCTTAGTGCTTGGTACCACCAAGATAAAAGGTGTGACTGGCTCCATCCTCTTGACAACCTCCCTGCAGACACCTATAGACATTGATGACCCCCCTCTCAGACATCTCAAGGCTGAACAGGCCCAACTCTCTCAGCTGTTCCTCATAAGAGATTCGAGATCTTCAGAATCCCAGCACATCCTTGGGCCATTTTGGCAACGGTTATTAAACACCAAAATGATACTTTCCCAATAGGTCACACCAACACTACAGAACCTGCAGCACTCATGCAGTGTATACAGTAAATTCATCCATTTTATAGCTTCCTTCTAGGGGGGTTCATGTTGGTGAACTTAAGGTAGGAGTGTCACAGTTTGCATCAGTTGTCTCAATGGTGTCAGCAGTAATCCTCTCTCATGCAGCAAGGCCCTTCTTCCTCATGTGCCAGTGTGCATGCATAGCAAAGACACTAGCTCTGAGACAGAAATTGGTTTAGTCATTCACATCCAGTACTTTTCCCCCCTGAATATCCACACAGTTTCAACTTTGGGAGTGTGCAAATAGTTAGTTATATCACTAAGAGAAAGTTAATGAAGATTGTATAAAAATAATGGATGCCACACTGCCACTCGTGGTTTACATTTGGCCTACAACTCTAAGGAGAAAATGTCTCTTTTCCCCATTCTCGCTGCAGGAACATCTGCCAGACAGGCATGAAGGAGTAAGTGTGGGCAGAGCAAACTCCAGTCCACTCATAGATATTTCTTGGCTTAAATACTCAAGAGGCACTTATTGAAATCTTTGTTATTCATTCAGCAAACACCATGAAGAGACTCTTCAAATATATTTGACAAACTGTTTCCAGTCACAATAAAAAATCAGTCTCACAACATTCAACATACAGGTTTTACTTTACTCAGAAAGGGATGTGGCTTAGGGGAGGAAGCATGAAGATAAATACGGTAAATAAAGCCAGAAACCACCTACACCAGCAACTCTGAATAATGCCAGGGAGTAGGCTTGTTTTGGTAACTTTCTTCTGATTTAGTTTAATGATTTCTTTCTATAAATCCTGGGGCATTAGGAAAGAACTTTTCACCAAAGATAGCAGAAAACATACATCCAGTGTTTCAAACCAAAGTTCCATTAATTTTATCAGCATGTGACTATCATTTCACATTAATGGATGAAAATAAAGTCACGCCAAACTGAAACTGGAGAAATCGCAGAGTCATAGATACAACAGCATGTGGGAAAAGTGACTCTGTCCATGCAGCATCTTGTCTGTGCTTTGTGTCCCCACCTGAACTGTGAGCATCTGGTTTCAGAATGGTTTAGGGCACAAGAGAGATGTGGTACTACCTTGCTCTGCCATAAGCTATTATTTCCCACCTGTGAGGGTTAATCCACTAACCCCTCAAATTAGACTCATACTGTCTTTACACTCTTGTACTGAGGAAGCAGATGGCTTACCTTATGCTACCATCACACTCAGCTGTGTGACTGCTCCTGTCAGCTGTATGAGCGAGGCTAAGACCATGCTATCACAGGCTTTATAAGACAAGCTTTACAAGCATGCTGTTACTTCCAAACATTTAATAACTTTTAAGGATTTTTGTTCTGCAACTCTTGTCTTGACATTTCATCTTGCAGATACAGCAAATGTAGCACATCTGGAACTGATCGAGCCTTCTGGTGTGGCATAGATTTGCTCCGTTCCTGTCTCACAGCCATGTTGGAATGCTGAGAGCATGACAGCACAACAGACGCTAAGCTCGGTCCTTAATTTTATGTCCACAGGCAGCATGAGACCATTCCTGTAGTGGATAATCTCATCTTCAGTCACAGTGTTCTGTGACAGCAGCCTACAACAGTGGCAGAACATCTTCCCAGCTGTTGAACTGTTTACTTTACCTGTGCAGAAGGTTAGCATTTGGTTTTATTGAAAATAATTGTGACACCAAGGCTGCTGCCTACAAGTTAAATGATCAGTGAATCTTCTATTTCCATAATAATATGGGACTGTTGCGGGTAAAATGATTTCTTATTGACACAGAATAAATACTTACCTGTCAAACTTTCCATGATATGACTATTAGCACAATCAACAGAATAACAGAAAAGACAGTGAGAATCAGAGCAGAATCTTTTGTGATAATAAAGAGAATTTTCCATTACTTCATTACTGTCATCTGGACAGGACTATGTGATAAAAAGTTTCATTGGGAATTCAATATTTAACAAGTTCTTTCACAGCTGAGTAAGCTAAAAAAATTCCAAACCAAAACACAAAAGCTTTAAGCAGATAAATTAATGTCACATATGACTATAGTTTTGCTGCAGCATTTTTCCCAAAACTGGCTGATGCTAACAGTAAAGTCCCACTACATAAGAGACTTTAGAAAAGATAGATGTCTGGGTCCTTCCAAGGCTTTTGACTACTACATTGACATTCTTCTTGCAGCTACTGATGAATTTGCCTAGAAAGAATGAACAGATCAAATAATTTAAAGGAAATTAGACAGTCCAATACAGCAGAAAGAGGGGTTTTGTTTTCCTGGCAGGAGCAGATAACATATTTCCTGAACAAAACCCCTTTTCCACTAGACTTCCTACACCAGCTTGCTAGACTATTTATCTCTGAGCAGCAGCCCATCAGTCATTAAAAAAACAGGTAGGCAGAATCCAGGATCTTAAACGCACAGATAAAAACAGTGAAACATCCATCTATTGCACTGAACGTAAATCTAACCAAACTGGACTGCTGAAAGAACACACTTTCATCAGCAGTATTTACTGCTACACTGTTGTCAGGATCATGATGGCCGTAACCAAGGATAAGAAAACATTTGCTTTGATAACCTATGGTTCCGAAAATATTTAGATGCAGATCAGTCCCCAAGGATCCCATTTCACGGTCCTTCCTTACACTTTCAGCTCATTTTTATGAATTCCCTAGCCTTTAATGGATGCAGCTGTAATCCTGCAAAGGAGCCTTGCTTGAACTGGTTGTAGATAAACACACACTGAATCAGAACTATGCAGAAAGCCTTCTGGAGAATCTGAGAAGCCAGGCCATGGTGTTTGAAAACCAAGTATGCTTCAACCACTTCTTTAAGAGTTACAATTAAATTCCAGTATAATGTACAATATCCATACACTCCAGCTATTTGAGGCAGGGATGTATGCTGGAGCAGTCTCAGAGTTAATTTATGGAGCCAACCATCATTTGCAATCTCTGCTGCAGAAAAATCTAAAACTCTGAATCTAAAATTCCCAGTAAACTATGCTCTAAACTCAAAGCACAGATCTGAGACTCACTATGTGATATCATTACTTTCTAGGAACAACTAGCTGGAAAAATAAATGTCTCAAGTGTATAAATGTTTTTGTTAGATTTTTTGCAAGTAATTCACTATGGAGTTGATGTTTTATCTCTAAAGGTGAGTGAGTCTTACCAGGAGATGCTATGTCTGATACATATGTTGTGGTTGGGATCTGCAGTAGGCCAGGTGCACTAACATATAGGAATGACAAAAGAGGAGATTTTAAGCCTAAGGCACAAATTACCAATGCATTCTAAATAAAGGATCATTGTTCCTGCTTCCTTTTCTTCAGTGAGCAAGACAACAAGGGGTAAGGGTACCTCTCCACCTTTTGACTCGCCACTTCAATTAGGAAAGATATATTTGGACTTTTTTCCCTCCTCATCCTGGAAGAACATCTTACAATGACTTCCACAATACAAGACATGTCTATACCACACTGCAGGATGAAGACTGTGCTTCTGCAGAAACTTCCCACCAACTGCATTTCAGCTGACATCACAGGGAAGTCTTAGAGAATGTGATTTGGATAAAAACAAACATGAAAATGCATTTCAGGAGTGCACCTACTTTGTTGCAAACAAACATTAAATCCCCAGCTCTAGAGTTAGTGTGAGGCAAGTAATTATGAAATATAAAGCATCACATCTTCTCCAAAAATTGTTCTCTAAACAGCTGTTCTAACTCAACTGCACTACTTAGTAAACATTGCCACAGAACCCTATATAGAATGGGTGCTTATAAAACATTCCCAAGAGGAAACAGAGAGGTAGAAGAGGAGAGAGTAGCTTGAAATCAACTCATTGCTTCAAGCTCAGCTAAACCAGCTGAATGGTTAACTCTGCAGAAAAAATATGCTCTATGAAAACTGAAATAGGCAACAGATACCTGCAAACATCTACATTTGTTGTCTCCTCTCAAGGGATTCTAAAGATCATGGTCGTTAATGGGATTGGGATTATCTCACTGGGCAAACACATGTTATTTTGAGAATTCCTGCAGAGGAGCAACTAAAATGAAAAGCTAACTCAACAATCAGTAGGTTAATATACTTATTTTACACAAGTTTGACTTTCCTGAAGATGATAAAACATGCATATTTCCTTACTTGAAGGAAATAGGTCAGGCAAATAAGACTTGTTTGACTGATAGGGGAAAGGGAAGGGAAAACCCCCAATGTATTCTTGAATTAAAAAGAGGCAAATTAGTGGATTTGATTGAAACACAGCTAAATACACAATGACTTAAACTCCAATCCCAAGGAAAAGGCTCTTCTGAAGTTTTCCTGCTTTACTTACATGATTTTCTCATAAAGAATCTAACAGTTTTGGAAAGATTGCTCAGAACAGTTTAAGTAACAAACCAAAATTACCTATTGGTATCAACCCCTCCTATGAATGCTCTTATTTTCCTTCCACTGCAAAGAAGGTGTGTTGAATGGCAATTCTATATATTAGGTGATTTGAGTATCAGAAATGTAAAGAGATCTTCAAACTGTGATTTGTCTTTTGAATATATACTTCTATCTTTGCTAGTGAAAAAGAGATTTGGGTAGAAACTAGACACGCCAGTATTAAAGATTTTCAAAGTCTTCATGAGCACAGTGTTAGGTTCTCTCAAGGTACATACTGTGAGACCTTTGCAGAAGTCAGTCTATATTAAAAAGCACCACAGCAAACATTTTATGCTAAGTCAGGAAGCAGCAGTAATTGTGTGCCTTAATTTTTCATTGTAGTGCCCTAATGCAGCTGCTAAACACTGATAAAAGTTTTGTAAAACTATGTAAATATAAACATTTATAACATGTCCTTTCCTTATCCACTACAGCTTATTTAACACCACAGACAATTTTTGAATATACTTATTCTTCCCAGAGGACATTACCTTAGGCTTGTCTATACTGAGTTTGGTTCCAATCAGTCTGTCTCCATCCACTCTGCTTCTCTAGTTTTGACTAATTTTAGAAAAGCTGTGATCATCAAGTTCTTGCATGGCAGTTCTCTTCTTCAGATCTGGAGACGCACAGTCCTCAGCTTTATGTTTTGGAAAATTAAATATTTCTTTCTGAATCAACTCACTATAATTAACTAAATACTGCTTTTTAGAAAAACCCCAAAACAACCAACCAACCAACTGCACTATGCAGAAACACACCCCCTCCCTTCATATTTTACTAACTCAGTCATGTAAGACTGCAATCCTTCATGACAAATGCCACAGGCATAGAGTGGTTATGAGCTGCCAGAGTACAGGATTAACTCAATTTACATTACAGTACAGCAATTTCAAACACAGCACCATGAAGTGTAATGACACAGTTAAATATGTTGGCACAGGACCAGTAGGGTTTTGTTACCTTTTAACATGTACTACTACCCCTCTTCAGAACATGGTGTCTCCTTTTGGCAATTCCCCTTTGCCACGCATTCCCCAACAAGTGCCACAATCCATGGGTCCAAATCTGTGGATCTTGTGAGACCCAAGATCAGGGCAGGCTAACACTGTTCTCCCATCACTACACTTTCTCAAGGCTCAGTAGTGAAGAGTCCATAAGTATCTGTTCAACTCTATTCTGGCTCTGACCTTGGCACAATTTTCTAAAGAAGCAACTTTGTAAACTTTACAGAAAATTCTCTGATTCTTAATCCAAGATTTCTTTGATTCAGGAGTACATCTTCTCTTCTGCACCTTTTTTAAAGTAATCCTAGACTTGATGCTGAACTGAAAATCCAGGAGCTTCCTGCCAAACAGAACAACAGGTGAAATAGGAGCAGCTGAAGCACATGTCATTTCTCACTGAAGTACCTCAGACCTGACCAACAGGATGGCACAAATGGCAGAAGTGAAATTCACTTCCCACGAACTATCTAAATAAAAAAAAAAATTCACACTGAATTTGAAGACACTATAGAAAGAAGCAGTAAGTTCTCTCCTCATCACCCTGACCATTTATTTTTAAGTCTCTGCTTTTATTCTGGTTATCCAAGAACATGTTCAATCACCATATCAAAGCTTAGTAACTCCCAATAGGATAAACTGCCCATCTGTAACAAGATCACATACAAAGCTAAGTATGTTCTTGAGAGGATTACAAATCTTTCTGCTAGATTTTGATCACCTTGCCCACACATCGGCTTCTTGCAGTGGTCAATGGAAAAAATCCAAAAACCCACGCAGGCAAACTTATAATATGCTTTTGCACAATTTCTTAGTGAATTGTGATTGCTTCTGTTCTCCCTCTTTGACTATCCAGACAAGCTTAATGCTGGTACCACTGGAAATACCTGGCTTCATGCACATTTTTTAACGCAATTACTTTCAACATTCTCCTTGGATCTTCCAGGTAAAAAAGTTTTTGTTTCAAACCAAAATTATTAAAAATTAAGAAATTATTTTATTACAAATAACAAAATCTCTGTCCCATGATACAAAAGTCTTTGAAACTACTCAGCAGCTTCTATTGAAATCCCACCAGTCTTCTTATTTCTTGATAGATAGGAGCAGCCAGTTCTTTGGCTTTTTCTGCTCCATCCTCTAAAACCTTTACCAGATGGGACTTGTCTTCCTGGAGTTTCTTGATTTCATTCCTGATAGGTGCAAATTTTTGGATAACGGACTCTGCTACCACCATTTTGTAGTGAGCAGTGTCGAGATCAGTGGCTTGGTGCAGCACTTCTTTGATGCTAAGCCCCGTTACTGCAGCGTGAATGGACACCAGATTGGAGACACCGGGGCGAGCGATGGGGTCATAGGTCACCTCCGAGGTAAAGTCAGTCACAGCTTTGCGAAATTTCAGCACTATTTCATCAGGGCTGTCTGCTATGTTAACAGTAGCTAACTTCTGTGGGTCTGACTTGGACATCTTCACTGATGGATCTCTGAGGGATTTTATTTTCTTTGTTGTACCTTAAAAAAAAAAATGAGCACAGACAATGGTTTCTTATGATAATTGCTAAGAACAATGTGCAGTTATATGATGAAGCTGTTTATCCTTGCTCAAAAATGAATTGCAAGGACAATCATGTATGCTCTGTTTAGTCCTTGCACCCTTCCTGTCCTTCTAAGAAGCTACCTTTCTCCTCTCATAAACTGAATGAAGCTTGTTCCATCTCTCCCATCTTCACTAAGCACAAAATTCTGCTGGGGCTACTCCTAATATTTTATGGGGCTTGCATGCTGATTTCCCCTCCAAATTTCTCCTCCCTTCTATTACTACACATTACTGAAAGGTTCTGAGCAGTGGAGAAACAGGTTAACTCCACTGGTAAAAAAAAACAGTAAGAATCACGTAACAGTTAATCTCTTTATTTCAGGAAACTCTTCCACTCAAAATCACTTGGCAATTCTCCTAAATCTCAGTAAAAACAGTTATTAAAACTCTCTAACTCAAAACTAACCAACTCTGTTAGATGTAAAGCACTGTTCAGGTAAGAAAGGTGTGGGTATTGTACAAACTGCTAAGATACATGCATGTACATGAAATAGATTAGTAGCATTAGGAGAATGTTGGAAAGTACTTTAAAAGCATCAATGCACTCTGTTTCAGTTTTTCACCAAGAAATATAATTCATGGAGTATATAAAGTATCACTTATCCACAGAGTACTCACACCAATTATTTCTAATACAGCCAACTAAATTACCTGCATATTGCTCATAGTTGGCTTATGTACTCAGTGAAAGGATAAGAGTTGTTCCAGCATACAATTCAGATTGCCCCAGAAAGTGCTTTGTTCTGAAATCACCTATTGTAAGAGTCTGTCCCTTTTCTGCAATTTTGAAAGAGTCCAGGTAATTCAACTGTCTACAGCTAGTGAGTCTGAATAGATCCCTACCTTCTCCATTCATCTAGGATATTTTGTTGGTTTGCATGTACTTGTGAACTTAAGAAGGAATGCTTTTTGGGAGCAAATTGAAACGTTTTTTTCTTTTTCAAACTGAGCTTTTTATTTAATGGTCAAGAGTCTCACTGCATTATAGGTTACACTCAGCTCCTCTTTATAGTGCTTAGTGCTCAATTAGAAACTGCAGTTTGCAACCCCTAATATTCTCAGAACTCCACTCTAGGTCTAACATCGTTTTTGTCACTGAGGCTTGAAAATCGAGAAAGGTTTATTACTGCCTGTCTTTTCTAAGGTGAGAATTCCTTGCCCTTTTGGGGGCGAAGGTCTCTGCTGTGCATTCCTCTCCATTACTTACAACAAAGATGCAACGCTTCATCCTTGCCCAATTATTCACGTTTCTTAACAAACATGCCATTTGCGCCATCTGACTCCTCCTCACCCCCCGGCCTATGACCTTATTGCTCAAAAATGGCTGAGAAGATTTTCCTTATAAGTTTTCCTGAGTCTAACATCAAAACCATAAAGTCTTAAGCTCTCTGACAGATACATATTGAAATACTCAAGTATATATTAAACACTCTTAAAAAAAATTGGAGCACTGTACATATAAACCAACAGGCTGTTCAGCATGCTTAAAGTAAACATCTCCCACTCGGACACTGAAGAATTCTGCTTGCTAGAGGTCTCTTGCCTTGCTGCTAACATGTCTCCTGAATGAGCAACATGGAACAGAGACACTACTCTTAAAAAGTCCAGAAGTCCTTGAAGTCCAGAAGTCCTTGAAGAGCAAGGCTGACTGGCAGCAATAGAGTGCATCTGGCCCTCCGGACTAGAATACCAGACGTCATGTACATTCCTCGACCATGGATTTCTAAAGTCCTCTATCTATCTTGAAAGTTCATTTTCATAGCCTCTAGTCTCTTATTGCCACTTTTTAACTTTCCACTCCCTTAATATCAGATTGCCCCCTTTTCTTGATCCCTGAAACTATTTCCACAATATTTAAATCAATCTTCAACTTCAAGTACAGTTAAGGGAAAAAAAATAACCAAGATCAGCTCACTTAAAATGGCTTTGGGCACAGGAAAGAATTCTCCATATTTCTTGTTGAAATGTTGTGCTATATCTTGGGCTAGTTCCAGGTGCAGGACTTGATCTTCTCCAACAGGAACACGTGTTGACCTTTTAATAAAAGACAGACACAGGAAACTCAGCAAAGCTCTCTGATTCTGCTGAAATGTTACTCAAGACTGTCACAGCTTCTGCCATGACTGAGGGCCGGATTGAGCCAAACACTCAGTCCCAGCTAGATATAGGTGCTGTGGGAACAAGATCCCAAACTGATGGGATGACTCAGCTTTTTGAGCTGAACTGAAGCACATAACCAAGGGCAAAAATCGCCCTTTTGTGAAGACATATACAGCAAAGATACCTGTAAGAGCAACTCATTAAACTCAGCTCAAAGAAAGGTTTCTGTAGTATCTCCTGCTGCCTCTTCAGAGATCAAAGAGTACATTTTATAGTATGCAAATGAAGTAAGAAAGATCTGCAAGGCATCAAGTGCAAGCACCTTGCCATGTCAAGTCTCAAGAAAACATAACTGTTGAGGAGTTAATACTGAGGAGGTTACAAAGAGAAGGAAAGAAGAGAGTGTTTCTTCCCCATCACAATATTATAAATCATGTGATCCAGCACCTCTATTGTCACAAGTGTTGTTAGAAGATTAGAACTGCTAGATTCAAAGGATAACGTGATCTTCTGTATTGCACTCAATGGCTTGAATACGCTTTTGGAGGGAAACACAATCTGCATCAGAGAACATCAGGAGGTGAAGAATCCATTACTTCCCCTGGTGGTTCTTTCCCACAGTTAATCATACTTGCTAAAAATGTTCTTTTAGATGAGGCAGACTTGAAATCTTGCCAGCTTTTGATTACTCTCCCATCCCCCAGCAGATTTTTTTCTAAGGGTTATGGGGTATTCAGCTATGAATACTGGACATATTCCAAAGTAAGAAAGCTCACTATGCATCTTTTAAATTCCCAGAAAATTTCAGATCAACACGGTACTCTTTCCTTCTGATTCTGAATTACTAGGCTGACATGCAGGAATCAATTTGTCCATCTTTATTCCCAACCAGTCAGCAAGGCAACCTAAAAACAGTTACAGTAGTCAATAGGAAATCACAGTTCCCTATAACTGAGAGAAAATCAGTTACCATAATCAATATACTTTAAGCAGGTCAAAAGAAATGTTTCCATATGCCAAAATGGTTCCATATTCACAAAGTTTGCCACTAAACGGAAAACATATTATCTCTATAAAAGTCCCTGCACAATACCTTACCTTTTTCCTTGCTGGCTTTTAAAAAAATATTTTTATTCTGGTGCTATTTTTACTCCTTTCTGTCATATATTTACCTTATGTCCATTTTCCTGTCTCTTTGATCCTTGGTTCATCTGAGCTAGTACTGTTTTTCTGCCTCCTCCAGCTCTAAATTCTACTTCATGACTGCTGTTTTCTTCCTGTGTTTCCGTTTCTCACCATTTCTTGTTCCTCATATTATTTTGTTGACATTAAAACATTTCTTATTAAAGATATTAAGTCAAATTTCTTCAAAGATATATTGTTTCTCTTTCACTTCCTTGTTTTGTGCTCTGTGTGGACAGCCTGCTGTTAACATAGATAGTAGTCAAGAAACCACTGGCTTAACTAAGAAAAGATGGAATACCCGGTCTTATTAGAGATGGAAGAGACAGACATGGTTGAGTTCCATCAAAACAACGTGATTTCTGATAAAGTTGTCTAAATTTCACCCTTCAATACTTGACACTCAAATCACTCAAATATTTGACAATCAAGTGGGACTCACTTCAAATAAAGTTACAATATTGTATTTGAATATTATCATTATAATATTAAAATTAATTCTGACTTTTGCTTGCTTCCTGGTATTTCTAGATAAAATTCAGGTAAATTAGAAATACCATCTCTTGGTCTTCTAACAGTCCTGTTTTCCCTACTATGATCAATTAACATGAAATTTATCTAGATACATTTTTCTGAATTCACAATTGGTTAATCTTGATTAGTCTGACCTGACATCCTTGTCCTCAGACCTGTGCTACTTCTCTGTCTCAACCAATACTCACAACTTCCTTCAGAACAATGACACAAAGTACATATGCTCTGAACATAAAAATAATTCATACATGGTGCCCTGTCCTTAACATTTACTTACTGAGACAGTTTAAATAATATTATGATACAATATGATGAAATATAACCAGTCATGACAATGCTCTACAAATTATGTCATCCAGGCTACAGGTTTAGGGCATGCTGAGTCCTCAGTTGCTCACTAGGCTACTTCCACTGCAGCACACAAAATTGACAAAATTGAGCCAGCCCAGGTTACTACAAGCTGCAGTCAGTAACTTAATCTTTTTCATCAGTATGAACTGGCCTACACAGAATCCCCTACTAATACTGGTGTACTACATACAGACAGTTTAAGTACATCTACAGTACACTGCATAAAATAAAGCATGACTACTTTGAAAGAAGTGTATCTGTGTGAATGTGTAATATACATAATTAAACATCCGTCTGTTGTAATTCCCTAAGAATTATTCTCACGTGACCAGCTTTTGCTCTTTACAGTCCTGTCAGTAGCTTTTTAACCAGGCTAGATTTCAACCCGCCACTTGAGAGTCTGTCATCCATTTCCAATCTTCTGATCTAATCACACCCAGCTCCCCTGCTCAATAAGTCAGCATGTTGACCTGACAAGCATTCATTCCAATGTAGCTGAACGACATTGCCCATGGGCTCACATTCTGCCTCTTACTTGTACAGCAAAATATCTGCTGCTTGAAGCACAGGGTAAGTCAACAAACCAACAGTTCCTTCGCTATTCTGGCTGGCACGCTTCATCTGTTTGGAAAAGAAAAACAGAGATGAATCACACTTTTGACTAATGGTATCAAAGTCCAGGATTTTAATTAATTAGAATTCTGAATAACTGAGTAATTTATTATGTAGCTCTATAGAAGACAGTGTCATGTAAAATCCACTCCTTATGAATGTATTCTGGTTTATGTCCTATGTTTATGAATTTCCCTACACTGTTCTGAAATTCTAGTGAGAAGGGAACATAGGGTTTCTTTTGTTTTCCATTTGTAACCTTCTTAATGGAAACGATTTCACATGCAAAACCATCAGGCTGGGTTATTATATTTGTATATTACACATAAATTCTACTTTTAAAATAGTGTCTTCAGCAATAAATTTTTGTAACACTTCATAATGAAGATATAAAAAGGTATTAATACCTGTGTTAGAGATCAAGACACCGTGATCACACAGTCACTATGATAGCCAGTGACAGCTGGGAGAACCTGTGACAGTGACAGCTGACAGAACTACAGGGGCAGAGTCCATTGTTGTCTCTGTTAGCTCACACTGCTCCCCACAATCCACCTAATGCATTCTTATGCTCCCTGATATGGATCACCTAGAACAAGACAGTCAGGCTACAAACACAAATTCTGTTCTAGCTATGGCATATCTATGTTTTACTCTTAGCAACAGTTAAATGTACTAACCCCCTTGAAATCTGAATTATTTCATTAAGACTGTTCAAATATATTTAGACTTGTCTCACACTCTCCAACAGATCCTGTATTCTGTCTACATCTCTAAGTGCCTAGGGTTCAAGGAACCTAATCTGCAAAGCCTTGCACCTGTAACACCTATCTGTAGGTCTGGAAAGTCAATCCAGTCAAAGTAGGATTTAAGAGCTTAACTTTAGAACCTTAGGTTTGAAAAGGTTTGCTTTAATCTATGCCATGCATTAACACTGGTTGCTGTATTTAAGTTTTACTGGTTTTATTTAATTAAGAAGGAAAACAGGAAAAAAGAAAACATCTGGAGGTATTTAAGACTGCTGTGAACTCTGCAAGCCAAGCTGCTCTTAAGCGGTTGGGTTTTTTTTTCCTTTTTCAGATACTTCTCTCTCCTATCTTTTTCTTTTTCTGCTCACTAAATGTCAAAATAAAATACAAGGAAATTAAATGCAAGAACTCTCTTGATGCAGTCATGCTGATGCAACACTGAGATTATGAAGATGAACATTTGAAGCTTGTAAAGGCAAACATTTAAGATACAATATCACTCAGCACATTTTTAATATTTATAATTTCTATACTCCTCTTCAAACATATGCCTCTTTTTAACACTCTTCCATAAAATTTACAGAGCAGCCACTCTTTATAGTGGAAAACGAAAAGCTGTTTACAGAACTCCTTAATCAGGAAGACCCAAGTTTGCCACTGCAATATCTTGCATCACTTTTGCATTATTAAATAAGCATTGAAATAACACTGAATGTTCTAGCAAAATCAGTTTTATAACAGTAAATAAACTTCATGTTTAGTACAGTTTTTCTGCAAGTCTCTGACAAAAACACCATTCTGTAGCTTTCAGCGGGAAAATGTTCACTAAGAGGAACAGACCTGGAGAGACATGTTTTCTCCCTTCCACCACAGGACTACAGAAACCTTAAACCTAAAGCAAGAATAACCAAGGTACAGCTGGTACTTCATAGATGAAAAGTACTTTCAGGGCAACATTTCTCCTGAATTCCCATAAATTTCTTTCAAATTTACCAAACAGTCCATACCTTCCACTGGGGCAAACGTAGCAGACGTGGCACATTAGTTAAGCACCCAAGAATCCAGGCAAGTTCTGCATGCTCAGGAACCTGAAAGTATGAAGTTAGAATCCATTTAAATCTTCTTATTTTATATGCATATTTTCTCAAAGTCAATAAGAATAAATTGCATCAAAGACCAGAAAACCATTTATTTCTGTATATTACTTTTTCAGTGAGGTCAAATGACAAGCTAATGGAAAGTTTTGGACACTGCCAGGATTGAATGCTTTACATTAAAATAGTATAGCAAGGTTTTTGATCCTATCCACTCATATTATAAACAAGAAAGAAAATGCTTTAGCAATAGCAGAGTTGAACACATATGTAAACTCCTTTGCTTGCATACTTGATTCACTCTTTGCAATATTGGCAGGGTTCAATCTTTAAGAGCATGCTAACTGTATCAAAGACGTTCAAAACTTCATGCCTGCAACATGATATAACAACCCAGACAGAAGGCAGTAAAAAGTGTTTGTTAATAATTAAGAATTACTAGGATTATTAATTGCAATTCCTTTGTTGTCACATTTTAAGTATACTGATTTCCTAGCTAGCAGTCATTAGACTACTTTGGTCACCAATGTGTAAAAGTATCCAACCTTCAGGCTACAGCTCAGTGGTTAGAAATATTTCAGTTTGATTCTTTCCCTTCTTTATGCCTTTCCCACAGATTCAGGGTTTTTATAAATTCCCTCATGCTTATTTGACCTGCAATCTTCTGTGCACAAGACAAAGTGCAACAAAATACCGGAGTAAAATTAACTTCACGGAAAATACGAAGCACAAGACTCCTATTTCATCTAGAAGGAAACACCATCTGGTTCAAAGTGGTTTTTCATTTCTTTCTTCTAGTCACGGATGGAGAGGAGATGGTGCTCTGTTGCACTTGTGTTGACAAGAACCCTCTTTAAAAGCTATGCAGTCATTGATTCGGCTCTGTCAGATGTTGATTTCGCAGCCAAGACTGCACGTGTGTTTCACTGGATCGGTGGATTTGACATTACATCAGTTACCAAAACACAAAGTGATCTAAACAGCATTTGTTGGGTTGAATACACAGTTCTGGGTCCTACCAAATTATATTCATTTCCCATCTTCAAACACCAAGTCCTTTCCTAAGTAAGACTAAAGTGCTGAATAAGCTGAAGAAAAAGCCTGATAAAACGGGGACAAAAGATGTAAAAGCATACCAAAGTGTAGAGATTTAAGTTGGAATAAAATTCAATATCGGAGGCTAATGAGACAGCATTCATCATTCAAATTACAGCAACTGACTGTATATTGGTGTGTGAATCAGGAGGTTCTAGGCTTAAACCACAAATCACTTGTCAGACTAAATCACGGTTTAAGCTACTGTGTTTTACTTGTCAAGAGGGGCAGGTAATTGCTGCCTTTGGTTGGTCATGGTGCATCTGCCCAAATGTTGCTCATTTAGCTACAGTATTCCATCACATTGATTGCACAGATTTGATACAAAGAAGTTGGAAGATGTGATGATGTATATGACACCAGCAGAATAAAGGCTCAGTCTACTCCTCTGTTCACTGAGCAATACCCATGGATCACAATCAGGACAAGACATTCACACAAACTTAATCAGCTTCTTGCTGCAGGTCTATTTAAAATGGCAGGCAAATGTCTTAATTAAACAACCAAAATACAAGAATGTAAGAAATAACACTGTACTGGATCACAACAAAGACAATGCAGTCTCGTGCTCTGTTTCCAGGAGTAGCATGTGGGGCAAACACATGAGCCTCCTGCTTCTTACGAGTATCTTCCCCTCATACTTCTCCAGCATCCATAATCGTTGCACTGGGGAATATCAGAAGGTATTATCCCTGGCCCAGTCCTGGCAATGTATCAAGATTCCCCAGGAATGTGTCTTCTGAACCAGCTGATTCTTCATACCAGCCCACTTCATAACCCCATGGTGCAGCAAGCTCTAGAAGCTTAAACCTGATGTGTAAAAAAAGAATTGAGCCACTAATGTATCCATGTTTGTTTACTGGTTTTGAATACCATCTCTTTCTTATATTGCACAATTTGGTGAACAATTCCATATCCAGCTTATTCAGTGTTTTTCTGATTTTGTAAAATTTGATTGCATAGACGCTGCAGCCTTCTTCTCTTTAAACTGAAGCAAACCTGACTTGCAATTTTTCCTTCTTAAGGCAGCTACTTTATCCCCTGCTGCATGAATTCCTCTCCTTTGTATCATATTAAATTAATTAGTTTGTTCTGGAGATGTAGACTATAAAACTTTACCCAATATTCAAAAAATGGGCACACTAAGGTTTTGTATGGTGATCATCTCTGTCTTATTCACAATACCCTTTCTGGTGATGTGGTGATGACATATCATTAGCTTTTCTGAAAACTGCTAGTGCCGAGCCAATGACTTCAGAGAACTGTCAATCATGACTCCATGACTTTCTTTCCTGCATTATGTGAAGAAGGTTTAGAATACTTTCACCCAGATGTTTTAAAGCATTTAAAGCTCTTCTACCCCTTATTTGCCTGTCCACTCTGTTTCATGAGTTCTTTTGGAATTCCTTTCCTTGACATAGCATTTGGCTACCCATAAAGTCTTGGCATTGCCCATGAACTTCTGTTCACTACCTTCTTCAGGTCATGAAGGAAGAGGTTGACCAGAACTACTCCCAGCAAGAATGCCTGAAGAACATGACTGTTCACTGTGCCATTCAAAAAAAAGTAATCATTACAGCCTACGTGGCTTTCAACAGTGAAATGAAAGGAAATAGAGAAGAGACATCTCATATTTGGATAAATCTACAAAACGATTTCCAGTTGATTCCTATTGTGTTAGGTAGTGTTTATTGTGCCATCACAAGGAAAGAAGCATGACTTTTCACAAAATTTTCATTAAAAAGGGTATGACTGTTTGAGAGGTGTTCTGCTTGCTTTTTTAGTTTATTTTTTTCAAGGTTACCCAATAATCTAACTAGGATTTCAAGAAATAAAACTATAAAGAGTTCCAATTAATTCAGGCTATTCTGTGTATACTTTAACCAGTATAAACTGGTTAATTATAAATAAAATTATTATAATTTTATATTATAAATTCTAACTCAACTTCTTTTGTGTTTTAAAATCTGACAACGAACTACTGTCCAGAACTACGATGTACTTCAGGAGTTACCCAGGTTTTCAAAAGAGAATAGATAATAATAAACTTAACTCTTTTCCAATGAAGACATACTTTTCTCAGTGTGCCCTCTCCCCCAAATACATCAGTATAAGAACAATATAAATGGTAGAAAACCAGAATTACATCTCCTATTAACAAAACCCACAACCAGTGACAGTGCCTGAACTGTATGTCAAACCTAACTTCAAGAATATTACAATCACTGGTAATTCTGAAAACCAGCTATCTAATCAACTAAATCCTTCAGGTCAACTTCAGCTACTTTTGTGTCCTTAAAAAAATATAATTGCCTGTTTTCAGTATAAACATTCTTTTCTTGGGAAATATTTCTTGCAGACCTGCTGAAAATATTTCCAGAAATACCAGTGTTTTAAGTGCTCTATTTACTGTTTCCCTTTACAAAGTCAACTATTTCCCATTAAAAATTTTCTAAAAAATCTTAACCACATCCATATAGCAATCACCCTTTTCCAGCCCAAATCCTACCCCTTGCTCTTCTCAGTAAATACAAGTTTCTCTCTTTTCTCCTGCTCTGTGCTCTTGCTCATTTTAAGTTTTCTCTCCTAATCTCATACAAGTCTGTAAAAACCATCAACATTTCTCAAAGGGTTAAGACGGTCATCTCTATGCTATTACCAGGAACACATTTCCTCCCTCACTCTCAATTGCATTAAGCATTCTCCACAACCTGGCTTACTAATCACTAATCAGAGTTATTTGCAGACCAAACTACTTACATTCCTTCTTAGTGGCCTGACAAGGCCAAGGCTGCATAGCCAGATTCCTTTTTCTTTTTATTTAAAGCACACGTATTTAACAGAGGTGACCACTTCCAAACGATAATGAGCAGTTCTCTAAAAGGCACAAACATTTCTGTTTGTTCACCTGAGTGCCCTGCTCTTCCCTTTTAAAAGACATATAGCTTCTTAATTATTTACTTGTGCAGCCATGTGAAGTTATTAAACTCAGGTCACAATTTATACTTGGATAATCTCTGGAGCTTTATATGCTGAAGTACAATCTCAGGGCTTCTTCCTGCAGATCAATTTTTTTTGTCCTTGATCCTAGCTATTCCTTACCAAATTATTGCTGATATTCCCTGGCCAGAGCCAATGAAATATGCATGGAAAAACAGTAGCTACTTCAAGTCCAAATAATTCTAGATAACTTTTTATGATGAGACATACAGCTGAGGAAGACAGCAAGCCATGAGATTCAAGAACAGTGGGAGAGGCATGAATACTGGAAGCAGATCTGAAACCAACCAAATCAGCAACAGTGGGCCTCAGCTTTCTGAGGTTATAATACAAAGTTGTATGTTGGCAGCTGAACTGGCTTTCTGCAAGAAGTGATGCAGTGTTTTATTTTCAAGATCGATTTCCTCAAGTTGCAACCCATAGCCCTTCTCTGTAAGGCACTGCAAATTTGCTGCATATCTATCATGTGGAAACAGCTTTCCCTCAGTAGTTAACCTCATTAAGGGCTACATTTTAAAGGGGCAGTAAATTTAAAAGATTTAATTTTGATAGAGTACAAACAAATAGTCTCAGGAGGTAATTTGGATAGCTGTGTACTAAAAGAAATTGGAACAGAGAAGGGAAAGAGTCCTACACTTAAAAAGAAATGTTTTAGGACTTTTGTCTCATCTAGAAGTACCAGTAAGAGCTTATGCAAAATTCAAGAGGTCCTTTTTAAAAGCAAATGATGCTCAAAATTTTCTTGAATAAGAGGTAAGGTTTTATTAATGCCTAAGATTGCAGGCAGTATGTTCAAGATACATACGTCTCTATATTATACAACGGAGGGAAAAAAAAGCCATAAAGAAGACAAAAAAACTAGACTACTCTTGAGTCAAATGCACATAGTGCAGGTACTTCTATGACAGAAAATTTGCCACAGTATCCCAAATTTCTGTTCCAAGAAATAACTGATTGGGTAGAAAAATTTATGGTTACAAAGGCAGTATCAGATTTAAAAAACTTGTTAAGCAACGTATTGAATTGAGGGGTGGTTATCTAGTTACTGTCGATAAATGTGTCAGTTTCTACAGCTTTCACCTTTACCTTGGAACAATTTAGTCTCGTATCCTTATTTATATTTGGCTAAAACATACAGAAAAAAGATCTGTCTCTCCTTTCTGAAGAAGCTGACCAAGAATAATCTTACTGGAATCAAGCTTTACTGGTTATAAACCCCGACAGACCACAGTAATTTGGCTGAAGCACCCTTTCCTCTCCTTTATTCATTATGAAATTAACTTATTTTCAGAAACATTCTCCTAGTATAACCCCCAATACTGTTTGAATAATTAGTTTGGTGTGTCGAGAAGACCAGTGAAGAGAGGAAAATATAACAGCTACATAACAGTATGAGACGAAGACAGTAAATTAACGCAGAAAAGAAAAAAAAGAGAAATCCTAGTGAACCATGACTTTCCTTCCCACTGAGCTGTAACTATGTCTAGTCCAGTCCATGAGAGAGAAAACAGAGGAATGAGAGAAGTAGAATAATTTTCTAAATTAAACAGTCACATACTTCCTCTTATGACAGGAAGTTTTCAATGGACCATGCTAAATTAATGTGCTTTAATGAATTTATACGCTATGATGCAATGGAAGCTTTTCAGACCCTCTGAAAAATGGAAACGGGGTAGCGTGAATCTATTCAAACTCTGCCCACAAAACAAAGCAGATGGATACTTCTGGAAAATAACAGCAGTGAAACAGTGCACATATTTATATTGCTGTATTTTGGGTTTTGGAGTTAAGGCTAAGACAAATTTGCAAATTCCCACCTCCCAGAGTTACTGCTTCTATTTGCTTGCACACTGCAAGAATACTGCAGTTGATTATACTCAGAAAATAAATCACCCTATCCAGAAGGATGAAAACTGCAATTTTCCGCCCAGAAATTGAACATTATGTTGTCTAGAAACTCACAGGACTCCTCAGAGAAGTGTTCATGCAGCGTATCAAGCACCGCCTGCTGAATCAACTCTGATGGAATTTTAGTTTCTCTTGGGACATTAAGCATGTGTCTACTACAATAGATAGGTGGACAGGAAGAACAGCCTGAGACCACATAAAAGCAAAATCAGTTTCTAATATTGTTTTGACTGTGAAGCAGATGAGATACAAGATGGTTATGGGTAAGAACTGAAATGTGTAGTGTACCCACCACGAGTCAGAGAAAATGGGTTATATCATATGAATTTACCATGTGTGTAGATGGCATACTGTCTTCCTTATTTACTGCCCCCCCCAGTCCTTTTTGGTTTTAATAAAAGATCTAAGTTTTACAACAGATGACTGTTACAGCTTTTATCAGTTATGGTACAATTTAAGGAATATATTTTCAGTTTCTTCTAATACTTTCATGATATGTTGTATAAGTCATTATTCCATAACTTCTTTTGTATGCCTGGTAGGCAAAGGCAGCCACTTAAAGCATATCTTGACATTATTTTCTCTAAGAGGGTTTCATACATCTTGCAGCTGCACTCCAAATAAAAATGCACTTGAAATATGCGTTTATTTTTATTTTTTATTCTTACTAAAACTGTCACTTTTAAATAAATTCCTACTTGAGAAAATATAATTATACAAGATGTAATGAAAGTGCTTCTCTCACTGGGAGGCCATCTCACTGTCCAACATACAGTTTTTCTAGATATTCTAATTAAATCTGCTTGTTCATAACCCTTCACAGACAATGTGGTTCCAAACACTACCCCAATTATTCATCGCAACCCTTCTTGCTTCTAAATATTTTCAAATTATCATCACTTGTTCTTTGTAGCCACTACTTCCCTAGGCTGGAATTCAAGTTTTTATATGGCAATATAAGTGTGGGAGGTATTTGGTGAATTGCAATGTATTAAGACCAAATATGCAGCCAGCCATTAACTTACTGTTTGTACATGTTTTAAAACAATACAATCTATAAATGGTAAACTCTGAAGCATATTAAACTAATTTTCATCCAACTACCACTTTCCATTTATAGGTAATAGCTGTATATCCAACAGATGAGAACATAGGCCATATGCTCTCTAAACAGTACAATAAAAATTTGCCTATGCAAGATTTCTGTCACTTTTATTTAATTTTAGTTGAAAGGTGAGGACATCACTGAAATCTGTTCTGGGATTCCAGGTCAACTTCACCTGTATCCTTATCACAGCAGCACCTTTTGGATCTAGCATAAGCATGAGAAGTATCTGTTCTCACCACACTTTCTCCCAGCAGTTAGTCTGTGATTCATATTGCTCAGCCTGTTTTGTCTCTTGCATTGAAAAGGATGATGAAATGTGTGAAAACTCTGAAGGCAGGTATTTCAGATTCTCTGGATTAGAGATTTGCAAAAAAGCCTAAGTAAGTAAAATAAGTGAAAACCTTACCAAAAAGCACAGGCATTTTGAGAAACCAAGTAGCATTATTTCTTTTCACATATGGCAAACATCCTAGAGAAGCAACACAAGCAGCAAAACATAAAAAGAATAAGCCAAACAAACAAATAAAGAACAAAAAAACCACCCCTTTTCAGCAATTCTAGACCACTCTTGCCCAGTGTAATCCAGAGAAAGGGAGAGAACACAATACATTTACATGAATGACTGCATGAGCAATTCCCTTACTGGGGCTTACCATTACTAGTAATATACATATTAATAACATATACTTCTTTAGTGCAAGAATTTCATTCCACCTTTACTGCTATAGAATCAGGGTACAGAAAAAGTCATCAGTTATGGTGGGTTTTGGTGATTAAATTAAAAGTTCATAAAGAATAATTTTGTTGCAGGATGTTTGTTTAAAAAAAAGAACAGAAATGCCATTCAGGAGTAATTAAAGAAATATTTCTGTGATCTACAGATTTGGTAATTTTCTAGATAGAACTCAAAATACAACAATAATTACAGCATGCTAAGCTACTGAGAATTCTCTCATTTAGCAGTTTGATCTGCCATTAAAAAAAACTACTCAGTCCATAACTAAATACCTAACCCAGTTCTCTATTTGCGGCTGGATTTTCACTGCTTTCCTGCTGACCTCTGGAAGTACACACCCTATTTCAGTATACAATCAGTTTTGGTCACTTTGCTTTACACCTCAGCCAAATGTTTGTAAGCTAAAGTGGGGCTTTTTTAGACCCCCTTGGAGACTGCTACAGTGGCTGAAAAGGAGGCCAGCTCCTTTTTTTTTTTTTTTTTTGAAATCTGAGAAATTTCCAATCAAAATCAAGCAATAAACTTTCTTGATTAGCAATAGCTGCAATCCATCTTACACCTTCATTTTTAGGAACAATCATCTTGATATTATGACATTCCATAACGTACTATTTCATTATCATACTAACAATAATCACATTAGCAAGGGTCCTGTCTCCTTTCCTCACATCAAGAGCTACACGCAGACACTCCTTTTAATTGCTTCCAGAGAAACATCTGGTGCTGCCTATGTAAATGTAACAGATCATACTGCATCTCTGGCTATACCTGACCACTTCATACAGCTTGTACAGACTTGGTTTGGGGAACCTGACAAACCACTGCAGCCTGAAACAGAGCCGAAACAGTCTATATTCACAAACAACTGTAACAGTTCTTCTGATTGCAGTGTGACAATGAGCTTTCAAAAACATGCTGGAATCAGCCACTTCTGAAAGTTGTATGGATACTTGTGTGGTAAGTATTAACAAACGTAACATTCAAGACATCAGACACAGCTCAAATATTTAATCTAATGGTTTAGATTTAATAAGAACAATGGCCATTACATCTGGACAGATAAGAACACAGAAAAATTAAGGTAAAAAGGCAGTCTATTTAATTGAGGCCAGTCTATCCACCATAAGGAAAATCAGAATCATATTTGTTGGAAACTTCCATTTGATAAAGCTGAACATGTTCAAGTTTAGCTGTCTTAGGTTTTCACTAGCTTTTGACTGTATTGTAGAAGCACTGCACAAAGAGCCATCATTTCCTGAGTCTGACACTTTCTCTTTGGGGATTCAAAGATTCAATCTCTGCATTATTATATTGTGAAAGATATTTTTCTGTGGCTAAGTGCAATACAAGATCCTCACTGATAATCTGCTGGCTTCAAGGTGAAGCCTGAGTGTCGGTTTTAGCAAGACCTGGAACAGCACTAATTTAGCTTTTAGACCTGTAGGAATATAAGAAAAGCAACACTGAACCAGATCAAATATCCATCTCTGACAGCAACCAATGAAAAAAAAGAACGTAAGTGCAGAAAAGCATGGATATTCTCCCATCTGTGGTTTCACCACTTCCTGTAGAGGGGACTGCTCAGATATGCAACAGTCCCAAAGCAATTTTTCCGATTAATTTGTTGAGTCCTTTCTGAATTCATATAAATTTCAGCATGCACTGTATCCTGTGTAAACGGGTTCTGTATCTCAGTTGTGGATTTTGTGAAATGCAGCATTGTTACGCTTGTGTTGAATCATCCAGGTGTTAACTTGTTTTGATATGTCAGTTCACATTCTTCAGTGGATAAAAAAATTTCTCCATATCACTTGCAGTTTTATAAACCTTCACTTTCTTCCTCTCTAACCGTAACCTGCAAAGCATTTACCCTTCATGCTGAAGAGCCCTCTCTGCGTATCTAGTCACTGATCCTCTGTTGTAACTAATTTAACTGTTCAGTTGCTTGAAAACAAGAAAAAACCCCTCTCTAGATTGGTTTTTACTGCATCACTGGCTTGTAACTCACCTAGCGATTATTCCAGCTAATGACTTCATCATTTTGAAGCTGACAAGTCAGAGGAGAGGAAAATTAAAACCCAAGCAGGTAACATGTTTAAAATTATAAACAGATTTGAAAAAAATGGGGTGTATTTATTTAAACGTATCTCCACTAGAATTCTGAGATCATCTATTTAGACTGGATTTTTAATACAGAGGAAAAGTGAAGCAGGAAGTATATCTGTCTTCATCAATTCATTATTCACCAGGGATAGAGAGCTATGATTGCCATTTGCAGTTTAACAACCCCAGGAAACTGACTATAAAGAATTGTGTTGAAAGGGAGAATGCCACACCATTTCAGCTTGCATCAATAAAATTCAGATCCTGTGTACATATCACCTTTGCAATTCTGTTGCAAGATGGACACCCATTTATGGGTGTCTTCACAAGAGCAGAAGCTATGACACATTTGTGTCTGTAGAAATTACAGAAGTTTGCCAGTCTAGAGTCAGTAACAGAAAGTTCATCGAGCAAGAAACTAAGTTGTGTTCCAGAAATATAAAACATGTGATAGCTATATGCCAAGTGGGAAGATAAGCCCTCTACCCCTTGGAGTAGTCAAGAGAAGCACATGGTTTACATAAGAATTACCCGATCAGATGGAAAAGCATGCACATGAAAAGGAGGTTATAGTAAAGAAAGTAAAATAAATCCCAGAGAAGTAACTCCCTGATGATCACGGTGGAATTGATACAGAACTTACCATGTTAATCACCTGTTACTTCGTGATTACTGTGCAGCTGGCAGAAAAAGTGGCAAGAGCTGATATAAAAGCATAGAAATGCGTTTTCCATACATTTATGGTTACACACGCCAGGTTTATGCATTTTTGATTTAACCTTTTGTGACTGAAGTGTTACAGAGACGAATTAGGTGTCTTCTAAGAGGTCTTTGAAGTATTTTATTCATAACCTACACAAACTCCTATCTCTGCTTCAGAAATTTACAGTGTACTTATCCCTAAATGGGCTTCTCAGTCATCGTGGCAGCCTACAAAATTTCAAAACTGCAGCAAGGGATAAGTTTAAAATCCAACACTGTTAACATTTTCTAGGACCACCAACACGATAAAGGAGTTCAGCAATGCTACAGTCATTCAATAAGATGTGTGGAAAGCCACTTAATCAGAAACAAATCCAACACAACAGGAGCACTCACCAGTGACTGCCGGAACAGGAAACACTTCTTCGGGTCAATCCCACAGGCAAGGATGGCAGCAGTGGTGTCGAGGATGTTTTGGCGCAGGACAGCTGGCTCCTTGGGCATGGTGAGAGAATGCATGTCCATAATGCTGTAGAGCACTGAGCTGCACTTTTCCTGCAGATTCACCCAGTTCTGAATGGCTCCAAGATAGTTACCCAGATGAGGGGTCCCAGTTGGCTGGATACCAGAGAAAATCCGATCCACAACCATATTCTGTGACAAAGCATTGGCAAAATTAACACACGCCTTCTTTTTTTTTTCTTTTTCTTTTCTTTTTTGACAGATTCTTTTGTATTTAAAAGCAATTTAAAAAGCCTCATTTATGCCTGTCTCTTCTCCCCTCCTGTGGGTGTATTAATATATAAATGACCTCAGAACTGATAATTGCAGTAAGTCAGTTAAAATACTCTATCTTACAGCAGAGACTGACAACTACCATAATTTTAAACTGTCAGACTGCATATGCAAAAAACTACAGCTGTAAACAAGATTGGAGAAAAGTTGGTCTCAGAAACCAAGTGGTAGATTCTCTCATCTTCTTTCGCACCAAAGTTGTATTTTTCTCTTTAGTTTCTATATCCACTCTGATATAGAAAATTAGGGTCACAGTGTAGAGAAATTCAAACATTTTTGTTGTAAACTCATGCAATGTCCCAGTAGATTGCCATCTTAACTCCCATGAACACTGAAGTCTTATTTTTCTAGCTGCAAAGAACATTTTGAGCAGTTCCTGAAAGAAACCTACTTCTTGACCCAAAGGTCAAATAATAATGAGAGAGATCATCAAAGTTCTGAAACTCCCCATTCTGGCAGCAATAGAATTTCTAAAAGAGCGCTACAAAGAAATACGGTTATAGCTCAAGATCACACCTGGAATACTGCCCATGCATCAGGCCCAGTAAAATGTCAACATTGGAAAAGAGTTCACAGAGAAACAGCAAAACCAAAAAACGACTAAGAAGCTGAGGTTGTGAGGAAAGATTAAAAAGCTTGAAACATGTATAGCTTGGCTAAGTGACAGTTACCATCTCAAAAAGTTTGTTTTCCTGCATCCCAGCCCTCCATCTGACCATTTTCTCAGAGCCCTGAGCTGTCAGCATATGATCAATTACCTCCTCGACCTTCCCAAAGAATTTCACCATATTCAGAAGTAGCTCAGCAATGTTTCATGTGAAAATGCCTGTTACATGCAGAATTGCAAAAGCATGCAAGACTGCTCAACTTATAAAAGAGGGTCCCCTCCACCATAGCAAGCTGTACAATACAAATCCTCAGAATCAGTTATGTGGCAGGATCATCCAACCTCATTATGCTTGTGGCTGCATGATTTTTTTTCCTGCTAACTTTTATAAGTGACATCTATAACTTAGCAGGAAGAATTTATTTACTGATGTAGTCTGTTTTCTTTTCTGTGAATCTCTTACAAATGTGTGTGGGAGAAAAAGAAGTCATACAGCTATTAAACCACACAAAATGGCAGTAAAAGTCAAGGCCAACTACCATTATTTTTAACTGTTAAAAAAATACTTCAAATTGACTTAATTCATTTTGACTCAGACTTCAGAAAAATTAATGAGGAAGTGTTTCCGAGTGGAATAGGACTTTTTTCACGATCTATAGCTTAGAAAAGCCTAGACTATTTCTTTCTAAATTTGCTGAAAAATGCTCTTTTCTTTTAAAGTAAACTTGTTTTTCAGATCAAGACAATTTTCTTATCCAATGTTTAAGTGTTTGTGCTGACAGACAAGAGCAGCTTTGGGCTAGCTGGCATGCTAATTTCTCCTGCTCACATAAATGCCTACATATTTAAGTCTTGATGGCAACTCCTTTACCCCATCCCAAACATCTTCTTGACTTCTGGTATATTCTTGAGTCAGTTTCTAAGTGTTCTTGGAGAACCTCCAGCACAGGAGCTTCAAGGTAATCACCTGAAGCAATGAAAAGCACACCACTTCTTCCAACAGCAATTCCAGCTTCCAGTTCTTGTGTTCCAGTCCTTGACCACCCATGCACCTCTCTTCTTCATTATACAAAAACGGAATTATGACACTCAATCTCTCACTTGGCACTTGATTCCTTGTTTTCCTAGGAACCTATATCAGAGCATTTCTCACCACTCACACAATCCACTCACCTCCCACTAAGCTACTACCTGGCCTAGGACTACAGCCAGCTTCCTGTTAACACTGAGAATGGCCAGGTGCTCTCCTACGGAAGGAGGCATTCAATATTCTAACGTATATAAATGAGATGAAGTCTTACAGAAACTTGGGATTCACTGGACTTCAGAGCTGTACTTCTACTACTACAGGCCTAGAGCAGCTGCTAGGCAATGCAACAGGCATGACATTTGTCTCTTGCTTCCTATGTTTCTTAACCAAGATAAGAAGTCTGGAAGCAAACAGTTGATGACTAACATGGTGTTCTACCCCTACTGGGATCCCAGAACAGTTGGTTGTTTGTCAGAGCACAAAGCCTTTTTTCATGTCCATGTTTCCCCTCCCTAAGTTCAAATCCTGATGCTCCTTCCCACAACTACTTCTCCCCACAGTACTGCTTACTTTCTGTTTAACAATACTTTTCTTCACAGACCGTACTTCTTACAGGCCTATTCCATTTTCTTATCAGACAATTTTATCCCTCCTGTATTCTCTTCTTCTTCCACTTGTGCTTTACATCCCTTGCTTCCCCAAAGAGCTCTTACATATAGCACTTGATATACAGCTCTTACTGAGTATCCAGACAGTAAGAAGGCACAGACAATGCCATGTTAAGATTATTACTATTATTACTAATTAAGCTATTACTGCCTTGACTCCAGTGACTTTATAGAGAACATGTTTTCTACCTGCACAGTTATTAAAGCTAAGAAACGTTACCATGTGCCAGAAATCCACTATGGATCCACATCAATTAAAGTACGTTAGGAAGATCAAGTTTAAAGCATAGTAAAGAAACTTGCACATCTTCCAACTTTAGTCTAGTAAAAGACAGCATCACCTGGCACGTCTCCTGATGTTATTGTTGCTTCTCCCTGGGATCCTGAAGCTGGTGCTACTTCAGTGCAGGAGCAGCTCTAACCCCTGGGGTAACTGTGTGTTATGCCAGGGCACAGGAATTTCTGTGCAGTCAGCATAGATCAGCCCATGTGACAATATCTTGATGCAAAAAGTGCTGACACCCTGATTCTGTGGAGAACAGTTCTGCCTAAAAACTTTGTTGGTCCCCAAGGCAGACAGACTCTGTCCCTTTTGCAGCTGCAGTCCTTGTTTTGCATGCTTCCCATAAGATGTTCACTATCCGCCTTTTCAACTTCTCAGATCACTGTCCAGTCTGTGATGTTACTATGAACATATTGGGTGTATTGGCAAAATTGGGTCCCTTAATGTGAGTATAATACACACAATACATAAAAATGCAATAGTAACATTTAAATAGGAAGTTTGAGAATGTCTTTCACCAAGCAAATACGAGACATGAGAGTCTCAGCATAAACTGTATGTTCAAACACTGTACTAACTCCAAATGTTCAAAGGCTAACAATGAGCTAATGAAAGGTAGGTTTGTTGTAATGCTACAAAAATTAGCATCTGGTGACACACTACATGTTGAAAAGAAAACACACAATCTACAATGTCCAATGGACACAGTTTCATATAAAGAAAGAACCAAGTTCTCTATCCATTAAAGAGAATACCTGTGAAAGCAAGCATGACATCTTTAATGGTGCTTTGTATGTTCAAATGATAAACAAATACTTACAAAAGGTTTATTCAGTATAACGGCAATAAATAGCAAGTGAAACATTAAAAACAAACAGTAACAGTATTATGTTCAGTCTAAGTTCAGCAATTACTTAACCTGAAGTAGAGAATTCACAGAAATAAGTAAATCCAATAGTGAAAACTGAGCTAGGCTGAACCTGAGTAAAGCATTAGTAAATCCATTACAAAGAACAAACCCATACTGGCTCCCAGCTGAGGGACCAGTTGACAAGAAGTCTTTCATCTTTAACTCCTTTGATTCCATTTAACAACATAAGGCATGAGAAGTTACAGCAAACAGGGTGGCATGAAATATTCCATTGTGTTAGCAGAAGCCTATATTAAAAAAAGCCCACACGAAACACCCTCAAATGAATCTTGGATTTCTTGCACTAAAAATATACAGAGAACATTGCTCCTTTGGAGAGAGTTTATGTTCCCTGTTTGTTCACTCTGTGAGAAGCAGCGGGCAGCATAGCAGCGTGGCAGGGGACTTCTGCCTGGTACCATGAAATCATGAGGCTGGAATGCACTTCAATGGAGCTGTTAGGTCAGGGGATGGGAGCTGTGTGCTCCAAAGTACTAGAGCTGGAAAAGGATAAAAACAAAAGGAGTGAAGACTTCCCAACGGAGCAGAGTGAAAGCCACAAGACATGCAGTTCCAGCCCGCAGGCACTCACTCATTCAGACATCTGTAGTAAGCACAGTGTGAGCCTGCTGTTCGTATGTTTAACTCTGTGTGGTGTGTACACCTACACCAGCCGTGCCACACATTATTCCTCAGGCCTGTTCAGAGCACAGTATCTGACAGTGACTTAGCATCTACTATTTGTTTTCTCTCTAAAAGACCTCTGCATGGCAATGCTAAACACCACAGTGCATTTCTCAGCTGCATTACCGAATGAAGCTTGCCCTCAAACCCATAAAGATTCAGGTGTTCTCTCACCTAACCTCCCTTTTGTCATGAGATAAACAATTGCCACTCCTTATACTGAAACAATATCAACATCCAAATGCTATCAAATAATCAGGAATAAGCATAGCATCCTTGTCCCAGAGTAGGATGGCCAAAGTCTGGTCCTGCCATCCTGTGGCATGGCCACATCCATTTTCAATGTAAAACAGGAAAGATGACAGCATCCAAAAATCCAGTTCTGCTCTCTCAGACCAAAGCAGAGCTCTTCTCTGCATGGAAGGAGAGCTGCAGCTGTCAAGGCCTCAATTCAGCAGTCAAAACCAAAATCATTCTCTCTCACGAGATAGATGTGCCAGAACTGGAAGACACACCAAAGCTGATAAAGGAAAAGATCCATGCAGGTCCAAGCATCTCATGTTACAGCCAATTCTTAGTGTCCTGCTTATACATTTCATGTTTAGCTTTATGAATTCTGTGACTGCTGAACACAAGAATTTATTTACCTGTTGAATACATGTATTTGCCTGGTACAGTCAAGAAAAAGCTGCATCTCAAATATGTAGTAAAATCAGTTGTAAAACAGTTCCCCCTTTACCAAGAGTTACAGAAATAAAATCAAGTGAAAGCATTCACAAGGCTGAAGTTTTCAGAATCTCTCTTCTTTACAGCTTCACATAAATATTGCCATCACACACTTGAAATGACAGCAGACAAGCTGCAATTATAAGGTAACCTTATGCCTATGCTTTCATCTCTTTTGGGTTTTAAAAACAGAGAAACATAGCACCCATTCAAGGGGATAGGAGAAAGCTGCCAGTAGACAAACAATTCTTAGGATTGTTTCCTCCTTTTATTTTGGCATAGGCATGTTATAAAATTACATAAAAGTATACATAAAAATGTGGCTGGTTAGAGTCCAGTTATGAGCTATTGTTTAACACAACAAACCATTAAATGATCACATTAATCCTACCCCAGAAGTACAGAGGCAGTGCCTGTCAGCTTCTCAATCTACCCAGTCATGGGGGAGACAGACACATCTTCAAAATCAAATTTCAAGGAGGCTTTTGCTAATTATATCCTTGGAGTGACTGAAGGCAAGCTTTGGACGAACTAGTCTTTGTTCGTGACTTTATCCCAGCAGCCTAACAGATGAAAGATAGGCTTATGCCTCCATCTATACTATATCTTATAGATATTTAAATTTCTAAATAATAAAAAGACTAAGTCACAAACTCACCCCGGGCTGAAACAAAAACAAGAGATTTTAGGCCCAAACCCCACAATGTTACATAAAATTATGACAGTATTACAAGAGCAGCTGCAACAGAAATCACCCCCCAAGCCACAGAGGTGGTTACTATTCACATGCTATAGTATTCAGCTGCTCTGTTTTATTTTAACAGCCATTTACTCGGGGCAGAACAGGTGAAGAACCAAGTGAGATCTGCAGCATCAGAGCTAATTCTAAACACAGGTGGTGGGCATGACAGGGAGAGCAGGAAGTCGACAGGAGAATCACTGCTGACATGTAGGACAGGGAAGATTGATGGCTTCCCTCTCTAGTTTTCCCCACTGTGTAGGCACGCAGGGGGTGGGGGAAAGGGACGGAGAAGCTGCTGTGCTGGCGACATAACACACCACAAGCCTCCACAGCACCAGCACTGATTAATGACACTGGAACGACTCAGGAAACAGCAAAGGATCATTCACAGACCTTGCTCTTCTTATTATAATTTTATTCGTGGGGATTCATTTTGCCCCAGCTGTCCCCAGCTGAAGCAAGTTCAAATATGCCAGACGAAAAGAAAAAGTGGAAGTCGAAGGGAAGAAAGCACAGTATAAGCAAACACAGACATACGCATAAAACACAAAAATTGGAAAATTTGAAATTTCAAACATGAAGATCTTCTCAACAGGGATCAAAAAGGGAAGAAAAATAAAACCAAAACAACACAACCAAAAACTTGCTCCAACCTCAGAGACAAAAGAAATACTTTGGCTGACAAAAGTCATCAACTACTGCATCTGTCTACAATTTTTTTATTTCCCTCATTAATACTTTGCAACTTCAAAGCTCTGGTTGCTAAAATAATATGCTCGTCTGTTACCACTGGCTTAGTAAAACCTGTCTTGAGACAGTTATTAAGCAGCAAAATGAAGGGAAGCCAGACGAGTCAGATTTTACTAGCTAAAGCATAAATTTTAAAGCCTAATTGGGACAATTTAAGCATTAATGTTGTTATAGAAAAAGAAATGAAGGGAAAGAGAAACTTTGGAGCAGTGTATGCAATACATATTTTGTTTCATTTATTGTTTTTAACGCAATTACTTCTCTGCAAACTTGCTGTAGAAACTTTTAAACATGCTTATTTTGATCTGATAATTCATCTGGTACAAATGCTATTTCAACATGCTTAATTCTTAAAATGAGAGACTAAAGATCTAACATTAAATTAGAAAGAAACATATTTGTACCAGAGCAAGTTTTCAGAAAAATAGCTTCTGAGAAAAGATTAACCTATTGCCCAGAAACTGAACTAAATTAAGATTTAAACAGCACTGCCTAGTATCCCTCTCTTGAATGTCAAATGCACTCAAACTCCAGTAGGACTTTAATTTTTATATTTCAAATGAGAAACACATTTAAAGGAGGAACATTTACAGCACACACTAAGCCCACCCTATAAATTTAACTCTGCCCTCTAGGGCTAGCAAAAGAAGTCAGTGTAACTGTGGCTGGGTTAGGCTGCCCTCTCACGCTGCCTTCGTACAGATGACTCCGTACAAATGGCTCCTTTCATGTGGCTCGCTGCAGCCCGCAAGTGCATTCTCTCATTTGCATTATGAGCCCCACGTGCCAGTCGGGGTGCTAATGACAGCTGCACTGACACACCCCAGCTTTATGGACAGCGGGCCGCCAGCTCCTGCTGCCACACACCGCAAGGCTCCTCTGCACCTGAGGCAGGCACGGACCCTTCTCTCCCGTGTGGAATGGAACAGGGGATACAATCTCTGCTTAGGGACCTGGAGGCAGCCAGCAGCCTCCTGGCTCAGAAGAGCTGCGTTCAGTTGTCAAGGACAAGAGGCCTCTCTAGAGGCCTGTGACAAGAACTTGTGCTAACATTTGTGCAGAGCTGGTGAAGGAACTAAGCACCGGGCCTGCATGCAGGCAGCAGCAGTCACCAACCTGACCCTAAACCACAATGCCTTCCTTAGCAAGGACACAGCCTGGTGGTTATTTTTTGTGCTGTGCTCCTTACAGTTCTCCACATCAACTTGAAGGACATGTTAGAGCTCCTGTTCAAAGCTGAGCCACAACCCAGCTACAGAGCAGGTCCAATGCACACTGAAATGTGTACTACTTCTGCACCTCCTGGGTTCCAAAGGTGTGCACAGAACTGCAATTAATGGCCTCAGATGCTGCCTGATGCAACCCTGATTAATGATTCTCAAACCATTTACTTGCCTTTTTAAAGCTGGGGCAATAAAGTGTCTGCACTCAAACTATCTAACCATAGACAGTAACTGCAGGTCTTATCAGTCCATTTCACACAGGGTAGGTGAAAGGCTAAAGGAATTTATAACAATATTTTTTGACAATTACCACATAAGGAAGGCAATTAGTCCCTCAACGACAGGAAGCTGCAGCAGGAGCTAAGCCTGAACTATCAGCAGAAACATTCTGGCCAGACAGGCAAGGCAGGAAGGTAAGGTCAGATCGTACACGCTGCTTCCAAAACCATCAGATGATGCACTCGGTGCTGAAAAGCACTGAAAATCTGACAGTACCAGTACTGCAGGCATTGCTTGGAAGAGGTGGCACCAGGGAAAAGGAGAGGGAAAAGCAGGACAAACTTTTTAGACTGTGAGGAACTCCCCTAAGTTACAAATCCATACAAAAAGTAGTTTACTGTTCATTGAGCAATGTGTTGAATCAGCAACAGCTAAAGTTTTCAGGCACAGGTGCCTCCTGGAAACAGTTCCCCAAAGCACCCATCAGGTCTGGCTTGTTTCTGATCCACATGCAGCCCCACAAAGCATACTGGCATGGAAGCACTGGGCCAGGGAGCTCACAGAGAACCTCGTGTTCCACTCTGTGACCTCACAGAGTTACTGTGTATCAGTCAGCTCAACTTCAGCTCCTGGAAAAATACAGGAACAAATAACGAACTTCTAAGAAATTACAGAAATAACAGAAGACAGCAGTATTTCTCAAGAACTAGCGCCTCTTAAAAACTCTAATTGCCTCCCATAGTACAAGAGATGCTAGAACAGAGAAGAAATACTAAAGGTTATATGCTGATTTTTTTAAGTTCCAATACTATCTCAGTTTCCAACAAGCTAGAGAAATAGCACCTCGAATACAATATTATGTGCTGGGGGTGAAACTGGAGAGAAAAAAATCCTGACAACAGCACTTATTGATGGCTTACAGTGACTGGGGAAAGATGTATCAAATACAGTTCTCAGGGTCTTGTTCTGGGTCCAGTATTATTTGATATTTTCATATCTCGAAATACAAAATCTAGATGATGAAATGGAGTTTTCATTTGCAGACAAAACAAAGTTGGAAGGATGATAAGGGCTCAAAATAATCTTGATAAAGCAAAGAAACGGTTTGGAAAAAAAAAGAATGCTATTTGCCAGGCAAAAGCACACAGACTTACACAGAAAAGTTTACTCAACCACACAAATACAGGAAGGAGAACAGCTGTCCAGGCAACCACTACAGAACAGAATCTGGGGTTTACAACATATTAGAAGGTAAGCATGAATCAATACCATGCAGCTGCAAAACCACCACACTTATAACCCACACCAAAAATTGCACAGGAATATATGAATAGGATGAAAATCCAAGAGACAGAAAAATCTTTGCTAATTTTACTCAGGATGAAGATGACCTCAAGCCACATAAGTTGGAGAGTTTTAGGTCCTGTATTTCAAGAGTGGTAGAAAGAGGCCAAAGAAGTTCAACCAAGTCCAATGAGTGACCTGAATAAAAAAGACTACAGAAGAAAGCCCAAAGTGTTTATAGTCCAGTGGAAGGAAGACTATGAAAGTAAAAGGCGTTTAACAATGAGCTTGGGATGAAGTAAGAAAGATTCAGATCAGACGTAAAGAAAAGTTTCCAAGAGTAAGAAAAAGAAGGCCTTTCAGAAGAGTGTTTAGAGAGGATTTTTTTAATTAAAACAAACAAAAAAAAAAGGATGTGTTGATAAAGATGTAAGGGCACTTAATTTTTATTCTGGGCCAGGGGAAACACCAGATCACCCCAAACAGGGTCTGTTCTAGTCCTCTGAGCCCACAATGTTACACAGGCGTGATTAAAGTCAAAATGAGATGACAAAACAATGAGATGGAAAAGGAATCAGAATTCTATTTAGATAGATTAGATCTCATGGCATTTCAAAATTCAAGTCCTTCTACATGCAAGCAACAAAAATGTAAGAATTGAGGCCTTTTCACTGATAGCAGCTGAACACTGCAAGCTTTGAAACACCATT
Source organism: Sturnus vulgaris (assembly GCF_052056855.1). Classification (NCBI taxonomy): domain Eukaryota; kingdom Metazoa; phylum Chordata; class Aves; order Passeriformes; family Sturnidae; genus Sturnus; species Sturnus vulgaris. Next base: position 30,902,305 of record NC_142244.1, read on the forward strand.
TCGTGCTGTTGAAAGATGGGAAATACAAGTTAACATTTAACACTTGTAAACTGGTACAAGCCCACATCTAGAAATGCACATTGCTCAATAGAATAAACGCAATAGCAACAAGTGAACAATTAGCATTTATTTTGCTACAAGATACATGTGGAACTGTCAAAATGCAGTGAAAAGTGTAATGTATTTCTAAATTACAGACTATTTGATATATGAAAGGTTGCTGTGATTTTAATATTACACTATTTTAAGTACCAAAACCTTAACAATCTTGAATCAAAACAAAACAGAAAGCTAAAGAATGCCCTAAATACTTCCCTCACAGAGAAATTAGAGAAGTTTTATGTTTTTGCTTGCAGTAGTATCCAAATCTCTTAAAACCATCTGATTGCTCTTGCTCTTTCTCTGACCTCTAGCTGAAAGAGATTTTATTGTATTTTTTAATAAATTTTCTTAAAGTGAGGAGTCATCTTGCTACTAAGATCGCCCTATGGGACATAAACAATGAATATCAACTTACATCTAGAGGGATGTTTTTTAAATAATACTTTTTGTTTGGAATTACTACATTTCTTCAGAATATTGTCCTAGAAACTCAAAGAGTAGTTAGTTTCTTTTCCATTATTTTATTTGGCAATTTCCTGTAGCAAGGAAAAGTTGGTATTGTTTCACATGGGGCCAAAATTAACACAGCTGTTCAAAAACTTTCACCTTGTGGTCACAGCATGAAATTCATCTCAGGTGAAGTTTTAAAACCACCTGATAGATGTTGAGAGGCCTTAGAACGTGGAAATCCCAGTAAATTCCCTAATGATGCACACATGCACAAAAATGCTACAGCTGGTCCTCCTTGTCTATGCCGGAGAGAATTCTATGAATTTAAATATTTTAGACATAATAATCACACTTGTATAAGGGACTTACAGAGAATTTAAAAACCTTTTCTGGAGCTAGACAATACTCACAGGGTACATTGAAACTGTTGTTATCAGTGCGGGCTGGTCCTGAACTCACCAGGCCGGGCTGTTTCCACAGAAAGGACAAAAAAACAGATGAGCAATGGATGATGGATGAGGGGGACAGACACAAGTGTTCTTTTGTGTCCAGGTCAAGAGGATGTAGCCAAGTGAGATGAGAATGGTGACAGCAAACTGTGACTTGCTTATTAGACAGCTTGAACGTGTGACACTCACTGCTTTGCTTGTCCTACCTGTATTATTCAAACTGGCCAGGCCAGAAAGCCAGGCAAATCACCAACTCTCACTTTGGATGTACCCTGTGGAGTATAAGAGTGTAAAAAAAGCCATGTGTTTTTACTGTTAGTATCCCAGAGATGTACCATACTCCATTTTCTTTGGGTACTGGCAAGTATTCTGAATACTGGAGGCTTACAAATTTGCATGGTCAACTGTTAAAATATCCCCCTGGAGGGAATGACAGCACCTTAGACTGTTGTGACCTGGCTTAATGCTTGATGAACAAGAGTCAGAGTGCTGACATTGCTTTAACTCTGCAAAGATCTAAAACGTGGATATCGTTAAGAAAAATACCCAACAAAACACTCCAGTGGAATTGCATGAATGGCAGAATCTGAACTTGACTGCAGAAATTACATGGGCTAATTTGTTGCCAGCAGAGATGCAAAATGAGATTCGGTCAGGAATTCAGAGGGCTGGACCCCTCATTCCGTTTACGTAAGCAACAAAGAAGCTTTGAAATGTTTGAAACTGTTTTGTTCTTCCATGCAAACGGAAAGCACCCTATGGATGCCTATTAAGTAAAGTCTTTCCATATCTTGGCAAGTATGTGATTTCAAGAAAAATATTTGTAAATGGATAACCCAATCCAAGAAGAAGTCAAAGACCACCTTTGAAAGAAACTTTGATGTGGCTATAAAAATACTATATTTAGGAAGGATAGCATAACGTGGTTCTGTTGTTAAAAGTTTGTACCACCCCGTATTTCTTTGCTGTTTTTCATGTAAAAAGCAATGCTGGTAAGCAGAGAAGTGAAAGCCCACGAAATGTAGGATTAAGGCAGAATCCCTAAAAAGAACTGCTCCTGACTGTTGGATAAAGACAAAACAAGCCATTTAGCAATCTGTCATAGGATAGGGATATTGGAGCATTCACAAGTGTGAAAGCAAATGACAAAAATAGTTTCTATGCGAATCTTAGGTGAGATCACCAGGAAGCCTGGAGTCTTTTATTAACATGGAAACACTGCTATATCTTTCCCAAGGTACAGCTATCAAACACAGACTTCAAAGTCAGAACTATGCACACCTGGCAAAAGGAAAGGATGATGGTGAGACTAGGAAGTTGTGAAGATATTTGCAATTTACTTTCTTTTTTAATGCTGTCCAACAACCTTCAAATGAGACTAACAGGTCAGCCAGACTCTGAGGATGACACTATGCAGATCAATATACAATAACTGACTGTCACTGAGTGCATGTGATCAGAGACAACAATGACGGGATTCAGAACAACGCATCTGTCAGAATGGAGAAGGTATACCATTTCATCTCCTTTCAGCTTCTGAAGACTTCTTGGAATTGGAAGAGTCATACAGAAGCTCTGAGCTTTAAAAATGGAAATATAGTACTATTCAACTCTAGGATCTTTCTGCACAAGAATGTAAATATTGACATCCACCTACATAAGTGAATGAGATGGGGTTACCACATTTTGAAATACCAGTAGGAAGCATTTAATTCACCTTCTAATCTGTATTGTAAGGCTCCAAACCACTTATCCATAAAAAATACAGGTGGTCCAAACAAAAAGAAATTCCTAGTCTGAACAGTTATGAAAGTGTCATTTAAATACAAATGAAGCATAGAAGGGTTTTATCTGCCTGTTACAAATATAACATCCTTGCAGTAGTTTATAACATGAACTATGTGCAACACCATGAAAACCGAGGAAACCCCTATTTTTAAACTTCACACAACACTTATTCTTCATTCAGTTATTGTGCAGACATCACTGAAGCAAGTGGGTCAACTTCACCACTGTATTGCTTTGGCCAGCTCCACGGAGCAGATACATGTCCTAGCATAAATTCAAAGAACTTGAAGCTAAAAGTAAAAACGGATATTTCCGGTAGCAATCATCACATTTCAGCACAAGAATGAGTGCATGAAAAAGTAAGATATATGTATTTTATTGTCTATTTTTGTGTGTATACATATATACAAATATGTATCTATTTCCTCTCCTGTGCAGCAAGAATTTCAGGTGGATATCTATCTCAGGGGGCTTTTAATCCTGTCCAGGGGATATACAGATTTGCCTGATACAGCAGAAAATTATAAAATCTGCCATGTGATTTGTCTGAGCTAGGGACTCCAAGAATGATACTGTTAGTCAAGGGCTGAAATAACCAAAGGGGAAACAATTTCAATTCACTGATTACAAACACAGCAAAATTCAAAAGACACATGATCTAAGGTGACTTGACTGACTTGGGTTTTTTCTCCACTTCAGCTTCTGATCCTGCTGCAATTTGAGTAAATTCCACAAAATCTTTGTTCATCTAACCCTAGAGTTGCAGCGTAAACCACAACTTATGCTATGGAAAAAGTAATTGTTAAGTGTCTAGAATAACACTTGCTGTATTAGTAAATGGAAATTCTATCTGCCAATGAACCAGCATGAAATGGGAGCCCAGTCTGCTGTCCAGAGACAGAGGTGATCTGCTATAGACTGACTCACAATGCTTGTTCAGCATATGCACTGGAGAAACTCACAAAACTTCAACATCCACGATGGCCAGAGTAGCATCTTTTATTAAACTCACAGTACAAAAACATGTTAGTAAAACCAGAAATCCCTCAAGAGAAAAACCAGGCTTACTCAAGACACTGAAAGCAAGGGCCAGAGGGGGAAAGAATGGTGGGACTCTACCCAAGCCCTGCCAAGATGCCAGAATAAAGGCCTGTTTCCTGCTAAAACAATCTATGTTTGCCAGATTCGATTGTTAGAACTCCACTATGGAAATGAATAGGACTCGTTCACGCCCCAAAGATCCTTCATTTCTGTCTACAGTGGGGGATCTCTCTGTGCAGCTACAACAGTGGTCAAAATCCACTAGAGACAAGGCACTAAGCAAGGCAGATTACAAGAAGTCTCTCTACAACTGGAAGATTAATAAATCTGTGTGGATCTCTCAAATCCAGTGAAAACCCAAGAAATGTATATTCTCACTGTATACTAACTTGCCTTTCGTTCTGAAAATGTTACAAAAGTTAATGATTTCATTCTTGCATGAAGAACTATTCCACTGCTTTATTTGAAAGATAAGCCAGTTTCCCCAGAGGATTAAATATATTATTTACTTATTGCTTACCTATTTATTTATTTAGCTATTTAGTGATTAGAATAAAAACAAGTGACCGATTAGAAAAAAAACTTCCATTCCAACATGAAAACAACAGAGGCTTAATCCAATGGCTGGAATATGTTGCTAAATCTAGTTGATTTCATAAGTATCTGGGTAACTAAATAACTTCCAGTATCTGTGCCCAATAATAAGAGTAAAAAATGTTAAAATTCAGGAAAATAAGAAATTGGAAAAAAAAGGCACCAATTTCTACATATGAATCCAGAAAGAGGCTACTACCTTAATTGGAAAGAATTTCTCAAATCACTTAGATCTTTCCTAAAAGTCCTGTATATTACAATATATTGAACCAGCCCATACTGGACACCAGGAAACATCAGGGTCTTTGCTGCCGAACAGGTATTTACATTACCAGCCTTTTTTCCTCAGTCAAAAGCACTTTGCTACTTCCAACCTTCATGCTCCCTAGAAGAAAGAGATGCAACACAGAGGACTGTCACAATCATAAATCCAGGGCAAGCACTTAAAAATCTGCCTGTTCATCCATCAATTTCAGCACACAAGTGTCTGGACAGACATTCTGAAGTTGACCTGCTGCAGTAACCTGTGTATGTGCGCATCTTGTTACATGCACCTGGGGACTCATTTCATTAATGGTTAACAAAGTGACCCCTACGTGACAGCAACAAATTCAAGATGGGAACATGGATGCTTTTAAAGTGTTTGCATTTCATTCAAAGAACATTTGAATGATACTGAAAACTGTGCTCTCTCTCCCACTGTAGTTTTAACTACAATATTTGAAATCCATAAGGATTAGTCTGGTAATTCCAGTTACTTCCTTTCTCTGGAGGTCATATGGTAACTATAGCTAAAAATTTTGAAGATTTTATTTACAATCTGGGAAAAAGCATTTTAATGGTCTTCTCCAAAACAACCCTTCAATTTTTACCTAACTGCCTTTTTCACAGACATCTTTGTTAAAAAATATGAAACATGACCCATCATTAACATGAGTAGCACAGTAACAATAGCTTGATCAGGTGGCCTGAATACAGAAGGAACAATACTTGCTCAAAAAAAGTAAATCAGATTTCACCAGACCCAAACAATCTAAACATCTCCCAGAAAAGTGGCCAGAATCACTGAGGTTTACAGAGGCCCAGGAAAGTATCAGAAGACCAAAAAAGGAAAAATGGCATTCCCATCTTCAAAAATACAGGAAAAGAGGAGCAGTCTGGGAGGTAGTCTGCTTAGCATCAATACTCAGTGAACAAAACCCATCTTTTGCAACTCCCTAGAAGATAAGTAGAGGAAAACAACAGAAAATGTGGATTTGTTAAGAGCATGCCAGATTAGTCTAACTGGTCTTGAGACTCATTAGGCTGCCAGAGCAGGGGAAAATGCAGTAAATGCCTCTTGATTTTAGCACCACCTTTGGTCACGAACTGTAAAGCAAAACAGAGAAACGGCATTCAGGGATCTATACTGTGGTATTTTTAAAAGATAATGACTCAGGTCAGAAAGAAACAGATACATTCCTAAATGAGCTACTAAGATTCCTTGGATTTGAAGATCCTGTACTTGCAGTGGCCATGACTAAACATTCACCAGAGATATTTTCTGTGCAACACTCACCAAAAGGCAGAAAAAAATTCCTTGGAACAGTGGGACTCAAACCAACTTTCTCTTTGTATGACCTGAATAGCTAGAGTCAGTGTCCTGAGTTTCATTACAGCAAATCCACCTTGGAGTGCCAGAAAGAAAAAAAAAAAAAAAAAAAGAGTAAATTCTAGTACCAAAGAAGAAAGGATTTTGTGTTAAAAAACACCAACCCTTATGGCTGGAAGATGCAGTTCTGTACCACATAAAGCCAAAAGAGAATCCACTTCCTGATGCATCACTCCTGTGAAAGTTGACAAGAGATGAAGGTTGTAGGACATAAAAATGTACAATAATACAGCCACTATCATAGATGTGTGAAGGCCAGGCAAGGCTTTCCTACCAAAGAGGACAACTAGGGTGGAGAAAAGGCAGCAAAATAAGAAGTTCTTGTTTTTTTTTAAATATATTCTCAGGAAGAAAAGCAATACAGGTATTAGAGTATCCTTACAGTAATTGTAATAGTGATAGCTACTTTGATACTTGAAAAGAAAAATTATGCCAAAGACTCCTGACTTCTTGGAGGCAAATAACATGGAAATGTATTCTTCCAGCTGAGTGTCTGGAAGGCCATCTAGTGATGCATGAGACCATTAAAACCAAGACCTTGCCATTCTTCTACTTCCCCTTTGCAGCCAGGATTAAACCTAATTCATGTTTTATCAGGACATATACCAACAACTGATTGACTCACCTTTGACTAAATTTTCCTATTGACAAGTTATGGCATAGTTGGATTTCTCATGATTTTATCAGTAATTCCCTGGAGTACCTGTAGTAGCCATTTTTAAGAGTGTCTCATCAAAGAAACACACCTGATGAAATGACTTTCTATAACCCTGGCTTAGAGAGCACTGAAGAACATAAATTAGGGAATTTGAAAATAAGCTCTTAAAAGTCAAGATACCCCAAATGTAATGGATCTCTCCAACAAAACATTACTTTCTTCTTAATCACATATGCCGACAAATTTTAGTTGTGTGCTAGAAATATGTACAAAGAAATTTTCCACAGCATGGTAAATCCAGCACAGTGATGAGCTGTGCACTACAGTGAAACAAAGATGAAATCACATAAATTATGTTTTCTAGTGACTATGACTGCACTATTGAACACTTAAAACATCAAAACTATAAGGCTGTCAGTAGACACACTGTTTAAGCTTGAAGGCAAACACTTTTCCACATTGAAATTTGAATATTCCTTATCAGGAGGCAGCAAATACATGATCTGTTCCAAACTGTCTGCCGTAGTAGTTGAACCACTCCCAAGTCCAGCCTGGCGACAGGAACAGCATAAATAAGGAAGCCATTTTCCCCCTCAAGTCTTTTGAAGATATAATGTAAGTACCATGTCAATTCCAGTGCAATTCTTTCCAGATAGACATGAGAGCACTTAAAGAGAGAAAAGTGACAAAATCCCACAACATACTGGACTCGCAAATTTAAAACCAGAGCAACAACTTAAATTACTGCTGTTACTTGAGGGAGGGTGATCTGAAGCTACACAAAATTGGTCAGAGCACGGTGCTAACAACACCAAGATTGTGGGTTCAATCCCCATATGGGATTTTACTTAAGGGTTGAACTCGACGATCCTTGTGGGTCCCTTCCAACTTAGAATATCCTGTGAATCTGTGAACCAACACGAACTTTGTGGTCTTTGTTTGTTTGTTTTAAATGAAAATATTTAAAGAATAACAGGAAGGAATCACATTCTCAAACCTATCACACCTTTAAGATATAATGGCAACAGCAGATACATTATAAAGTACCTGGGTAAGTAATCTTGACCTGACAGGTAACTCAGAGGTGGCAAAGAAATGCACATCAAAGGAAATATTAAAATACAACATGAGCCATGTTCACTCAGACGAGATTTCTTTATTATGCAAGATAAACCAGATTTCTTTGTTGGAGGAGTGAAAGCAGGGGAGGGCATCTGCTGTGATACTAAACAGAGCCAAAAGAGTCACCATGTGCATTAGAAGAGATAAGCATATTAAAATCCTTTCAATATTTTTCAAGGAACTTCTGAGTTAATTAGTGGTTTGAGATATCTTTGCAAGACCTGGTTTGGCAACATATTACAGGGACAGTGCAAGTATTCAAATTGTAAGTGCTAGAAACGTAGGAAGATTTTGGCATATATAAATGAAATTAAATCAAAGCACTTCAAGGCATGAAAACACCCAACAAGCTTATCGAGTATGCCATACTGAGATTCTTTAGCTCTTCTATATTGTTACAATTCAAGCAGTCCTATAGATAAATGAATTCTGAAACAAAAAATATAAGCAGAAACCTTACTTCTGCCTCACACTAGCAATTAGTAAGAAGAACACAGTTACTAGGTAAAATAACCGTTATCAAAATTTCATATGGCAAAACAGGTTCTTCCTCTTTTGCTTTTACTCTACATCATCAACAGAAAGGGCATAATCAAGGTCATCAAAACAGTATTAGCTGTTTTAGAATGTAATGAAATATGCCTTGACTTCTTAATTTTAAGAATCTTGGTTCAGAAATAGTTCTGCAATGTGTAGTTTACCTAGATTCACCACCATATACACCAACTCTTCGTGCATTAGTGTGTGTTACAGCTTGATATGCTCAAAATATCAACTCCATGGCTGAGGGTAACACAACTCACTTGCTGCAAAATCACAAAAAATACAGATTACACCAGGAATGCGAAAAGAATCTTTGATCTTCTACTTACCCTATTTCTCCTCACAAGTAACATGAGACCTATCGACCCTGGCAACCATTCTGAATGTGTCCCATTATTGAAACATACCATACCATTTAGGATTTGGATGACATGCAAAACGCCAGAGTTCAATGAAAAAGCCAATTGTCCAACTAGGGGAAACATTCTCCAAAATGATGCAATGTTAGTATTACTGTCATCAAATTCTTCCACTCACTTTAAAAACAAGGCTCCAAGCTACAGAAGAATTTCGATTTCTAAGGCAAACCATTCATAGATGTAAAACTATGAAGGAGGCTGCCTACCAACACAAGGTCACCGAATATATACCTACCTGACTTGGCTGATTGTTTAGGGTTATATTCCAAAATACAATCAAAGCAATCAGTTGTTCCTTTACTTCAATTTTCTAATACAATAGAGGGGAATGAGAGGGAGGAAGGCTCCTTATGGTTACTATGAAAATCCCAAATGTATCAAAGAAATTAAACACTACACCCCACTGAGGTCGTGTAAGTACCAAGGGGAGGGGCTGACATACATCCATTCAGGCACTTATGAGGTTTGGTTTTTTCCGTCCCACTGGAGAAGACAGGAGTTTGTAGCCAGAAGGCGCATTTAAAATCGAAAGGGAAGAAGCAATGACCAACGCTGAAACCTCGCACAACGCCCAGCGGTACCTGAGCGCTTGAATGACCGCCAGGACGCCGGCACTTGCCAGCTCAGGCCTCCCTCTCTCCCGCTCCCCGCGGAGTCAAAGCCCCTGCAGCCGAGCGGAGCCAGCGAGAACCAGCCGGGAAGGGGGAAGTGGGAAGCGGGGAAACGGGAGCGGAGCGCGGCTCCCTGAGGAGCCGGCCCGGCCCCGCCCCTCTCCCCCGCCCCGCGCATGCGCAGAGCCGGCTGGCGGCACGAAGTGGGGGTGGGGCCGGGCCAGAGCGCGGGGCTCAGCCAGAGCGGCCGCACCGGGAAGCGGCGGGGGAGATGCTCCAGGCCGGTTACCTGGCCGAGGGTCCCACGGTGTAGGGCCCGGATCAAGCCACTCGGTGTCGCCATGGCAAAAACGGGAAGGAAGAGGCGGGGGGGAGGGAAACAGGAGGGGAGCCCGGTAGGGTCCGCGCATGTCCCGCAGGCGCGGTGCCGGAGCGGCCGCTGGTGGGGCGCGGCTACCGGGAAGGGGCGGGGCTGGCGTTGGCATTGGGATCGGACGTGTCCGGGCGGAGGATATCGCTTCCTGTTTTCCACGGCCGTGCCTCTCCTCCAGGACACCTTTGAAAGGGCGCCTTTCAGTAGTACGTCCCATGCGAGGCCTTCTCCATCCCTGCGTCCTTCCGCCCGCTTGGCCTTGCCCACAGCAAATCTTCCATGGAGAATTTCTCAGCGTGGCCGCTGCTGGAAAATGCGCACCTCTGCCCGTCCTGTCAAACTAACTAAAGTCACAGAACCCCCCCCAAAAGCTGCTTTCTGCCCTGCCCGAAAGCCGAGGCAGAAGCAGCTCTCCAGCCCCTCACACTCGGCGCGTCCCCAAATCCGGTGCCGTGTCTCTTCAATTGAACCAGGTAACAGAACCAAAGCAAGAAACACTGAAGTTACTAATGAGGTTTGACCAGCTCCTGAAGGAGTTGTACATCAACCCCTACTGTCAGCTCCTCTGCAAAAGGTGCCTGGTTTGTCCCCAGCTCATTTCTCCTCAGTTCAGTCCCCAGGCTGGAGAGCCACAAAACGCTTGTTGCCAGTATTCAGGTGATGTGAAGCCACGCACATCTGCAGGCCTGCAAACATCTGGGACAGTGACTGTGGGAATCTGCTGTTGCAGGCTCCAGGAAAACAAACCACCATCAGGAAAGAAGGTGCATTTGTAGGTTTGTTACCAGTGGCACTGTGCATTGGACCGGTGATTATTTCCAGTAGCCCGCTCCAACCCTGAGGATATTATTATGGGATGTTCCCAACTCTAAAATCTGGATTTCGTGGTTAAACCCACTGTAAATTTACATAACTTTATTTATTTTCGCTTTGATTCATTGGTTAGTGGCAATTTTTATATTTTAAAACCACGCATGAAGAGCACTTAGTACAAAAGAGCATAATCTTCATTTAGTTTCCCAGGCACTGCTCTGATACAAATTGCAAAAAAATGACTTTGATTTTTTAAGAACTTTAACTTGAACCCAGAAATGGCATATACAATTTTTTGTCATCATTTGCATCGTCACTATAAATATTTTTCATAATTTGAGCTGAAAATTTCTATGTGTGATGTTCATCTTTGGTGGTTTTATTCATGTGCTTCAGCAAAAATATGTCAGCCATTTTTTGAGAACACAACCAGGCAAAAATGACGTGAAGCTCGATGTAGGAAACATCAGGGAAGAAGCTGAGAAATTGAATATGTTTTGAGATTTTCTAGTTCTAAGACCGAAAAATGATTGGACAAAACCTGTGGATGCTCCTAATGTGAGACTGAAGATTTAATCTGAGTGGAGCATCAGGCAAGACCCCTGATGGTGGGAGGGAGGGCAGTTGCCCTACCCCCTGTCTCCCAGCTAGAACTGTTCTCTTTGGAGACTAAATGGAGCAGGAAGAGCTGTCTTAAACTAATGCCATGAAGAGTGGGATGCTGGAGACAAATGGAATATAAACTTACCTTCAAAAAGTTGTGAAGAAAATTGATGTAATGTTATAAGAAAATGTTAAGACGATTTTTCAGTTGCAGATAATTTAAACCAAAAAATTTTTCCAGGGAGAAAGCTTTCAGCATATAACAAATATCAATATTATAATGTGGTCATAAATCAGTAAGTTAAACATTGGTTTGAGTCAAAATGATGAAGATAAAGCTATGTAGAATTCAGCAATAAAAAACTAAAGAATGCAGATGAAGTTAATACTACTGAAAAAGCATTAGTGCACATTTTCAAGGTTATTAGAATTTGAGTTAATAAATGGAACAGGAAAAGGTTATACTTTTTAGGCTTTTGTAATACCATTGACTTAGTATCACAGAGAATTCTGATAAACATACGTGAAATGGTTAAGGGCTGATCAGATGACAGGTCTTCAAAAGTACCTGTTATAGTAGAGTTTTATGGTGACTTGTACTTTCTCCTGCTCAATACTGCTGCTGGTAATGTGGAAATAGATTCTGAATAATTTGTGTTGAAATGTGCTGTTGAAATAAATATTGACAGACTTGTAAATACCACTAAAAACATCATGATTACACAGATAGTAGCAATCTATTAAAACAAAGTGTGTTTTTAAATCAAATTGAAATGGAAGTAAAAAGTTGAATTAAAGTTGGATTTTTTTTTACTTTAACCAGAACTGAGCCTGTGTTATTACTTATAAGTCTTTATTTAACCCAAATTAGGGCTGAGTGAAAAAAAAAAATCAGTATTTACAACAGCTCTTTAAAGCAAGAAGAGCCCACTGCTATGGCAGACATCTAGCAGGGGCAGAAGAATGAGCATGTGATGTTCTTGGTGCAGGCAGAGAGAGAGAGTGGTGTGAATGTGTAAGGCAGGTGAGATGAGGAAGAGGTTGGCTTGAGAATCCCAGAGAAGACGACATAGCTTGCATCCTGAGAGCCAAGTTAGGAGAGGAGAATGATTCACTGCTAATATTTATTGTTCCCTGAAATCTCCTGCTGCTGCCCAAACACCTCTGGCCTCTTTCATGTATTATTCCTAGACACTTCCCCCCTACCCTTATTATTCCAATGCACGTTATGAATCCATTCACGACTATTGAGATGTGAGGAATTTGCTACAGAGCCAAGTTAGGAAAATCTGGTAAACCAGAACTCAGTAAAAATATCACCAGTGCAATTTGCTGTTTTTAATACCACCAAACTGACTGTGGACAGAGAAATAAGAGTTTTAAACCAAATCTTTCAGATCAGTGTGTGTCCCGTGGGATACGGTGATTTTGCAAGAGATCTAGAGATCATGTTGGACAAGTAAATCTATTTGCTAATGCTGTCCTGTAACTCATAAGAGTCAAGTTTTTAGTACTGGGGTACCAGTCAGAAATTGCTAAGTCCACTTCGGGTTTCCATCCTTAAAAAGAGATATCAGGGAAAATCAGGGAAAGAACTACACATGACAGCTGTAAAATTATTTAAGAAAAGACTAGGCATATGCACAGTTAAGTAATTAGTGAAGATGCAGGAAGTCCTAGAAGCAGAACAGAAAGTCTGGGGTTCTTTTTTTTCCAGGTAGGAAGACCTCTGTAGCTGGGCTACAGCCCACAAAACTTTTATTTTCATTAATCCTTTAAGAGACAGTGCTTTACATAGGAGCATGTATCATTCTATGATGTGAATAGGGTTCTAGGGATCAGTTAGGGATGTGTAGAGAGTTTTTATGCACAGCCGTCTTGTCTAACATAGAAATTGGAAGTTTGGGTTTTGGCAGCAGAGTGTAAAACGGAAGAATTGTTCAAGAAGTTGAATAAATTTTGAAAACTTGGCTTTATTCCTAGCTATTGTGAAGAATCATGTGTGCTAAAATACTTTTTGTACCTCACCTGAAAACATATCAGAAATTCTGTGCACTCCTAGCTAAAAGCTTATTTTTTTTTGCTACTGTGCTTCCTATGTATCATATACTAAAACCATGAAACAGTCTAAAATATTTGAACCTGCTGTTAATTTGACATGTAAGATTTATATTTTATGCTTACTCTATTTGCAATTGATATCCTGTCTTTAAGACAGAGTAACAGCTATTCAAGCCAGCATTGTCGAAATAATTTCACTAATACTCTTGAATCATTCACATCCTCTGATAAAAGTAACAAAAAAATGTAGAAGGAAATTAGTAACTTTCTACTCAATGAAGGGATATGACAGGAAATCCTATGGTAAGAAAAATTTGGACACCATTTTGGATAAAAAAAGTTTTTTAAAAAAATCAGCAATATTCAATGAAGCAAGACCTTTGCAGAAAAAGTATTACTGTGATATAGCTAGAGATAGTATCATCATATTTATACAGAAGAAGAGAGAGAAATTAATTAAATCACATCACAGGGTTGATGCTGTCATTTCTCAATTTCTGAGTGATCATATATTTGAATGTAGCTTGTGAGAGGGGTAATTATAACTATAAATGTTTTTATTGTCTGCTACAGCATTGCTCAGATACTGTCTAAATAAAATGCCTTTGTGCTGTGCATTACTCAAGCATGCACTAGATAACAGCCCCTGCTCCAAATAGCTCCCAGTTAAAAAGACATGAACACAGATCGAAGAGCGCATGATACACAGAGTGGTAAATGAATTTTCAGAAATCAATATGCAAATATTGTTGTTTTTCAAGTGAAAGTTGTCATTAGCAAAGTACTGCTTGAATGAAAGAGCAAGGAAAGGGGATTTAGGCAAACTGGAGAAGGTAGAGAAGGGAGACCAGGGAGGTTGTGTTGTGAAGAAGAGTGAGTGGAGAAGTTTGAACAGGCAACCAAACATCACAGGAAAGAGCCCAGTCAAACCCTTCACACTATCATACATAAAGAACTTCACTTGAGATGTGTAGGTTGGCGTAGTTTAAAAAGCACATCTTCAAAATTCTTGACAGCCTAGAGGTTAGCAACAAGACTGGCTGAAGAGGGTGAATCAATTACTCTTACCTGTTTCATTTTGTGATTTACACATGCTATGGAAGAATCTTTTGGCCATTTTTATACATCTGTCTGTTCAGTGAAGCTTTAGCAGGGTAGTCACTTCGAAGTGCTGAAGATATGGCACAGAGCAGGAAGAGAGTTGTACTGTCTCTTGTACGCTGAAACTGTTGGTAGTATTAAAGCATTGCTGAGAGCTATATCCTCTTAAGTTAATGGAAAAACACTTTGTTGGTACCCACTGAGAAATAAAACCACCTAGAATCTTCTGAAATCTGTAAATCTTTTCTCTCTATAGCATGTTGAGGAAAAGAAATCTTTCCTATGTGTTCTTTTGTATTATCATCAGTTATGGTGACTGTGTTCTTTACATTCATTTTGAATCTGTGTTTCCTGTCATGAACAGATTAAAAACAGGAGAGAGTGGAGTGAAAGTTTTCTATTGCAAACATCTGTTTCTGAAAAAGGATTGTATTTCCATGTCCTGGAACATCAAGGGGAAAAGCTTGCCCTCCCCAGACACACACCTTTGGTTTGCAGCAATAAGGAGTTTATAGACTACAGTAAATAGAAAACCCATTTCTGCTATTATTTCTGGTGATTAATACAGCCTGGATGTCTGAGGAGACCTTCAATTGTTCCCATCAGAGAGCTATCTTATTCTATATCTTTAAAATGCTTAACAATTTTTTGGGCCTAACATAAGCAATACTTTTAATAACTCCTATCTTTTGTATCTGAAACCGCAAATATTGCTGTCCAGATAAGTGTTCTTAGGGAGTATCATTAGAAATGGTGAATGGACATACTTATCCCATGTAACTCAAATGAAATCCACAGAAAAACCCCAAAACTAGTGTCAACAGACTTCACAAAGAAAAAAAATTATGCTGATGTATTATCCTTATCTGTCTCCTTTTAAATAACACAAGGGTGGAAATGGAGAGAAAAGATGTAAGAAGTACTTGGGGCCAGATACACAGTACTTTCTCATACTTCTTGGTATTCTTACAGGAATTTAGCTCTGGAAAGGAGGAAATTTATTTGTTTAGAAGCTGCTCTGAGACCTTCCTATCTCCTACATAAATGCCTTCCTTTTAAAATTTCAATATACTACTATGTATCAGTGCAAATATCACCCAAAATATATTGTACTAGATTTATGTACTTCCCTCACCCCATTGAACCCAGAGATCTGTGGTTTGCAAAACTGGAAGAAATTTGGGAAACAGTTTGATAGAATCATCATCTGGGCTGGTTCTTAATTTGTAATTGTCTTGGGCAGTGAGGAGCCTTTTGCTGGTATGCAGCAGTGATTTTTCCTTTCCAAAGTGGAAGCACATCTTCAAGTAACAGTTTTACTTTGGTCAACATTATTAATGAGGATGGACTTCTGTTTCCTAATAATTTCCCTCATCTATCAAATCTCCTTCATGTATACACAACTGATGGTGATATTTCTGTATCTGTGAACATATTAAAAACTCAAGGCTTCAGATATTAATACTAGAATGAATAGGAAAAAATGAAGAAAACGTAAAGCTTTAAAGTTTCAAAACAAACTTGACAAAGTTAGGAACTTGCTTGTTAGAAAATTCTCGTAAGCAAATAGATATGAAAATTCAGGGATAGGTAGGAATTCACAGTCTGAACCTGTGCTTTGTAGCTCTGGTTGTTCAGTTTAGTAAGGGAACTCACAGTTGGCTTCTTACAGTGGCAATTAATATGACCTCTCTCTCACTTTCTCTGGAGGATATATTACAGTGTGAATATCTGCCTGTGACTTACACGGCTGTCCAAGATACTCAGAAGACAATCTAAAAAGAATAAAGAAGTGAATCCTTTATCCTGCTTGTTGGAATAAGGATCCTTAAGATGTGAGAGTAGGGTACAGAGAGATCTTGTCTAATTTGCATTTAAACTGGGGGTCATTAGGCACCAGACACTTATATAAAGACATTGATGTAAACTCTATTCTTTATTTTTATAAATAGTTCCAGTTTCTATTAAGTAAACCCTATTTCCAATATAAATTAGTCTAATTTTACTTTTCAGTTTTAGATTGTGTAACCTCATTGCATTTTAAGCTTTAAAACACAGTTTAAGAAGTCTTCTCCCCTTGTAATCAAATAATGTTTTTTTTTTTTGTTTCTTAAAGAAACAGCATGGACTTTTTCCCCCTCCTAAACTGTTGTAAAATAGGCTTTACACACTTTAAATTACAATTGCAATTCCCTAATCTTTTCAGTTTTTCAAGCTCTTCTGTTCAGGGTAAGCACCAAAATGTGCTGCAATACTATTGCTATTCTCATTATCATTCATCTGCTTCTACTCAATCATTTGCTAAAAAAAAAAAAAAAAATAGAAGCTTTACCAAGAAAGTTTGCAGATGATGCACAGATTTATAGAACAATAAATAGCATTTATGTATTTGAGAATAGGGTTAGCTGCTGCACCAACTAAGCTCAAATTTTTTTTGTCTAATCTCTATCAATTTCGGTGTCAGTGTTTTCCATAGTCCCACAATTTGTAAGGATGAAGGTATTTTAGTTTCTAGGTATATGATTTTCCCCATTTATGTGTGTTCAGACTCATTGCTTGAATGAGTTCCCCTTCCTACCAAACAATTCAGCTGTGTATAACTAGCTCAATGCAGTTTATCATTCCACCAAGCTGCGTATCATCTGCAAAATTTTATTAGCAGCACTTTCCTATTTTCTTCCTTGTGGTTAACAAAAATGATAATTGCTAAAATGAGATCAGGAGCTTAACACCTGTTGAACTGGTAATGATTTAACACCCAGTTAATGTACAGTTCAATATACACTTTACTGCTTATTTTATGTTAATCTAAAAATATGTCTATCATGAAGTACCAAAATAAACTCTTTTCAAAAAAATGTTGCTATGGCACAGCCAAGTGTTATTTCTAGAAAGAATGAAGTACGTAAAATGCAGAGTTGTTATAATTATATCTAAAAAGATCACTTGCATGTGATTCTTTAATAACATTCCTCAACAAAGTTTTTCAAAGTTGTTCTGTTTTTTATTTTACCTTTTATATGCACTTCTGTGCCTATGCTCTGACTATTGTGTTCCCATCTGGGGAACGCAAACCACCTATGGTTTATGGGACACTTTGACTGGGTATGCAGCTGCTTTGTTTCATCAGAGCAATGAAAGGCTGCTGAAACAGATTCTAGCACCCTTTGCTTTCTGCACTCCAAATTCTTCCTGATTTGTCACCCTCGACCATCAATTATTCTTCATACCCCCTTGTTTGCATTACCTTATCTTGGCTTCATCCTGCGAATATGAGGAATTCTCCTGGCTCACATAATTCTTCTCCCTTTGTATGCCAAACTGGTTCTTAATTCTGGTGGAGCTACCAGCTGCTGAGGGCACCGGGTTGGCTGGGGGTGTGTTGGGGGTGACAGCAAAACCTCCCTGCTCTGCCACCTTCTTATCTTGTGCCCTAGACTCAGAGAGTGCACATGCCCGCTTTCCTCTTCATTGCTCCTCCAGGGGAGGGCTCCTGGCTTCCCCTTTGGCATAGAAGACAATCATGGTGCCTCCCACCTTCCTCTCAGCTTGTCAGTAAAGAGGGCCTGGTGCAATAGGTGCTTTCCTCCCAGAGGCTTCATATGAATGGCCATACTTGCTGTTGGTTTTTGTAACTAAAAGTTGTTTTGTTGTTGTTGTTGTTGTTGTTGTTCTCCCCCCCCATGCAGAGTTGTTCCCTTTTGGACTGGCCACCATCATCCATTGTTCTCCATGAAACAGAAACTGCCATAGCCCCTGGGGGAGACAGTGGCTGCCTATACTGTGAGGCATCATAAAACACAGACCCCGTTGGGAACAATGGGGAAAAGCCTTCTCAACGTGGCCACCAGCTGAGGCCCACGCCGAGCACTGGGGAGCAGCAGCCATGCTGAGGGGAGGCAGTGGTACATCCAATAGCCTCTTGGCCCTGCCTGAGGGAAAACGAGATGACATGCAACAAGAAAAATATCCAAGCCAAACCAGCTTCATTACAAGAAGCAAGTGAAATAAAGTCTTTGTGCAAGGTTACAAAGAGTTCTACTTCTGTGTGAGCTAGCAGGGCTCTTGGCCAGTTTTGTAGGGGAGGTTGAAGTTCTTTTTGCTGCTTTCTCTTTTGGTTGCCTTGACTCCCCCTTAAAAACTAAGTGAACAAAATTCTTATTTTACAGTTTAAATAGGCAGCAATTTTTGTCACAAAATAATAAGCATTTTGTCTATGAAAATACTGTATTTTTCCACCCTCCCTTTTTATTGGGCAGCCTTCTTCCTCATAAACTCTTGGCTCTAAGGAGTACATACTATTTCTTAACAAGACCAGAGATAAAGAAAGGTCTAATAATGGGTGGTTCATTTTCAATCTCTAAGTAAGTCAATATATTCAAATATGTCCTTCAAGTTAATGTAAAATTTGTAACCAAACCGAATGCACTGTGCTGCTAAGGAGAGTACACAGTATTTTTTTTCATGGAGAGTAAGGAATCGTCAACAAAGCATGCCTGACTCTGAAAATTCTACCTAACTCTAGAGTATTTTATTGCCTCTGAAACATGCATTTAGTGAGAGAAAATATTTTAAAAGATGAAAAATTTGAGGCCAAACATCATCAACAATTTTGCACAAGCTATACTGTAGGAATGTTGTGATTATTTTTGAAAACAAGCATTGTGAGTCAGGGCAATAAATTGGCAAGACCTCTCTTAACAGGAATTCAAACCGTTCAGGTAATTAAAATCACAGCATACTCAACCAAGTCAAACCATAATCTGTTGAAATCTCTTGGACATAAGGCTCCAGATCTCCATTCTTGTACATTTGCAGTTTCATAGGAACAGTCATTTCCAGCCATTATTCTTCATAGCAGAAAATTTCCTCTTGAGCAGAAGTCTTAATCTTGCCACGAAGTGACACTTTATGATTATGCCTATGGCTATTTCAGTGTCCTTGTAATTCAATTTGTAAAGTTGAACTGTAAAGATTTAGCATATGCTCTCTGCTCTGCAGAGAGGGACAGAAATTACTTTGAAAGCAGCAATTGATCTAGAATGAAGAAGCCACATTCTCAACACAGGCAGTTAATTACTGGTACTGTACACTTATTAATGTGACTTCGGGAGCTGAAAGGCAAATTTTTGGTTTTAAATCACCATAAATCCCACTTAAGGTGCTAGGTATGCTGGTTGCCTTCCACACTGACTAAGAGAGTGTTTAGGAATAACTTAAACAATGGAGTCCACTGCCCCAACATAAGCATTGAATGCAGGGTCGGAGGATCAATTAGAGTGATTGAAACAATGGAAAGCAGGAAGAAGCAGGAAGGGAACAAACCCAAAAATCATGATACAAGAAATAAAGTGAATACACAATGGTCTTGAAAGAAAGCCAAGGAAAGGAGTTTTTTGAGCAGAGCCCTGACGGCAAGCAGATCTGGGATCATGAGCAAAGTAACAGATTCTTGTTCAATCTTACTGTTATTTCAAGAAGTGGGATTTTTTTTGTAGTAAAACAAGATTACTTCAAAGAAATACCTGGCTCTTGTTACCAATTTCTCATTCTAATGGAAACAGCCTGCTATATCATGCATACAGGCTAACTGCTCAGGCCACGGTGGAGTTAGACACTAAAACCAGAGAGGGCAAACAATGGAGAAAAACAGGAAAAGAAACAGAGGGAGATTTTAGAAAAAAAACATGGCAAAGTGGGAGAAAAATGAAAGCTTGCAGGAAATTAACCTAAGGCACAGAGGTATAATCTTCAGCATGATAGTTAGTCAAGCAAGAGATGCTAATGTCTGGGGGAAAGAGTAAACCCTAAAGTGTACCCATGTTCAAATTTCTGATAAAAAAGAGCCTGTCCCTCCCACAACTTTGCCATTTCAGAAAAGCAGCCCTCTCTGACAGGCAGCCAGGCATCATGATGGAGGGCTGAAACACATGAAGCTGCTGCCCATTTGGAACACACTCTGTCTCCTTTCACATCTGCAGAGCATTTAGCTGCTTGCATCTGGTTGTGTTTGCGCAAATATAATTCCATATTCACTAATAATTCCCGAGGCTAAAGGCCCCTCTCCTGTAACCTTGTTAATATTCTCACAAGGCCTGGTGTGAACGCCTCACAGTATTTGGATTAGAATTCAGTCTGGTGGGTTTTCTCCCCCACCCCCCATCTCTTGCTCTTTCTCTTGCTCGTACTTTTCTGGCCTCCAGTTTCCTGGCCACCCACATGACGAGACACTCTCCCTCCCGCTCTCTCCCCATTCTCAGTTTCAAGGAATTTCCTTTTGTCAAAGGCGAAGTGTGATTGACATATTTTCCCCCTCTTAAGTGCGGTCTTCTTAATACTTGATTTAACTATGTCCTTATGGGGCTCCTATAATCATTACCTAGGTGAGAAAGAGACCCCTTGCTCCCTCACTTGCATCCAGTCTTGGCCTTCAAGCACCAGACAACTGGCTACTTAGCACTTTTTACGTGGTTTTTATTCACTTTTTAAAGAGATTTGTATTAATTTGGTGGTGATGAGGTGTTCCAGATTGACAACATTGGAAACTGAAGTAATTTGTTTGTCCACAAAACAGGTACCACCGAAGTAGCAGAACTACTGGCTCCCTTACTAGTGTTCATGGGGATCCCCTTTCAAAGCACCTCATCAAAGCCAGAAAAATTGCCTTCTTCTCTGGCCTTTGTGGAGAGAAGGCAATTCAATTTTCTAATCAGTACTTAAACCTGATGCTAAGACTGATAAAAAGCTGAGCTGGAGCTCACCCTGACCACAGTGTCACAAGAATGAGCGATATAAACATTTTGCTGGTCCACTTCTGGTTTCTGCACTCTTTAGCATGAAAAGTGGTTTTGTGTTGTTCTCCAGACTATTTTCCATGTGACCTGCATAGTACAGCCTGTCAACAAATGTCCACCCCAAGGAAGAGTCCAAGGTCTGTTAGGATGGGGTCAAAGGGTTGAAGGAGAATGGCTATGGGATTTAGGAATGTAGATGGTCTGCTGGCAGAAAAAGAGGAAGGTGAGACCTAGCCTGATCGTTTGGAGTCTTTAATAATTCCCTGGTTAATCTTTGTTGGCCACCCTGCTGCAATCCTGTTTTCATCCATGTCTTATAACAGGAAAGTAAAACTCTGCATTATTATGTCTGTGGGTTGGCTGTGGGAATGGAGTTGAAGAAGTTGCTCAGATTGAACCAAAATTTTTCAATACCATTTAGGAAGGGTTACTAATGAGTTTTTGAATTAAGATTTGCAAGATCTTAGCACATCTTTTAATCCATATGAGATCCAACCAGAGTTTTGTACTGAATTTAACATAGTCCTTAAAACTGATTGTTATTACCAGCCTATAAGGAAATGTTTATAATAATGTCTGTTGAAAATTTATGCCACATCATTGTGGCACATCTTTTTTTCAGTTTTGTATGGACTTTGCTACACTTGAAATAACTACAGTGAAATTTCCCATATCAGGGGTTAGTCTCTGTATCTTGCATCCTTCTTTTCCCCCTTCTGTGAAAAATGGACGAAAAATAAATAACTGAGTTTTCAGAGAAAGCTTTGGTAGAGCTATTCTCACATATGCTAAATAAACTGAAAGGGATGCCAGTAACAATTAATAATCCCTACCTAATTTGGATGAAAGAGTTGTCTTTTGATCAGCAGATGGTGTGGAAGGTCCCTCTGATGTCAACAATGTATTCTTGCCCATTTCCACAAAAATTTTCCCACATTTAGTCAAGTTGTGAACCTCAGGAAGTCGCACTTCACAGAAAGACATTAGAAATGCATGTTCTCTGAAGGATTTCTGCCCGTTCTCAACCCCAAAGATGGATGGCAGTCTTCTCTCCCAGAGGAGCAGTGGAGTACATGTTGTGCCCATGCTCTCTCAAGGCAGGGGAGATGAGCAGTGCTACTCTCTCCACTGTGATTTCAGTGTTTGTCTGACAGACCATGGGAGAGGAGAAGGAACCTTTCTGAGAAGACTGCAAAAGGTAGGGACCTGGGACTGAAGTACTGTGGATGAAAGTATTGGGACAAAAAGCTGCTGAGCTCAGTATCCTGATGTTCTGAGAAAAGGGTAGGGAGCTTAGAGGCAGGACTGCAAGCATGATGAGGGAGAGGCATGGACCCAGATACTTGTCTTCAGAAACAGAATAGGAATTTTCACACATTGGAATTTCATAAATTAAATATAAGAGGGAAAAAACACCCCAAACTAGAACTAGAAAAGTAATCATTCAGGGTTCAGAGGAGTTTTTGGATGATATGCAGTGTAAGACATGAGACACCTCTTGAACAATGAGTATAAAGGAAAACCTTGAATACACAGAATCTTCTATAGAGATCCAATGGAAAATTGTTGTGTGGTTATGTAATTGAACATGGTAAGGTAGCTCACAGAGCTGAAATAAAGTCAGCTTATTACTGATGATTCTTGACATCTGAGTGTTTGACTTTGCAACATCAATAGTTTCTCAACATATTATTATTCATACTTTGACCTGGTATAGCCTGTAGGCCAGGAACTCACTGCTGCAAGGTGAGTTAGGTTCTTTATCTCATGAATGGCTTAAATTAAACTAATTAACAACCGTTTACCTTAGCTCTGGCTTCAAGAAATAAAGATTCAAAAGCATGCATCCTTTGCAAAGCCGGATTCTGTGTATTCTGCAATGAGATGGGACCAAATGGTAACGATATAAAAAAATCCTTTCATTCTTGTCTTCCTTTCTTCACACAAACATGTGCAGCTGTGGCCCATATCTGCTGAAAATAGTCATCACCACAGTATGGTAATGAATATTTTCAACCATTCTTTCAAGAAAGCTTTTATCTTTTCTTGGCCTCACAATGTCTCCAGGCAATCTATCTCCATTGTCAGGACCTTGTTTTGTGAAGTATTGTTTCAAGAAGCATAGGCCAGGACTTTTTTTTTTTTTTTCCTGGTATGTGCCTGGGAAGGAGTTAATTTGTAGATGGCTTAAGCAGTGTATCACATCACAGTCCTCAGCCTTGCTGCTGCCATGTGCCAACCTCTTCCCTTGCCACAAAGACCTAAGACCTGTTTTGCCCT
Source organism: Sturnus vulgaris (assembly GCF_052056855.1). Classification (NCBI taxonomy): domain Eukaryota; kingdom Metazoa; phylum Chordata; class Aves; order Passeriformes; family Sturnidae; genus Sturnus; species Sturnus vulgaris. The sequence continues at coordinate 30,925,758 of NC_142244.1, forward strand.
GCTTTTGCATGCATTTGGTTTGCAAACTGGCCAGAAACTCATGTTTGGTACCTGACTACAGATATTGGTAAAATACTGTGTTTATGAGTTAGGGGAATGTGCCAGATTCCATTGCTGTGGAATAAATGTGTCAATGCTTCCAGAAAGTGATGCGAGCTCCAAGGCAGCTCTGCATTGCTGCAATGGTTTGCTCCTGGTTCCGGTTTTCACAGTTATTAACATAACTGCAATAGTCAGAAGTTTCTTTAAAATCAAAACTACAATTTCTAGAGCATGGTTTACAGTAAGTGAGTTGTCTATGGGCTGCAGAGCTTGGGAAGCAGAGTCTCTGGGTGTGCAGCAGACCAGTGCACACCATACAGGATTGCTGTTCTGCCTTTTCCTCTGAGGCATTTCTGTTGAGCACCTTTTGCCATACATTGTTGTGCACGTCACTTTTGAGATGAATTCTTCACCATTGCATCCTCTTGGGCCGGTCTTTTGTCCAACATTAGGGGAAACATGGCTCACTTTCCTACCTGCTCAGCCTCAGAGCTGTGGTGTGGTGTTTGGTGGGGTTCTCAGGCTTACAGAATTGCATTGTTAACAACAGTGCTCTTGGTTAAAAAACAGAAAGCAACTTCTGCACACTGTCAACCAGCTTTGGCTTTCAGAATGACCCGATAGCTCACGAGACAAGTGACTTGAAACCTGCTAGAATATTTATATACTCTGGTTTTACTGAAGAATATCCCCTCTGTTCTCCCTTGTCAAAAATTGACAGCAATAATATCTCTTCTTTTTAATTCAAAGTAACAAATAATCCTGCATCTTTCTTGCCAGATTAAAATATCTTTAAATCCTTTTCTTTTCTGGCTGTTTGAATTGCTGATGGAGTGTCTTGATGTGTCAGGTGTTTTCCAGGTATATATGTTGCTGCTGTATGTAAATTAGTCCTTTCTTTAGTGTTCTTATAGGGTCAAAGAAAGGGTAGAGAAATTCTGGAATTGGAAGTTGGGAATGGGGTGAGTCTAGTGGCAAGTAGCATCATGGTCTTGGAGAATAGGTCTGGAGGGACCTATGAGCACCAGGGTTCAGTTTGGAGTATGGGGAACATAATGCAGAAAGCATTTGAATCACTCCATTGTCATCAGGTAACTGTGAAGCCCACAGGTGAAGTACATCTCACTTCCTTTAATGGCCAGGCTGCTGCTTCTGCTTGCAAACTGAGAAACAAAGCCATTTCTGTCCCACCATTCCTCCTCAAAGAGCAAACCTGAGGGATGCTGGGCCTTCTGTTTTTGAATCAGTAGTTTGACAATTATATTAACTAATAGCAAGGACAAGTAAGATGTGGAATGAGAGAGCAAGAAAATCTCAAACCCAGGATATCCCCTAGGAAGAGGGAAAACTGGGATATGGAAACTGTTGTTTCTGTTGAGACATGAGTGATCAGGAGCTCCCTTCTGCATCTGATTTTGAGCTCCCTGCAGACATGTAAGGTGCTGCTGTGGGCTGAGATGTGAGACCTCACACCTCAAACCTCACACCTAAAGTGTGCCTCCTTTAGGCTTTCCAGAGGCAGCTCCCGTTCCTGTGGATGCTTTGGACAGTGAAAGGCATTGTTCTGGGGGCTGCAGCTTGCACTGAGAAGATTTATACACCATGTCAAATCCCTCCTGTCTTGACCCCTCCTGACTCCTGGACATCTGTAAGGGAACACCCCTGAGAGGGTATCTGTAAAAAACTGTTTATTTTGCAGTGAGGGGTAATCTCATAATACCCAGGCAGTTCCTCCAAGTTCCTGGGAGTACCAAGTGAACCTTTCCCAGTGTTGCAAACACAAGTATAATGGAGGCTCTAAAGGAAACAGAAGAACTCAGCACCCAGAGCTCATATTTATTTTCTCCAGAGATGAAGGGAGGACTGCAGGTCAGCCAGAATTGTGCATTTTGACTGGTATTTATTGACTCAGAAGTCCTTGCTGACAGACAGACAGACAGTCAGTCAGGGAAGGGTTCCATTACAGTGACGTCGTTTCTTTCCCTCTTCTCCCCGAGGCACTTCTCACTGCTGGCACTCTTTACACATTGCTGTGGCTTCTCCAGCTGGTGCTGGGACGAATGGCAGCTGCCTTTCACCTCACTGGTGCTGGAAGCCTGGCTACCCCCGGGAACACAACTGCTGGGCTCTCAGCGACACCCGGCAGCACATCTATCAGAGATGTGGCAGCAACGCAGAGATTGGTGTTCAGCCTTCCCTCTGAGACCTGGGTGAAGGCTGGTGGTCTGGGTCAGATGCTGAAGGTGATCCCTGGGTGCCTACAGGGGGTCAGTTTACAGGGTCTATCTGAAAGAGAAATATATCCCTGAGCTCTGTTCAGCCCTATTGCCATCTTCCATTCCCTGATGCTGTCACTGCTAATTAGGTCTCTGATTGCCCATCTCTAATATTGTGCTTTAGGAGAGCTGTAAGTCCTTTCTATAAGTGGCAGTAAGGCAGGTCTACTGACAGCTATATACAGGGGTGCTGCAACACTGAGCAGGCTCTGTTTGTGCCAGGGGTCATGGCTTTAATACTTTTGATTCCTAGTATGAATCCTCTAGCATGTCCCTTTGGATTTAAGACCATGCTGGAGACTCATATCTATTGCAAGCAGTACTGTTACCTATGCTTTTAGCCATCAAGAGCAACTTCTTTTGATAAGTCCTCACTGGAAATGTAAAATACTGTATCCTTCATCATTTGTCAGAATTGAGAGGGAAAATGTGCATGTTTAAATAGCATGAATTGTTTCTCTTGTCCCCACACTCTCTGCAGGTTTTTAAAGATGAGTTATCTCATTTTGAGTCCATTAAACCAAAGGGTGCAGCAGGCTGGGACAGGAATGGTTTGGGTTGGAAGGGACCTTTAAGGTCATATCATTTCAAACCCCCTGCCATGGGCAGGGACACTTCTCACTAGACCAGGTTGCTCAGAACCCCATTTGACCTGGCCTTGAACACTTCCAGGGATGGGATATCCACAGCTTCTCTGCCCAACCCATTCCAGTGTTTCATCAACCTCAGAGTACAGAATTTTTTTGCAGTATCTAATTTAAACCAACTTGCAGTTTGAAGCTGTTTCCTCTTGTCCTGTCACTCCATGCCTTTCTAAAAAGTCCTTCTTCAGCTCTCTCGTAGCCCCTTCAAGTACTGGAAGGTGCTGTAAGATTTCCCTGGAGCTTTCTCTTCTCCATGTTGAACACCACCAGCTCCATCAGGAGTGTTTGCAGCAAAGCAGTGCCAGATAGATCTTGTCAGAAGTTTTTTACTTGCTTCACAAACATCATATCAGCAACATGGACAAAGGAATCACACTGATCTCTTGGTTAGTGAAACTTACATTAGGAATGCTACAAAGAGACAATGAGGGTTCCCTTTCAGATCCAATCTCTATGAATATGCTCTCTGCCAATACAGATGCATATGAATGAGAACCCAAAAATCAGATAATTCAGTCCACTTTTTGATTGCCAATGCAAGACTGTGTGCAATAGTACAAGTTTTGTTTTAACACTTTTTAACGATGGGGTATCTTCCATGTTTGGATTCTGGCTCTTTTTCCTGTAATTTGATTCATGCAGTGAAACATGGTTGCAACACTTTCTGTTCTGTGACAGAATGCTTCTTACATCACCTAACATATATAGAATTCTTTTCAGGCTCTACCTCATTAAAACCCGATGCTTAGATCTCCTGCCTCTCTAATGTACAGGGGCAGATCTAGGCATATTTTCACTTTGAAAAGATTTCCTCTCCTTTTCATTAATGACAGCTGTACAGCTGTGTAAAGACTGTGGAGATTTCCCTCTACACTGCTGTGTTTACTGTCTTTGTAATCTGTTTTGGAGAGCCACATGCTTTTGTTCCCCCAGTAAAGCTCCTTTAAATAGAGCCTGCTCTCCCTAGTGTGGCCTTCCCTAATGTGGCTCTCCCAGTAAACAGGAATAAAGAGGGCGAGGGGTTCAATATGTGTGTGGTGGATATCAATGATGGGATGGTACTGCAAGGAAAAGCCTTTCCTAGCTGTGTCTTAGCTGCTGAGGATGTCTCATGTCAAGGGGCTAAAAAAGTGCTTCTCTTTGTGAGAGTGCATATGGAGCACCTTCAGGGTGCTTATAGGTGCACACCAACCTACAGGGCTAAGTATAGGAAGACCAAACCAGCCTCTGTGCATTTTATCATCTAGTCTTGCTGAGCTTTATGTCTAGCAGGACAAAATATATTACAAGTACTTGGCAGAGTCGTCAGCACTTTAATGGCCTTCCATGCCTGAAAAGGGAGTAGCTTCACTGTAGAGTTTCACCTGTGGGCTGACTTACAGAACTGGCATGTCCCAAGCTAATTCCTATTTGAATAAGAGCACACACATAGAAACAAAGCTTGACCTAAAAGCGACCTAGATGATTGCCAGTCTATTACATGACTATCACACTGCAACTTTTTTATTTTCTTTATCTTTAATCCACTGTTTTTCTCATGAGGTGCAGTGTCTTTATGACAGTGGCTTTCAATTTGTGACACAGAATTCTGGAAGTCAGGGGACTGCTTCAAAAGGGTGTGAGAAATACAAACAATGTACATGTGCTATGCTGTAATTTGTGTATGTGAAATATCTAAAGTAGATGTCTCTGTGCCCATTGGGATGGTAAGAAAAGTAAAATGAAAGACTTTTCTCATGGGAAGAAGCAGGGAATTTGAACCCCCAGTTTATGGCAGTTTTCTAATCTTTAGATTCCTTTAGTTCTGCTTTCTTTCAAGAGAGGCATGGTACTTTGTATTTGGTAATTTGCTGGTACTTTGTAGATTGATGGCACCTCCAAGGAGTGTCCTGTAGATGCAGAAAGAAAGGATACACAGTGCAGGGGGTGTTCACATGTGATTGGAAAAAGTTCCAAGCTACAGAGGTCTACTGTATTTGGCTCAAAATTCTGTGTGAGGAAATATTGGACATGACATCCACGTACAGAGAAGATGCTGACATCAAAGAGTAAAAGTAATCTCTTTAATAAATGCAGGCACAGATGCAAACCTGTCCTGGACTTGGAGGTGAAAATTTTTTGATCCTGTGCAAATGACTATAAATCAGTTATGTTTGATCTCTAATTCAGATCCTATTTAGTCCCTTGCAAGGACACTCCCTTGTGTTCTACTCTATTTCTTCTACCCTTGCTCAAAGTACTACCATAGCCTGTTTGGCCACTTTGTTAACTTTTGATCCTGCTTTTGCTCAGCACCTCAGAGCCCCTTTTCTTCAGAGCCTGTGGTTGCATCTGTTTGTGTCAGCTGTATTCTAGGAACATATTTTTTTGCTGTGTTTTGCCTCCAAAGTAAGAGACAGTCAGGCACAATGGATGCAGCAAAAGCTTGTATCCATCATTACTTGTAGTTAGCTCTTAGCTTTTCTTTGCAAACCTCAGTCAGGTCCACTTATCTTAGTTGTCCTTGTCACTACAGAAGGAGAAACAGACTTTGCTGTTTTGCCTTCTACCAGTGAACCCTCAGCAAAGAATGGTGCTTACAATATAGAAAATATACCCACATAGTGCAGATCTGCAGTCTTACTGTCATTGATCCATGACTTAGGCCTAGGAAAAAATAATTTTGGCAGTGTGGCTAGAGGCAGATTAAAGCATTTTTAAAAAACAGCAGACCGCTGGGTTCTTTGACAGATCTCCTTTCGGTTTTGTTTCTTTCCCTAAACATCTTGTGTTTTCCTAAAAACAAACAGAATTATATGCAGTATAATGTATAATAATTTATACATACTTCTGTACAATGCAATGCACATAACTGATTCTCTACAGAAATATATACTCACAATTCTGTAGGTTTATAAGTTCAAATGCCTTAACAGATGCCGGTTGTCTACAGGTGCTGGATGTTGTGTATGCACAAAATGAAACTAAAGTTTCATTAGCTAGAAGCTAATGAAATTTTGTGAAACATTAGGGCAATTTGACATATATGAGGACAGAGGAAAAATGCTTAATTTAGTATTATATTGTCTAAAATAAGCAAGGCTGCACTTACCTAATCCTGGGTAGGAATGAAGTTTTTGTCACTGGCTCTTGAACATACATATTTAAATTGGAAGACCTTAACTTTTGAGTTCTGTTTTTGCAGCATGGATCAGTTGTATTATGGACTGGGAGCTATGAAATAAGAAGTCGGAAATGGTGATTTTCTTCAAAGCCTTGACTGCTTCCAGTTTTGTCAAGCTTTTGTTCTATATTTATCCTATGTCCCTCTACCTTATTTCTGTGTCTTTCAACTGCACCTGGAATGCCTGTTATTAACATGTACTATTAATACCGTGAACTTAATTTTCAGAAGCGCAGCACAAAACAAAAAGCGGCTGCCTTTGGCCTCAGCTGGAATCCAGCACCTCTGAAAATCAGGCACTCCTGGTTTTCAGTTGGAAAAACTGATTCTCATCTATAAAATGCTTTGAATTTACAATTTAAAGAACTTCCAATCTATGTAGGTTTTAAAACACTGTGTACATGCTATGTTTGTACAGGAATCTGGCAGCCATTTCTAGGGACCATTAAGCAACAAGATCTTGTAGTGAGCAGCAGAAATATTTTTTATTTAGAGATTACATAACTCTGACAAAATGGAAACCAGCCCCTGTGCTTCACTGTAGACCAGAACTTTCTCTTCCCAGATGGAGGGTGACCTTTAATTGTGTCAGTTCCACCCCACATCCTCAGAAAACAAGGGCAGCTGCTTCACACATGAAGGGAAGCAGAGACTGAAGCAACCATGTTGATCAAGGATAGGTCAAGACTGAGGTAACCCTACCATAGCTACACAAATCCAACTCCATCCATCAATCAGGTCTCCAAGAGGGTCCAGGTAAAAATAACTGGTCTTAAATGTCTCAAAATTAATTAGCCCCCACCTACTTGTGTCCCTTTAGCAGTCAGTGCTCTGGCAGTACTGATGAAGCCAGTAAAGCTGCCTGTCACTGCTAATCCATGTGGGATGTATCAAGCAGTGTTTGATGCTAACAGTACAAAGAGTGACACTGAGCTGTAGTGGGAGGACTGGGAAGACAGGGAGCTCATGGTGCTCTCGGGCTCAGTCTGCTGAAGGAGGAGTTCCTACGTGGACTTCATGTAACTGAGGCTTATAGCAAAGAGAGAGAAACTAGAAACCCACCGAGTGTTCTGTCCTGAGTTAATAAATCGGTACTCTTACACCTCTTATAAGATAAATAATTGTCCTAAAAAATCTACCACCATCTATGCTCCCCTATCTTTCACTTCCTTTGTTCTAGACACTTTCCTAAACATTCAGGGTTTTGATTCTCTTTCTCTATTCCTTTAATGTCTTCATGGTACAGAGGGGGTGGGTAGGCAGGAGGTGCTGGGACCCCTTCTGTGGAGCAGCTGTGATTGCTTCCCGAGGATGTGCAAGAGTTGGGAAAGATTGTGAGGTATGATTTTTTACTGTATGCTGAAAGGCTTTCTCCATCACCCTGAAGAAGGACCTGAGGAGTGGTGAAAAGGTATAGAGTTGTCAGCCCTGAAACAAAAGCATTTGCACAGTTGGGAAGTAACTGGACAGTGTCTGTGTCCTCTGATGAGCTGAGACAATTCCATTACCCACAACTTGCCATAAATCAGTGAGTTCCCCTCTCTGAAATAGGTATTCAGTGTGCACTCTGCTATTCCATAAAGTTTGGGGCTCTTGGTCAGAAAAATTACTTCAGTGCCATGGTGGCACGGAATCACAGCAGTAAAGACTTTATCATTTATTTTGACAAAGTTGCCACCAAAAGCAGTCTCTTGCTAAAACACAATTTTAAAATAGGAATTCACTCTGACTCTCTTTATGTTAACTTTCTGTGAACAGTCAAGCAATTTACTTTTATTGACAAGAAAATCTGTAAAAAGTCAGCGTCAAAGATACATATGTGTGCATTTAAGTAAACTAGTTTAAAGTTCTCATGCATAAGCATTCAGTTTTGAAGTGCTTACACATTCCCTGAGCCAAAGGAATGGAAACAATACAATGTGATTTATCTGACCAATCAAACCTAACCCAGACAGCTGCAGTGCAGGCTCTCCTGCTGGCTGCTATTTTCATGCCGACAGAAGAGGGTAGATACCTCACATGATTGTGTTTTTGTTGTGATCTTGGCACTCTCCTCTTCTTGCCAGTGACTCAGAAGCTAGAAAAAGGACAACCTGCCTTGAAGGGTCAAATGGGAAAAGTCCAGGAAACCTGGTGCTCACCAAGCAACTGCCTACCCATGGCCTTCACTATGTTTAACCTTTCATTTCTATATTTGAATATGGATATGTTGATAGAGAGCAGTTTGCATGCTGTGCTGGATATGAAATCTCTCCCCCCCATAACTGATCCAAAATCAGTTCCAAAGGAGCTGTGGTCAAGTTCTATGCACTACGTAGCATATTTGGACAAAATACTCTGATATTTTGTGTCACAGTGCTGTTCTCATGTAACATGGGGGATGCATGATATCATCCCTGAAGTAATAGCTTCAAGCTATACCTTGTATCACTCCTGTGTGTTTATCCCTGTGAACAACTCAGAAGTAAAATACAAATTCTCATTAAAAAGAAAAAAAAAAAAAACAACAAACACTAGCACCAAGAACCAACATCTAGATTACTCAAGGACATGCCAAAATACCAGCAAAGCTGCTGCCAAACCTGAAGGTGTCTAAATTCCTTGCAGGGCTATTACATTGCCAGCAAAACTCCTTGTGATTTTGAAAGTGCTGCTGAGCAGTTAAATCTTGACTGCATTAGGTAGCACAGCATGTAACCTGCGAGATCTCGAGAAGAAAACCAGAGAGATGTAAACAGGATTTCCCTGCACACCCCTCAGGTCCCTGTGACACCACAGAAGCCCATGCCTGGGATTCAGGCAGGTTATGTGCATGCTTGTGATGTGCTGGTGATCCCACCCAGCAGCATGGATTAGTTTGTAACTCCCTATCCATGCTAGATCTTGGCATCTCTCTTACTTGTCTTTCCTCCATCTTAATCCATCCAGGGAGTCTTTGCAAAGAACTTGGGAGAAAAGGTAATGTGAGGACAAGTCTTTATTTTCGAGGAGCACATTTTGACTGGGGTGTGCACTTGGAACCAAAAGACTCTCAGAATGCAGTGCTCGTCAAATCAAATACTTAATTAGCTGGAGTAGCATGACCTGCTTGCTGTCTAAAGTGAATTGTCAAACAAAAATCTCCTTAAAAACATTATTTTGAAATCAGAAAAACTGAGTGTTTTTCCCCTCTTCAAATCAGAAGTCAAAGTCAGATGGATATATAATATGTGAAAGCTACCATTTCTGGTTTGTTGCTGATCCCACCCATGCTTTCAGGCAAAACCCCTGTGGCTCCCAAGGTGTCTATGGCTGTGAAAGGATCATTTTCTGAGGTGTGGGGAGGCTCCCAGTGGGAGCTTTCGGTGGCCTCCACAAAGGCAGGAGCAGCAGACATCTGCTGCACACGTTTTATGTAGCTCTTGTTTGCAGCAGCCGTGTGGGGAGCACGGTGCATCTCACACATTTTCTCAATCTGTATCCCGACCAGGTAGGATTGACAGCTGGAGACAACCATATATTCTGGGTGCTAAATAGGTTATCCGCCATCCGTAAGAAAGAAAAGCAGTGAGTTTTGCAGCCGTGCCTCCCAGCCCTGCCCTTGGTTGTGACTTTGCCACTGGCAAGGCTGAGTGCCTGACCCCTGCTAACGTGCGGTGCCTTTAATAGGCAGAGGGAGGGAAGTAATTTTATACTCAGCATGCGAATGATTCATGTTCTCAAAGGGGATAAAAACGTTATTAGAAAATTCTCCTGCCAAATGTGTGGCAAATGAAACCAATTTATTAATGCTGTGAAGCCAACGTGTGAAATTGGGATAAAAGGTGTGGTGCGGTCTCACCCCTGCGCTAACTGTGGCAGAATGTGTGCAAGACAAAGGGCTCTTGTCCTCCGAAAGGGGATGCTGCTGTTGTGACCACACACACTAGCAGCAAACAAACACAGCAAGTTTTCTTCAGCACAGATGCACTTCAAAGTGTTGGAGTGAGAGATGCCAAGATATAAAGAGCAGACCTTGATCATGGGTGATCAAGCTGCTGCTTGAAACCTGTAAAATATTGTCAGGACACCTTTGAAAATGCTTTTATTAATTTCATAGTTCAGGGCTTCCCATTCATTTAGGGTTATTATTTATTTTATTATGTGTTAAGCAGTCTCAGTGTTCTCTGTGTCTCCAAAGACACGAAACAAAATCAGTCCCAGGCCCCAGAATACTTCTGACCTGAAATGAAGTCCTTACAAGCAAAGTATGGGTTTGGAGCCAAGAGGCCCCAGACATGGCTTATGCTTTCATGGTAATGTACTTTACATGGGACCACAATGAAAGTCGCCATATATTCATGAAACACCTATAAAACAGATGCTGTACCCTTGACAAAAGCAAGGTGAAAGTGGTTTATAAAGTGACCCTTTAGAGGTCAAGAGTCCTCTGCCTTGGTGCCCTTCAGCTGAAAAGGTCTGTGAGTCTTCCTGCATCCCCCTGGTTTTTGCCAACATCATGCTTGATGTGACTGAACAAGACTGAAGCAGTCCGGATGGAGCTAGAAGCACGATGAGCAAGTCTGAGCTCCACTTCTTTTTAACTCATATGCAAATAGCATAATCTGCCTGTTGTCAGTGCCTGGAAAACATCAGCATCTGGACAAAGAACAGTCAGCCAGAGCCTGTCAGGACAAAGGAAATCTGTGAAGGAATTTCTGCCTTGGAAAGCTTATCTTCTCTAGAACAGCATCTGACTTCAAATTATCATGTAAGTGGTCATACACAGTTCTTCTGGATTCCTTTCTCTTCCTGAGCAGCCCCCAAAGCACAGATTCTAATAACTCCATTTTTTCAGCTGTAGGTATCTAAAAATCTGGACCTTGTTTTATTAAATTCTGATTTCAGTGGAGCAATCATCATCTCCAAGGTGGTTCAATGCATGATTTCATAGTCAGAAACAAGGCTGAGGATTGTTCCAATCAACTTCTAGAGAGCTTTAACCCAGGCATCAGCTCACGTAGCCCATCCAAGACCAATCTTTCTGCTCACATTTCATTCAAGAAAGCACTTTGGCAGTGGGGCAGAAGGGTCAAGCTTTAAATTAAGAAGTGAAATGGATTCTGCATATTCCTGAACAAGAAATGTGAAGTCTTCCTGTTGTTCTTTTATGCTAAAGAGGAGCACCTAGGAATTTTGTGTAAGACTATAAGGCATAAAATTAGCTATTCTGGTCAAGCACATGTTGAGTAAGAGTGGCTGCTTATCTTTTTGTCATTCACTTAATGGATTTGACCTAGAAATAAAGTTGTGCAGATTTAACTATTCTCAAAACAATGAGGTTTGGTTTATTTCCCCCCTCTCCCCCCAGTTCCCTAAAACTAGCTTCTGTTAATGAATCTTGTACTGGTCAATTTATTCAGATATGGGATTTCTTCAAGCTTCTCTCAGCTTTCGCTGTATGACTTTTCTGCCTGCCATCAAACCAGCAAACTCATTCCACAAGATCTTAACATGATTTGTATTTTGTCTAAAGAAGGGATAAATCAATTAATTTCTGGCATAATATTAACATTTTATTAGCATAGATCCAGAATCCAAATTAATTGTTTGGATTAGTATAAAGTACCCAAAATCATGTGTCAGGTAAGTCTCTCCATCTGTCTGTGTTTATGGCTGGATTTCAAAGGTGAAATTTGCAGAATGGTAGCTCAGTCCCTCATCTTCATATCATCAGCTAACACCACTCAGCTTTCTTGCCACTAGACAACAGTACTTCCAAGAGTAAGGTAACCACAGCTGATGCTCAGGACACTGTATTCTCAAGCAGAGTCCAAGGTCTCTAACACATAAAAAGCCATACATAAATAAAACCTACCACTAATTGGCAGAAAATAATTCATGCTCCATATATGAGCAGAGTTCCCAGATTCATGAGAGGGTCCAGTATCACACTCTTAATCCAACCCCACAGTGTTTTCACCTTCACAAGCTGCTTATTGTTGCTGCAAGTACTTAGTTCCTGTGTCTCTTACCTTTGTGAGTGAGCTTCTTCATTTTAAGAACACTCCACATTTTAAGGACATCTTTGAGACTCAAAGCTTAATTCCAGCTCTTGTCCACCCTCTTTATGGAAGTGACTTCAGAAATACCTGTCTGTGGGCTCGCTCAGTTGTTAAAGCCAAGGAAAATCTTACTTGTGTATTGCACTTGGAAATAAATTCAGGTATGCACTTGCCCGGAGTATGGATGTATTTAGTATATTCTGTCTGATGAGTTTATTCCATGTGTTCTTTGGGCTCTTCAACTACATTGAAAACCCAGTACATTCAATTCAGGAACTTCCCTAGAAGAAGCTCCAGGACAGGTAGAACCTGTAGACAATTTAGGCAAAGGATACCTGTGTCTAGATTAAGGCAAGAGGAACACCTGAAGCTGCATCTCGGAAGGTGAAGCCTGAGATGAATCGGCTGTTCTAACCATTCTTCAACAACCTGCTTATCATATTCCCATCTTTTTTCCCCCCTTCTCTCTCATTAACATGAAAATATGATTACAACCCCTTCAGCTATGAAGACAGCCAGAAAATTGTCCCTCCCTGAAGAAGTCTTCTCCATGGGATCCCTGGAGACCAGTGTGCTGCTTTTCAGGAGATCTAAAAGTTTACAGTCTGGAGCTAATTCTGGAAATGCATGCTCTACATAAAGACTATTATTTGTGCAGTTCTAGTTTGCAGACCTGTTATCTGAATTGACTAATCCCTTGCTAAAATCTATCATAGGTCAGTGATTACAGAAAAATATAATCTATCACTAAGCAAAATAGAAGACAAATAGCTCCATTAATTATGGAACTAAGGGAACATGGATGGCAACTTGTGGTATTCATGTGACATCTACCAAAATTTTGTTGCCTAATAATGGCATCAAATAACTGAACCTCTTTAATTGCCTTCAAGAGCCGCTTCCTGAATGGTTTTGATGGGGTCAATCGAGAGGTAATCTTGCCTTGCCATCTTCCCATCAGCTGGGAAGCAGTTGTAAAGGCTTTCCTCTACAGGTAGTGACTGTCATGTTGACTTTCCAGAGTCAATATCTGTGAAATATTGTCACTTGTGTCAGATATAGTTGAAACTGGCTAACCTATTCAAGCAACATTGTGAGAAGAGAGAGAAAAGAAAGGAAATTCTAAGCAAATGAACATCCCAGGCCTCCATTTTCCCCTTTGACAGGCCCACATGCCTTTATAAACATTGCTTCCTCAGGAATCATTTTAATTGACTCTCTGAGCAGCAAAAGCTGAAACAGACAACTGACTTTTCTGCCACAATTTGATAATTTTGTGTCATGAACAGAGACTTAACAGTCAAAATGATGGAAAAGACAATTAACCAGTTTCTGACATCACCTGCACTGGTGTTTCTATCCTTTGGAGCACTGTTGAAGTTACTGGGATTACTCTATTTTTCCACTGATGTGAGCAGATTAAAAGCATAGCCTCATTTGTTCTGTATCGAACTTATTTAGGGAGGCATAGGATTTTCCATTTTGTATTACAATACTTAATTGGGAGTTGTTTGTTATTGTAGCATTATTGTCATGTGGCCTAAGTGTCAGTGGGAAGAGTAATTTGTCAATGTAATTTTGTATTTCCTGACATCCCAGATCCTTGGATGTCTCAGACACAGTGTTCTAGCCAGTAGCAGCATAGATGTGACTGAGCTGTAAGAAGCTCTTGGTATGGCCTTGCCACATAAACTGTGATTTATAGCTGTGTATTTCATTGTTTGTATTTGTTGTTGTTTGCAGCTATATGGCAGCAGTGCTCTTCACAGAGTGCCAGAACTGTATTTGCTCTTGGATGTCAACATTTCCACAGCAGGACTGCGTGATTTTGGCTGGGCCTAGTTAGCATTCATATGTACATGGATATATTCATACACATACCCTCTTGTGCCTGCTCCACTCTCAATCCATTTGATGCTGGTCTTAGAATCACAGAATAGTTTGGATTGGAAGGGACCTCTAAAGGATATCTAGTGCCAACCTCCCTGCAAAGAGCAGGAACACCTCCCACTCGATCAGGTTTTTCAGGATCCTGTCTGACTAGATCTTGAATGCTTCCTGGGATGGGGCACCCACCACCACTCTGGGCAACCAGTTCCAGTGTTTCACCACCTTCATTTTAAATATTTTCTGTATTACAGCTAGTCTAAATCGACTCTCTTTCAGCTTAAAACCATTACCCCTTGTCCTAATCCACAGGCCCTACTAAAAAATTCTGCCCCATCTTTCTTATCAACTCCCGTTAAGTTCTGGAAGGAGCTATAAGATGATCCACAGCCTTCTCTTCCTGAGGCTGAACAACCCCAACTCTCTCAGCCTTTCCCCATAGTAGAGGTGTTGCAACTTTTTGACTATCTTTGTGGCCCTCCTTTGGACCTGCTACAAGGTCTGATGTAATATTTAAGCGTTACAGTGTTTATCACCACAAAGAAAGAATGTCCTGACGAAGAGCTACACTGGCATTTCCCATCCCTTAGAGTGCAAGACCCTGACTGAGAGATGAAGGTCGAAGAACAACAGGTAGTAAATGTCTCCCTCTACAATGAAGGGTCTTCCAACAGTCTGTATAGTCACAGTTGGATTAATTTACCTGAAAGTTGGAAAACACATTTTTGAAGAGTTCTCTTCTTAGTGGCTAAGTGTTGTCAGGGGACAGTGAAGGCATACTAGTTTTGGCTGGGGTAGAGTTAATTTCCTTGACAGTGACTGGTATGGGGCTCTGTTTTAGTTTTGTGCTGAACAAAGAGTTGATAATATAGAAACTTTTTGTTATTGCTGAGCAGGGCTTGCACAGTACCAAGGCCCCTTCTCCTTTCTGTACTGCCACGCTGGCAAGGAAGTTGGGGGTGCTTGGCAAATTGTGAGGAAACACAGCCAGGACAGGTGACCCAAACTGACCAAAGGAATATTCCAGACCATATGACATCATGCTCAGTATGTAAAGTTGGGGGAGGAAGGGGAAAGGGGGGATGTTTGGAGTGATGACATTTGTCTTCCCATGTCAACATTATGGATGATGGGCTCTGGTCTCCTGGAGATGGCCGAACACCTGCCTCCTCATGGGAAGCAGTGAATCAATTCCTTGTTTTGTTCTGTTTGTGTCTGCAGCTTTTGCTTTCCCTATTTAACTGTCTTTATCTCAACACGTGAGTTTTACCCTTCTGTTTCTCTCCCCAGTCCTGCTGGTGGGCGAGTGAGCAAGCAGTCGTGTGGGGCTTGGCTCGTGGTTGGGGTTAAGCCATCACTGAGGGACAGTTGCTCCCTAAGGGTTGGGAACCTGGAAGCCAACAGCAGCCTGCCTAGTAGGGCAGCAGGTTTACCAGGCTAGGTTTGCTTCCACCATACCTAAATGATGTGGGCAGACCAGATCAAGAGCCCAGATCATCAGGAGATCTTGTGATGATGAAGCAAGTGCAAGGTCATGACAGGAAGTCAATCCATGGGACAGCTTCCAGTGATTGTGGGGAAGGACTGTAGTGACAGGACAGGTCCATGAACAATATCCAAAACATGGAGTTCAAGATCAGGCACAGGCAAGGCTGTGGCTTTGCTGGAGACCAGTAGCCCTACAACAAAGGTCAAGTAAGGGCTGTAGTTAGCTCAGGTCTGAACTCATAGTAACTTCCTGGGCCCGTGGTCAAGGGTGTATGGGAGAGTTCCAGGTGTAAGGCTGGTCAGAGAAACTAAAGCTGGTTAGTGCAGTCAGGAAACTGACAGCTTTAGACTGAAAGTACTGTAGAAATAGTTAGAAATATGGCCCATTATTTAGACGAAATTTTCCTCAGTACAAAATGCTCTGTAAGTATCCTTTCCATGTGCCTGAATTCTGTTTGAACTATTCCATATGAAAAAATATTTTCTATCCAAATTGATTATGGTCTAGAGCTAATGTGAGCTCTAGAGCTTGCAGGAGCTCACAGAGGAGCTTTAACTGCAAGATTCAATGCAATTCCAAGGAACATGGCTACTGTATGTTCATCGAGTTTTTTCTTAGTCTATTAGTCTCATTTTGTGTGAAAGGGAGTCAAGGGCATGATCTCTTAATGGAAAACAGATGCTACACTATAGGGGCAGAATTATATTATATTAACAGAAATACTCTGCTGAGAGCAGGTCTCCAAAAGAGACTTGTTCTGCAAAGGAGAGCATTGCATCTTCAACTTTCCTACAAGACCTCAAAAGACCTGTAGGCCAAGTGATTTAGCTGCATTATGGGAAATTGCCTAAAGTCCCCATAGATCCACACTTGCAGTCCTTATCTCATGCATTCCTAGTAAGAATTTAGTCCAAAGATCTGTTGAGTCTTTTCTGGAAAAACAGCAGTTCCTGTAACAAATGCCACTTTTTATGGTTATTAATTGGAGCAGGGACTTAAATCTTGTTTTCACCTGCACTGGACAAGTGCCATATCTGCGAAATGTGCAGAACTGGTCACTTGGAGTCAGCAGGAGTAACGTTGACTTGTGTTTTGGTCCACCAAATGTCTGATTGTTTATCTGAAGTGGAATCCTGTCAATAGGAGAATCAAAAGGGAGAAATCTCATCTCAAGTTATTGGTCTTTACATACATAAACTGAAATTCCCAGTTCTGTTCAGGAAAATGTGTGTTCAGCAAAGAGTCCTATTATAAAATAGATATAATTGTAACTCTTAGTTATTGCCATCATTCCTAGCACCAGACTACATGGTGTTGGAATCAATACTCCACCACTGAGTGGAAGGAAAGAATGCAAGATAATAAGAATAACATGTTTCTGTCTTGATAGGATGCTGAGCACTGTAAATCAGTGTGGACTTCAGCCAGAAAGAGTCTTCAGCTCCTGCTGAGAGTGTCAGCAGCAGAGAGTTCCCCAAGTTTATATCCCTTTGCGCAAAATTTGTGCAAATTCGAGCTCCTCCTCTCTGGTCCAATAAATTCTGAGATAGGTCTTCATTTGTCTTTCATTGCTGGAACTTGTGATTTCAGTCTCTAGGGATTTGGCTTTTCTGTCTATTTTCCCCTTAAAATGTCTCTGGTTGAATGAAATAAAGTTGTTTTTTCTACAGTGTATTGGCAGAAGTAATAGAACATCAGTCATAGAATTCCAATATATTTTCAGCTAGTGTCTAAATGCCTGTTCAGATATGCTGAGAATAGACAGTCAAACCCAATGCTGGCCTTAACCAGCTTAATTAGCTAGTAGCACATTGTGTTCAGATGAATTGCATCACCCTACCCTAAGTTTAAACAGAGTATTTGGAGGACAGTGTCTTTATGCTTTTGCTCTTGTTTTGATAGAGCTTGCCCTTTGTGGTGAGCTCTTTGAGTGAAATTCCACAGTCCCCAGCTGGAATGTAAATACAAGTGGAAATCCTTAGGTGGTGAAAAGTGTTGTATCTCTAGTTGGCCAAAAGTCAGGTGAATAAATACAATTTCCATGGCAAACATAACCCATGGTAAATGAGCAGCATGGCTGAGTGGTATATGGTCAATTTGTTTTTCTCAGTGTGTAGCTGAGCTCTCAAGTGGGATTCTGTATCTAGAAATAAGTCATACAGGGATCCCTCCTAGACTCCTCATAGTCAGGTTTCTTCCTTTTAGTTTCATGTCCTGTTTCTCTCCCTCTCAGGATGTAAATGGTACATCCTGAAGAATTCTTGTTGAGCTGTCACACAAAGGATATTCCTTAGATAGCAGAAAATGCAACTCAGATACATGATTTGAAAAGGAACTGGTTGGTTCCATTACATCCCACAGTTAGTGCTGTGCTGTAGGGGTGAGTTGTCTTATTGTGAAATTCTGTGTGAGGCTGACAGAGTGCCCCACCCTAATGGAAGAAAGTAATATTTTTCTACCTTTTTAAAGTGAATGGAATGCTATACACTAGCAGGACAAAGGAAGACGATATGGCTGCTGCTGAAGCTATCAGCTGGGAGGCAGTAACTCTGAAAGTCCAGCTTGTGGCAAATGACTGAATATGACCTTTTGGTGCAGGGCTATGGCTGAGTGAGCCCACTGAGTGATGGCTGGGTAATCACTGTGTACATAAACAGACAACACTGAATAAAGGGATCGGATGCTCTCTGCAAACAGCGCTGGTCATATGTATCTGGCACAAGATCTGTGCCTGGTTCTGCTGTCCACACTTCAAAAAGGTGATGAAAAAATAATGAGAGTTTAGAAACTACTGCAGATATGACCTGCAAAGGGAGACTTTGCAATGAGAAAGCAACTCATTGATGGCCTGTAGGTAACTATACAGAGAGAAGATTTTTATTGAAGAGCTTGGGCAAAGGCAGAAGTCACCAGGAGTCTGCAAGTTTACACATTGTGAGACTGACAAAATCAAACAGAAAATCAGGTTTGTACACATGGTGAGGGCAAAGAGCTGCTGAAAAAAAACTATAAGCAAATGCAGTGTATTCCTCTTTCCTTGAAGTGACTAAGTAAATTTACATTATGGTTGGCAGTTTGCCTGTGAGATGTCCTTCAGCTCAGAGAAGTTTTATATAGCATCTGTGTGCCTTGTATTTCACTGGAAGTGAAAATAACCTCCTATTTTTCTCCTTTAGCCATAAAAATCCATGTGTACCTTCTTACCTGTTTCTTTGACCTGTGGGATTGCTTATTCTCTTTTGTGTTGGGCTTTGAGCACAATTCTGAAAGCTAAGATAGTTTATATTCCTAATCTACAGGAAGGGTGGATTAAATTCACTGGGATAATTTTTCAAATTCTCATCATAAACAAAGAAGCTTGCCTATGCTTATTTCAGTTGTGTTATTGTATGAAAATGTCATGTTTAGCAAATAACTGGAATCTTGCTGCTGTTGCTGCTTGTGTCTTCACCTCACTCATCTTCTTTGGACCAACTGCAGCTGTTGTGTTGGTGCTGAGTGGCTAGGAAAATAATGATCTGGAACTCAGCAGCATATTGTGTGCAAGCAATGAATTTATTGCCAAGAGTATGTATAAAATAAATTGCTGCCACAATCCTTTTGGAAATCCTCACTTTCCTTAGTTCTATGGTATGTCCTTGGGAAGTGCTGCTGGGCTGGAGCTCTGGCAGGGACTATGTGTACCTGGGCAGGAGGTTGTGATTTGGCACATGGCAGTAGGAGTGTGGGAGAGGGAATTAGAAGGAGCTGGTGAGAAAGCTGAGGCTAAGTTTTGCTCCTTTATGCTGTGGGACAAAGGTAATTTTTCTGAGACAGGCAGCTGGATGAAGAGAGCAGGACCAAAGTGAGAAAGAAGCAGGACAGAGACACATAGTACAATTCTTTAAAAAGACCACATTGGAAGGAAAAAGAGTGCCCCTCATTCCTTTCCAGGCTCTGGATGGAAAATTGAGAATCATTATTTTTTTTTTTTAAATTCACTTACCTATGAACAATACTGTGAGAGGGCTTAATCTTTATATGTAAGATTAAAGAGGTTGACAATCAACTATTTCTCTCTGTTTGATAAAACAACATAGATTTGTGTTACTTGAAAAAAATCTGTGTCCTGTTGTCTGCCATATATTGCCACTAGTGTGTCATATTTTTGTGTTTCTGATTTTTCGGGAAACCTTTTAAGAAAATGTGTGATATAGTTGTGTACTTCAGGGTTGAACCACAGGATGCATCCACAGAAGAGCCTAACTAATATAGGCAGCATAAAAGGCAGCATAAATACCCAAGCACGTTAGATTATTTCTGATTTGTGATTATCTATCATTGCAATGACTAGCAGTGTTTTCATAATGTCATTTTTTTGTTTGTTGAATCGTACAGTTCAACCCAGTAGGGAACTCCCTAATCTAGTAGGCACTGACTGCTTTTTGCAAGACTCATGCTCATGCACAATAGTGTTACAACCCAGCCTCTGCTGAAATCCCTGGTCTGCCTTCGTTTGCTCATACTCCTATCATTCCATTTCTATGGCTTCCCTGAGTCCCAGCTGTCCAAACCAGCACATACCAAATTCTGCTGCCCATCTGTTCATCTACACAGAGAAGCGTGACCACATCCCCACAGCCTCAACCGATTTCATTCACTTCCTGCTGTCTTTGGATTCCAGATAAAGCTTTTTTTTTCAAGAAACCTTCCCCCAGTGTGTCCACTGACTGATGTTAGTGTGCATGCTTTCATTTAGAAGGAGGCTTTATCATGATGGTCGTATTGCTTTCTTTATACTGCCTGCCTAAGTATGTTTGTGAGTTGAGACCATGGGAAAAGCAGGTATTTCTTTGGTTTTGTTCCCATTAGGCATTCAGTGTCGGGTGGCTCCACATTTCAACTGTCACCTAGGAAGTTTTGTATCAAAAATTTTCATTTTATCCATTGCTGTGTTAAGACTAGTGTCAAAAGCCCCAGTCACTAATATGACCCTACCCTTTTTGGTGTTATAGGAACACATGAACATGCAGCCTCTTCCCCCAGTTGCTTACAATGTGCTAGCACCATGCAACATGTACCCCTGTAGCAAGCACTTCTCACATTATTCCCTGGTATGGATGCCTGCAAAATGAACATCATCTGGAAGCAATGGATCATTTTACCTAGGCCACCAAACATGTGTTTGTTGCTAAATAACTTTGGTTCACCATTCAGGCATGTCCAAGCAAAATGAATGGCCTGGATTCAGAAGCCTTTGTATCTCACCTCCACTTTTCCCAACACATGATTCTATAAGTCCCTGATCTATAGACATTTGTTTTATAACCCTATGTAAAGCACCATGTGTTTTACAAAACAGAACGGAACAATAGTGACAGCCACATTTTCAGTCAATGTGGTTTGGGATTTGGATGTCTTTCCTCTGCCTCTCTCCTTACTTTGGGTCACTGTATTAATTTTCAGAACTGGCATTTCTCAGCAATCAGCAAGTTACATAAGACTGGGCTCTGCTTTACCTGGGGACTTCTTGAGTCCTGTGCTGTGAGTTTGTCTCAGATTTAAGCATGCAGTTTCTAGAAAAGACAATCCCAGCAAGGCAATAATCTTTAGCTTCTTTTTTGCAGTCATGATGTCCAAGCAATGAGTAAGCCCACCAGAATACCTGTCTAGCAGTGCACACGCCTGTTGCACTGGTTTGTAAGCCAAAGCACTTCAAGTGATGGCCAGTGAAAGCAAGACACCATTGCCTGGGAAACCAAATAAATAGAAGCACACAGCCATCCATCACTGCCATCTGGAAAAGATTGGGCTGAACGTCTTCCTGTCAGGATCTGCTACAGTATTTATTTGTGTAGCTGAGCTTTGACTTTAGGGATTTCAGCATAATATTCCTTTCAGTGATGACTTAAAGAGAAGATTTGGGTCTGATTATCAGGCTAGTGCTAATTCCTCTGTTCAGTTTTGCAAAGTTACAACTGTAACTAATAGTTATGTTTCTTACTTTTTTCACAGGCAGGGACTTCACATGTATGGAAACAACATGTAAGAGATGATCTCATTTTGATATTGTGTACATGTGTTATCAAAGCAGCGTGAATGACCATGAGCTGGTGGCAAGTGCAGGTGTAAATGATTCATGATGGATGAGTTTGTTCCTCCAGTGAATGTCTAAACCTGATAAGAAGAACAAAGTTTTTCTTAACACAAGTAGTTTGGTGGATTCTCCTAACACAGTTGAAAGATGGAGTTATTTTAAACATTAAAAATAGAAACATCTGAATTTACCTAATGTACAAGGAGCTCGTGGGTCAGGTAAGTAGTTCAGAAGATAAGGCTGTGCTAAGGAATGTACATTGCAATGCAGTAAAACAAATCCTGGAATGTACTAAAGGCATACTTAACACTGGAAGGACAGCATGAGGTGTGCAAGCTATATAGAACAGAGGAGGGTAAGAAGGAAGTTGTACTGATTCATTTCTCTGCATGGGGACAAAAGAAAAGGAAATAAACAAATGTAAATGGACATTTTATTTCTAACCACAAGCCAGAAGGAGAATATGAACAAAATCTTCTCAAACCAGAATATCGTAGAAGCATAGAATGATAAAATCTTTAAGGCTGGAAAAGACCTCCAATATCACTGAGTCTAACCTTTGACCCATTACCACTTTGTCATCTAAATCATAGCACAGAGTGCCATGCCCAATCTTTTCTGGAATACTTCCAGGGATGGTGCCAAGTACAGGAGGACAGTCACTACCCTGGTCCTGCTGGCCACACTATTGCTGATACAGGCCAGGATGCCATTTGCCTTCTTGGCCACCTGAGCACAGCTGGCTCATGCTCAGCTGCTGTCACCAGCACCCCCAGGTCCTTTTCCTCTGGGCAGCTTCCCAGCCACTCTGCCCCCAGCCTGTGGTGCTGCCTGGGGTGGTTCTGACTGAAAAGCAGGACCTGACACTTGGCCTTACTGGACCTCACACAATTGGCCTCAGCCCATGGATCCAACCAGTCCAGATCCCTCTGCAGAGCCCTCCTGCCCTCCAGCAGATCAACACTGCCACCCAACATGATGTCATCCAGGAACTTACCCTTGATCCCTTCATCCAGATCACTGATAAAGTTCTTAAACCGGACTGGCCCCAGTACTGAGCCCTGGGAAATCCCACTGGTGACCAGGTGGATGTAACTCTATCCACCACCACTCTCTGGGCCCGGCCATCCAGCCAGTTTTTAACCCAGCAAAGAATGCACTGGGTCAGGCCGTGGGCTGCCAGCTTCTCCAGGAGAATGCTGTGGAAGTGGTGTCAAAGGCTTTACTGAAGCCCAGGTAGAAGATAACACACACAGCCTTTCCCTCACTCACTATTGGGGTCACCTGGTCATAAAGGAAGGTCAGTTTGGACAAGCAGAATACCACAAAATGTGAAGTTTAGGGAGGACCATAACCTTTATGTAAGCTGATACCTGCCAGAAATTCTCTTTAGTCAAAACAATGCAAAATAATTTCCTAAACTGAATAGAAAAAAATATATATTATTGTTCAGAAGAGAGGGAATGTAGTCAGGGAAGGCACTATATGGTATCTGCTTAGCCATCTGGGAGGGCTGGAGAGCATGTGAAAGGCACAGAATAGTCTGGCACCAGGACTCGGGGTTCTGCCAACAGAGGACATGGACTGAATTACTGAATTCACAAATACACTGAAGAAGTAGAAGAAAGAAAAGGAAAAAGTTAATTAAAAATAGAGAGGACAAAAGAAGAGGGAATTGCAATGGGCTTATTCTGTGGGAAAACAGGCAGACAATTAATTAGCACATTTGGAGAAAGATCTAATAGTCAAGAAAAGTCTAATAGTCAAGGTTAATGGTCAAGAAAGCAGGACTCCAACACTCTGTTCTGCAAAGCTGAAGTGAGCCTATCTGAGAGTAAGAGCTACTATTAAGGGAGAGATTATGGTGTGGAAGATTTTGGTCTGGCCAAAACCAAGTGCCACGGATTTGCAGGAAGTTTATTCAGAAGAGTTTTGGTCCAGAGAAACCAAACCACAGAACATGTGCAGACAAGGATCTTCCTTACCTTTCAGCTCTTCACTTTATGTGCTGCTCTTCCCAGTTGAATGAAATATGTTTTACCAAATAGTTTACAAGAACAGTAATACATAGATGAAGAAATAAGCGCTAAGCAAAGGGGAAATGTTCTGCTTTCAGGGATCAAGCAATATGGTGTATAGTTTCTGTGCTGTTTTACAGGAAGTCGTAGGAAACTGTCAGACTAAAAGCAGAAGAGGAAAATTTCTCGGTGACCAGCCTGCTTTCCAGTGAAGATGAGACTTTGCCATTCAGTAACTAAAATGAATAAACTCCTGTGTTCAGTGAAGTTTACATCAACACCACCACCAACAACAACAACAAATAGGAGAGTGGAAAACGAGGACCAGAAATAAAATAAAAATTTCCCTCAGCTATGGTACTGTGGATTTATGCTGTTGGGACGGTAACTCCGGGACTTCTATGCATCATGGTGATGTAAGTTTTACCAATGCTTAGGCATTTAGGTGGACAATAAGCACACCTGCTTTCTATATCCAGCATCTTGCTTACTTAGGACTCACTCGAGAGATGCTGAACAGCATTGCTTCTGCTCCTTGCATCTGCTCCCTTGGAGGAGGCAGAGGTTTTATTTTCTGCCTCACTCTCTAGAGAGATCATGACGCACAGTTGTGTCGGGATGGCTGCATTGTGAGCATGTCCCTGATGAGTTCAGCTTGCCTCTCTTCCTGCACAGCAATGCCTTCTTTGGCTGCCTTACTGGCATGGAGTAGTGAGCTCACAGTGTCCTGCCAACATGGAATGCATGATCAAGTGTTCTGAGAGCAGATGTCTTTTTATTTTTGATACCTTATATTCTGTAACAGAACTTGGAAAAAAAAGGAGCATTGGTGTTTTCCTAAAATGGGAATGAACTTCTACTTTTCCTTTTCACCTTTTTTCATGCTGCTAATTCACACTGCTTACCTGTGTGTCCTGTGGCAGGTAATATTTTGCTTTGTTTCTTTTGCTGGAGGGATTGTGTATCTCATTCTTTGTCCATAAAAATGGCATATTCGTGTATTAAGGGGGCCAAATGTGAAGACTGAAAATATAGAAAGACATAAACCCCGTAACAATTTATTATTTTTAAGTGTATTTCAGGACCTTAAAGAAAGCCTAACAATCTTCATGCATGTGAGTCATGGTTTCTGAACTCTCTGATGGGCAATACAGTAGCCTGAAGCTCAAGGGGAGTTTTTTCTGTTGGCTTGCATAGGTGCAAAACGATGCCACCACGTGTTATTGCTAATAAACTCAATTTTATTTTATTTATATAAACTGCCTCCAAATGTGCTGTATGCACTGGTCTGATGAGGGATTTATGCCAGTTTAGAAAAGACACACAGGAAGTCTCAGGTGAAAGGAAAGGAAGAAAGGATAAAAGGAAGGAAGAAATAAAGAAAAAAAGAGAAGGAAGGAAGGAAGGAAGGAAGGAAGGAAGGAAGGAAGGAAGGAAGGAAGGAAGGAAGGAAGGAAGGAAGGAAGGAAGGAAGGAAGGAAGGAAGAAAGAAAGAAAGAAAGAAAGAAAGAAAGAAAGAAAGAAAGAAAGAAAGAAAGAAAGAAAGAAAGAGAAAGAAAGAAAGATTCTCTGCTTGAACAGAGGCTTTGATGAAGCCGCAAAGAATGTAAGCACATATGAAGAGCGTCATGAAAGTCTTTAGAACCCAAATAAGACATACTTCACTTCTCAAAGCATTGCCATAGAGCAATCCCTCATGTCCCATTTAGTACATGAGCCACAGTGCATCAAGCACCTTCAATTAATCACTCTGGCATCTCTCAAGTACCTTCTGTTCAATCCCCTCCTTCAACCTAGGCAGTTGTCTTTATTCTAGCACATTTTTAAATGCAGGAAGTCTAGGAAGGCAGAAGGAGGACAAAAAACACTGCAGCTTTTATCATGCTACTGACAATTATTTTAAAGTGATAGAAAATGAAGGACAAAGCAGGAGACTGAGTGAAAGCAAATGTAGAGCCCGTCATCAAAAAAATGGAGCAAGATTGATGCTAGTGAATGCTGTGGCTCTCTCAGATGGCATGCAGGCTACCAGCTGGACTGTTAGCTGTGATATAAATACTTTGTTGAGGTTTGTAAAAAATATTCATGGTAACTTTTTGAAAACATTTTTCTCATTTCTGGAGTCACACTCTATGAACTGTAAAGTCACAGTAATGTGCTCATAGGCTGGGGATTGTTTGGAGTCAGGAGTAGACCTGGTAGATATTTTTCACTTGAAAACAATTTTTTGATGAAAAATAGCCTCTTTTGTGAAACCTTCTGTATTTAATGAAAAACAGAAAGCAAATATGTTCTTTGACTCTGAGTTAAGAGTAAATATCATCCCAAGGCAGTGTGAGCTCCACATGAAGGGGGAAATCAAAGAGTGGGAAAGTGCACACACTCCCTAGAGCTTCTTTCACTCAGAACCTGTCATTTCCTCCATAGGGGTGCTTAATTGAAACTGGTGCAGGATACAAATGTTGAATACAGAGGAAAATAGCAGTTGCTGGAGGAGGACTGCAGCTGTATGCCTTATCAGAGATATCAGTTAAGGGCTGATATTGTTGTCCTCAGATTCAGAGTCTATGGTCTACCTGTTTGAAAGATTCACCCATGCAATGATACTTTCTGGTCACTTTTCGTCTTAGTGTTATTCATAGTCTTCCAATGATTCTGGAGTATTTATGGTCTGATGTGGGTTCACAGAGTGAGCCATGGCTGAGGCATTTTTCACTCTAAACATAATTACCTTCAAGATGTCATCATTTCCTAATGTGCTTAGTCTCTCTTCGGAGCTAGTAATAAGCTGGATTCCTCTCCATCATTTAAGTATTTAAGTAGTAAATAATTTTGGAGTCATATGTCATTGAACATCTCTGTACATAAACATGTGTGAACTCTCAAGGACTAAATTTAATCCCCGGCCTCTTGCTTTGCAGGGAGTGTCAGCCTTGTGTGTTACAAGGGAGCTAATTTATTAATTTGGTGCTTAATTCCTTAAGCACATGGCACAAGACAGACTGATGCTGTGACTGGTTGCATTTCACTGATGTACTTCTATAAGCTGATGTCTTAATTACATTTCTTGTCAATGTGAAGTGTTACAGACAGTCCCCAGAGGCAGATATTTTGAACAGGACCTCTGTGACTTGGACTTTTCTGATGGGAAGCTTATCCCAGATAAAGGAACCTCTTTGGAAGAGCAATGAAGAGAGGCTATGGATCTGCTAGGAATTCAGCTGGCAGCTCTGACAGCTGTGAAATTGTCCTATCAGCAGTGTCATTGAAGGGAGTGCCACACAGATCTTGAAACAGAGTGAAATGACTAGAAATTGCCTATTAATTTACTCATGGTGCTTCACACTGGAATAAACTTTACACTTTTCCCTTAAATCTGATCTGGTCAGAGAGCACTGAGAGCCCTCTGTGTGAAGAAGTGACCACAGGGAGGGTGAGGTCCCTTAGAGACCCTCCTGTGCCCACTGTAGAAGGTCCTCACTGTTCTCCAGGACTGTGTCTCACTGAAAAGCAAGGAACTGGACACACTGTGTCTGGGAAGGGAAGTCTTCCTTGGTAAGCAGTATTCACAGCTGTGGGCAAGCAAAAATCCTAGAAAAGAGGTTGCAACTTGCCATTGTCTTATTTTTTTTCCTTGACTCCTAGGTTAGTAGCACTTTTGACGTCCCAGGTTGTTTCTTCTGCACCAAGATGAGTGTTAGATAGTCAGGGGAGGCATAGGGCTTTATAACAGATGTGCTATTACACATCTGTGCTCGTGGTGCATGATGATTTTAGTTCAACTTGGCTTTAGGGTCATGTAATTTATTTTTATAAAATTTATTTTTTATTTCCTTTTATTTATGCTGATATTTGAAAGAAGGAAAAAAAAGCATGTTGTTTATTTCTAAAGAAGGAACAGTTGCAAATAAATGACAATGCTTATCAATCAAGTGGGAATGATTGCTGAAGCTGAACATGCAGAATTTTTTTAGTTCAAAAGCTCTCTTTAATTTGTTCATGACCATCTGTAATTTTCAAGTATGAGGATAAGTGCAAATCCTATGCTTTCTGAGTAAAAAGGGATGGAAATGTTCTTATGTTAATATAGCTACAGACAAAAATTTCGAAATAGGCAAAAAAAGTGCCTTCACTGAAGACAAAAGCTTGTGTTTGTCCTGGTGAAAACTGATTTGCTTTTGCCTGAATAATAAGCACTCAGGGATCACACTCAACCTAGGCTTAGATCGTTTTAAGGTGCTCTTGTGGTACTCTTAACAACAAACGCCCACTGGAGCCTTTACTGTGTCCATTGCTGTATATAAATTAATTTCATGAACTCTTTGTCTGGCACATGCAGTAGTGGAGGGCACTGTGCATGTGTATGTGAAGTAGAGAAAATGGTATGGCAGAAGTAGGCAGATTTCATTGGTGCTGTAGCATTATGATCGCTGCTTTAATAATTGCCTTGGCATTCTGAAGGATCAAAATGCTACGGAAATACAAGTTAAAATGTAGTTACATAAAATTAGAGCAGCAGTAAAAATGAGAGTGGGCTAGAGCCAGGATAGGATACATGAGAAAACAGTTCCTAAAGTGAAACATGGATTAAAGATTCATTTAAACAGGTTGCTGCGTAGTTCTGGACTGACCACAAGCATGTTAAGGCAGCATTCAGCTCCTCTGTAAAACATTTGATGGTCCACAGGAAGAGTTCGTTGCATTAAGTAATTTATGGGGTGCTAAGAAGTTCCTTAAGCTATTATTAAAAACATACAAAATCTTCCCTGGTTAGGACTCTAGTAACTCAGACTTCTAACTAAGCAGAACTGATAGGGCAAGCCTTTTGATGTTTAATGAGTTCTGAAGCAGATGTGAGATGTGATAGACAGGGGAGCTGGGGTGATTAAGTGCTCGTGGAACAAAATGATGAGATCCCCTCCTGAAAAAGAAAATGTAGCTAAAAAGGACAGGTTTTCTGGGTTTTTATTTTTTTTTCTTCTTCCCCCCTTCTTCCTTCTTGGTGCATGTGTTTTTGATTTCCTCACCCCGTGCCTCTCAGTGCTGGCTTGTTTCCATTCAAACACACACAGAACACTGAAAACTAATTAGCCCTGGATGCAGCCACAGGAAGTTAGCCTGCCAAGTCCCCTTTCCCCCACAATTCCTCAACTTTCTCAGCTCGCCTCAGGCCAAGGGCCTTGCACTGGGCCTCTCTGTGTAGGTTGCCAGGTCTAATTTTACAATTTCCCTTCACCTTATCAAGTGTGCCCCAGGCCCGACAAGGGGGAAAGGATCACAGCCAATGTTGTGTTGTGGGCCTTTCTCCCCCACACCCAGTCCCCACCCATCTCTTTTCTTTTCTGCATCAGTTTTGGGAGTCTTGGTCGTATCTAGTTTCGGTGTTGACTTGTTAATCTGACCTTTGCTAATGCTTTTTAAAGGAACTAAAGAGAGCCTCACCATCTTGTAAAACTTGAAAGTCCCTCCTCTCCAAGAACTTTTCTCAAAGGTTAACAAATTTTCCTGAGAGCCGGAAGAGTACAGGTGTCAACCATTTTCAGGCATCTCATTTCAAAGCAGAGCCCATCACAACCCCAGTGTGAGAAGCCAGAATCTGATTAAAGGAATGCAGCGGGCTGGATGCCAGCCTACAGTGGGCAGAGCTGTGATGTGCAACTCAACTAGAAATTACCAGCATGGCTGGAAAGTTATCTCAGGCTGGAAGCACATTGGGGTGCTCTTCTTGATTCTTGTGCTTGGTTGCTGTGGGACATTTAGCAAAAGTCACTTCAGCACTTTTGATATCCCTTTCTAAGCTTGTTTTACCAGGACGTAACCCCTACAGAAGGTACTTTGAACTGGATGAAAGGCACTGAAATATGACACCTTTTATCAAGTCACAGTGGAAAGAGCTGGAGAAGGAAAGTCAACGGGCAACTGAAGCCTCTCTTCCTTCTTCTGTGGTATAGAGGACTGGAAACTCCTGGCCCTGTTGGACTGTTGCCCATCCAGTCCAGTGTACAGAACCCAAAAGTCTTCAGAGGAAGATTTGAGGATCCTGTGGTATGACAGCTGAGGAGAGAGAAGAGGATAGTTTGACCCTGTGTCCCAGTGTGCCATTTGTGTGCCATTCAGATCTCCAGGAGTGAGGAGGTGGCAGAAGCCCTCAGGTACAAAATGTTTGCTGTTGCTGCCTGTGGCAGCTGTGGATGTTCTTGGTCCTTTCTAATTGTTAGGTTTTGAGATATGCCCGTTTCCTGGAGCAATGAGTTGCACAGTGTAATTGTGTGTTGTGTGAACATTCTCTTTCCATCAGTGGGCTCTGTGAATATCGGGAGAAACTCATGCAGTGTCTGCTGGTGCTGCACCTACTCTGTAGACAGAGAACTCCAGCAGGCACGGCTCGGAGAGGGAGGTCATGTTGAAACCAGCTCTAAATCTACTCAGAGTTTGAAAATAACCTGAAGAAAAGTACAGTGCTAGGAATGACTGCTGTAGGAAAGGAAGAATATCCTATTCTTATTTCATTCTTCCCTGATAGAAGACTTGAGAAGAGTTTGGTAGTTAAGTTACATTTTAAACACATTTACCATCCTGCCTCTGATTTCCATGAATGTTCTTCCTGTAGAGCAGGTGGTGACATCGGATGTGGAACAATGTGTGGGGAACCATACCTGCTGCCAGCCTCTTTTCACAGCTTGCAAAATGCCTCTTATACTGCTTTATTTAACATTTTATACATTTTGTAAGTGTTAGACAACCCAGTTACAGAGAAGTGACTTCATTACACAGGCACACTGGAGTGGAGACAAGCAGGAGCACAAAAATATGATGTTCTAGAGTCCAATTTGGAGCAATCTTATATGTATGGTGTGTAACATGTGAGTAGTCCATTAAAATGAAAGGGACTTCACTAGTGACTGCTGTAATGCTAAGTTAAAATAGCTTACTGAGCTCAGGCAACCTAGATAATTTTTAGGGAAAAAACCGTCTTCTTTGGGTACAGACAATCTGACTCATCTGATGTCAGAGATATCAGCTTAGCAAAGGTTCTGTTGGGCAGTCTGTTTTTCCCTCTGCATCTGGACCTAGCACAAATGACTCCCAGTGTGTTTGGCCTGTCCCTGTTACAACATTGACAAATGCAAATTTAGCAGGGTAGTAGAACAAGCAGCTCACTAACTGACCTACATGCTCTCCCTCTGGCTCCAAGTTTTAACACTTCCTGCAAGAAAAGAGCCTCTTAGTTTTTTGATCTCTGCCTGAGTGTCAGGACTCTTGGGCAAGATTATCACATCACTATTGGTTGCTCTGAAGGAATCTCTAAACCTCAGTGAGAACTAGACAGCAGGACCAAGTGTGTCTTAAAAGAACAAAACAAAGAGCAAAGCACGTTTTATGCAAACATCCTTATTTCTTTTAGCAGGAGCAGAACAGAGCAGAAATGGAGCATTTGAAAAAGATTATTTCTGATTCTTGCTTTGAAGTTTTCTGAGAGGTATTGCTAGTTATAATGACCTAGAATCCTGGAACCACAGCACACCTGTGTTGTGTCTATTTTCTGAGATTGGATGCCTCTTGTTCAGTTCATTTTTCAGAATTCTTTACTTTTCCTGAAGAGCAAAAGGAGGAAAAGAAATGTTCAGTGTAAGATGTTTTCTTCCTTTCGTATCTGTGACTTCAAAGAAGAGTTTAGATTTTATTAGAGTCCTAGCAAAATGAGCCCATGTGGTTGGTCCCAGAGTTATGACATTTACCTGATTGCAAGTAGAACAAGATAAAAAATTTCTATCCAAACTTCATTTTGTAAAACTAAAAAAAGAGTTTTTAACTGAAAATGGAAGATTACTCAAAATAATCCAAATTTCTTTAAACTGTTCACTTATTTTTCTTAAAACCTAAACAAAAACTTTCAGAGGACCATTTCTGAGTTCTTTGTTGCTAGGATTTATAGCCTTTTGTCAGCTGTTAAAATAGGTGTTCCTTGCCTTGCCTTGCCTTGCCTTGCCTCTCCAGTTTGTCCTTTCTCTCAAGTGGTAGGCTTTTAAAAATTAAATGTTTAACACTCTCCTGTCAAGCTTCTCTTTCAGAAATCTTCACATTTCTAAAGGTATTATTGCAAAAATTGAAGTCTGTCCACTTCTGATAATTCTGTAAAGGAGGAATACAAGTGTAGCCATTGGTGATACCTGAGCATGGTGAACAGCTTCAACTGAGTGCACATGGTTAGGTTTGATGAGATGAAATTGCCAGATTTGAATGTCTTAACACAAGAATCAAATTTTAAAACATGTGAGAAGCTGATCTCTCACCTCTGAATTTGTGATCAATGATAGCCTCTCTCCAGTTAAATTGGCCTGAATATACAAGATCTTAATTATCTTTCTGTGTGGTCTTGCAAATTAGTCCAGGTTCTTTCAAGATTCTTCTTGTCTAATACAGAAGATGGTGACCTCCAATGCCCTTTCTCTGGAAACTGCATTTGTGAATGTGTTTACAGAGACTCACCAAAATAAAATTTTTGCTACATTTTACCATTAAAATCAGTGTATAGGAATGGTCTAGATCAGGACTCGAAGTCTGATGAATGCCCTCACCTGTTGCTACCGTGTCTTGGAAAATAAAAGGAACAGGAAGAAAGACACACAAGTTTGATTGGTACCCCCCATGCTCTCCCCATCATCTTTGGTGATGTCTTCAGGCTGGGATGCTCAGAGTTTAGTTTCTGGTTGTTGTTTGAGCATTAAAAACTAGCAGCCTTCTCAATTTCTCTACCTGCTTTATCCTGTTCTTTTCCCTACAACATTTCTGTGCCATCTTTCCTTCATGTGTCCTCAGGCTTTGATCCCCATGTCCCTTATACACTCTACTATTTAACATAGGGAAGGACAAAATTCCTATTACCCAAACTTATCAAGCCACTCCCTCCAAAATCAAGAAAATTAGATAATAATGAGCATGAACCACTTTCAAATTGCTATAGTTGGATGAACTTTCTTTTTTCTCACCCTCTCATTTTGGTTGTATACTAGAGCTGGCTGAGTGTTGAATTTTATTTGATTTGGGCACTTTCCCAAGGAACTTGGATTCTTTCAGTAAAAAACCAACATGCGCACAGAAAATTAGCCTTGCAGTGCAAAAGTACTGGTTTATGTAGTTTGCTTGATGCCTCTCTTCTCCCTAATTTTCTGATTTTTGTCTCCTACAGCATCTGTCTCACCACCAGCCCTTTCCTGGTGCATGATGGTGTCAGAGCTTTAAGAAGTTATCTAGGACTCCACACTAGAGAGGTGCAGAGGCCTGAGTGACCCAACACAGGTGAAACCCAACACTGGTCAATAGAACTGTCATTAATGATGATTCTGATATCTAATATCCCATGGGTATTTTATATAGATGAATACATTATATTTCTGGTACTTAATCAGTCACAAAAGAACAATTGCATGGTGTACAATGTGGCAGATAGGAGTTAGTGAGATAAAAATATTTAAGCTGTTATATGAAAAGCAAATAAATAAAAAACAATATCTCTCAAGAAAGTGAAATAAAAACATTAATTACTACTACTCTGTTCGTGGAAAACAAAGAGATCTCTCTAGTGCAGCTGACATCCTTAGAGAGTCTTTGATGTCACTGTCATCTTGGGTTCCCATTTCTGAAAAGCTATCTGTCTCACTCTCAAATATATCCATGTATATAAACATGGTTTTTTATTTTTGAATCACATGAAATAATTTAGCATAAACTAGAAAATAACTTCCAAATGCTCTTTTTTGCCTGCACTCTTCTGAGAACATGTGGGGAAGATAGTACACACTTTTCTTACAATGAAAATGAAAATGTCATTTTTTCCCCAAATGAATTTGAAAAATTGATTTTGCAAAAATGCATCTTCAAGATTAACCCCTCCCGTATCAATACATCAGAGGAGTAACCAGTCACCTCTGCAGAAACATTTATTAATTTCCATCATGTTGCATTGTTTAAAGATGAGACAGCACACTCTGCAGAGGGCAGAACTCTCCTCTCCTCTCCTCTCCTCTCCTCTCCTCTCCTCTCCTCTCCTCTCCTCTCCTCTCCTCTCCTCTCCTCTCCTCTCCTCTCCTCTCCTCTCCTCTCCTCTCCTCTCCTCTCCTCTCCTCTCCTCTCCTCTCCTCTCCTCTCCTCTCCTCTCCTCTCCTCTCCTCTCCTCTCCTCTCCTCTCCTCTCCTCTCCTCTCCTCTCCTCTCCTCTCCTCTCCTCTCCTCTCCTCTCTCCTCTTTAATTGCATTTCTGTTCTCAGTATTACATAACTTTAAAGGCATGTTATAAATATTGCTCTGCATCATAGATCAAGTCTATAATTTGTACAGTAGTTTCACTTCGACATAGTCTCCTAAAGAACAAGTTAAACATGGGAAATTAAAATAAGAGAGGCCCATGTGCCATTCGAAATACATTTGGTGGGGGTTTTCTATCCCCCAGAAGCTTATTTGATGTATTTTTCATGGCATGGTAATTCTTCAAAGTCAGATTAGAAAGGTTTGATAATTTTGTTGGAGTCAGAAAAAGATTTTGAATGGAATTTCCCCCCCCATATCCATAATTTCACATAATTATTTTTATTGTATTATTTTAAATTCAAGATGAAATAATGTCTGGTTCCCACCCACAGTGAGGTAACCAGATTAACGATAGTGGGGAATGCCACACTAAAAAGAAGGCAGATGTGTGAGAATAACCAACTTCATTCCCCGAGTTTTACAAAGCAGAGCAAGAAAGAGGGATGCTACAGGTACAGACCTTTGTTCTTTTCACAATTTGCTCCAGCAAGGTGAAAGTTAAATTCCTATGGCAGAGAATAGGGTCTTAATCCAAAGACATCTTGCTCCTTATTACAGATTCTGCTCATTGGCAATCTAGCAATGCAGCCTACATTTTCCCATTTGTTTATGAAATTATACCTATGCAAACTGTCACTTTTATCATTCAGTGCATAAATATATTTCCATTTGTCTCCCAGGTGAATCTTTTTAAGTCTATTGTGGATGATTCACCATAACTTTGATCTTCAGTAAAGAATGGAAATATATATTTGAGTAACATTTTTTTTTTCTAAAAATAGCCTTACCATTAGCACATCAAATGCTCAGACCATCCACTTTCCTGCAGAATGGAAGTTCTGAAGAGCTTTATCCAGGAAAAGAATTTTTTTTGACATTTTCATTTCTAAAACACATTTCAATATCCCCGAATTATGTTTTCTTTTTTTTGTTGTTTGGGGGTTTTTTTAACCATATTCATTATTAAAATAAATTTGTGTACTGCATTACAAGCTATGCAGTTCAAGATCCTTTTCTCTCTTAGAGGTTAAGTTCCCTGGCTGGACAACATCTTTCCATGATGTGCTCAAAATCTAGTGATTCCCAGGATAAACATTCTCAGCAAAGAAGGAGACTGGGAGGTGCATATGGAGATGGGATGGTTCTCATCTAATGGTTTCAGTAATGTACAGAGCATAAGAAAGCAATGATGGCTTTGTTGATGGCACAGACCTGGTGACATCATGAACACAAAAAAGGTCATGTTTTTATGCAGGAAAAAGCAAATGGCTGCAAATATTGGTGCATGAAAAGAAGATGGCAAGGTTGTTTCAGAGCAGGATAAAAACTGAGGGTTTACTTGGTTGCAGGGTGGCTGTGAGTTGCTAGTGGGATATGAATGTGGAGAAAACATGTCATCCTACAGTGTACTGAAGCATTTCTACCAGATGTTGACTTTTCATATCATGATACAAGAGTTCAGTGAGAACACAGTTTATGCCTGGCAAAGCCTAAACTGGAAGTAAAATTGCAGAGGATGCCTTGCTGGTATGGCTGTGAGTAAAGCCTGTCTTATGTGTGAGCACTAAGGTAATTTGTCTTTTTAAATTGACTTTTCAGAAGACCAGGGAGAAAATACTGATATTCTCCGTGCATAATTCAGGGCTGAGCAGCCAGGGTACAGAAAAGCCATATAAGCAGAGTGACCATCCTGGCACAAGAACAAATGACTCTGAGCAAACATGTGCTGTGAATTGGAACAGTGAGGAAAAGCATCAGTAGGAATAATGGAAACTGGAAGCTGAACAAACTCTAAGATGGAGCTGGTAGATATTTTAAAAGGATTACATAATGTGATTGCCTGCTTTGGTGACTAGGGATGTTCAATATGGTTCTGCTTTCTTCTTCCTTTCAGCCAGTCTAGCCTCTTCCTGGACACCAGCCCTTGGAAGCAAAGGCTGAGAGAGAGTTCATGGGGTAAGATGTCTGCCCACACATCAGTCACATGGGCTGTGCCAGAGTCCCTTTGCACATCTGCAAGGATGGAGATCATCCCGTTATGTCTCAGTGGACTGCTTCAGGCAGTCACGCAGCATCTGCCACAGGTTTGCCAGGAGCTGGGTAGAAAACTTCTATTTCATGCTCTCCATATGGCTGCTGTCTAGCAGATGACATCACCTAAATGCCCATAGCCCTGGCTCTCCCCTTGAAAGGTGGGGTGATTAAGGAAAAAATAAACCAAACCTCCTTCCTAATCCCCCTCATCCTGAAAAAAAAGTGCAAAAGTCAAAAGTCTTAATGAATTTTGTCAACCGAGGAGCAGCAACCCATCCTCAGGCCTCATAATTTGCTACGGATACTTAATTGCAGGCTTGGTTTTCTGTGTTTTTGTTTGGGTGGGAAGCCTGCAATTCCTCTTAAGGCTCTGCAACGTACTTTGTGACATGTGGTAACGCTGGGGAGAATAAAGACCAGGAAACATATGTGGCTAGACAGGCAGGGCCAGTCGTCCTCCTCCTGCCAAAGTTGGCTGCCTTCATATGTGTTTCTGGCAGGGAGCTGCATGACACCTCTGGTTCCCTCCCATATCTTTCCAAGAGTAACAGAGATTTTCTTCTTTGCAAAGGAAAAATGAAATCATGACAAAAAGTTATAAAAGCCATCGTCCCAAGGCACTCAAAACAGATTAAGACAAGAGTTGGTGGGTTTCTAGTACAGAATTATTTCTTTGCATATTACTGATTACTTTATTTTATAATTTTGTTTTTTATTTTGAAGTGTTTCATTTCTTTAAGGTGGTGACCTTCAGCATGCTGAAAGTGTAAGTGGATGATCTTACCCAGTTTTGTATAGTCCAGTCATCCTTTTGCATGTTCCAAACACTATAATCTGCTCCTAAGGTATTTTGAGACCATAGTTTACTAATTAAATTTCTGACTAATTAGAAGTTGACTTTTTCCTTTTAGCAGTGTTTGTCTATGTGCACTTAGGGGAGCAATGGTAGTTTCCCTGCAGTGCAGCAGGAGCTGGCAGCCATGTGTGTGGTGGTGTACTGGAGCTTTCCTGCAGTACAAATCCTGGGAAGATGGGCGTTCCAAGCCCTCAAAAGTGATTAGCCCATTCACTTGTAAATACTTATGGATGTATGATTCTTGCAATGGCATAAACTATCTTTCCCTTCCCTCTGTTTTGTGATGTCTCTAGTCATTAAATTCTCTCTGAGAAAATTACTTTCTATTTCTTTCTCTTTCCTCAGGAGGGTCTTCACCTCCCCAGCCTCTCAACATCTCTTTGTTCTTTCGCTTCTGACCTTTACAGTCCCTATGGTCCTTAAAATCCTACTACATCACAGAGTTCCCTGGGATCCCTGTCAGCTCTTCCTTGCACACAGCATGCACACAAGTTTTTGTATCTACTTCCTCTTTACTCTCTGTGGTCTCCCCACACATCCCTATTTTCCTTATGTCTCATACTCCTCCTACATGTTTTATGATCTCTTTGCCAGTGCAAAGTAGTCCCCAGTAACATATTTACTACTCTTTTAATAATTTATAATGATTAAAGTGTCATGAGAGGCAGGACTTGCCTAAATAAGTGATAATTCAAAGATGAGACCCTAATTCTCCCTTTAAAAGTACAATCCAATTTGTCTTCCGTCCCAGCTTTGCCAAAACTACAAACCAGTCTGTCTTACATTTCATATATATGATCTCATGTCAGAGTAGAAGTTTTCTGGAAAATTTGAGACAAATTGGATGAGGTGTTTTTTGACTTGTACAGAAACTGAAGCATTCTTTTAAACGTTTTTTTTGGTTTTTATTTAACACAATATTTTTGGCATGTCATGACTCAAAAGCACACGGGCTGGAAAATTCCTGATCTGCCAAAATCATAGGTTTTCTCCCCACAGTCTAGGATTTCAGGTTGGGGCCCAGAGAGTAAAATCAATCAAAGGGACAGCCCTTTTTGGTTGGTTGTCTTTCTCCCTTCTCTGACTGAGCTGTGATGTGTACCAAGGGATAACCTTCCATGTAATTACCCCTCACCTCTCAATTCCAGAAATCAAGGGTTAGGGAAAAACCTGGGCCCAAACCGAGCCAAGCCCATGGGTGTTCAATGTCAGACTTTTTTATGGTTGCCAAGTGCTAGTTTTTGAATGGTTTATCAATAGGTGGTTTTTCAGCTTGAATTCTGAGTCAATAGCACTGAAATGATTTATTTTTTTACAATACAAATTTATTTTTTTCTCCCAGAAAAATAAATAATTTTTTCAATAAGCTCTTTTTTTCCCCTTCAATACTAATGTGGATAAATAACTTAAATTTTGCAAATTGTTTTTTAGTCTTAAGACTATTACCTGCAAATTTCAAAACAAAATATTCTGTGGAAAAATCAAAATGTTTAACAAGAAAATGTAAAAATTATTTTTTTTCTATCCCCTCCCCCACTCCCCACTGCAAAATTTCTGCAGAGTTGCTAAATTGAGTGCGGATTTCTGAATAGTTTTAATTTACTCCAAATGATATTTTTCTAGGCAAATACATTAATTATTTGCACCAATGCATTTTGTAGTGCCATTTTCCAATCTTTTTCTCTGATGATTTCATCACTGACTATTGTCTATGACTAGTCTGGTTAAAGTGTGAAGTTGAAATAAACCTATGGATGCCTTTAGGAACTTTCCTTGCTGATTTTTATGATTCTGAAGAAGTCCACCACAGCCAGCTATGACATATTTAAATTTTTTGTAGCTTCCCTTTTTGGATACAGCATAGATTGAATTCTCAGTGGATATGGGAGGATCTACCCAAGCAGTTTTAAACACAGAGAAGGTGACTGGGAGCTCTGTATTTCCTCCATGATAGTGCCATGAATCCAAAGATTCAGAGAGTTTTGTCTACTGTAGTTGAGGATTTCAGGTGCTCTCTCCTGGTGCAAGCAGCAAGCTTTTAGTATGGTTTTAATTCTTGCCAAGATCAGTTCCTATCAGAAGTAGAGGAGATGTTGCATAGAATGCTAAAAAATAAAACATAAAATACAATAAAATGTGCATTGTTTTATCTTGGGAGTGAGAACAGTGAAGAGGAAACTTCCCATCTTTTCTTTTTTCCTTTTCCCTCCTCCTCTCTTGTAGGAACCCTGGGATAACTCATGAGTGGTGTGGGTATGGTCTGCCATGAGGGCCAGAACTTTGTCAGGAGTAGAGCTGGAAGCAAGGCTTTCCTGAATTTTTTATTACACACAAGTTGACAATGATGGGCAGTGTGGTGCAGTGCTGCCAGGAGAACAGTGTGACTGTCAGGGCAGAACATAATCACAGCTGCCAACAGAAATTTTGTGTCCTACCTTGATATATAAATCAGATCGTGAGCTGGCCTTTTACATAAGATTAATTTTATTCTAGAAAGAAGTGATATTTCTTCCACAGAAAAATGAGCACTCCAGCAGTCTAAATTAAATTAAAATTAAGAAAATACCATTCATATCTGAAGAATGAAAAATAATGGTGAAAGACTAGAGTTTAAATTAAGTAGGTTTAATGGAAATTCAGTGAGGTAACGTACAAATCTAAAACCTCTGCAAGTTCAAGGTCTCAACAATCTGTAGCCTGTTTCCCTCTTGTTGCACGTCTTCCATTTGCAGTAATGAAAATAACCCACACAGATCTGCAGTCCCTGTGTACATTGACAAGATGAATCATCAATGTGCATTGTATGCAATTTAAGAGCATCTTAAGCTCCCACCCAAGACATCTATAAAAGATGTAGATGTGGACATTTACAAAACGAGAAACTCTCTTCCAACTCTTGTATCCATGGCAAAATCTTGACCTTTACAGCTCACAAAAGGAACAAAGATTCCCAGATTCCCACTTAAATCCCCCCTTCCAATGTACTGAAAATATTAAAACAATTTAATCTCCTTACAATTCCCAGTAGTGCCCTTTAAATCAGCTTTTCATTGGGAATTGAATACATACTTTCTGTAACATAAACTGAAATCTGGGAATTGTAAGCTGCCAGCAAAATATGAAGGTATGCTACATTTGCTCGGATATATAAGATATGACAATATTTAATATGTATTAAATTTAGCAGGTGCTATGACCTCCTGTGTAGATACACAATATTCAAAGGTGTACTCCAGAGAACTCTACATTCCCTGCTGGTTCTGCATTTCTGTCCTTTCCAGCATATTCTTATCTGTAATCGTACCTCCCATTTCTTACAATCCAGATTCATTTTATTTAAGCAACATTATCCATATTTTTATCAAGTTCCTAAATTACAGGCAACATATGCAACCTTAGCTCTGGCTTCCCAAAGGTGTTAGCTGGGGTAATTGCAGACTGTTTAGCTAAGCTTTGAGAGAAACAGAATGAAACTTGGATGTCACATTTCTCACCCGGTCAGAAAAGCTGCTTACTATTTGAAACTTACGTGGAGAAATTATTAGGGAAAAGGTGGATGGGAAGAAAGGATATTTTTATTTTTGTGAAAGCTCCTTATACAGTGAAGAGTAGTCCATTGCTACCTCAGTCGGGGATGTAAAGCATGTCAATGTGTCCACATTCTAAAATTTACACAATCTAAACATTGCAGGTCTTTCTGTGAAGACATGGTTCATGATTGCAGTTACAGCACCCACACACTGATTCCACTGCTGCTGCAGGCTCTGTGTCCCAAGCAGTGACCTTTAGCTTGTGTAATGTCTCACCCACTCGGGCATTAATAACCCACACACACACAAACGCATTCCATGTTTTCTGAATGTACGATACACGCCCTCATTCACTCAGCACTCCCACATCCACCAGTCCTTCTGCAGCTCAAGGAAGTCACAGTGAGATTTCCAGGCCAATTTTCAGTGGGGATCTGCCAGCTGGTGAGAAGCGGGTTCTCTGAAAGTTTGTTTTCCCTTTTCTGTCAAAAGAGGATGTTGAAACATCACTTACTGGGAAAGCTATGTGAGAGGAAAATGTCATCATTTCAGTGAGCTAAAAAGAACCATATTTTGCTCTTTGCCTGGTTCAGTATTTTTAAAAAGGAGCAAAATTTTCCATTGATGATACATGGTACACAGAAGGAAGGAGGCTGCTCAATACAGAAAGAAAGACACTTTTAAACATAAAAAAGCTGCATGAGGTTAAAAGCTGAAAATCAGCCTATTAAAAACAGAAAAGGTAAAATATAAAACTAAATCCCTGTCAACACAGGACACT
Source organism: Sturnus vulgaris (assembly GCF_052056855.1). Classification (NCBI taxonomy): domain Eukaryota; kingdom Metazoa; phylum Chordata; class Aves; order Passeriformes; family Sturnidae; genus Sturnus; species Sturnus vulgaris. The sequence goes on from NC_142244.1 coordinate 30,966,884, forward strand.
GGTGATGTTCCCAGAGGTCTTAAAGCCCAGAGTAACTGTTACAATATTTGTAGTGTAGGCTTTTCCATAAAATAGGCAAGGAATTGCACTTGGTGGTTCCATCAATAGAATGGTATCTTCTGCTTTCTCTCTAAATTAGCTGTAAGAAATACATTCAATGTTTTATTTGAAAGTGTCAGCTGATAAAGTATTGCTTGGGTAAGTGGCTTCAATGGCTATTTTCATGGACAAGAATATAATCTAATTTATGAGATGATCTTCTTTCAGTGTCCAGTCACTCGATTTCTTTTTGCTTTTATCTGTCTTTCATTGGATATCTTTTATCCATCAACACACTTCCAAGAATTGCATGACACTTAACTTCCACTTGTATAAATTAACCAGGATGATGCTTTCTTCCTTCAGAGAAGACCATGTCACCAAAGTTTGTATGAATATGATGGAAATCATTGAGTTTCCTTTCCAAACCTAATTTCCTACAATGCTGTGGTGAACAGTACTTCAGCTGAAATATTTCTATGAAGGTGCAGTCTCATTCTGAAACATTGAATTGTCTTTGTAAGAGGTATCTTGAACACCAGACAGAACCTGTTTTTAACCCTACAATTAAACAGGAATTAAGCACTTTTGAAATGCATTAGATCATGCTCCATGATCAGAATGATCCCTCAGAATGAGTTACATCCCACGTGGTTGTCCAGCAGAGGGCCTAGGTACAGATATCACTAGTTGTCTTGAGAGAAGAAAAATGTTGATCTGAGAACGCACATTATATGAGGAGTGTGGAGGTGTATAAATTCTGTATGTTGGATGCATAAGTTGCATCCTATGTGTGGGAATCTGATGGTTTTTGTGGATTTCATTGGTTTATGGATAATGTGAACTGATGAGTTCATTTACTGCTGCAACAGGATGGTTTCAGGTCTCTGCAATCCTGCTGGGAAAGGTGTTACCAAAAGAGAAAAACCAAAAAAAGTTCAAGATTCCTTAATGCTGGATCCAGCCAAGATAATTTCAGAATCAGCAACTGCCCTAGATGCCAGCCATCTATGGAATAGGCACACTTCTGACAGCCAGAGGTGCACTGGTCCTATCACATTTCAAATTTATGAAGCTTTCCTCTAGAAATAAGAGTGTCCCATAAAAATTTCTGCTAGTATTTTGTATTAAGGGATCAATCTCCATATGTATAGTAGATTTGCTAAACCTTCCAAGGGATTAGCTTAAATTGAGCCACAGTAATACCATTCCGATTTTAAAAATCAGTAGGGCGTGTATTTTAAGGAATGTTTGTTGCATGATAGTTTGCAGCTCTGGCAAGAGAGGCCTGCTGTTTGAAAGCCAAATCTGGTCCAATCGAGGCTGAGTATGAAGCATGTGCATGGCTGTGGAGTCAGTTAACTACTGAAGAGACTTATTTAGGCACATGGTGGAATTTCCAGTAGTTGGAGACTTTAAATCAAGCCTTCGAGCACATAGAAGGGTTGAGTATCAGGACTGGTGTAGAGAGAAATGTTTTAGACAATTTGTTTTGTCTTTACATTCTAGTAAAACCTGCAAGAGAAAAGGATGACAGGAAATCAAGCTAGTCTCATTTGTTGGGAAAACATCGTTCACACAGAATGAATAAACATCCTGTGGTTATGAAGTAGAAGAAAGAGAGACAGTGAGGATAAAATGTGGAGCAAAATCTTGCTTTTTCTTTTATTGTTTTGGTGGGGTATGCCTAGGCAACATAGGGTGCCTACTGTATAAAACAAATAAAATTAAAGAAAGCATGGTATAAACAACTGTATCCAGTGTGGTGGATATCCCTGTAATGTGGAGAAATGAGATATATATTCTGTGATATAACTGGCTTCTCTCAGGTGCTTGCATTGGTTTTGGAGAGTGAGAAAATGTATGGATAGCATGCACAGCCCTGATGCCTGACAATCCCCTACAGGTTCTCACAGACCTCCCACCTGGGCATTATTTTGTGGCAGGATTTCCAGCCATTGTAAATACACCTCTGCATGGGTGTCTCCCAGCCCATCACTCACACACTGCCAATGGGTGATGGTTCCATTATGGACAACCAGAAGACAAAATGGCAACACAGCAGAATGTAATCATCTCTAAGACCCTCAATGCTATTTTCTGTTGCAAACCACTGATAATCAAAAGAACAAAACAGAGATAATCACAGACTAAGCCAAAACAAGTGTACAGAGTGTATAGGGTTAGCTCTAAAATCTGATTCTCACCATCATATTCGCATAGTGATGCTTCCCTGTCAAATACCTTGTCTCTAAATTCTACACACGTTTTTCCAAAGTGAATATTATATGCTGCAAATTATGCATCTTTCCATACCAGAACTTGTTAATTGAAAAACACAGCTACACAGAAAATGGTAGCAAAATTGACAAGCTGAGATTACTAGACAAATGAATATATATGGATTAAAAGCCTTCCTGAGAGCCACAGTGAATATACTACTCGTCATTTTGAATGACATTTGGCACTTCAAGACCTACCTAACTGCCTGAACAAAGAATGGGAATGCTGCATGCAGGTAACTCAAGAATAGGCCAGAATGGTGGAGGAAGGACAGGTACTATACTAAAGTGAGTACTTCAGGAAAACCTTCCTAAGGCAGAAGAAAATATTACATGAGAGGCTTATTAATTGAGCAATTGGATGTCTCTAGGACAGGAAATGTAATGGAAACTACTACACCATTTCTTAATTAAAAGAAAACAAACAAATACATCTACAAGAAACTCATATGTGGAGGAAGTTTTGTGGTTGGTATTCTGTTACACCTATCAGGACCCACAGAAGGCACAGATGCAGCAAGACACAATGTAAATTTAGAGACAAATTCCCCATCTAAGGAGTGAGGGTATCCAGTTAAGAAAGTTTACTGTGTTGCCATTGATTATGAAAGACTTGATGGCTGTTTTCTGGACTCACTTTCAGCTGGGATATGCAAAAGAAATTTTTGTTAGCCAGTATTTTCCGTGTTCCCGTTGTCTGTCTGACAACATATGTTAAAGTAGGAGTAAAAATTACAGCATCATCTTTGATTGATCTTGAATATTACCTAGCATAGACTGCCAACAAGCTCAGAGGTTATTGGCAGAGTTAGGAAAAACTGTAGGCCTCTACAGGATTTAAGATCAAAGCTCTAAACCTAAAGGGTTTAGAATTTTTTTTTCAGTGACTTTAGTAGCCTGTGGTTGAGTTATAGCATATTCTTTGCAAATCTTTTCAGTTTTGATGTAAGACATTTTTGTAACGGAAAATCCCTCATGTCTCCTAGTACATGCTTTCATTGTTTAATTAGAAATCCTTTCCAATCCAAATTTGTAACTCATGGTCTTTTCTTGCTAAATTAAAGAGCTCTTTCTTATCAGATACCTTTTCCCAAAAAACATATTTGTAGTTAAGGTTCAAATCTCATCTCAAAGCATCTATTGGTTAAGGTAGGTTTGCATTTCTTCCTTTCTCACTACACAGTAGATATTCCTGACCTCACCTTAGTTATTAAATTATTTTCTGGATTTTTTTTGGAAATAAATTCAGATTTTGACCATTCTGTCATGAGTGTGGACACCAGAACTCAAACCATTGCTCTAATCACAAGACTTCAGCTGCGGGTATAAACTGCTTGGCTGCCCGTTTCTGTGAAGAAATTAGAAGATGGGAGACACACAGTTGTGTAGGCAGCTCCAGGAAGCAAGGCAGAAGTGCATAATCTCCAGTCCCCCAGGGTTCCTCTGGGAAAAGCTATCCTCTTGTCAAAGATGGTAGAGGGAGCCTAGAGAAACCAGCTTCCCTAAACTGAGGTTAGCCTTAGTAAGAAGCCTCAGAGCTAAAAATTGCTTTGCCCATATTGTCACTACATGATTATCTAGCAGTGTGCAGACAGATTTTTCTCAGGCAGCTGATTCAGACAGAACCAGATTTACTCTTTGGCCACAAACCAGGTTCCTGGTTCAAGAACTTTCCTGACAGTTTTCCATGTGGGATGTTATTCTGATTCATGTTTGGTTTGCAGCAATAATTCAGTCCCTCCATACAGTAATTTTATGCTTTTCTATCTTGTTTTTTCTTGGAAGATCTCAAAAATGCTATAAATATTCCTTGATTTACAATCAGGATGATCAAAAGAAGAAAGTAAACATAACTGCCTTAATAAGATTCTTCTAAGCCTTGTTTTAATGTCACATGTGAGGTCAGTTTCCAAGAGGGAAATAGAGCCAGTTTTCTCATGCAAACTACTGAGTCCATCATATCTCTCTACTTGATATTAGAATTATTGTGCTCTGCACTGAAAATTATCTCTTCTGTCTGTGTAAGTATCAACCCTATTGCTATAGTACACAAATACTTGGCTATATGCTGGAAAGGAACCTCCAAGAATGTGTTGAATGTGGCTCCTTTTTTCAATAGCAGAGTTTTTTCCCTCTCAGAATTCGAAAGAAGAAGGAAATGTGGGAATAACTTCCCCAAAAGCATAATGGAATATTCCTGGTTTGTACATTTCTCCTTTTGGATCACGCCCCCTTGGCTAGCAGAGGAAAAACTTCAAAAGGAGAGGGTAGGGAGTTCTTTTTCAGTATGTTTGTCTAAGCTGTGGTCCTTCATGCTATGAGAAACCTCTCAAACAGCTTCAGCAAGAATCTTCTTTCTGCTCCCTTCCACATCCTCGTTTATTCCTACATTCTCCTCCCCCTGCTCACTTTCTTTCATGTGGATCAAGGCCTGGAAAATGACAAGCCTCTTGATTAATTGATACAGAAAGTCTTCTTATGTAATTTATTTGCTTTCTGCACCTGACTAGAATCACTAGGTTTATCTGGAAAGGAAAATATATCGTCCTTCCTGACTCCGAGTGGCAGCAGAGAGAGCTGAGCATGTGATATCAAGCTGCGCATGGAAAGCAAACAAAACGCCATTTCTGTATTTTGTAAGCATCTCAGGTCATAAAAGTGTCAGCACACTATATTTCTTGCTGGGATCCTCTCTGTTTTATTATCTGAGCCCTTTCCATTGTGTTGAATGTGCAAGGAGAGTCTCCAAAGCAGGCAACATCTGTTTCCATGCCATGTTTTTGATTATCAGCTCCATATTCCTCGCAAGTCTCTGCTCACATATTCCAATCAAACTCAATGGGGGCTTCAACAGCGAGGACACTTCCTTATCTCCCTTCCCCCAGACTCTCCATTCATCATCCTCACTTGCTGGCTCACTAAATGCTGATGCAAGAGGCCTGTTCTTACACTTGGGTAACACAGTCATGACCTCTCCAATTTGTTTTGTTTTCTTAAGTCTAATTGCTGTAAGGATGCCTGCCTCTTGGTTGTTGGTGGGGGAGAGGTCAGAGGAAGGAGGCATGTGGGACTTCTGACTGATTTTTGCTTTGGTACCTATGGAGAACAGTTTTCTAATGCGGTTTTAGATGTGTTTCCCAGTTTTCTTCCCTCAAGAGGAAGTTTCTTCCTTTCTTTCTCAGTTCCCAATTGCTAAATCAATCTCTCTGTCCTTTGCCAAGAGATCTGTTTTACCATTTATGCAGGAATTTCAATCTGCAGATGGGGATTCTGCCAATAAGAATCAATTAAATCAATTGTCTTTTGCCTATGGTATTGCACTTACAGGATATCCGCCACATTGAGATTTGAGAATGCAGAAATGTAAGTTACATTGAACGATGAGTTGTTTCTCCAGTGATGTTTTGTATTCATTTTCACAGAATCTGTTTATGTCCCTGTGCAGAACAGCATTGAACAGTCATATGGTGATGCAACAAGTGTTGTAGTTGAGAGACAGAAGTGGCATTCTGTACAAGAGAGTTGCATTTATTTATTTAAACTGTAGATTTCTACCACCACAGGTAACTCATCCATCCACCCATCCATCCATCCATCCATCCACCCGTCCATCCATCCATCCATCCATCCATCCATCCATCCATCCATCCATCCATCCACAACAAAGCCATGTTGTGAAACCACATGGCAAAACATCCCAAAATATCTCCTAGATCTGGGGGAGACTGGACTTCATACTTGCCTTGATTCTGGACAGTTCCTCTTGCAGCTTGATTAATAGGTGCGTGAAAAAGAGAACAAGGGTTCGACAGGGCAATAACAGCACCAAACTGATTCCATGATGAAAGGCGACGAAGACTGAATAAAGAAGAAAAACAAAAGAAAGTGGCTCCTTGCAGAGTACCTGTCACTAAAGATGACTGCAGGAAACAAAAGCTAATGGTGAGGAAAAGTGGAGCGAAGAGATGGATGCACATAGCTCAGACATGGAAGACTCCGGTCTTTGTTAGTGGGCCCACAGAGCAAACTGTGAGTGCAAAGGCAGACTGCTGTGAGAAACTGCAGTGCTCAGGCACTTGCAAAACAGGAGTGTCCCAGAAAGGGGGTGGGAATTCCTGAGGAAATAAAAGGTTGGGGAGAAGAAAGGGAGCTGGAGTTAGGTGAGTTACTGGGAGAGTCAGAAGATGCAGCATATTAATAGCCTGAATGGGAACCATGGACCGGGAGAGAGAAATAAAAACAAGTGATCAGGAAGAGAAGGGGGCAATAGAAAATTGTGGTGGAGGAGATTCACGGAGTGCTGTGTAGGAAAAGGAGATAGAACAGCTGAGGAAAGAAGATAAAGAGTGTGAGTGAACATGGGGGTACCCATAAAAGGCAGAAAGAGGAGGGGGAGCAGAGATCACAAACAGCAGAAACTTCCTGTCAGGGATCCAGGAACAGAACACATAATACCACAGCTGAGGTTACTCATCCACAGCCTTTGCTTATGTTTCATACACTCTTTATTTATCAGATTTTTTTTTTTTTTTTTAATATGAATGCTACTTTCCCTAACTTCATGATCAGAAATGTATTTACTTAATATACTATTTCCTGTTTTTCGAAACACTGTAGAGAATTATATAATTTTTTTGGTGTTATTTTAGTATTTACTGCATACTTCTGTATGATTTGGGCTAGCTAAAATTATTTCCTAGGCTGGCTTCTTAATTCCACTACATAAAAACATGAATAGCCTCATTAGTTTTATTGTTATAATTTGCCATGATGTTTTAATAAGTTAATTGGGAAATTTCTAGTATTAGAGTGTTCTATTTACTACGATATTTTAAAAAAGGCATAATAATTAACTTTATCTGTTAATGAAATGCACCAAGTTCGCATTAATGAAATCAAATACTTCAGCTTGAAAATGAATCATCACCTAGAGAAAGTGCCTAAAGAAAGCATTTCAGTTATCTTGAATTAAAATTGGGGGGGGGGAATATTCTGTCCTGCCCTGTTCCTTTAAAACTACAGGACAGGAAAAACAGCACGCAGAACCTCGGATTAGATACCTGGGCACAAAAAGCATTTGCTGAAATGGGAGATGGGATAGAAGGTGGCTGTGTGTGATACTTTCAGTAGGCTGAACATTCAACAAGAGGTTGAACATTCAACTGAACATTCAACAAGAGGGTCTTGAGCATGAATTAGTTAAACTTGTGAAGGCACTCACTCTTATTGTAGAAGAAACCACATATCTAGACAGTATCAGGAACTGAATGAGGTTATAGGGAAATGTGGATTCTATTACTGTGAATTAGTGACTTCAGTTTTCGTTTGTGGATATTTCAGATGTGCTCGCCAGGAAACATAATCCAATAAAAGGCAATGTACTGTGCAGTGGTACAAGGAGAGTTGGTTGCAAGACAGATTGACTCAGGCCTTAGCTCTGCAATGGGTATAAAAGCAAGAGCCAAGGAACATGTAAATTCCAAGTGCAGTTTGGCCTCATCTTGCTATGTAGTCCCTTACACAATATAAAGGTGCTACAAGGTTTTGCCCTGTCTTGATCTCACGTGTTTGAACTTCCCAGTTTTCTGCCCCATGCTTTGACAACTCTTCTGCCCTTTCTGCTGCTCTGGGGAGACTCTATCTTGCCCCTGCCTTCCACACAGCTCTCTTGCAATGCTCCTCCCCACCCAGAAAGTTTACAACCTTCCTGTACACTTTGTTGTCCCTTCATCTTTTCATCGTTTTGGGGTTTCAAGTTCGCACGAAATGGCAGTTGCAGTGCTTTAACTGGGAGATGTCAGCTGGGCGTGGTTAATATTTAGGGTAGATGCAGGCTATGATTTTTGGAAAGCAAGTTCCCATCCCATTTGGAAATGCAGTTTCTATTGAGTATTCATAAATGATAACAGCAGAAACAAATCTGGAAAATCTGACAAAAGCAATCACAATATTATTAAAAACAGAGTGTTATTTGTTTCTAATTTGTATTCTGTTTAAAAATATTTGCTTGTAAGTCCTATGTGCCAGTCATTTGTGGTGCAGGATCACAACATCTACAATTTTATAGTCCAGACAAACTAATTCAGACTGGGAGAAAAGCTCTGGCTACGTTTTGCAGTTGGGAGTGTGTCACCTTATGACCTGTGCCACTTTATGAAGGGCTCCTGGCAAACTTTCTGTGCTTCTGATCTTGCCTTCTGCTGCAGCTGCTTCTCCACAGCGTATACATCATTTGACTGCCTAAATCCAGCGTATCTACCATTTGACTGCCTTTGAGCCTTGATGCTGCACATCTGATCTCACCTGTCAGAGGATAACTAGCAAGATCTACAGTATGGAAGCATGAAGAGAAAGTAGACTTTGTCAGACAGAAGCTTTTAAAATAGATTTCAGTAGTGTGTGAGATGAATGGGGAAAGGCAGAGCAGTAGGTGGAGCAAATATGACATGAGAACTTTAACACAGATCCAGCTCCAAATGTGCCTTACGTGGCCCCCTGAGAACCCCTTGTTCCTGTCCTGCAATGCAGGAAGCTAGTCACAATTCCTCCTGCTTTGTTCCTACTCCAGGTCACCAATGCAAGCATGTCACTTTCACATTCTTCCTGTCCTCACCTCGTCTGGCTTCCACCTGCCTGAGGTCAGTGAGATCAATCAGAGCAGCCTTCAAACAGTTTTAGCTTTTAGGAGGCACTTGCAAGCAGCCAGACTGGGAGGTGCTAAGAGTGCTTTTCTGCTAAGGTTCAGTGCTAAGCTGCTTTGTCCTGTCTCTTTTTTTGGGATTGTGTCAATCATGTTGTAACTCTAGACTTGGGCCTTTGGTTTTAGTAGCACAATTTAGAATGCTTGGTTAATAACAGGCAATCTGAAAACTGCCTGAAAACTGGCTTACAATCTTTAGGTCTCCAGAATTTTGTACAACGCGTTGCATACTGAATAATAATGCTGATACTTTCTAGATCTTTCAGGCAAGAGGGTGAAGCTCAACTTTCTCATGTCTGTAGGCATATATATATATATATAAATATATATTTATATATATATACATATATATATATATATATATATATATATATATATATATATATATACACACACATTACCTCAGGATGACGGGAATAGAGAAAAGCCCAAGAATCAGAGAGTAGGTCACTGGGTGACAAAATGAAATTGTACTTGGGAAAAGATAAAAACCAATACATATGGGAAAAATTATCTAAAACACATTATTCACCAAGGGAGCCATGGAAATGTGTAGACTAAGAAAAAGACCTAAGTTTCAGAGAAGTCTGCAAATCAGACGTGAGTTTCCGATGTGTCAGCAACAGAGTTTGGGATGCATACACAAAGGCACTACGTGAGAGAACATGATAGTAAACCCCTTCTCTACGTGCCTGGTGTGACCACACCTGAAAGTTTTGGGGACTTTGAATGTGCCAATGAACACCAACTGAGTGTCTGCCTGGTGGGTTTGGTTACAGTGGCATTATCAGAGATTGTTATTGACAAATTGGGTGAATCCAGTCAAAAGGAACAAGAGTTATGACTCAGATGGCAAGATCCACACCTGTAAATGTGGGTGTATATACATATATATATGTGTATGTATGAAATATACATTATATATATGATATATATATGAGATATATATTATATATATATATGATATATAGAGATACGTATGTGTATAAATGATTCAGGAAATTCTATATGATAAATGTTCAAATGTTAAGGAAGTGTCATTTATTGAAATTCCAAACAGCTGTCTGGTTTGGCTGCAGTTATGATGCACTCTAGGATACATTCCCTAAGGGTGTTTGTGGAATGGTTGGTCTTTGAACAGATTTGCATAAGAACAAAGGTCTGTGAACAAACATGGGTATGGGAGCAATGTTGGGATGGTGCCTGTGCTCCCTTGGCATGCCATTTGTACTTGCAGTGTCCCTGGAGCTCTGGGCTTTGTGTTTTTTTTTCAAGCCTAACCCTAAGCAGAGCAGTAAAAGCAGCCTTTTGCTGAGGTGCCCAGCACATGGGTTGTGCCAAGAAGAAAAGTGTTGAGGAAGCAAGTTTTGGGCAGTAGGGTGTTGTTTTTTTGCAGTGAAATGGACCAAATATTGCCAAAATAATACTCATTGAAATTGGGGAATGAAGTGTAACAAAGAGACTGGAGAAGAAATTGACGAAATGAAATGCTAAAAAAAAATTTAAAAAAGAATCCAAAGTGAAAACAATAAAAAGGAATGGAATGACATGAAATGCAGGGAAATGGGCCGAACCATGGTGAACTGATGATCATTGAAATTGTAAGATTTCATTTCCTTTCACAAAATAAAGAATTTAATTTTGTGAAAGGAAATGAAATCTCAAAGTCAGAGAAAAAAATGAAACAAACTAACTGGGATAGACTCACAATGAGAGGAAATTTGATGGAGAGAAATACAAAAAAATTCTGAAGACAAATTATTGTAATCAAATGTAAGGAGATGACATGAAGTGCTCTTATTTGGATGCCTTCTGTAATTGCAATGTCCATAGAGCTCTAGGCTTTGTGCTTTTCTCAAGCCTAATCCTGAGCTTAAACCTAACCTTAAGCAAAGCAGTGAAAACAGCCTTTGGTAAGGCTGAGGTGCCAAGCATATGGGTGGTGGCAAATAGAAGAGTGTGGAAGGAGCAATGATGGGGCAGTGCCACACTCCTTTGCATGCCTTTCCAAGTTGCAGTGCCCTTGGAACTCTCAGTATTTTAGTTTTCTAAATGCTAACACTAAGCATTACCCTAACCCTAGGTGGAGCAATGAAACCAGGCTTTTGGTGAGGGTGAGGTACCAAGCATATGGGTGATGCTAAATACAAAGTTATAGAAGGAGGGAGACAGGCTGGGGCATTGCCATGCTCCCCTTGGCATGCCTTTCTCAGTGTCAGTGTCCCTGGAGCTCTGGGCTTTGCAGTTTTCTGAACCCTAACCCTAAGTGTAACCCTAAGCCTACATGCATCATTAAATGACACGTTTTGTTGAGATGCCAAGTACATGGGTGATGCTGAGCAGAAGGGTGTGGAAGGAGCAATATTGGGGCAGTGCCATTCTCCCCTTGGCATATCTTCTGTAGTTGCCGTGTCCCTGGACCTCTAGGGTTTTTGCATTTCTCAAGCCTAACCCTATCAGCTAGTTTTCTCTCCATATCTATCTCAGTTATATAAAAGTTCAGTTTAGATGTAGGCATCTCAGTGTAGGTGTCTAGACTTTTGTTGCTTAGTATACGGCAGGTGAAATTGCCATGAAGTTCCAAACATTTTCTATTCCGTTTTTAAAGATACATTGGTCTTTACAGCTAGTCAAGGCCATTTAATGCCATGACCCTTGAAATGAAATCCTGAAGATGAAAGTTTCCTGTCATTCTGTATAAGACTATCCAGGACCTGATTCAGAGCTCTGGAATTCAGTGAAAATCTTTCCATTGACTTCAAAGTATTTTTAACCATTCCTAGATAATAGCACAAATGTCACTTCCTTCTTTCTTTCCATTTGGGTTGTCTGAAACTGCACAGTGTATGATTGAATCCCTATGTCCCTTGCATATCTTGCATGCCAGCTCCCTTTAACACATTCTGTGAAGCCCGTGATATTAAATGACACACTCGGTTGCTGTAGGCATCTTCTTTCCAATCTGGATCCCAGCTGCTTGAGGTCTAACAGATTGTTCTCAAAGGACAATGTGAAAGCAACATTTGATGTATCTACTCAGTTTAGCTAAACACCTCTAAACAAATGACTATGAAAGTTAATCTAGTTTCAAGCACAGAAGCCTCAGCAGCAGACAAGTGATTACAAACTTACCTATTCATTAAGCTTGATAAAGGTAGATATTTTTCCTGTTTCTAATGATTTTAATACTGAAGAGTCATAATGCTGAAGTGCCCACAGAGAATTTAACCACTTAACTGTCAGAGACCCTGATGACCCACCTCAGATACACAGATGAATGTGAATACGTGGCCATTTCTGCAGGGAGGCTTTTACTCACAGAAAATGACAAAACTTATAAAGTCTGCACTAAAAAAAAACCCATGCTAAAGACAGATAAGCTTCATATGGTGAAAACCCTTTGAGTTTCTGTCATGTTTTGTTACCACCAGATGATGCCAGAGGTCAATATAGGGTTATTCATCTTTGTAGGTGAGATGGGAAATAAAAATCCTGGAGCTACCTCTCTGATGTCCCTGAAGCTGTTCAGTCTCTCCACCACCTGACTGATGCCAACATCCTCCAGATAGTATTTAGCTACTATTTAGATCCTACTGTTAGTTCTGGAAACAAAAAGTCTGCTGGTTTCATTAACATTTGGTATCCTTACAACAAAAACTTGAAGGTAGTGGAATTATCTATCAAATATAAATTCTGTCGGTGCTTTTTCAAGGGACTCAGTCCCATCCCTGCAGCTGGTCTAACCAGCTGTGGATAGTTCTTCTAAATTCACAGACACTGTTTCTCTTTAACAGCATACAATCCACCTGTGCTGTCAGCCTCCTCCCTTGGACGTTTCTATAGCTTGTGACAGTGCAAAAAGACATCACTAACTAATATTGAGGTCTAATGAATGCAAAGAGCTGAAGTGGAAAAAATACATAGAAGAGGAAGCAAGACTATTTGCCCTAGTCATGCCAGCTGACTGGGGATTGGAAAAAGAACAAAGTTGAGTGAGGCAGATGAGAGCTCAGTGTATTCCCCATCATAGGGGCAAAATAGCAGCATGCCTTACTAATAAAACCCACAAAGAAACAAGTAAGAAAGCACTCATATGTAGAAACACACTCCAAATACCACAAACACTGATGGGGAGGAAATGAGATGATGGGCAGGTGGAATGGGGGAAAGCATCTCTGACGAATCAAACAATAACTCTCCCTATCACCCAGACACGGATTTCAGACTCCAGCCTGCAGTTTGGACAATCTCAGAAGCTTCTCTGACCATGCCAGACAGGCCTGCTTTTGTGCTTCCATATCAGTCCCAGACACGTGTAGGCAGATGGAGTATTTACTATGTCACAGCTTGGCTTGGCTTAGGGTAAATTTGGGAGGAAACTTCTGAATAGGGTCTTTTTATGAAACATATTTAAGCAGCTCTTCTTCCAATTGGTTCAGGGAAAAATATTTCTTCGGAGAGAAGTGGAAAAAGAAAAACTGTTTAATTAACAGACAAAACACTTTCTAGCACAAAAATGAACAATACTAAACAGTAAAACTTCTCACTGCTTCAAAGAGATGACAGATTTAGAAGAGTTCTTTCTGTGGGTTGTCTGGCTTACTCAGTTTGGTATCAGTCTTTCTGGTGCTGGGAAATGCTGCAGCCCAGGCCATGCCTGGTGGGCCACAGGTGTGAGTTCTTGGTGTTTTTCTGGGTTTTCAGTTTAGAGCAGGTTTAAACAGTTTTAGAAAAAATGAAAAAAAACCCCACAGTTCAGGGAGCTTTTCTGCCTCAGCTAGCCAGAAAACCTAACTAAATTAAAAAGACAGCTTTTTCCCACTGTTTACTGCAGATAGTACAGTCTGTGAGCAGGAATGTGGGGGAGCCAGTGTAGTCTCTGATAACAAACTTTGTACTTTTTCTTTCTCCCCCTTTACTCCTGGAACCAGTCTTAAAGCTGTAGAATTTAGTATTCAACACTAACAGAACAGACAATTTGGGGATACAGGCACCATACAGTTACTCTAAGACATTCCACCTCTTATCCCATATTTTCAGCTTGCTACTATATTTAATACGTATTTTAATTCTATATTCTATAAACACATACATTATACATATATATATATATATACAGGATACAGTTATAGACAATGACAGTGACATTTAATAGTAATATTTACATATGATTTTTACTTAACAATTAGATTTTTTTGAGGTACACATCGTGTTGTTTCATTTTCTGCATTATTTACTATGTGTAATTTGGTTTTTGAGCAAACAGTTACCCCAAGACACAGCTTCACACTCTCTTACTTGAATTAATCCACATCTCCTAGAGAAGTGCTTGATTCTTGTTGTACCATAATTTTCACTGTCTTTGTGAGACTGAGTGCCCAGTCTTCCAATGTGAAATCCTCTCTCAAAGGTAATATGAATTATGAAAAATATTATGGACTATGACCTGTGGTGAGCCAGGAACACCTTCCATGACTGAGGGCTTGGAGGTGGACATCAGACAAAATCATGTATAATCTTTTGCAGACCAGAGCAGAGGAAAAGAGAACAGACAGCAGTGGAATGCACTTAAGAGAAATAGATACACACATGAAAGAAAAAGGCCTTGATATTTAAAATATTTATTGTCTTAAAAGGCATGAAAACTGATACCAGCCATTAACTAATAGACGTTCTGCCTTTCTGATGCAGCTTACATCCCTAACTAAAACCATATCTCTCTTCAGAATTTGTCTGAAGCCAGGTGCACAGATGATTAAATTTTGGTCCAGCTGTAGGGAGAGTGTCTCCATCCTGTCCTCTCCTCTAAGCACACACCATCTGTGTGATACTTATTCATCTCTTTTTGCTGACATACTGAGCCCATATTCTTCCAGCATCAGTTGTCCTCGTACTGTCAAGCTGTGCAAATGGAAGGGATCTAAGCATAAGGGAGGAACAGGCTTTGGGAGTAGGCTTCTGCTCTATTAAACCAATATTAACTGCTCTGCTTTAACCTTGATGTTGTTCATACGTGTTTTCACAAAAGAGATTTGGGTCTCTCACTATCCACTCTTGCCAGCATGATTTGTACATCTGTATTCACTGTACTGAAATGCTCTGAATGTCCTCTGTATGAATCAGAAAAAGGAAGAGATTGGCTTTGGATCTCCAAGCATATGGATTCCTTGTAATGAGCGGAGGGTAGATTGCTTAAAGCATTTTTATTTTATTTTCCAAACATAATTTTTGAGCCCCTGTTCCTGTGTCATAAGCCTACTTGTAGCAGGAAATGATAAACCCAGACCCTGCCTCTTTGAGGAAAGGAGAGGTGGAGAAAAGGACTTCAAATACATATATGTTTCTCATAAAAAGATAAGACAGCTACTTTAAGTGTGCTGAACATACCAGAGAATAGAAACAGACTCCATTTTTGTTTTGTTTTTTTTTAACTTTTGTTTGGCTCTTCCTCTGGTCGAAGCCATGGAGCCTAACCAGATCAAATATATGCAATATGTTTGACTCACATGCAAATGTTATTCAGACCTGGATCCAATTCTATCACCCAGGTTTTCAACTATAGCAGATGTTAAGCCACACAAGATGCATTCAAACTTCCATTTCAAGAAGTTCCTCCAAAGCATGTCACTATTGACTGACCTTACCCTTTATTCTCTCTTCATTTCCTCTAAAATGCAGGAAAGCATTTTCTTCCTCATTTTTCACAAGGCATTAGGATCTGTTTTCTGCTGAGGATGGTCCCTTCTTGATGTGATTCTGCCCTATACTTCCCAGGATTATTTCAGGGATGATGGACTTGGGTTGTGTAGAGGGCAGCCATAAGGATTGAGGCCTCAAATGCATAAACTTTGAGAAGAACAGGTAGAGAGCAGAGAAAACACCTGATGGATTCCACAGATAAAGAGGCTGATAGTGGAGATTTAACACTGTTTGTTGAATATATCTTGTCAGGAAACAGCATCATCCTTTACCCACATCACCCACAACTGGTGTCTCGCCAAGGTACCAGAACAATGCTCAAGAACTCAGAAGGATGAGGATAGATCTGTACTTTCTCTGCTTTGCCAGTAGATCACCCACAAGTACTGTATCAGTTTCCATCTTTCAGTCTGATTAGAATCTAGTGTGTGATAAGCTAGACCAGGCCAGACAGAAATGCCAACATTTCTAGACATAAGGAGAAAAAAATTAAAGTGCTGACAAGAAGGCAACTACTTGCTAATTGCATTCTGTCAGGGGTCCTACACCATTATTTGGATGCCACAAATATCATATTTTGCAGGACATTGTCTCTTGATAAAAACAGAAGCCCCAAGTGAAAGAACATCCAGATTAGTGAATTGATAAAGGTGAGATAGAGGATAGTATAGAAATTATGAGCTATGCTTTACAGCTACTTCCTAGATACAAAGTCCTTGCTTTCCTCAGCCACCTAAGAAAGCTTGTAGGGAAAAACTGTAATTCAAGTACAACTACAAACATATATAAAATATAATAAATAAATATTTATGGAGTGGTCCATTTGATTAGTGGGTTGGTGCAAAGGAAAAGTAGAAGAGCAGATCATAGAAAGTCTTCTAGAAGCACCAAGTTATATATCAAGATAGCTTTTAGTGAAATCTTACAGTAAATAGGGCAAGAAATATTTTGCATCATGAACAATTCACATATAAATGTAACATATTCAGTCATGGGTTTTTTTGTTTTCTTCAGTATTGGGCAATAAATTGCTAAACTTGTTAATTTCTTACTCTGTCACATGTAAAATACAGTCCAAACATGGGACATTAGGGATAAAAAATAAATCTTGGTTTTATCTAAAATTTACCTTTGGGTCATTCTTGGAGTCCAACCTTAATTCTGCTCTGAGAAAGGCTGTATATCCTCTCCTGCATGGAATTGAGTGAAAAATGTGAAATCATTACAAATTAATTAAGAATAATGAAATACAATAACTTTATGGGGACATTATTAGTGAGATGATTTACTAGAGATTGTAATGTTTTCACTGGGGAAAGAATTGGCCTTGCTGGAGAAAAAGTAAGCAGGAGAACAATGCAGTAGCCAACAAGTAAGCAACATTTCCCACCAACATCCAAACTAACAGGGCAATGGCCAAACTTCAGGCTTCAAGAATAACTCAGCTGGAAAATCCATTGAACATTTATAAAGCCCTTGGGGCAGAGAAAAGGAGAGATGATGAATGTATAGGACTGTCAGTGGGTTCTTTTTACAAGCAG
The DNA here is from genome assembly GCF_052056855.1 of Sturnus vulgaris. Classification (NCBI taxonomy): domain Eukaryota; kingdom Metazoa; phylum Chordata; class Aves; order Passeriformes; family Sturnidae; genus Sturnus; species Sturnus vulgaris. Next base: position 30,984,145 of record NC_142244.1, read on the forward strand.
ATATGTTGTTCTGCTAGGTTAGAACCTGTTTACTCTGTAAATTTTGTTACTTTCAGGAAATAATCCTCATCATGGCAGACACCCGATCAGAGGATAGCACTGTCCTTGCTTCTGGAAGCAGCAGAGCAGGAAGTGCTACAGGGAATTAAGGCACAACAAAGAAATTCTGGTGTCCTTCAGGCCGGCCTGAGGAACTCTTTCAGAGACACTGACACCTGGCCCTCACACAAACCTTGCCAAGGCTCTGGACCTCCATGAAAAGGCATTGAAAGGGGCTGCTTTTAAAGCTTCTGCCATGGACCCTTCTGGCTAACAGGAGCCAGCAGAAATGGCATGTATGAAATCTGTGTAAATGGTGAAATAATGCTACATTTGAAAAATAGTTATTCAACTTGGTTGTAAGTATTCCATCTAAATGAGATATTTTTTTTTCAGTAGGCTGAGAAGACTGATAAGAAATTGATTCCTAGAGCAACCACATACATTATTTTCTCCATATACTTCTCGTTGTTACAGAAATTGCATACCAGAGAGCAAGCAGAGTACAAAGCTTATTCCTGCCACTATATCTCAGATAGCATAGTACTGCATCTTCCCCTGCTGCAGTAAAATAAAAGATAAGACCAGCACTAAAGAGCTGGAAAAAGAGCTGGAAATTTAATTCACAGACAAATTAGCTGCATTGCATTTAATATTCCCAGTGAGGAAATGAAGAAAAATTTATTCTGTTCCTACTCTCCACAAATTCACCAGAGGGAATGATAACCCTTAATTAAAGAAGACTGATTGCTTTTTTTTTTTCCAAGCTTTCGTTTGCCCTAAAATAAAATTATGAGAAATAAATGGTGCATATAAAAAAATAAAAACCTCACTGGAAATGCTGCAGTCATCCAAATTTCTCATTGTAGTAAATACCACATTCTAAAGAGCTCTTTAATAATCTAGCAGGAGAGGAGCTTAAATTGGACAAATTCATTCCCAGTTTCAGTGGAGCAGATCCATTCAACGAAACAAACAAAACCCAAGAAATTCTTTCTGTTCCTTCAGGGCTCATAATTTTGGATAGTTTGCAAGTATACAGCCACTTCTACTTTTTTTTTCCACAAAGACTATGTTTAAATAGAAAGAAAACAGGAAGATCTGGATGAAGAAGGAGATGGATGGTAAAGTAGAAAGGAGCCTAGGATTAGAACTATATTGATGACACCTTGGCATGGTCAGACAAAACTGAATAGGAAATACAGGCTGAACAGCAGACCTGATCCTAATGCAAGCTTATCAAAGAAGTGTGGTTGTGCCTAGAGAGCTGCAAACTGTTAAAATATTTGTCAATATTTAAGGAATGAGGTGTGAACTAAAATCTTTATTTGCAGGTGGTGTTTATAAAGAATGTTCATCTTTCCATTTATTTAAAAAAGCAAAATAGAGGAGTTGGAAATTTAAGTTAGAAAGAAGATATCTCAGTACCTTCTAATGCACACTTAGAGCAAGAAGGACCTCTGAAGAGTCTGATGGCAAGGCAGCCTTTGATAATGGGTAGGTAAGGTAGAGGATGACTCTTGTATGACTTGTTTCTCCTGGCCTGAATGTAGCCGTGGTGCTGCCTTAGACTGGTCACTAATGATAAGGGCTAATGACACCATATTGACAGTCTTTGACACATTTCCCACAGCATTCTACTAGAGGAACTGCTACAGATCTTTTCAAATCCAAACAGTTCTAGGATTCTATGTAGAATGAGGTGTATGAAAACTGTTCTCCTCTTTTGATCAAAGATACTTTTAGCTCCAGCACAGATCCTTGTGCACCTTCTCCAGAGACATCTGTTCTGAAAAATATGTATCGCTACTCTCTATTTCCTTTATTTCAATTAATTTTTTTTCATGAACTACCTTCTTATACATTGGCTATTTAATGTACTTATCAGGCTTTGGTGAGGGACATTTCAAGGCAGATTCTGCCTACAGGGCTCTCTTTGACAATCTGCTGCTGATCCTTTCAGGGATATCCAACAAAAGCTCTCAGAGAAGACTTCTCTTTACACAAAGATTTTGACTCACTTGAAGTATATTCTGTTTCTTCACATATGAAGAATGAATTCTCTACTAGATGCTAATGATCTGTCAACAGCAGAATTTGCCCTCTGACACAAGCACACCCTGGTCTTCTGGAGCTGTGCTGTTCACATTTCTAGGCTTAAAAAGTACTATGAAGAATAAGAATTGTGATTCCCTGGATGTCCCCCAGGACCTGTATTAAAGATTGGCTTCATAAATATCACATTTCAGTCTTCAGGTCCCAAAAAGGGTCCAAATGGAAGGCTGCACACCGTGAATAATAATTCAGGGTTTCTATCCTTGATTTCTGCTAGGTATCATCTGACTCCAGCAGCTTGTAATATTTCACTTTGTCTATTTGAAACAAAATCTCATCCACAATTACTTTGACTTCAGACATATCTTCTGCATTTTCCCCCATATAGAAATTTTCCCCTTGTCTTCTCGGTGAAAAGCACTTCAAAATGGCTTAATTTTCTCTGATTTTTGCCTAATCACTAGCTGGCCATGCAGAACCACTAGCAGGATTTTTCTCCAGGCATTTTTGATGAAGTACTAGTTTTGATTTCTTTAGCTAGTTCTCCTCAAACCCTTTTAGGATTTTTGCTTTTAATCTGCCTGACAACACTATTCTTTTCATTTTATTGGTTTGGATACAATGGACATCTTTTTGGAAATTGCCTTTTTACTGCTAATAAACTTTCTTACTTGGCTGTTCATATGTGCTGGCCTCCTTTAATCCATTCTCCGGCCTTTCTCAATAGGTCACACGCAGTGGTGTTATGCTTCCAGTCTGGTGTTCTTCAGAAGTTTCCATGCTGTTTGCTAGGATTTCTCTTTGCTGACCTTTCTAGATTCTTTTTAACAAGCTCCCTCATTCCTGCATAGCTTTTCTTGAAGCGGAGGACAATGGCACTGGCGTATTTGGCCTGCAGTGCTCCTCTAGAGCTGGTGAAGCTGAACCCTCTGGTCACTGTCACAGAGTGCAGCTTCCATTAGAAGGGCTAGAGCCACAAAGCTGAGGACTGCCTTTGCTCCTGTGGGCTCAGACCAGATGCTCCATGGAATAACTGCTGACAGAGCCCAAAAACGTCATCTCTCTTTCATCTGCTGGTATGACATTTGTCAGTCTACAGGAGGGCTGTTGATGTCTCCCATTGCTACTGTTTTTCCTGCTTCTCTGATTTCTTACAGTGCATTAAATTCAAGGCATTTTGCTATCCTGAGTAAGTAACATTATCTATCATAATAATCATCTTCCATTCAGGCCTGGAATTACAACCAGTACAGACTTCATGTAAGTTGAGATGGTGAACTTGTGAATTTGTTTTTGATGACGATGAGCCTTCTGAGGTGGAGCAATTTCTGCATCCTGCACAGTTTATCTCTGTATTTTATGTCCTGTATATCTCTGTATTTTAGTGTCCCTTTGATAGTCTTCTTTGCTCCAGGTTTCCAATATATGTGTTTGATCAGTGTCTGCACATTGTATCAAACATTTTGCTTCCCTGTCTCCTTTTTGAGATTTCAGATATTACGTAAAAGTGAGTGTACCACTGCTTTGCTTCTTTTATTGGAACTTGTATAAAATTCATTATGTTTATTTTCCTTTGCCTGCTGGAATGCTTGCATCTTCTGGATTGCGATTTTCTTGAGGATCCAGAACTTTCCCATTCTTTATCTCATAAGGATACTCATGCTGAGCCTGGCTATTTCCACACCTATCAGCTTACCCCAGCTACCTGGGTTTTCCAGCCTGTTGGGGAATATTTTAATTTCAAAATTATTGTCTGGGGCCTCCATTTTGCTAAGAATGTCTGAGAATGTTTTCAATTTGCTGCAAGACCAAGCAATATCATGAAAGAGATTTAGTATATGCTGGATGTTTTCAAATCAGCTGGACTTGATGAAATTCCTGATAGGATACTGAGAAGGTTGTCTGAAGCAATGCCAGAGCTATTAGCTGCTATCTTTGAGGAACTGTGAGGTACAGAGATAAATGTGTTGCCTCTTATATTTTTTTTCAATAATGAGTGGGCAGGGGAAGCAATAGCTGAGCCTCCAGAAGTCAACTACAAGGTGAGTGGCAACCAGGGTGCAAGAACAAATTATACCATACCAATCTAACACGTTCCTGTGATGGGACTTGTGGCTAGGGAAGAGCAGCAGAAAGACTATTTTAGCTTTAGTGAGGCTTGGAACACTGTCTCATATGAGCTTCTAAGAAGCAAGCTAAGGAACTGTTGTCTGTGTACAATTTTCAGCAGTTGAGAGCAATACTGACTGAAAAATATAATTGGAGAGTAGTCCTTGATATTCAGACTTAGCTCGGTGATTGAGATCTCTATTGCTAACTTTTTAATTAATAAAATAACATGAAAAAAACCATAACACAGAATATATTTGAAGGGTTTGAAACTACTTTAAATGATCTTGAGGACATGGAGAGATAATCTGGAAAATGAGGCATGCAGTTTTGTGAGGAAAACAACATATTCTGCCTTTAGCTTTCGATCCCCAGCTGTTCATGAGCTGGACAGAGCATTGCAGGGAGGAATCCAGAGGTTGCAATGTGTCCCCAGCTGAAAGCTTCATGCAAAGCTGCTGCAAAACAGAGAAACCCTTCAGTGGAATGTTGCCACAGATCAGTGGGCAAACAGGGTCACACTGCCTCAACCCAGCTGCTTCCCCATTCTCAGAATCAGTGTCAGCCAGAAGAATGCCTCTGTAGTGGGCTGGTGGGGATTGGGGCAGCCTCTGATCCCATATTGTGGCCTCTGGAGAGAAAATTCTCTACTTTCAAGAGAGACTGAAGCTCTGCTGGGAGTCTAGACATTAGCAATAGTATACAAGCCAACTTCCAATACACCAGTGGAGGTTTGCTTTCCTAAAGGCATCAGTTCTACTGCTCCAGAACCCTAGGCTCAGCTTAGGCACTAATTCAGTCTCAAAGGTAAAAGTAGCCTCTCATTTGTACTTTTGAGTTCAGAGTCTCAATAACACTAAGATTAATGAAAATCTCCTTTATTTTCTGCCCTTCTACCGCCACGAAATCTCAAGGCTGAGGTGGATCTTTCACGATATTGTTCTTGACACTGTTGCTCAAAGGCCTCCCTTATACCATATCAGTTTTCTCTGACTTTCTCTGAGATACTTCCTGGATTTATTAGGGTGTCTCTGTTATGTATTTGGGATGGAGTCTTTTTATGTCACCTGCCACCTCTCAACATTTTTAGCAAAAAAAAAAGGTCTTGGCTAGGTGGTTGATCTCTGAGATTTGAGACTTCTATTACCCTTTGCCTGACTCTTATCTGAATCAAAGAAGAGATGAGACTACTTCTTTATTTGGAAGAGATGAACAAAAGTGTTTGTCTCCTTTCTTCATCTCAGGATGGAAAGGCACATCTGAAGTAAGGAATATACTGCTGAGTAATGAACACAAAAATACTATCTATCAGCACAGTTGAATAAACAGTAATATTGGCAAAATCTGTCTCCTTTGTTCCATATGAGGGCCAGGAGAGGACTCAGCTGAAAGATCATGTCCAGCTCCTGGTGCTTTAATTAAGGGAGGATGCTGAACAGCTGGAGAGTCAGAGGACGGAACTTAGGATGACTAGAAGTCTAGAAAACATGGCTCATTATGAAAAGCCAAAGAAATTTGTATAACTTGGTTTAGGAAAGAGACAATAGAGGGGGTGGACCATCGATGAACTTTAAGTATTTTAAAAATAGACATAAAGAGAAAGGGAAAGAATCTCTTTTGTGTCCATTATGGGTGGAAAATAACTAGAATTACAGGAAGGGAGCTCCAGATGAAACACCTGTACATTTTTCTTGTATAGTCAATTGATGAAACTGTTTTTCTTTGGAGGAAGTGGCATCTCCATGAGTGGAGACAGGCACGGGTGTAGCTAATTCTGGATTCAGGAACTGGAATGGACTAGATGGCTTCTTCTCTCCACCCTACTTTTCTATACTTATGTGAATGTTATCCAGTGGCTATGAAGATTTAGTCTTCACTGATTCCCAAACAGTGCTGCTGATAGCAGGATTGCTCCACTGCAAGTAGAAACTACCAGGACTTTGTCCAGCTGATAAAATGGAAGGGGGAACAAGAGCAGAGCACTCTTTGGCTCTGATAGGGGCAGGCCCCAGGTATCTCTTGTTTCTGTTTTTACTGCCCTCTGTGGATTTGAGTGAGCTACTACTTTCACTGCCAGCACCACAGTACTTTTAAAAAAAGGCAAAGAAGGAAGGCCACAGCTACACAGCCTAGCTGGCCCAGCATGCCAGGTAAGGATATGGATAAAATAATCCATAGCTAAACCTACATAAGGGTATATAATGATTAATGTCATATCCAGCTGCCTCTGACTCCCTGGCTTCAAGAGGGACAGCTGTCCATGGAAATCAAGGTGAAAACCCCAAGCTGAATCATGTCTGAACTCCTCTGTCCTCCACCCCGTGTGAGCTCAGTGTCTTCAGAGGCAGCTTTGGCAGCAGCTGGTGACAACAAAAGGGTGTTCTGGGAACAACTTCTGTAGACCTTCCTCCCCAGCTCTGTTCTTGCTCACCTCACACTTTACCCCTATTTTTCATATATGCTTTAAGTTGTACTTATTTGTGGAGTTCTTTGCCTGACAGTAGCCTTAGATATGTACCTGAGGGGTGCTGTATGTTTTCACACTGAGAATATACAGTCATTGTCCTCCCTCCTTCAGCATTTCCCAGCAACAGTTCAAGGACTCTGCATCTGCTCTCTGAAATCTGTTTTCTAAATGTTTTGTTACGGCCTGCTCAGCCTGTGACTGCACTTGCACACATCTGCCCTGCTACCCGCAGGTCATCATCACTCCTCACAAGACCCAGTTGGGTTTTCTACATCAAACACTGATGTGATCTTTCCTCCCAGCCTATTGGACTTACCCAAGCATTGCTGTTGTCAGAGTTTACAGCTCCAGGTCTTTTATGAAGGGGGGTAACCAGGGGAAAAGACTGCATTGTCTCTCTTCAGTGCCACAAAGCACTCCAGATCTTTCTCATCTGAAGAAACATAATGGAACAGACTTCCACAGTAAGACATAGAAGCATGCTTCTGAATTCTTCTGTGTTTTTTAGGGGGGAGGGAAAGGAGGAATGAAAAAGGAAATTGTAAGGATGAGATGAAAGGAAGGATACCACAAAAAAATTCAGATGAATGCTGAGCATAAATCAAGTTCTCTTCTGGTTTTTGGAGGCAGAGGTTTTTGAAGAAAGAACAGCTAAATCTAGTCTCCTAGAACATTAGAAAACTGTGTCACAGGCTGTCCCCTTCTGCCTCTTTCCCAAATTTATCTCCTTCTCTTGATCCTTCTACCCTCCTGAAACCCTGCCATCCTAGGATATGCACCTGTTTTACTCCCACCTGCTCTGTCTCTGACCTTGTTACCTCTGCATATCCCTTCCTGCATGTCCCTGAATGCTGTCCTGCAGGTTCTTTTTTGAGCCATTATTTTTCTCTTCCTCCTCCCCTTCAGTGGTGTTTAAGGCTGCATCCAACTCTGGTGGCACAGGGTGAGGGAGAGTGGGGCACGGGCAGCTCTCTGCCCTCTGCTCATATTTGGGGCTGAGCTCCTATGGCAGAAGCATGCTCTGCACCAGGCAAGTCTTCAGCAAAGATAACATATGGATTTCAGACAAGCTCTGCAGACCATGTGCAAGTGGCAAGCAGTGATTTACAGCTAGGTCAGATCTGACAGGATTTTCATATGGCCACCAAGTACAGGCTGATGTCTCCAGGGATCAACCCCCGCTAATTTCAAACCCCTGCATGAAGCACTGAACTGCAGTGAAACCACTGTAATATATTTTCAGCATGGGCCAACCATATTTTTCACTAACCTCGTTCTTAGAAGTTGCTGACCAACTTTCAGTTAAATGTTCCCAAAATAAAATTCAGCTCAACACAGAGAACAAAGATGGAAAATGTCTGCCTAGAATGATTAAAATACGAAAAAATTAAAAGCAACCGAAAAACAGATCTTATAATCAAAACTGTTAGGCAACGTTAAATATAAGATTTGTTGCCCTCTCCACCTGCAACAGAAGGATGGCTATTAAGTATTCAATTTGGGAAAAATTTTCTTGCATGACTGACATTCAAGGAGAAGGCATTTTCTTTCCAAACATGAGGCATATGCCCAAGAAAGACATCTGATAAGGAGAAACAGTGGTGACTGTATGCAAACTGTTATGTGATCTAAATTATTTACATTGCTTGGAGCTCACCGGGCTCTTCACTAAAGTGTTTTAAAGCCCCAGACTGAACTGAGCACTAGTGGATGCATCAGGGAGAGAGATGTCAGCTTGACCCACGGTGATTTGCCATCTGTGCAAAGCAAACAAATACAACCAACTGGAGGAAGGAGTATTATGACTGTAATAGGAACTGGAGCACAGATTTACACAGGATCTTTGTGTTTGGACTCACGAGCCTTTGACTATGTTAGCATTGAAAAGTAAGCAGCTGCAAAAGCCCAGCTACACAGATCTGTGCAAAAATCAAGCTTTGGCTGTTGACTGCTTGACATTCTACCTGCAAGGGTGGAGACCAGATGTGTAATTATTTCCTATGCTATTTTCTTTAGTTTTCAAAAGAAGACAGCCAGGTTTCCAGCAAATCTTTTAGAGAGTCTTTTTAATGTTTTTACTCCACTCCAATGAAAAGGCTCCAGGATTTTAAAACTTGTCCACTCTTTTCAAGTATATACAGGGGTTATAAGAAAAGATATTATCTCTGTGGCAAATTTTGATTTTTCACAGATTACAGCTTCACAGCTAAATCAGGAATATTACTGGTATCAGAGAAAATAGCACTTTTGGAACAAGAAGTCACTGCTACTTTGATTTGAGTCCATTGCTGAAAGAAGAAAATATATCTAGATGCAAAGTACAGTCTCTTAAAAGCCACAGCATAAACACAGAGAGTTTTCCTCTCTCCTGATCCAAAATACAGTAGTCACAGACTATTTTTAATTCATGTAAAATTATGATAATCATGAAAGCATAAACTTTATGGTTTGCTGAATTGGCTGCAATGTGCATCCCTAAAGTAAGGAAGTACTGAGATCAGCACAATGAGAAATATGACAGAGAACCCCGCAGACAACTTGTAGGCTGAAGCAAAGATCAGGCCAAACCAGATGTAGCTACATTTATTGCTGTGCTGTGCACCAGAAAATGTTAAAAATAAGGCACAGGGAGTGAAGATTTCCAAACATATTAGCAGTACTGTGGTGATGTGATCCTAGCGGTTTAAGGGCCACAGTGCCTTGCAGGCCAGCGAGTACTGGGTTCTTTTCATTGCTTTTACCGGCATAGATTGATATATATATGACCCAAACCTGACATCTAGTGGAGGAAGAACGAGGGCAGGATTTTCCTTGCCTTCCCAGGAATGTACTGGGCTGTGAGCACACAGAGACAGCACTTTGCTCTTCTCTTCAGAAGTGACCTGAATCTGCTGTACGGCTCATCCTGGGCTGGGAAGCAAAACAAGGAGCTTGAGGGTACTCAGAGTGCCCAAGAACACCTTGTCTAGTTCATGACACCTATATCCACAGCCATCCCTGCCAGAAGCCAGCTCCACAGTGCTGTCAGCAGATAATGAGCTCTGAAGGCTGAATTGAAAGGAGTTTCAAAAGACAGTAGTAGAGATGACCATGTCTGGTTGAATTTGGCCAGGGTCTTGCCACTGCATCTAACAGAAAGAATAGGTGCTCACTACAGCTGCACAGATTGTGTCAGTGACCTGCAATTTCTGCTGTCATGAATGTCAGGTCTGCACTCCTGGACCAGACCAGCCAGTTCAACACTAAGCCACGAGGCTGCAGCTCTGTTTAGCCTCCAGCTTTTGCCCAGTGCAAAAGTTTATTCACTGCCCCATCCGGACTGCTTGAGCTGGGAGGCCATTGGTAGATTGGGAAAGTTTTAACAAGTTCCTGCCTCATCCTCTGCACCTGCCAACATAATATCTCATTTCTCAGTTAGTAAAAATCAAAACCTCAGGCTCTTGTACTTGCATGGAAATGTTGAAGTCATGAACCCTAAAGGCTAAAAGAAGCCAAAAGCCAAATAAAGCAGTCCAGTGTTTCTTTGTCATATCTTGCAAATCAATTTAAATCAATATCATAAATTTGTTGGTACCTCAGTCCTGATAAGAGCACTTACAGGCCATCAAAAATGGCAGAAGACAAAGAGTATTTTAGTTGTTCATAGACTGCAGGAAGCAAAAAACATCTCCCATGTCCTAGTAAAGAGTCCAGGCTCTGTAGCTGGGAGTTGTAACTACTCACACTGTCTGTGAATCATCATTTTGAGAGGATGAAGCAGCAAGTTACCAACAGTTTAGAGATTGATTAAAACCCCTGAAATACTGTTGCTTGCCTAAATGAATGCACAGCCATCAGCCACTGCCAAAGAGCTCGGCGACAGGGCTCTCTCCCGAGCGATTGCAATGCTAATGAGGTGATGCATGTTTTAGGAGAGATTTTTAACCTCCTGACAGCAAAACAAAGTTAGTGTTACACAAACAGTACAAAGTTTACCCCAGGATTATGCTTTAATCTCTGGTGGTTGCTTATTGACTGCAGAAGAAACAGAAGCTACTCACTGAAAAGACTTCTTCAAAATCCTTTTTGCAGGCAAACTTGAAGGGGAGGCTCTCACCCTCTGCAGCTTTCCCTGAAACCCAAAAGTAAGTCTGAACAGAGGTCTGAATTGAAGGACAGGACTGGGCCTGGGTTGTTTAAAATTCCTGTTTCTTCTGCCATGAGAAGGCTTGGTTTATCTTATTGTGCTGGATGATTTTGGCCTTTCTAAAAGTTAGAAAAGCAGAAGTTGTGATAGATGGTTTAAAGAATGTCACAGTTATCAGCACAGTTCTTGAAGTCAGAGAAAGCAGGCTTGGGATACTTGCACCCCCTGCTACCTAATGCCTGTCAGAGCAGACAGAACAATACTGACAAAATCAGTTGCATTTCTTCTTCCTCTTCCAATGAGCTCCTCGTATTGGGCTCTTTACTAGCTGAGAACTGTGAGTCCTAATTTTCAAATGCAAACACAGGTACTTCAGTCAGTGAGAAGCAGTGCCTGCAGCTTGGCAGCTTGCTTCTGTGTACATAACCTGCATGTTTATCTCTGCCAAAAGTGACCAACATGGGACACATGGGGCTGATTTTGGTGAAGCTTGCAGCCCTTGCTAATCTGCAGTGGGAGGTTAAGCCTGAAAATTAGGATATTTACTTCTTCCTGTACATTTTTTTAGAGAAGTCAGACTGAGCCACAGCTGTTTTAAAATTTCATGTTTCCACATACCTTGTTAAATATCTATTTTAATCAGGACTGCAGAAGTAATTACAACAATTAGAATAATAGAAACAAATAGAACAATTTAGAAAATTGACTTTGTGTTTTGTACGTGTTTCTGCACACACAGATATGGTTTGCTAAAACATTAATTTGCATAGCTTTCAGTTCTTGCTACTTCAAAAGTATGTAAGTGCAGGCATTTTCTGGGCAGCATTTATGTTGGTTTGATTAGACATCTGGGTCACACAATTTCACTTCCATTCCTTGAAAGGCTGAGGTTAGTTCTCCGAAATGTGTTTCATATTGTGGAATTTGTTTTTTGCCAGTGTTTTCTCATGGTTTGTCCAAATTCTATATGTTCCTTTTATAGTTTATATCAGTGCTCCAGCATGTAAAGCAAACATCCAGAAGATATTTATTACAGAAGAGAAAAGAAGATCTGTAGAAAATGCCTTTTTTTTCCACAGCACTGGCCTTGACAGTGACTTGCTGTAAGGGTCTGGACTTAGTTTTACAGTGTGTTCATGCTGGAGCAGGTTAGCTGTAGACTCTGTATTTACTTGTTTCCAGATTTCATGATCTTGAATTCCATCACTGTGCTCCATAACTAATTGCTCAGTCATGGAGCCGTCCTTAGGGATGATCTAACAAATGATGTTCTGGGACAACCTTTGAGCAGAATTAATGGAACAAATAACGCAGCTTGTTTTAAGGTTGAATTTATGACAGAATTACACAACTGAAATAGCAGAGGACCTAAAATGTCCTCTTCAGGCTGCTGCTTAAAACAGAATGAAGAGAGGCACAGAGATGCAAACTTCCTACTCTCGTGGCTGTATCTGCAAGTTTTCCTCATACTGGGGTGGAGGATTCGTAGGCTGATGTACAAGATAGACTGAGACAAGTCTCACCATCTCCTCTATAAAACAGATGGCTCCAAGTTTTGCATTCAGTGACATTAGAGCCCCTGGAAGACAGAATGACAATTCAGGGGTCTAATTTCTGCTCCATGTTATTCTTTTCTTCAAGGTTCCCTACACCTCTCTCAGCAATGGCTATGGTGTGTATTTCAGACTTTGAAGCCTATGCTAAGAAGTATTTACCCAAGATTGTCTGGGATTATTTTGCAGCTGGGGCAGACGATTGTACCACACGAGATGAAAACATCCTGGCATATAAAAGGTAACGTGAGAAGGAAATGAAGGGCATTGTACTGGGACCTTTTACACTGTTTTTGTGCAAGTGTTTGGATTTGACAAGCAAAATCCTTGTACAAGTAAAAACCTTGTCCTTTCCAGGGAGTCCCCAAGCTAAATGCAAAACCTGAGTGACATGCACCATGTGTTCTGATGCCAGACCGGGTGTGACATGGGTTGTATGAGGCTTTAGGGATGCTGAGGGAACAGGCAGGTGCTAGGGTAGGGTACAGTGTGCTATGGGGTGTGTGGCATTACAGGAAAGGCCATGAGTAGCTCTAATAGAATGAGATGCAACAGGGAGCTCTTGGTGAACAGCAGGAAGCCTATGCGAAAGTAGGGTGGGATTTGGGGAACGTGCTGCAAAACCTGAGGGCAGGCACACTGTGCAGTGAGGACAGACACAAATAGTGAAGTGGAAGGACCCAGCCTGGCTGCAAGTAGAAGGAACCTGGGGGAGGACAATGTGAGAGCAGGACACAGTGATCTGAGGTGGGAGATGCAGAAATTATGCACTGTGGTCAGTAAAGCAGGTTTAATGAAAAGTGGAAGTGACTGGACTGCTGGCTGAATTGACCTCTAAAAGCAAACAGAAAGGACAAAGAGCCTTTGTTATATTGTCCTTTATTATAATTTTATTATTTGATGTTTTCTTCATTGGCTCAGATTCCTGCTTTGCAATTGGTGAACGAAGACCTGGTTTCCATGAAACTTCAGAAAACTCACTGAACATCTACTATCCTGAAAGGGTTTTTTTTGCCTTACAGAATTCGTTTCCGACCACGTATGCTGCGGGACGTATCCGTGATGGACATTAGGACTAAAATCCTGGGTTCTGAAATCAGTTTTCCCGTAGGAATTGCCCCTACAGGCTTCCACCAGCTAGCATGGCCTGATGGAGAGAAAAGCACAGCCAGAGGTACTCTTCTGCTCTAGTGCCATGTTGCAAAAAGGGGGGTGTAGAAGAGCCTCAAGAAGCTGTTAGGATGACTTGAAGTATGACTGAGAAAAATTTTCAGGCTTGAGGGGGCCAACTCCATTCCCACTTTCTGACACCCTGCATCGGAATCTGTATAGAGGTTGCTCTTCTTCTCCAGCTACCATCATACAAAATCAGCCCCATGGAGTCTGCTGCAAACTGGAGACAAGGGCAGTGGACACATTTCTGACTCACACCAAAAACCACATAAGGTTTTCAGTCCTAGGTGCTCTAGATGGGTTGTAAAAGTGGTGGATGGGACTCAGACTGTGAATTCCATGTTACTGTTTAAGAAATGTCTCCCTTGGAGAAAAAGATAACCCCTTTTCACAAATCCTATGGTGAGTTTGGAGACCTGACCCCTAGAAATGATTTTTCTTCTGTGTACACTAAGTAGATTTAACAGTACATTCCTGAGAGGGCTCAGTCATAAAGATAAAATTCATGCTTTTTCTAAAAATGTAGCTGCAAAATGAAAGCACAGCTTGGTTAATTACCCCTCCCTTTTCTGCTTTCTTAGCCATGAATTAACAAGAATGTCTAGTAAATACAGTCATTGTTTAACCTGAGGCATAGCTGCCCTGTGCTTTGTAGGATGCACATGAAATCAGGAGTTGGGGTGGTCTCTAAAAACAGTGCGTGGTTTTGCATCTGATGTCTGGCAAGACCCTTCAAAAATGCCTTCATTTCTGATTCCTTTCCAATGCCTCCCAAGCGGCCAGAGCAATGAACACCTGCTACATTGTCAGCACTTACTCCACCTGCCTGCTGGAGGAGATCTCCGCGGCCGCGCCCGGTGGCCTGCGCTGGTTCCAGCTCTACATCCACCGCAACAGAGCAGCTTCCCAGCAGCTGGTCCAACGGGCGGAGGCCTTGGGCTTCCAGGGCCTCGTCCTCACTGCGGATCTGCCCTACACAGGCAAGAGACGCGACGACGTCCGCAATGGTTTCCGCCTTCCTCCCCACATGAAAGTGAAGAACTTGGAACGAGCTTTTGAGGTTTGTAAAATGAGCCTGTCCTTTCATTCACTGCGCTGGCATGCACCACATGAGACAAAAACCACTGGGTAACTGCTGCCTTGGCATTTGTTGTACCAGGGCGTATCTTCTCCCCTTCTGGTTCTGCAGCATCCTGGCTTGACCTCCTGCCAGTCTGAGTTCTGTCTTCAAAATCCCCATCCAGCTGCCTTAGAGACACTGATCTCCATCCTCATTGTAATTATTCTCCTCCAGAGACATGTTACATTTCTGGAGCTGATGAACATGTCTGTTGGTAAATTTGATTAATCTGTTCTAGGGCAAGGAAAGACACCAAGGGACCTGTGTATTGTTGCAGCTTGGATGAGTTTTCCTTTTGCTGTTTCTTTTTGGCTGTAGGGAGACGACTGGTCTGAGTATGGACTGCCACCCAACAGCTTGGATCCTTCGGTCACCTGGAATGACATCTACTGGCTGCAGAGCCTGACACGCCTGCCCATCATCATCAAAGGCATCTTGACAAGAGAAGATGCAGAGCTGGCAGTGAGACACGGAGTTCAGGGAATTATTGTGTCCAATCATGGTGGAAGGCAACTGGATGAAGGACCTGCCACTGTAAGTGAGGAAATGGATGTTCCACATTTTCCCTGTTTACAGGGATGTCTGCATGTTTGCATTAACCTGGGTATCTCTATGCCCAGGTTTGTGTGTACACTTCTGGTGGACTTGAGTTTGTCCAGTGGCCATGGATGTGTGCAGATATACTTTAGCTTTAAACTGGTGAGATCCATGCCTTGGCATGGGGGCTGCCCACTGAAGCATTTCCTCAGCTTCTAGGGAGGGCTCTGTAAGTACCACAGAACCCACATGAGTGGAGATAAACTACTGGCCTAAATCAGGAAGAATTCCTGCCTGTGTCTCCATTAGCACACTCAAACTCTTTGCGCACTGCAGCAAAAAGAAAACAAAGCTCTGGAACCAAAACTGTACAAATGAGAGCATAATGTATTCTCGTTGTTCACATCTGTCAAAACATGCAAAACAATGCAGCTAGATTTAGTGAGAGGTCTGCTTGTGTATTTACAGGCTCAAGTCTAAATGGGAATTTATTGGCTTACATGAGCCAGAAAAAGGATAACTTATCTGGAGAAAAACTCCCCTGCTTTCTAATTTGTACAAAGAAATCATGCATTGTTTGGACATATGTGTATTTCACTGGCTTAATTTGGCTTCTGTCAGTTTTTCCAATTGCTCTTATTTTACAGTTCTGCATTGCACAGTATCTTATGAACTTTCTTTTCTCAGTTCTCTCTGGTTAAATAAAAATAGGTACCAGAGAATTCTCTTCTACATCAAAACTGACAATAATGAATAAAAAAAAGTTATTAAACTCAATGCCAAAGGCATTACAACAGAAATGGCATCCACCTTTAACTGTTCTTTTACCTTAAAAGTTGTTTTACATACACAGACAAGGCAGTAGATACCTAGTTGGGCTCTACTATTCTGGTGCCAAGCCTGGCTCTTGCTGAGCTAGTCCTATAAAATTTCAGCCTGAAGGTTTTCAGTTTGAAATTCAGAAAAAAAAAAAAAGCTTAAAAGAAGGCAGAAAGGTATAAGACACTGCAGAAAAGTGCCTTTGGGGTTTGCTCTGAAGGAGAGTTAATTATGTCCAGTGCAATGTGTTGCCCCTGGTTGTACTGCCTTGGGGCCAGAGCCAGCATCTCTCTGTGGTGCTGCCCTGCAATAACATCTGAGGCTCTACTCCATGCTGAACTCCACAGAAAAGACCTTAGGGAATCAGGAGGCTTAACCTGGAGGAAATGATTGACTGTACTGCATAGCAAATGAAACCCTTCACAGATGCTTTAGAGGGAGGCACTCAACAAGTGGTCACCAGGATTAAGTTGAAATGCAAGGTTAGGTAGTTTAAGCAGTAGAAGTTTGACATCAGCCTTTTTAGCAAACAGCTGTATGATTCATCACTGTCTCAAATGAAAGTAAAATATTGATGACAGTTATTCCCATTGAAGTTTATATTTAAAATCTTTCATAAATCTAGTGAAAATATTACTTTTTCACTAATCAAAAGTGATAGCAAAGAATACCAGTATAAGCAAAGTACTGGAACATGGCATTAAGTATCTGGAAAACAGAACAGAGAGCTGCACGTTATTCTGCAGCTCCTGGTGCTGAGCTATTTCTGATGCATTGTCATATTTCATTTTGAGAAGGTATCCTACTAAAGCACTGCATCCCTGCCTGTCTCTTTGGAATATATCCTCCTTCTCTTGGAATCAAAAGCCGCCCTCAAGGTGAGACTGGCTTCTTCTTTGCAGATTGATGCTCTGGTTGAGGTTGTGGAGGCAGTACGAGGCAGAGTCGAAGTTTATGTAGATGGTGGAATACGAAAAGGAAGCGACGTGTTAAAAGCACTGGCACTGGGAGCAAAATGTGTCTTTATTGGAAGACCAGCTTTATGGGGCCTGGCTTATAAGGTAAGGAGCTCTGTGCTCATGTGCCTGCTTCTCACACTCTCCAGCAGTCCTGCAGATGAAGTGACAGAGTTTTCACTGGTGGAGAATATATTTTTTAATTTTATTTCGCTGGATTTGAAGTGGAATCACCCCAAATTGAATGAAACCCTGACATTTCCTCTGATTTAAAAATACCACTGAATTTCACAGTTTCCTGAGATTTTGAACAATGGGATATTGAAGGTGATAGAATTGTTTTGTGGGACCTGATTTCTTGTTGTTGTAGTTTGGTGCTAAAATACTTTAGCACTCAGGACCATCAGTGCTTTTGAAAACTGGAGCTAGGCTTATTTGCCAGGAAGATGAGTCTTACAACTTTATTTGCTTTCAGCAAATACTTGGGAACAATATATGGTTTTGGTAGAACAGTTTCACAGCAGTGCCATGAATTCTTTAGAAATACATATAGAGCTCCATCCCACAGATGGCTGAAACATTTTGGACAAGGCTGAGCAAAACTGTCCTGGAGGTGCCTGGGCTTTGCACTGCTATTTCAGTTTCAGCTTTGCTACTTCTCAACTTTGGGCATATTTCTATGATCCAGAGTCATTAATTAGGCCTCCGATGTGGAGGCAAACAGAATATAATTAAAATTAAAATATTATACCTGTTCGAGTTTTTTGCCAATTTTTGCTTTTTACACTAGGGATGGAATCTTTCAAAACTTTTCTCTAGAAGATACATTTTTTTAATGGTCCAGACATATTTCCTTTGTCTTAAATGGCACTCTTGTCCACTGGTGTGATTGTTGTGGATTCCAGCAGCAAGGCTTTGAGCAAGAAATCACCTGAATCTCCTGAAAAGACCTGTAAGAGTTGGCAGTACTGTTTCTTTTGTCAGTAAACATCAAAAAAGGGCCTAAGATGAAAAAGGTGTTTCTGTGAGTACCCTGCACTTTTTCCACAATGGAAACAGAAAGGAAGTGGGATTTTTGGGGGTTCTATTGTGCTTTGGTATTATATTCCATAGAGTATCCCTCAAGACGTATGTCAGTGACATTACCAAAGCATACAATAGAGGAAGGGCATAAACCAGTGCTGACATTGTTTTCACCTAAAGCATTTATTATTTGAAGACATAAAAAAAAAAAAAATTAAGAGAAAAAAAAATTAAATCTTCCAGTGTTTTATAGGAAGATCAAAATCTTCTATACATTTTATTGGCTTTTGAGCTTCTTGGTGTCACTTACATAGAGAAAATACATAGTCTATTATTTGCAAAGATTCAGTCCAGTATTTGAGTAAACTACAGTTTCTGGAGTGGTAACATATATAAAACTCTCATTATTTTGTTAACACCTGTCAGCATTGTAAGGCTTGACATTTTAAACAGCAAGCCCATTGGTGGGGGAAAACTGAAAGCTAAAAAAAAAGAACCCGCTACAAAATGTCAGAAGTGAAAAACAGCTTTGTTTTCTTTCTCTGTTCAGAGGTATCCCAAAAGGAAAAGCATCTAAATTAATCTGTTATGAACTGAGCACATTCATCATATCATTTAATCATTCATCTGCATGAGAGACTGGAATTGGCACGGACTTAAGGGACTATCCCAGCTCTCAGGGTGCAGGCATCCTGCAGCAATGCTCTGTGCCAGTGCTCCTTTTACCCTTTCTCTGTTGGTGCAGGGTGAAGAAGGTCTTCAGGATGTCCTGAGAATTCTGCAGGATGAGTTTCGCTTGTCTATGGCCTTAGCTGGTGAGTATTTTGTTTGTAATGGGTGTTACAGATGTTTCTGCATGCAGGACCTATAAAATCAGGAGTGTGATGGATGGGTCACAAATAGGGAGTCCACAGGAGCTCTGAGAGTTCTAGTTGCTGTAGTTGAGATTCTCTGCTTCCTGTGAAACCACTTGGCATTCCAGGTGTCACAGCAATGAAGTTTGCACGGAGGGAGTAGGTTAGAGCAGCTTTGTGACTGAAGCAAAGAGATGCAAAACTGCTAAGTACAGCCAAGCAAAACTTGGAATGTCTGTTCTCCCGGGAATGGCAGCATATGTTTTTCAGTATTTAATTAGTGTTTATCAAGGCAAAATGCAATTGATTTTTTTCTGCATGAAGAGTTCATTAAAAGTGGATGCAGAATTTTTCTCTCTGTGTTAGAGAATACAGTCTGTAGGTGATTACACATGCTTTAAAAGCCTTTGTGTCTCCTCCCAGCTTTCACTCTCACTCTGCATTTCTCACTCCTGCTCCCTGTTAGACCCCTTCACCAATTTGCAGAGCTCAGTGCAAGTTCCAATTTTACTCTTGAACAAGAGGTTTATGGGCACTGAAACAGGGTCTCCAGGGCAGTGGTCAAAGCACCAAGCCTGACAGAGTTCCAGAAGCATTTGGACAATGCTTTCAGGCATAGGGTGTGATTCTTGGGATGTCCTGCACAGGGCCAGGAGCTGGACCTGATGATCCTTGTGGGTTCCTTCCAATGTAGGATATTCTATACATTATGACATGTAGAACTCAAGTGGGTAGCAGCACTGGCTGGGAGACTGGAGGTGAAATCCCACCTATGAACTGGTTACTTTTTCATGGGTTACTTTTTCAACCAGTAAAGATTCCTGGGTCTTTTCCCCAGCAGACTTTTACAATTCTTTACACGCAAAAGGGCCCAGGATTCAGCAAGAGTAGAAAGTTGGGATCCTTTTGCTGAGGCAAATTGAAATTCATTGAATCATACAATCTTTTAGTTGGAAAAGACCTTTAAGATCATCAAGTTCAACTGTTAACCCAGCACTGTCAGTTCCATGAAACCATGTCCCTCAGTGCCATAGCTATGCTTCTTTTAAACACATTCAGAGCTGATGACTCAATCGTTTCCTTGGCTTCCTGTTCCAGTGCTTGATAACAATTTCTGTGAAGAAATTTCTCCTAATATCCAATCTAAACCTCGCCTGAATAGAGGATTCAAGGTGCAGCCCTACCAGTGCCCAGTACAGGGGGACAATGGCTAGCCTGATCCTGCTGCCCACACTATTCTTGACACAGGCCAGGATGCCTGTATCACAGCTGGGTACACAGCTGGCTCATGTTCAGTCAGCTGTCAACCAGCAGCTCTATTCCACCCATATCTGTCCAAATGAAATGGCAATGCAAATCTTTATCTCTGGCCATTTGGCACACAGCAAACCCTTTCTTTTCTCTGGGTTTTGCTGCTGACTTGACTGGATCAGATTGCACCCTGCTTAGTTTGCTATATATTCTTTTCATGTTTCTAACGCCTCTGGTCGGGGGACTCCAGTACTGAACCTCGAGGCTGAAGATGCCTCTGAGGAGTGGAGATATTGAAGTACCAAGCTATCCCAAACTGGCTCGTATAAGACTGTGACCCTAAACCGGGGGACTTCCAAGCTTCATGCACAGATCTTTCTCTCTCACCAATGTTTCATTTATTGCAGGCTGTGCCAGTGTCTCAGAGATTGACCAACGCCTGGTTCAGTTCTCAAAGCTGTGATCAGCCTCCTGCCATGCCCACCAAACAGAGGCAGGTGAAACTAAGGTCCCAATCAGACTGAAGATGAAAAAGGACGTGCAAAAAGTATCTCATAAGGCCTTCTGGAAAATTTTGAAGAGATTAGGAAAGGCTCTGTATTAGCAAAGGCTGCAGTCTGCTTTTATTGAGACCGATGAATTCCTTAATAGTTCAGGTAGTTGTTACTTGCCTAGATACATTTGTTTTAAACTGGCTGTTCCACAACATTACCTATTTTGGGTCTTCCTCCAAAGTTCCACTACACTGCACAGCCAGCACGTGCCTTGCTTTTCCATTTGTCCTGCCAAGTCCCACAGCAACCCAATCCACACATCTCTCCTGCTCTGGGACAGTTGTGGCTGCTATCTTCCATAGATTTGGCTTTTCCTGGATGTATTCATAACAGGTATAGAAACAAGATGAATCAGCTACCAGGCACCCCAGCTGCTCTTTGAAGGTGGGGGCCGTTCTTGCCTACTGCTTCTAAATGCAAAGCAGTGAAGGAGTGGAGCAGAGGACCACTTGTGGGGCAAAAAGCCATCTCTCAGTGGTGCACACGCCCTGCCTCACCCAGATACCCAGATACCCATTTCCCTGGCATGTACAGGCACATGCTACTAAAAGGTGACCTTTTGCATAAAGCCAACTTTAAGTTGGCCCAAAGGAGGCAGAAAGAAGAAGCTAACCCAGTTTAGAAGCTCAGTCTGTTTAGGCTTTAATTTCTCTCAGAGATAACAGTGTCTGCAGTGATCTTCCAGAGGCCTTCACAGGGAGGCCTTCCTCTCTGTTCCAGTAACAATAAACCTTGTCAGCAGACTGACAGCCCAGCAGATAAGATTTGGGAATCACACCACATCACCCATGTTGATGCATTTCAAGGATGCACAAGAAGAGAATGAGACAACTGGGAGAGCTCAGTCCCGTGAAGGCTAAAGGCAGGGGGAGGGAGATTGCATCACTGCCTTTTACTACTCATTTGGAGAAGATCCAGGCCAGCATCTTGGATGTGTGCAGTAAAAGGGTGAAAGGCAACAGGCACAAGCTGCAATGAGGAAAATTGCGAGTAGAAATTAGTGGGGGAAAAAATCACCGTGAGGGCAGTCAGACACTGCAACACAGGCTTTGTGAAACCTCCACTGTTAGAGATATTCAGAGCTTGCCTGGGTAAGGTCCAGAACAACCTCTCTGGCACTGCTGTGAGAAGAGGTTGGCACAGAGATCTCCAGAGGCTGCCTTTAATCTGAATTGTAGAAGGATATCACAGAATCATAAAATAAGAGCTGCACAAGAGATCTGTACCCTGCCATGCCACCGTGCTGCCATGACCAGCTACGTGAAGCTGCAGAGGCAGCACATGTTATCTCTGTGAAAGGCTGCAAGAAAGCATTTTCTGAGTGAAAAACAAAGATATTTGGTGAGTGAACCTAATGTGAGAGGTCAGAGGGTTCAATCAGGATGAGAGTCTATCAAGCCCAGTTTTCCAAGACATTGAAAATTTTCTATGATCTGGATTAGGCCTAAGCCAATGCATACCGAAGCTTCATGCCCCATTATCTGCACCCAGTTCTGCTTTATGTACTTGCTTGTTATATCTCTAATACACATTCAAGCAAGGTTAAATCTTACAAAAAACTGTCCTCAAAGATTGTAAACATGTAGGTTAAGGATTAATCAAACCCTGCTGCTTCCCAGCATCCCTGGAGGATAGGACAGAGAATCACTCTACTTACAAAGGGTAGCTTATCTACAAAATGGATCCAAACATAAACATTTTTATTTGGCATATGATGCAAATTTCTCCAGCCTTTAAATATATGATCATTAATTTCAGCTGAGGAAACAGTTCTTCCTAAAACTAAAGGGAAAGAGACTAAATGTTTCTAGTTTGTTTCTAGTTAATTGCACAAAGCATGTGCTGTCTAATATAACAAAGACTATTACAAGAAGGCCTTTTTGATCTTGGAGATAAAGTCAGAATCGTTTACAATCACCTTCTCTATTCTACTGGGAGAATTTTGGTATTACTGAAACAGAAGATATATTCTTTGTCAGGTTTGAAGACACAGAAACACTGAGGCCTCTTAAGGTGGTTTTCTTCCTACCTTGATTAAAGTGATTAAAGTGTCTTACAACTCTTCTCCACTACAAAAAGTATTTATTGTACTTATTTATTTATTGTATTTATTCAGAGTCTGATACAGGAACAGATGTCCAGAAGTTAATTATTTAAATTATTTTTCCTCTTGTCAATATGTAACTAGAAGAAAGGGAAATGTTTCCAGGAGGGAACAGTGCCTCCCACGCTGAAGGGCAGAAGTTTTCCTTGAGTAAATCTACATCTCAAAGTCCAGCCTCTCTCCCAGAGCTGCCAACATGTAGGCATTTTGAGTTTACAGGCATACAGTGGTAGAAAACACATTAATTTTTCACATGAGAAGAAACATGGAATTTGTGTGTGTGTGTGTGTGTGTGTGTGTGTGTGTGTGTGTGTATGTCTTTTTTGTTACAGTTACTCTATATTTAGAAATCAAAAGGTCCAGCTAAACGATGAGTATGCTTTTGCTTTTCCCTGCTTTAGTTCTCATAGGTCTGGGCAAGAGGCCAGACTTCAGAAACCCCTTTTCTGAACTAAAATTCTTTCTGGACAAATAGATCTATTCTTCCTTTCTTAATTTTGGATACCCTGATTGATAACAAAATCAGTTTACCTGATTCCATAATCAAACAGCATTGCCTGCTGTAAAAGTACATTTTATCCTATAAAACTTCCATGCCCTGCAATGTCATTGCACATAATTATTCCAGTACCATGATAGTTTTCTCCTAATGCTGCTGGGACTTTTCTCTTCACTATTGCTGTCTGTGTTCTTATCTCCACTACATTTCCTCCCAATCCATTTTTCTTCTTGTGACAAGGCTAAGAAAATACATTCTTTAACACCTGCCAGTCATTGCCTCAAAGTATCTGTCACATAAACACCAGTAAAATCTGAGGAGCAACTGTTCCTGGGCCAGCAAATCAGGGACATGGCTGGAATGGGACATGGTGCATTGCACATATACTAAGATATCCACTCAGCCATGGTATAGCATTTCTCCAACACTCATCAAAATGTACAAGCTCTGATTTTCTAAACCAATGCTCTTAGTCATGCAGTCCATTCTAAGGCAAAATATCAGATTGTGGTGGCTTCATATTACAATGATGTCAAAAAGAAGGAAGACGTCAACACAGTTAAAAAGTGTCTATGCCTTGACACAGAATGCACAGTTGGTAAACTTGTCAAATGCTGCTCAATTATGTTTTAGTCCACAAGTTCCCCTACCTGTGCAGTAACTCTGAATTTCATCAAGTTGTTCCTGGTGGAACTGGTGGACTTTGGCCTTGTTGCTCACTGGCACCGTTCTGGGATGTACAGCCCATTCCAGCATCTGCCTCCATGTCCTCTGGGGAACACCAGAGCTAGTCTTGTCTGCACAGGAGGAGCTGTCATGCCACTCAGCAGCCCCAGCAGCAATGTCAACAAGAAACAAGAGGTGAAAATGTTGTCTCTACGTGAGACTGCAGGAAGCCCCAGTAGGTCCAAGCTGGAACTGAGCAAATTGCTGCTGTCTGACTACTGACATTCACACAGAGCAGTTCAGATGAAGGCTGTCATGCAGTGATGTATAAAATTCCCTCAAACTAAGCCAAGATTTGTCCGAGTAGTACGTAAGAGGACAAAGCACAGCAGCAGTAAATCCCTGCAGTCCCCTGTGAAGCATTCATATTCTCACATAAGCACTACGGCTGTTAAGCTTGGTGTACAAGAGGCTATGTGGTGTTGTCTGGTTCTATAATGCCTCTTTAAAGCATTTTATTTCCTTTTTGAAAGCAAAAAAAGAAGCCCTGTTACAGAGAATGCTGCTTGGGGCAGCAGGATTTAGCCAGCTATTTTTCCTTGCAAAGTGCACAAAATTAATTTGCAGCAACTTCTGATAAGAATATAAAATGTCAAGGTCCGGATTGTGAAAAGCCAAGGAAAGAAGCACTGATAACAAATTTTTTAAAGCTTTGTTGGGGTGAGGAACAGATTTTCAAGGATGATGGGATTGAAACAGTTGCCAAAGCTTTGTCATCTGTGTCAGCTAGAAACCTTTCTCCTTCAACAGCAATGGTTTTTCTTTCCTCCTGTCACATGCAAGCCCAGTTTTGCTCTAAAAAAGTAACAGTGTGGGGATGCTTCTTCTGCAACTTTTCTCTAGGGCTCTCTTTAATGAGTGAACAAAACCCATGATAAAATAAAATTTAAAAAAAAAGGAGCTTAGCAGTCAGTGGCATGAATGGATCATTAAAGATCCATTCCAGCTATGCCCCAAATCAGGGATCCCTTTTCCAGTGATTTCAGCCTAATTAATTGTGTTGCTGGACTTCTTTGTAACCTCCTTTTTGCTCAAGGCAGCTCCCTATTTATCATCCTGCTTCAGCAGGGTTGTCAGCCTATCCTTGTGTGTGAGAGAGAGAAAATACAGCTGCAAGCAGCGTGCCTTGACTGGATGCAGGAGGGCAGTGCTGGCATCAGGAGTTTCAGGCTAATGCCCTGCCCTGGTCTCACACTACAAAACAGTTTTGCTAGAATTGGCGTGAAACTCCAGGGAAAAACACCTGGGCATTTTCCCTGCATGTTGGAGATGTAAAGCAGTAATGACGCAGATCACTGCAGAGGCACAAACAGCCTTACTTTAAATAGGTACTCTTGCACAAGACATTTCCAGGGGTGAATCTTTCCCCCCTGCAGCTTGAATTTAACTTTGATGGTACATTAAACAATTTCATCACTTCAAATGCCTGTAGCATACTGAACAAACACAAAATCCCCAGGGTTAGTTTCTGATCTTGCACAGAGTGAGAAACCCACGTTATAATAGGGGAGCCCAGTATCCAGAAAATATACAGCAGTGGAGTCCACTTCTCAAACTCCTCTAAATAGCTTGTCCTGCTATTTACATTTAATTTAAATGCTCTTTACCTTCAATACTGGCACAATATTGGCACTGTAGTATACAAGCAAGTGCAGCTGGACAGAATTATAAACATGAGGGTTTATTATCTGGGAATTTAGGGATGCAGGACGACATCTAGGCTCAGACCTCACTGCATCCAGAGCCTTCCTCTTCGGTGGGAGTGGTGTGGAAGCATCACATTCTTTTGCAGCAAAGGAGGCACTCAAGAGGGAGGGGAGCAAAATGACCGAGGTGGTGCCCTGCAGGATATAAATACAGGCAAATCTCCCCCACAGTCTTCTGAGTGCTTGAGAGGTGGAACTGAGACTCGAGGCAGACTTTTGCAGGGTTTGTTTGGCATTGAAGTTGATTTTGAGCATTTGCAGATTTGCTAATTGAGTTGATTTGCAATTATTTATAAGAATGTTTTCTTTGCATGGAAAAAAGTATGTAGACTACTTCTGAATAGGAATAGCTAGCAAAAGTAAGACACGCTTAAAAAATTGTTTGATGTAGGGATTAAAGTTTGTTTTCCAGAAGTCTTTCCTTTTGGTAACACCCTTTGATTTGTAAAGCCTCCAGTGGTTGATGTCATATGTTCATTCCCTCAGGCAGGAGGAGAACCAAGCTAAAGAGACAGCGAGTTCACCGCTGAGGAACAACCCAGAGCAATGTCCCTGGCTGGGGTAAGCTGCCTGGTGACCGGAGCAGGAGGATTTCTTGGCCAGAGGATCGTGCGCTTGCTGCTGGAAGAAGAGGAGGCGCTGGCTGAGATCCGGCTGCTGGACAAAGCCTTCAGTGATGAGGCGCTCAGAAGATTTGAAAGTAAGTGCCATTTCATGAGGACTGTGTGCTGCAGCTGTAGGTGCTGTTGTCCCACATGAGTAGCTTGGAAGCCTTTACCTCTCATCCCATCTAGCCTTGCAGATAGAGGTTTTATCTCAAGGAAGCCTTGCTTTATCCCTCCCTCTCCCTCCATCACAGAAATCAGATGTAAAACGTGAAAACAAGAGTTTTTTGTCAGCCCCTGAGGCTTCTATATACTCTTCATGCAGTAAATAGGCTGTCTTCAAGCCGACTTGAAGACAAACAAAACTCACAGAGCAAAATCAGTGCAAAATTAGTGCAAAAATCTCTCTGTTCTTGGGGGAAAGGAAAATTCAAGCGTTGCTATATTGGGTGGGAGGGCAGAGATATCAGAGCATGCTGTGCTGGTCTCTGGTATGCCAGACAGTGAAGGCAGTAACAAAGTTGTGGGTGCAAATTCTAATGGTTTTCTTCAACCTGTGATTACTTTGATTAATAGTGATTGTCTGACTGAGAGCTGTGGTGAGGTACTTTTAAAACTGCTTTTGTTAATAACATTATTGCAGTTTCCTGTTCAAGCAAATGCTAAACAGAAAAGACAGAACCATTTGCAAAGTGCAAGGCAGAACTCTGGCTTCTTGAATGGATTGGAGACAGTGCAATTGAGTGATGTTCCCAGTGTCAGAAACAGTCTGTGGCAGGGAAAGCAGCTCAGAGTGTTTTATTTTAAATGTCCTATTTATTGAGATACTGAGCACATCTATAAAAAGGCACATTGGGTGCCTAAATTCAGTCAGAGTTGTAAGTCCTTACATTACATTTACTTAACAATAACTTCCTCCATCACATCTTGACTGCAAGACTCCTCTTCCTCTATGCAGAAACTATATGGGAGCCCTTAAGGAATATCTCCGTGTGATTTGCTGAAGAGCCTCAATCACTCTATAGAGCATTAAAGTGTCATCAATGAATAGCAACAGTTCACAATAAACCAAGTACAAATTGCACAAGCCTTTATCATGATTTTACACAACTCAAACTTCTTCTCCATTAAATCTAACTCAGCATTTCACTGAGGATGCCCCTGAGCCTTGCAGCAGCCCTTCCTGCTCTGGTTTCCAGAGAATTTCCACAGAAACAAGCCCAAAACCTGCAGCTACAGTAGAGGCTGAAGCAGCAGGAATGTACGTGGTTTAGCACTCATAGAGCAGTGCAGAGGCATCTACACTGCTTTGGGCCAGGAGAGCTTTGTGGGTATAATGGAGCATCCTGGGGAGTGAAAACAATTTGTGTGGGCACAGTCTTGGCTGAGCTGCAGCAAATGTTTTGATGTTTTATTTTTTTTGTTAATAGGCAAGCCCTATGCCCTCTTTCCTTATCCTCCCTTCTTCCTCCACGGAGCACTTGCAATACACCCTCTCTCCTATTCTTTTAACATTCCTTCTGCCTATGTGAGCAGCACAGGTGGGAGGGAAAAATCAGTTACCAAAGCCTTTTCTTCCCCATAAACAGCTAGTAGGGACCATAGGCTGACATTCCAAAAGTGTTTAAACAGATTTGAACCCCTGCACTTTGACTGGCAGCTCCTCTGTCTGTATCAGCCCTTGTGTCTACATCTCTTCTAGTGTCCTGCCAGTCCCTGTGCTCAGGACTACTCAAAATATTTGCCTGCCATTCTCTTTTAAGCCCTCTACCACAGTGACTCCTATTCCAAGTGCGGGGCTGCTACAAAACCTGTGGGTGGGACTGGAGTTTTCTGACCTGCATTATTTTTCCTGTAGGATTTTTTTCTTGCTAGCAGATATTATCTGGATTTCTGGAACAGTCAGGACCAGAGCTGAGTGAGTTTTTTCCTCACTAGCAAAGGGAGCACCTTGCACTTGCAATATCTTTGCAGAGTCAGGGCTGTGGGTAGCAAGACAGAGAAGTATGTGCAAGTCACAGGTCTTTGTGCCAGAAGGCACTCAGGGACATTCCTCTTTCATCCAAGCGACTTTCCTGCTGAGAGCTTGACCATCACACTCAGTCTGCGTAGGACAGTGGCATTTGGGATCTTCCACAGTTCCAGGGAGTCTGGGATGATCCAATGTTGAGTCCTGTGAATTGGAGTCTACCCAGTTACATTGTGTGGTTGAGAATGGATGTCATGGTACTTTGGTGCCCTGGGTTTCTTACCTCCCATCTCCATTTCAAATTAATCTTTCTGCCTTTTCTGTGCTTCCACTTACACAATTATTTTTTTATTATTCACTATTGCAATGGCACTTCTGGAGAAATCAAAACTCCTATGTTGTTCTCAAGTTTAGGGCAAATAGTCTGACTGTACTGCTGAGTCAAAAACTGCTCACAACAGGACACTGAATTTTATAGAGAAATCATTGAATTTTCAAGCAAAAACTACCCCATAGCAAGCACGGAGTTTATTTACAACTCAGAGGACACAGAAACCACTGGTGAAGAAGAACAAACTTTCCCAGCAAGTAGGTACTTTGTCATAATCACTTTATGCAAAAATGGAGAGCTGATTTGAATTTATACTGTTCCTCCCCCTCTGACGTACCCACGTGTTCTTTTAATGCTCGGGCAATGGTTTGTGTAGATGGAAATCAAGTTTCTTTCTGCTGGCCATCTCAGACTGAAACCACTGTCTGTCAGTGATTTCTTTCCTCTTGTTTTTTCCAAGCTCGCCTGTAGTTTTTCTCTTCACCCAGAGCAAAACAAGATCAATCTGCTGATTCCTGACATGCAGTTGATGCTGCTAAAAGTGAGCAAGGCCCATATTGTACTTACCATGGCAACTTCTGCTGGATAAAACGGGATAGAGGAGCAGATTTCCTGACTCATATCACACATGCACAAACTGCAAGCACAAACAAGGCACAAAGAACCTAGACAGCAGATTTCTTGTGATCAGCTTTAAAAGGGACAGGTTTCTTCTGTACTTTTCCCGAAAGCTTTGATTTGCATGTGCAAAACTTCCATTTTCCTAACCCTTTCCCGGTCACTGTGATAACTTTGATGGGGTCACATGTCAGATTTTATGTTGTGAAATCTATTTGTCTGTTCTTGGGATTATTACAATCCCACAAAGCCTTATTCATGGAGAACATCAGCTTAAGGGCAGTACAAAAAAGACTAATATTTATTAGATTAAATCTAACTACCAGGTGCTTAACAAAAAGCCCAGCCCCAGTCTGATGCTTTTGCAACCATGCAAGTAGAGGTCAGAGTGAAGCTTCTGGAGATGGAGTCCGAGGAAATGAATGCAGTCTGTAAAATAACAGCAGAAGAGAGCAGTGACTGTGCTGGGAGGGCAGAAACTCTAGATTTAGTAACAACAGTTTTGCAAATGTTTCACAAATCTTAAATCTCAGATCAACTGTCTGTGGTGGAAATAAAAATGTCCCTTAAGGCTGTTGCATCAGAATAATTGTTAAATTGATACAGGGTTACATTCTTAGTGTGCTATAAAGAAATTGAGATAAAACCATTTTAAAATATATTCCCACTCAGTTCCAGATCCAACAGCTGTCTCTCTCAGTGTTTCATATTAAAGTCATGGGATGAAATACTGTGTGCTTTGGAGCTGGTGACAAAGCACTAGGATACACAAGATTTCCGTCATGGCTGAAGATAAAAGCTGTACAAATTAATCAGGTTCTTCTCTTATCTAAAAGGGGCATTTGATTATGCTGGAAGAAGACAGAGGCTCTGCCTGTGCTGCAGGGTCCCTGCCCAGTAGCTGTGCCTGGGGAGCCATCTAGTGCAGCCACAGCAGAGGCTCCCAGAGGACTTGCTGCAATGGCATCAGCTCCTTACAAGTCATGCTGAGAAAGTCCCCTCCTCTCCCGTGGCGTGGCTGGAGCCAGGCCAGCTGCTTTCCCTGGAGAGCAGCATTGCCTTGGACTGCACATTTTTCCAAGCAATCTGGTGCTGGCTCATGTTTGTGTAGCTCTGGGCTGCAGAAAGAATCCTTCTGCCCAGCACAGCTTAGGGAAGGATGGCTCTGAGACCTAGAGCTCCTCTGGGGTCACACACTGCAGATGCTATGGAGGAAGAGGGCTTAAAAAGCAGGGTTTAATCAAGCCGGGCTGAGGTAGCTCAGGAGAACAGTCTTGAGAGTTCAGATATGAACCAGAAAGATGTTCAGGCTAGAAATGACGCCACAGCACAGACACTGAAATGGAGCCAGAGCAGGAGTTGGAAGAGGCACTGTAAGTCCTGGCCAAGGTACAAGAAAAAGACGTCAGAATTGTATGTAATTTATTAGAAGAGCTGCAATACAGGCAAGGTAAAGGAGAAGAAAGTAGGTATAAACACATATCTGAGCTCACATGAGCTGGGTGGAGAGACATCATTCATCAGCTTGGAGACAGGAACATGCAGTGCCTGTTCAGCACACTTGGGTTAACACATCTATAGCCAGCCAGGCACCAGAACATGCACAGCTGAAGCTACTCCTCTGTGAACTTTAACACAGTCACAACTCAAGGAAGCTTGCTAGCAGTGGAAAAGATTTCTCCTTAAAAAATAAAATAGAAAGAAACATGTTGAATATTGGCTCCAGGTCTATGGTAGGTAATGCAAAATAAACTTCTATAGCACTGCAGTTAGCATTTGACAAGAGAGTCCTGGAGAAATGCCTTCTATTTCCACAGCCTTAAAATATCCCTGCTGTTCCTGGACAGTCAGCACCTGCCAGGCAGGATCAACCCTTCACCACTCCTTCCAGTGCTCTTCTTAGGGTGCCTGCAAAGTCTTGTGCTCTGTTTTCTGCTGCCCCCACAGACTTCAAGGGTAAGACAGAGGTGAAAATCCTGGAAGGGGACATCCGAGATGTGACATTCCTGCACCATGCCTGCCAGGGGGTCTCCCTCGTCATCCACACGGCTTCCCTCATTGACACCCTGGGCCTCATCGAGAAGAAGCTGCTCTGGGAAGTCAATGTAACAGGTGAGCAGGTGAAGCACCTCTCTCAAACCCACATCTCTGTCCTGATCTCCGTCTGCTCAGGAAAGGGAGCACCTGACCCGTGTTTGTTTTGAGCCAGGTTAACTGCGTCGTTCTGCATCTTGCACAGACATACCTAGGGGTGCAAATCTCATGTCTGTGCAGGCCCAAGAAGTTCTGGGCCTCTCCACACCGAGTCTTCCACTTCAGGGCAGTGCAGGATCACTCATTCTTGTCAACACTTACATATGCTCTCGCTGAGATCTGCACAGACTCTGCCTTGAATGATGATAGTCATAAGCCCACGCTCAGTGGAACTTTCTGAGAGCAATTCCCCTCTGAAATCCTAATCCTCACGTCAGAAATTGGTTCTTAATCTCCCACCCCACATGGCATCCCTGCTGTGTACATTTTTCAAATTTTACAAATACTGCAGACTCTGGGTGCAGTTACAGAAATGTTGCACTGATAACATCCCAGAGCCTGTGGCTCTCTCCTTTTTCTCCTTTTCCTTCCTTTGCCATTAAGTCTGCGTTTGCAAGAAGGCAATTGAGAGGAACAAGTGCTCTCCCACTTTGAGCTTATAATTTAAAATTCCCCAACAAACTCAGAGCTACGGGAGGGAGGTGTTTCAGTGACTCAGTGATAGGATTTCCCCTTCCACTAAGGAACCCCCATTCTTCATGAAGGGAGAATGTTTAGACTTAAGAATGGCCCACCTAGCATCACCTACCAGGAAGTTTAAATGTAGTTCCTAAAAGCACAGCTTCACCCCCTGTCTGTGATGCCAAAACCCTCAGAGCCATTCAGAGAACTGGTACTGCCTAACCTGCATGCACACTGGCCTCCCTGGCTACATTGCTTCAAAAACTTGGGGGAGATTTGGGGAAGATGTTCTTATTTACACAAACAGCTTTCCCAGTTCTTTGTTCCTCTCTGCCACAGACACAGGGCTTCTTCACAGAAAAATAAGGAACATACCTGTACAGGCATCACTTTCACAAATATTGGCTGCTCACCAGTGTTCAGAGGAAGAGAGAATTCTTGGCAGCCAAGCTGTTTCTTACATGTACCTTAAAAACAGTGGGATAGCATTTTAGTTGTTTTAGCATGGCTCATTGCCTGTACCATTAGCTTCCAGACCTTTTCATTTCTGCTCAGTCAAAGCCACAAATTGTCAGTGATCAAAACATGATTCCCAGTGGGCAGCCTCTTAGGCCCCTGTCAGGAGGGAAGAGCAGAAAGGCAAGTTCCTGGAAACCTGCGCATTGCGTAATAGGAAAATATACGTGGTTGGTAGTTCAGAAAGAGGATTTGTAAAGCTCTGTCTCCATGACTATACTCCTGCTACAATCTGGTTTTTAACAGCAGAATGTACTGCTTAAACACATTTTTCTAAGAGGAAAAATAAAACCAATAACAACAACAACAAAAAATCAAACAACTATTAAAATGTCCCAAACCCAGAAAGCTCTTTAGCTCTGACTCCCCAGTACTCACTCCCCTGCCAGCAGTGTCTGCCTAAAACAGCCCACTGGGCAGTGAGGATTAGCTGATAACATTTGCTAGAATGAAATACCATCCACAGTCCTGCCCCCAGGGCCAAATGGCCATAAGGTCAGTCAGTGAATACTGCTGTTCTCTCTTCTCTGTTTCCTTCCGTTTCCATTCTGGTGCTCTTCTGGTTTTCTGACCAGCCAGGGCACTGCTATGTACTCCATAGGCTGGCAGGATGAAAGTTTTGTTTCTCCTAGAAAACAGAACTCATGCAATATAAATGCTTCAATAACCAGATGTGGATGCTCACGAACCAGGACAGAAGTGAACAAGTTAAACTTGCCGTGATGTGGGGCTTTCCTCCATTGCCATACAATATCTCAGAGCAAAAATATCCTTTTAGGAAGGAAGGGAAGAAAATTTAGAAGGATGGGAATTGAGAAAGTAATTAATTATAATCTAAACAAAATACCTTCTGTGAACCAGATCCTCAGCCAGAAGGGCAAGCGAATCATGGGGACCCACTCACTAAAAAAAGCATGAAATACAGTAATAATTTACTTTATTACATGCTATATGAAAGAGACTCAGATTCCCATTACTGTAGCAATCTTTAAACTTTTGCATACAATTCTGATTTGCAAATAAACCACATTTTATTTGAGTGAAATTCATCTTGAACAGATACCAACTGTCAAGATAATTTTGTTTGCTTTTTCTAAAACTTGCTATCTCATTTGATTTCATCAAGACCTTCTGCATTTGATTACTTTCCCTTATTTTCTAAACAGTATTGACAGCAGGAATTAAGCTATTATTTTTAAAATAATATAATAAATTAATTTTTTTCCAGATGACCCTGGCTTGAATGTCATCTAAACAGGGTGACTTGCATGAAATAATTTTTCCCATTAATTTATTCCTGTCTGCATAATGTTTTTTCAGTGCACTTCCTTAATGTTTCTGAAAGCTTTGCTTTCAGATTTGCTTTCCAGATTTGCTTTCCATTTGCTTCAATTTCTTTCTTTTTCTTGTTCAAGCTTGAAAAGAGGAATGTTGGTGGCCTAACAATATTCAGTTCAATAATTCTTCCTATTTTTCACTCATTAATGAGTCCATATTTTGCTGCCAATATTCCTGGCTCTTCTGAACCTCTGTAATTCATTATATTAGTTTCAGTCACACTAGTCTGGTCTGCATTGTCCTGCCTTTAGTTGTTGCTGTAATAGACTGAGCAGACTTGGAAGATCTTTAATGTGTCTCACTGCTGGTGTTTGATTTTATCCACTCGATTTTAGGCTACACTCTTCTGATATCATATCAGTCATTTTAGTTTAATGTTCCTTTGCCAAAGATGTTTCCAAACATCTTTGAGCTGTGTCTTCTCTTCTGAAGTCATTGGCCTTTTTACACTTAATTTCTCTCATTACACCATGCACAAAAAACAAGGCAATTTCTGCTTCAAAACTGGGAAGAAAAATAAGATTCTAATTGCATCCATAACAACACAACTTATTAAAGTATTTATTTCCCCCTTCAGTGTGCTTTCCTCAATTAACTTTCTTGGCTGTTTAAAAGACTTTGAACAGCTGACCTCTGCTGCCCCCGATGAAAGCATTAAAGGATTTTAAATGTAAGAAATCCTGTACTACTGCATGGAAAAGCCAGAATATGCCAGAAAAGGAGGCATACATACACAAGCCTCTCTTTTCTCATTGCACTTTGTGATCTTTGAGTACATGTTATTGTGCCTTGCTTCACCATTCCCCTCTTTAAGACCTTCTCTTTAGTCAATTGAATACTGGATAGATTTGCCCTGGGTGTGAGTGCACCAATTTTGGAGCAAACCTTCAGGTCCCATACTAATTCTGTCCCTTCTTAGCAAGCCACCCTAGAGCATCCTTAAGCCTGAAAAATATGGGTTTCACCATAGAACATGGATGATACCTAAGGAGAGGGGCAGCTTCTGTAGGTTCTCTGCCTTAAGCCAAGTCAATCCAATCAAGAGGCAAAAGTCCCTGAATCTGAAGAGGCAAAAATCCCCTGAATGCTAAGTTAAGGAAGGCAAAAATTTGATTCTTGGCATAAAAAACACCTCACAACGTACAATTAGGACCAAATATTCAGCCTTGTTCAACTCTGGAAGGTGCACTGATACTACTTATGTACAGATTCAGAGCAGGTTCAGTGTCATTGAATATACTTCCTTGCTCAGGACAGGATTCTTCCAGCTGCAGGGAGGGAGATCTGGCTAAGCTCAGGCCAGATCAGACCAGAGATGATGTTTCTGATCTGAAACCTCCACTTTTTCCTGATTAGGGGGCCCTAGACTGCCTTTCATGTTTTTGTTTTTTTTTTTCTGAAGGTACTCAGTTGCTGCTGGAGGCATGTGTCCGCTGTAACGTCCAGCACTTCATATACACCAGTACCATAGAGGTGACAGGCCCAAACTGCAAGGGTGACCCCATTTTCAATGGTGACGAAGATACAGCTTATGAGAGCACGTCCAAATTTCCTTATGCCCAAAGCAAGAGGCAGGCAGAGGATTCTGTGCTGAAAGCAGATGGCCAGGTGCTGAAGGATGGTGGCACGCTGATGACCTGTGCCCTGAGATCCATGTACATTTTTGGGGAAGGCTGCCCGTTTCTCCAAGGCCATCTGGATAAGTGCCTGTTGAACAAGAACGTCTACCTGCGCTTCTCCAGAAAGGAGGCTCTGGTGAACCCTGTGTACGTGGGGAACATCGCCTGGGCACACGTGCAGGCAGCCAAAGCCCTCCGAGCCCCCCAGAAAGCCAAGCACGTCAGGGGCAAGTTCTACTACATCTCAGATGACACTCCACACATGAGCTACGCTGATCTGAATTACGAGCTCACCAAGGACCTGGGGTTTGGAATTGAGCCCCAGCTCCCCATGCCTTTGACAGTGCTCTATTACTTCTCACTGCTGCTGGAGATTGTGAGCTTCTTGCTGAGGCCCTTGGTCAGGTACGTCCCCTCCACCAACCGGCACCTGGTCACGCTGCTGAACACCCCCTTCACCTTCTCTTATAGAAAAGCACAGCAGGATTTTGGCTACGTGCCCCGCTACTCATGGGAAGAGGCCAAGCAGGGCACTGGTGAGTGGATTGCCTCCGTGATCCCCCAGAGAAGGCTGTACTTGCAAAGCAGCACTGCCTAAGCCTGAAGAAGAGCTGAAACCCAGCTAAGAAAGTAGGGCCTTGAGCCAGAGGAGAGCTGGGTGAGCAGCAGCAGCAGCAAACAACAAAGCATTTAAATGAATTCTTTGTGTAAGAGTCCACTGAAACTCCTCACCCCCAACCTCAGAATAAACAAAAGTGAAATGTTAATTTGTTTGCTGAGTACAGTCTGATGAAGGTAACTGTACTGCATAGTCCACACCCACTCCTACATCTCTGCAGCACAAAGACTTATTTTAGTAAGACTCCACACAATGCATGCTGTGAACACTTCAGCCCTTATTTCACTCCACACCACCTCCAAGGCTTTTGTAAAACACAACTTGTCCTAGAAGTATGATTACACTTTATGAATGTGCACACTCAGCTTGTCACACACTCCAGTTTGTCAACCTCACCAAACTGGAAGCAGGCAGAAGCCACCTGATGGCAAAAGCTGTAACAAATCTTGTTCACTTTTTCAAGAGCGTTGTGCATTTCATGTTCACCTGATAGTCAAACTTTGAGCACTGTAAGCATGGTGAAATCAAAAGTACATAGGCATACATGTGCTGCCCTGGTGCTTCTCTGATGGCCACATGAGCTTCTGCAGAATGTGTAAGTGGACTTGTGGGCAAAAATACAGATATTGTCTGAACAAACAGATGTGATCCAGTGTTTGTTTCTTAAACATACATCTCACATGCTGAAAACAACTCTAAAATATGGGAATTTCTCTGTTCTATTATGGATGATGTGAACAGAAACATTTTACCTGACACAGTACTAATGTAAGTGAGTCATATTTTCAGGAGTGCTGACAGCTTGAAGTCTGTGCTGAGTTTAATTATTCAGTGCCCTAGACATTAGATAGCTTTCTTCTTCTCCATCCCCTTCCATGGACACTGTTCCTCTTCCCTCCCCTGCACACTCTTATTTTATTTATTCTACTCTCTGCACACTCTTAGAAAAGCAAAAATGTGTTTAACACAGTAACACCCATAATTTTCCTAGGCTAATGATATTTCATCCTAGTGCTCAGTGAATGCCAAGCAATGAGTGCAGCCACAGCTGCTCTGTCACTGAAGTAAGAGTAGGAAGGGCAATCCAGGCACAGGGAAATTAGAGCAGGAAAGAAAGAGGGAGAACAACAGCAGCAAAACTGCTATTTAATAGTGGGAGACACTTCACACATCAAAGGGCTGAGATATTAAAACATATACCAGAAAACTGGGACATCTTTCCACAGGTTTAACAGAGGTCCTAAAACATCCACAGATGCTGCCAGACAGAATAAAGGACAATTTTTCTTCCACAGTTCAGTGACTTTTTTCCCAAGTGCAAGCTCCCATTGCCAGAGCTTTCTTTGCCATTTTTGCCTTCACAGGAAGATAGTGGGATCTTTTCATCTCTCCGAGAGCCTTGCTCCCAACAGTCAGATTTCCTAGTGCCAAACTCCTCCTTTGTTGAAATTCCTCCCTATGTCTTGCTACCACATCCCTTCCTTCAATCCCCATGACAAGCCACTCCTGCTTACAGGAAGCTTATTCCCCAATTCTGTCCCTCCCTGAGCACCCTTGGGTTGGCATCTGTGATGTCTTTTGCTTCAGGCGGCTGCCTAAAATAGTGGAGTGCCTGCAATGAAACATCCTGGGAGCCCAAGGGAGTGGCTACCTGAAACATTTATCCTGCTGCTCAGAGGCACCAGGGGTGCTGTTACCCAGTAACAAACACAAGGCAATAAGGATATTCCAAGGATATCAAGAGGGAGAACGGGCAGACTTACTGCAGAGGGTTGGTTTTCTACAAGTTTGTACTCCAGTCTACTTTGCAGTAGCTTGTTTCTGTGTAGGGACACATATTGAGAAAGCAAGAAATTACAACCTGAAAAATATTCCAGGCTGGAGCTTTTCAGCTCTGTTCCCAGCCGATAAGCTGGTCCAGCTCAAGGCTAGGGAGAATTTCTCCCAGGGTGATAATTTGGTCAAAATAAAAAGGAATTAATAGCAAAGATAGAACACCTGTTGTGGTGTGTGACCAGGCCCTGGGAATGGGGTGTCTTCTCGCTGAATCAATCATCTTTTTTCTGCTCTTGGAATTGCGAGTCATGCTATAAAACCAAGTGTGTTTCTGAATAAACTTGTCTCTTTCTTCCTGTCATGAAAGACGACCATGTAGCTGTGCATCTTATTTCCACCACACTTAAAGGGTTAAAACCCCTTTCCATGGCTACATTTCTGTACTCTTGACAGGTTAGCAAAATGGCTACAAAATGTACTTGATCAGGACGAGCTTTATTGTTTTTACATCAGCTGACCAGGACCATTCTTCTGATTTAATCAGTTTGTCTGGTGATCAATGAAGCAAACTATTGGTTATCAATGAAGCTCCACTATCAACAGGATCCCAGTCAGTAAGAGGATCTTTACTTCTGTATAAACAATGGAAAAGGAAAAAATGTCAAAACATTAAGGCTGCTTTGCTGGAAAGGTGTTTATTTACTTTTCAGACATACAGAAAAGGAAGAAATAGCAAATATATATCAGTGATACTTACATGCTATAGGCAAGTTAATGACTTCTGTTTCCAGCAGGTATAAAACCTATGTTTAAAAAGACTGCCATTTCCTGTTAAATATTTTGTCACTGGAGAGGAGCAGAGTTTTGCTTGCTAAAAGTGTCCGGTAACTATAATAATGACAATTTTGAATAGATTTAGGAATAAGGAAGAAGCTCCAGAGAAACAGAAGCAAAAGTGGCTATCATGTCAATATCAGAAATCCATGACTGGAATTGGTATCATTAATATAGGATACAATCAGTGGAGGACAGTTGGATAGTTAATGCCAATGAGCATGTTTTTGTGAAAAATCCATTTTATCAGACAAGCATGATTCTGAGTGCATTGCAGACTTCACATAACGATAAAATTTTTTTTACATTATAAAGTTAAATGAATTAATACAGACTAAATGATAAAATCATAAATTAATGTTAACTTTCTCAACTACCATGTTTAAAATTGTATTTTTTTAAGCTTTGGCTCAATTCAGAGGCTTTGTGCAGAATAAAAATGTGAAAAGTTATGTACAGCCGCTGTTACGTAGGAAGCCAAAACTAACAATTGTTTATTCACCTGAAAAATCTGTCACTTATACAGGTAGATATAATAAGTTATAGTGGCTGTAAAGCTAATTTAGGAAGTGGAAATACAGTCAGGTACATTCCAGAAGAACAATTTCACCACTCCTGTCATGACCTCTGTAGTCCCATGTAATACTCTTCTCCCTCCTGGAAAGCTCTCCATCTGCATCTCCATCTCCGTTCAAAAACCACTGGATAACTGGAATTCGTGTATGGCTGTGCAATGGATTTCTTACTCAGACCAATTATTTGTATTTCTAGACATTCCTCGTTCACATAACTAAACCTGTCTCATTTCTTAAATAAGATGTATCTCTCCAGTGCTGGCAGCAAGCACTGAATATTAAGTAGTTAAGGACTAATCTGCAAAAGGGAAAAGAACATTAATCAAAAATAAAGATTTATTAAATCTCCAGCTTGATCCTATAACAGGTGCCTCTCAATATGCTTAACATGCATTGTGGAAGACCATTGAGATGGAGAAAGATTGAGATTTTTTGCTGCCTAAAATGTGGAAACACAACCTAGAAAGTTAAAAGGAAACAAAATACATGTGGGCAAAAACTGCTTTGAAGGTACTGATAGACTTGGTAATCATCTCATCCTTTCATTTTTTGTAAAAAGAAAATAAATTACAGGAATGAAGCATCTTCAGCTTCTATATTTTCTTTTTCAAATATTCTTGCACCTCAAAATTTTCAATGTGGTGATTTAATCAGAAGCCAGGTATATATTTTTCTGATAACCCCACATGCAATTTTAGTTATATATTTAGGTTTAATTTATCTAGACCAAAAGCACACTGGATTTTTCACATGCACTTAGGCTTTCTACAAGTTTTATTTGCAAGTGCTGATGACATAAGTAATGCTGCACACTCACCACTAAGTCCAAGAACGTTCACTTTCAATGGGGGGGGTCCTTTTGGTCCAACTTGGAATTAATATCTCTTGTCTACAGGGCTCTTGAAATAAACTCTGGCACACAGGTATTGCTCCAGCAATGGTCTCGCTGCCCAGCCACGAGGAATAATCAAGTGATGAAAACTGTTTGATCCCGATCATGGCACGGTAGGTTCTGCCTGTAAAAAGCGGTTGAGGTGGTCGTTCTGCAGCGTTCCACTTTTCCTGCCTCTCTAGGAACTTTCCCTCAGCCCCTTTAAACGTACTGGCAATGTATTTACAGAAAAGAAGTAGTTACTTTTACAATGGTCTCATTTAAATTGAACTCTCTGTTCCTGGTATTGCTATAAACGAGGGAAAGGAACCGGGACAACGCCACAGCAGGAGCTGGATCGCCTCTTGCAACAAGTTCTGTGATTTACTGCAAACTGACTGGGTCTTCCTGCAGGATACAGATCCCAGCTGGAATCTCCTGCCCGTCTGTGCCTCGTCTTGGGCTGTGGGAACCCCCGGCAGCTCTGGAAGCCAAGCTGGGCATCACGGTGCTGGTGGCAGAGGGCAAAGCTCCCTGATTTACTGGAAAGGCGGGTGGGAAGTGGCCACGGACACATCTGGGGGAGGTCCTAGAATAAGGACCAGATCCGTACTCGGATCTCGCCATCCTTTCGCAGGGAAAGGTGTTTTGGGCGAGGGATGTCCCGGAACTGCCGCTGGGTGGGGTGAGTGCAGTGTAAACCTGGGACTTTCCCTGCGTCTTCCCTCCCCGCAGCTCTTGGGCGAGGACACTCGCGGGCAGAGCGGGATCGGAGCCCAGGATCAGGACTCGCTCCTCGGTGGCATCTTTTTCTTGGAAAGGGAGGAGTGTATGATGAGCAGCTCGGTAGGACTGAGATGCTTCGCTTCACACAGTTTAGATCTGCTGGCTCTGTTGGTCCGTGCCTCTTACTGCCACAAGATGGTGTGTCTTCAGCGATGGTTTCCCCTCACTCGCTCTGCAAAGCCCAGCTTAATATTCCGACTGCGGAGTTTCTGTCTTCACAAAATCTGCACTTCTGTCACAAAAATCACAGTGCAAGGTTGCTGGTGCTGCTGGGTACGAGGGATCCAGACAAACAGAGACAAAGGATCAACCTCGATGCATCACAGAAGTTAGGTATTCATCCCACCTCCTTTCCTGCTAACATTCTTGGGTGTTTTGCAACCCAAGACAACTCCTCTTACAAGTCAAAATTTCAAAATGTCGCTTTAACGGAATGACTTGATGCATGTATTTCAAGAAAAAGTCTCAAGTTCGTCCTCTGAACACTGCCCCAG
The DNA here is from genome assembly GCF_052056855.1 of Sturnus vulgaris. NCBI lineage: Eukaryota > Metazoa > Chordata > Aves > Passeriformes > Sturnidae > Sturnus > Sturnus vulgaris. The sequence goes on from NC_142244.1 coordinate 31,025,482, forward strand.
TGGGAGTGATGCCACGCTTAGCTGTGACAACACAAGAAACACAGCACAGCTGAGATAGTGTCGGGAAGAAGCTTCCAAAACAAGAGTGTCACTGTCTAACTTTTTGTTCCTGTCTGAGAACAAGTTGGTTAATACATTGGAAGTCTGCTGGTTCTCTGTACAAGCAGATAAGTAGCACAGGATTAAAAAATCCCTCGAGTTTTTCCCTTGCTTTCTCCCTCCAGCACTCCTGCTGGAAGTGATGGAAGAGCCATAGGTGATAAAGGTCAAGTGTATGAATTTCATTCATTATTCACTTTCATGTGGAAAAATTATTCTGTCCCTATAAAGATCAGTGCAAGAATCCCAAAGTAATTGTGGGGCTCACATTTATGTCACAGGGACATTTCACTTAGATGTCTTGGTTTTGAGTGTTATGATTTGTACTCAGTTACTGTGAGCCACTCACTAAAACCAGGATGTTACCAATTGTTTGAACCAGGGCAGTCAACAGGATAAATTGCAAGGTATGTCTACAGAATGAGGAGCTATGTCTGCTTCACATTTAAGTTGTAAAAAATTTAAAAATTGTTTTTTCTGAAAAGCAAGTAGTCCTTATGTATTTGTAGCAATGCTCAGGGTGAGCATTGCAGCAGTGCCCACTCTTGATAATTTAATGATACTGAAACTTCTGCCAGATTGGAAGATAAGCCAAGTTTTAAGTTTCTTTTATTTTTAAGGGTGGTTGGCACCATTCTGGAAAAAAAAAAAAAAAAAAAGGCCAGGGCTTGGAAATACTAAACTATGAGTGACACAAAAGCTTGAGATGAAAAAAAAAATCCCACAACTGCAGACATGGAAAAAGATCCTCAAACTCATTATTTAGAAGCAATCTCATAATTCTTGCAGTCTGACTCATCAGTTTTTGAAAAATCAGGCTTGTCAAGCAGCTGAAGTACAGCCTTTTCTCAACGGGAGCCAGTTAAAATCTTATGGTGCCCACAGAGGTTACAGACCCTCCACATCAGGCAATTTTTTCCCTCCACAGGGAAGGCTCCTCACAGTCACAGTTCATATCCGACATCACAAATGTATTTTCATCCTTTGTATTGATTTTCTGATCTGTTCAGGACAGACTGCTGTGCCCCCTGAGCCTGGCTGGCTTTGCTCAGCCTCACTGACTCCTCAGACAAGGAACTTCATACATCCTGGTGAGTTACACACACAGAGGTGGGCAAAGGCTGCTCAGCATTTGGGAGACACTGTGAGTCTTTGACATTTGAACGTTAAAGTTTAAATGTCACCATTCTGGAAGTCACTCTGATTCTATTACTGAAAACAAATCATGACTTACGGATTCTGAGCTGACCAGAACCAGAGCACACCCAGCCACATCCCTGCCCATTCCCAACAGCTTGAGCTGGCAAGAAGTTTCTACTGCAGGGATAAAAAAAAGACAGATGTGGGCAAAGCACCTTCCTGATGCAGCTAAGCAGCATCTGGCACTGAACATAACCTGTGCAGAGAGAACATCTCCAGGGCTACACACTGTGTTCTGTGAAGGGATGGATGTGCTTTACCCACAGACTTCTATTAAGAAATAGCATGAGCAGGATCCAGAGGAAATTTGACGCAGTATATGGAAAGGTTTTCTTAGGGGACACACTTGAAAAAGAAGCATTTGTCTATTATTTAAGCTAATAAAAAAATCAATGTAACGATGTCACCTGGATGTGGCAGTGAATTCTTCACTGTTGTCGCTGAACTCATCAAAGCCTGCTTCACAGTGAAGAAATTAATTCCACAAGCTGATGGCTGGTGGGTATTCAAAGATTCAGAGGATCCTTTTTCTGTGGAAAATTTCCACTGCAATTGCAAAATATCTAATGAGAACCCGAAAACCTAACCCTGTTGTGATACAAGTAGAAGTACAATGTGGGAGCTCGGCATAAGGTTTAGCAGACTGTAGTACTGGTCTGACATAAATGGTTCTCAAGTTACACTGGCTTGATTTGAGCACACTAACTGCAAGGAGCTATGGATTCTTTGAAATTATGTGCCTGGCTAAAGCATACAAAATGAGTGACCACATATCAGTGCAGAGCTAAGAGAACACTTGCAAAAATTCCAGAGAACTGTCAGGGAAATCCCTTTATGTGAACATTAATTAGTGTAGAAATAGCCCACAGGCATAAAGCACCTCAAGTAATAATGGGATGTGTACCCAAACAAAGGACAAGATGAGCCATCTAGAACTGGAGGCAAAAAGAATTTAAATGCATGCAACAGAGAGTATCTTCAAAGATTCTCTCTTGAGGGTACTGATGATCTTCACTTATTTTGCCGTGTAAGAATCACTGCACAATGAACTCTATTTGCAGACTGTACCACTGCTTTGTTTTAATGTAATATTCTTAGTTACCTGGGTTTTGTTCAATAACAATCTTTAGATCAAAAGAGATTGGTGTCCCTGTGTTGTCAACACTATGCTCCAACATGCTGCAATCTGTTTCTGATTTCTCCACAGCAAATCCAGTGGTAAAAGGTCATTGGATAACCATGTTAGAAAACTTAATAGGAAGTATTTTGGTGAATTTCTATCCATCATTACTCAAACAGCATAGCAAATGTCAATGAATAACTTCCATCCAAGAAGTTATGAAAGGCTTTTTACTTTCTGATTCAATGGCATTTTACATTTGTCCTGCCCTAGAAACAGAAAACAGAGAAAAGAGCTTTTGTAAATTCAACCCTAAGCTTAGAGATCCCACAGGAGCTCCGGAATGCAGGACAGGAAAGAATCTCCTACATCCTTCATTCAGGTACATGAAACTGCAGGCAAGCACAAAACATCATCCTTTTATTCAGCAGATAAACATGTTTTCTACTCCTAGGACCCCATTGTCAGAAATTATTCAGGCATTGCAAGTACCAGTTTGTGTGAGGCTTTTGTGCAAGGTTTGTCCTCCAGAAAAACAGCTTTTTTCTCTCCCAGGCTGACTAAGCACTTTGTGTTGTGGACAGCAGTTATCACCCCTTTCAACCTTTCACTTTGCCAGGCTGAACTCCTCTCACCTCTCCTGACACCAACTCTCCATTCCCTGGCAAGCCTCCGGTCTCCACTGAGACAAGCCCTCCTGAATACAGGTGACCAGAACCACACTCCAGATCTCAGAGCTGTTCACCCATCTCTGCATGGCGCTGACATGCTTTTTGTTTCATCAGAAACACCCTCTCAGTGCATGGATGCCTTGCAAGCACCATGAGGCTCTCTGGCAGAGCTTGCTCTGCTCCCTGACAGTCGCTACTGATTCAATAAGTGACTGGATCAATTCCAAAGAACAGTCCCCCCTCCATGGATGTCAAGGCCTATTAAATACCAAAATAACCACCTATGGCTCAGGAGGCTGCAGATCACTTCAGGATACATTTGTGAAGTATCAAAATTCACTTTCCTACTCTTCTGTTGGAATTTGCTCTTGATCAGAGTTGAGTCAAGATACGAGGTCAGACAAACCTTAGTTTTGACTCAGCACAACATTTTTATTTTCACTTGCTTTTTTACCCTGTATTGGTGATCTGTGTATTATGGCTGACCGTATGTCCATTTTCTTTGTTACTGGTTTCAGGTTGATAATATCCCAGATTACAGTGAAAGGTTTTGCTCTTCATCCCAGGAGGAACAACTTCGCATTTTGACTTTTTAAATTTCTTTCGTCTTCTGCTGTTCCAGGCCTCAGCATTATCCGATCCTTCATGCTCTGCACTGACAATTCTTTCTAGATTTTTCTACAAAATCTTCTTACTATTACAGACAGGCATCATACCTGTCACCTGAGACTACTCGTACAATGGAAACAATCTAAGAAAGCAAACGGTGACACTGTTGGTACACAAGAACACACAGTGCTTTTTCCTTCCTCCCCAAATTCTTCCCTGAATTTTTACTTGCAACTAAGTTTGGGTATATGAGTGATTGCTCTTTCTCAAACCATTTCGCATGTGAGTTGGCTCAGCTTGAAATATTTTCAAAAAGATTCTTGCTCTTCATATTAAAAAACAAAAAAAGCACGCCATCACCAGCCTTCACACATCCCACACGTGAACCAGCACAGAGAGAATTACGCTTCCTTTCCACAGCCCCCAGAAAGCCTATGACTTTGCACTGAGAGAAGCCAGCTCCCAGAGCTACAAGACAAAGGCTAAAAATAACCCATTAAAGTATTAATTTCAGGATTTTTAAATACAGCTAATTAATATGCACAGGAAAGGTACATGGTCTCCAGGAAGGAGCACACAAAATCACAGCGTCTGCAAGGGAAGGGAGAGGGGGAGGGTGACATGCAGGCAGAGCGCCAACAGAGAGATAAAAGAGGATATTCCCGATATATCCCTTGGGCAGAGAACATGCAATTTTCAGATGAGGTGGAAGCAGAGGGGGGAAGCACCTCACTGTTGAAGAAGAAGAGACAATGCAGTGCAACCACAAAGGACAAGATACACCTTGCTACACCAAGTGAATTCCAGTGAGGTGGCTCAGGGGCCAAGGATGCCACAGGGACATCAACGGGTGCAAAAGCTGCTACTTTGGAAGTGACACTGCAGTTGGAAGCTGGGTGCAGTGTGAATGTGCCCATGCAAAAAGCTATGGAGCAACAGTTGGATGAAAAACTGAATTTCAAGGTAGATAGCATGACAATACAGCAGGGGCCATGTCTTACACTCAAATATGGCACTTCAGGAGCAATTTCCTCTTATGATCGTTACATCCTGAGGTTGAGGCATCCTGGGAAGGTTGGGCATTGGATATAAAGCAGGGCACAAGGGCTGGCAGTCATGGCATCTCATGAAAACAAGGTACCACATATGAGCAACATGAGCGACATCAGACAGAAAGGATTAGCAACAGAAATGTGAATCAGAAAGCAAATCTGGTTATACAAAGGCTGTACTGCAAAAAAATAGAGCTGGAGCAGCAATTCCAGGGAATTTCAAGGTGCAGGGAGAAAACAAGCTCAGTTGAAGCCACTTCCTCATACCAGTTTCCCCGTGAATAACACTTAAACAATTGGGAACTTTCTCCATTTCCCAGAGAGCAGAGGAATGGACAGACAGACTTTATTGCCCAGCTCACTGGCTACTTAAGTCTCAAGAAAAGGCGGGGAGGGGGGGGTGGTTAACCTGGTGGCTTAATTATTTAGTACCTCTGCTTGCCTGCCTGTCCCTTTACCCTCATCTAAAAGGATCTTCGAACCCTTTAGCCACTTTCACACAATATGACAAATGGGGAGAAATCTCAAAATATCAAAACTTTTGTGAGGTTTGGTGGCTTTCACAATGGCACCCAGGAACAGCTTCAAAGTGCTGTGAATGAAGGTGCATCCTGAGCACTACAGGGACCTTTAGGAAGCAAGTACAGGACACAGGGGTTTAATTTTGCAACAGGGGGTCTTGATAAATGTTTAGTTGACAAAGTCCTTAGTAGGGCTGCAGGGGAAAGAAAAGTTGCAGCACCACCAAGCCTTTGGAATAGGGTCAGCTTCACAGTCCAGTGCTACAGGATGCTGCTTTTGGAGGCAAAGGACAAAAAACACACCCTTTTCACTTAAAGACATTCTTTATTCAATTTTTTATATACAATATTATTTTTTAATCTGTAAAAAGTACATATGCAGGATTCCAGGTCAGAGGCAGAAGGTTTCCACATCAGAAGATAGATTTTTGTCCTTTTATTATTTTGGAGGAAAAAATAATCTGTCAGTTTTAGACAAAGCAAGAATAAAGGCAGAATGCAAACCCAACTTCCACCAAGCAATTAGGATTAAACAACAATTCACTGTAACAGGTCAGGCTGCCTCCTCCGACTTTGGTGGTTCCCACCTTTCCTGGGCAATTACAGAGCAGTTTGTTAGAAGGCGCTGACAGCTGAAGCAGCTCCTGCTTACCCATCTCTGCTACAGCTGTACACACACAGCTTGCCAAAGAGCCTGGGTTTCCTCTTTCTATGGCAACTCAAACTCTTGAGTCAGAAGACTGTTATCTCAAAATTCAAGGAGTGAAAGAGGGATGTCTTACTCAGGGTGAACTGATCTCCCAACTACAGTATGAGTCAAGAGCTTGGTTTTATTTTTCTGTGGTATCAAGAAGTCTCTTTCTTATTTGTCCTCTTCTAAACATGGGCTAGGCCTATTAGTTTAAATACCAACAGGACTTGCTTAGGGGGTGCACCTCTAACCTTGAAGGATGGCATTGTATCTAATTATTGTCACCTTTCAGAACCCAGGCAACATTCAAATCTTGTAAAATACTGTGGGGGGATATGTCAGTGTTTGGGATTTAGAACACGGTGACCCACAAATTTGGAGCAGGAAGCTGAAGGAACAGCAAAGGTGTGACTGGCACATGGAACTACTTGCTCTTCCTTCTACTCCAGGGCACTTGCTATTTTTTATACTTTCCTTGAATATTCAGTTTGAAGGACTAGATTGTGCAGCAAAATTAATTTACTCAGAATATCATTCAAGGTTTTGTTTTTATTTAGAGGACAAAGCTAAGAAGTTGACTTCTTGACTGCAGGACATGCACAGGTCTAGGGTTGTAATGGAAGCTGCAGAAATCTGGCCTTTTTGAAAAGTTGAGCTCTAATTGTTAGAAAAAAATTTACTGCTAGCAGATCCTGACCAACAGGCAACTTTGAGGCTTGGATTAGGAAAAGAACCATACAACCTTGTTTTGACTGCATGCAAACAGGAAATAGACAATTCTGGGATTTCCAGGCTCTAGCCCAAATCCAGTGTGCCAAAAATGAACATGATTTTTTGGTTTTTATTTCATTCTGTAAGGGGAACGGGTATTGTAGAAATTGTAAAATGGGACAGCTACCTAGAGAAAATGAGGATTTTTTTGTTAGAGAGCACAGTGCAAGACTGAGAAACAGCTAGGACTAAAAAGTCATTTTTGTGCTTAAATTTACACTCTTATCTTTAAGAAAGTAAGACAGCAACAGAATGAAAATGGCAACATTCTACTGTACCTTATGTACCCAGAGGGAAAACAGTCTGAACTTTGGGTTGCACGTAATGCCATTTTGCAGATCAGAACCTACTTTTCTGTGAAGGACTCAGAATGAGGGCACGTGACCTCAGTCAAAAGTTTTGGTATCTGTAGTGCTTGGTAATTAAGCATGTACTTCAGACAGAACCCATTACCTCCAAACTCTGTTTCATCTAGGAAATCTCAGGATGAAATTTATGAAAGACACAGCAATTAGTCCTTAAAATGCACTATTTTTTATAGACTCTGCACATCATTAGCTTCTGGAAGAAAAGGACAGCTGGTATTTTAAAAAGCGATGGAGAATAAACTGACTGTTGTTGGGGTAACTGGAAAATGAAAAACAAGTGTCTTCAATTTGGTACCTGCTGCTTATGTACACAAAGAAATAGTAGTACTGTTCATCTGCTTTGAGAACACCATCCCATAACATGAAATGGCTTAGTCCTCAATTCAGGCATTCTTCTGGCAGTAAGTTAACCCACTGGGATTCACAGAAAAGTTAAATTTGAAAGGTTCCTCTTTAATTCACAAGAGGGAGATGGAGGAAGAGAAGCAATGATAAGAAGTTTTCTGTTTCTGGGATGCCAGAATTCTGTCCTTGACCTTTCTCTGAACAGACTGGCAGCCATTCTACACCTGCATTTATCAGGAGGAGTAGAGGGATGGGTTTATGGGGCAGAAAGTGCTTTTGTTATTTTTTCTTTTTTCTTTCTTTTCTTTTAAACAGAAGGGTCTCCTTTTCCTCTTTCTCCTATATACCCAGAGACATGTAGGAGAACAAAGCAATCAAGTGTAGTTTTAAACTAATAACAGTTCTCATAGGATCAGAAAAACAACTTGAGAACACAGAACATCTGAACTTGGGAAAATGAAAAATTGCTAGTTCTTCAGTAAGTCACTGAATAATAATTAGAAAAATAAATTAATGTGGGGCCAGTAAAAAGAAGCCATTTATTAAGCTACTTCTAATTTTAAATAAGCAATTACTGAAATCAGTATTATTTACCATATCAATTACTTTATACGTTCTCAAATTATTTTTAGGATACTGCTGCAAATTACAGTAACAAAGTAACTGGTATTAAGGTACAAACACTGAGACTGAAACTTTTCCCAAGCTCCATGTTTTCGTCCTCTTAAACTAAAGTAATTGCCTGGAAAAAAATAATCTGATAGCATTTTTACTTAGATCATATGATGATTTCTATGTCTAAGTTACTGACACAGACCAATGAAGAATAATTTTGAGGGGTACATCTACAGTCAGATATAATAAGGAGGAAAGTTTTTTCATATAAAACTTCATATAAAAACTTTTTTGAGGAGAGAAAATAGCACTCACTCCCTTTAAATCTGATGCTGAACTGCTGCAGTTCACTGAAGAATTCTTCCACTCGCTTCAGTACAAAAACATCACCAAGATTTTTTTAAAGACTCAAACTGTACACTAATTAGGAAGGAAACCAGCACCTAAAGGCTGTTTTTCAGCAAACGGGCCAGTCACCATGGCAAAAAGATTTTTTTATATATTCTTTATATAGCAGAATAAAAAGAATAATCTTAGCTGTAAGGGTTCTGAACAACAGTAAAGAGAGATTGAGAAAGACAAAATTGATAAGATGAAAAATTTGGAAAGATGAAACTTCTTTTAGCAAATAAATGAAGACTGGAAAAGACTCCATAAGTGATACTATCCAACCCAGCCATAAAGTACTTGAAAAAAACCCATTCAGGTAGCAGTATCATAAATTAATGAAAGAAGAGACTTCAGTTTCTTTTCCCAGTCACATGCAAGAGATGTTAGGCTGTTTCTAAAGATCATGTTGGATTTGTACTGGAGCACCCAGAAGAAAGAAGAATTTTGTAAAGTAAATAAAAGGCAGTTTCAGGCTTCTGTCAGACACATTTATACCTGCAAATAAGGTTCTGTGAATAGAATCCAAGGAATGAAAAGTAACAGATTGTGTGCAAAAATACAGAGCAGCAAACTCTCACTGCTTAGCTCGAGGGGAGCTTCTTTTAGTTCCATATACTGTATCCTCCTACATAAATCACGAAACAGTTATGCTCATGTTGTCATCTCTGTTTGTTTAGCTAAAAGAACCAGGACTAAAAAGAGAATGGTTTTTTTCATGTGACATAATTTGTGAGACAGGGAAACTTAGGCTCCTTCCTACTCCTGCTTCCAACTCCTGTGATATGCTCCAGACTCTGACTGAGCTTGCCAAATGAACTGGGCCCATTCTGATGACAGTGAACTACAAACCAAATGCTTACTAATTGTTTTTTCTTTTTGGATATAAGCATTATTTTGAAAAGGGAAAATGAGGAGGCAATACTTTCTGTACTTTAGAATTTAGCTCTAACAGATTAGAGGCTCTGAGAATGGCTGCCAGTCTGAACAAACAAATGCTCCTTAGAAAATTCAGACAGGTACAGAAAGAAATTCAAATCCTGATGCTGCTGGTGCAGTGGTGTTGCTTTTTGTTGTTGTTCATGCCATCATAAAAAAAAAAAAAAAAAGAAAACCTAGGTATTTGGAACCCACCCAATCTGAAGAGGTGACTGTGTTGCTCCTTGCAACAGCAAGCAGCAAGTTTCTCTCCCTGGATGGGAAAGCCTCTTCTTCCTGCTGCATTAATATTATCTGTAGATTCCATGTCTTGCCAGGGTTCAAAGCGTGTGAAGTCTCCATCCTGCAAAAATCACACTCACGTGTTTTGGTCATGTATAAAACAGAAATTTAAACTTATTTATATGTTGAAGAGCTTTGTTTCCCATGCCAACACTTGCTTGACTCGGGGGTCTAGGTTTACCAAGTGTCTGTCTGTCTCCCCTCCTGCTAAAGTCTCAAGTGGTCCATGTAAACAAAACAGAGCTGAAAACAGTCTCTCTTCCTCTTCATAGAGCTGTTTTTATCGATATGCAGGATTTCCTGACAGTGTGGTATTGGCTAAATGTAAAACAGGCAGAGGATGAGCTTCTGTGTTAAAAACCCAGTTGTCTAATGGTAGAAGATCATCATTGGAGAAAAGCAGATACAAATACCTGGATACCAAGACAAAAAACATCAGTATTAAAGCAGAGCACAGGCAGGCAGGAGCAACAGAGCAGCTCCAGGCCCCACAGTTCAGTACCTACAGCTATAAACAAATTACTTGCTTTCAATCTTTGTACAGCACACACACAACCTTCCCTATTACAATGATCTGAAGTAATTTTTATTATGATCAAGCTCTTCAATGAAAAGTATATAAAAGTTATAGACAGCATATTTTAATCTTTCCAAGAAACTTCTGTTTTTTGAGTCTCCCTTCAAAGATTTTTAGCATAAAACAAACATCAAGACACCAACCACAAGTATTTGGGGGACAGGAGAGCAGAGAATAAGTTGTCAGAAAGCTTTTCTTAATGGAGTAAACCCACTTGGAAATTACTAATCCTCTTATATCCAAACCAAAAATTTCATGGCAGCACAAGAGAAGCTACTAAACCACGGCAAGCATCTGATTTGTCATCACAGTTCTGGAAGCTGGTTCAGCTTCTGGTGAGAGCAAACGGGACAATAGATTGTACAGAGGTTTTCACAGATGTTGTACATTATAAAACAACGTGGAGGACATGAAGCATGAAAACAAAATAAGGGTTACTGGGCATATGTAGAAAAAAAAGTATTTGTTGTTCCTTTTTTCTTAATGCACACTTTTGAATGAGGCTGTGCTATAACTCTGTAGGACAAACCGGTGGTAGGGATCTGTCAAAGTTTCCCAACACAACTGCTAAAAATCAAAGGACATTTCCGTTGTTACAGAAAATCTGGCTGAGTGCAAGCACAACAGCATGAGTGCATAGGATCTCCCAGCTCCTGCTTGCTTTCCTGCCATCCAGAAAAAGACAGCTCTTGCTGCACTTGACAAGAAAAGGGTGTCATTCCCATTAGTGGACTCTGCCATATCCAGAAAGTGCACACTTATTCTGCTGTTCCTTTGCTTTCTCTCCATCAGACACTGGGAGTGTCTGCTGCTTTCAGCCCTGTGTCACTGCCTGACCAATTCTTCTGCTGCCTTCATTTGCCAGCTCTATCCACAATTCAGACAGTGGAGCCCTACTTTTTCTTTCCTTCCTCATCTGTTTACTGTTCACAGACAAAAATTTTTTGCAGAGATGATTCAGTTTTGTCACACATACCTCGTCTCCTTCTCCACACTCTTCATTTGTTTTTAAAGCATCAAGGCCCTTCCTTTCCTCAATCCTTCTGCCTTGCTCTCTCCTGCTGCAGCTCTCCAAGCTCTTTCTCACCACAGCAGCAATATTTCATCTTACTCAAACTCGCCTTCCTCATTTGATTCACACTTTTCCTTTGAATAACTTAAGCAACCTATTTCTCCATCTTGGTCCTTCCCACTCAACAGGTACCTTCATGCCAGGTACTGCTCAAAACTCTCAAATCTGCTGTGTATCTCTGATGAATTGAAGTATCCAAGCAACAACAAAGCATATTTGGGACAGTTACCAAATTAGAATTTGAGAGGAATGAATATGCAGAAGTAATCATAAATAGCAGAAAAGATTACAGCAGGTATTGCTTAGGACATATTCTATGCCTCTCTTCTGAGGAACATCTTCATTTTCCTCATGACATCACATGCAACCCTTCTGTCTTTATTTTCATTTGGGCTATCTTGCTTGACCTTATGTTCTCTGCTTTATCTCAGTGTGAAACTAGTTTTTGGTTTGGGCTATGCCAATTGCATCAATGTCAAAAACTACAAATATCCAGCTCTTCAATAAAACTTTGTTTTGTTCCACAAGCAGGAAATGCTCCAAACCATAAGTCAGTAGAAATTTCTGAGTTCTTTCCTAAAAGAAATGCCACCGTCTGCATACCTGTGCTATAGTATATCCAGTTACTGAATGATGCATCAGTGGATTTTCAGATCTCCTTGTGATTATTTAAGATGCAGACAGGATTCTGGTGATACATCAAAAGTCAGCCTTGCCACCACAGAAGTCCTTTAGAAGCAGATTTCATTCTCTCATTTGGCTTTTATAGTAGGAACAATCATATACCATCAGCTCCTGGAGAAGTATTGTTTCTCTGACCTGACCTGTTTGAAATTGCTGCCTCTCTCTTTGGGACCACTACTTTCAGTCTCCAAAAAATGAACTTGAAGGAGTAAGTGAAATAAAATTAAAGAAGACAACAGAGGAGGTAGCAGTGGCTTTGTTTTTATAATGGTAACACAAGGCAACAAAGTATTGTAATTAAGTAGAGGAATTTGGTAAGGAGCCAGCACAAGGATAGAATAACCACACTATCCCCTTACACATGATCAACTTGGAACCCCGTTTTCCCAGTGAAACATGCTGTGATGCCTGAATTAGGCACAAAGCACTGCCATTTTCAGGACTTGCTTTTCTCCCTGTTCCATTTTGTGCTCCTAATACTCAAAATCAGTCTGTCTCCATTAGCTACCTGTGGAGCCACTACATTCTTCTAGAATTTAGATGTGAGCTTTTACAGAAAGATGCAGGAGTGAAAATGACTTACTTCAAAGTTTCAGCAAGGAAAAAGCTCTGCTGTACATCATCATATGTAGGAGATGAGGAATAGACATCCTTGACACCAGAGAAGCCACCACTAACCCGGCAATACTTGTCAATTGCCTGCAAAAAGGAAGGGAAAAGACGCAGAAAATTTAACTGTAGATTAAAATTTGGTAACTTTAAATCATCAAGCGTGATCAACAAAGAAGGTGGTGCTTTTTGTGCTGCATCTTCCTGCTGTGAATCTCTTTGTTGAAGGATACTATGGACATTAACAGTTTATGCTGAAAAAAAAAAAAGAAAAAGAGACTGGACACATACAGAAGTAGCATCCTTACAGGGTTATTAATGACACCACATCTGCTGCTACAAACTGCTACATGCTAAGAAGGTATTCTGGGGAAGAACACTTTCTTTCCTGGATATTTACTGTTGGCTGATACTGATGACAAGACAAGGACTCCATAGACTTTTTCTCTGAGCTCATGCAGTTCCTCATCAGTGACACTGAATAGAACATCCATCAGTCAAATCAATGCAATAAGTATGTGAAGTGCACAGGAAGGTAACAAATATCCTTGGATTTTGGAACTGGAAGAGTCTGAAGCATTATAGGAATTCTTTGGTAGCTAGTCATGGAGACTCACTGAAAGTAGAAATAAAATACTGTACTCATCTTTATGGACTGTTGATTTCATCCTGTAAACTCTTCTAGCTGCTGCTTTCTCCCCTCATCTGCTTCTCCATATGATATTCTCTGTTTCCCCTTTCTACAGCTGAAACTCAAGTCAGCTTGCATGCTGGACTGCAGCAGAACTCTTTACCTTTAAAGCATGGAGTTTAAATCCATACACATTCCATGAAGGGGCCAATGGATTCCTCCCCCCCCTCCCCGCCCCAGCTTCAACACAGTACTGTGAAAAGCACAATGGAAGAGGAGGAGACTGGAAAGAAAGCATCAGTAGCTCAGAGCACCTCTCGCCTACATTTTCATTATTCCATTTGCATGCACGACCTTACAACACACAAGGATATCAGCCATTAAAACTGGCTCTGAAGAAACGACTCTGAAATGATTCACAGGTTATTTGTGCTTCCCTGCTGCTTTGACTGTGCTTCCTCAGCAGACACCAACTCTTTTAATAGATTCATGTGGAGACAGAAAAGAAGCAGGGATGAAGGAAAATGTTTGTCTTGGGATGTCTGTCATTACCAATGACTGAACATAGCTACCTGTAGCTCAGTAATCTATGATTCAGCCCGATAGCCTTGTGTGAAGCTCCTCTCCACATGGTGCTTTAGGCCCACATTTTTGTTAATTCTGATTTTTGCTAGTTATACTCCGCAGAAGCTAAGGGGAGCCAAGGTGGGAGAGCAAATAAGTTTTGAATTATGTCCTTTTTAAGCAGAGAAAACAGATTCAACCAAAACTAACTCTTCAAGGACCTCAGCATTGCCTTTGCATACCAGAAATACTGGGGGACAAAGAGGAATTTTCCACTGGCCAAAGAATGTCAGCAGATGCTATCACTGAAATCAGAAGGAAAAGCAAAAAGTTGAGCAGGATACTCAGGACAGTAAGTCACAGCACAGCAGGTACTACAGCTGACCTCCTCCTAGAATACCTTCTTACTCTGTGGAAATCAACTGTTCACGGACCAAAGAATAATCCAGACTGTACAAAGTTCTTCAAAATTTCCAAAAAGCAAGGTTTTTAGAAAAGCAAGTGCAGAGAGTGGCAAAAGGATGTTATTGGAATGGCTGTGGCTCTAGAGCCTGAACTTCTGCCTAGAAAGATACAGTCTGTCTTGGCAAAATCTAATGCTTGCTGTAATTCCTCATCTTAAGCACAGCTTTCTCCAAGTTTGGATGGAAACGCTCCATTTTTTGTTGGAACTTGAGTCTAAAAGTAGAAAGTGTCTGGATTAATTATTTTCAGATTTGGTTACTGGTGCAGGCTAGGGCTACACTGAGACTACTCACATGCTAACATTTGGGTTGACCAGATTTTCTCTACAGCGAAGAGAAAGGTGTATGTGCCACATCTAACCCAACAGCACCAAATGCATGACAATCTCTTTGTCTGCACGCTCTTGCACAACAAAAGTGACCACATGGCAGCCAAACAACAACATCAACAAAACAAACAAACCCAACACCACTCTCTCCAAACAAAATCAAACCAGATGAATCAACCAACCAACCAACAAAAAGGAAAGAAAAAAATTAATTGCTTAGCTTCTGAAGAAATAATGCATACACTGTTTACGGAACCATTTGCATATTCCTCCCCAGGACTCCTGCAGTCACCAGCCAGGTGCTACATGAATAAACACAAGCCAAAGCACTTATGTTTTATAGGCAGAAAATGAAGTGCCTGCTCTTGCGACTAACCCCTTTTATAATAACACAGAACATGACCTTGTGTCTGCTCTGAAGCATGGCAAGATGGAGGAAGAAGCCCCAGTGGTTACAACTCCATCAGAATTCCCAGCATACAGTCTGATCAGGACAGAGTTTCTCTGGTCAACCAGTTAGCAACCCTGATGCTGTGTGCTGTGCTTGTCCCGGAGAAACCTGCTAGTGACTGTGACAAAATGAAAATAAGGAATACCTAGCACCACTATTAGGACACCACTTCCTTCCTCCAGAAGAATTAAACACCCAAGACAGTGGACCAGACAAAATTTGGTTTTTTTGGAAACTGTAGCTAATGGATAGCACTGAGATCATGCTCTGTGCTGTAGAGGTCTCATACCTGGGTAACTACCCACAACACTGGTGAAGCCAGCAGGCTTACAAGCCTGGAGAAATGAAAATGTATGAACTGTATCAACTTTTTTTTTTCCCTTATGGTTATCAAATAACCTTGTATCTCCAGAAATTTCTCCTTGGGAAGGCAGATTCATGTTCTGAATAGGCAAAGGAATTTCCCTAGCGGATCAGAGTTCTATATAATACAGGTAGTAATGAACTGTACAAGGAAAAAGCCTCTGAAAGATTGCTTCACAGCCACCCAAACAGAAAATTTTAAAACATGAACAGATAATTTTTCCTTGATTCAGAGCTGCACAGAACTTCAGGACACTGGCTGAAAAGCAGACAAGCTGCTTAAATGCCACTTGAAATTTTTTCAGTGTTCTGTCTGCACACGGACCTCAGAGTAGTTGGTGCAGTGACATCTGATTTGCCACCCAGATACACTTTCACTCCAGAGTTGAAGACAGTCTCCCTGATAAATGATTTGCACTCCAGAATACAGGGAAGCTCCAAGATGACTGGAAGGGTATTAAGGTAATATTGCTACCGTTATGAGGCACTGGCAGACTGAATAATTTTAGCATGGCATACCTGATGTTAGTTCCAATCAATTACAGTGACACATGGATATGGAAATATATATTTAGAGAAGCATTAGAGGATAACCAGCACCAGTCAGCATAGTTTTATAGAAAACTATCTTGGTCACAAAGCTTGATTTCATTCTTTGAGAGCTACAAATTTGACAAATAAAGGTAACTGCAGAGCTGGAATAAACTTAAAAGCTTCTGAGGCAATTGACATGGTACTTTAAGATGTTTTGGGAAGGCAAAGCAGCACTATACCATATCAATATAATTCAATTTAAAAGTGATTGACAGTGCTTTAAGAAACAACTGGCAACGCAAAATCATCACAAAATAGAACTGCTTCTCAGAGAGATCCACAAGGAGCAGTCTGAAGTTTTATCAATCATTGCAACACTGCTGCTGGCTAAAATGACATACGTAAATAACAGCAGACAGTGTAATCTGCTGGTAACTGGGTGCCAAACAAAATGAGTTTCATAAAACCAGGCACATAATCCTAAATCTATTCATCAAGACTGTGTAACTGCAGACCGAGGCTAGCCTGGAAGGTAGAGACAACCTTTGGAATGCAGAGACACTTCAAAGACTTCCATGGCCATGTAAGACAATTCAGTCTGAGCTCCTGCTAGGACATTGTGGCAGATGCACTCAGGGACAGTAAACAGGGAGACAGCAGCAGAGACATAGTGTTATTTTTGCACAGGCTAAACTTTTTTTCACTGAAGTCAAAACTGGAATATGCAATTCTAAAATTCATTTTTACAGGAGGATGATGAACTAATATAGGTGCAGGCATTCGGAGAAAATGTTTTACAGTGAGAGACAATGCAATTTGTTTAGCATCTTCAGTAGAGTCAGCACTAAGCTTATTACATTCTATGAAAATTCTTCAGAAAGAAAACAGAGGAGGAAAGGAAAATTTTAAATGGCATAGGAAGTCATAGGAAAACCCAGCGATTGAGAGCTGAAACTAGGCAAATTCAAATGGGAAATAAAACATGGCTTTTTTAACAGCAAGAATAAATAAATAATAACAAACTACCTGAAGTAGTAGATTTTCTAGTTTCCTTTAATCAAATACAGAATAGAACAGGACAATATTCAACAATACACTCCTGCCAAATACAAGTGTCTTGACTCAAAAGCGACACAAAGTGAAATCTCAGTGCCTATAACATACGAGGAGGTCAACGTGAACCTAATTTCTTTGGAAATAAAATTTGATATGCCTCTAAATTGGACCTCAGCTCCCTCAGTTTCTCTGAGAGTGTTTTTTTGTGGCATATGTGACTTTTCTTGACTGTGCCAAAAACACGCCCAAAAAAATGTGCCGGTTTCTTCACCAGCTGTTGTACTGACAGCTTCTAACCCATGAAACTGTGAAACCATGTTTCTTTTACCTCCAACCTATGTCTGGCTCTTTTCTGTCTTCTCTTCTTCACTAAGTAGAATCACAGAATAGCTTGGGTTGGAAAGAACCTCAAAGATCATCTAGTTCCAACTTCACTGCCATGGGTAGGGATGCCACTCACTAGAACAGGATGCCAGGGTTCCATCCAACCTGACCTTGAACATTTATATCCACATCTTCTCTGGACAATCTGTTCCAGTGCCTCACCACCCTCTCAGTAAAGAATTTCTTTCTCACATCTAATATAAATCTGTCCTCTCTCACTTTAAAACCATTGCCTTTTGTCCTGTCACTATCTGTCCATATAAAAACACTATCTTGCTTCTTTTAATAAGCCCCCTTTAGGTACTAAAAAGCTACAGTGAGGTGCGCCTGGAGCCCCAGGCTGAACAACCCCAGCTCTCTCAAGCCTGTCCCACCCTTGGATCATATCTGTGTTCCTTCCTGGAACCTGCTCTAACAGGTCCATGTCTTTCTTCTGCTGAGGAGCCCAGATCTGGGTGCAACTGAGGTATCATGTGGGCAGAGAGCTATAGGCCTTTTCACTCCATCTTACTATCAATCCTCAATTTGCCTGAAGTTAGCCTGAGCTTCAGGTCTTGTCTATTTATTTTTACTGTTAGTAGAAGCTCTAACAAACTCAGCAGCCTCTGTGGTGCAATCCTACTTAGTGAGACACACAAGTCCACAACTCTTAATTGAACCCTTCATTCACACAGCTCAGATTAGTAATTGGCTTTACATGCCTATTGTGAAGTGGCGGTTCTTATTGCTGTCAAATAATTAGCCTGAAAAGGATTTTAGTCATTTTCAGTACTTACCCTGACTATCTTGCATGCCAATTTCTGTAATACTTCAGCCAGCCCCCCAGCATACCATCATCCAGTTTGACTGGCCCAATACAATTGAGATGAATGTTGTCTATAGTGCTAAGTACAGTATTAGGGAGAATTAGCCTTTTTTTTCATCAGGAAAGTGATAGAGACCTTGTCACAGGGATTTATGATCACTGAGGGAATGTAAGATTGAACTTCCTGGTTCTTCCCCCATAGACACTGGATTTGGAGAGATGTAACAAAACAGGCCTTGGACAAAGCATAGGATTTGCACTAAAGTGCATAAATTTTGTCCAAAAATATAGATAATAAATCCAAGTATGCTTCAGAGGTTGAAAGGCAAGAGGAAGACAAATTCAGACAGTGTTGCACAATAGCAGTAAGCCAACTGCTCTGTGTGTCACACCAGATTCTTTGCTATTTATAAATGATGGAATAAACACAGCCAGAGCTGTGTGTGATAGGGAAGGAGAAAAAATAGTGAGTAGGTGTGAGGAATAAACACAAGAACTTATTATCTATATGCAATGAACAGAAAATCCTGGGGAACAAAAAGCTTCAAGCTTCTGTGTCAGTATGATAGTAGGGTAAAAAAATTTCTAATTGTGGGAAGGAGCGGTTTGCAAAACCATTTATGAAGAAGTCAAAAGTATTTTATGGCTATGTTCGATAAAGAAATCTTCTATGAAGGAAACAAGCAGAAGAAGGCCGTCTGTAAGGACAGAGACAATTAAACACATAGGCTGCCTGATTTACAACTTCGATGGAGGTTGACAAAAGGATAAAATAAAATCCTACCCTGCACACGGAGAAAAATGGAGGCAGGGGAGGAGGAAGGGAGGGTTTGTTTTGAAAGCATTAATGGGGACCAAGGTAATGGAGAAAACTGAATAAAATGCAATTAAAAGAAATGCTTTGCAGTGTGCTTAAGAGACTGATCCCGCCCTGAAAATCTTTAAATTTGCAAATTCTTTAACCTACTACAAAGGACCCCACCTTAGCTTGGATCATCCAGCTATAGCTTCTAAAAGGAGCTATGATCAGCAAGAATTTGTAGTATCTACACAGGCAAGGAGTAGGTTATTAACTTTGTCGTATTAGAAATATGCATAGTTTAGGCAGCAGGGATGATGAAACTCAATGTTTGTTGTTTCAGAGACAGCAACAATCCATTCTGGAATACAAATGCTACAAGTGTGGAACCTGTCTCTACAGTAACATAATTCTGGTTGGAACAAAACAGACTAAAACAACAAAACCACACTAAGACATAACTGTAAAATACCTGGCCTTTTCTAGGTGTTGCAGCTGTGCTGAGGGATGGATAGCAATGAGCTTGGCTAAATATTCTGAATACAGGCATCTCAACAGATCTCTTCCTGCCTTTTCTTGATCTCTTGCTTCTGGAGCAAAACTGGGTTTCAGCCACAGAATAAACTTATCCAGTCTCCTGGTTTGTCTCTTCCTTTGCTTTTCCCTCATCTCCTTTGGCAAAATATTTCATCTTTATTTTTAATGTTTATTCTCATCTCTGAAACTGGCTTTGAGCTGTTTCCAAAGACTGCTGGAGCAATAGCAGGGAAGTCGAGAAACTCTCGGGGGCTGTGCACTACTGACAACAGTGGAAGTCATGACTAGGGGATTCTATTACCATGCCTAAAACTCATGAGCTGTATAATTCTGAATGCACCTCTCACCTGAGCATCTGACTCAGCAGATGCAAACCAGCAATAACTGTGTGAACCCTCATATATACCCCGGTTTACAGGAACCTGTGAAAATCAATTACCACTCAAGGTTTCAGTACCATGAAACTGAAGTGGCTTCAAAGGGAAAATACACAAAATTAAATTACTAACAGATAATTAATACAGTTACCTGTGTTGCCTCCCAGCCCCACTGCCTGTACTTGGGATCGTGGGTGAATCTCCACATATACCAATAGGTCTCAATCACCTCTGGCCTTAGGATGTAATACTTCTCATTCTGCCGTACTGCCACCGCCTCCACACCACCATCAAATTTGAATGCTTCTGGGCCCAGCTTTAGTGCTGCAGAGGAAACAAACAACCCAAAAAAAAAAAAAAAAGTAAAAGTAAGAAAAAATTTGTTCCATACCAATCCTTGCAAGAAGGGTGGGGAGAAGACTGCTATATACCAAGCTTGTGAAAAAAAGCAGAACCTAGCTAGTCTTTAAGTAGTCTCATAAATATTTCCTACTGCTGAGTCCTATAATTTTTCTTATGAATAATCTATCCAGTTCCTGTGAGAAAACTACCTATTTTGACACGACTACAGTAATTCTCTTGAAAATGAATGAAACACTAAGAATATAAACACACGAACACATTCACCAACACATTCTAGGATAAAATCGAAATGACCGACATCATTTATTTACAAGAAAAAGCAAAAAGAATAAAAGGGTCAACACAGGTTTTGATGTCCTTTGATCCCCCCCAGCACAGCAGGAAAAGATCATGGAACTAAACCAAGTAGCATCATGCCAAATAATCTGTATCTTAATCCAAACTGTTGGTTTAAGGACGTGCTGCCAGGCCACTGTAACTGATGTGCTGTGATCTTCAAGTAAAGGGTTTACAACTGGGCAATGAAGTCTTAAGTACACCTGAAAATAAATCTCTGAGCTATGAGATTCACTATTTAAACCCTTACAGGAACCAGAAAAGGCCCTGTGCCAGCACCTGGAAGACTACTCATATAAGAAAAACACACGTGTAGAAAAACTGTCTTTAATAAGAAATTGCAATTACACATATTATGTATTAGACAACTGCACATTGGTCCTCAAATTTAACATTAATAATGTACTCTTATCTAAAGCTGCACCCCATCATTTGTTTTGGCAGAGAATTTTAAAGGCACAGAACTCTGAAGCTGCACTCAAGCTTTAAAAATTATCAAAGCAATTAATCATGTAATTCCTACGGGCCAGAGGAAATTAAACCATGGCTTCACAGGTCTGAAAGGGGAATCTTAGAATACTATAATGAAAAATACAAGCAACTCTCAGTGCATGCCCCAGCAGAAAATCCTCAAAAGAAGCTCCTTAATCTTTTTGTTTCAAAGGACTATGGCTCTGGATGCCAAAAGAAAAAGCATCACTGTGCTTCAGCCACATGAATGATGAGGAAGATTCCATCAAGAAATGTTTATTGCACTTCTTTCAAAATGGGCCACTTTATCAGTTTCACTTTAAAAATTAAATAAATCTTGCTATAAAATGGAGGAGATAAGATACAAAGTTCTACCTATCCAAAATTCTGAATATTAGAATGGTCATACTGAAGCAAGTGGAATTCTGTCTGCTCCAGTATCACATCTCCAACAATAGGCAAAATCAGACATCAGTGGGGAAGTGGAAGCACGTGTCAAGTATATGAGATACCTTTTACTATCTTTTTTACCAGCCTGTACTCTTTTTGAGCTCAAGACTTCTCCCAAATAAGACATACTTTTTTAGGTGGTTAGTAATTCTTAACAGATTTATTTCCCAAGTACTTATCTGTTGTTTCCTTAAATCTGTGTAAGCCTTGGGCATCCAGAACAACCTCTGCTAAGGAGTTCCACATCTCCAATATCTATTTGATGCAGAACCACTTTCCAATCCCTATGTGATTTTGCAAATCTGCTGAATTCTACCTAGAAGATCCCTTTTCCACCCTGAATAATACTATCCAATTCAGTTGTGGCTTGAATGGAAACTGTTCCATGCCTTTAGTTAATCTTCTTGCCCTTTTCTGCAACTCTTCCAATTCTACTATATCCTTTGTAAAATGAGAGAGGACCAGCAAATACAGCAAAAAAAAGTGCAGATGAGATTACCACAGTGACATAATGACATTTTCTATTTTGCTCTTTCTCATTTTGTTTTTCCTGAGTGCTACTGAGTTGACATTTTCATAATCTCAAAAGCAATTTCCTGAATTGCAATGGTCAGTTAACACTCACCATTTAATATGTGAGGTTAGAAATAATTTTTTCATTGGTGCCTCACTTTACATTTAACTACACTGGATTTAATTTAGCAATTTATTATGCAGTTATCCATCCTCATAACGTTTTTGTGTAGTGGGTTTTTTTTGCTATTATCAGCATACTTACCTTACTGTTCCTGCCCTTTTCTGATCATTTATATATGTGTATGTTTTATTTATATATAATACATATTAAAATATGAAATGTAAATATACTATACACTTACAATGTGTATAAATACAGTATACATTTCGCACACCTATACACACACGTGTAAATATATATCAAATATATCAGAGTTCTGATGGTTAACCAGCATTCCTCCACTGCAAGAGTGGACTATTTACCTCTATCCTGTTTTCTATATTATGCCCATTTTCTTCCACCATGCAGGTACTTGCTGCTTAGATTGTAACTGTTTAATGTCCCTAATGGGCCTTAGTAAAACACCTGTTAAAAAGCCTTTGGGAAATCAGGGAAACATGACAGCTATGGTAGTATTATTCACCAAAGAAGCTGGATTTCAGGCAGTTCTTGTGATCCACCACCTACAGAAACTGTCATGTCTTCTCTTGCTTTGGAGCCTGCTTGTGCATTAAATTTTTAAGTATTTACTCACACCTACTCCTAATGCTATTGGGCACTACAAGAAATTAAACCACCCTAGGATGGGTGACCTCTGCATATTGTGATGATTTCTCGTAATTCTTACCTGAAACAGCAATTGTGCTAATAGCTGACTTAAAAAAAAGAAGCCATTATGGGCATAGTACCTTTCAGGGGCCATTCTTCTAAGCCAAGAACAATCTAAGGCCATTTTACAATGCTACAGTGGTCACAGAATAATCAAAATATTTTCATATTAATATTTTCATATTAATAGTGCTGGTAGACTATAGTCTAGGCAGGGAGTGCAGATGAGAAACAATTTCATACCACCAGTGCAAAACTGCAAAGCTGAACAAGCACCATTTTAAAGCAAGCATCATTATAAAGTTGATTCAATGAGAGCTGTATTTAGCACTGCCAAAAAAAAAGGGGAAATCCTTATACTTTTAGATAAGCATATTTCTAATTTTAGAAATACTTTTGCAAATATTGTTGCATGTTTTGTATGTTCCTTTAAGACTACAATCAATCTAGCAATAAATTTCCTGAAAGTAAGAAAGGATTCATAATTATAATAATACTTGCTAGGCTCTAACTCATACAAAATTGGAGGAAGAGAACATCCAAGATACTTCTGTTGAGACTCTGAACAATTCCATCAACACTCACTACTATTTCCAAAAACATGTATTATTCTCATTTCTTCAGCCTTGTCTGTTTATCTGCTAACTGAGAGTCATGGGACAGAGACAGCATCAACTCATACCCTTACATATGCCTCAAGTGAAATCTCAGTCATCTGGCTTATTCTGCACTAGAATTGTCACCCATAAAAACCAGCTAAAGCTGTGCCACGATTCTGAGGACAGCTCTTGTCAAGAAACTTTAAAGAAGCGCAAAAAATTTCCTCCTAAAATAAGCTCTCTATAGTTAGTCAATACTTTACACACTATCAGCTAATGGCTAGGAAAATTCTTATGCACAAGGGATGGTATAATGTACTAAAATACTGTGTGCTATAGATCAGCACACAATGCCATCTATACAGATAATTTTGCTTATTTATTTAACCTGTGCAATGCCTATGAGAGCTGATTATTCAGACTGATCTGTTAGTGATCTTTCTATTATTTAGAAATTATTTTATTATTTATTTTTAAAAATGTTTTTATTCTTTATTATTTAGATAATTTTTATTTTAGTTTTATTATAATTCATTATTTTAAATTTAAATAGAAATTTAAATTTAATATAAACTTAAATTAAATAAAATTAAAATCATATAATAATTGTATTAATATATTTTATTTTTATTATTATTTATTATTTAGATTTGACTTCATTTTTGTTGCCATCTACAGATCTTGCATTGCTGATCATTTTATGCCTGTGCCATGTTTCACAGTGGTGCACATTAAGCATGAAAAACAAAGAACTAATCCCCAGAAACTAGAACACCTCAACATGTGCAATACTCACATAAGCTTAAACATCAAGAAACCCTTGAGCTGTATTTTTGTAGCCTTACCAGTGCCCACGGACAGCATTATGATTTCTTCTGCTGCTAAGTGGGCATACAGATCAGAACATGCCTCCTTATCTTTGTTTTTCTGAATCTTCTCTCCAAACTGAGAGCACAAGAAACTACAGGAAAATCCTGAAATCTGTCACAGGATGGGAGATTTAGGATGGCTGCAGCATTAATCTACTGATAATTTATGGTACAAAAAATAGTAGAGCTGGTAGGAAGCAGAGGCATGTGTAGACTACACACCATAAGACTATTCTGGTTACAGTTAAGTTTTCTCATTAACTATCAATAAGCCTTTTCAAATCCTTGGTGTTTCTAATTATGCATTCATAATTTCCTGAAGAGGGCAAGAGCCTTGGAGGGGGCTCTCATGCTGTCATATTCAATAGATCCTGGAAACACAAATCCCTGGCAGACCAGAAGCACGACTACACCCCCTGCCTTCACCTTCCAAAGACCACCAGCTTCCTCCAGCTGCTGAATTAGAAAGGCATCCTTTGAGGAGTGCTACAGACTGATCCTCAGCTTAAGCAGAATCTACAAGGATTTTCACAGAGCCATGGCAAGGGCCCAAGCTTCTCACAACATATCCAGTCACTTTTCCAGCCTCTGACTCTGGAGTCTAAGGTCTTCTCTCAGATATTCCTGGGGAACATTGATAGGTGACTCAGATTATCAGTGAGACTATGTCCCTGCATAAACTTCTCGATTACATGGCAGTGATACCAGCTGCCACTGGGACATAAGAAAATACATCATACATCAGGAATAGTTTCAGGGACTTTCCAGCTTCTCTGTACTAGTCAGCACTGAAATAACTAGCTTTCTGAAATACCAATTTTTTTTCAACAGGCTTTCAAACCTGCAATATGTGCAACAGGTTGATGACAGTTGGCAATGCCCTAATTTTCCTGAAATGCTTTTATTCTGTGAAATTCTCTTTTAATTTTGCTGAGACTCAAGCTTAGCTATAGAAATTTGGGTTGCTCCATAAAGTACTATTTTCATACTGAAGTATTAACATCACCAGGTACATACTATAGTTTATTATGAGCAGCTGTGGGATGACACAGGAAAGGGCAGCTCTGCTGGTTTATCTAAAGAAGGAGCTGCCTATCCCCTGCATGCAGTCTCTGCATCCTTCTCTCTCTTCTGAGGATGCCAAATGGGGCAAGTTCTCTCCCAATTCCATAGGAGAGAGAAATAAGGAAATTCCCTTTGCCTGCTGAACCATAAACCCGTTAGCTGAACCAGGATGACTGCCCTCTTCTGCCATCAGCCAGTTCTGCCATTAAAGTGTGCAATTATGCTCAAATTCTGCTGTTAAAACATAATTAAGAAGTTGACATTTTGCACGTGTAAGTTCTTAATTTTCTTTGAAAAATCAGAAAATTCAAACTAAAACATCCAAACAAACAATCCACATTCCTGGGACTGCATGACTGAACAAAAGAAAACAAGAGCATTGCAAATTTATAGCTGTCTGTACAGCTTTCAGTCTTTCTTGCTCATGTGTTCTTGTGCAGTCATTAAATATGTAATCAAAACTTCTATCTCCCCCATCTTTTGACTTATTTAGGGTACAGAATAAACACCTGAAGGAATAAAATTAGGTCTGCTCAAACAGCTGTAAATTTAACATTGCTTAAGAGGAAAAAGGTAGGACATAGCAGCTATTGTATGATGAAAAATTGCATTTAAATGTTTAATTTGACATTTAAAAATAAGCATTCTCATATTTTTTCTTTTCCTTTTTTAAAGCTGCTGCTACCCAAATAAAATTGTCACTTGCATGACTGAATTATTTAAAAAGACAGGCAATGATACAATGTAAACCTGTGAATAAATACATTAATTCTCATCTTAAAACTGCTTAAGTTTTAGTTACCATTATTTCTATTGAGAAGCTATTCAGAAGCTCACTTCATAGCTCTGACAGCTATGCAAAACCATTTCCAATTTTCAATCTACATTTATTCACAGTGAGCTTAAAAATCCTGCTTTTGCTACAACTGTGTTCTTTTATATCTTAAAATAACTATTTCTCTTCAGTGTTTGCCCCTTGAGATGGCAATAAATTTGTTCCTTTCTTCGGTATTATTTCTCTAGCCTGAGCAGGCCAATCTCTCATATTTTCCCCACTGTAAGATAAAAGCTCTGCCACTCCATTATGTTGGTTCTTCTCTGCATTTGTTCTGCAATTCAGATTTATACAGAGTATTCTGGGTGACAAATTACACATGTCTTCTAAGGTAGTCTTAATATAATCTGATCTCTGCTGAAAATTCTTCACCTGATACAGACCAGGACATTTTTCAACTCCCAGTTCAGACAAAGAGCTCCCGACTTTTCTAGTGAACTTCTTACTTCTGATAGCCCAGTTCTCAAGATGCTCCTGATTACTATTCTGAGACTCTTCCATTTTAATTATGTTTTACAATTATATGGCCACCCTAAGCATAATCAGTACACTTTAAGTATCAAGGTCACTATAAAATAATCCTCATCCAAAAGACTGACCTTGAGAAGCTTCCAGCCCAACAATGAAGTCTGATGTTGCCTCCTCACCAGTCAGGCCTTTGGCCTTCTCACAGTCTGCACAGTAGTCTTCATCCTCTCTTGCTTAATAGTACTTACACAGAATGCACTATTACTAAAACCAGTAAAAAGCCTATTTACAAATTTTCCCCTCTACTTAACTGTAAGAACAGTATATATGAAATTTCAAACTTCCCCTATATAATCCGTGAGAACAAGAGTTCACACAAATTCCTTCCTCCCTGTACCCATATAACCTATCTTAGCTGACTGATCCAAAAATAAGGATAAACATGCATGAAGGAACCATAAAGTCTGGGTTTATATTTACTCACTATGATGTAGAGCAGAAGTAAATAGACAGATGTTAAAAATTCATACTGGTATAAAACCAGTGCATGTTAGACAAGTCCATAACAAATCCTAAAAATAATTACAACAGTTGCTGTACTCCACCTATTGAAATAATTAGATTAGCAGTAGGTCTTACTTGTCCTGTCATACGACTCATGACATGTATGTGCAATTTCAGCTCCAAGCTGCAAATAATGTCCAGCTTTATCATCTCTGGAACCATCTGCTCCAAGGGCAAACATTCCACCTGCAAAACAGGTCAAATGGCCCATCTTTCTTTCAAGATGCCCGTTCTTCCACTCCCCAATGAAGGTCAGTCCTCCATTGGACTTTCTGATGAGATGTTTTTCTATGGCCTATAAAGAGAAAAAGAGAACTTTAAAATGCTGTTTCACATGCAAGTTTTACTTATTAACATTCCTTTATCTAGCAAAGTCCAGTTTTCAAAACAAAAATAATTTTCTTTTTTCCAAATTCACTTCTGAGCACTACAGGAACAGACAGCTATCAGAATATCATTTCAAAGAACAAAAAAAAATACTCTAACTTCTAAAAACGTTAATGATATCTAACAGAAAAATCACAGCATAAACACTGTACTTTACTTGAGAATTCAGCACTTATGTCTCAAACAGTATTTGTCTGTTAACTCTGAGAAGTACTTATTTGTTGCTCTGTGCACTCTGTGAGTACTCAGCAAACACATCCATGTTGGAAACTTTTGGTCAGTAACATATGCAAACCTGTACCCTCAGTCAGTCTTTAATAGGAAGTGACAGGAAAGCTCCAGCCACATCCTAGCTTCTCCATAGCAGCTTTCTGATTGCACATTCTCAAATGATGGGTGTTAGAACAGCTGTTCACAAAACTTCATTATTTTTATACATGAGCTAACTACTGCTTTCTTTTTGCACATTTGTACCAACACACGTTGTATCTTGTGACTTATAAATGGTGTCCTTCTCTCAGAAGAATAGTTGACCTAGCTTCCCAAAGTTTGCAAACTAGATCGAACATTTGCTTAAGGTTCTTTCAGAGAGGATCAAAATTCCTGCCATCCTACTGTAGTATTTACTATGGCTAGCATTACACAGCGAGAAAGTAATGAAAGAGAAGTGCTGGCCTGTACTCCTGTTGGGTTAATTCCTTCACTAATGCCACTGACAGATCTGAGGTTTGTGCTCATGGCAGGATCCAGGGAGAAGAAGGCAGAAATAACTGACAGAGCAGAAAGCAGTAAGTCTCTGACACCTGCCAGGCTGGTTGTCTAACCATCATGTAAATTGCCATTGACAACTGCCTTCTGCTGGTAAGGAGCCTGATGTGGCAAACTGTACAAGCCTCATTTGTCTGAAAGTACTGGTACAGGAAATACAGGATCTGCTGAAAACTGCCACTGGAAAGGATTTTAAGATCTGGAGCATTAACTCTGTTGATTCCATTATTCTAGACTGTGATAAAATGGACGTTTTTCAACCATATGGTATGTAAAAGTTGAGTTTTCTTTGAAGGAAAGCCACTTTAACCATGAAGAGCAGGAAGGCACTAAAGCATATGGATTATTTATTTCCTAGAGGAAAGCATTTTTTCCCAAATGTTAAGTGACATTTCCTTTCAAATTGTATCTTCCCATAATTTCATAACTGTTGAGAAGTAAATAGTTGCAGAAGCATTTCCAGTGGGACAAAATCGCTGTGGTTAGCACCAGGATAGTCAACAAAAGCCAAATTTATATATTTCTCCATGAGCTACTCCTCCACTTCAGACTTGCTTTCATGGTTTGACTGAAGAGCATGTTCTAGGTGCAACATGCTCCTCTTCTGAGCAGCAAACACATCTTCTGAACTTGAAAATAACCACCTGGTAGAAGGAGTAATTTTTGAAGTCTGAAAATCAAGTTGTATCAGCTACTTAATAACTAGGTTAGATCCTGAGAGTCACAAAGGAAGCATCTCAAGAATATAAATGCAACTCTCTCAAAATACTTTATCATTCAACAACAAGCTGCCAACTGCAGAAAAATGAAAATTAATACTTACAGTAATTTTAACAAGGGACAGCCGGGCATTGTTGGGAGCACTGCCCAGTAGATAAGAAAAGTTTGTGCAGGTTAAGATAGATGTGGCATTTGTATCCAAGGCTGGATGGCTGAGGCCACAGAGCACTCCAACAGGAACTGCAAAGCAATGACATCCAGCTGGACTTCAAGGAGTATACATGTACCAGGGTGGACATGTATACCCAAACTACCAAAAAGAAGATTTAGTTCACATCAGCTAAGAGATTAACTAATGGAAGAAGCTTCCTTAGTCTGTGAAATGCCTGATAAAAAAGGGGTGGGTTGGGGTCACTTGGTTTGTTCAGCCTAGAGAAGAGACTGAGGAGAAACCTCACTGCAGTCTTCAACATCCTCATAAGGGGCAGCAGAGGGAAAGGCACTGATCTCTTCACTCTCGAGACCAGTGACAGGATCCAAGGGAATGGCCTGAAGCTGAGTCAGGGGAGGTTTAGGCTGGATAGCAGGAAAAGGTTTTTCACCCAGCAGATGGTTGGGCACTCCAGGGCATTGGTCACAGCACCAAGTAACACTGACAGAATTCAGGAAGTATTTTGAGAACACTCTCAGTCAAACACATGGTATGACTCTTGGGGTGTCCTGTGCAGGGCCAGGAGCTGGACTCAAGGATTCCTGAGGGTCCCTTGCTATTCAAGAGATTCCGTGATTCTTTGCAAAACCTGAATGTTTGCTGAAGTTCACGTGCTTTTCGTGACTACAAAAAATAACATTTTCTGAGCTGTCTTGCAGCAGTACTTCCTATGTTGTGACAGTCAAGCACACTGCTGAATCCTTCTTTTAGCTACCTAATACTGTGGAGTAAGAAAGAGTGAGGATCAAATTTATGAGCCTAACAGATTAGACTACTCAAGGCAGCAGATCAAAAGGAAGCTTACCTATCCTTCAGCTGATGTGAGAAGGAAAAAAAGACACTTGAAACCAGACTAGCTGGAAGGCCCACATGATGATGTTGAAAGCAAAGTTAAGAGGCCCATCCTCAATTTTTATCACCACAAAAAATTCCCAACAGGTTTCACAATTTCAGCTTTTATCATAGCTGTGAATTTCCATACTGGGACATGGCAATTAAGTGTCCTTTACAGTGGAAGACTGCACCCATGTTATATACAGAGGGGTTATGGATATACAACTTGTTTGTATTCATGTTAGGAAGTATGTGGTGACCTGGATAAGACTTCATATGCCATGGTTCAGAAACCATGACATCTGAAGAACAGATGCTGCATTTTTCTTCCCCGTGATAGCTCCAAGGAATGAGATATCACTGTCTACTGAAAGACTTAGGAGTGAGGTTATGTTGTCCATCTTCCACTCACCCTGCTGTAATAAGATAAGGGAGTGAAGTGTGGCTGGACAGAGACATTCTTTTAGACTGGTGGGTGCTGAGAACATTTCCAACTCTGTGCTATGAGTGGGAAGAATGCATGCTACACCTTTCCCCTTCTACTTGTACGAATGATGCAAAAAGCTTCTGTTCCACATTTTGAAAAACAAAGAATAAGAAGTGCTAGCTACTGACGAAGACCTACATTATAGGAAAGAACAAAAGAATGGCAAGGGAATGGCCTCTTTAAA
This sequence comes from Sturnus vulgaris, assembly GCF_052056855.1. NCBI lineage: Eukaryota > Metazoa > Chordata > Aves > Passeriformes > Sturnidae > Sturnus > Sturnus vulgaris. The sequence continues at coordinate 31,056,344 of NC_142244.1, forward strand.
AAAATTAAATACAAATTTGAATTGCAGTTATGCAGAGCAAATCCTAGTTAATGAGTCTTTGCTTATGTCTTTCAATGTCAAGTAGGACCTGGGAGAGACACAAACCCTGAAACAGCATGTTCCACAGCACATAAATCAGTACAGTTCATGCAGACTCAAATGTACAGGGTAGGTTTAGCTGAGAAAAAGCTAAAGGAACCCTCTGATGCTTGGACTGCAGGATATACTACATATGAAGCAAGAGCAGCTTGGATTTTCCTCCCTCCTATACACAGAGTGTTTTCACCTAGTCCCAAATTTGCCTTGCCCTGTCTCCATTCAGAGATGTGACCATACAAAATGTTTGCAAGATGGTTTACAGTGAAGAGGATGAATAGGAGAGTTTATTTCCTCTAATTTTGAAGTGTTCACAGTTTAAGAATCAGAGTAAAATATTTCAACAGTAACCACAATGGAAGCTAGGTATCAAGTGCTAAACATCTTTAAACCCACAGGACCCCGTAAACTGTATTTTGACCTATTAAAAATACACAACGAATATTCTGAACTAGTAATGTAGAATTTAACAAACCCAGGAAAGCTAAGGAAGTTCAAAAGGATTGGGAAACAGCCAATGCTTTATTGGAGGTTTAAAAAGTAAATACAACAATGATATAAAATGATGTGGTTTCAAAAATAAATGTTTGATTGATATGTGTATGCTGATACTAGGAATACAAGGGATTTCAAGAATTTCTTGGCATTTTACAAAATACTAGTCCTAAGCAAATTCAGGGCAGCACATATGAAGTGGATTAAAAGCTGGCTTGATAGAACAGTTCAAAGTAAAAAAAAAAAAATCAGAATCAAAAAATCCTTATCCGATGAAGATTCTGTATAGATACTTTATTCAACACTGGGCAGTATTTCTAAAAATTATCTCCAAGAAAAATGCTAGAAAAAACCTGCAGATGACACAAAAATTGATGGAACTATAGATAATGATAAAGAAAAAGTCAGTTCTGTAAAATCACTGAGAGCAGGTGACAAAACGGGTTTTGCTTGAACAATGTGTTGCAACAGAGATAAGTGTCAGGTCAAACACTGAGGAACTGGGAATGTAAATCACAGTGGTAGGAAAGCAGTAAATCAAAAAGATCATAACCAGCCTCAGAATAAAGCAACTGGAAAGTGGATGATGGTTTGAGGCAAAGGTTAAGAGTGCAAACAGAGCTCCTGGCTGGATGAAGAGGATAAAACCAAGAAGGAATCAGTTAGAAGAATCACATTAGAAGAACCATTACATTGCTGTCTCCATACTGAACACACTGGAAAATACATTAAAAAAAAGCTTAAGAAATAATTCAAAAACTGTCTTATATTGCAAGAACAAAAATAAAAAAGTATTTTTCCTTCAAGAGAAAATATCTATTGTACATTTGATAGTAACCAGCTGTATAGTCCAGATAACCCTTTAAAACAATGTAGAGAGAAGGAAAAAGTCAAAGCAGCTGGAAGTCAAATGTAATCAAATTCAGGTCAGGAATAAGACACATTACAGCTTCAAAGCAATTTTGTAGTAGAACTTTCACTATATATCTTTTAAAATGTGGATTCTGAGAATTCCAAGAACAGGTGTTTTGCTTTAGAAGTCCAATTGCACTAAAACCAAGCTTTTAAAACTTACATTGAAAGCAACAGGGCATGCACTGAGCCTGGAACACATCAGGCACCAACCACGCACCAGCACTGGGACAAGACTACACAGTCCCTGCTGCTGCTGGTACCACATCTCATGTGACTCAAACCATCTCAGTTACTCTCTCTGTATTTAAACTGTAGCAGAGGAATGGTGGCATAGTGGGTACCACTATGAGAGGCTGCTGAGAGAGGATGGGGAGACTGGGAAAGGAAGAGCTGGGCAGCAAAAAGCTCAGAGCCACCACAGAATGGCCCTCACCCTAAATCCCATGGAACCATCCTACAGTACTGCCCCACTTGGGCAAGCACTACTTGGTCTGTGACAGGGAGTAAGACCATAGCACAAAAGAACCATAAGAACAGGAATAGATATGAATTACATTTTACAAGGCAAATATGGAATATAAAATGTAAATGCCTTAGAAAATAATTCCGAGAATAAAACAATTTGGGACTACAGGTCCTAGAATGATGAATTCTGAACACTGGAAAAAAGTGACTTGGTTGTTCTGCACACATCTCCAGGTTGCTAGATCTCCTTCTACTAAATTAGAGCTTGGGCTTTTACACTGTACCATTTGGGACAAGCTGATTATTTTTAACACAATAATCTGCATCACATGTATTCCACAATAATGCTTTTTAAACTACTCAGTGAAAGCTAGAATTATTCATCACTTGATTTCTTATAACTTACATAATCAAAACAAGTCCTGTGGTTGGTGCTGTTTTTTCTGTCTAAGTTTTTTGGTTTTTTTAAATTTAATTTAATTTCCTTAAAATCATGAAAGATTGTTCCACTGTATTGGAAAACTCAATGAATTATAATCACCTCAATTGCATCGTCGTACATTTTTCTTGCCTCCATGTCCATCTTGTCTGACATAAGCCAGGCTTTCAATAAATATTCATAAAAACTGTCTCCCAGCCCGCCCACGGATGTGTGATCTGTAGAAGGGAAAGAGGGAAGAAAACAAAAAAAAATAAGGTTGAAGTTGTTATGTAATAGCACCTTAAATTTATTCAAAGCATAAACTTATGTTTTTAAGGCCTACTGCTGTAGAATTACAAACATTTTTAGCCTGTTTAGCAGGACAAAGCTGCACTGCACTCTTTCCCCTCCAAACTTACATCACAGGCATAGAACCTTCTGTATGTGCTCCCTATTTGTCATTCTGCACAGGCGATCCCTCATATAAAAAATGTATTTTAACCTCTGTTTTTACTTCTTTCCAAAGAACCTACATGTTTTGCTGCGAGGGTTTGGGGGTTTTAGTTTTTGGTTTTTTAAGGTATATGTGAAAAAAGCATGTAGAAAACCTCCTAAGACCTCTGTATCCAGAATGTATTCAAGCTGGCTACAAACTGCCATCCACAAACTACACAGAATCCAATTCTTCCAGCAGATTTTTATTTCTAATAGGGTAGTTACTCGTCAGACTAACAAATTCCTCAAACTAAATATTCTCATTGAAATTATTTTAGTCAAAAGGGAAGCAAGCTGCCTTTGCAGTGTACAACACAAGCCCTGCTCTGCTCCACTGTGCCTGAGCAGCTATGCAGAGCTGTGCCATGTGCCCCAGGGTAAGGCTGCTTCACTATTAGAATCCACCAGCACATAAACTGAATCTCCTAACACACAGATTTATTTTTTGTCGCCTTTTTTCTTTATTTTTTTCCCCTTGCAGAGGTTGCCTTTCACAAATAGTGTCACTGTTAGTCTGTGCTGACAGACCACTTGACAACTATCTATGTTTCTTGTTGGCTGAACTATCATACTACCCCACAAAAAGCCTACTGATGGTCTGGAAGCCTTGGAGCTCTTGTTCCAGCCAGGGCAAGCACTCACTCAGTACATTCTTCATTCAAAATCAGCAACTCTGTGAGATTTAATAAGTGACTTCAACCAGAATACACATAACCTTCTCTTCTCCTAACATTACAGTCCTCAAAACAGTGGCACCAGAACAGTCTTAGACTCCTGAAGCTAGGCGAAGGAAATGTTTAACACCGACATTGTCACAATGCCAGAAATTCACTGCCCTAAGCATGGCTGGTTGAGTCATGCAAGTACCCTTTTACTGGGTGAAGAAAAGATATGACACTTCCTTTTACAAAATACCTCCAAAAAGTGGTATTATTCACAGTTTTTCTGGGATAAAGGTGCAAAAGAGAGGTTGAACTCTCCTTCTGTTCTTTTTTCCTCCAAGCACCACGCTACCACAGCATGTCTGCTTGTCTCTGAAGATGTGAGTAGGAGGTTAGAGCTGGTAGATGCTGCTATCCTAACTCTTCTAGCTACCTCTTGGCTCTTCTGCTTCTTAAAAATGGATTCCCAAACAAAGGAAGGAGCAAGTAGAGAGCCTGTAGCTTTCCCATTTAGTTTCAAGTTGTGAATTTGAAGCAAATTACTTCATGCCCTACTCTTATACCTCACAATCTCCTTGACTGCCTTTTCAAACCCAGTTACTCAATGATTATGAGTTTTCATAAGCTTTCTCACTCTGAGCTGTAAGAGGACATTCAGGTCATGAGTCACTTTCTTACACAAACTCAAGGGCTAGAAATTACTCCTTCAATTTACAATTACATTCTTAAGTAGACACAAGAAACAAGGGTCTGTGGTTTCCAGGAAAAACAAAAAAACAACCAAAACCTACTTAGGACTTCAAAGCTACAACTCATGCCAGCACTGCTCAGGGACTGACTTCACAAGAGACAGTTTAAAACTACTTCTGTTAAGCTGTTGCCTCGTTCCCAGCTGAGATCTGTCACTTCAGTCAGGGATGATCCTCAGCCAGATGTCCGTGACAGATCACTCAGGTCCCAACAAGGACAGGCTGTTGAACCCTTAGCAGTGTTCTTGTAGTAGCTCCAGCTGAGTTTGGGACAGAAAAGGGCAGGAAGGTGAGTGGAAAAGGTTTATTTCCTAAACAGAGAAATCCACATTCCAGGTGTGTTTCAAAAGTCAATTATCAGCAATATGTCCCATTTCATGTCCCTTCTCCAGTCAGTCATTTGAGAAGTGTCCTTCTCTTCTGTCAGCAACTCTTCTCCTTCACATTGCTTCTCATCTTAGACAAGAGAGAATAGGGAACACAGGCACAAGAACTATCGGGGAATACAGGACTCAGAGCCATCCCCTAGACTGCCTTTTTTGCACCTTCTTGGGCACAGAGAATAGGGCTGCTCAAGCTTCTCAGATTCAGATCCTCCTCCCATTCAGCAAGTAGAGAAGCACATGGTAAGAAACTAAGGCCTTTCAAGCACCTTGCAACTCCCAGCTCCTTTTATGCATACCTCACTCCAACTCTGACCAGCCCAGAGCTGGTCAAAGCTCCTCTCTCTTTCAGCAGTGGGCTACTCCACTCCCCAGCTGATGCCCTTCACAGCTGGACCAGAGGGAAGACCTGTCAAAAAAGGTAAACGGATCCTGTTCCTTCTCTTCAGCAGCAGGAGAGGGACGTATGAAATATTCCTGGTAGGAACATATGATGGTATTTCAGGGGAGCTGACTGCATCAAGATGCAGCTGTCTTTATGTCCCTGTCCCTTCCCCATCCACAAAAACAGCCAAAAGAGGATGGAAGTGAAAAGGAGGCCAGTGCAGCAGCTGAACTGAGGTTTAAACACAGTGAGTTTTCCAACTTCTGCAGCTGCATTAACTGCACCCTGGCAAGGTCTTCTTCAGGTTTTCTGCTAGTGTCTGAAGGTGTTGCTGCATTTTATAAGAATTGTAAGCAGAAATTACTTAAAACACAGTTTGTGACAGATTGTGGGTCTTTGACAATTTGCTCTCACCTAGAGTGGTAATGCTAAAGAAATATTTTCCAAGATTCCTTGGCAAATATATAACTGCTGAAAACTGTAGATTTGGGTCACCACATATCATTCTCTCCTAAAAACAAGTTCCCTATCCAAACTTATCCAGAGGTCCACAGTGGTTATCACTTTCTCCTGCTATTTGAGCTATAGCTCAGATGGATTCAAAGATTTAAGTCAGCTCAACTCAGAACGTTTTGCTCAGAAAAATGTTTTTCACATAAAATTTACTGACGTTTTCACACTGGCCCTAACCTCTCATGTCACTCCAGAGTCTAAAAAGGAATAACTTGTGATTTGAATAACTGAGCTTACAATAGAATCTTGACACTGAGTACTCCTCAGTAAACAACTGAGAAGATAAGCATTAAGCACAAGCATTTTGAAAATTTTAAAATGGGTTCATTATTTCACATATTTGATCTACGAGAATCATTTAATTAGCTCTTTGTCACGGAAAGGTTTTTATTTTGAAGAGCTATTTTACAGTGAAATCCTGAAGCTGAATTCATTCCAGATTAAGACAAATATAGCAAAAAGAACAGAAATATGATAGCACAACAAATGGAGCTGAAGCCACATGTTCTGTTCAATGTATGTATTTTTAGAACATTCATTCCTTCAAATCAAGACAAATTTGGATAATTTCTTCATTCCACATTTTTTCAAATGTAGGCCCAGATGACTGGGCAAACATAAAAGGATTCCAGTCAAGGATTGCTTTGGAATTCTTTTCAAACTGAAAGACACAGTAGCTGCAGTTGGAAAAAATACCTTCAACATTTGCAACCAAAAGCAATTACAAGAAACCCTGTATCTTTTCTGGTTTGTCACACTTGAAAGTATATTGTGTGCAAACCTGTGCAGTTAGTCTGTTTGTAAGGATTCCTGCCAAAAAGAGACAAATAAAACCTTAATAGAAAGACAATATTTCAAGCTCATAGAAATCTTTTGGCTCAGCTACTACAAAGGATTTACGTCCTCTTAAATATTGGCAATTTTCTTTTTAATAAACAGCACTCAACTGTAAACAAAAAACCCTAATAAACAACAAACCAATCAATCTCAGAACAATACTTTAATAAGTTTTTAATGTATTGATAAAAGATCTATACTTAGCAACATACTGTGTCTCAGCTAATATGCCAAAAAATAGATCTGCCTCTTTCCCACAGACTGAGAGGGGGAACCTTCTTTTAAAACCTCACACCGCCATTACCTAATATTCCTAAAGACAATTTCACTCCAAATGATCTTATTGGTATCAGCAATCCATGAGCTCACTGCTGACACAGTCTCCCCAGCCGTGAAGCAGGACAGCATTAAACCACAGCACCAGGCAGGAGGTCAGACAGGGCACACAAAGTCTCGATGAAATGCCACTGGATCTCAGCCCCAGAGAGGAGGGAGAGTCTGCAGAGCTCTGGTGATTTGTTCTCTGTAAGTGAAATTGCTTCTTTACAAACCTGGGAGACAAAAAACCTTTTTTTTTCTGCAAACAGCTCTTCAAGGCATAGGCTACAATGTTCCCCTTCCTCAGTGACAGGTGACCACTGAGATGGATCTGGCTATTCTTTCTCTTCAGGACTACTTTTTGGGGATGGCTGTAGATAATGGGGATGCATTCACACAGCTCATTCTCATTTGTCATAGCCAGACCTACCTACTATCTGTAAATAACTTCCTCCACAGCAAGCCAATTTCCACAGGAACAGCAGTGGTTCCCAAGCACACAGTTATGGCCACAGACTGCATGTTACCAACATGTGCCACTTCCTTTTGTTTACAGGGAAAGTTTGGTTCAGTGAGCAATAGCATATTTCCCACAACAACTGACAGCTCCCGAAAGATAACATTAATAATGAAGCCTGTTCTAATGAAGATCTACCTGCTCTCTAGAGCAAACTTAAGATGTGCAAATTATTTTTAAGCAGATGGCTTTAAGTAGTTAACAGCAGCTTAATGAGGCAAATTAAAAACTGTTCATGATTTGCTAAACCCTCTCTGCTTTGTGCCTTAATTGTTCAATTGTCATTTCTTGGCAAGGAGCAAAAATAAAGAAAGAAGCCAGGCATTGTATAAAAGGCAGCACTCATGCCAGAACTGATGCTGTAGTCCCAACACCTGAGGGTGAGGATTCCTGCTAGCCAGGAGTAGACAGGGAGCGAGCAACTTGCCCCTCTCTAACCCCAGGGCACATCCGCCCTCAGCAGAAAGTTTCTGCATCGCTTACTGCACACGGAATAAAAAAGATTAAACACAATACTGAGCAGAGATATGTTTAGCATGCACAGGCTGCCCTGCTGGAAAGCAAGAGGGTGAGATAACATTGGAGCAGTGCAGAAGCACAAGCAGGTGGAGATGAGGATCGACTATGCCCACGGTATTTTTAATTCACAAATTGTAACTACAACGCTGATTTAACATTTTAAACTAGAGACAGAGAGAGAACAAAAGCAAAAAATTACTAATTTGGCTATTTGCAAACTCAAATCTTGGAACTGCAACTGTTATTTTTGACTTTAAAATAAAGCAAAACTCACTAAAACCTCAGTATATACTGGCTACACCCAGTAGATTTGAAATGACAAGATACACAAAACACGGATTCAGTTCAAGCAAGAGTACTAGTACAGAAATACTTTGCAACAAAAGAAAGGAAGCAATAAAAAGGGAGGCCAATCTTCCTCAAGGATCACAAACTGACAAAGTGCTATTGCAGTATGTCAAAGGAGTTCTAGAGTGGAAAAGTTAAGTGACCAAGAGCGGGTAGCAAAGTGATTAAGCTAATACTGAGGTTCATTAAGAAACCCACACACTCCATCACCATTAGTTGTTCTGGACTGCCCCAACTGGCCTTACACTGCAGGACCCCTCTTTCTCTGTCCAGGAAACTTTCAAAGAATTGTTTTTCTGTTTGTCTTCAGGCTGGCTCTGATTAAATTTCAGTTCAATCTTTACTTCATGTAGTTGGATTTACCGCTCCTCAGCTGCTCTAAATAGGTGCAAGCTCCCCTTCTAATCCTTTAATCCAGAAAGCTGAGGCCCTGGAAATTGCAGCTGCTGCAATTCACAGCAGAAATTCAACCTAAGGATGTCATAAGCCATAGTGGTTGGCTTGAAAGTGCAAACACTTGTAAATTAACTGCAGCAGAGGCAGCCCTGATGAAAGGAGGTGAAAGTGCAATTTTTAGTCAAATACAAACTATGTATCACTAAGAAACACATTACCAGCCTCAGAATTTTTTCTGAAAACATGTAGGTTCTCATGTAACAGAACCACATTTGAAGAACATAAGTTAAACATTTATCAGCTGGGAGGTAGCTGAACAGACACTGCTTCCCGTTCTTCTGTCTGGTGCCACAACAGAATCCAGTAACTTTTTGTCAAAGTTGTTTAAAGAAACCCCAACAGAAGAGCTTGAGGCAGACAGAATATACCAGTTGGAAGAACTAAAGTCTGGCAGCTACAAGAAACTGAAAATACAGTCACTTAATGGAAAGTATTAAGCAATCTTAATTATAAGTGCTACCAGTTTCTTACAGAATAAAATTATGCAAAATTACTTCCTAGAACTGTATCAAACTAAAGATTAAAATAATTAAACTTGCCCAATTCAAGTGTGCCCAAAGACAATAGAAATACTTTGAAACAGACCAGCAAGTATAACTAGCCAACTAATACAGATATTTAGGTAACTAATGTTCTTAGAATCAAAACACTTATTCAGACTGAATGTAATTTATGATTCTGTAATGTCAAAGGAATATCCTAATTTGGTATGTTACAACAGACTGTACTTTCACTCTCAGGAATTCACAGCTGGAACAAATGTTGGGGTTTTTTTGCATTCAAACTTTCCTGAAACATCAAAACATTCCAGCTATTATTTATAATTCTGGAAAGATTTAGGTCATCTCTCAGAAGACATGTTCAGGAATTAAACACCAATCAACTAAATACATCAAGTCCACATGCTAAAATTAGAAACACATTAAATCCTTATGTCGGTGTGTTTACTGAGAAGTGGTCTTTTATCACCTGAAGCTGTCTTTTCAAGGTTATTACACTCACCCACAGAGCCACCCAAATGAAGCACACCTGCCTCTCAGCCAAGTTTGGAGTCTCTGTAAATCCCAGCTGCGTGGGCAGCCTTAATGAAGCCGCTGGGATTGGCAGTGAATTGATGGGAAGTCATGTGCATGTTTGCCTCTGATGACTTTTTATTTACTTTACAAGATAGCTGTGAAAAGAAGCTAAAAGGGGTAACATCATCTGCTGCAAACAATACTGCTGCAGGTATGTGCCCAAAAAAGAGTCCCTTTTGAATAAGAGTTCATATATAGGAGGACTGACAAGCTCTTAAGGTCTTTACACCCTTTAGTTTATTCAGCTTAATCTTCCTTGAAGATCTCAATTCTCCTCTTGAAGATTATAAACAAGATCATGGGAGAGTAAAACCTTTATTAGATTAAATATAGTCCAACACTCATCTGTACCAAATCAGCTGGCAAAACCACTGTCAAAAACTTCACCCTTCAAGTTGTATCAAGACATTCTGGTTTATATATTTACATATATATGTGTGTATATATATATCCCACATGGAAGCTGACAATCAAAAGTGATTCTGAGAAGCAAGGAAAAACACTTCTGGTTTTTGACGTACTTTTGGATTACACCACATGCAATAAAAATCCAGGCTACTCTGACTGTTTCTTTCTCCTAAACTTCAGTCTATGTAGCTTTTATTTTTCTTCACGTGACAGATGCCTGAAATGGCACACGCAGTCACCTGAAGTTTTGATCACTCTGTGTAAGTGCTGGGAAATTGTGCTGATTGTAAGATTTGTTCAGTGACTCTGAGACTGAGCTACCACACCATATGTGGACTGCATTCATCACCATCCTTCTTTTACTTGATTATATATGTCATATGGGACCGTGTCTGCAAGATTACACATTTCTTCAAGTTGAGATGGTATTTTAGCTTGCTGCTACAAAGACAGTACCAGTGGAACTTCAGGATCAAAAAAAGCTATTGGTAAGATACATTCAATGTTCACTGAACAGAACTACAGACCCTCCCTGCTCAATGTCACCAAACTGGAAATGTTTCTCATGTGACCACCAGCAGGAACACGACATAGAACTCAGAATATGAAGTCTCACATAATGAAGACAGAATAAAAAGAAACAGATGTCAAATGTGACAACAGATGTGTCATCCAAATTTACCAGTCATCTAGAGGGCATCAACAGAAACAAATACACAGCTTCCAATACGTTACAGAGGACAAATAAAATAAAACCAAGAAAGTTTAATAAGGCTGTAACAAATTTGTCACTGGACTTTGACAAGCTTCCCTTTAATAAGAAACTAATAAGTCAAGAACAGTTCAAAAATGTAGTTTTCTAGGCATAGGCACAAATCTAGGCATAAAATTAGCAAAGAAATAATGAGATTCCACAGGGAATCAAACTCCAAAAACTCACAGAACATCTGTCAAAGGATAACTTTTTACTCCCCAACCATTTTAAGTTAATGTCTTCAAAGCCATCAGTGTAAACTCTCAAAAATATTAGGTGGTACCCTAAACAAGTCAGACTTCATTAATACAGATGAATTTACTGAATTCAAAGTGAGAACAATAAATGGAAAAGCTGCTGTGGGACAAATCATAAATTCCAGATATTGATGCACTCCCCACCGAGATCATACTCTAAAAGTACAGCTTGGTGGTACAGCAAAATGAAATATTCATCTCTTTGCCTAGCAATGTATGCAAGCATTCTCATAACCCAAAGTTATACCATATCCAAATCCTTTCTTTAGGAATTATTTATAGACACTCCTTTTCAAATGCATAATTCATATACATGTTTAACCTTCCAATAACACTAGAATCTTTAACACACCAAACAAAGCTTTTATTTGTTCACCTTTTTCAGCATCTTGCTCAGCAGACCAGCAAAACATCTTAACCTTGTAGTCTTATAAAAGCATATTCCCTGTAATGCATAATTCTGCTGTATTTCATTAAATTAAAGTTTTAACAGATTATCTTGCTCTTGGCTTCTAATGAATAAGCAAATTTGAATGCAGCTTTTTCTTGGAACACAGCTAATTACATTTGTACAAGGTTGTAAAGCAAAAGGGCAAGGGGAATATCCCAGCAGAGATTACACAGATTATTTTCCATTCAAAACACACGCACGTTCCTAAGGACAGAACAACACAAAATAAATTGGAGAGTAAAATTAAGGACACCTGCCAAGATAGTAAAAAAAAAAATTAAACTGCAAAGAACTACCCCCAACTCCTCGTATGCAACAGCAGGTCTACTGCTGGAAGTCTAGAAATAATGCTGTAATTTTATTTGTTCATAATGTAATAAACTGAAAGCAGATTTCAAATAGAAAAACCTACATAAATAAATGCTTACACCAATGTCTAAACTAACTATCACATAGATCACATATCTCCAGTTCTATAAGTGATGTTCCAAACATGAATTTTTAAAAAATAAATGTACTTGCTAAATCAAATAAATGTGCAAAAATGCAGTCAGGTTGGAAACTACTCTACAAGTACTTTTATAATATGCAATTATTTTAATTCTGCACCATTTCTATTTAAGAGATAAAATCTTTTCCTTATGCTAAAGGGGAAAAATAATCATCTGTGAGTTAAAGTATTAGAAAGAATTATTCACTAGTCCACATAGAAAGTAGTTATCTGATGAGTTTTGGAAAATACTTTGGAATATGCAGGCTTACTTGACCCAATTCCCTTTGCTTCCTTTTAGGTTATGGGTATTTTGCTGGAACTTGAGATTACATTTCACTTTTATTTTTCCTGACTCATGGCATTGTTAGTTTCTTTAAAGAAGGTACAGGTGTTAATAGACATAATTTAAGATACTCCTTGTGCTAAGAAAGAGTTGTAGTAAATAAATAAGGGTAGGAGAGAGAATGTAAAACATCTTCATAATTAAAGGCGATTATGAGCAGCTTCAGCTTAGTGAAATGATGCTAGTATTGGAAAACCTATCTCTAACTACACTAACAACCTGTTAATTTATGCTGCAATTACATTTTTATCGGAAATATGTATTTGAACTATTTCTTTAATATTTTGAAAGACTACTTCATTCTTCAGTATTATTCACTTCACCTTGCCATCTGCAAAGGTCTTATCTCCCAGAGGCAGGTGTAAAAACTGAAAGGGTTTCTTGCTTAAGTTTAAAAATGAAAGGCCCGATAACTGATAAATAAATCAGGATCTGGATTTCTATCTCTTCAGCACCCTTGAAAGCTTGCATTCAAGAGAGCCACTCTCCCAATGGATCAAATAGAGCTCACACTGTCAGGGCAATACCCTTCAGCTGACATGCTGATTTTTCTCAGTGGTCGCATTCTCACAAGGGGATATGTAGGGTGTGAACTTCATCAGCACCTTCTTCATAAAAAAGGGTCTGGAGATCACAGAGGCTCGGAGAGCTGGCTGGCAGAGCTCAGAGGCTGATGGTGGGTCACAGAGCCATAGGTTTACATGCCAGCAACTGAAAATACCTGTGTGTGTTTGTTTTTCCCAGTGAATTTAACCCTGAGTGCATGTGTAGTTCATTAGCAAACTCCCAGCTGGACAGCAGGAGACGTGCACCTGAAAAGACCCAAGCTCTGTGCTGATGGCTGCACAGGTCCAGGGTGCAAGCACAGGTATTGGACTGAGAGCCTCTGCTAATATTTGAAGGGTCCATGAGCATGAGGACACTTGTGAAGGGTGCAAGTCCGTGCATCTATTTGACAGTAAACATAAGGAGGAGGATCAAAACCTGGCTGCCTGTGGGTAGGTTGCAGGTGAATTGTGGAGGACTACAGAGGGTTGCTGCAAAGGCAGGGCTGTCGGTGGCTCTCTGTGTGGGCAGTGGCATCAGTGTCCTCTTAATGCATGTGAGCACCTCTGGAATATGTCCTGACTGTAAATGGGAACTTCAGCAGTCACATCCATCACACAGGGATGGAGACAGGGCTTCAAGAGTTGGGAAGGAGGAATCCCCAGGTCTTGAAATCTACCGAATGCAGAGGTTCTCTCACAATCTTTAACCATGTTATATACATTTACATCAAATTTATTTTCACTGTTCCTTTAAATTCTGAAAAATATAGACAGATGGTGTTATGCATTTGATACAATATCATATCACAAATGAAAATAGATAGGATGCATTGCTCATGGTTTGTCTATTACCTGCAAAAGTTTAAATGAAGCAGTTGGGTTAATTACCTAGCTCAGCCTAAGGGCATTAGCCTTAAACCAGCTGTAGAGACAGACATAAAAAACCTGGAATATTCGTCCAGTATTTCCACTAATTTAATGACAGTAATTTAGATTTTTTTTTCCAATGTTTGAAAATTGCATCATTTTAAAATAAGTGTAAATCTAACACAAATAAATTAAATCCACAGATGCCTTCTCCAAGTAGCATTTTAAAATTAAAAGCGTTTGGTTTAATTTTAGCAGTTATTGCTGAAAATTAAAAACCACCTGAAGAAAATGCAATATGCACATCCATAAAGATATTTAATTAAGTTTATTTAAAGGCCAGTCTACAGCACAACCAACTGGGAAATACAGGATATAAGCTTCTCCCATTCCACCACCTGGGTCGTGCCTCTACCTACTCTGTAGTAACAGGTGCAGGAAGCTGCAAGAAAGTGAGAACATCACCAGAAGGGGCTAAGGTAGTGTAACAGGCTAAATACCTGCATGAATCTTCTTATTGTCTTTAAAGGATAACTATCACTTTGATATGGAAGACACCATTTGAGTTTAGTGCATTTAATACTCTTAATCACACGTGATCAGTATCACACTGTTAATGAATCCTTATAAAGATGGTGACAGGGTGTCCCCCACTGGGCTTTTAACTAGGACTACTTGCAAATCTGAGTAAGGAGCTTGTTTTCTGTAAGGAGACATGAATAAAGCAGGAGAGAATAGACTGCAGCCTGAATGTTCATCACATCAGCATTCAGTGCTGACAAATTCGGGGTTTGCTGCTACATTCCTAACAGCAATGCTCACCTCATGCACTGTAAATTCACATGCTAGCTTACTTCACAGCAACTTGTTAATCACCCACATATCACTAAGGTGTAATAAACATATAAGATTAACACAGAATGACATTTCTGCTTATTTTCTTGCATATAGAAGCCATATTTGGCCTAAACCTCAACTTTAGTTAAACTGACAACTCTCTTAGTAACCAATCTGGGTAACTCCATAGGTAGCCCAGATGCAGGAAATGAGAACTGAAGTTAAGAGTAATTAGAGTTCCCCTTCAATAACATTATTACTTGCAAGAGATGTTGGAACCAGAAGAAATTAAGTAGTTAATTTTCAGTGTTGGAAAGCAAAAAGGAAGAATTCTCAATTTACAGAAATGTGCAAATGTGACATGCATGCCCTGACTTTGCAATAACACGCAGATTTGGTATTTCTTTTGTTATTGCTCTTCTAGTTGGTATTCTCATCTAACATGTTTGCAAATGCAAATTAAATTTTTTTCAACATATTTTAATTTTTTAAGAAATTACTTTTCTTCAGTACCTCAATTTCCATAATTTTGAAATCCCTGATTTTTAATCAGCTTTCTGTTATATCTGCTTAGGAGGCTTCCCTAGAAAGCACTGTTATTGCTTTTGAAGATAATCTAAATTCAAAGTTCTGATGCTCACACCAATCCAACTACTCACATTGTGCAAACAAAAAGCTGACAAAGTTAACTGAAGGTTAATGTGAGATGTTAGAAAATCCTTCCTGCCAGCTATTTTGCTTTCAATCTTACAGAAACTGAAACTCCAAAGCAGAAGTATTGTAAATAACATGTTCCTACTGGACCATCACCTTAGCCCATAAGTAAAAATGCAATCTGTCAACATTCCTGTGGGCATTATAGCTCTGTCTTCTAGCAAGTGCCCCAGTGAGATGACAAATCCTGAACTGAACCCATTCAAAAGCTGTCTGTCATGACCCCCATGCTGTAGTAATAGTACCTGAACATTATAAGCTTACACCCAAATATTTAGCCATCATTTTTCTCCTCCTGGGTGTAATGAACCCCTTTGCTGCTACACAGCATTAAATGTCCAGTTGTATTACAAAGCATTTGCATTGCAAAGGATGGGGATTTAGCAATGACCATCCACCCAGCAGTTTTTAGGACTGGGGTTCACAGCATCTAAGTGGAAAGAAATAATGGGATGAAGCAGTAGTCCCTGCTCTGTCCTGCCTGCTGTGGCTTCAGACCCTGGTTGCTGCTGCTTCACTGAAGCAGGCAGAAAAAGAAAGAAGCCATCTGTCACCAGAACCCTTCTTCAAGCCTATGTCAAGTGCATTAAATGCAAATGAAAATTTATATTAATTAAATCATAATCATTTCAAAGACATGGCTATAGATTAATGCCACACTGACATAATGATTTGACACATCTCTACAACTTGTTAAGAACCTGGAAGCAATGCTCACATCCTTCTTGATGAAATCATTATTACTAATTGACTGGTAAGTTACTTCATTGATTATAACTTTTCAGGCATTTGTAACAGAAACATTGACTGGTTTGAATGAAAGTGCATGTCTTTGTAAGCTCCAGCAGATGAACAAGTAAAAAGATGGCCTGCACATCTCAGGGCAGTGTCCCCAGCACATCATTCCCAGCAGTGAAACTGCAGAACATGCTATTTATACTGAGATCAAAAGGCCTGCACTCTGATAAATCAAACCCCAGCAGAAATGACTCACTAGACCCTGCACCCTCACATCAGAAGGATGTTGACAAGACTGCAGCATATCACATACACCATTCCTCTTCTCCTAGCCCAAGAAGAACACAGACCACATTTTGAGCATACATTTAAACGAGGCAAACCAGACAACACACAGCAACATGACCTACGATCTATGGAGGCTAAGACAGAAATATTCTGAGGCACAGAAAAACCCCTTAACAACTGCTGATCCCCAAAAAGCCTGAAAGACCTTTACAAAAGATAGCTCATCACCATTCAAGAACCCTGCATATGTGAAGAGGACTGGGGGGTAATGTACCTTTGGTTAAAACCCACAAAATTATGGTGTGCCTAGTGCAAACAGCTCTGAGAAGGTATCAAAATACTCTACCAAGTATTAATATAGAAGGTATCAAGAATTTTCCACAAGGTACTTTTTGCAAGTAGAGATGGATCCAGTCTAGAGCCCTATGGAGCCACACCAAAGCCACAGAAAATGATGCTTCCCTGTTCTTCCACAGTCTTGCAACAGGAATTTCCTTTAAATATTCACCTATCAACTTGTTGGAACAAAATTAAACGAAACAGCAATACTTCTAAAAGGATACATTTTTTCTTCTATTCAACTCATGTAAATTTTTTCTTTAAAAAATAAAATTAAAAGGCAAAGACAAAATATAACTGCTGAGAAAGCTTGACCTAAATTAATTCTTCCACTATATATTTTGTCTAATACTAAGAATCAACTGGCAGTAATAGCATTAATTCGTCTGACCGCTAAGTTTACCTCATCACTTGTTGCAGCACATGTTTATTTTATTCAGTTTATTGTTATAATGGTTTGTTCCTATGTACCCCTATGGTTTGTCCCCAAGTTCTATCCACCCCTGAAACTACCTTGTTTGGCATTCCCCGTCCCAGGTGTTCCAGCACCTTCCTTCCAGTCTTACCCTGGGCCAATCCCTAGTTGTTCCACCCCTTGGGAAATCCCCTATTTCTCGATGCCCCATTGGCCCATGTGACCACTTTCCATCTCCCACTGCTTCCCTCATTGGTTGTAACCCTGTAAGACCCTGCCCTCCACTCCTCCCCTAAGGACCCTTTATTGGTCAATTGTTTGTACCCACCCCCTGACCTGCCCCCGTATTTAATCCCAACCACAGAGTTTGGGGCTTTTTGTCCCTGAACCTTCCAATCTGAAAAAACTCTTTGGAACCTCAGGAGATGAGAGCCTCTCTCGCCTCCTTTGCCCAACCCTAGACATAGGGCACACTGAAGAGCAGCTAGCTTTAAAGGTTCTGCCTCCAGGAAATCTTGCCCTAGGGCAGTTCCCAACACCGGGCGCAGTGCCGGTATGCATCTAAAGAGCTAGCCCGGGCTCCAGTGGGCTATCAGTCAACCACTGATGTTGTTATTACTTCAAATAAAGGTACCACTAGAATGAAGGGTACAGAAATAGAAAATGATGCTATATTGCACCAAACCCACCACTAAAAAGATGCTATGTTGCAGCTATATCCCATAGTTCTTCAGCAGTGCGTTTATGCCGATTTATTTTATCTATTTCACACTCCTCATGACTTAATTGCAATACTGTACAGATTAACAAAAAAACTAAATGGAATTGAACAAAAAAAAAGTCTGAGCAGAGAAAAAATTGCTAAAAGGAAGAAAGAAAAAAAGAAAAAGAAAGGAAAGCAACACTAGAAAGGTCAGAGTGAAGAGTTACTTGTATCTAGGCAAATAAAGCGTTCCGAAATAATTCTCAGAAACTATCTGCAGAAAGTACTTTGTACAAGATAAAATGCATCAAACTAAAGGTCACAGCAAAGATGAAAAGGGCAGCTTTCTCAGAAGCTGGAAAAAGAAAAGTTATGCTTTGATACTTTTTCCGTTGTCTCAGTCTTTACACTACAAAGGTATATAACAAGCCAAATACAATGCTCTTTGAAATTACCTTCTGAGGGGAACATAAAAGCCTTGCCTGCCCCTAATACCAACCATGAGACTCAAGCCAGTAACAGAGTAGGGAACTTAGACACAAGTCCTCTAGTGAATTGGGATGTTGTGTGAGAAGGCATCATCCTTACTCAACTAATTTATGCGTAGCAAGACACAACCTCTGCAAGGAAGAAAGAAATTCCTACCTAAGCCTCAGCTACTCCATCTCATCTGTCCAGTGTTTCAGACCATGTGCTCCTTTACTGTAACTTCTTAAATTTTTGCAAGTAGATGCACTGAAGAGTAATCTACCAGGGATACAACAGAGATGTTTTCTCATCACTCCATCCAGGTTTGTGAAAGGAAATGTAGAATTATGGACTCTTGTTATCTAGTCCCCACAAAATCAGTATTAGGTTTATTTGTCTTACTTTCATCTGGGACAGCATTCATTTTTTACAGTAGCTGGGAGGGGGCATGGGCAGACCCTAATGTTATTCAATACAGGTCATTGCCTGAGGCATGGAAAATGACTCCTCTCAGGAGAAGGGGATCTTTTCTGGGCAGGGAGAATGAAGTGGTTGGAAAAAACAGGTCTTCTATGTAAATTGTTTCTTTGTCTTATACCTTTTGTTATGAATGTTGTTGCAGTTACCGTTCATTTTCTTTTCTCATTGTTGTTTCTAGTAAATTGTTCTTATCTCAACCAATGATCTTTGCCTTTTGTGTTTCCAACAGGAGGCACGAAGAAGGTGTGGTTTTAGAGGACTACTAAATTGGAGACTACCATCCTAAACCATGACACTGTTGCCCTGGGAAAATCCTATAAATATTACCAGAACATCTGAATATGCATTTGGAACCTTATTTGC
Source organism: Sturnus vulgaris (assembly GCF_052056855.1). Taxonomy (NCBI): domain Eukaryota; kingdom Metazoa; phylum Chordata; class Aves; order Passeriformes; family Sturnidae; genus Sturnus; species Sturnus vulgaris. The sequence goes on from NC_142244.1 coordinate 31,075,460, forward strand.
TAAAAAAAAAAAAAACAAACTTAAACCCCAACCACCAAATTCCAGAAAATAAATTTATGACTCATGATCAGTATAGAAAAATTAAAGGCTCTATAAATTTAATATTTATCCTCAGAACTTAAGTCTCAATTTGTAATCCTAAACTTGAATCCCAAATGTATTGTCTTGCAAAATCCATTTAATAGTATGTTTGAGCCCCACCAAACTTCTGCAAAATTAAACTTTTCACTGTATGTTTATTTTTAGTGATGAGGAGAATTTTATTCCCAAGAGATCCTAATTCTGTGCATTGTTATTACAAGAAAGCTGGAGAGGGACTTTTTACAAGGGCATGTAGTGACAGGACAAGGGGAGATGGATTCAAACTGAGAGTAGGTTTAAATTAGATACTAGAAAGAAATTCTTTACTTTGGGGGTGGGTGAAGCACTGGAACAGACTGCTCAGAGAAGCTGAATATGCCAAATCCCTGGAAGTGTTCAAGGCCAGGTTAGAGGCTTTGAGCAACCTGATCCAGTGGAAGGTGTCCCTGCCCACAGCAGAGGGTTGGAACTAGATGATCTTTACTGCCCCTTCCAATCCAAGCCATTCCATGATTCTATGAAGCCTCTAAAGAATCCTGGTGATATGTCACATTAGATTATTGTTGATAAAACCAGCACAAGCAGATGGTTAGGAATAAAAAAAAAAAACAATACAAGAAATTGTTTCAAAGCAACAGTATAAAATTGTCTTTTGAATAAATAAATACTGCCTGAGTATATGTATTTGCCTATTTTCTTATTTCTGAATGTGCTGTTAAACTTAAATTTATCAGGAGAATTTGTCCCATCAATCCATTTGCCCATCTCAGATACTATCATGATTCACTCAAAGATGTAAGATGCTTTGGAGAGAATTTTGGCTTCAAAGATGGGATTAGACAAGTATTTCACAATGACTGCAATGACAGCTATATTAATCTCCCTCACATACCAGATTCAAAGACAGAAGTGGATTCTCAGTTTGCAAGCCAGAACATGTTCTACTGGATATTTACAGCCAACTACTGAAATCCCCAAGACCTATCAATGATGTCAAACAAGACAGAAATAGATCATCTTGCTTGGTTTTCCTAAATAGACCTGCATTTATAAAAGAAATAGAACCCTTGAAGAAAAAATTCTCTTTTATCACCGCCACTACCAAAGCACAAAACCATTCAACCTTTTTTGAAAGAACCACTTCAAGAAAGGAATCGTGTTTGTGTCTCTCTTGATGTTTTATCTCTCCTCTTACGTTGTCAGCAACAATACCTGCTTTTTCTTTTCATTCCATTTTTTTCACATCTATAAGGAGGTTCATCATACCATTTCACATGCCACTAAATAGATGAATTATGTTTGTAGATGTCAGTGCCTAACACAATTTAACCACCACAAACATGCATTAATGCACATCACCTTAAAATAATCCACTTACCAGAACAAAACCAGGAACAGAATCAAAATGAGGAAATACTTTCAGCCTTATTCTTTATTACTGAAGATTTTATTGACTGATAAACATAAGGATAGGCATCAGATTAAGTAGGAAGCTGTTTTCAGAAAGTACCCTAAAACCTGAGCTCTGTGACTTCAGACAGTGACAGGCAAAGATTAATTTCAGGAGATCTCAAGTTCAAGCAATCCTTCTGTGTTTTATGTTTTCAACCAATGTGCCCTACAAAATAAATGCTTAGCAACAAAGTAGACTTCTAATTAGGAATTAATAAAATAAGAATACTTACGCTGACCCCACCGGCCTGTTCTTGGATTCAAATAATTTGGATAAAGTCCATTAGGACGATCCATTTTTTGAAGTAACTTCCGAATGTGCATGACCTAAATTAAATAAAGAATCAGGTTCACCACTAACAATGTTCATCTGTCCTCTGCACATAGTTAAATCTAATATTTTTATTTTTTTCTTTCATTTTTTGTACAAATTTTATTAATCTGAGCCACAAGTTTTCTTGAGGACTTTCCTCAGATTTGTATGTTTTTTGTTTTAAAGGGCTGCTCACATAAACATGCTTAAAAATCCTGATTTTTAAATGTATTCTGAAACAAATAAGAAAACCTATGTTGTCATATATTTCTACTTGAAAAAGATATCTATTTGGAACAGAAATACAAGTATGAAAATATTTACCTGCTACCAAGAATGAAAGCAGAATTCAACATAGAAAGTACTTCCCCTTTAATGCAATTTATGATAAGAAGTATGGTAAAAATACTGATTTTTGAGACTCACCTTGTTGTAATATACAGGGTCCCCTGTCAAATAGCTGAGGTGGACAAATTCCATGTGCAGAGTACCAAACTCAGCAAGGATGCTGCTGCCAGCAGAAGCCCAGCCCCAGTTTCGACCAACACCACTGAATTCCAACAAATATGCGTAAAGAAAGGGAGAAAACAACAGAGAAGTCAAAATTATTGTGTACAGCACTACTATGACAGTCAATTAAACAAGTAACAACAACATTTTAACCCACATTTAAGATTACAGGAGTTGCAATTTGATTGATGAGTTGGTTCACTGGCTGGGTCTTTTTGGAATAAAGATACCATAACATCATTAACAAAAAAGTCCTAGGCTTAAATAATGTAATACTATGATGCCACATAAATGTGATGACTTAACACTGGGCTCAGTTGCAGTTGTTCTTTATTCACTGCACGTTCCTAAGAACAATAGTCAAGGTAAGACAAGTTGTGAAGGTGGCAGCGTTTGCTGCCTTATCCTGCCAATTTGCTGTGTTCCCTTTACTTGTGTGGGTTGTGCTTCCCTATCTTGTGTCTACATGATGTTTACTGTTGGCACATTAGTTCCTCAGGCTCACTTAAAGAATCAGCAGAAAGTGTCACATAAATCCTACCTTTTGCACTCTAAATGATACCATCTTGCTAAAACCTAAATTACCTCTGGTTTAATCTAATCTGGGAGTTTTCACCACCTTTCAGGATTGGGTATTTTAATTTCTGTAGTTAACTATTTCTGAAGATTACTCCTGCTTCCTCTTATAAAAGATTTCAGTTATGAGTAAGTGTACACACAATCTAGATATACATCCCCACTCGGCTACTGTTTAAGGATGTAGTGAAAACGAAAAGAATGCTTTGCATCAAAAAAGCTCTCTCAAAATCTGAGGGAAATCCTAGCACTGAGCAAGCAATACAACAGATATTAGGCAAGGCAGTTGTCTTCCATGAGGCAATGCAGACCATCTAAGCTCAGTCTGATCTGAACAGTCATCTAAAGAAGCCTCTCCACCTGCACAGACCGCAGTTGACTTCAGCAAGTCAGACTTTATACCCATGCTAAAATGCAAAATGAAATAACTTCGAGTCCCATCATCTTCTCAAACACTAGAAATCTTCTAAAGGTAACATGCAGCTCACACAGAACACAAAGCCCAGTAAGTTCAACCATGTCCTGCAAACAATTTTGGTTTTTAACAGATTTTGTAGTAACTAAAAAAATAATTATTAAGCTTTAGAAATAATGCACTCAGTGTGGTCCACTGGCAAACTTAATGCTTATTGCAGAATCATTAAAAAAAAACAGGATCAAAATTTATTGCAGTTAATGAGTTAGAATGTGCTGAACTCTATCAAAATTATTTTAATATGCCAGGAATGGCAATTTGTCTGCACTTTATACAGTTCCACTACTAAGTAAAACTGATGTATGCCATTATTAATTTGGAGTTGGAGGGAGGGGGAGGAACACACTTCACCAAAGAAAACGCATTACCTTTTCAGATTCACCATTGCCCATGGTATACCTGTAGGTGTGTTGAAGGCTGGAAGAAGTTTTCCTGCCAGTTGCACTGCTTTGATCTTGAAAACCTAAGATAGTAGGATCAATTGCAAATAGTTACAAAGTCTGATTTATCTCCAAGAACTGTAAAGACTGACATTTTCTTGCCCCACCTACCTATTTTTATTAAAAAAAGCTTTATGTTCTAAAGAACATATTAACTTATAATTTTTGCCACTTGTTCGCTTTATAACTTTCAGTTAGATTTGAACATGAAAAGCAAACTTGTCATTTTGATTTCTTTACTTCTGAGCTCTCCAGCAACAGTTCTTAGATTCCTATTACAGAAGAATATCAGGTCTCCTCCCACCTCCCTCCACCAGTATTAGGAATTTCAAGTGCTCTTTAAAACAGTCTTTAAATCATACCTTGTATCGTTCAGTTAAAAACCAAGACATAACTCTCCTACCCATGTATTTTAACTTTTACAAACTTCCAATCTCTTTTTAATGAGATTAGTGCAGACAGAGTTCCGATTCTTTCATGAACATTGTCTGTGCAAAACCAGATATACAGTTTCCTCTAGTTTTTCCTTCATTGATAATGCATATGCAAAATAATTACAGGGCTAATCTTCCCTCTCTAGTCTGATCCCTCACAGAAATCACTGACAGGACAAAATCTCAGTAATTTCTAGTGTTATTTCTACTTACTGTTAGAACATAAATCTGTAATAGCCTTACTCAGAGCCCACCGTTTATTAGACAGACAAGCAATTGGGAGAAAGTTCCTTCTAAGCCTACTTGCAGCACATTTTCCAAAGGCATATTTGGTATATTCCCATGGTATGAATCTGCTTTTACCAGTTAGTTGCTAGCATACATTTTAATTAATGCACTCTCAGTATTCACTACATTTCTGAGCAAGTATCTCCTTAGTCTGGAGGTAACATTATTTAGCAGTTTGATGCACCATACAAACCAGTTAAAAAAAAGAGCTTCCACATCCCAGAATAACTTACACAACACAGATGTTCATCATCTCTTTGGTGACCAGCAACAGAACATGAAGAAATCTAATGAAGATGCATAAGGGCAATCTCAGAGAGGGCAAATGTTCTTCACTAAGAGACTGGTCACAGCACCAAGCCTGTCAGAGCTCAAAGAACGTGTGGATGATGTTCTTAGCCATATGGTTCAGTTTTAGCTAGACCTGGGAGAAGCAGGGGATTGAATTCCCCAATCTTTAAAGGTTCTTCTAACTTGAGATACTGTACAATTCTACTGTCAACTACCTGACCAATAATCTGTAATCAAAATGAATAAAATCTTTAAGAAGGACTGCAGGGGTTGATTTGTAAAATCCATGGGAAGAAACTGAAGAGATGCTCACTAGAGAAGCAAGCTGAAAAATAAGCTATCAAGAATATCCTTATTTTTCATATGAAGGTGAGAAAAAAATCAATATCTTAATGTTTGAGGAGATGACTAGTGAGACATGAAATAAACCAGAAAAAATATGATGACATCTAATTGTATTTGATGCAGTGGAGCATGGAGAGATGGAGGTGAATCTGAAAGCAATGAGCCAGGATAGAGAACTTGAAAAGAGGTTCTCCATATGAATTGTAAGATTGGATATGTCTAAATTGAAAAAGGATATACCTGAGAACATGATTTGATAGAACTGTGAAGCAACAGAGGCAGTACGGCTTGAATGATTTTTAGCAAAGAAACTGACAAGAGATAGTCTTTGAGAAAACATGCAGAAATTGAGCAGCAAAATTCATCTAACACTCTGAACTTGAATAAAGGACCAATTCAGAATAGGAAGGCATAGTATAAGGAAGTATAATACAGGTGGAATCTATGGTAATTGGGAAAAAAGAAACCCTTAAGAGAACTAAAACCTCAGTCTTGGCCCAGTTGCATAAAAACTACCTCATCTGCATCTATAAAGAAGCATCAAAAATTCATGTTGAACTTCTAGAATTTTAAGTAGTCGATGGGTCAAGACCAGACAGAACTATCTCCTGGGAGTCATCTGGAGGGACTCCCTCTACTCTGCAGGCAAGCTTCAACACTTAATCAAGGACAGAATTATGACTTCCAGTTAAGGTAAATAGTTTGGAAAGACATTTGTAACATCAATTTGCTTATCCTCAGCTTTCATATCTTGCACCCTCTGAGAGTGCTATGCACTATCATATTGTTCATTAAGAAAAGATACTGAAACATTCGGGTAAGAATATTCAATGGAAGAACATCCTAAGAAGTATTCTTACTCAAGAATATTCTTAATGGCTAACTATTTACATTTGCTACCGGGCTTTTCATCAGTTTGAAACATGGTATCTGAGGAAGGAGTTTGTAGCTAGAGCGTATGAAGTAAAGGTCGAGCTAATCTAAATGTGCATGATTCTGGACAAGACAGTTAAAGCAAGGCAATCACCAAGCCATTGCAGCATCAGAGCACCAGCAGGAACTGCTAATTCAGACAACACTCCCTCTCTATATGCCTCTCATCCAAAACTGAATGTACAGAAACAAAAAACTAGTTGAAGGCATGCCTTTACATTCTATTACTGCTATCTCAGTCTGATCTCACTGCTACTTCTGCATAAAAAAAAACACTGAGTGCTTGGCACAGTGTTTACCTATACAGGCTGGAGTAAGAACCGGGAGACAGCTGTATAGGATTTTATCAGAGCCAAGGGACCACAAGGGCATTTTTGGAGAGAGGAAGGGTAAAGAAATGTAGCAAGCAGTGGTGAGTGAGGTGCTGTTTATGGGAAACTGCAGATGTGTCCAGAGAGTTCTACTGAGCTCATTAAAGTGCCTTCTTTAGCAAGTTTCAAACTTACCATAAGAACAACAGTAAAAGCCTCAGGCTCTAGCTTATAAATAATGTGCTGGTATCAGACATCATGGTTACTTATAATGTAACATTTTTACTTTTTTTTTTTTTTTTAATGGGTTAACTCATGTATTATACTTTAGCCTTGGCTGTTCTCTGTTGACAGGCTATGCATTTCAAAAAATACATAGGCAAGAAGAACAGAAAAGAACAAAAAATGAATGGCTGCCTTAAAAATAGAGCTCATTAGGAAACAGTAGAAGAATTGGGGTTATTTAGTCTAGACAAAAGATGTTCAAGAGAGGACAAGATAATGACTTTTCAGTCTAAAAAGGTTAACACAAGTAAAAAGAAATAATACTTTTTCCGTGGACATGGAGAACAGAAAATAACACCAAAATGGACCAAGGAAAAGTAAGTTAGTTATTAGGAAAAACTTGGTGATAAGAATAACTACTAATGCAGCTTGACTGTGATTGCTGCAAAGTCATCATTACAGCTTTTAAAAATGCTCTGTACAACACATACAAAGACCTAAATGATTTAACTTTGCCAAGGAATGGAAGAATAACTGAGAATTACTCAGCTGCCTTACCACTCTTTCAGCCATGTTGCTGCATCTTGTTTGCATGGCAAGGTTTTGGTAACAGGAGGCCAACAAGGATGGCTTCTGTGAGAAGCTGCCAGAAGCTTCCCCACATCTGGCTGAGCCAATGCCAGCTGGCTCTAAGACAGACCGACCATGGGTCAAGACTGAGCCCCTCAGTGATTGTGGTAGAGCCTCAGGAATAACACAGTTAAGAATGGTAAAAAAAACAACCACAGAACAGCAATTGCAGCCAGAGGAGTGAGAATATGTCACAGAATCAACCCTGCAGACATCAAGGTCAGTGCAGGAGGGAAAAGAGGTGCTCCAGGCACCAGAGAAGAGATTCCCCTGCCCCTTATGGAGGTCCATAGGGGAACAGAGATCCAGACCTGCAGCCCATAGAGGAGCCCCAAATCAGAGCAGGTGGATCCCCAAAGGAGGCAGTGACCCCATGGGAAGCCCACACTGGAGGAGGGTCCTGGCAGACCAGTGGCCTTGGGGAGAGAGGAGCCCATGCTAGAGCAGGTTTGCTGGTGGGACTGACAACCCCGTGGGGGACATCCACTGGAGCAGTTTGTGAAAAATTGTGGCTTGGGGGAAGAACTCATGTTGGAGAAGTTCATGGAGGGCTCTCATGCTGGAGCAGGGGATAATTGATAATTTCTCATTATCAATTAATTACCCCTAGTCGAGTCTGTTTTGCCCATGACAGTACTTGGCAAGTGATCTCTCCCTGTCCTTACCTTGACCCATGAGTCTTTCATCGCATTTTTTTTGCCTCTTCTCTGTCCAGCTGAGAAAGGGAGTGGCAGAGCAGTTTTGGTGGGCACCTCACATCCAGCCAGGGTCAACCCACCACAGGTCCCAAGTATGAGATGGCTTATGCACATTCCATGCATGTAAGAGGAAAAAGTTTTGCCTCTCAGGTATGGTATCTACTCTGCAGACACACACAGCACCTTTCACGAATAATGGACACCATCTATCCCCAAGTTTCTTTTCTAGCACAAAGCTACGAGTACAGAGCTGATCAGAATCTCCTTAAAGACACCATAACAGATGTAACAAAACATCCTGCTTTGAAGATGCAAAAATACTGTTTTAGGTAAATGGATATTAATCCCAAGGTAGCTGTTCTGTCCACTCTCAAAACATGGACATTCTTCAGAAAAGTTTTAGAAACCACTGTAGTGTTTCCATTTTACATGGCAAAATCTAACACATGAAAGCCATTAATTTACATGGCCTTTACTAGGCTAATGCTTCTTTCTGCAAATACTGTAAAGCAATGGAAGTATTTTTCCTCCTTTCAAAAACAAATCAAGCTGTTTACAGCTAGGAGGAAAGAGAGTGAAAATTGGCAGAAAAAGCAAAATCTAAACCCCAAATCGGATAAGTGGATCCCTCATTAAGATGAAAACAGCAATCAGTATTTACAAACTGGTATGTACAGCAGACCAGCTGTGAGGGCCTAAATAATTTTCATCCATTAAATTGATGCTTAACATATCAAACCTGCCACCCACCCCACAGTGTGAAAGCTTGCTCCTGAGCCTATTAATCCAAGCAAGGCCTTTAAAACATTCTGCAGAAAAGGCCTTAAAGATGTCAACAATTCTTGAAAAGCCTTATTGATGTATCCAGTGACTGCCTAGATGCATGGCTGCTGCTCTCAGAAGACTGTATTATGCTATACTGCTGTTAGGTGTTCCTTTCCAGCACTATAGATGGTAAACAGCACCAAATGGCCTCTGTTCCTAACTCTAAGAGTGATGATAGATGTTTTCTACAAATAAGGAATCTCTTTCATTTATGTGCATAGAGCAGCCTTTGAATCATTCTTATTAAAAAGTAATAAATGCCAGACTTCTCTCTAATCTCATGGTTATTAACTAATGAGAACCTATGGCCATGCAACATGGCTGAATCTGTAGGCTTGATAGCCCTGGATTGTTGAAAAAAACATCAGACAAAACAGACATACTGCACAAGTTCAAAGAAATGTAGTACTTGGTTCTCCATCAGTACTACTATTGGTATCAAATCATGAACATATTTCCTTTGAACACTAAGGATGAAGATGATGGGGGAGACCTATCTAATCACTAAATGTAGATTGAAAAACCAGAATCCTTGAGGAAACTATGTGGTATTCCTTGGCCCAATCATGAAGTTATCTTTCTACCTTCAGACTTCAATCTGCAGCAGTCAGCTCCTCACTGCCTTTTGGTGGCTAAACACTCATTTAAAGGTCAGCTTCTTAGAGAGGACTCTGCATGAGTAGAGATAAAGGCTCATGGTGAAAATCAAGCAGCATTATCACCAAAAAAAATTAAGAAAACCAGAAGTAGCTTAACAAGGATTTATTTCAGGTTTGATGACTGTTTATACGTAAGTCTTATGCATAGGAAAAAGATGTCTGCATGCTACATGAATAGCTCTAATTTCCTAGATGAATGGGTCTTAATTTCCAACTCACTTTGCCCCTGTAAAGTTTGGGGGCTCCTGGGTTTTACACTGTTCCTAGGGCATTCTCTCCTGCAAGTGGGGGCCATCTTACTATCGAGAAATGGAGAAACAGCTCCCTCTTTACACATCTGCTTCTAGTAATTTTCCTGGATGTAATTACAAAGTCATCTTGTGAGATGAGGGAGATGTAATAAGATTCTGGTAACATTTCAGCTATTATAGTATGAAATGAGAGTGGGAGAACACTTGAGGTATATTTCATAGATGTTTGTTAGTGATGATTGAAGAGGTATGCCACATCTAGAATTGGTCCCAAAGAATGTAAATCATGTTCATGTGAAGTTTAGCGAGGCAGTTACAAACTATACTACCTATAGAGGTGCAATGATGTAGAAATACATAAATTCAAAAGCACCTCATCAGCACTGCAGGTTTCTTGAGCTGTAGCAGATGTTCAAGGAGGGAAAATTTGCAGATACTGTAAAGACAATGCCATAGCTGAGGTACTATTGCTGTCCTTGGTGAGCTGCAATGATTACCAAAGTACTTGATGAACAACACTTACCATTTCCAGAAGACTGAAACTCTTTAAACAAGAGAAGACTTACTCTGCAAAGGGAATGCTCTATGAATTTGTATTACTTTGTGACAGAAAAAAATCGATATGGAAATGAAAAATCTAAACTCATCCCAGCAGTCTAAGATCAGGGATAAAAAACCAAGAATCAACTTGAATCTGGCCTATGGTGACAATTTAAAATGGCTATGACGACAATTTACTTTCTTTACTTAACCCCGTCAGATATTTGCACACAATGATGGGATCTCTCCTGCACCTTTTTTTCTCCAGGCTGAACAGTCCCAGCTCTTTAAGCATTCTCTCAAATGAGAGATAATCCAGTACCTTAACCATTTTTGTCAGTCCTTTGTTGGACTGTATGTTCACATCTCTTGCACTATGGAGCTTAGAACTGGATACAGCAATGGGTAAGAATCACCTCCCTTGACCTGCTGGCAAGTTTCCTAATGCACACCACAATACCATTCACTTTCTTTACTGCAAGGGCTCATTGCTGTACATGGTCAACTTGGTGTCCACCACTTTTCTACCGAGCTGGGCAGTCCTCACATGTAATGGTGCATGGGTTTGTTCCTCCTCAGGTGCGGGACTTTGCCCTGCCCTCACTGAACTGAATGATGTTCCTGTCAAGCTCATTTCTCCATCCTACTGAGATTCCTCTGCATATCAGTTACTCTTCCTGGTTTTGTGTCATCAGCAAATTTGCTGAGAGTGCCACCTGCCTCATCACCCAGATCATTTATGAAAACATTGAACATTGGACCTGGGGTACAACACTAGTTACTGTCCTCAAACTATATTTTGCATGGCTGATGATCACTCTCTGAATTTGTCTGCTCAGATAGTTTTCAATCCACCTTACTATCTGCTCATCCAGCCCATACTTCACCAGCTTCTTTATGAGGATCTTATGAAATACAGTCAGTTCATCATATGTATTCAGGGTTGCCTTGTTGTTCATGGGCTGGGGAATAGTTTTCTAAATTAGTTGCTCCATCTTCTTTTCAAGGGTAGAGGGAAGACTGGCCAGGCTGTAGTTCCCTAGACCTTTCTGCTTGCTCTTTTTGAAGGTAGGAGTGATCTGGGGGCAATGGCCATCACGTTCATCTTGTACATTAGCTTTGGTGCCCAATACTCACTTAAACCTTGGGCTGCAAAGCTACTACACCTCTGCAAGGCATTCAGCTGTTACACACAGGCAGTTTACACAGGCAGAGGGAAAGAAACTCTGCTTCATTCTAATTTTAAAACACTGCCAAATTCACCTTCATGGAAGTTCAGGACTGGTTACATCTGCTGCTACAAATGTAACCAGTCCTGTACTATGAAAATTCTGGACTCTCAAGAGCAAAAGGATAAAGCAGACAGTACTTCAGCCACAAATATTACAAAACTTGATGATTTTCTCATTTTACAAGGCAATAAATGCTTCATAGAATGCTCCTTCTTTGCGGAAAAAAGAAACTCCTTTAGTTTTCAAAACACGTAGACTAGGCTGACATTTTCTTTAACCAGTAAAATCATAAACAAGACTTCTACAAACTCTTTTATTTAAGAAAGTCACACTGGATTCCTCCCTGAAGGATATGCTTTTGCTGACAATTTTAAAGAACAGTGGGAAAGGCAAGGAAGGCTGTCCACTTTCAGATGACACATGAAATTTTGTGACATAAACACCTAAACTAAACTTCATGGCTACACAAGCTTGGCTCTTCTTAAGTTTCTCCGCTTAAGAATCCAGAGATTCAGCTTGTAAAAATTTTCTAATGCAGTGTATCACAATTATCATGACTTCCAAGGTAAAAGCTGCAGCTCTGCTCTGCACTCTACTTCTGAAACCAAAAGCTCAGTAAAGCCCACAGGACTGGACAGGTCCATTCATACATCCAAGTTGCTTCTTTCCTAGAGGCTCTACACTGCTTTGAGATGAAAATAGAGGTCATGATTTTTTGGAATAATGAATACAGGGACAAAGACTATCAAAAGAGATGGGAGGAAACTATCCCATCATAACAATCTAGGAGAAATATCCTAGTGATGGTTCCTAAGTTAAGAGCTGTACTGAAAAGCATTAAAATGCCTATTTGATTATGTTGTTCAGCTACAGTCTACAAATAAGCTGAAAAACAAACACAAAAATACCTCAACTCCATCAGTTAACTGCAGATAAGACAGATATTGTCTGGTTGACTACAACTTCCCCTATTTACATTTTACAAATTAGCAATTATATATTCAAATGCTGATTCTTAGATAAAATATAAATACTCTGGTGATTCTCTACGATTAGCAGGGAAAGATTTACAAACAGAATTCTTAAGAGATACTATCTTTATCTTCTTCAAAAGTTTTCCAAAGCTGGTTTCCTGGACAAGAGACATGAGTTACTGTTGACTGAGGCATCTCAGAATGTAATGAAATATTCATTGGCTTCACACTACTGATATTTTTGAAAAACTCATATGAGAAAGTCTGTGCATATATTAGCTTATTAGAAATATTCAACATTTTTGCTTTAGAAGATCTGAACATAAAAATTTGGCATGCACTGGACCGCCAGCTAATCATATTTGAACTACCTGGCATTGGCTAATAATACTTCAATTAAACTGCATAATTTCCATTTACTTCAATAGCTGTATTAGCTTCCTTGGCACAAGTTTCATGCATTTCTGAGTAGAAATGTTACATGTTCTCAATTTTTAAAGGGCCTTCAAATCCAAGGCACTTCACACCAGTCAGTCAACATCACAGATGACTTAAAATTCAGAATAAATGTGATGAAAATCTGGCATATAAATGCCTCCTAAATCTGGTAATTCTAGATGATGTAGCACACTGCTTCACATCCCGTCTAACTGAGCCCAAAACCATGGCAGTCTTGAGTTAATTTTCTCTTCTGCTGTTAGAGTAGTAGGCAATTTCTGTGCTTCATCTTTCCTGCTTTTCATATCTCTTGCTTCTTCACTCTAAGTTTACCTGCACAAGCACTATTAACCCGCTAGTTTTGTTACCTTTGTAAAAAAATGGTCCCTGGACTAAAAGCAACAATCTTGAATTTACTCAATACACCAACCACAACCACTCATGCCTAAGCATAATCTCTTCTTTCTGTGGAAATTACTACAGGAGCAGAGGGAACCAGATGTGAAAGCATGGACAATGATTTAAACTGAGGAAAAAGGGAATGGAGAAAAAGAAAGGAGAAGAATGAATCTGAATGGCCATCAGGAAATTGAAGAAAAGAGCCATCGAGGGACAGAAGATCAGCATGCAGCTTTGCCAGTGGGGAAACAGAAGTGGTAAAGGACAGGGCTTCCAATCCCCCACCTCCTACAAGGTAAAGTGTCAGGGAGAAGTTGGTAAAAGAAGGGAGCATAAATAAGCAGTGAAAGGAAGAAACAAGAGGAAGGACAGGGAAATAATGGAGATCTTAAAAAGGTAAGACATAAAACAGATGGACTGCCAAGAGTACAGCTGTAAGGAACAGGATTATGAGAAACATCTTGGGGAATCTGCCAAGGGAAAAACACTTCCTCTCTCCAAAACATATTACTAGGAACAAGAATTGACTCTAATATATCAGTCTTTCAACATGCCTTTGTAGCCAAACACATCCAGGCAAAGCAAATGGTATCAATGAATCTTGGGGGTTTTGTTTTTTGTTTTTCTGGTTTTCTTCTATTAATCAATGATCTTTGGTATTTTGGCACTACCAGCTATTGTGCTGAGTTGAGTTACAGACTGCATTATGTGCCTGAAGTTCACAACCAAACTGATGATCCAGTCACTCTGTAGTTTTTAAGAAAAATTTGTGTTAGAAAACTTAAGAAATCGTTCTTAAGTCAAATAATTAAGCTGTTTGTACTAAGCCAACAAGTTTTATCAGAATCATTTTTGTGCAATATCAGTTATCTACTTCCTGTGATTATTAAAGTCTCTTGACATTGGTTTTCTTTTTGGTAACATCTTTTCCTAGCACCTTCTCCATTCATGACAAGTACCTCCTTTATTTCTAATATATTTTTCTATGCCATGAAACATATTTCCTTATATATTTCTTTTTTGTCTTTCAGCTCTGTGCTTAGATTGTCTCAATTTCTACTTTCTTTCTCAGTTATTCCTCTATCTCCCATTTCTCTTGAATGTGCTGCCAAGCTTTCCATTTTAAATTTCATCTTGATTTCCCCTTTAGTCTTTGCCAGAAATGACTCAATCCCTTTTAGACTGTATTTGCCTTTACAAAGAAAAGTTAAACAGAGATTAAATTACATATTGTTTACACTATGAGCAGTCATTATACACACAGCCTCCCTTCTCCCACTGGTATAATGTGACAGGTTACAATGCAAAAATCACAGTCTAGGGGAAAAAACAAAGTAAAAATCACAAAGCTCTTACATCTTCAAAAACATATCTCTGACACAGTGACAGATGCAAAGCACATTACGTTGCTCCTGATTAAAGTAAATAGTGTTTGGTTATTGTTTTGTTGGGTTTTTTAGGGTTTTTTTATGAACTGCCTTTTTTTCCCCAATCAACAGATATGTTGCTTATCTACAGTTTATATATATATATATATATATATATAGACTGAGTTCTGACAGAAGATTAGTTGGCAAACAAAACCTATGAGCAATGAATTAGTAAGCATTGAATCTTCATAGTTGCACGAATTCTGCAAGGCACTTGAAAAAACAGACATTTGTTTTGATAAAATGGTGAGGTAAATATCCAGACTCCTGCAGCATAATTTATAGTTCTCAGGACCAGAACTGGAACATAAAAATGTTGTTCTTTTATGTCACACAAAGTAAAATTAAAAAAGCTCAAGAGCAACAATCTGATCATCTGCATAAAATAAGGAGTAAGTGTCAAGATAACTTTATAGTCACATTAATAAGCAGTACTTAAGTGAAAGATTCCTTTCAGAGAGATATCTGGACTGCATCCTGTACCACATTCTGACTATTCATGTGTCCATGAGGCACAACTACCAGTCCCCTAACTTTTCACGACTTTCTACTGCTTCTACAAATCCTTCTAAGAACATTACTACTAAGAAGCTTGCAGCACACCAACAGCAGTCTTATAAGTCTTATTAATGACTTCAACAGAAATAAATTCCTCCTCATATTTGAAGTGTCTATTCATAAACTCAAATGCTCCTAAGTCTTTTGCTTAGGATTTCACACCAGAGGTTCATGCTGAGCAGGCTTGCCTTTTTTGAGTTTCACATACTCTTCCAAAGCCACAACTACTCAAGACACAATCCCTTATTCTGTCCTCATGTTGGTCTGTTCAACCTGGGTTGTTAATTTTTCTTGTAACTTCCAGTCTGCACCTACACCTCTGGCAGCACTAAAATTGATTTAATTTACACAGACATAGCTGAACATTCAATTAAATTTCTTAAGAGATTTCTACTTATTTGCCATCTCATCAAGAGCAAACGTACAGTCAGATATAAAATCATAAGTTAAGACATATTGTCAAGTAACTACTGTACTGATGATCTCTTATTTTCCATTATGTAAATTTCTGGGATGGGCAGAAGAAGTGAAATCAGACTATCTGGCTCACAATTACCCAATTAAAAGACCTTTTCTTAAAATGCACATAGTTGCATTATTTTGATATAACCACTTATCTTCAATCTCATGTTTTGAATTGAAAAAAAAAATCATAGAATCATAGAATGTTGAATTGGAAGGCTAGAGACCTTTTGGTCATTCCTTTAAAAATTTGTTTCTTGATTATCCAATTCATAAATGGTAACAGAATGTTAGTGCAGACAGCATCCTTTCAATTCCTAACAGATAAGTTGGCCATCTTTATCATGTGGTAGGTACACACATCATTAGAGGCAATATTTTTTTTGTTAATATTTTTCCTAGATTCTAGTGGGTTTGCTTAGTAGTTATTGTAGCATTCCTGGCATTTATTTTTGTCTCACCATATCTTTTCTCAGGTAGCATGCAAACTCCTTTTCAAGACAAAAACACGAGAGTTAGTACTGAGTGAGAACAAGTTCCAAAAGGCAAAGACAGTCAAAGATACTCAATTTTAAAGTACTATCATGTCCAGAGTTATATTTTAGTTCTGTTTCGAAGTGAAAAAAATCCTGGAAGAACTGTGCTTTCAGTTGACAAAAGACAATGCCATACATCCTTTCTGGATCAGATAAAGCATGAAAACCCCAGGAGGAAAGAACAGGAAAGCTCAGTGGTAGAAACTAATGTGTTACTGTGTCAAGAGTAATGCCAATAAATGAATGTCTGGAACAACAACAGGAAGGATACTGTGCTTGCTGTCACTGATGCCCATCAGCATCAATATGTTTCTCAAACTACTGAAGAGGGACAGAAAAACTAACAGACCTGGTCAAGAGATGAACAACATGTGAAGAATAGTTACCAATTACCTATTCCTTCTTAGGTTTTGCAGTCATCCACAGGAACATGACCAAAGAATGAGTTTTAAGAGTAGCTATCACTGCACAGCTATTGTATTTTCTAGTGCTAAAACAGATTGTCCTTTACTTCCATGAGTTTAAAGTTTATTATACTAACAGGAAAGACCTATTTCCAATCAGAGTTGAGGAAACAAATTTGCAATGAAGTCAGTTTTCTCTGTTTCAGGTGCCGTGCAGCACCAAGATGCAGCAATAAACTGGGCAAAGTGTCCTTTGCCAGTTAAGAAAATGTTTACTACAAACCTGGTAAACAGAAACTGCACAAGCATTACAATCTGCACTGCAGTGAGGAGTGGCAGCTCCCAATATGAGACAATGTTTAAAAGTCAAATTAAAATAGAGGTGTTTTTTTCAGGCTGTGCCCTGTTAAGAGACCAGTGAGCTGTCAAAAGTAGTTATGAATAAGCAACTCATCTCCTGGCAACAAGCTCAAATCTCATCTTCATTGGACAGAATGTACACAATGCTGTTAATTCTTCTGAGATTTTCACCCTTTGAAAACTTAATTTAGGTAAGTCTTAAAGCTTTAACTTAGGTGATTTCATCAGTACATCTAAGAATTCAGTGAAACTAGTATACACAGTATTGTCTTACTTACTGAAGACCTATATTTTATATATTTCAGTTGGTTGTTGGGGATATCCATTGACACATATAACATAATTTGACAAATGAGTTTTCCTGAACAGAGGAGATGCTGCCTGTCAGATTCCTGGAAAGGATTAGTTTGATTATCTGTTAATAGAGTATCAGGTACTTAACATCCCTCATGCTCTACTTTAAATGAGATTTGAGGCTGGATTTATCCACACAAATGATATTACTATTTTGCCCAGAAAGATGTGTCATTTTGATGGTGTTTTAAAAGATGAAAAAGACAGTCATGTAAATGAACTGCTTTATATCTAAAGCTGGCAAAGGTAAGCAGAGTAAACTATTAATCTTTTTTGTATATTGCAAATACTGTAAATAACTTTGTTCAACAAAAATAAAAAAATAAGCTACCCTTTCTATTCTATTAATAAATCAGCAGCAGACAAAAACACTTTGTCATAATGGTATAAGTGTCCTCCTGCTGCTATCACACAAGAGACATTAGAATAATATTAACTTTGTTTTCCTTGCTGTTCCTCAAGCACAGCCATGTACACTGTGCAACAAGCAACCGTCTATCCATCTCTGGGCTTTTGCCATCCCATGCAGTACTGCTAGCAGGAATATTTTATTTCCAACTGCCAGTCAGGCCACAAGTTTTAATGATTTGTGAAGCTTCACTTCATGAAAAAAAGCAAGCAGTCAATGGGTCATTTGTGCACTCTCTCCTCAGACAAATACTGCTCATACCAGACAACGCTTAGTTACTCTAAAGGCAAGATGGGGTCACTACTGCATACCCTACAAATCTCCTATGGACTGCTAACAAAGGAGTTCTTGGCAGACCATGTAAGTATCACTAACTTAGCCCAGTTCTCAGTCACTTTTCCTACAAACCAGAACACATGCAAGAACTGGAATCAACCTTCAAATTCAGCTGCAAACAGCTGCAGATGAACTTTTGTGGGGAGCAATTCCAAAACCATGGGGCTCAACGTTTGTTTTTGTTACTGACTTTCTATCAGGTATTAGTCAGAAGAGTTAAATCCAAGTTTTAAGAGATCACTGTGGCATTACTTTTTCTGGTTCTTCTTGCTTCACAAAATATGCTGAATTGCCAGAAGCATTAAGAACTCTAATCTGTGAGGGCCACATGCACTCAGTGCTAATTGCTGAGAAAAGGTAATGTCATACTCCTGATCACTGAAACACTCCAAATCCAGTAACTATCTCCAGTATTTTTTATCCTCAAGTCTATCCATTTTGCAATTACTAATGCCTGAAATGAGCATGACAACACACACTCTCACAAGACTGTAAACCTCCATGAACATTAATGGGACATATGTCCAATACAATTCCACAGAACAGATTGAGAACAGAAAGTTCACCTTGGGTGCTCATAAATACAGGCATTACACACACACTCACACGTGCCAGCTCTCCCACACAGCACGTATGGGTGATGACTAACTGGCTCTTCCTCTGTGACCACCCCTCTGGCTGGGGTTACACTTCATGTATTTGCAGGACAGAGCACTACTTCCCAAGCACCCTGGAATGTAGTGACCATCTCAGGCATGGAACAGAGGAGTGCTGGTAGCAGGATACTAGTCAGCACATACACTGCTTTGGGGGAAGCCCTAGCTCAAAACTACCAGCTTGGCAGATACATTCTAGAGCCTTTGATACCATTTTTTTAAAAATCAGAGAGTAAGCATATCAAAACAAGCAATGACTTCTTAAGGATTCAAAAAATAAAACAGGCTTATTCACTGAAATAACCATTTAAGAATTTTGTTTGTCTGTATAGATGTGGGCTATATTTACATGTTTTTGTAATATTTAATCTTCAGTGTTCTGGAAGACAGGGGAAATCTAGACATTTAAAAGATCCATATTGATCTGGATAAAATCTAGGTATCTGAAAGAAAGTCTGCAATGAAACAAAATAAATCAATGTAAAGCCACGTTCCTCTGACTCTCTTAGGCTCAGTTGACTACACCTCCTCAGCCTCCTAATAATGACATGCATTTTGCATTCTGCCTTCTCCTACTTGGAGACAAAGCTCCAGCAAGTGCCTGTGTATGTTTGCTCCAGGTACTCTCTTTCAGTATTAGAAGATTTTATTTTCTGCTCTCCATATAAACAGTATCTCACTTAACACATATCCTAACATACATTATGAGAAAACAGAAAGTAATGCATGTGGAAAACACACAGGGGAAATACCAAATCCCTAACTCGGGCTGAAACTGCTATTTGAGGGAGTTTACCAACTCCCACAGGTGAGGCAAAGCCCCAGAGGAGGTCCATGATCATGAGGGCTCGCCACTACAGCTAGCCACCAGCAAGCCATGCAGTGTCACAGACCTGGGCTGGGCTGTAGCCATAGGAAATGGGCAGACTTAATACACAGAAGGTAGAAGACTCCCTCACCTCTGGGAAGGTGTTGATAACTCTGTAAATATCATTGGATGGGGCCCTTTTCTGCTTGGCTATGGCTTGCTGTGTAAGAAGTAAGTATGCTAAACCAGTCTGGAAAGAAACTTTTTTAATGCAAGAAGTGGTCCCACAGCATTATTAACCTTTAGGGAAGACATCACAGTATCCAGAAACAGCAGACTGGGATCACTGTGAAGAGATTAGTATTCTAGTATATTTGCTCAAAAAATTGGACTTTATCTATCTATTTTTCAATAAGTTAGACAGACAGTTGGCAGGCAATCACGTTCATTCTAGCAGTGGGTATCATCAATGCTGGAGGCTACTGGGCAGGAGCCATAGAGGAGCAGTGACAACAATTCATCAAATACAACTGTAAAAAATCGGATTTTGAACACAGTAATAATCTCTGGTACAGGTATGTAACACGGGCTCTGCAGATATCTGTCCCTCCCTCCTTGAACAAATTCCCATTTGGAGAGCAGAAAGTTCACTTGCAGTGTGTTCACCAAGACTTGGAAGTGAAAATATTGCTTGTAGCAGGGTTCAGTATCTTTACTGCTGTCTTTTGGATGGGTTTCCGAAATGAGGAACAATGGATTCTGCAAGATGTTCTAGGAGTCTCCATCTGCCTTTATGAGCTCAGTATTGAAGGATCACCCAATAATGAAGGATCAAAGCTGGTTTCTTCTGGCATTGTCATCTGTGAAATGTTCCTCATACTGATTGCTCCTTCACTAGCCAGGTCTGGGGACAGCACAGCAGAAATAACAACGCTTGATGAAGCACACCACAAGAAAATTCAACTTCTGTTGAAGATTCCAGTGTGACATCCTACATCAGGTTGCAACAGACCTTTCACTGTTTTCATCCTTGAGGACACTGTAACGCCTGGTCTCCTTGTAGCCCACTCTCACAAATTCTACGTTCAGACACAATCATAATGGATCTATTTTGTAAATTCTCCTGCAGCTTATCGCTGTGGTCTGTTGGCAAGCTTCGCTCTTTCAGCATTAACAAAGAGAGATCAGCCAACTCATTTCTGCTTTGTGCCATTCATTCTTACTGCTTGCCTGCTTGTTGCTCTTTTGCACCAGGAGTTGAAAGCATTGTGGACAGGCAGTGACTTTACAAAGCAGTGCTCCTATCCTCCCTCAGAAATCAGTATCAGCTACCCTGATGCCCAAAAAAGACCCAGATTCTCAGGTGTAACTGAAAGAAGTAGAAGAACATATACTCCATCATATACCAAATAAAGATCAGTTAGATAATTTGTGTTGAAAAAAAGAATTTACCAATACCAACATCCATGCTGAAGAGAAAAGCCATGTTACCCAGAGATAAACCAGGTGCCAAACATGACTGATCTTGAATAAAATCTTGAACTGCAAAACTAGATAGACACCACAGGAGATCAAAGAATTCCTCAGAAACCAGCCATACACTACAGGTTCGTTTGCAGGTAACCTCCCTGGAAAATGACTTTAGGAGACTGTATGAATAGATTGATCCAATCTAATAAGAGTACAACCTCCAATAGCATTCTTGGGTTTTTTGGGGGATACTTTTGTGAAATGCAAGTAGCTTTATCTTGCTCTAATCTCCTTGTATACATGATACTCCTTCATTAAACATTTCTATCCTGATGCTGATACATACAATAGAGTGATACCAAGATATTTAATTTTATTAGTGCTGGATACTAAGTTAAAGAAAATCATAAAGAACACAAAACATTCTTACACAGTAAGACTAGGGAATTAACTTGGAACAAACAAAGAAGCCTACTGTTCTGGGGAAAATGCTAAACAGTGCCTCGCTAGGCATCAATGAAAACTATAAAAAAAATCACATGGATTCATAACTAAAGACAAAAATTATATTTGTGCCAGTATGATGCACAAAAGAAAGAAAATCCCTTAATGCAGCCACATTAAAAAAAAAAGTTGCTCTTTTCGTTGTTTTGTTATTTTATTGGTTTTTTTGTTGTGTCTTTTTTTTAAATCATGTAAGGCTGCTTTTCATCCTAAGGAGCCATACTCAATGTTTACTCCAAACTAGGCATATGGAAAATTTAATTCTTATTTCTATTACATTATCAGGTGTATCATAGTACTGTCCCCCACCCCACAAGCATAATGAAGACTGTATGGAGTTCTTACAGAAATTACAGGATTACTGCAGGGATTACTAAGAAACAGTCTGGCTCAATTTAGATAAGAAGCCATTATATATTTTACCATCAATATGTTATTTTGGACTATTAACTCTGTTAGACAGATGCAAAAGAAGCAGCACAGTGGTGCCTCTGAATTCAAAAGGTGGAAAACTTGCAGTTTGCACACTTTAACTACAATCCTATTTGATGAAAATGTAAAATATGAACATGTTATCCATTCTATCACAACCTGGTAGAAAATAGGAGTGTCTAGTTTTCACAGTATGTCTCCCAGTCACTCACAATTCTACTAAGCAACTCTCATAAACCCTATACCTCAAAAATACTTAATTAGGGGCTCCTTATTGCATCTAGGCACAATGAATTTTGCACTTAGAGATTATACCTATTAGCATACAATTTAATAAAGAATAACAATGAGTGAACACTTTGCACTGAGTCCTTACTGAAACTGGGAAAGAATCTCTGGCATACAGCACAATACAAGAAAGTCTGCCTGGAGAGGCTGAACTCTATTGTCAAGGTCTTTTCCAACCTAGATGATTCTATTATTTTGTGACACACAGCACTCCCAGGAGAAATAATGCTCTTTTCATTCATTTTTTATTGAGCCTCTTTTTCTTTCACAGAATCGGTCAGGTTAGAAGTGACTGCAGGGGATTATCTGGTCCAACCTCCTCTTTCTTTAGTTTGGCAGTATCATTTCAAAAGAAATGTACTAAACCCCCCCATTTATACTGAGGACCCTAATACCACTTGCAGCTCTGGGGTCCCAAAAAAAGAAGAATGTGAACTTGTTGGGCTGAAGCACATCTCCTTTGAAGGCAGCCTAAGAGAATTGAGGTTGTTCAGCCTGGAGAAGAGAAGGCTCCAGAGTGTCCTTAAAGCATCTTCCAGCAGCTAAAGGGGCCCTGACTTCCAAGAAAGATGAAGAGGACTTTCTACTATGGCCCCTAATGACAGGAGAAGGGACAACTCTTTTAAAACTGACACAGGGTAGGTTTAGAGTGGATATTATCACAAAACTGTTTAGGTTGGAAGAGGCCCTTAAAGATCATCTAGTTCCAGCTCCTGCCATGGGCAGGGATGTTGGAGTGTATGAAACAGAAGCCTCTGAGTCCCTCAGAGAGAGAACAGAATGCAGGAGTTAAATTAAAAACCTTTACAGAAATTAAAGTATATTAAGCCACTCATACGTGAAATAGAGGTGTAAGCTTAAGTAAGAATATGTTCTAGGTGCCTTAAAGAGCAAAAGCCTTAGAATCTAATGTAAAAACAAGCTGCAGTGAGAGCTCACAAACATAGTTCTAGACATAATAAAAATATAGTAAGAATATTGCTTACATTCTTCAGATAGAACAGGCTATATGCATAAATTATACATAAACTTTTGTATTATAGAACCAGAATTCAAATAGGTTTAGAAGAAATGCTTCAGGTTCGTGTTTTTAGCTCACTGAGTAATTTGTAAATAAAAATCTATATTGGAGTGAGAACTCTCTCACTCGCTCTCTCTCTCTCTTCCTCCACCATCATCATCACCACTATCACATGAAAGAAGAAGAGGAAGAACAAGAAAGAAAAAACAGAAGAAGAAAGGCCAGGGAGCTTCTGCCTCTCCAGACTCTGTACCAGGTGCAGCTCCTACCTCTTGTACCAGAGAGCTGCTTCTGCTTTAATCAGGCCTTTATGGCAGAAAGCTTTAACACTTTATAGCCCTGGACTCTGCCTTTTGAGACTGAGGTGCCTTTACAATGAACAACTTCACAGGAACCAACGACTGCTCTGCCCTTTTGAAGACAGAAACCCATACAGATCCCGACACAGAGACACCTTCCACCAGATTAGGCTGCTCAAAGCCCTCTTAGGGCCCTATTAGGAAGGCATTTGTTATAATGAGGGTAACGAGGCTGTACTGCCCAGGGAAGCTGTGGACACACTAGCCCTGGCAGTGTTCAAGGCCAGGTCAGAGAGGGCTCTGAGTAATGTGTCTGTTGAAAGCTGTCCCTGCCTGCAGCAGAGGGGTTGTACTAGATGATCTTTAAAGGTCCTTTCCAACCCAAACCATTCTATGATTCTATATTACACTGTTTCAGTATATATTCATTATATATTTCAATAATGGACCCTGGAGAAAAGTCAAGCCTCAAAGAATCTCATAATCAATGACAGATTGAGACCTCCTTTCTCTGTGGGAGCTGAGACAAAGAAAGTGCACTCTTATAGCTGATAACATACACCTAGCCAGACACCAGATGGCCTGTCCACAATCAGCCACAAAAAACATACTGTGCAGAGGATTTAAACAAGGGTCCCCCAGACTGCAGACCTATGACTCCTGCCACCAGAGAGGTATCAGTGTTGTTTCAACTTCAGAAGACTGAAACAGAATGCATGGGCAAATTTTCCACTGTGTCAAGGTTTGCAGTTGTATCTTGATTATCTTCTATTCAAAAGGCATGCTGAGACAGAAAAACAGAGAAAGATGGTGATCTTTCACACATCAGGAGGACTACCTGTTAGACATGGAAACAATTCTGTCTCCCTACTTTAGCAGAAAGGTACAGTGAGGCAAGACAACCACGACATTTGCACCAAAATGCATCCTTCTCAAGCTTTAGCTTTACATCCTTATCACTCATAGAAGTCCAGCAGAAATTCCCACATGTGAGAGGCTGAGCTGTTAAAAAATTTACACGTGTCATGTTTCACAAAGAATGGCTTGTGACTCAACACTGGACAGGACAAGCCCTACAGCATTTTCAGCCAAGCTGTCAGCTGCTAAAAACAGCAACTTTCTTTTTGGTTGTATGGGAGATATATTTCATTATTCACAAATTCACTGCAGTGAGTAAGAGGGAACCCTTACTGATAAAAGGACAGCAATATTCACAATCTTAACACAAAAGGCTTAAAATTCTGCCATTAACTATAATCAGCATTATTAAAACTATGATCTCAGTTGATGGTCCTCTAAATAGTAGCAGTAACACGGCAGTTTAAATACAGCATGGAAGCCACAGTCATGCTAAATAAACTTTAAAAACTAACATGCCTTCAATAAAATAATTTAAAATTACTATTTAATCTAAATTAATAATCGGCTGTACTTGAAAACTATGATCAATAGCTACCATTATGAATCAATCAGACAAAATCCTATCAAGCACAGTTACCCTCTCCCTACAAGGGCACTACACTACAGAGGGTAGATAAACCATGATGACTATAAATTCTCCACATGTGGCCATTTACAAATGATTAAAGTTCCACAGCTGATGTTGATTTTTGGACACTGTTTTATGGTTGTTCCTACAGTACCTTTATCAATACTAAGTGACAGGAGTCAAAATGAAGTAAGAACAGCTTTTGTAACTATCACCAAACAGCAGAAACTCCTGTTGTAGACCTAAGCAGAATTTGTATTTATTGAAAGGAGAAAAATGGAATAAATTCAAAGCAGCACTTAATTGTACTGGACCTTACTTTAAATACATCAAACAAGACATTCAAAAGTATGAAAAACCAGTATGAAAACCTTCTAAAACTAATCTAGCAACAATCTTGCAGAAGTAGAGGCTTGGAGGTAAGAAGATAGTGACTGGAATATCAACAAGTTGTAGTAAGTGAATATGATCAAGTAAATGATGGCTTGATGAGCAAAGAAAGGATACCTTCCAGGAGACAGAGACTGCTGTAAAGGTTTAAGTCCACGTGCACTTTCACAATCTGATCAGGCAAAACACCCAAACAGCTGGGAACAGGCTTGTCTGTCTCAGCAATGCTAAAAAGTGTCTCTGCAGGTGTCTGAATGCAGTGAATAAAGAAATCAAACATGCCCCAATCCTGAGCTAAGGAATATGTTCCCTTCTTGGGAAGAGAGAAGACCAGATTGGAAATCACATCTCAAGCAACCTGTTTCCAACTCCAAGGAGCTCCCAGACGCAGATGTCTCTCCTGGGCTCAGTTGCTGAAGAGCCTCAAAATCCCTTTCTTGTCATATCTGCAACAACAAATTGCAGAGAAACCCCATCCAACTTGGCAAATGAAGCAGTCTCTCAGATACGCAAAGCAGTCCTAGCTGCCATACTATTTTAAAAGAAATGCAGTCAGAGCACTTTTTTTAGCAGTTTTTTGGAAAATAAAGATGATACATATGGACATTTGACAGGAATAATCTTGTATCACAAGTAATGAAGCATTTGCAATCTTTTGGAGAGAATGATGCAATAAAAATCTTAAAAACCAAAGACTCAGCCCAGACAATATTTAGGAAAGAAAGGGTAGATGCTTTCTAAGAGGGAAAGAAATTAAACCTATTTAAGCAATGGAGCTTGTTCTGACTCTACAAAGAGGTTAGAAGCAAATTTAAGAAGGAATACTCTGCTTTACAAATGCAGGCAATGCATATGTTTTGACAGTGTTTGGCTGCACCCATCTGCATATTGGGACAAAAAAAGTTCTTTTTAAAGGGCTTGTGAACAAGCCCTTTTGTATCTATACAAATAATCCAGCTATAAATGTGTGATCCTTGCTTTTCCTCTGAGGTTTTTCATATTCACTGTAGATACTTCCAAGGAATATGTTCCAGTTTGAAGAAGGTGAAGCAGGAGCACTAGATGAAAAACAAATCACACATTTCTTTCAAGATATACATAGAATTTTTGCTTTGCCACTGAGCTCTTATTCCTAAGAGAAGACACTCATAAAAGAGAAAATTCACAGATCCCAGGAAGATGCCAAAGACTTAAAGAGACAAAAAATTATGAGCTTTCTCTTGGTTACTTTTAGGGCTGCAGTCTTAAAATCTCTGAGAATTTGTTGATACAGATGTGGTGCTTCTCTAAATAAAGGAAGAAGATACCTAAGAACACCTGAAAGCCTTAAGCCATGAAGTATGTCTGTTAGTTGGCTACAGAAGAGTCACGAAAAATAAAGGACAAACCAAAGAATCAAAGACACAGGCAATAGGTTAAAGACAGGTAGCTCCTAAGACATAGGAAGAGCTGGGGGTCAAGCTCTACTCTTGTTAACAAGTATGTTAAATAAGAGTCACAGTACTGTGACTACTGGACTTAGGAAGTCCATTGTTGCAAGTCTTTGGGGACATGCATCCTGTCAATCTAAGCATGTCTCTACATCTTTTTTTAACAGAGGTTTCAGAAGTTGTATAAAATTGGCTTGCTATTTCTGTTTGTCACCGAGAAAATGCTAAGACTGAGTAGCACTTTGATGAAGCAAACCTACAGACTTGCAGAACAAGTGACAAAGCTATTATTTCTACCTTCATGGAGTTATAGAATATCAAAACAAGTTATTGTTGACATGAGTAGCTTGACATTTCACTTGACATTTCAAGCTGATGCTTATTTGAGTGGATATCTTCTGAAAACATCTTGATAAAAGAAGCTTTTCAAAACTGTAACCAAGTCCTCAATGGCACAAGATCTACTCAGAAACAAACTTTAAAGTTTCCATACTCTAAAGAATTTGGTCATTTTGGACAACTGACTGCTGCGAAATTAGGCTACAAGCTACTGAGAAATCAAGATTCTAGAAAAGTCTCCACATGCCACATTTGCTAGAAGACACAGAATTTTAGACACCTTCCAGTCTCCTTACCTCTTGTCCTGAAAGGTAGTATGCAGCTAGAAGACCACCAATGAAGCGAATATTGACCTCAAAAACAGACACTTCAGAATTCTAGAACAGAAAGAAAGCATTAATAAATAATTAACCAACTCCTTAATCAAGGAAGAAAGAAAACTGTCAAGAAGAAAGTACATATACTAAGGCAATCCACATGCAAGGGTCTGTACTGTTGCAGTCTCTAGATCTGAACTGAAATTCTCGTGCACATCTTTGTGACACCAAATGACAATTCTAGTTACAGCTTCAACCGATTTTATTAAAATTAAATTAGTTTTTATCCTGCCCGCTAACCATTTTATCACCACAAAGTGCAATTACAGTAATTTGGGGCTGGTGGGAAAGAAGGCAAGGACCACACATTTCTGTAATTCATCATCTTCTCTCTTATGCTTCAGCATAACACCAAACCTTCTAGGTTTAAAAGATAAAGCAAAATAATTATTAGAGAATTCCCATAATGGCCATTTTTAACCTGAATTACTAAGCTCAAATTCAGAGCTCTGTTTTAACATAATCTTTGTCTCGGAATAGCCTTTATGTTATGACAAGTAGTACTGCAGGACCAGTGAGAAACTCAAGAGAATAAACCATTTTATTGCCTTCTTCCACATTATTATCCTTAGGTTAAATTCAACAGTATCTTTTGACTCATTTAACCCACAAAAAATTAAGAGGAACCAGATAGTTTTAACAACTGACTCCCTCTGTGGCCTATTCACTTAATTTTCCACATACACTCCATCTGTCTCACTCATAAACTTCTCTTCAACCTATTAGGCACAGAAATGTCGTTTTATTAAAGAGATTTTGAGATAGGCAAGACTCTTCCTTTTATCCAGAAAAGTCACTACAACGTGCACTGAATGAGCTGACTCACCAATCTGCACACAGCTGAAATGACATTTGTCTTTCCTTACATGCTATTTCTATGGCACCTGTAGTGTTTGGATCAAAACTAAATGCATTTTGCACATATTACATATTTCAGAAAGATTATGTGAATAAAGATTTCTTCAAACAGCACTGATTAAAAGTTGGAAGTTTTAAATATTCCCAAATCTTTTTAGTAAAAGGCTTTCTCTTTTCACGTAGAGGTGATACAAGAAAAATAACACTAATTCCACTTAATACCTCTTAAAGTCATGAATCACACATGCAGTGGGACAGTATAAAGTGAAACCAATGATTTCCACTCCCCATAAGAAGAATCCAAGAGGATCACATTTATGCATTTATTTATAAACTCCAAACCATGCAAGGAAATTAGTCAAGTTTGGTGTATACACAAGACTACTCATCAGCCTTCAGAAATGGTTTTTGATACATTGGAAGATGTAATTGAACCCCAGAGGGTCATTTAAATTTCTTTCATCCAAATCCTAGATTGATATTGCAAATTTATATTGAAATTGCTTCAGATTAGACAAAAGTTATGGAAGCAATTTAGTTCACCCTCATAATGGTATAATTATGTCTACACTGTCTATGATATATTTAGGATCTTCAGTTTCTGACTGAATAATTATCTGGCACTAACTGAAAAAGCAGAGTAAAATTTCTTAGATGTTTGCCAGACAGTCAAGGTATGAATCAAAAAGACAAAGCCCAAACAAACAATTTTTGAAAAGTAGGTTAAAATATAGAAACAATATTAAGCATTTCCTGAATTTGGAACGTACAACTGTATTTCATTATGTGCATTTACTGAATGAAAAATTATTTTGGAACCACAGGGCATATCCAAGGACTGAAATACAAATTCCATCACAGAGCCTGTGACAGTCCCAAAATTAGTACTAAGAACACTAATCAATAAGACTACAATAGAGCCATTTTTTCCATTTAATGATTCCAAACTCTCAAGAATGTCAGATGCTGTATGGCCAACTGGGAAATTCTTGTGACACATTAAGAGTCTGTAGGAAAACTCAAGAATTCAAGTGGCATATTTTATGTTAAAACTCTTAAGAAATGGAAGAAGAGAAGAGACTTTATTATTAAGTAATTTAAACACAGTAGTTTGGGGGAAAATTGTCTTTCATAGTTCAGTTATTTGCGACGACTATCAGCCAGTAAAACCTCATCTTTCTGTCTTCATTAATGAGGCCTGGTTGTTTCTCACAAAACACTTCTGCTTACTTCCATTAGCCAATTATAATACAATAAAATAAAATAAAAATAAAAAAAATAAAATACAATATATGGATATATATTAAGGGTTTTTTTTCTAAAACAAAGTTAGATACAGAGAGTATGTCACTGAAGTTTACATCTGATATTTGATCTGTAAGTTTGGTTAAGTTTCACCTGAAAGACCTCTTCTGTCTCCCCCCAAGATGAACACTCTGAAAAGGACTAGAGAAGTATTAGGACAGGCTCTACTCACCACACTGAAATCAAGATTTTTGTCAATCCATTCTTGTCCTTCTCTGAATTCATCATGTAGGCCCATGATATAAAGAGTATCCAATGCATCTACTATGGTAGCACCCATTTGTGAGTTTCCTACGCACAAAAAAGAATGGTTTCTATTACAAGTGACTATGTCACTGCTTTTCTTAAACATCACAAACATACGAAAATAACTCAAGCAGTAGCAAAGCAAAGTTACTACAAAGGTATGAATAATCAAAATGAGCAAGGAATTATCAGGTACATAAGAGGATTCCCACTTCTCTTTCAAAGTATCAATCCTCTGGCACATTTTGGCTTCTGGGGAAAAAAGAATACTAAAGATAGAAAGAAGAGCCCTCTCATCTGCTTTCCTAACTTGAACTTGAGCAACAAAAAAAACCCCAAAAAATACAAAAAAAACCTAAAGGACAGAAAGACATTCAGCTTCAAAAAGCTACCAGGAATTCTAGGAGAGAAGCATTAGGGGGAAAAAAAAGGCATATGCAAGATAAAGCAATCAGTACTTGCAGAAATGCCTTGCATTTCCCAACATTTACTTCTGAAATATTCAAAGTTTTGCAATTATGAAGGCCACCTAATGATTGAAAAGCACGGACTGATGAGCAGGGAAGTGCTGGACTGCCAAAGCCAAAGTCCCCAGACGTTCCCCTCAGCAGAGTCTGCAGGGACCCAGGCTATGAGCTGCTAATGGATTTCTCAACTGTCACCACTTCAAGTGCAGCATCGAAAGCCAAATAAAAATCAATGGTGCTTTAAGCTAAAATGCCATTCACTTGAAACAGTAGCAATTTAGAGCTGATTGATGAGTGATTCATCAGTCTGTGCAAGGGAAGACAAGGTGGTGAGCCATGGCCCATGACAGCCTTGGTCTCCCCAGGCCATCCCAGCCCAGGCTGCTGCCCTCAGTAGGCACAGATCTTGGTCTCTAGAGGAAAGCAAAAATTATGGGTTCTCTGTTTTCATGGAGTGTATAAAACTTCCTGTGCACCAACAAAATAGCCAAATTTCGCTGTTTATACCTGTAATCAATCTATAAACCACTGCAATAACTCCGACTAGCACTTTAATGACATTAAGTGTCCTAACAAGTAAATTTTAGGGTTCTTTTTTAGTGTGTTTTCCACCCATAATGGGACTCTCTACAGCACAGTGTTCCTGCTTGGTAGTTTTTATTCATCCATTTCTGACTTTCATATGGTTAGAGCTGTATTTTTTTCCCCTCAAGCATAACAGTAACTGAATGAAGCTGTGGCCCCCACTGTGTTTCTCTCACACACCAAAATGACTGACAAGTAAGCTTAATTCCATTTTCAGAGATTTCTTTTCCCAGATAAAAAAATTAAACACAACAGTATCCATGACAAAGTAACAACCAACTAATTTTTAAAGAACGGCCATGCATCAGTTTTAATTAATTTCAATTAGATTTAGAAAACGTAAAGTTGGTGGTGTTTGTTAAGAAAAATCAAGTACAGATTGGGACACACTTCCTTTTGCAAGATCAATTAAAAGACAAATCCTTTGACAAATTGTCCACCAGCCATACCTATAACTCTCAGGAAATGAATTCACTGTGGTGCTTAAGTACTGTAAGGTTTAATGCCTTCAGTCAAATGACAAATTCCACTGCTTGTGCTAAAGTGGGGATTGCTTTGAGCAGGGCACTTAACTTAGCACCTTCTCAAAAGCATAATGTGACAGCTACCTAATTTATCATTTCAAAAATATGCAAATAAGACCATGACACAAGGACTACCTTCAGGACCAGCTGATAAAGTATTTTTTAACATAAAGTTGGAATGTGTTATACTGCTTCTACGACATGCTCAAAGTTATTTCTGTTCCTTTATTTAAGCCACAGTGATAAAATTTTCAAATACACAAAGAATAGGGATACCCAAGTCTTGGGAAATCCTGAAAGTTCCTCTTGCAATAGTTTCAAAAAGTAAAAACCTTTCCAACTTAAATACATCAGTAAGCTCTTGTATTCTTCAGCTGGCATGGGCTATAGAGAACATTGCATGGAAATGGACTGGTGAATCACTGTTTGCCACCCTAGCTCCCCACACCTCAGAGCACAAAGAACCTCAGACAGCACAGTACAATCTTCCACAGTTTTCTAGATCTCAGAACTACATTCTAGTGTCCACAACATGGGAGAGCAGTATGTTGGGGGCAAGAATATCTACTTGCTAGACCTCAAGAAAGTATCTTCAAAACCAAAAACTTAAACAACCCTTTTCATTGAGTTCACTCTGCACAGAACCCTGGAAGAAGGTTTACAGGAAAGAAAAAGCACGTAACTTTTGCCATCTCACAAATCCAATAGATGAATTCAGAGAAAACAGAACAGAGCTCTCTCCAGAGCTGATCAAAAAGGTTGATAGTTTCCCCAGTGCACCCCATAATGATTGAACGATATGACTTCGCCAAATACAAACAAGAAATTTGCTTTCACTATCACTGTGTTAAAAGCGAGCCCTCAACCATATATACAGAGATCTCACCTAAACCAGTGGCCCCCAAAAGGGATTGCCTACAACTCATTTCACACCAGATCCTTTGGCACTGTTTGCAGCCACAGAAACAAATGCAACCAAATCAAATTGGCTTGTTCAGCATTTTTTTTTGTCCCAAAGAGTCAGTTAAAGGCACAGGCTCACACTCTGAGATTTTTTTCTGGGCTGTACCCTAATGATTTGTTCAAGCCCTCCCTCTGGCTGCCTTTACACTCCTTTCTTTCACCTTCTGTGTTTATCTCTCCTAGAACCATGAATGTCCAACAAAACATTACTGAGAAAAGCCCCTTCTACTCTCATGTGCCTCTTCTCTAAGCAGCAATGGGCACCTGTTTCCGAGGCACAGATCAGTATGGTTATAATTTCTAGACTCCATGTGAGAGCCCATCTAATTTTTATCCCAATCTCTTAAGGATAGCATAGACATCCCAACCTATAATAAACTATTAGTTTTGCTATTCTCATATAAGCACGCTGTTTCAACCAAATTTGAGTTATTCTTCTTTTTTCTACACACGAGTACTTCTTCCTTGAGGAAGACTCAGAGGAACAATCTTTGCATTTTCAAATCCTTTTGGCTTAACACATTTCCAAAAGGTCAAGAGATAACAAGTCAAAATTTTGCAACAGATTGTTTGTTCAGTCTTCTTCCTTTAGTGTCAATCAGGCAGCAGGAAGCAAGCTAATTCCCTCCTCATGGGCATCGAGGTAGAAAAGTCCAAAATGCAGAATTCACACTCAGAAGTCTTGTGCCTACAAGAACACAGGGCAGAACTGAACATAATTCAACACTGAGTACAATACATATATAACACCTTGGCTGTTCCATACTGCAAGAAAAGTACAACTTAAAACCACTGATGGGTTACATTATGGCTGGTCAGAGAGAAAAACTAATTAATTGCTCTCAGCTTCTTTCTTCAAGGACTATGTAGAAAGGATGCCATTCTTAATTTGTTCTTCCACTGAATTCTTCTGTACCTACAGCTTGACCAAAACAAACAGTGACATTGTAATAGCTGTCTTCATCTTAAAATGCACTTCCAGCAAGGCATCAACTGAAAACTAAAGAAGGAAGAAACAGCAAGTGTTCCAATCACTACCCCACATTAGGGTCATGTATACTGCTATAGGCAAAGCAGAAATGGCAGCAGTACTTCCCCCTACTGATGCTGATGGAAACCATTCATCTAAAGTCACAAAGGGAAATAATTTTCCATTCATAATAGAGAATGTTCTTTTTTTTTCCCTTTCACAGCTATGCTAAGATCCATAAATTAAAGGACAAGGGGATAACTTCCCTGGAACTAAACTGCAGAAGGTATAATTTGAAGCACCATAAAGTAACCCTAAATAATAAGGTAACAGTTTAAAGTATACACTTCTTGCTACCACCTCAAGCAGTCTATTATTGCTCCACATATAGAGGGAGCAGATGTCTCGTGGTGAAAAAAAAGCTATAAAACAATTAAGCTATAACAGAAAACAACACTTCTGCTAGCTGAAGGCACTCCTCCCAGGGTCTGCCTCTGTTCAATACAAAGGCTCAGCTAGCCGTGTCGCATAAGATAATAACCAATTCCAAAAAGGTTCAGTTTAACAAACGTCAGATTAGGAAGTTTCCTCTCCATATAATTATAGTTCTAGTTGATTGAGCTCCAAATTTAATGAAGTTTGCCTAATGAATGCAATGCTCATTCTTCTAAATAAAACAGAACATCCATCATGAGCTAATGGAAAGAATTTAGCAGTAAAATAGCTGAACTATTAAGAAAAGCATGCACACTCTCATTAAGCAAGAGTATTATTCTGAAGGACTGCAAAATGGTAACTCAGATTTGTAGTTAGGTGGACTTTAGTTTCCTGAGATAAGCCGAAAAATTCCTTCACTTGATACCACATAAATCTACAGTTTGAAATTTCTAGCAAATTATATGACTAAGTGTAAATATTGGGGCCTCTAAAAGAAAAATGGTCTTCTTATCTAGAATCCTTTCAGTATGCCAAAGCACTAGATGAAGAACTGGCTTATTAGTACCATTTGAAAGTCTCACAAGAGACTATCAAAGTACAAGGGAGACAGATCATTGTCAAGTGCTCCACGACAAAAGGAATATGAAGAAAATAAATAGCCCATTTTCATTATACCAAAAGAAAAAGTGTAGAGATTTACAATGTCTGATACCAGCTCAGGGTTGTTTAGTGTATTTATTATGTGGAAGCAGACGAGACTATAAGCAGTGAGGTACTAAAGAAAATATGTGAATAGATCAACTATGCCTAAATCAATTATGAACAGAAAAGACTAAAGATAGGAGACACAGACAAGTTAAATAAGGAACAAGATGACAAATTAAAACTCTGCACCAGCAAACTGAAGTCATGCACTAAGCTGAAAGGTTATCATCAAATATATGCTTCACAGAAACTCTGATTATTTAACATCTCACCCATACGTCCTCCTTATTTCAACATGCATACACTACACACAAATCTCATTACCTCTCCTGAAAAACACTTCCATAGGGGCTTTCATTGGTCCTAGTGGAGGGTTGAGCAGGGATACTGAGTCTGCATGGGAGTGAGTTAATTTTCTTCACAGCAGCTTGTATAGTGTTGTGGGGTTTGGATGTCTGACTAAATCAGCACTGGAAACTCAAATCTTTACTATTGCTGAGCAGTGCTTGCACAGCATCAAGGCTTTTCTCTTTCCCCTTCACCTCCACAATGAATAAGCCAGGGGAAGGCAAAAGGTTGGAGAGAGAATTTCCTTCTTACCCCTTCTCCCTCTGCCTGTGTTCCAACACCTCTGTGCCACAAGTGTGTGAGTGTCTTACAACACATTTGGCATTCACCCAAAGACTTGCTAGAGGAGTAACAAACCTGAAGGAAATCCAGCCTACTCAAAGGATCTCTCATTACCAAAATGTACACTGCTGCTACAAAGTCAAGGAAACCAGCCTAAGTGGAAAACTTACTGAGGCCACTCTGCTTCCAAGGAAGTCATATAAATAGGCCTAATAGGTGTGTGTAACCATTCCTACTCTTCTATCTCAAGCAGTGACTGAGAAGGAAGCATTTTATTTTTCCTCAGAAAAGACAGCAGATGACCCATCCAAAACCAGGATGTTCATCAGTCCATTTTACAATCAAGGTAGGGTTTTCATATTTCCTAAATCAGTGACAAAATCACACAGGAGTCTAATGAAGGCTCTTATTCCCCTTTGCAAGGACAGCCTGCAGACATCATCAGCAGCTACATTTTGAAGAAAGCTAAGGGAATTGGCAAGATTGAGGAAGAACAATAAGTTGGGTAAGTAAAAGCATTTGGGCCATTTCTGAAGACAACTGTTTCTACACCATACAAAGAGCAAGTATCTCTGTGCTACGACATTCCTGCAATCAAAATAATTTATTTTATACTCTAGAAAGCAGACTTATCTTTCTAAGCAATAAAAAGCTGGAATCTGTAGTTAGTTATGTGCAAAGACTAGAGATCTAGATGCAAGAAAATAGCTTTCACTCTCAGAGCAGTTTCCCATGGCCAATGGGATGATCATGCTGATTGACAGAACTGTAAGATACAAATGGAAATAGTGCTAGAAATATTATTGGTCTCAGCCTGTCTCATTTCCAATTTGTTTTTTGCAGAGCCCTGGACAGACATCACTTAGTGGAAGCTGAACCTACTGCTACTGGTACAGAACATGCTTCATTACTGGTGTAGCTACTTGGGGATGGAGGTAGGATCACCTTGCAAAAGGAATGTAAGAGGACCAAAGCCTCAAGAGATAATTTACCATAATCTCTAAGATAAATTTCCACTAAAGCAGGCAACCTCAGCTTCAGACTAGTTCAGTGCTACTGACAGAGCAACCCAACCATTGGGGTGTACACAAGCATAGAGGAGATCCTCCCTTTTCTACCTCAGTGATTCCAGAAACAAAAGGAGATGTAAAGCCTCCCCAAGGAGGAATATATACTCTCTCTCTCTCTGAAGCTAAAAGTTTAGTTATTTTTCCCATTGGCAGTTGTTTTAATTCCTAGCAACTGAGTGAAAATGTTTCCTTGATAAACTCAGCCTGACATTAAATACAGATTTATTACAATCTTAAAGAAAACAAATATTCTTGTTATTGATATTCTTGTCTGCCCAGATTCATAATGGCTGAAAAATACATCCTGGGCAAGACTCCAATATATATTAGAAAATATACCAATTTCTACTCCAAAAGATTTAAGTATTTCAAGTTTTCAGACTGTAGCAACAGGATTTCTTGATGTAACAGAGACAATTAGAGACATGGTATGAAAATATGTAACATGAAAATTAAAAGTAAACAATTACCAACAGTTTTCTGTATCTCTAATGAGGGTCTGGCAATAAAGCTGCCACTGCTGAAGCATACCACTTGCAAAATATCTTAATGACTCACAAGGAACAAGATAACATTTAAGAAAAATAATTAAACTTTCAAAAAAGAGAGTTTAATTTCACTGAGAAAACAAGTACTTCAAAATTAGTCAATGAAATTATACATTTCATACAAAACTGCAGTGTATTATTTCAGCTCAGTCATAAAATGCAATGAATAAGCCTGTAAGTATCCATGAAGAAACCAACTGCCTTTAACATTTTAGACTCATTAAAAAAGCAGAACAAAAAACTAAGCATGTTGATTGCTTAGTTCTGTTAAATTGCTGATAATAGACAAGATGAAAAGGAGGTCTTAATGTTTTGTACCAGACAATAGAGTACTTTAGCATATAAACACTAAATGATCAATTTTAATGCTTTCCTTAATTTCATAACTGAGGAAGTAATAGGAGTAGAACACTACACTAGACTTTGAACCTATTAAAAACTAGACCTGCTGGTACTTGTTAATAATCAACAAACTGCTGCTTAAATACCTATTCTCTTAAGACTTGAATTTTAAAACTTTGTCTAAGAATCTATACTGCAATAAACCTTCCTCCTGACTGCTCTTCACTTGATTACTTTGTTCCCTAACTAAATCTTATATGGCCCTTCAAGTTAATTCAAAATTCATGCAAGCAAGAGCTGAATGCAGTCCCCTTAGTATAAGGCCTAAATATCCTCAGATTATTTAAATTTTCTACATTTCTATCCAATTTCCTCCATGTTTTTTGTTCTTTTAAGCACAAAGACCAAACTGAATTACTGTACAGGACTGTGTGCAGACCATAATAAAGATTAGTGCTGGAACTATGACCCGAGTTAGTGGAAGGTTAAGACCTGGCAATAACTGAAAAGCCACAGTGTCAGGAGAGAAAGGTTAGGATGAATCTCAGAGTAGGAAAAGGAGAGAGAGAACATGGCATTGAGTACCAAGGAGGCCATGGAAGCCTATCACAACCAAGCAACAATAACGTGTGAAAAGTGAATGGTGATAGCAAATCTGCTGCACACATGAAGCAGTCAATCAAAACTAACCAAAAATACAGATCTGAACTAAGTCCATTTTGAGAAAGCAGGAAGTGGAAGACTGAAGGGAAAAGTATCTGTGAATGATGGCCTGGAAGTAAGAAGAACCTAAACACTGGCAGCAATCAGTTATACACAGTGGCAAGCAAAACAAGATTAATATTTGAGAGAAAATAAGAGAACAAGATTGTTATCTGGAACATGAGTACAGTTGTGTGACCTGATGTATGAAGCAAGCTAAGTACAGATTTTCCAAGACAAGATACAATCTCTCACAGATAATTGTAAGCTAAATTACTTTGTCATCTAGGCAGTAGGAAAAGCATATTAAAAAAAAACCCCACCTAAGAGCCATCATGGCACACAAGCTTTTCTATCTTTATATTTGGGCCACTTCCACACATCTTGGTCCAAAACACATTCTAAATTTTCTTTGGGACAGCATAAGAGAAGTAGATTTTCTGTGGGATAGCCGTGGAACTTCACCAGAAGGGTGCAAAACTTGAGTGAGCAGTATCAGTGTATTAGGCATAGGCACAGTGCTCCACTCACGTGGTTGAACTGCTCCTGAATTCCAGCTGCCTCACACATCTGCTGGCTTCAGATGACAGCAAAGCACACCCACACCTGACTCCCTCACTGTGCACGTGCCCATGGAGCTGTCCTCAGCAGATTTAGTTTTAGAGCTCAGAATGCTAATTCTTACTCAGCTGTCATGCCTCTTCATATTTTAACACAGTCCAAAACAAGACTGTATAGCCTTAACTTAATTTCCTTATTATACCCTCTGCTCTCAATTCCAACGGATAGGAAAAAACTTTAAATTCATGAATAGCATTCTCACCTAAATAATTCACAAATCAAAATAAACATTTAAGTCCAAAGATCTCCAATAGGAAACATTTTTTTTTCCTCACAGCAAACTGTCTGGTTTATACAAGAAGAACAGGAGGGAATGCTACTGGAAAGAATAAAATTCTCAGTCTGACCTCAGCCCTGAACTCTAGTACGACTCAAATTTTTCATTACCATTTCACACAGATGTTTACCTCACTGTCCTACAAGACAGGTTACAGAAATGCAGTGTGTATCTAATTCCACTTTGCATTTGTGCATCTTTTGTTTGTTTTGTGAGATTTTCTGGTTAAAGCAGAGTTTTCAGTCTTCTGAATAGGATTTAACATAATTGCTCCAGACACTAAAAAAAGTCACAGAGTACAACTGCCCTAAATGTGTTGTACACAAACTAATTCAAACTGTGTGAGAAGAATTTAGTACGAATATCGCATTATTAAAAAGAACAGAACAACAGATGCTCATGGTGAATTTTCCTGATATGCACAGGCACACTTGTGACAGTTTGATGAAATATCAGTGACAGTCAAAAAACATTCTTAGCTAAGCAGTTGTTTTTATCTACAGCACCAGTACTGTAAAATACTTAAGAGGGAACACAAAGACAGATTGTATCCTGTCTGCACAAAGTTGCAAGTTTCAGAGAACAACTACATTCTGAATAAGCATGACACACATTGCAGTGAAGCAAAACAGTGTTAACAAATCACTATTTGCCCAACTGGCAACATCAATCAGAACACAGATAAACTAAGGAAAAATCAGAAACTTTGTAGAGCATCAATGTTCAAGTCTTTCTAAGAAGTAAATTTTCATTTGGCCAGAGAACATACACAGAAGAGATGTGAGACAACCCCTAAACAAAAACTTTGAGGAAAACAGACCTGCCACAGGGTAAAAGAAAGAAAATTGTTCTTATGTAGATGAATAATGGTTTAAAAGATGGGAAATGGGATAAGTGCAAAAAACCATCAGTGTAAGGTAAAATCACCAGTGGGATCCTACTGAGACGATTGCTTGGGCAAAAGCTTAAATAGAAAATAACTGAAAACATGTATAACATTAGATTTATAAAATATATCATTGGATATAGTGCATGAGGATTTCTAAAAGGAATGCTACTGCAGAAAAGCTACCGTGTACTGTGTTTGTAGACTCAACAAGGAGCCTAAAAGACAGAGAATACAATTATCTGGAAAGCAACAGCAAACAAAACAGAAAATGGAACAAAGTTTTAGTC
This sequence comes from Sturnus vulgaris, assembly GCF_052056855.1. Taxonomy (NCBI): domain Eukaryota; kingdom Metazoa; phylum Chordata; class Aves; order Passeriformes; family Sturnidae; genus Sturnus; species Sturnus vulgaris. The sequence goes on from NC_142244.1 coordinate 31,115,559, forward strand.
TTCCTCTCAAAGACCAGAAAAGACCCCAAAACCATCACCTTGAAAATATACAAAGAAAGAAGATAACAACATATGAGGTATGAAAGAATGCAAGAAAAATAAATTAGTTTACAGGTCAACACCCTCCATGCAGAACAGCAGCACTACTGAGGGCATATGCAGTTCTACAAACTCATGAATGGCAAGCGAGAGATGAATAATGGATTTTTTTCCCCCCCAGCACCAAAACTAGTAATTCACGACAGCAAGCAGACTTCAAAACTAACAGGTTTTCTATATTATATCAAATCAAACTATGAAACCACTCATAATGGGTTATGTTGCTCTTAAGGTTGCCCAGACTCCAAAGTAGTTTGGATAAAATCAAGGAAAAATAAACTAGAAGTGATTAAATAAAACTTGCTGCCTCTGACCACAGAAGCACTAACACTACACAAACTTCTGTAAGGCTGTTGGGTATTCTGAGACAAGCTCACTATGAGCTTTTCATGCTCTTACATGTCTTCTCTAGGTACCTGCTGTGAGCAATTTTTGAAGACTAAGTAACAATCATGTTTGATTTGTCTTCTGACCTGAAAGAACTTTTCTTGTGACATTAGAGCACTGTTCTAGTTTCAAATAAAGCCAGCAACTCAAGAGTTATGCTCTCTCAAAATTTTATCTCTCCAAAATTTGCGTTGCTGGTCAAAAAAGTACACATTCAATGTACATACAATATTCAACATTATCTTGCTGTAGTCACTCATTACTGAGTTTGCAGAGGACACAGATGCATAGGCCTGTCTTAAGGCCATTTCCATTTATTTTAAAATTGACTTGAATGTGAAATATAGAGATTAGGCTGAAATTTGCATTGTGAAATTACCTCTCTTCCCTAGTTAGCATGAATGGATGTTCTCTCCCCTTCCATTTGCCACAGGAAAAGGCAGTAATGAGTAGGTTACTTGTGCATGTACAGTTAAAAGAACTACTGCTCACTAAGGAGGTTTTTTTTTATCAAGATAACATATAGTCAAGAACATTTTTGTTTACATATATACCTCATATTCCCTTTTTGTTCTCATTTATCCTCTACATGCATTCAGAGGCTGAACACATGCACAGAAAAAGGATGTTCAGCAGAAGTTGCGTTTTTCATCTGTCTTTTTATTAGGATTTTACAGTGAGAAGACACCAGAATTTTTGTGTCATAGTTTTAAAACGTTATCCCACAGTTTTTAAAGTGTATCATCTATTTTCTTTCCAGTAAAAGTGTTTGTTTCCATACTGTTTATGAACAGGTATTTGGCCAGCTAAAAACCAACCAAACAGACAAACCAGAAAATACAAAACGCTTACTAAATCAGACACCCTTGACACTCAATTAATGTGAACTTCAAAAGTAAATTACAACTAATCAGGTGACAGCAGACGGTAAGTGTTAGAGTAGCTCAGGCAGCCCAATAACTGCTACAAGGACAGATAACAAAAATGTCTTATAAACTAACGAGTATTTCCAAGGATATGCAATAATAAAAAAATTCTTACAGTGTTTTCTTGTAGTGCTTACAAGAAATATTCCACCTTTCACTTCAGGAACCACAAAGCGGACAAAGAAATTGCATTGTTCTCCCAAGCTATACTGTACTTGTCAAAGGCTTCTGTGCCTGACTCAGCTCCTTCTCACACCAGCCTCCCATCCCTGCAGTCTGACAGATGCATTTTCTCCAGAAGTTTTGTTGCTCCTGCTCTCTGGTACAGGGAGAAATGCACTGTCAGATTTCCATTGCTTAGCAACACAAGGAGCTGCCAGAGGAACTTCCTACACTGCTGCAGCACTGGGCACTCACCTCAACAACTTTCTCATCAGTGCCACTGGCAGCAAAAGGCTGAGGTTGGCCATGTGCAAGCCAGTCAACAGGGCACACTCAATGATGTGGTACAAACCCAGTAGTCCACTGGTATATTAGGGAATATTCAGCAAACGAGCTGCCCCACCTGAATCCTTGAGTTATTCCCTTGGGCATATCTTGCTCACCAATGACACTTAAAATGCCAGACAAAAATTCCTCATGAAAGAGATTTATTTGGTCAAGTTTTAAGGAAGAGCAAAGGCACTACATTGCATTGGTACCAGGTACCAAAAATGCAACCCCAATGTGACTGACAATTCTCTCTTCCCCTCTAGAAGACAGGATCCCAAGAGAGAGCTGGCAGGCAGCTCAGGTTCAATCGACTCTTTACGTGGCATGTGAGATGAGAGAACAGGAGAGGCATTAAAGCACTATCAATGTGTGAGACAACTCTAGTGTGACAAAATACAAAATAATGACTTTATTAAATCTTTGTACATGAGAATGGGTATGTCTTTATGCAAGAGTCCACAACTTTAAAACTTTATATTATTAAGATCTGTCCACACCATTCAAAACATATCTAGACATATAACTATTTATGGGTTATGTACATTACCAGATTGGCTTCATATAAAGCAGCTCATTTCTAGACAGAATACTTCCAAATGCAAGGTTTAGAAATGCACTGCTAGAAATATGGGAAGTTTTCATTTTTGCAAGAGTTGTACCAGTACATTGCCATGTACTTATTACCTGACAAACAGCGCATCTTCACTTTATTTTTAGATAATTAGCAAAACAAACCAAAAAAAAACCCAAAACAACAAAATTAAATACACCACAAATGTCAGAACTTTCATTTCAGAAAGCATCAGGTTAGATGACAGCCCACAATTTCTAGTTTTGTTGAGGACAGTGTTCCAAATTGCCCAAGGACTGTCTATTATCTTTTTCCTTAATGTAATTCAGCTTCTCAAATAAACATGGTTTTAGAAAAACAGAGATTGAAGACCAATGCAAACTAACTAGTATTAACTTCTCAATTCACAATAAAGTATCCTTTACAGTTTATGCTAGGGTAATAAGTTCATATGATACTGGAGTAAAAGATACAGCACAAACACATAATAGTTTAAAACTCTGAAACATATCTGGACTGAATAATTTTAATTGTGTTTTCAGGAGATCTTCACCTACGGATCATCAAACAAGTGCAGAGACAAATCATCTTTAAACAGCATGTTTCAGGTGGTTACTCTAATCCTCAAAAGCAAATCCAGTCAGATTTCATTACAGGAAGAGAATCCAACAATACCATCAACTACTCTGGTTTGTGCTAAACTCAGAAGCCCTCCTAAAGCAAGGTCAGTGTTTGTTGTGCTTGCTCATTATCTTATGCTCTTATCATGGATCATTTTCCATCAGCCTTTTCACCCTTTGTGTTCTAATGGGAACTTGACCGAGGTCCCACACAAACTCCCTCTGCAACAAAGCCCTGCAGCTGCCATCAAATTTTTTCACCAATTTAAGCACTCCAAAAAAGGTCAACTTTTTTTTTTAGATTAGCTGTTACAACCTTCAGCAGAGCTGCAAATAAAAATTTAAACTGGAAAGAAAATTTACACCTCTCTGCCGCACTTTCCCCTTGACTTTTATATTTCATTTTACAGGGTACGAATAAATGCCAAGCTTTTCAAAAGCAGTTATCACCCCATTTCACCAACAGAGAATCTATTAAGGTTTGTTTCATATATCATCTAAATGTAAGTATCTTTAGAAGCTCACCCACTCCCAGTCATACTTTCCCAAAGCAGTACCATACTACTAATGCTGTGACCCAGCTTTTGAAGAGGCACTATTTAAGATTACAGCTACTGCTCAACGACACAGTTTGAAGGACAGTATTTTTAGCAGACTCTCCTTTACAATTTACAATTTTCAGTCAGACATGTCAAAAAGACTGGCAAGAGTTTCTTGCTGCAGGCCAACTAAAGCAAACCTAGAATGTTTTGTTGTAAAAGTCAAACTAATAATTGAGGAAACCCATAAACATTCTTGCTGGCATGCTTCAGTGAGGCATAGAGCATCTTGCTTTAAAGTTTATCCTCCCTTATATTTTTAATTACTCAAAACTAAGATTTGTAAAAACAGAGCAGGCCACCTCCTCTTCCCTTCTCTGACCCCAAACTGAAACCTGCTAAATCTTGCAATGTTAGAAACACTGGAGTTCTCCTTGGCATAGACATAGATAAACACTGCTTTAGACAAAAGTGGAGTCCAAGGGGGAAGACTAATGACTTATTTGTCTTCTAAATTGAATCGTGTTTAACCTCACTTGGGAGTTATCAGCAAACCTGATTTCCCAAAGATTCATGCAAAGAGCTGCTATTCAACCAGTGATACCATCTCCTTGCAGGATTTCACAGACGTGCTAGGAATTGAAATGGAAGCACAGTAGATTGCAGTAATGGCTGAAAATAGTTTGGATCAAATCATCTTTGAGATGAATAATAAAAACAGATTTTGCTGAGCATCTTTTTATTAAAACTAGCATGAGGTTTCAAAAAAAATTAAGCAAGCCTTCTGTAAAGGCAAATACTGCTGGGAATCGTGTCAATAGGGGTAATAGAGATTGGTAAAGAGCTAGGAATAACAATACAGCCTAGACAGTCCTTGGTACAAAGACCAATTTCCACACACACACACACATTCCTCCCATCAACCATCCACCAAACGAACAATAGCTGATTCTATTTTAGACTTGATATATGCTGAAGATTATATGTTTCAGAAAAGTTTTTCATATGAAATAGCCTTGAATAGAGCAATCATGACATGATTTGGCTAAAAACTAAATGGCACAAAATAGCATCTCAATTTTAAAAGGACAAACATGTAGGGCATTGGCTGCTAGAGTCAGCTAGCACAAGAGGAGCAGGAACTTTAGCATGGACAAGGCCTGCAATTTCTTTCAGAAAGCAATGCCAAAATTTCAAAGAATAAACACTCCAAAGAATAATCATTCCAAGGAAAAAAAGCAATAATCCTCCAGACTCATTAGCAGACATGTTAGAAGTAAGCAGAGAAGGAATGGAAATAAAAGACTACAGTGAAATTGCAATTCATAACTGCTTCAAAATATCATGTCAGTCACATTAAAAACAAACATCATAAAAATGTCTTCCTCCCACATGAAGAAAAAAATCTTACTTCATAGAGTCTGGGTTACAAACCAAGGCTAATCTAAAATTACACATGGCAAATTACACAACAGAATTGCAAGTAGGAAAGACTACATGATTATAGAGGTGAACATTAAAGAGTTTTCTCTGTCAAATCAAATTTCATCAGCTGGAAAAATATAAAGGAAAGCCATCAATTAATCATAACATAAAACTAAATCACAAAAAGCTTCAGAAGAGATTTTCTTAGCAAAACTTAAGGCAGTGCTTATGTAGAAGATAAAGTATCTAAGAATACTACACAATGCTGTCCTGGTATCTAAGAAATGCCCTTCTGTCATGGAAAAAGCCTTTTGCTCCAGCGTTCCCTTCAGCTCACACTCTCTCCTTGCACTGGTGAGGCACTGGAACAGGTTGCCCAGAGAGGCTGTGGGTGCCCCATCCCTGGCAGTGTTCAATACCAGGCTGGATGAGGCTTGCAGCAAGCTGGGCTCATGGAAGGTGTCTCAGCCCATGGCAGGGAGTTGAACTAGATCAACTTTAAAAGGTTCACTCTGACTCAAACTGTTCCATGATTCTCATGGAATTAAACGCAAAGATCTAGACAAGATGAGGTGGGTTTAAAAATATAAACCCCCTCCCCCACATTTATATTCATTGAATCTCTAAATATAACAAAAAAATAACCATAATTGCATCAGGACTTTCATTTATATACATACACACACACACACACAAAGCATCAGTGATACAGACATAGCTTAGCTTCTGCAACAATAAGAACATACTATTCCCAAAAAGAAAGGTTAATAAAGTAATTCAGTGAAATACCACTGAACTAATACATTTCTGTCACTCATACTTCAAAAGATCTTTTAATAAAACAGAGTTTGCTACAAAGTTTGGATAGACTTTCAAAGAAGATACTTGGACAGAAATATTAAAAAAAAAAATCACAAACAAATGAGAAAATATAGCCTACCAAATATGTTGGTGGAATGTCCTTTCCGGGCAATTGGTTTGAGCTCATTATGTCCCCATCCATATTGCCTATAATTGTCCCAGGCATGCTTCATCATCTAAGAAACAGAAAAAAAATAGGATTTTATTACATTATAAAACTACTCTCTATGAATACAATATTATACTCCTTATTTGAGACTTCATCTTTCACAGGCATCCCAGCATACTACTTACTATGTCACTGCTTCTATCTGTTACAGAAATCAGAATTAATAAACCCAGCATGAATAAATTTGGAAAAAATTTCAAGTCTATTTGACTCGAGCTATGGAGCCTAATGTGCTGCATTAGGTCGTTTTCTTGTTCTTTCTTTTCCTTTAAGACATTTAAGAATGTAAGCATAAGGAATGCATTTAAGTGTAAGGAATTGCTGTGAAACACTGGCTAATGTCTTAAGATGCTAACTAAAAGAAAAACATATCTACTGATATCTGAAGTGTAAAAAGGATTTATTTACACTGGTACATCCAAGTAGGACTCAACAATTTTGCAAAAGGCATAATAGACTTCTCATTTACAACACCTACTTGACAAAGATGTACCATCATATAGCCTCTACCAAAAGAAATGCCAAAAGCTTTGCTTTTTAGAAAACATAAGGAACAAAGCAGTATAATGTTATTAATATTTAGCTTTCTAATACATATTTCCAGCACCCAGTAAGAAAATTACATCTAAAAACCCAAAAGATCTGGCTGACTAGTTGTGCACATCAGCCACTAAGCAATGCTTTTATGGATTTGCTAAAACTCTTCAAACTCCTTACTTGTTGAGAATTCAGCAGCCACCAAATTGCAAAACGAATGCAGTTTTAAATAAATAAATATTATTAGTACCTAAACAGATAAAAGCAAGTAATAGGAAGAAATTAGATATCAAAAGACACAGACTGCTCCAGACACAAGAACAGAAGGAAAAACCTTTAGAGGAACAGCCATGTGTCTGTATCCACAACATTATACATATTCTATTTTTAAATTTCATTTCTACAATGGTATTAAAATAGTGTTAATATGAACAAAATCCTAAAGAAAATGTATAGGACTTAAAATCATAATTTTCACAAGTTTGATAAATGCTTTCAAGAGGAGAAACTATGTGAATGTAACTAACAGATCAATATTAATGCTTTAAGAAACTGAGGCAAGGCAATCTGTTTTCACTACGATTTACATGACTGTAATTTTCTTATTTTAATCGGCGAGTCACTGCACTCACAGAAAATGTAAGGGAACAAGCAGATGCTGGCTAAAAAATGAGGTGCAGCCAGCTGCCTTACCTGCACTACCTCACATCTCTCCTCTTCCTGCCTCTCAGATCCCCTCCTACTACCAAATTCAAGATTTAGGGGAAGTCAGCATCTGAGAATCCCAAATCTTTCAAACTGCATCTAAACTGCCTGCTGAGACATGGAAAAAGAAGTCTCTATTCTTCCTACAACCATCAAGAGATCCCTATCCAAACTACAAAGCTGTAATTCCTTTAAATGCAAACTCTCTCCAAATTTCCCATGGCTCAGGTAACTCATACCTAGACAATAAATTTGAACCACACACAGGCCCAAGAAGCTGGGGAGCACTTCTCTGTTAAACCTAAGCTCAGCTGCCCCCTTCAAGATGCCAAAGTCCCACTCCTACAGCTTGTCATTCAAAGTCAGCTCACATGTTGCTTTTAGTATTTGCAATAATTTTGATGCCTGATTAGGTCATAATACTCTAGAACTTTTTAGTGTCATGAACTAGCAGTGTAAGAAAAAGTGAATGCAACTGTATTAAAAGAGGAGAAAAAAGGCATTTCCTTAGCATTCACAAACTCCTTAGTGTTTACAAAGCACTTATCAAACTGGCCAATTCATAGTTATTGGAAAATCAAGTCAGGTAAAGGGATCCTCTCTTGACAGGCAAGAAAACTGCAGCATGACAAACCCAGTCACAGCCAGTAAGCACAGAAGTTCCTCTGAGAGCTCCCACTAATGTTATCCAGAACAAACCTACAATTTCCATATAAAATTGTTCATTAACTTAGTACCATAAAACTGAGACTCACAGCATCGTTCAGATGGGAAGGAACCTCAGGATGCCTCTCCTGTTCAACCTCCTGCTCAAGCATGATCACTTATGGGATCAGACTGGGCTACTCAAGGCTTATCCAGTCAGGGTAGACCTAAGGCCTGGGGATAGTCAAGGCTTCTGTGAAGGGTCCTGCTCTAACCTGCAGCCTGCCAGTCCTAAAAATTCTACTTGGGAAAATAGACTTAAAGGTTTAGAAAGAACTAGAGGATGAAACTAAAGACTGACCAGTGTATTCTCTGTGTTTGAAACCAGATGACTAAACAACAATATGACCATGATGTGGCAGATCCAACCAACTGGCTTGCACATAAAGGAAACTGGGCTTCTGAGATCTGTGGATGCCCCAAATAAATATTTTATGAAGGAGAATCAAATAGCCATTGACATTCTAGCTTTGTAAAAATCTGATGGTATAGGCAAATACCAGCACAGATCAAAACTAGGTAAGTCCAGGAGAAGAACAACTTGTTTCCTCACAGCAGAATGTTAATTGTGGAATATTTCACTGTCCTAATTTGTTATGCTTCTGGGGAGAAGGTACATGTTTTATTACAGGATATTCAGTTCTGCAGAAACCCCAAAAAAGTATACAAATTACAAAGGGCTAAAACAGAATACATACAATGCAAGATGTTTATATATACATAATTGATCCTAAGAAAATTTTATTAAGATAGAAACTGCAAAAGAGTACATTTCAATGGATGCATGAATTAATGCAGAAGTAACTTAAGAATACACTAGTGAGGCCTGGAAGTTTCTTGAAATCAAGAGACTAAGCCACAGTTGACTGCATCAACTAAGACTGAGATAAGAAATTGCATTTTGAGGAGACTAAGCTACTTGGATAACCACAAACACATCTGTCCTGCCCCTCTGTATGCCAGACACTAAGAATACGGTGTTTTAAGTCCTCAAGACCATTTATTGCACTAAGCAGCCAACTGATTTTTTCCAGATCAATGCTGACCATTACCCTGGCACATAACTTGTTGCATTCCTCCACCACAAAGCAAGCAGACTTCATGATACCATGTTAGCAGAGAACTGCACGTTACATGCAAGTGAGAAGCCCCACAGCACCTGCATACAGTATTAAGTTTTGTAAGGGTGATATGCCAAGAGATCTTGTAACAACGTGGAGATTTCTGTTACTGCCAGAAGAGGTAGCATGTTATACTATAGACAGGACATCTATGCTATTGGGAGCAGCTGGGCACACAAAAGCTTTGGAGAAACACGAGAAGACAAATGCCTCTGACAGCTACAAACTTTAACTGAGGATGGCATTTTGGGTCAGAAAGTACAGACAATATGAACTCCTGACTGGAAAAACAAAATTATTTCTATAGGTACACTAAGTAGTGTTTGCATAGTGAAAGTTGGAAATGCTGAAGAATAGCTGCAGGGATAGACAAGCTTTTCCTAAAACAAACTGTCTTTAAAAGGAGACGAAAGATTCAGAACTGACTGAAATATCAGCACTACAGATAATAGCAAGAAGGTAAAACTATTTGCAAAAAAAAGATGTACCCAGTCCTTGAAGAACTCAAGAGAGGCACCTTAGAATGAGGTACCTCATTAGAAGAGAGGCTCAGCAGAATGAAAATGACAAGCATCAATAACTGTGAAAAACGCAAGACACACATTTCCATAGTTGAAATTTCCATACCTGATAGCAGTTTGTCACAGGAAAGGACTGGAGCTTAGGCATATCATATATAGATCTTGCAATCTGTCCACCAGAGAACAAGCAGTTTTGGCAATGGACTTTTTACTGACACCATTAATGACAGATCTTGCTTTTGAAAGCAAAATTATTCATAGGGTATCTGTCTGTTGCATACTAATCTTAAAAATGTTTATTATGGGATGCAATGGAAATAACAACCAGTAAGATGCTGCTGAAAATACAGTTTGGTAATTCTACAAAAAGACTAATTTGGACTCTGCTCCAAGACAGGCAAGAAGCAGGACGTGCCAAATGAAACTGCTTTTGTAGGTACATCATTATCTATTTGGTTTTACTGACTTTAGAACACATTCATGTGATCTAATCCTCTACGGTCACTGGGAAATCAGATTTTTATAAAGACAGAGTGGCAATGTCTTTTGACAAACAATAAAATGAGGTTACAATTATTGGAAAGAGATTTGTAAGGAAGTTCTACCACTACAGCAGCATGTCAGAAACATTAATTCAAGCTAAGGATTGGTTCAATAACCCCTTTCCAGTCTTAAAAACAGGACAGGCAACTAGCAAACAGAAAGCAGGAATCCTGAGAAACAAGCAAAAGAACCCATTTTCTGTCAAATTGCTGTATATATAACTCGTTCCTGCCATTCCATCAGGAACATGCATAACAAGACAGCAAATAGGTCCTGCTTTCAAAGCAATGTATTCTTCTTAAGGGTACAATTTTGAGAGATTTATATAAACCACCATCAAACTCTGTTTTTATATTAACCAAGGACTTGCTAGACAAAATTACTGCTCAATTGGCAGATTAAAAATTAATAACCATTTTCCTACTGTCTGCAAAGAATACTTTTTGGACGTTAATTTTAAAAACATCTTTTCCTTGTATACTCAGATTTTTGATGAAACTTAGAAAACTCATACCTTTTTTTATTTTTCTGGGAGCTCTATCTCAAGAGAAAATATTTCAGGCATCAGTTCATGCCTCTCTCATGCATTTTTGAACACTGTCACTGAGAAAGTCTGTTTGGAATATGTTCCTAACACACACAGAACACTGGGTTTTCCTTTACTGTCAAATCTAGTAACAAATCCATTACTAAAACAAAAACACTTATCAAATGGATGCAAAGTGGGAAACCCTTTTTGCTGGCATAAAATACTTGAAGTCTCAGATGCCTGATGAAATTACATTGAAAAATCCTTCAGACTGATGAGAAGTGGAGCAGTAGATGTAAAGAGCCTAAATTTGGAGAGCTTGCAGCAGTGAACCTTGCTTAAAAATGTTCAAGAAAGTGAAATATTTTTAATCCAAGATGATGCAGGTATTTTTGACCTTGTGCATCATCATTTCAAGAGAATATAGTATTCACAAGATTGACTGGTGCTGTGTTGTTCAGAAAAGTAGAGCCTCTCGGATCATCTTTGTTAGCAACCACAACTGCACATCAGCCAGGAGAGAGAAGTTCTAATAATTCCTTTCTTCCAGTCTTGTACTTTTAGGCATCAGTCTAAACATGTCCATCAGCTTAGCCCTGCACCTCTGCCAGTTTTACCCTATCCTTTATGAAGCTGAAGACTAGAACTAAGTGAAGCTTAAAGATGCAGGGGCACTTGAGCTTCACAGGCTACCTTAAGAACCTCCTCTATTTTCTTCTCTGAAATACTGAGTATCTGCTCACTGTCTGCTGTTGACACTACCGTGACATTTCCAAGGAACTATAAAAATCACAATTTCTCATTCTCAAGTGCACTAAGTCACCTCACAGCTTTTCATACTTTGCATGAAGTTGGAATCTCTCCATCTCTAGCTCCAATATGTATCATTTTACATTTAGCTGATAAATAAAAAAAAGGAGATTATCACTCAGTCCCGTAAGGTTTTTCTGCAATTCTACATGCTGGCAGCAAAGCTGTCATACCACTACTCACCATTTTCAAACTCTAAATAATTCATTTATATAATTTAGAGCATGGACCCCCCAGCACATGTCCTCTGTGGCCTCCAGCACTACTTATCTGTACTCTCTATTTCCTGCCTTCTTATCAATTTCTCCAGGCAAACACAGAAACTATCCTCCATCCCATGGCTGCTTAGTTCAACACCTAGTAGCACTGAACCTTGCCAAGTATTTTTTGAAAAACTATGTATCCAACCATCTCTCCCTTGTTCACATGTTTGTTGACTCTTCTAGGGATCTTCTATGGCTTTGGAGACCATGGTATCAATAAAAATAGAGCAGGACATCTTACAAATCTGTATGCTCAGTGATTCTACTCCCTGTTCTGGTTTCTGGTAATCTACAGTTCATTCAGCAGGCACAGGGTACTGCAGTCCTTTGGTTTCCCCTTGAATCCCTTTCAAAAACTGACACCTTGTTAGCCACTATTCCTCTGGCAACGAAGCAGAAAATAAGAATAGATGCCAGCAATGCAAATCAGGAATCCAAATCGCAGAGCAAACTAATTAGAGTGTATTGTAGGGAGTTTCTGGTAGTTCAGTTCTGCATGCAGACAGTCTCTGTCTTAATGGAATGCACTGTGAAAGGTTAGTCATCAACTACCAATAGCTCACACTGTGTATCAATGACATCATTACTATTGATAATTGAGAGCTAACACCATCAGGAAAACTGCATGTTAAGAACACATTGGCATATATTCTATGGAGCTGCTCCAGCAAACACAGAGGGGACTACAGGAGAAAATATGTAAATATGACTAACAAGAACATAACAGGATGTTCTGGCTTTCCAATCAAAGTCTCCATAGGTGAAAACACACCTATTGTCACTTGTATCATGTATAATTTAAAATAGAGATCTCTTCAATCTAGCTGTAATTCTTGACTTTTGCTACCAGCATTTTTGTTTTACAAGAATAAATGGCATATAAAATACTTTTTTTTTTTTTTTTTAAATAGCAATACGGTCAATTAGATTTCATGAAGCCTTTTGATTTACCCAGTTCTGAAGATAAGAAATTTACCTGAAGTTTTGCTCATTTTTGTTTGGCTGATAATATCAGGTCAAGTGAAATATTTCCCTATTTCTTTGATTTTAATTTACATTTATGAGTTTTAAATACTGCAAATGTGCTAATTCATTGTTGAAAGACAGGTGGTTCTCACAATGGTCTAGAAAAAAGACATCTTTAATAATGAACACCTTCCTGAATTTTTAACATGCTTCCAATACTGCATGAGCACCGGAGAATTCCGTAATTTCTATAACTTGACTAAATTGATTCATTTTTAAAATATCCCCAAACAAAAAGTTGCATTCTTCATGAGTAGCACATTTTAAGTCACAAATCAAATCAACATATCCAGGATGTGCAGCTAAAATATTGCAAATGAAGCTCCACACTAGGAGTTTTATTTCCATTCTTCTATTCCAGTAAAATAAATATACCGAGCTGCAAAGCTTCTCACAGACATAAATGACTGATTTAACAAAAGTAAAATGAGTTCTTTATGAAATCATTCCAACAAGTTGGGGCACAACTTTGGTCAAGGCCATTCCCAACACGCCTGTACTGGCAAAGTGCCAACTTAACAATATTCATTCTAATATATAAAAGGAAAATTAGTTTACCAACAGGCTCGATCAAAAAGATTTTATCCTTAATTTACAGATTTCACTAATCCAGTAAAATTAAGATAAGCTTTAAAAGAGCATAGTGAGACTAACTGAAAGCCAACTTACTTGTTCTCAACTTGTCAAATTACATTGGAGAACACAGAGAATCCAAATAGCGTGCAAACAAAACCAACTAATAAGCAATGTGTGTGTATAAGATACAAAGAGATTTTCATATGCACACACTTACATATAAAATGCATGTGTAAGGATTTTACACAAACATTCACACTGCAGGGAGTGTTACCTTAAATACTGAAAAAGGTGGATCATGATACTTATGTCCTTCAGCTTCAGGAAGTAACTGAAGGAATACAAGTCAGGAGCAGTGAACTACAAAATACAATGCAAAACCCTTAATAGGCATGGATTGTTGCAAACTGATGTTGCAACCAACTAGATGTCCAAATAAATTTGACCAAGATTGTAAAGTGTCAGCAATAATGAAATTGTTCTAAATTGGTTTTAGATATTGAAAAAAGTTCCCTCAGTCACAGAAGGCAGCCTATTTGGCTAGATAACATTGCAATTAGAAACAATAAATGAGATTAGCATTGAAAGTTGTATGAACAGCAACTATGAAAAGAGGACTTAGGCAGCATGAAAAGATCTCTGGATGATCAAGTAATTCTTTCTTCTACACAGCTCTTTCCTCAATAAGCACGCAAAATAGAACTCAGGTAAGGGACACTTACTATTTTTAGTCCAATTTTTAAAAGAATGAGGCTTATGCAATCTTGCTGTCTGTATATCCATCATTTGACACATACATTTACAGTAGCCTTTTAATCCATTCTCTAATTTCACACTTGATTTTAAAGAGCTGGAGGAACCAGATACTCTACTTTTTGCGTTGAGGAAAAGAAAAAGTATCTGTGGCTAGATAAGGTAGACAGACACAAATTGGTACCCTGACTGAGACAGAGGCAGTTATAACTCAACCCTTTATTCATTCAGGGGGGCAGCATTTAGCACACCAGTAGCTCTAAGGAAGGCACAGAACATACTGCATTTCATGCAGTCAAACAGGAAGGTAAGAGGATATTCACAGCAACAAATGCATGATGAGCAGAGGGTAGTATAAGGGGATGTAGGTCAAAAATCCATAGGAAACCATTAGTTTTACTGATTATAAAAGTCTATTACTTCTCAATAGCATTAGCAGCCTCCTGAGTATCAGCCAGAGACCATGACAAAAATACATTTTAATCACTTTTCTTCTTGGCACATATCTGTAAGTACTTCTGACATTGCCTCCACTAATATTAAATAATTAATTTCCCACCTTCCTTTCAAAGAAGCAATATATTACAACTTTAATTTTAAAAAAGGATAAATGGAAAGTTTTCCTGAGGGAAGTTCACTAGCAAAAGAACTCAAGTCAGAACATCCCCAGCTTCCCAGACAGACTTGTTCCTCACTTGTGGAGAGCATCCAAACTTAATTCTTTCTACAGGTGTCATATGTCACAAATGAACTTCAAGTTGGACTAGATGACCTTTAAAAGTCCCTTCCAACCCAAACTATTCTATTATTCAATGACCTTTAACTCTGGCACCTCTACTTCCTGGATGTCCATTTCACAACAACTTTTGCTTAAATGTCTTCTTCACTTTTTTTTTTTCTTTACAGAAAGCTGTGACACACAGGAATGGAACCAGCATTTTGCTGTGTTGAGAACAGCCTTCCAGAAAGATATCACCTTGCCATCCCATATCATTAAACAGAGCTTTTAAACTGCACAAGAACGGTACAGCCAGCAGCTTCAGTCACTTCATAACTCTACCTTACCTCTGTGGACACCATACATCCTTTGAGCTCAATTTTAAAAAGTATATTTACAATTAGCACTGCGTAATTACACAACTGCATATCACAACAAATACAGAATAAGTAACAGAACAGAAGCTCCAGAGAACTGAGATTTCCCAATCTATCAGAAACCTACAGCATTATTATTCAGCTGTTAAGTTTGCCATGTGCACTTGTGTAAGATTCTGGAGAAGCTGTCTTCCAACTGACAGGCTTAGTCATCAAACACTATCCTACCTCAGAATAGTTGGACTTGGAGGATATCTGGTCCCACCTCCCCACTCAAGTAGGGTCATTTGAAACAAGCTGTCCATGTGCATTCCCAGTAATTTTATGAGTATTTCCAAGGAGGGAGACTCCACAATCTCTGTAGGCAACCAGCTCCAGTGCTTGGTTACCCTCACAATAAACAATGTTTTATGTTCAGATGGAGCTTCCTGTGCTTTAATTTGTGCCCACTGTCTTTGTGCCTGCCACTGGGAAGCACTGAGAAGAGCCTGGCTCTGTCCTCCTCGCGTCCTCCCTCCAGGAATTTTGTAAGATTCCCTCTCTTTTCCAGCCCAGCTGCCTCATCTTCCACTCAGATGAGAGATGTGCTGCAGTCCCTTGAGCATCTCTGTGGTGTCTCACTGGACCCTCTCCAATATGCTCGTGTCTTTTTTGCACTGGGGAGTCCAAAACTGAACAAAGGACTCCAGGTGTGGCCTCATCAGTGCTGAGTAGAGGGGAAGGAACACCTGCATAGGATTAGGACCATTATTGGATGAAATATACTATTTTAACAAGTATCCTAAATGAGTGCTGGCAGTAAGATAATACTGTGACATCTTAGGCTGAAATTAAAGAAAACATGAACCCTGAATAGAGTGAAAAAAATGACAAAATTTTCCTTATTTGACTGGGTAAAATTTACCTTCCCAGGGAAATAAAACTCACTATAGACTACAGAGCACTATATAACAATTACCTTTAAACTGAAAGAAAAAAAATACTCTGAACATCTTTAAGGAATACAATAATGGAATTTAAATGCCAAAATTCCAAGTGCTCAAGCAATTTATAGCTAATTTAACTTGGAGAAGAAGACAATGACTTCCAAAAGACAGGATTTGTTCTTAATTTCTCTGCATCAATCACAACGAAAAGACACATCTTAAAGTCTTGCTGTAAAATTATACAAGTTGCACTCACAATCTAAAAAAAGAAAGTATTTCCTATTTTCAATATTTTTCTCTTACATAGAAGAAAAAGCTAAAATATTAAAACAAAGCTGAAGTGTAGCAGCTAGAAGATTTTTCAATGCAATGCATTTGTTCTTAAAGTACCAGTTAATTAATCACCACAGCATCTTTTTAAAAGCCTGAATAGCAAGCTGATATGCCAGAGAAGTGCTATGTACAGTAAGCAAGTGGAAAACCTTTACTTCTCAGAGATGTCACTGTGCATCTAAAATAATCAGCCAACTCATAAATGCTCCTCATTGAAATAATTAATAGCTCCTTAGAAGAATATAGACAGATTATAAAACTTTGTAAATTAAACTTGAGAACACTAAGTATAATTATCAGAACCAAATGACACACAAAAACAAAACTAGTAAGACGCAGATCCAGCTCCCAGTTGTATTCCACAACCTTAAGAAGCCTCCCTCTCTATGCTCAGCAAACATACCTATTATATAAAGCTTTCAAATGTTTTGCAAAGCTCTCTTAAGAGACACACTTCTCTTTTACTTTTATACATACTTTCTTCTAAAATCAAAATATGCCTTTTTAAAATATTAAACTACTGCCAAACTACTTCTTATACAGACATGTTTAAAAACCAGCCTTCATCAAGTTGCTATTTGGAAAGAAAAACTGGTTATGTATTTTCTGCAAAAATAACAGAAACTGGATCCTCATTTGAAAATTTTCCAGCCTTTCTCCCAAATGTAAAGACTCGTGTGTTACAAACAGCCCCCATCATCATTCCATCCAATTCTATACAGTTTTTCACCATTGAATAGGAGGTGAAATAGGCTATATGACATCATTCATTTGTGATTTTGAACAGTCTAAAGCTGTTCTTTGAGAGTGAAGTTCCTCAAATATGTATCAGGACCATTCACAGTAAACCAAAGCAGGTCAAATGCTTTCTTGAGACCACCAGGAATTCTAAAGCCAGATATGTAACCTCCAAAGAGCCAGTAGCTTCCCTGGACTATTTTTCAGGCTTCAATCCAGGCAATCATAATGTCTTACATGTCAAAAATTTTATATATATATATATTTATTTTTTATATATATATATATATATATATATCAGTTGTGGGCCTATGTTAGAGATATTGTCTCCTGGAACTTGTTCTTTTATTCTACCAAGTGTCTATCTACAAAGACTATTTGTATTAGTCTGCCCTGGTTACATAAAACAGTGAGGCAGGACCTCAGTGATGAACATATTTCACAATGCACTTTACATCTCTGAAATTGCTGCAGACTTCTCTGAGACATCTGATGCTGTCAAAAACAGGTTTCAGACAAAATATTATTCATTTGACACTATTAATATATGTTTAATCTCAGCCACATTGTGCCATCAATGGTTCCTCAGCATTACCATTTGTCCCTTCTCCCTAGCAGACCTCCTGCTCCAGTGTTCATTGCCTTCACACATCTAGCTGTAGAAGTGACAACTTCCTACCCTGCATGAAACAAAAATTAAAAATTCTGGAGATCATCTGGGTCCTACAGTAATAACAAGACTGAGTCAATGAATGCAATTCATAGAACAAAGAATTTTCAGTCATGCTTCCATGATCCTG
This sequence comes from Sturnus vulgaris, assembly GCF_052056855.1. NCBI lineage: Eukaryota > Metazoa > Chordata > Aves > Passeriformes > Sturnidae > Sturnus > Sturnus vulgaris. Next base: position 31,133,629 of record NC_142244.1, read on the forward strand.
GGCTATTACAAGCACAAGTGAGAACTGCTCAAAACAATGGCATTATTATCCTAACTAGAGGACATACCCACTTAAAACACAGTCCCACAACAACCTATGGTCTGGTGATGAAAAGCTACACTTCAGAAACCATAATAGTTTCATCAACAACTTATGCAATAGAAAAACAGCTTGTCAGTGTGACTCACACGTAGGCTGATCATCAAAAAAAGGAGTGCTTTTACAGCACAAGGTGTGTGGCAACTGCAGCTACGGATCACCACCTGGTGATTCTTACTCACAAACTACCCTGAATTCCTTACAATTTGCTATACCTTCAGGTTTAGATCAGCAAGAATGGTCCAAATCTTACTACTTTTTCATGAGACCAAGAAAATTGCCATTTTATACTAACCTCAAGCTTATCATCTCTCAGTTATATTCTGATCAAACAACCTCGTAAATGCAAATACTAATTTCCAACCCCCCCTTCAATTCCAGGCTTGGTCTATAAGACCTTTGTTTGATTATTTCTTCCAGCTAGTTCTTCATTGTAAGCTGTGCTCAGTAATTTTGCATTACTTGGTAAACTCAATTTTATTCTATGCATTAAATCCATCTCAGAGGTATTTTGCTACAGTAATATGTAGTAAAAAGTAAGAAGTGTTGACAACCACGCCATTCACTGTTCACCCTACAAAAACATTTAGAGAAGCAAAATGCTCTGTATGTTCTCACTCAAAATATTTGCAGACAAATCAGTAGAGCCTTTTCAAATCCACTATTAAATGCTGTCCTTTGAGAAGCAGCCCTAACCAAGCAGGGTCAAGGAGGTCCAATATTCCAGACACAACTTCCTAGGCAAAAGTAATTCTGCAGTAATTCTAACAGGCACATCTTCCAGCAAAGGATTTGCCAGTTCAGATACTCAGATTGTGACAGGGCTCTATATGGAATAGCTACTACCAATAGTGACACAACTCCATACTGCATCACTCATATATAATAAGCAGCTGCTCATTACCTGGTAAGAGTGGATTCCATCTAGTCATCATTAATATTCGAAGTAAAATTCCAGCTTGAGCCATCTACCCACAGAATGGCACGTAATTCAGTTACAACTCCTTCCCATGATAAGGACAGGTGTGTGACTGATTTCCTCCTGGTTTTATAAGCTAATTAAACTCAGATTACAATTTTAAAGTAGATTTATCTGATGTAAATACTAAGTGCTATCATCCTGGAGGTTCTTTAGCAAATACCAAAGCCTATGTTTGTCTGAATCTGGCCTGAACCATTCCTGCTTTGCTAAACTGATTTTTTGGCATCAAACTAATCAGAGTGCAGGAAAGTAAAAGAACAATATGGCTATACAAGGTTTCTGCCATACTAGTTAGAAGCACAGACTCAGAGAAATGTCTGGCAATAGTAATAGGAAATTGGCATTGCCAGGACAAAAAGAGGCAATGAATCTCTCTAAGCCAACCAGTAGTGGAGAGGGTAAGACCATAAACAGCAATTCCCAAAGTGTAAGTTGCCACAGAAACAAAAGCCTAAGCAAAGATCTTAGCTTGCCTCATTTACCTAAAACATTCAATCCACTTAAATTTACTAGATTTTTAAAACCCATTTAAAATGTATTTTGAAAAGTATGTGATTATTTGGTAATTTTCAAATATTAGCAGCAGGTCTTCTTTTTTCTTATCTTTTCGACCTAATGTTTTAACATCTAAAAATATCCTGTGACACAGTAACAGATCCCACTCTTTGAAAGGAAACTCATGAAGTCATGCTTTAAAGATGCTCTTGTTACTGTTCCATGTATTAATGACAAACTCACTTAGAATCCATACCACTAAGCTGAAGAAATTCCTTAAAATAATTTTTAAGTTGTTATCCAGTGAAATATCAACACTCCAAAACCAGGAAACAAAACATGCAATAATGCTGATGCTCATTAATATTTGTGCACTTTTAGTTTACTAAATAGTTTGTAGATCTGTTTTTCTTTTTTAACATAAATCATAGCAACATAAATAACTGCTGTCAGACACAAGAACAGGTAGGACCACACTATCATTATCATCATCATCTTTACCTCTTTAACTTTGTTCCTCTTCTCTCGGATATCTGGGTCTGCTGGTTCTCCGCTGTTTATCCCTATCAGGTTTGGTAAAGGAACAGGGGGCAGTGGCTTGCTGTCTTTCTTTTTCAATTCTTGCACTACTTTGTTCTTTTCTGTCTGAATCTCAGCTTGAATCTCATCCCGGGATTTCTTCAATTTCTCCTTAGCCTCTTCCAGAGCCTTTTCATGATCTGCTCGAATCTTATTTCTCAGACGTTCCTCTTCTTCTCTAGAGACACAAATGTTAGTCAGCATCTCATTACTAAAATCATATTGCTTACAAACAAACTGCTGCTTCAACAGAAGCCACATCCTAAGTTGGTTTTCTCTAAGCAATTCTAATGATCTAATCCTAATGACAAGTTTATTGATTTATGTTAGTGCACAATCCTACATTATTTTTGCCAGGAACCCCAAAAGAACACCACATATGTCCACAACACTATTGTGGAAAAATTTATCATGGGAATTTTTTAGATTGTCTTAGCACCTTTGCTTGTCCACTCAAGAATTTAGAGAGTTTTACTTCAACTACAGGATGTGTGCAGAGACATATCTAGCAATAATTCAATAATATTTTTTTAAGAAATCAGAAGGGCTCTTCATTTTCTCCACAATAAATATATCATACACAACTTGACAAGATCTGAAGTAACCACTAAAAAAAAAAAAAAAAATCACAGCCACTTTGTTTATTAACAACACCCACGACAGCATGTTTTCCTTCAATTCACAACTCATTGTTTCAATCCAGTCTTTAAACCATCAGTCCTAAGAGCAGAATTAATTAAGCCATTTAGGAACATAAGAGCTTTTAGTAAAACATGATTTTGAAATTCACTTTCAACAAGACCAACATCATCTTGTTTTTAAGCAGTATCTTTCAGGGTGATCTTTAACAATCAATTAAGGTTTAAAGATTTGCATATAGAATGAAGAATACTGCTCTGAACTTGGTGTAAAGAGGTTTTTCTAACAATAGACAAAAATGGCCCATTCCAGTCCTAAAATATGTCAAGGCATCAGAAAGAAATACATCAGACTCTCAATATAGCACCACCTTTTCAAGCTTCTTTAAAAAACAGAGTAGCTCAATGACTAATGTAAGCCAAAAAAAATATTGTAGGCATTTAAAACAAGCATTAGGTTAAAAAAATGAGAACTTTATTAGCAAAAAGAGTACTTTATTACCCCTCACATTTTTCCAAAGTGCTATTTAAAATAAATTATAGCAGCATTATTACCTTCAACATATCAGTACTAGAAATACAAAGCAACATTTTAATACATGCACTGATGAAAATGCTTTCAAACTTAAGTTCTTCAGCCACTTTTCTCAATAGGATTCACACCACATCCATATTTCTTCCAAACAATGAAAAAAAAAAAGGACAGCTCCTCAATTTGACTGTCAAATGCAAGATCATTAATACTGTCTAATGGTATCTGTGCCTCTCTCCCTTAACTGAGAAGCAAAGAAAAAACTTTTAAAGCAGCAAAACACTCTTCTAAAAATAGAAAATAAGCAATATCATTTAGAATAACCTTTATTTCTACCATGATCCACGTATATGAGGAAATAACTTCCTTGCATTCCTGCAAAACCTACTCATACTCTGCCGTGGCAGCAATATCGTGCTCAAATATCAATAACAAAAGCAGACAAAAATTTCTACCACCTGGAACTAGAGAGAATGAGGTCGCCAGAACAAGACATCATTCCCACAGTCAAGTTCTCCCCAGGAGACAGAATGATGTAATGGAGCCAAAGAGCTGCTTGACAGAGAATGAGGAATCTGAAATATTACTGAATGGTTAAGAATCAAAATACTTCAGTGTGGGAATAATGCATTTTGCAGGTATATTTCTCATATTCAAATCTCAGTATCTGGAGGCAAATGACAGTCTTTACTTTCTGACTAAATTCACTAACATTTTGCTGACAGATACTGAAATTATTTTTGCAAAGGATCAACCATCCTTGAAATAACTGCATTTTTATGAGGGAAAAGGTAACAGTGTATCTCAGATCTTAATAAAAAGCTGGTCAGGGTCTATTTACATTAACCTAATTGCTTTATTGATAAATAGAATTATGTTTGGTAAAACACGTGGTTAATTTGCAAGTCCCCAAATACAATCCCCCTATGTGGAAAAGAATTATGAAGTTTGAGTAGCTACAATGACTCTGATTCACTGAAATGAGTCACTTCTGATGTGCTTTGTGCACCTTCACAACTTTGCACCATCAATATCAAGTGCCAGGAAGATTTTGCTTTTACCTTTTTCTAAGTTTTCAGTTCCAGGTACTGCATGCAACAACCATAATATAAGCTCCATCACTCTACAAACTTCACCTGTTTCTAGATTCAGACTGCATGAAACAGCCATAAATTGGAAAACAAGTTTTGAACTCACATCTGTCTACACTGCAGGAACCACTGTATAAATACATAAAAGCTGTTGATTTCTAGAGCACTAAAATCCAATTAAGAGTCATTAGAAATTTTGAATGGCATAGTCTGCTTTCCTCCAGTCACTCAGAAGAAAATACACAGATTCAATAGAGATGAAAAATCCCAATGCTAACTGTATGATTAGCTCAAAGCCTTTCTTCCAGGAAGTGACATTTTGAGATAAACATAAGAAAACAGTAAGATGAAGAGAAAGGTCAACAGGTATTTGAGGGAGTTTACAGGAGATAGCACAAGAGCTTCTTCTGCAGACACATATTCTCTGTGCAATTACCAGTGATGGACAGCATGAGCTAGATGATATGTCATATTCTATGTGCCAACTGAAGACATATTTTACCAAATATATTCAAATATACAACCCTGATGGAAGAAAAATCATATCCCTAAATAACAATACCACGTTCCTTCTGAGTTCTTAAGCAACAAGAATTGAGTGAAAATATAGAATAAAGCTAAGAGAATGAGAATACTGATTATGGATGAGCAGCTGACACCCCCTGAAGTCACTAACATGCTCCCTTGCCAGCAGAAGAAAGAATAAGCAACAATTTAATACATGCAGAGAGAACTATACTAAAATACTCATCATTAGAGACCTCAGAAGGATCAATCTAAAAATAAGATTGGAGAGAATCCCAGCATAAATACAAAAACCTGTCAAACTGTTTCCGTATCCTATCCCCATTTCCAAGCAATATAAGCAAACTCTTAAAAGTATTTAAAATATTTTGAGTAAATCATCAAAATCTTATCTAACAGAAAGCTACTTTCTTCTAGTCATCCCAAAAGCTTATTCAAAAGTCTCAAAAGAGGCTCAAGTACCATGAAACTACAGCAGTAGCTACTTTAAAACAAGCAATGTTATTAAAATAACCTGAGATTAGACTGTTTTTGCTGAGAACCATAAATAGATCTAATAATTAGAATCTGAAACTAGAAACAGGTGCAAGTTTTTAAAATAATCACTGCAATGAGCTATTGCAGCTGCCTATGCAGGAACACTGCTCTCAACGTGTCCACGAGCTGCCTGAATATCACTCAGAGAAGACCACAAATTATAATGCCTGACACTCAAATCACCAACTGGAACTTAATGGGCTTTAATTATGCACACAGTAGCGAGTCTTCTGTATAGCTACCAAGCCTCACTTGTCAAGACAATGACTTTTAACAAAAGTTTTTTCTATCTCTGTGACACAACAGGCTCTTTAGAAAACAAACTGCAAAAAAACCCTCTAAAAATTCGTTCAAATTTCTTTGTGAGATTCAAGATTAAAAAAAAACAGAAATAAAAATTATAATAGAGTCAGGAGAAGCAAACAGGCCACGAGCAACTGTTCTTGCCACTAAAAAGTATGCCACTGGCTTACATATCAAAAGGACACACATTTATTATCATCTGGATTTTCAGCAGATGGATAGGCAACTGTTAGAGGACATAAATGTTTATGTAAGCCTGTCATTCAGAAAAAACCTGTGTGGAAATTGTGAACTTTTATCCTTTGGTCAAGCTTGATCTTCAACCAGACGCTACTTTCAGAGACAGTGAAACAAAAAAAAAACAGCACCTAAAGAACAGTTCACACATTAACTGCAAGACTTTACCCCAGTCTTTCAGCATACATGGTTTTATAATATCCCCATAAGTTCTCTCAGTATATGGTGAATATACATTCATGGCATACAAGAGCCATGGAGATACATACACTGCCCCTCACATGGTTGGAGTCTGAAGGAGGAAGAACTGGAAGAACAGAACAGTTGTGCTGGTTTTTGTTCTTGCTGTATCAACCTTCCCATATGGATGGCTGCATTACTCTCTAGCATGTATAGGCTCGATTATTTTTTCCTAATGTTTGGTTTTCATCATGATCAACCTGCAAGTTACTGCTTTCTCCCACTTTGCTGGGCTGCTCTGAGCTGTATGTGTCTGTGACAGCTGAAGAGGGAAGCTCCACCATTAACAGGGAAGCTGATACTTAGCAAGAGCTTCCTCCTTCAAAGCAAGTTAATGTTATATTTATTTCACTGATTTTTTTTTTCTTCAGGTAATGAACTTGGTCAGAGATCACTGGTTAGAAAATAATATTTTTATTGGAAAATAAATGAATCCTACAGGCATGAAGGTAACTTTAGTATATCAAAAACACTCAGTATTGGTTATAAAGATTTTCCAAAGAGACTTTAAGAGGAATCTTATGCACGTTTTCAACAGAATGTTTTGTCCCTAAATCATCTATCTGACAGTGTTTGCCCAAAGTGCTGTTTCTAAATATATTTTCACCTTTGTTTAAAATAACCTTGCAGATGGACACAGCCTAAAACTCTAGCACAGGCAGAGCAGATAGATGATAACTTAGTAGGAAAAAGTTTTTGTAGTTAAAAGAAATGACAGTCAAACTGTCCTTTGTGAATGTTCTAAACTACTTTAAGAACATTATGCTTTTAGTCATCTGCAAGCATCCTACCTGCTCACCGTTTTACTTAAAACAGCAATGCCTATATGTGCTATATACACACACACACTATATAGTTGTGCACGTATCTAGTGGCCTAGGAATGAAATGCTGAAATGCAGATTATTCCCCATTTCAACCCTTCTTCCACCAGGGGAGTTAATAACAGTTCATTATGACATCAGAAGAGAACATATCTAACACATTTTGAAAAATTATTGTTAAACAAGTCTTCCATATACAGAAAATCTGTGGAGAGGAATCTGGGAATGCTGGTCAACAGTAAGTTGAATCTGAGCCAGCAGTGCCCTGGCAGCCAGGAGGGCCAGCCATCATCCCAGGAGGCATCAGGCACAGCATCACCAGCAGGACAGGGAAGGGATTGTCCTGCTCTGCACTGGGGCAGCCTCACCTCGAGTGTTGGGGGCTGGTTTGGGTGCTACAATATACAAAGGACACAGGGCTCTCATAGGGCTCTCTAAAGAAGAGTCCTCCTCTGATGATAAACGGTCAGGAGAGGAAGCTCTATAAGGAGTGGCTAAGATCCCTTGGTCTGTTCAGCCTGGAGAAGACTGAAGGGAAACCTCATTGTGGTCTACAAGTTCCTAGAGAGGGGAAGAGGAGGGGCAGGCACTGATCTCTTCCTCTGTGGTAACCAGTGACAGGACTGAGGAAATGGCCTGAAGTTGTGTCAGGCGAGGTTTAGGTTGGATAAAAGAAAAGGTTCCTCATGCAAAGGGTGGTTGGGCACTGGAACAAGATCCCCAGGGCAGTGGTCAGAGCACCAAGCCTGACAGAGGTCAAGAAGTGTTTGGACAACACTTTCAGGCACAGAGTGTGACTCCTGGGTTTGTCCCCTCAGTACCAGAAATGATCCTTGTGGGTCCTTTCCAACTTAAGGTACTCTGTGATTCAGTGATTTATTGCCCAGAAAATTACCCCAAAAACCAGACTCCTTGAGTGGTATCTTTTAGACATAGATGACAGCAGAATTTATTTCTAGCATGTAGTTAGACTTGCATATGACATGAGCACTGTTCCTCAAACATAAGGAACATGAGACAGAATCCTTATTTAACTCCTACCCCTCTCCATCCAGTTTTAGCTTTTTTCTCCTCTTGACTTCATCTTCCAACATCCTACCTTCCTTTATTATTATTTGCACCAACTTAGGCTTCACTAGTTTGCTTCCTTGATCTTCAACAACGGCATGGCCACCACTTTGGATGCCAGTCCTTCTCACTGTAATCATTGAACTTATTTGGACAATGCTAGGGAGAAGAGAATTCATTGGCCCAGGCACTCTCCTTGAATCCTAAATACTCCTGCAAAGTCTACACAGACCTTCTCCAAAAAAAATTTCCTTCCACTCCTCTGCAAGAAATGAAGCCCCTAATTGATCTTGTTTGCAGCCCAAATCTCAAACCAAGAATCTGGGCTTTCAGCCACCTTCATCACTGCCCTCAAGACTTCTCATCTCCATGATGGATGTTCGCAGATCCTGTTTCAGATCTGGTCTCTTGTTTAAATCAAAACCTTAGCCCTTGACATTTCTTTGTAGGTATCTAGGTATCACCTTCAAGGCAAATAAACTGCAACTTTTAATCTTCCTTCCATATCTTTTGTTTAGCAGTGGAAACTTTTCCATTGTCCAGACTGCCAGTGTCTGGGCATTCTTCCCATTTTCTAGAACCTGACTACACCTAATTTATCTGCTTAATTTCCAAGTACTTTAAATTCAGTCTTCCTTAACCCATACCATTAGAAACCCTCAGAACTTGATCGTGCTCCTTTCATCCAGCAATTGCACCAGGAAGACAAGCCACTTAATACTGACATCCTTAGGCTGCCTTTCTGTATTTTCTCCCCTGCAATTGTAATTCATTATATGCATTTTTTAAAAAAGACCCAAAAAACATTGCTACTTCCAGAAGTCCAGTATGTTAAATTCACAGATTTCTATGCTGGCCATTAGAGGCGACTTCTGCTTGTTACTCATTTACTGTCTCTACCTAATTGTTTTCCTTTGTCTTGTAATTTAGGTATGGGCCTTGGAAACAGCTTTAGAATGAGGACAAGCAAAATTCTGGGGGAAATATATTTAGAGAGAATTTCAAAAACACAGATTGAATGGGCTCACTACTTGCAGAAGGGAGTGCAGAGTTGAAGCACATCCCTTATGCATGAAGTCCTCTCTAAAATGAAAAGACACTGAGTATTCCTTGGTATCTTATGTAGTATTTTGGAATATAGCCAAGACCTTCATGAATCTTCATATACTAATAATTTATTAATAAAGAATGTTAATATAAAAGATAACTCACAGAGTTTCTTTACAACCATAATAAAAAGAACAAAACATATCTTCCAATTAAGAATAAAACAGTACAGCTAACATTATCAAATGTGGAACATGTATAGCATCTGAAAGAATGAAAAAAAAAGATATGCAGGTAAGTGACCATTATTTGGGAATTATTTGCTTCCTATGTTATGAATATTTACATGAACAGAACTGGTAAAATTTATTTGAGAATCTGTCAAGTGATGTGACCATTAGCAAAGGCATTTGTTCCTCACCTCTGTCTACAGCAGCCATGTAATCCCAAAAACCAACTTTAAAAAGGATAAGGGTGCCAAGCTCAGGAAGCACTGCTATACCTGGTACAGTCAGCTCAAATTTTACCAGGGAAGAAAAGTAGTTGTTTTCTACAAACACTCCTACACTTGCACTTACATGAGCAATCAGGCATTTATCAACACTAAGAAGGGTCACTAGAGACTGTATCAACATTTTAAGCTTAAATGAAACTTCTTTGTTTTGTAGTTACAGTATCGGCTGAAACAGATTTTCAGAAGAATCAGGTCAACTATTTCAGGAAGGAAAATAATACTTTTTAAGACTAAAACAGCAATGAATGCAACTTTCAATGCTGGTGAGCAAACAAAATTACACATTTCCAACTAAATATAAGCAAGCTCATTCCACTTTTTGTGTCTTAATGTCATTCAGATACAAAACTACTTCATTAGAAAAAGCAATAGTTTCACAAAGTTCAAGAATGTAGTTTTCAATCACTACACTTCTATCAAACAAATCTTTTTTATCTCTTCTGCTTCTCCAGTGTAAAAGGATACAACTACATTACCCTCAAGGCACTAACACAATCAAAAATAGGCATTATTTTAGATTTTTTGATGATTAAAGGAACTTGATTTAACATCTGCAACTAATTACTTCTGTGAAGAATATTAAGCCTCTGCAGAATAAGGTCTTAAATGTGTCAAAACACTTGCAATGCTAATATAGAGGGAAAAATATATCTTTTAGGAATCAATCTTATGCCTAAAAAATTACTCTGAAAAGTCTACTAAAAGTTCAGGAATGGTGGTAACTTGTCCTGTGTAAAACTATTTTAAATATCTTCCTGTATCCTAGCACCATACTGACAGGAGCATCAGATCTTCCTTTCCAACTGCCAAAATGAGACAGACTATTTTCTAGAAGTAATAAAGATGGAAGAACTTTACAAGAAATGGGAGCGAAAAATACATATAGACTATGGGAGTAGGAAACAGAAAAAGAAATCAATACTGAACAAGAGAATTGGGTAGGATAAAAAGTTAACAATTCTCCATTTAGAAATGCAAGGTTTATTTTGATGTAGGTTTCAATCCACCAAAAACCAGTAGGATTATTTTATTTAGGATTAATTTCAGAAGCCCATTGCAATTAACAATGTCAAACCACAGTATTTTATACTACAAATCACTCTAAGTCACTGGAAACACTGCTGTTATACAAATTTAAACATGTACATAGCAATGTATTTACACTCTACTCACTACAGTCAAGTGTAAGACCAACATCTTGCATACTGTATTATTTATTGACACAAAGAATAGTTTGATGAAGGCAGAATAATACACAGCTGGTCCTGTGACACTGAGGCAGTAATGAACTGAACTGTCCTGCATCATCTCTGCCTCCCATGAAAGAAGGAACTTTTATAAATAAACACATTACATATAGGATGAGGCAGTCTCACTGATGTTGACGGCACCGACCAGATTCTGAAGCATATACTCCAGCAGAACTAAAAGGAACCAGAGTACTCCTACATACAGCATTAAGCTCTTAAATATTATTTCTAGTCTACTACTATTGCCTAAAACTAAGTTTCCAACAGGAAAAAAACCCAAAGATTTAAACACATCAACATAAGCCATAAAGGAAAATAAGAGACAGCTCTTATTTTTCTTTACGGCTTATGCTGATGTGTTTAAACACTCTATGAAATGGCATGTATCACAGAAGTTGCTGCAGAATCTGAAACATTACTGCATTTTCCATATCAGTCAAAGCTCATCTTTTGTAGAGGTCACCATGCTACAATCTTCACAAGCATTACTTATTTTTCTTTATTATATACCAAACTGAGTATTGTAAACTCAAGTTTTTCACAACGACAAACAAAGCTGCTTTGATAGAAGTTCTTCTGGGAAAAAGTTGCTAACTTAGCTACCCAACATTAAACAGAATCCTAAAATTAGCAAGACTTAGCTAATTTTAGATTTAAAAAAGAACGGATTCAAACACCTAAAATCCAAAAATATCACTGGCTCCTGCTACACCTTAATTTTCACCCTTTCAAGCACATGCAGACTCACAAGTTGCATGTGCAACTACTGTTTTATACAACATTTTAATATTCTTTGGAGTGAGAAGTTTTTGATTTTTTAGAAACATAATTCTTAAATACTTTTTTACATACGGAAAAATCAATAATGGCCTCCATTTTGTACACCACCAGCAACTGTTTCGGCGTATGCTCTACAGAAACTTGAATTACATGTTCAGCACTACAGCAGTACTAACTTGCTACTCCTTCACCCTCTGCTCCACCCACATTGCCTAAGAGTTGTGCCAAGACAGGATGCTGGGTTCAAAACCTCAGATTTGTACAGGAATTTTGGGAGGATATGGGGACAAACACAAGAACAAAGTAACAACAAAGGAATGGCAATTGAAAATGTGCGTTATACACAGTATCTTGCTCTCCCTCCTCTTCTGATCTTCCTTGACCCCAGAATTATATATCTCTCCTTTTACACGATACTACCAGAGGAAAAGAAAAAATTCTAGAGGCACAGCAAGAAATCTTCAGGAGTAATGGAAAGGACCCAAATAGCAGCCTCCAGAAACTGAAGTTCTGCATAGGAGCTTTAGCCAGTTGAAGAAATTTCTTTTGGTTTCGCATATACACGTTAAAGCAAAGAAATTTTTAGCACATCTATTGATGTGCATCTGCCCTTGTTCAGGTTGTTCACCCCAAAAAGAGAACAATATTTGTTTGCGTAATAAGCTATGAAAAGTTTCTGAACATTTCACCTGACATACGGAAGCAGCAACATATGAGAACCTTCAAGCAAAAGAGAAACAGGATTTTGCCTGTTACCTTCATATTATAGCTTCAAAACTTTCATTCAGCAGGTATCAAAAGCTTGCTGCAGTCACTGTGTAAGAATATCCCAGTGAAAGCTGCATTAATTCCTTGCCATGAGAACTGCTTAATACAAACGCTTTAAATACTTAACAGGACATCCTCATTCTCCACAAGTGCTAGGACAGATGCTTCTGTGACATTCTACAGACATTATAAGCTTGTTCTAAAATGCAACAACAAGAGGGGACATACTTGGAAAAGAATTTGTCCAAAAAACCCCACACTAAACATCCGATTCCAGGATGAACAACAGCAGAAAGAAGAAAACTCCTGGTCTACTCATGTTTCAGATAAAAGACCAAGTAAACCATAACAGACCAAGAAAACTTTTCAAGCAAAACAGTTAACAAGCAAACACCTCTATCAACCCCCCTTTTTTTATTTTATTTTGTTAAGAACAGGGTTTGAAAACTATTTAGCTTCAAATAACAACCAGAAAAAGTAAGACACTAAATGTGAGCAGCAGTATCTTCCTGACTTTTAGAAGTATCAAGTAAGCAACCTTAAGAACAGAACCTGAGACAACAGAAAATAAGCTGACAAAAGGTATTTGTCATATAGAATTGTGGTTGGGGGAAAGGGTGTGTTTTCTTAAGAAAATAAAGAAGCAGAAATCATTAAAAATTCTGACAATCATTTCAATATTCTTGTGTTTCAAAACTGAAATCCTGGAGCTTTTCATCATTAAGAGAATGCACCATTTGAGCTAGTAGCAGGAAGCTGTCGTCCTCTAACGATGTAAAAGACAGAGGAAGAGAAAACACCTTGACAGGGTTTCACACATATCAGCTCTCAGCAAAAAAATAAAAGAGACTCCAGTTACAGTTGCACATTATATTTAAGTTGATTAATACCTAGCTACTGACAGGTAAAAAGTCCCGACAGCAATAAGGCAAGGATCTGCTGGAAAGTGAGGACTATAGGATAAAAACACAGTAAGATAAATGATAATTGGACAACCAAAACAACACCTAGAGCACAGATCACCACTGCATACACAAGTCTTGGCAGGTTAAGCTTCGGGAAGCTCTTCTCGGACAAACTCAGAGGGGACCCATCTGAAGACCCAACTTCCAGCTGGAGAAGTGACAACACTGCCTTCACTGCTTACCTGATATTGAGAAGTTAACCCATGCGGTCAGAAGATATCCCTGGGTAAGTAATTGCTGCACACCATCAGCATGGGTCCCCTCTGCTGATCACCAGACAGTTAAAGCCCAGAACACAACTTCCCTGGCATTGTCGCAGCCAGTCACCTATGACTACAGAACTAGCACTTCTGTAGAAGCAAGACAACTGGTACATAAGGATGCTTGGATATCCACACATGCTGCTGATTTAGCAGGTTAAAGACTGATTGTCTATGACTGCAGCATTACTAGAATGATCAACTGTAACAGCTGAAATACTGCTTTACAGATAAAGGATGTTATAACCCTATATTCCTTACATTGGTCACTATCTCTGTGCAAATCATTCTTTTCTCAGGGCTTGAGTGGCCCTGTAAAAGCAAGCTCAGTTACTCCTTATGCTAGTACTCAGGAGACTAGGAAACAAGCCATTCAGCCAGTGGTGAGCTGAGCCAGCTGAAAAATTACAGATCATTTCAGGCCAAATCAGGTCTCCTAATTGGCTGACTGCCCAAACACTGATGGTGGGGCTAGAATATAGTCAAGATTAAATGTCCAGGGACACGGCAGAACAGGAAATGAGCTTCAAAGTATTTTAGACCATGTTCAGGGGTGTTAAACTAAAGCCCAAGGTGCAAGTAGCATTTTTTCTGCACACAAATGCACATGGCCATTAACCACTACTATCCATGGCCATCCCCTACTATCACTTCTATCTATTCCATCACTCAGCCATACAGTTTTCTCTTCTCTAGTTTACCCCACTGGTACCGCTTCTTCCATCAGCAAGAGTCACTCCCTACCATCCAAAATTTTATTTATGCCTTCCTGACTACCAGCTTCCTTCAAATGTTTCCTCTCTCCAAAGCATCCGATTAGTCTCTGGTATCTCACTCAGTCAATGCCTGCCTCTTCTTACACCTGAGACAACGATAATCTTTCTCTACTTAGGGAAAAAAGGAAGGAAACCAAAAAGCACTATTTCAGAGATATCCTACCCTTGTCTATTTTGCTCCAAGTGCAGTTTCCATCTCCAGTTTTCAAAGAAGCAAACTGCTGCTCCTCACTACCACCAAGGTCCTCTGCTAGCCCTGGCTCAATCTCATCCCTCCCCTCCAGGTTCCCATTCCTAATCAGTTACCTCCTTCCCTTTTCCCACCCCCTACACTGGGAAAATGAGAACTATATTAACTGAAGGAATATCCTCTCCTGATGTCTGTATTCAAAAGGGGTATCATAGTAAGTAAGATAGCTCCCTCCTTTTACATTGAGTCTCCTTGGTATCTTGATCTCACAGTAGTAAGCACCAAAACTCTCACCAACAGAAGAAAAGCAACTGGAGATAGTCAGCAATTTAAAGCAATAGCCATGATAGTAGTATGGCCTTAGCCTGGAAGTTTCTAATTGTTCAAATACCAAATAAGTTGACAGCAAAAAAACACATGAACTGAGAATGGCTGTTACAAATTAAAAGTATAGCAAGTGGCATAAAATGCAGACTCAGAGATGGCAAACTTTCAGGTAAGCAGATGGTACCAGGCTTCTCTGCATGGGAAACCCTCTGGCAGGTCCTACAGAGCTCTAAGGAAATGACTACCCTCACACAGATGTTCTGTCAACTCAAGCTACCACATTTCCATAATGCTATTTTAATCACCCAGCCAAAGCTGCCTTGCACATCCTAGAAGCAACACTGTTTTAAATATCTGATTGGAAGTTCACACACACTGCTCAGATTTATCTTCTTCCTGTACCAATAATTGACACCTGTCTATCAATGTGTTTAAAATCAGAATAGTACCCAACATGCATGGTGCCATAAGCCCTGCACTGAAATGCTGTATGGCAGCACTTGAAGAGAAAGAGGAAAGAGGAGGGGGACTATCCTGGGATCTCGCATAGGAAAATGAGACAAAGCTCTTCATTATGCGGTATCAACACTACTAAGGGTGTGCAGCTCTGTCCAAACACAGGCCTAGAACAATTTCTCCTGACTTGCTCCTCTCACTTATGATATGCACAACCCTCCTGGCTCACACAGCATCAGTGCTACTCGATTCACCTTGCTGTAGCAACACAGCAGCACTGGATCTGTCTGAAAGACGCAGATCTTTGCAGAGCAAGATTGGCAGGATCACTCCCTTCCTTCTACGTGGCAGCAGTTTAAAATGTAGCCCTGCTCTGCAGAAACTGGATGAATTACAGGGCAACAACAGTAACAAAATAAAATAATGAATTTGAACTCAGTCTCCAAATATCAATAGTTTCTAAAAGGTATTACACGACATGTCATGAGAAAAGCTCTAACAGGAGCTGCAGGCAATGTTATGCTCTTAAACACAGTCGTCCTTGTTTCAGGGGGGAAATATATACACACACACATACATACATATAGCAAATATGCTATAATTCAAAAGGTTTTCATATAAAATGACACAGACTGCAGTGTGGATATACTTAACAGTAATGCTGCATTAATTAAAACAGAAATATAAGTTCTTCTCCCATTCAGAACCACTGGGACTAGTCATAAGAACACCAAAGCATTATACCTCTCCACTTAGCAAATCAGCCAAAACAGCAACTAAACAGAGTTTTGCTCTGTGGTACCAGCACAGATTAGGCTGTACGTCATGATTTCCAGGTATTTTGTTGCTCTATCTCATTACTCCCAAAGTTCTTTAATCTTGTCAGTAAAGCAGAGGATAAGAGGTAACTGTATGACAAATTGTTTAGCCTTCCAGGTGCTTTTAATAAGTTTCCACATGACAATAATCCCCACTGCTAATAAAATACACAATTTTGATTCAGGAGGCAGATAACTGGATGTTGATTTTTTTCTTTTCAAAAAGGCCAGAAAAGCAACACTAGATTAGTAACTCCCCATCCAAAAAAGCCTAACAATGCAAGGCTCTGATTACTCAGTACACCTATGAACATGGGAAGCAGGTATTTGCATGTCAGATGAGAACATAGTCCTCATCACAGAATGACAGAAAGGCTGAGGGGGAAAGGGTCTCTGGAGATCATCTGATCCAACTTCACAACCAAGTAGGGTCACCTAGAGCTGGCTGCCCAGGATCACGTCCAGACAGTTTCAGGACATCTTCAAAAATATAGGTATCGTTGCCACAAATTATGCAGGAGTTTGCTCGTTTGCTCCATTCCATGGGTAAACTGCACATAACATGAATGATAAGCTTCACTCTGCAAAAGATACCGTCCCAACTGAAATAACTTCCCAACTGAGTAAACAACACTGTTGACAGCCATCTCAGTTACCAAAATCCAGGATGTAGTTTAAAGAATCACTGACCCATAAACAAGGATGTCAGCAGCATGACAGTAAACATAACAGAATGAAAAAAGAAAAAATCCAAGAGAAGAAACTATGATGTGTAAACTACTCTTAACACACTACAAATAATTCAGCCTAAAATGACTTGGCATTCTTCAGGAATTGCTGAGCAAATCTTTGCTCACATATATCTGCAATCAAAATATTGTCAGGACACAAGAAGCGAAACAAAATACAGCACAAGAACAATGTTTCAGCAGTATGTACGTGTAGAACTACCACGTGTGCTTTTCACAAGCCTATCATAATATTAACAGATGAACCTAATGCAATGAAATGCTGATTTAAAGCTAACAGTGCTATTTCCAGTATCAGTGAAATACTCTAATACTAACATGTTTTACAAGCTACATATACCGGCTTTAGATGCATGCAGCAGCAGATGAGCTGGACACAAACTACTCTTGACATGACCAAAACAGAAAACACACAGAAGTACCACAGCCTAAAACATGAACCTAAAAAAATGGGAGACCTGGGGGTATAAAATGTCTCAGAGATTTGATCTTTTAATTGTCTTCATCAATAGAATCTCAGGTTTTTCAGAAAGCTGTAGAAACAGTACATAGTACACAGCATTGTCTTCCTCCATTCACTTGCAGAATAAAATAACATCTGCATCCAGCATGTTAAGTCTAATTTCTTCCTTCTCTACCACCACCACATACAACTTTCTGAATTCCCAATAACAAAATGCAGCTCATGGACAGTCATATTCACATGTTTGATTCCTTGAAGATTAAATTAAAATATGTTTCATTACTTAAAACTATTATGGCAATGTTCTTACCTCTTTCATGAAAAAGAGTTCATTTTACTAACAAATACATCTACACTGTAACAGCACATAATTAAGAAAGAAATTACTAAAGCAGAATAACACTGTAGATTTGACTAATGAAAGCTTTGGAAATGGAAAAAGACCCACAACCTTTCACTTCACTGGCTGTAGGCAACAAAGTCATGTTTGAGTTCATATCTAATAGTTTCAAATACACTGGTCCAGAGTAAACAAGCACACAGTCCCAAGACCACCAAACCAAGAATCCTACTCTTTTACAACCTAAAAATTCAGTGTGAGCTCCTCCAAAAATAAACTGCTACCTTGTAAAGGGATTCTCTCATTGCTGTAAACCACAAAAGGTAAGAAAAAGAGTGTAATTGATGAGATACTAACATAATTCAAGAGAAAAATATTGATTCAAAGAGACATAAAAGCTGAGAAAAAAAGTGGAGCTGGAATATGTTGACTCAGCAAGATCAAGAATCAACCCACTCCAAGATCAAAGGAGGCTGATATTTTCCTACCTTATACCTTCCAGGCCAGCAGGGACTCCTTAAGCTGGTAAGCACATTAATCCACAGTAAACTGCCTAACTGGCTAGGCTCTCTGCATGAGCCAGTAAATAATTGCTGTGTATCTCCTGCTTGAAGAACTTCTGTGCATGGTAGAAGATGCCAAACACTCACCCATTGCAATTTCAAAGACAGACTATTTCTCAAGACTAATGGTCTGGCAAAAGGTCGTATCTCTGCAGCCAGTGTCCTCCATGGGAGATAATATTAGCTGGAAGTTCTTTCCAACCTTAAAGTAAAGATACTGCAAAATTAAGGACTCAGACTAGGAAATGGAAGTTTTATTCCCTCCCCTATAAATATTGTGTCATCATCTGTCAATACCATTTTGGATTCCAGAAATAAGGTATAGGACAAAATAAATAACATAAAACACAGTATTTGAGATGGCTGTCAAAGCCTAATGTAACTTCTTTCTTGAGGATTTTTTTTACTTTTATGAAGGCTTTTACTCATTCCTTCTTCTCAGAGGTCAAAGCTCACTCATTATCAACAGGTTAAAAGGAAAGGCAGTACTACCCATCCATCACCATAACATCTTTCAGGACCATACCTAGACTTTGCAGGAAAAAGGCTGGGGCAAAGGCTGTGATGTGAAAACCAGCATGGTTGTCCTGGTTTAGGGCAAACTTAGGGATGAAATCTCCGAAGGGGTCCCTCTAAAAACCAAATTTAAGTGGCTGCTCCCCCACACAGTTCAGGAAATGAAAATCTCCTTTGAGAAAAGTGGGAAAAACCTGTTTATTTAACATGCAAAGTACTCACAAATACGGAAAAATGAGTAATATTAAACAATGGAACCTCTCACTGTTCTGAAGAGATGGCAAATGCAGAAAGTCCTTTTAGTGGGGTGTAGCCCAGCTTGCTCAGTCTCTCTCAGTCCCTCCCGATGGAAAATGCCACACCCCGGGCCCCGGTGGGCCACAGGTGTGAATTTCTGGTGTTTTTCTGGATTTTCAGTCCAGAGCAAGGGCTGATCAGTTCCAAGAAAAACAAAAGCCATAGTAGAGGGAACTTCTGTACCTCAGCTAGCAAAAAAAATCTTACTAAAAGCAAAGGAGAGCTCTCACCCACTGTCCGTGCTGCAGTCACAGTCCAGGAGCAGGAAAGCTGGAACTCTCATATATATGCTTTTGAATACAGCCTCCTCAGACAATCCACTCCTTCTCCCCCCTTTCACACTCAGATCTAGTTTTAAAGGTGAAAAATTTATTTCTGGGCTAAACAGACGAATGGGGATACAATTCAGCATCATAAAGTCACCCCAGAACACTGGTATAGAGGAATCCAAGAAAAATTCCTGGGTTACACTTCAATCCAACTCTTCGTATCCTTTCCTACCTTCCCAGCTTTCCCATCTCTAGAGAGCATAGAAGATGATGCTGCTGTTTTAGAAGTTATGGACCAGAGAGCCATTGCATAGCCCTTGCCACTTCACTGCCCTGTTTTATTTCAACTGTTGAGCACTGAACTGAAAGCAGTAGGGTCAAATTGCTAAAAATAAGTGAACAATTCTATAAAAAGGAAAGGTAGAGCAGAAACTGAAAATACAAAACCAAAAGCCATCTGCCACAAATGTGTTTGAATAGTTTGATGTAAATATAACAGTTTCTAAATCTCAAAAGACATTCTATTTTAGGCATTACTGAATACACTTTAAAGCTGGAAAGAGCAGTTTATGGCTGATGGAGTTTAAGGCAATTTTTTCAATACAGCTTGGAAGAATTCTACTTACAGGCTGTACAGGCTCCAGGATTTTCTCTTCTTAGAAGAACTCAGATACAGAAAAATGAATTTGTTAAGTATCATATTTAAGGAGTACTTAATTTTTTTTATGCTTCCATATATTTTCTATTTACTAAAACACTAGAGAATATTACACGGCTTGCTTTTTTTCTAAATATTCCACACTATGAATCCATGAAGGTTCAAAACAAATTTGCTGGAGAACCAAAGAACAGCAAGTAATTACAACTGACTCAAAAGTTACACACATTGCTTCGGAGTTTGGGCTAGTCACTAGTTGGTTTATTTGTTACTGTATCAAAGGAAGCTCCATAGAAGTTTCCTTGGATTTTTCATTTCCTTTTAAACTCAAAAGGTGCTTTAAATTTTCCCAGGATCACCACGACCACCACTACCAATTTCTAGAGACGGAAAAATTTTTAACAAAATTAAATACCTTCTTGGACTAAACTACAATCTTGTGATGGGTATTGATCAAGTGGTTATGTCAGGATCTGAATCTCCCAGCCCAAGTAAGGGTGGCATTTTCTCTGCACTGCCTCAAGTGTCTCCTGCAAGTGTTCCTGTAGGTTACATTACCACTTGAAATGTCACATATTTCATTGAGCCTAATGATTCAGGCATCTTGCCAAATTGACACGAATATGTCAAGCCTCATTTTTCTTTGTAATAGCAGTAGATTGGATGATCTAGTCCCACTGTAGCATGATGACCAGATGCTATTTCGAGAAAATTATGTCTGAAAAGGGGAGACAGGGTGTCAAGCAAATGACTATGCGTAACTGCAATAGCAAATCCATCTGAATAAAATTAGTGCTCAAGTGATTTATGGAAATCAAAACATATCAAAAGACCACAGATGTATAAAACCCAGACCAAACCAAGGACCTGGGGTTCACATGGAGTGCTTATAACACAATCACAAAAATTCCATTGTTTCACCAACACACACAAGAACAAAGTCACCATTAGGCATTTAGGTTAGTGAGTCAATAAACTGTTCCCATTGCCTACACTGGCCAGGAAGCAGCTGTCAAACACTGCAATGCCAACATGGGGCTAAGTAAAAGACAGTCAGAAAGAACAACCAAAAAAAAAAAACACTGGTGGGAGAGAACCTGTAATTTTTTCACACTAGAATTAAATTTCACATCAAGAATGATGGGGTGATGGTAGGGTTTATTGCTTGGTTTGGGGTAGGGATTTGAGTGGATTTTGGTCATTTTCACCAAAGAGCTTTCTTTGGTTAGCAATACAACTCCGAATTATTTCCAATCACCATGTTCATCAATGTCACTTGAAGAAAATACTAAAACAAGTTCATACAGAAGTTATTCATAAAAACTGCCAGTACAGTATCAGTCATCTCCTTAGCCACTGGCTTTGAAGTTTCACATCCAAAAACTTCAATGATGGCAGTGAGAACTGATTATCCACCTCACTAGGCAGTTTATAGACATCATATACACAGAAACCTTGGTATCCTTCCATAGGTACCAGGCCCTCAAAATGACAAAGCTCCCAGACATCATACAAAAGCAAAAAATTTTTTAGTTACCAGTGTGACAGCTACTGAAGAGCAGTTAAGTTCCCTTTGAGCATCTGCGATTTGAAAAAGTAACTCATTTCAGGTAAAAACAGGTGCAACGGTGAAACTCTGAACTTTTCACTGCATGGATCTGGAGCAATTTAATAAGTGCAACAATTAGCAGACCTGGCTTAATTGTTTTTAAGTATCTAAATCAGAACAGATCCCAGTAACAATCAGCTAAAATAATGTGCAAGACAATAATAAAACTGACGTTAAAGTTTTGTTTAACTGCTTGCATTATTTCACATTTGTTCTATTTTTCTATTTATTCTGTTTTTTCTATTTATTGGAAAATAGCTGTATTATTTTAATTGTCATGGATTCCACTGTCTGCAGAAGGTGGAATTATTCACAAATTAGAAATCTGAATTTCCATCGTACTCCTTATAACATCAGAACTCTGTGATGCAAAGAGTCTCTTACACCTCTGCAATATTTTCTTCTCCAGAACACTGTACATTGCAATTCAGAATTCACTATATGTGTCACTTAATCACTTGGAGAATACTTTCCACTCAAATAGAAGCCAGTGACAACAGAACAGATGTCTTTAGGAAACTAAGGATGTGTGATTACAGTACTGGAAGAACAGATACATGCTTGCATCATTTGCAATTATTAAGTTTAGAATTAAACAGTCAACACTGTTTCCAAGATAAAACTGATTAAGAGATTTAAAAGGTCACAAGAAACATGGTTCTGAGTCAAGCTAGGTCATGCTATCATTTTTTCAAGACAAAATACGTTCTGCGAGGGGAAAAAAAAAAGGGGGGGGAGAAATATTGTATTTTAACCAGGAAAATAACTTCCCTCTTCTCCAAGCGTCTTTCCCACTACTGCCATCTCAAACAAGCCAAGACAGTATTTTTTCAAGTTTTGTTTTTAAAGTGTACAGCAAATTTTATTTCATAAAAGTAATGAATACAAACAGGAGTTTGTGGTCCAGAAAGTCAGCTCTACATTATGATTCTCTAAACTTACTGCAGAAAGGATGCAAGTATTCTGGAGAAAAAGCAGATCCTCTAACTTGTATTGGGAAAACAGCAAATAGCCCTCAAAACGCAATACATTGATAAAGACAGCAACATACCCAGAAAAATCTGATGAGGAAACAGCACATGGCTGTAAGCTATTCTTACTAGCCAACAAACCTAAACCAGGAACAGAACCCAGTATATTCACCACAGGTTTGTTTACCCAGCAGGACAGTCAGAACAAGAAGATGTGAGCTTCCCATTCCCACTGAAGGATTTAAGGGATATACTGCTCCCACAAATGATATGTTTTTCTCACCCTTTGTGAGCACATTCAGGTTGATCCAATAAAAAGTAAATTGGATTAGTTTGATTTACCACTGATGGTCACCTGCTCTTAAGTGGCCTGAAGTACACTTCAGCCTTAAAACATGTCAGCAGGTCACTGAGAGATATGATAACAAATTACTGAGAAAACACTTATGCAGCTTGTCTGTGCAAGCTTCAAATGTCTCGTTGGCCTGCAAACGGTACTAAAGCTCAGCTGAGATGATTGTCATCATGCAAAAGACTTCCAATGGGGTATTAGAATACAGAAAAAGCTGGAGCACCTCTTTATGAAGACAGGCTGAGAGAGTTGGGGTTGATTCAGCCTGGAGAGAGCTCCATGGAGACCCTCTACCAGCCTTCCAGTACCAAAACGAGTCTTACAAAAAAGCAGGAGAGGGACTTTTTACAAGGTTCTGTAGTGATAGAATAAGGGAGAATGCCCTTAAGCTGAAAAAGGTTTAGATTAGACGTTAGGAAGAAATTCTTTACTATGAGGGTGACAAGGCACTGGAATGACTTGTCCAGAAAACCTGTGGATACCCCATCCCTGGAAGTGTTCAGGGCCAGGCTGTATGGGACTTTGAGCAACCTGGTCTAGTGGAATGTGTCCCTGCTTTTGGCAGGGGAGTTAATAATTGATGTTCTTTCAGATACCTTCCAACCCAAACCCTTCTAGGATTCTGTGAAAATTGACAGTTCTGCATGCTGGTGTTAACAGACATAAAGTAATCTCATTGAGGAGCTTTTAGAGCTTTATATAGCAAGAAAATACTTTCATCACATGCACTCCCTTAAAACTGTAATTTTGCTCATGCCACACTGATCAGATTACACAACGTTAAGCCAAGTGAAAACCTCAAACTTGCTCTCTCAAATAGAATCACAGAAAACAGCTAGCTGGCAACTGGAAGTTGCAATGGCAGCACTACTGGACCTGGGGAAGAACTTTCAAAATCCTCTGGTGGGTTAAGAGTTAACTAACAGGTAACAGAGCACATCAAACATTAATGACACTGATGCTGAATACAATATGCAAGGTAATCCAGTTTATAGGTGTGCATCATAAGAATATTTAAAAGAACAAAGGGGGCAAGACAGAATGGCAAATATGATTCAATGTCTGGGCAAATAAATCCTATGAGAAGCAGAACTAACACAGCGTTGTATTTCAAACATGAATGGTCTTCAGCTTTCTGTCCCAATGGTTTCTACTACTTCAGTAAAAATGCCCCATTGCTACTCTTATCCCACAAAATCCAGGTTTTTCTTACCACAGCATTCATTTCCAACCACCCTTCTCTAACAATGAGTGAAGAAGAAGACTTAGGCTGTGGCTGGCTCAAAATTACACTTGTGCAGAATGACTAGCAGCAGAAGTATCATAAACTGCTCTTGGGCTTTGTGATCCTTCTTTCAGCACTGCTTCCAATTAAGGTTTTCCCTTAACACCAGGACACACACAAGATACAGAAATGTACTTATTCTAACAGGTCACACTTTGCTACTGATCGACCATCGAAAAGGAGGGAATAGAGAACAGCAAAGGATCAGTGAGAGCTACAATGTGTCCATAGCATGTCCACAAAATTCACTGGTTTAGGAGACAAGGCCAAAAAGACCTTTCAAAAGAAGTCTCTAGATAAAGGAATATTACAGGTTACTTATTAACCCATCTTCTCAGGTTTTTTTTTCTTTTTGAATTTTAGAAATCCCAGTGCACCTGATTAGATACTCAAGAAAAAAAGAAGTTGCCAGGGAAAGTTCTCACTATTTATCATTTAGTATTTGCAGAGCTCAAAAGAATACAGAACCTCCACATCCTTGAGTGAATGGATGAAGTTATATGACTTGCTATATACAGAGCACTAGATTAGACAACATAAAGACAAAAGGAATCAAAAGCCTACAGATTTTATGAGCAAGCATATGACAAGAACTTAGTCACTAAAACTTTTCCCAGCCTCCCCCCACTCCAATGAATACATGTATTCACTCTAAATAAAACAGTTACAGGCATATCGGACGTTTGGAGCACTCTGATATTTTATTTCAAGGTTTGAGGTGGCAGGAAAAAGACATTTAGCTTTTCCCTTTCTTGCCCCTTACTGGCCTATTGGTCTATTGAGCACCCCTCTCCCCACAGTTTACTTGCAACAAAACTCTAAATTTCAGTTAAAAAGTGATAATCTAGTTACTGAATTAAGACAGACGACAGCACTCACTTGAGTCTGCTTCTGAAAATGAAGAGAAAAGAACAAATCCCACAAGCTACACCTAAACGTGTTCCGAAGTTCCTACTCTGTGAGCCTGAATATCTACTGTGAAAAACAGCTGCCCACCCATGAGACCAGACTTCTCTCAACATCAAGAACTGCAATAATTAAAAGTGAAGGATGGCAGAATAAAAGCATTGACCATGTTTAGAATTTTACAGGCTTCTTAGGGCTGGACACAAGAAGCAAGGCATTACAAAATTTCTTCTCTTTCCTCATATTCAGCCTCAGTTCAATTGTTATGAAAACATATATACATACCACACATGTATGTAAAACTAATTACAAGTTTGGTAATATTTGTTGTAAGGAAGAAAAAATCCGTAACTCAGAACTATCCCAGAAGGATTGAGATGTTTGTATTTACTACAGGAAATTGAAAGGATCAGAAAGAAGATGAGGGGACTCTTGTAGTGCAGTATGCCCACAACTAGCCATACGGCTTACTATTGCCTGCACTGCTACCATCATCAAGCAACCCACATTTATGCTAAAGTTCTTCTGAGATTTTAATCTACAAAACTCCAAATGAACCAAATTGCTACTGCCTCCCACCCACTAGCTGGCCTAAATCCAGCATGCTTTCTGCAGTTTTCCCACGCCTGATTGTTTTCCAGCATGTAGACAAAGTGCAGATCATGCAGAAAACCAACAAGTTCATGCTTTGTTGTTTTTTGGTTTTTTCACTGGAAAAGGTAAGAACTGGAGAACACCAGCACTCAACTCCTCTCTTTCGTAACACAGGAAATACTTTGACTAACTGGAGTACAGCAAGAGAACATGAAGAAAGCAGCACTCTACATATGAGGTAGGCTACTCAGCAGATGGGGGGGAGGAGAGAGGACATCTAAACAGATGGTCTAGAATTTGCATTTTGCATTTCAAAGTTGAAAGCATTTCTCAGCCTACAACATAAAGCGCTTATTTCAGCGGAACCTTAGAAAAAATCCAAGAGGGCACTTCTCCCACTGTCCAGTGCAACTTCAGGAAAAATTCCAATTAAGTTTAAGGTTATAATGTGGGCACTCCAGAAGTCAAACTCCCATAACTCTTCAAGTACCAGCATCATCTCTCAAGTCTCTTCTCAACACAGGGCTCCAGAGAAAAGAATAACATGTGGCTACTAAAAACTCCAGCTGTGAAAAGTCTTCATATAAAAAGGGTCAGTGCCCTTGCAAAAGCTTCAGCAGCTGAAGACTGACACCAGGCAGTTACACCTCAACTTTACCCTAGACATACGAGATGCTTCTGAAGCCTGACTTGGAACACACTATCCTGCCCTCACTGGCTCCAGAGATGTCATCATGACGACTTGCATTTCCTGAATGTGGCACTCCAGAAAATCCTTGCTTCTAGATCAAGCATCTCAGCTTAAAATCAGTGCCCATTTTTGAGAGAGACTGGGGAGTCTGCTCTGAAGACTGGCTCAATCTCATGCACTGAAAAATTAAATGGAGAAGGAGCTGGGGTGCAGACAGAAGAGTGGCTCCTGATTTTTCAGGGGGAAAAAACAGGTTCCCAGAATCACAATAGCAAATACTCTTAATTTCATTAATGAACTGTGCCTCAAGTAAAGTTGGAAAGGAAGAGCAAAGAGTTTTATGCACTTTTATACTTGATGGCATGGCAGACGATGACAGAAGACACTGATCCCACTGAGTAACAGAAGCTAAATTATCTCCTCTGCTCACTTTTACTATAGCTAATTAAGTCATATAGATGAGAGAAGATAAAGGGATTCAAAATAAGCATATTAAGCGTTTCATGTTTCTTTAAAAAAAAATGCAGAAATTTGAAGAAGAAATTAAGACCAAAAGCACCTCAGAATCATTTTTGTTACTTTCACCTTCTAAGAGTAGAGACAGCCGCTACTACTAGCAAAGAGACAACCACATACTGAGCAACAGAAGAGCACTTTTAGACTATTGCCATACAGCTGCTGACCCACAACTCATCATATCAGACTGCAGGGCTTCCATCTTTGCGTAACACAGCAGTCAGTATTCCTCAGCATTCCAGAAACAGAGTCAAAAGCATGATTTAAACTGATCTATACTCACTGACACAGAGGCCGAGGCCATTGAGGTGGGCACTTCTATTAGCAGCAGCTGCTGTCAACCTGATGAGTTGAGGGTTGGTGAGTTGGTTTTTTTTGAACACAGATAGAAATTTTGATTTGAAGTGATACACGGGAATTCAGCAGCTGAAGGTACATCTTCACAAGTTCTGAAGGACTGAACTGTTTGCCAAACAGCAGTCCAAATGCTGCTACAAAATAACTATGAGCTCATAAAATTACATTATTCGTTGCCTCTAAGATTAATGTACTTTCACCACAGAAATGGCCTTAGCTTTTGTCAAGTAATACAGAGAGCAGCTGCTTGACACATCATTAAAAAACAAGTCTTCTCAATTTTCATACTGCAGATAATCTGAGTTTTAAAAAATCTGAAAAATCAAGGCGATTGCAGGGCATTTGCATTCTCACTCATTTGCATCAGATGCAAAAAAGCTATAAGAATGTTTTGGTTTACTTCCAGACTTATCTTCTAGATCTGATACTGAAGAATGAAATACCACAGATATTTGAAAAGTAACCAGGTAGTAAGAAACACCTTAAGTATCTTTGTGTGGCAAGAGATGCAGAAGTTAGGGAAAAATTAGTTACCTAAAATCATGTAACAAATTTTGGGTGCTACACAAGTTTGTTTGGCAAGATGCCTCTTCAAAACCATGCAGCTCTCATTCCAGAATCTCTGCAATATCCTATTTGAAATGGAAAGAAATTTATCTTCACGAAATGAAATTGATTTTTTAAAACTGTATGTATGCACATATCTTCCTAAGTCCTGGACTTTCCACTCTCCCTCCTCTCAAAGACAAAAATTTGTGGTACACCTTCCTAACATTACTCACTCATTCCCCACGCACTATCCTGCAGGAGGAGTTTAAAGATTAAATGAACTACTGAAAGTGAGTATTACCTTGCAATACAGTCCATCTAGCTCCCAAACAGAAATTGCAGTTTTACTCCAGATTTTAACCATCTTCTTAGAAGAAACGTGTTTTTCTCTGGAGATAGGCAAGAACATTGTAATTCTTGAATAAATATTTAAGACCATCAGGAATGGAGTAGGGCTTTCCTCCTGCTCCTCCCCCCCCACCCCCCCATTTTCTGCCTGGAAGGGGAAATTGAAAGAGGGACAGGAGCAGTAAAGAAAATAATTTAATGGAAGACATAAAGTTAACATCAGCAAGGGGTAACCACTGTAACAATAAAAATATAAGCACTCAAGAATGTCACGGGTGCCCAGGGGAAGAGGTGGGAAAGCAACGCAAGGAATACAGAGAAAGTCCAGTGGGAACCATTGTTTGCACACCCAGCACTGAAGTATGGTTGTTACAATGACTTTCTACCTACATCACTGCTGCATTTTTCTAGAAGATACAAATACAAATATTTTCCAGTAGCCTACAAAACTAAAGATTTCAGTGAGGCAAAATAAGCATTAAAATATTACACCCTACATACCAAGGGAGTAGTAAAATAAGATGGGTGTTTTATCATTTGATAGATATCAATACCAG
This sequence comes from Sturnus vulgaris, assembly GCF_052056855.1. NCBI lineage: Eukaryota > Metazoa > Chordata > Aves > Passeriformes > Sturnidae > Sturnus > Sturnus vulgaris. The sequence continues at coordinate 31,162,519 of NC_142244.1, forward strand.
CATTTACAGAAGAAACACTTCCCTTTTTAGTGATTGAATCAAAACATCTGTCATTTCATAATCAAGTGTATAATTCATGTTAATGACCTTTGATCCAATTAGTTCTGAAGCCCCTCGATTTCTGGAAATATAGCTTGTCAATCCATCCTCACACTTCACATCTTAGACTGCATCCTTCTTCGTGTTAGGATTAGCTTAATTTCTCTTGCCCTTTTGTACACTAACTCCTCTGCCTCACCCAACAAACAACACTTACAAAGTAGCTGATGCTTGACTTTGCCCCTTGATAGTAAGCAGAACAATTTTTTTCATCTCAAACTGAGACAATAAGTCATCTAGAGCTCACCATTGAAGATCCCACACTTTATCAAAATACCATCTGTCAATGTCCCTGCAATCCAGGAGCAAGAACTCCAACGTGAAAATGTGTTTTCCATTATGTGTTTTGCATTATGGTAAACAACTGCATCAGCCCTAAGCTGATGGCAAATAGCCCATTGATTAAACTGTGGTAATCAGTCAAAGAAGATGCTTCAGAAGTAAAGCACATAACCTTGCTTCACATATTTTGTGACATTCACACAAGGGTCTTACAGGCAGGTAAAGCAGGCAGGCTTTTAAAGTAGTTAAGATATGCCTGGTTTGCAAAGCTAAAACAACAGGAATAACAACTCAAAACATGAACATGACAGGGAAATTTTGGATGGAAGGCAGGTGGGAGGTACAATCATAGTAATACAGGAACCATAGAACAGCTAACTGATGTCAGGATAACTACTTTGTTTAAGAACATATCCCAAACAAACAAAATGCATTTAGCTCTGACCGTTGTAAGCTATTGCTTATCTACACGTGACACGCAAAAAAGTACGTACTTCATTCCTAAAGCTGTGGCCCCAGTAACTAAAAGAGGGAACCTGGAAAGGATTCATATGAACTATCACTATCAACAGACTCCTTTTTTCTACAGCCCATCTACTGGGCAATACAAGGTACAACAGCCACAGCTGGAGTTTTGAACATTTCTGAACTCTTCTTTTTGTTTCATCTGTCTTATATTTTAGAAACTGATTTTGACTGCAGGTGCCACAGAGACTGGGGAAGCTAATAAATAAGATCACATACACACAAAAAAAGAAAAAGAACAAACCAACAAAAGAAAAACCAACAAAAAAAAAACCCTCACACAGTGAAAGACAAGAACTTCAAAGGCATATTAGAGACCGTCTAAAGCTATGTTTAACCACACCAGCAATTAACATCATAGACAAAATAAGACCTTGTTAAATATTAAGTACCTGTGCCCTTTCAGATAGGGAGAAAGGGCTCATGTTAAGTGCCCCAAGACATTCAACAGCAAAGATGCCTTACGGAAAAATACCATAGTATTCACGTATTCTTTATAACTCATAACAGATTAATAAAAAGAAGTAAATTAAACCCTCTCCTTTTAATCTCATACAAATAACCTTTAAATAACTCTTATGCCAGTGAGATATATTTTAAGCTGTTTTCAAAGGAACACTATCAGCACAAGTAACCTTTCTTTAAAATCCCCTGTATTACTAATTTGAGTATGGAAAAGCAGGTATTTTATCACCCATCATCATATTTTAACACATCTTTGACAGTGAAGAGAGATCTGTCAGCCTCATCAAGATCCAGGCAGCAGGGTAGGATTTAGGCAACTGAAGTATGTTAGAAGCAAATATACTGTATAATCATTATTTAAGGTTTTTTACCTCCGTTTTGAATGCTTAACCTCACATGATCCAGTCCTGAAGATCTAGAGGCTCGCACCACACAAAGCTTTAGGTGGCCCCAAAAAGCTGTTGATACAGCATATGTACCCTTGATACTCTTATTTTATCTGTGATTTCTTTACACTGGCAAATACAATTAAGGAAACTCAGCCATCGGCACCTTCAATCGCCTGGATTAACATTAGAGCAAGTGATTTTAAGGGCCAGAAAAAGGCAATTGTGCCATGTGCACTAGTTCTGTGCCCTGCGCGTCATAGGCTGACAGCCTCTGGATCACAGCATGAAGTCTTTTTCAGATCAAAGTTCTTGTGCGCTATTCAGCAACAAGCAGCTGTTTTGGGTAAGCACATAATAGCTATAGACGAGATGCGGCAGTTTTTCAGTCGCTTATACTATCTCCACAAAGTTAACCCTCTTCTTTCCATGGCTGATGAATGGAATTGGCTACGGTGAGGAAATATATCGGTCGCTGGAGGACACCCCGTATTTGCCCTCCCAGCTCTTGCTCGCCACACTGGGGAAGGCAACATGGAGCCACAACTACATATGGCAGCTGGAGGAGACACAAGGCTAGCGCTCCGAAGTTGCTACACGTATGGTAGACACGAGGATGTCGGTGAGAGGACGCAGAGCAGTACGGGAAGGACCTATTTTAAGGGATCTCCCTGTCACCCAGCCCCACTCCCGGCCCGGTGAGCGAGGCACCCACCTGTGCCGGTGTTCGTCGTGCCCTTGCCCGTGGATAAGGAAGCCGCCGAGGTTCTTGCCCCCTTTGCTGGTGTCCACGTGGGGAATGAGCACATCCTCCAAGCCCAGGTCAAAGCGCTTGTGCTTCGAGGAGTCGGGGAGGAAGAAGAACGCCCCGAAGCACAGGGTGATGAAGGCACTAAGAATAAGGAGCAGGATAAATTTTTCGGACAGTCTCAAGGTAGCCCTGTGGTGCGGGAAGGCGGAGGCCCCCAGGTTCAGCGGAGGCAGCCTCCGCCCGGAGAGCGGCAGCAGGGCGGGAGTGGTCATCCTTCCGCTAGCGACCCCCCGGCGGGGCACGGCTCATCCCCTCAGCCCCTGCGGAGGGCGGCCCCGGCCCGGCTCGGGGGCTGCGGGCGGCTGCACCATCACCATCCTCCCCGCGGGTGCCGGGGGAAGGGAGGGTAAGGGGGGAGGCCGGGCCGCCCCGACGGCCCCCGCCCCCACGGGGGCTCGGGCCGGGGCGCGGTCGCCCCGCTACCTGCGCGCCCCCTTCTCCTCCTCCCTCCCTCCCTTCTTCCCTCCCTCGCCGCGGGGCCAGCCGGGCCCGAGCGAGCGACTCCGGTCAGCGGCGCTTCCCGAGCTCCGCGGCCGCGGGGCTACGGGACGAGCAGCAGCGGGGAGCCGGGGGCCCGGCCTGGCGCGCAGCGTCGCTCCACCCGCGTCCCCCTGCCCGGGCCGGGCGGAGGCGCATCCCCCTGGCCGCCCCGGGGCCCCGCTGCCAACGACGCCGGGAGCGGCCGCCGCGCGGGTCCCGCTCCGGACCCTCTGCCCGTCCCCACGGCGCCTGCGCGGCGACGGCGGGCGGCGCACGCGCGCGAGGCGCGGCCGGGGCCCGGGGGCGGGGCGGGGGCGGGGCGGGGGCGGGGCTGGCGCGGCCCTCGCGGGGACCGGGAGCGGATCCCGGCTGCGGAACCAGCGCGTGTGGGTGCGGGAATGCCGCTTGGATCAGCAGCTACGGGAGAGGGCCCATGGGAGGGCACAAAGATGCTGAGGGGACTGGAGCATTTCTCGTACGAGGGAGCTGCGGGAACTGGGCCTGTTTTGTCTAGAGAAGGCTTAGTGGGGATCTCGTCAATGCGCCTGAATATCTCAAGGGTGGCTGCCAAGAGGAAGGTGCCAGACTCTTTCCTCTGGTGTCCGGCGACAGGGCGAGGAGCAGTGGCCATAAACTAAAACGTAAGAAGTTTCACCTCAGCAGAAGGAAGAACTTTACACTGAGAGCGGCATAACACTGGAACAGGCTTTTGGTGGAGATCCACGGAGTTTGCCTTTCTGGAGGCATTGCAAGCCCACCTGGACGCATTCCTGCTCTATTATTTGCACCTAGTAACCTGCTCCAGGTGACCCTGCCTTGGCAGGGGGATTGGACTAGAGGATCTCCACAAAGTCATCCTGGGAACCCCATAAGACAGAGCCCCATGTGCAGGGTTTCATGTGTTATAAATAAGAGACAAAAGTCTCGATATTTATTTGATATAGACAGAACAAGCAGCGCGGTGGGGAACGTGAGGGGTCACCACCCACTCCACGCTCCACCGAACCTTGGTTTGTAGCCTTTTCTTATACTGTAGTTTCTCGTTGTAATTAATAATTTTTGATTTTTTGCTGTCATAATTTTGCCAGGTAAGCAGTGGTGGTCGAATAAACATCCTTACACAAATTCACAAAGCCTTCGGGCGATAATCAGTCACAGATAGCCATCTAGTCCTTGTAGATAACTATCAGAGAAGTTCTGGAAGTCTGGTCTTTGAGATAGGCAGTATTGATCAGACAAAGGCAGGAAGGGCTATTGGGAAGTCTGATTTTGCAAGCTGGTACCTGATACAACTTATTTGGAAAATATAACATAATATAATGTAACATAATACAACATAACAAGGTGATTTTAAACAGAATGATTTTATCATATAATTTCCTTTATCTAGTGTCCATGATTCACTTCAGAGTTTAGTATTATACAAACCCCAATGCTTTTGTGATTAACACGAATCTTTTATCGATTTTCATGCATGAAAAAGCAGAAGGAAAGGTGAAGGAAAGGCCTGGTCAAGGAAGCTGCAGGAGCCAGATTCAGTGGAGGTCACAGAACAAAAGCAGGTCCATAAGTTTGGGAGACAAGTTGCACCTGCAGCTTTTTTCAGAGTAAGGTGTTTTCCACATTTTAAAAGTTTAACAACAATACTAGAGACTCAGGCACTCCCTCTGTTTAGAGGCTGAACCTGAATCACAGCCAAGGAAGTATAAAGGCAGGGGAGAGAACAGGTCAGTTCAGCCTGCTGAAGTAAAGCTAGCTGGGCTAGAGGGGACTTCCCAGGTGCAAGGCAGCAACCCCAGGTTTGGGTAGGAGTGACAGGATGAGAACTGAAGCAGCAGGCAGCAGCTCCCTGCAGGAAATCTTCCTGCTGAGACAAGCTCCAGAAGGAAGAGGAATCCTATCTAGAGGTGTAAATACACAAAGAAAGTGAGAGAGAAAACACCGAGACGTGTCTTGCAGGTAGACAAAGCAGACACACAGCCAAGAGTGGTTTCTAGTGCCACAAATGCTGCCGATGCCCCTGGGTGGAGTGCCCTTGATCCCTGTCACAGCAGCTGGAATCTGAGCAATGCAGGTTTGATAACAGCAATCCCAGGCATTTAGGTTTGTTATCTGGCTTATACTTTGCTTTATATGTTTTGAATTTGTGGAATTATGCTGGCCTGTGGAAAAAGAAGTCCAAGTCCAACTGAATGTGCTGAATTAATAAAGGTTAGTCCTCAGCTTCTCGTCTGACTTTGGTTTACTATGAAAATTAAGTCCTCAAGAAAGGTTACGATGGGAGATTTCCAGGGAAGGAAAGCAGCTGGGCTATCAAAAAATACTCTGACAGTCAACACTGTGGCACAGGTGTGGGTACATTAAAAAAATCCTGATTAATGAACACTTAGGGCCAATCAAGTTAGTTGAAGTTAACTGCTCAAGGTAAAGGATTGACAAGATTAACCTTTCTGCTCTGACTATTCCTTATGGCCTCACAATCAAGCTATGAATTCCACCTTGCTGGATCTTACTGCCTACCATATCGGAAATGTTGGCCTTTCCCATCTCTCCTCTCAGCTAAACTCTTCCATCAACTTATTTTGGTTCCTCTTCTCTGTTTTCTACAAAGAGGGCCTGTGACAATGCCATGCAGCAGACAGCTGGGCTCTGATCAGTAATCTTGCACTAGTGAAAAACAGAATAAAGTGGGAAACTGCCATGAGGTGATAAAACGCAAAAAGCCAGTGTGGGACAGAGACACCAAAAGGAGAACATACAAAAAGAGCTGTATTATCAATGATACTACAGTGCACTCCAGTCAGTACAGCAACTAAACCCAACATTTAATGTTATTAGAACAGGATCAACATGCTTCAACTGGTCTGCTGGCCATTTCAGCTGTCTTCTAGTTCTCTGGTAAAGTAAATTATCTTCAAATATGTTCATGTTTTCACTTGTTAAATTCCTTTTACACACAGTCTGGAAAACAAAGATCAGTTCATGAAGACTTTTGTTCTTCATTCTTTTTGTCCTTCGCTTCACTTTCCTCTGCCAACTGCTAGTTTTCCTTTGCTTTAAAAGACTGAGCAGAAGCTTCCAATTTCTTTATGTTTCTTTGTGTTTAGCTTATTGGAAGAAAGTGACATTTCTGTAGGTTTTTTAGTTTATGATGACCTTTCCAAATTCTAAAGCATCTGTGTCTAAACCGTGATGGAGTTTTGTATTTCTACAATTTTGTGTTTGTTTTGACTTTCTTACTTTTTACCAAATTCTAATAGTAATTTTTCATCCATTGGTTCTGTAATACTGGGTAATATGCATATCCTTGTAAGTTTGTCAGTGATTTTCCATGCTGTAGTGGTGTTACTCTGTAGCTGAACATTAAATATAGAACTATATTGAATTAGTTGGGTTTTGTGAGCCTGTGTATTCTATATAGATTTTGCATCTATTAGTCTTTTATCACAGATGCCCAGAACGCTCTCGGAAGTGTCCTGAGCTGAAACCTAAAGGTTTTCACAAGAACCAGGAATTTCCTGTACTCACTGCCTTGACATTGATCAATTGCTAATGTAACTGGGAACTTGAGGTCCAAAAGTGCTTGATCATCAGTACTAAAGTCACTGTATTTCCACAAGCCAACATTTCTGGAAAGCTATTAAGGCAGTTCACATTTTTCAAAGGTACACAAAGTAAGTCTTGTAGAAGTGCAGATCCATATCAATCCACTATTTCTTTCTACTTGAAACTGCAGTGATCCTTTCTAGCATTGCAATTTGGGTACACAGTCTGGATTCATTATTTGCAAATCCTCTTCTTCAGTTTCCTCTCCAAAACTGTCCAGTCTTTCCAGGTTCCATGGAAAATCCAATGTAGCTTAAAATAACATTCATATTCTCTTAGATTCAGTGGTGACTGGGGTCCCAAGAGCACATTGTTTATGAAATCTAGTCTCTAGACTCACTAGTGGCTCCTGTGACTGTCTTTGTTTTCTCCCTATACCTCCAATCACAGCTTCTCTGAAAAAGACTTTACCCTTTAGCCTTGTTCATCCTTAATGTAGCTATAGCAGGATGATTAATACTGTCCTAATCTCATTATCCTCCCTCCATTTTCAATCAACATGAGAACACACTTTTCTACTAATTCAGACCTATATCCTGTGCAAGGTCTTCTGCTCTGAATTCTCCTTATGTCCTCACATCCAAGTTCTGAGTCATACCTTGCTGAGTTTTTTATGTGTAACATATAAAATAAATGAACTTTCTGATCCATCATCTCAGTCAAACTATTCCACCTAGGTATTGTCATGCTTCCTTGTCTCTGATTCTGAAAAAGGCAGTATTACACTTTTCATGTCCATTCGGAGTGCTTCTGGAAAGACATTTTCTTTGGAAGTGATTGCCCTTGCTATGACACCTCAAGCTTTGCATCTTCCCAATCTTACCTAACATGTCTTCCCTCTTTCCTAGCATTTCTAATTCATCACTAAGACACCAGCTCCTCCTGCACCCAGTTGGCCCATAATATCAGCCTCCAGCACCTATTTATTAATGTTTCAAGTATTTCCATGCTTTCTTCTGTGCTTCCCTAAGGCATGAAAGGACTTGCACATCAAAAAGAAATTTGGGAACCATGAAAGTGTATTAGACTACACCAGAAAATTTGCAGCTATGAAAACTGAACTTACTCATTGCAGCTTCTCTACAGAGACACAAAATGGGCATAAATATTAGATTGTCAAGGAAAATGTGATATCTATGAGTATGTATTTGAATCAGCAGCAGTAATGCCGTTCTTTGGCTTAGAAATGAAAATAAGTTTTCCAGGGATGGTCAGAAGAAAGAGCCAAGAGCTGCACAACTTCAAGACCTTGAAACCAAATAGTTGCCTGTAGTGTGCACTGGTAAGACCATCACTGAATTATTGCAGCTTGTTAAATGCACATAAGAGATTGTGTAATAAGTTAAATATGTAATCTACTTGGTGGTCTGGGTTTGCATGTGGTGGGACTTGATGGCTTAGCTTGTCCCTGGAAATAAAAAAACAAGCTGATCATTCAAATGGACACAAATCTCACACATTTGATGTTCAACATCCTAGCACAATCTGCTTTAAAAGAAAAACAGGATTTATGCCACATTTGTGCAATCCTAAAAATACAATTGCTAAGACATCTTTACGATAATAGAGATGAGAAATTTCTAAGTTAATAAATTATAGCTTCCCATTGCCAGAAGTTTATTACAGAAATGAGTCAAGATAAAGATTTTCAACTTTATTTTAAAAAGTCGTCTTTGAAACATAATTAGGCAAACCTGTCACCCATTGCCACAGGCATACTGAGATGGACAACATTTAACAGTGGCAGATCAATCAATGTTTGAAAGGGTCATGTTTTTCTTAAAATCCCATCCCTAGTCTGGTGAGCACTACAGGAGTGCGTGAAAATCAAGTTCATATTTCATAGTGAAGCATTCTTCCATTCTGGAGAGGGCAGATTAAAATTTGGCTGGAAAAGAGAGAGATTTGCTCCCTTGCAGCTGTGTTTTGGAATATCTGCATGTCCCCTGTTCCTCTATGCAGATTTTCATGCCTGTCTCAATGAGCCTCCCTGCAGGCATATGTGCCCAACTGCACTGATTACTTTGCAGAACTGGGGGTTAGAAATTACAAAGCCACATGCTTTATAATTGCAAAGTCACTAACTTATCCCAGTCTGATTCAACAATCTTCTCCTTCCCAGCAGGGCCCATCTGTCACCATTTCACTAACTCCATGTTTTAAATGAGATCCAATTTCACTCTTTGCTTTCAAGTGTTTTTATTCTTTATCTGTACATTGAAAGAAAAAAAAATGTTTTCTATTAAAAGAAAGTCAATCATAAATATGTGGAAAACTGAAGGGCCCCTGCATATATTGCCATTTAACATTTTATCTTTGTATTACTGATAGTTTTGCATTATCTTCATTCAATGCCTAAAGAGTAATTAAAAGACGTTTCACTTTAGAAAGAGAAAAAACATGAAGGAAAGGTGGACATTCAAGAATGAACTGCCTTAAAACTACAACAAGCTGATAAGCAAGTCCTTTGGCAAGGCTAATCTTTGGGTAAAGTGTTCTCATTCAGTTCATGCTACTGAATGAGCCTTGGACCATGAATAGTCAGTGAAGAATTTTGCTGTTACAGGAGAGTATATCACTTGATGTAAAAATAACAGCGTCAGCTCTCACATTGTTACCACCCTTCGTTAGGCCAGCCACAGATCTGGAGGGAAGAAAAGTTCTACACAAATTGCAGCTATTCCAGGCTTTACCAATATTACTTTTATATCTGGGTTCTCCTAGGCTGACTCAAGCCTGAAGGTGGAGCTGAAGGCATCAGGACAAATTGAGCAGATGCAGTAGCTGTCAATTCACAGGATACACCATTAAGTTCATATACCGATGCTCTTTGGTTCCAAATTAATCAAAAAAGCCAGACCAGGAGCACCATCATCAGTTTCAGTGGGCAAATACATGACTTTGTTGCATGGATGCAATGCACAGCTAACAAATGTCTGTCACACTGTTGTCTGTCCTGCATTTATCCAGCCAGCTGCAAAGTGCTGTGCAGCTGGGGAAGCTGCTGTGCTCTGTCCCAATCACTGTGCTCATCCTTACTACCCTGTGAAGCCATCAGAGTGCCTATCAGGACTAGTAACAGTAAGACAGGGATTTTTCCATCTGCCTCTCTGCAGATTCAAAGTCAAGCCAGTGGAAATGGAAGAAGATTTGCTCATCCAAACACAAGGTTTCCTCTTGATTTGTTAGTCTGCCCATTACACTTTTCAGTAATCATGCCCTCATTTATCTAACACTTTCTCCCACTCTCCCGTCATTTCTTCCAAGTCATCTAAAGCCAGCCAGCCCTGAGGAGGCCATTGCTCTTCCTACCCACCATCTTTTAGCTGAGCCTGTGTGTGGGTCTGTAATTACACATATTCAAACATCAGACTAGCACTGCAGGGCTACCCCGCATAAGCTGCAATGGAAACGTATCCAGCAAAGACCCCACACTGCATCTCCAAAGTGCCTCTAGTTAGAAACTTCTAACATACTCCCTCCTTCCACTGCATGAGGCTTTCTAGCCACAAATCCCATGGGATCCCTGCCTGCATTCCAGCTGTGCCATGTGAGCCTGAGCGCCCTCCCACTGCTGGTCTGGGATTTCCCAGATGTGTGTAAGTATGGGTGAGTAGTAAGCCTGACCTTTTTGATTATGCTGCGTTTATTGAGGTATGAATCAAAGTCATATATACACAATGAACCCAGAATTTGCTTAAAATGCTGTTCAGGCTCCACTGGCTGAGTAGCAGAGAGAAAGTAATCGAGTCCAGTGCACCAGTGCATCCTCAAGGCACAAGCTCCTCTTGGCAGGTATGTAGCAACTGTGTGAGGTGTGTGTTTGAAACCACCCTGACTTCCAGATACACAGCCCCCCCACCTGGAACAACTACGCAGGAGACATGCAGCTACCTGGATCTACTAGATACACTTAGAAATTCTCTTGTTCCAGCAAGTTTGAAATTCTAGATACCAAAACATAGCTTCTCTGGTGAAATCTAGGCATGGGACAATGGGTGAAGAAAAAAGGTGCTTCTGTGCCTGCTTCTACTGGTTGTGATGACAAGTGTTGCCACTGTTAATGAAAATGCCCAGAGACAGGAGACTGGGAACTTCTGCTCTACTGTATTTGTGATTATATACCTTCGCCATCATTATACATTCTCTTCTTTCCCCTTCCAGAAACACCCACGTGTGAGCACACACTCTGAAAACTGAAAACACAGAGCTGTCTCCCCTCAGGGAGAATGAAGCCAACTTCATCCCTTCTCTGAAGCATGAATAAAAATCTGCTGATCTTACCTGAACGTCTTCAGAGCTTTACATTTAGTCCTTTCATGCCTCAGAGAGCCTATCCAACCTCCCTATAAATGCTGCTGCAATGGAAGTTTATGTTCCATCCAATAGTTAAATAACTGCTGACAGGTTATTGTGTTGTATCATTGCTAGATATTCACATATTCCTTCAGCGACAGTGCCGAGTCAAAAGCTGGAATAAAAAATAGCAGCACGAATGCTGTGCTTACTGTTTGTGATTTTGTTACCTAAAATTTGTATCTAATAGGAGTTCAATGCATTAGACTCCTTAAAATGGAAACACAAGTTCCAGTAAATATAGAAAAAAGACCAAGGCAGTGAAAGATGTTGCCAGATCCTGCACTTGAGTCATAACAAGCCCATTCAACACTACAGTCTTGGGAAAGAGTGGCTGGAAAGCTGCCTGGCATAGAAGGATCTGGAGGTTCTGGTCAACTGAACATGAGCCAGAATATGCCCAGGTAGCCAAGAAGGCCAATGGCACCTGGCCTTTATTAGCAATGGTGTGGCCAGCAGGACCAGGGCAGTGATTGTCCCCCTGTACTCATCACTGATAGGAATGGAATGCTGTGTCCAATTCTGGGCCCATCACTGCAAGAAAGACATGGAGCAGCTGGAGCGAGTCCAGAAAAGGGCAACAGAGAAGTCCAGGTGAAGGGTCTGGAGCACAGGTCTGATGAGAAACAGCTAGGGATGTTTAGCCTGGAGAAAAGCAGGGTCAGGGGGATGTTATCACTCTCAACAACACCCTGAAAGGAGGCTGCATCCAGGTGGAAGTTGATCTCATCTCCCATGTAACAAGCTACAGGACAAGAGAAAATGACCTTAAGTTGTAGGGGAGGTTTAGGCTGGATATTAGGTAAGATTTCTTTCATGGAAAGGCGTTGGAAGAGACTGCCCAGGTAAGAGGCTGAGTCACTACCCCTTGGAAGTATTTAAAAGACATATAGATGTGGCACTTAGGGACATACTTTAATGCTGGACTTGATGGTGTCAGGTTTATGGTTGGACTTGATGATCTTAAGGGTCTTTCCCAACCTAAATGATTTTGTAATTCTAAGATGTTAGAAGAAAATCACAAACCTTGGTACAGAGAAATCACAATAAAAGCAGGATTTCAACCTCTCTGGGGTGGTGCTGCACAAATAATGTGGCAGCTTTAAAAATTATGGGATGCTGATGAAATCTTGAAAAAGATCAGATTCATCCAGCACTTTCTGTTGTACATGAAAATTATTTAGACTAGTAAAAGAGAAGACCATTAAAGGAATGGCACTGGCTTGGGGAGTTGGTTGCCTTTTGTATAAAGAGATAAAAGAGAATGTTGATATGAAATGCCAATGCAAAGGTAGGAAGAATATTGTGTTCATAGGAAGAAATGTCCGTTTTCTCAGAGAGAGCTCAGAATAACACGAGGAAGTAGGATTCTCCCCCCCCCAACCCCCCACTGTGAAGAGTTTTGTTGTGAGAGGTAGGGGTTTTAGGGGTTTTGGGATTGGCTGGTTGGTTGGTTGGTTGGTTTAATCAGAACTATTCATTAATTACCAGGAACTTGTAATTCATTGAAAAATAAATATCTGAGTGACAACAATCAAGATCCCAAAGGTCTTTAAAAGCCCCAGATACTAAACAACCCATTTAAAGTTATTTCAGAAAAGACTAGAGAAAACAAAAAACAAAATAAATAAACATGCCAAAAAATGTCAGCAAAACAGCAGCTGAGGTTGTTTGAACGGATATAACAGAAAATGTTAAAATACCAGTGGTCGTAGTGATAATCCCAACTCGTTCACAAAGATGTACATACAAGGCAGGAAAATACTTGGGTTAAGATGGAATAACTGGGAATAAGGTCCTTGTAAGCAGGATAAAGGGGAGATGTGTAATTCCTGAGAATACCGGTTGCATCACACCAAGTTGTATTTGCAGGAAAGAGATGTGTCTCAGAGACAAAAGAATATTTATAGAAGGCCTTGGGGATCACTGTAACTTGCAGATTTTTTACAATACTAAAAACTTGTTCTTCTCGTGTGTTTGGTAGACACTACTTCATAAAATTATTTCATAGTGTGCTCTGCAGCTGTGACATTTCTGTACAGACACAAGGACCTGCCTAGATATTGCCAGGCCTGGTTTCTACCTCCTGCTTGCTCCTACTCTGCCTGCTTTTGCATAGAGGAGCAATTCTGGCAGAAATTTTGTGGCTAAACTGACATGTTCCCCAGCCCATAATTCTCCCATCATCAGATCTATCAGCTTCTCAATTTATCAGCTGCATTTTTATAAGTTTATTACATACCATACCCACATTTTCTGCCTCCTTTGTGCTATATTTGATGCAACCTCGGTTGCACCTACATCTCAGTGTGTAAGAATGTTCCAGAAATTCTTTCTTCAGTGATCAAAATCTTCTAGCATCTGTTTTAAATTTGCTTGGACTAATTTATAGCCATTAATTCCTGATCAAATGCTACTGTTAAAGTACCACTATTCAGATTTTATGGTTTCTTTTTATGAAGAGCTTGAAATTTAGTTTTGGCTAAATTTTTCTCATGGCAGAAATTCAGAGATTGTTCATGGATATCCCATAATAAATAATGCAAATGTCTGTTAAATTTAGTGTAGATCTGTGCCTGGAATGGTTCTGTTTATGCTATTTCACATTTTTTTCCATGTCTATTTACCCACTTAGCAAAAGGTAGAAGAAATGCCCTGTTTACATTAGACAGAAGGCTTTTAAGCATGGCTTGTAGAACTAAACTTCATGTGCAGCTACTGACAGCACATAAATCTTGGATGTTCTCTGTGATCAGCTACACTTCATATCCCTCACAGACATTATTTAACAATAGAAATGTATTAGGAAATTAATTTGGTGTGCTTTAAAAATAATTTTAAGGTACACTAGTACAAAATAGTCTTGGCACAGACCTTGGTAAGCAAAGGAGTGAAAAGTTTGGGCAAACAACCCGTTTCCACCTTCCACACCTCTCCCAAAGGCATGTGCATTGTGAAAGTCACCTTCTGAATCAGCAGCTCAGCTTCCCATCTGCGTTTGCCTGGGGACCCTCCCTTACCTGGGACACCAGCACACTCCACCCACATGGCACAACACCAAACAGCCACACAGCCAGGCACAGGCAATTCTTTAGTCCGGCTTCCCTTTTTGTCAGCTTTCCTTAGAAATGTGCTGCCTCTGCTGCACTCTTCCCTCCCTGACATGAGGTACGATTAATGACAGTTCTTAAAAACTACAAATGCCTTTTTTGTCAGCGTGGCCAACAACCGGAATTTCACGTGCTGGCAGCTTCATCAGCCTTCAAGCAGGGAACAAATCATGACACATTCCCCACAGGTCAGAATAAATGTTCCACTGTGGTACTTCTTTATTATTACTGAAAGAGAAATGCACTTAAGGAGAAAGCACCCAAGATTCATTCTGAAAAATCCTTCCAAAATTCCCTTTAGTCTGCCTCTGCTCAGTGCTCATAGACACAGATTGTGGGAAGCAAAGAAATGTATGCCTAAACTGAGCCCTTTTTTTAGGGAAAAAAAAAACAAACCAGTTGAAAAATTGGGGCTAAACAAAAGATACATAATCTAAAATGTAGTTTTACTGAATCTGTAATGCTCATTTTGGTTATGATGCATAAGGGTTTAAATTCAACTCTTCAACTCTTGTTTACAATTACCCATAGTTACCCTCTGACAAAAATTTCCACTGCCTGGTTTATCCAGTTACTGAATTTTCTTCTGTTAAGTTTAAGCAAAACAAATTTCTGCCATTCTCATCAGGAAAGCTGGGGGAACTCCTATTGTGTTACAATCTTATCTCCAAACCGTTTCCAACTTGAACAATGAATTGAAAAAGAAAAGTTCTGACTAAATTAGGTAAGGAGACTTTACCAATACCTTTCTGGGGCATTCCTGCCACAGTCAGGGAGGAATCAAGTTGGCTTTCCTGCCCAAGAAGAGCCAGTCCATGGCTATCAGACCCTCTGACCTGATTTGCACCAAGTTCCCCTGAGCTATTTGTCCATGTGCATGGACTATGAACCAGAGTCTTCCACTCTTTTGCTGAGAAAGTGTGTGCTTTCTCTCCAAACCATCTGGGGAAGAATCCGTGGTCTGTTTACCTATGGTTTTGTGCCAGAGCTGTTGTTCCCATGGTACAGGGATCTGCCCCACGGCATGGCCCTGCTGAGCCACCAGCATGTGCCCACCACAGCGTGGCTGCCCAGCAGCAGTTTCAGAGGAACCCACAGCACACAGCACTGATGAGCCCACTGCCAGCTGGTGCTCACATCCCAGGAGCAAAGCACAATTGCTCAGCCACGGCTTCTGCTTTGCAAATAGGTTCTGGGAGCCCTTGTTTAGCCAGTTGTTAACCCAGTTTTTGTGGGCTCCCTTCTCACTGCACTGTGCAAAGTTTTGATCAGTGTAATGAGGTATGAATCCACGGCCTTATAAACATCTGTATATTGTGTATCAACAGGGTTGCCTTTATGGGTGTATCTTGCTGTCTTCCAGCACAAGTGTTTGATCTGACTCATTTCCCTAAAAACCTGCTAACTGACATTAATTATAATCTTACCCCTCAGGTCTTTCTCAGCTAATCCCTTAACCACTTTTCCTTTATTTTACCGTGGCTGAATCAGGCTAAGTTATAATTAGCAATATCATTCTCATTCTCCGAATATTGACACAATATTATCACTAAGACATGATTTTCTGGGTTGTTTTCATCATTCCCATATGTGTTAAAATTATCAAAGCTGCAGAAGTCAAGTTGGCCCATACTTTTATAACTCAAAAAGCAAATAAGGTGGGCCTGCAGATTTATCAATGTTAGCATCTGTTACTTAGCATGCCAATAATTAGTGGGTCAGAAAGAAGTTCATTTTATATACATGTATCACACTGCTTTCTTCCAAATATAGTAAGGAAATTATTATTTTGTCCTTTCTGCACCATTAAAAGCAATTTTACCAGCTTTATCTAGCTATGGCCAAACATTTCTGGGGCTTGATGGTGGGGTTTGTTGGGGTTTTATTCTAATATTTATGCTTTTAGCTTTATAGTCTCTTTTGACTTTCCAATCAGAGACCTTCTTTGGCAGCTTTAACTTCCCATATCAATTTCCCAAGATTTGTGGCTCCTCATTCAACATTCTTCTGGCCTGTATCCAATTTTTTCATTCGTTAAAAATTACTTCTTTATTTCTAATCGTGGCTTTCCCTTAACAGCTGAAAACAGTACCAGTGTTCTTTTCTTTGACAGTGACTTTTGGACAGTTAATAAATGCTCCTCAAGAGCCTTCATCTTCCATGTACATTGTTCTGCCCAGATACATTACCCAAGCAGATTTTCCTTATAACTTTCCTGAGATTTCATAAATTAAAGCTTTTGAAGCTGTGTTTGAGACTCTCATGTGATTGGCGATGCTAAATATAATCAGGCCTTGAACACTGGTCTCTTGGTAACCACCAGCTTCCAATTCAGCAACTTTCATCTTTACTCCTTGTAGTGAAGTCCAAAATATTTATCTTAGGATGGTAAGGCTTTTAAGTTATGTAACTGACATTTTACCAACTTTTTGGGAAAAGTGGTTAGGTCACCGTCCTTTTGAATGCAGAAGACAAGATTAGATCTTTTTTTAAAAGATATTCTTTGATCTAGATCTGAAAAAACTTTATCCAGCCTCTGCACAGGGAGGGTCAGCCTAGGTGAACAGGGAAGTCCCTTCTGTCCAGAGAGTCTGAAAGTCTTTGAACAAAAATGAATCTCTGTAAATGTTTAATTGGTAACTGCAAACTTTTCAGTTTTTAATTTCCCCATAACAGTGCAGATTTGAATTCTGCCCATTACAGAAACTTGGTTAGGTGTAACTCACCAATGTAATTTCAGGTTTTCTAACCCTTCTAAGGGGTCGGCCCTTTTCATATTTCTCTTTTTCTCTCCTTCCACCCTGCTGCCTCATTGTATTTTCCAGTGTAGGTTGGCACACTGGTCTACAGGCATTCAGAAATGTTCACTTCTAATTCATCTCTCGCTGCAGCTGCACAGCAACAACATGAGAGGCAAAAGACGCAAGTTAGAACATTAAAAATTTCAATTATAGATCACCTTTTTCTGGTTTGATTTGGGGGTTTTTTAGACATTAAGAGTGGTCAGATACTGGAAGAGGTTGCCCAGAGAGGTTACAGGATCTTCCCAAGAGGTGTTCAAGACTCAACTAAAAATGGTCCAGAGCAACCTGATCTATTTATACTTACTTTGAGCAGGGAGGTTCCCCAGATGACCCCCAGAGGTCCCTTCCAACCTAAATAATTCATGGCTCTATGAACTATAGACCTAAAGCAGGGTAATCATATCTTCACTGTACAGTCCTACCTCTGAAACTCTTCTTTTCCTGTCTATCTGTCTTAATCACATCATAACCAGAGGTGTTAACATTCACATCATTAACATCTCAGCAGGTCAATGTAATTGATAATGTCAGTGAAATTAAAATGTCTTTTTATTAAGGCTGTACCATTTCTTCAGGTCTTTTCCTCACCAGACTGGAACCCAGCCTTTATGCTTCATGAAAACAAAATCCTTGATAATATGTCTCTATTTCAAGTGTTAGTATGCCAGCGTAGTGAGGTACTCCAATGCTGCTCCCGACTTTTTTGTGGGATATAAATAGTATGTAACAGAAACAATGCATTGAAGGAGGTGTTTGAATGGTACTACACATAAGCAGATACATCTGCCTCAATTAATGAGGTTTTGATGATGCCATTCTTGAACAATACTGGTTTTGCTACACTGCTTCCTTCAGGCCTACGTGAATGAATGGGCAAGGCAGGTGGAGCATTATAATACATGCAGGAATTTCTGAGTTTTGAAGAGCCTGCCTTCGCAATAAAAATCTAAATCTAGAATGTATCAAAGACATCTTTGTCAATTATATAATCATTTTTTTGGCATATTCTGATGGATTAAATATTTACAGCATTGGTAATAAACTCCACAGCTTTTCACTTGTGTTTGACAGATGTGTGATGAGGTACCAGAAGCACATCAAATCACCTTGAAGAATATTTCAAAATCCATTTGCTGTTATACATAATGCAAATTCAAGGTGAAGTACTTTGAGTTCTAGAAGTTACAGCAGATTAAAAAGTAGAGCCTAATGATGACAGATGACAAAATACAGTGGGAACTGCAGTGTAGACCAGATAGATTTTTTTGGAGATCATAATTGCACAAACAGTCCATTAAACCTTTTGAAGTTATATTTCATTAGAAATAGCTAGATTTTTAAATATATTTATTCATACTGTTAATATAGTACTCACTGACACACACAGGCATCTGATATAAGTGCTAAAACCTAAGGTAAGCAAGTGTCTTACACAGAAATGTATAATGTACTGTGAAGAACACAGGTACACATCAAGAGATAGGGCTAAATATTTACCAGCAGAAATACTATGGCTTTTAAAACCTTGGCTAAGGTTTTCTGCATTTCTGCAAGGGAAAAACCCTATTCCTGAGAGCCTTTAACGAGGGTGATTACCTATTAATAAACTAAGAAGCCTAAACCCAATATTAACCATTAAGCTAAATAAAATAAAGCAAGATAGATCTCAAATTAAATTGCAACTGCAATAAAGTGAATTAATATACTTTTAAGATACAGTATGAAGTCAACAGCTGCATTTTATATGAGCATAAGTGGGATTTAGATCGTGAAATTACCTGTCTGAGACTTAAGAATGCATGATAATGGCAGAATAACAAACATAACCTACTTCCAGCCTCTTTGATGCAGCTGCTAGGCTTATCAGAATTGCTGTTTATTGAGCAACTTACTCAATTTTCCGTTATTTAACCTAATTGCCCTTGTTTCATTCAAAATGGCTTAAAACGATCTCTTTCCCATTTTGGCAAGCTAATACACTACAAACTCAGCCTCCAACCCTTGCAATGCAATATGATTTAAAACAGCAATTTCTACATATTTGGATGTGTACAAGTTGTCATGCAGACACAATCACAGTTTCTGAAGGTTACAAATGTTACTCACCAGTAGGGAAGTTCTCTATAGGCAAGTTTGCAGAGCCTTGAGCTGACAACAGCTTTGGACTAGCCCCAGGACAGCAGTAATCTGCATCTTATTGGTCCAAGAGGAAACTTCCTGTGCTGCTTACCCTTTATGGATGGGATCCTTCTTTCTCCAACTGCTCAGATGTACTGAGCAGAGTACAGAGTACTGACTACTGTACAGAGATGTCACATTGTACATCTCTGAAATATGCTATTTCCTCTCCTTTTTCTGTCCACTTTAACTTCAGGGGATTATCTTCAATTTAGCCCCATGTCAACCCCTGTAAATTGAACTCTTCTGCTAGCAGTTTGCGTGTTGTCAACCTCTTTTAAAGCCATGGTAGAAGGGTCTCAAAATCGGAAGGTTTCAAGATAAGGAGATTAGTGCACAGCTCTTTTACCAAATCCCACATAGGATAAGAGGTGAATTGATGATGCTGTCAGTTTCTCTCACTTCCTCTGGCTGTTTAGTTTCATTGATGATTCTAATTCACTAATATTTTCTCTGACTTCACTGATGCTCCCATTGCACCTGCCAATATTTTGTACTCTCTCAATGATTTTTCAATTTTTGGTCCTATTACCATCAAAGGGTCAGGAGAATTAAGTCATTTTATTCACCCTAGCTAAAGGAAGGTCATCCCTGGCAAAAGAATTTTTTGCAGGTAAATTAATAAGGAATAAGTTAAGCGAGTAAAACCGGCGTTAGCAGAACATTATATAGGAGAGTATGGAAGGACATCTTTAAATACATAAGCTTTGTCAAAGGAGTTTATTATTTTACTGCTGTCTCCAAGCAATGGCTTAAAAGAAACTAGCCATTCTCAGTATTTATTTTTTTTTAAATGCACAGAAGTGATTGAGAGATTATAAGTTGTCAACTTACGTGATTATTTTCGTTTTTCAGCAATGCATTTAATTTATTTTAAGGTATATTAAAAAAACCCTCAAAAACATTTAAGAATAAAATCTTGTATTTCTCCTTTGGTAATATTTCCACACAGTGGACTTGCACTGCACAAGAGGCTGCAGTAATTTTCTTCCATTTTCAGCCAGTTTCTGGTTTTATTTTTTATTAGGAGGACTGCCAGTTTGTCTTATGCTTGGGGAGGACTTGAATTGAAAAGGATATTCTCTCTGCTGTGGTCTTAAATGTCATAATTCTTCCAGCCTGCATAATATATAAAAGGAGTGGATAACTATATAGGATGCATGAGACAAGAGCACTTCAATATATCAGCATATATACAGGGTTAAGTATTTGTAAACTCCTTCCCTGCATTTAAATTTCATGTAATTTATTCCCTTGTATGTTAGCATCACTTCCACATCAAAGAATCACATTTTGTTTAAACAAGTTGTGAAACCAAATGCCATGAGAATGAAATCCTTTCCAAATGCACTGGATGCTTTAATCTCCATCTCTCAAAATGCAGGCATTATATATCAAATCAACTTTGTTCCCAGTTTAACTGGAACATCCTGTAAGATCCAGTCCATTAAATAAACTTAAAGACTGACATTTAAATGTAGCTCCCCTTCTTCATAATAGCAACTTCTTCTTTCTCTGAACCAAAACTAAGCAGGGTGTGCCTGAGAGTCCTCATTCCTGGACAATTGTTAATATTTGCCAAAATGGGCCCTGGGACTAGCAGAATTTTAAATCTCAGTATTTTCTGAAAGGTAGAGGGTTTTCCCGGGCATTGCTGGCCATGGCTCCTAGGAACTGTAGTAGGTACCTTCTATGAGACTTCTTTTAATCTCCAGGAGTTTTTTCCATGCTATGGGTTGAAAAGATGTGGGATGTAATTTTCAGCAGACATTGGTACTCACCAGTGATCAAAGACATAACAAAAAGCAGTGCAGGAGTTGCCCCTGGCCATGAAAGGAGAGAAAAATTAGGACAAATTAGGACAGTTAGGACAAATCCACTGAAATCTCTCAGCACTTAGGACGGTTCCTGGGCTGGATTTAAGACATCCAAACACAGACTAACAAAGATAAAAGCCCCTTTTCAGTTGTTATTTAGCCTAAATTCTTTAGGCCTCCAGGATTTCAGGTTTCCAGGTGACAAAACCTGAGATGCTTAGAGACAGTTTACTAATTCAGGCCCTACTAAGAGCCAGTCCCAGCCTTTCTTCTTGTCTTGTTTGATGGACTTAACGTAGTTGGTTGTCTCAGAACATATTTATTGAATGAGTCTCTGCACAAAATTGGATTTCAGATGCTTATTCTTTTGGAAATATGGTTAGAGGAATAATGTCTCTCTCTGCCAATTGGATTGGGACTATTTTTACAGTTGCTTAGTGGTTAGAGTTCTCATTCAGAGGTAAGGAGGGTGCAGGCCAATTCCCAGCCCTGCCTGTCAGATGCTGGTGTGCTTCCAAATCTCACATTATGGAATAGCACTGTAGACAGCTATTCCCTGGTAGATGGCAATTCTCAACCTCTCCTGAACCTGTGAATTAGAAAGGGGGAATATTGCTTTAGCTGCATGATGCAAGCAATCTCAAAGAGGAGGTCATTCCTGGTCTTCTTTTCACAGCCCCAACCACTGCCTGTGCATTTGGCATAATAATATTTAACACAAGACTCTTGATACAGTCCTGGAGGCAGCAACATGAATCCAGAGTTCCCATATCCCACTTGAAGCACTAGTAAATGGAGGTCATTATGCTCTTTCTTTTTCTGACCAAGAGATTTCACAACTCTTCTGTGCAAAGTGGAGCTGGTTCAGAAGGGATTTGATCCTAATACTGCCTTCAGCCTGGTACACAAAGTTGTCTTGCAGTGTGAAAACGTAAGTAAGAATCTTCTGATGAACCTGAGCCTCCTAAAGAAGGGAAAAGGGATTTGCTTGTGTCCTTATCATAGAGTGGTGCATCCTTCTTTATAGAGAAGGTGATGAAGGTGCCTATTAGCAGAACAAGCTTTTACACTGGGAATCCTGAGGGAAATCAGGTACCTATTAGCATAGGATGAGAAAGCCATATCCTGGAAAGCGGTCAGATTGAAGACATATTTTTGCAGGCTTCTCCCGTAGACTCATGTGGGTGATTCCCTCCTCAGTGTGCTAATTGTCAAAATTTCCACTTGGAAGCATTGCATTCTCCTCGTGAACTATGTTTAGCATTTCTCATTTTCTGGATGCAGGCATTCAAACCCTTAATTATAATAGTAGTTTTGATGTAGCCAGGATACTCTAAATGAAGATTTGTAGAGAGATCATATTTCCTATTAGAGTAACTCATACAACAGGAAAAAGAAAGCAGGCTAACAGGCATTTTTAAAGCCTTTTGAAGCTCTTTCTGGTTTTTTTCTGCCAATATTTCAATCTATAAAAGATATTTCTCTGTCTACAAAATTTGCCTCATCAATTCAGGGTAAAAAATGCATCACCACCTTCCCTAGATTTTAAGATTTGTCCAGTGCAACCCATTTTGGAAATATTCCATGCCTTTCATTTCTCAGAGTGAGCTGGTGACTGTGGGAGCAGAAAGACAGCTTGGTTTCTCAATCTTTTTTGACTTTGTATCCTCAAGCCACTTAGCAGAGGTTTTGCCCTTGGTGGTACCCAGAGACTCTAGGGGAATTTTGCCAAAGCAATTTCCTAATCCTATCTCCAGAGTCAAGATGCCTCCTAACAATACCTTGGAGGCTTCCCTGTTGTTTACTGTAACACACCTTTGTATGAAACTTACCTTGCTTTTTAATCACTCAGGCACCATTCCTGCATCAGAATTTAATATTCTGGGGAGAATGAAGAATATTTTGCCATCCTTTATGCCTTTAACAGAAAACTCAGATTCTACATATGGATAAAGGGGTTCTGTCACTGTAAAATGGGTGATTCTCTTTGCCACTGACGCCATCACTGCAGTTTTGGGCTCCTCATAATTTCTCACCTGCCTTCCTGGAGGCAACTTCAGCCTTAGGCACTGGATCACACAGTTCCTCTGGAAGCTTTCTGGGGTTTCCAAGGAAAGCAGCACTTACTTTCAGGTCACACAATTTCCTAGGGCACTAAGACCTCTTCCTTCAGGATGTCCATCACCTCCTTGCCAGTACCATCAATACCAGCTTTCTAAAAAAAAAAAAAACATCTACACATCCTCACATGGTTCAGTACACCAATTCTGCTTGCCTTTGATCATTTTATCCTGTGCTTTTCCCACTCTGCTAAGTACCTACAAAACATCTGCCTACCATAAGTAAAATCTTTCTAACATTAACTGATAAGTAGTGCCTGTGTGTAGAAAAATTAAGACTTCAGGCATCCTCACTGTGGCCCTCTGTCAGCTTGGGGTGTCTGCTGAGCATGTCTGGGCTGCTCACAGCATTCACACCCATGCTGTGGCTTATATCCCCACATGCTTCAATCAATCTTTTGCATCTACAATCCTATCATAAAGTAAGTGTATTGCAATATCACAAGCAGTTCCAGATTGCCAAGCCTTTTTAACCTGCAGCCCCAATGCGCAATTCTAAATTTCAGTGAGGTTCTGTGCATACCTCAGCATCTTGTCCTTGCTGTTACATATCTCCAAGGGAAAACTTTTCAGAGCTGGAATCTAGGCTACAAGGAAACATCTCTCCAAATACCTGTCAGCTTTTAGGGTTGTGCTGCATTAGTCATCCACCCAGTGTTTTGTGTGACGAAGTTTCAACAAAGCACATGTTTCCTCCCTCTATATGTGCCAACTTGGAAATCTATTTTCAATCTTTACTTTGTTGTCTTTGTTATTTCTTCAATTTCAACTCCAAGGTCTTTCTTTTAGCAATAGACAAAGAAGTGGATGAAATTCTGATGAAAATTCACTCTTAAGCCTAGGCTTTCAAGTTCAGTCTGTCTTTCTGAATAACAGCTTACCCTTTATTTATGATCTACCATGAAGCATCTTTTCCCCCCTAAGACTATTAGAGTTTTCTCACTAAACTCTTCTTAAAAACTTTCTTATCAGCTGCTAGCTCCTAATTCTATTCTGCGAAATCCCTGCCTCTCTATCATCTTCTCGTACAGTTTTTATGTGTTTCAATTAAAGCCTGATCTAGTTTCTCCTTCCTTGCTTATGCACTGTCTCAGTGTTGCTTCAAACTTTCTAGATTCTCTTATGATTTAGATACATTGGTTTCCTATTTCAGATGTCACCCAACAAGTTTTTAAGAGAGCATCACAAGCAATACATTACCAACACAACTATCACCATTAAATATATATTATTATCAATAAAAGTATTGGTAAAGCTAACCTATAAATGCATAGCAAAGCTTTCACCATGAACTAGGAACCACATCCCATCTCATCTAAAGTTAGGCTCATACAAAGAGAACTACCTTTTTATCCAACTGCAACCAGCATGGCTGGTGAGATTTGACTCAGATGAAAACTGATCTCAATAAATTTGTATGACATTCAGTACAAATGGTGAGACTCCGTAGGCAGAAAGACAAAGAATATTTAACATTTTCAATTTGATTTCTTTCAGTGCAATGTTTAGGTCTCATCCATCATTAGTTTTGGTGACATCTTAGAGTGGAAGGAGGATACTCCATCATCTCTGAAAATTCTATGCACTTCTCCTGTTTTTCGTGTTAACTGCTAGACTAAGTTGCATGCAAGGAAAAAATCTGAAGCCTGTAAATGCTCCTAGGTTTTAGATTTTTGCTGAACATGTTTGGGAAACACTTAAATTAGGTCCAATTAGTCTTCAATCAATCTAGTTGAAGAAATTATTCTTTGGCTGCATTCACAGGAAACAAAAGTAAATTATAGTTCTCTGATTGCTACAGACTGGAGAAAAAACTTCCCCTTCTTCACTCCTAACAGCCTACTTCTCTATTTTTAATCAGGGCTGTTAAGTAGTTTATCCTGGGCAAAGAAAAACGTCCATACAGAAACTGATTTGGAATTAATTTCTAATAATAGGCAACAGATACAGATGCTTAGTAGGCAAAGGACAGAGGATGTATTTTTTTTTCTCCCCAGACAACCTCTTTTTGAATGCTATGTATGAAATGTGATTCAGACAGAAGAGACTCAGGTGTGGATATTGTTTGATCTACAGCTGGCAAGAGCAACTGCAGTCATTAAGCTGGGCTTTTATGAGGCTCATTGCATTCTCATAAGCCAAGTTGAAATAAATCTAAATGGATGATAAAATTACAAGTTTCACTAAGCTGGCAGAATCAAAATGAGGTTACAGGAGAAATCTAATTCCATGTAAATAATTTGGCAGTACAAGAAAATGAAGTTACCAATTTATCAAAGAATTATACGTATAAATACTCAAACACATCACAACTTCTTTACTCAGTCATGTAGAAAAGTCAGTGAGAATATGGCAAGAAGGGGAGCTGTGACATAGATATGGTCTTAAATTTCTCCAATTTCCCAAAAATATTATGAAATCACTACTGCTATCACTGTTCTTACATAACAATCCATTCAGATGTGTTTTTACTGTGTCATCAGTTCTCAAATTAACTTGGTGACTTTCAGCAGTGGAGTACTGGGGAAGGACAGGCTGTTTTTTTAAATCTCATTGTAGTAACTTCAGCCTTTGCCAAAAAACTCTATTTTATATTCGAAGAGCCATTTTTCTTTAAACAAAGAAAAGTGAATGGTATTTGCCAGCCATAAGAACTTAGTCTTCTTCAAAAAAGAGTTATTTCCTTCAGGCAAAATCCGAGCAAAGGTTTGTGAAGGCTGGGGCTACACAGGAGCTCAGGGACACTGTGAGTAACACTGACACTTGTGGGAGAATTAAATGTGCCTTGAAAGGGGAATTTCAACTTGAAAAAAAGGAAGCTTCTTTTGCACAGAGAGTACTTGCTATAAGTAGCACAAACGTATTTATGATAGGAAAGGGTGGATTTTCTGTCATCTGGCCTTTTTGCACACGGTGGAAGACAGGCACTGAGGACAGAGGAAAGGATGAACATTTCTGTTATCAAGCAAGATCCATACTGGAGTATTTTGCTCCCTTTGAGATAGGAACACTGGAGAAAGAAATAGGGCATTCCCCAATATTGTAGTGGACCTTTTGATTGAGTAGTTTAGCCTTTTTTCTTTATCTGATGTTGATTTGGATAGTTACAGACACAAGCATTTGTAATGCTCCTACAAACAAGTATCAACACACCTTCATGAAAACATAATTGCTATTAGTGAAGTGACTCCATAGCTGGTCTCTGTTTCATTTGAGTCACAGCTGCTATCAGAGCAGCTTCACACACATCCCTTGCTCCCTGGAGCAAGCTGACCAGGCTATAGCAGGATGAGCCAGAGCCCATCCTACAGTGGCATCAGCACAATCATTTCCTGAATTCCTGGAGCAGGATGTTTATAATGAGGACCTGGGTGAAAGGACCAAAGTGGATCTCCAGGGTGTTGTCAGATCATACACATTATAAGGAGGCTGGTCCTAATTTACACCAGTGAATATGAGAATCAGTTCTTTTCTTCACAGCTCAGTTCTGGTGATTGAAGGAAGAAACCAAAACCGAAGGCAGAATCTTTTCCTTTACCTTTTTAAAGTTAATGTGCCATGAGAAGCACTGTGAGAAAATCAGTATGTCTCCCCAGAGTGATTTCCACACTAGAACAGAGGCTTGGCTTATTTAACTGAGCTACTGAATCTCACATCTTCATTTAGTAATTGAGATTAATTTATTGCAAGAAAAGCAGCATCTGATCAGAGATCCTTCTGTTTGAAAAGCAATATGAGGTTTGTGTCACATGCCCAGCTGATTTTGAAATACTCCTACTGAAAATAAAGACTATAACACCTAAAGATTAAGCACAGAATATATTGCATGGCAGCTAATCCTTGTTGGCTGTGTTTGTATAGTTAGGAATCAAATACAGATTCATCTTTCTGTATACAGCACACACCTTGACACCAGAGGTACCCTGCAAACTGCTATTTGAAGTTATGTCTGTACTGCATTGTGTAGCCACGATGCCATTTCCAGCCATAGTCCTGTGCAGAAATAGGCTTGGAAGAGGGACAGGCTGGGAACGGGCATTTGCATTCCCTTTTCTGTACAATGACTCTTGAAGAGTCTCCAGCAACTGACTAGCCTGTGAATCAGCTGTCACCTCTAAATTGTGACCTGTGTGAGAACAGGGGTGTGCTCCCTCTTGGTTTCACTGCAAAGTCAAACAGGCTGCTTTGATTTGGTGAGACATGAACCCAGTAATTGTTACTTCCCAGCAGACTAGTTTACTTTACTAATCTTGTCGCAAGTGTGAGAGCTGGGAAAGGAGGACAGGCGTCACCTATTGTACCTGTGATGCAGAAGTGGTTCAACCAACTTGCCAAATCTGAGGCCAGATGTGGCTTAAACTGTGGAAAAACATGTACACTTGACCTGTCCTTTAGGTAGAACTCAAATATCACAGCTAATCCAAACGAATGTCTAATTCTGGCTTGATGACGTTCTTCCCCTCCAAATTTCCCCCGCAGTTTCACTTGCAGGGAGAACACGTTTCTGTCCTATGATTTGTGCAGCGGGACTCTGTGTCATTAGGCAGCTGCTGTGCCCTCTTTCAGAGATGCCTGCCCCAACTCATGGATGAAGAATTCTGCTTGCAGAGGGATTGGAATGCTCCATGATCTCTGGACCAAAGGTACTATTTAAATAACTGGTGTTTTTTAATTGTTATTAAAAGGGGACTTTCTAGATGTTAGAGCAAAGTGATCCCAGAATCATAGTGGAAGTCATGGTTCTCCTGAAGATCTTAGATACAATAAAAGGATATTACTGAATGGGAAGGAATACAAAATACATTCAGCAATCAAACATTAGGAAGACAGAGGGCTGGGTTATCTTCATGTAATAAAAACATGATTAAACAACAAGCCCAGAATTTTAAAATGTAATTTGGAATGAAAGATAGTTATAAAAGAATGAGCAATAGAAAAAGTTTTGCAATTGATTAAAACAGTGACACTTTTCTGACTGGGGAAGCACATAGGAAACACAAGTTGCCTGAGTAATGCCTGCATGTTTTTAAAATATGTCCCTTGTTGGATAGTTGTATGGTTGTATGGCCTGGTGTTAGAGTGGAGGGCATCATAGAATCCTCTGAACTTGCGATGTTAAGGAAATTTTCTTAAGGTGTGATTTCCTTTGATAAGACTTGTACAAATCAATCTGTATTTACAACATGGGGGAAGGCTAATAAAGGCATTTTTAGGATAATTTAATTTACAAGCCCCTGGGATAGCTTCCAAGTCAGGAGTGGAAAGTCTTTGTCACAGATGTCCTGCCTCTAGGAAGCTCGCAGCACTGCTTATGGAGCTGCTCAGTGTTGCATAGGGTGGAAATTTTAGAAAAATTCCCCATACTAGAAAAATAAAACTAGTAATTTACTAGTTCAGTGTTTAGTTTTGTTTTGAGTTCAACATGGGGCAAGAGAGTCTTCCCATAGAATATATATACCTGTTGTAAGAAAACAAGCTAATTACCTGTGGGAATATGCAAGAAAGAAACATTTTGGAAGGAACTTAAGAGTAATGAAGGAACTTAGGAGATGTTATCACAGATGAGACAGTGTCTTTCAAAAGGCAATGACTACATCCAAAACTGAAAACAGCCAAAAAGAGAGCAAATGAAAACTCAGGCAAGCGTACCTGATACAAAGCTCTTGTTTACTCCAAGGTCTTCATGCTTCACTGTGCCTATTGGGGTTTTACTTGCTGGTTTTTCATGCTGGATTGGGAGGAACAGGAAACAGAAAGCCAATCTCAATAAGTCACACAGGGCTTTCTGGCAATTGCCCTCAAAAGTAAAGGGAATGAAGTTGCCTCTTTTTCCCCAAACACTGATGTTAGAGTTTTTGCCATCCAAAGGGACCTTGACATGCTTAGAGGTGGGTCAATGCAAGCATCATGAAGTTCAACAAAGCAAAGTGCAAGGGGCTACACCTGGGTTGTGGCAATCCCAGGGACACCAAGAGGTTGGTGAAGTGAAGTGATTGAGAGCAGCTCTGTGGAGAAGGAGTTGGGAGTGATGGTTGATGAAAAACTCAACATGAGCAAGAAGTGTGCACTCACAACCATACCCTAGGTTGTATCTAAAGCAGCATGGCCAACAGACTGACGGAGGTGATCTCTCCTCTCCTCTCCTCTCCTCTCCTCTCCTCTCCTCTCCTCTCCTCTCCTCTCCTCTCCTCTCCTCTCCTCTCCTCTCCTCTCCTCTCCTCTCCTCTCCTCTCCTCTCCTCTCCTCTCCTCTCCTCTCCTCTCCTCTCCTCTCCTCTCCTCTCCTCTCCTCTCCCACCCCACCTGGAGTGCTGTGCACCATTCTGGTTCCCCCAACATAAGAAGGACATGGAACTCTTGGAGCAGATCCAGAAGAGGCTAAGAGGACTGGAGCCCCTCCCGTAGCAACCTTCCAGTATCTGAAGGGGCAGCAGGGAAAGGAGAGGGATTCTTCATCAGGAACTGTGGTGATAGGAA
Source organism: Sturnus vulgaris (assembly GCF_052056855.1). Lineage (NCBI taxonomy): Eukaryota > Metazoa > Chordata > Aves > Passeriformes > Sturnidae > Sturnus > Sturnus vulgaris. The sequence continues at coordinate 31,192,034 of NC_142244.1, forward strand.
AGGGAGGAATGGGTGCAAATTGCAAGAGGGGAAATTTAGGCTGGATATTAGGGAAAACTTCTTTACTGTGAGGGTGGTGAGGCACTGGAACTAGTTGCCCAGAGAAGTTGTGGATGTCTCCACTCCTGACAGAGTTCAAAGTCAAGGTTGGATGGGTTCAGTGGGAGATGTCCCACATGATTCCAATTAATATAATTCTCCATTTTCATCTCTGACATCCACACATGATTTGTAATTGTGAGTCATGGAGACACCTACAGGAATGGTTGAAAAAGCTCCGAAAAGGAAGACACACCATGTATGCTAGCTTTATTTAGCAAGGGAAAATATTTACCTCCCCATGAACTGACCCCACATTATTCAGGATGTCAGAGATAATTTTAAAGTCCTGAGTCTTCAAACCACTCCCATCTCACCAGTTATCACTGGCACTGTGAGAAAGTGCCACTTCCACAGATGGATGCATTCAGCCCATGAACAGCAAAACTACACATGCACATACAGATGCACAATTTCTATCTTTCCTCTCTTACTTGGCCCCCTTTGACTGCTGGTCAGTTCTGAGACGCAACAAGACTTTCAGTGGCCTCCAGATAGAAGAAAGAATTGAGTACAGAATTTGTATTGAATATGCCAAAGGAATGGTGTGAGTAGCCCACAGTGATACTGTGTAATTTCCCTTCCTCCCTTCAGTCTTCTAGACACCAGCTCCAAGGATTTACATTCGTTGGTTAAAGGCATTTTATAAAAAAGGAGAAGAAAAGCTGCTTGCAGCACTGAAGTTGTAGTGGCCCAATTAATGATTCAGCAATTCTCTATAAATCAGCTCCCATGAGAGAAGCAGCTTGTCACACTCACACTCAGTGACAAGCAATTCCTCTCCGCAGGGAAAGTGGGTGTACACCCCTCTGCAGACTCACGGGGTCCTTCTTCATGCCACCACCTCCAGAAACGTGCCTTCTCCTGGAAGATGGCAGCCAGGAAAACATGTAGAAACTTTGAGACTTCTGTCCTCACAGCTCCAAATCCAAGCCATAAAGAAAGGCATGCTATTTGGTATTTTTGCCTGGGTTTTTCTCTCTCACTCTCATTTTCATTTCTGGTTTTGGTCTTTGCTTCTGTGAGACAGTCATTGCAAAACATGCAGTACACTCTCCACTTATGTCAGTAGTTGCAGAATTGCTTTAATTTCTTCTCTTACACACTTGCACTGAATCCAAAAAAATAGAGCTATTCTTTATTTTTCACTTGACTGAAAGCCAAAATTCTTATTTATAGGATTGAAATATGACTGCTGCACAGTAGTTTCTGTCGTTTTCAGTGGCTTGGCACAGGCATTTTTACTTAGGCAGTCAGTTGTCTGGTTTAGCTCAGTGGGGCCTAGCCTGTGAGGGGAAAACCCCTTGATAAAAGTTTACCATGCAGTTAGGTGGCTGGAGCAGAAAAAGAATGACCTCTGTATATGACAATGGATTCTGCACGAGCCCTCCCGCCTCTTCTGCTATGATAGGTGGATCAAATGAAAATGATCTATACCCTCCCACCCATTGGGACTTCTTCCCCTGCTTTCCTAAAAAAAGGATAAAGTTGGAAAAAATGCCGTTGTCAAGTCCTGTACCTTATAGTACACTCACAAAACACATCAGTGGACTGAGTGGAATTCTGCATTAAACTGAAGAGGACACCAGAGGCCTGGGGTAAAGGTAGAAACCCAAGTGTACCAGCCTAAAATAAAACATGACAAAAAATGGGAAACCATCCATCAGGAAAGTGTACTACTAGTGAGGACAGCAGACAGAGATCTCACTGTTTTTAGGTAGTATGAGAGCTAGAGAGTTTTACATCTGCTCCTGCAAAAGAGGTTTCTTTGGAGCTGTTTGAAGGAGGAGAGTGAAGGAACTTTGGCAAGGGTGGTATGAAAGCCTCTCTCAAATATATAGAAAAGGCACACAAAAACCACAAAGGTGTTGCTAAAATGCAAGTAGCAAACACAGACCAGATGCTGGTGCCACTCTCAGGATGCATGGGAATGATGTTTGGCTGTTTACCAGGACTATGGGCCCTTACACCACATGAACCCAAGCAGCCAGAGAGGTGTTTTGCATAAGAGATATGACATAGGGATTTTTTCTTGTTTTCTAAAGAGAATTTTTTTTTTTTTATCACGAACTACCTGCTGTTCAGCATCAGCTCTCTGTATCATATACCATCGGATTTCTCCATGTTATCCTTTGCTGTTGTTAAGGATAGGTTCCTGTCACAAAACTGAAGATCACACACTTCATCACTTCTGGAAGCTGACATCTCCCCCACCTCCCCCACCGAGATGTCTCTCCCACCTCTTCCTTCTTCGTCACGCTCTCCTCCCCCTCTACTTTCAATTCCCCATCTTCTTCCCCACACTGCCAGGCCAAGCATGCTCCCCATTCCTCTTTCCTCCGCTCCAGGCATTTTGGGTACTTGTCCTGCCCTTTGGACCTCAGGGACACTCCGTTCCTCCCATGGCATACACAGTCTGCAGTAATCTTGCCCTGCATCACCTTCTCTTTAAGCCAGGGATCTGCCATGGCACGCTAGCTGTGGTTGCTAAAGGCTGGGAAACACATAGAAGCCCTTGCCCCAGTCTATGGAAAAAGGTGAGACTAACTTTCTCAATACTATCTCTGTTGCTAAAACTTCTTGTTTTACCGCTTCTTTGTGAGTATTGGAGTGTTTTCAACCTCTAATATATTTCTTTCTTTCCTTCTTACAGTGTCATGGAGGTCTGCATATTCCTCCTTTGTGCTATGATATTTTTCCCAGGTAAAAGGCATATTTTTAATTGTTAAAACTGTTTTGATGTTTGTGTCCTGCTATGTGATACTTTCTCATCCACTAAGAAGCTCGTTCCTTAGTAGTATTAATCACTTCCATTGCACAATCAAGGTCATATAGGCTATGTGACAGGTATTTAAATTGTGTGCAAGGACTCTATAAAATAGATATGGTAAGTACTTTCTCTCTTCAACTTTATATCTTTACATTACACTTATTTTATGTTGGTCTTAAATTCTCAATTTAAATCTGTCTTTAAAATGTGTGTGTATCACCTGTGTGCATTATACAGAAGAGCAGTACTAAACTGAAAAGGGGCAGTTTGATATGGGACAAGTGGAGTTTGAGGCAGCCAGAGAGATCATTTTGCAGTCTGGTGCTCTGGAAGAACAGTCAAAACTTTGCACCAGGAGAGAGACTGTAAATATCCTCCTTCTTTTGAACACAGCAGAGATGTTTGTATCTTCTGGGACAGAGGGCTGCATTTCTTATTCCAAGAAAACATAATCCCCCCAGACCACCACCACTCAAAATAATGGACAGATGCACGGGGAAAAACAGGAGAAAAATCATCCCTTGCGTAGTGCACTTCATCCTTTCTTTGCATGAAGGCATAATTGTGTTTATTGACCATTTCTGTTAATAAGATCAGCAACAGAACAGTTAAATCTGACATTTAGTCTGTCATTAAATTCTAAATTAATTACAGAACAGTTAAATCTGACATTTAATTTGTCATTAAACTTTAGATTAATTCTTTATTGAGACTGAAAGTGTTCACCTGCTTCTGACCTTCTGGTCATGCATTCCCCTGACACTCACATTTACCACACAGTGTGTACTTCACTGTTTCTTCAAAAATTTAATGATGCATAATTTTCTTAGGAGAATTAATTCAACTTTTTAAACAGAGATTGTGCAACTATGTTCTTTATGGCAGAATTTCATTACACTCAGGATTCTTCAAGCAAGAATTGTTTGGATATTTGGTCTGCAGATAAGTCTTCTAAAGTACAGATGCTCATGATCTCTGTGTGGTAGGTCTTCTTTGGAAAGTAAAATACAGGAAGAAAAATAAGACATTTTTTTATGACCTGAACTCCACAAGACATGAGTCAGTTTGACCAGCTACATGTGCTGTCATACCTAGTGGGAGAATTTGTGTCTAAATGCTGGCAGTTTTATTTCCATTGTTGTTAAGTACTGGGTCTCTGAGTACAACTTGGCATTCTTTTGTAGCTGGTGGAAATCTTAATTTTTTTCTCTCTCTATCTAAGGTATTGCTGCCAGTGGGCATCCGGTGAAGGCGTTTCTCCATCACACTGTACACCTATCCTGCCATTTTCCAAACTCTCAGAAAATTGACATAAACAATTTAATAATTTTTTGGCAAAAAGACACTATTAAAGTGGTGCATGAAGTATATTATGGCCAAGAAAAACATGAGAACCTTAGTCCTGAATATGTAAATCGCACCAAGATGGACATGGGCAAATGGACCTTGCAGTTGTTACACGCAGGAGTTGAGGATGAGGGACGCTATGAATGTATTATTATGCAAAAAAGAAGTGAACAATCAAGAGAGGTCATACACAGATCTGAGTGCTCACTGCACATCATTGGTAAGTAATCTCTTCCAACAGCCATCTGGTCTGTGGGATTCTCTGTGATTTTGTTCAGTCCACAAATATGGGTCCTGTCTCCAAGGCCCTGAAAATGTGACTGCTCTAGAGCAGAATTTCTTCCTGCAAGTTTTATGGCTTTTAGGACTCTGGAAGACAAACTTGTTTATTTGCATCTGACAAACTACCTTCTATTAAAAGTAGCAGTAGTTATCAACATTCGTGGCAAATTAGAATTGAAACATAGCAAGATCTCTGCAAACACACAGTTATTTTATGATCATATAAATCACAGGGAAAATAAAGAAAAGAACAGCTCACATGGAGGAGTAGAAATTCATATGTTCAGTTAAAGGAAGGCAGAAAATACCTCTGCAGAAAAAATGCATACATACATTGGTGAGATTCAACCTGATTTTTTGCATCAGTGAATTTTTTGTAATCAGAGGAAAAGGCAGTAAATCTTTTAACAGGGAAATGGAAGTGAGGCACCAGTGTTTTCTTCATATTTTCTAATTTTTAAAAAATTCCTAATATATAATCCTAATATACCTCTATTTTAAACTATTATGTTAGTAACCTTTATCCTTACACCTGTGTTCTGTCTTCCACTGCTATGGTGCTAGTCATTAATAAAACAGCTTCTAACTTGCACTGGTGTTTTCAGGCTTCAGTATACTGCTTTAAAAGAGAACAGGCCAAGTGCAACAGCAGCCAAAAACAGGGTACCAGGATAATTGACCCTATTTAGCTTTGTGCTACTAGCAGGTGTTCTCTTGATCCACAGACAGAAAACGTAGATTGTTAATTTTGATTCTCCCAGGATCTGCTGGAGAAGCATTTTCAGTGAAGTTTCAGAACTCAGAAGCACACGATGTGCACTCAGTATCAAGGCCCTCAATCTAAGAAGATGTGTAGCATCAAGTGCCCAGTCAATTCAAACAGTTGAATCGGTTATCAGCTTAGCCAAAATCTGAGCAACAGGTTACAGATATTTCACTCTTAGGACTAAAAGTCTCCTATACCATTTAAGATTTAGCTTAGGATGACAGTTTTAACAATGTGCTGTTGTCTTCCTTCCAAATTACTCTCCGTTTAATAAACTCCCAAAGGAAGGAGCAGTATAAAACCATATTTTAAAGAAACTCAAGCTCTTCAAAATAATTAGATGAAAATTACAAATACTGAAATGTACCTCTGCTTACACACTACTTTTTAATTATCTCTCATATCATCTATGGAGGGATTTTTGTAGTTTGGCATGTCCCACTTAAAAACATAAGAAAAACCGAGGGCTGTACAAGAATGACAGTACAAAGATCACTTGGTGACAAAACGTTCAGAAATACTGCAGTACCTTTGAATACAATTTAAACATGTTATTTTTATGTATTACATTAGTACAGTATATTGATAGCATGAACCTGTGTCAGGGGAGGTTTAGGCTGGATGTCAGGAAAAGGTTCCTCACCCAGGAGGTGAGTGATCAGGCACTGGCAGGTTCCCCAGGGAAGTGGTCACAGCACCAAGCCTGACAGAGTTCAAGAGTAGTCTGGATGACGCTCTCAGGCACGTGGTTGTGACTCTTGGGTGTCCTGTGTGGGGCCAGGGGTTGGACTTGATGATCTTTGTGGGTCCCTTCCAACTCAAGAGATTCTAGGATTCTCTACCTAGGTTAGATGTATTTCATACAGCCACAATGACTTATATAACAACAGACTCAGATCCTTCTCCAGAAAAAAAGGAAGGCTTCACAGTGGAAAACTTTGTCTCTTAAAAATGCAAAGTAGGGACCATGGTGACAAGCAGCTTAACTGGAAAGTCTGCTGTTGTGGCATGTCTGCAGTGCTTCCTCTGGATAGATCAATAAGGGAAGTAGGTGAGACTAGGGAAGCTGTTTCAAAATATGCACTACTCAAAGTGTTGAGACTGAAATGATGTCACAAGAGAGACTTACAGTTGCTTGTTTTAAAGGGGATGTTGAAAAACTGAAAAGTGTGGAAAAAGCTCTAGTAGAGTTATCTGAAGGCTGGAAAAAATACAGTCCAACTAGAAACATTAAAACAACAATCTGATTACCTTATAACGTCATAATGAGAAGAGTTTTGTTTCCAGAATGTGGGGACGTAAAATACATGTAAAATACTGGATATTTGAAAAATAATAATTTAAAGGATAATTAATTAATTCAGTGACAGTGTCTGGAAGGAAGTAAGGCAGATGGTCACTTAAGAAAATAGAACAAAAACAAAGTGATTAAGCCATTGAGGAAAATATTAAGGGCCTGATGGACTGCTGTCTCTTGAGGTATTTAATCTAATCCCAAGGCTTTTTTGGAAGACGCTATCTTTAAATACAAAAGACTACCTGAAATGTGCTTTTCTGCTAACCAACACAAAACCGATATATGCAGCCCACACCGTGCATGCAGCCAGCGTCACTTTTCAGTAAACTGAGGTTCCAGAAGCTGTAAAAGGGAAGTTCAGGGTATATTCCACTATTTCCACTTGCTTACTGTCAATAAGATTGAAGCCTTTAAATCACTTGGACGTTGTGGCAAGTTTCAAAGCCATGAATTACATTCCTGCCATCCCTATAAAACACCAAGGAGAGAATAAATACTCCAGACCAGAAGTCTGACAGCAGTCAGCTAAACAAGTCAGACCCTGAGCTTTCCTGAGGGACAACTTAACTAAATTATGGGGTATAAAAAAGGTGGGACTTTTTCCATTTTGAATTCACATCCATTGACTCTTGCAGGGATTTAAGTGACTAAGCTAAATTCTATCTATTGTGTATTAGGACAGAGAAAATAAAAGCAACTTCATGTTTTTTCATTCATCCATATTAAGAATTCTCTAGGGCAAGGATTAGATCCTTGTTCCAACACATTGAGTGTGTATGCAGAAGACTGAGACCCTCTTTAAGACTCACTTTTTTCTAAAAACCCTTTTTCGCTTCTTCAATATTTCTCCATATTTTCTTTAGTCCTATTGGCCCTAAAATAATGAAGCATTTTCAATTAAATCTTGAGTCTATTTCTCAGGATTCGTTTCTGATTTTTGGGAGGTTGTTGGGTTTTTTTTTAACTTGCTATGTGCCAATTTCTGGTCAATATTATGTTAACATTCCCTCCTTTTTTTCCATTATAGTCTACTCTTTTTACTATGAACTTCTAACCAAACAAATCCTGGTTGAGAATATCTAGATTAATTAAGAGAGAGTATTGGTTAAAAGCTTCTATTTATCATTCATATTTTATGTTTAAATAGTTCTTCCCAATCCTGTTTCATTACTTCTTGCATGGGAAACTTGGCTTTTTAAAGTAACGAGTTGTTTTTCATTGATTGTGATAAGTACTCAATGACACAAAGTAAAAAGCCCTTATGCTATAGTCATTTCCATCAGAAAACCTAAGCTAAAGGAACCCTACCACAAAGTGATGATGTTTACTTAAAATACTGACAGAAACCAGGGATATTTCTACTTAAGATAGCATTGCACTTTGAACTTATCCCATCTGAATTCTCTCAGATTATTTCTTTCTTTACATTTCACAGTTAGAAGTTTGTGGTTTTCCCTTACCCATTCAGGAGGCCAAAGGTAGGGAGCATTGTGGTCCCTTCCCATCTTCTGCTTAAGTCCATACGTGTGAACAGGCCAGGTTTCATTATTTTTAGGTATTAATGTGTCTAAAAGAGGTGGAAGAGACAGAGACCCATTGTCTGGCTGATCAGACTTGCATCCTTGAAACACCCTGAGAACAAGAAACAGCAAGTCTACATAAACACCAAAAAAAAGCCATACAAATCCCTTCTTGGTATGCCCATTGTCTCCCTGAAGAAAACTGTTTAAACTTGTTTCTGCCTGAAAATCTTAAATAACTGGCAGGGGCTATCACAAATGTGGTGTGGCTGGCTCACAATGCTTTGTCTTTGGTCTATTTCAGCCAACTATAGTCAACCTGAGATAGCAGAACTGCACTCTGGGGAACTAAAGCCCAATGGATACTTGAATCTTTCCTGTTCTTCCAGTGGAGGTTATCCAGAGCCCAAGGAGATGACTTGGCTAATTTCATATGAGAACATAACACACAGCACTACGGCTCACATGGATGTCTCACAGGATGCTGTGACAAAGCTGTACAATGTTACCAGCAAGCTGAATATCCTTGTTCCTACACAGCGCCACACTAATATCAGCTGCTTGCTTCACCTTAAGGAGCAGCTGGGAAGCCTTGTCTCAGTCCCACTGGACATAGGTGAGTCTCTGTTTGCCCACTCCGATTTCTGTATGGGTAGGAGCAGGCAGTACTGCAGCACAGCTGATCACAGACAGCAGCGTGGTCAAGGCAGGGAATAAACTCTAAGTAGAAGTTGGTTAAAAGGGTTGTGTGTTCACCACTGAATTTCCTCTCTTTTCCACATGGGTAATCTTATTACAGAAAAGAGAGGTCATAGAGAAGGAATTGCTACACAATCCGGACCACAGCCATGCTGATCCCCACCCTGGAAGGTGCTGCAGTAGCAACAAAGCAACCTAGGAGTCTGAATCAGGCAGCAACCAGTCTCTGGAGGTGACAGCTGTTGGGAGAGGTTGTCACTTCACAGAATCAGAGAATTGGTGAGGTTGGAAGAGGCACCTGGAGATGATCTAGTCCAATCACTCTGCTCAAAGTAGGGTCAACCGCTAGCACAGCACTTTATCCAGTTGAATTTTAAACAGCACCCAGGATAAAGATTCCACAACCTATTGGAAGTACAAGCAACAAAAAGTCAACCCAAGACACAGAGTTTGACTACCCTGATAGTAAAAAAAGTGGTGTTTTACTAAATCACTTTTGCTGGTTTAAAGTGCTTGAGCTGTCGTTCTTAATCATTCCTTAGAAAGAGGCAGAAGGTTAACCAGAAGAGTCCCGTGGACCTTATTTGGCTCACAAACTGCCAAATAGACTGTGCTGAGTTTGAGTGTAAAGACCATGAAACTTGGACTAATATTAGAAGCATTCCTGGTGGTTTTCTTAACATTTGGCAGAATGAAGTGCACATTCCAAAATGACTATTTGGGGATTTTTCTTCTCTGAGATTGTGTCTTTTTTCAGACACCTCTTGCAAGAAGAAGCCAGGGACCTGAGTTCCATTATGACTTTACTGTCAGATTATCTCAAGGTTACACATGGCTGATCCCTTCTTTAAACTAAAGCGGTATTTTATTTCTCTTCTGGACCAGGACAACTACTTTTCACATGTTTTTATTTGTAAGCTATGGCACAAGAACATCAAAATAAAGACAATTCCCACTTTGGTTATAAGTTCCTTTGGCTTGCACATGTCTCTTTTTGACAATGCTGAAAATGGAGAGCTGTGCTTCAATTAAAAGGAACAGAGAGCCAAGAGGGAATGGTAGCATTGCAGTAAGTGTAGTAGGTAGTATAAGCATGCACCTTACTATTGTAGATGTAAAAGAAATTTCCCACTTATTCTGAAAGAGTTCCACAGAGCAGTTTCCTTAATATAAATTTAGCTACAGGGTTAAATTATCAACACCAGGTACGGCAAACTGCCTCTGATGTCTTTGCATTCTAGGACTTTTAAATACTATTAAAATACGATAGAAGTCTTCTAATGTTTGTTCAGCTCTGCACATTGCTCATGAGCCTTGAAATGGTTATATTAGCTATAATGCTGAATCTTCCTCTTCCCTCTTCAAGTCTTCTCTCCTCTCTGGCTTTATGAAAATAGATACCTGACAAGTAGTGATGGTGGGTAAAAAACCAGGAACTCCACACAAATATAAGTTTTGTTTGGCAATAACTGAAGCTCTATCAGCTGCTAACGCTGCAAACCAAGACCTCAAAAACACAAAAACCAGAAATAGAGGGAAAGTCCTTTGAATTCCCTGCTACTTTCACATCCCTTACAACGTTTCATTAGGCTTTGACCATCATTTCCAGCAGACACCAAGTTGTAACATGCTCCAGGTTCTTCCAGCTTGCATGGTAGCACAGAGCAGAATTGGCACAGTAGCTGCATCATAGGCTCTTCTATTAATTAAGTTGCTGATCTTTCGCATGTTACCCAAACCTCAGAAAGAGTGCTTTGCTTTACTGCTGTTGAACTGACCAGTAAGACCAGGTAGTTTCACTAGTTATTGGAAAGGGAAATAAAACAATGTGGATAGTGATTTATTGACAAAGCAAAAAGGATGTCAAGGGCCTCAACCTAAACTTCTATTTCATGTAACTTTGGGATAGAGCATTTAAAGTCATTGTCACCAAATTAAATCTTTGCTGTGTGTATCTTCTCTGTTTTCTTGTTCAGAGATACAAGTGAAAGAAATGAAGCAAGCAGAGATAAATTTCTTTGGCCCACTTATAGTTGTTGTTATACTGATCACTTCTGCACTTCTTCTGGGTTTTGTCATATTAAAGAAGAAGAGAAATATCTTGTCTACCAACCAGAGTAAGTTACTACCTGTCATTCAGCTCTACCGTCTCTCAGCTCACAGGCTTTACCCTTCATAATCATCCCTTTATCTACTTTCAAGCTGCTGACAGAAAGTTAGGTTTCATGCTGGACTTAAGCTGAACTTCATAGGACAATTTAGTTCCTGTAGCAACTTAGTCCATCCTGCAGCAAGTCAAAGCATCTTTATCCTGTCTCATCCTGTGTAACATTGACTGGCGCAGTACCTGAGACAGAAGACACTGCACTCCGTGGACCATGTGACAAAAAGCCTTTATTCCCCTCCGCCTTCACCTTAAATACCCTTTTTAATGTTCCTGGTTAAGCGCCTGTGATTGGCTCCAAGTTCAGGCTGCTCAGCTCTCTGATCAATAGCTCTCTGCAGCTTGGGCTGGAACTCATTGGATCACATCCTTGTCTGTCTCCAATTCTGTCTCATCTCTGTTCTCTGGGGGCCTGTCTTATCAGGCCAGGCCGCCTCTCATATCTGTGGTCCGATTAACTGCCCAGTTAACAAGCCAGCCCGCACTGTGACAATCCTGGAATGCATTTCTCCCTCTTTTCTGTGCTTTGTGAGACTGCCATGGCACCAGCTTACCACCTTTTCCTGTAGTTTCATCCTTCTTTTTTTTCTGGGTTTGGGGCAGATTTGGCTCTTAAAATCACTGAACTATATAAATCTTTTTTTCCTATCACTACTTATAAGAAAGGTGGAGTAGGGCAGGGATGAGATGAACTTACATGAAGTGCACGGAAGGTCTCTGTCATCACAGAGTTGAACAGTCAAGGCATTGCTCCACTACAAGCTGCCCACACACTGGGCTGAAAGAATCATCTTGTACTGGGAATAGAATTTGATCTTGGCATTTCATTTCTCTATTTTGTTCTGAGACTAGTTCTCATCAGTCCAGGATTTATTTGGCACTGAATCATGCTGACATCAGAATCTATTTTCCTTGTAGCAAGAGGGAAATGCATTTCTCAGTCAGTCATGTTTCCCTATACAGCCAAGGGTCCAAGTCCCACCTTGTTCTTTTCTCAAATTCTAAGATAACTGGACATTACTATCAACCTTTTTACAGCTATTTTTTATTTTTCACATTTCTGTAAATCACATATTTATCTATTCTAGGTGTCAGTCTAGCAGTCTAGAAGCTATCCAGCTTGAAACTGTGGCCATCAGCCAGACTGCTGACTGGGAACCACCTCTGCGCATAGCAAAGCATGAGCTCTCATGTTTTTAGAGGTTCTACCAATACAAGAATCCTCCCCAGAAGACCTATAGAACAACATGCAACACTTCTATGTGATGGCTGAAACCTACTTCCTGGTGTTCTCTGCTTTTATTTTTGCTCCAGAATGGTAGTAAATATGATGCTCTGCCTGTCTGCATGACAACCTTTTTGTTGTGTCTTTTATATGCACTGTGACAATGTAAAATCCTGAGAGTCAATAGAGAAAGCAGAGCTGCACGGATCACAGAATGTCTCAGAAATAGAAAGAGTTAAGGCGCAATCTGTGAATCATAACCATCACTGCAAACACAATCAGAGGTAGGCTATTACCCACAGAACAACAGAATCATAGAACCATGGAATTATAGAATGACTTGGGCTGGAAGGGACCTTGAATGTCATGTAGTTTCAAACCTCCTGCCTAACCATGAGCCATAAAGGCTTTTGGTAGAGCCACTGTGGCTTTGTACCAGTAACTTTCTTGTAAAGCTTCACATCAGAAAGAGGAACTTCAGGGCACTCCCCACCTTCTGAGAAAAGTCATGGAATTCCTATAAAGCATTTGAAACTAAAAATAATCAAAAGCAAATACTTGCTTTAAACATAATTTGTGATTAACTTCAATTTTTTTATATCATCCAAGCTTATTCTACTCAGACAGTTAGTACCTCCACACTTTGTTCCTCTGTATTCTGATGGAGAGCTGTAACAGTTGCTCAGGTGGATGCAGGGATAGAAAGCATGAGGTATCGTATGTGTGTATATCTAACCATACAAAATCAGGCTGAGCAGATAATGAAAAAATATTACATGTGTCATGTTCCTTTTTGGTTGACTATGTTCTCCTTTCTTAATTTTACTTCAGACCTTGATGATAGAGCAATTCATACACTGTGGTATGTTCAGCCGTAGGAAGGAGTTTTATCTTTCAGAAAAGATCCTTTGTTTTGTTCAAAATGTGTCAGTTCTCCAATCTTGAATGATCTCTGCACTATATCCTTCAACAGCACTGACGTCTTTCAGGAAGAAGAATGCAGCAGAACTGAGACAAAAATCTTCTGAAATCTTGACTGTTTGTAGGTCTGACACTTTCAGAAAGAGCAGGGACATTAACATCATATTCTCAAGACAAATTTCAGCTCAGAGTTGCAGTCTGGGGACATAAATTATCTACAATTGTTGGGTAGAAATATTCTTTTCTGTGAAATTATGTGAGTTGCTAGATCCCACCTCAATTTTTACTCCGTTTTCAAGTGTGTGAGAGAAATGCATGTCCTTTTGAGTTAGCTAAACTATTTGGGAGTCAGTTTATTAAGCTGTTATTCTAACATTCCAAATATTTTCATTCAGATTAATATCATTCAAATTTTATTAGAAGGTAAAGGTTTAAATTTTTTGTAAAAGTTAATACTTTCTAGCAAACTTATTTAATGATGGATTAAAACATACGTCTTTTTCTCTGTTGCTGTTTTTATTCTCCTTCCATTAAAGCATCATGTTAGGAAATACCAACATTTGGTGTTCTCAGGGAGGAAACATTTCCAGAATTAATTCTTGGAAGCAAATGAATAAAAAAGGTATTGCTGCAATGACTGAGAATGGCACAACTGGAGGTTTCATATGTACATATGTATATATGATAGGTACATCAGCAGCTATAACTAGTGGAAAAGGCAACATGGTGGGTTAGATTTATCCTTTGACAATTCCCTTCCATCCTTAATTTGTTCCTAATTGGTGAAGTTGTTTGTTTTCTCCTTCACCATCCCTCTGCTTTAGGCTGCCAACCTCCTTCTATTAACTTCTCAATTTCTCTACCTCCTCTATTCTTTCCCTTAAATCAAGTCTAATTCCTTCCTGCATGTAAGATTTAAGGGGAAAAAAGCAGATTGGCTTCAGGGAAAATCTTAATTTGTCTCTGTGTGTTGAAACACATTAATCCTCTGCACTAGCAGGTGTAATGAGCACAGTAGCAAGGCATAGGAGAAGCATGGCTGATGTGCTGGCATTTTTGTCCTCCTGCATACAAATGCATTCAGATTTCCAGGCTATCGCCTCACACACTTCATTTCTTTCTTCGGCAGCTCTCAGTCAGTTAGTGACTCCATCAATGTGGCAAGTACATGAATGAGTGTGTACACCCACTATGTACCGCAGCATGGAACAGCTTTACTCAAAAACACCATTCCTTTATTTTTAGGCCAAACATTTTGAATTTCACAAAATGTTAACAAAGAAATGGCAAAGGTGTGTCAAACTCACACCCAATGCCCTAACATAAAATTCTGTTATCAGAATCAGAATTGTGATAGATTGCTTCAGGTTCACTGATTAACCAGCACTGAATCACCAAGTAGTTGAGATTGGAATGGATCTAGGGAGATTGTCCAGCTCAACCCTCCTGCTCGAGCAGGGTCATCTGGAGCAAGTTGCCCAGGTCTATGTCCAGACAGTTTGTGGATATCTCCAAGGAGGGAGACTTCACAGCATATCTGGGCAACCTGGTGCAGGGCTCAGTCACCCTTCACAGTAAAAAGTATTTCCTGGTGTTCAAAGAGAATTTCCTGTGTTTCAGTTTGTGCCTATTGCCTTTGGGCCTGTCACTGGGCATCACTGAAAACAGTCTGTCTCAGCCTCTTTTCCACCCTACCTACAGGCATTTATACAGAATCGGGAGGTCTCTCTGAGGCTTCTCTTCTCCAGGCTGAGCAGCCCCAACATACTCAGCCTGTGCTCAGATGAGAGATGCTCCAGTCCTGTAATCATCCTTATAGTCCTTCACTGGACTCTCTCTGGTATGCCCACGTCTCTCACACACTGGGAAGCCCAGAACTGGACGCAGGACTCCAGATGGTGCCTCACCAGTGCTGATTAGAGGGGCAGGACCATGGGCCTCCCCCTGCTGGCAACGCTTTCCCCGATGCAGCCCGGACACTGTTGGCCGCCTTTGCCACGAGGGCGCACTGCTGCCTCATCTTCAGCTTGTCCACTAGGCCATCCCTGTACTTTTCCACTCAGCTGCTTTCCGCATGGATTGCCCCAGCCTGTATCTGTGCATGAGGCTATTCCTCCCAAGGTGTACGACTTTAGATTTCCCTAGATTTTTTTCGGAGGTTCCTCTGCTCGTTTCCTCAGCCTCTTGAGACCCCTCAGGATGGCCACACAACTGTCTGGGGTCCACTCCTCCAAGCCTTTTATCATCTTTAAACTTTCTGAGTGTACACTTGCTCCCAGCATACAGGTCATTGACCAAGAGGAAAGTCAGTTTAGTTTTACTGAAAATTCCTTAATGCCAGCCAGTACTACTGCAGCAAGCAATATTTCCCTACGATTAACAAGTGATGGAACAGTGGAGTGTTGCATTTCCAGAATGTTCTACAGATATTTCTGAGGAGATTGGTATTAACAAAGTACCCCATGGCAAGTATGCCTTGGGGCACTTTTCCTCTTTCAGGTGAATGATCTGCTACTGGAGGTTACACTCAACTATGAAAATACAGTAATTCTATTAAAGAAATCTATCTATGTTTTGGTATCAAATTCTCTTTCTTCCTCCTTTCCAAACTCAGAAGGCAAAAAGTGAAATCATATATATATATATGAAATACTTCTCTACACTGGAATGCCGGGCTTTCATAACTTGTAACTGATCTCTCCTTCGTTTTCAATCTTCTGCACTAGGAGGACCATAATGCTGTGACAGGGAAGGATTTAAGCAAAACATGTTTTCTGATTTCAGGACGGGCTGCCAGGTCTTCCAGAGGAAAACTACAATTAGACAGGAAAGCTGGTGAAAGTTGAGAAAGATGAGAAATGGATGAGGATTGAGAAAGTGTAAGGAGATGATACACCAGGCTGGCTTGCAACAGGAAATGCACATGCATCAAGTGCAGAGCTTCTTCCCAGTCTCCAGGAAAGCTGGGCAAGGCTTGCCTCTAGCAAGGAGAGATTCTGCACAGAGTTCCAGAAATTCAGAATATTCTTAGACATTGACTTGTCATACCTCCTCAATACTTGTGAAATTTATGGCAGTGTGTTCTTGATATTGAGACCAGCATATCTTTTGTCCATTGTTTTTGTTACACTCTTAAACAATTTTTTAAAAAAAACCCTCATGAAAATAATAAAAATTATAGCCAGCCACGTGTTTCTAATAAGCAATGCTTATTATTTCTGAAGGGCACAGACCTAGGAAAAAATGTGAGGATGAGCTGAGAGTAGCTCAGATTGCAGTTACATACCTATGTGCACAGCTGGTGCACCATGTATATTGGCTGCCCTCTTCTGAAACGTGCTTTTGTTTTAACTTGCACAGGTGTGAAAATGGGATTATGACACAGAAGCAATGGGGAGATCTTACTTCTTTACCTTGCACTGTTAAATGCACTACAGTACCCAGAAACAAAAGTCATATTTTTAAAAAAGTTAAAATATTAGAATTGGAGAAGAGAAAAAAGGTGATTAAGTCTCTAGAAAGCAAGTTTACAGTGTGGAATTTATGGAGTTCAACCTAGGCAGGTGATGACGACAATGGAGAAAGTACCTGATAAATCTGTCCAGTATTCCAACACTTGCAATGACTGATTGAATAAGGAAGGTGTGAAAGATCCTTCCTACTAAGTGACTCTTACTGGGGAGCCCAGAACTGGACACAGTACTACAGTACTATTGGTGGCCTCACCAGTGCTGAGTGGGGGAAGAATACCCCTCCTAATCCAGTCCAGGATACCATCAGCTTTCTTTGTCACTTATGTTCAGCTTGGTGTCCACCAGGACTACTTCTGCAAAGCTGCTTTCTAGCTTGTCATCTCCCATGCATGGAAAGGAAACAAAGAAGTTGAGTTGAAAGAGTCAGAGTAATCAGGTTTCTTGAACATATATGAAAGATCCAGTACTGTGGAATAGAAAGGGATTCATTTAACAAAATATGAGGGGGAAAACAAATTTTGGCCTAGCAAGAGATTATGTGTGGAAAGAAAAGCCAAGACAAAGCAAAGGAAAGAAAAAAAAGATGCTCGGTATCCTATTCCTTTATCACTAGATAGTTTCTTGAAAGAATTATGAGTAGCCACAGCTTCTATTTCTCAAGTTGCCTATGGCAACAGAGCATATTGTGAGTGAGGTAGAAGCCTTTCTTAGTAGATCAGACATGCAGAAGCAGATTATCTTAAAACTGTGAGATCTTCATTCTTCAGAGATTTTTTTTCTGTGCATGAGATACTATGCAAGATCCACGGTCCAGTTACTGTTTGGAGAGTGACACGGCTGAGGTAGGATTGGATTGGATTGGATTGGATTGGATTGGATTGGATTGGATTGGATTGGATTGGATTGGCTGAAACTGGCAGAATTATGCTGAGGGATAAGAACAGGTCACATAGCCAGTCACTTTTGTCCAGCTGTATTGGAAAAGATAATTTAAAATAATGAACTCCTCAGTAACAATTTATTCCTTCTTCTGCTTTAATTCAATCAGAGTTAGAGCTTATACTTAAAAGGCAAAGGTATTCCTTAAGAACTTTGAAATCATGGGAAAGCAGGCTAGAAGTGCTCAGGAGTGAAAACTATTTTGCAGAGCTAAGCCTTTAGAGTAATTCAATAAAACTTTTAAGAAGGTGGTTTTTTGGTTTTTTTTAATTGGGTCAGTGGTTAAGTCCCTCAAGATTATGTATGCACCTAGGGCAGAAAGTGTATAAAAACAACTCAGTACAGGAATATAGAAGGTTTTATCAATGAAAATACAAAAGCACTTGATCAGCATAACACACGGAAACATCAAGCCCCAGCTTCCTCTGAAGTGATGCAAAGCAGCCGTTTGATCCCAGAACACGGAGTTAGGAACCATGGCACTTATCTTCTCATATCAGTTTTACCACTCCTGTGCTTCCTCTCACTGGCAAAAAGTGAGTGGAAATCTGGATTCAAGGGTATCACATCCCAGACACCCATTAACAGAGGAATTTCAGGGTGCTGACTGTATCTGCCCACTCTAAAGCCCAGCACAAACACCTGCAGTGGTTGTACACCGCAGAGGGATCATGATGACGGTCCCCAGTCAGGCCATTTGGCTTGGGCCTTTATTTCGTCTTTCTTCTCGTTTTTCCTTCCAGCAGTCCCCACAGACCCCCCAGTAGGACTGGCGGCCCAAACCCACCCCCCCCCCGGCCTCGCTCCCCAGACTCCCTGAGGCAGGGAACATGGCTTGACATCCTGGGACCCTTTGGATTCCACATCCATTTCACTTGAATTCCATATCAATTTTATATCCATAAAGCCGAGGCTGCTGCTCCAGCGCCGAGGGCTGAGTCACGAGGTCCCCCTGCCGGCTCCGGAGGCCGCTCCCTCGGCCCTGCGGCCCCGGGGCATTGAGGGGGCTGTGAGGGGCTGTGAGGGGCTGTGAGGGGCTGTGAGGGGCTGTGAGGGACTGTGAGGGGCTGTGAAGGGCTGTGAGGGGCTGTGAGGGACTGTGAGGGACTGTGAAGGGCTGTGAGGGACTGTGAGGGACTGTGAGGGGCTGTGAGGGACTGTGAGGGGACAGAGGGACTGTGAGGGACTGTGAAGGGCTGTGAGGGAGCTGTGGGGGGACTGGGGGACTGTGAGGGGACTGTAAGGGGCTGTGAAAGGCTGTGTGGGGGCTGCTGTCAAGGGCGTGCTGAGGGAGAGCTGTGGGTTCACAGCAGCAAGGGCTGGAAGCGCTGCCAGGAGGGCTTCAGTCCCCCCTCACACTCCCAACGGGGTCAGTGCTGAGGCCGGACTGGGCTGCCCAAGGCTGTGTCCTGCCAGATCCTGTAAACAGAACCACAGAATCACAGAATCAATAAGGTTGGAAAAGACCTCTGGGATTACTGAGTCCAACCTTTGACTGAACACCACCACATCAACCAGACCAGAGCACTGTGTGCAACATCCAGTCTCCTTAAACACCTCCAATGATGGTGACTCCACCACCATCCTGGGCACCCCCCATTCCAATGTTTAAACCACCCTTTCTGGGAAGACATTCTTCCTGATGTCCAACCTAAACTGCTCCTGGTACAGCTTGAGACTACATCCTATCCTCCTGTCACTAGTTGCCTGGGAGAAGAGGCCAACACCACATCTGGCTACTCCTTTCAAGTAGTTGTAGTGAGCAGAAAGGTCTCCCGAGACTCCATTTCTGCAGGCTAAACACCCTCAGCTCCCATAGCCATTTATTCACCTGATCCTTCCACAGCTTTTTTTGCCCTTCTCTCCACTCAGGAATGGAAATGACCCACCCTTCCACGGGTACTTATTTGCTCTGCTGCTTGAGTGTCCTAGAGAAAAATTTTTACCTCACACCAAGCCTGAGCTGCTCTTCTTTCAGTTTCTGGCTTCCATCTCTGATCCTCTCACCATGCACCACTGTGAGCAGCCTGACTTCATCTTCTCAACCTCCTTGTGGTTGTTGGAAATATTCAATTTGGTATCTCTTCTCCAGGCCAAACAGAAGGAGCTCCCTTGGCCTCTCCTCATAGTGCAAGTGCTCCAGTCCCATCACCATCAAACTCGAACTAATTTATCTATGTCTTTCTTGCATTGGGGAACCCAGGAGGGGACATGCTATTCTAGAAATGGTCTAAGAAGTGCTGAGCAGAAAGTAGTGGCATCACTCCCCTCACACAATCTACTGGCAATGCTGCTGTCAATACAGCCCTAGCTACCATCAGCCTTGTTTGCTGCCACTCTTTTGTCATGAGCTAGATGGACAGAAGTCATCTCATCAGCATCTTCCCCTTTCCACCTTTTCCCCAGAGCAGCTACAGCACTTTGGGACATGAGGTATCGAGAGCCTATGCATTCGCTCTGCTAGTGTTTAATGTTGCACTGTAGTTTTCTTGTCATGTCTCCCTCTCCACTCATGATCAATCCACAAGTCTAGCCCACTTTCACAAATTCTTTGCAATTTGGTCCATTCTCATTCTGGGAAATTTTAATGTAAAAAGGGAAAAGGAGAATTCATGTGAACAGAACTCTGAGGCAGCTGAGGCAAAGACAATGTGGGACAAGAAGACAGGTTTAGAAAAGAGGGGAAATTAATTATAAGGTGGGTTTGAAAGTCTAAAGCTATTCAGACAACTGAATGCAACAGGAAGAATTGAATTCATCCAGACAAATGAGAATTTGGATGATAGCCCGTCAGAGACAGGGACAGAGACTCTCTAAGGGGAGAAGTTCCTATTTAATGAAACTTGCAAACCATGCAGGTGAAAATTGCAGCTGATAGAAAGCAGTTTTCCTTTCAGAGAAATCATTAAGAATTTAAACTATACTCTTAAAAGAGAAATTATGAAAAAATATTTGTAAAACCTTGAAAAAATCTAGCCAAAGCATTTAATTTCAATAGTGACAGTACAATACAATAAAAAAAAATTGGGAACAGAATGAGAATATATAAAATATCAAAACAATCCTTTTACATTTTAAATTATTTGCCCCTCCACCCCCCCAACTTCCAAAGACAGTCTTTGCAAATTATTTTCAGCATTTCCATGAGAAATTTAAAAATCTGTTGAACGTTTCTGTTCTAATACCAGAGTCTTCCCTGCACTGAATTTTCTTAATGGGCTGATTTCAAGGGACCTAGAGAGAAGCACTAGGAGACCTGATAAGTTTGGTTATCAGACACAGGTCATTAGGCACGTATCAATATAAGTATATGGTGGATTTTAAACTCCATAGTATTGTACAACTCCATTGTGTATAGTCTTCTCTATCAGCTGTTTCAGATGCTTTTTTGGCGTGAATAAATACAGTTTCAGAAACAAGTAACAATACAAAAAGAAAGTAATACCACTGAAAGAAGGAATGTCAGGCAATAAAAGACGATGTCACACAAAAACCCTCCATCAGATAGAACTGTGAGAAACCAAGAGGTGAAGTACCAATCCTTCCAGTTTACATTAACACTCTGTACTTCTGAGACATGGAAATCCATTCTTTTACATACCCCTGACAATTCCCAAGCATTTGAGTGAGTTGAATATGAACCCTAAGGGGAAGGCTCCAACGTCACAGTTATTACACACCTACAGTGACTCCCCCTATGCAATGTGCAGTGATGCTGACAAAAATGTTAAGTTGGGTAAGGATGTCACAATGACATTTTGCAAAGCATTCTTTGTCGCATTTCTTGGTGAGTTTAACACCCTTAAGGTGTAAGATAGTGTTATCATGTCCTCATAGGATAACACAATGTTACAGTCCACAAGCAAAGGAGGTGAAGGAAAAAGTCCCATGATTGTGGATTCTTAGCAGCCATTTTTTTGTTCGCCCTGGGCATTTTAGGAGGTAAGCTGTGGAGCACATGGGACTTCAAGGCTTGGAAACATTGCCATAATTATTTGTTGGCTTTATATTAAAATGCTACTTATCTGTTCCTGATCTTGTATGAGACTTTGTATACATTCCTGCTCTGGCAGGAATATTAACAGAAGTTTTTGCCTTGATAAGATTTGAAAAACACTCCTTTTTCATCTCTTTCTCCCTCTCACATGTGCAGGAAAGAGGGAAAAAAAAGAAAGAAAAATAAAGAGGTGTCCTACCCTCTAGTCGTGGCAGAAGCTCTACATGTTCCAAGAATATACTATATTCTGGAAGAAAGCCATTGTTATCACCTGTGTTGTTGTAGTTGATATCTTGATTGTAGTAGGAGCATCTTTTTTCTAATTTTTACTATAAATACCTGAATAATTTAAAGTAAAATAATCTCTGTGCTGATCTAGCCAGTTCTTAGGTCTCTAGGTCAGAAACAAGTCACTGGGGCCTTTGTAGATGGAGAAAACATTACCTGAAGGCAAATTGCACGAGAAGCTCAAAAATATGTGCAGGAAAATCATGCAGAGGAGTACTACTCCTGATTGAAATAAACTCCTTTAAAAGCCTCTAATAAGTCTATTGGACAGCAGTCAACTGCACTGAGCCTTTGCCTTTCTTTCTCTACCAGGTAATGTAAACAAACCAAAATGTTTGTGTGAAAAGATGAAGAAGACAGCAGATCACAGGCTTCTGAGGATTAGTTAGGTAAACTTAGATTTTGGTGCATTAGCACCTTTAAAGTGGTACAGTGAGAAAAAAAATATTTTGTGTACGACGGGAATACTGCTTCTCAGCATTCAGTGGGAAGATGCACTGCTTTTATTTTAAGCAAGAAGTCTAATATAGCTGGTAGAAATGCAGTTTCAGGAAGAAGTGAGCTAGATTTTACACATAATAGCAAACACAGATTGTTCTGACCTGTGTGCCCAATGGTTAAAAATGCCTGTTATGAAGTGGAACAAGCTTACTTATTCTTCCTACTGGGAGCAGGAAGCACCTGATGTGATTGAGCAGGTGAGTGATAGAGCTACTCTTGACTAATCTGAAGAAGATCTGTGAGAAGAGGTAAAGTCATGGAACTTTGACCTAGAAAATATAACAGGCCCTGGAAGCAATCCTGCATGAACCATGCTGGCTGGGAATTAGAAGAAACATCACAGGCTCATCTTTCTGGTAAGTACACTGTTGGGGGTTGAATTGTTCCCTTTTCTTTCTGTGGAATTTTTCCCATTGTTATGGTGAGTATTTGTGCCTACACCTTAGTAGCAATAGTTTTCTCTCGCAGGGGGCTGGGGGACAGGGTGATACCAGAAAAGGGAAGGTGGGACAGGGGCCTGGGCTCGCTCTCGCTCTCTCGCTCGTTCATGGAGTCGAAGGAAGACGGCCGGTGCTCCTACCTAGTGTCCTCCCCGCCATCCCAACGCCGGGAGCCACATTCCCTGCTGTCAGACACCGCTCTGCTGCCTTCCCACTTCATCCTACTGCCTCCGGACACTGTGCCGAGCACCACGACCGACACCGTGAGGGGGGAGTGGCTCCTCCATCCCTCTCACCCCTGGGCCGCTGCCGCCATCACCCAGCCCCTTCAGCTGCGCGGGACCTGCCCTGCCCACAGCACCGGGAACTGAGCACAGGGAGAGGGCCTTGGCCAAAAGGGACTGGAACTGAGCTATACTGTTCTGTTTTGTTGTCATTTTTATAGTGTTATTGTTTCTGCTGTTTGCCTTGTTAGATATATCAGTAAAGAACTGTTATTCCTATCTCCATATCTTCTGCCTGAAAGCCTCTGATTTTAAATTATAATAACTGGAAGGGAGGGGGTTGCACTCTGCATCTCAGGAAAGAGGTTCTTGCCTTTCCTTAGCAAATACCTGTCTTTCAAATCGAGACATACACATAGACTAGTAAAATAAGGCAAACTTACCTATGTCTATTTGCATATTTGGAAATGTGAGTGTTCTGTGCTTTTTTACATGTGAAAGAATAAAGACGTTCAAAGTTTCATTCTGTTCAGCAATTTCTACAGCTGAGTGCTAGGTACAATTGATTTCAGCAAAAGAGAGGTGGTTGCCATGTTAATCATCCAGCCTGATGTAAAATTAAATAAGGGGAATTTTTTTTCAAACTAAGTAAAATTTCTTGATTAGTAAACTAAAGGAAGAATCTGCCACTTTAAGTCATAGGGAAAAAGAATTGCAAGCTCATCCTCTACAATGTCCCTGATGAGAGTGAAAACCAAGTCACTGGTGTTGTGGACATCTGCTACAGTAATACATTTCAAGAATGAACTGCAATGGAGTCTCTGACACAAGGAAATTTACCTGAGAGCTTGTTACCTTCAGTGAGGGAGCCATGTCAAGACTCTAGTTCTCTGTGTCACATTTATTCTGTGTAAGACCAACTCACTACTGAAATATATGACAAGGACCACAGCAATTTTTTAACATTGCCTACAGAGAAATGGTTCAAATGAAATTAGAAGGATGGCTGACTTGTTGAAAATTCCCAGAAGCTTATTTCCTGCATTTGAAAGTATATAGGAAAAAACAAAATGGCTGTTTCCATTAACTACAATCTGATTTATAGTCTGGCAAAATGAAACATTTCAGCAATAAGGAAAGCCTGGAATTGAAACAATGGAGCTAAATAGTTTCAATGAAAAGCTGAGAAAACACTGATTTTGAAACACTGAAACTGAGAAAAAGTTAACTGAGAAAAGGTATCTGTGAGGGTCCTGGTATTTTTATAGCATTGAGGTTTATGTCAGGGCAGGTACAGAAATTGGCGTTGGAGTTATCTAGACATTTAGTTACTTTATTTGTCAGCATCACTGTAATATACAAGATTTCCCAAGAGAAGTAGATAAGTACTGTCACACTGCAAGAGAACTAAAGCACAGAGTCAAGCAGTTTGACCAAAGTCATTCTGGAAAATTCATTCAGTGGAAAAGCAAGATACAGAATTTGATCTCCTGAGAATCACTCCACTCTGATCCACAAGGCCATTCTTCCTTGTTGAGCAAACTGCTCAACAACTGATCTCAGTCAATGCAGACCATTTTTCCAACAGGAAATCGACATTCTGGGCTTTGCTAGAACTGGGTTAAAAAAGGATGTACTTGTTTCTGAGTGAATATTGGATAACAAGCATATTTAGAATCTGGGCAGACTTTGATCTGCAAAGGGAAAAGAGCACAATGGAGGAAACAAGTCAAGTCAGAGGCTTGCAAGTAGCAGTTTGACAAATGTGGACTAAAGAAAGCATTGGTTTATTGGTTTAATAACCCAATATTCTTGTCAGAATACACTTTTGCACTAAAATAAATACCCCTACCTGACATTCATCCAAGTGAAGACAGTTAATCTTTTATTAATAACATTGTTTCTTAAACCAGCCGTTGGTATTTCTATGGCTCCAAAATCCTAAAATATTGTACATGTGCAATCAATACACACTAGTGTTAGTAGATTTTTCCATAATAATCTTTTTATAGTTGCTCACTTCCCAGACACCCAAGGAAATGCATCACATTTGCAATACAGTGCAGAGACAGCTAGTTGGAAGTGCCAGGAAGCTGGCAGCAGGCAGTAGGGACCAACTTCCAAACGTAATCAGGAATTTCTGGGCTTTACCATGATGGGGACCATATAGCAATAGACACATTTCCCTGCAAATTATTTAATGTCTCATTTGCAAGCCACAGAGAACAAACTTTCTTGTGTGCTTATCCATGTGACTAATTGATGCTTCCAGTAATTCCAGCCTCTGTTTAAAAAAAAAAAAAAAAAAAAAAAAAAAAGATAAAATAGCATTTGTTATCATTTCCTCATCTTACTTGGTCAGGCCTCATACTCAGAATACCTGCATCAGCATCTTTTTTTTGTGCTGGTCCTGGTCTTGCTGACCTGTACCTTTTGACAGCTGTTGATGAAAAGCTGGTTACCACCAGGTAATGATATATTTGTTACTGACAAGTAGCATGGCCTCCCAGGCCCCCACGTGAGGAGTTTTGTATTGCTTTTGAACACAGTGGCTCTTAAAATGGTTATGGCTTTTCTGAAGTAACACTGTTTATTAAGAAAAGCCAATTCTTTGAAATCAGCCCTGCTGGTGTGAAAGTGCAGCTTTTTGTTAATTGACTCAGTAAAATCTGGGGAAGAAATCATGTGGTTATGCTATCTGAATTTAATATTTTTAAAATTAGGCATTCTTTTTCAACTGGAATACCTTTTGATTTCCAAAATTTATGTTTTAAAAGGTTTAAAATATTCAGAAGTTCAGATGGAAAAAATGATTTTCAAAATCAGTGTAACAATATTTCAAATATCCCCTATTACTCTTCCCCCACTGAATTTCCATTCACTATTTTTAGTAAGCTTAGGGTCTTTGTGACACTTCAGGAAGAAGAGATACTTCAAAATCAGACCTTCACAGAATCCAAAACTGCTTCAGACTTCTCTGTAAACTGCCTACCCAGACACTGAAAATCAGGCACTCTTCTAAAGTGTTTGCCAATAACTTTGCCTATTTTCTGAATACCTGCTTGTGTTTCGTGTGATTCATTTAAAGTCACAGACATCTGGCAACCTGAATACATTCCATCATGCCCTTTCCTGTAGATCACTATGGTACTCTGGGTGTTATTCAGACTTTCTAGATCAAAGAAACAACCACTTCATATTTCAATTCCAGGATCTACAGTACTGTCAGAACAATCTAGTCTATCTGTTCAGTCCTGTGCTATTTCTAGTTTCATTCCTGGTTGATGAGGGCAAGTGAAAAGATATATAAACACTTAAAAGTATAAATCAAATCTGAACTTGGAGCACTGATGTTTAGTAGAAACATGGACAAAACATGGACAAAACATGGACAAAACATGGACAAAACATGGACAAAACAGGCCTAGGATTGCTGTTGTCAAGCTCTGTATCCAGAAAATTATTTCTTTGATACTGATGGCATCAGTACCCCAATGTTCAGTGTCCCAGGTGGAGAGTGGATATGTAGGGCTCAGGGACAAAATCAGAGCCTGCAGGAAGGCTAAGATTACAGCAACAGTGTTGTCCTCAGGTGTGCTCTTACAAAGGTGGGCAGAGTAGAGGTAGAAGTATCATTTCATCCATTAGAACACAAGACTGAGTGTTGAGTATCTCATCTTTAAAATGGGAATAATAATAATAATAATAATAATAATAATAATAATAATAATAATAATAATAATTTCATTACCTGCATAGGTATCAGTATTCCCTTCACTGTAAATCACAGTACAAAGTAATCTTTTGATAGTCTTTGATAGGAAAGATTAGCCTTGTAATAAACACACTATTAAAAAACTATTTGGCCTTTTTAAAAATTAAATCCTTGATGTTGTAAAAGCAAGGTCCAAAGAGAAAGGTGCAGTCTCTGCTTTGCCAGCCCTTACTTTCTGATTGCATGACTTGACTTTGCACCTCAACTCTTTGTGCATTAGTGTCCCTGATTGTTAGATAAGGTAATGGTCCCCAAAGTTACAAAAAAGTTTTAGCATTCCTAGACAAAAGGAGGTACTGTGGGAGCACAAAGAACTGTTTACATGAGTTAAAAAATAACTTTTAACCTTTGGTCTTGAAGATCTATTTCATGTGTGCACCATATGCTCAAAGACCTGACAGCATCAGCTGCACCTTTTTTCTGTGGATGCACTCTTTGACTTCACAGCCCTTATGCTCTTAGCTTGATGGCATCCAAGATGTTTCTTAGCAATCCCATTCTGCTAGAAACACACATTCTTCGCTCCTCAGAATCTGGGAAATTTGCTGCATTCCTCTCTTTTCCACACTGCTCTTTGGAGAAGTTAACCTCTGAAGAAACCCAAGCAAACAAACAGAAATCCCACAAGCATAAGGGATTTGCAGCATGTTGAAAATGCATAGGGGTGGAAAAACAACTCCGTAGTTGTCAGCTGAACCTGATCCAAACAATCTGATCAAAGATGATAACTCGACTTTGTTTTGTGCAAAAAGATCTTTGTTTATACGTCGGGTGCACAACAAGGGGAAACCATTAGCAACATTGAAGTAGCTGGCCTGGAATGAAAAATGTGATGGCTAGAAGAGAGGAGCAGCAGCCTGCAGAAGAAATTCAATTTTTGCAGGGCATCTGGTGACAAAGGAAATGTTATGGAATGTGTAAGGTTTATTTCAGGGCAGATATTTTTTGCCTGATGCCTTGCCTCTAATATTGGATTTAGGGAATGTTGTGTGTCTGTGGAAAGGGCAGGAATAGAAACAGGTATGGCCATGAACATCTTACTTATATGATAACTATGCTGAAAAAGTTTTCAAGAAAGAAATTGCTTGCCCAAGCCGAAGGGTCACAAAGAAAATGTTAACATGGGGAAGGTAGAAAACAAGACAGCAGCCTTGCAGTAAAAACTGAGAGCTAAGACACTTGAAAGTGCAGGAGCAGGAGAGGAAAAGGCAGATTCTTTCCCTGCTCTCCTAATATCTGCCTTTCCCATCCAGCAGGCAACTAGCAATCACATCACTCAGCACTGTCTCACTGATGACTTTGATCTCACAGCCTAATGCATCCAGGCCTCCTGTCCACCTCTCCTTTCCTGGTCCCAGGCTGCCTATGCAGGTGAGAGCAGCCATCCTCAGTTGTACTAAAAGTCCAGTTAAGAAGGCTGCCCCTGCAGATCAGTGACAAATGCCTGAGGGAGGGAGTAAATGGACAGTCCAAATGTAGTTCAACTGTCTCCCAGGTTCTAAAATCCACCAGTTCTAGTCCTCCCTGAAAGACAAAAGAGTCCTGAGGGAGGCATTGAATTGGCAAATTTATCTTTTACTTTTTCCATCCCATTCATGATTTTTCAGATCCCTACCATAAACATACCTCAGCTGCCTCATTTCCAAGATGAACAGCATATTTCATCTCTGCCTGTACATGAGGTATTCCAGTTCACTGATAATCCTTATTCTTCTGTACCTCTACTAGTTCCAGTATCTCCTGTTTTCAGTGGGAAAGACCAGAGCTGAGGACAGCATTCAGGATGTGGATATGACAGGCTTTTAATCTTCACATCGCATCTCCTAGCCTACCACATTCAAGAAGCTGAAAGGTAAACAGTTGGAAGTTGAGATGCAAGCAGTTGTAATCACTGTAAGTCCTCTTGGACTGCATAAGTACTTCTAAAAACAATGAGTAAAATAATAAAAGCAACTACCATTAAAATAAAAAGAAGAAAAAAGCCAATGGAAATTACAAAATTTCCGCCATCACACAAAACAAACCAGCAGTAGAAAAATAAGTTTGAAAAATGTTACTAACACCGAGTTATAGTGCCAAGTGTTGTCTCCTGTCTTACAAGATGATGGATGATGGTTTTATTTCAACTCCAAGCAAAATAAATTGAATTCTGGGAAAAGTTAAAAAATTAATAACTACAATATTTTCTGAGGGATGAAAGTGCTACTAGAAAAGCAAACAACTCAAAGTAAGCATAAAGACTAAAAGAGAAGGAAAACAGCGAAAGCACTAAGTGTGACAGCTACTGATGGAGGACTATGCAATAATCAACATAAAGAAAATTGTAGAATACTAATATTTTGGCTCTGGAACACTTAAAATAGTTTCAGGAAACCTCAAGGAATAGAGGGATACTTTCAAGCCACTTTTTATAGCTATTGCTCCTGGTTCTGGCAAATTCCCTTTCTCTCCTATCCAGCCTCTTTAGTCATGGTGATACCAATGTTTGTGGGTCTGTACAGGAGACAGGACCAGATTAAACACATACATACTTTTAATTTTTACTCTTTAGTCAGATCTATTCCCCGATTTCCTGTCCACCTCCACAGTCAACCACACACAACAAAAAAGGACAAATGAGTGTTTGGGTCTGAGGGAGGCAAACAGGAATCCCTTGACCTTGTGGCTCTGCTAGGAGGATTTTCTTGGAGCCATAGCTTCAGATTCAACCAGGTGATGAATTATATTAATCCAAATATCTTGTTAGGCTCTTTCTTTTTGATAAAAATCCAGAATTATTTGGGTCAGGCCTTTTTGTTTTATTTCAAAAGTGACTTAGTTATTGAATCAGCCACCAGGCAGAGGAGTGGGTGTGCCTGTGGCATCAGTCAGGTAAACTGTCCAGTCACTGACAGATAATGAGGTAAACAAGATTGTACCAAGACTTGTTGCAGACAATTAGACCAAGTCACAGCTGGTAAGGTGGAAAAGTTTACAAATACCCATCACTAAAAGCCTATGGAATAAATCAATGCCCAGCAGGACAGAGACTGTTTGTTTGCAGAGTTCCTCATTCTTGTAACTATCTGCAACTTATCTCTGCAATACTGAACGAGGATATTAATTCAAGTGAGCTGATTCTTATGTACAAAGGAGAGGCAATACATAAACAAGTGTGGTTTTGGAGCAAAGAGCTTTCCAAGAAGCAAAATACTTCCTTAGTCAAGGCATCTTCTCATGGAAACTATTTAGACTGATGTAGAAAAATAATGTAGTAGGACATATGGCTAAACATGATTACCTCTTCTTCACTTGCTCTTCAAACACAATGTCAATATTGACCAAAACATGAGTATTTAAAAGCCTGCTCAAAATTTCTCATTGTCCATAAAACCTTGGAGACTCACTGCACCCAAGAAGCACATTCTAAAGCATGAAAAGTGTGGGAAAGGGTATGACAAGAAGTAGGGGCAATACAGCAGCAACATTCTAAATTACTTTTTATGCTTTTAAAAAGAAACACAATGTACTTTCTAATCTACATTTTAGATATCGTATCATCCCATTAGCAACTGCAACAGAGAAGACAAGAGGAGATTAATTATTTCCTTTCTTTAATGAGTAGATTTATTCAGTAATGGCTGAATAGAATGTGTGACCATTTCACAGGAAAGCAGAGGTAGTTAATGAGAGCTTCATTAAGACTGATGATCAAACAATATGGTAATGAAAGCATAAATTCAGAGGCTGGGATATTATAAAAACAGAAGCATTGCGAATATATAGTTTGCTTCCTCTGTAATAGAAACTGTTGGATTTGGTATTAATGTCCGACTACTAAAAAAAACCCCAGTTTTTAATAGAAAATATTTTCTGTGAGTAATTGTTGGTAATTGTTCTGACAACTATTTGTCAGCAATATTACCAAATTTACTTGATTTCAAGCCTGAATTGAGATTCAGGCATAAATTGAGATTCCAATAAGTGTCTCTTGCTGGACTTGGTGTCTGGGTGTAAATGCAGGCAAATAGGTGTCTCTCCATATCTGAGGAGTTGAGAGGTTACCCATCTCTTTCTGCCTGGCTTGGAATACCAAGCAGGAAAGGTTATTTACTTTTTTCCATTTTAGTACCAGAAAACTGACTTTGACTTTGAAACTGAAGTCTATCTACCATTATGCCCACCACCATGTTGGTACTGAATGGCTGTGATAAACTGACACCTCCATCTTCCTTTTCATAAACTAAACAAATCTGTCTCTTTCAAATTTTCAATGAGGCTTTTTTCCCCCAAATCTTTCATCATTCTTCTGTCCTTTTTCTTGTTTATCTCCAGTTTTAAGGCCATCTGTCTCAAAGTAAGAACACTTGCACTTGATACAACATTCCATATGTTGCCACAGTAGTGCAAATCAGAGGCAGAAGATCCCCAGTTTACAAATTAACACTTTTCTGGGAAGCATTGTTTGGATGAACCTGATGTTCATTTACATGTCTATTGAGATATCCAAGTGCTTTCATTGCAGTTGAGGCCTAAGCCTTAGTGAATATATGCACAAATGTCAATGTGTGTGAATGTCTTATTATCTCATTTCTCACTCAGCATCAGTTAAAGTGGTTAGATTGTTGTGTATGAGTAGAAGTGCAGAGGGAAGACTGATGGCATTTTGTGTGAATCTGAAAAGATATGGAGAATTACATTCATCTGGTTTTAAGATTTTGTTTCATTCAAATTTTAAGGTCCTGGCTGAAGTATCTTGTTTAGGAGCAAATATTGCCACATGCTGACTCTTTACTGCATAGAAAACCTTCAGAGGGCTGTTCAGATCCTTTGATGAGGCCTTACATTTTCAGTCACCCCTTGTTATGTTATCCTAAAGGATCTGCTTTATATCACTGCTCACTCCACTAGTTCTTCATGTCTATTGTTATTAGATAAAAATAGGAGACAGTAACTAATTTGTAGAAAGGCAGATCCCTGTGATTTATGTAGAACAGTGCACTAGCATTCAGTCTTCACTAGTGTAAAAACTTTGACTTACAAAGACTGTAGAGAAAAATAGCTATTAACTTTCGTTATCAAGAGTAATTAATCACAACAGCAGCTGAACTTAAGATTCATCTCAGTTAATGTTTGTCAAGGCAGATAATACCTGAACTGACCAAAATCAAACACAAAACCTACACCCAGCCAATCTGTCAAAATTTGCTAACATCTGCAATCACATGAAACAGAACTGACTGTTTGAATAAATCACATTTTAAGATTATAGTTAGTGTGTGAGCTAATTAAGATTCTTCTGTTCTTAGAAGGCTGTTTGGTATTCAAAGTGCAAATTCTCTGGGAATGGTACAATTTTGGGGCAGATAGTATGTGCAACTCAAAAATGGGATAGAAATTACAAGTGAAAGGAGCTGGGAGAGGGAACCCAAACAAGCAAGCATATGTACATATGGCTAGAAATCTGGCTGAAATGCAGCACTTCTGTGACTCATTCTCTTGACAGAAGAGCAGCAGAATAAGATGTGAGCTAAGGAGCTGTGGGAAACATGAAAGAAGATCAAGAGGCTTCCCAAGAGTAAATGAGCACTTACGTTCAGTTTGCACCTTGAAAATTTTCAGTATGTACATATAGGTGCTCCAAAAGCCCTTCTAAATATATGAGGGAAAACACTCCTGAAATTTTAAAAATTCTTCTAATTGCAATGTATTTCGTATGTCTGTGTTTGTTTTTAATCTAATAGTATAACTTTTGCTTGGGTTGTCTGTGCTGAAGAGATGTTTGGAAGCCTCCTCTGAGGTCAGATTTGATGGTTTTCCATACCAACATTTCACTAACTGCAGACTAACACAAAGGGAATAACATTTACAAACTTGCAGACTTAATCACTATTGCCTCAGGCTGATGTGCTGCTTTTGTGCTTCAGCCTAAGGTAAAAAGGGCAAGCCAATCTGTGCAAGTCTTTTCTGTAGCTGACCTGAACCAAATGATGGAAATACAGAGAAGAAATATAGATGTGGAATTAAAGGAAGACAGTGAGAGAACTAACATCAGAAGAAAAAATAATTTTTTTTATATATAAATAAAAAAGCAAAATTTAAAAACATACAAACAAAACACAAAAAAACCCCAAAACCAAAACCAAACAAAACAAAACAAAAACAAACAAAAACAAAAAAAAACATAAAACAAACAAAAATTACAACAACAGCAAAAACAAAAACAACAACAACAAAAAAACCAAAACAAAAATATAACAACGACAAAAAAATTTACCAAAGACAGATCAGAGAATACAGGAGGAGCCCGTCTGAGAAAAACAGAAAAACAGACAGCCAGACACTAGTAAATTTTGCCTTCAGTTATTGTGCTCATGCTGGAAAGCTTCATCCTCAGCAGCCTGTTTTTTCACACTAGTAGTCTCTTATATTATGATCAAACAGAGACATTGTTAACCAAACTGATTCTTAAATAGTTGTTAACAGGCTCTGGAGCTGAATTCAGGAAAGCAAGTTTTACCTCTTGGATTATTTTTTGAAGCTGGCAGCTTTCTGGTGCAGATATCACCACATCCATTTCGCCTGGCTCACATCTGGAAAGTTTTCTTTGCAATCATAAAGTGTGGACATGAAACTGTTATTTTATCCATGGCTAGCTCCTGAAGCATAAGATGACTGTCATGAGGGAAAACAGCCAGCTCACTAAGCTGCCCCAAGTAGGCCGAGTGTGACCTGTAGATCAAACCAACACAAGGACTGGGTAATAAACAAAGAAACTGCAATAGTTATAAATAATATCTTTAGCAGAAAATTCCTCACCAAAGAATTATAACAGAATAGGATTTTAAGAAGCATGTGCTCAGTTGTGTTTAATAAAGGGCCAATGTTCTCTGTGTGCTTCTGCTTTGATATTCATCAAATACCTTGGAGATTTTGTTTTGGTTTTTCATACTCCCCAGGACAGGATATTCCAGGGTAGGGTTGCTCAACAAATAACTGCTCAAATGATATTGCTTGGGTTGCTTGCATCTGCCAGAGTAGCCCTGCCCAACTGCGCAGATCCTTTTAAAAAATCTAAAGAGGGAGAAGAAACATTTAAGGATAACCAAATAAGAAATGCCTGTGCCCAAAAAAGGAATACAAGAACAAATAAGATGAAGAGGGAAAAAAGGAGTAAAGAAAATAGAATAAAGAAGATGAAGGTGGAAAGGAGGTAAGGACATGAGAATGGGCATCACCAGCTACTTCCAGATCTGTACACAAGGAGCACAGACCCTCGCCAAGAAAGTAGAACATTTCAAAATTAGTTTGGAGGTGGTCCTGGAAAATGTACATGAAGAACAATTAGGCAGTGGCAGCAGGAGGGATGGACTGGATGTGAACTTATTGGGTCTCTTCCATCTCCAGTTTCTATGAAAACAGTCACCATTCTTTAGCAATATGATAAATATTTTTAAAAATCATAGATACAAACCAAATAAAACATATTAAATAACAAGTGCAGCCAATTTAATCATGACTTTTCAACTTTTTAAACCAAGACAGCAGGGAGGAAGAAGGAACAGGCTTGAGATTTTTAGTCCTCTTTGTTTAAAGCTAATTCACATAGGACACACCTTCATGAGACTTGTTCAATAACATTTGTGGAGCTGGGCTGCAGTTGTTGTTGGATTGTTCTCAGTCCACAGGGCTGCTGGTTTTATCCAATGCACACTGGGTGCTGTCGCTCTCTAACAGCTTTTAATTCAGATTTTGCCTTGTTTATATTTCACTCCTAGCTGGACCAGTAGATTTTATTTTGGGTAGTGCAATACCAGTCTAATCCTTAAGCATTTTGTAACCAAAGGCTGATTCCTTTCTTCATTCCTGCACTGTCCAAAACAACATGAACTGCCCTTCAAGAGCAAATCTCCTACTCTGTAAGGGATCCATGTGTTGCAGATACACAAACTTCATGTTCCTCAGCAGGGGGAGAAAATTTTTTGGCTTAAAAACCATAGAACTCATTATTTGAGCACGTGGTGTATCCACAAAGTCTAGCTGCAGCAAGGGGACTTGTGTTCCATGGGACAGCCACTAGACAGTGATATAGCCACATCTACACAGCCAAAGCACATCCCTCTAACAGCCCCAGTCTCTCTCCAGCATTTCCTTCACAACCTAGCAGCTCAAATTTTCTCTGAATCTCTATAAAAACCTCATCTTGCATGTTTCTTCTGAGTACTCACCATTCAGTCTCAGCAGAGAGGAAGGCTTTAATAAAGCCTTTTCTCCAATACAAGCTGAAACTGAGGAACATTCTAAGGTAGAGGGAGACAGGGATATGCCTTGCCTGTGATGCTCAGTTTGTACAACAGAAGGAAGACCTCAGCCTTCTGGGCTGTCAGTCTTCAAACTACCAGTATAGCTTCTTTTATTTGCAATAAAAGTAGTTTAAGAAGTTGACGCAGACATTCTCCTGGTCGCATACTTCCCTGAACTTATGTTCCAGAAGAAAACAATGGAGAGTCTGGTTTCGGCCTCATTGTATAAGTCTCTTCAGCATGCCAGGTTTTGGGACAAAGACTCAGCCATGAGTAATTTGGCTCAGATTTGGGCTTCAGCTTCCCAGCAACTGGCTCAAGGCACTTATATCTACATCCATTGTATGAAGTATACCTCTGACAAACACCATTTGCATCCTCAGGAAGCTTTGTCAGAAGGAACATTAAGCTTTCCAGTTATCCCATTTGACTTTGCACCTTGGCTTCTATCACTTATATCTCCTTCCTGGCTCTTTCTTCTTCCCCAGCCACAGGCTGGATAAGGGACACAGGTAAACTGGAAGAGGCTAACTTACAAGAACAGGAAGCCTCTCCTAGCACCAGTTCATATGCCTGACAAGGACCGGATGAATCAAGCAGCTTTCCAAGCTCTTTTGGAGTGCTGCCTCACTTGAGAGACTTGGCCTGAGAGCTGCAGGAGTTCTGTTTGGAGATGGTCTACATTTTTGTCCAGATGATGGGGGAGTTGCTCCTCTGAAGAGATTTTGCAGGAAAATGATTCTGTGGGATTAATTTGTCCTTCACAGCTAAAGACAATTGATGAACAAAATGCCTGTATGCAATGAGGAGCTTTCAGTACTTTGTCTTACAAGCTGTCACCTGCCCTGCTCACATCGACATAGGACCTTGCCACTCCTCTCACCTTTGTGAGACTCCATCACCTCATGGCATCTGCACATTTCCTACTCTGGCTACTCACTAGGAAATTAGAATGGAGAAAACCATTCACAGAGCCGGTGTAAGATGGCTGTGCAATGCTATCCAACAGAGCCGTTATTCCTGACCAGGAATCATCAGAGACATCATCAAAAGAATCATCAGCCAGCATAACTTGCCCAACTGTGCCCTAAAAGACAGTCCATGAGATCCTATCTGCCTTAGTTCTGCTCAATATATACATAAATCCTTGGTAGGTCCAGCTGATTACAGATGCCACTCCAACAAATGAACTCTTCCATGAGTCCTTTCCAGCAGTTGTCATCCTTTCTCCCAATCTGCTTTGGACTGAGTTGCTACTGTGTCTGGGCATCCAATGAGATGCAGCTGAAAACCATAACAGCCTTTCAATCAAACAAAAGCCTTACAAGAGGAGAGTAGCTGTTTCTGAGCACCCTTCATTCTTTCTGGACTGTCTCTCTGTTCTGTGAGAGTCCTTTGGTAGCTCTCTGAAGAATCTGCCCACTGACACTGAAGGTGTCTTTCCATCACAAGGGACCTGCTGCAACTTGGCAGACTGGCCTGACAATGTAGCCTTTGATCCTTTGAGATCAAACCCTGAAGACCACAGTGCAGTAGAGGTGACCCCTCTATCATGGAAGTCAGAGAAGTCTCTCAGCTTTTCTCTCCTTTATCCTTAGGTCTGATATTCCATCTCAGCCCTTCCCAGCTTTTCCTTCTTTAACAGCTTGTGATATTTCCAAGAAATATTCAAAGGTAGGCTTGGCTTGTAGTTTCAAAGGAGCCAAGGTTCAGTACTTCTCTGTATTCCTTTTCCTTTTGCTCTCACACGCGCCTTTGAAGTAGAAGCAATTCTCAGTATTTTTTGGTTTCTTCCTTTCACAGGCATTGTATCACTGAGCTACTGATGCTATTTAGTATTGCAATAGAGAAGGAAATAAATTTTTAAAAAATATATTTGGTTTTTACTTGTTATTTTTATGCTGTATTTTGCATGC
Organism: Sturnus vulgaris; assembly: GCF_052056855.1. Lineage (NCBI taxonomy): Eukaryota > Metazoa > Chordata > Aves > Passeriformes > Sturnidae > Sturnus > Sturnus vulgaris. The sequence goes on from NC_142244.1 coordinate 31,228,959, forward strand.
TTGCTGTATTTAATGTGTTTACTGTATATGGCAAACGCAGAGAGAAGCTGAGATCTAAGGACTTCCAAATCAGGTCACTACTGAAACTGGTTTGGGTCAAGAATCTCTACTAAAAATGTCAGCTTCATCTGAAAAGGGCAATAGAGTCAAACCCTGAATTACTGTCATAGCACAGGACTCAGAATGTTAGTGTTCCCCTGGTGTAAGTACTTACTATTTCTTTTTCCTCCCACCTAATTTAAAATAAAATAAAGCCATGTGAATCAAAATGAAGGATAGCATGGGTTTGGAAAGAGCAGCATAGGTAATTCTTCCTCTGGAATGCTCTGTGGTCAGCTGTTTAGACTATTTCCTCGCTAGTGAGAGATGTGGGTTCAAATCTGCTTAGAAATGGAAAGAACTGAGCATTCTGCACCTGGCTGGGCTCCCCAAAACACAGGGACCTGATAATGCACCTGATAAAGTGCATTCTGGTATGATCTGCTGGAACTCTGTAGGTGAGAAAGAAGAATGCCTGCCATGCTGCATAGGCTGAAATACAAGGGCCCTGGATGAATGTCATCCTAATACCTTGGCTTGTGTTACTGAGTTCTACAACCCAAAGAGCTGCCTAGCAAGATCAAAGACTGTCCCAGTGGGCTTGTCCTGCTGCCTCTTCCTTGTCCAATATTTATTGCTGGAAACAGTTTTGCTTCTTTTGCTACTGTCACGGTGGAAGAAGCCATCACAATGTGATGAAGTCACAGATAATGAGGAGCTGCAATTAATATTGAGGGAAATTAAAAAATAAAACTTTCTGTTACATTGTTTTCTATTTGATACAACCATGCATGAAGTACTGGGCCACAAAAAGCCCTGTGGCATAAATAGCATGGTTGGCTGTGTGGGGGTAGTGCAGCAATGAATATAGCAGTAGCTGATTTACAGATTTTGAGGAAGAAGTTCGGAGTTTGCTATTTTAAAGGTTTTCTTTCGTCTTTTTGGTCTCTGCCCCACAACTACATGATTATTTAAAATAACCAACTTCCTGTTCTCCTCAAGTTTTTTCACAACAAGAACAACCTTAAAAACAAGTTTCATTACACTGCCATGCTACAGCGTAGCCCTGAAGGGCCTGAGTCCAAATACCTGGTGTACAAAGAAATCTGTACTGTTTCTTCAAACAAGACTTTGTTTTGATTTAGGATTTGAAACATTAACACTTGACTGCTGCAGAGAAGTGTTACATTTTCTTGGGGCTGTAAATCGAAGTTTAATACAACATTAGGAGGGAATTTTCTGAATTTATGAACCTTGTATGTGGAACCATCTCCAGTTAAGCATGATTAAGAATTAAGAAAGCTATTCTTTCCCCTTTGGAATCAGCAATTTTTTATTATTTTTTTTTTTAAATCTGAAAAGTATTTTCTGGCATTTTATTATGGTTGTGCAATTATACTGTGTTTACTATCAGAAGGATGATGATCTATTTCTTGAGAAGTTGGTGTACTGCAGTAGAAGTAGGAGAGGGAAATCAATTATTTAGCAAAATTAGCTGTATCCTAATATATGAAATGCTATTTGGGTACATAAGTGACTTCAGGTCTGTGGGCAATTTTGTGATAATATGTAGAGTACACATTTACTAAAGTAAGATCTCATGGATCGCCTTCAGAAAGAAAGGTTTCTATCACCTCTTCAAGGTAAAAATACAACACACTTTTAATGTATTCTGTCAGTCTCACCAGTATATTGCAATTCGAGCAACATTTCTGTTGTTATCATTGGGCAAAGGTAAACTGTATGCTCAGGATAGATCCAAACCTCTAAGGCTGGGCTGCGGAATGGCACCAGAGTCTGTGTCTAGGGCTACATGCCACTTTTCCTTAAAAGAAAGCATTTTATGAGGTTAAGAGTTTTTAAATACAAACTGCATAATGATCCCAAAAGACTGTTGATCTCAAAAAGTGTTGAAAGATTTTTGGACCTGGAAAGCAGTGTAATAATGTAAGTGCTACCATATAATAATGAAAACATTTTGTTCTCTTCATTTCAATTCTTAAGATCCAAATCAACTGGTGGGTATAGCAGATCTGTAGCTGTAAAAATCTGAATAACCACATCAAAATTTAACTGTACAGAGCAAGATGAGGATTTTCATCTTCAAGAAATAAAGGTCCCTGGTGTCTACTGTGAGAGCTTCAGGTACCAGAGAACAGCATAAACCAGGAGATCAGACTTTTTCGTAGTGAGCTGGAAGAAGACCCCAGCCTTGAAGGGAAAACTGAGCAAGCAATAATTTTCTTTTTTTCCCTTCCTCCACCGTAGCGTCCTGCTGCAGGGTTAAGCACCCATGTGCCGACCTGTCGAGTGCCGCTGCACGGGGAACCGCAGGGTCAGCGCCCCGAAGCCTGGCTGCAGGAAGACCCACGGAGAGGTATCCGGCTCCCCGCGCCGCGCCTCCGGGCCAGTACGTGCGGTGCCTGGCCGGGGCCGCCGCTACCTGCGGGACAGCGCGGGGCGGCGCGGAGCGAGCAGCGCCCGGGCGGCTCCCCGCGGTCGCCGCCGCCGCCCGCCCCGCCTTGCGTGGCCCGTGGGAGCGGGCCCGGGTGCCGGAGGCGGCGGGGAGGGCTGGGACGGGGCCCTGGCCAGGGGTTTCTCTCTCCCCCACCCCCTCCTCCCCTCGCCGCCGGTTCCCGTGAGGCTGCAAGTGCCGCCGCGGCAGCTGGGGGGCCGGCGGGGGATGCTGCTGCCGCCGCCCTGCCCAGCGCCGGAGTGAGGGCAGGAGCTGGTGGCGGCAGGAGCAGCCCCGGCGGCGGGACGAGGTGAGCGGGGCGCGGGCCCGCGGGGCAGGTGGGTGCGCGCCCGGGATGGGAGCGGGGCCGGGGCCGGGGCCGGGGCCGGGGCCGGGGCGGGCAGCGCTCCCGCCGGGACCAGCCCGCCCGCGCTGGGGGCACACGGGGGAGCGACGGACGGGGCGCAGCCCGCGGGGTCTAACGGGCGGGGAGCGCTGCTCTGGCTTTGGGGTGCGGAAACCTGGAGAAGCAGAGCCCCTGGCCAGGTGGGGTGCGGAGCGAACCGAGGGCGACAGGTAGCCGGGGGCACTTCACCCGGCCGGCCATGCCAAATGCAGACGTAATTCCACGGAGGGACCCCTCCGTCTCCCCTCCCCAAATCTTGGACAGGGTGGTTTCTGATACATGGCGAAAGGAGAAATTTCCGTAGAGCTCTGAGGTGTTTTCTCTGGCTGAAGTTATCTAGAAATAATATTAAGGGGAAAAAGAACAGTAATTCATAAAAAAACTTTAAAGAGCAACAAGTTGTTTTACTGAAATCACACACGCTGGGAAAAAAAATCACCTCACTGATCCTGATAGAAAGTGGCTAATAGCAGTATCTTTTAAACCGATTTATACCACAATTAAGAGTTTCTGAAGCCTTAGCAGTAGTCAAAACTAATTTCACCATATGTCTGAAGAGAGTTTTTGAGAAGTCCTGAATCTGCCCTTAAAATCTTCATTTTTTTAAATGTAGATATAGGATATGATACTTAAGATTATTTTCGTATTTGTTTGAAATGTTTCCCTTTTTTACTGATTTTTTTTTTCTTACTTGAAACAGGTGATCCATTTTGCACCACCTCCTGCTCCCTCTCAGGCTCTGCCCCCCAAAACCACCACTGTGTGCCGTTCTGGGCAGTCATGGTGCAAATTAGATTAACCTTGTTGGACACTCTGAGCTGGATTCAGGGGAGCAGAGGAGGGGGCTAGTAGCCCTACCTCTCCCAGCCATGGCCAGTGCAGTTCTCCTGTTTGGTCATGTATCATGGAGGAGAGTGACTTTGCAGGCTTTTCCCGATTTCCTCTTCTGAATAGCGTCCCTATCACAGTTGGGACTATTTTGCCTCCTACTCGAATTTCACCACCCGGTGTAAAGGCAGAGAGGATGTGCTGGGAGGGGCAAGGTCAGGGGAGTATCAGTGAGGCGTTGCTAAGGCTATTTCCCAGGCACTGCAGTGCCCCTTGAAAATGCTTATGCTAATTGTGGAAATTAGACCCCTTAACTCCTGTACTTGATTTAGTCTGAGGCTGGGCAGTTGTGCACTTTTTTCACTTACTGTTCTATGCTTCTCCCCTCACCATGCTGCAGGACTAAGCTCTCTTTGCAATGAGAAATAGACGTTTCAGCCCCAAGAACCAAATCTGTTTCTGTGCTCTGTGCATTCATTGGGATCTGGCCATTGATCCGTGTGTTGTGAAGACCAAATTCTTACATCTTTTCTAGCTGTGAGAGTGGAAAAATTAGTTGGATGATTATTAGGAATATGTTTAACTGAGCAGTGGTGATGACTGTCCAGATGAAATACTATTCCAAAATCTAGTTTGCATTTAACTGATGTAACTAAAGTTGTTGAAATGTAATTATTTTTAAAGAGGATTGATTATGGCAGGTTAATGACTAGAAACCATACAAAGAATCCCAAAGAAATTTCTTTTGTTCCAGGACATGACAAGGCTGATGTTCAGAGACATCTATAAAATTATTAGGCTGATTCTGACTCTGTGCTCAAGTATGTGTCAAATCTCATTACAGTACTTGACATCAGATTGTCCTACTCTTAACTTCTCAGAAAGGCCAGTGGTAAAAAGGAGGCAAAATTTCTACATCATTTTCAAAGTGTCAATAGACCAGTATTGACAGAAAAGGTTGAACAGCTACCTCCTGTGTTAAACTTTATGGCTCCGTGGAAGAATTCAGATCCCAGGTCTATCAACCTGACACCCTTTCTACCATTCTCAAACCTCAATATTTTCTTTGTATTTAATAAGATTATTAGGATTATCTTCTGAATTATGAGCAAAAATGTCGAGTCAGACAGGGAACCTTTTCAGTTCATTCTCATTCCGTCTGCATGTTGGTTGCAAGCTGTTGCATCTATTGTTGGTTGCAAACAACCTCTTATGCATAAATTGACAGCCTTTCTCAGTCACTTATTAACTGCAAGAGTGCAGAATTCTTTACCTGCACTAATTTGTGCCAACGATTTCAAGAACATTATTGACACCAAGTAGACTGAGGGAGGACATTGACAGAGAGGTGGTAGCTTTAGTACCAAAATCTTCTCTGCTGATTTCAAGGCTAATTCCATGTAAGCACGCCTTTTTTTTTTTTTTTGTTCAGCTGAGAAAGTTAGGTGAGATTAACAGCTCAGATCACAAAACATGAGAGATTATAATCTCTTCATGCCTGCATGAAGTGATGGTGAAGGCAACACAATCTAATGACTCAGTTGAAAAGACCATTCCAGAAACTGTTCTGGGCATGGACACTGATCTCAGACAAACTATTTTCTTTCAGTTTTCCAGTTTCAAAAAAGTGAGGATAAGAACTGTACCTCACAGGGTCTTGTTAGAAATACCTTGGTTAGGAACAGGGGTTTCTAAAGCACACTGGAATTTCCATGCAAAAAGCTTTGCAATGGTTTATGGTACAGTTGACATATGAGAACAGGCAAAGCAGAGGGGTTCAAAAGTATCCAGTCCTTTTTCCCTCCCTTTTCAGGACAATTTAACTGACTGTTGTGGTGCACAGGGTTGGTTGACCACTTCTCTGATCTGCAGCCTTCATGTGGTCTTTATAACTAGAACCCCTGTGTCTGAAACCAGCTTTACTGATCTAAATCCATTTTGGAGTTGGAGGGAAAACTTCATGCTACTGAACTTTTAATTTATATTTATTAATAGTTAATTTGGGGCACTTGAGCCTAGCATATTAACCTGTCTCTGCCTCCATTGCCTGGAATAGAGACTATTTGGTGTTGAATACTTTGGTGGACGAGATATAGAACAGCTGGGTGAGTCTCTGATGTGGGTAGTTACTATGTTCCCGGTTTATGATTTTTGATTCTTGAAAAATACTGGGGGGGAAGGAAGGGGAAGTGTTAAACCCAGCTGTTGCAGATATAAATAAGCAATATTCTCTTGAGCAGAAAGTGAGGGCCATTGTACTGTGCCCTCAGTTTGGAGACAGATTTGAAACAGTGCTCCTCTGGAGTTGTCAGAATGCAAGAACTTGTGGTTAATAGTGGCACTGTGCGTGTTACAGTGACCATTGCAACGCAGTGCACAGGGAGTGGGAATCTGCGATGACACGCTCAAAGAGAAGAAAAGGAAGACAGAGAAAAGAAAGAAGGATGGGGAAGGGAAAAGAGACAGGAGGCAAGGGTGGCAATGATCCTAGCAAAGGGAACATTTTCCAGTTAGCAGTTCTGAATGTGATGTAAAAAATAACAACTGAAAGTTTTATTTTACTACACAGAGCCCAAATTCTTCCTTTGATCTCTGTACAAGCTTCCTTTTGGCATCTGTGGGAGATCAGTGGAGAGTGAGGAGTCTTGAATTTATGATGCAGCCTGTAGCCAGTCATGAAATGGAATTCAGTCCTCTCAAAAAATGATTACATAGCTATGAGTCAGCCAGAAGGTACATGCATGGTTCTGAAATAAATGATAAAAGTCAGTCAACATAAAGACATCTCACAACCAAAATAGTAGGAAAGTTATGTGAGTACTCTGATCATTGTAGCTAAACTGTTGGCATCTGTTTTAAAAAAGTTATCTTGATGTCCATGCTAGTATCTACAGGAATTCCTGAATTGACTTTTTTTTCTGTAATAGTTTGCACAGATACACTGTTTTTGAGACTTGTTACAGGATTCAGCATCTAAAACCAGATATTTCATCTTAATAAGTTAGAAACACATTAAGTGACCTCTAATGAGTAAAAATAAATTCACTACTTTCTTAAATAATGGAACCCATTTAATAATTTTCCCTAATTATACTTTCTGCTTGAAAATAGCAATTGGGAGCTTTAAAAGGTAGATATCAGATGCACCAACCTGTCAGAGCAAACCAAATACATAGGAAATCATTAAACTTAGGACAGTTGATTTCAGGATTTTTTTCAGATAATTAACACAAATAATCAACGTATATATAGGCCTGCTAATCTACAGAAAGATCACTTACTTGTAAGAATTTGACCTTCGATTCTTCTTTTTGCCTGTTGGGCTGCTGATATTCTTGGACACTTGATATCTTGAATTAAAACACTGAGAAACTAGGAGTTTGAGGGTTCTTTACATATGTACTATGCAAAGCAGAACATTTAGAAGCAAACCAAAGTAAAATCTAATATTTAATTGTTGCTATAAATCATTCCTGCTGTAAGCAGCTCTGCTGACTTCAGTCAGCAAGTCCTTCCAGCACTACTACACTTCTCAGAGTCTGCTGGGTTTTGCAAGCAATAGGGCTCCTGACCTGCTATTTGTCTTCACTTAGGAGAACATATTATAAACCAGGATAGTGGTCTACAGTATGCTCTGCAAAACAGAAAAGAGAGCTGGTCCCTGCAACAGAGTGCTGAAGTTGTCTTGGGCAGATTAGGTTAAGGAGGTGAAAGACTCATCTTTCAATTTCATGTCATCTTCTCAAGACAGAGCTTGATAGATGTTGTTCTTTCCTCCAAGAAGTACTATCCAACCTGTGTTTTCTGCTTTCTGTCCTCTGTGCTTTCTTGCTACCTGTAGCCCTAATCTTCCTGAAAAGGAGGACATTTGTTCCCTGTTCCTGTTTTTCTACCCTCCGGCTCACACATGGCCTGGCACCATTAATTAAGCTTTTACTTGTGAAGTTTGTTTTAGAACTGCCTGTGTTACTAAAGACAAGCTGTTGAATGAACGTAATACTGTGGGAAGATTTCCTCTAGCCCCATTATTCCTGGCTCCTCTGGTACCAGCTAGACATGAAAGCATAAGGTTTGGGAGCAGACTGTTTGTTCCAGTGGATGCCACAGGTACATGTCTCTCATACTCACTGTTAGTGTCAAAGTGTCCCCCAAACTCAGGAGCTCCATGGAACCATCAACTCATGGCTGTGTTCACATGGGCCATTGCACAAAATTCCAGTGACAAAGGAAAAGGGAGGTTGAGGTCTGCTGGTAACAGAGTTCATCAGTAATTTACAGATTAGGGACCTGGGTGTCACACAGTTTTGTTTGCACCCTTTAATCTTCCCAGAAAAATTCAGGTACCTTTAAAATTTTTAGTGATTACCATTTCAGGTGCACAAAGTACATCTTTTGCAGGTCCTGTGTCACCTCTACCAGATGCTACAGTTTTCTCTGTTATTCTAGCAAGGCACAGTGCAGGCAAGTTTAAATGTCTGGATTAGTGCCTCAATAGTAGGTGCTTGTGGCAGGGATTTTTTCCTTATTCCTATCTTCCACTTTTCACCTCACTACTGTCTTTGCCACACACAGCACACATTTCTGCTCAGTTCTTTGACACTGCTTGAAACCCTATTGTGGGAAGTCGTGACTGACTAGGACCGTATGTATCACAGTCAGCTGCTATGGTAGTTGCTTCCGAGATGACCAATTTATGTCTATATGTTTTTAAATATTTTGATTTATCATAATTGGTACTCACCAGGACTTTTTGAATAACCCTGCACAAGCCAGCTGTCCAAGATTTGCAACAAAGATCCAGTTTTCAGATCTCTCTGAGAACATGTTCTATATTTAACCTTTGAGGAGAAATTTAACTAAGCTGTACCCAGTCAACACCAAGCAGTACGCTCTACACTAGATGCCATTCTTTCTGTATGAGTGTTCTGTAAGTACTTTGAATCGTGGAGGTAGTTCCTTACAGGAATTTTGTGTTGGAAAGACGACAATCTACTCAAAGGACAACTAATCTATGTGACATATAAATCCCACAAATATTTTATGCCTTCTTCATAGCCATATATTTTGTAAGACTGTCATATTCTTACACGAATTATAAAATGTCATACCCTGCTGATGAATTTCCTCCATTTAGTGTCCTTCAGTAGGGGAAAAACATGTAGATTTATAAACCAAGTTGTAATACTAAATCTTCTGCTGCCTGTGTTTATTATTTTAGGGAACCTGCCTATAATCTTTATCCCACCTTAGAGAGGCAACTGTAATTCTCCTGGTTTATGTATTATAGATTGAAGGGGCTGGATCGAGTTAGTGAGTGACAAGCTGAATATAAAAGTCTGGTTTCTAAACAACAGAAATAGGTTCCACTTTTTTGCCATTTTGTCTTTTCAGTACATTACTCCATATGATATCCTTGTCTAAAGCATTGTAATCAGGTTACAAACATAAATATCATCAGTGATGTGTGAATATATATATATATATATATATATATATGCATGTATAAACATGAATTCTTCACATCATTTAGACTTCTGTCTTTAACAAATACCTTGATAGCATATTGTACTTCTTTTGCTTGCCAGGATAGTCCTGGGTTGAGTATTTTCAGCAGCTAGCTAGGGTACAATTACTGCTGCTTTCATTTCTTGGGAAGCAATGTTTACATAGTTAATGGTCTCTGATGTGTCATGTCCATTTTCATATCGAAGCCTTCGAAAGCATCAGTCAATCAGAAAGCTGAGCTTAATCTTAAACAGGCCTTTACCCTCCCTCCTCCACAGTTAGATCACATACTTTGAATACTGTGCCTGGGAGCTTTCAGCTGAGAGATTTGGGCCGTGTTTCTCGGTGAAGTGGTGCAGGATGCACAATGTCAATGTACTGGCTTGCAGGGATGAGATCCCAGTCCTCCAAGCTTAAGTAGCAGCTGGATGATACTTCTGGGTGACACAGCAGTGGGGTGGGAAAATTCTTTGTGCCTAAAGAGGGTGATCAGTATCTCAAGAATTTTCAAGGACCTGAGCTTTAGCTCCTCAGTGTTAGTAACTGCAACCTCTACTTCTTCTGGAGCTTCTGCAACACTTGCTCTATTTGTTTGACTACTTAAGCACTGAAGTTTTGGTTCACAGCTATGAAAGGCAGAGTTGTTTAGTTTAAATTGAAAACTGAGATTCAAATGAAACCACATGGTGTCTGATCACCAAAGTCACAGTCTCATTCTTGCTGAGATTGTGCTCTGACCATGGGTGCATAAGGAACTCTGTGGCTGGAATCTGACACAGGCATGATCAGTTGTCATATATTGGAAATAGCCACAATGAAGCAGATTAAGTGTTTGGTAGTTGTTTTGCTTTAGTTATTTTCATTGCTTCCATGGAGTCTATTTCAGTATTCAGTTGGTAAACTGAGGCATTTTGTGAAGGACAAGAGAAATTGGACACTCCTAATGGAAAGGAACTCAGTACAATCAGAAATATCCATACATTCTGGTTGTTGTCATAGGTGAACAATATGGAGAGAAGTGCAGTGGTTCTCCGGGTTGTTGGACTTCCTGTGTGCAGTGATAGAGCTGAAGGTATGAATTTAGGGACCTGGATCCAGCCATTTTCCCCTACTTGTCAAACTGGAATTGCTCTAGCTGAAGTAGGACATCTGATGTTTTATCATCAGCACCACAGCTGGCAGCACTGTGCAGTGAGAGATGCTGCAGGATTACCACTGAAACCAACAGCAGTGAGATGCTCTGGAGCACATGGGGAGACCTGACAAGAGGCAGCAGTGTGGTGGGAATTGAGGCAGGCAGAGAGCTGGCACTGTCTGCTGTCTTACAGACCTGCCTAAGGGAAATGTGGGAAGAACATCATCCCTGTTGGAGTGAACAGGGTCAACAAGATGAAACAAGGGATTGTGAGGCTGAGTGCTTCCCTTTTGTTTTTTGTATGAGGATGAGATGCTTTCCCTATATAATGTCTGTTTTCTTTCTCCTCTAATAACTTTTTTCTTGCATTGTACCTCAAAATATATTTGTAGAAATAGACTTATTGCCTGCTACTGATACTGAGGCATGGCACTTAATTTTCCTACCCTTCTAGGTAGAGACTATTGCTAGTTATAGCTGCAGATGATCGTATTTCTAAGAACCTTTAGGTTGGTGACAGTGCCTGGCAGATGACACTGAAAATACCAATTACATCCTGAGAGAAGAGACCATTGACAAGGATTATTGTAGAGGAACAGATTATTTTAATGCCACTATATCAAAATAGTGTAAATTACTTACTCTGAAATTACTTATTTTTCATGCAAATTTTAGAGTTTTGCCAAAATGCCTTTCCTACAAGCAATGCCATGACATTGTTAATATTTGCAGCTTTTAAAATGAAAATCTTATTCTAGGAGGGGATTTGTAGTGATCCCATTTTCTTAATACATTTTTTGTGATGTTTATCAGGGAAATAGCTGCAGTTACTGAAGTCTAAAATGAGCAGAGCTGACACAGCAATTTGTATCCTCTTTGTGTAACTCACCCAAAGAATTACTGACTTGTAACTGAGAATTGTTGACAGTTGTGCCAACAACCTGGGGGATGCAGAAGGCTATAGGTGACACCGAGGGTGCAGTTTGTCCTCACAATGTTGCTGTTAACAATTTGCAGACTGACAGGTAGGTTTGGAGGGATGTCCATTAACAACAATAACATCTTGTAAATTATAAGGAGTGCACTTGCATGCAGCATGTGTGGACTATTAAGATTTTGTTATTGTAGGCAGTGTTGGAAACAACCCTACATTATATGGCCTTGTTTGAAAGGTCTCTTGAAGTAAATCAAAACATTGAAAGAGCTGTCTCAGAAATACGAAAAGTTGACTTGATAGAGTTTTAAACATACAATTCCAGACAGTAAAAATGTTGACAACAGCTTGGCATCGAGATATTTTGTTTCATCCAAAGATCTGAAAGAGCTTTTAAAAATGTCTAATTGCAGTGTAACGAGTTCCCATTTTGTATCAAGGACTATTAAAGTAGAAAAAAATGCACAACCATAATTTTCAGGTTCAGATTTCTATTGTTGGATACTTAGATTCATATTCATGTCCTGGATCTAAATATAGGTTTAGATGGCAACTTACATTCAATTTTGAAAAATGATCTGATTTCCAGACCCAGAGATTGAAAGGAGGAATTTTTGCTAAGCATATGAAACATGTAAAAGCCTAAATATTTTGCTCCTCACTGGGATTCATCCTTTTTTCTTCTTTTCTTCTGATGATTTGTCTCTGGCTTTAGACAGTAATTGCCAGTTAATGTATCTCTCTGATGGTCACACTAATATTACACCACCTTCTTCAGAAGCAAAGCAATAAAAATTATTCTGGTATCTAATAACCTTACAACTAGGAAGGAAAAAGAGTTCATAGTCCTTAGTTAAGCATGTAATGCAGCATAACAATGTATATGTCCTTCCCAGGTTAAGCACTTTAGATGAGCAAGAGCTCACATCCTGTTAGGGAAAGGGATTATGAGACCTATACCTCTTAAATAAGAGAACATGATTTCATCAAAAGAGCTGGCAGTAGGGTTAGGTAACTCATGGCTCTCATCTTTTCCTTTCAATGCTGTGGGCTGATAGAAATTGAACACAGTGAGCTGTGGGATCATAGAATGGTTTGGGTTGGAAGAAGGCTTAAAGATCGTTTGATTCCAACCTCTCTGCCATGGACAGGGACATCTTCCATCAGACCAGGTTCCTCAGAGTCCCATCCAGCCTGGCCTCAAACACTTCCAGTGATGGGGCATCCACAGCTTTTCTGGGAAACCTGTTCCAGTATCTCACCACCCTCAGGGAAGAATTTTTCCCTAATATCTAAATCTAAACTTGTTTCAGTTTAAGACCGTCACCTCTCGTGTGTCACTACATCCCCCTGTAAAAAGTCCCTCTCCCTCTGTCTTGTAGCCCTTTTTTACTGGAGGGCTGCCATATGATGTCACTCAGACTTCTCTTTTCCAGGCTTCTCATGTCAGAGGCCCCAGAGCTGGACACAGCACTCCAGATGGGATCTCATAAAAGTGGATTAGAGAGAGAGAATCACCTCTCTTGACCTCGTGGCCGGCCAGGATTTGGTTGGTTTTCGGGGCAGGAAGTGCACATTGCTGGGTCATGTCAATCTTTCCATCCACCAGTACTCCAAGGCCTCCTTGAGCTGCTCTCAGTTGCCTTGCCTTTACTCTCTGCCTGTCTTCCATGTATACTTAGCCCCGTTTAAATTGAAGTGCTCTAAGTTAATATTATGCCATTGCTTCATCCAAAAAGTTCACAGAGGACAGTTTTCGGTTGAGCTGCTTCTAAAATCCAGAGACCTATTGCCTTGGTACCAGCCAGCTCACTTAATGTTTCCTGTGCCTCGGGAAAACACCTGTGAGAATTAAAGTTCACCTTCTCCCCATGGTCCTCAGTTACCAAATACCCTGCTGGAACCACAGGCAAGTGAGTGATAGAGCAGTCCTGTGGTGGCATGCAGGGCTGGGGCTGGCCTCCCTGTGTGCTACTAGATTTGGGCTACTGAAAAGACGACATAAAGCTATTTTTGTTTCACCTTTGCTGGCCTTATGCCAAAAACGTCTTGGAGAACCTTGGCATGACTTGTACAGCAACGTTTACTTCTGTGTAATTGCTTGCTGCAGCACAAAGTCTCTTCTCAGTCAATTGTTTAAACTACGGGTGGTAACAGATGCTTCGATTCATTGCTTTCTGCTATCTTTAATTTTTATTAATAAAGCAATAAAATCCTTATCTGCATGGATTGTGTAAATTGTAAAGACGCAAAAAATAAGCCTCTCTCCCACAGTTTATTTCATTTCTAAAGCCCTCTGCAGGCCTGACATCTGTTAAACATGGTGTATGTTTACAGTATAACTTAAATGATTAAGAGTAATAATTACATTTTAAAATATATAGATGTCCTCATTCTGAAAAAAATTCATATCTATATCAGATTGCAAACCTTATCCCAATTCTTACTCACTATACCTCTATTTTTCCTAAATAAGAAAGAAGATCTTGTGTTTCCTCTGCATATTGATAACTGAGCTGTCCTTCTTGTGCTGTCTTCTTGGACCATTTCCTCAGAAATATTCTGCGTGTTTCAAGACTCTACATCAATACATATAAAACTACAGCAACAGCTGCTTGACATGATATTATTCTAGGAATTCTCTATGACTATGTAAACACAGATTGTGTGATAAAGTGAATCTCAATTGAAAAATCAAAAGGTCATTCTCATTCATTCTGTACTGAGATGAAAAATGAAAAAAAAAATGGATGAATAGAGGAGTATAGACTTGAGCTCATGTTGTGAAGCTGAGCTAATTATTTCTTCAGCTCTGTCCTAAATCATGTGTTTCCATGACAGAAGTTATTTCAACTCATTTATATAAAATAGCAAAATGATCATTCAGGTTCAATTGTGATTTGAGGAAAAACTCCTGCTCCCTGGCTACAGTGTGATATAATCATGCATAAGTAATCAGATAATTACAGAAGAAATACAGGTAAAATTAAAAGCAGATTGTGAAATTTTAATTAGCTTTATGCAGATTTTAATATTTGTTTAGAAGTTTGTATTGAGAACCAATTTAGTTTGCAGTTCTTCAAGTAACATTAGCTATTCCATGGTGTTAAATTGTTACTGGTTTGGAAATCAGAAAGCATGTGCATGACTGTTGGATCATTTTAAGATCACACAATATCAAGAGAAAGGCAGCTCATCAAATATTGTTTGTCTGGACATCTCTTTTGCACTCAAAAATTAGAGCAGAGTTTAAACCTTTGTTCAAAGTTATGTCCTCTTTTAATACAGCTCCTAGCTTCTGAGGCTGTGTATTTTCCCTACGTTTCCTGTTGTCTCACCTTCCCCACAATGCAAGTTTGATTTGATTTGCTGTGTGGTCTGACCATTGGCAAAACATGTTTGGAGGTTCATGCTCTGCAAGTGGTATATGTCTTCTTCAACCCAGATTAAAACACCAGTTTTTGAGACTGAGCCAGGCATCTGAGCAGACTGGCATCATGTTCACAAACAAAACAGCAGATGTTTGTGGTTCTCTGTGAATAGGGAAGAGGAGACTGAGAATGTTATGGATTATACTGCTCCAAAGAAGAAGTAGGCTTTGACAGAGAAACTGAAATTAGGCAAATCGAATAGTGGAAGCATATAAAAGTTATATAGGGAATTTCTTACTTTCAGGTAATTTCTTAATTTCCTATTAACAATCATTGTAGCTGTGTTTATTCAGCAATGTGCTCTTCTGGCGCTTTACTGGAAAGACAGCTATATTTAAACGTCTATATATTTAAAGATCTTTATAAGGCACTCTGGCTTAGGGAAAGCTGATCTAACTGCAATGATTGATCCATTTCAACATGTGTCAAATGCATTAACAGTAAATTGTGCTTAAACAGAAACCTGTCTCAAGGCCTGAACCTCTTAAGGTGATAGACCTATGTAACCGTACTGGTTTGGAATCTCTGCCCTTGCAAATGAGACATTGGGGGTTTTTTCCATTAAAATGGTGTTGCAAATGGTGTTTCCATTAAAACGATGCAGCAAAGTCAATAGGAACAGCTAGGCTGATAGCATACAGGCAGACAAACATACAAAGACACACTCACGGGTTTATGTGCTTCTAAATATATAAAAACATTAAATACCTGAATATAAACATATGTTATAAATTCAGAAATATTAATCACCCAAATGCAAAAGTATGAGCAATGATGGTATCTGATTCATAGCTCTCAATAGAATGAGATAGATGGCAAACACCCATGATAAGGACAATTGGTTGAAAAATTGCTCACCTTTGAAAAAGGAAAAGAAAGAGTTGAACTTGGGTTCCTGGATCACAGCAGAGCATTTTTTGTCTCCTGAGTACAGTTTGAGCATTGACTCTTCCTGATGTCTTAACATGCATACAGTAATATGTTTGGGAAACTTACCCAGCTGTGTCCTTCAGTCAGGACAGAAAATCAGTGTGGGTTTTTAAAAACACCCTTGATATGTATGTCAGTAAGTATGTCAGAAAATTTAAACACCAGTGAAAATTTACTGGCCCAAGAACACAGCAGGCAAAAATGGGTTTTTAAAAAGTGATGATGTAAGAGTATATGATGTAAGTCTTAGCAGTAAGAATATTAATTCCTAATGATGACCCTCACTGATAGAAACATTAGGTCCTTTTGCCTCAGTGTTTAAAGAAATTAAAACTGTTGGAGATGATGGTGGGATCTGAGGTGGGAAGTTAACGACCCCAGCTCATTGTGTCTTGTTCTGAAATGAGTAGTGATGATTTCTGCTGGAGAGATAACCCGGGCAAGTTATAGATAGGTGAGAGTACATTCTCTTTTTCTGTGTCTGTACATAAATTTTGGTATACAGTGTAATACTGAGAAGCTATTAATAAAAGTAATACGTTCTTGTAGTTGTCACCTCTTAATAATCTCTCTCTAAAACAAATAATAGAATTTTTCTTTCTGTCTCTCCAGTAAGCTCTTTGCTGTTTTTCTCTAAACTCCGAAGACAAGATCCCTTGATACTGCTGTTCCAGACAGAGCTATTAGATCTAAGCCTCCAGATGAAGAAATTGAATTTACAGGCTTGATGTTGTAATGCTTCAAAGAGCTGAAGGGGTGGAGAGAGACTGGCATGAAATAGTACACTTTTCCCAGTTTGACTTTTAGGAAATTAAATAAGCATTCAGAAATAAAATCATGAAAGCATTTTTTAAAATTAGATGTGTAAGCATTAGCTGTTCATTACATTCTCCCACTTGCAAACAAATTGTAGCAAAGTATCATTTGTCTTCCAAGAGTGTGGCAAGGATTTAATTTAATGTTTGTTAGGAAGTCTTAGATCCATGGAGAGAAGCTATGAGAGGTGCACACAGATCATTATCATAATGTTATATATAATAATATTGTGTTCTTTCATTTTGCTGAGGAGCAATTATTCAGCCCAAACATTCTCCATCCTCCACAAAAGTGGTCGCCGCTAATTGTTATCTATTTATTGGCTAGGAAAGCAGAGGTTTCTTTTGCTGCATTCAACATTGCACAAGAAGTAAATGACTGAGCAAGAAATGAAGCTGGCAAGAAATTAGGCCTATACACTGAACACTTGAAATCTTGCTGATGTAGCTGAAGTTCCTCCTATTACGGTTGTCTTAGCAATGTTTCTGTAGCTCATGTAGCTCAGAAAGAGGTTACAAATGGTAATGGTAGTTTTGTGCTTTCCTTGATTCCGTGCAGAAGGACCCAGAGGGGAGTGCTTTGTTTTGTTTGAAATTGCTGCCTTCAGCTTTGTAAATAGCGAAAGAGGTAAAAATGCTGTCTTCTGAAATTTTATGAGCAGTCTGCCTTGACCCTTTTAATTTGGAAAGGTGTTATCATGGAGTCTCCAGCAAGCCCCTTTAACAATACTGTCTGATATAATCGAGGAGAGCAACAAAAAAAGGGTTAAATGATTTGATTAAAATTTGCTGTTCCCAGTCACTTTATAATGTTTGTTGCCTTGACTGTTGTGGTGGTGCTTTTTTACTGCCAGTCTGCTGTTTTGATAGAGTTTTTTAGTTTACAGAAATCCAGATTTGTTGAAGTGCCTGTTCCTGTGTTACACTTAGGTCTATTTACAATAGTGGGAAAGGAGATCCATTGATAGGTTAATTTTAAGTGTATTCCCTTTCACTTTGTAACATATTGCTCTTTAGATGGCTACAGATCTGGTAGGTTTGTTCTTAGCAAGGGCACATTTCAAGTATTGAATCTGTACAGTTAAGAGAAAGTCAGACATCACTTTAGTGAGGGTTTGAGAATGCATTTCCAGGTTCAGTGTTTGCTTTTCCCTTTGTAAGTGTGGGCCACTCTCTAAAAAGTGAGATATCAATGAAATAACCTCTTGCTCATCTATATTTATTCTCCTTTTGAGGCCTTGTCTTTGCTTTCTTCAGTGTGTAAGTCAAAACAAGGCATCACACCACTGCTAACACTGCAGGTTTAGCCTGCTATCTGAACATCAATCCAGGCTTGTTCTGCTTCACTACCGTAGCACCCACAGGAAAAGGGCTCTAGATCTGGAATTTATCAGGGTTTTCTGTTTATGCTTGAGACAAGTACACATGTGACCTAGACTTCAACTTTTACTGTGCTGACACTATAGGAAACACTTTCCTTGTCAGTAAGTTGATCTGTCAACACCAGAAGTAGTTCTAACTCGTGGCTACTTTTTAGCCGATTTTCTGGTCATTTTGATTAGATGGACTCTAGGAGGATTGCCATAAACAGCTGAAACATCTAAGTGGAGGAATTCCTCAACAACCAAAGTTTAGATGATCTGCAGCAGAATTCAGTATCACATCGTTCTCGTTTTATGAAAGTGGCACATCTACAGCACCATCTATACACACTGTCTCTCCTTGTACCCTGAGGCTTGTGTGTGGCCTGAGGAACTCTCAATACAAGTGTTATGAGACATACAAAATCTCATACACCCTTCCCTTACCAAAACACTGTGCATGCCTTCTGCCCCACATTGACTCAGGAGAATCAAGCCTCTGAGTCATGCAGTGATTGCATCTCCTGAAAAAATACGTCCCTTTTTTATTTTGAGATCTTGTAAGTCTTAAATCGCTGGGTTTAAGTTTGTTATTTGCATCTCCCTGTACAAGTCTAGGGAGATAAGAAGAGAAAACAGTGAGTTAGTTGCACTTGGGATTCTCGCCAGTCTTTGTGGGATGGAAAATTCCTTCCTAATTCCATATCTGACTTTAAATTTGACCCTCAGCGTGTGAGCAAGTTAGACCAACATACGCACTTAAGAAAAAATAGATCCTTTGTGTCCTAGCAGGACACTGGTACAACTTTTTCAGGGTCTCAGTCTAGCTGCTGCCAATCAGTGAAGCTTTGTCTTCCTTCAAGCATCCCAGAGCGTGCGGGTAAATTGGGCATCAGAAAAAAGAGCAGTGCTCTCCCTCCTGCAGGCTGTCCACAGAAGCCTTGAAACATGAGATTGAGTTATGGAGTTATTTCAATGCAGAGCCACGAGGAAGATGAGTATGTTCAGCATAGCACAGAAAATCACTGGAGCCCAGAGAAGAGTTTAGATTTGTACATGCCAACATTAGTGATCAATCATACATTAAAACTGTCTTCTTCACTGCTAGTTTTTGTGTTTGTATCAGCTTTGAACAAATGTGGTTTCATTCTACAATCTAAAGGACTGATTAAAAAATATAGAATAGATTCAGAATGAGATTGATCTCTGAGTGGCATCTTTAAAAAATACTTCTCTCATTGATATCATCCCTGAAACAAAACCTTTAAGATCTATCCATAAACTAGTTTTAAATCTATTAATTATAACTTTTAATCTGGTCAATCATATGCCTTGGACATGTCCATGTTGTATATTATATAATTGTCTTTATCTAGTTCATCATTTCATAAAAAGAACTGTGGAGATTTTTAAAAATAAGGTTAGAATTAATAATATTTTATCCTCATTGATTTTTAGAAAGACTGCTGGCTTAACTCATTTCATTATTGTACCCAGACTGATATTGGGGTATGGTGCCTATAATTTCCTGGGCCTTCCTTCTTTAGTAGTTATTTAATAACTGCATACACTTGCAGTTCTCTGACCCTTTGAAATTTTCCCATTTTTCCATGAGTTGTTCAGTATCAACACTAGTGATTCGGAGAACTCCTTATTTAGTTTATGTTAGACTCCAGGCCTGTTGATTTGAAAACATTTAATTTTAGCAGATCTCGTCTCACATCTCCTTTTATTACCTACGGTGAATTTTGTTGGGCTGACGTAATATGGGATGATACTTTCTACAGCTTCATTCCAAGGACAAAACAATGTGCGAAGGACAAAATGTTTATTCGCTATTTCCGCCTTTTTTGGATTGTCATTTACAGTTTTATCACCCACATCTAGCAATGGGCTCATGGCCAGTCTCAGGCACATGTTATATTTATAAAAATATCATTTTTGCCTCTTTACCTCTGTTAACTATTTAGTACTTCCTTGATCTTATAAACTTCCCTCATAAATTCCCTGCATATTTAGAATCTTAGCATTTATTAATAGTTTTTACTTTCTCCTTTCTTCACTGCTACAAATAAATGGTTTTTAGTGTTTTTATTGCCAACTTTTTTTTTCAGACAGCTTCTGGTTTGGAGTAAATATTTTTGTGCCTGGAAGTGCATTTTTGGTCCATGATTGGATAAGCTTAACACTTTAATTTACATTTCCCATTTGATTTTACACTACCACTCAGTGGGAATGATGATTTTTAAAGTTTGTCCTGCTTAAAGCTCCAAGCGTGATTGAAACCAGCCCCCTCTTACTGGCTGAGGCCACATTCTGCTTGAATATTGTAACTGTAACCACATCACCAGTGTTGGTACCCAGGCAATTACCAGATGAAGGCAAGCACTAAAAATTTCTGGTCCATCAAAAACAATTCTGTGGCTGAGCTGATTGAGCTAGCACAGGGAAATTTTTATGTTACCACTAGAGCCCCGGGAAACTTAAGAATAATCTTGTTGCTGGCCACTTGTTGGGTACAGCTGTTCCCCCTCAACACACTTTTTTCAAGCTAGCAAGGAAATTGTAATAAAAAGCAAGCAGGGAACGTGAGGAAAAGGTTATTAGGAGCAATTCCAGTGAGTTTCCCAAAGGAGGCATGAGAGGTTGAAAATCCTTGAGTTCTTTTTCCTCACACTGGCTGCTCATACTTGCTCCATGCTATTTGCTGTCCCTGCTGTTGTGTTGCTGGAAATGTTTGTAGGGCTGTGCTGTAAATAAGATCCAATCAGATTTTTAAAAATGTTACCACTGAGGATGTGTTCTGATTTACAGCAGGATCTTCTGGAACTTTTATCAGCCAAATATCTATTTTTGGAAGTTTTAATACGAGGCATGAATAAAACACAGGATATTTTGTACCAGTCCCAAAGGCAGAGAACTAAAATAGATTCAGGTTGTCCTTTACACAGTGGCAAGTATAGAGCACTTCTGTGACTTCAATGATGTATGAGCAATTTTGGCTCCAGCTTGAGGAGACTCTAACCTGAGATAATATAAGACTCCCACTCAGAGAGGAAAGGGAGGAAACAAAGTCAGGTAAATAGCTGGGATCTTCTTGGGGATGATGAGAGCTCATAAAAAAAAAGGACCATCCAGAGGGAAGGCTGTCCTTCCCACTGTGAAGTAAAATTTTTGGTTTATCACTTTAGGTGAAGGGAAATCTGGTTCATTCCCTAGTCTTTCACTCTTCTTGTTGCTGAAGAACAGATTCCTGAAGGAACAGGTTCCTTACCTTTTGAAACTTATAAAAGGGTCTATATTTCTTTCTCTTTTTCTGAGATTTTCTGAGGCAAGGGGTAGCATTTCATTCTTTGAGTGGTTTATAGGATGCCAGGAAAAAATATTGGAATAATTCAAAAGAGGATAGGATGGCTTTCTTTGAGTAGGCAGCAAGATTCCTCCCCGGAGAGGAGAAAGTATGGCTGAGAAATGGTGAATGGCCCTTTGGCTAGTGGTATGAGCTGCTTCCTTTGCTGTTCCTGAAATAGTCACTTTTGTCACCTGCCTTTCCTCTCACCTTTTCTCCCACTCACCTTTCCCCTCCCTTTTAGGTAAGGAGAGCACCCATTGTCTCAGCCCTTACTAAGTGGGGATGGAGTGAAGCCCTGTGGGTAGGGGGCCGACTACTGTAGAAAATTGCTGGAAGTGGAAATGCTTATCCAAATCTGGCCCTTTTCTGGTACGCCTTCATTTGACACATTAATCCTGTCACCAGCAGAAATAGTCAGCATAATGCCCCATTATAAATAAAACTACACACACAAATATCTAGTCAAGGTAGAAAATGTGCGTTTGGTGGATTAGCTTTTCCTTTGCCTCTTCTCTTCTCTTCTCTTCTCTTCTCTTCTCTTCTCTTCTCTTCTCTTCTCTTCTCTTCTCTTCTCTTCTCTTCTCTTCTCTTCTCTCTTCTCTTCTCTTCTCTTCTCTTCTCTTCTCTTCTCTTCTCTTCTCTTCTCTTCTCTTCTCTTCTCTTCTCTTCTCTTCTCTTCTCTTCTCTTCTCTTCTTCTCTCCCCTTTTCTCTTCTTTCTCTCTTCTCTTTTTTTCCACCTGAAATAAGCACGGCAGAGCTGTTTCTTTACCATGCTCCTGCTCCTGCATTTTTCCAACCCAATTAGGCCATTACCAGGGCTAAATGAGGCATAGAGCCTCCAAAAGTCACACCGTCGTCCCGGAGATGAAGCGCATAGAGCTGCAGACCTGGCAGGCAGGCAAAGTGGCTGGGGCTCACCAGAGTGTGACCCCAGGTGTTTTACTGCTCCTGAAAGATCACCTTCAGAAAGGAATGAGGGGCAAGTCATAAAAGAATATTATTTTTTAAAGTGCTGTGTTAACGAGAAGTGGCCACATTGTTGTCAATTAACACAGCTGTGTTTCTCAGGGATGCACAGAGGAAGTGCGTGGCCACGGTGTCTTCTGATTTCTGGACCATGTGGCAGAATGGGCCATGAAGACCATGAAAGCTTTCACATATTTTCCAGTAGTTCTGGTATTAGTTTTTTGCTTACTGTTCAAGAACTCTCTCCCTGCCCTTAAATCCATAGTGGGCAATTCCACTCTCCTGCCACACAGCTGATATTCCAGCATCCAGGCTCCCTATCCAGCTGAGAGCCTTCAATCATTTGTATCATGCCAGTTTGTGCAATAAAGCAGGACGCTCTTCCATTCTTTCAGTGCCACAAACCCTGTATTTGCTTCTATTCTCAAGTTGCTGGGAATTCTGTGTTGGATATGGAAATGATGCAAAGGAGGAGATCCTGCCCTCCTCCTCCTCCTCCTGCCCTGAAGTTCTGGTATTCCTCACCAATCATGCTTAAATTATGAACTGGAAAACATTATGTTGTAATATCTAACACAATGGGAACAGGCCCTATTTAGAAAGGCAGATGACACAAAGCCTAACAGTTCAATTCATTAAAGCCTGGGATCCCCTGCTTTATGTCACAGAGAAGCTTTACCAGAAAAGATAATGATTTTCCATCATATGCTGTTTGAAGAACATTTGGTGTTGTGTGCTGAAAGAAAAATAACACGTGCATACTTATGAATTTTATTTTTGTACAGTGAAGAGAATGGATTAAGTCCTTTACTGTAAATACTGATTCTTTTGGAAGCTAAATAGCTTTGCTTGTCCCTCCCTTCACTTGAGTTCTGCTGTCTTTACTCTCACTGAGCAATACCTTAGTTACCAGCTAAAACCATATGAAAATTCCTGAAGAATGTGGTAGTAGTAATACTAAATTCACCAACTAGAATCTAGAATCTAGAAGTGAGAAAGACACAATTCCTAGCCTTTTTCTGGCTTAACAGCATGATAGTGAACCTGTTGAGATGGACTTCAAAAGACGCCCACATTTGAGCATTATTAGACATGTTCCTTTGTATTTAGTTATTTGAGGTGCTAGTCTAAACAGAGCACACTCCTCACCTGGGCAGTCTCCCCAGCAAGTGCCATGCTTCTGGTCTTCCCCAGTGCCAAATCCAGCTAATTTGGTTAATTGCATCGTCACAGCAGTTTAACCTAAACTGTCAGAATTTGCAGGAAAAAACTAAGGTGAGGGCTCAAGATCTATTTTGATGACTCTTTGAAGCTCCTGATGACCTCCAATAGTGATGCAATAAAAAATCACAGTGACACTGTGATACCTTTGGTGATTGTATCAGCTGAAGAGAGTGACAGGGAAATTCCAATAGGGGAATATTTTGTTCATGGGAGTCTTTGATTTTTTTTTTCCTTTCATAAAATTAGGGCTGATTTTCATAAAATTTTGTCATATTTGCTTAGGACATTAATCAATTGCTAGCTAGTGGAGCTAGACATGCTCTTTATTAGACACTAGGCCTGTAATTGTCTAAGACAACATTTTTGAAGCAGGCATCACTGGATACTGCTGAAGGCTGGTTCCTAAACCCAATGGACTGTAACTTGAATCTGGATGGCGATTTCCAGCATCCTCTTATATTATAGGGCAGATAAGATGCATCTGTAAGCTTCAAGATGAATTCTGTAAAAAATTGAGGAAAATGTTTACACTTGTCCACTCCATCTATTACAAATCTTTGTGGAAAGTTTGCTTCCTACAAACTTTCTACAACGTGATGTATCCCTGAAGAGGGCAGGTGGTGCAATAGGGGAGTGTGTAATGCTGGCTGCTTGCATTGGTGTTGCTACTTGCCAGTACTGGCTGTGTGTCATGGGTCTGTGCTATCATCTTACTGACATCTGCAGCCACGAAGTGCAGCCCCACAGGCCCGGCCAGCATTGCTTGGGTGAATAAAGTAAATAATCATAACTGATAAACAAGTTCTCGCATATCACATTGATCTTTCAGGCATGTTGCATAGGCAGATGAGGGTCACTGTTCCTATTCCAGGGGTCAGTGTAGAGCCTACAGTATTGTATTCCTCCCGTGCCCCATTCCATGGGACATGCTAGCACAAGCCAGTTCTGCAAAGAAAACTCAGCAAAACTTGCCTTCTCTCACTGTAGGACTAGAGTGGGACATATGCCTGTCTGTGCCTGCAACTCACCTCCCCTCACTCTTGCAGCTCTACCCTTGAATTTCTTCTCTGCCTTTCACTCATCTATTTTAACAATTTTATGGGTTTAGCAGAACTGTCCGCACTAGAGTTCAA
Organism: Sturnus vulgaris; assembly: GCF_052056855.1. NCBI lineage: Eukaryota > Metazoa > Chordata > Aves > Passeriformes > Sturnidae > Sturnus > Sturnus vulgaris. The sequence goes on from NC_142244.1 coordinate 31,253,474, forward strand.
TATTTCTGATGACCTTTCCAAAACTCCCTTTACATTGAATTTGTTTTCTTCTCCTGAGGACCCTATCCACTCCTGCCTTCTCTAACAGGAAGAGGTTACACATCGTGTACAGGCAAAAGAAATACAAAAATAGAAAAGAATGTTTTTGTATTAGGATGAAAGGAGGAGAGAGAAGAAAACTGGAGAAGGAATAATAATTATTCTGTTCAGAAAATCATAATGAAGAGAAAATAAGCAATGGGAAAATGTTTAAAAAAGAAAAAAGAAAAAGAAAAGGCAGCCTGTGACAGCGGAGAACTAGAAATATAAAATAAATAATTAGAAAAAAAGCCACAAAAATCCATAAGAATTTATTAATAAATCATGCTGGACTCAGTATAAAAAGAAAATGTCCAACACAAAGAAAGTGCTTATTTGTTTTTAATAATAGTATAAATGAGAAAGGTGCAACCAGTCAGAGGCTACTTTAGTCTCTGATTCAGCAAACCAGTAAAGTACATGTTAAGCTTTTAGAATCTACTAAGTTTCATTAAAGGCAAGTCTCACCAAAGCTGAGCACATACTTAAGTGTTTATTTCTGAAATGGATTTGTATTGAAACTGGCTTAGAATTATAGTTGTCCTTATTGTTTGGTTCACTAAGGATTCTGCAGGGAAAAAATGTGATCAAATAAGGCATTTTACTTCAAGCACAGATGTTTTTTAAAAACAGAATCATGTAAAATTAAACTAAGCAAAATATGTTTACCCCTTTTAGACAATTTGACAAAGCTGGATTTGAAAGTGTCAGCTCTCAGATCCTTATTTTATTTTTTTTGCTAGAGAAAAGCCTGAATCAGCCTTGATTCAGCTGATACTCAGTTTGACATCTGTTAACATGGACGAAGCATAGTTGCAATATGTTTCTAAAATTATTTCTGGACACTATTACAAGTTGGGAAGTGAAGTCTCAGACAAAGTAATTGACATAGAGCTGCCCAGTCAGTCAGGATTAAGAAGCAGGTATAATGTCAAGGGTCCTTCCCCACACCAGCTGTGGGAGAACACCACTTCCAACAATCCCATACCAAATTGTAATCAGAAATGTGTTATCCCAGTTTATTTAAAAGTTGCACTTAACGGGCAGTTTTAGATTGACTTTTCTAGGGGCTTGTACTTAATCCTGATCGATCATAGAAGGTTTTGGAAATAAGAATTTTGCTGATACAAATGAGATTCTTCTCATGTTTATTTACATGATCTGAGCTTATTAGCTCTTTCTGTTTTGTAGAAGAATGATCAAAAAATGGTTGATTAATTGTGAGAAATACAGAAAGATAATTATGCATTGCCTTATTTGAATATTCTTTTTTTGTTCTTTATCTTCCCTGACCTTTCAGTTTGCTAACAGAGGTCTACTAACCAGCAGATCTAATGCTGGCCAATCAAAAAGTGTGACATCTCTTTTGAATAACACTCCACTAAATTGTGTAATTTTAACTCTAACTACTCACAAATCTCTGACTACCTTGGCACTTCCCTGACTCCTCCTCTTTTCTTTTCTGCCTCACAATGTAGAACAGAAAAAAAAAAGCATTCGAGATGTCCTATCCTGGTGCCCAGTCCTTCTAACCTATTATTTTCTAAAGAGAAGAAAGAGAGACAAAAATTAGAGAGAAATGTAAGGTATAGAGCATCCAGGAGTTGATAACAATGATAGCTCCTCCTTATTCTTTCCAGACAGACCACAGCAACACAGTTTCATAAAATTTTTTTTTATTAATGAACTGAACTGAAGACTCTTCATTTTCTGGTAGAAAAGTTCATCTTTTAAAAAGTGGGTTTATGCAAAGAGCATAACACAATCATGTTGTTTTATGGGCATGGCGAGCAAGAAAAAAGGACTTTGCTAGGGGGATTCAGTCCTTTTGCCAGCCTCAGAGATGTTTCTTGTAAGAAAGAAAGAAGGTTAGAAGCTGGGAAAGGTCATTTCGCAGTGGTAGACTTCACTTCTGTGGGCTGTGAACACAGCACCTGTTAACACTTCTGTGTTTCCTAAGGCCAGATACACAGAAAAGATAAATTCTGCAAATCAGGAACGAAGAGCAATTTGGTTGGGTGACACTTGCTGGCAACGCCCTTGCATTGGATGTCCAGGAAAGATTTGCTTGAGATGCAGGAATGTAAGGTGCCCTGAAAGGCACACAGGGTGAATGCATGGCTGTTTCACCTGCAGGCAAAAGTCTGAACAACTCGAATTTCACAAACCACATCCCAGTTCCCTATGGACCATGCCACAAGGATGTAGATTGTCTTCATTCTCCAGATTATCCCCCAGGCATTCCATCTCTATCTGTTCTGGAGGGTCTAGTCACATCCCAAAAATATAGGATGGGGTAAAGTATCTCTGACTGAAATGCACACTTGTTAGCGTAGTTAGCATGCTTGAGACTTTCTTTAGGAGCAAGGAAAGTCAGAGAAATCAATTTAATAAAAAACGTTACCTTAACAAAGCATTTCACTTCCTATTTTATTGCAGTTCTTATGAGTCTCCCTTAATCTCCTCCCTATACAAAGACAGAAATAATTTAAACTGCCAGGAAGCCTTTAGATTGGTATAATATCAAAGGCATCTTTTCATCCACTTCAAACAATTGATAAAATGATGTGCTTTTTAACAGGCGAGGTAGGAAACAACCAAGTTAGCAAACCATGGTGCAGCAACAGGAGGTCAGAATCTGGAACACTGAGAGGCAAAACAGGACACCTTTAAGATGTAGGCAAGATGGATTCTCTGGTCCCTGTAGTCTCTAAGCCTGAGATTGCTCAAGGTTGCAATGCAGCTCCCAGCATAAATTAGAGTAATCAATAATTGGTGGGTTTATGGCAATTTCCCAAAAGGCTGCAGATGGACTGCTGTGGCTCTGGAACTCCCTAGGACTTGGAAATGCCTCCAAGCCCACCTGTTCTTCATGGATCCTCTTTGGTGCTTTAACATATCTTAGCAGTTCTAATGAGTTTGTTGCAGGTTTTTTCTCGTGCAAGATGCCTTGATAAACTCGTATGTTCCAATGTTTCCTTGGATGTGTAAACACATGCACTTTTCACACTTGTACTGAAGAAGGGACAGGAGTGGAAAGATGAGGAGTTGTAGAATTGTCTTATTCCCATCCGGTATTTGTTTCAGAGGTTTGTGATATGGCTTGTTGAAATGAGCTTTAGCTCTTATTGCAGAAAACACTTAAACCATTCAGAGGAGCAAAACAAATCATGCCTGTGAAGTCCCTGGAGCTGCTTCTCAGCCTGACTTATGGCCACACCTGTAAAGAAATTACTCCAAAGACATAAGTAACCCTCCACATGGATTTCCACCAAGCACTCAGCACTCAAAAACCACTTACAGCTCTGTGTTTGCTAATGGTGTTCACTGAGTGCATCCAGTGTCTCTAAGGCATTTTCTATTGCCACTTCTAGTGTTTTGCTTCCTGCCATCAGCAAACAGAATTATTTCCACAAAGGGATATCGTATCCCAAATCACACTGATCAGAGATATTGAACATGATACTGATGCAAGTTACTTGAGAAATGTTGTGTGAATCCCAAAGCCAGGTACAGTCCTGATGGAAAGGTGGTTTTACCTGGTTATACAACAGGAGATGATGCTCTTTTTCTGTTGTTGCTACAACCAGATTTGTTTGAGACTCTGTGAAACAAAGTGTTCCATTCCCCATATCTGCAATTCCCAAGGGCTGGGACATCAGCCTCTAACATTTTAGGCTTTTTTGATCTCAAGTTTCTATGTTGAGCAGAGTATCAGCAGTGATATCCTAGGCATATTTTTGTCACTCTAGTATTTTGTAGTGCTAAACAGATCAGGGTGGGACTCCACACTTTCATAGTAGGTTCTGTATTGCTTGGACACCAGTATATGACCATATGAGTAAAGGAAGATAAAGGTCTGGCTGCTACATAAAAATAATGTTATAGATACGAAAACTCTGGAAACCTCCAACAAACTTGATGATGTTGGGTATATCAGATATAGCAGAATTAAATGTTACAATAGTCTGGTTTACTCTATTGTTTTTAATGTTTAGTTTATCCTGGAAAATTGAGAATGTTACTCTAGAGCAAGTGGTCATATTTTTCATGACCAGACGAAGTTCTTAGATCTACATTTCCTCCCACAGTCTCTTCCTCCTAAGTGCTAAGTATATGGCTTTCTTCATTTGAACTGGCCAAGTCTTGTTATGTATGAGCTTCAGCAACAGTGGCTGATTTGTGTGCTGTGGTTTTGGCCTCCTCTTAGCTCTTGCAATGCCAGGTGAGACTGTAATATATCACTTTTAACATGCATTTACTGTAGTATAATAGTGTATTGCCATCTTGATTTCTGCCAGAAAAATACCATCTATAACAGATAACATGCCCTTAAGCTAATAGCAGGGCATGGAAATACTGTCCTGGTGATTCTGATGGTCTTGATGAATTTGCAAAGTTTTTAATCTTTTAAATTAAAAAAAAATTAAATCTTCTAATTGGTTAAAGCTCTTCAATTCACATTCTGTGGTTAGTTCAAAACCAAGTGTGTGGGTAATATTTTTAGAACAGAATCATTATTCTAGATCTAGATTTTTCTCTACACTCATCCAAATACCCCAGATTTTTCCAAGGCTGAAATTCCATCTCTCAATCATGCTATTTGTCCAGATAAAAATCTCCTTATTTTAGGCAGTGTCTTGTGTAAGAATTGTCTTTTTCTGCATAGGTAAAAAGCTCTTTGTAGTAAATTTTCAGTTAACACTTGCCTTTTTTAAAGATGGAGCAGTTTAATTCCACACAATACAAGCACAGCTCCTCCATTTGAGCACCCCAACACTCTGGTTTTGATTGCATCTTCGATGCACTTGTGCCTCATTTTGACCAAAGAGGTGCAGGAAGGTCGAGCTAATGCTTGCTCTGATGACAACTGTGAATAATTTACTTTTTCCCATATTGTCTTGGTACCTAAGTACTAGAAGGCTGGTCTGGTCTTAGAAGTATGAAGATGTATATTCTGTGTCCGTTGTCCACTGAAGTGTCGTTCTTTAGCTTCCTTGGGGTATCCAGGCCTCCCAGAAGTAGAACAGACCTGCTGTGTGGGAGGCCAGGGTCTTCTTGGGTCTGGGACAGCCCTTTTTCCATTGCTGTAACCAGGAATCCTCCCCAGCTGTCTGCTGGGAAAAGGTCCTGAAAGCCCAGGGGACTTAGTTGAGCTTGTCCATGCTGGTTCCTTATTGGTGTCCAGGATGGTCATGTGAAATTTAGCAGGTTCTACCTTTGAACTGAATGTGAGGGAAAAGCTTTTGGAAGATGATAATTTCTTGTGAGGTTTCACGGCCTTGTGAATATAAACATACTGAACTTTGCTTTGTGTTTAGCTGATAAGTTACCATAAGTTAACAATATGATGCTGTTCCAAAAAAGACAAATACCATGCTGAGATGTACAAACAGGGCTGTAGCCTGCAAGACACACAAAGTAATTCTACTACTTTGCTCAGTAATTGTAAGGGCCAAACAAGGACACTGTGTCCATTTCTGGGCACTGGTCTGCACTAAATGTGGAGACATACTGGAGAGAGGCCAGAGGAATGAAACAAGAATAATCTGAGCTCAGGAAAGCATCTTTACTTTTAAAAAAAGAAAAAAGTTATTTTAATTTGCTTGGTCTAAAACAAAGAGTAAAAGGGGAGGTGAATCAAATCCCAAATAAGGTGATTATGAGCAGGGATGCACTGGCCTTCATGTGGTAGATGGGAGAAGAAGACTGGCTTAAGCTGTAACAAAAGCCACTAAAGTTAGATGTGAGAAAATATTTTCTTTGGTAAGAGCAGATAAGCATTGAAGAAGGCTGCCCTGAGTGTCTAATTGGTTTTCTTCCTGACAAGGTTTTAGAGCAAATGTGCCTGGAACTGCACTACTATTTCTGAGACCTTCTTGGGCTAAGGGGAAGCTTCATGGTCCCTTGAGATCCTTCCCACGCCAGCTCTTAGATGGATCTGAGCAGCTGCTGTTGAGAACTGTGGTTAGTTACTGTATGATTAATATTTACTTCCTAAGTAATGTGTGCCATGAGTGTGCCATTCAGCTTCCTTTCATCCAAAAAAGCAAAGATTTATTGAACATTTCTGGTTTTTTTGCCTGATTTAGTCTGACAACTAAAACTTTAATTCAACTGACTAAATGGTACTGATTTCTGCAAGCTTTTCAAATCCCACAGCTGTACCTGGGTACCAACCCTTCCCACCTCAGCTACTGTTCCTGCCATGGCAATGGTTGCCTGGTACCTCATCCTGTTCCTGGAACCAGTTCAAATTCCTCCATGGAAGCTTAGAAGCTCTCTTCCAAGACAGTACCAGGCCATGTCTAAACAAAAAAACCAAAAAACCCCAAAAACCAAAAACCAAAACCAAACCAAACCAAACAACAACAACAACAACAACCAAACAAAAAACACAAAACAAACAGACAAAAAAAAACCACACAAAAAAAGAGAGAGAAAATTAGTATTTATTTTTTATATTTTTCTTGCAAAAGTAATCTTATGGAATTTTATTGGCTGAATACATGTACAGGGAAAAGCTGTTCTGCATTGAAGAGCTTATAATCAAAGAATTTATGTGCTAATACTAAATAATGTTTTACGTGTAAAAACGTTTGCGAAGGGAAAAAATAGAATGGATTCCATCTTAATTCAGTTGTTTGTTAATTTAATTTTTTTTAATTTATTAGCTGAAAACTGTAGGACAACATTAATTTGTTCTCTTAGTAGTACAATTCCCATTGTAATAGTACAGTAGTATGCTAAGTTTTATGTCTGGAAGCATACATCAGGTAATTAAATCATTGGCTGTGTAATGCTATCCTTCAATAAGGAAGAGGCTCATAATCTTAATCTAATTAAAGAAAAGAGAACTGAAGGAAAATTTGCCACATCAGAAGTTGATACTAGAGGATATTGTCTCGGACACTGGCAGCAAGCTCACAGCTGTTCATTGGGAAATTGGTATCTTCAAATATTTTCATCTTCAGGTGTGCAGGGCACTTGAAAGCAGCTATGAGTCCTCTGTCTCCCATGAAATGAGTTTGGCTTTCCAGCTATAGCTGAAATTTAGGTATGGAGAGTTGTAAATTTGGACACTGAGATTTATGAGGAGCTGAGCATACACTTAGTTTTGCTTTTCCATGCCAGCTCATCTTTGGACATTTATCCTTCAGTTTGCTGCCTCAGGGTGTGCTTTATATATATACAGCCCATCTTGTTCCCAGACATCACCTCTGGTGTTACTTCAGTTCTGTGTCCTGTCCCTGAGAACTGCTAGTTCCAAATGATTCAGGGGGATACCAACTAATGCCCTATACCATGAATGAATAATTTTGTTGTCATTGTCATGCTCTTGAATGACAACTTGGACTACTAAGTGATGTAAATGCTGTTTTAAAATTTACTGTATTTTACCAGTTTGGATGTTTTGACTTTGTCTACTGTGAGAAAAGAAAAATAAGAATGAGAATTTACTTTTTCTACATTCCATACTTCAGCCATGTACTATCTTGTGAAGAGTTCCTCAGTATTCCTAAATACTCAGTAGCATCAACCCAAACTCTGCCACAGCAACCTAGAAAACTAAATTATATTGTCTGTCTGCTGCTGATGGAAACAGTTTCCTTTTTCATAAGCGAATAACCCCAAAGGCAAAGGAAAGCCTTACTAAAGTAAAAGCAGAAAAATTGAGTAGTAAATCAGCAGGCTGTGGTCTTCCCACAGCAGATGGAGAAGTCACTGACCCCATCCCACCTTGGCTGAGTCCCACACATGGTTCCTTGCCCAGACTCCGGGGATGCCATCCCTGCACCTATCTGAGCATGCAGTCCCCCAGGTCCCTGCCATCCTGGAGGGAGCTGGGGGAGGGGGTGAGCTGAGCTAAGGAGCATTCCTCAGACCATCCCACGGTCTTTGCAGTGTCTCCTCAGGAGTTATTTGCCCTGTTTCAGACGTCTCACCTCCAAGTGCTGGCCCTGCCTGTGCTGGTTCTCACCTCAGGACACTGCATCAGCACTTCACTAGTGTTTGTATCTTTCCTGAAACCACATGTGATGGGAGGAAGATGACATTTCTCTAACTGAAATATGGAAAAGTGTTTTGTTCTTTATTCTGTTGGGCACTGAAGAAGCCAAAACCACCATCCATCTGCCAGAAAAGATCAAAACCCAAGCACTTCATGACACTCACTCGTTGCATTGCCCTCTTAATCCTGGTTTCTGGTTAAAATTCTATCATCCAGCTGTCAAAGGACTGCATGCCAATACCTAGCCATATCTATTAGCCAAAGATTTGATTGCCCTCACCAATAAAAATGCACTTGTTCAAGCCAGGGCCAAAGAATAGTTTAGAGTGGACCCACCACAGGGAATTGCAGTGCAGTGAACACAGAGGCATGAGAGCAAAGGGAGGTTTGTCTCTCTTCTCTCATTGACTGTTGCATCCGAACCTTCATTGTAATGAAAATGTATTAAATAGTTCCCCATGCTTGGTGGTCATAGAGCATGCATGATCATCCAGACTGGCTACCAGAAGAAGCCTCACAATCAGTTTTTCCCTGCAGCAGCTCTTTTTTTGACCTAGGTGAAGATCAAATCCATACAGCTGCATTTAGTGCTAATAAGTCAGCCTCATATAAAAGGTTCTCAGCAGTCAAAAACTTTTGATTACTTGCTTCAGAAATTAATTGTCCTCAGGATTAGCAATATATGCCTTGCTTCTACTCTAAATTTGACTAACTTCAGATTCTTACTACTGGTCCCTGTTTCAAATAGGCTGAAGAGATGTTAATTGTGAATTTTCTGAGCTATCTCCTCTCCTGCAGCCATAGCCATTTTCAAAATTAAGTTAGTTCTTCACTTGGGAGGCCTGTAGACATGCTGCAGGGAAAATGTATTGAGCATGGAGAAAGTGCAGTGTTTTTCATCCCCAGGAACCAGGCTTCAAAGGCTGTTATAGCTAAGCTTTCAATGGCATGATTGCTGAACCTTTCAAGCCTTCATGATTCATTATGGAAAAGTACCTTGGTTTCAAACGCTTCCCTGGAATTCATTCTCTGATGGATCAACACCAAAAGATTATTATGGTTATTTGCTTAAGAGAAAGGTTTGATTCTTACTCTGTTTGATGCTTCCTTATTCCTCACTTGCCCACCCACATCTCACAGTGTGCTCTGTTCATGGGCACCAATCAGATCACAGGTTTTACAGCATCTGCTAGCATCAGAGTCACGCAGAACCATAGGAAGATTAACCCATCCATCCTAGGTATGTGGCAGAGACTCAGGCCTCCGACATTGTTTGAGGAGGTGTGGCTGTGTCACCAGAGTGCCTGGATGATTTTGCCAAGGTTGTGATAAGCCTCAGGTGGGTTGTTGAGTGGGGGCAGCTTCAGGGGCGTATTGAGGGCTTGACTTGACAAAGTAGAATCATCATGGCAATGTGGGGTCCTGGTGTATAGCTGGAATCACTTTCAAATCTTTCTCTTACAGTTCTCAGAGATGGGCTCTCCATAATACTTCAGTTATGAAGGAAGAAGGGCAGCTGAATTGGTTTTTTGCAATGGAGAAGACAGAGGGAGAAACACCAGCACTGTCGCTCCCACCTTGTTGCTTATCTCCTTGCCAACATGTGCCCCAAATCCTCTCTGTGCTGTATTAAGGAAAGGAAAAGCTTTGACATCTTCTTTCTTACATCACCTTTTCCAATTCTGCATCCTATAACCCTCTGGTGAAAAGAGGAACAATGACTTCATATAGCTGCTGCTTGATTCTTTTTCTGTTTACCTGGAACACTGCTGCCTATGGGCCAAACCAACGGGCACAGAAGAAGGGAGACATTATTCTTGGAGGATTGTTCCCCATTCACTTTGGAGTGGCTGCTAAAGACCAGGATCTAAAATCAAGGCCAGAATCAGTGGAGTGTATAAGGTAAGATGGTAAAAGGGAAAATTAAAAGTTTTGGTGGGGAAATCTTCACATTTCTTAACTTTAAATTGTGTAAATATAATCTGTAATCTGATGCTTCCAATTGGAAGGTATGAAGTAAATAATGGAAAAAACAAGTCTGTATGTAAAACAGTGACATAAATACTATTTGGACACTAAAAGAGAGCAATCTTCGTACTATCTGAAGCTGCCCAAACATTAATATACTGATCTATCTGGCCATTTACAGGGAACATTTGAACAGTATATTGAAAACCAGATTCCCTAGCAGGAGAATTACCAATAGTGCCCTTTAGTTCTTTTGATTAAAGTAATGCATGGTCAAATAGTTTAGAAATCAATTTTTTGTCCAGTTCTACCTGTCATCGTCTAAGACTTTACAAACTGTTCAGTTGCCTGAACAAGTGAATAGGTGATAGGTGACTGAAATAGGTTACAGCTTTTGAAAAATCCCAGTGAATGACACATAAATGTCTCTTTAGGACTTGTAAAAGTCCCAAACTTGACCCCAGGTATTCCTCACCCAGAGTTCTTTTCTCTTTTGTGTAAACAACACATTTGTGTTTTGTCTCGTGTTTGGGAGTTAACCTTGGAGTGAGAAATGCAGATGAAAATAATTTCTCTAATTATTAAAGTGTAGACATTTTTATGATGAAACATGAGGAATTTTTAACATTACAAGTGTTCACATAATACACAGAACAAGTGGAAAGTGTGACAGAAACTGGTTGCAACTGGAACATTATATAAACAAAATAAAAGTGGATTTCTGTCATGACAATGCATGGAAAAACACTTCAGTGTTACAGGACTTCTTCTGTTATCATATGTGAAGAACTGTGTATCTGGAATTATTTGTACCTCTCGTCCTAGACTGGGGATCTAGTACGGTTTTGTTGCAGATGGCAATGAAGTATGGCTGAGAGCATTCCTGTTACACTCACAGATTTCAGGTGTGGTTTCCCACTGGGACACTGAGCAAGACACGTCCATCTAGGTTATGAGATCATCCCCAGAACCTGTCACTGGGAGCACACACAAGTGTCAATAAGCAGGGATTATGTTGGCTTCTTCTGTGTGTGCACAGGAAAGTCCTGAACTAAATGTAGATGCAATGTCTATTTCATGGAGCAAGAATCCCTGCCAGCTTTTCAGCACTTTTTTTTCTCTACCAAATGCATAATTTTAAAAGTGGAATACTGGAAAGCAATGGATGTTTTTAGCTCTATTGTCTTCTCCTGCTCCAGCTGGCAGGCAGGCCAATGCAGATATTTGAAAACTTTAATTTCTGTCGACTCTGGGTCAACCTCAGTGACTGTCTTGACATGGTCACATTATTGGAAGAGATGGCTGGAAACTGTTCCTCCACAAGTACTACAAATGTGTGGTTGCCAAAAGACATGTTAATGAGGTAGCACTGCCAACAACAGGCAAATCCTGAAAAGCCAGACTAACTGTTTTAAGGACACAATGGGAGATCCTTCTGGATGGCATTCAATCTGCTAAAAGGTATCCTCCAGCTGAAATTCACCTGGATAAAATCCCTGTTCTTCTTACCCTTGCACCAAGAAGATGTAGGTGCAAAAGAGAAAAAAGGTGTCTGCAGAGGCAGGCATTTGTGGCACAGATCCTTCAGTGAGTTGGATAAATTATGAGTTGTTAGTATAACCCAAGTGGAGAAAGAATGAAGGTCAGAGATCTAGCTGCAGAGATAGTAGAAAGTACAAAAGCAACAAGGAGATGATTGGACCAGAAATAACTGGAAGTTGCTTAATTGCACACATCTTTACCAGAAAATGTCCATTTGCAGGAAATGTTTTATTCAAAAGAGGTTGGATTGAGAAGACTTTTTGAGATTAGTCATCAGATTTTAATAACAGAGGTAATAAATACATGGGAATGTTTGTGTGTATTCCTTGTTATTGGTACACATCAATTTGAGAGCAGATATTTTTCCTGAAAGGATTTTCTATTTAAAGCAGTTTTGAAGTCAGAAAATACCTCCTGCTGGAGTTCTACAGAAGTCTCTCAACACAATCATGGTGGTCATTTTTGGTTTTGGACCCTGTGATCAGGCATTAGCCTGTGGCAGAGTTGTGCATGCTGACTCTAGAAGTCCAATACATTCTTCAAGTTGTTTGCTAAAATCTTATATTTTGTGAGTTTCCTAAGTTCCAGACAAGTGACTAGTCTGGAATTGTCAAACTTACATTTATGAGGGCAGGAAAAAAAAGGTTCTAGTTTCTTCACAAAGTAAATCTCCCCAATATTGTCTCAAAAACTTCTGTAAAAGAAGAAAAAAAAACCTTTCCTAATCCATAGATTAGGAAATTGGATAGTAATCCATAGGGAAGCACAAATGTGACTGTACATGGTCAAACCAAAGGTGCTAAATCTGTCCCATGCCTTTACCTGCCCTCATTGCCCTTCTCTGAGCCCTCTTCAGCACTGCTGTATCTTTTCAAAGCTGAGGCTAAAAAGTTTTATACCTGCCCCCTTTTCAGATGGTTGCATACAGCTTTTAATCTCTTTACTATGTAGGAAAATGTGTCTCATATCACATAAGAAAATTAGACCCAGGTCACTCTGGGATAATGATCATCCTCTCTCTCTTCCTTGCAGCAGTGTCCTGGTTTAGGACAAATTTGGGAGGAAACCTCTGAATGAGGTCCCTCCAGGAAAAAAAAAAAAAAAAAGAAAAAGATTCCAAGCAGTCCCTCCCCCAGTCGGCTCGGGGGGGGGGGGAAAAAGAGAACGAAAAAAAAATTGGAGAGAAGTGGAAAAAAAAAGAAAACTGTTTATTCAACAGGCAACACACCTCCCAGCACAACAATGAACAATATCAAACAGCAAAACCTGTCGCCATTCCGAAGAGATGACAGATTTAGAAGAGTTCTTTCCCTGGGCAGCCCGGCTCACTCAGGCTGTTCTCAGTCCCTCCTGTGCTGGGCAATGCCCAGGCCAGGCCCGGGGGGCCACAGGTGCGAGCTCCCGGTGCTCTGCTGGTTTTTTAGTCCAGAGCAGGTTCAAACAGTTCCAGGAAAACAGAAAAAGGGGAAAAAAAAAACCAATCCAGGGGGCTTCTCTGCCTCAGCTAGCCAGAAAACCAACCAAGAGCAAAGGAGAGCTGTCACTGTCCACTGCAGACAGCACAGTCTGTGTGCAGGAATGTGGGGGAGCCCGTGCAGTCTCTGATAACAAACTCTGCACGTCTTCTTCTTCCCCCTCTGCCCTTTCACTCCTGGAACCAGTCTTAAAGTTGCAGAATTTAATATTCAACACCAACAGAACAGACGATTTGGGGATTTAGGCATCATACGGTCACCCCAAGACAAGCAGCAAGTCATCAGACCATATGAAAAGCTCCATGACAAGACCTAAGGGTCCCACTGAAACCCTGTGGGTAGTCTGTTTTAGAGTTCAGAATCAAACAACTTAAGATAATGTGGTTTTCCTCTCTTCTGAAGACTGTTCAACCTGATCAGTGCTGTTTGGACATTTAGCTATATTCAGTGCCATACCTATGCTCCCAAACTGGGCTTTCCAATGGACAGGACAGTTGGAGATTCTCAAAATGGATAGGACAGTTTTCTCTTCACTTTCTCAGTTTTTATGTTCTCCATGCTCTTGTGGTTCAGCATCTTTCTCTCCAGCTCAGCAAACATACTGGCCTGAACCTACTATGCATATCTGGCACATGATTATTTAGAAACTACATATATAACTCAGCAGTGAAAGGAAAAGGGAACAGTAAAATCTGTTCTGTGTTCTTTTTGTGCTGCTGTTACTGAAAATGCTTCCTTGTGCTCTAAACACTGAATTGTAGAGTCTGAAGTGAAAAGTACCCATGATTTTGCTACACTAAATGTCAGATAGGAATACACAAAGTGAGAGCAGTTTTGTTTCCTGTTTTTTGTTTCAGCAATCAAGGATCCTGCATCTGATATAAATACAGCTCCTATCTTTGTATGCCTCAGGTGCTGCTGCAGCAACTTTCCTTACAACATTTGCTGATGCATATCTGATGTGTGCAGTGGAGGCAGAGACTGAGCACAGCACAAGCAAGCCCTGACCCCCATTTCATTCCCTGTCAGCACCCCCAGAGGCCTATTCATAACCTGTTTTCTCTGTCCCTTCCTGATTTCAGAGAGATTAGCAGTTTTCCTGTATTCTGATCATGTCTAGCCAAGGTCCCACACTGTGACACAAAGCTTTCAAGCTGTGAAACTGTGGTGAGACATTGTTCCCACATCGTAGTGTGAGACTTCATAGAGCATGGATCCAGGACTCTTTAGCCCACTGAGTTTCTCTCTCCATCTGAGAGAACAGAATTTTAACTCTAGCCCTTGCAGATGTATTTGCTAATCCCATTGCAGACCTGAATGTATAACAAGATATTTGGAATCTTTTCCGTAAGATGCAATTATATCGTTTTCTCTCTCTTCCATTCAGCTTCTGAATTGCAATTTTTTAATTTTTAATTTTCTTTGTTCTGCATAATTCCCCTCAGCCACAGTCCTTGCTTGTAAGAGTGGTAAGCAACTCATTATACTTATGACTGCAGGAATCCAACAAATGACTGAAAGTCTCCCCCTTGCATAGCTTAGAAATAACAGTGGTAGTAGCAGTAATAACATGCAATTAATGTACTGAAAATCTAGAGAGGACAGAGAAATTAGTATGTGCATGCAACCACTAGAGAAAGAGGAGTTCTGGTGTGATCAAAAGGTATATCAGGCTTTGCCACCATTTTTGAGTATAAGTACCTGTCAGATATGGGAGGGTAAGTAAAAGCTGTATTCAGAGCTTCCACATCACTTTCTCCTTTTTATGCTTCATATTCCATTGCTTAGTACCTTGCAAGTGTGATAAATGAAGGTCATGAATACACATGAGGCTGTGAATTACTTCATTATGGGGACTAGCAAGGATCAGGACCAATTTCCCTGTTGGATCTAGAGAGTAAGAGCTCTTCAAACCAAACCATACAAACAAATAGGGGATGGAGCTATGGGGAGCTTAAACCATGCAGACAGCTCGTGTCCCTCAATTTGCATAGCCTTGCTTTGAAACATTGATTGGAGCATTTAAGCCATCCTGAGCACTGTTTGACAGACATGTTTAGTTTCCAGCAAACTGGTCTGCTGCACAGCTGTCCTCTGCAGAGGTGACAGTTACAGCGAGGTATTGTTTCCAATTTCTCTCTCCCAGTTTGTGCTCCTCCTTGGGAATAGAAAGATCCCACTCTGAGAGGTGGGAGAACGAGTATCAGAAGGGAAACCTTTAAGAAGGAGTGTAAATAAAAATTCCCCTCTACATCTGTGGGTTCCAAATTATTTACATTAAACTCTCATTTAGAGCTTAATGGCCACTTTTCATAGCACCACATCTCACAAAATGCAAGACTATGTGAACATACCTGTAAAGTAATATGGCAGAAAATGAGCTTTGGAGGCTCATTCTTTTCCATCAAGAAAATATCAGTGGCTATTTAAATATTCTGGAAATCTAATGAAAGCTTGCCTCTGATAGTAAATACTATCAGTACAGTTTCTTTATGGAAATTACCAGTCAAATTTCTGCATGGTTGACAGAGCATTCCAGTGACTGAGCATATTAATCAAAGCAGCAGCATAGCACAGGAAGTCAGCTGCATCAGTGGGACCTACTGCCAGGTTCAAAGGCTGCTCTTAGCAGTCCTTCATGTACACACCAAGCCAAGAGGAGCCTATCTGCAGCCCCTTGCTGGGATCTTACAGTACAGTGAGAGAGAAATTGTCCAGAAAATATCCATTCATAGAACTTGGGAGGATCTTGCTTCATTTAGCACCGTTTGGCAACACTGCCTTTGTCTGACCATATCTGTGCTACGGAACCAATACAACACTGTCTCAGATGACAAAATGACAACTTGTCTGAAGATCTATCAGGTGTTAGAGAAGGCAGAGTGAGGAGAGCTGTCTTCATCCCATCTGATCCTCTCCTCCTGAGCTGCTGATTGCTGCTGTCAGCAGAGGTGCAAGTGAAGAGAACTGCAGGTCTCTTGCCTAGGTTCATTTAAGATAAATTGTTGGAAGAATTTTAAAGATATTTTTGAGTCTAGCTCCCAGAAAACAGCCCCTACTTTCCTTTCCCTCCAAAATAAAATTATTCCAAATGCAAGTACTTGAACTAGAGGCCTTATACTGTAAATATACACTAGTCAGGTGCATATGTCAGAAAGGAAAACAAAAGCTACTGTGTATTGTGGGCTTTAGTCTGCATTTACTGAATTAAATGCCAAATATTTCTTTGAAGTAAAGGGTAAGATGATCCAGGCCACTGCTTTTGAAGATATCATCTGAAGATACCACCTTGTGGCATTTTAAAAAATTAAAGCCAAATTCTTTTCAAGCAGGCAAAATAATTTTGTGCCATACTTCACCTGTATAATTTAAAGTGAACAGGCTTAAATTTGCTTTTGCATACACTCAACTGTGTGAAGCTTTTCTCAGTAGTATAGTGGTATCTTTGAACTTCCCAGGTTCTCAGTAGGCTTCCCTTTAAATAAATATAGAAAATATGATCAGATTTTTCTCTCTTACATGAGGAGCCTGAATATGGCTCCTTCCTTCAAATCCTATTCATATTAAAAATATCTGTAAACATGTGTAGCTTTTTTAAAAGAAGTGGCACAAAACCCTTCCTTGTTTCCATTTATCCCAGTGCATTAGTGACCATGTGAGGCACCATGGTGTGCCCAACACGTCTTCTTCCTGTACACAACATTCACTGACTCGATCCCTCTGAGCCTTGCTCTTTTATTTCAGAGCTCTCTTGTTGCATCTCATTCCTTAATGGTTTGGAACTAGAGCAAAAAATATTCTAAATTGCCAAGTTACTTCTATCAGTAACCCATGCTCCCATGCTTCTAAAGACTAATCTTAATAAAACTAATTGTCCCTTTGGTAATAAGTTATAACTAAGGACTCAAACTTTTTGACCTGAAAAGATCTGCACTGAAATTGTGCTGTCTGGGCTTTGAGGTCTAACCTCAGAGCTGAACCTCATTTGGAATTTGCCCCCCCCCCAAGATGTCTGGAGAGGTGAAGTCAAGTTGAATAAATGAAGTTTTTAAGACTTAAAGATAAACCTTAGATGTGATATCTTTCAAAATTCTGACCCCAGATGAATCAGATAAAACTCCTGGAATGGAAGCAATGTGGCTTTATTCATTCAGCTTTTAAAAAGTTAGACACAGCTAACATCAACTCTGGAAGCAATTAATTTAACCCAGTAATTAAAAATGTTTAGGTCATGTATCTCAGAGACTAAAAGGTTGTGATTTCATGAAGCTTGTCTTTAGAAATCTTCAGCTTAGTAATGGAAATATTTCTCTAAGCATTTCAAAATGTAACTCATGTGAAACCTACAATTTACCATTTCATATAGAATCTGTTCTTGGGCAGGCTATTTCCTTAGGCTTTTCCAGTTTTGAGGCCCGTCACTTTTCCCAGTGGATCTCAAGCATAACAACCTTGACACTTTCCTGTTTTCACCTGCAACTCAGCACAAAACTGCAAACTAACTGGTATCCTGACCCATAGTGCATTCCAAGGAAGGGCAGGTTTCAGCTGATGAGAGATTCTGCCATTCCAGCTGCATTGCCCTAAAACACGCTAGCCTCACAGGCACACACTGGTTGCTGGGGCAACTTTATAAGAGAAAACACAGTAAAACTTCAGAATAATATAATATCAAAGCTGCTGCTTTTCAAGAAGAAGTTTCTCTCCTTTTTGGATAAGCAATCATTGTGCTTCAGCTTCTTCCATTGCCAGGCTACTGATGCAGTAAACAGAGACTCCCAGCTCCTGCAGGACAGTTGCCACCAATCTGCAGCTCTGCTATAGCTCCATGCACAGGTGAAAGATAATCAGAAGACTCAGCTTCTCCATCTTAGACAAGAGAGGAGGCTTCAAAAAGTTACTCCTTCAGTGAAGGCACTGAAGTATCTAATTAACAAGTTATCAGTTTGCACTAGGACTTATATTTATATAAGTTATAAGTATACACTTATATATAGCATGTCTCTGCTCTCTGGTATGAACATTCTGACTGTGCTCTCTCTCTCACAAAGTGAAGGGTGTCATGTGAGGCCGAATTTCCCTGAGCAGAGCTCCCAGGCACCTCTGCATCCAGCAGCGTGCCAGTGCTGCGTCTCAGCCTGCTCTGCCTGCCCAAAGCCAGCAGGAGCTGACACACTCTGGGAGTATCCCCAAGCCTAAGTCCCAGGCAGCATCACAGGCTTAGCAGACACTGCCATCTGCATTCAGAAACATGTCAGAGGAGCCTGAAAGCAAACTTGGTGGGTGTAGCTTTCAGTCAGAGGATCACAACATTCATTTCCTCAGGGATCATGAGATCAGGTTTAGGTCCTGAGCACAAGGGACAGGTCAGAGTCATCACTCCAGACATGCTGTCTTTCAACTTCCCCAGATTTTAGGAGACTTAGAAAAGCTCACCTCTGGAGTGAGGACCCAAACCAAAAAGCTGAAAGCTAGAACTAAACCTCATAGTATAAACACGCTTCTTCTGTAACCAGTAGAGACAAAAGCAAAATTTTCCAAATTTAGTAGGATGCAAGAAATAGAGCAAGTTGCTTTTGCCTTTTGTATCTGAAATTTTTCACTCTGCCTCATTCCTGGTCTCATCTCCTCTGTTTTCCTTCCTCTCACTCTATTTTGTTTTTATTTTTGCTCCCCCAGGTATAATTTCCGAGGCTTCCGCTGGCTCCAGGCTATGATCTTTGCCATAGAAGAAATAAACAGCAGCCCAACTCTCCTTCCCAACATGACCCTGGGATACAGGATATTTGACACTTGCAACACAGTTTCGAAAGCCCTGGAGGCCACATTGAGTTTTGTGGCCCAGAACAAGATAGACTCCCTGAACCTGGACGAATTCTGTAACTGCTCAGAACATATCCCTTCCACCATTGCAGTTGTGGGAGCAACTGGGTCTGGCATCTCCACTGCTGTGGCCAATCTGCTGGGACTCTTTTACATACCTCAGGTACGCTTCCACCTCACTTGTTTAGGTTACAGAAGTGGCTTGCTTCTCTATTCTGCAGAGATTAAGCAGAGATTGCTTATTTTTCACCATTTCCAATAGAACTTCAAGGAGAGAAATAATAAAATAGGGGGGGTGGAAGGGGGGTGGGTGTCACTGTTATGATAGAAATGTGTCTTGCTAGCACTTTGCAGTCCCCAAATACAAATGTTATTGAGCAGCCATAACAACATTTGGCCAGCAGCAGCATGGTCTAGGAGGACTGGAGTCCTCTAGAGTGGTTGAGTCCGTGAATACAGGTATTTTAGGTCAGTCAATGACAGTTGCCAGCCCTGACAGCTTAGTTGTGTCATCACTTCACAGTAGTGACTCTCTGGTCCAGTCCAGCTCCCACAGAGCCCACTGAAGGCAGAGCTTCGTCATTGCCAGCTGCTCTTTAGGTCTCTCAGCATCTCTGATCATTCAAGTAGGTGACCTGTAAAGTTGTTGCTTTTGCTGATCAGATGCTATGGAGGTTTCTTCTGAGCTAGCCTGCCTTTCTTTTGGCTTAGGGCATCCAAAACGACGTTTGTGAAATCATGTGGATATGCCCTTTGTCCTGAGGTCACCTGTGTGGTGATGTGGTTGTGCCAATTCCTGTGTTGCACATTCTTCAGGCTGCATTCTGACTCTCCTGGAGCCAGTGCCAGCATCCATGGTCCTATCCTTTTGTTTAACAGGCTTGTTGATCTGCCAAGACCTTAAGCAAAGTACAAGCCTAGATTATTGTTGCTTTTGATTTTAGATTCTATATTGAAGTCAGCTTTGGAAAAAGTGTTTGGCCTTATCCATTTAAGTGTTACCTTGTACAGCCTAACACTTCCAATTCCTCTTCCAAAATTAATTGAGGTGCCAGAGCTCACAAGAGCCCCTATAACAAGATTGTGTCAGAATGTGCTCTCAGTCTGTCCTGAGAAATGTATCTTTGCTTCAGCCAGGGCTCCAATTCCCATCTGCACCACGAATGAAGAAGGAAGGATTCTTGATTGCTCTCTGCACAGTAATATATCATGTCTGTTGAGTCTTATCAGTCTGACTCCTTTGCAGGAGTCTGAAAAACTGAACATTTGGTCTCTGAGCAGGGCAAGAATGGTTTAAGCTGTGCTAACTGGGTATTGACCAGAGTGGCATTGGAAGTTGGCATATAATAAACACCCTGATGACATCTTATGGGACACTGCTGATTTATTCATCACATTACCAGGTGAACAAGGGCAGTCGAGAAGGGTTGGTGAGTTCAACTGAACGTAAGAGATGTTTGCAGTTCTCAGACTTTCTCTTTAAATAGAGAATGACATTTGTCCTATGAGGCAGTAGCCTTATCTTGAGGCTGCAGAAAAGGGTAGATGTCAGGAGGTTCCGTTCTGGAACGAAGTCTCAGCCAGGTCATTGAAGCACGACAACTGAAAGCAGGCTTTTAGACTGGCAGATGTTGAGTAGAATTGTTACAGCCATTTATAGCAAGGCCATTAGCAAATCTAGGTTTACTAGGCCCTACATTTCAGTAGGAGGTGGAGGTGTATTTTACAATTAATGTACGGTTCATTACTCATTCTGTTGATGTAAACACTGAAAATGTTACAACTTCTGTTCTGTTTCTCAGCACCTCGCCTCTGTGTCCCCTTACAGCACATGTGGCAGTGGGACACATTGCCTGTACCTCCTGGCAAAAGTCTGATGGTGTGAGTAGCACTAAGCATCAGCCTGTCCAGGGGACAGTACAGCTCTGTGAAAGGAGGATTTACTCCTGTGGCCCATGAAACTGCATTACGAGACCTCCTTTATTTCCTTCTTGCAGAAACATTAAATAACAGAGTTTAAGGAGAAGATAAGGTTTTCTGTAAATTTCCACTTTGCACATAATGAACTGTTTCTAGAAGACTTTTTCAAATGAGAGTCAGTCCTAAAGAATTCAGATACCAATCTCAAAATGTGTTTTAGAAGTTCTCCAGATCTTTAAACTGTTATTATCTGGGATTTATGGTTTTCTTCCTACTTGTAGATAATTCATATTATATCTTAAGAGCATGTGTCACTTGTTCTGATTAGGAAAATAAAATATTTCTTGATAGTTTTAGAAAAGGAAATAAAATCCAATTTTAACTATAAAACATGGTGGCTTATGAAGCATGGACTGCCCACTGGCTTCTTTGCTGATTCTTGCCAGCTGTCAGGAAACACTGCTAAAGCAGCATTACCATAACACTCTGCAGGATCAAGGAAGCTGATACACATTCTTCTTATGTCAACTTACAGGGATTGTATATAAAAGACACATAGTGCCTGATGGAGCCTGTTTAAGGAAGGGGATGGATGTCAAAGGCAAGGAGAGAAAGACAGAGTAGCTTTGGAATGCCAATACCATCCTGCTGTCTCATGTCCAGTTCAGGACAGAGAAAGCCTGTGTTTTGTCCGAATTCAGTGCATTGCCCTCATTTATCTAGATGGCACATTCTTTTTATTTCTGGATTTGACATAAATCTTTACCATTCCTCCAATGTAGTATCTATTTCTCTCTCCCTCAGATCCTTGACCTTGCAGGTGGGCACAAGCTGGCTCCAGCCTCTCAGGTCCAAGCAGCTGCTCCTGTATGAGTGCCTCTGTAGGACAGGCACAGCTAGAAGAGCGTGCAGGCCCTCAGAGTGGATCACCTGCAAACACGAGCTAAGAAAATGCAGTTCCTAGGCTGACAGTGATGCTAAATGGAGGCAATTTATTTCAGGCATTTCACTTTATGGTGTGTTTTGCTTGTTTGCTGTGCTCTGACAGGTCAGCTATGCCTCATCCAGTCGTCTCCTGAGCAATAAGAACCAGTTCAAGTCCTTCCTGCGCACAATCCCCAATGATGAGCACCAGGCCACAGCCATGGCAGACATCATCGAGTACTTTCGCTGGAACTGGGTGGGAACAATTGCAGCTGATGATGACTATGGCCGGCCAGGGATTGAAAAATTTCGGGAAGAGGCAGAGGAGAGAGATATCTGCATTGATTTTAGTGAGCTCATCTCCCAGTACTCAGATGAAGAGGAGATCCAGCAAGTGGTAGAGGTCATCCAGAACTCCACAGCAAGAGTGATTGTTGTTTTTTCCAGTGGCCCAGATCTGGAGCCTCTCATCAAAGAGATTGTCAGGAGAAACATCACTGGCAAGATCTGGCTGGCAAGTGAGGCCTGGGCCAGCTCTTCTCTAATAGCCATGCCAGAGTTCTTCCGTGTCATCGGCAGCACCATCGGGTTTGCACTGAAGGCAGGACAGATCCCAGGCTTTCGTGAGTTCCTGCAAAAAGTGCATCCCAAGAAGTCCACCAACAATGGCTTTGCCAAGGAGTTTTGGGAGGAGACATTTAACTGCTATCTCCCTGAAGGATCAAAAAATTCTCCTGCTTCCACTTCCTTCCATAAGGGCCATGAAGAGGGGCTGGGAGCTGGAAATGGAACATCTTCCTTCCGACCTCCATGCACAGGGGAAGAGAACATCACTAGTGTGGAGACACCATACCTGGACTACACACACTTGCGGATATCCTATAACGTGTACTTGGCAGTGTATTCCATCGCCCACGCCTTGCAGGATATTTATACCTGTACCCCTGGGAAGGGACTCTTCACCAACGGGTCCTGTGCAGACATAAAGAAGGTGGAGGCATGGCAGGTAAGCCCTTCATTCGTGTGCCTGTGCAATATACCTGCAGGAGGAAAAACAAGGTGCCCCAAATGCCCTTTAGGATGCCTTTCATAATCCTAGGTCTCAGGCACAGCATGAGGCTCCTGGAATGCAGTGTGTGACTGTGTCTGAGGTAGGTGCATGCTCTCACCCCACAGGGAATGTAAGGTAAGTTGGGCTAGGCCTGCAGTGAAAGGGCCTTAAACCAGGTTACATTTTCTTGCATTTGCTGCAGGCCAAAAGTGCATACACAGACAATTACCACAGCCTGGCTGATGCAAGGTAACTTGATCATATATTGAGCCTTACATAAACAAGAGGCCCTGGGAAGAACACATAAACAAAGAAAACAGCTTTTAGAGTTCATTTTCTTTGCCAAGTTTTATATCTTTTGCGATCCCACAGCAATTTTCCATACAGGCTGTATTTTTTCCCTCACAGTTTTAAGCTTCTATAGGATCCAACTAAAGAAGACTGAGTAATGAAGAAAAATAATGTGTGGCTCTTGGGCAGAAAATAGATAGCTGCTTTGATTTGGCAGTGGTATTTGTGAACTGATGAAATTATACTAATGACTTAGTCCCATTTACCCATTCATTCAATGCATTCTGCCCACTGGCACATGGATTGCATTCTGCATTTTGTCTTCTGATCCTTTATGAATATTCTCTACCTTACTGTGTGTTTAATCATGCTATTCAGTGTGGTATTCACTTTGTGGTTTTAATATCTACTGCATTCTCAACACAACCAGCATGGGCTATCAAATGATGATACGTCAAATATGTAGCAAATTCTATCTGCCTCATTCTGGTTGTCACAAAATGCTTGAACCCAAACATGCCTGAAATCAGCACAACACAGGTGAATAAATAGAGGATCACCTCTCCATTTGCATGGGTGTTTTCCTCTCTTTGAGACAGTCTAACCAAAACAAAGGCTGTCCTTACCACAGCCTGCAGATGTCAGGTCACATTCACATGGGTACTGCAGTTTGGTTCCTGTCTAGTCTCAGTTAACTCAAAAACATCAGTCAGATCAAAGTAAAAGGCTTTGTCTTGGCGCTTATGAGAAACTTGCACTGCTCTAGGTGCCTGAATAGGTTTATCAAAACCACTTTACTTGGAATTGATGAGTGCAAGGTTTGACCCTGATTTAGAGGAATCCTGCAGTTGCTGTTTGTCTCCAAAATTTCTGTCTTTCAAAGCTATTCCATTTTTCAGGAAAATACTGGCAGAAATAGGCAAGTCACAGACAGACTTAGCTCCCACTGTTGACAGTAAAAATTATCCAGAATAAATGTAGGTTAATTCATTCCTTTATGCCTTGTCAGCTTGGAAAGTAAATCTGAATATTCATGCCATTCCTAAGTAAAAAAATGTGTTTGTTGAAGTTTCCATGGTTGGGAAGAATGACCTCTCATTTCTGTGTTGCTTGTCGGTGCTAATGGATATACACATCAAAATGCAAAGCATCCTGCTGATCTAGGCATTTGGATATACATACCTGCCTGACAGAAGGGAATCAGAATCAAGAAGGAGTATGTAGAGAATAACCCCACTGGGCAGGGAGTGCTACAAAGGAACAGGTTATACTTATAATGACTACAGTCATATGGTGGCTTTCAGGCCAACTTGTGCATTTTTTCACTTTGTTTCAAAATCAAACACATGAATAGCAGGTAAATGTCAAATTTGTGTGCACACCTACTTCATACCAGGCATTGCAGCTCATTACCTTCAGGAAGCTTTCCTCAACCCTGGGAGTAATGAGTTCACTTCACAAACATGCAGACTCCAGCATTTCCAGAGTGGTTTTCTGTCAACCAGACAGAAGAAAATCTTTCTAGTAAAGTCAATCTCATTTGCAGTGGAACTTCTGTCAGTGTTCACTGCCTGCTCCCTCTCTCACAGTCAGATCAGGGTTTTCTTGATGGGAAGTGACCTGAGAGAGCAAGGATAGTGTTAGGAGGGCCCCGTACCTGTGACTGGAGGGCAGCTGCTCACGGTGTGTGCAATTACTGGCCAGATGCTGTGTGCTACAGATAAAGTGAACCTGCTGAACTTGTGGCTCCATTAGCCTGAGCTCCCGTCCAGAGCAGCCCTTGTCAGCAGGGGCGGTGGCTGGGGAGCAAAAACAGTACGTTCCACAATTTAATTATGTACCATTTAATTTTGTTCCTTTCCAATGGCATTATCCTATTAACACGTATGAGTTTTTATTGCTGTTGGCTAATTGCTAATTTTATGTACTTATAACACAAATCTTTTGGGGGATGTGTTCTGTATCATTTGTGGAGGGTGCTTGTGTGGGTCCGTATATAAACTCAGGATTTTTACCTCAGTGATCAGTTCATTGGAAATGGACAGCCTAGCACAAATCACTGTCAGTTGGTTAAACTGAGTGAAGTTCTCCTGTTAAGAATTTACCATTTACAGTTTAAGAAGGCTCTAGGTGTGTTTCAGCATGAGAAGTGGAGGATTTTTGTCTCCTAAGGTGAAATATCAAATACTACCAACTTTCACATTTACTTTTTTATAGCTACTTGTTTAAGAAACTGTTTGCTCATCTTCTCCACCTGGGTCAGTGATCTGTGACAGATCCTGTCCATAAAGCCAGTCTTGCTTCCTTTTGTTTTACCAGTGCCTCTGAAGCTGGCTATGAGCATTCCCAAGTGGAGGTGGGACTGGCTGGCCCAAGCTGTCCAACTGCCCAGCATGTGCAGAGATGCAGGCACAGGCAGATCTGGTGGGCAGACAGGACAGCTTCCAGGCTGTGCCCAGAGGAACCTGTGCCACTCATTCCACATACAGAGCTGGCCAGGGAATTCAGAATCTTTTATCTGAAATGGAGCAGCTGGCGCTTCAGAACTCTGTAGAAAATAGCAGATTTTATTAGGATGTCTCTGCTGCCCTTATTCTGAGCGATCTGAGCTGTCTTGTTTTAAGAATCTACGCTGCTGCAAGGCAGAATATAATCGAGGTGCACACCTTTGCAAGATGCCTGCAAAGGGCAGACAGTATTGTCTGCATGTGCCAGTGTTGTGTCCTGCACAATATTAAACAAGATCAGATCAATTACTTCTTTTTGCACTGTTTTGTTCAGGTAACAAAATGATGCAGGACAATCCCAAACAAAATATATAAATTCTGTCACTTTGGAGCAAGGCAAAATTTTACAAAAAGCACTAAGAATTAAAGTGTATGGGTACAAATAGTACAACAGAAAAAATCTTCCTAAAGGTTTCCAATACCTCTGGCTGTCAGAAGACCATGCTCTTCTGTTGGGGGTTATGACTTTTTAGGAGACTCTATCAAGTAGAGCTAATTCTGTGCGTTGCTCTGGTTTGTGGACTTGCCTACCCCAAACACGGGCTCTCCCATAAACTACAGAATGGAAATGGGAAGTTACAGCAACAGGTGGGATACAGGCTGGGAACTGCTGTACTACTCTTTGTCAAAATTCCCTGTGGTTTTGGCCTGTTTCTCCATAACTGCTTTAACAGTCTGGTTTTGAAGCCCTTTTTTCTTAATATCTTCCCTGATAAGATTTCTCAAGTTCCTCAAGTTCCTTAATTTTCTTAGTCAAATAGCTGATGAGGCTATTTCTGTGGTCACTTCTAGGAAAAAGCCCATCTGTTCTTTTTTCAGTTTCCCTCTGAGCATTTACAGGAGCCTCTCTGGTGTCTTACTACAAACACTACGTGGTCCAGCAAAAAGATAGGAAGGGAACTAATAGGAAATCCTAATCTGTCCTTCAGAGCAAATATTTCCTGCTTCATATTATTACTGTGTGAGAAGATGAAAGACCTGTCTTTTCTTCAGACTGAGGTCACTTAGTTTCTGCCCATTCATTTGGATTCTTGATGAGCAGCTGCTGGACCTCTGTGTCTTACAGTAAAAGCATTGTGATTAATGGGGAAGGCAGGCTCCCAAGGATCTGAGAAGGCAAAGGTGTGCAGTCACAGGGTCATTGAGCAGAGCATCTCTGACTCCCAGACAATTTGCAGGTTGCTGTTACACTGGAGGCTTTGAACTTTGGCATGAGTGGAAAATAAAAGTTCTTCTAGGTACCAAGGCAAAGCACAGTGCAAGGGCTGAAAAATGTGTTGTGCTAATGAGTCGCAGGTTAGAGACATGCTTATGTGTATTATTCTATGCCTGGAAATCTGACTGACCTCAGACTCAGTGAAAAGTTGCCATATGCTGTTCCCCAAAATAAAATACAAATTGGCTTCACCTAGCAACACCTAAAGTCTTTTATTGCACTTGTGCACCTCCCAGCCAACAGTTCCTTCCTCAGTGCTGGTGATGGGCATAGTGAAGAGGTAAAAATGGATTGGTGCCTTCTCCAGCTTTACATTTAGCATGTGTGCCTGGCTGGAAATTGATTGGGCAAGGCTTTAAAGAAGTAAATAATGCCTGAGATGACATAGACCTTTGAGCCTAATGACTTATCTAATCAATTTTTGTGCCTATTAAACTAAAGGCCTGTCTGAACATTTAAAACCAGCTGTTTTGTGGTATACAGAATTAAACAATATCAGAACAGCTATCAGCTATGGCTGGAAAAATGGTGGAAAATGGTGGGAAAAGTTAGTCACCTGGGAAGAATCACAAGGAAAACAGAGGAAACTGTTCAATGTCAGGCAACTGCAAAACCTTGTCTACTCTGCATTACAAATGGACTGGAGATATATTTGTTGTGAACAGAAGGCAAGAGGTGTGCCTGGGTTGTGGGAGACAATTGAGAGGGACACAACTTGAGCCACACACAGAAGTATGGGGGTCAATAGAGCAAACACAGCTATTTACCCACCAGGGCAATAACAGACAGTTGCTTATTCATCAGTTTGAAGATAACAACTTGCTATCAGCTGAGAGCACCAAATAAGCAGACAGTAGATGGTGTATTATTTAAATATCTCTACAGCTAAAAGGAAAAAGACTTAACTGGACTCACCAGTAGAAAATGTGCTGGGAAGTGATTGCCCTGACAAGGCTGCTAGAAGGGTGAATGAACTGCATGCAGCAAATACAACAAAAGAGTTATGGTTATTAATTTTTAAGTAAAGAATGGCTGAGATTCTTCTGAATTGGTACAGTACACATTGCCTGACGACCACACCCACAGTATTCTTGTCTGCCTCCAAACATGTTGAATTTTTCATAAAAGTCACTTTTAATATTGTCGTTTATGCACTGCTTTACAACAAAAGCTGTATTTGAAAGGACCTTTTTTATATTTATGAAGCTCATTTATGAAGTACTTCTATGAGTTGGGGAAAAGTCAGTTTTTCAGCCTGTAGTGGGAATTTTAGGGAAGGCTCCATGAAATGCTCATAAAATGTCTCTCTGTAGCAACTTCAGATAACAATTATCCCTTGAATTACCAAGATGTCAGACACCACTATCTGTTACAAAGACACAGCGTGTCTTTGGTGCACAAAAGGATCTACAATTTCTTCCAGGACTGAGCTTTCCTGATACTACTCACAAATGGAGCTGGTGACAAAGGGCACCTTGAGAGCTTCCTAAAGGCACTCACAAAGTGAGATGAGAAAACCAGTGGATATATACAAAATTTCCATTTATCCCAAGGTAGGGTTGCAGCTAACTTCAAAGGCATGATAATCATTGCGTAGTTTATTATTTCATTTCTTTCACTGTAGTCAGCTATCTTCCTATCTTCACAAACACTTTACTAACCAGTCACAGAGTTTTACCCCCAAAGTGAACTTTCATGCACTATGAAGGACTGGTGATGCTCCACATGGAAGTTAGGAGGAATGAGAACAAATTACTTTTTATGATGACCCTTTTGCCTTGTAGAATTATAAGAGTGATCTTCCAACTGGACTAGAAGCAGTACTTCACTCTGGAAGGAGTTTTACCTGTGTCTGTAAGAAGAATAACATGAAAGACTGAAGAAATCAAAGTCTTGACATGAGATTTCCTTGTTGCCCAAGACTTACATTGATAGAGGAAATGGAAAAAACAGATTTAAGCCAGTAGCCAGGTGGAACATGTGCCTAGACACAGTAACTGAATCCCCTGGAACATTAGTTGACCATTGATGGGACCTATGACTTTACTTGCTCACTCTAAATGTCGGAAACACTTGCAGGAGTTCAGTTAACACATTGTGACTATAGGAAACTTTGTGACTCTTTTTCTTGTTTTGTTTTCTATAGATAGTACTTCTTGAATAGACTATAAATAAGCATTGAACTCAGGTTTCATGAATTACCGTGGTTTTGTTAAAAGAAATGACACCTAGAGTGCAGAATCTGTTTGCTCTCCTTCTAACAAAGAGCTTACCCAAGCATTGAAGTAATTCATCCTATAGCTCCAAATAGGAACAAATTTACAGTCGAACTCTATGACTTTCTTCTGGCCTAGAGAGCAGCACAGTTCTTCAAAGCAGCTCTGTGCAGGGTGCAGTTTCAGACCTCGATGGGGCTTTGAAGAGACTGATCCGTAAAGGACTGTTTGAAGAAAGTGACAGCAAAGGGCTGTAAAGCGACACATCTACACAATTCTTCTCTGCACAGCTGGGTAGGGATGGTATTGAACACCTCCCAGAAAAAAAACATTTCAATCCAACTTTGTTTACACAAGACAACATATGCGAATTATACTACTTGAAAACACTGAGTACTTCAACCTTTTGATCTCCTAGTACCTTTAATAATAGGACAATTTTTAATGTATATATTTAATATTAAACTTTAATTAATAAAAAGAGCCTTATCTTAAGCTGTTAGATACTTCACCATAACAGTTATTGTCCAGTATGGTGATGTCCCAAGAGAATTAAAGCATCATTTACTCAGTTAGGACTCCTGCCAATAGATCCTTTACCCTTAGTACACAGCAACCTGGGCTGTTGTACCCAAAGGATTTCTCCATATTATATTTGCTTCAAGTGAAAACCAAAGCAATTATGGCATCAGTTCTAGACTAAGTGGCTCTGATTTTTTTTCATGTCATGCCTGTAGGTAAAGACAGGAGCACAAAATACCATCTAGCAGCACTGACAATTAGGTTTCATTGTACCTGTGCAATTGCCTTTTTCTGTCCAGAGACCATCTCTCTTCACAAAACCTCGCAGAAGCCTGAAACATGCTCAAATTGAGTCACTTTCCAAATGATCACGCAGGTTGAAATCCTTTGTATAATTAATTATGTAAATTTATGCCACTTTCAAGAAAATAAGTAATCTTGATCCAGCTAAAGACTGCTTCAATTAGATGTAAAACCTAGGTATTTCACTTCTGAAGGGCTGTGTTTGACAGCCAAACTTGTGTTTAGCAAGATTTATTTTCCCCAAAGACATGCTGACTAGTAGACCTTTTTTTTAATTAGTATTATCCATGGCAGGCCATGTCTCTTGTCACAGATCATGTCTGATTTCCAGTTGGGATTTACTGACCTTTACTTTCATTGGTCCTTACTTAGGCTTGCTTTATTAGATTTAAAAGTCCAGATGAAGTATGCATCATTTTTCTCTATATAATATTTATGCACATTGATCAAATTATTCCTCGGTCTTACCTTGATAATTTAAATAATAATACTTTATGACTTTTAGTCATAAGGCATGTTTTCTGCTTTAGTTCTGTACGTTGTCCATTCACTTATCCCTCTTTTTGGCATGTATTCAGTATTCCTTCAACAGACTCAGCACAGCCAGACAGTGAAAAAAATCCCACATTTGCATACTCCTATTACTTCCTCATTTGTAAGAGCACAAGGAACCTGAGCCTTTTGTGCCACCACATGCAACGGAAAGGTCACATTTAGTTGCCAGTGATACTTTGCAGCAGGTGGTACCCTTTCTGTACCTGGCGTGAATTCCTTATGCCTTGATGCATAAGCCTGAATTTCGCTGTGTTAAATACAGATGTTTTAATGCTTTCTGAGGGGAAATGCTTTTTCTTTAATATTATTTACTATTATCTTAATATATAAATTTTCAGCAAATTTTCCCAGCAGTGCGTTTGTAGCTGCTGCCAGGGTAGTGATGAACATATTGGAAAACAGTGAGTGGTTTACTGAGGCTGGAGGAATTCCCCATGAACCGATGATCTGACTCTGTTGATATCTGTTGGGCAATTCTTGATCCACATTACATGAAGTATAAAACTCAGTTATTTCACTTCTGAAGGGGTATGTTGGTCAACCCAACTTGAATTTAAGATCTGTATTCCTCAAATGTTACTAGGTGGCAGCAATTATGTTTTAGTCCTATCGTTTTGTATTAATTGCTCCTCAGCCCTAAACTCTTGTTTTCCATTGTTTTTCCTGTGATTCATGTCAGGCTAACCAGCCTTTGGCTTCAGAGGACCTCCCTCTGCCTTTTGCAGTATTGTCTTTTTCTTGGCAGCTATTGCAGCCCACCAGAGGCTGACACTGAGCAGAACTTTGGACACAGTGTTGGGAATACATTACACTTGCAGGTGTAGCAAAAAGGTGCATTGAGGTTGCTGTGGAATAAGATTAGATAGCATATTGACTTTGTCATTCAAAGCCAGTGGCATTTTATGTGTACATCATAAACCTACTGTATTAGTGCTCTTTTTATTGCTCATGGACTGCTGTGATGAACTGTCTGGTTCTGTCAGCCTTTTAGATCCAATTTAAATTGCTCAGGCTGCCCTCTAATCTCTCTTTAAGGACTTTCCACCTCAGTTAATGTCACATTATGGCTCCAAAACAAGTGCCCTTGAGATAAGAAAGTCTGTGATTTTTTCTGATAGCAAGGGTACTAACATATCATTCATTTATCTTTCCTGCTCCTCCTCAGCTCTCTCTTTAGCATTCCATCCTCTTTAGCTGTTTTTTTACAGCTTTAATGTCATGAGGATCTGGTATACATGATACCTTTCAATTTTAGTATGTTCAAGAAACTTCTTATACATTGCCTGGTGATTTTCTTGTTCTTTGTTCTCCAGGATTTTTTATGTTCTGCTTTCTGTTAATACAACATCTGTGTTTTTCAGTCTTGGATGTTCTGTGTTGGATTAGTGCTTTTAGAGCCCACCATTATAAATACTGCTATTTGAGCTCTATTTGTATTATGAGGATGACAACATATTATTATTCTCTAATTAATGAGCTTTTATTTTAATGAGCACAGGCAAAATTCTGAACTGATAATAGGTTTATCATGCATATGGTACAGTCAGTCCTTTCCTCTAGCTTGTCCATGGATTTTTTCTATTCTGTGGAGTTCAGAGGTCTCCATTATCACTGTTCTATGCATATACATCATTGGAGCAGAAACTAGTCAGAAGCCTCCTTGATTTTATATAGCATTATATCCTGCATCTAGGGGTTTTCCACAGACATTATTTTTCATTTTGCTACCATAATTTTGTCCTGATTCCTAGGAACTGAATTAATGCTCACAGAATTCAAGGAGGGGAAAGGTGCTGTCACTTTAGCCCTTTCTCTCCTGAAGAAACCTACTGGAGTCAGTACATCAGATTAAGTCTGTTTGGGAATGCACTGAACTGGGACTGAGGCTACTCCAGATACCCTAACTCCTGATGTTGCTTGTAGGAAGGATTTTTTTTGACTCTAGGGAACTAATACTATATTATCATGCTTTGGGCCATACAAATATGTTGGGGTACCATCATACAGCTGGATCTTAATTTAAAACAGAAAAAGGAAAAATTATTGAGGCAAAAAAGTATTTTGTCATCTCTTTTCTACTCTAGAGCTAGTCAAATTCACTAATTGCAGTTAATGGAAACATCACTGTCTAAACTAGCATTTTAACAGACTCAAAATAAATTGTTTCCCCTTTTTCCCAATAAAAAAAGTAATTGCAATATTAAAAAGAACTGTCATTTGAAGATCACACTTTTGAGTTTGACTTTAAAAAACCTGTTTATACTGAATTTCATTTGACAGGGTTTCACATGTTTCCCTGTGTAAATCTTTGGTCACACTGGGCAAAATCATTTTTTTTCTATAGCACACCTATGTGAGGTACTGTTTACTATCAGCTAAGCATTACACAGTACAGGCTCAGGACTGATGTTCTGTGGACAATTGCATTTAGAACTGTAGGAATGCACAGGGCCAGCAGGAGTTGTAGAGGACCTTGGGGAAACAAAATATCCTGGTCCCATCCTTACTGTGTCCTACAGCCTCCTAACTGATGGTTAAATCGCTCTAGGAAAGCAGCCATGCAATGCCAAAACGTTGCAAGATCATTTCTTGATTCCTTTGGGAACACCTGTGACTCACCAGACAGGTCTTTCAGAAGCATTTCAGACTCAGGTTTGCAATGGAATTAAGGCATCTTCAACCACAAGTAAATACCAAATGGGTTTTTCTGAAGTTTTGCTGTGCAGCTTCTGCTATGAAATCCACTAGAGCTAGGCTTTTGATTTGTTTCTGGACATCCTTGTAAATATGGCACTGTAGTAAATCTGATCCTATATCAGATTAGTCCCATTTTATATCAAGTCCCATTTAGAAATGCTTCCCTTTGACATTTTTGGTTTACGTTACTTGCTTCTGCTGCTGTAGTAGTAGCTATTAATTTGTTCATTTTGTCACCTTTCACAGTCAAGAAAGCATCAAAGTTGCTGCAGTTTTTAAGCAGCAGAACAGGGTCACTTGGTTGCTGGTGAGAAGCCCACATAAGCTGACCCACCAAGCCCAGTTACAGGCAGTAAAACTGGTCCTAGTCTTAGGAAGCTCTAGGCTTCACCAGTTTCCAAGCAGACTAAGCACTCGGCATAGAATGAGACAAGGGAAGCATCAAGCTTCCAATGAGCAGCAAGTGAGGGTATTTCCAACACAGTCCATGAGTTCCTTCCTCTCCCAGTTTCTGCAAGTTTCTGTTGGAGATCCTGCATCTCTCTCACCAAGAAAGGACATAATGTATGCATGGGTCCCCATGTCAGCACCAGTGCCGTCCCTCCTCAAGGACAGGGCACTGGTCAATGGAAGAGGCAGAGAGAGATCCAGCCCCCATCTGCCTAGGGATCATATCCTTGACAGAAGCAGAACAGAACCGATTGTCAGTTAAAATATGACAATCAGCACATCTTGTCATGTCAGCTGTATGTCCTGTATTTCTCTGGAGACCTGAATAAGGTCAGTTGCCTTTGCAGGGACAGGGGTCTCTGCTTTTGGGAGAATGTATCACCTCTTTCCCACAAATCACTACGTGTGTCATAAACAAGTAAGTCCATGCTTTCATTTCCCTTGAAATGCAAGACTGTCCAAGAGCTATTATCACCACCTCTGGACCTCTCTGATCTTCATTTAATTTCATTCTTCTTTTCTGATCAAATAACTCGAACAAACAGCTTTTTCTAGAGGAGACTTGTATTATTTACACTATATTTTCAGTATCATTTTCTTTCTTACTTTCATATACTAATATTTTGTTTGCTCTTTCCATTGCATAACACATGAAGTGTTTTTACTGAGCTGCCTACAATAATGAACAGGTCTTTGTCTTGTGCAGTTAGTTAAATTTCTTCAATAAAGATTAAGAATAGCTTAAATTATTACTTCTAACATATGGCACATTTTTTTTGTCATACACATTTAATTGTGTTATCCAACAACCTTCCTAGCTTTACAAGGAAGTCATTCGGTTCTTATCAAAGCATAACAACATTGAACGTTCTTGAGTTATTCTCAGGCTTCACACAGCTATTCTAGAGTATTGAATGAACTCTTGATTTCATTCTTTTTTCCAATTCAGTGCAGATCTAGCATTTCACCAGAGCTGGGATGTCCATCTCGTCTTGCCAAATTTCCCTTGAAATATTGCCTATCTCTGGCTGATCATCAGTTCTCTTTGACAGCAGCCCTTCTTCCAGAGTCTATTTCCTTTTGTTCATCTGTCCTATTACCAAACTGACAGTTTCAATCCTGGAGTACAGCCCAGGCCTTGCACAGTAGGTGCTGACTGGTTTTCATTATTTTGGCATGAAGTGCTCAGTATCCCAACTACACACCAGGCACTCCTTGTGCATGAAGCTGGATGTGTGTTACAGGAAGACATCCAAATTTTTTGTGAGGTATTTACAGTGAGAATCACAGCTCTGTTCCTGGGTACCTTTCAGCTTCTCCACCTAAGTTACCCTTATAGTGATAAAAAATATTAACAGTCACTTCTCCAGAACAGTAAACCAATAGAAACCAGGCAGCTTAGGTGGATTCTGGTCACCAGAAATAGGACCTAAGGGAATGGCCTGAAGCTGTGACAGGGGAGGTTTAGATTAGATATTAAGAAAAGGTTCTTCACCCAGAGGGTGGTTGGGCACTAGAATAGGCTCCACAGGGCAGTGGTCATAGCACCAAGCCTGACAGAGTTCAAGAACCATTTGAACAATGCTCTCAGGCACAGGGTGTGATTCTTGGGATGTCCTATGCAGGCCCAGGAGCTGGAGTTGATGATCCTTGTGGGTCCCTTCCAACACAAAATATTCTATGATTCTGTGAATGTAGCAAGCGGTGTGAGGCAATGAATCACATCCTTCACTGGCTGAAGAATTCCATTATCTTCTGGATGACCTTTGGAAAAGGTGTGATTAATGGTGTTGGCATATTCCAGCATCTTGGTTTTAAAAACAGCATCAGCATGACATGTTGTCCCTCTTGGTGTACAAAGGGCAACAGGGAGGAAGGAGAGGTTATAGAGGAGAAGGAAAGTTCAGCTCCAGCTGGCATGAAGAATGCTTTGGACAGAAGGGTGAAATTCATCTTGCCCTGCCTCAGGCTTCTGGAAACAGGTATTACTGACACAAGGAGTCAGGGCCAGCACCTTCCTTCCTGCTCAGTTCCTACGTGTCAGAACTGCTTGATGCTGTGATGACAGCACTGACTTTCAGAGAGCCCGAGAGTTGGCCCTACATAAAAACTGGGCAGAAAAAGATATTCCAAATTAGAGAATGCAAGAGGAATTAAGGATTTGATACAGAAATGTAGCAATGTATTTGAATAGTTTAGGCCATAGTTTATACCAGGTGCACCAGCTGAGCCATTTTTAGCTGTTTTTCAGTCCTTTTATCAAACAGTCTGGAATTTGTCAAGGCTACTGAAACATAAATTATGCTATATTAAGAAAAAAGAAGCTGAAAATCAGAATACCAAGATTAGAAGAACCAAGATAAAGATGAGTGGTGAAGCACTGGACTGTAACCAATCATATTTCCTGGAAAGTGCATGCAGAGCGCGTAGTCAATCAAAAAATGTGTCATTGCATGAACAGTAGTTTTAGAATGTATAAGTAAGGTATAAGGTACACAATAAAGTGACTTCTGCATTAATTACATTGATTTGTCAGAAGTCATTTGTTCCTGCACAGAAAGTAAAAACTTGTGTTTTGCTAGTCTGTAAATGAAGATTGTCACATAGGTAATTGAAAGTGAAATGATAAAAGGAAAAACACCAAAAAACTATTACTTCAGACAACATTTCTCCTAAATTATTTTATGAGTGGCTCTTTCAGAACTGGCCTGGGCATATTCCTCGTGATTCTTGACCCCTGGCAAAACCCAGGTCCTGGGCACCATGACTCCTGGATTAATGCAATAGCTGATCTCTCAAGTCCTTACGCCTGGTACAGGATTATGAAGGCATCTTCTCCATGTGCTTGATGAGAGATCTGAAACAAGAGAGGAGATTGGGCCCTCTGCATTCAAAGTGAAAGTCAGGACTTGCCATCTAGAGGACAGTTGCCAGCTTTTCATCTACGTTCACACTGAGCCATGATGTGGTACTGTTGGCTGCTCTCAGCATGGACACTCTACCAAAACTAAGAGCAAAACATTTGGTACCTATCAATCCAGAACTGTTTTACAGGCCTGAAGAGAGACAGGTAGATAGAAATTAAAACTTAAGAGTGGAAAAATGTATGTTAGTTGTCAGACAGGATTGCTAGCAACTGTGTGTTAGGAGGGGATTGTTTATCTTTTATGGTGACAGACACCTATAACATGCCCAGGTTCTCTTCCATTGCAGGACCATTTGACCTAGGGAGGAAACACATCAAAAAGGAACTGCAGAAAGAAGCCAAGGATATTCAACTTTTGACAGTATATGGAACTAGTTAAGGACCTGTCAGTTCAGACAGACTAAAGGACGGCTCATAGCACATCTGGATACTGACGTTTATTTACATTTAAGAATTAACACGACTACAACTTTTAGCTGCTTGGTATTTCACACACTCTTGCTTTCCCCACAGTGTTATATCATCAGGTCTCCCCTTCCTGGTAGGGACATGGTGGAGGTCTGTCAAAGTGAAAATTCTCATTTTATACTGTGCAGCTCCTCTCAGTTGCCTTTCTCAAGCATTACTGGCCAAGGTTACTGAGCATCCCCCAACATCTCCCACATCTTCATCTCCAGGATCTTGCCCTACTTCCAGTGTTTTTCATCCAAACATGATCTTTACTTTCTTGTTTCTAGCCCTGACTCCTAGGTTTTGGTTGCAATCAGCCTCCTAACTGGTGGATCTGTCTCTTATCTTGCTACTAATTGGAGTATTTAGGTCATGCCAGTATTGTTTAGTCCAGCTGCTATCAAAATGTACAACTAGTCTGTGGCTTGTGCTTCAGAGGACTGCTCAAAATTTTGCTTTGGGCATGCATGCACATACAAAATTCTCTGCTATCTGACAGGATCCAAAATTTAAAATGGATGTTTTTGCCTGCCACCAGCCTCAATACTAGTGACAGAAATTGAGTGTATACTGCAGATCAAGAAAAGGGGCAGAAAGGAAGCTTGCAAGGCAAAACAAAGGTATTAGGTGTTTGCTAAAAGTGACACAGCATCCTTCAGATAACTGAGTTATGTCCAGTGAGTAAAATTGGAAGATTCATAAACTCTGGCAGATTAAATGTAAAAATAAAACAAGGCAGGCTAGAAAAACGAGTAAGCAATATCCTGAAATGGAGTAAAAGATCATAAACCCTATTTTAAACATTTCAGGAGTAGGATTGTCTGTTAAGCCATAGATTATCACTGCAGAAGACAAGGTAAGGCCATGACAGAAGAAAAGTGTGCTCCTCATGGACAAATTTAAGAAGGTTCAGTTATTTATGTGGGACTTAGGAGGATCTGTCTAATTGAACTTACTATAGAAGAAACTACGGAACACAAGAGAAAAATTAATCTTTATACTTCAGGGCAAGTGAACAATATTTACCCAAGGGATCTGCCAGAGCTCAGAGATGAAGTATCTGAAGAGCTGGCTGTGGTGTCCATCTCCTCACTTGAAAAATCTTAGGCCTCAAGGCCTAGAAAGCTGACAGATGAGACATCAATTTTCTGAAAGGGTTCTGGAGGAGATCCAAGGAACTAACAGAGCCTGATTGAGCCCATTATTAGAAATTGGGGTTTAAAAGAAATAGGAAGGAAAAATAGAATATACTGAGGAAGAGAGACCATGACTTCTCTAAAGAGAAGCCCTAACTCACAAATCTCCTGAAGTGCTTTGAAGCCTTTGGGATGTGTATGGATAAGGGAACTTCTGTTCACAGAGTATGCTCAGGCTTCTTAAAGGTATCTTCTGGTAGCCTGTTAGCAAATTCAGAACTTACATGTGTGTTGGTTGAAAGATAGTCAGCAGAGGATAAAAATAAATTATGAGACCTGACATCACAAATGAAATTGATCAAATCTATGGGTGGACTCCTCAAGTCTGTCTGAACAGTAGTCAAAAAAAGCAAATGCACTTTCAAGAATAGTCACAGTGAAAAAGGGACAGAGAGATAAACTGAGTGTCCTGGGGCCACTTTGTCAACCCTTTGGTGCATCTCACTTCAGTATCATGTGCAAGGCTCAGAACTGATGAAGAAGACTGAGAATATTTAGAGTAGGGTCAGTGAAACAGCTTCTGTAGAAGATGTAGCAACATCAGATAGGGCTCAGCAGCCTGAGAAAGAGGTGATTATAAAGTCCTGAGAGGCGTGGAAAAGATGACTGGCAAATAACAGTTCTTTGCCAATATAAGCCTGAAGATAATCAAAAGAGATTCGTAGCTGCTCTGTTCCAAAAGGGATGAAGAGGTGCTTGTCTCATAAAATGTGGGAGGCTGTGGATGTGAAAAGTTTGCACAGGTGCAGAACGCAAATGTGCAACGTCATGGAAGAAAAATCTACCCGAAGGTTATTGGGTACAAAACCTCTGGCCCAGGAAGTCACTGAGCTGCAAAACAGGTGAGAGTGTTCAGGGGAATTATCACAGCCCCTGTGCTCCTGTTGTAGGTATTTGCTGTTGGCCATAGTACAAAAGAGTCCTGGGCAGGTGAGCTGCCAGCCTGGTCTAATACAACTGTATTTATGTCACAGCTTTATGATCCTCCCATAAAAGCACATGACCCAGAATATCTAGCCTGGATAAAGTATGGGATGCTGCATGGCTGGAAATGGCCCTACCAAGAATAATGGGAAGGTGAACTAGAGGGCAGCTTGCAAGTCCTTTCCAATAATAGGTGTTTTAATTAAAAGGCATTGCAATTCAACATGAAGTCTGTGACAGAGAGAAAAGAAAAGAAGGAAAAATTACAGAAAGAAATACCTGAAGACAGCACCTTGCACAATGCTCTCCCCACAGGCTTCCACCAGCTGCTGACAGTGTATCCAAGCCACAAGGTCAGCATTTATTTCATAAATTCTTGGTTCCAGGATACGACACAGCTACCCCTGACACATGCTGTTGGCCTGGCTGAAGTAGGGTCTTTTAGGTCTTTGTGGATTGAGTTATGTATGTTTCTATCTTTAGTTACAAAACATAGTGACACATTTTTAACTGTAAAGTCTTTAGCTAATCATCGATAGACTGGTGAATATAAAATAGTGCTGTGGTTCTTCAGAGTCTACAACTTCCTCTTTCAATGTTTAGTGCTTATATATTCCTTGTCTGTTTAAACTGTTTTTTCACCCTGTAAAGAGCAGAAGTGGTGAGATACAGAGATATGATCCTGGGACTTTCTTGCTCTCTAAAAAAGAAACATGTTCTGGTAGTTCATTTTACAAGCTGCCCCTCAGAAATTTAGATTTGAAGAAAAACTTTGTTGTTTTTCGGAAAGAAAAAAAAAAAAAAGGGCTTTGTTATTTCTGTTGTTCCTGTTGCCTCTCCATTTGGGATTTTAATCAGGTCATGTGCCTTTCGTGCATGAACTGATACACATTTTGTACCCGTTGTACCTGCTAGCTACCATTGCAGAGCTAAGGCTGTTATACTCTGCTTCGGGAAAGACAACATTAATTGCAGGTCAGCACTTTTATGTGAATTAACCGTGAGACAGACAGGTCACACGTGAAATCATTTATAACCTGAATCTTCCGGTGTATGTGTGTGTAACCAAGGGAAAGATCCTGTCAAACTAATCCTACAAAACCCCACTAAAAGCCAGGGGTATGTATTACCTTTTAAGAAACTTGATGACAGGAGGGAAGGCAAAGGAACAGATTAATTTATATGAATGTTACAAAATTAAACAAACAAAAAATTGCATTCAGGGAATCCAGAAATTTCTCCATGATTCATCTTGCTGACCCTAAGACCAGTGAGTCTCCTGCTGCTGCAGCTGACCGGGAGAGGCAGGACTTGAACTGAAGAATCTTCAGTATGGCTTTTACAAGATTGTCTCCTAGTGTGAGTAGCAACTGCAGTCCAAACAAGGCCAAGGTCTCCTGCTCAACCCAGCAGTGATACTCAGTCAGGATATCCTGGTGTCATTCAGAAGGATGCAGTAGTGCTGCATAAGAGTGCCATACTGAGTTGGAGTGAGGAGAAACATGGCATTAGGCTCAGCATAAGGAACAAACCTGATCTGGACATCAAAGCTGCAGCTGCCCCCCTGTGCTAGGTGCCAGAGCCTGCAGAGGAATGTGAGCTGCCCTGCTGAGCACCTGCACTGCTGACAGACAAAATTTCTGGTAACAACTAGACCAAGATTAAAGCTACTGTGCAGATGAGGCCAAAGTGAGATGAAGCAGTACAACACATCACTGTGGATATGCAGACTCTGTCACCTGTTTTGACCCCAGAGCTGCTTCTGCTCTGTTCTCACTGTCCATTGATGGAGCTGGGCAAGTAGCATCTTCCTGGATACTCCTCAGGAATGAGGGGAATGAGACAGGAGCAGTTTCTGTTTCCTTACCCACAGCAGGCAATGTCCCAGCTCTCCACAGCAAAGTGCCAGCACAGAGCACCTTCTTTTCCTGTGTCCATCAGAGGGTGAGATCTTCCAGGAACAGGTCCTGGTTCCTTGGTGAGATCATTCCAGCTGCACACCTTATGGGTAAGCTAGTCTCCAGAGGAGGGGCAACAGGGATGAGAAAGACAGAAAAAATCCTGCCTTCTCTGTCTCACCTGTTATTCAAAGACTGAATACTGAGGCAATATTTTGATATCCTTCCATCAACATCACATGAAAAGGTATTGTTGGCCACATCATCTGTAGTACTACAATGATTTTTCCAGACTCTATCAGGCTGGTATTGAAACAGGCAGTGGGAGGAGGATATCTGTGGCTCTGGGGATTTTAGCTTGAGATAGGAGGATCCTAAAAGGAAACAGAGAAAAATGAGACAATTTAGCAAAACTGACAGGAATTAATGAAGTGATTCTGTTCCCCTGTCCCTGTGTTTCTCGGTGAAAAGAACTCATCAAAACAATATTGTCTGTCCTGTCTGTGGGGTGAAAAGGGCTCTTCCTACCCAGACAAATTGATCTAGTTTTGTTTTCTCTTCCATTTTGCCTTCCAGAGTTGTATGTTTGGGCACTCACAGGTGAGAGAGACACAGAGAGAGCGAGAGAGACTGGGCTTACAAGCTATCACAGGCAGTAGAACCACAGCAGCAGCTATGTTGCTGAGGTCTAGGGGGAGCTGACAGCCAGGTGCCCTCAGTCACTTCGTCTTTCCATAGATGAGCTCAGGGAGAAATCCAATAAGTGCATAAATCAGCAATTATTTTTTTAACAGAAATAAGATGTGGATGAATTGTATCATAGTTGCCAGTACAGGCTTTCTTTCATGCTGCAGTTTCTTAGGTCTACTTGTCAGGCTATCTAGATCATGTACTTTACAACTACAGCTGTCCCTGGGATGTCCAGCTGTCCCTGGACATACAGCATACTGGTTGAGAGCCAGCTGAACATAAGCCAGCTGTGCCCAGGTGGCCAGGAAGGCCAACGGCATCCTGGCCTGGATCAGCAATTACGTGGCCAGCAGGACCAGAGCAGGGATTGTCCCCCCATATACGACACTGCCGAGGCCACACCTCAAATCCTGTGTCCAGTTCTGGGCCCCTTGCTGCAAGAAAAACATGGAGGGGCTGGAGCACATCCAGAGAAGGGCAGCAGAGCAGGTGAAGAGTCTGGAAAATAAGTCTGATGAGGAGTGGCTGAGGGAAGGAGGGGCTGTTTAGCTGGAGAAAAGGAGGCTTAGGGGGGCCTTATCTCTATCTCCTCCTTGTGGCAAGGAGGAGGTTACTCTTTCCTCACAGGTAACAAGATGAGAGGAAATGGCCTTAAGATGTGCCAGAGAAGGCTTAGATTGAATAGTAGGAAAAAAGTTTTCACTGAAAGGGTAGTCAGGCTTTGGAATAGGCTGTCAAGGAAAGTGGTGAAATCACCGTTCCTGGAAGTGTTCAAAAAACGTGATGATGGCACCTGGGGACATGGTTTGGTGGTGAATAGGGCAGTGCTGGGTTAATGGTGGACTTGATGATCTTGGAGGTATTTTTCAGCCTTAATGATTTTATTATTCTATATGACACTTTAAGGCATGAGGTGAAAATTACAGGCAACAACTCTTGGGAACAGGCAGAATGATTACTTTCAACTATGCAACCATGAGACAGAAGCAAAAAAAAGTGGTAAGAATTCTCCAGGTCTGCAATATGGCAAATAAGCTTGATTTGTTGGGGTTTTCTTACTGAAGCACATTGGGCTTGGGTTTTTTCAATCCAGAGTTAAGAGTAAGTTGATTCTCAAGCACTCCTGTTTCTGAGTGATCAGTCATTCAGAGACTAGATATACCAACTGAGAGCATTCATGCAGTGGTTGCAAGAGCAGGTGGAAGTGGTGCATGGGTGACTGAAACACATGAGAGCCTGCTGTCACTTCCCTGGCCCTAACAAAGAGCTCTGGGCTTGCAGAAGTGACTCAAAGGACCGAAGAGGAACGCTAAATGGATGATGGTGTAGCATCAGTAAATGTTACAAATGGGTTGCCAGCCACCCAGAGGGCCACAATACCTTGTGTTGTCTACAAGGTTTGTACAGGCACTGTGTGTCCATGTGACAGAAAACCTCCTACTGCTGCAATTAAAACATTTGAAGATATTAAGGTTTGCAGTAAAGTGATTCTTCCCAGTTCTATCTCTGTAGCAGATGTGTGCTGTGGTAGGGTTGTAACACACGGGCATTCATAGTGTCTCTCTGTCTCTCTCTAGGTTCTCAAGCATCTGCGACACTTAAATTTCACCAATAACATGGGGGAGCAAGTGGATTTTGATGAGTTTGGGGACCTGGTAGGAAATTACTCAATAATCAACTGGCATCTCTCTCCGGAGGATGGCTCAGTCGTCTTTGAAGAAGTTGGGCACTACAACGTTTATGCCAAGAAGGGGGAGAGGCTTTTTATCAATGAAAACAAGATCCTATGGGGTGGATTTTCTAAGGAGGTAAGTGCTTAAATCCTCACAGATTTTCCAGATCCAGAAGCTGAAACTTGAACTAGCCCTTCATGCTCCTCATATTATGGCACCCTGTCTCATTAAAGGATCCATTTACTTTACTGTATGCAGAGTCTCCACCATAGTCTTTTATACCCTTCTTAGACACTGAAATAACAGACAATGTCTCCTCCCCTTCTGAATATTTCTTGACCCTGGGTATTAATGTTTTAAATTATGTCTTTTTTCCTGGCCCAAGCAGATAGAGTATAATTTTATAGCAGTGTTTCAAAAGGGATGAGAAATTCATTACCTGAGTCTGGTTGTTGACTAAATCAAATTTTCCTGAGCTCAGTAGTTTGATTGCCGAAAAGAGCCATCTCTTTCACTCTCATTATCTCTGTATCAAGAAGTGTCTCTTCTTGCTCTTAGTTATATTTACAACTCTTTCTGCTGGCTTCATCCACTTCCTCGCACCCTTGCCTTGCAAACAGAACAAGCCCTTTCAATCTGCCTGGGTTAACTTGGACATGGCGCTCAAATAGTGGAAGATGCCAGCACCTGCTGCTTTTTTTTTTGGTATACTCCTTAAGGATGCTTCTGCAGCCTCTGAAGTAGTGATCTCAAGATGTATCAATTGACTTCAGTCAGGCCTAAGTCCTTCTGCACCCTCTTGCAAATGTTAAATCTTTTCAGCATAATTATTGTCACTAGCAGCCAGACTGTGTCTGACCCACATGATGGAAACATGATGCAGACATCTGCAGACCAGAGCCAGATGAACTGCTGTCATAGCTGGCAGCAGCCAGCTAGGCAGAAACTCTGACTCCCAGAAGGAATATTGAGCAGGCATATGGTTTCTTGTCTGGAAATGGACATGGAGTAGAGCATTTGCTTAGAAATGTCACTGCCAGGCCCTGCTGTGATGTTTCAATGCCTTAAACCAGCATCTGATCAATGAACAAGGGCAATTCACTTCCCAGGTGATTATTCACATTGGCTGAGAGATCAGGTAATGCTTCTGCCTTAGCTACTTACTCAAAACAGTTACAGCATGAGTTCAGCTTTCCTTTAGTTCAACTTCATTTCTGGTTCAAGTCCAGAGCACTCTGAAGGAGGCATGAATTGAACAGAGCATACTACCACAGAAATACTGAGCTCAGAGCTTTTCTAAGCCCAGCTGGAGTCTCTAAGCACAAACTACAAGTGGAAGTTAAAAAACTCTTATATTATAATCCCTCTTTCTGATTGTTGCAAATGCATCTTGCACTTTTCCCAACAGTTAGGATTTATTGGTTTTTACTTAAACTCAGTAATTTTGTTCTCTTGGTCTAAATCTCTACAGCAGTGCAGTATTTAACTTCATTCTCTGTCTTAAACTATGTTTGTTGTTA
This sequence comes from Sturnus vulgaris, assembly GCF_052056855.1. Taxonomy (NCBI): domain Eukaryota; kingdom Metazoa; phylum Chordata; class Aves; order Passeriformes; family Sturnidae; genus Sturnus; species Sturnus vulgaris. Next base: position 31,298,300 of record NC_142244.1, read on the forward strand.
AAAATGCAACAGGATGTTGCTGAGTGTAATGCCAGGACATGTAAATTTTGTGCCGTGGAGGGGTTTGCAATCTCTGTGTCTGCTGCAGCCTTTTTTTTCAATATATAGACTTCTAATTTCTTTCAGATAAAAGCTCTGTTCAAAAAGATTAGCCAGTACTTCACTCGCTGTGCCTCCTGTCATCCCCAACAAAATTTAAATGTAGGTTTAAATTTTAACATTCAGGAACTTCAGTATTGGGCAGACTTGCAAGAGACTGAGTTAAAGAGTAGGTAAGATAGATAGATTCATTTTGGCAGAACTTGATGAAATTCCCCACAGAATACTTAAGAATTCAGCCAAAGCAATCACAAAAGTACTAGCAATTCATCTTTGAGAAATGTGGAGGATGCATGATGTCTCAAAGGATCAGAGAGCAATCGCAATACCTGTTTTTAAAGCAGTTATAAGAAACCAAGGGAATTACACAAAATTGAGTTAAGCTTCAGTAACTTAAAAGACTCGATAAAAAAATTAAACAGTTTATAAACACTTAGAGGATAATAAACTGATAAGAACAAACCAACATGTATTTGTTAAGATAAAATCATGCCAAACCAATTTAATTTTCCTCCCTGGAAGCTCAGTCAACTTAGTAGATAATGGGGAAGCAGTGTGTGATTTCAGCCAGGCCTTTGATTCAGCTCTGTTCAAAATCACTGGTGGCAGCCTAGGGAAAGACAGCCTAGACTGATGAAGTCCTCTTGATGGATGCACTGCCTGCTGAAAGACTGTCCCAAGGAATACAAGTACTGTGTTTATAGCAATAGGCACTAACAGCAAAGAGTGCTTCAAGCTGGGAGTGTCTGCCATATCAGTGATGTAATCCTGATGAACACCTTAGGAGCAGCATTCCCAAACTGCTGCAGCTGTACTTCAGAGTGATAGGCAACAGAGACTGCGCTCACCTGAGCCACAGAGTAGTCAGCTCTGCATAGCAATTGTCATTAGTGAGGGCCTTGCTTCCCCTGTGGCTAAGGTTGATACCTGCATATAGGCAACTTCTAAACCATAGCTAGGACTCATTGCGTACGTGCATCAACACAGGAGGTTCCTGGAGATCAGCAGGTTGACAGCACTTGGATAAACTAGCATCAAACTTCCAAAAAGGTGAATGGAGTCTTCCAGACAGAAGACCCATTAACTATGTATGGATCGTGGTACTTTGCTAGAAGTGGAAATTGTAGGTTTAACTCTCCTGAGGTGAGAAAGCTATGTTCTGTGTCAACTCTTTTGCCTTAATTTAGTTGAGAAAAAGTGAGCTCAGCCTCGGGTCATGATTCTGTGTTACAAAGGCCAGGCTTCCATTTATCATGCTGAAGTCCTTGTGTCATTGTACTTCAGGCACGCAGTGAGCGTGCCTGTGCAACCACTTGCTGCCGAGACACAACAATGCTCAGGTGGGCTCAGGCACAGCATAAATGTACAAGCAGCAGAGGTCTGGAAACTTTTGGATCTGTAAAGTGCTACTGATTTGCATCTTTAGTGTTCTTAAAGAAGTGAGTTTCAGAAAACCATTTTAATTCCCATGAATTTTTAGCAGACAATATGCAATATATCAGACTGGGGATCAGACATCAGGGCCCATCATCTCCAAGGCTGACTCAAATTCCTGCCAGTAGAGATTGATTGTCTTTTCTTCTAATCATCTAATGACTATTTTGGGGTATGTATATCATGGTCACATTCCAGTTTGCAATGCCCACAACACAGCGGAGATTACAAAGATCTGCTGATCTTCCTTACTATCCCTTGATGAGTTCCTTCAAGGAAATCTCAATGCAATGGATTGAGGAAGGACTATTGTGTAAAATGTATCTGTTCAGTGGGAGGAAGAGGTGAGCATTTGAGGCTCTTCATCCAGCATGCCAACCAAGCAGTAATACCTTTGGAGGAAGCCGAGGTCTTGCCATAGTAAGGCATTGGCACCATTAACTTGCTCGGGCTCTTTTCTTGCAGGTGCCTTTCTCCAACTGCAGCAGGGACTGCCTGCCAGGCACGAGGAAGGGCATCATTGAGGGGGAGCCCACCTGCTGCTTCGAGTGCGTGGACTGTCCCGACGGGGAGTACAGCGACGAGACAGGTAACGCCCACAGAGCTGCTCTGCGCCTTGCTCTGCTCAGCGCCCTCCGGGCATCGCCCACAGTAGTGCTGAAATCACTTCCCTGCCCTGCTGGGCTGGTGCCTGCCTTGACAGGAGGCTTCACAGAAAGTCTGAGGGACTTCTGAAAAGCTTACAGGAGTTAAGTCCTGTGGTCCTCAGGAGTGCTGTCTACTGCTAAGCCTACTTGTCCCTTCTGCTCTGCATTAGGAAAATTAAGGCAGAGAACTTGAAAAACAACTTCCATAGAAATCCTCTCAGGCAGCCACAAGCAAACTCTATTGCACTGTAGCAGTGGCTTTTCTTCCTCCAAAAACCTGGAGAAAGGAGCAATTTCCCACCCTAAATTCTGTAGTTATCTGTCTGCCTCCATCTTTTCCTCAAAATGTCAGGGTTTTATTTCATGCTTTACAAAGAAATAAAATCCATTGCATCACAGATTTCACAAGCAGAGAGGAATATTTCTCTTTAGGGACTCACCAACGACAGGTTCTGTTGATCACTGGTACTGCAAAAAATCAGAATCTGGATCCCTGGATCCTACCAAGCACCCATGAATATGTTTTTCGTTTGTTTCATTGGGAGCTTGGATCAAGCCACTCAGGTTCTGGAGGAGACAGAAAAGGTAAACTCAGGTTTAGAAATGGTTGAAAAATTATGAATTTCTAACACCACTAGTGCTCCCTCAGTGTTGGGCATCCCCAGGCTGACAAAGACAAGTAAATCCTTTCAGGATATCAGTTCTCTCCACACTGTAAGGCACTCAGGACCTCCTCCTCTCCAGTGCACTGGTCCCAGCAAACAATGCAGACTTTGCCAGATCTTGCCGGAGATGAACAATTCAGTAAACTGCTTGCAAAACTGAACAAGTGTTCTTTGGGAGAATCTGTGTCCTATTAGACAGGAATGATATTTTTTAGCATGACCGTATAGTACTATAGGATGCTTGGAAGCAGCATTTTCAGATTGAATAGAAGCAATTCTGGTCATGTATAATAGGGGTCCTCTGGTGTTTTTCACATCATTTTGGGAGCTAGTTCTGGTGTGGAGGTGAAATTTATGGGGCTGAGGTGGTGGAAACGGTCTTCTTTTTTGCAGCAGTTTCCTGCTTCCATTTCAGCTGACAGCAATAGTCTTTATTTCCTGTGCTTGCCAATTTTATAGGCATAGAGAGCAGTTTTATATCCAGTTTCATTCAGCTGAGACAGTGATGCTACTGTAGGAAACAATCTGTCCTTTCCCAGCTTTGTCTGGGAGCAGTGCTGGTACTTGAACGACTTGAGTCAGGTCTTTGGTCTTCCTGAAAACAAACTCTTGGGAGGCTAGAATTCCAACTAGAATGAGAAGATGCGTGCCCTCTAGTGTTAACAACACAAAGGAGAGGGAAAGAATGAGTAGCCTTGCAGTATGAGGGAGAACTGGTTTACTCTCTTCAGTGGCAGCACGGTCTCTAAGCCACCACAAGACATCAGTGAAAGTGTGTCATGAGGGTGTGGTGCTAAATAAGTGCCCCTGTCTCTGTCAGAGGCTTCTAGATTCCCTGCTACACAAAATTAATTTGCTGTGTCTGCAGCTTGCAGTTTGTAATGAGCTTCCAGGTAAAAGGCACAAGAAAAATAAGAATTATTGGCTGAATGAATGTAAATGAAATAACCTGGTGATCACAGCTTCTGACAGAGCTTTTGCATCTAGTGCCAGATTTCTAAATAAACACTTTAGGTGAGGCAAAAAGTCCTTAGGAAAGCAGTGTCATATCAGGTCATGGATGGTCTCTCCAGCCACACCTCAAGAACAAGCGAGTTTGAAAGCCTTTGGCCTCATTAGCTGGGCATTCCTGACTTTCTCATTAGCATCGATGTCTGCACTGGAAGCTATGGTCAGAGTCTGTGTCTGTGCTCAGGTGCAAAACTCAGAGGGTGCTTGCTGTTAAAGGAGTTTGTGGACTCACTGCAGCTCCTTGCTATCCTGCTGGGATCCCAAAAGCAGAGGTAAGTTGAGACCTCCAACTCTCTACTCTCAACCCCTTTCTACTGCCATCAAAAGAATTGTGATCCTCCCTGCTAGAGCACAAGACCCATTTGAGTCAAAGAAGAAGAGCAGAAGCAGCAGGTCCTTGCTTTTTGATCATGCAAGCCATTGGCATGAGCATGCCATCACAGCAGGCACAACTACTTTCATGAAGGAGACAGAGGCAGCAATTTTCCCTTTGCAAGTATTAGTGGCACATTTGCTGGGTGTAGGGAGAGTGATATCATTAAGACACATCTTTCCCTGGCATTCCAACATGAAATGAGAATGTGCTGGGAGTCAAGGGCATTGCCTGCCTTCAGGGAAGAGCAATTTAAACACTAAGACTTGCCTCCATGGAATATGAAATAGGCTCTCAAAGCATTTAAGGAGGCAGGCACGATTTTAATTTTCTTTGTAATAGCAAAAGGCAAGATATTCAAATGATGATAAAAGTGAGAGGTATGAAGACAGACAGAATTAGAAGATAAAAGTGAAGGAACAAGGAAGAGGGAAAAACAGAGCCTGTGTAAGAGCTGATAGCAATCGAAATTTACAAAGTTTTGCCAAGAAATGAATTACAAAAAATATGAGTGCAGAGGCAGGAGTTCTTTTAAGCTGGAACCAAGCCTGCTTTGTGTTTTGCTATACAGCCCATGGGAGGTTAGTTGTTTCAGTGTAAGAAACTCTGAGACATCAATATATGACTCGGGGGATCTGCACACAGGAGCAGAACATTCCGTGTGTTTAAGATCAAGGTTGGTGTGTAGCTGTCATACATGTCATCCCACACTTCAGCTTCTCATTCTGACAAACCTCCCCTCTCCTTATCCCTTCTTTTTCAGATGCAAGTGCCTGTGACAAGTGCCCTGAGGATTACTGGTCCAACGAGAACCACACGTCCTGCATCCCCAAGCAGATAGAGTTTCTGGCCTGGACTGAGCCCTTTGGGATTGCTCTGACTCTCTTTGCTGTGCTTGGAATTTTCCTGACTTCTTTTGTTCTGGGAGTCTTCACCAAATTTCGCAACACACCCATTGTCAAGGCCACAAACCGAGAGCTATCCTACCTCCTCCTCTTTTCCTTGCTGTGCTGCTTCTCCAGCTCATTGTTCTTCATTGGTGAGCCCCAGAATTGGACTTGCCGTCTGCGGCAGCCAGCTTTTGGCATCAGCTTTGTCCTCTGCATCTCCTGCATCCTCGTGAAAACCAACCGTGTCCTTCTTGTCTTCGAGGCAAAGATCCCTACAAGTCTCCACCGAAAGTGGTGGGGCCTCAACCTTCAGTTCCTCCTGGTCTTCTTGTGCACTTTTGTGCAGATTGTCATCTGTGTGATATGGCTCTATACTGCCCCACCATCCAGTTACCGAAACCATGAACTGGAGGATGAGATCATCTTCATCACCTGCCATGAAGGCTCCCTGATGGCACTCGGCTTCCTCATTGGCTACACCTGCCTACTGGCAGCCATCTGTTTCTTCTTTGCCTTCAAGTCTCGAAAGCTGCCTGAGAATTTTAACGAGGCCAAGTTCATCACCTTCAGCATGCTCATATTCTTCATTGTGTGGATCTCCTTCATCCCTGCTTATGCCAGCACGTATGGCAAGTTCGTGTCTGCTGTGGAGGTGATTGCAATACTGGCTGCCAGCTTTGGGCTTCTGGCCTGCATCTTCTTCAACAAAGTGTACATCATCCTCTTCAAGCCCTCCCGCAACACAATCGAGGAGGTGCGCTGCAGCACAGCTGCCCACGCTTTCAAAGTGGCTGCCAGGGCCACGCTGAGACGGAGCAACGTGTCCCGCAAGCGCTCCAACAGTCTGGGGGGCTCCACCGGCTCCACGCCTTCCTCCTCCATTAGCAGCAAGAGCAACCACGAGGACCCTTTTCCTCTACCAGCCTGCGCCGAGCGGCAGCGCCAGCAGCAGCGTGGATGCAAGCAAAAAGTCAGCTTTGGGAGTGGAACGGTGACCCTGTCACTGAGCTTCGAGGAGCCACAGAAGAACGCCATGGCCAACAGGAACGCCAAGCGCCGGAACTCGCTGGAGGCCCAGAACAGTGATGACAGCCTGATGCGGCACCGGGCCCTGCTTCCCCTGCAGATCAATGAGCCCCTCGGGGCTGAGCCCAGCTTCCAGGCAGCTTCCAGTCCGGAGACCAGCTCGCAGGAGTCAGTGGTGGGAGACAACAAAGAAGAGGTACCAAGCCCTGAGGCGGAGCCTTCCCTGCCATCGGTTAACTCACGAAATTTTATAGGCACTGGAGGTGGCTCTGTCACAGAGAACACGGTACATTCCTAACAAAAGAAGATTGTGAAAAGTACACCAGCCCCCAAGAGGAACTTGCTCACCTCTTGCTTCTGAACAGGAAAGGCAACAAAGACACACTGCTGCGACACAGCCCCACCACACCTTAATGTTAATGCCGGCAGGGTTACACATGTGCCTCCAGAGGAAGGACTGTGTCTGGGGAGCCTTGGATTGAATTTGCATTTGCTTTATTGAAACCAGGACATCTCAGAAGGACAAGTGAAGATCGCCTCTGGTGGGGTTTAAGCAGAAGTCTGCATGCTGCCTTGCCTCCATAAGCTTTTCCTGCCAGACTGCAACTCAGCTGACTTATGGGAGGCACTGGCCAATTCCACTATATCCCGCTTTTACATTTATGTATAATATTCCTTTTCCCCACTATGTATAATATTCCCTCTTTATCCAGTATATGTGATCTGTAACCATGTGCATCAGGACTCTCAGCTCTACAAAAGCAAGGTATACGGTTTCACTTCAGGAAAGCACAGTCATAGGGAAAATAAAAAAGCCCCCAACATCCTGCATGCTGTGTACAGCCAAGGGTGTGAACATGTAAAGTATTTAATGTGACAGAGCGCCCTGCTATTTATGTTTAGTAATGTCCCAATCTCTCCTTTCTGCCCGACAGGAAATATTGGACAATACTCTCTGTAGACTCCATTGCACTAGACCAAGATATTTAGGTTCCTACTGGTTTCCTCCATCTGGAATAGCTTTACCTTCAGCCTGCCTGCTTTGGTGGAGGGGGAGAACAGCTTGTAAATCCCTCCCGGAGAACGCTGCAAAAGCACAATGAGATGTATCTCTGACTGATTATGTCAGTAGTTGCTAGTAGTTGTATGCTTAACCAAGTATTGCTACTGTACTATCCCACAAAGCATACATGGCTAACCTTTTCTCACATAGTCAGTGTTGTGCTTTGCCATATTAATCTGCCTCACACCTACAGGGAGCATTGCGCCAGTCCTGGCAGTACTGGTGGACCTGACACAGCAACTGAAACAAGGAGAAATGGAGGAGTTAGGGATGGAGGAGGAGCCCCCAGCTATGGTAATAGGATCACCGGAGTGGGTGAATATCTGAAGTGCATGCTGGTAGATGACTGGGTGAGAAAGACCTTCAGGCCTCGGTTCTTGGACATATATAGAGACAAATGGATGAACTGGATAGAGTTTTGCTCCTAAAGGCCACCTACCAGGTTATTTCCCATTTTGAAGAGAGGGCACCTAGGACAAGAGTAGTGGACTGTACCTAAAGAAAAATAGTAAGGACTTCAGCAGAGCGCATAGCAAAACTTGATTACTCTTGTCCCACTCTTCCTAAAGCAGACATAAGTGCTCCTGGTTTTTCAAGACATGCCTGGTTCTTTTTGATTCATGCTGGAAAATTTTAAGAGAGTCATTAGCAGAGAGATTTGTTGCAGCCTAATGAGAGAAAAACCACCCCTGGACAGCGTGGCAGGAGGGACTAGGGCTACACTACAGAATTTCATTCCTTCTTCCCAGTTTCCCCATGGAAGAACAAGCGTCTGTCAGGAAAATGTCAGTACCCTCCCTCATTAAGCATGAAGGTAGTCTAGACCTCTTATAGAAAGGTAGATAGGCCTGCAGCTCAGTGTGAGCAGAGACAAAAGGACTGTGTTCGAATGCATTGGGGAAAACACCGCAATTCTCTTGTTACTGTTTTTGCTTGGTTGTTCTTCTGCCAGGGCAGGCAAATAAAACTTACAGGTGACATTACTATATAAAAACTTTGTTTTGCCAACTCCACTTGTTGACAAGAAAGAGGAGTTTTGACTTACAGGAGCAAAGTGGAAGTCCAGAACCCCAAGAAGCAGGCTATTCAAACAAGTTATTTTAACCCTTTTGTTGATCTGTTACATCTCCCTTGGAATAGCTTTACCTTCAGCCTGCCTGCTTTGGTGGAGGGGGAGAAGAGCTTGTAAATCCCTCCCAGAGAACGCTGCAAAAGCACAATGAGATGTATCTCTGACTGATTATGTTGCTAGTAGTTGTATGCTTAACCAAGTATTGCTACTGTACTATCCCACAAAGCATACATGGCTAACCCTTTCTCACATAGTCAGTGTTGTGCTTTGCCATATTAATCTGCCTCACACCTACAGGGAGCATTGCGCCAGTCCTGGCAGTACTGGTGGGCCTGACACAGCAACTGAAACAAGGAGAAATGGAGGAGTTAGGGATGGAGGAGGAGCCCCCAGCTATGGTAAAAGGATCACCGGAGTGGGTGAATATCTCAAATTTTAACTACACCACATAAGAACCAACCCAACTATAATTATAAGGCTTGCAAATGACAATATTTGATTAAAACTATGGCTCAGGTGATTGAAAAAAAAAAAAAAAAGGTGAGTTTGAAAACACAAATCCTTCTAGTCCCAATTTTGGAAATCACATTCTACCCCTGGACCTAGCAAGAGCTGCTTACTGCTTTTGAAACCTAGGTCTTTTCCCCAGGCTGCTGTGGCCCGTGGGCTCAGTTTAGGGTACAGAATTGAGCCCCAGGGTCTCCTGAGTCCAACTGCACGAAGAGGGATGAGCACTAGATGGCAGAAAGGGCTAAAAAATGCATTTTGGTTACGGCCTGAACTTCTAAAAATTCCAAGAGCCGAGTAGTTTTAGTGCTAGTGCATTATTCCTATTGGAGCAAACCCAGCTCAGTAGCCCCTGAAGTGAAGCTGACAGCACCGAAACATGTAAGAGTTCAGTGAGTGAAATGAAAACGACACAATTTACAAACCAAAGACTTTGTACGAACACAGGTAATGTAAGAAAAACAAAGTCACCATCAGCTGCCTTGTTTGGAGAGCAATATTCACCAGCTGTGTATACAGTAGATGATATTGACATTTGGGTGCTTTTCATACCTTGGGTGTTTTTCATTCTTTGCATTTACTTAGAAGGAATTTATACCCTGGAACACAATGAGTCTCCAAGAGCTGCAGTCATTTTTTAGCATGGCCAACTGTGGTGTATTTGCTGGGGAAGCCCCTTCCACCCTCCCTGCTCTCATACGTGGAGCCCTAAGCCTCCAGCTCCAATGCTGCATGAGAGCTGCTGCTGCAGCTGATAGCAGTGACACATATGCTGGACACAAGGGAAGTTCAGTGAAAAAGAACCCCTTTGGGAAGGTGCTTTGTAACCAAACCCCTTTTCCCATGCACAGAGAGGGGCATATGTTCTCATCTGTAAAGTCCAGGAGAGAAGGCTTGGTCAGGCAACGGTCCAAAAGCCTGTCAGGGTATCACACATGACAACACCGATGAAGACACACTGGGGAACATTCTGCTGTCGAAAGCACAAGCCTGAGAACTTCCATTGACATTTCCTACCAGAAGATGCCCACATGAATGGCTGCCTCATCCCGCCTACCATGGCTCAAAAAGCTTGCCCCAGTGTGGGGTTTCTTGAACTGTCCAGTAGTGAAGCAACAACAGTGTACTGGCTCTCTAGTGGGATTTTCACTGGAAAACTTGGGAATCATCCTATTGGAGAGCCTAACCCTTCATCCTCAGTCTCCTCATAAACCTGGCAGAACTCTGCCTACCCAAAGCCCTAGCAGAGAATTTATTTATAAATGATACCAGAGGAAAGAAAACCTTCCTCATTATATTTCATGCTCTTCACCATGTCCTCCTTGTCAGTCCATGAGCTCTGTTCAGTTTGCAATACCTGCTATTGTTAAATTTAGGTTTATATTGACTAACTTTAACAAGGGGTGCTGCAAAGCAGGAGGAGGAAGATAGGTGTTTGTTGTTGGTTTTGCTAGAGTCTGGATGTTGAAATTGTGGGGAAATTTAGGTAAAGACCTGAACATTCAGACTGAAATCTCCCCAGGCATTTCCCAGAGGCTGAATAATTCACCAATGCCTTCAGCTTACTGGCTGAGGAGCGGCAAAATCAGCCTGGGAGAGGGAATGATGAACGCGGTGAATGAGGGAGTCTGGAGATGGACGTTTCCACGCGGCTAAAGCGAACATGCCGCTACTGGGAAAGGTGCCACACGGGAAGGGAAAACGCAGCGGCTGAGAGCAGCCCTGTTCTCATGCGGGACTGTCACGGAGGCGCCGCTCGCTGAGGAGCGGCTGCAGCCCTTCTGTCCAGGGTGCAGAATAAATTCTGCCGGTAGCTTTCACTGCAAATGTCGCTCTGGGCTGTTTTTACCTTCCATCGGCCGTCGGGCCGCAATCCCCACACCAAGCACGGGCAGCGCTGGTCCCGTTGGGCCCGCTGAGGCCCGCCCTGCTGGGTGGCGCCAGGCCCGGCCGCTCCCGCCCGCCGCAGCCTCGGCCGCCGAGCCCCGCCCGCGGGTTCCTGCCCTGGGACCGGCACCGCCCCCGACACCGCCCCGGCAGCGCCCGAGGGGCAGGGTCGGCCCGGAGCGGAGCGGGGAGGATCGCAGAGGTGCTGCCATGTTGTGCGGGGGTGTCTCGGCGGCCCGGCCCGCCACCGACGAGACGCAGCGGATCGTGGAGCAGGTGAGGGGCCGGGGCGCGCCGTGAGGGCCCCGCGGGCGGGGGAAAGGCCCGTGCGGGGCCTGTCCGGGGTCCAGGGGGTGCTTGGCCATGCGCGGCCGAGCGCCGAGACACCGCCGCCCGGTGTAAAAGGTGGAAGGAACGGGGAATGTACGGAGCAGTCGCCGGCTCCCGGAGCTCTGCTTCCGTGTGCCCGCCTGGCGTGGCCCTGTTGACTCCAGAGGGGCCGTGGGCAGCGCTGGGTGCGCAGGGAAACTCGACAGAGACACTCCCTTGAGCTCGGGGAACGAGCTCCAGGGCTTCTTACAAAATCTGAACCTTGTTCATACGTTTGGGGTTTTGGTTTTTCGTTGTTTGCGTGGGAAGGGGGGTTTGTTTGGTTGTTTTGAGGGGGTGAAACGAGGAATAAGCAAGAAAGCTTCGCTGCTTCTGCTTTTCCCCAACACAGAATTCAGCTCCGACCACTGCCAGCTCCAAATCCTGATACTTCTTACGGTATCTTAGATATACTCAGTTATTGGAATAACTCATGTTATCGGGACACATGCTTTTACTCTAAAAATGCCAGTGTGCAACTAAGTTCTTTCAAAGCACATGTTCTTCTTCTTGTCATGGAAACACAAGTTCCTTCTGCTTTTTGGCTGTGTCGGCTAGGATGTGGTAAGCTAGAGAGCAAAGATGAAGCATGCACTCCGGCTTTTGACACTCTTTGTCATTGCCTGGGCCTGTTCTCCAGGCAGGAGCGGTTCCCAAACACATACAGAGCGCCCAAAGGCGCAGCAGCCATGAAATTAACATTTAACTTGTACAATCTGAGGATTCTCTGTTTTAGGAGAAGGGAGAGGTGTGCATCTCCTAAGCACCAGCCTGAGTTTGCAGTGATAAGCACATGATTGAGAATTGCAGAGAGTCATAATTATTGCTTTCATCTGAAAAGGCCTACATGTCATGTTAAAGGTAATGCAGATAGGAAATTAACATGGGCTTGAATTAACAAGGTTTGAAATCCCGACTTTCTGTTCTGTAGCAGACTGCAGTGGTTTGGTAATCCAAAAACAAAACTCTCTTGGATACAGAAGTAACAAAAAAATTTATGTTTTCATTTAAATCACCTAAATACTTTGAATAGCTTGTTTTGACTGTCAGTTTAAATTACTTCCTTTAATAAAATACAGGTAGGAAAACCCAAACTTGAAACTTGCCCATACACTCATATCCTTATCTGGACACTGCTGGAGAAGGCATCAGTTTTGTTAAATCGAGGTAGCCTTTTCAAATCGTTTTGTTTGCTTAAAGTCAGGTCTTTGTGGAGATTTACTAGAGCTTGCCAGTTTGCTTGCCATAAACATATTCCCTGTTCCTGCTTTTCCAGTCCTTGCCTTCATTTACATAAGAATCCTTGTGATGGCCGAAAGTTGTTCAGCTTTGTGACCCAGAGTGGGTGTAGTGTCACATAGGGCAGGAAGGCTTCCTTCAGCAGTGTCTGGAATATCATAGGAACGGCCTCCTTAGAGCAAAGATTTCCAGATTTCCACCCAGGCCTGCTCAGCTTTGGCTTCTCACTGGTGACTGTGGCAGAGCTTATTCAGGGTAATTCTGAAGCATCTGCTTTTCAGTTAAATGCTCTGGGAGTGCATGGCAAACAGGCGATTTAGGGCAGTGGAGAGCCTTCAGGGAATGATCATTTCCATCCCTGTGACTGACTGAGTCATGGATTGTTTGGGTGGGAAGGGACTGCACCTCCTGCCTGAGCATAGGGTCAGCATCCTCAGGCTGCTCAGAGCTTTGTCCTCTCAGGTCTTGAAAACTTCCAAGGATGGAAACTGTGCAGTTTCTCTGAACACTCCTGCTGTACTGCAGGAATGTCCTCAGGAAATGCTTCTCTTTATATCCAGTCTGAATCTCAGTTTCAGTTTATGACCATTGTGTCTCATTCTTCTGCCATCTGGAAAGTTTCATCCCTGGAGAGAGCCTGGTTTCTTGTTGGTACTGGTGAGTTTTCTTCAAAGCCTTCTCTTCCCTGGGCTGAGCAAGCTCATTTTCTTCCTCTCCTCACAGCACAAGTGCTCCAGCCATTCTGGTGTGCCCATGGAGTGCTCCTGGTGACCTTTCACTGAGCTCACTACATTGGTGTCTGGCTTGTACTGGGGGCCCAGAACTGGACACAGAATTCCACATTTTCTAACAAGGGCCGAGTAAAGGGTAATAATCACTCGCCTGTCTTCTGGCTATACTCTTGCTGATGCAACTCAGTATGCCATTAACTTTGGTACCACCAGGACACAGTGCTGTCTCCTGTCCTCCAGAACTCCAAATCCAGACTGAGATCAAGAACGAGGTCTTTGGGAGAGTATTGTCTGGGATATCCCTCTCCACACTGACTCAGGATGCTCATTTGCTGTGGTGACTCACTGCCACAAGTGATAACACTCTGATAAGCTTGCAGCTGCAGGACTCTGAGCTGTCTGCATTCAGGGCCCAGTGTTCAGCTTGCTGGTGGAAATAAAAAATGTGCTGAGCTGGGATGATTTAGAGACCTCACAAACCAAAGCTGCATGGTGCCTAGGATTGCTAAAGGAGCACGGGACAGAATAGGATCAGCGGGAGACTTAGTCTGCCCTGCTGCTTAAAATTTGTACGAGTGTGATGAAAACTGAAACCACATGCTCCAGCCTTTGACTCAGGAGAAGGGGAGGATGCAGGACTGAATCATGGTGCTTTCTGGGGCTGTGCCCTTCAGTGCATCTTAGAATGCAGCTTGGATTTCCATATTGCAAAAAAACAAACAGAAAGTGTCTAAACATTATCATCTTGCTTGTAACATACTGATCATAACTTGGAGGAAGCATAGAGGTGTGGCGTCGGAGAGAAGATAAAAAACATGGACACAGCTCGCAGGGATAGGATGGTCACTGGAAAGGCATCAGAGTTCTGGGAGTTGGAGAGGTGGGAGAACATATGTTGCAGGAATTGTTTCTGTTCCTGCTTCACCACAGCACCAGAGCAATGGCAAGTTGGCAGTTGTTTTTCCCCAAAGAAGCATGGGGGATTTAGACAGGAGTGCAGATGTATCTATTCTCCTTGAATTTAGGAAGAAGTACACCATATAGCTGGAGGATCTACTCATTGCTAGTACTACTGCCCTGGGTGTGAAGGGAGGGCTATGCAATTATGCTGTGCAGGAGGTGCAGCCTGGAGCAGGCAAGGACTTGCGAGCAAGAACTCCAAGACTAACTCATCTTGCCCTGCAAAACAAAGGCTGAAATCTTCTGCTTTCCTGACCAAGAATTTTCAATATAGCCGCAATATGCGAGAGGACCCAGTGCAGGAGAGAAGAGCTGCATCTCAGGAGTTCATGGCTCCCTCTAGGGTACTGGACAGGTTATTTTGATTTCTTGAGCACTGTTTTGCAGTTTGAAAACACAGATTCCAGCAGACATGCTGAAATAACTGTCAGGTGTTGTCTAGACTCGGTGTCAGCTTGTAGTGACTGACTCCCACCTCGGTCTCAGTTTTGCCACCTCCCTAGATTGCTGGTCCTGCTTTCACACAAAACTTAACATGATTCATTTTGATACTTTAATGTCTTGGGAAAGCGGGAACTCTGTGTCTGGGAACTCAGCAGCAGTGAACTGTAAGCCTTAAGTCCTAAATACTTGAATCTTGCTTGCATCAGTCTTAAAGAACCTATTGTTTCCTTAAGGTAAAAGCTCAGCTGGAAGAAAAAGAAGGGAAAACCTTTGATGTCTTCACTGCAGTGGAGTTTAAAACTCAGTTAGTTGCTGGAACAAACTACTTCATCAAGGTAGAGGACGCTGGATTGTTTCTTTTATATTAATGTGTATATTTTTGGAATGATGGGGTTTTTTTCTTTCTTAACTAGAGGAGAATGCTTATGATTTGACTTTAAGAAAAAAAAATCGTGCATTAAAAAAACACAAATATCCACTTCCCAACCCTTCTCCCTATCTGCTAAATAGAGAGTTCCTCTTTTCTCCATTTTCATGGGAAGATTAGGTGGTATTTCTGCAGAGTCACAATTCCTAGTTTGGTTTAAAACAAACCAATGGTTTTTCTTACTGCTTGTCTACTGCTCCATCCTCAAACCAGCCCAGCCTCTGCCACCCCTCCTGCTGCAGGCTGCTCCCCCCGCAGAGATCTCACTGGGTTTCATCCTTTGCAGGTCCATGTTGGGAATGAGGAGTTCATGCACCTGCGGGTGTTCAAGAGCCTCCCCCACGAGAATGAGCAGCTGAGCCTCCACAGTTACCAGGGCAGCAAGACAAAGAACGATGAACTGGCTTTTTTCTAGCAACCTTCTCTGCTGTGTTTCCCTAGCTGGTTCTTATGTGCATTTTCTGTGGGCTGCAAAATGTTGATTCCTGTGCCAACAAAGGTGGAAGAAAATGTCTTTTTAACATCATGGTGGAAAAAAACAATTTATTCTATGCCATTCCCTTCCTGTGCAATCTCCAAAACTGAGAGTCACAGGGCTCTCCTATTACCTGCACTAATGTAAACCCTACTTTTATTGCAACTTAACTTAGGCTTTAGTGCAACTTAACCAGAATACTGTGTCTGAGTCCTGTTTGTGGATTTCCTTGATCTGGAAATTGGAAGGGGAATGACACCAGCACTCATAGTTGCAGCAAGGAACAAGAGGAAAGCCTCAGTCTTTTCTGTGCTGTTTTGCAACTGTGAATATATGTTTAGATTTAAATTGTACTTTGTATTTTGTGGGCAAAGACCTGATGAGAGACTCGAGCTGAAGCAATTTTGCAAGGAAGAGAAACTATTTACAGTAGTTTGAAACAAACATTCCCTTGGTAATCATGCTCTTTCTTTTGCAGCAGTAGCATGTAATGTCCCGTAGAGGGTGTGTGAGTTTAAAATACCAAACTAGTTTGCTTATGTTCTCGGTCTTATGGAAAAGTCCTGGAAATGAACTTAAGCTGGACAAACATTTCTGCATTTATAACAATAAACATTTCTTTTGACTTGAGATGGCGTCTGTGACTGGTGCTTTAGTGTTCTCGTCACTGGTTTTCACTATTGATTATTTTTCTATTAAAAAAAGTTTCGCTTTTTTCCCTAAAGTGTTTTTTATATTCCAGATAACCTTATATTTATTCCATGTCTTAATTAGAAATACTTTATTTTAATCATGTGACAGACATGAAAGATAACAAGAAAGACCTCTGCAGGTACATCAGCAGCAAAAGGAAAATATAGACAATAGCTTTCCAAACTTATTTTATTTACTGTAACGGGCAGAATCCCCATCGGATTTGCAGAAATGAGGCGTTGCACATCATCATGTCTTAGAAGTAGGTCAGGGGGTCATCTCTGGTTTTGCCAGTCTGAAAATTTTCAAGGCTGGGACCTTGGTTCTCATAAGGAAGACGCTGTAACACCTTTAAGTGGACATACTCGGCCTCAGAAACTTGGACCTAGAAACCAAAAGAGCGGGAAAGTGAGGATTATGGGCTCAAAGCAGGTTCAAATAAAAGGGTGTTCTTTACATTCTGAAAAGAAGATCTCCGCTCAGGATCTTAATTTTAGCTGTACCTTCATTTTTATTTCAACAGCTCTTATCTAAGCCTGGATAGGAACGGTGATAGTTTCTGGTGGCAGAAACTGTCTACACGTGTAGAAAATTGTATTAAAACCTTCCAACTCAGGTGAAGGGAAAATGAGTAGAACTTCTTGGGTGTGGAAGCACCAGAAGACACAACAGGAGAAAGGTTTTGATGGTGTCCTATTTCAGTCACCAAGATGCCAGCACAATTGCTCACAGCTTCCTGGTACACTTGTAGGAGACAAGAGACAATGAGGAAACCTCCATGACGTGGGGGTGGGACACAGTGGAGACACCATGTCAGCTCCCAAAGGGTACAGAAAGACCTCATAGAGAAAGACCAGCACATGGTCCTGAGAAGTAATGACAACCTGAAAGCCAGGATCCCTGGTCTGCAGAGTTACTCCAAACGTATCAGTGCCTGAACAGGGAACCCTGACACATCCTGGTGCTTTTGGGAGTGCACGGGAGTGCCTGGAATAAATACTCTTCCAGAGAAATTCACCTTCTCCCCTAGAAAGTCCTCACATAAAGACTTGGTAGGAAACTGTAAAATTTCATTCTTACAGAGCCAAGCAAAACAGGTGCTAAACCCTCCCTTGGTGAGGGACATGGAAACTTGAATGCCTTAGGCTCGAAGAGGTTTTTACATGCTTTCTGGTGGCTGCAGTGTGGCACTGTGCTTGGTCTGGATTGCATCTCAGCTGTAAGACTGCTGGTAAAATGTCAGTGAGGTAAAAGATTCAGAAATATAAAATTATTAATCTTGTGGCAGAGTTTGTTCCAGTTAATGCTAAAATGAGAAACTGGGAAAATTGGGAAAGAAGAGACAAATCATCCATTTCCAGCATTACAAATTGATTTCTTCCAAGTTCAGTAATATATCAATCTTCATTTCTGAGTTAAGAGTTCTTTTAAGGAAGCACTTGGGAAAGAAGGTTTGGCAGCATCTGTCCTTGGGACCAACTAAGTATGGGAAGTGTGGAGCTAATGCTCACAGTGTCCTGTGCAGAATTATTCTCCCCCAAACATTACAGGCCAATTTCTCTAATAAAAGAATTCTTCCAATTCCCTTGTCAATGGAGCATACCTTGCCAGGCACATGTCCGTACACACGTGGGGTTTCAGCAGTCACAGGCCATGCCTGCTGTGCTCCAGAAGGCAGCCTGCTGCTCAGCAGTGCTTGCTGGCCTTCAGATGAAAAATACACCCAGCTATTTCTTCTGTGCTACTTCACAAAAAGCTGCTCACATCCATCGGTCAGGAGGAGGAATGGTGTTATCAGAGGGCTCCAAATTAAGCATTACCCATTTTTCCTCTGCAGCAGAGAGGGGGCTTTGAAAATACAGAAAGAACCAGCAGGCAGGCTGTACCTCTGCAGCACCTGACACAGAATCAAAACATCAACACACCTGCTTGCATGCAAAACTAGCCAGACATGCATGCACTGCATTACAAAATTGACTCTATCCCTCCATTAGTTCCTCAAGCTGACTTCCATTTCATCCCAAAAAAACACAGCTGAAGGACTCACACTATTTTGCCTTGAAAGGAAACAGGAGATTACTTGTTTCAACAGTTAGGACTTGTTGAAATAATTTGAGTTGGGAATGCAATCTATAGTCCTTGAGGGGGGTGATCCCAAGAAGCTTACCAGTTACATCTGAATAAGCACAGGGCATGTTTTACAATATTTATATTCCTCCTTACAGTAGTGCCAAACGGAAGAATTTTATAAGTATTTGGAGGTAGTCCCCACTTCTGTTACTCACATCAGATGGCTTCCTATCATGTTTGGTTCTCTTTCTAGCTGTAAGCCACTCTGTAAGTCACCTGCATCATTTAATTCCAAAACACTCCCTCCTACAATATATACAAACCTTAATATAGTACATTGTCCCAGCAACCACTTGAGTCCTATATACTATGGCTGTAAAGGTAACACAGTTCATGTTTGCCCGGCTTTCAAATTGTGATTTCACCTGTAAAAAGAAAGGGAAAAATGACTGGCAGGTTGATATTTAGGTATTTCTTTTGCATATACCGCTCCAGTTTTCATTCTTTCAAATATACTCCCTTAATGAAACTCCACAAAGTGACTGAGAGCACCCTCACACTCCTTGTCAAAATCATCAGTAAAGATAATAAAATACACACTGAGCGCTGGGTGTGCCATCTCTGACCAGTCAGATGTAACTTCACCCACCAGCTCTCCCTGGGCCCAGCCATTCAGCTGGTTTTTTACCCAGTGAGCAGTGCACCTGTCCAGGCTTCTTCATTAGAATGCTGTAGGAATTGGTGTCACAGGCTTTACTAAAGTCCAGGGAGACAATATCCACAGCCTTTCCCTCATCCACTGCAGGTCATGGAAAGAGATCAGGTTGGTCAAGCAGAACTCACCTTGCATGAACCCATCCTGGCTGGGCTTGAATCCCTGATTGCCCTGCACATGCTGTTTGATGGCACTGAGGATGAGCTGTTTCTTGACCTTCTCCAGCATTAAGGTCAGCCTAACAGTCTGTAGTTCCCTGGATCCTCTTTCCTGCCATTTCTGTAGATGTTCTTTTAGAGGGGCATCAAATTAGCCAAACTCCAGTTGTGTGAGACCTCCCTGGTTCACCAGGACCACTGGTAAATCATAGATAGTGTCTTGGAGAGCTCTTCCATGAGCTCCCTCAGTACCATCAGGTGGATTCCATCCAAACCCATAGCTTTACACATGCTTAAGTGGAGAAGCAGGTCACTGTTTCCTGCTGGATTGTGGGAGCTTCATTATGTTCCTTGTCTCTGTCTTCCAGCTCAGGGAGCTGGTACCCTTAGGACAACTGGTCTGACTATTAATGACTGAGGTTAAGAAGGCTTTAAGTACCCTAGCCTTTTCTTTATTTTTTGTGGCAATGTTTTCCCCAATATCCAGCAAATTATAGAGATTCTCCTTGGCCCTCTTTTTATTGCTGATTTATTCATAAGAACACTTCTTGTCACTGCTTTTGGCAGTGGCCAGAGTTGAGTTCTAATAGGGGTTTTGCCTTTCTGACTTTCTGCATAACCTCCCAACACCTTTGTAATCCTTCTGAGTTGCCTGCCCCATCTTCCAAAGCTTATAAACTCTATTTTTTATCCTGGGTTCCAGCCAAAACCCTTTGTTCAGCCAGTCCAGTCTTCTTCCCCACCAGCTTGTCTTTTGGCACATAGGGAGACCCTGCTCTTGCACATTTAGGACTTCCTTCTTGAAGAATGCCCAACCTTCCTGGATCTCTTTGCCCTTCAGGACTGCCTTCCAAGGGACTCTTTCAATCAGTCTGCCAAACAGGCCAAAGTCTTCCCTCCAGACGTCCAAGGCAGTGGTTTTGCTGTTGCCCTTCCTTACTTCTCCAAGAATTAAAAACTCTCCCATTTTATGATCACTGCATGACCACCACACAGGAAGCAGAGACAATCCTACCTAGGCTGGGTGACACAGTGCCCCTCTGCACATGACACCCACGCTGATGAGTGGATGCATTACTGAATTTGGGCAGAGGAGCAGTATCAGGGTCAGCCTGCTCAGGCTACCCTGGGCAGGACCAGCAGCACCTCAGCACTTCTCACTGTGGGTACCTGTTTCACAGGAATGCACTGAATTAATTTACTTTCCCAGCACATGCACCTACAGCTGGCTGCCACTCCCATGGTATTCCTTCCTAGCAGGAAGGCCACAGAAAGCACCTAAGGAACATCCAGATCATTTCCAGAGAGCCAGAAATTATCATCCTATTCAGCTTCCTCATGATCTCTTATACTGCTCTTCTGCTGAGCAGCTTCCACAAGGTTTCTGTCCCCAGGAACTGGCAACTATACTTTCACCTGAGGAACTGCTAACTCTAGCAAATCAGGGAAATTTTAATTCCCAACACCCTTCCAGCTGACTGGGGCAGGGGCCTCCTAGAATGCTCCTAAGTGGCAGCTTTTAGTGCATCATATTCCTCTCTCAGAATAAAACAAAACAAAGCCATTTCTCTCCAGTTTTGTTATCTTTCCTCTGGACACTATGTCCCCCATTTGTTATTTACAGACTGAACCTTCAGTAAAATCAAGCAGGCAAACAGCTCCTTAATCCTCAGGTGAAAAACTGTAACATTCCTAAGATCTTATCTAACAGCATCCTAAACCCAAAACATTCTTCAGTTTTGGGCAACAGCTGTAAAACAAGGAGACCAAATAAATAGTATTCCTCAGCTCACTAATGATGGCTAGAGACAAGGCACGGGTATAAGTAAATAATTATGTAATCCCACAAGCAAACAGACCTTGAGCATCCCAAACTCCACAACTTTGCTGAAATCATAGGAATTGCTTCTCTGCTCAGCAGAGCATGAAAGCCCACAGAATTGCTTCATGGAAAGGTGACACTTGTGCTGGAAGGGTAGCACGATTTCCTCAACATAAGGTTTCCATTAGAATATTTTCCTTAGAGACCTATACCAAAGCCTCTGCAAGGGTGGAAAGGACCAGGAAGTGTTTTCTCTCTCCTGCTCTCAGCACAGGGCAGAAATTTCACCTTGCAGAAAATAAAGAACAAAGAACAATCTGTTTTCGTTTTCCTGAAGCTACAGAGAACAAAAGAACACTAAAATTAGGATCAGTCATTTTCTGGAATTGAAGAGAAACTTGGTACTATCCACATTTCACATTCCGTTTGTGCCCTGTATCCTGGGAGCATTAGCACTGCCTGAAACCATCATTCACATTTTCAAGTGCCTATTTGCTCACAAACACCAAAGTGCTGCAATTTCACCTCCAAAACACACTGCAAGACTTCTGATGACCCATAAATAACACGGGCCAGCATTGAAAAGGAAGCTCAGTATCTGGCATGGTGCTTGAGGCATTTCATAGACTCATTAATTAAATTTCACAGCCCTCAGCTGGCCCCATCTTAAACATGAGGAAACAAGAATGGCAAATACACAAAGGTGCTACAAGTCCTTTGCTAGGGTCTCCCTTCCATAGGTAAAAAGGAATTTCTCGTCTCTGCAATTGCTGCTCCTTCAGACATTCCTGCCAGTATAGAAGAAAAAGTGATACTGCTCCCAAGTAATTCAGTCGGTGCCCCCCAAACAACTGTAGATCATCCATTTCTCTTTCTGCCCTGCAGTAAATCATCTCTGACTAACCCGTTACCCAGACTCCAGCCCTCCCTCATGTACATGTCCCCAGCTCTGGTAACCCTAGTTGTGACTGACTAATAAAGCCCTACAATGGAAGAAGGCTGAGGAGCTGGGGAGTGCCATCCATGAAACTGGGGAATAATGCAGGGTGTCACTGACCACAGCTTTTGCAAATAAGCTGACTTATCTCAACACAAAGGTTGGCCACAGGGTGTTTTTGATAAACAGCTCTGTCAGCGGAGGGGATGATGTGGCAGTGTAACTCCCTGAGTTGAGTAGAACACACCCCTGAATTAGCCAGACTAACACAGGGGGAGTGAACACATGGCTCTACCAAATCCCGAGTATAAAAACTAAATGGTCGGACAAAAGAATTTTGAAGAAAACTGCTGGCTAGAGCTGGCTTCAACCCACATCCCTCTTCCCAGTCAGAGATGCCCAGTGTCCTAACACAGGGCGTGTTTTACAGATCGGGAGTGCAGAACAGGCTGGTATCCTCAGGGAACTAGGATTGCAGTCGCTACATTTTGCTAAGAGTAACTTAGACTTTTATCAAGTTACTGGTATATTTGTATCACTGCTAAATCAGACGCCTGGTGTAACATGGAGTATCTTCTAATCAGTAAAGGGACGTTAAACGTTATCCCCTCCACCTGTGGACTACGGAGAAGAGCCCTCCCTGTCAGAGTACTGGGTTGCCTGGTCTCAGTGTGCAAGATCATAGAAGAGGTGGAAGGATGCTGGTGCAAACTCTGTTCTCGGTGTCACAGCAAAGGAGAGAGCTGAGAGCTCTGCACATCAGGTATAGCGAGTCTGCAGCAGTATTGGCCAATGCATTCAGCCCTGCTACTTCCTACTTTTGTTTCCTCAAAGAGTGCCTGAATGCAATTGTCAAAGGGAGAAGAGCTCATCTTTCAGAGCCAGAAGGGTGAAGACAATTGAGTGGGTGGGAATATAAGATGAGAGTTTTCCCGTTATGTGTTGTTCAACCCCAAGAATTGGAAATACTTGGTTCTGTAAAAATGGATTTTTGCATCAAATTCGGCATTTTTAAGCTTAAACAAAACATGAACATGGGTGTAAAGACTTTGATAGAATGTGTTGCATAAACCTAATCACTCAAAATCCATTCATAAAGTTTTACAACAACTAAAGGAATGTGTAGCTAAGATCAAAGTTAATAATGGAACATGGTTGGATGATCTACTTGATAAATTGAGCCTTGCACCATGGCGGAAAAAGATTTTTAAAATAGGCATGTATATATTAATTGTCATCATAATTATACTTGTAACAGTGCCTTGCCTACTTCAATGCATGCGAAGAGTGATTGACAAAGCCATCAAAGTAGTGTTTTTGGTGAAAGGAGAAGGGGGAGACATTGGAATTCAGAATGCAAGATATCCTCAAAACATTGGGCCTGTAAATCAAAGCTGGAAAAATATAAGTCTTGTGACTTCTGGTCATGCTCTCAACACCTGTAACAAGAACTCACACTTTCTGTCAAAGATAAGAAAAATAAACCACACTTTCTAAGCATCCAGAAGTCCCATCTCTCTGCCTCATTCGGAATAAGAAAGAATCCCCATGAAATGTAGTAATGTGGGTGCAAATAGCCCACACTCAGGATGCTTTTTATACTTTCTTTAAAAAGAGCTGCTGCGCTGCAGGGCATTAGAGGATCTGCAGAGGTGCTGCTCACACAGCTGCTCCAGGACAGGACCACCTGGCAACTGGGCTCATTCACTGGCCTGCCTTGTGGCCAAGCTCACCTCACCCCACCAGCACATCCTGTCTCACAGCTGTGACTCTAGAAAACACTTAACGCCAGTAGGGAATACACAATTTAAATTCTTTACTGCCTACTAGCGTAAGCCATCTCTCATTTCAAACAAGTGACTTCACTGCTGGCATAGCAGAGCTGGGCTTGGAACTTCACACGGACATTAACTGAAGGTAGCCAGTTCCATTCCTGACCATGAACAAAGAGGAGACAGAGGAGTGGTTTGTCTCAGTCTTACCAAGGCACTTCTACATAGATTGCTAAGAAAACACTGTCAGTCAAGGGGATTCCCACTTTCAGCATGAGCTTCTTCAGTTTAAAACCTGGCTTAGTCTCATAGGCTTTACACAAGCTTCAGGAATGGCCTCTTTGCACACAAGTAACTTAATCTAGAGACAAGGTGCAACTCACCTGGTTAACAAGCTGCTGAACTTCTGGAGTAGCCGGCTTGGTGTCAGATAAGCCCCCAGGCATCATGGTGGCAGGTGACTTCTCTGAAATAACGAGTGGCTCTGAAGGGGGAAGTTCAGTGCAGTCTGAGCAGAGTCCCCTGGCATCTCATATATACACACATGTGTGTGTCATGGAATCATGTGACCTGCAACACACGGAGCCTACCATTACTGAACTGGAGAAGGACACAAGCAGGGAAAAGGGAGTTTGTAAAATGTAAAGCACTGGCAATATTATCAATAAATTTAAGAAGCACTTGAAGAAGTGTTTACAGTGTTTACATCAAAAAGAAAAGCAAACATCAGCCTGCAGTCACCCACACCTTAAAGAGAGTTAGTTTGGGCTGCAGCTGGAAACTCTTGCCTCTCCACTCATGTGCAGATGACTAGGCTGAGCTCTTGGGAAACACATCAAAGACACACCCAGCATTTCCCAACACCTTTCCTGATCAGAGGAAAGAATTCAGCACTTTCCTTAGAACAGGTCCCGCTCAACTTGAAATTTTATCCTCTAAATATCCTTCAAAGTGGGGAAACAGGAGCAGATAGCATCTTACATTCAGTGACTTGACTTCTCTCTGCCTGACCAAAAAGGGGCCAAGGTAAACACCAGCACCAGAAGAATCCCAGATTCAGGTAAGTACTGCAACTAAGGCATTTCTGCTTCTTTCCCATCAAACCAAGAGCTACATTCAGGATATCATAATAGCAACTGAATGTGCAATAAAATCTATTTTTTAACTCTAGTGCCAATTTCCTGGAAGACAAAGTACAATCAAAAAACCCAAAAGCTGTCCCAATTTCAACATACACTGTTGAAACACATAACATGAGAACACATAGTCAGAAGTATTCATTCTGCAGTTACAGTCACATGGCACAGTCACATTCACGAATGTGAATGTACAAAGCTCAAAACCTACTGGGTGGAAAGCTAACAACTACTAGCAGCCCTCCCTGGTAAGGGAGAACTAACACTTCAAGACCACAGAAAAAATTACTTCCTGTCAATATTCCTGCCATCCCCCTCACCAGCAAATAAGAGGAAAGTTGTTCCAGAGTGAGGCCAGAGAAGCAGCAACAGACCAGACACTTGTTAGTCTGTAGGGGCAAGTACATGGGAGCAGGTGAAATGAGAATATGTGCTGCACACAGGCAATGGGCATTTCTGCTGGGATCAGCATTAGGGAATTTGCTAGGAATAGGTGGGTTTATAGCCACAGCAACAAACTTATCCCTGCCCTACCCATACTACTGTTATCCTCACAGATAACAAGTGATGCAAGACACTCTAAAAAAGTATTTCAGATCTGACTTCAAGGCCTGGTTTTGGTACAAAGCCCCTGAGATTGAGAATCTGGGGCTGTAGGAGCCCCAACAGTACACAATACACTCAACAGTATTAATGAGTATTACAGCATGTTACTGGAAAAGATATTGCACAATTTTCCAGACTTGAGCAGCAGTGGACAAAAAGCATTTGAGGAAAAATCATTGTCCTGAGACATTTTTGTGAACAGAGAGAGAAGTCCTTCTTAGGAATGAAGGGAGTGGCAGCTGTTAAAACTGGAATTCTGAACTTTCACCAACTTCTCTTCAGATGAGGAGTTCCTCAGAGCTGATGACAGCTCAAACCTTTTGCATAAGACCCTGCTGATTCACTCAAATGCTGATCATGTTCCACCACTTGTGCCTTATTCACACAGCAGGACAGATAAGGAACTGGAAGAGCCAGCTCACCTTATTGAGGCCAGAAATCAGAGAACGTGCCCAACAACTGCACAGCACCAGCACTAAAACAGGGTATTTTATAAACCTGTCCACTGATCCAGGATACAGATCCTGCTGACTTCCTTGGAAAGGATGTTAAGATCCCCAGGACAGCAGTACACTCATGGAGAACTCGATTCTATCTAGCAGCAAATACACTAACCACAAAGTCTAGGAGGGTTCATTTATAATCTTTGAAAGACTCTAGCTGTGAAACTAAAGATATTAATGTTGTGTGAAAATCATTCACTGGACTCCACATTTCTGGTTTGCTGGTTTTTGACTTTAAAGCGTAACAATTTTTTTTCCCCCAGAATGCACAGTTGTGCAGAAGGGGAAAAAAATCGACTTTGAAATCAATTGTCAGCAAGTTGATGCTGAAGTTTACAGAGGCAAATCAGACTGTTTCCATTCCATGGCCGTGCTAATGGCTGTCCCAAAATCCAGTTATATTTCTAAGACTGGGATGCCAGTACTCCTGTATTCTATGAAACCACTTTGAAGTGCTGATGTTTCACAGA
The DNA here is from genome assembly GCF_052056855.1 of Sturnus vulgaris. NCBI lineage: Eukaryota > Metazoa > Chordata > Aves > Passeriformes > Sturnidae > Sturnus > Sturnus vulgaris. The sequence goes on from NC_142244.1 coordinate 31,324,501, forward strand.
CCTGGGATCAGAGATGATCAGAGGCAATTGATCAACCTTATCTTGGGCAACTCCCACTTCCACCCACCCCTCTCTACACTAAGTTTTGGATGAAATGAACGAGGATTTGGAGCACTGCCAAGAAAAGCACAGCCTTCCCCATGCCATTTCTTGCACAACAAAGATGAGTGTGTGCCCTCTGTAGTGTTTGAGAAGTGGCTAGTATCACGTACCAGGGCAGCCTATACTCTTCATCAGCACAGCTGGCAGCTTCCCCTCACGTCACTGTGCTGCTGCTATCTTGGAGAATCTCTGCTGACACCACCACTGGCATTGTGTACGGCTTTGATGCTGAGTAGCATCTTGCACCATGTACTATTCCAATACAGAAGAAACAGATCTTTACCACTTGCAAACCACTACTCCCTGGTCCTGTTAAAGCAATTTTAAGAGGTACAAGCTATTGCTGATAAAAACACCAGTAAAAAACAAACAAAACAAAATATAAAAAAAACCTCCACCAAAGTCCAAACCCCAGGGTTATGTATTTACAAGCCATTTTTAAACCAGGAATGAAGTCAGCTCTCTAGAAATTATTGTGAAAGCCAAGTCAGTAAGGTCGGTCTTCTGGTTTCAGAGTGACAAGACACGTAATTGTGACTGGACACGACACATGGTCTGAATGAAGAGCTTCTAGAAGAAAACAGTCCTCCCTGTACCAGCTGAAGATCTATTTTCATTGTCACAGGAACAACAGCCTTGATTTTCAACATGCTGGTCAGCAAAAAAGGTTTCCCTTCCTGCTTTTGGGTTTCCTCATCCTGATTTTGAAAGATTTCTGACATTGTACATGAACAAGGATCCACAGAAACCTGACCTTCAGCAGCACAAAGTTATCATACCCCAGCCTACGCTGAGCCTCTTCCTCTCAGTCTGCTTCAAGACAACTGAAATCTACTGTTAAAAATATTCTCTGAAGAAATTACCTGTTTCATCAATGTTTCATGCCTACAGGCTGCTGAAGACAACAAAACTGAATGCTAGAAAAAGAACACCTCTTTCTATTTGACAGAAGGAAAGATGCACAAGCTTAAGAGGACTTTCCAAGCAAGGGGGATCTGCTCACCTCTATTCACCACTTGCAAGCAACAGGAAAGCCCCAGTAGAGGAGGCAAAGCACTCACAGGACTCTGGACACAGCCATCAGCTGTGCTCAAATGCCTTTACTTGCAGAAATAGAAGTTAAAACCAAGGAAAGGATGAAATCCTGCTGTTTGTAGGGTTTTTAACCACTATTTGACCCCCATATGTTTGACAGCAAACAGCCCAGTAATTTTGTAACTACCTCAATGGTAAGGCTGAAGCAAGGTTCAATCCCTGACTAAACAGGATCCTGGAATCCTCAGGGGTCCCTGGACACAGAATTCACCTGCCTGTGTTCAGTGTGGCACTCAGCTCACACCAATGCCACTTGCACACATGCCAAAACATCCCACTCCAGGCACACCTCTGAGGTACTCAGGAAACAGCAGAACCGCATTCTCCTGCCCCGCACCCAAAGCGTGGCATGCAATTCCTTTTACTCACCTTCGGGTTCCATCGAGCTCAACAGCAACATGAAACAGCCTCTCAGTCACCTGATTTGCTGTGGACTACTGAAAGAGACAGCCCTCTGTGCTCAGAGCAAACTAAATACAGAAATTCAACTTCTTAGTGCAACCCTCTGTATGCAAGCTGCAAACACCCCAAGAAGGGATGTTGGGAATTTAGGAGTCTTCTCATGGTATCAGTTTTTCATACTCAGGTTTGTATAGGACTACCTGCTTGGGCTTATATACAAACTGAAAAGAATTCTATGTTGGGCTGATTTTTTGGGGTTGTGGGTTTTGGGGTTTTTTAACATAGTTTCCTCATAACAAATGCAAAAAAAAAAAATCTGTGTATCATATCCATTTCACAGGTCATTTATCACAACATCTGCTTAAGCGAAGAAGCTTTCCACAACAGCTGAGAAAACATCTGGATGGATAAAGGAAGACAATGATTAATTCTCATTACAGTCTTTAGTTTATACAGAAATAAAAAATTATATTTCAAGACTATTGATCCAAGTCTATACACACTGATAGAAGTTTCTATTGTTTAACTGGCTTAAAAGGAAAATTTGTCTTTGCAGTTGATCCAAGCCCTGGGGAGAATAAATATTTTAGGCACCTATACTAGAGGTATTAAAGTACCAACTCTGAAATCTAAACTTACTGTTCTCAACATCTCATTAATTGACCATCATCTCCTGTTGAAATTTCATTACTGCCAATTCAACCCAGTATTATGAGCAGCATTTGATTTACACTTTGATGATAAACAATTACAAGAATTTAACAATTGAAGAACAAACACATTTTCTGCTTTCAGATTTGCAGAAAAACAATGAGAAATCTTCAAGAATGAGTGGTCCAACTCAAAGTTCTGCATAAAGCAGTTGCAGTACCTTGAGGAAAAAAGAGGGGGAAAAAAGAAGCTTGAACATTAGGATTTGCATCCTCAAAGACTTAAAATATATTTCTACCTCATTCTCAAAAAAAGGTGAGACGAAATGACCCTGGTGCCTAAAAAAGGCCTCCAAGCACTTTGAGTCTCTACTGCACACACAACTATAAAACAGATGCTGCTGCACAGATCTTTGCCAGCTCTCAGTAACACAGGTACATTCCTTCATTTATTTCTCACTCCCCATATATGCAAAGCTTTAGAGATGTGAGACTATAGCCAGTAATTTCATTGCTGTTGCTGAATTCCAAAGTGTTTGCAAGACAGGGCCTGTATTTTTAGGGCTCTGTTTAAGTTCAGTGGTTCTTAAGATCATATGAGCTGGAACCACACAGACCTGGTCACTTGACTGTCAGCCTATCTGAGATAAATACAAAATAAAAAGTATAAAGTAAAATATACAGGTGTAATTGCAGCAATTCAGCTTTCCTCCTATTTATCTGCCTTTAAATGCTGTGTTACTGCAGGGGTGCTGCATTAAATCTTTCTAAACACAACACCATGGAAAGGATCAACAGCATCAGGTATGCACAGCTATTTCCTCAGCTCAAACACAATTCACCTTTAGAACGAATCTTAAAGGTTCAGAAAGAGGGACAAAAAAGGGTCCCTGGACTGTCTCATTCCCAAATGAGACACATCTTCAGCTCCAACCCAAAGTGGTTTTAATCAACAGAACTTGGTAACACAGACCAAAGGGCAGTAAGCAACAGATGCTCCCTGTCAGCACTGCAGGAGCAATGGCAAACCTGTACCCACACACAATTCTGAGCCACTGCTGCTCATGCTGAGCAGTTCAGAACAAGGCTGGTAACTTCTTACTTTCAGAGATGCTGAACCTACTACACTTGCTGATCAGTCTGTAATTTTTATTTTCTTTCAGACTTCAGCAGATTATTTCCACATAAAGACCACATTCACTGATATTTCAGCAGGCACTAGCACAGGGAGAGCCTTGTCCTCCCTGCTCAGGATGGGTTTTACTGTTTCTTCCCCTCTGGAACCACTGAAGCTGTGGAAGTTCAAGAAAGATGCCAGTTTTGCATTCCATTTGAAAATTGTTTTAATACTATAAAACTCATTTGTTCACATATTTTGTACAAAAGATGAGTTGTTTTCTCTTAATTACAGGAGAATCATTTCAAGCTTGAGAATTCAGCTAAGTAGGTCCAAAACAAAACAAGATTGGGTTCTACTGGCTCTGGAGGGTCCCAGTTCAGCTCACCCAAGGTCTCTTTCCAGTTTGGCTCTCAGTTATGGACCACCTTGATGGAAAATACCCCACATCATCATTGACTCTTCGGAGGCTTGTAGTGAATTCGGCACCGCTCATTAAATACCTGTGACACCAAAACAGGAGAGCAAAAGTGAGTCAGCCCCATCCAGGAAATGAGCAGAACTTCATAGACAGTTCAGGCAATACCCCGTCATGTAGCACCCATCTCAAGCCACCTAGCTCTGAGGTATCAATAAACGGCACTTACCAAGGCATCCAATTCCATTCTCACCTTCTCTCCTGGCTTTAGTAAATCCGAAGTTTGAAGCCTGATGTTGGGAGACTGCATAGCATTAAGTGTTCTCCCTCAGATAATGCAGACTCTTAATCCTGGCAGGCTGTTATCATCAAAAATGCTGGCGCCTTTTTGTTTTTTAAAGGGAAGGAAATAATCGTTGGAAGGCTCCTGAATGGTTGTGTTCTGTCAGTTCACTTTGGCATTCAAATTTGGGCACTGTATTCCTGTCTTTCCTGAGTAGGCACATCTTACATTGGCAGGACAGCCAAGAAGAGGGGCAAGGGCTCCTGGAAGCCACATGCACACTTCCAGTGATCTGCCCGTCCGTGCCAGTGCTGCTACTCCCTGCAAAGGGCACAGCACTCCTGCCTCACTCACCTCTGGCACCTTCTCTAGGTAAAAATTAGCCCCTAGAACTGGATACTGAGGATCATGTATATTTAGCTTGAACTGCTGCCAGCCTGCCCTAAGAAGGCCAATAAACGTGACTATTTAAAGTAAGGCAGTCTGAATCCAAAGCAAAACACACAGGCTCCCACCGAGATTGCAGGTGCTCTTCACAAGCCATTTAAAGCCATTTAGTTATTTATCAGCTTTTATCCAAACTTGCCCAGCACAAGTCCTGAAAGCAACACAAGCATAACCTGACACCAAGCTGAGGCTCTGGCAGGTGTTGGTTGTCCCACCAGCATTTCCACAAGAGCATATTTTGCCAAGCTGTCCAGGGATTTGGCAGACCCGAGTGCCTATGATCATCAGGATATGAAGTTTCATGAACTCTCCCACTGGCTTTATGTACAAAGTGAGTGATCTTGTAATTTTGGGGAAGTTATCCAACACTATATAAAAATACATTGTTTCAAGCTCTATCTTCCTAGAATCTTCTACAGCTAATCTTCTTATTCAGAGTTCACAACCTATGGCAACTTCAACAAAAGCGAAGCCTGGAGCACACATTAGTTACAGCATTGCTTCTCAACAATTTTGAACTACCTTTCAAATTTCATTTATTTTAAGAAATAGACATGTATTACAAACTGCTTCATACTGCAGAAAACAAAAGCTGTGATATAGGTCCTTTCACACATAGAAATGTGTAGCCATTATGTTGCCACATGGAATAGACACCTCTGGAAGAATTCAGATGAAGTAAAGATTTGAGATCAGTGATAGGAAGAAACTGTAGAAATTAAGAGCAACAGCAGGTCCAATTGAGAAACATTTTGCTACTAAATAAATCACACAATTTTTTCTCCATTGTCCGTTAATGACATTTTAATGGCATATATGTCTAAAAGGGTGCTGGAAATACTCTCTAAAGCTCTGCAAGGGTCTCTAGCATCAAACAACACACCAGCTTGCTTGCTATCATGCTAACTTTCAAAGTATCTACAACAGTAACTCCACAACCTGTGGCAGGAAGATCAACACTGCAGTCTTACTAACACTGCCTCCTACTTTTAGGATCATTGGCTCACAGATCTCAGTGTGTTACTTAAACCACTTAAATGCATTGGCCTACCTATTAAATGCTATTCTCATTTTTCAGACATTATTCAGGAAAAGCAATGGCTGAGAAACCTTCAAATTAATATTACTATGCAAAAGTTCGATTTTGCTGGCTTTTACATATTTGTATAAATCACTCCAACAGTAAACTCCAATGTGGAGGTGCTGGACAAACACTAATGCAAGTGTCTTGTATGAAAGTCAATTCCTGGTTTGGTATCAAAACCCGCTGCATAGATTTCTCTAAAGAAGCATCCTTCTGTATGCCACTATTGCCACAGTCAGCCAGTATTTAAAAAAATTGTTCCCTAATCAGATTTTTCCGATTAGTTTTCACTTGTTTAGGATTAATGGAAATACACAAGTGTACTTCCCAGCCAGAAGTCTACAAGAGTAAAACAGCAGCCTGCACACCAATAATCACTTCCATGTAACAAATTGCATTTGGCCTGCAACCATGACTGGTTCCGATTCTATCAGTGACATTTTTACAGGCAGCTAAAGGAGACGTTTATCTGTATATTCAGGGCACAGTTTAGCAGAGCTGAAGATAAAACCAAGAAATATTTATCTCTTTAAGCCCCACTCTGAACACTGGCTGAGCAGTACACTAGCAAGCTAAAGTACCCCTTCACCATGCTTACCTCACTGTTTATAAACTCTCCATCTTCACGAAAAATTAGACAGTTCTGTCATCAGTAAAAGCTTAATGCAGCTACAAGAAACCTCTGGGATCATTACTAAATTTGGTGCTTCAGAACAAAGAATAGGGTGAGGGCTGTTCCCCTATGGCAGAGCTGCCGTAAAATATTTGCCCCTGATGACCTGCAGCATATTGTTGTTAAGACTGTGGCACTGCTTAGCCAGATCTGAGTGGGTTTAAAACTAAACTGAAGTGCATGCTTAGCTTTTTGGGACAGTACAGAGGTGTAGTGATGGCAAAGCATATGCATAAAACTGTGAAAATGTTCATTTCATCAGCCTGCATTGAGGTTACTGATGGATAGCTAAGACATAAAGCTGTACTGGTTTTACATTGGTGCAATCTAGGGGACTAAAATCAGGAAGTAGGGATTAAAAAGGAAGGTGCAGCCTGTACTAGCTATTTGCAAAAATTCTTTTTGCATTTAGAAAGGGAAAGAGGTTCTCTCTGCAGTATTGAAAGCTCTGAAAAGCAACACCAAACCAGAAAAGGATGCCAGATGTGAAATGCTGCAGTGACACAATACAGCCACCTCAGAATTTATCACCAGATAGCCTTCGGGGCCATCAGTCCAGAGGGTGATCTGCACCCTCTGCTGACACAGGAGAGCAATGGCAAGGCTGCCCTTTGCACCACGGAGTGTCGGTTCAGGCCTGAGAAAACTCCATCAGGAAAAGGTTCAACTTCTACAGCTTCACCCTCCCCTGGGCTCCGCTCAGAGCTGTGATCAGCACCAGATACAGGTAAATGTGAAAGACCCACCTCTCCGACATTGTTAGAGGTTGTACAAAGCTTTTCAGAGAAGTCACCACAGAAAAGCCTATGAAGTGCTCAGCCACTGGCAAGGGGGAGAAATGGACATGGGGAATAATCCACAGTCTTTCCTCCCTGCTAAATCAGATGCGTTTTTTCCCTTGGCAGTGTAACTGAAAAGCTTTGATCTCTGGATCCAGAACTGGGAAAATGACTGACTTGAAGCATTTTCCCCAGCACCACCCTCATCTATTTCTAGTTAACCTGCTTCAAAAGGCACCAGTCCCACACCTCCAGTGCAGAGCTGTCTGTTGGGACAGAACATCATCACTATTAAATGACTGAATATACCTTCCAGCTTCTGTCGTTTACCACTTCTTCAACATTGAGCTCCGATTGCATCAATTTCAACTGCAGAAAATAACAGATAAAAAGGTTATTGTCAAACACGTTTCCCTGCAGCCTTCAGTATTTACTACTATTGCAACTTTCCAGCTCTCAACCCCAGCACCAGGTGCACACCTCCTCTGATGGTGCAAACCAAAGTCCAAGAGCCTGATCCTTCCAGTCAGCCAGTGCTCAGGGCACACACAGGTCTGCAAGGGCACAGTGAAGGCAGACTCACAAAGCAAGCCTGGCAGAAGATCTTGATTATTCCTAAATAATGCCCATCAAGACTTGCTAGCAATTAACTGATTAACATTGATGGCTTCAGAGGCTCAAATAACTGCACCTAAGTCAAGCACTTAGCACAGGGAATGCCAGGGCTGGGGTTAGCTCTGCAGCCTTGAGTTGCCACTCTTGCATTATTAGAGTCATATATGAAGCTGGTGAAGCTGGGAATCCAGCTAGGATCCTGGATTTAAAATTAATGTTAGGAACAGACCCTCTCTGCTTCATTTGCCATCTACTCAGTTCACTGACCAAAAAGGGTCTGCAGTCTGATCACGTGTTGTTCATGCTGTCTGAACCAGTTAATATTTTATGTTACCACTGAAGGAGAAATCAGCTCTACACAGATGCAAAAGCTCTGGCAAGAACTACCACCAATACACAGTTCTTGAGCACTCACTTGACCCGTGAGAAGGGTAAGAATCTCTTTGTTTCACACCTATTAGAAACTTTGAGGTGCAGGTGTGACAGTTATGTTTGGGTAATTTGGTCCTGAAGCAATAGTAGGAGATTTAAGAACCATCTATCATTTATGCCCAAATGTAGGATGCATTCATTAGAGTCTTTAACAACAGACTGAGTCAGAGTTTATCCATTTTCAAAACATGGTTCCAATTAAAGGCCTGGTGAACAGGTGCAAGACAAGACAGCAATCCCACAAAAAACTTTCCAAGTAAGATATCCAGGGACACAGAGTTGCTAACAGTCATTGGATGCACTTTCCCCAACTCAACAGGACTTCAATCTGTTTGAAATAACAATCCAGCATCCAGAGTGACTGGATGACCAGAATAAGTCTGTATAAAATAATCACTCAGAAGATCTTTAGCACTTCAAAGAAACTACTGCTCCAAGTTTTCTCATTCAGTGACCCAGAAGTAATAATTTTACATGAAGTCTTCCAAGTTGTACATCTATCAGGATTAGAGAAACACACATAACAAGGGAAAAAGAGATCTGTATTGCAGACAAGTGAATAGATATTTGAAATTCCCACTCTTAAAACTAGGATGTGTTCTGTCAAGATAGCTTCTCTGACTCGTAGAAAAAACAAAACTGTGTTTTGGAGAGCCAAAAAAAAAAAAAAAAGCAGGGGTGATCTCATAAAAAAACTCTGAGATATTTCTAAATCATGGATTGCTTTTAACATTTGAAGCCACCTCCAATCATTAAACACTATCATTGTAATCCTCCCAGTGTTTTCAGTGAGAGATTTCAGGCTCAGTAACTAAATGATTTAAGGAGTTGGCTCTGTTAACAAAATTCGTAGAAAATACTAAACTACCACTCTAGTTTTCCAAACTAATATCCATGCTTGTTAGCAGTTCAATAAGTGAAGCTTTAAGAATAAAACTGCCACATGGTTCTCTCAGTATCCTTTTCCTTACAAAAGGGGCCCTGGAAGTGGGGTGAGAACAGCAGTGGGGTTCCCTTCTCCACTTCTGATCCTCAATCCCCTATGGTCACCTCTGGTAAAGTACACTTTCCACCCACAGGCCAGAAGGTTGAGAGGGCATCGGCACATTAGAATTCCTATGCAAACCCAGAAGATTCTCTCCTGACATCACAAGTTACTCCAAGTATTAATCCAAGAAATACCAAACAGCAAAAAGGTTGTGTAAGTTGAATTCAAGGTTGCCTGGAAGCATCTTATAGAGAACAGGAAAAGTTAAGCTGTGACTCAGTGGTGTCAGTCAGTGAAGGTCAGAATCCACCATGGGAAATAATGTGTGTTTTTCTACAGCATTTATGTAAAAGAGTCTCAGGAAATGCTCCACTTGCAGGATAAAAGCAGCTCTCTGCCTTGAGGCCTTGGGAAAAAAATTCTCACAAGACCCAACAAGAGCTAACAAGAACCTTGGAAAGGACTGCTTGACTCAGGATCTACCTCAGGTCCTCTCTATCACACACTGGTCTTTCCGTTTGGGAAAGATACCCACTTCTCCCTCTATAAGTGATCTCCAGAAGGCTCCCCCACTCACCTTTGTCTGCTCTTTCCTGAGTTGCTTTAATAATGCTGCATCTTCAGGGGCCTTTTCCCTCTCTTCTTTGAGAGTTTTCACTACAGCGGAAGTCTGAGAGATGCAGTTTTTGATGATTCTTTCTCTATTGGTGTGAGCATCCATCAACTAAGTGGGGAGAGAAAGAAAGTCACAGTAACTCAACAGAGAATAAAAACCTCCTACTTTTAGGTTTAAAGAGACACTTTCTAAAGCGATGCTACTGCTGTGCTTACAGAAATCCCTTTGAATTCATAATACATATGTGGGAAACAATACTGCTTTAAGCAGCAGTTACTCTTAACTCAGATTATCCTGTCGTTCTTGCTCTTACCGAGTTGATCAAAAGTCAAAGGTAAACATGAGAAGTCTTGCAGAGCGGCAGGAAAAGCAAGCACCAAAGGATCAGTATTGCAGAACAAAAAACTTCCCTGCGTGGTTTTAAAGTGAAGCAGTGTGTGGAGATGTTGAGCAGGACAGTTAGGAATACACAAAGCAGGATCTACCAAGGCAGTCCTTTCCTCAGACACTGAGGATGCTTTACCGACCACTGCACATGACAGAGCATCTGGAAGGGAGCTGAAAGTAGAAGGCGTGCACACTCACAGACTCGTACAGCTCTTTACATGTCTGGCCAGGATCAACTTTCCCCACAAAGGAAGCTGTTGGAATCGTAGTGTTTAGTTCATGAACAATTCTATCATCGATTGTCCTCATCACCCTGAGCAGCTCCTGTATTAAAAAAGAGAGAGATACTTGGTTATATCTCTCAGAAAAGCATACTACCAAAAAATTTGCATAATTAAGCGCTATAATAGAAATTAAATAGTATTCCTTACATAGAGTTAGAAACACACCAAAGGAACAATCCCACATGCAGAAGTATGTGCTGCAAACCACGGAGTTTCCTTGTCAGCAAAGTTCAGAGCAGGGTGAGTAACTGATGTTCCCTCAAGTCCCCTGGCCTTGCAAGCAGCATGGACAGGCTGAAGAGCCTGTACCCAAATCCAGTCCATGCTTCCAGACAGGAAACTGGGGGCAAACTTTGAATAAAATCCTCCCACCATTCTGGGGGGCGGGAAGCTGAGCTGCGGGAGGTTTAGGTTGGATCCCAGGAAAAAGTTTTTCACCCAGAGGGTGGTTGGGCACTGGAACAGGCTCCTCAGGGCAGTGGTCACAGCACCAAGCCCGACAGAGTTCAGGATGTCTTTGGACAACACTCTCAAGCACATGGTGTGACCCTTGCGGCGTCCTGCGCAGGGCCAGGAGCTGGACTCGGTGATTCCTGAGGGTCCCTAGCTACTCAGCATATTCTGGGGCTCCGTGTTCGAGAGGCAGGCCGGCTCCCAGGGACCCGCCGGCCTGGGTCCTGCTCGCGCCGCCCAAGTCAGGCTGGCACCTCACGCTCCCCCAAGCGCCGCGGAGGCGCCCACGGAGCTCCCGCCGCCCGCGGGGCTCCCGCGCCGCAAGCGCTGCGTCCCGAGAAAGGCACCTGCAGGGAAGAGGAGGTGCCCGGCCCCGCTCCCGCCGGAGGGATGAAGGAAAGGGAGGGGAAGGCCGGACGCTGCTCCCTCCTCATTGCATCCCGCCGGCTGCGAGGAGCGGGGTGACCTCGCGCACGGGGCGCGCGCTCCCGCGGGGCCGCTGGCCGGGAGGCGGCGGGAGCGCGCGGGACGCGGGCACGGGAGGAGGCGGCGGCAGCGGCGGCGGCGGCGGCGGCGGCGGCGCCCGGCCCGGCCCGTCCCTGCCCGCCCCGCGCGGGTTACCTGGAACTCGGCGAAGTCCTCGCAGCTCGCGGGTCCGCTGGGCGCCGCCATCCTGGATCGGCCGAGGGCGCGGCGGCGCCCAATCCGGCGGGGAGCCGGGATGACGCGCGGGGCGGAGCGGGGCGGGACCCGCCGGAGCGCGGCCCCCGGCGCAGCGGCCCCCGGCCGGGCATCTCCACCGGCAGCGGCCTCGCGGCCCCTTCGCCTCCTCCAGTCGCGGAGAGAGCTCCGGCCGCCCCCAGAGGAGGCGGTGCCGGCTCCGGCGGCCCGAGCGTCCCGCGGCGCGGCTCCTTCCAATCGCGGGCCCGGGGCGGGGCCCAGCGGTGACATTGAGCAGGGCCCAGCAGGCCCGAGGTAGCGCCATGTGGGGCCGCGCCGGTGAGTGGGGGAGGTAGCAGGGAGTGACCAAGCGCCGAGGCCGGTCCGGGGCTCCTGCCGGTTCGCCTCCTTCCCCGGGCCCCCGAGGGACCAGGCCCCGCGCCCGGAGCGAGGCGGCCCCGGCCGGCGCTGCGGCGGGGGCGAAGCCAAGCGTGAGGGACCGTGTCTGATGGACTGGCGTTCAAAACAGTGGCGGGAGTGGGTCTGTGCCTCGGTTTCTCCAAAGAGCTTGAAAAGGGTCCGGTTTCGTTGGGGGTGTCGCCTGTAAATGTAAATTACTGGTTTTTCAGAGCGGGAGTGTATTATACCTCGAAAGTAAAGGCCCTTAGGAGAGACACCTTCGGACAGAATAACGAAGGAAATAAAGAACTAACTTTATATTTTTAAGTGCCCTTTTGCTTTTCTGAGTTAGTTTGATTGGGATTTTGTCCCCAAAACTTTCATTATAATAACTAATGCATTAGAAGTGCCTTCTTTAAAGTATGTGTTCGGATATAAAGTGCCCTGGCCTTTTCTAATGCACTACAAAGTGGTTACCTCTCAGTGCTAATGATTCTGCTTTTTTGACTTTACTCTGTCTATGCTTTTGGGATGTGACAAGATTGATACAATGCTGGTGTGCAGTCCTTGAAATAGCACCATCCAACGTGTATCTGAAGCATTTGTATAGATGAGTTCTTGGAAACTGTGATGTGTAACGTGTTCTAGAAATTGCTGGTAGGATGTTATCTTGCATTCTTTTTTTTCCCCCTAAATTAATTTAATTGCATTCACATTTTTCTATATAAGATAACTGAGCAAGCTCAAGGCATACCTTATAAACAAGTTTTAATTTCCTTGGTAGGCTGTTACAACTAAATCTGGTACTTCTTGCCTTTGTTTTTACTTATTTCTTTTTTTCCCTCTTGTGTTAAAAAAAAAACCCTCGAATGCTTCCATGAAAAGCTGGTTCCGACTTTCTACTGCTCCGAGTTAAATTTGGCCTCTTTGCTTTCTCTTCCAGATATGGCTGTTAAACTGCTGGGAAGAAATATTCCCTCAGTTCTGAGGATGACCGAGGGAGTGGACCTGAAGATAAGCAGAAGATTGTGCATTAAACGTCAGCAAGACCTTCAGTCGAAGAGTAAGAGTCTTTGATAGAGTCATGGAATGTTTCATGCCACAGAATACTTGCATATTTGTGCTGTAATCATCTGAATTTGGCTGACATAGATGCTCATATCCCTGATTTTGTAAGAGTTCTGGTCTCTAGACTGAAAAATGGAGCATTAAGTTTGATAAAGTCTTGTTTTCTAACAAAAAGCCAGGGATCAATATTTCCCCTTGTGAGGGTCACACAGCATACACTTTGTAGCAGATCACCAGAACCTTATCTAGTGCACACTCCTACACAGAGGCTCCTCGGCTCTGCTCTGGAACTGCCTGTTCAGCTGCACTGTAAACTGTTCATGTTTAGGAATGTTGTGTGAGCTAAAAGACTTTTGCAGTTTTTCAGACTGCAGCCAGCTCCAGCGGTTCCAAAAACTGAACATGCCCTGCAGGAAGCGTCTGAATTGTTCATGTTTAAGGGTGGAGTTGGTGAGGGAAAGCTCAGGCCATGAAACATTTTTTCACTATATATGGGACAATTCTGTGCTCTCTGTATCACAGATTCCTTATGGCCCGCCCATGCAGGAGAAAAGGAGCACACAGATGTGAAGTAGTTGGCATGACTGTGTGTTAAAAACATGAATCAGCTTCACTGGGTAGGACAAAAGGTTTCCTTGAAAGTGTGATGTCTTCAGCAGGGGCCAATAAAGAAGTCCCTTACATTTTTTTGAAGTGGGAATGGTGCCCTAGGCAAGAACCTAAGGAACAGAACAGGAAGAGGGTTTCTTTATACCACTGCCCCAGATGTGGCATCTTGGTGTTTAATAGTCCTCACTGGATTTCTTTTTTTCCTCAGAAATTTGTCCAGTTTCTTGAAGCTGGATGTATTTTAGCATCCACATTCTCTAAGAATGTAGATGCTAAAACTCCCTAGGAATTTCTTCTCTAAGAAGAAATTCCTCAGCTACAGTCATGTGTTTTTTTTGAACCTGATGTGGACTTTTTTATAATCTGATTTTACTTCATTTAGTACTCCTTCCAAACCAAGGCCTCATTAAAACCCACACTCCCAATGTCTTTTACAATGCTCTGCTGGGCTGAAGAGAGCTTCAGTCACTGCTTTTCCAGGCCAAATGGTCTCTGTCTGTGACACAGTTTCTTACATGGTGACCATTCCATACCTGTGGCTGTCCTCGGCAGTGTTCTCTGTGCCCGTTCTATTTCAGCTCCCTCTGAGTACTTCCCATGCTTTTCAAACGGCTGGAGTCACAGTTTTACACAGAGGCACAGTAATGCTGTTGTGTTTGAATTCTTGATCACTGACACTTAGACAGTTTTCCTTTCTGTTACTCGCCAAAACCACTGTGGAACCCCAAGGCTTTGCTTAGGTCTAGGTAATGATTAATAAATGAGGGTAGAGTCTGTCATTTGTGTGTGAACTGGAATTGCTTCCTGTTTATGGACAAGGGAGTTCCCAGGCCAGTTCACTGACTCTGGGTTCTGAAGCCCTGTGGCATTTTGGGCTCAGCCCTCTTGTTTATGTTTTTGAATAACTGTTGGTGTCAGCAAACTGTATCCACCCCACTTCCTAGATAATCCATGAATCCATGAGGGACAACACGGCCATGCAGGATACTGCCTGTTGTTTAAAATAAAAAAGGAAAAAGCTGTCTATCTTTGCACTTTGTTTCTTAGATTTTAATGGTGTGTTATGTATTAAAAGCTTCCCCTGTTACATTATGAATATTTTGTATACAGAGTTTGAAAGACTGAACTGAAAATTATGTGTCCAGTCTTTGCCTGTTATCTGTTTATTTATACCTTCAGGTAAGATAAAATCTTACACTGCTTGAAAAAGTTAACATTCCGTGAGGTTATATTGGTTTTTACTGTTATTGTGCAGCATGTTGGCTTTTCTATAGCTGTTTCACTTGATTTCCTTTTTTTTAAAACCTTATTTAAATGAAATAGAAAAACAGCACCTTAGGAAGCTTAGATGGTAGAGCAGCTTCTGCATATTTAGACCTGCAGATACAGAGGTTTTGGGAAGGATTTGGCTTTCCTTACATGGCTTCAGTTTAATCCATATTTACAGATTTGTTAATCTTTGATACACTTTTCATTCTCTAACGACCTCTAGCAATCATATTTAGAGTTCTGTATTGTTCATCCTAACTGTTTTTGTTAGAGGTCTGACCATCCAGCTTCTCTGACTGTTGTTTTTGGTGGTGTTTTGTTGTTTTGTCTTTGTGTGTTTTGTTGGGGTTTTTTTAGGTCGATCTGCTTCGGGGGTGCCTGGATACAGGCCTACTGACTGGGAGAAAAAGTTTTTGTTGTGGGCAGGCCATTTCAAAAAGGCAGAGGATATACCAGACACTGTCTCGTAAGTGTTGCTTTTGAAGCTGTAAAAGAGACTTTGTGCAGCAATAAGGTACTTGAATGCAACGGCAAAGTAACTTTTCTTAAAACGAATGGACACCTTGCACAGCTGAAAAATCTTACCCTGCTATGTTTGGTGTATCATCCGTGTAGATGAAATGACCTAATGACCTCAGCAATTCTCTCGTGCTATGATAATGTATGCCTCTTGATTTTTTTTTTTATTCTTTTTTTTTGCAAAGGGTTGACCAGCATTTATCAGTTGTTTCATTAGAAAACCATGTCAGATCAATTCGTTTTTACTCTTCTCTCACAATTAGAAAGCTTTTCTCAAACATTAGTGTGAGCTTTTTCTAGTGTTTTTCATTATATGTCAGTCTTTTGCTGTGGGAAACTTTTATATACAGCTATAAAATAACTGAAACCCATATAAAGTATTTATTAATGATTACCTAAAGGTCATGTGCCAATTTCCTTTACTGTTGGAATTTAAACTAACAGTATCAAGGCTCCCTAACTATATATAGTCAAAATTTCCCTGTTGCTGCTGAGTCCAGTGTGAAGTAGAAAATAAAACTGGATGCTCTGGTTTGCACACCAAAAATAAAGATCAAACTTATCAACAATAGACAAGTATTAGTTTAAAAAACACTCCTAGTAGTATAGTTATCTTCTAAAACATGCTCGTAATGGTTTTAAATACATGTTTATTTAAATTCAAAAGAAACAGTCAATCTTGCACAACTTGAGTAAGAAAATGATGTAGCTGCCCTCTTAAATATTTTCTGTTTGTTTGGTTGCACTGTGTGGGAATTGAAGATCCACCCCTGTATTTAAATGTATCACAATGAATGAATTTTGTTAAAAGTAGAATCCTTCCATTTTGTATTGAATCATTTTTCTTAAAACTACAGGAGTAAATTATTAAAACTTAATATCACTTCATATATTTTTGCGTACCAAACATTTGTTACAAGTGTTTTTAAGAAAACAGAATTAGCAAAGTGATTGATTTCAGTAGTTTATTGAAAGGACAAACCAACTTCTGATAAAAGCTGACCATTTCTGCAAGTGCATAGGGAAATCTTTTTATTTAGACAAATAATTGAGCCAAATCTGAGAAGACAACTGAGAACTATAAAAGCACAAAAACTTGTTTTCCTGTTCTGAGATTAATTGTGGGTTGTAAGAGCCTGTGATATAATTCAGTAATCTTGTAAAATGTGGTGAAGCAACCTCTTTATTAAACAATTGTTAAACTTAACCACTGAACTGATATAAATGCAAGTTGTGTTTAGATATCTACCTTTTGCTCTTGTAAATTCTTCACACATCTAAGGTATTTCCAAAATTAACCTAGCAAACTTTTTAAAATCCTACTGTTGTGCATTTCAGCTTAATTGCAGCCTGCACTCAAGGCTTTGACTGCAGATTATTAGCAGAAACAAATAACCTGGATGCTAAAATTAAGCATTAGTTTCATTGTAGATGGATGTGTTTGTTCCCTATGATCAGAAATCTTGTATTCACATCAATACTCTGACAAAAACAAGAACAAAACTTCTCAGCTCTCAGGTCCTGTGTGATTTACCATGCTGAACTATCATGGATCCTTAAGTATCTTTTTTTTTCTTCCAAATGTAAGGGTCAAGATTCCATATTCACTCATGTTTATATATAGTAATAATTTCCCAATTCGATTCAATCCATTTGCCATGTTAGTTTTGCTAATTTGATGTATTTATTCTTTTCATCAAACAATGCTGGTGCTTTTCCAGTCTTCTGGAATTTTGTCATGTGCCAAATATAATCAGTGAGAATACCAGCCCTCCTTGAGAAGGGAGTTATCTGGCCTAAATTCTGCAAGGAGAGTTAAATATATGAGGTGTATGTCTTTGGTTATTGTGGAAAGCACTTCTAAAAAGCATTAATGCTTCATTGGCCCTTCGTGCTTTGTTCTCTCTAACACAGACTTAAAACCTACTGTAACCAGGATGTCATTTGGGTAGAATGATCTTCAGCGTTTAACTCAAAATAAATGACCTTTTGTTTTCACTCTTCACATGTACCGCTGGAAGGTGTTAATAACTGCCACGCTTCTGGTTTTTAAAAGATAACAGCAGAGTAAGCAACAGGTTTGCCAAAAAGGTGGTATAGCTACTGGTGTAGCTGGCTAAGCCCCCTGGAATTAAAAAAAAAAAAAAAATTAAAGAGTTCCTCTGTCCAAAGGTGATGTTGGAAAGCTTACGATCCTCGACACCTCCTTAGTTCTCAGGAAAGCAGCTCACTTTAAGACTATTTACTCCAGCAGGAGTGGCAACCACTGGTCTTTAACCAAGTCCTACTCAGAATTTCTGAGCATTGCATTCAGCAGCCTGTGTGTCACTTACTGTCCTTTCAAGTCCTGTAGCAGAGGAAGCACCTTGCTGCATCATAAGACTGCATCATAAATGAAACCATTTTGAAGTTCAGGCAGAAGAAGTTCCAAAGCTGTGCTAATGTTTCCCTCTGCCCAAGAAACTCTCAACTGCTTAAACACTGTATTTTGTTTTTTACCAGACTTCTGCTATTTGGAGAAAAAGGCATGTTTTACTATGTTAACAGTAAAACACAATTATAATACGGGTGAACTATGAATCACAATTATAATACAAGTGTGTTCTCCCTAACTTTGCAAATATTGGAAGATGGTAGTAAGCACAGAGAGAGCTGACAGTAAGAAAAATATTGTATTGGTTAAAGTATTCCTCTCTTTTTCCTGTTCTTTCTGGAATGAACATACACACTTAAATCCTGCAGCCTTCCTTCTTAGCACTGCAGTCGAGTGGTCTGCAAAAGCAGCATTTTAACAATTGAGTAACCAAAGTTTTAAAAGTTGGGTTTGTTTCCAGCTTTGAGAGGAATGCCTCTGTTACCAAGTATCTCCCAAGGTACTTAGGGATCAGCCTTTCCTGTTCTTGTAAAACTTTGTGCAAAGAGCCAAGTGCTGTTAGCATTACACAAAGCTACCAAGACAGCACACTAAGAGAAATTAAATAATTAGCCAAGTGAATTATTTGGGTCTCTGATAATGAGTCTTTTATTCTTTCTTGAGGCTTGAAACAGTGAGAGCAGCTAAGAGCACCCTGCGTGTGAAGTTCAGCTATTTCATGATTGCCTTGACAATAGTGGGATGCATCATCATGGTGGTTAGGGGGAAGCAGGTAAGCACAGATGAGGGCAAATAAATCTTCATTGAAACTTCTTAGTTCCTGTATGGATTTTTAGCACTGTCTTGCTTTGAGGGTTTGGGATTTTGTTTTGGGGTTTTTTGTCATCACTGAACAAAATTTAAACAAGTCCTCCTGGTTCCCTAAAGTTTCCCTCATTGACTAATTCCCATCTGAAAAGGATGATATCATTGTTAAGACGCTTCCTTTAAGAAAACCCAGACGAAAACCTCTGACCTTAAAGCATCTGTGTGGCAGAAGAAACTTATTTTTTATGCTTTCTTCTGATGACAATGTTCAGGTCTGGTTTCTATGAACTACTGTGTTCTAGAGAAACCTTAAAAGTAGTGACAGTCTTAACCCCAGCACTGTGAGCTACTGAGTGTCACCTGACATTTCTGTCAGGATTTGTCTATTAAAATGAAAAGGACGGAGCACTCTGAAACAGTGGAAGGATTTTTCCTGGCTTTAACAGCAGAGATCAAACATTGATGATTCCCAGAGCATTCTCCTCTGTACTGGACTAGTATGAGTGCAAATACCAGGAAGAGAGGACAACTACTTTGGAATCGTTGTTTTCAAAGCAGCTGGAATTATTTATGTTTTCTGAGATGAGCTCAGTTGGCCAGAGAATGGTGCTAATAATGCCAAGGTTGCAAGTTTGATCCCCCAGTGGGCCATTCACTGAAGAGCTGGAATTGATGATCCATGTAGTCCCTACCATCTCAAAATATTCTGAGTCTGTGATACTAACTTTTGATTTCTTTCTAGTATCTCTGTCTCGTGAAAATCAGATTAGTACTAAATGGTGACCAGAAGCACAGAATGTATCTGCTAGGTACTTGAGAAAAGGGTTTAATTTATTCCCAGAGAAGTAATTACTTTCAGCCTCTATTTTATTTTAACCCTCTTGGCTTCTTGTCATTGAAGCTGACAGAAGTGTGCCTTGGTAATGATAGGTCAGGTATTTTTGTGGTCCTTCAAGTGATAACTGATGATCTTATTACATTGTAGGCTATGAAAAGACATGAATCTCTTCTGAGCATAAACTTGGAGAAGAAAGCCCAGTGGAGAGCAGAAGGTACATCTGCTAAACCGTAGAGGAGGAAATGAAGTGATCAAGGACTGGGATAGAAAAGCAAAAGTCCCTTTCAGCACTGAGAGCTGGATATCATCACATCTTTCCTGTATGTTAGTTCTGTACACTCACGTTCAAGAAAAAATAAATAAGTTGTCTCATAATTAATAAAACCAGAAATACCTATTTTTTTTTCCTAATAACAGCCCCTTTCTTCCAAACTCTTTTCTTCATGGTTAGAGAGAGAGGACACACGAGCACAGTGGATAAGCAACGTAATTGTTTCCCACATGCTGTGCACCAGACTAAGCATCTTTTAAAGTACTGCAGGACCTGTACCTGCATTCTTGGTACCAATCCTCTGCATGAAGTCACATGCTCTTACTTACCACTTACAGGAAGGTAACTGTAACACAAAAGAATGGTCCGTTTGGTTTCCACTTGCACATATATGCTTCTACAAACAAAATACCTTCACTAGCCAGTCATCCACTATCACTGACTTTTTCAGGTTTCCTCAGCAAGAATAGAGGAACTGTATTTATTCTGTATTGGTACTGGCTACTTTAGATAATCCACGTGCTCCTCTTTGTGCAAGACAGAACAATTATTAAGGGAGCCCTTGAGCTAAAAGTTACTGCCTGACCTGCATTAACATCAGCAAAATGAAAGGTATTAGAAAGCCTAGGTCCTGTTATTCTGTCTGCATTTGTTTAAGTGAGGGGTAACTTCTTGTGAAGAACTGCTTGCCTTCAAGGAACGAGTGAAATAGCCTTCCAGAGAACCATGGTGTTGCAGCTGACACCTAAGAGTGGTCCCAGCAGAGCTGGCAGTGAGATGAGAAAACATCCAAGATGAGGGAACAGAGATGACTATTTTGAGGAATACTGAGCAACAGCTTCAACCTGTACTCTAAGATTTACTATTTAGAGGCACGTGAGTATGAGAAAGTCAATCAGGTATTCCTGTTCTCTGCTACTATGAATTTTCTTTCTTTATGAATCTCCTTTAGATTTATACGTATTTTGCTCTTTTAAACTGTTGTCTGTACTTTCATCATCCTAGACCCACCTAGAGATCACCTGCCTCAAGAGTACTATTTCTGGCATTGGGCCCAGTCACACACTATTCACGCTGAACAGCCCGCAGCAACCAGGGAAAATATTTTCCTTCCTCCTTTCAGTTCATTTGGAAGGAAATGTAGATTGGAAGTGTCAGGACTGTTCAAAACTATGTTAACTGACCAGCACCACCCTGCTGACTGGCCCTGGGGACTCCCAAACCACGAGACATACCAGCTTAACAAAATTAGTTTGTGAACTTTCTCAGAGAGAGAAGGAGATTATTTTTATTGTACCCCTAAAAATTAGCAGTATTGCTGAATAATCAAAAGCCTTACAAAAATGCAGGGTAAATCTTCACTAGGTGCTGCAGTTCATCTCTGAATTCCATTTCTGAGTACCACAGTGAGATGTAACCCATCAGACAAGCTGTGTCATCAGTTCCACCACAGAAGTCACAACCTTCAGGTGATACAATGACCTGTCATCAGATTCTCTGGATGAAAATTATCATAAGTACACTGTCAAGCAAGCAGAGCAGGATTGCAGGGATGTGTCCACTTAATTAGCACTGAATGCAAGCCATATTTAATTTTACTGCAGGTATGTGAACAGATTTTCCATGACAATTCTGGTTCTTTGCCACACTAGTAGGGATACAAGTGGGAACCAAAACAAAATCTTGCCCAAATACATGCCTGTGGTCATGTATGTACTAAATGACACCAAAAAAAAGAACGTGCATTTTAGACAGCGTTTCAGGTTTCTGTGAAGAAAAACTTGTAATTTATGCTTGGTGATGGCTAAGCTTAAAATTGTGCATCTCGAAAATATCACCCTTTCAATACACACCTCTGAGTGCACTCTGTGAACAGAACGGGCAGGTACCTCTCCTAGTTTCGGAAATAAAACTATTTGGACTCATCCAGCTGCTGAAGTACTTCAAAGAAAAATATGCAAAACACCACTTCAAAAGCAACAGTTCAGAGCAGCAACAGTCACCAGTTTTTCATTTTAAATTTCTATAAGCTTTATACTATTTACTCAAAAACTGAAGTCTGGCCCAGTGGTTTGACAAAAGCTCCACATATCCTTCTGTCAGCCTGGTATCTCCACCATTTCAGAATCTGCCATAAAGACTCTGCATCACTGCCCGACTTTGTGTTTTCTTTCAACTTCCGCATAGACTCAAGTCTCAAACCAAAGCCCAAGACAACAGGCTTTGGGTGGTCTCCAGCTTGCTCCCAACCACTGTACTGTTTTCTTTCCAAGTAGCTGGGTACTATAAAATTACGTAAATCTTTCTCAGTGAGGCAGTGAAAGGAACCACCTCTTTCCTGGTGTCATGACCTCCAAGAAGCACTTCTGAACACGGACAGTGGTTACAAAACCAGCACACATTTCTGGCCAAAGCAGCCAGTCCAACTTAACACCCCTCAGACCACTGAGAGCTCATAGCTTCAGCCCAAAGCCTTTCAACAGTGCACGATGGAAGGAATATACTAAACCTTAAAAGGTACCTCATTTTCTTTCTCCCCTTTGGCTTGGTCTGTAACACCATTCCCATTTATCTAGAACAGTCCAATTTATCAATCCTATACCATGTGCCTTATTGCTGTACCTGGTCCAGAGGCAACTGAAACTTCCTAATGCAGCAATCACCTGACAAGTCCAACACTGCCTCAGTGGAACAGGAGCAGGAGCCATAGCAGTACACAAAAAGGTCTTGCTCACTTTTGTACTAAGACCCAGGCACCTGAAGAAAGACCTTCCAAGTCTAAAACTGGCATAGGAGAGTACCGATAGTGTGTTGTGCCAACTTCCAGAAGCAAAAAAAAAAAAAAAATCATACTGGAAGAGATGGGGATTTACTTTAAGCTGGCATAGAGAGCAAGTGCACAGAGGTAAGACAGCTGGTCTGGAAGTTTCTAGAGAAGCAGAGAAGTGTATTGCCAGGAGCACTGTCACATGTAGGACCATGGAGTTCTTCAATAGTCTTGGATGCTAACAATAAAAAAAAAAAAAAAAGCAGGACCAAGAACACATAGGTCCAGGGTCATTGCCTTCCTCCCTTCTTTTAACATTAGGCAAAGGGTCTTCAGCCACCTGTATTTGGTTGGCATCAAGGAACAAACACAGGAATTTAGGAACAGGCTGAAGTCTCTAGGCAGCAGTTCCCTCAAATGATTGTGATACCTTCCCAGGAGCCCCAAGTGCTGGCCCTGGCCTAGTTACTGAGTTTTCAATAACCTGCTCCATCATCCCTTGTATCCTGAATCCAAGACACTGACCTTGTCTGCCCTATTCCACTGGGAACTTTATCAACAGAAAGAATTACGGCTCCTGTTTGCTGCCCAAACAAAACCACAACTTTATTGGCACTACAGATCTGTGTGCTGGACTGCTAGATTGCAATTCCAAGCAGTCCTGCATCTTCCTTTCTCAAACACCTAGTTTAAAACAGACATTGTTAAAATCTCAGTGCAGTGCTTCCACCTCATTTCTGATGTTTCTAAAAGAATTCAGTAAATTCTCATTACCAGCCTGTGGGGCTTTTGGAAGATGCTTAGATCATATCTCTACAAGCCAAAAGAAACCAATGCGTGTATTTTAACTTTGAAAAAAGTATGAGACACTTTTCTAGCATTTCATGCTGCCTGACAGAGCTAAGAGAAGAACTCAAGAATTCCAACACCTCCCTAGCCCTACCCTCTACATGAGACCGTGCTGCCTCTTATTTAGGCACAAACCAACAACAGATCATTCAAAACACAGCGTGACCTTCACGAAAGTGGCAGCTAGAAGCGTTCTCTGAGATGGTCTCTGTCTGAGGACATCCTTCAGGAGAGCAGAGAATACCGGTTTCAGTGCTTCTAGCAAGGGACACAGCCACACAGAACTGTGTTAGGAAGCAGTGTTCAAGCAATATGCTGTAATGATCCTGATACTTTCACTGGCACTTCTCCTCCAAAACAGAGTCCTTCATTTGTGGCCTGAATGTTATTTATTAGATGGGTAACATTTCACTACATGTTTGGCTCCGTTAAAATTCAAGTAGTTTACTTGCCCTTACCAAGTAATTCTGATCAGTCTGTATCAGTGAGCTTTTCCTTTTATAATTCACAAGTCTCATCTCCCTTCTGTACTCACTTAATTTGCAGCCTTTTGTTAGAAGTAGATTTTGGTTTTTTTCAACCTATTAATAAGGCTAAGTAAAGCAACACTGAGAACTGGTTGCTGGAAGATCCTGATGGAAATACACTCAATTAAGCACCATTTAAAATTACATTGAGACCTATGAGTTAGCCACATTTTAATCCATTTAATGTGTGCCATGTTGATTCTTGTATTGGTGTGGTTTTCACTCAAAATATTATGCGGTACCAGTTAAATGCCTTACACAGTCTAAGTATTTAGGACAACAATATTACCTGCGTCAACCAGGCCTGTCACTTCAAACAAACATACCAAGTTTAAAGATTTATACTTATCTGCTCTGAATTCACATATCCACGGCAAAAGTAACAAATACTGGCCAGGCTCCTTACACAGGAAGGCACACCAGTCAGCTTAAATGGACTCTTTTTTAATTCACTCATTTAGAGGCAATTGTCATTACTTTCTTGGGGGGCAGGGGAGGGAAACGCCAATGCACCACATTGTTTTCACTAGCCTGGAAGAGAAAACACTTATATATATATAGATATATAGGTATGTATATATACACACACTTTATGTATGTGTGTATATATATGTGTGTGTGTATATATGTATATATACACGCTAGTGTATATATACACAGAATATACATATATGAATATACAGAATATATACACACACACTTTGCTCAGATTTGTTTACAAAATATGTAGCATTTTTATACCATCCAATAAGAGGTACATGGTTTTAAACAAATCTTATAGAAATGACATGTTATTGGAAATTTACACGTAAAAAAATCCAGCACAAAAAAATCCAAAAGCTAAAACAAGATTTGCTACTAATCAGTGCTTCTATCACCCTTCAAGAAAAGAGAAACACAGTTATTTATATGTGATGTAAAGGCAACATTGAGGGGTTTTTTTGCTTTTTTTTAAATTAACCACCAAATTTAACCCCCTAAAATTACAAAGAATTGAAGTCCATTTACAGATCAAGTGCAGTAAACTAAATGTTCCTTCAGCACAAAGCAGCACTAGAGAAAGTAACTGGGAGAGGGAAAGTAGAGGCCAACTGGCTTAGCTAGGGAGGCAGCAGGTGGCTTCTGCAGTGGCCACACAGGTCAGAGTCTCCATCCTGAAGCAAAGATAGAAGACTTTATTTAAATAATGGTCACACAGAGCTGATGTTCAGGCCTTTGCCTAGCTTCTTTCAGCAGTATGACAGGTGACTTATGTGTTTTTATTACTCTGTATCCAATGGGCTGGTTTTGCTTTTGCAGTGGCTTATCACTGAGAGGAGTCATGAGGATCTTGAAGACAGTTCCGCCACGAACATTTACCACAGGTACATGACGCTGCAGTTGCCAGTGGCAATTTTGAAATGTTTACACTGGACAAATGTGTGTTCCAAGCATCCAAAATAGCTTGAAGGAACATAGTCTGATGCAGGGGAGAGCGGACAGCCTAGGGAATCCATTGCATTCTCCGAAATGGAACTACCACTTTCAATCAGGCAGCATCTCCCCAGTTGTGTGAAGAATTTGGTGTCAATGTCAGCTGAACTCAGTGAGGAGTGGCTGGCCTTTGCATCAGAGGTCTGTGATCCAAGCAGGCTGCAGAGCCAAGAACATGCTGCTAGCAGAAGGGCAATCTTCAGCTGCGTGCGGCAGCTGCCATGCAGTCAACGATGCCTTACTGATGTCACCTGGAGGAACCATGCGTTCCATGCTGATTCACCTGACATCTCATAAACAGTGAAAGGGAACAGTGAAATGAGGGGCAGGTGGATCCAGATGTAATAGTACTATCCTGCAAATGTAGTGTCATTTTAGTTAAATAAGGACCTTGACCAGGAGGACTATATTCCATCAGGTGAGCCGGAGAGAAAGCTATTGTCTCATGAAAATGAAAAGGAGATCCAACACTCCTTGTGCCAAGTTTCACAAATTAAGATTTCTGTATTCAGAAGTTAACTTTTCAGAAGACAAATCTGTTCAAGTCACGCTGTGTAAAAATGTAAAGAGGCAGACAGGAACTTTTCAGCCATAACTAGAATACCAGGGACCAGACTCTGGAGCATGGAGCCAGAAAGGGCTTGATTTTTAAGGAAGGCCCGGCTGGATCATACTGTGCTGGCAAGCAGAAGTGGAGGCAGTTTCTCCATTCTAGAAGCTGTTTTGGAAAGTCATTTCTGGGGACGTGTTAAGAGTGACCTATTCACAGGTTCCTTTTTTTGTGTACGGAGAGGAAAAACTGGGAAGGTATACAAATCTCCACAGTGGTCTGCAATCCAACTTGGGAGCTCAGTGTTGAGATGGGATGGGGCCAGATGTGTTCAATATTCCTAAGAACCACAAAACATGTCCATTGCAGCCTGTTGTTGCAGGGGATAGAGAACTTACTCCACTGTTTGTAACATGCTCCTCATGCCAATAACCCCAGCTGGCACATACAGCAAGGTAGATAAATCACGTGTGAAGGTTTAACATATCTCTCGCAGCCGTCCAAAGAGGAATCCAGGGGAGAAAACAAGGGATGAATTCAGCTACATTCTCAGAAAGGCTGAATGTCTCCCTGGACCGCAGGCATACTCTGCAGCAAATACAAGAGAAAGGCAGCCTTCTCTTGGATGCCAGGAGTGGGGGTGGAGGCCAGGAGTGCCCAAGTGGAGGAGGGATTACTTTCCTGTAACAGGAACAGGGTATATCTCGAAGTATAGAAAGGTGCCTCAACTCCACAAAGATGACAGTGGAGAGATTCAGAATCTAGAGAAGAAGGGTGATTCTGGCGACCCCTTGCCAAGGAGGGGATATCCTGCCACGGAGAGCCAAAAGTTTTCCAGACGTATGTAAGAGCATGTGCACAAGGCAAGCAAATGAGCGCAAACAGGGTTATGGAAAACATTGAGAGAATCACTCCACGGGTGGCTTGTGGCTCGACAACAGGACTGACTAGGTAGAGGAGCACACAGCACAGGGGCACCTCAAAGCTGGAAGCCTTCCATGGGAGCCTCACACTGCTGGAAGATATACTGTTGCTGATTGATATCTACTTGTGGGGCAATGCTGCTGTCTTCATCCTCTGTTCCAAAGTAGTGCTCAATCAGATCAAAGGCCTTCTGGTAAATCTCTTGATTCTCATGGCTCTGCAGGAATTCGATCTTGTCCAAGCCTGCAGAGAAAAGCAGTACATAAAAGTTACAGCTCAGTCAAAGGATATGACCATGATAATTTTCAATCTGTTCCATGATTCTCTCCCATCTTCAGAAAGAACAGGCCCCTCTACGGAAACCTGTATCCAACTTGTACTCTCCAGAACCAAGGAAAGCCATTCTGAACTACAGAGATCTCTGTAACTGTGTTACGTGTTTCGTACTTTCCGTCTGCCTTTCTGTTTGCCTTGTGTCCTTTTCACTCAAAAATTAAATCAATGAGCTTGAATGGGTAAAGAACAAGAACTCGAACATCTTTTCTGAAGAGACTTTTAGGACTGTGTTTCCCAGAAGTGTGTTCACAGTGCTTTCTTTATGAAGACTGACTACAGAATCACCTACGTGTAAGCTGGAATAGACTTCTGATAATTATCTAATCCAAACTGGACTAGATCCATCCCAGCAGTACTAACCAACACCAGATTAGATCTGATGTGTCTGGAGAAGTATTCCAAACTTCCAAGGATGGAGACTCCATTTCCTAACCTATATAATATATATGTATACAATGCAGTTAAACTAAGGCAACCAGTTTTTGGGTAGGCATTAAGCACATGGGCAAACTCAAGACTTGAAGTCAGATAAAAAGAAAAATAATACATCAAGGAATGATGCTATAACGAAATCCAAGTGTTAGCCATTCTAGTAAATCTCTAGTAGTAGGAATTGTAGTGGTTTTCTTGTTAACACTTTTTACTCTGTATGAATCAAGAAAAGAAGATCTGTACATTCTGTCTCCAATCTATACACAGACAAAGACAATGTAGAAGATAGAGTACAATAAAGACTTATCAAAGAACAGGTTATTTTCAGTAACAGTGATATAGAACTGGGCCTGCTGAGACTCCAATGGGTTTGTGACCATTTCTGTATCCCCTGACTTCCCAGCTATTTTGTTCATACCATACGCTTCTTCAATAAGAGCGCAGTAAGGATTAATGCCAGTGTCACTGCGTTTGGATTCCTGCTCTCCAAGCCTCAGGATGTTCTCCAGCCCATTCAGTGCTACTTGCACAATCTTGGAGTCCATTACTGTAAGGAGGTCGCAGAGTGGTTTGATGCATCCCAGTTCTACTAAATACCTGAAAAACATCACATGGAACCCAGTAAATTGTCTGCAAAATTATAATTGGTGTAGCCATTCAAGCACTTAGTATGAAAGTCAAACGAATCAAAATAATCAGATAAAGTATCAACTTGACTGAAAAATTAGAGAAATTACAGACATTTATTTCTATCTAGTCAATTCTGGTGAAACAATGAAAATAACCTTAAAATCCTTTCTCTGTCTCACTCTCTATAGCTATGAAATAATAAATTTTTTGTACCATAATCTGTATTTCTATAATGGTTACTTATAAATATTTTCTATAAAGAGCAATTATATTCATTTAACATGCTTGTAAAGTCTTTTTTTTATTTTATACAAAACTGCATATAAGCATAATGTACTGGTGTAAGCTAAACAGGAGAAATAATGCATGTGATGCCATCGTCTGAGGGGCTATGCTATTCCTCTCCAGACTGTTACTGCACTCTGTTATAGTCTACACCACTCAGAAGTTAGTTTAAAAGCTGCATTTCGTTTTTTTCACATAAGACAAATGATTCAATTATGTAAATAAGTATTACAGCTGAAATACTTTTACAGTTTCTCCCTGAAGGAATGAAAGGCTCATTCATAACAAGGACACGGTCTCTCTGGATACAGCACTGAAAGCATTCTGAAAGCTTTTTCAGTTTCTAGGCTGATAGTTTGTTTTCTTGAACAAACAGTAATTCAGTCTATTGCACTGAAAGATTTAAACTACTTCGTACTTGATCTGTTCGGCAGAGCCTCCCGATGTCGCGTTTGTGATTGCCCAAGCAGCTTCCTTCCTTGTCCGAAACTCAGCCGTTTGCAAAATATTTATAAGGGCTGGGAAGATATGGGCATCTATGACTGTCTGCAAAAACAAATGACATGGCAGGGTCATAATAAAAATTAGAAATAACTTCTTTGTCCTGAGTTAGTTAATGTCTGTGCCCAGCATAACACATATAACAATGGAATGTCGCTTTATCAAACATCAAAACGGATGAACCAGTTTTCAGCTTTACATTCAAAACCGCAGTTCTGCTGTGGTCTGTTCTTATTCTAAATGAATTCAAAACACATTCACACTCAAGTGACTGCCGTACCTAATGAGTTAATTATACTCTGACAGCAAAAGAATGCCATACTTCCCTTATTTTTCCAGGTAGTAAACCTCTCAGCTATTAAGTCAGTAAACCATTAAGTCATTAAGATCCCTTGAACTTC
This sequence comes from Sturnus vulgaris, assembly GCF_052056855.1. Taxonomy (NCBI): domain Eukaryota; kingdom Metazoa; phylum Chordata; class Aves; order Passeriformes; family Sturnidae; genus Sturnus; species Sturnus vulgaris. Next base: position 31,353,815 of record NC_142244.1, read on the forward strand.
ATAGGCCTGTGTGCCATAATATATTTCCAGTGGGTGACACAACAGAGCAAAGTTGTTCATGTTAGAACTGCTTAAAACAAGCAACCATCTGGTGAAAAGACAAAGCACAGATGGCTTGGTAGTAGGGTTCTCTGCTTAGCTCAACAAACTGATAGAAGCCAATGAGCATTTGGGCAGCAATTTTTAAGTTTCTGGTAACTCCTGAAAACAGCCTTTTGCATTAGGACAAAAATTAAGCCAGTTTTCTTACACACCTATGACAAGGATTTGAAACACTTTGATAAGGATCATTCAAACAAGCAAGACCTTAGGATTACTTTTTTAATCTAACACTTTACAAGTATAAATCATCACAGAACAAACAAAGGGAAATCCAAAGAAAGCCAAAAAGATCCTTTTCACAGAGCTCTGTTGAAGAAAACAGATTACATACAGCAAAAAGCTACAGTCAATTCACAGTGTGAATGGCTAACCCGGTAAAAATAAAACAATTGTTTGATATTTCTTCCTGTTTGTCTGGGCATCCACACTGCCTCAGCTTTGTAAATCCATACAGCCTATCAGTTGTACCAATAGGCCCACAAACACGGCCTCCTGTGCCAAAGAATCCACACCTCTGATACAGCAATCTGGGATCCTCAAGGAAAACTATTACTTCCATCATGCCATGTTTTTTTACATTTGTACATTGCCAAGAATATTTGAAAAAGTATCCTTAACTGAAATTTTAGAACATGACTGCTGAAAGTGATAGGTCATAAACAGGAACCAGCTATTTAAAAAAATCGAAAAATAGAAAATAAAGTATCCTAAAATGAGACGCATTTTACCCCCTCACATACTTTACTACAAAAAAACCCCAATTAATTTGTGAAATTATCACTCTAAGGGTATGTGGAACATAATAGCATCTGCTCCATTAAGGTTATCAGATCAAGGACCTTTCCAGCTCAAAAGCAGATACAAATAACAGGAAAGTAATAAATAAAACACAGTGACACAAACCTGATAGGCAAGGGATAAGGAAACAATCACAAAGAAGAAAAGGTTCCAGTCACTAATTAATAGGTCATTAAGAAACTACAGGCAGAGAGCCAGCCTGGACTTTGTAACTGATAACAGGGACAAGTGCAACTGTGCAAAACTTAGTAAGAAATCTTTTCTTAACTATTTTACCACCTAACCACTCTCTCTATCCCACCTGAACACTGTAAGGATTAGGTGCTAGCAACCAAGCACGACTCACTTCGGGCCAGGAACTGGACCAGACCTCAGACCCCTTGTGTCCTTGGGGCCACCAGCTAGACTGGGTGGGCCGGTGTCTCAGCCGCTCAAAGGGCCATGAAATCAGGTCCCATAAAACGTGAATTTGGGGTCAGCAACTGGTGTCAGGCCTTGGATGAAAGGACCCCTGCAAACTGGAGCAGGTGAAGGTCTCAGCATCAACCACTGGGGCAAGATCACAGCCCATAGGGTCCATGTGCCTAAGACACCAGCTACTAGGGGGACTAGAGCCAAGTTTAATGAAGATCCCAGCACCTCAGCTGCAATAGGACTGCAGGTAACAGGACCCATTTGCCTGGGCACCTGCTGTGCGTGGTGGGGGAATTTATGTTATACCCAAAAGCAGTGGTGGGTGTGGAAGATCACAGTGTACTTAAGATTGCTGGCAAACTGGCTGAGCAGCAACTGGGAGGCCCAGGATCCAGGCATGGACAGAGGGTTTGTGCTGATATTCTGTGGGTCTGCAAGCGTGGAGATGGCCAAGACAACCATGTGCATCTGTTTGCCAGTGAGAATCAAGCTGAACCAGCCAGTGAGTAGAACCCAAGCAGAGAGAGTTAAGAGAGCTCCTGATGGAACCATGGACAGCAGCTGAGCAAGAGAGCCCACACTGGTACTTGACATATCTGTGACTGTGCACCTAGAGAGTGAAAGTGTTTTCACCAGCAAACTTCAGTCCGCATCAGATGAAGAGGAGAAAGGGGACTTGTCAGTCTACACTCTGCTTTATGTGAGTCCAGAGAATTCGATACAAAGGTGTTGTTGAGGCAGAAACCCTCAGAAGAACAATGTGCTACAGGGTGTCAAGCATTGGCTACGGAAAAATCTGGATATGGATATTTGAGGGCATTAGGATTTTACTATTGTGGCAAAAAACAAGTCAAAAAGAATCTCATTATCTCTTCTTAAATCCCCTCTCCAAAACAATCCTTTTATAGAAGATTCATTTCCTTAGAAAGTGTCTTCTTAAAACCAACTTCTATAATAAGTACTAAAATCAGAGCATGCTACATGATAGTGTGCAATTAAATCAGCAAATCTTATTTGACAGGCAGTAACTAACACTAGTCTTCAAATTGCTAAAAAAAACCCCACTACCTTAAAATGTTTCAACTTAAAACTTTGTCATAGGTTTGATTTGCCAATTTAAATATACTCATTTTTCTGTTGTGAGACAGAACTAGGAGGCAAAGAGCAAGGCAGACTTAAAACTTAAAAGGGTATAAAAAACTTTATTAATTACACAAAGAAAAAGAAAGAAAAGCAAATTCAGAATAAGATTTTTAGACCACTCCTTCCTCCCTTTTTCTGACCTTTATATCAACAAAACAAACATACAAAAACTATTTCAGTCAGTTCTCAACTTAAATAGTCCTTTTCAGTTTACTTTGGAGAGAGAAGTTTCTTCTTGTCAGGCCATGGGGACTTTTCCAAAGGGAGGGGAAAAAAAAAAAACAGTTTTCTCGTGGCTTCACTTTTCACAATTCGCATCTGACCGGGAAAAGAACTTACAAATCGTGAGGCTCTTCTCATTTTCACAGCTTTTCCAAAGCTGTGCTTATGGGCCATGTTAAACTCATGGGGTATTTTACTTATGGGGTATTTTATTTTACTTTTAAGAATTAACTGTTCCAAACCAAAAATTCTCTTCATCTCTCTCTCTCTGTTCATGCTTTATCTCCAGAAACAGAGATCCCCTTTTCTCCTCGGGGCAAAGGATTGTCAACAGAGATGCTTTTGATTAACAACCTATCAAATGGAACATCTCCAACCCCCCATGTCTTTTTCCACAGTTTATAGAAATATTCAGTGCAATATCAGTTTATCCTTATAATCTTACAAAAGGATTTTCAGCCATCTTCACAGCATCTCTTCATTCTCCTTCTACCTAAAGAAACTTAGCTTTTTCATTTTTCCCTTCTCACTTTGGGAAGGATTGAAAAGTCTGCAAGTCTTATCTCAGCATTGAAAAAGTTAAGATCTCACACAGGGAAAGCAAGACTGCAATGCTGGCGCTGTGCCAAAATCTCAGACACTCAGGCCACACTGGAAAAGTGGCTGGGACCTCAATCAGCCTCCGTGGGCTCAGCTGGCACTCACTGTTGATGGCCACCCCTCCTCCCTGCCAGGCCGTGCCAGCTCCCCACACAGAGGCCCGGCCCTGCCCCCCCACCAGGCCCACAGGCCTGCAGTGGAGCCAGGCTGGGACGTGTTACCTGCACTGCTGCCAGAAAAGAAAAAGAGCTCTTTTCCGGGTTACCTCCTTCAAAATGTGTGTGCACTGAGAGAACTAATTTTCTCCAATTGGTTCTTCAGGCTGTCAGTAACCAAACCAGCCTTCAATTGGTCCCATCACTCACAGAGGAAGCTCTCATAGACAGAACCTCTCTCTGAATTTGTCCGTCTCCAAGTTAAGCCAGCACATACTTGTAAAATAGTAAGCCAATTCCAGAATAAAGGGAACTAACAACACAAGAGCAATTAAGTGGGAGAAACACAAAAGATTGCAATTGTTTTTCTTCTGGCTCAATCAATTTTGAACTCTTTGCTTCAGTGCTTGGATACTTCATCTCAGTGGGTAAAATTACTGTTCTTGAGAGGAGAAACACGCATTTCAACCTTCTCAGAAAGAACTCTATCCAGATCTCACATCTCTTGGCTGAGTGCTTTTACTTCTATTTCTATTGTATGAAAGGTTATGGGGACTTTGCTTCGTTTCTGCTCTACACTGAAGTTGGCTATCTTTACCCAAGCAGAACAGGTTAAAGCACCACAATGAATCACTGACTCTCATAAGGCACTTCTCCGAAAGAGACTGACTCAAGAGAGACAATTACTAGTCAGTGTATTTTTGTTTCCTACTGCCTGACAGGCAACATAAGTGTTGCCACCTCACCCTAAGCATGAGTCTTAGTGAAAGGTTCTCAACTGTCCCTCTGTAATACAGCCAAGCTTTTTCACTAGCACTCTCCCAGCAGTTGAAACTCTCAGAGCTCAGGTTTAAGGAAAAAAAATACATTACCTAGGTCACTGGTACCTAATTACCTAGAAAATGGTCTCCTTTAACCTTAATATCATTCACTAGATTTCAAAAGTCTAGTTAAGCTCAGCAAGGGCGGAAACAAAAAAGTACCAATACAGACTAAGTGCTAGGCAGCATCTATTATTCACACCTTGACTTGTAGCCTGCCCACAGCAGTTACTCTTGAAAGCACACGAGAATGCCTAAGGATTGCCATCTCTACAGTATTTTACACGGAAAGAACAGTTACTGGGGAAAACAGGTCACGTTTCCCTTTCAGGTAAACTTCTTTTAAGTGATAAAATAGTAAATGCTAACACAAAATTTGATTTTGTGGTTTTTCGGGGCTTTTTTTTGAGGAAAAGCAAGTCTCATGCAGAGCAAAACCCTAAAGAACTGTGGCAGGTTGAGACACTTAAAACTTCTAAGGATGTAGATCAGCTTAATTCAAATTACTTTACTTTTTTTAGCATTCCTATAGTGTGTGTGCCTGACGTGAAAGAAGTGTGTTGAAGCATAAAGAAGTGTAGTGCATAGAAAATGCTACAGATAAGCATAGCTTTTAAACAAAAGGAACAGAGTTAAGGGATTTCAGTTCAATGAGAACTTGAAAAACATGAAAGAAATAAAAAGGTTTTAGGCTCCTACTACTAGGCACTGAGGTACCATCTACAAAATACATTAGAAATCTCTTTTTTGCACAGTAGGTAATCCAAAGCCCATCCTTTAATACATTAAACTAACACTGAAGTTTTTACCCAACTGCATCCATTGGCATTTGTTGGAACTAAACCTCCTCTTGTAACTACAAGTCTTTCAGAAAAACAAAATTGAATTTTAACTGAAATTGAATTTTAATTGAAATATGAACTTTCAAATTTGATTTCTAATGCTCAGTACTTCAGCAAACTTAGCCCTCACTTTTATAGTGTCAACTTTTCTATGTTTGGTTTGGGGTGTGTATGTTGCTTTGGTTTGGGGTGGTTTTCTTAAAAGTTGGTATCTCTGTGTTGTAGTCCTCTAGGAGGGTTGCCTGTCTCTTGGAAACACGCTACCTGTCTTATTTTAATCAAGCTTCTTCACTTCACAGTATTGGATTTTTAAAGAGTCAAGCTAGATTACAAAAAATGAATTTTCTAAGTATCATTACATCTGCATGGATGTTTAATCTAAATATGTTGTCAGGGAGGTCTTCAGCCATAGTATGTTAAATTCATATTTTGAGCTGGTCGACACCCTGCAAGAATTTGCTTCTCCCTCTTTGGGTTCCCACACCTAAATCACTTGTGATATGCAAACACACATTTAGTGTGCACGTGCTGAAATCACATGTCTACACACCATTCATCACATAAATGTGAAAGCAAACAAGTCTTAGACTGTGACTCTTTCCCTGCTCCTGCGAGCTCTCTGATTAACAAATCAAAATTACTGTCACCATGTAATTGGCAGCTGCAAATACGGCACTACTGCTACGACCTCCCCCTCCTGGCTGGAAATTTTAGTTCAGAGGCTTCTCAGTGACTTCTTTTCCAGTTACCTTGTTTATTTATTCAATTTACAACTGCTTTATAAAAAACACAGCAAATATTTGTAAGTCAAAACTACTTCACACTATGGCATGGGTACAAAGAACACTGCCTTCCTAGAGCCAGAGGAAGCACTTCAGACCTCAGTTCTAATGAACCTTTATGTTGTTGACATAGATAACCTAGCCTACACCCTCCAAACTGTGTGTAAAGCAAACTTCTAGCCAGTTCACACAAGGCTGTTATTGCCATCAGGAAGAACCCACAGCATAATGAGCAGCACCTTGTTGAGCTCTCTCCTGCTTTTAGGGTCAGTCAATTCTAAAAAAACCAAAACAAAGAAAAAAAACGAAACCAAACAGAACAGCCAACCTCCCAAAGGCAGTAACAAACCACTGACTGCTGTGGTTTTCAGCCAGAATAAAGAAATTAAAAGTATTCTAGCTAGTTAAGATTCTTAGGTTACTTATGCAAACTATGACATAAACTAAACACACTTTATATTTATGGTAACTTGATGCCTGTATAAACCACAGCTCTGTATGAATCATGTAATACCTTTTCCATGTCCCCAGCACTACTTTTGGAGTAGTCCCCAGTGGTCCTTATGAAGAAGAGCCTCTGACAACTCTGAGCTTGTAACTTTCATCACATTTTGTAAAAATGCATTTCATTCCAGAGTTTTTAGAACTGACACACAATATATCATTTGCTACATTTTCCCATGTGACTCTTCTGCAAGGTCAAGAAACTCTAGAGAAGGAAAAATATGGCACAGATCCTGTTGCTACCATGCCTATCCATACTCAGACTTCCAGATGTTCTTGTGAAAAATTAAGGTATGTTAGAAAAGAAGTGAGAAGTTTCTTAACCTGTCAAAAGCAGAGAACTCCTATGATGTCTTCACTGTCAGACATGGAAGATCGTGTCTGATGTACTGCCCTCCATTGCTTTTCAACAGGTTGCGAAGTTAAGACAGAACATTTTCTGAGGTATGTGATAGCCTTTCATACCCTTCAGAAGGGTCGACAGTCAGGATTAAGCTTCAGTTGTGCAGTTCTCCTTCTGACTCCCAGGAAGATGTAGTTCCCCTTCTCCCTGACTGGGGAAGCTATCCACTGAAGTACAGCAAAGCTGTATACAAACTAGGAAATTAACAAACAAAAACTATACTTAGTGACAATCACGATTGCATCAGGATATACACATCCATCCCAAACCTTGAAAGCACAGAAATAAAGAGGGGAAAGACTGCTGTATTCCACACTTTTCTGTTGCCTAGGCACTGTCGATAACACACTCTGAAAGGCTTTCACTTCCACCTTTGGTGGGGAAAAAAACTCCAAACCTCCTGTGCTTTAGAGCAAGAACTACCAAACTAAGTTCAGCATGCACTTTCACACATTTCATGCATGTTAATTTACATTGCCTTAACACTAGAAAGAGTTTACTTGATAGTATTGGAGTGCAAATCTAATAGTGATAGGCTGCTGCCTTATCTTTTAGAAATGGCAGTGAAAGCCTTTGGAGTGTGCCACCAAACAGCATCATAGGCAGTATGAAAGTGGAGATGAATATAAAAGTCCTTCCCTCTGACTTTATATTTCCATACTTACAGTGGGTGGATGGAGGGAGTGTAACCCAATGCAATCTTAGACAGCACTTAATATAGTTCTGTCTGTTAATACTGGTTAGGTAAAATACCTATCAGATTCATCAAAATATTTTAATGTCTTCCTGGTGTGCAGAAGGGATTGCTAGATTATGGCTTGAGCACTATCTGAAGTTCCATAGAATTTTAACATCCCAACTGTTCTGAAGCAACAATCCACTAGTTAGATCAGCTGGTAACTTGCAAAAATGTGGGTTACTATGCCAGGCAGACGTGAAAAAAATTATCATGTGCTGAAATCATTCTTGTCTGATTTCTGGCTAAAGATTGTGCATGTTCAAAATCCGATAAACATCACAGAGAGTGGAACAGATCTGGTCCCGTTTATGACCTCTAGTAGCAACTATTGAGCAATTTAGAGGGACTGGGAAGAAAGGAAAATAAATAATTTCATTTAGAGCTGAATCTAGTATCTCACAATTCCTTTTGTAAGGAAAACCAGATCTCAAGAAGTAATGTTTTAATTCATCACAATGTGAAATTAATATAGAGAAATAAAAAAAAACCAAACAACTACCTCAACTCATAGATGAAACAGGTTCACCCATGAACTTAAAATCAAGTATTAATCCCACATGGGAATAATCCTTTATCATCAAAGCGATTAAAAACAGAAAACACTTTCATCTTCCATTTTAGCATATGACCACATTCAAAAAACATTTCACCAAAGAGCATTTTTCAACTTCAGAAATCCTTTTTTTAAGTGCTTTTCAGCTCAAATGTCTACAATGATTTTTCCATTAAATAGGAATTATCTGAACTAATACCTCAAAAGCATTTTCTAACAAATGCAGACTTATCAGCTCCAGCTCTAGAGGTTTCATGAGGAAAGGAGGTTTCATCACACCTTGTATCTCACACAACATTCTCTAGGTTAAGACCAGAAACTAAAGAATCAAGGGTATTTCTGGAACTTGTTACACATCTCTGATGAGACTTTCCATTTAACACAAGGTAATCATTGCAATCACACCTGCAATTGCAAATCTTACTTGCAAGAAACACTGACTCTGAGCTCTGCTTACAACATGCTTGATTGGATTCTCCACTGTGCTTTACTTCACAACTTTCTCTAATGAACCATTTTCTGCAGTTCCAAAAATCAAGCCCTCATGATGGACACGATTCCATCATGAGGAATTCCATGATATGTCACCATTACCAGGATAGTTATATCACACTCACAATCAGAAGCACTGGGATTTAACCTAATTATTGTAACAGTCAGTATAGATTAAAATGGGTATGCATTTAGGGCAGTCATTTTTTCACTACAAAGCAAGTGTGTGCTTGGGAGTTTGAAGGCAGATCAATTACTCTGAATGGGGCCTGAGTGACTCCTAAATGAAATACAGCTTCCACTTTTGAGAAGATACCTCTTACATTCTTTTTCCCTGGACTTGCATAACACATCAACACGCTTCCAATCTTGCCTGTGACATATCCTAAGGCAGCTGCTTTTAAGCTGGATTCTTTTAAATACACATGTATTCTGTTGATTTGTTTGACACTGTTTTCTTCCTGATACAAAACTACTGAGAAAGAGAGCTTCTGTGCACATAATCACAAGTGTTTTTCTATGCAGAGTTAAAGGGCTTTTTTTGCACTTTTAAAGAGTCACTGTTAGAAATGAAGATGCAATACTAACGGCTCATAATAATAATTTCCCTCTCCCTTCTGACCTCACCTTTTCAAGTCACTATGCAATTCTAATCTGTTCTGAATTGAAAGGAAGCTGATCTGTGATAAAATACCCCAAAACATTTAAAAACTGCTAAACACGCACATGCATAGACTGAAGATTTTGTTCAGGTAGATTAGGCAAGTTCTGTTTTAACAAAGGAGAGGTTATTTTATCCTTACTCGTTTTGAAATAAAGACGTGATGACAGTTTAGAAGACCAAGGATTACCAGGGATACAGATAAGATTCTTCAGCTAAAGCCTCACTTGTGCCTGAGTAGTGAATACCAGGTGTGAGAGTACTGTGCAAACAAGGACAGGCACCCACTCCTTCATTTGAACACAGGACAATGTGGTACAGTGAATACTTACGAAGAAGTTACAGAAGTGAACGCACTACTGAAATAGCTTCTGGTGCACTACAATTCAAGTTACCTCTAGGACTCTTCATAACTATATCTTCAGTAGATCAAGAATATGAAAATAGAGACGCCCAAAGTTTCGAAAAAATGCTCTAACAACAAACTACTTTCCATTGTGACTTCTGATATGTCTTTATGGAATGACTTTCTATTTGGCTTTCTAAAGCTCTTCTTAAGTTTAGAACGTCTGTATACAATTACACATCCCTAAGCAACCCTCCAAAAGACTTGAGAAAAATCAAAAACTTACAACAATGTATTTGGTTGGACTGCCCCTCAGAAAATACTCTTAGACTTCCAAGAAAAAGCAGAAATGTCCTTCTAGAGAGAAAATACTGTGTTTCTAAGGAGGTTGTTGAAGGGATAAAGAGCAAAAAAAGACTCTTTACTGCAAGAAACACAAAGGCAAAAACATTTTAACCTTGATACAAGCAGCAGTAAGTACCTTCTCTGCATTGCTACTTGCACAGCAACTGCATTTGCTGATGTGGGAAAAAAAACAGTGGTACAGCTGCTGATTTTGCACAGTACTTTTTGTTAGAAATTCAGCTAATCCACAGATTAACACACAAACCACAATAAAGGCAGAATCAAAATTCTTGGAGCTCTACCAAGATCAGATCGAGTAACTGTATTGTCCCTGTATCTGACAAAAAACATAACCTACAGCAGTAAAAACAAAATCCTGATCAAGAAAGCCACAGCAAATACCACTGTAGGGGGTTCCTTTCCTCACGGTCCCACTTTCATCTTAGTCACATCCTTACATGAAACAAGGACTTACAGAGCTTTCCACCTTTTTAAGTTTTTGAGTTTTGCCTATTCGTTTCCTAACATAAGGATCTCTGAATGTTAGATGAGCACTCACTCTCATTGACAGGAATTTCAGGTATCTTGGCAAAGACTGAAGTGTATTTCACAAAGGCATTAACTTTATTTCCTATATTTTCCAAGATGAAGCCCTCATTGAAGGTATATGAAGCTTTATGCTGCCCCTTCAGCAGCTGAATGTTCTTTGTAAGGGAGAATGTAAACCAAAAAAGATTCCAAGTGTCACCTGCAAAGGGTATAACATACTTACTCCTCAGGAAAAATTTGCAGCCTTTTCACGGTCTTGTGCAAGAAGTCTGCAAAAAGAGAAGTAATTGCACCCCACAGGTGAAGCAGCTTAACCACTTCAGGCTAATTCTGACCATACAGAATGAGTAATCCAGAGTCATCATTATAAGAGCAGTAATCAGGGTGCCTTCCAAGGAAAACAGAGGCAACAAGTATGCCTTGGCTACTTTTGCCAATATATTAAGAGGCTTGGTTCACTTTCTGTGTAAACATTGTTTCTGCCAGGTTACTAATGAGTAAGACAAATATTTCCAGAGTCTAATATTTCTGACACTTATTGCCATTCGTGAAAGAATAAACGTCTCCAGCCGGACTTTCATGCATCCTCTGCAATCTCTGAAAGTACTTTATGTATCCAGTGAGAGAGAAAAGAATTGAAAAATACAACTTCAGAACTAAATTTGATTTACATGAGACAGTTATTCAACTGCCTTGATAGAAACACTTCTATTTATCACATAAAGCCTGGTTTCGGGGCCAGGCTGGATGGGGCCACAGGAAACTTGATCTAGTGAATGGCAGCCCTGCCCATGGCAGGGGGGCTGGAACTAATGATCTTTAAGGTCTCTTCCAAACCAAACTTTCATGATTCCATCATTCCCTACAATCTCTTTTTCCAACACTTCTGCAAAAGAGAAGGAATGCGGCAATGTTCTTTGTATTGGGTTTGCATGGCAAAGTTTTGGCAGCACTGGGGGGAGCTACAGGACTGACTTCTGTGAGAAGCTGCCAGAAGCTTCACCCATGTCTGACAGAGCCAAAGCCACCTGGCTCCAAGATGGACCTACAACTGGCCAAGGCCGAGTCCATCAGCAATGGTGTTAGCAGCTCTGTGATAACTCATTTAAGAAGGGGGAAAATTATTGGGCAAAAGTAATTGCAGCCAGAGAAGAAAGGAGTGAGAATATGTGAGAGAATCAGCCCTGCAGACACCAAGGTCAGGGCAGAAGGAAGGGCAGGAGGTGCCAGAGCACAGATGCCCCTGCAGTCCATGGTGCAGCCCATGGTGAGGCAGGATACTCTCCTGCAGCCCATGAAGGACCCCAGAGCAGGAGAATACCTGATGGAGTCTGTGATCCCATGGGAAACCCACGCTGGGCCAGGGTCCTGGTAAGACTTGTGGCCCTGTGGAGAGAGAAGCCCACACTGGAGCAGGCTTGCTGGTGACACTGGTGACCTCAGAGGGGACCCATGCTGGAGCAGCCTGTTTCTGAAGGACTGTCTGTCATGGGAGGGACCCCATGCTGGAGCAGATGAAGGACTTCCCTCCCTGAGAAGGACACAGCAGCAGAAACAACCTGTGATGAACTGATTGTATTCTGCACTGCCAAGGAGAGGAGGAAAAGAATCAGGGATAAAGTTAAGTCCAGAAAGGAAGGAGGAGTGGAGAAAAGGTGCTTTTAAGATTAGTTTTACTTCTTATAACCCACTCTGATTTTGACTGGCAATAAATTCTATTAATTTCTCGAGTCAGGTTGTGCCTGTGACAATAATTGGTGAGTAACCTCTCCTTGTCCTTAACTCATGAAACTTCCCTTGTATTTTCTCTCCCCTGATCAGCTGAGAAGAGACACAGAGCAGCTTTGGGGGACCTGACATCCCACCAGGTCAAACCACATCCCTGAGAGACAAGCAAAAAATTCCCTAGTACAGCTGTTCTTGAACAAAACTCCATATTCAGGGAAAACAAAATATATTGAGCTGTTTCTGCTTCATCTAGACAAAGACTTTTATCTGGGCAAAAGATGTTCCATCTCTCATTTATTCCTCATGGAGACAAGTCCTGGGAATTCTTCCTGATGGCTGACATTCAACCCAGACTCAGAACAATGATTTGATCTTTTTGGGCCTAATTGTAATGACTGACATAAGGGAGTGGTACTCATATGCTTCTGTGTGTTTTCACTTAATATGAAGGGATTGCAACATTTTGTGTAATCAGAAAGGGCAAATCCCAGGACAACATGTTAGATAGTCTCCATTACTGTTCAGTTTTATAAACAGCAGATTTAGATTTGGCTAAGCACACATGCCTAGAATGAGACACTGTAAGGCCCATTTATGGAAATTATAAAAGGAATTATAAGAAAATATAAACATAAATTACTTTCAAATGTATGTCCGAGTCTGATGGTGAAACCAAGAAATATGTGATATTTTTGTGAAATATTGGATTCTCAAAGTTTGCAGCCTATTCTTTTCATTCTTGAGAATTTCTGTATGTTAGTGATTGTCAAAAGCACACAGCAAACTATTTAAGACAAAATTTTCTTGAGCTTAGCCATGTTTTGGCATTTTCTAACCTGTCTTCCTCCCCCTATAATGTATAGAGGATTAGAAAATTTAATTATTTGAATTTGGAGATTACTGGGCTATTGAAATATTCTATTACACACAGTAATATGCTTCTTGTATGTAATTATGTATCTATAACAGTTCATACACACAAATATGCACTTTATGCACAAAAACCACCTGTGCTCCTTCTAGCCTGCAAGACAAAGATTACTGATCATAGCTGAAAAAGTTACCTGGATCTGGGCTTTGTTTCCAGCTGTTATATTAGATATTGTCCAGCATGCTTCCTTTTTGATAGATTCTTTTGGGCTGCTTAGCAAGTGCAGCAAACTCTGCAGGGCTGAACAATTCAGAATTACCTGAATACAACAGGAAAAACAAAACAAAACACACCTTAGAAGAAATTTAGGATAAAGAGTCACAGGCATAAGGAGTACAATGTCCTGAAAATATAAAAAGCATACCCCATTAGATGATCACAGGGATTGTTTTTAAAACCACTAAATATACACACAAAAAAAACCCAGCAAGAATTAAGAAGTAAATGTTTGCAGGAAAACTAAAGAGCAAAACTACCAAGTCTTTCAAGTAAGAGATCACACTTTCATAACGATTCCAGTGAGAACTGAAAACAAGATACTAAGCACGTTATGAGCAAACACAAATAAAATCATGGTATTTTCCTCTATTTTTGTACAATTGTAAGCACCAATTAATTCTGTTTTCCACACCTGCTGGCATTGTGGTGCAGAGTGTTGTATCCAGCAACATTATGAATGGACAATTCTTATTTTAAAAATTACAAAAATTGCAAAAACCCTGCAATTTTATAGTGCAGAAAAATTGCAGCAACATTTCCATTTCCTAAATGACCTAAGTACAACAGAAAACACCCCAGAACTTGGATGCTACAAGACAGCACCCTTGAATATGTCATGTGTGATAGTGAAGGACTTTTTGACCCTCTAGAAGGGCATAACAAGATTCAAAAAATGAAAAATGAACTTTCTTTTTTGTTTTAAACTTCAATTCTAACAATGAAACCAGAAGCTGGGGGAGTATACCAAAAAGCACAGTAGTTTTTGCCTTGTGTGGCAAAAGAAGACACCTTGGAAAGAACAGCGTGGTACAGAATTTTAGGAGAAATATTCCAGAAAAGCTGAATCATGGTCATGACTTCTGATCATGGAATCTGAGAACTTACTTCCCTTGCTTGCATCCCACCAGGTCAAACCACTACCCTGACAGACAAGAAAAAAATTCCCTAGTACAGCTGTTCCTGAACAAAACTCTTAAAATCTTTGTACTCCTCACTAAGATTAAAAAAAACAAAGATTATGGTTCAGGATTTTATCAGGTGTCTGCTGGGACAATTTTTTTTTTCCTTCATGCATGGTTTTAGCCATGTTCAAGCACTGGCAATTATTAATAGCTGAAGATGAGAGAAAAAGTAAAAGGAAGTTTGTTTTACAGAAAGTTTTCCAGGAACTGTCTTGTATGTTGCATTCATATTCAGAAATGTATCAACTCTCAAAGCTGGGCTCTTCCTTCTGATTACTGATTTTTACATGCATCCTGTATCACTTTTTAGCATACAGCACAATCTGCAGGTAGGACTATCAAACTATCCTACCTATACAGTTCTCTAGAATTTTAGGAAAGCTCATAGTATGCTCCTCGGAAAAAATCACGTACAACAAAAAAGTTCAAACTATTTCTTACTTATAATCTAAGATTTATGGAGTGTTTAATAACCTGCATTGCATGTGAATTAGCGATCCCTTGTGGTTTTATCTTTAAGGAAATTATGAAATCACACCTCAATCATTCTTTATGACTGATCTGCGAAACAAATGCCACTGAGAAAAACACAACAACGCCTCTGCAATTCAGCTACACAAAATATATTGTAACAATCAAAAAATCATGTTATCTTCCTCCTAGGTGTAAGATATGGAAACAGTGCTCTGGTGCTTAACTCATCTTTAACTCCAGTCTCAGAGTCACAGAACTACAGAAGCATCCCAGTGACAACCTAGTGCCTCTGAAGCACCAGGCTTCCTGCCTTCCGGTTTAATTCCAAGGCAGTGGTGGGAGTCACTGCCTCCTACTGACACTTCTCCAAACAAATGCTAAGACACAGCTACACACCACCCCAAATATCACCAGACACTTGTTTTCAATCGTAAATACGACATATTTTTATCATATGTATGATATATTAATCACAGATTGGTAATAGCACTGAATGTGACAAGCCTTTGATGGCACTACCAGCGTACATCACTCAGCATAAAATTCAGCCTAAGAGACAGACTTGCTTTAAATAAACCAAAAACATCCCACACTTGAGGGGTATTGCACAGCTGCCCACAAGTCCCAAACACAGCTACCTTATAACCATCACCAGTTCTGGATCAAACAGAAAAACTGAAAACCACATTTTGAAGCAATTAGTATCATCAACCTTCACTTTCAAACTTCAAAAGGAACAAGAAGAGGTGCTTGTGAACAGGTTACCACAATTAACAGAAAGATGAACTGCATTACAACACAAGAGAAAGTTAATCCATACCTGGGTCTGGATATCATCTCCTGTAACAATGTTTCCCACAGCTCGTAAGGCAGGAGATACAACTTTGTAGTCATTGTGCCTAAAATCGACAAAGAAAAATATAAGTATTAACCTTCCCAAAGCATCTCCAGCTTCATATTCTCAAGGAAGGAACATCTATCAGCCAGGGGAAAGCTTCCCTGATAAATCTGACTTTCAGTATCTAAATAAACACTCTGATTTTAAACTAATGGTAAGTCTTTCTAGGGTTTCTAAATACTTAGACCTTTAGATGTCACTCAGCAGCATAAAAATAAAATATTAAAAGAAGAGAAGCATCCTTGGGAAGAAAAATTAATTAACTACAAAATACACTTAATATAGCATGCATAAAGGCCGAGAATGAGACAGAAGAATAGGGACAGAAGTTGTGTGTTTAACCCATCAAACCCTGTTTTGATCATCTTCCATCATTATATGCATCCCTCCATCATCATTGTTAAATCAGAACTGGAATAGTAAAGGTGAAGGAATTTTTTTCTCAAATTAAAACACTTCTTTATAAAAAGCTACTTAGAGGCAATATGTTCTATTCATTAATCCAGCATCACATTTGCTCTAATGTTAGAGGCCTTAATAGTCTTTTTATTTACATCACTGAAAAACATTATTCCTTGTTCTTAGGCCATTGAATGGTCCATGTCCCGACCTTGGATCTGAAGCAATTGCTCTGAACAAGGCCAGAAACCTGTGACCCCAACTCTCACAGCTACACTTTACTGACCAAAGTGGGCATGGACTCTTCTACAGTAAGGGTTGAAGAAATTATTTACATTTAAAGTCCCTGGTACAGTCAATTTTAGTAAATTGAACTATTTCTTATATTTTTATCTTTGATATCCTGTAGGTAATTTCCTTGTTAGGTAACTATAATATGGATTTCAATGACAATGTTTATTATGGATTTTACAAAAATGTAGTTCTTAGGTGTAGGAAAAAATCTCCTAAAAATAAACAAAATTAATAAAAGAAAAGTTCCATTGCTTTTGATATTAATGACAAACAGAGAACATTAAACAGACAGGTAAAATTAAAACTCAATTCTTGCTCTTTGGAAATTGTAACATTTCAAGACCTATTTAATTAAACTCCTTATTGTTATAATCTCGATGTCAGGGAAAAGTGTGACGCTTGCTTGCAACAGATTTCTTACATCAGCAGTTCCACAAGTCTTCTGCAGACTCCTGCATCAATTACAGCCTGGATTTTATCATTGGGGCCATCAGACAAATAGGACAAAGCCCAGCAGGCATCAGCTAATACATCTGTATCATTGACAAAGAGCAGCCAGGAAAGCACACTAAGACAAGGTGAAACCTGTAAGACATTAAGAGGAGATACATACAATTAAAAGGGCTAGAAGATCTATTATTACATCAGCTAATTTTGTCTGTCATTATTGGATTAAGCACTGGCATCTTAAGATTCAATACTAGGAAAATTTCAGACCTAGCTAGCACTTCCGTGCAGGACTGTAGCTATACAAGCATGGAGAAGCATGTCTCCAGAAAAGCACCACAGCAACTCCTCAGCCTCTACAGAACATCTGTCAATGAAACTCAGACTTGTCCACTAAGAGGTGCCATGTGCTGCTCTACAGCAGCCAAGATGTGCAGGATTTTGTTCTGCTGTGGGACAGTCGTCTCCAGCACATGAACAGTAACAAAAAGTTACGAGGCAGCTGTGTTAAAACAGTGAATGTCTGCCCAAAGGACTAAACAAAAAACTTCAAAAAATTTCATCTGTAAGAAGCCTATCAAATATTTCAGAATTTCTCAGAAACATTCCTTCTGTTTAGTTTAAATTTCACCACCTGAAACTAATAATTTGGCTATCACCACTTCACAACATATTTTTTTCAAGCATCTCTTACCTTGGCAAAATCAGGAGGAGGATTTTTCCCTCTGCAGAGGTTGGACAGAGCCCATACAGCATTTCGGGTCATAGTAAGACGATTCTGTTTTGAAAGCAATCTAAAACAAACCAACAAAAAAAGTTACAACTCTTGCTTTTAAAAAAATCAGAGTCAAGAAACCCCATTATAACTGTGAGAATCATTAAATCAAACTCTTTTTAATATACACCAGGGCAAAATATGATAGGTTTTTTAATATAAAAATACATCCTAAAGAAAATCATCCTTGATGTCTACTAACATACATGTTAGATACAGGAATCTAGAATCCCAACAAAAACAGTAAACATTACACTAAGTTTCACTCAAATGCTTAGATATGACGTGGCATATTAACAGTCAAAAAGCTGCAGGAATTGTGACAAAATTACTCGAAGGAGGAGGACATGCAGGTACTTTTGAAGAGTACTTTCATAGCCAAACTGCATTTTTATGTCAGTCTCAGATTATGAGTCCCACTTTGGCCTAGGAAAATGCAGAAAGGCAAGACTTAATTTTCCCACAAGTGTAACAATTCACTTTCCTTTTCTCACAGCCATCTCCCACTTTACCAATGTCTTTATGAGAGCATGGGAGAATTCCCCTGCTGCAAAGTGTGCAAAGGACAGAGACTGAGTAATCGTAATTTGGACATGACAACACAAGATGGTGTCATTGTTTCAGCAGTAATATGCTTCTTAAGCAGAGAACCATCAAAATAATTAGCAGGCTAGAGAAATGACACACAATGGGACATCATTGACCTGGATTTGTTCAGCTTTAGAAGGAGATGGTGTGAGAAGAGATACAACTGCTGCCAACAACACTTTAAGAGGTGGATACAAAAAACAGGAATCCAGATCCTTCTCAAAGGTGCATAGTACCAGGACAAGAGGCACTGTCACGAGGTAAAACACAGAAAATTCTGATTAGTTATCAGAACACTGTGTTTCACCACGCCATGGCCAAATAGTGCAACAGGTTACCCCAGGTAGTTACGGAATCTGCTTTTGATGTTCCAAATTTGACTGGTTAAGTAGTTGAGCAATCTAATCTGTTCTCACCTGCTATGAAGAAAGGCTTTGACTAGATTACCTCCAAAGGTGCCTTTCAACTTAAATTATTCTGTGACTCTAAAATAAGCCCAGACATCCACCTACACTGTAGAATAAAATAGTTCCAGTTTAGCTGCTTCTAAAACATGTTTCCATTTTAGCTTCATTAAAAAAGTAGTTCAGGACTCCCCTGTAAATAACTCTGATTAGAAAACAGTATTATTATTCTTCAAGGCAAAACCCAAATTTCAGTCTTATCAGGGACTCAAGCAAAATTCTGGAAAACATATTAAAACACACTTACTGCAATAAAGGGGGCAAGATATTACAGTCCAAAACATAGTCTCTGCACATAGTGCTATCTCCAGCAATGTTGCCAAGAGCCCATACTGCCTGCAATGAAAAACAGAATAATTGCTTTTATTCTCAAAATTCCACCAGTCTAACATATGTATTAGAGTTGGGAGATAATCTGTTCTCACTGTTAGGTCCTGGACAACGTACACAAGGGGAACGCATTCTGGTTACAAATTACATGTATACACTCAAGCTCATTATATGATTCAGGAATATTTATGGAGATCTAAGAAGAACACCATAACAGCAAACATGTATGTCTCCAAAGATTGTGCAGGCAGACATACCCTTGCTCTGTCCATAATGTAAAAGCTAAGCTCACTTCCACAGGCTTAGGAACATTCTAATTCTACACTCCTTGTTCACAGCTAATTTAAAACCGGATGTTTGTAGCACATGTCAAGCAAGTCTGCATCTACCCATAAATGTTTGTGTGGAACAGCTCATAATTAGTATTTACCACGAAGCCATAAAAGCATGCACTTTTTACACTGTCATAAATAAAAATGAGAATATAAGTTCAAGATAAACCAATATTCAGAATCGAAGAGTTCATATGGGCCTGGACATATATTGTTTAAAATAAAACTCTATGAGATAGAACCAATGTTGCTGATTAAGTCATATGCATGGCAAAATTTAAGGGTTTGGACATCAGTACTACCCCTAACTTCATTCTGAGATCAAAAATACCAGAATTAAAGCAGCATGAAACCCATCTTCTGTAATATGATGGGAATAAAAGATTTAATGGGTTTTGAGTTATACATTTGAGCTAAGTGGTGTTTTTTATATCACTGTCCACTAGTATGACAGCTCTAGCTTTGAAAAGTAGAAATAGTCTATGTCAAGTATAAAAGCAGTTTTATTTCCATGCAAATTGCAAGAAACCTTATGAAGTTCTATCTACCACAACTATTACTTCAAGTTATTTACTTTAAGTGTCATATCACATAAATACATGTATCTGCTTATTTGGTTGGTTTATTTGGCTCTTGGCTTTACAGACACATATATCTGTATATATATTTCACATATATCACTGGAAGTACTTCCAATTCTGCATACAGAATTTGTCATGGATAGCAGCTGAATGTCCTCCCCAAATTTCTCTTCAGTTGAAGGCTATGTATTTAGCTGCAGTAAAATGAGTTATAGTCCATAACTATTTCTCCAATTGAACAAAGCAAGTTCCTCACACAAAATAAACATGTTCTTCCCTCTCTATATATCTATTTCAAATAAAATGCTCCTCTAAAAAAACTGACAGAATTGCCAATTTTTTTACTTAAAGGAAATTTTCAGATAACCTGAAATAAACATATTTGTTCATTTTCAATATGGTGTCAATTAACTAAATGCATTAGATTTCTCCTGTAACATGTTTTCAAACAGTGGCAAAAAGATGCTACTTTAAAAAACAAGACTCCAATAACTCCAGAGGCCCAAATCCACTAGCAAACCCTGCAAAATGAAGACAGTTAAAACCAGAAGTATATACAGAATGTAGATATAGACGTCAGCTTGCTAGATACAAAATAAAGAGACTCCTCCTCTGTACCAGTACTACCAACAACGGCATAGGATGGGAGCCGTACAACTGCAAGCTGTGAAGAAAGTAGGCGACTATTCTGGGGAAGGATTAGTTTGTTTTGTTTTCTACTGTGTTCCAGGCTTCTGCTGTCAGCCACAGTCAAGAGGCAGAGCACGAGACTATACTGACCTGTGCTATGAAAGAACACAGCCATTGTTACTGTGCAATGTTTTCCCAAAGCTGATCATCAACATTTTTCATTCTAATTCTTATTTTTTTACGACGGTTGTGACAACAGTTTATCTAAAAAATGTAACTTTGCGTCTGGCAGCCTCTTGGACTCAAAGCACGGAAGACAGCTACCAGAAAAATGTAGCTTAGAAGACAGAACACATCCCACCTCCTTCAAAACTTAACTCATCGTAGAACTTTAAGGAGCCACACCTGTTACTCACCCCAATATTTGCATTGCTACAGCAAGAAAAAAGCCTGAGGAATGAACCAAAGATTTCAGACAATTCTAAATAAACTCGTGAATCTTCTAAAAACATTTTGGGAGGAAAAAAGTTAGAATTTGGAATAATTCTCTTTCATTGAAATGTGAGTAATTTTGTATGAAGACACAGTCTCCTTGCCTGTACACCCTCACAAAGGCAAAAAACAAGGAAGCCCTATTTCATTTGTCAGTGGTCTTTGTTTCTGCCATTATAGCAGTATCTATTTTTAAGGTTGACAAGAGTGATAATCACTTAATCCAAGAATCCATTCTGACCCCGAATGACTGACTGGTTTTGCAACAGCAAATCTCACATCAAAAAGTCTGACCAGGGAAGTCAAACAGCACCTCTGCTTTCCCATTATTCAGTTTTTTTAAGGCAAGTAAAGTGGCTGAGTGGTCTGGTTTCACAGGACCTGGTAAGAGAAGATGTCACAAGAAATCCTTGTAATGCTTATGACTGATAGGACGCAAGATGCCAATTAATTGAAATACCTTTAGAAAAATACGAAATGTTTCATTCAGTAATGAAGATGTCTTTCCTTAGGGAATTATTTCAGCTCTTCAGATGAGTAAAGAACGCTAGTCAAGCTCATTTAAACTCATCAAACACTGCCATAAATACAAAGCTCTGTCATGTTTTCCACAAACACATGAAAAATGACAAGTTTCTTCAGGGTTTGTTTGTCTGAATAATGTTCAATGATTTCCATTTCTTCTTTTGTGCACTCCTCAAGATGCAAATACTTGCCACAGTATTTAGGCTTTGGCTTCATTCTACACAACTCTAACGTTTTCATGTTCATTTCTGGATAGTTGCAGAAGTAAAAGCATATTTAGTTCCATTAAATTTTAAAGCTTATTCATCTGGCTAAAAAAAAAAAAAAATCAATTTCAGTACCTTCTACAATCTAAATCCCAGCTTAAAGATGACCTTAATTTTAAGATTTGTAGCCTGATTTTTTAACCCACATCTTAAGTAGAAAGCTGTGTGCAAACTCAAAGTGCAAATGTTGCCTTGTTAATTGACAGCATCTATTTTTATACACTTGTATAAATTTCCATTTATTGCTAACAGTGGAGTACGGTTTGTAAATGGAAGCAAATATTCGATTTATTCTACTCATCACTCAACTCCAGTATTTTTTCCTGCAGTACTGGACAACTTCAGTAGTCAGTAAAAGTGAAGCACAAGTCTTGTAGAGTACTGTTGAACCATATGGTGCCTTCTGTGAATAATCCATGTGCTTTTTGACAACTCCTCACTTTCCCCTGGATTCTGAAGATTCTCAGCCATTATTCCTTTGGATATTTAAATTACATGATTAAACCAATCACCAACAATGTGCAGAGTTTGCCTCTAAGTGGAGCAGAAATATTACGAAGAATCAACACTTTCTGAATATTTGGATGCTGACTTGGGAAAAGGATTCAATGCTGAGATGAAGATGGTGAAGATTAGCTTGCATACAAGTATGATTGGCCAAGTGAACACAAGGAAAGTGAACACAAGGAAGGATACCAGAAGGACACATGATGACTGCTACTACATCCTAACACAGAAAACATCTTTCTTTCAGTGGTCCTTCTTCTCACATCACATCTGACAAACAGAGAAAAGTAGCTCATCCTCACACCTTGACTGTCCTGATTTTGATTACCAAGCTTGTTAGTAAAGACTGTTCATGTAAAAGCCAGAGCCTGGACACCAGACTCATGGGTCAGCTCTGCCAAGCAAGTGATGGTTACCAAAAGGAATAGCAACACAACTAGAAATGGAAAAATACTGAGGGAGAAACATACTGGTTGCCTCGACTGAAAATGCAAACTTTCCCAAAGGGGAACGGGGCAGCTGGGGATGCTCATGCCACCAGCTGTCCAGCAGAGCACAATGACACACACCTGTAACTGTGAAACTATCTCGATCCTCCTCAACAGGCAGCACAATGCCTTGCATGGGATTTGAAGGAAATTGAATCAAGGAAACCCGAGTTGACATCTGGGTTTTAAGTAGCACAGCAGAAAAAGCCAGGAAAGAACTGCAGCTGAGACACTGCTGAAGCCACATCAACCTTAAGCACATCTAAAGGGCTTTGATGGAGTCTTTCAATATAAATTATTTCAGACAAGTACATCAAAATTCCTAGGTGTCTTTTGGAAGAAAAAAATCATGGTAAGTGGAAAAGGGCTAGGATATATGCCCACTGACTAAACCTAAAAATCAGTACACTAAAAAAAGAAATGGGGAGAGGTAGGGAGATGTAGCCAAAGTGTTTTTCATAAATAATGCAGACGCAGACTCTGTGATAAATTTCATTTCTCTGATGGGTAAAATGTATGCTAAATTGTTTGACCACTGACCACAGAAAAAGACTGACACACAATGCAAGTAATGAAAGAGTTAAAGGATGGTGGGCTAATTAAATGAGGCCTGCACAGCTTAATGGGAAACAGATCTTGCCAAAGGATGCAAGGTATCATTTCGTTAACATACATGTTGCTTATTAAACATAGCTATAAAGATTCCTTCACAGATTTCAATAAAACAGCTGATTCAGAATCTTCACTACACTCGGAAACTAGCACATGCAAAGGAAAAAAGTGTAAAATTAACACTGGCTTATAAATATGAAAAATACATGTTGAGAACATTGTGATCAGAAGATAAGGTACCCTGCTAACTGTTCCTGACATACTGCTAAGGGAAGTTAGAAATAAAAGACAAAGTAAACCTGTAGATCTTTAAAACTGACTTACTGTAAAACAAAAACAGTGGATAATGACTAGCCAATAAGTAAGATATTATATATATTTTTTGTTTATGCTATGCTACATATTCAAAATAATGTTATCACCTAACATTTCCTTCTATAGAATTGCTATCCCAATTAGAACAAAGAAAGACTTCCTAAAAACAGCCTTCGATACTTTTTTCTCTCTTCATCTTTTACTCCACGATTACAGGGTTAGCTTCTGGCCCCTCTGCCCTTAACACATCTTTATATTTCTATATTTTCCTGTATTTTTGTAATTTCCTGCAAATGCAGTTGCTTGCAAATAATAATCTTCACAGTACTACAGTGAGACATAATCAAGGTGATCATTTCAGGATAAAACTGTAGCTAAATATCACCCAGTTTCAGAAATCCAGCTTGAAAACTCCAGGATCAGACGTGCTCAAAACACAGGCCTAACTATAAAAATCACTGCTGAGTTGTCCTCAATTACAAAATGAAAAGAAATATTTCACCCTGAGCATTAAAAAACCCCAGAACAAGTATCCACTTACTGAAAACTCAGAGAAGGAAATCGTCCCGCAGCAGACACTAAGCAGTAAAAACATTTTTCTCACAAGTGGCTTTTTCTCTACAATCGGCTCAATTGTAAGAATTTCTTCCCTATTCTCCTCTATGCACTATAATTTGTTCCAACTTTAGCAAACAGGGTCACAGTGTAAAAGAAAAGCCTCCTTTACGAACCACTCATCTGTTACCAGGGCAACAATCTGTGCATATACCGAATGAGACAAGAGTCATCTGGAAAAATACTACGCAATTGTGTACTACTGCTATCCTGTAATACAGAAGTACAAGAGCTAACTTCTCACTGCTTATACACTTCTAATTTTTGTTTCAGATGATACTATGGTGAAGTGCTTGGGGCTTTTTAAAGCTGTTTGGAAAAAAGCAGGATTACTCCTTTGTTGGCCAGCATTAAACTCCATGCCAGCTGTGAGCAGGGCTGCAACCTCCAGAGCTGCAGCACAGAAACCTACCATGAAACAGTGTAAGTAACTCTTTGCCATGGTACATTTTCCTTCTTCATCACAGCTTACTACGGAGCAATTTGTAACTGGTACTTTGAGATTACCAGCAAGAGAGATCTTGAATTTGGCAGCACCTTAACTGCATGGAAAGGTATTTTTCTGTAATGACAACCGAGCCACTCTGCCTGCCTGCAAACTGAATTTTAATATGTCAGCAGTTTATTAGGAGGGAGTGAGGGGGGAAGAAGACAGATAAACTGTGGCCCCTAAGCTCTTCTGTTAATTCACCCATTATAAGACTGAAGGCTACACAACTTAATCTAAACAGGTTTGCTCTTCCCACCTGCTCTCTGAACATCAGCAGGGATGATAACAACCTAACAAAAAAAGCAAGTTAGCTCTTGCATAGAATATCAATCATTAGGAGGAAAAAAAAGTAAGAATAGCCTTTACTATATACAGAGCACCAATCATTCTGCATGAGCAGCACTCTTCAAGTGATGGCTGAATTTGGAAAGCAATGCTACCAAGTTCAACCCCCAAAACACAAAATCTGAAAGGCTCCATATAGCTAAGTCCGGATGGATTTTCACATGGGCAGAACACAGCATTTATCTGCCATTTTGGCAAGTTCCCTATCACATTTCTAATTTCTACAACAGCAGATTCAGCTCCTCAAAGCTAAAGCAATGGAGAAAAAATACTCCTTATTTTCTTTAATACTTTTTCAAACACCTGAATTCCATTCCTCTTTAAAAGTCTTCTCAACAGTAATTCAGTCTGAGACAGAACATTGAAAATTAAAAGATACAAAGTGGAGTAACTTGAAAGCTACAAGCAACTAAGAAAAAAATCTGTCTTGTGGAAAATGTTAGGCAACCTTAAGTACAGGTGGTACATTCTGAGCCAGCTACAAGAAAGAAAGGCAAGTTACACAAAGCAGTCCAATGTTTATGAGTTGGGACTCCTCCAATCATGCATCTCAATACAGCCAAATGCAAGGTCAGACATCTAGGAACACAGAATAGAGGTCACACTTACAGGACGGAGAACTGAACCCTGGAAGTCAGTGACTCTGAAAAGAACAATGCATCATATTGGATAATCAGCTTAACCTGAGCTCACAGCCAGCTTCTGTGGCAAGGAGTCCACAAAGACACTGGGTATTTACACACCATAGTATCGAGTAGAAGTGAAAATGAGTGAAATGTCTCTGCGAAAAACAATGCTGAAAGAGTGCTACTGAGATAGCCAGTGCTTGTCATTTCATCACCACAAAAAGATACTGAAACTAAGAAATGTTCAGAAAAAGGTCACCAAAAAACAAACCAACCACCACAAAAATGTTCTCAAAATGAGAATTCAGTGCTTAATTCCACTTACTCAAGTAAAGCCTAAACCATGGTCTGCAAGTAGCTATAGGAAAAAAACACTGAACTTATTACTAATGGAGTAGAGAACGTAACAAAAGCAATACCTGGACCCAAAGATAGTCAAGGTATATAGTAAAGGTACATACTTTCAAGTTAAGATTACTATTGGCTGAAACTAAGTTTGTTAACATCATTAAAGTTTCACCACTCTAAGTCTTCAAAGCAAGATTGTATGTCTGAAGTACATCTTTGATCAAACACAAGTTACAGACCTCAAATGGAAACTACTGAATCAAATGTTTGGTCTGTGATCCCTGTGGGCCTTGAAGAATATTCATGTATGCTATAAGGAGCTTGAAGAACAAACTGTAATTTCCACTCATGCTTTATCTTGAGGAGAAACAGGCATGAAGTTTTCATATCTAAAGCAACTATTCAAACAAGGGTCCCTGAATTCCTCAATAAACAGAAATATACTAATCTGTTAGAGAACAAAATGAATTACCCCATTAGTTATGGTTAAATATATAATTTCCAGAAAGAGAAGAATGCAATACTTGCTTAGGTAATTTAACACATACTAAACACAAAGCAACTGTTGTGCAAAATTGCCATACACTGCATTTTCTCTAAAGGCTTTCTTACAGGACTCCCTTGTTCCTTTCCAGAGAAGGGGAAAAAACCCCAACAAAATACCAAACAAACAAAACAACAAAAAGTCAGACAAAAAAGCCTCCAGTTCCACAAATTAACACACACACAAAATTCAATGCTGTTCTCAATCTTTACCTGCTCCTGAACATCTTCAAACTCTGAACTAAGCAGCTCTATGAAGATGGGGACAGCTCCAGCTTGGATCACTATTCGAGTCTGAAGGGAATTTCCCGAGGCAATATTTGTCAGCACCCACGCAGCTTCAAACTGGAAAACAAAATAAAAGTCAGTTTACTAGGAGCTTTCTATGCTGCACCAAACATGGAGAGTAAATGTCTTTTAAAACCAGAGAGATCTGGCAGATTTGGCACAGGAAAAACATGAGATATTACTAATTAACAGACAATTTGCAAAGAACCAGAATCATGTGTTCAAGAGTTATCACTGTCACTAGAAACAAAAATTTGCAGCAGTTCCTTATGAGAACATCAGGTTTGCTGTGGCTTTTCAAACCTTTTTTTTTTTGCTATGCATTTATGTTACTTTTGCCTTTCTTACTGGCTAAGAACCTGTACACAAAAAAATGTGCTTTCCCACGACATGACACCTGCATTCACTGTGTTATTCCTGAAGATGAAGGAGAAGAAATTGTTTGACAAAATTTCATGGATATGAAGCAAATAAAGATCTAAAAGAGATTTTTTTAAAAATCAACCAAATAAAAACAAGATTTCTAAAAAGAAACTCAAAGTTCTTCTCGCCAACTCTGGTGATCAGTACTGATGCCAAATGTTATTAGCGTATGATGCTTTTATTCACAACTTAAAGCAAAAGAGAGATCCTGAACATTTTGCATTTTGTAACTGTTTTTGTAATTTATTATTTTAATCTCAACTTGCAAAAGCATTAACTTTTTCAAATGAAATACAAATTTAACCCTACCCGAGACCTCAGAAAACACAGATTCTTGAAATCCACGTTTGAGTAGATTTCTGCATGCTTTCAGCCCAAAGATTATTACACTACATTAGCAAATTTACATCTTATCAGGTACATTCAGAATCTGTAGATTTAAGACTGCTAAAAGCTGAATGAAAAGTAAAAACTAACAAACAGTAAAAACGGAAAGTTGTAATCTATAAATGACCAATTCTGACATTACCAAAAGATGCTGATCTAGCAATATTCCAGTGGAAATACTGACGTACTCCAAAAACTATGTCTCTGAAGAGCAGCAAGGACTTATATTTAGGGTTTAATCATTAAAACAATTCCTGTTAAGGAGTTGCACCAAATCCTGAAATGTGCCTGAAATAAGAACTCAAGAATTAAGCCTGTACTTCAAAGACTTTTCATTTGTGTTATTAAAGACTTTGGTTTTTGAAAATACAATTAATTGATACAATTAATACTGCCCTTCTGATCAACTGAGCATTCTAGTAAGATGTGATCAGAATAAACAATTCCAAAATACATCACTGCAACGTTGGTAAGGAGTATGGGCTACAAAACAAAGTAGGAACACACAAAGTCAAAACTGCAAGATTCATCATTAATGAACAAGAAGCAAAACAGTGTGACTAGAGCCGGAGGCCAACATAAAATGTTGCTTTCCTGTCATTCTACTTTCTCTGAAGTGAGTGTCCAGTGTTCTGAGGTAGTATTACTCATCTTTCAACCACAGAGGTTTCTTATCCATATTTTAAAGTTTATCCTCCAGCTTCCTACTGGTACCACCAGCTTGAACAATTCATAGCTTGGAGACTCTAAGTCATAGAAAGGTTAGAAAGTGACAGTTTCTCTCCTCCTTCTCTGTTGACACCTGATGCTCCAGGATGTATAAATTAAGGAACAGTCTGTGTGATGCTGTTCTTTTTTAAAATTCCTCTCTCCACATGAGACAAAAGTACTTGTTCATGTATAGGTAAGTGTCCCTGGAGAACAGGGGAGCTTTTTTAAGTCTTCCATTCACCTTGAGTAAAAACAAGATAAGATAGAGGAATTCCTAACAAATTGGGTCTTCCTATCACTGATGTCAGAGGTCTAGTTTTTACAAGATATTCCACTGACAACACAGAAGAAAAATAGACCATAAATTCCCATAAAGTTCCAAATTCATTAACATGGAAGTTGCTATATTCAATCCACCATACAAGCAGCTACAAATTATACTTCACTGTCTCAGAATGAGTTGAAAATCCTTCCCTTCTATAGCTAGGCCTACAGTTAGAAATGCCTAGAATGCCAAGCCCAAAAGAGTATTTTTGGAAACAATGACAGAGCAAATACAAATACAATACTAAAAAGTGAGGTCCAGAGAACTTCCCAGATGATCACAGCAAAAGTTCTACCTGCAGACCCTAAACTGCCAAGCAGGCAGAGAGATTTGGCAAGATGAAGGAAAATTACCCAGGTAGAATGGAATATCAAGAGCAGCATACTCAAGCTTGTATTTTCACTGCTTTCCTACAAACTCTTTAAGACAAGTTTGCACATTTCGACTCTGATTTTTCCTATTTCCATGTAAAAAACAATATATGTTACACCAATAAGGCCACAAGAATTGCTCCTATTTAGCCGTCTCTATAAATAATAAAAGGCATTCCATATTTTTTTACATCAGAGAGCTTAAAAATTTTCCTTTGGACCTGCAAACCAACCAGCTTAAATCTGATATATATTCTTAGTTACTGTCCCCAGACTCCTCAGGTAACAGACCTCTGGAATTCTGTGCATAATGATTTGAAAAGTAATACCTGTAAATTATTTCTCTATGTGTAAAAAACCTGTAATTTTTTGCATATTTTCAGTCAACAAAATTTAGATTTCACACTGCATGCACAAACCTGTTGCCTTATGCATTTTGAAAGAACACTGAATTTAATCTAAGTGCTGTATTTAATCGTTACATGTTAACATATTTTTTCCTTGACCAGATTATTTATTTTCTTTCACTTTGTATTAGCTAAGACAGCTAGAAATAAGACAAAGGTCTAAGAAAAATTAACCACCATTGTAGCACACAAAATGCAGTTTTTTCAAACCACAGTAAAGTTGCCACCTTTCTATGTTTATCACTATAGATTGTATTTCTAATTCTAAACTATTTTTTTTACTTTGATTAATGTAAATCCTACTTCTAAAGATTTTAATCAATTAGTACAAAGAAGACAAACATTAAAGTTTAGTAACTTTTTATCTGTTGAGTTCCAAATTTCAAGCTCCGTTTTTGTTGAAGTCTGAAGACCCCATCTTATCAATCACTCAATGCATGCCAAACATCTCTCTCTGTCCTGCACTCAGAGGTTTTGCCAGAAATTCTGATGACAAAATAGCTTTTGTAACATAATGAAGAAGGAGAGGAAGTATAGCTGAACAAATCACTGATTTTTTCCTATCTATCTCCATCACCAAATGCCTTTCTAAACTAGGAAGACAGACACATTCATATTTTTATACCTGTAATGTACAGTTTTCTTTTCGCTTCAGGAACTCCACAAACCTGGCCACCACTCCTTGTGTGCTTATGACTTCGTCTATTGGAGGATTTGGTTCTGTTTAAAATAAGAAGTTAAATTAAATACTTTCATTTCTTTGTAAGGAAATTCTCAAATTACTGCATCAAAACGATATCCAGTGACATACTGACTACTCTTTTCTTGGAGTGTGCACTTTTTCTACAATACTTCACTGAAAGGCAACTGATTCCTATCTGCCAATTTAAAAAAACTCCGGAGTATGAGGTAAAAAGATAACATGATTCAATGCACGGATGCACTCAGTAGTTTAGGCCAACTGATTTCAGAACAGCAGCTCTGTGCAGTCGCTCTGGTATGCACACGTGCAGAGGAACTTTGGTATATCAGCATGTTTGGGCCACAGAGACACTGCCTACAACACTCAAACCTACATCCAAGAGGAGATCTCACATCTGCAACAGTCAGTACAGATTTCAAGAAAATAAGCAACTATTACATACATCAAGCTGACATTGTGTCAAGCAAAGCTTGACCCAGAAATTTCAGTGTGAAATTCAATTTTAATTGCTGTCAAAGTAAAACCACATGCTAGGGAGGCTTCTACAGTTTTCTCTAAGTAATTTCAGCCCTTACCTTTAGAAAGCAGCTTTCGGAACTTCTGGGTGGCTGAGAGCTGCTGTTCTGGACTATTAGAGAAAATCATCTCAATCATATCAGCGGTGATGACTGCACTCTAACATTTAGGTAGGAAAACAGGATGAGGGTGATAGACAGCAAAAGGAGAAAAAATCTGGAATTAGTGACAAACAGGTTACATTTGCTAAAACAGTATGAGGCTTATTTCTTACTGAATAAAAACTTAGGTAAAATCATTATGGACAACAAAGGAATCACTATATATGTACATCTACATAAGGCAGCATCATTCTCAAGTGCAGCTTTGCTTTACTGAAAAGCCAAAATTCAAATTTTCCTCAAGAAATGGCAAGAAAATTACTCTTCAGAATTTTTCAGAGGTATTCTCTCCCTTCCTCTAAAACAGATGTAAAATTGTCAGCTTTAACAAAAAGTAATTATGTTAGCATTGAGATTTCCCTAACATGTACATTTTTACTTACTCTCTTATATCAAAACATATAGGACCTGTCATTTCTAGAAGAGTTGAAAAACCTAATGCTTGTTATCAACATCAAGTAGAGGTATTAAATTTCCATGATACTGTTGGATTCCAATATGACTACATTAAATCAGCAACCTTTCTTATGCTAAGTAAAATCTGACATTCTGTTCACCATATATAAAGAAACATGTAAAGAAACATAAGAAAAGACATATTTTTTCTTCCACTTCTAATCTAAATCTTCAGATACATCTGATCACAACCCTTAGACAGACAGGGAGACAGATGACAGTGCTGAAAATACTTAAGCATTGTCTGTAACAGCCAACAGCTCCAACTGTTAAGAGCCTGAAATTTATGGCATTTAACACAGCAAACTGTGTAATGACACTATCTATCAATTAGGCAAAACCCTTTCCTTACTTTTTACCCTCTATTTGTTTAATATAAGCTTCCACACAAATGATTAATGGTATTTAGGACTTGCCTGATAAACTATATATTCTATTATTGATCTACCACGCTGTTTATAAGCATTTCTCTGTTTCGCAGTAATTTTCAAGGCTCATATAATCACCAGTAGTTCAGCCTGATTTCTATGGAAACATCACTTGCATAATCTGAATACAGACATTGTGAAGATCAGCAACACTTTTAAGTGAGAACTGCACTTTCCTTAAACCTTTCTGTTATAGAACTGAAACTCTTAAAATTTTTCTTTCCAGGGAGAAAGTAAAATCTAATTCCAACAAGAAGTGTTCTTCTGTAGTTTTAAAATCTAGCATAGAAAGGAGTTCAAGGCCTCATGCAGACAGCTATGCTAGGTCTAGCAGTGTTTCCAACACTTTGGCTAAAAATGGTGCCACTTGAAAGTCTTCTAAGAAAGATTTCCACTGAGCTCCTTCTCAGCTCTGTAAACTGCAGCAACACACTGCCTGATTTGTATTTTCATACTTCAAGCGGTATGAATTTCAGATTAAAAAAACTCTGGGCAACAGTTGATAGAATCACCTGTAATGGAGATTAAATCCTGGAAGTGATCAGCCTGCCAGGAATATGATATTTTATTTAATTTTCTTGAGCACATATCCTCTGAAAAAACACTCACTATATATACCTAGCATTCTTCTCTTATATAATGTGTTTCAGGGCGGTTCATTGAAACAGCTTTCAGAGCTGTCCATCTCTGAATGTATTCTTCGTATCATTCTGGAATTTCATTCCCATCACGTCACTGCACGACAGACTTGCCCAGATTCAACCAACAGTGTATTCATTTCTCATCACTTACAGAAGTCATCTCCATGTTGTTCATCTGAGCCTCATGGAAGCCTCCATCTGACATCACTTCCTCCTCCGCTTCTTCCTCGGCTGTTGCAACATTTCGGCGTTTAAACAACTAAAGAGAGAAAGTATTTAACATGTATTTAATATATATGATATACATTACAAAGCCAATACATACACAGCATGTTGCGTTAGGCTGATACAGAAACTACACAGGCTATCACCTGAGGGAAGGCAGTAGGCAGTACACTGGCTTCGCTACAGGACTTCAACTGACAGCACACGGAGAAAGCTTAGCCATGGAGTAAATGAAAACAGCACTGTGCTAAAATATAGGTTCCTAACATTTCTGGAAAATGTTCACTGATATCTGCTTCTTTTCTTCACCATCTGCCTCCATTGACAAGCTGTCTAGCTTGCACACCATTGCTTTCTTGCAGAGGATGCTGGGGTTCAAAGACTTGATAAATTCCTGTGTATTACACATCTTCATACAACACCTTCAGGGGCTCTGACGGTCGAGTTACAGTGGCAAAGAGAGCTCTGGAGAATGATCATACCTGGATGAGCAGAATTTGGTTGCTACGACTTAGAGAAGGTACCCAGTTTAAGATGACATGAGAAGAGCTGGAGAAGCTACAGCTGCTGGTCAGATAATTTGTTCAAACCCTCAATCTGGCCAATGTTACACTTGAGTGAATGAGGAGCACTCTATGTGTTGTAGAGCCCGCAGAAGAGGCAGTGTAGTGTGCAAGTGACTCTGATTTCAGACTGACTGTGTATGAATTCAGAGGGCAGAACAACTAAGAAGGTGCTTGGGAGAAGCAGACAGGCAGAGACACTGCAAGACAGGACTGTTTAAGGACTGGTCACAGGTATCTCAATTGCTGTGCATTACCTGCTCCTCTCTCTTTTGCTTCCGTAGCTGAAGACCCTCTTCCTCCCGCCTGCGACGCATCTCATCAGGGTTTAGAGATTTGTTCTTGTAGCTCTTCAGCCGGAAATTCTCTTTTCCTGAGGTCGTCATGATTCCTTCACAATGCAATTTAAAAAAGAGGACAAAATTACTCTTCAACACATCATTTATATTGTGTCCATCTTTAAACTCTGAAACCATGAACTTCCAGCCACTGTTCCTCTACATTCCATCACCTAACTTCCAATAAAATTTAGAAGGTGTAAAGTAAAATTTCACAGAATTGTCACTTAGGTGACATCAGTCCAACAAACTTTTATTTTATTTTTTCTGAGGCTTCAGAGAGTAAGTAAAATATTTTAATAACAACTAAGGTCTTTAAGGTATAGTATAGCCTCTGCTAAAAAGAAAACTGCACTAAAAAATGTTAACATTTCTCCACACAGAGAATTAGCCAAACTACATACTCCTGTCTTTACTCAGAAATGAATGTGTCTTAGCTGCTTTTTAGCTTAATTTACTTTGCATGTGAATACAGGGGCTTTTTCTTTTTGCACTTCATAGCCAATGTTTTAAGTTACTTCAACACAACCCTGTTGAAGAAACTTGAAGAAACCCTGTGTTCCTTCTATCCAGACAAGGCCTACAAGGAAACTGAAACAAAAAGAAAAATGTTAGGTGAAGATGGTTTAACCATTGAAAATGCTCAGTCCTGCAAAGAAAGCAGTGCTATTGTTCCCTCCTCCCCACCCCCAGTCCCTAATCCTGCCACTGTTTATGCAGAGAGGCCTTTTTTCAGTCTGTGATTTCCAAGTACCCTCTGTCTTACTTAACTTCGTGGGTCAGCATTTATAGCTGCCCATGATGATTTGCACATGTACAACACCACACTTTGGAATCACTTAGCATAAAGCAGTAGGTGGAGAACTGTGTGGAAAGAACTCATCCTCCTGAAAGCAATGGGTGTGGATCAGGTCTCTACTCTTAGCTCCATTCTGCTGCTACTTCTCTCCTTACATCATCCCTTTAAATCCAAAAGAGGCTGGGAATCAAGTTCTCAAAATGTCAGTGTTTCCATGCATCTCCACAGAGATGCAGAGTCTCCAACATATTGTAAATCCTGCAACACAAAATTTACCAAGCTGCACTATATAAAAAGTTACTCTACAGGACTTTTAAAGGTCTCTTTCAAATGTTCTAACGTGCTGTACTAAATAAGCTACCTACCTCAAATTCCATAAGCACAGAATCACCAGATGATAAATGATCTCCTGTGCACTTTTTACCTTAAAATGGAGCAACATGAGTCTATACAGATTCTCAACAGCTTAAATTTTCTCTTTAACATACATCAAATGATGTATATCAAGTCTAACTACTCTTCTTTCAGTTAGCACAAAGAGCTGTAAGAGAATTTAAAACAAAAAAAGATACTCAAATATGCTTCTCGTTAGAGCCTCTTTTTAAGTTGCTGCTAGCTGATAACCATTTTTAAGAATTCTGACGATCAGAAAACTGACTTTCACAGAAAACATTTTGGACATCACTTCAAGTGTTACTATATTCTGACAATTGACATTTAAAAAACTGTTCAGGGACACAGAACTACTACATTGATTGTCAATTAGTCACAGATTGCACTGAATGCAACATAACAACCTGAGCATGTAAGTAACCAATTCAGCAGCCTTATTTTGCTGAAAAGGCTCTCTTGAAATGGCCTCTTTTTTTTAAATAAAGTTACAACAAAAAGATAAATCTCAGAGTGCCAGAAGTTCCCTACATCTTTCTTAACAGCTTTGAGACTCATTTCCTCCTGTGTTTACATGTTTGAGTTTCAAGTGTTCGTTTTTCTTACAGTATGCTTGGCAATTATATGTTCTTCACACTTTTAGTTTAAGTGACTACTATCTGTATATTAAACACACATACTATTTGAATAAGCCTGGAATTTTAACTGTAAAAAGAAGTTCAGTCAACAAACACTCAAAATTTCTTTCATTCCTAAAATATTTTGAACAAAGTATTCCATATACTTTAGAATAAGCAAGTTAAACTCAAACACCAGGTGGACAACCATGAGCTAGAAGGAAATTCCTAACAGGAAAATGGCTTTGCAGACACTCTCATCATTCCGTCCCTGACCATGAATAAACACACTACAGCCCAGATACCATCTCAGGCCTTCCATACTGGTATTAATAATTCTCCATTTTTGTCTGAAATCTGTCTTCTCCAACTCATTAGACTGTATTTGTCTTTATTTGGCATTTCAGGACTTTGGTAACTCCTTTGATAAGTTCCTGTGGTCATTTCACACCTTCACTTTCAATATCTACAAGTTCTTAATTTAATTGAATTCTTGATAGGGAATATCTTCATCCCTTAATACTGAATTTCATCTCTAATTTCTATTATGCAGCTTCCATATCCAGTGTTTCTAAATATCAATGACACAACCAACTTCATCATAAGTAAGTTTCCTTGTGTATTCTTCCTTACTGTAATTATTAACCTAGTTTCCCCATCTCCCAATTTGCATATTGATTTTCTTCCAATTAGTTTTGCTTCTGTCTTTAAGGTAATGATTTCCATTTTCCTTTCAGAGTTCTCTTAGCCCCTCCTATTGTACCTTAAGTCATTGTTTCATTTATTGAAAGTACAGGTACATTCTTTCTCTGACTTTACTACAAGCCCTCTACCCAACAGCTTCACAGGTATCATCATTCTTACACCCTCTCCAAGCCGTAGCTGCAGGTTTTGGCTCTGCTCATTTCTGACTTTCAGGACAGTTCACTTGGCTGACTAACCTCTTCCTCTATTTCATTTACTTAAAATCTTTTCAAAACACTGTATGGTCTTTTACCTGGGAGTACAAACACCTACCACCAAATGACAGGAAAGAGATTTTTTTTTCATTAAAGGTGAAAAGATTAAACTCCCTTCATCACCGAGAAGTTACCAATCCAATTAGAGATGAGTTTAGTAACTTTTTTTATAGTATACCACCACTGGTAGAAAATAAACAAAATCCCAGCACATAGCCACCTATTTTATACATCTGTCTGTCCAACCTCTATAACTTAAACCCAGAGCTATTTTCTAAAAGTAGTTCTTAGGTCCTGAATGTATCTTACAATCAATTCTTTCTTTACCATTCTTTCATTGGTTTCCTGGCTACCAGTGAAAAATTCAACGAGTGCATCAAAGATTCCATCCAGCTCACACATACTGAAAGCATTTTTGGACCTATCCAAAAGTGTGAGCACACAATGGCTTTTTAGGACTAAAAATGTAACAACTCTATGTTAGTTGTTACAGTCATCCGAGGATTGTTTGCTATAAATCTCCTCCTTTCTCAAGGATGTAGCTTTTTCCCCAGACTAAACCACAGAAGCAGAACAACTTCAAATTGTCTCTCTGGTCTTCAGCAGCTTTGGTGTGACTTAGTGGAAAATCTTTCAGTGGTCACTTTAAGTTCACCCTTGCAGCAAATAGCAACCCCTGGATCTTCTCTGCATTGTCAAAATTAACACTACTTCTGGAGAAAATCTGTGGTGGTTGTCATGGAAATGTTCTACCCGTCTTTTCTTTTCTAAAGATAGCACAGTATTGTCCACATTTTTTGATACTCCTGGCTACAGATAAAAACCTCTGGAGACCAGGTAAGGAATTTTCATGGTGTATTTATTGGGCTTTTGTGCAATACCATTCAAGCCCCATATGATACTTTCTCCTTCTCAGTTTGTCTGCCATAAAAACAAATTTTAGCAACATTAAAACACTAACTATTCCTGAATGTCTGCATTTCCATAAGGAAAACATAATCAGCAAAAAATTTTGGGATCAAGACATGAACCCTATTGAATGTGGATGTATTTTTAGCACACGTTTCTACAGGAAATAAGAAGTACGGCATTTCTCCTTGCTCATCAAGTCAAAGAAACTCTGAAACACTGGGAAATACAGGGTCACTTACTGCCATGACCTACCTTGTCCCAAGCAATCATCTAGACAGGAACAAAAATTAACTCCCTGCCTTCTTAAATCAGCTATCACTGTCACCAGACTTAAGGGCTTTGCCAGAAGAAATACCATGTGACTAATACTCTTGGATATTCCAGATGTCAGAGGTACCAAGATGTAAATATAAAGCCCTTACAAATCAAGAGCTGCATAACTGTATATATATAAACTCGGTAATTTTTACACATATAACAGCATATATGTACCATGTATAAGTAATGAAAATAAGATTACCAAATCCACTCCTGATATTAAAGACTATTAGAAACAGACTTTCTGTCTTTGGAAATAGGGGCAAGAATAAGAAAAAAAATGTGTTCCAG
This sequence comes from Sturnus vulgaris, assembly GCF_052056855.1. Taxonomy (NCBI): domain Eukaryota; kingdom Metazoa; phylum Chordata; class Aves; order Passeriformes; family Sturnidae; genus Sturnus; species Sturnus vulgaris. Next base: position 31,391,739 of record NC_142244.1, read on the forward strand.
AAGTGTAGATGTCTACATGACATTCTACCTCACAATGGGAATAGGTCAGAAGGGGAAGACTTGAAAATTAAGGCAGAATAGGAGTTTGAAGAGAAACAGTGTAATAAAATCAAAATACTCATGATTTGCCACACTATGAGAGCACATTTCCTAACTGAGGCAGCTGTCAGAAAGAAAGGAAGCACGGGAGGCAGATGGGAGCTCTGCTGTGCTGTCACACTGCTGTCTCCTTTAGATTGCTGCCAGAGAGACACGGAAAAGATACAAGAGGCACCGTGAGCCCTGAAAGGACAGCTCGTGTTAGAAATGGCACTGTCAAGACAGAACCCCAAGCGTGACAAAAGCTGGAATTATTCAAGCGAAGAAATGCACAAAACCTTTACTTCCAAGGAGATTTTAGTTTGTTTAGTGGCTCTGCCATGAGATTCAATTCTAGATGTACTAGAGAAGAAATTTTCCCACAATCACATTTCTTGACATCAAGCCAAATACCTACAGCACAGTCTGGACAGATGTTTGAGCAATTCCCTAAGCTCTGATTACAGGATACATCACCTTCTGACACTCTTCAGTGTGAGATTAGAAAACCTATCCAATTTAAAAAGCCAACCTGAAAGTGGCACTTGGTCATTCATTGCTCTCATCAACACACTCTCAAAAAATCCCAACATTTTGGCCACAAATGCGTCTGGGTTTTTTCCTTAAGAAGTGTAGATTTTGGAGAGTGCTTCTGATATGCTTTTTGGTAATTCACAGGCAACAAGTCAGGATGCTAACAGAAGTATTTAAATCTCATGGAAGGAAATGGGCAGCTTTCTTGGAGAGGACAGACAACAAAAACCCTTCATAATAAAATCATTAATAATACAGGGCATACAGAATGATAAAAACATCACCTGGGAATAATGCTATTTCCCTGGAAAAGCTTCTAGAGCAAAATCCTACATCTGGCACCATCCTACTACAGAGATGAAAACACATCCACTAAGTCTCTATACTGTTGACAGTATCACCTGAGAGAAAAAGGAAAATAAAGGAAATCAACAGATTGACTTCTCTCTCCACTGCTGTCCCATTTTTTCAAAAACCAGCTCAGCCAGATAAACACTTTGATGAGGTTGTACCTACTTCTTTTACAAAATTATTTGACAAACCATACTGGCTTATAGAGGTCTGTGGGAACGCCCAGCTGTAGAAGCATTCACATCATCTGAGACACAGGAGTATTACTTTGTCTCGGTCCTCTGACTCTTGAAATGCTCAGGACATCTACAGGAAAGGATATTTAACCATCTTAACTACAGAAAGCTATTGTTCAAGCAAAGCATAGCCGATTTCCAAGACTTCTGCTTACCTTTCTCTAGCTATAAAAGAGAATTGGAAAACATGTCTCACGGTCACTTTACAGTATTTGTAAAGACCCGTAAAGTAGGTTTTGCTGCTGATGTATCAAACTCTAGCTCTAACAAGGAAACAAAACAATCCTATGAATTTCATTTTCTGTGGTTTATGAAAGCTGCAACAGCCAAACAGAAAAAGAAAAAACCAAGGAAGTATATTTCTGTATGCATAAAAAAACCAACCACTAACAGAAACAGAACTACCTGACAATTGGTTTCTCAGAAACTGATCTGGCACATCAGCCTGCATTACTATTTAAAACCACTGACAGCCACAGACACTTGGACACCTAATTTTTAAAAGTTTGAGGATTGTGTGCTTTTTTTTTTTGCTCTTTTTTGAAGAAACACTGCTGAACAGATTAAGAAGTAATGCATTTACAAGGCTTACTGGAAAATAGTTTGAGCAAGGGCACATGCACAATAAAAGATTATATACAGTGCATCTAGCACTTCACTATACATTCACTACCATGAAGAAATTCACAACATGTTTTGAGTTCCATTTTTTAAAGGTCCATTTTGACTTCAAGGCAGCAGATACAGTTTTCAAAGTTCCAGAAAGCTTTTAACTTGAGTGAGAAGGCAGAAAAACTGACTGTCAAAGGCAGGTCAATTTAAAAAAAAACATCTTCAAACTTGTTAACTGAGACTTTCTGACTTGAGCTGAAAACACAAAATTCCTTTACTGCGTTCAAAGACACTGGAGAACAATAAATCTGTTTAAATTAAAAATCCCTCACCTTCATTTCTATAACCCTATAGTCCCCAGTCAACCTGAAACTAAAGGTCCCACAAGTCATAAAACAAAGCAGCAAGTGATGGGGAATTAAACTATACAGCCACACAGGATTATACTGACATGAAAAAAAAAATAACCTTATGTTAATGCGTCCATCCACATGAAACAACAGAAGTGATTATTCTTGTATGCCAAATGAAAATGTAATCTGTTTTTCTGTTAAAGAGGAGATACATTCGTATTTTGATTACAGCACATCCTCCCCGCACTCACAGAATGGGCTGGCCAGCTATGTTTTTTCTGTAAGGTCATAGCTATAAGAAGGACTGCTTGAAAATTACATTTGACAGTCATCTGTCAGAAAAAAAGATCACCCTAACATTTCCAAAACTCTAACTTGCCCTGAACATTCTTTATGAGTGAACAAGAGTGCACCTTTCAGAATTTCATATCATGAAAAGAAGAAATCTCTGACAGTTTAAAACAAATTAGGTTAAAAATAAAGTAAATTATTAATTAAGTTGACTTTGTAGTTTCAAGCAGCTTTTGTTCAGAGTTGGGAATATCAGGAGGCATTGAAATCAAAGCTAGCTCATGCTTCCCATGATGACAAATCTGACTGCCACAACTGTATTATTTGCTGTGACTCAGCACTGTGGAAGATGTGTGCAAACCCACAAAACAACAGTAAGTCAAAATTCTGATTTCGTCCTAGCTTTGGACATCAGTAGTGGAAGAGTCACACAGCACTGAGGTATCAGCCACATCAAGCCAAAACCCACAGGCACTTCAAAACTTGGTTATGTTAATTCTGACCCCCTCATCCCATTTATGCCTCCTACCAAAAGCTCCTGAATCCAACAAACAGCACATTTACAGAGACACTTCTCTTTTCTGATAACTTATCAATACCAAAAAAAAGGTAGAATAAGAACACATAGGTAGTGGAAGAAAGGATTATGTGGAAGTTCTACAAGATTGTCTTTTAAGAGACAATCTCACTCTACTTCAGACAAAAACCACAACAACCTAATGTTAATCACAATATTATGATTGGACTTTACTTATAGACACATATAGTTTGTGATCCACTAATAGGTGACTTGTTTGGAAAATGACATTTTCATAATTCAACAGGTGAATTTGCTTCCAAGTGTTACCTTAGCACTAAATTTGGTAGGCTTACAAAGCCTTCTTTGGAATCCGTTCAGGATGTTTAGCCACACAGTATTTATTTTACGGTTATACAATAAGCACATCACTTAAAATAATCTCAACTTTATATAAAATAAAATAAAGATCTGTGTGTGCCAAACCTGTTAGTACCTCACAGAACATATGAGTCCTCCTGTTGAGCCTGACAAGCACTCCGAACTACCAAATAAAAACAGAAAAACAGAGAAAATAAATACTCTGGATCACATGGAAGCTGGCAGCAGCAGCTGACTGGCTAAATCTTAAGTTTTATGACACAGTCTGAAAGCTCAGTCCATAACTCTCCACACACATCCAGGAACAGTCGTATTTCTTTCAGTTCCAATGCATTTTAGCATCTGTCTCCCCATGACACTAAGCAAACAACTGTTTCAAGAAAGTGCTCACATTATTCCAAACTAAATCTCTTTTGTCACTGAACTCCATTTATGCCTGTCTAACATGAAGAAGCCAGCAGAAGTGACCCTGTGATGTGCAGTCTACCATTACTTTCTAACACTTTTTCATACCTTCCTGCTACCAACATCCTTAATGAATCAATTCTGCTGAAAGAAAATTTACTGTCACTTGTCTTAGACTGCCTCTACTTTTTATCCTCAAATGAATTATTAAGTCTGCACAGCGTTTAATGCAATGCAAGATATTCAGGAGGTGGTATAATAAAATTTCCAATCCTACAGGTCTACAGATTTTATATTCAGTAGAGGTTTTCAGAGTATTTAGCTTAAAATTACCTCCTCTGTTTTTCCAGAATCCCTTTACCTTGTCCACAATAATTTAAAAGTACTGATCTATCTACAGGCCTTGCATTCTACTGCTGGCATTTTGTATACTCCACATTCATTCTCGGAAATAACATCGAGCAGTTTAATCCACTTACTTGCTTAACAGACTTTAAAAACTGTAACAGAGGAGGTTTTTTTCCTTCAGAGCAGAAAAAAAGCTGACTTGCTATCATAATGCACCCTCTATTCTCTGTAATTTACATCAGCATTTCTTTATTCGTATTATTATATTACTTAAACAAGTACAGCCATTATGCTTTAGCCCCTTAGTATGAAGCTGAATCATTTTTCTATCAGTTCAGCTTCCACTTGCTCTCTAAAGAGAAGTGGCCTGGTCTTTCAAACCTGTTTGTCCATTTCATCATTCCAGAACCTCCTGTGCAGATATTTCAGCCACTCAGAATATTTCATGAAGTGTGTAATTCCTTTAATGTCTTATTTTTCTTGATTTGCTCACAGCCTACTAGGCTCACTCACTATTCCCTTTGGCCTTCAGAAGTATTTAAACAAATAAAATAAATTTAGCTATTTGCTGCTGCTCTTTTATTACTCTTGTGTTTCAAATTATCATTAAAGCCCCTAGCCCTAAACCACATTTTTTTTTAATCTACTGTATGCTATTTTGGAAAAACTTGCTTTCAGTTTTTCAGGGAGGCATCGTTTTACATCCATTAACCTCTTGCCATAAAAGTTACATTTTAAGAACTTGTTTATTTGCCTTTAAGGGTGCACTTTTCTTTGTGTTCTTAAAGATAGAAGTCAAGCTCCCTCAAGAACTTGTAAAACACTTCAGAAGAAAAAATTCACAACCCTGTGGAGGGACAAACAGAAAGATTTTAAAGCAAGCCTGCAGAAACAGGACCATAAAAGAAAATGTAGCATTCTATTAACATTAGCTTATTCAACAGAAGGGGAGAAAATAAAAAAAAAAGAAAGGAGCACTGTATAGAAACACTAAAGCTGAAACAGGACTATCAAATAACCTGCTTAAATAAACACTTACACTTAGAAGTTTCTATAAAGAGCCTTTCAGAAACTGCTACAACTGACTGTAGGACTTTTTAGTTCTCATGGTGACTTGGGCCAGTGCTGCGGCCATGGGCAGTATGCCTTTCCCTTTCCAAATGCGCTGAACTGGGACTTCTCCAGGGCCCAGCACTCAGCTGAATATACAGGACCACATGAGCATGCCAGCTCTGAAATCATCAACACGCAGAACTTAATATCAGAAAAAATCAACACATGGCACACTGACAGCAAAAGGTGAATACCCTGGTACAGCATCAGAATGAGATGGGATGTAACAAAGACTGTTTTGAAGCTAGGGGGCAGACAGGAGATTCCAAGCCCCCAAAAGTCACATCTCTCAGAAATGAAGCATCGCTGAGTATGTTTGAAAGACTGTGAAAGGAAAATCCATGCTGAGAAAAACCTCATGTGTCATCTTAAGTTACTGTGCCTCAAGCTACAATTCATTTCCTCTGTGCCTGTGGGTAGGTCTAAAGGGTAATTAAAAGGTGTAACCACAGTTCAAGTAGAAACTTCAAAACTTGTTTTGAATGAGCTAGCTCACATGTCAATGCAAGTGGTAACACCGAAAGGAGAACACAATGAAGTTACAATAAAAACAAGGCTAAATATACAAAAGGTCAGCTTGATACAACTTATTAATTTACACAGTGCTTCATTAACTATTCTACTCTAACTACTAATTGCCAGAGGAACGTACAAAATAGCTTTAAAATAAAGAGCTTCTAAGGATAAAGTTGCAATCCCATTTCGTGAGAGCACATAGACATATCCCAACTTTGTTAAGTCTTTCATTAACATCAAGCAGTCAGAACAGAAAATACACCAGCAAACAAAAAATCCAGAGGAACAGCAGCTTGAATAAAGGATAAAGGGACCACTAAACACCACCATTCAGCATCATTTGGGAATTTTGCAGAAACAGCAGCCCGGTATTTTCACAGCTCATGACGTATCTTTTCAGCTTGGAGTTTCATTTTCATGAAACGCCCTCAAGAGGCAAAGCTTAAAATCATTGTTACATGGACCGCGCTACAGGCAGCATAGATTTAGAGACTATGAATGGGACGAGTTTCTGTTGCATATCAAGTCTCTGGAAAAGGACAACTGGAAACGGCTACCAAGCACAAACCTTTCATTGTATGCAGGCAGTCAAAGAAATAACGCTGTGAAACAATGAGAGGCCACGGGGTGATATTTGCAGGGAGATGGCAGAACTTTTTTAAGATAAACCAACACCACTAGCGAAAAAAATGTCAAAAAGCAAAAGCTTGGAAGATCCGGGAGAAAGTTTCCCTTCCCCTCCACAGAATCAATTAGGTTGGAAAGACCTCTCATATCACCGAGTACAACTATGACCCAACACCACCATGTCAAACAGACCATGACACTGAGTACCACGTCCAATCTTTCCTCTAACACCTCCAGGGATGGTGACTCCACCATCTGCTTGAGCAGCCCATTCCAATTTAAGCACGCTTCTCGTGAAGAAATTCCCCCTAATGTCCAAGCTAAACCTCCCGTGGCTCAGCTTACGGCGATATCCTCTCCTCCAGCTGACACTCTGTCCCTGCTCGCATCCCGTCCCGCCGTGGGAGCAGCAGCACCAGGTCAGCCCGTCCCGCGGCACGGAGTTGCCCGACTCCGCGCAGGCAACCACGGTGACTTCCAGAGCCAGTGCGCGGCCCCACCATCGGCACAAGCCAAGAGAGTCCCTCCAGCCACGAGGAGCCTCTCCCCGGGCTGGGCAGGGCAGAACGGGTCCGTCTCTCCCCAGTTCCCCAGGAGGCGCGGGTCCGGTCTCGGTCCTGATCCCGGCCCACACGCGCGCGCCGCTCCCGCCGCGCCGGTCCCGGCCCCGCCCCGCGCGCGGCCCCCGCGCGCCTGTTGCGCGCGCGCGCGCACGGGCTGAGGGTTCGCGAAAGGGCTCCCGCCGCGCGCGGCACCCCCGGTCCGGGCCTCCCCTCCCCCGCTTCACAACCCGAGCCGCCGGCAGCCGATCCCCGCCCGGTCCCTCCTCCCGCGGGGACGCGGCCCCGCGCACCGCCTGACTGCCGTCACCCTCGCTCCGCCGGCGCCGAGGTAAAGGGGCTCCCCCCCGGCCCCCGTACCTGCTGCCGGCCCGGCGCGGCACCGCGCTGTCTCTTCTCGGGCCCGAGGCGCGCGAGCGCCGCTCCCTCCCTGCCTCCCTCCTTCCCTCCCTGCCTGCCCGGCGCTGGCTGGCGGCGACACTGCGCACGCGCGCGGCTCATCGCGGCGCCCTCTGGGAGGGAGAGCCCTTCCGGCGAGACCGGCCGGCGGCGGCGGCGCCCTCCTCAGGACGGCGCGGCCCCGAAGGAAAAACTACGAGTCCCAGCAAGCAGCGCGCACCCCCGCGCGGGCGCTCTTCTCCACGTGCCACGGGGCACGCCGGGAGTTGTAGTGCGACGGGTGGCGGCGCCGCGCCCGGGAGGTTTTCGGGAGCGGAGAGGAAATGCCGCATCCTTTGCCGGCCTGAGGGGCGGTGGCAGAAGGCCAGGAGAGTCGCGTGCCGGGGCACGGAGGCGGTGGTGGCGATGGCGCAGTAGCCGCCAATGTCACGGCGGTGTTAGGCCCCAGTACGCCGCCCGCCAGCGCGGCCGCCAGGGAGTTCCGTGCCGGGAAGCGCTGAAAGGGGCAGGGATACTCCCGGGGCTGTTATGGGCCAGGATAGCGAAGGCGTCTGATATTTCCACTTTAATTAATGCAGCTGCCGTAGCGGTGGCATCGGTGTCACCGCAGACCGCGTCACTGCGGGTGCGGCAAGCAGCAGAGCCATTTCCCTGTGCCAAGGGCCGTGCCACGGGCCATGCCGCGGCAGCCACGAACACAGCGGCGGCCGCGGGGCGGAATGTCACCACGAAAAGCCACCACACCTGCTGGTCAGCCAGGGTGTATGATGCGACAGACACGTACATTAGACTGTGTGGCACAAGCGGGCCAGAACACCCACAGAGGAGTACTGGGTGATGGTGGCAGGAGGGAGAGCCCAAGCAGTGCCCGCCAGGCCTCTTCCAGGCCCATCCCAGGAGCCATCAACCACTAAAAGCCCATTTCGAGGGGCACAGGGGCACAACGGCAGGTGGGAATCCAAAATAAGGACTCAGAGAAAGGAACGCCCTGTCCAGCCCCATCCCAGGGGAGCCTCAGCCCCAGAGCACCTTTGGGACTGGGAGTGTAGCTGTGTTCAGGGGTGTGGCACACAGGATGGGATGCAGGGAAAGAGCATTTGGGGATTACACAGGACTCATTAGGGAGTGATTAGGGCAGGAACCAGGGGTGATCTAGGGGACATAGAGAAACAAATATAGCATACAGGAATAAAAAGGGGCAGTCACGTGTAAATGGTTTGTTATGGTTTGTCCATATTCTTCACCTGATCAGTGCAGCTCATCCTGTCTTCTCATTAAACTCCTTTTGCACTTTGCCCTGGGTGAGAAACTTGTGGCCAGAGCACCACAGGGAGTTGGCTACTGGAGGGCTGAAGAGGTTGGGATTGAGGGGCAGCTACTGGGCACTGCCTGAGCCCAGCTGCTGGAAGGAGACACACTGTACCCGTGTGTAAATACTTCTGTAAATACACAGATATACACAGACGCTCCTCCATCTAATGCACCTCCATCCTGCTCAGCTGGAGCAGGGTGTGGGATGAGGCTGCCAGTGCTCTGTGGGAGTGCTCTGTGTGGCTGGATGTGTAATCCGTGTCCATGTGTATTTGATTAATTGGTGCATGTGTGAATTTGTGCATGTGCCTATTGGGAATACAAATTCCGTCTGGCTATTGCTTGCTTGGACGTGTGCATGGGGCTGCAGTAGCCTCACCTCTCTCAGGCTACCAGATCTCAGACAATTTTGCCACATCGACAGATACATATATTTGTGTACATATATACATTGGTATATTTCGTAGGGCTTCATATAGAAGCACATCATTTCCACCCATTGAATTGAGATAAGATAAAGCAGACAGGCAACAGCTTACTTCCAAAGCATTTGCACCAAAAAAATTAAAAAATAAGTAACATTTCTGCTTTTCTTTCAGGGATTTCACGTTTCTTGCACCCTACGTAAGCACATCTGTAATGCAGCAGGAGGTCTGGTTACAGTATTGGTTGGCACTCCTGATGTACCTTGAATCAAATTAGCACAGTTATGGGTGGCAGCAGAGATCTTCAGGTTCCCCTGGTTTTCATAAAAGTCTGGTTTCAGGTGCAGTTGAGCTAATGCAATGTAGGTACAAGGATGAATTCCTGTTTCCTGTCTCTCTGCTCTTCTGCTCCCTTCTCCCCACCAAGTACATATTTTCAGGCATGGTGAACTATGTTCATTCTGCATATCTCGTGATAACCTGCCCTTAATATCCACCACAGATGACACCTTTTTGGATCACATTCATCACCTGCAGGCAAAGATTTGCAAAACTTGGGACCTTGTGTGGGGTGAGGCTGTGAGGCAGTGTACCAGAGAGAGAGAGAGAGGCAGGTCCAGGCTGTCTGGGTCTGTGTGGTCACCGAGCAAGGCATGGAAACAGCAAAAAAAGCACCACCTGAGTTTCAACTGTCTGAAAACAGATATCTGAGACCAGGCTGACATCAGGTGCTGGTAAAATTAGGACAGAAGGTAGCTTCATTTCTGACAACTTCTGAAGCCCTGAGTGTTTTTGTAATATGAGTTAATTCAGTTGGAGGGAATTTACTCCTCAACCAATACACCATTTTGAGAAGAATTTTTCTTCGTTCAAAAGTGAAGCACACCCTCAGCATGTTTTTAAACACAGCCTGAAAAGATGACAACAACATTGAAGGTTGACGAATGACCCTGAGCTGGGGGAGGAAGAGTGGAAGTGGACAGAGTAAACAGATCAGCCATCACACTGTAATCGGGTAAATTTGAGTTCATGCATAATACCCCTCGCTCTTGTTTTCCCCAGTGCAATGAGATGCCAGAAAATGGTATCACGATAATACAGCCCTTTCTAAAAAAGGCCATGGAGCCAGACTGCTGACCATATTTAGCTCTACTAAATTGCGATTGGCACCAGCAAGCCTTGGTTGTCACCCACTGACATTTTGTTCAGCCCTAAAAATGAAAACAGTTGCCTGCACTGTTTCAAGCCATGAGAGTCACTGGGGACCCACAGATAGGGAAGAGAAAGATAAGATAAAGTAACATGTTCATCATGATTTAGGATCTCAAAGCCACCCCAGCCAAAAGGGTTATTCTGTGTTTCTGAGGCAGTGAGAGGTGTCAGCAAACGGCAGCAGGGTCATGAGGGATGTCTGCAGCCAGATGGGGTGAGCACCCACCAGGGAGAAGCAGTGCCTGGCCCATCTGCACCCCTGAACCTCACTGACGTGGACGACCTGTCCATACTCATCATCAGTATGAAGTGGTCACCATGGAAGTCGCCATGAAATGCTTTAATGGGTCCATGCCTGCAGTAAAACATGACTGCTTTCCTTTGCTCCTCTGCTTCCCCAGGTTTGACTGAGATGCTGGGAGCTGTACCCTCAGGCTTACTCTTGGAGGCTGGTGGGACCTTTTCATTGTGCAGTGGAGGGATTGAAGCTTGGGAGTCTCCTGGGGATCCCCAGGAGTAGGGCAGGCACGTTTGCCCAGCTGCTCAAGTCTGGGCCATTCCCACTCTCCTTATGTCCACCTCACCTGCAGAGATCAGAAAATCACCATTGCTGTCTGTGCCAGTTGCTGTGTCCAGTGACAATGGGAACTGGGTGACAATTCCAACTGCAGAAACCACAAACTGGTGTGGGCACTAAGGCGAGTTAAGTTGTAAAGGGCAAACTTCCATCAGAGAGCAACAGGGAGCTGATAGAGGGCTGGGGAAGGGGTTTGATCTTTTCCTCTTATGGAGAGGGCATGGAGTACTATTGGTTCTGCCTCTCCACTTGTCTGCGAAGTATCACTCCAGGAGTGACAGGGTTAACAAATACATGGGAAGAGACAGCTCTGTAAGCTGAGCTACATGGTCACATGCACAGGTTTTATTTTTAACATCCCAAAACTACTTGATGTTTCTGTCTGGGCTTGCTCCGTGTCCTTCTGTTCTCTTCTCTTTCTTTACTTGCAGCTCTCCCTCAGCCACCTCACTTCAGCCCAGCTGAGCACAACCAGGAGAGAAGTGTTTGGTACATGCACAGGGACTCTATGATCAAGGTAAGGCTTTGTAAATAGAGTTGGAGTCTTTTTTGGACAAACCTTGATGCAATGTAATGGTTACTGTAGCAAGCTATGAAAATCAAAACATCTTCAAAACAGCTTCAGTAATTAAGATGAAATAGGATAGTCATGAGATGTCTTAAATGACACTCTAAAACAGATGTAGCTGGTACCTGTGAGCACTTCTGTGACATACTACTCTAAAAAAAGAACCCTCCATAGTATATTCAGTGAATTAGCTGTAGTTTGCAGCACTGTATGCAGGATTTTAAAAAACTAGCATGCTAATTGTAAGACGGGAACTTCAGCAGCAGATCAGATGACAAATAAAAATTCAATTTCTGTTATTTTCAGGAAACTCAGAGAAGACAAGGAGATACAGTAAGAGTCAGAGGAGAGGCAAGAGCAATCTCATGGCAAAAGTGCTTATACTTAAATGAGTTTTGTAGATTGAGACTGCAAACTCTATGTTGGCAATCTAGATTGAATGAATGATGAAGTAAGAATTACAAGAGTTAAGGCTACTACTGCACCATTTAGTCTTGTGACTGCTCAGTAATTTTTATTAATTAATCTCTTTTATTTTTATTGTATGACTTAGATCTTAACCAATTGCTCTGAGATTCTTTACACTGGGCACCTTTCAGAAAAGTATGTTAATGAGATTGTTACCAGAGCATAAAATAGAACCTGAGCCCACAGAGAAAAAAAACATAGTTTGGACCATTACCCTCCTCCCTTTTTTTTCCTTAAACTGTGATGAAACTGGACCTATTATTTCAAGGCACTTTTTGAACTCAAACCAAGATCAAACCCGTTTCCTAGTTACCAATGCAAAGTGAAAGTTTGTTTGACTGTGTCTAGCAAGGATAGCCCAGGGACCCCTGACATGTCCGAGGAGCAACAGAGCAGCTCTGTGTCACAGCCTGCTGATCTGCCTGTCTCTCACAGGACTCCCCAACATGCCCAGCACAAGATGCTGATGCTAAGCTATCCTGCACAATGCCACCAGCCCAGGGGAGCATTTCAGCACCTGGAATTTTTGAGTGGGCTTCTCTCAGATGAGCTGTGGCTACATTGCACCAGGTAGAGAGGAGCAAAAAACATTGCTGATCTACGTCTTTTAGTGGGTAGTGCAGTGCAGGGTTCCCACCAGCAGTGCCCTGTGTTACCTGTGCCTCACTACTCTGAAGTCTCCCTGCTCCTCCTGTAACAGCTTTAGTGCATTTCACCAGACAGAAATCGCACAAGCAAATTTTGGTGCCACTTCACTGCCTGTGTGCAGCACAAATTTTCCAGGCAAGGGGGAGGCCTGGCAGTGGAACAGCTTCTCTTGATCTCCATGGTCCTGTGTGTCAGGTGAAGAGAAGCTGATGTCCTGTTCTGACAACCTGAGCAACAGGCATGCTCCAGAAGAAAGACAAGGAGCATGGATTGCCCAACTGATGCACTATACTGTGGATTTATTTTTTTAAGTATAAAGCAATTCCAATCTGTTCAGTAACTCTGAAATAGTGGTTATTGCCATGAAACACCACAGCCTCATCCAGATGATCCACAGATAAGAAATATAGGCAGTAGCTCCTTAACTGTCACAGCTTCATCCTTCCATTGTTTGGTTTATCCAAGTCAGTTGTTTCACAAGAAAATCTTCTTCCTCCTCATGTCTTATACTAAGGATTTGAAGTTCACCAGGATTGCTGTGGAATCAAAGTGCCCCTGTAAAATCCACGTGAACTTGTTCAAGGTCCCCTCAAAAATAGGTCTTGTTTCTACTCACTATTAGTGTTATTGATGAAGATTTCATCTACACCTTTAATTCTCTCTTTCCACCTGCCCTGAGCCATACCATACTCACTGCCTGCCTCATTTAAAGTTTAGCTGCCAACTTGTATATACAAGGTCAGTCTAAATGGCAACTGCAGAGCAGGAGTGCTATGAAGGACAGTGACCCACTGTGCTGAGTGCCAAAAGGGTCACTCAAGTTGTAGCTGTCCCTGCTGTGGATGTTGAGGTGTGTAGTTTGACTTGTTTAGAGGTCCCTGTGATTCCAGGTGGTGGCATTCTTGGATTTGCTTTTTATTTTGTGTCTAAGGAGAGGACTTAAGAGCTCCTGGGATTCATGTACAAATGCAGTACCGTATGGTTTCCAATCGCTTAGTGATTTTCTCCTCACGTCTAAGAAATAAAAATATCTGTTTAGCAAAAGGAGGCCCAAGCTTGATTTCTTGACAAAGATGTTAAGCAAGTAGTGATTGAGGAAATTCAGTGCATGAAAGGAAAGAAAATCACTAGTTAAAGAAGACTTACTTACTTAGTGTTCTAGAAAATGTGATTGTACAGGTGGCTCTGCCAGGACTTTTGTGCAGGAGGCATGCAACTGCAAGTGAAACATAAGAACCTGAGCATCTCTATGCTTGGCATTTTTGCTTGGCATTTACATATTTGTATAAAATATCATATTTAATCTTATATATTTTTATCTTTCTATACTTTAATTCTACATCTGCCAAATAGAAGCAATAGTATTTTTCAACCTCAAGTGCTCCTCTAGTACTGCAAAGATAGTAAATATATTGACATGAAAATTCTTATTTTGTAAGAAAATTAATAACTATATTCCCCTCAAGATTTCAGTATGATAAAGATGAGATAAATATTATATACTAGGTAACAAGGGTTAAAAGAAATAGAGAACATTGCCTATCTGCCCTATACACTTCACCAAAAGTATTCACATTCCTTCTGTTGTAACATTATATATAACTTCAGCATTCTTGGCTCCAGCGCTTGGATGTGAACTTTCACGAGATTTTTTTAGGAGCTTGTTATCATGTTGTAAAATTTAGAAATACTGTGTTATGTTCATTTGCAATCTCATATCAGAGGCACTCTTTAGGGTCATTATTTGCGTTTCTGGTGGCCCTCTTTGATGTCTCTTCAAACTGGGAGGCATCCCTTGATTCTGTGCGAAGAGTTCAGGTACAGTGTATGACCTTAGTATGTCAAATGGTCAGTCACATGCCAAATGAGAAAGCATTTGTATTATTTTGGCTTATTGACTGTAAATTAATTAAATATATGTCTCCTGAAAATAAATTTTAATTGGTTTATAAACTGTAAGTTATTGTCACTGAACAGGTCCACTTCAGACACAGACATAGCTGCTGTTAAAATAGCAGCTGTATATTTTTAAACCTTACTTGATTTGTTGTCATGATGGTCTAAAAATAAAGATTTACCAAAGTGCACAGACTGTGGACTGTAATGTGCATTCTTTCTTTACACAGTAGCTTGAACATGATTGAAGTAATCATTTCTGGGGTTTTTTTGTTGTTGTTGTTTCTAACCCAAACCTTAAGAAGTTTTACAAGTTGCAGGGAATCAAGAAGTGTATGAGTTAAGAGAAATGCTTTGTCACCTGACTTATCTGTGTGTCACCTGCCTCTGGATGTTATGTGTCAAACCTACTGAGGCAAAATTTGTAAACTTTCTGATGAGTGTTTTGAGTTTGTAGTTTGTGTACGTGCAGTAATAACATCAACTAAACCACAGGGCCAACTAAATTATCGATTAAAATACAGAGCTCCTGATTACTGGCATGTCAGAATAGAAGAAGCATTCAAACCTGATAAATATCAGAAAGAAACTCTCTGTCCATTCTGCCTGTCCTCTATGTTCACAGATTTGACAATGAGAAGAGAGGAATAGATATCTTTTGTCTGAAAAGAACAGCATATACAAGTTAGAGATGAGGTAAACTAAACTAAAAAATGCCTGAATAACGAGGAAGACTGATTCTGCATCTGAATGCTACGATATGATCACTTTTCATAAACAAAATGTATTTTCTTTCTCTACACATGATTTGGATGGGATTTATTTCAGCACCAATGTGAAAGCAGGCTGCAGGCTTCTCTCCTGAAACTTTGCCATCAGTCCTTTCTGTGTTTTGGAGAACAAGGCCTACCCCTCAAATGTAGGGGGTTTTTTTATCAACTATTTCTCCCCAAGAGTTACTTTTGCAGTGGAAAGTATTGTTCACACAGTCGTGTTTTTATTGCAGTGTAATGTACCCAGCCTTCCTCTGACCTTATGCAAGTCATGGCTGGGACTATTTTTAGAGATTATATTTGCAGCAAAATGCTACAAGAATGAAAGCAGCAAGGATACTGCCAATGTGAAATAAATCCATCTGTATCTCCTTCTTCTCTGAGTGGCATAAAAGATGTAACTAAACAGCCTAAAGCAGGACAGTGCCACCCCAAAACACATGTATTTGAAGGCTTATTGTGGCTAAGGCCACCCTGGTCAGCACCCTGGCGTCACCTCTGTGCAGAAGCCAGTGCTTCCCAAGGCCAGGCAGGGATGTTATAATGGGAAGTCACAAAGTTTTATTTTCTGCATTGCTGTCTTGAGCTCTTTCCCTGCAAAGGTGAAGGTACCTGAGCCTTATACTTGAGAGTGTAAGTTTGTCTCTGAGTAAAGGGACCACCAAGGGTATCTTCCTTTACTCTGCAGGGCCGAGAGGGAATGGGGTTGATTCATTAGGAGGTGTAAGCAGGTATTGATCACCACTGGAAATTGCAAAAGATGGAACAAATGTGCAATTAATGCACATCAAATTTTCAAATGTGAGTGTTGGTATTTAGTGCAGGAACTCACAAGTATTGCCTGTCCCAGACGTCTTTGCTTCTCCGATGTTGTTCATGACTTCCACTGCCAGGATGTAAAGGTGTGAAAGACATGAAGTGAAGAGAACACCTTCAAGAAAGAGAAAGGAAGCTCTTCACATAGAATCTCTTCCCCCAGAGCCTGAGCCCTCTTCCTCTGCAGCACACCTCTCCCCAGGGCCAGGTCACTTAACCCTAGGTTTGCAAAAGAAAACACATCTAAGGTAAACACTACTGTGTTTTCTTTAACCCTGGAAAAATAAAACAAAGTCTAAATTATTTTACTAGCAATGTCTGTCTTTTCTCAGACCCAGCTGAGAGCCTATTTGGCCTATGATAGTTCCTACTGCATGAAATGTATAGGGGAAAGATTTGTCAATTTTTTTTTCCTATTTTCACATAAAAAAGAAAAGCAGCCTGAGTCCTGTTTGAAAACAAAACTCGAGTTCCTCCTTATCATTAGCTCTTTTTTTTTCCACAAAGATTCACAGTGATTCCAGAACCAGGCTGGAATGCAGTTCCAATAGTAAGGAGCAGGAAGTCAAAAACTGGGAGGTTTCTACTTGCAGCAGGTCTTTTATGGTCCAAGTTACTGATACCAGTTGAAGGTATCCAGGGAAGTAGCTCCAAGTCGTGACTGAGCAGCCTCTAGTTCTGTAGGTGACTGTATGGAGCTGGCAGTCCCTTTCTCACAGCCTCATTGCCACTGGAAGTGCATGTGAGCACTTCATGTGTGGAAAACAAGTATGGGCATGGAGGGTCTGTGGCCATCCTCATTCCTTCAGACAATAACTCTTGTCTTCTTGTCTTTGCCACACACAGCACCGGGCCCAGAAAGCTCCCCCTGGGCAGCACAGGCACTGTGAGCAATGTTTCAGCCGGCACTGCCGTGCACCCATTGAGGTCTCCGTGTCCTGTATGGTGATCAGCTGCCACCTCCACTGCGGGGCGACCTTCCACATGTGCAAGGAGGAGGAGCACAGATTACTCTGCCCCTTGGAGCAGGTGTCCTGCCTCAACTCAGCATATGGCTGCCCTTTCACCATGGCCCGCTTTAAGCTGGGGAAGCACCTCCAGGTCTGTCCAGCCAGTGTTGTCTGCTGCTCGATGGAGTGGAACCGCTGGCCAAATGTGGATTCAGACACAACTCTGCACAAGAATGTTATGAAAGAGACCTTGAATGAAGAATGTCTGGACACAGCTTTGGCACTCAGAGACCAGAAGATACTTTTCAGGACTTTGAAAATAGCTGAATTATTTCCAGAGTGGAGGAAAAAGGATGAATTGGAAGAACTAATGGATCAAGCCATGGGTGGGGAAGCAGGTGCTGTGGGAGGAGCTACCTGTGATTCCCAAGAGAGCAATGACCAGTCTGAGCTCAGCCAGCGTGAGCGGGAAGATTTGGCAAAGGACAAAGAGGGAATGGATCTGGGGAGTTACAAAACCTGGGAAAATATTTTCAGCAAAGAGCTTCTGGCTTGCAAGGTAACAGGCTCAGCAACTAGCACTGGACAAAAGACAGAGGAGGCTTCCAAGAAAACAGCATCAGCCTCTCATGCTGCCAGCTCCACAGGGAAGGCTAAGGAAGGACCTGATGGTGCAGAAGAGGGAAAGAGCCAAAAGCCTGAACAAGTTCAACCAAGTAAAGTACTGAATGGACTGGCTCCCTGGCAAGAAGGCGTCCTGGAGAGGCTGAAGAAGGAAGTCAGTGTAGCTGATTACAACATGTATCTGGTACATCACGGAGGAATGCTCATCCGCTTTGGCCAGATGGCTGCTTGCACTCCTAGAGAAAAAGACTTTGTCTATGGGAATTTGGAAGCCCAGGAGGTGAAAACTGTCTATACCTTCAAAGTGCCAGTTAGTTACTGTGGCAAAAGAGCACGACTAGGAGATGCACTGGGCCACAAGATGCCAACTTCAGACAAGTCAGTGGATACCTCAGAACTGGGAATAAATGTCGAAGAACTACCTAAGACAAACATAGTTGAAGCCACACTACTGTGTGCTCTGGAAAAAGAGCTGAAAGGCCATGAGATCTCCGAAGCAAGAGGTATTGATGGACTCTTCGTGGATTTTGCAACACAGACGTATAACTTTCCTTTGGAGCCCTTCTCCTCCAGAGCAGTTCTAGCAGATGTTCTGGATGAAAACAGCCCACCAGAGCTGCACATGGAGCTCTACACTGAATGTGTAACCAGAAGACACAACAAAAGCAGTTCAGCTTTCACATTCACTTGCAGCCATTTCTTTAGGAGGGATGAGTTCCCATCCCACTTCAAGAATGTGCACGCTGATATCCAGTCATGCCTGGACGGATGGTTCCAGCATCGCTGCCCACTGGCCTACTTGGGATGTCCTTTTGTCCAAAATCACTTCCGCCCTGAGGGACTTAAGGCCAAGGTTATTTACAGCAAGCCTCTCAAGACATTTGCTATTAAGCCAGAGGTGGACACCCTTCTTGCTGAACCGGGCAAGTGCTATTCCACAGTGGATAGTCGAGGGAGAAACAAGGACTTGCTGAGTAGCCTCCCAGTGGAAGTGCTCAAGTACATTGCAGGATTCCTGGACAGCTTCAGTTTATCTCAGCTATCACAAGTGTCAGTGCTCATGAGGGACATCTGTGCCACTCTTCTTCAAGAGAGGGGAATGGTCCTGCTGGTCTGGGAGAAAAAAAGATATTCCCATGGTGGTACTTCTTGGAGAGCTCGCAAAAAGGCAAGTGACTGTGACACTGGGGAAAAGAGTCATGAGTTCTTTTCAGATAAAACATGGGAATGACAAGAAAATCTGCATATAAACGTGCAAATGAGGGGAAGGTTCATGGGGTTGTGAAATTGTACAGGGGTTTATTGTCAGGGGCCGGGGCTGTAGAGTGCAGTACATCTGGCAAAAGAATGAAGGTGTAACTAGACATTTCTGACTAGCTGAAAGTCCCTGCCCAAGCTCATTTTAGGTAACCCTTTTGCATGTGCACCATTTCTAGTCATTGAGGACTAAGAATTCCTGATATTTAAGTATCACCATCCCCATTGAAAATGGCAGGTGATAAGTAAAGCAGCAAAAACAGCAAGTATGAGGTACATAACAATACAGATCCCATTTTTGCTTGCTGTGCCAGCCCTGCACCAGAGTAAGTAATGCATACCCACTGTAACATAGGCAGGTATTTAAAATCCTTGTTTCCTCTCCCCAATTCCTGTCCCCTCTCTTGCATTAGATCTGGCAGTTCAGCAGCCTGTTCTCCAGAGTTCACAACTGGCAGCGCAGCGATGTCCCGAGCATGTCAGAGCACCTGAGGAATTGTCCCTTCTACCAGGCAGAACGCAGGATGGACCCTGTGCTGCTGACGGGCATGAGCGAATCTCGGGAGCAGACTCGAAAGACTTTGGTCTCTACTTTCAAGCACAGAGTCTGAACAACTTGCTTCCCTTCTGCCATGCTTCCACTAGGCATCTTGAGATGAAGATTTGGGGATTCAGTTGTAAAGATTGTTGCTTCCAACTCTCCTTGGGACATACAAAATTGGCTTCTCCCCAGCTGTGTTTGAAACCTCTACATTTTTTTTCCTGCATTAATTTGTTAAAACTTCAACCACTGCTTACTAATATCACATGCTTTCCGTTTATGTTTCTGTTTCTGGTTTAATACAGCATCTTGAAGAAAGCAATGAGGATCTTATTTGAAAACAGCATTTTTGCCTCCTTGAAGGTAGGCTGCTGCTCCTGTACCATGTGCCTGAGGGAAGCAAGAGCAGTAATGTACTTAGCTCAAATAGAGCTGAAACACCTTAGTTTTGTCTGGAAAGTCAAGTTCTTGGAGCACAAGTATATGCCCTCCTGCTTGGCAGACGTAGGGACTGCTAACCTGCTCTGCAACATGGGCAAAGGAAAAGGACAACCCAAAATTATGTGAATTAATTAAAACTCCAATGAGAACTTGGAAATTTGCAGCCACAGACCATTATTTAGGACCCTAAGTGTGTGACTAAGGCAGGCACATTTAGTTGAATGCAAGCCTAAAGCTGAGCTCATGGGAGCATTCAAATCAAACTAAAGCAAACAAACTTACTTTTCATTAGAAGTAATCAAGTAGCAAACAATTTTAGAGATTCGATTGACTTTTTATATGTTAAGGTAACAACTTTCTGTGTTTTACCTGAAAATTCATTAAAGCTATGAAAGAATATTTGAAGTAATTTTTAAAATGCCTTACCAACTCAGTTTTGCAGTTGTAAATTGCAAATTCTAATTGTAAGCCACCAAAAACAGAATTTCAAAGAAATAATATTATTTTCCATAGCAGAAAAGTAATTCAGTAACCCATTCAGTAACAGAATGGATAATGTTTGCGTCAGCTAAATGGGCTGGAGCATAGGATCTTTTATTACAGAGCATAAAAGTGATTAGGAATTGCTTTATCTTTTAATAAATACACTAATTTAAACCAGAACATGCTTGCTGAGACAAGAGATGAGAGAAAACAGGCATGTTACCAGCAGTGTCTGTCTCATTACACTATTTGAACCCCTTTCAGTGGTGCTAGTCAGAAATGCCATGGATGTGATGGTGGGTGAGGTTCCTCTGAAATAGCCATAAATTTATTTGTCAGCTTAGGACAGTTTCTAGCCACTGCACAGCCAAAGGGTGCTGACTCACCCCCTTTCCTTTTTTAAGCTCATAGCCAGAAGTGTGAGCTTAGGACTGAGGTCTGGCTTTCATCTCTCTGTCTGGGGCAGGACAACCTTGCTGGGAGCTGGGATATTTGCTGGCCTGAACCACTGCTCTTCTCACCTGGGCTGGCCAGGTGCAAACTGGCTCAGACAGATGGATACGTGCCACACTTGCCATCCTCAACCTCGGTGCAGATCTGGGATGAAGAGCCCTCTCTTACCCAGAGAGGTTGCTGATGAACCTGAGCTTGGTAATCAAAGGTGTGAATTGCATGGTGACCCAAACCATCCTGAGTGCAGCTCAGCCCTGTCTACACTTGCAGCTTAAGTAGTCCCTGTGAGATTTTTAACCATATCAGGATGTTTTTCATCTCCAGACACACACCCTCAAGAGCATACAGTCTGAGCTGTGAGGGCAGTGGAATGGTCCCGGGTGACAGGAAAAGCAGCACTTTTTCTGCCCCTAGAGATCCTTTCTGGGAAGTCTCATAATGCTTTAACATGAAAATAAACTCTGCACAGATATCCTGTCCAAAACACGGGTAGCATCCCGGGTTTATGAAGAGGAAACTGAAGGAAATGAACACAGAGAATCTAAGCTGGCCAGGAGCAGTTAGAATCAGATACTCTGATCCTTCATCCTGAGGCTTAAGCCACTGCACAAAAACAAACTGTCCATCCTTTAAAGCTGCTTACGAAAACTCACCTGTCCTCAAAACATTCCATATAACATGAGCTGCCCAAAATTATCTCCTTGTTTTACCCAGCAAAGTTGACACATGTGAAAACATACAGCCAGAATTCCTAGACTTTCTAGGTCTCTAAGAATTCCTATGAGACCTGGAATTCCTAGGTCTCTATATCATTGCCTCATTCTTCACTTGGCATGTACCTGATTTTGAAAGATGCTGAGCACCCAACTCTAGCTGCAGACCACAGTATCTGCAAGTGCATATCCAAAAATTGGGTACCAGAATCTGTGCTGGGTGCTTGAAAATGGAGCCACTTACTTTTATGGATAACTTGGGGAGGGTGGAAAAAAACGTTGCTTAAATAATAAGGTCTCAGTGTAAGTCAGTGTTCAAGGCTGGTAGGAGACCATGAAAAATTTCAGCCTGTGAACAATCTCTCACATGATCAACCACTTAGCTGCTGTAAAGTGCTATGGCTGCCCTGAAATTTTGGCCTATGTTAGGTGTGAATTTGGCTCATTTTACCTTTAGTGCCAGTGTCACCAACACCACTGCTATTCTGCTCCTGGCTGCCTTCTATCATTTCCAGAGAATTTTGTTCTTGTCACTCCTGCTCCTGGAGGTGGCATAACTTCAGTTCCAGCCTTACTACAATAGATCCCACTTCTTCCCTCCAAAAGAGGTTCCTGAGTCAGACTTCAGGGGGATGCAACCTTTGAACATCAATAGATGTTGATGGTACAGATCAGAGTTAGAAACAGTGCAACTCTACTTCATGGGATCAGCCAGGGTGTGCATAGAACATCCAGAAGATCGGATCATTTCCCTTCTGGATTCCTACAGGGCATGCTGGAGAGACACAGAGTGTTCATTCATAGAGAGACATATTTGCTCCTGTGAATGTATAGGTATATTTCTGTAAACTGTAAATTTGATTAAGTAACCTTCAGCACATCCAATGAAAGCTGAAAATCCATGGCCAAAATCTTCAGGTTAGTCTGGTTAACCTAATCTGGGAGAGGCAAACCTGTACAGGGAAGGGGAGATCACCCTTCCATTTCTGCATACCCACCTGGCCAATTTCAGCAGGGAGCTGCTTTTCACTTCATCCCACCCTTACCAGAAGTGGAGAGCTGTGGGCTGGTGTCAGATGCAGTTTTAGTAATCTAAGGGTCATACCAAGCTAGCTCAGTGTTCATGGTTCTGCCCATTAGCAGAGTCAACAGAAGATTTAGGAGCTGGAAGGAACTGGATTTTCCTGCACTGTGTGTCTTGGTGAGCACAACGCTGGCTTATTTAAAAGGTGAGAGGCTTTGGTTTGGGTTCAGCAAGTCCTTAGCTCCTGGTTTAAGTTTGTAATTTGGCAAAGAAAACTTTGGCTAAATTTCAACTTGAGGAATTTGATCACAAGAAACAGATCATTTAGTGTTTTTCAAAATAGTCTATTGTTTTGGCAGGGTCTGAACTGGAAAAGAGGATCCAATTCCAGCAGAGCATTGAGGTTGCTCTCAGTCCAGCCCTCACACTCTGGATCTTCATGACTTTGATCTTGTTTGTGCTGTCCACAAGTCCTGTGATGTGCAAGAGCAATACTCCACACACTCCAGGCTGACATGTCTTGCAGTGTTTCCTCTCACTGGAAAAGTGGAAGTGAAATGAAGGCATCGTGGAAATCAGAAAGGTCAGAGCAGGGGAAAAAAAACCATGACAAGAGAAGACAGGAAACAGAAAAGGTAATGGGTTTGGATAGAGACACCTGCCTCTTTGTAGGTAGTGTGAGGAGACAGGTAAAAGGGCACAGGAATGGAAGGAGTTGGGATGTTCTGCCAAAACCAGAGGTTTTCTGGATGAAAGCATTTCCTTGAGAGACTCTGGAAATTCCCAATTGGTGCTATACAGTAACATGGGGCAGATGATAATTTTTAAGAGGTGAAAGGGCCAGTGATCTACTGACATGTATCCTAAGTCTGGGCTGAAGGAAGGAATTTTTTGATGGACCTCCAACTCCCAAAACTGCATGAGCACTATCTGAACAGTGCCTGTTATTTTGTGAAACTCTGTAACTCCTTGCTGCATTCTTCAGAATAAAAATTATTATGGTATAAAAAGATCCATTCAAATTCAAGTCTTAGCTTGTTTTTTTGGCTTCATCACATTAATGTATGTTTTGCCTTCAAATCAGGTGTGGCAGTTCCTGTACCCTCATATTCATTATGCTCCTGTCCACTGCTTTGCTCTTCACTATCATTTTCCGGGTTTAAGACTTTTATTTATATATGTTTTATATTTATTTCATTTTAACAAATATTTTTAGGTTTGACCCCATCTTCTTTGCACAGCCACATTTTCCTGGTTCAGTTATTTACTTGGAAGAAAAATTATCTCTTCTTTTAAAAATTAATTTTCTAGATTGATGCTACATTTTATCTACAAACATATGAAGAAAAGTTTTCTCCTTATCCTTCTTTTTGTGGCTGTTCATCCAGGTAGCTACAGAGGGGCTTTTGCTTCTTTGCTTTGCATGTTCCAGAGACACTGCACAGAAATTCTGTTCCAGATCTCTCTCAGAAATTCTGAGCATCTTTCACATACAGTTTCCTTACCACTGCAGTCCACACTAAAGAGTCTCAAATTCCTTGGGATTTAATTTCTTTTGAAACAAAACATGCATATGCAGTGCAGGCTTATTCTTATTTATCTTCCCACTGAATTTATATGTAAGGAAATTATGATCACACACTCCAAGTTTATTTTTGATGGCCACCTGCTCTCTGACTTAATTGCTATTTACAACTAACGAATCTTTTGTAGGTTCAGTGATGGTTTGGTGAAGGAATTTGTCATGTCATGCTGAATAGGCCTGAGGCCCATTATGATGATGAGAGATGATTCACTGATCCATAACTCTGAAGTTATTTTCCCCATGGCAGCAGAGTTCTTACTGGGGTTTCTCTCTTTTAATATTTGCTCTCTCCCTACATATCCAGGTATGAACTCGAGCAGTTCATGGCTGACACTGAGCTGCACCAGAGAAAAGCCTCTTTTAGCTTTCTGAGCTCCATATAAACAACCTGTAACATCATACATGTGATATTAACGAACTGGTTTTATTTTCCTTTCTACCAGTCCTGAACAGCAGAATTTTTAACACCTGTGATGACTGTTATGCTACCATGCTTCTGTACTTGCCTGATATCTAGTTTATACCCTATATAGTTTCCTACCAATAACTAGAAGGTGGTTACAAAGATAATGGAGCCAAGGTCTTCTCAAGAGTAGCAGGTGATGTAACAAGAAGCAGAGGCAACAAGCTGAAACTTAGTAGGTTCAGGCTGACCTTCAGGAGCGACTTTTTTACTGGAAGGGTAAAAAAACGGCACTGGAAAAGGTCCCCAGAAAGTTGGCAGTACCTTTCTGAGTATCTTGGAAGGTTTCCAGATTTGGTTGGAAAAAATTATGGTGACCTGACTGAGTCAGAGGTTGGACCGGAGACCTCTGGAGGTCTCCTCCCAATATCACTCCTCTGATTCCACAGCATTGCCTGAGATTCCCTGCAGTGCACCAGCATCTGCTACTCGGGCCTCACCTGCTTCCCTTAGCTGAACTAGACGGTCTTTTGGATACTGCTATTGTCTGCTGCTGCTTCTCTCATCACAATGAGTGTATTCTTTCCCTTGATGTCTAGGCTTCTGCTCACTGATACCTCCTTATTTGTCATCACATAGTGATTTAACAGGTTTTTATCTCTCTGAGTAGGAAAACAGATACAAAGCACTCTCCCAGCAGCTGTAGCACCACTGAATGGCTCTCTTGAACTCGATGCCTTCATGGTAAAGCTGTGCTTTGTTGGAATATGTGGGTGCTCTCTGAGAGCATGGATAATGCTGGACAATAACCTGTAGGGCCAGGGGAGCAGAGGTAAGTGCATCTCAGACTGGCAGGGACTCACAGGTGTGCTGGTAGATGTGTGATCTTACCCTGGTGAGGCAGTGGGAGCACCAGGCAGAGCAGCTGGCCACTTCTGACAGCTCATGGCTCCTAAGCATAGCTTCTGCAAGAAGAGTTAATATTCATTGGAGGCTTTCCCAAGCAGTACTGAACTGGTGAGTGAGGATGGAACTGGGATGCAAAGGGTAAGTCTGTATCCAGAGCCCCAAGCTGTGGCTGAGGGTTATCATGCTTTCCTGCAGGTGTGTTTCCATGATTTTAGCTGGCCACAGCAAGGGTGTGTTCTGTTACTGTGAAGAGAGGAAACAGAGCAGCAGAGAAGCAGCAGTCTTCTCTCCATGTGTTTGAAAGACAGAGAAAAGGCAGTAGTTAAACACCATCAGAGCTCATCTATTTCCTTTCTCGAAGTTTGATGTTTCTTCCTGCAAAGCCAGGGCTGAATTGGCAGCTGCTGGTGGCACTACACGCCCACTGGGCTAAAGGGGAGCTGGAGCTGGCTCATGCCACTGCAGAGCAACCATCTTCTTTCCAGACTGAAGAAGGTTTTGAAGGGGGAAAAAAAAAAATAAAAGGAAACCCGCTTCAGCCTCCAAGTCTTTCACAAAGATAAAGCAGTCTAAAAAGCAAATATGCAGACAGGTGACTGCTTTCAAACACACTGCAGGTTGGGAGGGGCTCCTCGACCCCAGCAGTTGTGCCTCATTTCCCTGCTGCATCCAGGCTCCCAAGCTTGGTGCGGGAAGAGTTAATAGGTTTAAATGTAGAGGTTTTTTCCCTGTAGCTTTGTCAGAGTGAAAGTGAAGCAGCTCTGGTAGCCAGTGTGGGGCTTCTCCTGCACCTCCACCCCTATAGTGACGGTCACCCAGTGAAAATAGGGTGAAAATATTCTCCTAAACGTGAATGCTCTTCCAGAGAGGAAAATGGTACAGGGTGAGAGGGATCCACTGGCAGTCAGTATCCATCCACGCAGAATCCCTGCTGTGTATGGTCTAGGATGGGGAGGAGGTGGACTCTGAGATCCCCGCACACAGCTTTCAGCAGGCTGGTGAGGGCCTTGCCTTACATCCTGGCTCATGGTCACTCTGTGGCTCTCTAGCAGGGTCAGCATTGCCCTGCTGCTCGGAAAAACCCACTGCAGCAGTCAAGGAGAGAACGTTGCTGACTGCAGCTGGCCAGGTGGCCACATGTCCACGTGGATTTATCAAAGCTGCTAGGAAGTGGGGAGCCACCACTTGGCTGCAAGGACTGAGCCTAGGAGACAAGATATGTAGCATTCGTTTGTGTGTCCATCCCACAGCACTAGGCTCAGAAATCACCCACATGCATTTGGCCAGGAAGGGAAGTGCCTGGGGGCAACAGGAGTCCCCTGTCCTCAGGCACTGAAACAGTCCTGCACCCTCATACCACTGCTCCCAACACCCATCGTCACAGATTTCTTTCCCTGGTGGACGGACAGACTTTTGTACTGTGCTATCAATAAATCAATTCCCTGTTTACCTCCTCCAGAATTTCCAAGAGTTCATGCCATCCCAGCAGTGGCATCATTCGAGAGAGATGTGATGACTAGTCTGATCTGCCACAACATCCCAAACACACATTTCTCCAACCGCTGGCAAAGCTGAGATGACACCTCCAGCATCACCTCCTGCCTCAGCATCAGTTCAGTCCCAACGCAGGCACCAGCCACCAACAGCTGCCCTGGCAGAGCTCATCTCTGTGAATGCCCATCTCAAGGCACCACGTAGGCGTCAGGGGAAGAGGGACAAGTTCTTCATCCTGCCCTCACACCTCATCTACCCACTACGGGGATCAAAACCTCTCCACTTCTTCAGCTTTTATTTGACTCCCTGAGATTTCTCAGGGAGGAAACATCTTATTTCCTTCAGGGCAAAAGAGATTTCGTGACTGAAGGTGAAGCAACAGAACAAAAGTCTATAGCAAGTGGGCTGGACCCCAGTGGACAGGCACAAGAAAACAGCCATGCCCCAAGGGGCTAGACACAGAGCTGGACCCAATGTTCAGCTGGAGCTGATGCTACAGAGAACTATAGCAAAAAATGCTTCCCCCTGTTGGAGCTGTTGGGGTTCGCACTCTCCTGGCTGATGTCAGATTGCTCCTGTCTCCTTCTGACCCAGCAGGGAAAAGCAAGTCATACCTGCATTTTAACGAGTTATGACACATCAGTGCAGCCAGTACAACTGGCCCTGGGTCTGCGTGGGTTTGGCTCGCTTGTTTCCTGTCACATGTGTGTGCCTGACAAGAGCACGGCCAGCTGCTGGGGAGCACTGTTATTTAGCTCTGACAACTCGCTGGCTACTCCACTGCTCCAGGCAACACAACATCACTGAGCCTTCTCTTCCTCTGCAGAGCAAGGGAGATCCCAAGGACAGGTGGGAGATATTATTGCTGCTATCATCTTCATCACTGACCCCTTCACTGTGCTCAGGAGAAGAGCAGGTGGGATGCTGAGCCTCTTCCCTTGTGGTCGAGATGCAGAGAAGAGCATTTTCATCTCCCTTGCACCGTTGCTTAAGAGAGATGGAGGTCAGGATATCCCAGGATCCTGCAAGGAGAGGCAGGGAGTGGATGAGCTGGAGACCCCTTTCTGGTAGAAGGCAGCATGAGGTGATGTTTTGCACTGCTTTGATCTTACTGCATTTTACTTCTTTTTTTGTTTCTCTCTCCTTTTCAGACAAACCAAAGCCTCCACAACTTTGAAGGGCTTCAGAACAGAGGATACCTTTGAGCCACTCACCTGCAGCCCTTTGCCTCCTGTCTCTTGACACACACTGCTCAGAAAAGCCAGCCCTGTCCAAATATTAACAGAGCGTTTGGTAGGTATGGGAGGGGGAGGGCTGCCCTTGGTGGAAGAGCTGAATGAACATTCAGGGATGGACTCACAGGAAAAAAACATCATCATCCAGGGAGGGCAGCCCGGACAGCCTCAGCTCCGTGCTGCATTGCTGTGTTACAGGCAACAGGCACGCACTTTTAGAAATGCCTCATCTCTAGTTTCAGAGAAAATCACATTAAAAATAAGTGTGTTTGTACAACTGCATATGTGTGATGTGGAAATACAGGTACATGCATGTATGTGTACATGTTGCAAGTGATATGCAACGTGTATGTAGATGTGTACCTGTAAATGTATATAAGTACACTTGGTCAATGCCTACAAGATATTAACCACGATCCTTATGTATTTATGCATTTTATGTGTGGAGCTGAGCATATATGTAGGCAAAAATTACCACTTCAAAATGGTAAATCCTCAAGCAGGGGAAGCTATGGGTTAAATTGATGGCAAATCAAGCAATGTGAAAAATTGCACTCCGCAGGAGAAAGCTGCAATAAAATTTTTATTAATAGACATTTCACTGCTGGGAGTTCACAAGATGAAGAAGATCTGTGTCTCTGTGAAAAAAGGACAGACACAATTCAACACTTTTCTGGCCTAAGAGGGAATTTGAAGGTTAACACTTAGAAATCTTGTATAAAACCAACAGGAAGGAGAAAAAAAGAGAGGGAAGGGGTACAGAAAGGAGGTATATGGCACACAATAAAAGTGAGAATTTATGAAGCATACAAGGTGATAAGGAGTGTTCAAAATAATCTGGAAAAACTGGATTGCTGCAAGTGCTAACAGCACTTGGAAGCAGTTTTTTTCAAAATACATTGAGAACTAAGAAATAGCAGTGAGAGCTTAGGCTCTTACTGGGTGGATATAGGTAAAACTGCTGATAGTGAAGACTTTTGATGGAGGCCTCTTAATACAGAAAAGTGAGTTAACTGTTTGCATACAGTATTCACACTACAGGAGGATAGTAAAAAACTTCTTCATCTTCCTGCAAACTAAGGAAAGTTTTAATAGCATATATTAAGCATAAGTATTTTCAGATCAGTAGCCAAGCAAATTTGCATCTCAGAATTATAAAAAAATTTGACTGAGGAGGCATCTGGCCCAATGGAGTTTGGTATTTAAAAATCCTCGTGTACTAAAGAAATCCCAAGGTCTTGGAAAAACATGTGCCAATATCCAAAGATGACACCTGACTGTTAGATGGTTCTGTAGTAATAATCACAGGTAAGAGAGTGCAAAGTTATTACAAGTTAGCTAAGAGATGCTCCAACAATTAAAATAATTTTCATAATTTAGTATTAAAAAAAAGTTGTGAGAAACAAACCTGACTTCATTCTTTGACAAAATAATACATTTGCTTGATGAAAGCACTGGTGAAAACAAATTAAGAAACTTGTAAATTCTGAAGAAAAAAAAATAGCATCTATATACATCACAATTTGCATTACATGGATTAATTAGCAGCTAATAGGCAAAACTTTGTTGTCCAAAAAGAAACACCAATCACTGCTGAAAATATGTGTGTCTCTACAAGAACTGTGCTGTTTAATAACTGAAACAAGAGATACAACAGTAAAAAATATTGTTGATAAAATTTGCAAATGTCAAGGTCAGTAGCTAAAGGAGAGGAAGTCCTTCAAATGAGCACAAGTCACCCGGCCAGGTGGACATCCTCAGCCAAGACAGGATGCTCAGGGGTGGTAGTGGAGTCTCTTCAGGTCCTGGACCACCATGCTCCCTCAATGCTGTTGATCCTTGAATCCCTCTGAATTGTCTGACTCGTGGGAACACCTAAGAGTGACCAGGGGCAGGCTGTAACTGCTGGTGGAAGCAGTTTTTCTTTATATCCTTTCCTCTTCACTTTTGATGCTGCTGTTCTGGCTCAGGACTCACGGAAGGTTTGCTGGGCTCGGACCCCCCTGGACAACCCCAGGTGGGTGTGTGACCACTGGCTCCTGTGCAGACAGTGAGGAAGGATGAAGTGCCAAGAGCAGGAACCTCGCTGGCAGCCACTGGAGGAGTCTCCATCACCTGTGACTGACAGTGCAGAGCTGAAAGCCCAGCAAAGCCTGAAGCTGCAGCACTCACCCACAGAGCAGCCGCCCACATGGCTCTTAATTATCCTGAAAGCCTGGAGAGGGTCCAGGGCAAAATGACAGGAGCAATTAAGAAGGTCAGACAACGCCTGACAGGGGACACTGAGCCATTGCTCTGGTCTCACTAAACCAGTATCTCTCAGTCACACCACAGAATACTGGTGGCACCATTACCTGCAGAGAAAGGCATGGTGAGAATCAACCACTGCAAGTTATATTTAGGCATGTTCAGAGCAGAATAAGCCATCACATCCTCAGCAGTGAGGATGGCTGTCCTAGCTATCAGTCAATAAAAGGGATAGACTCTCTTTCAAGGTATTCAAATAAAGGTCAGGTTAGTTTTTTCAAGTTGTCCTTTCAAAGTAATTTTAAGAAAAGAAAGAAAAAAGGATAGGAAAGGAAAGGAAAGGAAAGGAAAGGAAAGGAAAGGAAAGGAAAGGAAAGGAAAGGAAAGGAAAGGAAAGGAAAGGAAAGGAAAGGAAAGGAAAGGAAAGGAAAGGAAAGGAAAGGAAAGGAAAGGAAAGGAAAGGAAAGGAAAGGAAAGGAAAGGAAAGGAAAGGAAAGGAAAGGAAAGGAAAGGAAAGGAAAGGAAAGGAAAGGAAAGGAAAGGAAAGGAAAGATTAATTACATCAGTGGAAAGAAACACTGGGTAAAATTCCAAGGCCTGTGTTACACCAGAAATGAGAGCTGGCAGTTGATCTGCCTTTTGGCCCATTAGCTGACTTGGAAGGAAGGAAAAATAATGGAGGTACAGAAGAAAATAGGGGAGGTATGGAAGAAATGCATTAGGAATGGCCGTATTCCTCATAAGGAGAAATATACCATGGCATTTGATTTTGACTACCTGCTCTCTGATATTCCCCACTAGAGTCCGCAATTACTGTGTCCCTGAAGGCCTCAAGCTGGGTTTAAAACACAAAAACAGGTGAAGCAGATACTCTGAAGCAGAAAAAAGCAATACTCACTGATAAACAAGGTGACCTTGTGCTTAACAGCAATATTAATTCAATTTTAAATATAAAACACTTATTACAGAAAATGTCACTAAGACTAAGAGTGCATCAAATATAAACTTGATTGCATTAAGAAGACAGGGATAAATAATATTAGTCATTCTGCTTCTCTGGGAGACAGCCACACTGCCTTCCAAGGTCAAATGTGCTGTGGACAAGTGCCACATGGCATCAGTGCCTGGCCACGTGGATCGAGGAGCAGGAGTCTGGTCATCATCTGATTAACTGCTGGGCACACCAGCCCATTGTAAGGCACACTGTGTCAGTGCAAATAAATATTAAATTTACATGTTTAAAACTAACTCTTAGGAGAATTGTTGGATATAGGATACAAAATTTTATACATGTTTTGTCAATCTGCAAAACAAAAGATTAAGTTCTTTGCACTTGAGCCAACAAAGATTACTTGGAGGCTGTGGCTACATTGTTTTCTGGATATGGACAAGCTAGAACGTCTTAGGTGGTATTAAAAGAGCAGATATTTTTCAAAGAATAAAGCAGAGCTCAAGATTATTTTTTTCCCATAGGTTCCACTTGTTTGATTATGCCTCTGCTCACTCAATTTAAGTTAGCAAAATAGATTCAGCAGTTTAACTACATTGGTTCAGAAGCACTTTATGAACAGAGCTGAAGCTCAGCTGCCTCCAAGAAAGCATACACTGGCAAATAATTTAAATTAATTGTGTTTGTTTCAACCTCACTTTATATCACAATCACACATTCTGCAGTGCTTCCAATGCAGCTGTGGGCATTGTTTCTCCAGCACAGTACAGCAGAGCAGGCTCCATGTTCAGCCAAAGCCCTTTTCTGGAACATGGCAGACACAAGAACAGGAGAGGCCACTCCCGACCCTCCAGGCCAGTGAGCCAGGCCCCACCAGCCATGCACCTGTGTGACACTGGAATTCAGTGTAAGTACACCACAGGATAGACACAGCTTACCAAGGATTGCTTTTTAAGCTGTAGAGATGTCACTCTAGAAACATGTGAGAATGCTGGATGGAGCTCTGAGCAACCTGCTCTAGTGAAAAGTGTCCTTGCCCAATGGGTTGGAACTAGATGATCTTTAAGGTCCTTGACAACTCAAACCTTTCTCTGATTCCATGGAATCTCTGAAAATGTCAGAACTCTTGAGAGCTGTGCTCACCCTCACATGTAATTGCCAAGCTCATCATCTGTGAAGAACCTTTTATTGGGTCTGAAGGGTTATCAGGATACAGCTCCCTGAAGAGTACAAAATGCTGACCAAAGACACATCCTCATTAGTGCTTCATGTTTGCTTCTCACAGTGACACCAATCTTCTGCCTTGAACACTTTCTCTGACGTGTCCTTCACCTGGACTTCAGTAACATGAGCAGTCATAAGCTACAATGGACAACAAAGTGCCTGTAACGTTCCACATTCTCCACCTCTCAAAAAACCCACAAACAGAAACAACACACACAAAAGAAAGAACAAAAGGAGAAAGAAGAGAAGGGGAAAGAATTGGTCTTTTCTCCAGGCCTCCAGCTCTATTACAACCACCCCTATATTGTCCCAGACGAAACACGGGACCCATGCTTCACTCCAGAGCATGATGTGTTACATTAAGTCAGTCCAGCTCCCACCCACTGCAAAAACATGCTCCTCCTCCAAGGTCAGTTGAAAATTCCATTTCTCCCAGCACACTCACGTGGGTTCCCATGCATTTCCTTCAATGAGTGAAGCAGATGCTGAAAAATGGCAGACATTCTCTCCAGACGAAAAATCAACTGAGAAGTTCAAAAAGCCCATCTGGAGTGGAGAGGGTTGATTTCAAGCTCCAAGACCAGCAGCAGCTGGCAGCAGCCCCTGGTGAGGAGAGACCATGAGGACCATCCCCACCCATGTCCCCAGGTAGGTTGCAGCACTGGGAGCTCCTTCTCCTGAATCAGGAAAGAAGAAAGGAGAGGGTCAGCACCAGCAGTGAAGCAGTTTGCTGGACACAAACACATCCCACTGTCACTGCTGCTGTCCCCTTCACCAGGAGCTGAGTCAAAGCACCCGGACCACCACATCCCTTATGTCCTGCAGCAAGAGCCAACCACTCCACAGGTCCTGGCTGGCTCCAGTACCACAGGCAGCATTCATCCATGCATCCAAACCTTCAGGAGGTGGACCAGAGCACACATACTGTCGGGTTGGCAGAGGACAGTATGGATGTCCTGCTGGGGGCATAGGCACCATGGAGAGGTGTGCCATGCTGCTCCAGGCCCTCTTGGTCTCTGGCTGTACTAATCTCTCATCTTTTTATTCATGTTATTTTCATCTGAAGCCCAAACAAGTCCCAGAAACTCTTCTACCACCTGGCCAAAGTGGGGCATCACATTCAGCTCTTTTCTCTCCTGAGATACCACGCTAGAGGTAGACATTGGGTTACACGCTGCTCGGAGCAGTTTCAGCCATTTTACTCCGGAGATCCTTTAAGACTCTTGGACAAATGCCATTGCTCCCAGCAAGTTGTTACTGTTTGCTTTGTCAGTGTGTTGAACAGCCTTTTCCACAGCCACTTCAGTTTCAGACAGGTTCGCTGGCAAACCCCACCCTGCTGAAGAATGGGTTCTGCCACCCTGATCTCATCACTCGACGCCTCACACAGGCTGCAGAGGTGTCTATGATGGCCTTATCTCTGCTGTGCACTCCATGCACAGCCTGATCACTGCTCTACCCTTCAGAACATCTGGCAGGTGCCTGATGAGTTTCAAGAGAGTTAGTTTTGATTCCTTTTGCTAGTTGTTCCTTGTTTGACCTGCCTTGCAGCCTTCCTATATGCAACATTACAAAGTTTCTCTAATTTTCCAGTTGTAGACAACTCCAGATGCTTTTTGGAAATTTCCTTACTCTGATGGACAATTGTTTCTGTAGCCCACAAGGAAGGTGCTCACCCCATTTTTCAGCCCATGAGCATCCCCAGTTACTAAGGATGGCAAAGTGTGACAGGAGTGAATTCAGGTGATGAAAATGTGAAAGGGGTGACACTTTTGGACACACAGCAGAAAACAATTGTGGCAGGTGTTGTTATAGGCCATCAGTGCTGGGCACTGAAATGTTACCCAGAGGGGGTGAGAGAGAAATAAGAAGGAACAGCAACACTGCCCAAGCAGGTACAGTGATGTGGTGACAAGAGAAGGCAAAAGGGGTTAGGGACAAATGAAGGGTGGCGGCGAGGGTTGTATGGCATGGTAACACTGACTTCCCTCTATATCCAGGTGCAGCTTGCAGAGAAGGAGGGCACAATTTTCTTCTCTTTTTGAGTTCATTCACTACTGTTCTTTCCATTCAGATGGAATGCTCTCCTTCCACTGTTTTCAACCCTACTTTTTATCATTTTCTTTTCCCTCTTTTTAAAACAGTTCTGAAGTTCTGTGTTTGTTTAGTATTGGTTTCTTTACAAACTGCTGCTTTCCCTTCTTTTGTGTTTCTGTACATACCTAAATATCCTCACAGATCTGTCCTCCCAAAAAACACCATCACCATCTTACCAAGTCCTTAGTCCTTAAATGAAAGATCAATTGCCTCAGCTGGTAAATATGCACATCTGCATACCAGGAGCAAATATTTTGAGATTCTTTTCTGGCAGGGGATACAAAAGGCCCGAGACCCCTTGAAGTGGACCATTTTCGAGGTAGAGAGGAAGATTCTTTCTCTAAAAAAAAACCTATGTGTGTGTCTCCCTTGATGAAAACCCCTTCCTGACCCCAAAAGTCACCCAAGAATACAAACTTCTTGGTACGTGAGATGTATCTAAAGCAGTTGAAATCTTGATATAGAGTTAAAAGAAGAAATTACAGAATGGGATAGTGACTATAATGAAGAAATCTTACTCTTACTATCACTAGAAATAGTCACATGGGTTGGCTAAGACTCACATTTTGTTGACCAACCTTTTCTGCTTAAAAGAAAGGATGAAACAAAAAAAAATTAATATATGAATCCAGATATTCTGAATCCTACAGAGGGCAAACCTCAGATTACTAAATTATAAAAATCAAGACAATACCAAAGAGTATCTTGTTAGCTAATGCTTCCCTTGAATTTATCAAGCTACACCTTTAACAAAATTTAGGTTCTTTGCCTCCTGGACCATTCCAGAGCTTTCAGGCCATTTCCAGACCATTGAGTCACTCCTAGCCTGAGACCTTGCGAGGGAAGACATAAAATCTCTCAAGCAGAAGAATTAATTGAACGCCTTGGAACAAATAAAAGGGATACTGGAAAGTGGTGGTGATGCCTTCTGCTCCTCCCTTGAGAAGGGTGTGGTGGGAGGTGTTCCCTTGGGCCATTTGGCTATGAAATCTGGCCTTGCCCACAAAAGAACTGGGATTTATAGATTAACTTTTCTTTTTAAGGCCTTAATTCCATTTGGATTCCCTTTTCAAGGGGATAGGTTTTGGCTTGTATTACAGAGGAGGAGAGATTACCATCAGCAGAGCAGACCGGAGGAGCAGAAGCAACATGAAACCACTGGGATGGGAGTGCCTGGGTGGGCATTTAGAGAATCACAATGAGGCAGTGTCAAAAATCGAGCTAAACATAAGCAAGGCTGTCCTGTCACCAGCTCTGGTAAAGCTGCAGGCAGGCAGCAGGGAGCACCTGTGTCCACCGAGCTGTGCCGAGGCTGGTGCTGCCTTGGGCTAGCAGGGGACCAGCCCTAGCCCCGTCATCTCTCTTGGCTGGGGAGCAGCAGCTGCCGGATGAAAAGCTGGTCTGAGGTGGCTGCTTCTGCCTCCGATTTACAGGAACAGGCAGGAGAGATCAGTAAAGGGGTGGGGACAGAGAGCCAGGGAGTCAGGTGGCTGTGATAATGGTTATATTGTTAGGGCTGGAATGAGGAAATTGAAGATTTCACTTGGGGAGATCAGGGGAGGGTGGGGGGACGTCAAAGAGGCTCCATCTTGATTGCCCACTTATTAATTGCCCCTCAGGACACAGCAGATGCAGAACCAGTCCTATAGGTTTGCTGGCTGCTGTTCCAGCCTGGACTGTCCACCCAGCTTCCAGATGTGTGTTAGCTTAGCTGTGCTAGTGGGTGGGAATTTTCATCTGGCCATTTCCACACTTGGTCCCATAGCAGCAGGACTGGAATGAGATCAGTGTCTGTGGAGCTGTGGATTTGGCTGCATGATCCTCCATGAGGGAACGTGCAGCAGAGGTAGAGCTTGGTGACTGATTCTCTCATGCAGGACAATGGGTGACAAGTAATGAAGATGGCAGCTGGCTCAGACACAAAGTAGTGTGGCTAAAGGGTCTGGGGTCACTGGGCTTCTTCAGCACCCTGTCTGATACACCATTTCCAGGAAGCAATATCCCTTATCCTGAAATATGGACAACAGATGGAAGTCAGCTACATTTTTCAGAAGCTAATTCAGGTTTGTCAGATGAGTCTTCTGGGGTCCACTCACCTTGACTTCATTCTCCTAGGAAGAGAGGCTAGGTTCCCTCCACCCAGTCTCCAGCAGGACTTTCTCAGTCCTACAATATTTTATTTTCATGATTCTACCCAGTAGAATCTTTTCCCATCTTTCATGCTGAAAGGTACGTAACAGACACAGCTTCAGTTTTACCCTGGGGCTCCCTTTTGGTTCACCACAGCAGCTCTCTGCAGCCACTCTGCTCCTACAAGGTACAAATGAAGACATGCATTGAAGATCAGCCTCCTGGGGACACAAAGGAGTGGAAATGTGTACATGGACACGCTCTTGCTGCTGTGGTATCACTGGTTATTTGGGACAGACACCACTGCTGCCTGGCCAGTTACATCAGTAGCAAGGGAAAAGGCATTCAACAGCTCAGTACCTTGGTTTGAAAATCCCTCATGGCTTTTTAATAATGACCCTCTTTGGAGATCACCACCTCTGCCTCAAGGGAGTTCCTGCACCCTGGGGAAACACCTCCCTGCTGAAGACAGCAGCCATTCAACCTGTAGCCTCACATCCACTCATCTTTGCCACCTGCTGTGCTGGGACTTCTTTGGCCAAACAAACTTACAGCAACATCTATGATGCTATTCCTTGACTGTTCAGGTCACTAGTTTTAATACAGATAAATATAAGCAGCTGCAGGTAATCCAGAAATAATCCCAAAATAATCACTGGTTTTTGCTTTGTAGCAGAAGGAAAGTACAATTGCATTTACAGATATATAGATACACAGATACACCCATACACAGATATACAGATAAACAGATTACAGAAAGAATTAAATGGATTGAAGGTCTTACAAGTAGTTAAAAAATATGTAAAATTTGTTACACTTAGAATCCATACCAGTCAGAGAGAGATTTTTCTTTCTTTTTTTTTTTTTTTTTTCCCATAACAGTAGGGACAGCAGCAATGTGTAGAAAAGAAGCTTGTTCTATTTTAAAATGTTGTGTGTACTACAGATCATTATCAAATTCCTACCTGGGCAGATAATCGACGTAGCTGGTAAGGAAACATTTCAAATTTGGTGCCATAAAGAGTGATTCATGTTTACTCAAAGGTTGTTCAGTAGCAATAAAAAGCAATCATGCATTCAGAGCTTGTGAAGATGTAATATACAGAAGCACTGCCCAGAACAACAGGGCGCTTCCCATTTCACAAGAGAAGGAACTAGTGACAAGGATCCTCTCAGCATAAAGCTCCTTGGATTTAAAATGTTGTTAGAGGTGGAGTAAATATGATGAACCAAAACTTCCAAAGAGGATTTGTAGTGCCTGATGGAAGATCTTTCATTCTATTGCAAGACTTGGGATTTCAGAAGACAAATTATCCCATAATTGCTGAGCCTGAATGGCAGTGAGGGTAATAACCATCAGTGTCAAAACCAGTTCCATCAGGTGTGACTCACCTTGATAGGTCAATACCTCAGTGGAAATACCCAGAAAGATGTGGATGGGCAAAACACTCAGAAGACTCTCGTGTGAGGAAAGCTTGAGAGGAGTGAACCTAATCACCTAAATGATCAACAGTAGTTGCTTTTGCAAACTGCACCAATACCTCCTTATCACTGTCTTCTTCAGTGATCTATTTCGTGTACACTCTAGGGAAAAAAAAAAAAAGCCAAACAAAAAACCCAGAAAACACAGGGAAGATGTAAGTAATAATTTAAAAAACCCAGCCCTGAAGAGTTAGCAAATTCTGATCTTCTTCTGATGGAGACTGAGACTGGCAACTGAGCTGGCAACAGATTTGTTTGCATTGTCTCTAAAGTATTTGAGGAATCAACTGGTAATTGCATTTGTAGCAATGTTAAAAACAAATTTTTGGTTCCTTTGTGCATTGGCAGTCTATCTTCAGCACACCCGTGTGACCATGGGGACATAGGCACTTTTACAGAGCCATGGTCAAAGGTGATATTCGCATGACTGAAGCAACTGGGAGTCACCTCAGGGCTGATATGTGCTCCGAGGTGTGCCACAGCAGCAGATAACGCACGGCAGCCCGGGCAGCACAGCGGGGGCAGAAAGAGGGAAAGGGGAATTGCTCAGAGCACCGCTGTCACGGCCACTGGAAATGGTCAAAGGGCCAGTAAATGGCTTTTTAATTCTTAAAAAGACAAACAAACAAACAAAAAAACAAAAAACCCCAAACAAACAAACAAACAAAACCCCAAACCCCTCCCCCCAAAAAAACAAAACCAAAAAAACCCCAAAAAACCCAAACCAAAACAAAAAAACAAACAACACATGGATAAAGTCTTCTGAAAAATAAATTTAGATGTCTATGTGTATGTGAGAGATACACAGATACACGTTTTATTATTATCTGCTATTCTTGTCCAAACTTGATCAAAGCAACATGGTGATGGAAATTGTCAGCTATGACAAAATGCTGAGAAAATTGCTTTAGTCTGTCATTTGGATACAGCAAATCAGTCCAGATGTTTGAGGTTTTAATTATTCCTCAAGTCAAAAGAAAACAAAAAATGTAAGTTACCTTTGTCTCATACCAACAGAGGACCATGTTTGTGAAATCATTTGCAAAGATCAGTTGAAGGGAATTTAAAATTCTATTACATACTGTGGAAATCAGAGAATGCCCACAAGTTACCAAATTTGGCTGTAGTTGCTTAGTGGGTGCTGTTAACTTAAAGGAGTACAAAAGGGGCATTTTCAGAGGCAAAATAACTTTTGTTACTGCAGTAAGATAGAGTCACAATTCCAGTAAAAGAGAGGTGGTACTGGAGGATTAGTCCATTAGTGTAACAGTAATTTCAGAAAATTGTGATAATGTAAGACACACAAGTTTCTCTCTGTGAAGCAACCGGTTTAGAGCTCCATAGGTTCCACTGGTAATTGTAACCACCAATGCTGCATAATTCCCAGTCTCCAGGTCTATCCGAGTGCATGAAATTTGCAAGTGGCACAAGTCAGAAGAGCTCGCGTTCCTCTACTAAATGACATTTCCTACTGGCACTGCCCAAGATGGGGTACGGAGCTGCACGGACTGTCAACCCAACTTAGGATACTTCTAATCATGGAATGGCTCGAGTTGGGAGGGACCTTAAAAGTCATCTAGTTCCTCTGGACTCTATCCAAAAGGACCGGGTCCTTCCTAGGCTGGGGGCCCCAGAAGCTGACGCAGTAATGCTCTGAGTCAGCTGCATTTTAATAAGCATTTAATACAATATTAGTCCATTCACCTCATGCCACCCACTTTTCGCAACTTTTATCTTCCATGAAAGTTCAAAAACTATTTACTGGAGATACAATTAAGTTTAGAATTGCAGGGGAAAGGGTACTTTTGCTTTGCATTGCTTTTTGTCAGGGGATGGAGCTAGCGGAACGCTCTAAGTTGTTGCTGTAGGTTTGTAACAAGCACCTGTCGCAAGGCTGTTCCTGGCATGCTGACATTTAACTGCTGGCCTCAAAAGCTTGCCATTTTCAAGCACGGAATTTTGCAATATGAAGAGACGAAAGTGGCTGAGTATTTTGAGTCACTAACCAAACCACAGCTAACTCAACAAGGATCAAAATTCAGTAACCAAAGACTCTGAACAAGGACTTATCTGAAGGAAGTAATCCGAAAGGGAAGAAATAAGTGAAAACTTCAGTGGGACCTAGTTTGAAAGAAAATCATTGGGAGAAAAGATTGGTAAAAGAGTTTCACGGTTATAATGACGGGAGAGCGTCTGGGACTTTCAGTCACATTACGCTAAGGGTGTTCATTTCCGTGGTCCGAGGAAACACTGGAAGGCTTAGGGTAATGCCAAGAGCCCTTGATTTCCCAGGCACAGCTCAGCAAAACAAGTTCCCACTCATGGCTGGGCCAGGCAGTTATGGGCACAAAAAGATTTCTTTTGTTAAGGCACCAGCAAAGGCGATGCGGTAACTGAGGTGTAGCGCTGACTCGCCCCCAGCCTTGTCAGTCTCAGCTCCATCCCTCTGGCAGGTCCCACCCGAAATTCGCGGCTTTGCCCTCGGAAAGCAGAGCTCGGCGATGAAAGCCAGACCCTCACCGCCGGTCGGTGGCAGGGCAAGGTCCCGGGGGGACGGGCCCTGGGGGTTCCCGGCCGGCCGGCCGTGCCTCGGGGACCAGCGCTGCCAACTTTGTTTCTGCATCGCCTGGGCTCGCTGGGACGCCGCGTCCCCGCCGGAGGGGGTGGGAGGAGGAGGTTCAGGCGGCTCGGCGGCCGTACCCGGCCGGGGCCGGGCTCCCCTCGGGGGGCCGGGGGGCCCCGCTGCCCCGGGAGCGCCTTGACCCCGCCGGCACCGCCAAGGTCACCGCCCCGACGTGTCCCTGGACCCCCGGCCCCCGCCAGTCCTCCCGCCGCCGACACTCGAGAGTTTAAAGAGGCTTTTCTTCCCCGGGAGCGGCGCCTGAGGGAAGGGGAAGGGGCAGGGGCAGGGGCAGGAGGGGGCAGGCAGGAGGGACAGGCGGGAGGGGCGGGGAGAGGCTGGCAGGGCAGGAGCCGGGCGGGGTGCTGGCTCCAACTGGAAAGGAACCGGTCCCAGCCCAGCCGGGGAGGCTGCGGGAGAGCCGGCGGCGCTGGGCAGAGCACACCGGCCCCGGTCCCGGCCCCGGCCCCGGCCCCGGCCCGAGCAGCCGCCGCCCGCCATGGGCACCGCGCCCCCCGTCAGTGCCGCGGCCCCGGCGGGAGGGACGGGGGGGCTCGTCGGGGGGAGGATCGACCTCGTGTCACATGCGGGACGGGAGGATTCGGAGGGGGACCTGCAGCCTGGGTGGGGGTCAGGGAGGAGAGGGTGAAAGCAGCGGGGCTTGGGGAAGAGGGTGATGCAGAGCCAGTTTGTGCAGCGGGCATGGCTTTCCCGGAGCCACAGTCTTGCTGGGTGACTAATTCTGAGTTTGTGCTGTAGAGTGGATCTGTGAAGGCAGGGAAGATGCCAGAAGGGGAGAAAATGAGACAGTGTAAACAAGAAGAGGAGCAGCAGCAGAAAGAAGAGGAGCGGGAGGGTCTTATCGAATTCTACAGTTCCTACCAGGAGCTATTCCAGTTCTTCTGCAGCAACACAACCATCCACGGGGCTATCCGCCTGGTGTGCTCCAAAAAGAATAAGATGAAGACAGCCTTCTGGTCCGTTCTCTTCTTTCTCACCTTCGGCTTAATGTACTGGCAGTTCGGGATCCTCTATAGAGAGTACTTCAGCTACCCTGTCAACCTCAACCTCAACCTGAACTCTGACAGGCTGACGTTCCCGGCTGTGACGCTGTGCACCCTCAATCCGTACAGGTAAGAAACAAGAGTTGCAGAGATGTTGACTGCCTTGACTTTGATAGGTGCAGGGTAAAGGCATGTACTCTGGTTCTCCTCGTGATCCTCGACTGCCCGCTGTTGTAGCCGTGCCGGTGGAAAGGACACTTTTCAGAGGTCTTTGCTGCTGCAGGGCACTCACAGTAAGGCATGTTAGCTTAGGCAGCTCTGCTTGGTGGTGTTATTAGCAGGCTGCGATGTAAACTGCCACAGGGCTAGGGCAGATTTACTTCTTTCCTGCAAGATAGCCTCCAGCAATGGGTTAGATTCCTGGTGGCAGGAATGCCCAGAATCACCCCAGCAAACTGCTGCATGTCTTATTCAGAGCTGCTTGTGTGCATCCAGCCTTAAACCTGCTGGTCTTCTCTCCCCCCTGTACAGATACAGCGCCATCCGAAAGCAGCTGGATAAGCTGGACCAAATCACTCAGCAGACACTGCTAGACCTCTATGACTACAACATGTCTCTGCCACAAAGAGACTGGTCCACATCGTCCACACAAAAGCGTAGCACAAGGAGCCTGCTCCATCATGTCCAGCGCCATCCTTTGCGGAGACAGAAGCGGGATAACTTGGTCAACTTGCCAGAGAACAGTCCCTCAGTGGACAAGAATGACTGGAAAATTGGCTTTGTTCTGGTGAGATCCCTAGATACCCCATGCCCTACCCACTCCAGTCTCTGCCTGGCTACTTCTGTCTTGTTAGACCTTTGGCCATGCCTTTCCTTACGTAGAAGTCTGATTAATCTCCACTGGTTTTTGCTAATGACAGATAAAGGCAGAGCTGAATCCTTTGCTCCATACAGTCCTGCTCCCCAAATTCTGTCCATGTTCATGCAGGCCCTAGGGGACGTCCATGTCAGTGTACATCTCTTCCCAAGAGCAGGAAACCCTTGTCCTTCCTGAGAATACATCAGCCTTGCAGTTGCTTTTGAGAGCAGTTCATCAGCATCAGCTGCTGCATTGCCCAGTAATAACAAAGGAGAAAGTATTTGATGATCCTGGGCCACTTGAAATGTGATAATGGTCGCAATTGCTCTTAGGTAGCAGCTTCCTCGCCCTAGGGTATCTATCTGTGTTTGCATTTTAAAAGGCCCTGAAAGACTGAGGCTAATCGCTCAGCAGTTAACGAGTTTCCACGGGATCGAGAACGTTTTTCTGGACACATCCTGAAGGAAGGGCTCCCCACGCAAGAATTTAAAGGTCTTGGTTTTATACCAGGTAGAATTTATGTGCAGATTACCCTACACACCTTGCTGCCTCCCAGGTTTTACTCAGCCTTGCTTCTTCGCCTGGCATTGCCCTTCCACCGAGGAGCTGCCTTGGGTTATTTCCCTATCCTGCTCATCACCTGTTGGTCACACACAGGAGTCCTATGGAACTCTTAATTTCCTCCGTCATCCGTGTGTGCTGAGGGAGCATAGCTTCTCCACGGGCAGAGCCTTGTCTCCCGGACAGGAAGACTTCTCTGACACGG
Organism: Sturnus vulgaris; assembly: GCF_052056855.1. Classification (NCBI taxonomy): domain Eukaryota; kingdom Metazoa; phylum Chordata; class Aves; order Passeriformes; family Sturnidae; genus Sturnus; species Sturnus vulgaris. The sequence continues at coordinate 31,435,244 of NC_142244.1, forward strand.
CTTTTCTCCTTAACAGTGCAGTGAAAACAACGACTGTTTCCATCAGGCGTACTCCTCGGGAGTGGATGCTGTGCGGGAATGGTACAGCTTTCACTACATCAATATCCTGGCGCAGGTGCCTGATGCAAAAGCCCTGGATGAGTCTGACTTTGAGAATTTCATCTATGCCTGCCGCTTCAATGAGGCAACGTGTGACAAGGCGTAAGTAGTGGAAATACCTCTGAAAACACTTGTTTTGTGCCTGGATTCGAGGGAATCAAGGAAGCCACGTTAGAGAACCTCTTTTCTGAGGTGGGTTCGTTCCTTGTTCAGTTCCCATTTGAAAGATAAATTATCTTTGTTGAATCTTTCCTGTGGGTTTTGCGTATCAGGGCCACAGGTCCTGTGGCCTGGAACTATGAACCTCCAAGGATGATTTTGCCTTTTTCTGGGTTTCACACAAATGAAATAATTATATGGTAAAAACACCAGAGTGAGCACAGATGTACAGCGTAGAAGTATTTTTATTCTACCCTCCACAGTGGTAAAGTAGTACATATCAGCCCGCATAAAGGAAAAAGAGAAGAGAGAGTTGATACAAAAATACAATAAAAACATAATCTCACTTTCCTCCTGCCATTAATGGTCAAAAAGCCCCGAGAAGGTAGTGGGCTGAAAACAATCTGCAAGGGAGGAAAAGGGATAGGAAAAGCTAAGAGTTTCATCAGTATTAGGAAGATAATACAGTAATTGCTAGCAGTGCTAAAACCCATTTGGGCTCTGAAAAGCAGCATGAAAAGCCTTGTGTAAAAACCTGTCCAGCTCCAGGACATTTTTTACAGCACAATTTAATTGCTTTTCCCTGTTCCTGTGAGTTTACATAACAAATACTGCCCATCTGCTGTAAGCCCCTCTCCCTGCTGATGGAAAACAGAGTTGTTACTTTCAGAAAGCCTTCCCCTTGGTTTCACAGCCCTTCCTCTCTTTGAATGTTTCTGTTCCCCTCTCAGGAACTACACCCACTTTCACCACCCCTTGTATGGGAACTGCTATACCTTTAATGACAACAGCAGCAGCGTGTGGACATCCTCGCTGCCTGGGATCAATAATGGTGGGTGAGAGGCACTCCTTGGTGAGTAAGGAGAACAGCTTAGCTCTGTTTTCCCTAGGAGCTATGGGCATCCTGCTGTGCTTAGTACTGGTGGTGGCAGATTGCAGCCCTGCTCTGTCTCGCCCAAGCTGTTTTCACCTATCTGGGGACAACTGTCTCATGGACATGGCTGTTCCTCGCCACTGCCCACTGAACTCTCTCTCCCTCATCAGTGCCTGATCCTTATGCTCTTTGTGTCCTCTGGACTTGTGCTGGCACTTCTTGAAGTCCTCTGTTAAGTCATAGTGCTTGTGCTCCTCCTGGTCTTCACCTTCTCCTTTCCCATTTTCCTCTTTCAAGAAACTGACCTGTTTGTGTTCCTAAACCCCCTGAAACTTCTCCAGACCAAATCTTCAGGCTTTTCTTCCATCTGGTTCCAAGTTTCTCCATGAAATCTTTCTCAATTCCCAGTTCTGTTTTTTCTAAGCCACAGTGATGAAATCCAGTTTTCTCTGGCCTCTTCTGGAGCATCCAGCTTTTTCTCTGGCCTCCTTCCAGTCACCCCCTATTGCTGCCAAGCTGTGGTGCAGCTCTGGTTGATGTCTGTCTTTTCCTTTGTCTCTTTCAGACTCCTTTCTAACCATCCTGCTCTCTCTTCTCTGCTGCACCACAGCCGGCCATGACCTCCCTCGCTCTCTGATATTCCCTCAGGTCTCTCTCTGGTGGTGCGCACCGAGCAGAATGATTTCATCCCTCTGCTGTCCACGGTGACAGGAGCCAGGGTCATGGTCCATGATCAGAATGAGCCAGCCTTCATGGATGATGGGGGTTTCAATGTTCGTCCTGGCATTGAGACCTCCATCAGCATGAGAAAGGTGAGCAAGCAGAAGGGGTGAGAGCTATGGACAGGAGGTTTAACTTGGTTGGACCTACAGTGTGTGTTTAAGGGATTCATCACATGGAGTGAAGGGAGAGGAGGAAGAACAGCTTGCTGGCCTAGATGAGAAGCATTTGGCTACAGTTTATCAGTGAACAATGAAGTGGAGACAAGCAGGGGGAGCTGGCATCCCGAGGAGAGCATAAAGAGCAGATACTGATGGATGAGCCGTGTGTGGCATGGGAGTGGGAAGAGGACAGCAAAGTGGAATTGTTCTGCGCAGTGAGAGTTTGCTGTTGCAGGAGATGACCGTGCGCCTTGGGGGCAGTTACAGCGATTGCACAGAGGATGGCAGTGACGTGCCAGTGCAAAACCTGTACTCATCCCGCTACACCGAGCAGGTAACTCACCCTCACCCCTCCTGGGCCACCTTGTTCCTCCACTTTCCTGACATGCTTCAGCCCCCGAACGGCCTTGCCTTTCCTTGGTTGCTGCTAATATTGTGATGCGATACAGGCAGCAGTGGGTTTGTTCCCTTGATCAGCCTTTTCCACCTTATGTGCCTCCCAGGTCTGCATTCGCTCCTGCTTTCAGCTCAACATGGTAGAACGCTGTGGCTGTGCATATTACTTCTATCCCTTGCCCGACGGAGCAGAGTACTGTGACTACACGAAGCACACAGCCTGGGGTAAGTGGACAGCAAGGACAGAAGGGCTCATGCCTACCTGTACCTGTTTGGTCCAGCCCACATCCCAGCATGTCTCATTGTCTTCAATGAGCTTCCTGGTGTGACACATCCAAAAGACAGTCTTGCCTTGGATGATTAGCCCCTTGTGGATGGAAACCTCTTCTGGGTCCCCCTCGCTGTCACACACCACCTTTTGTCTAAAGGTACAGTGAGCTTACCTGGATTTACTTTCTTTGCTGTTCAGGCTACTGCTATTACAAACTCCTGGCCGAATTCAAAGCTGATGTGCTGGGCTGTTTCCACAAGTGCCGGAAACCTTGCAAGTAAGTTGACCATCAGTCGGGCAGGAAGATTGGAAAGTATTCCTAGAAGTGTTGGGAAACATTCACTGACTAGGCAAAAGCTTGGGTCAGTAGCTGAGCCCCAACCTGAAAAGGTATTTCTCCCATCAGGAAGCCAAAATGGCTGAGGGGCGTCAGGGTTGGCTTAGGGGTGAGCTCCCAAAGACTGTGCATTCCACATGGTGGGAAGTGGGTGGAACTTCAGCATGGGAGGGAATCTCCAGGTGTGCCTGGGGATGGTGAGACCCGGCCCTTGTACTCCTACATCTTCAACAGCTAACACCTCTTGCCTTGCAGAATGACAGAATACCAGCTGTCAGCTGGATACTCTCGCTGGCCTTCTGCTGTCTCAGAGGTAAGGAGAGGGTGTCCTGGCTTCCCAGCACTGCTCCCAGCTCCCATTTAGTCCTTCCTCAACTAGTACTAAACCTGTAGGAGGCGACTGTGATCATGTAACAATTCACTGCACTTTCATTTCAGGACTGGGTTTTCTACATGCTTTCACAACAGAACAAATACAATATCACTTCCAAGAGGTGAGTGCCTCTAAACAGAGACTGTTTCCAAACCAGAAACCATCCCAGTGGAATGTGTATGTTGGAAATGTCAGAATTAAGATTAAATCACTGATGGGAAGATATCCGACATGTGACCCATAGGCTAGGGCAGTGGATTTGGGTCAGAGTAGATATATACTGAGACTTCAGCAAAGCTGGGGACCCAAGTGAAAAATTTTGAAAGAGGTCAGATGCTGATATGAAAATAGTAAGCCCCAATACTTGCTGTGTGTTCTGGAGTCACAGTAAGTGCTCCTGGAAGAGTGGGAAGGAGAGCTGCAGGAACTTTTGCCACAAACATTGGGTTTTACAGTACAGCGTCAGGAGTGCACTCTAAGTACCAAAGACTGTATTTAGTGCAGAATGAGAGAGCTGCAGAGATGGGAGAAAGCCTCTGGGTGGTTTGTATGGGAGAAGGATGGGGGGCAGAAGGGGACAGAGGTTAGGTTTGGTGAAGAAACGCAGGGATTGAGGAGTTGGGGTTACTGAGTGTCATCTTTCATTCACAGGAACGGAGTTGCCAAAGTGAATATCTTTTTTGAGGAGTGGAACTACAAGACCAATGGGGAGTCTCCAGCCTTCACGGTACATACTCTACTACTGTGTCTTCTCTGGCCACCCATTCCCCTACGATGTCCTTGCACTGTGGCAAGGTTTTGTTGCAGCAGCACTGCCAGATACTGAGTCTTTTTTCCTTGGGCAGGGTCAGGGAAACCCTCCCAGCACTACAGGGAAGAGGGAACAGGCAGGGAGGCAAAGTCCCAGATGAGGGCTCTCTCCACTGCTCTCTCTCCATCTCCTGCAGGTAGTGACTCTGCTGTCCCAGCTTGGGAACCAGTGGAGTCTCTGGTTTGGATCCTCTGTCCTGTCTGTGATGGAGCTTGCAGAGCTGGTTCTGGATTTCATTGCCATCACCTTTATCCTGGCGTTCCGCTGGTACCGCACTCAGCAGAAGCAGTCTCCACCGGGACCCCCTCTGCACAGTCAGGATAACACTGCTTTCCAAGATGAGGCACCAGCTCTCGGTGCTCCACATCGCTTCACTGTTGAGGCTGTAGTGACCACACTGCCATCCTACAACAGCCTGGAACCACGTGGGCCGAGCAGGGATGGTGAGGTGGGACATGAGTGAGGCAGCAGCTTCTCCCACTCTTCAGATGGGTGGCAGCTGGAGCACGCTTTGTCTGCAGGGCCTGTGTTTCCTTCTTTCTGGGGTGCTGCACATGCATCACAGCAAAAGACTGCTCCGTGGTTGGCCTGGGCTCATTGCTTTCACTTCTGTAGGCGAATCCTTCAATCTCATAAAATACTATTGCTGTGGGATCACCAGGGATGAGAGCTGATCTAGTGTATGTATGGGGGAGATGTCCTCTCGATTTCCTTATGCTCTGTGCATGTGCACACCTACATGTGCATGCATGCTTTCTTTTCCGTCCAACAAGGGAAACTGCTGCCACAGTTCTGGTCTGTCATTAATTAAAGAGGTTTGGCAGGTGTGACTGGCCTCCTCGTGGTATGACAAGGAACAGGAATAGAGTCTCAGCTGGGGCACAAATCTCTGAACAGGCTGAGCTTTGTTAAGCTTTCCCTAAACTAGTTGCTCTTTCCTCATTGTTCATGTCTAGCTCCGATCCCAAGACTTTGTCACCTACCCTCTCCTCCTCCCAGGGAGAGCCTACTTGACACAAGAGCCACTGGTATGATTTCAATCTGTATTACACACAATGCTCTGGAGAGGTGCTCGAAGCTTGCTGCCACTCCCAGGTCTGGGACGAAACACCCCCGGCAAAGTAAAGGCTCCCTTTTCAAGCTGCCTTTGTGGCATTGGTAGATCTTGGGTGTCCCCACTTCCTTAGGATACGCTATACGTGTGTACATCCAGCTGTTTGATGTTTGCCAACAGCTCTGGGACAAATCGATCTCTACATTTGCTTGACCTTCCCTGCTTTCTTCTTGAGGGAAACAAAGAGTTTGGCAGGATTATGCACACTCTCCAAAAATCCCAACCTCTGCTGCCATGGGATCCTGCAAGAGAGGATTGGAGCAGCACAGGTCATGCAGTGCCTGTTCTGCTCCTCCCAGCCCTTGTCTGGTCCACCCACAAAAACTCTGCTGAGGCCTCCTCTTCCTGGGGGAAGCACAGGAAAGTACTGCAGGTTTTAATCAAAAAAGTGCTTCCAAGGAAAGCCTTAGCCTATTTGATTGGACCACGTGGGCAAAAATGGTCCTCAGGAACTAATTTGGGGACCTTTGTATAAGAGAACACGTTTCTTGCAGTGAGCTTGCCATATTCTTTTCTTACAAATATTCAGACTTCTGCTGCTATGGTGTTTGCACTGCACTTTATGGGGTATCAAGAGAGCAAAGGTGATGTCCTTAAAAAACAGGATTACCCACTTCACAGGACAGAGATACTGAATTTAAGCAATTTAGGCAAAGACCTGTGGAACCCTGTAACCAATCACACTGCAAACTGCCACTTTTAAATTTCAAAACTAGTTAATCATAACAAAAGAAAAACTGAAGCTGTTTTTAAAATCAAGGTAGACGCACTGCCCTTGGGAAGTTGGAGGAGTTTACTGCAGTATCTAAACTATTGCCTAATTTTTCCTGTTGAGATGCTAAACACATACTGGTTGTACTGCTCTTGCCTTGATTACCTAAATGCACTTTTCAATTCCTAGCAGAGAATGATTTTATTCTTCTTCAAATACACAAACAACTGCTATATTCTCTATTGCACAAATATTCCTGATTTTACCAATTTTATCCCAGTGTTCAGCTGATAACTCTTGTTTGAAAGTGAAGATAATATCTCTCTGCTAGGAATAGAAGCAAGTAACTCAGGGGATGTCCTTCAGCAAGGGTGGGAGCCCATCAGGAGGGAGAGGCCTGCAACAAGCACTTAGAGGTATGGGAACATGTATTCCTGCTTGGGGGCTCCCCCTATTAAAAAAAAAAAAAAAAAAAAAATCAGAGCTTCTGCAAACATGAAAAATTCCATTTTCTGTGTCTGATTTTAAATGAAGTAAAAAAGAGCAATGAATGAAAGCTCAAAATTGCCTCTGTGAAGGTACTTTCATGTTCTGTAAAAATGCTGCCCAAGAGGCAGAGCTAAAAGCTAGGTTTAGTTGTTGAAAGTAACTGGCCACAATTAAAACACAAAAGACAGGGAGATAGAGGAGCTAGGATGCTGCACCCAGTTCTTGGTCACAAATTCAGTACTGCAGACTGATGCCTTGGGTGTTTTCTAGCACATAAATGAGCAAAAAACTGACACTGGACACAAAGCTATTTGTTTCACAAAGCCACCTTCAAATCAAGAAAGGAGAAAGAGCAGGTGCAACACCTAAACCAGTCTTTGTATACCATAAACATATGGTGATTCATATGATAAGCATGATCTTTCCTCAATATCCAGAGAATAAGACACGATTCTTCACATCACAGAACCATAAATAACCTTGTAATAACCATAAAATTGATGAGACCTGCTGCATCACATGTAGTTAAGTGGGTGATTAAAGCAAGATTAATCAGAAGCCTAACTACTTGAAACAGTAAGTTCTCTTAATCATAAAGAAATACAGCTGTACAAGGTAGTGATGTATTCCCTGGGGGAAGCCTGAACCATATTCTATCTGTTCCACAGAAGTGTTAAAATGAAAAGAAAAGAAAAAAAAAAAAAAAAAAAAAGGGCTTTGACTGATGAACTCAAAGTAATGGCACCATTCAGGATAGCTGTAAATCCAGAGTTAAAAGCCTGTGCAAACGTGAAGAAGCAGTTATACAGTTGGTAAATAGGTTAGCCTGTCCTGTCCCTGTCCTGGGAATCAGTGCAAAAAACTGCCATCTTGGGAGAAATCAGGTCCTTGTTCAGAAATAATCTCTAAATTTCTTGTAGGCTGGCAAGACCACAAATGAGCTCAGCAGATTTACAGTGAGCTTGGTCTGGCTGAAAACAAGAGGCAAGGCCAGCAGTGCTGGAGTAAGAGTGCAAAAATGGGAGTGTTTCACTGAGAATGTGAAAAATTGGAGAAAAGGGAAGAGAGCATGCATGTATGGGGATCTGCAGGTCAGCAAAAGGCAAATTAAAGGTCTGAGCTGGGGTGAATTTGTACAAGAGGAGGAAGTCGAGGGGTTGTAAATGCTCAGTAGTGTTAGAGGCATAGCAGAGTTATTTTGAGGACATGGAAAACATGCAGGGAACAGCTGAAGGTTGTGTCTTTGGACTGGGAAGAGGTGTCAAAACTGTTGTTTTTCTGTAAGAATTAAGGTAATAGAGGAAAGGCATGGAAGTACAACATAAGTGTCTAGGGAAGCTAGAAAAAAAAATGAGAGAACCATCACTATGGAAAATAAATAATATATTTAGAAGAACTAAACCCTCCTTGCTGGAGGGCTTAAGAGAAGCTGGGCAGATAGGTCAAGGTTTGTCTGCACAGACTGAGGTCAAACAATGAAGGAACTTGAAGGAAGGGTCACCAAGCTCCCGGGACAGGTTCAATAAAATCTAAGAGGTTTCAGGCTACATCAAGAAATGAAAGATGCAGTAGTGCTGCTGGTGAACAGACACAGGGAAACCACAGAGATCAGGAACATACCAGAGGCACAGCCACATTTAGTCACAGTTCTTTGTATTTAAAAATATGCAATATTTAAAGGAGGCTTGTTAGCACAAGAAAGGAAAGTGCCTTGAGCTTCCAAGTGCATGCTTAAAAGAAATGAACTAAAAAGAGCTTAATTTTTAATAAATTTATGGCAAATTTAGTTTAAAAAATAGTATAAAGGCTTTTGGAAAAGAAGCCTCTGAGGAAAGAACATTAAAAATTTCTATTTTTCCTCTGCAGAAATCATTTAGTGGGTCTGTACACTGAAGGGAAGGATGTTATGAGGCTGTTCATATTTGAAACCTGGGGAGCAAGTCAGGGTGTTCTGAATAAGTGTTGCACTCTATCTCAGGCCAAAAATAGGTAAAAGATTATCAGGAGTATGGAGGCTCAGGTATCCAAAAGACATGGCTGAGTTGCCCATTTATAAAACCTATATCTTTATCTGTTACATCTCTCAGAGCAATTATTTGTTTAGAGGCCAGAACAAAGGTAAAACCTCCCCTTTATTACTTCTCTTCACCAAGCTGAGGCTTCCAACCCCTGTGGATACATCAGGGCAGGGATCTCTGTCACTTCCCAAGGAAGCCAGCTTCATTTTAAAAGTGTTGATGCTGCATTCTAACTCTGAAGAAAAATCTGTCTTCCCCAACAACATTTGGTTACTCTCCTGCTGAGACAACAAACCCCACCACTGATGAGAGCCTGCATCTGGCTTTGACCAGCACAGAGACACCTCAGGAAAGGCCAGAGCAATGCCTCAGGCATCTAGAAATATGAAGGTTTAGGGTATATCCATTTAGGAGCAATACAGTTGAGGCTGTTCTTCCACCACATCTGAAGACATCAGGTTGAAGCACTTGATGTGGGAGCTGCATGTTGAACAGACTGGTTTGGGTTGGAAGTGATCTTAAAAGACCATCTTGGCTCCAACTTCCTGTCACAGACAGGGACACCTTCCACTAGACCAGGTTGCTCAAAGCCCCATCCAACCCAGCCTGGAACACCTCCAGAGATGGGGCACCCACAGCTTCTCTGGGCAATCTGTTCCAGTTCAAAGTCATGTTAAGCATGTTCTGTGTTTAAAGGCAGAGCTTGAATTTTTAATTAGACATATAAAGACCTATTCTCCAAAAGCCTTGCTTTTGGACCACATTTTAAACACTGTTTTGTCTGGGATAAGAAAGTGCAGGAGCAACAGAAGTGCTGATGCAGTGAAGGATGGCACCTCAGAAGAGCATCCACTAGAACCTGGTATTTTCAATGCCTTCCACAGGATTTATGGCTAGACATGCAAGTCTTTGCAAACAACCACATGACTCATGAACTGGGCTCAACCCTGGGGCAGTTTTCAGCAGTATGTTCACCCCTAGCTCTGTGCTCCAGTCCAGCTGCCATCTTTGGAAAATAAGCATTCAATCCCCAGCTTTGGCTAGGGACTTGGACACGCTATCATCAACAGTCTAAAGATGCATCTATCCTAAGAAAACATCTTCCCTATCCCCTTACCTGAATGAGGCTGAGAACTGACAGGAATGCAACACAAAACTTGGCAGGAATTGTAGCACAACTCGTTTGTTCAGGTTGTGCAGGCCTGAACTGCATGGAATTTTAGACTGTACATGCTGCTTTAATCCACCAGCCAGTCCAGACACCCTCCTTTCTCAGGAAGGTTTCCATCTTTGAAGAATTACCCTATCTGCTTTGCTCCAAATTCACCATTGAGAGTTGTTCTAGTGTGGTCATTGTTCTGGTGTGATTTTGGTGATGTTTAAGACTGGACAGTGATCGATCAAAAGGGAACCAGAAGCCACAGGGAAGATTGCTTTACAACCTAGCTTTTGTAGCACTAAGGGCAGATAAGGACACAAGTACCTAATTTTAAAAGAAGTCTGCACTAGACAAAGCTCTGTCATATCCTTTTAATGAGTTTCAAATGTACAGTGAAGCAAAACAAAGGGACACTTACCTTTATTCCAGTTCATGCTCCAAGATATGTTGTGAACAGTGTCCTACTCTTGGGAGGTCTTCATTTGGGTCCTGAACTTAAATCCAGAAAACAATTCTTCATTGGTGTTGGAATATAAAAATCCGAGGTTATTGAAATCTAAAGGCAGAACAGCCTGAGAGCCAGAGCTGCCACTAACACACTAGTGCACAGAAGGCAGTCCCCTGAACAGGACAGTGGTTGGACATTGGATGGCTGAAAGCAGACTTTGGCTTGGGCAGCCTCTTCCCCCAGAGCTGCTGGTTCTCACATCTTGTTACAGACTTACCAGAGTCAGTTCAGCACAACTGGAACTGCCATCATTTTACAATGGAAAGCCAGCCACTGCTTTGAGGAACAGAACTTCAAGTATGTATACGCTATGGAAGTCACAAAAAAAACCCCAAACAACTTCCAAAAGTTTGGCATCCCAACCCTTCCCACTCACTGACAGACCAGACAGACTCAGTAAGGTGGTGAATTGTGTTTCTTAGAGACCATTAAAAGTACATGAGCTGATTTCCAGAACATGCCAGAGGAGATTACAGTTGTGTTTATAGAGAAAGTAAATAAACTGCACGTGCATGAGTGGCTGTGATGCTGTGAGCAGCACAGTCCCTTGCTTTTACTAAGAGGGCTTTGGTGATTTGTTTTGCCCATGCACAGAGACACAAAGGAGGGGGAAAGGAGCAGAGGAGGAAGCAACATACATCTAAGAGAAAGAAATTAAAGAGACAGCCTTAGGGGGACCTCAGCTCCCAGAGAGACAGGAGGAATGGGGCACCAAAGGCTTGTTTAGAAGAGTTCGAGATTGCTGGTCTGGGGGCCTCAAGCTTGTAAGCCTACCCCCTAAAATGAGAGCAGTAAGTAGCACAAGCAGGCCCTGGCTCCTCTTCAGCAGATGCACTTCTGACCGTCCGTCCCATCTCAGTTCCACAAGGAATTAGGGAAGTGCTCAGGGGACGAGGGCTGCTTCACTCCAGGATCTTCGGCTCTGCCCTCCCCCGAGGTGGAGAGGAATAGAATTGCAGGGAGATGAACTCAAATGAAATGCTGGGGCATGGAAGTGAGCATGCAAAACCTAGCCCCTTGCCAGATGCCCTGGGAGGCAGAAAGGGATTTCCCCAGCACATCCAATGAAACAAAACACATCTGCTCCTCCCACCTTTTGTACTTTGCTCTTATCTGGGAACTCCAATAATGTCCTCCCTGCCTCCTCTTAAGCCTAAAGAGATCCCAGTGTATTCTAGAACAGAGGCAGAACTTTCTAAATTAAAAGAGTACCCTCTTTCCAGTCTAGATTATAGGCTACAGCTCAGCTTGTTAAAAAAAGCTTAAAGACAAGATACACATTCCTTGGAAGACTCTACAGAAACAGGGCAGCTCATTTAACCCATGTCTGACAAGACATACAAACAACTCATAGCACTTGTTACTTTGATGGAGAAGAACAAGAAAGCCACAGCCACAAGTTTACTTCTATCAGAGACCACCCTGGACCTAAACTCAAGAGAACCCATAGCAAGTAGAAGGATTCAGTTTGATCAGCAAGATCTCTCAAAACATAAGTTGCCAAACTGGGACATCTGATGTCTCTTTCCAATACCCATGCTTAGAGCACCATTTCCCTTTGAATCTCCAGCTAACCATTTCAAGTGTTTTCTAACTGCTGCTGAAAGTTAGGGCTTTGTGGCAGCAGAAACAGTGCAGATAGTCTTAATCAGAAAGCTGTGCAGCTCATTCAGTCTCATCTGGAATACCTCCAGCCTCCTTCACCTCTATCCACTATGGCAGTGAGTTTCCTTGATGTTCAACCCAGTCACACAAAAGCAAAACACCAATTCCCATTCTGCCACTGCTCCAAAGTCTCCCTTCTGGAAAGCTACAAGACAGTAGGAAGCTACAGGGTCCTGGCTTGTGTGTGCATAGATGAAAGGCATATTTGACACTCCCCACACTTGTTCCTTGTGGAGAGAGACTTTACTCCCACACATGCCTTTTAGATAGTAGCAATGCTCCTTTCACTTAACTGTGTTTAGCCTGTTGCACTTGACTGAGGTAATCATGTAGGCCCTCCTTTATAAAAACTGAAATGGCCATGTGCAGGCAGCAAGTCATCTGGAAATAAGGACAGGCAGAATAAATCAGTTCTTCAAGTGCTCACCTCTCCATGGCTAGAGAAATCTATATCACTAGGTGCAGCTTAGATGGCTCACAGCCACTGGCCAACACAAACTAGCTTTTATTTCAGCAGCTCAATGAAAAGCTCAAGTCATGCTACCACTCTTTTTAGGCAGAACACTAAAGACTCTCACATGCTGAAGTCCTTCATCCCAAAAGGCACTGTGTTAAGGCATTCTTATTTTGCTAGAGTTCACACAGGCACTATTTGACAAGCTTACACCCAAAAATAAACACAAAAAGTTCCCTGCACAGGAGCAGGAGCAAATAGCTACCCACTCTTCCTCAACTTCCCTTTCCTCTAAGCTTAGAGGACACTCCCTAAAGCTACAGCAGCTATTGAAAAGTCTATCTATGTTTAATAAGCAGCTCAGAGTCCTATACAGAAGATAAATTCAAACAAATAAAGAAATCAATGAAGAAGCTAGGTGAAAGGGAAGGAAAGGAAAAATTCAGAGGCAAGAAGAGACAGGCAAGGTAATAGGGGACAGGAGGTTGCAGACTGAAGGAACTACATTTAAGTAAAAAAGTAGACTGGAGACAAAGCAAGAGAAAAAAAGAAAAAAGGAAAGAACAAAAGGGCAAGTTACACCAAAGGTCCCTCAGAGAATTCCAAACCACCCACCAGGGAAGGAACTTGCCAACCCATGCACTCCAGGGTAAATGTCCCTCATACTTACAGGTTTATCTGAACTGGCAGTCAGAATTTCCCATTTCTACAATGATAGCATCTCCCATTCCTCATACTACTAGATAAAGCGTACCATTTCCACACTAAGTGAGGGAGTTCCAGCATTACTACCTCCCTTTCCCAAAGACTGGAGTTGATACTTAGACAATTAAGACCCTCAAGATCTCTGAACAAAAAGGAAAAGTTTGAAGTACTCTAGAGCTAGTGTTTCCCCACCTTTGAGCCTGAGGTTTTTGATACTTACGTGCAATCACCACCACCACAAGGGCACCAATCACTCCCATTATGATCATCATCTGAAGAAAAAGATTGTCCAAGAGCAATAGTCAGAACAGATTGACAAGTTCTCATTTTTCCTGACAGCCAGAGAACCTAAGCCAGGTCCTGAAGGCATGACAGTCAAGGCCTCAAAGCCTTCTCACAGTGAAAGAATTTTATGCATTCGAAATTGTCAGGAAGCCTCATCTATACTTAGAAAGCCCTGCAGGAGAGGAGTAGCCCAGTTCCCTCCTGACCAAGGAGATCATGGCACTAGGAAACTCACCTTGCAGTTCTTCCACCAGTACTTCCTTTTGAGTTTTGCTGCGCTACTTTCAAATACTGAAGCGCCAGCCTGAAGTGCATCTGCCCGGTCATCCAGCTCTGACAGCTTCTCGTCTCGTTGCAGCACCTTGTCTACGTTTACACACATTATATCAACCACCTGCAGAAGGAAGAATAGAGCAGTTATATTGGTAAAGACAGTTGAAAAAATTTAAAAGGAGTAACAGCCAATAGCCGATGTTGTAATACTAACAAAAAAAAAAAAAAATAAATGGGGAGGGGGGAAGATCAGGGTAAGAAAGAAGTAATTTCAAGTCGCTGCCTACTTTGAAATGAAAAAACAATAAAAAAAAAATCCGAGACTCACTATTAAAACATCCGTTCAAGTACACTTCAACCACATGCTCAGCCTCACATCCTCATCTGCTTTTAAGAGCTCTCCATTCCTGCAGCAAGCCAAAGCCACGCTCCTTATGAGAGGAGTCATGCGCTCAGTTCACTCTCCCAGAGCTGCAAAATTACCTTATGAGCTTCACGTTGCTGCCCCGGCCAGGCACAAAGGCGCTACTGCGCGTCAGCAGCCAAGCCACTGACATCGATCCCGGGAAGCCAGGCTAGGGTTCCCCCGCACCACTGCACACAGGGCTCCCTTGAAGCAGCCCGCAGGGATTAAGAGCTGTCCTGGACGCTGTACAGCTTTGTTTCCATAAGAGATGCACGATAACGAGGTACCAAAAAAAAATCTAGCAAGCCTGGTCCTTGGAAGTAATATCTGGAATTAAGTGACTTTTAAATATAAAGCAATTTCTCCTCCAGCCTCTTTAATAGGTTTGCCACCCTATTTTTGAGTATTGATTGAGCATTAATTAATTCCGGCTTTGGCATGACAAAAGGAGCCACCCCCTCAGCGATGGACACCGGTGAAGAACATCGCTGCCGCAGAGCAGCGAGGAGTCAGACACCCACCAGGGCTGGCAGAGCTACTGACCTCCTGCACTTGGGCCTGCGTCTGCTGCAGGCGGCGATTGCTGGTCAGGTTGGGGGGAGCCCCGGGGGGACCCCCACCGGGGGCTGCCCCTTCGGGAGCTCCTCCTTCGGGAGCCCCTCCTTCGGGAGCGCCGGGAGCAGGCTGCTGAGCTGGGTCAGACCTGAGGGGTGTAGCACACACATGAGCGAAGAGAAAACTCAGCCGCTCCAGAGAGAATCCCCCGCAAAATCCACGCGAACCCTAGAGTCCCCAGGCTGGAGCAGTGCTGGCTGCAGCCTCGCTGGATGCCGCCAGATCGGGAACGGGCGGGCTCGTGGGAGAGCCTAAAGCAGGGGCAAGCCCAGGGGGGGCAGCGGGAATAGAACCAGCCCCTCACCGAAGGAGCTTGCGGGTGCAGTCGCGCCAAGCACTGCGGCCTCTCGGGGGGGAGCACAGCGACCTGGGCGCACGGACGTGACCAGCAGACGGGGAAGGAAGGTGAGGAAGAGGGACAGGGAGGCAGCGCGGGGGCAGCCCGAGGGGACCAGGCAGCTACCGGGCTGGGCGCAGTGGTGGCCGCGGGCCAGGTTGCCTCCAACCGGGGACCCGCACATCACCACTGGGGCACAGCCACGGAGTCGGCGGGGAAGCAGAACCGCCCGGGGGCGGTGCGGGCAGCCCTGCCTACAGCTGCTGCAATGCGCCACCCGACCCCACCACCGCCGGCCAGGACGCGAGCTCTGCACTGACCCTCCTCCCTCAGGCTCCAGCCACCACCCCCGCGCCGCGCCTACCGCAGCTCGCCCACGGCCGGTCGGGCGGACACTCACATGGCCGTGCCGGACAAAACAGCGAGACACTCAGAACGGAGCCGCGTACAGACAGCTCCCCGAGCCCCCCGACCCCGCACTTATAACAGGCGGGCCCCGCCCACAGAGACAGCAGCAATCGAAAGTTGCTTCGCCGGGAGCGGCAGCGCTGCGCCGTCCCTACCTTTCTCCTCAGCCAATCAACGCTCCGCGCACTGCGGAAATGGCCATAATGTTAGCCCCGCCCCCAGACCGCCACGGGGCTAGCCCCGCCCCGCCATGGGGATGTCCAATGGGAGCAGCGCCCTGCGCCCCGCCCCCGCCCCTGCGGAAGTCCCGGGGTGCCCGAGCCGCTGGTGCCCGGCGCTCCCTCCGCCGCCCCGGGCCGGGCCTCGCACGGTCCCGCTCCCGATCCACGGCCCTGCGCTGGAGCAGCCGGGGCCCCGACAGCCCTGCGCGGGTCCGCCGAGCTCCGTGTAGGTCACGCGGCGCCTGATCGTGGTTACCTGCCCCGTTCAGTTTTCCTCTTGGAGCCCAGCCCGGCTGGCGCCGTTTTGGTGGGTGCTGCGGAGTCCTGCCGAAATCCCACCCCTGCAGTGTGTCTGTTGGCTCTGGTTAAGCCGCTGTCCTTGCAATTAAGAGATGGTGTCGCTGGCACACTTCCACCATACGGCACGTCATGAAAGCGAAGCTGAACAAGTCCCGATCGAGCTTCTGCAGCCTGCTGGAAGCAATGAGGCTCCCACAGAAGCCCCAAGAACAGCAATGTGTTTTGGCGTTTTTCCGTCTAAATATCTGGAGAAGCCTGCTGGATCAGAAGGGGAGATTCTCCGATTCAGGACAAAAAAAGGGGCAGGAGTGTACTAGAACACTTGGTGCAGGATTTTGCGTGGTGAGTAGAAAGTGACAAGCATGGGCTCACACCTACACTACCTTTTCCTTCCATAAGGTGATGCAGGATGTTCATGTCAGTTTTTAGTGTCAGATCTCAACAGATTATTAGGTACACAAGACAGATATCTTACAGATTACAGCATGGTAACTAGAAGATCGTGGTTACAAGGTGAAGAATAATGCAGCGTTGTGACTATAGACAGGTGATTTGCAGATGGGAGCAGACTAGCACTGACCTCAGAACTCCAGGTTTTTACACTGCCTTCAGATGGAAGGGACAAGTTGAGGAAGAAGCTTCTGTAGCTTGGCAGCCTTTCCACTGCAGTCTGAGGACCATTTCAATAGCCACTGCAAGTAAATTTGAGCTTATGGAATTAATGGCCACCTTGCCAGTTGGTGCTTAGGGATTAAGAGATGACAAAGGTTACAAGATACTTTCTCTCATACTTTTCCAGCTTCCGACATATATTCAGTCAAGGACTTGCTATACTTGCTCAGTCTCCACTTGCTTCCTGAATCCACACCACCTTTTGTCAAGTCTCACAGGTCTGTCAGCCTTGCTCCTGAGAATGGATTTCAGCTGTTTAAACAGAGAGTTTGCGTCTACTTTCCTCAGGCTTAGGCCTAAAGGAAGTTCTTTCCATTAATTCCCTGCTGCTTCCAACCAAATGCTTTTGGAGACTGAGGAGCATTGCTCTGTAGCAAGATACATCAAGTCAGCAGATAACTCCGTTACTTAGCAGCTGAATTAACGACCAAGGCAGAATTGGTACACAAATGCCTCCTCATCTAATGGATTTCTCCCAAGGGTACAGTGGTGTGATGTTGGACTACAGGGATGCCAGCTGTGACTCACTGTAACTTCTCCTCTAAAGGAACTGGCAATAGTTATGGAAAACTAGGAGCTAGAAAACCCATTTGAATACTTGAATTATTTTTGCAAATCCTGCCTAAATTATAAACAAAAGGCCATTTAGTCATTTAGTATCATTAGCAGGGGATCAAGTCATCATGAGTGTGCAACGAGACAAATCCCATTCTTAAGACAAGTTTTGATGCGTTTCAACTAACATTTGCATCATTCACACTTAACCAGAGATGAATGGATGGCAAGGGGAAAAGCCATGAGCAGGAAGATATATTAGCAGAACTTCATGGCACTAACTTGAAAAATTTGGCTATGAGGAAAAATCCAAGCTGGAGAATACTGCAATTGTCATGTTAGATGTATGAACCTGGGGCTCAGAGACTGAAAGGATGCTAGAGGCCTGGACAAAAAAACCAGAGGACCAGAGGGTCAAGTTCAGGGATGCAGGCTGGAACAGATGCCTGCAAGAAGTATGTCAGAAATGACTGAGGGGGCACAGAGGAGCTCAGGCCTGGAGCAGCAGTAGGATCTTGGGATCAGGGTAGAAATATGCAGCAATGGTTGTAGAAAGCACTAGGAACTCAGTTGTGTGAAAGCTGGCTTTATTCTGAGTGCAATGCCACAAAAGTACACTCCACACGCTGAAGCCTTAGCGGTGCTTTCCGGTGCGATTGAAGCGCTTGTACAAGTACCGGATCCTCTTGTTGAGTTTGTGATAGTCCTCTACAAACATCCGATCGCCCACCATCTGCTTCTTGCGGATGCACCTCTGCAGCTCGTTCCCCCGCCAGCCTCGCAGCCAAGTGGGCCCCATGATGAGATTCTTCGGGTGGATCTGGAAGCCACCTGAGAATAGCAGAGCAGAGAAAGATGAAGCCAGGCACTGGAGAAGGCTATTCCCAGGGTGGCCGGCCCAAATCCTCCCCGCCCTGTCGCTGCTGGCAGAGGCTCCAACCCGCAGGTGAGTCCAGCCTCCCTCCCCTCATACCCCGGGGCCATGGCGCTGGGGAGGTGCGGGCGGGGTGTGTCTTACCCAGGATCCCCACGTTATCATACACCCCGAACAAGGCCCGCTTCTTCGTCCACCGATCTACCGGCTTGCGCTTGGGAGGCTCTTTAATGCGAATGGGCCGGGAGAGCCCTGCCAGGGGCGAGGACAGAGGCACGGGGAGGCCGGGCCGCGCGGGCGCCCAGCGTGCCCCTCCGCAGTCGCTAATGCTCCGCTCGGCGCGGGGCAGGGGAGCGGCACGGCTCAGCAGGGCCCGGCCCGCCGCTCGCAGCAGCAGCGTTGCCGCCGCCGCCGCCATGGAGATGACCCCCAGTGCCCCGGGGAAGGGCCGGGCCGGGACGGGACGAGACGGGAAGGGAAGAGCGGCGCTGCCGCCGGGCCGCCCCTTCCGCCGGGGAGCGCAGGGGCGCGCGGGTGACGTAGAGCCAACGGTCGGGAGGCAGGGGACTCGGCGATTGGGCGAGGGGTCGGCAGCCGCCGGGCGCTGATAGGCCCGTGGCAGGAAGGGGCGGGGCGAGCGCGGTCCGCGCGCGCAGTTTCGAGCGCCCGGGGCCGTACGGGGCTGTGGCAGCCATGGCGGCGGCCCCGGAGTTCCATCTGCCTCTTGCTCCCGCCGATCTGCTGCGAGATGGCGGCCCCGGGCGCTACATGGTGAAGGAGGTGCTGCCCGCTCGCGAGCTGCCACCCGCACTCGCAGGTAAGGTGTCCCCACACCCCCTTCCCGGTTGGGCTCGGTCCTGCCGCCGCCTCACGGCCATCCCTCTGCCTCTCTCCGTGTTTTGCCGCAGCTTTCCGGGCCGCCGTCCGTGCGCGGGGCGCGCTGGCCGTGCTGCAGCACTTCGACTGCGTGTACAGCGTGCTGCAGTGAGTACGGGGCAGGGACGGGACGGAGGGGCGGGCGCTCGCCCCTCTGCCAGGCGCTCTTTGCTCGCCGCCCTTACGCCCTGTGTTTGTCCCGCAGCCACTTCCGAACCGTGGGTGTGGCTGTAAAGGAGGACGCCTTGGAGCTGATGGTGCACGGTGGGTACTCGCTGTTTCCGGCCGACGCTGGACTAATGGAGAGGTTGTTTTGCCTTGGCAGCTCAATGATGATATAAAGGCTAATGTGACTCGGCCAGCTGGGCTGCACCCTCAGCCCACTCCTGTCATACGGGTCTGTAATCTTGGTGGACGATGCTGAGCTGTGCATGTTCGCTGTAAGGGCAGACCGACAGAAAATCCTCTTGCTCGCGTCCCTGGAAAATATATCTGTGGGATGTATCAGCTCAGAGCGAGTGTTTCTCTGAGCTGAGGGAGGGCTGTGGGGATAGGACAAGACAGCACGCCCAAGGTCTGGGTTGCAGGGGGCAGCCCATGTTACAGCTGGTGAGATGTGAGCACACATCTTTGGTAATCTGATGGCTGCTGTAAGCCTCCCAGACAAAGGATGGCTGAGGGACCTGGCAAGGAGTGCTCATGATTTTTTGCTTCTCCTCAGTGATGTCCCATCATTCCAATGAACTTCCTTCCATCTTGAGGGACTCTGGGCTGAGCCATGCAGACCGAGCTGCTCACCTCAATGCTCTTAAGATGAATTGCTATTTGCTGACTGGCCTAATGGATGCCTTTGAAATGGAAACCTGCAAGAACAGTTGTTTGGAGGCAGATCCTGGTAGGAAGGTAGGTGAGGGTACTGGAGGAAAGATGATAGAAGTCAAAATAAAATTTTAAGCTTGTTGAACTCTGTAGTATCTGTCATATTTTATACCAGAGTTTATATGAACATGATGCCTGCAAGAGCAGTGCATAATGTGGAGCACTGGTGCTTCTGTGAAACTGTGCCTGGAAAACAGCCAAAGGGACAGTCATATATCTAAACATCAGCAGGGACTTGGATGCCCAGGCCTTTCTATTTCATTCTTCAGTTTCTGGCTGGAACTTAGTGTGCCAGTATTTTATCAGGATTTCTGTCCTGTGAGTAGAGATGGTGGCAGTGGATGCAGGTATAATCCTTAAACCACACGAGGCACTGGTGCTGGCCTGAGCTGAGAGAGAAGAATTGGGGGAAAACCCCTCCCCCTGTGATCTTACACATCTCACTGTGTCTTAATGCTGTAGAGTTTAACAAACTTCTTATATTTTGAAGGAAGCAGGGTAGGAATGGGGTTTTGTCCGTTGTGAAGCTGCTGATGTATCTCACTGTTTAATCTCCTTTCTAGAACAGGAAGAACCATGCCAAAACTTCTGGATCCTTGTGGGAAGAGGAGAGGGAGCCACTTTTACATCTGCTTACACAGCTGCTGCAGCTGGATCTCCGTCAGCTTTGGGGCGGTTTAGCAGTGGAAGAAGAGTTTGTCAGGTATGAATTGGAGCAGGTATATTTGTGGAATGAATGGTTCTGAGGGATAAAAGGTTAAATGATAGATCTACCAATGAGATGGTATTACAGCCCTCTGTAGCGTGCAGATCATTGGGAAACTGAAGAAACAGCTCGAGGCAAAAGACATCTATATAGGAATCATGTCATCTTCTCAAGTAGGCCACAAAAAATTCAGATGTTTGCTGATTTTTAGGGGATGCTGGAGAATCTCTCAAACAGAAGTTTATGCGAGTTTTGATAGTGAGGTTTGCTGTCTGTCTTCTCTGGGTTTAGCTTAATGACGGGAAGCTGCTACCGTATCCTGGAGAATCCAAGTATCGGCCTTCAGAGGTACCGGGTCACGCGGGAGGCTGTGACACATCTGCTTGCTGTAGCTCTGGTTCACTGTGACCACATGTTCAGTGAGTTCCTGCTCTTCTACCTTCTTCCTGAAGCCATTCCCAGTTACTTTCCCTGACCTCTTTCTTCCTTCTCACGTGTGAAAGGTGCCACTCTGAAGATCACACAGATGCTGCAGCACTTCGAACACATAGCCCCAGTGTTTTCACGGGCCGTGAGCCTCTGGGCTAAAGAGTATGGTCTGAAAAGCCTAGTGGGTGAACTGCTAAGGTGAGAGAAATACCTGGAGGCTCGTCCTTCTATCCCTAGCAACTTAATGCACCCCGTTCCTTGTTTCATCTTTCTGTAAAGGGAAATTGGACAGAAATGTCTCCAGGATTTGGCTCGTGAGGCGTCTGGAGTCAGGGGTTATGCTACTTTTATAAGTGAACTGGCTGAACAGATTCCAGCGCTGGTGCTCTCCAACATGAGTGTTCTCCTGCCTCACTTGGATGGGGAGGTATGTTGCTGCAAAGTTACCTGTCCAGAAAAGTCAGATGGTAGAGATGCTGCTATCCAGTTTTTTTGTCTGGAAACAGAACCTCTTTCACAAAGCTCAAGTATCCAAAACCTGCTCTATTGGAATAAGTTCTGCCCTTACCTAAAGGATGCAAAGGGAACAGAAACCATGACATCTGTCTGGGTGTCACTGCCTGGTTGTCACTATCAGATGTCAGAGAACAGGAGACTGCCTACTTGTCTTAGGTCCCTGTTGCTGTCCCTTGTTCTTCAGCACTTAATGAATTTGTCACTGTGTTACCTTCTCTTTACCTGTTATAAGTGTTTCGTATGTCAGTTCCTGGCTTCTATGAACCTACCTGGATAGCAGGGTTTGGATTGGAAGGGATCTTAACACCTCTGCCATGGCTAGGGACACCCTCCACTAGACTAGATTGCTCAAAGCCCCATCCAACCTGTTCTTGAACAGTTCTAGGGATGGGGCATCCACAGCTTCTCTGGGTAATCTGTTCAAGTGTCTCACCACACTCTCAGTAAATAATTTATTCCTAATATCTAATCTAAACCTACCTTCACTTTGAGGCCATTCTCTCTTGCCCTATCACTGAATGCCCTGGTTAAAAGTCCCTCTCCAGCTCTCTCACAACCCCCTTTGGGTACTGGAAGGTGCCTCCCCAGAGCTTTCTCTTCTGCAGGCTGAAACAAGACCAGCTCTCAACCTGTCTTCATAGCAGAGGTTACTCTGTCCTGCAGACATAGCTATGTTCACCCAAGCTCAATACAATATCCATACTGAAAAAATTCACTTAGGGCTGGAGCCTGGGATTTGGACGGCCCAAACTCTGGGCATATCAAATCATGTCTTTTTGTACCTAATTCAACAACTCCTGTCTTGGCAGAATTACATGATGCGAAATGCCGTTCTGGCAGCTATGGCAGAAGTGCTGGTGCAGGTGCTGAATGGTGACCAGCTGGAGGAAGCTGCCCGTGGTACTCGGGACAAGTTCCTGGATATACTGCAGGCCCATGTGTGTGACGTCCATAGCTTTGTTCGCAGCCGTGTGCTGCAGCTCTTCACTCACATCGTTCAGTGCAAGGCAAGTGGTGTTGCCTCAGTCACCTTTTCCCATCTTGTGTGTTCTGAGGGAATTTCTGCCACCCTCCTTTTTGTTTGCAGAGACTGAAGTTTTAACAAAGGAAGGTGCTGTCCCTGTGTACTGTGATGTCTGCAGTTTCTTCCAAGAGACCAAAGATCCCAGGGGTGGGGGAACTGCGGGGTGGAAATTAAGTTCTGCTATTTGTTACCAGGACAAACTAGAAGAAAGAACATACCATACAGCCTCCCTTCACACACTGGTATGGGAGAACATCACGATTACCAGATACACTAAAGCTCAACTCAGCAGGATCCCGGATAGCCTAAATCCTTGTTTTCAGTGGAGGCTGGACCAAAATATACCATAGGTCTTTTGGGCCCTAGACCTTTTCCATAAATCTATAATCTGTGCTTTTTAGTATATGAATATGTCTGCAGTAAACGCTTTCCAAGTCTCTGAGCCTTCTTGATAACTTTATCTGTGCTCTTGTGTTCTAGGCCCTGCCTTTGACTCAGTTTCAGTCTGTGGTGTCGCTGGCTGTTGGGCGGCTCCAAGACAAATCTGTCATAGTGGTTAAAAATGCCATCCAGCTTCTGGCTGCATTTTTGTCCAACAATCCCTTCTCCAGCAAGGTAATTGCGATTAATATGGTGGATATGTTAGATGTCTGTTGGCAGGCTAAATATCTGCAGTGTGCTATAGCCAGGGCAGTAGTGTTTCTGTGTCTTGTGCGAGGAACAATGTAGCCTTTGACTCTGCAGGTGGCAGCTTTCTGGTCTTCCCAAATTCAGATTTTGAGTTCTTGGGTTAATCCCTCTCTTGGTGAAATTCATAGCTATGCTGAAGGCCAGGAGGGATGTGATTGAGGTAAAAATCTGCAGCAGTTTTGAGCCCACTGTGACGTTTCTTTCCTTAGGATCAACATTAGTTTTTTAGAATATTCTTCATGGATCTGCAGCTCTTTCTGCTTAGCTGCACCTTCTCCTGAGTTTCTGAGCCTTAGACTGACAACTTAGAGCAGTTCTCATTCTAGGATCAGGGCCAGAGTCTACTCTTCCAGTTTCCCAAAACAGGGTTTATGTATAGGGATTGACAACTAAAGCAGGGAGTGGAAGAGAGGAGAATTCTGGCATTTCAGGAAAAGGAGGATAACTAACATATTTCTTTTTCTCTTCCTGACACCTTCAGCTAAGCTGTGCTGATTTGGATGAGCCACTGAAGAAAGAAGTGCAGAAACTGAAAGAAATGAGGGATCGTAGCAGACCCACAGCAGGTAATTTCCTTTCTTCTTTTTCTTCTTTCCACTTTCTCGAACAATCCAGAATTTATTTTTCCTTGTATTAAATTTGCTCACAGGTTATGACAGCTTTTGTCTTAGATCTTACCTGTATGAGACTGTGAGACCAGACAACTGGGATTAAACTCACAACAGTTTTCCTTATGGTGGTGTTATAAAAGGATCATATTAATATCCACGTCTAAATCAACAGTCCTTATAGCTATATATTCTATTTTCAGGGTAAGAACTGAAAATGTCTATGAATACCCTCTCAGGTTTCTCTTCTTTACCATTCAAGGACTGCTTGAGTCATGATTTTGGTCAGATATTATTTAAACTTGATTTGTCGGCAGCATCAAAGTCCAAGGCTAAAGAAATTATGGTTCTCTTACCTGTCTTTCTTTTTCTACCTTCAGTGGTTTATTTTTCTTTTAGTCAGAGTCCTTGTCTTATTCTCACTGCAGTCTGGGTGGGATCAGCAATGGGAATAGTGCCTACCTGGGGAGGGGATAAGGGAAGTAGAATTCCGAAGTTCCAGATGAGCTTTTCCTTCCCATTAAAGGTGTCAGCTGAGTCTGTGTTGTTCGTTCCCTCTGATTTTTAAGTAACTTCAGTGGTCGCCCCAGAGGAAGAGTGGGAAGCAATGCTGCCAGAAGTTAGGGCTGCCACAGAGCAGCTCTTTCAGCCACTGCAGGAAGGGGAAGAGGAGGTGCTGGAAGTTGAAGAAACAGTGGAGAAAACAGTGGAGCAAATCACTGGGCTGTTGAAGAAGCTCAATTACAAGTAAGAAGGCTTGGTAGTTTGAGAGTGTTTATCCCAAGCGGTGATTTCCATTAACATTACTCTGTAGGAAGGGATTGACATGGGCATCCAGCACAAGATGCTGGTAGGAGCTGCTTTCTCAGGTGTTCAGGGCAAAGTTGGATGTTTTCCCTTATGCTCTGCTCTGACGTGTTGCTGATACTCTCTTGGGCAATGTCATTATCCAGGAGCGCAGCCCGCCTTACACAGAAGGCCCTGTGTCGCTTCCAGGGAAAGGAACCTTTCATTTGCCCTGGGGAGGAAAACGAGGAGGCAACAATCCTGGATATTCTGAAGAGACTTTACACAGGTAACTGTATCCCTCTGTCTGTTCCCTAAGTTCAAGATAATGCCAGAGCCAGACAAAAACCCTCTGGAATGCTCCATCCCCCGTTTTGACCTGTGGAGCTCAGTCTGTGTGTACTTGACACTGCAGAGTGTCAAGAGCTGCAGCATCTCTGCATTGTTTATTCATCTAGTACCTTGGCATTTTAGCTGGATCATATTTATCTTAACTTCTGGTTGTAACAGTTCCATGGTCCCAGTAAAAGTGCATTTCTGGTGCTTTAACTCACGTAATATCTGAGGGGATATCTGAGCCAGTGTCGCCACTCCCATCCTTCTGCCCTGTCTGAATTTGTCAGGAGTTCTGCTTCCTGAACAGGAGTGGCACATAATGCTTACCCTTAGCAGCCTTGACCAAGTATCTGGTTCAAGCAAAGTCTTGGTTATCTGGGGCTTGAGCCTCTGGGTGTATTTTCAAGACTTCACATACTTTGTTTGGTGTTTGTTTCAGCATAAGGATGCTTAGCCAGTCACATTGAGCATATTTCTGTTGAAAGTCTATTGTCTAAAAATCTTAACTTTGTGAACTCTCCACACTTGCACAAATTTTGCTAGGGAGTAATAGTGTTTGCCTTCTCCCTGGTTCCTTTTTAGGGGTCTCATCTATCTTTGGGGAATTATTAAATTCAGATTAACCCCATCAGCATTTTAATGGAGTTTACCGCAAATGGACCATGCCTTTATACCAAGCTGGCATGTCTCTGGAGCATCGCACTTGCTCCACAGTACGCTGAGATTTTGTAGCTAGGTCTGATGGCAGAATTTGGATTTTTGTATCCTGGCTCTTGGAAGGTGTCACTGTGGAATGGGGAGAGGAGGGTTAAAATGCCCTGAACCGTGCCTGTTTCTCTTGTATCTTCAGTACTGCTCACAAAAAAGTGTGCTGTGTAGGTTCATGCCCAGGTGAGAACAGTGAAGATCTTCCGCATGACAACAGCAGTGATGAGATTGAAGAAGTTGTGCAGGAAGAGCAGCCTCAAACAGAGCTGGTCAAACAGGAGATGTTGGTGCAGTACCTGCAAGATGCTTACAACTTCTCAGTGAAAATCACAGAAGCTCTGAACCTGATCAGCAAGATGATGTATGAAAACTCTGTCTCAGGTATGTGAAATAACCATGGGGCCCTTTTTTCCCATTCAGCATTTCTAGATCTTTCCTTGTTTGAGAAAAGATGTTGGAGTGGTAGAGCTCCAGGAGAAGGAGGAAAGATTGAAGGAGCTGCTCTTTATTGAGCAGATGTCAGAGACACTTCCAAGGTATTGGAAAAGCAAGCACCATCTAAATGAGTGTCAAGAAGGGGTTGAATAGGGCATGAACAGGCTTTCTAGGAATCCATTTTTTAAATACCAAGGTGGAAAAAGTTCTTTTAAAATATGTTTAAAAGTTATTTTTAAAAACATATGAAATAAAATGTATTTGAACTTTTTAAAATTACAAAAACCAGCCAGGTGACCGAAGTGGGTTCACTTGTGGAAGCTACCCTGCCTCCTGTGGGGAGGGATGGATGTTCATCATCTCAGATGAGGTTCTCCCAAAGTAAGCCTGGCCAGTAAAGCTGGGTTTGGTTATGTGCTCAGTGCCCTGACACAGCTTCAGCTGTTAGGCTGGCCACAAGAGGGGAGCTAAGTAGCTGGTCTCATCTAACTCGTCTTCCATCAAACTATTCTCTGGTTAAACATGAGCCTGATCAACAGGTTCTGTGGCCTGGTCCTTTTCAGTGCTGTAGAGAAAGGTGTGATCAGAAGGCCTTTGAGTTAATTCAGCTGTTCATATTTAATATTAGAACTAATGCAATCACTTAGACTTTTTTGTAGTGTTTATCAGAAATTGGCATTTCCAAGGGATGAGGGGCACAACTCCCTCTCCCATCCTCTCCACACATCCACTTGCACAAATCTGGGGTATGGATGAGTGTGGGCACTACAGTGCCCCAGATTTCATGCAAACACTTCTGAGGCTTCATCTATGTTGAGGGTTCATGTTAATTACTATAAGCACGTGGGCTTCCCCAGCAAGGTTTGGTGTCATTAGCTATTTGCACACACATGAAAATGAACTCCTGGGTTCAGTGTCGTTACACTGAACCTTTGAAGCTCAGGGCCGAGAAATTGCCCTACCTAGTACTAAACACCTGGGGTTTGATTGTGGGGGTGTTTTTTAATGGATGCACAAATTTTAATAACATTTCATCTCCCTATTGTCCTGTGCTGTAGTATAAGGAAGGCAAATTCAGTGTCTGAACAGCGAAGGTGTTTTGAGACATTTGGAGAGAGTATGCTGCTGAGTAAGGGATAGCACCTTAGCTGGTGCTAAGAGATGTGTGTGCTCAAATTTAGCCTTTTTTAATGAAAGATTTAATATTTGAAGATTTAAAATTTTTTTCTGTTGCAAATTTATGCATTGTGGTGTGACTGAGGGCAGGGAAAGAACATCAGCTCACCTGTTAGATGTTCTTAATTGTGATTTGTAAGGATTTGTACTGGTAAAAAGTCTTACTTAACCAGAGATCAAACTATTTAGCTGTACAACTCCTCTCATCATTGCTGTTGATGTTTTGTGATCCTGTCTAACTTAATGGTTTGGGTTTTTTGTTTTTTTTTTTTTTTTTGGTCTTAGGAGAAGACTGGGCAGTCTATTTCAGGAGTAGTCAAGCTGAAACCAAACACAGTATTCCTTACCCCATTTGTACATCAAATAGCTTAGTTCCTCTGGTTATATCATTGCACTGGGGCTTATATTCAGCTGTCTGCTGTGACTACGAAATGTTTTTTCCCAAAGTTATAGTTTCCCAGAAGAGAAGTTTGTTCTTTCTCAAATATAGTCCCTGTGCTCTTTCCCTAACTGTATCACATTTGATTTAGCTGTAATATTGTTAATTTGTGTTTCTTTTCTGGGACATCTACATCTTTGACTAGGGATCCCATTCTGACTCAAGCCCTCTGCAGACAGTAGCAATGATCTCTAGATGCTTGTAGAGATTGCTGTGGGACATGAATACTCCTATGAATTTGTCTTAATGGCCTCTCTAATGGGACCTGGGGAAGAATTGCACTATCACAACTGTTTTCTCTGCAGTGGTGCAGGAAGCCATTGAGTTCTTCGTGACAGTCTCACAGTTTGGCGTGCCCCAGGCACTGCTTGGAGTCCGCAGGATGCTGCCCCTCATATGGTCAAAGGAGCCTGGAATTAAGGAGGCCGTGCTGAATGCCTACAGACAGCTCTATCTGAGCCCCAGCGAGGATTCAGAGAGGTATCGATCTTCCTAATCAGATTTTTTTTTTTCCTTTCTCACCCCCCATCCCCTTTCTGCTGTTGGGAATGGGCTGTGGGCAGGGAGAGAACTGAGAGTTGCCATGCTTCATGCTGAGCTGAAACGTAAGGTTATTATGTGGGTAGCTTAGTCTTCCTGCAGGAACTACTGCTGAGCTTCTCTTCTTGGTCTGTCATAGAGCTCACGTGTAGGAAATTCACACAGCAAAACTCTGTGAGACCTTGCGAAGCAGATGCTGAGAATTACTTGAAGTTAAACTGTTGTCAGGCACTAATATATATTGTGCTCATAAATTTCACTTTCATACAAAGCATTGCCTAAATAGTCTGGGCAGAGTCCCTATCTGATAGGGAACAGAAGTGTTAATTATGAATGTTTCTCTTGCCAGCAGGATTCTTGACTGGCAACAATGAATTTCAGCACGTTAAGTCAACTTTTACATGAAGTCATCCCATGTCCAAGAGTCTTTCATACTTCACTCTCTGTGGCCAAAGTTGTTAGCCAATGTCAGATGTCCCATTTTGAGTTTTTTATAACTGTAGTTGGGATATCCTACTGGGATAATAAGAGGAACAGTGTGTCTGAAGTTAAAACTATATTTCTGTTACTAAAGCTCAGGTTTTTTTGCTGACAAGTCATACATTCTGTGGCCTTGTTCGTGTGTAGGCATTCTGCTTCTGATATACACAACACATTCCCCGTTTCTTTATCCTTCACACTATACAAGGTTAGTTCTTATTTGGGTGCTTTCACATGTGTTTCTGCTTGTGTTTCAGTCAGACCAATCTTAAATCTTTTTCTAACAATTTCTACATGTTTTAGATGGGAGGATGTTAAAGGGTCTTTGTTGCTTATCCTTCTTGAGGATTTGGTGGTGGGAGCTGGCTACCACTTGCAAGTTTGCTTCTTCCATACTAGAGAAGAGCTGTATCTCCTCTCTGCTGTGGCGCTTCCCTTTTTTAGTGTTTACCCATTTGTAAATCCTGTTAGATACTTGTGAAATAAGATAAGTGTGATCCCTGGTGAGATGCACCATAACTCACCCTCATTTGTACCATCAGGGCAATAAAGAGCACCTGCTGATTCTTATTCCTTCCTGATAATATTGCCTGGAGACAGCACTTCTACAGTTTGTGCTCTGTCCTCATTTGTTCATAGATTTTCAGTTTCTAGGGAAACTTTGACTTATGGTTGAGAATAAACTTGGAAGTGGCTGCTTAGTGCCTCTGACTGGATCTTTGAACACCAGTGCACAAGGCAATGGACTTTAAAGCCCACATCATGGTAACTGGCACTTGAGTTGGGTGACTTTGAGAACTCGAGCTTGTTGTGGGAGTTTTCCTGATCCTGTGGATCATCTCTGTTATTCAACAGATGTTTTCAGCTCTTTCAGTAGGGCAGTAATTGTGACAGTTGCTTTTTCCTTACCTTTTAATTTTTTATTGTTATCTTTCCCATTTCAAAGGGCCAAGGCACAGGCCCTGGTGCATTCTCTCTCTCTCATCATGGTGGATGCGTCACTGGGAACAATAGAGTGCTTAGAGGAAATAGTGAGTATTTGTCTTGCCTGGGTCTGGATTGTGTATCTGTTTTATTAAAATTGTAGTCATTGCAGATTACATCTTTACTTCGAAGTTCATTCTCCTTTGCCTCTCTCTAATTTTTTAGCTGCATTCCTTTTGCAGATCTCGGAGTTTGTGCAGAAAGATGAAATAAAGCCTGCTGTGACCCAGCTGCTTTGGGAGCGATTCACGGAAAAATCTCCATGCTCATCGCTCGAACGCCGCGCTGCTGTGATGCTGCTGGGGATGATGGCACGGTGAGCCTGGGGCCAGGTCAGAGCCTGTGAGTGGAAGGATGTACAGGGAGTCGATTTTAATGGAAGAACTGTGGGTTCTGCATCAGCTGACTCTTTGGCTCTAGCTTCAAAAATAGTAACCCTATCATGGGGTAATGAAGCCTGGAACTGAACATAGTTGTGCTGGATCCCACCAGCAAGGCCTCTGAATGATTATGATGAGATTATTTTCCTTGTGTGAATGCCCATCTCTTCCCTGAGTTTACAGTGTCACAACTCTGCAGCCTTGTCTGTGTTTGGATAAGAACAGTGAGAAGCTGCTGAGTAGAGATGTCTGGAGGCTTTAGCATGAAGAAAAATGAATCTGTTTCAGTTTCTGGGGGCAAAAAAACCGTATCTGTGTTAAAAAGTTTTCATTTCCTCAGTTTCCCAGCCCAGTAACCCTTTGGCATTCAACTCATCTGCTCTTCTTGCTGTTCTTGCTTTAGTCCTTCATTAGTCAGAAACAGACCTGCATAATGATGATCCTAAAGTTCTTTCACAGGCAGAAAGGGGAATGAGTGAGTATGGATTTGGGATTGGCTTTTTTTGGATAATGTTGGTTTGATTTGGTTTGTGTCCCACAGTAGGGGAAGGAATAGTGTATGTCACAAGTCCTGAGCTCCTGGACTCTTTCCTACTCTCCAACATTTTTGTTTTTCTTACCCCTGTAAGTTTTGGTCCTTTCTGATAGGAAAGAAGAGTTAAGAATCTTCTTTCTTTACAAAGAGGCTGTGCCCACTGTTGATCACTTTGGAGAAACTCATCTCCTAGTGCAGAGTGGATTACACTGGCTTCTGTGGAATACTTATTACTGCTCCTCTAGCTATATCTTGTGTCATTTGGATGGGTTTTATTTTTTCCCCTCTTATTCAAACCACTTCCTCAAGGCACGAGGAGCATTTCTCTTGATTATCCATACTTCTGTAAACTTTCAGCAGTACTTCATGATATCCCCATCCCTTCCATTCCACAGAGGTAAGCCAGAGATCATAGGCAGCAACCTGGATATTTTGGTGACAATGGGGCTGTCTGAGAAGGCATGCGAAGACTATAGGCTACCTCAAGAAGTATGCAATGTTATTTCCAAGCTTGCCAGTAACCCCAAGGTAAGGCTCTGGGTTTGTTCTTGAGGTCATCCAGAAACAAAGAAGGGGGAAAATTGTTTGTATGGAAGAAGAGAGAGAGCTAACTAATTTTTTACAGATTTTGAAATTAAGTAGGTTGAGACCATCCAGCAGCACTGTCTGGAAAGGTTACCACACATCAGTGAACATGTAATAAAAGAATTTTCATTAGGCAACAGACTGAATTCAATTAGTAAAGAGTTCAGTGCACAAGAAAATATGTTTTCCTTTCAATTCTCTTCTTCAGATTCCCAATTTTAAACTGATTTGTGTTTTCTCAACCATGAAGCCCTTTCCTCTACTGATATTTTCTGGTGGTGTGATTCTTTTGCCCTCCCTATTAATTGATATTCAGGAGTTGTCAGCTGTACAACATAATATAAAACATGAAAGTTTTTCAAACCTGTCCATGTTGTACTTAGAACAACATGATGGTTGATGGCTTCTTTCCCTGGGAAACAATTTATACTTTTTTTTTTTTTTTTTTTTTTTTTTTATGCACTTGGCAAAAAAGCTGTTTTTTTGACTCAGTCATTTGGGGCATTTTGGTTCAGGAGTTCTATCACAAAAGCAGTCCTTCACAAAGCAGCATCATTCTGTGGTATCATCCCCACTGAGGATGTTGCTGCACAAACTTCATGAATTAACGTGTATCACAACATTCTTAAATGTTCTAAAGATGGCTATAATTCATATTTTGGTTGACTTAAGTCTGCAGTTCAGCTCGTATGTGAAAACGAACTGAACTGAAAATATTT
This sequence comes from Sturnus vulgaris, assembly GCF_052056855.1. NCBI lineage: Eukaryota > Metazoa > Chordata > Aves > Passeriformes > Sturnidae > Sturnus > Sturnus vulgaris. Next base: position 31,467,046 of record NC_142244.1, read on the forward strand.
AACTGACTGACTGACTGGCAGTAGCCTTTCTCCCCCCATCCATCCTGCCAACCAGAAATTCAGTACAGAGGACAAGATTGTGATCAATGAGGAGTTTTTGTTTCAGGCTACTGAAAGCTGACAAATCCTCAAGTAAATTCTGTTTTGTTCAAGTGTATATTCATCAGGCAGACACAGGTGTGCTGGGACACCTCAGGTATTGTCATACTTTGTTTAGTAGTTCTCTGTGTTATCTTACTCCCAACCTAAAAGGTGGTGTGACTGAGATACCGAATATATGCAACAATCTAAGTGTGAGGTGGTCTTGGATCCAGACCTATCCTATGTTTTTTCCACTGATGGTATTTTGCTTTTAAACAAACCCATATGATTCTGGAGTATCCCAAGGAAAGTTGACTTACTGTTGATGACTCTTAAGATGCTCCAGAGGTTTCCCTCTTCATTCATTGCAGAGAGTGAGTAAATAGTACCAGATTTTAAATGAATCCTTTTGGCATTTCAAAAGAGTTATTTTGATTTAAGGTGAGATGGTGGAACTGTCTGGGTTGGCCTGGGATCATCATTTGGCCAAGATTTAAATCCACCCAGTGTAGTCACCATGCTGTCACAAGTGACAATAATATCCCTGCTGCAAGTTTAGTTGCAGAGCAGTACTGGATGTCCCTGGCATGGGTTTGATTAACATTGCACACAGAAAGGTTAAGTACTGGGAAGGGCATGGGGGCATCTCACGTGCTGCTCCCATGGGAGTAACTCACCTGTTGTCTCTGCAGCCAGCACTGGAGAAGAAAAGTGCCCCTTTTCGACTGCCACAGAACCACATGCTCTTTGGTTGCCTGAGTGAGACTGTGAGTAAAGGTGAGCCCAGGTCGGCAGGAGCCTGGAGGAGATGGGGAGTTGGGCTGCAAGACCGCCTATGTTATCATTGGTATGTGTGGGTACATTGCTCTCTCTTCTCATCAGGCTTTGCCCAGCCAAGCAGTCACTGGATCCCCTTCATGGAGGCAGCTGTAACACTCATCTACCAGCTGGCAGAAGGAGCAGAGGAGATCTGTGCTGACATCCTGCATGTGTGCAGTCAGCAAGCTCTGGAGAAGCTGCAGGAGGCTGATGAGCAGAAAGCTGGTGAGGAAAAAGCTGATGAAGGAAATCTATACCTATGGTTTCCAGTGCTGCTTTTGGTGGCCTTGAGTAACTGCAGGAGAATAGAGCTGAGGGTCTGGTGGAAGTATTGGCATGGGAGGGTGTGAGTGCTATGAAGGAATCTGTGGACTGTGGAGATGGGTTGTACGGTGAGACTTGGCACTAACTAATGGGGAAGTAGTCTAGATCAATACTGAACTGTAGTCATTTTTCTTCTTCAGATGCAGGGGATTCTCCACACAGAGTCTCTGATGGTGCTGGCAGTCTCCCCACATTCCTGCTCTTGCACCTGGTGTCCCTTGTGGGACAGGTGGCACTGCAGCAGGTAGCATATTTGGAAGTGTCTGTGAGTGCAGAGCTACGCAGACGCCGCATCCTCAAAGAGGAGAAGACCAAGAAACAAACTGGCACCAGCACAAAGAAGCAGAGACCCCAGGTGAGAACCAAGGGTTTTTTTTCCTATGGGCAGCTCTTCTAGTGTCCCAGCTATAGCAAACTTCTGGAGAATGCAGTCCTGAGGTTGCATGAGGTACAGGGCAATGTGTGCTTCAGGAATAGAAACAGACACATACTGGCCAGGATTGACAGGGAGAGCTGAGGTCCTTGAATGATCCTATTCACTGAAACTCCTACACTCGTCTTGAGTTTTGAAGAGGCAGAAGGGAGGGAGTAAAGGATGATGTCCTGGCCATGTTTATCCTCCTGCTTCAGGCAAACATTCCCCTTTCACTCACCACCTTCTTTCTTACCAGTGCAATCTTTTGCAACTGATGCAGTAGTGATGAATAACATCCATTTGTGCCCTGAGTTCTGGAAAAAGGCTTCCTAGAACCCCAGTCCAGAAGATTTGAGAATCCTGTCCTCTGTTAGGTAGTAATGAAGTTTTAACAGTAGTCTTTCTAATGTGATTTAGATGCTACAAATTTCCTGTTTGGTTAGGTCTGTCTTGGAATGTTTTCCAGAGTGTAATGAGGCTGACTTCCCTGGGTAAGAATAAAGAAAAATGTGTCCATCTAGGTATCCAGTCTCTATTAGATGCTTATACTTCTAAGTCTACAGAGAACTTTGTAGTTCATTTCCTCACCCACCTGCTTATCAGTGTCACTACCATTTTCTACACAGGAGGAGATTATTATGAGATTTTCAAAAAAGTACCAGTTGTATACAGATTTGGTCCCCATTGCAATGCCTGTATCTCCTTTCTTCTCTTGTGTTGCTTTTTATTTGCTATAAGGTTTCTCAAAATCTTGCTCACAAAACCAGCAATTCAAAGGCTGCTTTGAGTTTCTTGTTTTTAGTGTTTGAATGTCCCTTAATTTATGCAGGACTCACACACTGATGCTGGATGTCTCCTAGGTGTGTTTTTATCTTAGTAGTGTCAGTAGTTTAGGCTTTCTTTACATTCTGGGCTTCTCATTACAAGAGAGACATGGCTCCTGGAGCAGTCCAGTGGAGGGCAATAAAGATGATTAAGGGACTGGAGTATCTCCCTTAGAAGTAAAGGCTGAGGGAGCTGGGCCTCTTATAAGTCTCAAGACTGAAAGGGGACCTTATCACTGTCTGTAAATATTTGAAGAAGGGATGCCAAGAGGATGGAGCCAGATTGCTCTTGTTGGTGTCAAGCCACTAGGACATGAGGCAATGGGCAGAAAATGATGCACAGAAAGTTCCACCTTAATATGAGGATGAACTTCTTTACTGTGAGGGTGACCAAGGACTAGAACAGGTTGCCCAGAGAGGTTGTAGTGTTTCCTTCACTTGAGGTACTCAAGAACCGTCTGGACACAATCCTGTGCAATGTTGAAGGTTTCCAGGAAGACAAGAAGACCCTGCTAGAGTGGGAAGGCTGGACCTGATGACCTACTGTGCTCCCTTCCAACCTATGTGATCCTGTGATTGGTGTTTTGTAGCACGTGGACTGGCAAATCTCGGACTACACTTCACAGCTTCCTTCAGTTCTTAGGGGAAAATGGGTGATTACACTCTGCGTCCGTCTGTTCTACACTCTAGTTGTGCAGCTGGTAACATGCATATACTTCACACTTGAGATAAGAGAACCCTGTGAAGAACGAGGCTATTGTTGCCTGACGTCTTTCTTACAGTCTCTTCTCTGCACAGAGCACAGGGAACGAGACCACTATGGAGGAAGAGCTGGGCCTTGTGGGAGCCACAGCTGATGACACCGAGGCTGAGCTCATCCGCAGTATTTGTGAGACAGAGCTTCTAGATGGTAAGTGTGCCTGCCACCGAGGAATACTGGCTGCCTGTGTGAAAGAGCAGGTACAGTGGGTAACAGGTCCTGAAGGAGGAAGGCTGTTTTCCGTGGTGTCAGTTTCCATGTAGGCTGTTTGTTTCTTGGCTCTGTCTTTCTGGAGGTGGTTGTTCAGTGGTGAAAGTGAGCCAACCAGTAACTGTAGTTTGCAGCAGCTCTGGAATAAATGGAGTATAGTTATTAATGCAGAATGCACAAACAGTGCTCTCACACTCACTGTCTTTATCCCCACTCTCTAGGGAAGCACCTGTTCTCTGCCTTTGTTCCACTGGTGCTCAAGATCTGCAACAACCCTGGACTCTACAGTGACTCGGCGCTGTCAGCTGCCGCAGCTCTCACTCTTGGCAAACTCTGCATGATCAGGTACTGCTGAGCCATGCCAGAGTTCTTTTCCCAGCCTTCCTAGTACTAAAGCAAATGTTGCAATTCCTTTCCCAAGGAAAGAATAAGCACAGAAGAGTGTTCACAGATAGCTTTTTAAAAATTTTTTAATTGTTTGGTTTTTTTCTCTACTCTCTGAGAGACGGAATTTTGCTATCTATCCCTTCTTTCCTGTACCCTGTCTCGTTAGCTCTGAGTTCTGTGACTCCCACTTGCGTCTGCTGTTCACGATGATGGAGAAGTCCACCCTGCCTAGTGTGAGATCCAACCTCATTATTGCAGCAGGAGATCTAGCCATCCGCTTCCCCAACCTGGTGGAGCCTTGGACATCGCATCTCTATGCCAGGTAATGCTACACTCGTTGTTGGGAGAGGACGTGATGAAAGCCCTGTGGCAGGGTGAAACTGGGCTTCTAGAAGGTGAGAATGACCCAAGAAAGCAAATTTGAAGACGCTGCTGCAGGGAGACCAGAGCTTTGGGCTGTCACGAGTACTAATAACTCAGAGACACGCCCTTGCTGCTTTCTGCAGTAACTGTTTGTTCCTGTCAGGCTGCGAGACCCCTGCCCGACTGTGAGGCAGACGGCTGGGCTGGTGATGACTCACCTCATCCTCAAAGACATGGTAAAGGTGAAGGGGCAAGTGAGTGAAATGGCAGCTCTGCTCATAGACCCAGAGGAGGCAATCGTGAGAGTGGCTCAGAACTTCTTCGGTGAACTCGCCAACAAGGCAAGTGGATGCTCAGGGACCTTATTTCACAAGAGCAGGAAAGGGCTCTTGGAGTCTGGATCAATTACATGAGTTCTGGAGAAGGTGTTTTAATGGTGTAGAGTCATTGATCTGTCTCTCTGTGGACTAAATAAGGGTAGTTAAAAGAAATTTTGCAATACAAGTTTTGCTTCATCCCTGCCTGATGTTGCTGAATTTGACCTCATCCATTCACACTGGAAGGCAGGCTCCAAACCACTGCCTTTTCCCTTTGCTTTCTTGTGTATGGCCAGCCCAGGGTTAGGAGCAGTTTTCTGTAGTTCACCTTTGGGCCTTACAGCAGAGTTCCCTGACCTTATGGCTCAGGCAGTGCCCCTTCTCTGAAACCTTTCCGAGTTGTTCTTGGCTTTGGGATGCTATGATACTTAAATTGTAGCAGTTTCTGCCTGAGCAAGTAAGAACAGGAGCAGCATTACTCCCAGTACACTGTTCATTCCATGTGCAGCCTTACATGGACCCATCAGAGTTTGAGATATACTGCCTGAGAGGCTGCAGTGACACTGGGGCTTTTCTGTCTTGGTTTGTTTTGTTAAAGCAGAGCTGGCCACCTGACTGCACCGACTTCCTGTCTCTGCAGAGTTTATAACAAAGCTATGTAAAAGCAGTGGGAAAGAGAATATGGATTGGACCTTTTCAGGCAAGATAGGAAGCAGATCCATGAACCGAAGGGCTGTTTCCTTTATCAAGAAGCACTTTTTGTTCGGTTGTGACAAGGTTGGAAGGCAAAGAAACTGCATCCAAGTCTGCAAAGAGCAGAACTGGGGTGCATTATTTAGCTTGTTGGTTGGCTGGGATTTTTCCCCCCAGACAAATAGTCCTGAATAGGTTTGGCTGGCTGTGTACGGTTTGTTTCAAAAAGCTGATGCCTTCAGTCAGTAGATTTGGGATGGAGAGAAAGGAGGTCGTTTTACGTGGGCAGCTTATTTGGCTTGACTCAAATTATCCTTTATAATTCTGTATCTCATGTAGAAACTTGTGTTCTGCACAGGGTAACGCTGTCTATAACCTGCTTCCAGACATCATCAGTCATCTTTCGGATGCTAACAGTGGCATAGAGGAGGAATCCTTCCACACTATTATGAGGTATTCTGAGGTTAAATAAATCTCTTATTGCCAGGACTATGTTTATGCAAACGGACTGCCATATCAAGGGAAGAAAAACTACACTGATATGTACAAAATGCTTTTTCAGTTGTTCTCTTTGATCTGGCTTTTTCAGTCTGTACTGGAAATGGAGTCATGCTGAGGGGAATTAATTTTAAAGCCACACAGTTAGGGGTGAGGAGAGACTCTACAAAGAGTAACCACTAACTCAAAATTACTTTCACTCCAGAAAAGGAAAGTAGTTGTTTTTACACATGGGAACATGGATATGCAACATTAGGAAAACACAACAGGTTTTAAAGACTGCTGCCTTTGTCATTTTGGTGGCTACTGGAGTTTTGTAAGCAGTTTGAGTAAAGCTGCAGTGACAGTAACAGGTTTGGGTCTGGGGTGACTTTCTGGTGGTTTGTTTTATGTGGGTTTTTTGTTTTGTTAATTTGTTTGGTTTCAGTTTTTTCAAGAAAACCTTACTCTGGGGTACAGAGAACTTGGAATATTTCAATCTGAGGTTATTGGTTGCTCACAGACAGCATTAATAATGTCTTTATTGGTAAAGTACAGGTATTTTCCTCTCATTTCTGAAACTTAACCACATGAAGGTTTTTCTGAGTAATTTGAATCCCTATGGATTATAGAGGGGGGTGTTAGACAAAAGTATTGCTGTTGCTGAAGAGAAGAACAATAAAATCTCCTGTGATTTTTCAACTAGTCTTTCTGTCTATGAGAATCCAGTGCATTTAGGAAGAGGGATGGGATTTTGGATAGATAGGAATTGCAAGACAAAGAAAAAGTACATTAGTGAGGGTGTAATTGAGACTAAAATTAATTTATGGTGACGAAAGTAGATGGATATTTTGCTTCAGCTTTAATTAAGGAAGGTAATGTGCAATACTGGGAATTATAGCTTGTGGCTCCTGACAGCACATGTAGAAGTGGAAGTTAATGTCTGAAGTGAAGCAAACCATTACAGGGAGACAAGAGGCAGCATGCTGAAAAATTCCAAATAATTTTGGAATTTTTGGGACTGTTTTTCATTAATATCAAACTGGAGGTATTACCACAGACATAGAGTAAGTGTAGCAATTGCACTGAAGTGTGATTGGTGGAGTTAAGACAGGTGTAAGATGGACTTTTGACTTCTAGCAAGATCCATGGAGAGAACTGGCAGTGTCTGGCAGATAAGAGAAGAAGGAGTATTGATTTAACAGTGTGGACAGGTATCAAAGTAGCGTAAGAATAATTAATATTAAAGGGAGAACTCTTGAGAATGCTGTCTCTGTTATGTGTCTTAGAAAAGCAGCTTGGAGTGGTGGTTGTAGACATAACAAAGACTGAACAAGAAAGTGCTTTAGAACAATTATATCAAGGCCAATGGCAACCTGACTGAGCTAAAGTTAAGAAATGTTGGTACAAAAAAGAGAGAGCAGTAGAACCTTCTTAACAAATAGAAGTTATTCAGTGATTTCTAAGAGGACATAGTGCAAAATGCACAAGTACTTAACTGTGCTAAAGTCCAGGTGTCTCTATTCCTCAAGAAGCTAAGGAAAAATGGATTAGGTTAGCATTTAAGTTCTGTGTTCCCATTTTAGTGCAAAGTAGTGCTCACTTTTGCAGTGATCCAAATGCAACAACACACTTTCAGCAAATTTGTGATGAAAAAGTCACAAGGATGGTTTTGAGGGGGGGAAAAACAGTGCATTCCACAGTGCTCCACTCAAGGTTTGCTTGCCAGACAAACTAGTCAGTCAGTGCAACTTGTGAAGTGAGGAGATTGTCTGCAAGTGCTGCATGCTCTTAAAACTGAATGGAAGGAGCAGATAAGAAGTCAGCACAGCTGCTTTTTCAGCACCCCTCCTACCTGAAATGGGTATTCCTCTGTGGGCTCTAATCTTTTGCCTTTTTTTCCCCTTGCAGACATCTGTTCTCATATATTACAAAAGACAAACAAACAGAGAGCTTGGTGGAGAAACTTTGTCAGAGATTCCGGACTGCCAGGTGGGTTGTAATCTTAATTTTCCTGCCAAGCACTTCTGCTTCTCAGGATTTTTCAGAATCATTAGATTCTTCACATGATAAATGCAGCATAATTTGGTTTAGGTCCCCCTTCTTTTTTAACTACCTTCTCCTGAAAATACATGAATACTTATAAATGAAGGTTTCTGGTTTTATTATGCAGTGATTGGCTCTCTCTTTCTTCCTTTTTTTAAGGAAAAAATTTTGTGACAGTCTAGATCTGCATTATAGCTGAGCAAGGAGACATCCCACATGTGGAATTTACATACCTTTGTGATCCTTCTCCACAGGCTATTCCCCTGCAGCTCATCTAGGAAATTAGTGTGTTCAGCTGAGAAGTTGGGATCTCTCCAGCAGTTCTCTCTGGGGTGATCTCAACTATCAAGCTGGTATAGGCCTGTCCTTGTTCTGTGTGCATGCGCTGCTCAGTACCAAGTCTACACCTGGGACTCTGTTTTGGTTTATTATTGTTGTTGTTATTATTATTGTTTTACCTAAGGGCTTGTGCCACCAAAAACTTTGGCTTTTGCTCTTCTCCATCTCCAAGATTTGCATGCCTTGCTTGTGCATTGCTGAATACTGAGTATAGAATGCAGGACCCATGCTGTGAATCTGGAATATGATTTTGCTTTCTGGGTTTGGGGGTTTTTTTGCTGCTTTTCTCCTGCTCCCCAAACTGTAACTTCATTGATGCATGCGTGCACTTTTTGTTTCCTTCCAAGAATAACAATAATAGAAATTTATCTTCTTCCTTGTCATGTACTTCCAGTGAGATATCTTCACTTTAACTTCCACTGGATTTGGTGTACCCTGCTTTCCTCCATTCCTGTGGTTTTCCTTCTCCATTGTTGTGGCTTTGCCCTTGAGATTTAAGCTGTCTGCTTATCTTGGCCCTTTGTGCACAGTGCCTGGGCATGTGACCTACTCAGCTGCCTCAGGGAGTTGCATATTTCCCAAAATATTTGGATTTTGTTTACTGAGCAAGAGTGGAGAGTGGTCCCTCTCTCCAAAGTTGCCTCCCAGGAGCACTGGTGAGATCTTCACACCACATTTGTAAATAACCATCTGTGTGTAAGTTGTGTCTCGCCTTTAGTAGAATGTCCTGGTATTTCTGTACCACAAAGGCGATCAGCTTGGTGCACATTAGTGGTACTGCTAGAGCAAGGCTCTCATTCCAGGCTAAAACAGGAGTTTGTCAGAAAAGATTTTGCAGCCACCATTGCACTCCTCAGCCTTTCTGGATTTCTAAACATACCAAATTGCCAGGTGTCATTCAGACTGTGAAGGTGGAAACACCTGGATGCTGCAGTTTTGTTCTCCATCTATCTGGGTTTGAGCAGAGCATCTTGAGACAGCATGTGCTGGACAGACTTGAGGCCCTCAATTTGTGTATATTAAAAACAGGAGCTTTGGCCTTGCTTTTTCCCCTCCCATTCTATCACAGTGATCTACATTAGGGATGTTAGTTTGTGCTTTTGTTTTTCTTTTCCTTTGGTTTTATTCCAGTAGCTTTTGCTGGAATTTGAATGTAGTCCTTCTCTGATACAGCATTTATTATCTGTTGACTTTATAACTTAATGAATATGACCTTCTTTATGTAACTAACCAGGAAAGGGAGAGAGAACATCAAATACAGCTTCTGTTTGACATCATCTCAAATATGCAAAAATGAGCAGCCAGGGGAATTTGTAAGGTGGTTGAAAAAAGGCCCTTCAAGAGGAGTCCTGGCCTCACTGAGTCTTTTCCTCCTGGTCAGCAAGAACTTTTGACACTTTTCAAACAAGTGACTGTGTTCTTTAGCAGTGGAACGTTCATGTTTTTCCGAGAGGGACTAAGTGTCATGGAATACAGTGGTGGTTATGTGTGGTATGGGACAGCACCCTGTCACCCTGTAACAGAACAACCTGAATCTCATGTTCTGCAGGGCAGAAACACTTGCAGGAAATGCTGCTAGTTCTGGGTGAGATGTGCTCATCTTCACACACCCCTTTTTGTAGGAGCTAATGGTGATATTTGTCTTTCCTAGGACTGAGCGTCAATATCGGGACCTGTCCCACTGCCTTGCTCTGCTTCCAGTCTCAGACCGGGGCCTTCACAAGCTGCAGGACAACTATGACTGCTTTGCAGACAAGCTCCAAGATCCAGCTGTCTATAATTGTTTCCAAACTGTGCTGGCTCGATTCCGCAGAGCAGGCGTCAAACCTGACACTAAAGTAAGGGTGTGGGACAAGGTTCCAGGCCAGAAAAGCACTTGCTTTTTTTGCTTTTTACATACAGTGACTGGAAAGCCCTGCAGGTTTTCATTTCAAGCAGACTATTCCTTACCCCTAACAATTTATCAATTTATTTATTTAACTTGATGGCAATTCTATGGATGTAGTACTTCTTTTCCCTCACCTTCTATTTTTTTTGTTCCCCTCCACTGCTGTTTTACATCTCCATCAGGCTCTAGCTGAAGAGCTGGAGCAGAAGCTGTCTGCCTCCCATAACCGAGGAATGGATTCAACAGAGACATGCCAGGATGGTAGTCAGACTCCAATGCCAGTGTCAGCCAAGCGGAAAACAATTAGAAGTATGTTCCTTGTTGTGAGATTCCAGCCTTCCCCTGATCTGGCAATCCAGCAGAAACAGCTAAGGACTTTTCCTCACCCTTACAGACAGAAGTTTGCTGCCTTTCTCTATTTTTCTCCCCTTTGCTTGACAGGTTCACGCCGCCAGCCCCTGAGCCCAGCCAACACAGATGACGATTTTGTCACACCCCCATCCCGCACCCTCCGAAATCGTAAACGTGCCCAAAAGCGCCCTCCACGCAAAAAAGCCGTCATTAGCTTCTCCAGCGACGAGGAGAACAACTCTGAGGATGGTAAGGCACTGCACACCTGTGCTCCCTTTTGGTCATGGGCTTCAGACACTGTGGAGGTTGCCTGTAGAATTCTTTGCTCAAGGCCATGGAGTGCTCATTATTGACACGTTTTACTCTCTTCAGAGCTATCAGCAGAATTAAGAGAGGAAGAAACCCCCACCAAAACAACTCCCATCACCAGATCTTCAGCCCGGGCTGCACTGAGGGAACCATCTGCCACTGTCTTTAACTAAAAATAAAACTGCTTTTATGCAACAGTCGCCTTTTCTTGTGTGAACTACCCCATAATACAACAGTGCTTTAAATGAGGACAAAATGGAAGTTAACACCAGGCTAAAGTAATTCCAACCCTTTCTTCTGATATCTCCACAAATAAAGGCAGTGATGATGAACATAGTTGCCACTTGGACTGTTTTGCCCTGGCTTTGTAGATGAGAATTAGCTGCTCTTATTAAAATTACCTTTGGGAGAAAGTCTTTCTAAGAGTCTAACTACCCACAGGGTACAAAACGTTCATCCCTTTCACATTTTGTATGTGCTTTATACTACACTATTCACCTTTTAACACAGGACCAATGCAGTTGTACTGTGTTCAGGCCCTTTTATATTTCATCGTTTTTGGAGCTCTTGTCCTGTATAGTCAAGCAGGGTTTTGAGGGGAAGGTACTTGCTTCTTTTTCTTGTGCATATCTCATCGAAGACATGTTCAGGGAGTGAAGTGGAGAAATATAGAAAGGCTAACTTAGACTAGAGCACTTCAATAAACAATAGTCCATAGGAAAAAATACATCTTTTAAAAGCTAAAAGACCCAAAACCAATCCACCACTAAAACTTTAGAAGTAACTTGTTAATAATACTAATTTGATACATTACTAAGTATACTTATACCCTTGATTGTCTTACTGTTTTCTGGAATGTATTTGCTGCAAATCCATTTATGTTTCAAGTAAAACTGGCACTTAAGTTTTTTTCCTTTCACAAATGCCACATCAGTTTTCAAGTCAGTCCTGGCACTCCTTAAATTGCCCTGTGAACATGAAGTGCCCTATATTAGATTTTGTGCTAATCACATAAAAAAACCTTTAACCTTCTGTCTAGAGGCAAGTTGGCATTTGTCCCAGAGCTCTTACTACAGAATTATTTCCTCTTACCTCGTCACCTGCCTAGAAAGCAGACTAGTCACTAGCTGGGCAGGAATGGGAAGGGTGGTCCTCTCCACTGGTTCCTGCTAATCTGCAATCTCTGAGGCTCTACCACCTTCTTGCAGTTGTGGTCATCCGGGTTTACCCAGCAAGTAGAGCATGCTGCTCAGCTCCCTTCTGCTCTGGCTGCAGAAGTAGCTGCTGTTGCTTATTTTGATCCCTACTAAAAATGTAGTCATTAAGAAGTGCCTATGGTTTTTCATGCTGATACCTGAATGGACATAATCATGTTAAATGCTTCCAGAAACAAGTAGAGGGGGGAATGACAGGGTGACAGGTGTATTTATAAACACCCCACTTGAGTCCCTCAACTCAGTGAAAATACCTGCCCACTTGCCACCAGCCTAATAGCCAAATACCAGTATAGATGTGCTCCAACTCCAGAGCACGCTGCTAACCACAGGATAATCAGGTGAAATACAAAGATCAGAAAGCTACAGCAATATTGTCCCTCTCCCTTCCTTTCTGATAAAATATTCAGTGAAGGCTCCAGGAGGCAAAGGTAGCAGCTACAGCACTGATGGTAAATACAACAGTCATGCACACCATACATGATTCCGTCACCACCTACAGGGTATGACACTCACAGATGGGAATAAAAAAAGAAAAGGACAGCATATATGGATGTCTGCCCAGGCTCAAGGTTTTACAAGCAATAAATCTTGTAGATGTGAGATAATATGTTGCCAATGCTGCAGCAGGGGAGATGTGTATGGGTGGATAGAGGAAGTGAGGTAGCCGTAAAACTCTTAAGCATTGGCTCACCTTCAGGCCATAGTTTTCCACTAAAAGTGGTTGAACTTTTTCCTTCAGGAGATGCACACAGTCACCTTTCTGGAAGGATGGTTTGGTAATCAGTGACTGAACTGACGCTGGCTCCTTCACTGCTTTGCAGTCTGTTCTTTGCTCAGTCTCAAACCCTGTGCTGCCTGGGCAAGTGGGAGTGAGAAGTCAGTGAGTGAGAGCTCTGATTGGTCCCTTTCTGAAGGTTGTTCAGGTGGAGCATCCTCCTCACTGTCCTCTCCTGATACAGGAAGAATTAGCAATCCTGTGTCAAGGACAAAGGAAGTCCTGAAGAAAGATGAGACAAAACCCAAGAGGGGTTTGGGCAGTTACACAGTGGCTACAGCCTTAATTAGGTACTTGCTGCCCTTCTGTTCCTCACAAACGTTATTTGGTGGCTGCCACAATGACCATAAATCACTGCTGAAGGAATAATCCCACTCCCTTGCTCCTGAGGCACTGGGATTACTTAGTGCCAAAATCAATGGTGTTTCCATTCTCTAGGGACTCCTGACCATCGTTGCTCTGAACTCCTACAAATGGTACCAGTGGAAAAATGTGAATATTGTACACTTCTAGAGCCTGCAGCAACCATCATCCCTTTTTATCACCTTGGGCCAAGAGGTGTTCCCTCAGGGTACTTTGCTCAGTTCCCAGATCTCCCAGTCTCCAGTTGTCCTGCTCCTTTCCTACATAAGCAACTTTTTGTAGAAGGCTGATTGTGATTCAGCAGGAGACCACCTTTCTGGTCTTGCAAGCTCTCGAGTCAGTGCCCCAGCAAACAAGGGGGAAGGGTTTTTATAAAGAAAACTTGTTAGCATCAGAGAGGAAAAAAGGACAATAACCTATTTGAGTCTGAGAAAACTAGGGCAATCGAGGACTTGTCTGCCAAAGCCTTTTTCACTTCACTGTCATTGCCAGGACATGTCAGAGTAACTATTCAGTTCTACTGCAGTCACAGCAAGGATCTGGGACATGGAGAAGTATCAACATCATGGCACCTGAGTCACTGAGCACCTGCATTTTATTCAGGCTTTGGTGGATTTGCAAGAACTTACAAGAAAATTTGCAAATTTTCTGCAGTCTCTGAAGTTTCTTGCTTGATATAGGAGAGTGATGGCTCTTTCCCTCTTGCCATCCTCAGCTCTTGCTGAACCCAAGAAGAGCACTTGGCATTTGAGTTCTCAGAGCCTGACTACCCCTGCAGGGCTCAGTCTTTGTGCAAGTGGACTGGAATTTTGGAGCAGTTGCAAATACATTTCTGGCATTCTTCTTGCAGTATGGGGGCCACCCCATTCAAGGGATGCCAGATCAAACTGCTGCTACATTTCATAATCAAAAGGAAAGCATTGTTGCTTTTGCACTTGCTTTTCACTCAGGAAAGAACTGGCTCTGACTCATGTAGCCGGTGTGTTCCAGCGGAGCTGCTCCTGCCGGCAGCAAGACTTCTCGAGCACACTGACTCAGCTCTTTCTGGATGGCCACATGTGACTGGGGAGTACAGAACTGCATCCTCTGGGACACCTTGCATGCAGCATGAACATGTGCTTACTTCCTGTCCTTCCTTTCTTTTGCATCCCCCTGAAACTTTCACACCACGTGGCTCCTCACATTAGTGCATCCAGCACAAGCAGGGGTTGGCTGTGCGCACACATCCCATACCCCGTTTGTGCCCTGGCACTCCATCTGAATGCCACTCCATTCAGTGGGGTGCGTGTCCTGTGACTGTACAGCAGTCCCCTGTGCTTTGTAGATTCAAAGGTTGGTATGAAAGTAAATCATGTTTCCCACAAAATGTCTCGGAGGGGCCTCGGGAGCACCTCCACATGCTGGCCCCGGGTGACAGGAATGCCAAACAGATCACTAGAGAATCACATTGATCTGGACACAGCACCAGCCGTGGGTTGCAGCCATCAGCTCTAGCCAACAAAACTGGATGTTCACAGCTGTGCAAAGCACTGCTTCCATCATCAGTGCTCTGGACTGAAGGCACATACTGATTTCTCAAGGACTGAATGCAAAATGTTCATAAAACTTTCTGTCTCCTTGGGCAGAGAAGAAATGGACTCACAAACCTGCCTCTGCAAGTGCAAAATGCCTGGAAGGAAGAAAGGGAGGGAAGGAGGGAAAGAGAGAGCAAATATCTGAACTTTGATTTTTGTTATCTATGGAGAAGACTTTTTTCTAATTTTCTTCTTTCTTTGAAAAAAATAAACAAAAGGAGGCAGCAGAACACATCCTGTCAAGTTCTGACCCGACTGTTTTATGCAACAGTAGTGAACAAAGGGAAGTTCAGGGTATTGTTAAACTCTCCCAGCACACCCACTGCTAATCCTGTACTGGGGTACAGTCTCCCCATTCCTCTCCCCTGACAAACTTTCCTGATTAGTTTCTGTCTTCACACCCAGGCTGACTTCTGCACCCTGATCTCCAGACAGTGACCTCATTGCCTTGTTCAGCTGGTGAGAAACTACAGTAAAATGGAAGGGGTAAACAAAGTGGGGGGAACTAATGGCCAGAAGATTTAGGAGGTAGGAATCTGCTCCTTGCTATCCTGCTCCCATTGTGTGCCCGAGCTTGAGAAAGTGCAAGCTGAGTCTCGACAAGCTCTTTTCTGTGACGGTTCCTCTGGAAACTCAGCCCAGTCCTCCAGATGGTGACTTGGGACAGACAGACCACAAATTATATGCCCAATAGTACTAGACCCATGCTCCTGTCACTGCTACAAATTCTGTATAGTACTGGAATTCACCCACCTTCTGCAGCAGGAGCTCTTCATTCCCTGCCCAACTGTCTCACCAAGATATAAATATTAAAAACAAAAGCCTATGTTGTCACAGAGCTGAATTCGTGTCTGCTCTGCGCAGCCAGCAGTGTGCCTACCTCTAACAGCTGTAGTTCATGCTCACACTGATTAGAGAAATAGCATTAACAGCACTCTGCCTATGAGGACTATGTTCAATACTCCTACACAATGCAGCCTTCAATATCCTCCTTTTAGGACATGTTTCAAAGTGTCACCCTGTCCCTGACCTTGACAGACACCTCCAGGTCCTGGCCAGCAGCAGCTCAACTCACATTTGTCTTCCCAGACACTCAGTAAACACCTTTGTGTCCTTTTTCTTTAGAGGAAGGGGTCTTGCTGAGCTCACCCTGAAATATATCACCCTGGACAAAAGGGCTGAAAGGTTAAGGAGCTCCAGGGGGTGGTTCAGCAGGGAACTGGGGCCAGTCGCCTGCCAGAACCAAAGCTATAAAGGCAGAGAGGGGCTAGGGACCACATTCAACACGGATGCTGCGAGTCCTGCCTTGCCTCCCACCAGCCCTGGGCTAAGAAGAAAATGCTGGGGCTTCAGTCATGGCCTTGCTCATTTTTCCTCTTCTTGGTTCTGCTCTCTGCCAGCGTTCAGGCTGTGTCTTTACCAGGACAGAGGCTACAGGTAGGAGGGAGTGGGAGAGAGCTGAGTTTGATTTCAGGAGGGAAGGAGGAGGGGAGGTTGTGTTTGAACCTCCAATGAGAGGTGGTTCCAAATTCCAACTGCAAGGAGGCTGCTGTCTATCCTTGTTGCACTCTCCCCTTCAACAGCCTCAGCTCTAGCCCTTAAGGAGCACCAGCTTTTCAAGTCAGGAAACAGATAAAAGCCTTTTAGTGCTCTGCAAAAAGCTTTTAACGGTGAAGAGCCTAGTCCTTCCTAAGCCCACTCTGTGTCAGCAGCCACCTGATATTACAGTCATAATGTTCAGTGCCTGGTTCTGATGTTTCAGAGGGGAGATGCATCCTATTAGGCCAGGAGTTTTGCTCCTAAGCTCAGTACTACCCCCTTAAAGACCTTTTTAAGGCCAAGAGCAATGTCAGGATGCCAGCTAAGGGCTTCGTCGCCTGAGGAAATCTTTTATCCTCAGCAATTACAGCAATAATATTTTTGGATTTCAAATCTAGCCAGCTCCCTCTTACCCAAACCCTAACCTGAGCCCCAGCACCTTGCCTTTACATCACCCTGGGAAAGCCACAGGGAAATAGTGAGGACATGAACTAAAATCACAAGACTGATCCTGCTATGACTCACCACTTTCACTCCTCGCTGAGGATGCCTGTGTCCACTTCAGTTAACTTGCTACCACAAAGAGCTGCACAAAGGCATCCTCAGCCTTAGCTCAGCATCCATGTGAGAGACAGATGTGGAACAGCTCCCATAGGGTGCTTCTCTGGGCAGCAATGCCATGCCTCCATTGCACCCAACACAGCCCCCAACCCTTGTCTCCCAGCAGTGTTGAGAATGTACAGGCAGTACAGCTAACCTAGAAGATTTCCAGCAGATGGGGAGTCCCCTTTCCTCACACCTGCTTTGCTCCTGCCTCTCCCTCATTTTTTTCAGCAGATATTTGAGGCAGGACCATCCTTCCCAGCAGCTCTCTGGAAAAATGAAAGGTACACAGCAGCCTGAGCACATAGAGGTGCTCAGCATCCACAAAAGGAGCAAGGACTGAAGAGTTCCCTTCCAAATCTGGGGCAGAGCAGGATGTGTGTATGGTTTTACAAGAGCAGGGCAATCTGCCTGCAGGCACAGCTCACAGCAGCTGTCTTCCTGCTGTTTTGTACAGCAAAGTCATTTCAGACAGTGGGAGCTGCTGGTCAAGCCCTTCCCCATGTCTGGATGCAATGTCACAGTCACAGTGAGTGCTATGAGCAGGCATCACTTTAATGTCCTGCCTGAGCCCTCAGGAGGGAATGGGCAGTGGGGAACCAGGGGGTACAAGGCTTATCGACAGAAGCACAGGCATCACCCTGCTCTCCTCCATTTATCCCAGATGCTCCTTTCACAATTGCTGCCTCTGGAGCCCGAGCCCACGCTGACTGAAGCGGACACGAAGGAGGGGTCCAGCTTTGATCCTCAGCTGCTCTCCTCCACTCTCCCCTTCCTCCCATCTGTGGCTAGAGCTGCCCGTCCATCCCTCTGGCGCAAGAACCTCGCCAGTCGCAAGTGGGCACTGCCTGGAGATTGGGCCTGGAAGGCCATGCCCAGGGGTTGCTTCGGGCTGAAACTTGACCGAATCGGGACCTTCAGTGGTTTGGGGTGTTAGCTTTGGAGGGTCTCCGAGGTGAGAGGGCCAAGAGTGTGGGCTCGAGCACGTGGGTAGGGAAGAAGTTCAGGGCAGAGTTGAGCGCACAGACAGCGAGGGGATGGGGCAGCGGGGCAGGATGTGGGGCCACCGCCTGCCAGCCGCCGGGTCAAAGGCCGGGACTGGGGACGCCCCGTGCTGCCGGCTGGGGCCCGGCCGGGGCGAAAGCAGGCGGGCGGGACGCCGCTGGGCGGCTCACCAGGCCCGCTTCTCTGCAGCCGGAGGGCACCCAGCCTCGGGAACCTGTACGGCTCGGGAACCGTCACTGGCTCGGCAACCAGCACGGCGCACCGCAGCACGAAGCTCTGAAGCTCCCGCCCCGAAAAAGGGAGGCTGCGGCAGTGAGGAAGCGGCGCGGCGGTACGAGAAGGAGCTGTCCGGCTCCGCAGCTGCTCCCCGTGGCCGCTGAAGCCCCGCTCCACCAGCAGCCCCCTCCCTACTCCCTATGCCTGAGGACTCGTTCATTAAACAAGCTGTCCTAATCTGCCGCGTCCGCGCTCGGCGGTGGCTGCCCCCGGCCGCGAGGCGGGCGGGAGGTGACAGAGCCAGCCCGGCGGCCCCGGCCCCACGCGCGGGGCCGTGCCGGGCCCTGCCGCCGCCGCCGCCATTCCGCGTGGGGCGTGCGGCACGCACGGCTGCGGCGCGGTGCGGCCGGGGGGGGCCGACGCGGGTGAGGTATCGACCGGGCAGGGGGCACAAGGGCCGCGCTGGCTCACCCCGGCCGCACTCTGCCCCCGCAACAGCAAACACTGGGGCCTCCGGTTTGCGCTGAAGCTTCCCCCCGAAAGCCTGCCTCGGTGGGCTGCGGCTGGGGCACCACCGACCCTGGCACGAGTTCGTAGCCCTGCTGCTGTGCCCCGCGAGCCATCACCATGTCCTGGCCTTTAAGAAAAGGTTGTAACCTCAGCTGGGTCTAAACTTAGCCACCAGCCCCTCAGCAGCACCGGGAATAGCAGTGGTATAAGGAGAGTAGGGTTACGTTTGAGCTGCATGACCCCTCTCTGGTCCCCCATCCCAGTACCTGCATGGTTCCGCGAGCCTGCCCAACCCCTCCCTTATCCTCAAAGCTCTGCTCACCCGAGCAGCCAGAGGGACATTCCAGCTCCCACCACCCCCACCCTCTCTGTCAGTACAATTTGCATCCCCACTGTTCCCACACCTTCCTCCGGGATGGGAGATTTGGGATTTGTGCGTGCTTTGGGCGTTGTACCTAAAGCGGGTTTGTACCGCCGCACCTGCCCCGCACGGAGCCGGGGGATGGAGGCGGCAGGGCTCGGTGAGCATGGGGGGCGGGGAGCCGGGCAGCGGCCATGCCAGGAGCGCTTCCTCCTCGCAGGCAGCCAGGGAAGGCGGGCCGAGGCGGCAGACGAGCAGGATTTCCGCCGTCACGTCCCGCGGGCAGCGGCAGCAGTGCCGCAGTGCCTCATTAAGATGGTGCTCACGCTGCCGCCCGCGGCCTGCTGAGGCAGGGCCCGGCCAGGGGCCCCTTTCAGACACGTCTGGATAAACCCACCCAGAGAAGGGGGGGTCCCCAGCCTGGAGGAGGGAGTACTCCCAGCTAGTGCCTCCCGTCCCGGGGGGAATGGGGGATGCCTGGAGGCCCGCTGCTCCCTTGGGATGACCCCAGCATCCCTGCAGTCTCTTTACCCTTGCAACCATAGAATCATAGAAAGTTAAGGGGTTGGAATAGACCTTAAAGATTATCCAGTTCCAACCCCCTTGCCACGTGCACGGACGCCTCCCACTAGAGCAAGTTGCTCAAGGCCTTATTCAACCTGGCTTGGAACACTGCCATGGTTGGGGCATCCACAGCCTCCCTGGGCAACGTGTACTGTGCCTCATCACCCTCACAGTAAAGAGCTTCTTCCTAATACCCATCCTAAATTTCCCCCCTTTCAATCTGTACCCATTACTCCTTGATAAATCACTACAGCTCCTGACGAAGAGTCCCTTTCCGGCTTCCCTGTAGGTCCCTTCGGATACTGGATACTACTCCATTCAAAGGGGCACAGGCTGCGACCGGGGCGGGCGGCCACCTGCCCTTTGTCACCAGATGAAAGCAGCGCACACCATCCTCCGGAGCGGCAGCGAGCCCGGCGGGAGCAGCCCCTGACCGGCTATCACCCGGGGGCCCCTCCCCGCCTCCTCGGGCAGGGGCGCAGCCGCCCATCCCCGCCCTGGGGACACCTCCCCGCAAGGGCCGGTGCATCTTTTACCACCGCCACCAGCACCACCAACCCCCTCGGGGTGGCTCGACGAGAGAGTGATCGCTACGGACCCTCCATTCCCGGCGCGGGGCCTTTGTTAACAGGGGGCGGTGGGGCGGGGGAAACAGGGGGGGTCTTCGTCTGCCGCACCCGCAACACGGGCGCACGTAGCCCTGTCCGGCCCCCGCGCTGCCATTCGACGGCGACGCGGCGGGGCGGGCCCCCGCCCTACCCTCACGCGGCTATAAAGGGCGGCGGAGAGGCGCTGCGCCACCTCCTCACTGAGCGCCGGGCGGTTCGGAGGCAGCAGGTAACGGGCGGGGCGGGGGAGATGCGGGGGGAGAGAGAGGCGGTGGGCGTGTGAGAGCCCTCTCCCCACACACACACGCCGCCCACCGGCAGGGGGTGCGGCAGCCCCCGGGCGGAGCGGGGCCGCGTGGCGGCGGGGCCCACGGGCACAAAGGCGGTGCGGCGCAAAATGGCGGGGGCGGCGTGAGGGGGGCAGTGAGGTGAGGAGGGATAGGGGTCTGAGGGGAGGATGGTCGCCGGAGGAGGGGGCGAATAATTGTCGCGGGGGGGCGAGGCGGGTTAATCGCCCGGGGCGGGGGAGTGATTGCCCGGGGGGGTGGGGCCAGCCCAGACCGCGCGCCCCCCCTAGCCTGCTCTCCGCGAACCCCCTCCCCCCATTGCCCGCCCCCCTTCGTCCCTCGGCGCGGGCAAAACGTTAACGGCGGTGGGTGCGGGGGCGGTTGTTGCCGGTTCCCCTAATGCCCCTACCGGTGGTTTCTGCCCGCAGGAACATCCCGAAGCGGCAAAGATGGTGAAAGTCGGAGTCAATGGGTGAGTGCTGGGGCTGGCGGAGATTGGGGGCAGGGAGGACAAGGTCGCCTCAAGGGCGCGGGGCAAGATTTGGGGGGAGGGAGAGGTTGAATCCTGCCGGTCCCGCTCCGCCAGCGCCCCTGGGGCAGAGCAGTGCTGCTGACTCATTTCTCTTCGGATTCGGGGTGACTCACTCCGGAAAGGGCTACCGTTGCCCGGCTGCCCCAGTTTCCCTCCCCATTCCCGGGGATCCCTGCAGCCCCCCACCAAAAGGTCTCCAGGTGGATCGTGTGTCGATGGCGGCCCCAGGGATGTGACCTTCTCGTGCCGGGCCGAGGAGTAACCGGATCCCCGGGGCTCTCTGTAAATTTAGCGATTGACCTTTCCGGGGTGGGGGTCGCTCTTAATCTTTAACCGGGGTGCCTTGGCCTTTGGACGAGCTGCAAGGCTCCATCCCACCCACCGGGCAGGGAGTAGCGGATGATCCCGAGGGAAGGCTGCCAAGTACTGCCTCTCATGCCCAGCTGGGCTGATTCCCTCTTGTGCCTCCTCACCCCATGCCTTTATCTCTCCAGATTTGGCCGCATCGGCCGCCTGGTCACCCGGGCTGCTGTCCTCTCTGGCAAAGTCCAAGTGGTGGCTATCAACGATCCCTTCATTGATTTGAACTACATGGTGAGTTGCTTTGCAGTGCCCCCTCTGGGCCTTTCAGAGTAGGGCTCCTCTGGATCTGTTCTAGTAACTTCCCAGAGTGTTAGAGGATGATGGCAGCCTGGGTGCCTGACCTTCCACTCCCACTTTCTTTATTAGGTTTATATGTTCAAATATGACTCTACTCATGGCCACTTCCGGGGCACTGTCAAGGCTGAGAATGGGAAACTTGTGATTAATGGGAATGCTATCACCATCTTCCAGGAGTAAGTATCTTTTTCCCTATTGCCCCTCTGGAGACTGAAAGCAGGTGTTTTATGGAGCAGCTCTTAAAATTTTGTCCCTCCGTAGGCGTGACCCCAGCAACATCAAGTGGGCAGATGCTGGTGCTGAATATGTTGTGGAGTCCACTGGTGTCTTCACCACCATGGAGAAGGCTGGGGTGAGTATGCCACAGAGGCACAGGAGAGGAGGGATAGTGCCGCTTTTGCCTGTAGGGCATGTCAGCATATACAGAGCTGCTCAAGATGGGGCTGCGAATGAGAAGAGATATGAAGAAGCAAGCTTGGAAACACCCTGAGTTATGTAATCTCTCTCTCTCTTCAGGCTCACCTGAAGGGTGGTGCCAAGCGTGTGATCATCTCTGCCCCCTCTGCTGATGCTCCCATGTTCGTGATGGGTGTCAACCATGAGAAGTATGACAAGTCTCTGAAAATTGTCAGGTAAGGAGAGAGAAACGTGCTTTCTGGCCTGGAGCTCTCACCAGCTGCCAGGGGTCTCACTTCACCTCAGTGGAAGTGTTGGCTCTGGCTGATGTGCGTTTATCTCTCTACCTCAGCAATGCTTCCTGCACTACTAACTGCCTGGCACCCTTGGCCAAGGTCATCCATGACAACTTTGGCATCGTGGAGGGTCTCATGGTAGGTCTGCGGCTTGGTGCTGAGGAGGGTGACCTACCACAGATCCCCTCGTGTGAGAGGGAAAGCATCTGTATTCCCTGTGTCACCTGGGATACTCCTTCTAAAGAGTATTGGCTGTGCTCTTACTCCCGTGCTCTTTCTTCAGACCACTGTCCATGCCATCACAGCCACACAGAAGACAGTGGATGGGCCCTCTGGAAAGCTCTGGAGAGATGGCAGAGGTGCTGCTCAAAACATTATTCCAGCGTCTACTGGAGCTGCTAAGGCTGTGGGAAAAGTCATTCCTGAGCTCAATGGGTGAGTGTTGCCCCTTCTCAGGTGTCAGGAGGAGTCAGAACATTCCTAGGCTGGCAGAGGAGTGCGAGATGCTGTTCCTTGCTGACTCAAATCTCTCACAGGAAACTTACTGGAATGGCTTTCCGTGTGCCAACCCCTAATGTCTCTGTTGTGGACCTGACCTGCCGTCTGGAAAAACCAGTAAGTGTTGTGGATGAGGTCCTAACAGCTTCCAGATGTGCTTCCTCTAAGCTCTGTATTGCACCTGGAATTGCCCTCTCTGCATCCATCTTGTCCTGAAGATGTAATCTTTGTGAAGAGAGCACTTGCTCGGTGCATGTGTGTCTTCTTCCTCTCCTGTCCCCGGTGGACATTTTGTGTGAATTGGGATCTAAGCATCTTTGTTCGTCTCTCCTCAGGCCAAGTATGATGACATCAAGAGGGTAGTGAAGGCTGCTGCTGATGGGCCCCTGAAGGGTATCCTGGCATACACAGAGGACCAGGTAAGGAACATCTGCTCTCTTGGCCTGTGGTTATTGTCACTTGCCTTATTTTTCTAAAAGACTTTGCAGAAGCTTCTCCAGGATCCTGGTTTGGGCACTTGGAGTACAGACTGTGGGTGACCATATGTGTTAAAATTTCTTGTGTGTTTCAGGTTGTTTCCTGTGATTTCAATGGTGACAGCCATTCCTCGACCTTTGATGCGGGTGCTGGCATTGCACTGAACGACCATTTTGTCAAGCTGGTTTCCTGGTAGGTGCAGCCGTGGGGGCCTGGGAGATTGGCACAGACAAGTTACAGACTTGGGTTCCTCTTGGTTACCACTGGTGATCCAGGTGGATGCACAGACCTCCAGTCTCACTGTGGAATGAGATTTGCTTCTTACCTGAAATTACTATAGCTGCCTCCTTTCCCCTGGAGGGTAGATGGGAGTTCAGTTGTGTGGGATGGGGCAGAGGAGCAGGAAGCATGGAAGAAGGGGTGCAAGAAATGGGTCAGCCCTGACAGTGCTTTGTTTTCTGTCCCCAGGTATGATAATGAATATGGATACAGCAACCGTGTTGTGGACTTGATGGTCCATATGGCATCCAAGGAGTAAGCTAAGCACACAGCCCCCCCTGCTGCCTAGGGAAGCAGGACTCTCCTTTGTTGGAGCCCCTGCCCTTGTTCACCACCGCTTAGCTCTGCATCCTGCAGTGAGAGGCCAGTTCTGTTCCCTTGTCTCCCCCACTCCTCCAACTTCTCCCCGAACCTGGGGGAGGTGGAGAGGCTGATAGAAACTGATCTGTTTGTGTACCACCTTACATCAATAAAAGTGATCACCATCTGAAAAGCCTTGTCTGTCTGTCAGGGGGTGGATGGGAGGAAGGTTGCTTGTACGTAATGAGCAGCTGCAAGTGCTTATGGCACAGTCTCTGCCAGCTGCGGTGAGGAGCTGGGGAGTGCAGCCTGCTGAGCTGCTTGTTCCACATGGGAGAGCCCAAACTTCCGGCTGTGAGCCAAAACTAAGTGTGGTGCAGTCTACAGCCAGACTCCTGCACGGTAGGATGTGGCTCCACCTGGATTTGCTTGTCTGATGTGCATATGCAGAGTAAAAGTGCTGAGCAGATGACTCTTGCATTTGGTTTGATAAAGGGGCAGAAGAAACAAATTCTCCTTCCCCTGCCTCAGTGAGGGACAAGGCAGATACTTCTGGTGTTACAAGGAGGGTATTTCGCTTGCTTTTACCTTTTAAATTGAATTGGCTTTGCCCCAGAGGAAATGGCTGCCTAGGAACGTGTCGGAGGCCATTGACAGCATGGTGGTTGCCAGTCTTAATTCTGGCTTAACTCTGCGCGTAAGGAGGGGCAGTTGCAGTTAAGCTGCTGAGCAGCAAATCTCTGCAAGGTGAGTGTCAGCCCTCTGCCTCCCTGCATTAGTCCTGGAAGCATGAATACTGCCGGGCAGGGATGGAGCCTTCCATGACCTGTAAACACCAGGACAGATAAGTGATGCACTGCACAAAATCACGTGGCCTTCCATTTTTAGCAGCTTAATTTAGCATCTCATGGCTGATGTGTTCTCTCCCTGGCAGGCACGGTTGGAGCTGTTGTCCGGACCTCAACTGCTTTCGATCCTGATTTGGATGCTGCAAGGAGGTAAGCTGGAGGACTTAAACTCTCAAGATCAAGGTATGCTGGACATGGTTTCCCAGAGTTGCTTAACCCCAGCAGTTGGGCTGCATAAGAACTAAATGTTTGCTGAACTAGAGGGCGATGACTCAAAGTTATATTGCAAAGAGAAGGAGGTTTAATAACCTGCCTCTGGATAGGAACTGGGATTCTGAGCAGCTTGTTAGCCCTGGGACAGCAGAAATACTTGGATTACACCACAAATGGCCCCATCATTGGAGCTTTACGTAACTCTGGTGTCAAGTGGGAGCTGCCTGGTACTGGAGCTCACTGGAGGCAGCCCTCCCATGGAGCTGGGTTTCTGCTGGGGGAGGCTGGGTAGCCTGGAGACCTGTCAAGAATTACAAATGAGTCTGGTTGGTCCCATCCTGTCCTTGATTGCTGTGCCTGGGTGCTTTGAATGGCTGTGCTGTGTGCTGCTGCCTGTGTATTGTGTGTGTGCCAGTCAGTGCCTCACTTGATAATCTGGAAGTGCAGAGAGGCTATGGAAACACCTCAAGGGGGGAAAGGATGGATGTCCTGTTTTCCCACTTAAAACATATTTTGAACTGGGTTAAAAGCTGGAACGTTTCTACAAGCCAGCTTTTTCTCTTAAAAAGCCTTATGTTTCCTAAGTGAGATAAGGCTACCTGAAAATTGGTAGAGCAAAGAAATCTTGTCATTTAACAAGTGTGAGGCCTATCCAACCTGAGATCAAATTGTTCTGGGAATGAGCAAAGTCAGACAGCTCTGGGGTAGAGGAAGAGTATGTGTTCTCAGACCAACAGCTGCTGGGAATGTCTTGAATAAAGGCTCACTCTGTTTTAAAATGCTATTTCAACTGGTTTACAATCTCATCTCTCCTAGAAAAATTGTATGGTACTGAGAAAAGGCAAGTCAGGAATCACAGCCTTTAAAACACGGTTGGGCCTGTATGGAAACAGGGAGAGTGAATGTGGCAAACTAGTCCTGCAGCTTTTGGACTGCCTGGAGGGCTTGGTTTCCTCTCTAATATAACCTCCCTAAAATGCACACCTCTTCCAAATCCTTGTTTTGCATCCAGACACTGTGCCTGCAGATGGCACCACAGCAAGGCCCCTCTAGACAGATGGAAAAATTCCGGGGCCAGCCTGTCTGAGAACTGCAACCCTGACCTAAAAAAACTCCCATGTAATTTTTTTTTTTTTTCATCAGTTTGCAAAATTGACATACATGACTGTGCATGGCATTGAGATAAAGATGGGAGATCTGCTGTGGCAGCTGCTTCTGTCTCTGGAGAGTTTTCCCCCACCTAGAGGGGAGCTCTAGGTTTGTTCTGACAGCGTTTCTGAGGAAAGCAGATAGAAATGCTTGGTCAGGCAAGGCAGGTACTCAGGCAGACATAAAGAGCCTCTCGTTCAGCAAGGGAGTGAAAAGCGATTGTGCCACTTTGCTGGGACAAACCAGCTCCAAGAGCAGCCACTACAAGCCAGAATCCATCCTGGTTTGTGAGCACCTTGCAAGGGGAAGGTACAGAAAGACACTGATCCTGGCTAAAAGGTTGACTCCACCTTCTTTGGCTGGCCAGGCCCCAGGACTTAGTGTGCAGAGCCATTGTAGGAGAGAGATGCACCTGGGAAAGCTCTCTGGCTGACCCAAGAGACAGCTTCTCTGATGGGCAGCCAACCATTTCTAGGGGTGGTAAGCTCTATGTTTTATTCTCCTTTTTTTAAGACAGCTAAGTGTAATTAGCAGTGGTATTACAGAAAGCTTTGGTTTTATAGTAGCTTTGAATAGTTAGAGAAATTATTTTATACTTCCTTGGCATTTGCACAGACTACTACACAACCATTGCTTCCCCCAGAAAGGTCCTCAGACCACCTTCATGTTGAGATGTCAGCATGAAACTTCAGCATTAAGGAAGATGCCACGTACTGAAAACCAGCTTGAGCAGATGTGAAAAATGTGATTGAAAAATCACTCCAAAACATAACACAATGTTGACATTGTAAGCACAGTAAAAAAAAAAATGTCTTGGGCATTTAAAACATCCTGTATCCACTTCTGAAGTAACTCAAGTCTTTGAGCAAAACAATTGACAAGACCAGGGCAAGGAAGAGGAGATACAGGTCTCTGAAATACTTACAATACAGTTACAAAACACAAACATCTTAAAGGATAATGCTACAACCTCCTTCATAACTGATGCCATTCACAAAATTCAGGTTCAGGACTTAGGGTATGCAAATACCCCTGCAGGCCTCAGAAGTACTTATATTTCATCAAAACCAAGCTGCCTACTTTTGGGCAATCACAATGTGTACATGCTGCAAAAACAAGTCATTTGTTTCTTACTCTTCTGAGCTGAATGTAATCTTTTACTCTAGGACAGCTGACTTACCTCCATATATTACCTTACTACAGAAATATCATCTTCTTGAGGGAGTTAATTAGGTGTTCCTTAGAAGGAACAGTAGTGCGGGGTTACACTTCACAGTGTAAGATTTGAAAAGGCAGCTGTCAAAAAGTAGAAGCAATAGTCAAATGAAAATAAAAGAAAAACTCATAAATACTAGTAAATGAAACTTAGTAACCTAAAGGGAAAGAGGAAAAAAAAAAGGAGATTCTTGACAAATAGAAAAGGAAGGCTGAAAACCTCTTTCAAATGCATCTTGGAGATAAGGAAGCTGCCAAAAAGCCCTAAGATGGTGTGGGAGTGATTAGGGAAGCTTAAGTCCATGAATGAAAAGTAAAATTGATGTTTTGCCATAAGAGGAGCTTTAAGGTGTTGCTAGACAGGAGACTTTCCTTGGCAGCAATGAGATGAAGCCACCACTGAAAACTGAAGCAGCGGGACTTGAGAACGTGTCTGTGACACATGAAGGGCAGCAAACCAATGTGAGACCCAGGTGGTCTCCAGCATGAAATGGATGAACAGGTAACTGTGCTGCAAGTTATTCACTGCTCACCTCCATAGCCCCGTGATGAAATGGAATTCAGGAAAAAACAGGCTGGCAAAACCTTTCAAAGAACTGCCTGAGGATAGGGAAGACCACCCTCTCCAAGTTGAAAACTTGAGGCAAGGCTGGTGGCAACTAAGGGCCGTGAGTAGCCAGCATCTGGCCCACCAATCAACACCTTCAGAACAATTTGGAGCACAGGGTGCCAAGGTGTGTTGATTATGCAAAATGACCCAAAACATTCAGCCCTGAATGAGCCTGTGGAAAGGTGTGGAAGGATCTTGTGACCAAGTAACTGGGTTATTAAAAGGCTGGATGAAATTCAAGGTTGCTAAGTGAGAAATACCACATGTAGTAGGGGACACAGCTCTGCCATTGCAGGCCTCAAAGCCCTCTTTTGACATTGCCCAAACCTCTAACAAACAAGTGTGAAACTTTTGTTGACCTTGGTCCGAGTCCTGGGACAGCAGGGGGAAAAAAACAGGTGGTTTGTCACCTCTGCAATCTCCAGTATTTTAGATGCCAGGTTGGATACTGGTTTAGGTGCTGGACACCAAGTACCAAATCTCACATAGCCTCCAGCTTCCCTATCTCCTCAGAGAATCCCCGTATGCCTTTATCAGCCTGACTAAACTGCCATCTAGACCAACATCCTGAAGTGACTGTAGGCACTGTGCAAAAATGCTCACTTGTCTTTCTTTCTAGGAGCAAAGTAACTAAACTTCTCACTTTCAAAAATTTTTTTTCCAGCCTGGAATCATGATTAGAAGTCTTTGGTCCATCTATTCCAATTTCTGATGCAAAGCAGGACAAAGGACAGCAATGTCACATGTGAATAAAAGATGTTTAAAGACATCTTCAGTTTCTGGGTGAGAACCTGCACATGACTGCACATGTGCCCTGCTCCCTATGTCTTTCCAACCCTTCTGTTCTCTCAGGCAAGGTCGGTCACTATTTCTTGCTCTTGGATGTATCTATGCATGGCTATACATGTATGGCAACAGAACCTTTCTTTTGACCCTATTCAGAAATATTCTGTAATGACTCTTGGCACTTTTGACTGAGCCATTTAGCCCTTTTGAGAGTCTCTATCATTTCTACATATCAAAAATGGTATCAGTTTTGTCTGTCAATTCCTTGTCCTATAAATATTACTTAAACTGCAGATTTTTTTCCATTCATCTATGACTTCTCCCCTCCTCCCCCCTCCACTGTTTTTTCATTGGCTTTTGTCCATGCCCTGTCAGACTAAGCACTGACGTCATTTGCTTGCCCATCCACCCTGGCTTTTCTTTAAATATCTTCCCTGCTGCTTTTAAAAACTGACCTCAGCAAACCATGGATTTCAGCAGCCAGCGCTTTTTTCTCAGTGTGGAGGTTACTGTGCTTCGCAAAACATGGTTTGCAGGAATGCAGCCATAGTGCCGTGCTTTTCTTTCAGCATTGCTCACTCCAATTCCCCAGGCAGCCTCAGGCTTTGTGTGGGGGCTTGTTCATCCCTACAGCCCTCCATGCACTCCACACATTATGTGCTCCAGGTCATCTGTGCCTGGAACTGCAACAGTGATCAGCTGGAAATCCTGTCAAGGATCCTCCTTATTGCTGCCTGGAAAGTGCTTCATCATTCCCTTCTGACCACATTCTTCATTTTCCATATACGGAACAGACTTATCTAGTGAGTACTTCTCTTTTTTGGCCTTGTTTTGATTATTTTCCCAATTTCAGCCAATAAAAAGAAAATATTACTGTTAGGATTGATTTTTCTTTAAATATAACTAGAACAGCATGTTAGTTCCTTAGACATTCAAGTATTGTTATTTTTCTCAGAGGTGATATGAGCAACTGAAGACCTTTTTTCATACAGCTGAATTATTCTGTTGTCCCTCTATTCCTTTTCTCCTAACCACAGTTGCTGTAGTTGTTACAAGGATTATTTCTGTTAATAAATGTCAAGCTTTATTATTATTTCTATTAGTTATTTCTAAGTACTTTTGTCACATGGCCACTTACTCAAGGAAGTTCACTCACTGAAAGTTATCTTATGTTACTAAATCACAGCTTTTTGAAAAACTGGAAACATTTCCTTTCCATGATCTGCAAGCTCACTTATTTCACTCTAAGGAAAAGCTACAGAACACTACACAGTTCTCAGCTGTGACATTTTGTCCTGGCTGATGTCTCAACTTGCCTCCATCTCTGTTGATCCTTTGTCCTTAGGCAACCATCAATCTTAATCCAATCTTTATCTGTCATACGGACATCTAAAATCATTGCCTTACTTGGACATGCCATCACTTCTAAATTGATGAGAAATTCCCCCTGGCACAGAATATTCTTTGGTATCCCAAGCCAAAGTCTCCCACTGACAATACAATTTTCCTTGTCAGGCAGAGCAGGGAGGTACTTACAAAACAAATCAACATGTTTCTGGGGGGATTCAGGAATATATAAAAGACCCTTCAATGCCTTGATGAAATTGTGTGTCAGAGCATGTTTGGCTATCAGCTCTAGAGTGAACGTGACTTTTAACATAGCTTGTGAACCAAATTCACAATGGCTCTTACCTATTCCTTTATCCAACAGGTTAGACTGATTTAGCAGTTTTACCATATGGCTGTGACCCTTAAAAATATCAGTTAACTACATTTCTTCCTACCCTGATGACATCTATTTTCTCTTGCACTTTGCCCAGATGCAGTCTCATCTTAAAGCTGAAAAGGCTGCCTCTTCCCATCTGTTGTGACATTTGTCCAGCTTGATCATCACTCCTAGCATCAACCATGTGCAGCAGCTCGCCAGATGTTTTCAGGAGCCTGTCCATGCACAATCCAGGTGCATTTCCAATGTGCTAATTCATTAATTCTGACCCCTCCTCTTGAAAGGAGGTTTCTTTCTTGTAGCCAGAGTACTTGACCTATTTGATCATCACGTCCGAGTTCTGGGACACCCTGTGTCACAGGTACCTGAGACACAACAACCATGAACGTATAGAGAGTATGGCCAAAGGTAAAAGGTTTAGGAAAGTCAAGCTCAAACCGAGAAACAAGAACAGCTTTCTATGCAGCTTTGTCCTCTCCTAACTCTCGTCTAAGAAACATGATAAATCAAATAATAAAACAGGTTAGCAGGAATCCAAAGGTGTTCTAGTGAAGGCTGTCAGCATCACATTTAGGTCCATCCAAGGAATCCTTATACAGGGAAAGCTAACTCACACAATCACAAGTCATGCGGGATGAGTGACAAAGCGCCTCCAACGAAGCGTGCTGGGTGGAAAAAAGAGGACCTTGACTGACTGGACAGACAAGTCAGACTCTTTCAGTGATATGATCTAAAAGAGATGGGATTCAGGAATGAGTGAAGGGAGGGTGCAGGTTCACTTCACACAGGAAAGAAGATGTGGGCTACTTAGTGGTTAGGTTTCCTGAACCCTCTGAAGCATGTAAGCACCATCCCACACTCATGTTGTCAGGTGCAAGGAAAGTAATGCTCCCTACCCTCTCTGTGGGAATATCTGCTAGTATTCATCAAGAAATGCAGCATGCCTGGTCAGAATTCCAGAATGGGTAAGGTTGGAAGGTACTACCACTGGAGTAATCTGGTCTCAATTCCTCTCCTTGAGCATGGTCATCCCAAAGCACATGGCACAGAATTGCTGCCAGGTGGTTCTGGAATATCTGCAGTGATGGAGATTCCACAGCCTCTCTGGACCATCTGCTCCAGTGCTCAGACACCTGCACAGAAAAGAAGTTCTTCCTTTGTTCAAGTGGAATGTCCTATGTTTCAGTTTTTGCCCATTGTCTCATGTCTTCTTGGCACCACCAAGAGGGGAGCCTGGCTCCTTCCTCTGACACTCAGCCCGCAGATACTTATAGACACTGATGAGCTCCCTCTCAGATATCTCTCCTCAAGGCTGAACAGGCTCAGCTCCCTCAGCCTTTCCTTATGAAGCGTTTCCTCACCTAATGATCTTCATCCCCCTTTGCTAGACCTGCTCTGGGAGCTCTGTATCTCTCTTGGACTGAGGAGCCCAAAACTGGATACACCTCACCAGGGCTGAATGGAGCCTCGCTCTGCTGGCAATGCTCTTCCTAATGCACCCCAGGTCACACTGCTGGCTCCTGGGGAGCTTCCTGTCCACCAGGAGCCCCAGGTCCTTCTCTGAAGAGCTGCTTCCCAGCAGGTCAGTCCCCAGCCCGTGCTGCTGAATGGGGTTAGTCCTCCCCAGGTACAGAACCTTGCATTTGCCTTTGCTGAATTTCAGAAGGTTCCTCTCTGCCCATCTCTCCAACCTGTCCCTCTGAAAGGCTGCACAGCCCTCTGGGGTACTGGCCACTCCTCCCAGCTTGGTGTCATCAAGAGGAAGCATCTACCCTTCATCAAAGTCTGATGAGTAAGTTAAACAAGGATGGGCCTAGTACTGGACCTTGTGGGACACCACTAGTAACAGGCCTTCAGCTAGACTCTGTGCCACTGACTATGACCCTCCGGGATCTGCTGTTCAGACAGTTCTCAATCTACCTCACTGCCCACTCATCCAGTCCACACTTCCTGAGTTTGCCTATGAGGATCTTGTGAGAGACAGTATTGAAAGCCTTGCTGAAGTAGAGGTAGACAATATCCACTGCTCTGCCTTCATCTATCCAGGTAGCTGTCTCCTGGTAGAGGGCAATCATGTTGGTCAAGCATAACTTGCCTTTAGTGAATTCAAGCTGTCTCTCCTGCTCACCTTCTTGTATTCCACATGCTTAGAGATAACCTCTAGAATGAGGTGCTGCATCACCTTGTTGGGATTGAGGTGAGGCTGACTGGTTTCCTGGGTCCTCCTTCATGCCCTCTTTGAAGAATGGATGATATTTCTTCCAGGCCTCAGGCCCCTCTCCTGATCACCAGACCTTTCAAAGATGACCACTACGGTGTCCACCAGCTCCTCAGCACTTGTGGATGCATGCCTACAAGGACCATGGATTTGTGGATATCCCATTTCCCTAGGTGATCTCCAACCCAATTCTCCCTGCCCAAGGGAGAATCTTCCTTCTTTTCCAAGAGGCTGATCTCATCAAGGGGAGCATGGAGTGCAGCAGCCATACCATGTGTCCTGGGACACGGGTGTCTAGCAGCACTTGCTGCTCCTCTGGGCAATGACTGCTCAAGGAAGAAATGTCAGTCCTCCTGTGCTTCATGCCTGAAATCTCTCCAGGTATGTAGTCTGCAGTCTTGTGGGCTCCTTAAGCAGTATCAAGGTGAAGGTATGCACACCCCAGATTATGCATGGGGGAAGCCAGAAGTTGTCAGCCACTCACAGAACTCTTCACAGGAGAGAAAGGGCAGAAAACACTGCAAACACGCCTACAGGAAAGGGGATTTGCATGGATGGGAAAGCCTCCAGGCAGGATAGGAAGTGATTCCTGATCTACTGTGTGTGAGGCATCATCACTTGAAAGTAGAAAACAAATAGTAAATTATTTCCTTTGGCTTTAGCTCTTTTAGACAGAAAAAAGAGGGAAGAGGTTAAGAAATGGAAACAGTTGAACAAGGTGGCATGGAGGTGAAGGCCATGGCAGGCATTGAGGCACACACCTCCCATCTACCTGCACACCTACACACAGCCAGGGCTTCTGCTGCTTCCCAGCACCCTGCTGCTCCTGTGGAACATCTTCCCAACTTCCTGCAAGAATTGAAGAGGGCAGTCAGGATTCACAGCCCAGCCACAGCAGCCCAACCTCAGTCCATAGATTTAGGAACTGCCATTCCCCAGCACCAGCAGTGCTCCACCTGTGCCCTGATTTCCTGTTTCCTGCTCAATTCTTCTGCCATTTGCAGGAACTCACCTCCCTGCCAGCTCCAACCAGCCTGCTCAGCCCCTGCTGAAATACCAACACATGCCTTAACACATCGTGCAGGCATGGGCAGAGCACCTCACCCTGCCCAAACACAAACACTGTGCTGGGGTGCATGGATGCTACAGTGCTCCCAGCTCAAGCACCCAGCAGCATGAGCCACCCAGGCCACATCTACAGAGAGAAACTCTTGCATTTCTCAGCCTCTATTTTTATCTTCCACACCTAATCTTAGTGATGATCCAAAAACTCTATTACCATGTACTTTCTCTTGGCTTCAGCACCTTTAGTGGGAAGCATTTTTTCTCCAGAGCTTCACCTGCCTTGGATGTGCAGGCTGTGTCCACTTCTCAGTGATCACACTGCCTCTCAGGAGGCTGCTTGCTCCCTCCTGACACCCAGCTGAGTCCCAGCCTCCCGTCACCATCACTGGAGGAGCAAGTACTGCAGCCAGCCAGGAAAATGGTACAAGAGATGGTGGGACAGAGGATCCCCCACAGTAGCTACAATGAGGTGGGATATGGGATTGAGGGCAGGCAGGAAGGTGCACTGGGGATGCCCTGGTGCAGCAGAGGAGGCCAGGAAACAGGAAGAGGAAGGCTCACAAGTCACAAGCCAGGATCAGTTTCATTTTCAATCCCTCAGCCTCTGTTATTTATGATGCTCCAGGTTAAAAACAAGGCAGCCCATGCAGCACGAGTGCCTGTTGAGGGCCAGTGGCTCTCAGAACAGGGATCTCACCACTGTCCCATCTGCCAGTCCCACCTGGCATGCCCAAGAGATGGGACTGTCCCATGGGGAGACCCATATGATGTGAGCTCAGGGTCTGATGGACGACAGCCCTGCCTCAGGCCAGGCGTTGCCTGCAGCAGCACAGGGAGAGCCCACACCCAGTGCAGCTGTAGAAAAGGAAATCGTCCCATTTAATGACCTTGCCCCCCCCGTAACACAGACGTGAGCGCATCGCCGACAGGCGGCAAAGCAAAGTGCACAGTGAGTGGGACTCAGCCCCTGCCCTGGAGAAGGCGTGGGAGGGCTCGGGGTGCCCGGCACGGTGTGAGGACCAACCAGGTGCCCGGCCAGCAGCAAGGACAGGGAGAACCCCGGGCTCGGTCCAGTTGGCACCAGTGTCAGGTCCAGTTTGCAGGGAGGTACGGCTCTCGTTCGGCTCCGTGTAGCGCAGGGATGGCAGGGGCAGGTCAAGTGTACCAGGACGGAGGCCAGAGGAGATGGGTCTGGGGGCGCCTGGGAACACATCCTGCAGAACGCCACCATGGCAGGTTTGGAGCCTCCCTGCCCGAACCACAGTTTAACCAAAGCAGGGAAAGGGAATAGAGAAGGGGCTGAAGGCAGAGCAACCCGGGCAAGGGCCCTCAGGTCTATCTAGCTATTCCCATTTGCAAGGTATCCGGTGAGGGGGTGTGTGGGATCTGTCAAGCACCCCAAAATGGGAGTAAGCCTGGGTGACAGACGTTTATCAGCAGAGTTCCACGTCCCTGACAGTCTTTCCCAGGTGTGACTCAGGCAACCCCGTGCCAGGAAGGGGGTCCAAGGGAGCTGGACCTCCCCTCATTATCTGATGGAAGCATCACTGGGAGGATCACGGTCAGATTCCTCACTCTCCTCATTCGGGGCTGACTCGCTGTTGGAGGTCGGGGTGAAGGCAGGAGACTTTCTGCAGAGAACAGTAAAGGGCAGCAGTCTTAGCATTGCCCGGGGGAAGGAAAGGACCCAGTTTGGTGTGAGTAGGGGTCACCACAGCAAGCAGGAGAGGAGCTGAAATGCCCCTTTGGGCATGTGTGGGGCTGCAGGAATCCCTGGGTGCTGGGAGGGTGTTCCAGAGGACACCAATCAAGATCATGAAGCAAAGCTGGGGGAGATGTTAGAGAGGCCTGCCCAGAGCAGGACCCTGACAAGGTATGTAAGGCTAGGAGTCTGTGAAAGTCCATCGCAGGGGTCCCCAGCCTGGAGCCACCCCGGCTCCACAGACCTTTGGGGACTTACACAATGTCCCTGAACAATGGCAGCTACTCTCTCCATCGCGGGGGGTCTGGCTTCATGCGTCAAAAGTGACTCCTGTGTGTCTCCTACCTTCTGCAGAGGTGGTACCAGGACCTGTGTGGAGGCCAGCCAGGAATCCAACAGCCTCTGGGAACTGCTCTCTCTCCACGCCACATGAGGGCAGGGCAGGAGTATTACCCAGTCCTTCAGCTCCCTCTTACCACCCCGGCTTCAGACCCAGAGCATGGGTGTCCTGGCTCCCCTGCTGAAGCTTACCTGTCCCCAGACTGGGTGATGAGCCGCCGGCAAGTCTCCATCTGCACATCCAAGCCTCGCTTCATGCTGCACATTTCCATGTACTCGTGCAGGTGCCGGTTCATGTCATTCTTGGCTGTGGCCAGTTCCAGCTGCTCAAGGAAAACGGTGCAGAGATGATCCCAGGGCATGTGGTGCAGGGCCTTGCAGTGGGCAAGGCCAGACTGAGGGCTGTCACTCACATTACCAGTGACCTGCTCCAGTATTGTGTCTCCCTCCCCCAGGGACCCACTCTCCCGTTTCACACCCTTCTGTGCCATGGCCTCCCCATTTCCTCCTTCTCCCACCTCTATTTGGTCGATGGTTTCCTGGTACTCCTTCTCACGGCTCTTGAACAGCGACTCCGTGTCCTTGATCACCTTTTCCAGGCTGTCATCCTGCTGCTGAGGAGAGCAGACAGCAGGTTTAGAGGCCAGAGAAGCATCCAACATGAGGAGCCAAAGGCAAGAGAGAGACAAATTAGAGAAAGAACTGGCAGCACTGGGAAAGGAGGAAGAAATATATACAGTGTAGTACAAGTAAGACAGGAGTCAGTCCTGCCAACATGAACTTGAGAGACTCAGGATTCGCCGCACTGGGCAGTGACCACATCAACCCAAACAAGCTCAGCATTGCACTGAAAATTTGGAGAGCACGGACCATTCCCGAGCATGACACATTCGCAGGAGACTGCCAATGGCCAAAGATCTGGGATGACGAGGGCTTTGGCCAGACACCAAGGCCTGTCTTTGGGCAGTTTTGCTGTACAGTGGGTAGGTGGGCTGGAGAACATGAGCAAGGATCACCAGAGACCAGTCCAGCCAGAGGAATTCTTCTCTTCTGGATGGGCTGTGGCTCCCCCCATGTGTGCACATGCCTCAGGCTACAGGTCCCTGGCCTGTCTCTGAAGGAGACCTCGACAGGGCTGCTGTAATGTATTCATGCAGAAAAGGCAGGAAAGCATCTTGTACTGGCCTGCAAAGGGAAAGGGGCTGAAATCTGGTTCTTTGAGAGAGCATCTTCCCAGGCTCAGGAAGGGCAGTGTCCCAACCCAACAAGACCTCAGGGCCCTGACACCACTGTTACCTCCCCCTGCACCTCTGCGGCTGCAATGGCGTATCCGGAGAAGTCCTCCCAGAGGAGCAGCGTTTCTTCTGTCTCCTCCCACGTGAGGCTGTCACAATCATCCTCAAAGTCATATTCCCTCCTGGGCACAAGGGAACAGCATGTCAGCACCCAGCAGGAGTGCCACAGCAGGCAGGGGGCTGTGCTGGTTCCAAAGCCTTGCACCTGCTCACGGGCAGGGCTGCAGCCCTCGGGGATGTGGCCAGGGTGAACTCGGGTGTGCCCAAACCCAAGAGTTGATGGGGAAGGAGCTGGCTTTTCGTGGTCACGAGCCCCAGCAAGTTCAGGCACAGATTCCCAAAAAGCAGAAAGGGTGCGAGAGGAGGGGAATTGGACCAGCTCCCACTCTTGGCATAGGTGGGCTCAGATCTCCCAGGGGGTCAGTCCCACTGTGCCACAGAGCACAGGGTGAACATTTTCCACAGCAGCATCTCTCATCTTGCCCTCACCTGAGAAGGGAAGCCACAGACCACCCTTGCCCTCCCCATCCCGGGACCAGCAGGGAGCCTGGCTCAACACCATGGGCAGAGATGCACAGCAGCTGCACTCACAGCTGGTTCAGCATCCTCTGCATTTCCTCATTGATGCTCATGGCCGTGGTCTCATCCTCCTCCTCCTCGTCAGGTTTCCGGGAGGCATCGCTCTCTGACAGCGAGGTGTCCTCATCGCTGACCTGCTTGCGCTCCCGCTTCCGCCCCACCGAGGCTGGGACCTTAACGGGAGACAAGTGCAGAGACTACAGAAACGAGGCCGGGTCCGAGGTCAGGAGCAGGTAGGTGGGAAGAGATGGAGGGGAAAGGAATGGTGGAGGGACAGAAAGGCAGGGAAAGAGAGAAAGACAGAAAGGAAGGAAGGAAGAAAAACGAGAGAGAGAGAGAGAGAGAGATGGGCTCATTATGATCAGGTTAAAGATGGGTGCAATGAATAAAACGTGGTTTTAGCATTTTCTAAAATTAAAACTAAGCAACTAAAGATGGAATCTATGAATCTGATGAGAAAAAACAATATGGTTTTACTGCTGAAAAACTCAAATCACCCACCACCCCAGTCCAAAGACAGGGAAACACAGTGACAGAAATAGGAAAAAAGAGACAGTCTGAAAAAGGTGAAATATGTCAATATTTATAGTCCGACCTTCTTAAAAGAAAGTTTAAAATTTGTAAATTTTCTCAACTGAATGGAACTAACCAGTTGCTTCTGTAGGGACAAAGAGCAAGACAGAAAGGCAGCAATGTCCAGAAAGAGAAAAGAGACAGAGACAGAGAAGAGAGACAGAGAGAAGATGATAGAGAGGGGAAGGGAAAGGAGAGAGATGGAGTTAGAGACAGACACTCAAGCAACTTGTCTCCCTCCTGCAGCTGCTCCCCTAGCACTGTGGGGTCCCCGGGCCTAACACAACAGGTCAGCAAGAGGCTGAGGGGACTCTTGATGTCCAAAGCAACATCTGGAGCTTTCCACCTCCACTCTGCACCACCTCCCAAGAGTGGCAGAAAGCAAAGGATCACAAGGAGCAAGGGCGAGGGTGACCAAGCGTCTCCCCTAGCAGGGGGCTAGTGTTGTCTCTTCTACTTCCTTTGGGATCTCTCCTCCCCAGAGCTGGTGGCTGAGTCTGGAGCAGCAGCGGGCGCTTCTCACCTGAAACATCTTGATCATGTCCTCGCAGTTCCGCTGCTGTGCCACATCACACAGCTTGGCAGTGATGTCGATGCGACGGCAGATGTCCATGTCCACTTTCATGGCCTTCTCCTGGATCTTGGTGTCCAACTCCGTGATGTTCTGAACCCACAGCACCACAGGAAAGGGACAAAAGAGGAATACTAGGCAAGACAGATGGCAATCCGTCCTCCCACTTCCTCCCCCCCGACAGCACTGCTCCCACTTCTCTGCTTTTCCCACTGTGCCCCGGACCAACCCTGCCAGTGCTGGATGGGCCCCACCAAGGAACTGCTTTTCTACACAGCCACAGCACTTGGGTAGGACACTGCTGTGGGGTTAGAGAGGGATTAGGGACTCACATTGCTCATCAGTCCCTTGAAGACAACAAGCTCTGCCTTGAGCTGCTCCACCTTCATGGCTAGCTCCTCCTGGCAAGCTTCAGCCTCCTGGGCTTCCTGCGCCAGGGAGAGAGAGATGTGCAAATCAGCACCAGTGTGGGGCAGCTGGGGTGCAGGTGAACGGGGAACAGCAATGCTCACCTCCTGCAGCTCAGTCACCCGGTCCTGAAGCTGGACACGCACCGTGTACTCCTCTTCCCATCTAGGGAGACAAACGCTGGTCAGATCCCATCGGCCTCGCCTTGCTGGCCGCCAAAGGGAAAGGATGGAGCAGCAGCTGCTCGCCCCAAAGCTATCCGAGAGGGGGGGATGACAGCTCCGGGGTGGGAAGGAGAACGTGCCCAGGAATGCATGGCCTCTTGTTTTCAGGCGATGGCAGCTGCCAAGCCCATTGCCCCCCCCCGGCCACAAACCCTGCCGCACCACGGCCGGCTGCCCTGCGATGGGGGGAGCTGGGGACACCGAGTGCAGGCTTGCATGGCAGCTGGGCTGCACGCCCTGCCACACTGGGGATGGCCCATGGCCCGTCACAGCCCACCGGCCTCTCCATCTGCCCCTGAGACCCACAGCCCTGGGTCACAGCAGCTCCAACACTCAGCAACATGAAGATGTTTTGCAGAGTTGCCCTAATCTGCATCATTTCTGCGACCACATTTGTGTGTCTGCAGTGTTGCAGTTCAGACTACCCAGAAGAACAAACCCTGACCTTGACATCAAACCACCTGACAGTGTGAGTGATCACAATGAGCATGAAGGGCTGCTCTTCTGCCCGTCCCAATGCAGAAGGCTGCCCTGGGCAGGGGCACAAGACTCCTTGGCTCTACTGCTGTGTTACAGGTTGGATTAAAGAACACTGTTTCATCCCACAAGGAGGCAGGATGCATTGTGCTACTTTTTGCCAGGCTGTCTGATGGGTATTGGGCGCTGCAGCTTTGCAAAAAGCAGAGCTGCAAGACGCCCAGCCTTGCTGTGCAAAGACACATCCCCTAGCAATTATTATATTGTATTTCACTGCATGAGATCAACCTCTTGGGTCATGCTGCAGTGTTGGCCCAGCCCACGGTCTGTTGGGAGGCCATCAAGCCATACTGCTCTTGGCTAAATGACGATCCCATAGAGCAGGGAGGTTGGCATGTGTTGTGGTGCGGTACGGGGCAGGGCTGCTGCATTCTTACCCAGCTCCTGGCTCTTCTGAGAGAGACAGATTTTTTCAAGAAAGCGAGATCACTCCGGGATAGCAACCAGAGCTGGGCCCTTCCTGGTGCTGTGAGGTCTGGTTTCTATTTAACGCCTGCAAGCACCAACACAGACACTGCGACTCTGCACAAGGATGTGAAAAATCTCTCCTCTCACTTACCCACACCGAGTTTGAACAATAAATCCTAAGGTCTAGCAGGCCAGAAAGCATATTAAAAAGCCCTCACATTTGTTATCTCGGGGTGTCTGGACAATGTGTGACGTGGGACAGCCCTGCCTTGTGAATTTTTAAGCTCTTAAAGCTAGCGACGCTGCTCCTTAGTCAAACAAGGACAAAAGTGTGCACTCCTCATGCTGGTGTTCTATCCATACCACAGCTCCAGAAGGGGAATCAAAGAGTGTTCCCATCCCTTTGGGGTAAGAGAGATGAAAGGAAAAGAAAGGAGAAAGTTAAAAGGTAGAATTGCCCTTATATGGGAACTGCCTCAAACAAAGCCTCCCTCCCCAAGGACAAAAACGCCTTCCACCATAAGAAAAAATTTCAGCATCTTTCTCGGTGTGGCACTGCCTCTTTTTTGGTCCCCGCCTCCCTCTGGGTCTCTATATAGCCCAGACTCACTGGGGACATAAAGCATAGCTGCAAATCCTGGTAAGAGTTCATTTCACACCAATGCTACGGAAGACAAGTGCAGGTCACACACACACCAGCTGAAAAGGCAGGAGAAAACAGCAATTCACCCCACTAGGGACAAATCCGTGCACCCATCCATTGCCAACCTCTCTTCTGCTCATCTCCTGTCTGGTTCCTTCTCCCCTGCTCCCTCCTGCAATGCACCACTCCTAATAATAACCTGCCTGCAGCACTGCGCCCGCAGCCCCACGCAGCTGCTGCCAGGTCACTGCCAGCCGGGAGCAAGGCTGCCCCACACAGCCCCACGGCCACCAAAGCGTGTGCCAAGGGGAGAGGGGAGGTCCTTCCTGCAAAGCAACAACCTGCCCAAAGGCAGACAGCGAGGGCAGGAGGGTCCCAGCTGCACGCAGACCTGACCATCTCCTTGCCAGCTATGGGACAGCTCTCCCAAAGCCGAGGATGTGAAAAGATGCAGTGCTGTCCCTGCCAAATGTGTCCCTTCAACAAGCTCACTGAGAAAAATCAACAATTCCCCCTTCTTTAAAAATCCTGCTCACTGCAACAGGCACTGGGGTGCTTTACCCCATCCTGCAGGGTCTGTGCACACCGGGGCTTTGGGCTGCTCAGGACCTGAAGCTTCACTTATCCCCCCCCTTTTGCCACATCTGAGCTATGTTTAAACTCACCTTAAGGGGGATGGCCCTGCAGCCTGGCACAGCTCTTCAGAGGGCAATTACAACAACAAAAGACCTTCTTGAAAGCATTTTAATAAACAAGGGGACTAATAAGAATGATGGAGAGACTTTGTACCCGACTTTTTGCCTGCAGTGACAAGAGGCAAAGGTTTTGAACTGAAAGAAGCTAGGTTTAGACTGGACATAAGGAACAATTTTTTATGATGGTGGTGAGACACTGGAGCAGGTTGCCCAGAGAAGCTGTGGATGGCCTATCCCTGGAAATGTTCAAGGTCAGCACTTTGAGCAACCGGATGTAGTGAAACGTCACAGCAGGAAGACTGGACTAGGTAACCCCTAAAGGTCTCCTCCAACCCAAACCATTCTGTGAGTCTAATACACCGTGTTGTAGCACTATTCACTCCACACCTCCAGCATGTCCTTGCAACATCCAACATAAGAATTACTTGTGAATACAAGTAGTAGGTGTAGCAGGCAGCACAAACCTGATGAGACTCCCACATCCCCAGCACTTAGCAGGTCTGTATGATACTCACAGGCACTCTTTGCCCCTATCCAGGCCACCTAATTTCAGTCTGCTCCTCCCAAGTGCAGCTCCTGTGAGCCTCTCTCTTGCTGCTGCAACTATTCTCATTACTCTCTATAGCCCCCACAGCTCTCCTGGCTCCCTGACTTGAGTTTCAGGCTTTGTGTATCCAGAAAGAAGCTCCTGCTGCACGGCTCCAAGTGCTGTAGGGCGCACGGCAGCAACACTGTCCTGAAAAAAAGCACAAGCTCCGGCACCCAAGCCATGGGTAAGAGAACTGGGAAGTCCTGTGTTAATATGGCCTCTTCCATCTGTCTGCAGGCAGGTGGCAAAGGCATGACACCAGCTGCACCGTCCCCATAGCAGATCACAGCCCACGATGGCAGAGAACTCTCAGCTCCCAGGGGATGTTGGTTTCAGCCCCCAGCATGGAGAAGGGTGTGGAAATGGTATCCTTCTGTCCCATTCCCCTGTTTGGGACCTGGCTGTACCCATCAGAAAGTTCCCAGTGCTGGATAGGGTCTGGGGGTGGGGTCTGCTTTCCCCCAGCTCTTGGTAACACACTCCAAAAATAGATCCCACCAATAACATTGGCTCATAGCAGCTTGTGGTGCCCCCCCATCTCACCCTCAGCAGTCCCTCTGTTACCCCCTCTGCAGCCTTCCCTGAAGCTCACTTGCCAGAGAAGGACAATCCTGAAAAGTTCTCCATTCTCCCATTCTTCAAGGTCCCATTCTCTCCATTCTTCAGCAGTACCAACAAATCCAACTTGGTCCTCTCTGGCTGACCCACTTTGAAGCTCAAGCTCTCCTGGCCAAAAAAACCCGGTTCCAGCTTCCCACTCTCTGATCTGAAAATGCAATGCAAGGAGTGCTGCTCCCCCCTGGAAAAGGAGCCTGACCACCGGCTTAGTAATAAAAGGCCTTAGGTACATGCAGCGGTTGGTGGGAAAGAAAAGATGCCAACTCCTCCTTTCCATGTGCCTTGCTCAGTGCCTTCGGAGCATCTGACAGGCAAGTTTGCCCAGCCTAAGTCTTATAAAGCCAAAAGCATAAGGTGTTATCTTGGACCTCAGCCTTGATCTCGGCACTGGAGCCCACGGCCACTCAGAACTGGGCAGTGGCACTGCTCCCGTGGGGAGTTGGGTGTGGAATCACAAACTTTCTAACTGCTTCTAAAAGCATGGCAACGTGACTTCTGAAAAAACCCCAAACCAGTCACTCGAGTGGTGTCAGTCCCCAGCGACACTCTCGCCCAGCCCCGCACTCTGACCCTGCGATGCCAGCCCAGCCTGATCTCATCCTACGTGCGGATCCGGGACCAGCCTCGGGAACTGGCCTGGCACAAAAACACTGCCGGCAAGAGGCGAGGGCAGCGGGCACCCTGCACCCTGGGAAAGAAGAACTGGCCAAGAGATTAGCTTTGCATTCTGCTTCTCCCTTCTCCAAGGCACATGCCAAGCCACAGCTATTTTGGGTAGGGAGGAAAGCCCCCGAGGAGTGGGGTGTCTTGCCTCGGCTCTCTGCTGCCGAGGGGCCGGCTGGACAGCACTGGTGAGGGAAAGGGCCCAGGAGAGGCCAGCCACTCTGCTAAGGGGCTTCTCCACACCTTTCGGCACCTCCAGAGAACTCTTCCCAGTAACCTTCTCCAATCCAAACCCGCTCACTGCTGCATGTCCACCTTCCTCACCTACTTTCAGGCTGTTCCTCGTTCCTGAGCATTTCCAGATCCCCTCGGCTTTAAAACACAGCTCCTGGAGCCATTCCTGGAGTTATTCCTTTCCTGCTTGGGAAAGCATTTCCAATCTCTCATGCCAAGCTGGTAAGATGGAAAAAGGCTCAACGAGCGTCCCGGGAGGGTTCACACACACCAGGTGGCAAGGGAGGAGACCCGGGCACAAACAAATGCTTTCAGGGGTCCACGATTTCCCTCACGCTGCCTGCAGCCCGTGCTCCAGAGAAGTCTGGACAGGACCGTCACCTTCCCTCCCTGCTTCTCCCGCACAGCGCCCACCGGGCAGAGCCCTGCAGCCTCCCCGGTGATGATTCCGGTACCCCGGGAATGCCGCCGGTGCCTCTGGCTCCCGCCGCCCCTTCTCACCTGCGCTTGTACTCGTCGCGCTCCCTCTTCACCTTGGCCAGCACGTTGTAGAGCGCTCGGATCTCGGGGGTGATGGTGTCGATCTGCACGCCCACCCCGTCGGGGTGGATCCAGGAGACGCCCGGTCCCTGCACCAGGGTGGTCTCGGGCCCCGGGCCGAGGCGCCGGGCTTGCGAGAAGGACCAGATGGTTCCGGGCATGAAGCGGGAGCCGGCGGAGAAGGCGGAGGGCTGGCCGGGAGCACCGGGGCGGGAGCTGGGGGATCCCAGCGCCCGGG
Organism: Sturnus vulgaris; assembly: GCF_052056855.1. Taxonomy (NCBI): domain Eukaryota; kingdom Metazoa; phylum Chordata; class Aves; order Passeriformes; family Sturnidae; genus Sturnus; species Sturnus vulgaris. Next base: position 31,511,395 of record NC_142244.1, read on the forward strand.
CCGACCCCAGCCCCAGCCCCGGCCCCAGCCCCAGTCCCAGAGTGCGGATGGGACCCACGAAACCGGTCTGTACCGCCTGGTCCCGGCGCGGGGGTCCGCGGCCGCGGCCGCTCGCCCCCTCCTCCAGCGCCTGCTGCAGCTGCTTCTCCAGCTGCCGGTTGCGCCGCTCGAGCTCGTGGACCTTGGCCAGGAAGCAGCGGAACCGCAGGTTCAGCGTCTTGAGGACGCTGATGTTGGAGCCCAGGTCGTTGCGGAGGGCCATGGCGGCGGGCGGCGCGGGGAAGGGGCCGGCGGGCGGCTCCCCGGCCAGGGGCTCGGCGGCGGGCGGCGGCGGCAGCTCGGGGCCTGCCAGCCCCTGCTGCTCCTGCGGCAGGAGGAAGAGGTTGGGGCCGAACAGCGGGTTCATGGCGGCGGCGGGACGGGGCGGGGAGCGCCGGGCGAGGGGGATGCGCCCGGCCGGCCCCGGCGGCGGGGGCGCGGCTTCCGCTGCGGCGGGGATGCGGCGGCGGCGGCGGCGGGCTCCGAGAGCCGCCCCCTGCTCCCCCCCGCCGGCCCCGGGCGGAGCGAGCAGGAGGGGGGACGCGGCAGAACCTCCCTTTCCTCTGCCGGCCCCCGTCTCTCCCCACGCCGAGGGGGCGGCTCGGCCTCCGTGGAGGGTTTCGGGGCGCCCCGGGGCGAAGGGACGCGTCCCGCTCCGGCAGGATTCCCCGGAGGGATGTTCCTCTCCGGCACCGCCAGCTGAAGCCCCGCCTGGTACCGATTTCCGTAACTAGCCTAGCCACAACACAGTGTGCCTCTGCGTCCTTTTGAATATTTTATTCTTTTTTTGCATAGAATTTAGTGCTTCCCCAGAGCTGCCCCCCTTAAAGAGGGCATAACTTTACCTTTGCACCCCAAAGCCTCTCGTTATCCTCTCTCGAGCCCCCAAGTCAGCCCTGCCCTTGCTGTGCCAGCAGCCCGCCCACGGGGAGCTGCCGCTGGACAATGGCGAGCCAGGGGCCAGAGGAGGCTGTGTGGAGGCAGCCTCTCAGATATCATGCTTAACTTGCAACTGCCTTCCTCCTTCCCTGTTCACAAAGCAGCCCTGGGTCTTGTTTCATGTCCCTTATTTTAGACTACTTTAGGTCATTCCCTCTTAGCCCCTGACCCCGACCCCAGGTGAATTTTGCAAAAAGCGCTGGTGTCGCCCCTCACCCCATTATCCGGTGGGAGGAGACTGTGCATAAATCGATCGCTGCTTAAATGTTTTATGGATGTGGACACCTATGTTCCCTTGCTGTCTGTGTGCTCCTGGCCTGTTCCCCCTGAATTTCCACTGGGGAGCTGAGCCCAGTGTGGTACTTGCGCAAAGCGGCCTCTGATGTCTCAGCTGAGCCATCAGCACGGGGTGAGCGAGCAGTGGGTTTGAGTCTAAAGAGATGCGCAGCACCACACTACCCTGCGCTCTGTGGAAGGAGCTGAACATGCTCCAGTGGGGCTACAGCCCTTCCCTTGGGATCAAAGATACGACTCAATCCACATTGCCAGGAACTTCCCGGCTCCACTGAGGATGGCCAGCTTTGTCAGTCTTGACTGAGAGTCTGCCAATTTCATGTTCCTTGCTGCTTCTCCTCCAAGGCTACAGATCTCCTCCATCCCTCCATTACCCGTCTGCCATCCTGGCCTGGGAGCAGGCCAAATCAAATTTATTCCCCTCTCTTGCCTCACTGTATCCAGCATCAGTTATATCCTGTGGCATGCCTGTCTCCCCTGTCCTGCATACAACTCAAGGCTCCCCAGAGCACCCCCCAGCTGCATTTATCATACTTCCACTCCATCCTCCCTGGTACACCCATGACCACTGGAACTCAACTGGATTACAGCCCTTTGAGATAGGCTTCGGCTGGGAAAGAAGTGAACTTTCCTCTTCTGTCACCTCCTTTTTAACACTTTTCCTCTTCTCAAGCAGATATTCCTTTGCTCTGCCTCTGACTAGAGAGGCTGAGTGGTGGCAAGCAGTGCTTTTGTCCAGGGAGAGGAGGGCAGGAAGGCTTTCCTCATGGACAGGCAGAAGAGATCCCCACCTTCCAAAAGCTAGTGCTGCACCAGCAGCTGGCAGGAAGCAATGTGCCTGGCAGCAATGCTGCCAAATAAACAGCCAGGAAAAAGAGAAGGACAGATGGACAAGAGCGATCCCCATCAGGAAACTTGTTTTGAAGCAGCAGTGGCAGCTCCAGCTCGGAAACCTCCCAGCATGTGACCTTTAGCCACCGCTGACTCCCTCCTTCCTGCTGCCACAGCCTGCCTGTGTGCCTGGCTGCCCGTGCTTTCTGCCAGCATCCTCCCCTGTCACATGCTCCTGGTTTTACCCCTCCACGCCCTTGCACCTGGGCAAGCAAGGTCAGACTGGGGAGATCTGCTGCCTCGTGCAGCCAGTGAAGAGCACAGGCAAGAGCAATGCTGCAAGCGCTTTCCCGATCTCTGCTTGGCCTGCTCCTGTCCGGCTGGGGAAGCCCAGCAAGTGGAGCTGATTAATGAAATGCCAGTGGAGGAAAGCATTGCCATCCATCAGGACAAGCTTTTTCTACCAGGAGGCCAGCACAGCACTGGAGCAGGTGGTGGGATCTCCGTCCGTGATGGTTCTCGGGGCTCAGCTATGCAGGTCCAGTGATGTGACCTAGTTCTGGGATAGCCCTGCTTACAGCAGGGACTGAGCTACAGACCTCCAGCACCTCTTCCACCAACACTCCAGCTGTCTCCTGGACAGGAGGCAATGTGGAGCCTCCCTTTTTCTCTAACTTCCCTTGCTTAGGATACTTGCTGGTGTAAAGAACTCCTACTGATACAGAAGATGACTGGGGCAAAGGGCCAACTTCTTCTCATTATTCCGCAGAAACCCAGAAACTAGAGACAATCCTGCTACCCGGGGGATCACAGCACTCCTCCTCTGGGCCTCAATCTCACTGCAGAACAACAGCTCCTTCTGATCTTCCCCTCTTGGTTCACCTAACACCTGGCACTTCTCCGACTGCTCCTGCCCACAGTTTAGCAGCTCACGGTCAACAATGGCACTGCTGGACTGCAGCTGCTGACTGCAGAGCTGCTCATTACAGCTCTTAAAATCATACCTGTAGCCAATGTGAAAAAAGATACTTCTTTGCAAACATGGTGGTATTTATCTTTCTTCCACAGATTTTAAGGCCAAGAAAGAAGCATTGCATTTTCTGACCTTGTGCAAAACAGACAGTGCAAATTCCTGTAGTTCAGATCTGGTACTCGTGTGGGACTCTGTATCACAGTAAAAAGAGATTAAGCCTCTACCACTATTCTCCATGGGCGAATCAAGGTAGGTTCCCCAGCTGGCAACCCCCCATTAAAATCACCTATCTCCTTTGCATTTGCCCAGCTGTAACATCCATTACCAGGCTGAGATGCTCCTCCTCTCCCATATCTCAGAAGCTCTTGGTAGCTAACACATCCTCCTTGCAAAGGTACTTCATAGGTGAAACCTGTCCAAATCAGCTCCACAGCACTCACAGAGGCTCTTTTTGTAAGGCATAGTCTCCTTGGTGTGCCTGTACCCCATCTCCCTGCTCCCCTTTCCCTCCGAGTACCTTCTCCCTTGCACAACGCTGCTGAAATATTTCTGTGTAAACTCTCCAAGTCTTCCAACTTCCAAGATTCTTCAATAAAACTGACCCATAAAATTGCTTCTATCCACAAGCAGAGGGAGATGTTGCAATGAGCACATAACTTTTGGGCCTAGCAAAGTCATCAGCCCAGTCAGCTGTCTGTATTTGGGTGCAAATCTGGAGAAATTGGTGCAGAGGAGCAGCTGTCACCAGCGGCTGGGTGATTGCCACACTTAACAACATCCAGAAATGTTCCTGTCTAACAGCAAAGGAGGGAATGTATTTTCTTCTAAAAATACACAAACACCAGTCCAGGAGGGAGTTTTGGGGCCAGGTCTTCATGAGAAGGCAGTTCTGGGCCATACAAGAGCCCAGGACCTACATGACTTTACCGTCTCAGTAGTTCCCCATGGCCTCCATCAGGCAGATGGGACTTGCAGACATCCTCCTCAGGAGCTTTCCACATCCTCCCTAGCAGGGATGGACAGCCTGGGGGAGCAAGACTCACTGATGGGACTTGTGCCATTTGTGGATTCAGCCCCTAAAAATGTGTCTATATCTCTGGATATGTGCAACATAGTGTCTGCACGAAAATCCAGATTTCATACTCAAGTCCCTGAAATGTGCAGTACAGGATTTCAGCCCCTTCCTTAGGATACAGCCAGACATGAGGCAATGCAACCAGAGGCAGCATACCTGGCCCAAAACAGACATTACAGCACATGACATCACTGGAGTCAGTGACTGACCTCCGTCGCTATTGGAGCCTCTTCTCTTTCCATTATGCACTCTTGTTCCCAGAAGTCTTCATTTTCCTTCCTGCACCACCCCAAGGGTGCAGCAGTGCAGGGCCTGCCTCTCCCTCCCAGCTTGCAGAGGAGAGCTGGGGGAGCTGGCTGTCTTCACTGTGCCCTGATAAGGCTGCTCCAACAGACTCCCAGTTTGGGGAGAAGGACTGCATGCAGCACAGTGGAACAGATATCACGACTTCTCTCAACAAGCTTTTAATCTGTGACAGCATTTCTACCCGTCAGATCTGCTATCCTTGCTCTGCCTCAGTTCTTGCTTTGCTCTGTCTCAGCTCTCGCAAGCCACATTATCAGCAGCTTTCAGATATTAAAACACATTAAAGGAAAGTACTGAAAGATGATCCAGCAGTCACATTTTCCAGAAATCTCAGCTTTCAGGTAACAAAAGATTCCCAGAGTAAGAAGGCAGCTGCAACCTACAAGCCTAATGTAACCACAGGAAAGCACCAAGCTTTATCCCCAGCTGCTGCATCCCCAGTACTGCCTCTGCAGCATTTCAATGTCACACTCAACATTATCTCTGAGCAGCAATGGCTGAAATCAAGAGTAGGAGATCAAACTACCAAAGAAAGATGAAAATTTCTCCCATCTCTTCTCAGCTATAACAAAAGGTTTGCAAGCATGCCAAGTGATTGGAACAATGCTCAGCAAGAGAGAAGTTTTATTGACACAGTTAAAGCAGCAGCTATTTCTGCATTTCAGGGCTGAAATTCCATCATAATTTGGACATCGCTGGAAACCAGACGGTTACCTTGGGATCCCAACCAGGAAAATTCTATCCCTGCTGCTGGGGTTATCAGGATAAACTGGTTCACAAGCTGAGGCAGCACACTCACACAGTTACCTCAGCAGGCAGCAGCAACAACACAGGACAGATCACAGGACAGGCCCAGGGCTTTAAGAGGCTCTTGCTGCTTCTCTCATCAAAACTTACGATGCATTTGAACATTTCCCAGTTTTACAGTCTCTATGCAGATGGGAGGGTACTAGAAATGCAGTATTGAAGCAGTAATTCCTTCCCTTGAGTGCTGTTGCACCTAGCATTTATTTATTTTGAAAGACACTGAAAATCTTCCCTTAGGTCCTCTGTTTCCAAAAATCCAGACCTTACCACACAAGCCCAAAGTGAGACAGTTGCATTCAGAGGCTCCTCCCTGACCTAATTCACTGGGGAAGCATGGGGAAAAAGTTAATTTTCAACTATAAAGATATTTGTTTAATGGCTATTCAACACTAAATTATAAAGTCAGCCCCCCCTCACCCACACACACTGCAAACAGTGTTATAGTAAATAAAATACACAGATAGATAAGCCCTAGAAAGCAGAAGATAACAAGGTCTGTAACAAAGACCAGAGCTCCTGAGACACTGAACTATTACAGAAGCCACTTCAACCTTGAAAAGCTTCAGCCAGAAACTTCACAACTGATAAAAAAGCAGAATTATCATGGGCTTCGTGGGAAAGAGCGGATCTTTGATGTTTGAGGGTAACTGCAGGACCGTGTAAAGTTTATCATGCACTGTTTCAAGGAAGATTATGGGAGCAAAATTTACCATGGAATGTTGAGGGGAAGGATTGAAGGAGGCGAAAGGGAGGCATCAGGCTAAATCAGGGAGAATTGAGCATGGGAAATGGAGAGAGGAATAAATAGGAGCCAGTCACATGGAGACTGGCTGCTGGTCAGTGTGTCTGTGTGGCTGAGCCCTGCTCCCAATTACCACCATCTGTCCTGGCCTCACACTAAGCTAATCCCAGCCGTTTTCCCTGCACACTTGCACGCTGCTGTCCATTAGCTAACTGCAAGCTGGGCTAGCCTGCAAGCAGGAAAGGAGGTTTGAGAGCCAGGCAGCAGACAGGCCACAAGCCTGAGGACCAGCTGCCAGGGATCCACCAAAGTGTCCACAGACAATCCACCAGCATAGTCCAGTCTGATGGGCCAGGGAACAAGAACAGGATTAGGTCTTTTTCGTTGTTCATGTTTTGTAAGTGCTGTTTTATGTTTCCCTGGGCACCCATCACAGCAGGTTCCCTCGATTTCTGCTGATCACTATGTGCCTGGTGGCATCGATGCTGAGTGGGAAAGCTGCAGCCTCAAATGTAGCAGACCAGGACATTTAAATAGAAACAGCCCAGACCACTGCTTGCTATGTCTTAAGGAGAAGCAGCTGCATCTAGGTGAACATAAAGGCAAAAAGAACTTCATTGTACAGCTCCACAAACCAAAAGCAATCCCTGCTCAAGTCTGGGAGGCCAAGAACTGAGAGACTGTCACAGCACAGGTGGTCTGCAGCTGGACATGGTAAAATGGCCTTAACATAAACCCAATTCGGCTAGCCTGGTTCATTCTAGAACAGTGAAACAAGCCCCTGGATGATCAATCATATGTTAGATTTGAACTTAAACAGAGACCTCACCCAATCATTTTCATTCTAGAATGCAGACATCCACTAAGGAGCTGGGGCGGTGTTAAGGCCAGACCAATCAGCTGTGGAGCCCGGGAGTTTTAAACCCCCTATATAAGGCTGACATAATAAACAGTGGCGTTTGTCGCAAAGACCTCTAAGAGTTCTGTCCTTTGTCTCCAACCAACAACCCCAAGTAACAAGAGGCTGCTGGGGAACAGAATGGTGAAATGGGGACAAGTCACAAGCATGAACTAAGTGACAAGAGGGAACTAGGGAATCACTGGGCGAGAGCCTTGCCCAGACAAAGCACTCAGCTGACAGCTCCACACAATACAGCCTTCATGCAGGCAACAAGGATTTCGGCTCCCACTGCTTCTTCACAAACATCCCCGTTGTTGGGAATAAGGACAGACACTAGAAATGCCAGAGCATCAGCCGGAACTAAGAGAGGTTTCTGCTGCAAAGAAATAAGGGGACACAGCAGAATTCTGTATTTCATGTTCCAAGGATAAAGAACAAGACTTGAGCAAGAGTATAAAACTTTTAATGGGTAAGTGCATCAGTCCTTGATGCAAAGGGAAAGGAGCAAAGGGGGCTATCATTGTCCCAGGTGCTCAGAGCTGCAGAGATGATCTGCACAGAGCAGCAAAGTGGGGGTACACACAGAGCTGCAGCAGCCTTTGCTCTCCAAGGAAGGGACCAACAAGTGGAAAAGCAGTTCCTCTCACTGTCCGTTTGCTTTCACTCTATGCTTCTTCTTCCTGGTAGGGATTTTAGGCCGCATCATTTTGGAAGAAGGCCGGACAGCCTTCAAGGGTCTCCTCTGTGCTTGCAATGAACGTTTCTTCTTCAAAGCAGGTTGGGGCAGCTTCTGCTCTTCATTAGCTTTTGATCCTTCAAGTTTCTTCTTTTTTGGCAGAGGCTCCGTGATGATAGTATCAGGGACAGCAGACGGAGCTGCTGCTTCCACGGCAGGCTCTTCATCTGAAATGAAAGAAAGGCGCTTTGAGAAGAAGCCCCCCGGCATCTGCAGAGCAAGCAACCTGCGAGGGCAGGCCCAGCCAGCTCAGCTGAGCTCCAGCACTACCTTTCTGTGTCTGTGGGATGGCATTGGAGAACTTCTTGAACTTGGCGATGAAAAACCCATCCATATTGTGTGTGTGGGGGTAGAAACGCCGTGTAGACTTGAGGGACGGGTGGAAGCGACGGTCCTTGAACCTGGAGGAGGAAGTGGGGTGAGGAGTGATAGAACACCTCTGCTCAAACCTGGCCACCAAGGAGCAGTCACATACTTTGTGACCTGGCACGCACCTGGTGAAGCCTTCCTTGCCAAAGTCCAGGCCTGTGGCCACCAAACGGACATTGCGTTTCTTCAGAGCATAATCCACAACCCACTCGTTCTCCTCCACCTGCCAGAGGCTAAGCATTAGGATCCAAAACTCACCATCTCCTGAGGAGGAGGTGACCACAGAAGATCATGATAGAAGGCACTTACCATGATGGAGCAAGTGCAGTAGACAATGTAGCCCCCCGTCTCTGAGGCAGCATTGACTGAATCTATGGCACTAAGAATCAGCTCCTTCTGCAGGTGGGCACAACGCATGATATCCTTCTCATCCTGAGAGAGAAAGAAAGGTTAGGATGCCACAGGCACGGGAAGCATCCCAAGCCTCTGCTGTGGATGAGGGAATGACAGAAGAGCAAAGCACATGTAATATACAAGAGTCTGGAGTCTTCTGCAGAAGTAATGTCAAAAAACTAGCTCTAGTACAACACAGAGAATAAGAAAGAAAAGGAAAAATGAATTGTAGGTATCTCTCAAGAACAAAGCTGCCCCAAAGGCTTTCCTCTCATGACTCATACTTGAGTCTGCACTGGTCACCCACCTTGTTGGTTTTGACAGCAGGATCCTTGGAAATGACACCTGTTCCGCTACAAGGAGCATCAAGCAAGACACGGTCGAACCCTCCAAGAACCTACAGGAAGATGTGGATTTGGAATTACACTCACAGGTGGGGAGTCAAAACAAGGCAAAGACTAGAAGGGGAACCAGAAAACTGGGAAAGCAGGAAACACCCCTCCCTCCTACCTGTCCACCTTCCTGCCTCTGTATAAGGTAACAAACACACTCCCCAGCAGCTCTGCTTATCCTCCTGTGCCGGGTAACTTTGGAGAGCACAGCTTCCAAAGCACTAAAGGGACAGCACAGCAGCTCTGGGTAAGCACTGTAAACAGGAACATACCTTGGGGAACTGGCGTCCATCGCAGTTGCTCACGACAGCATTGGTGACTCCCAGGCGGTGCAAATTCCCTACCACGCTACGTAGCCGCTCGGCACTGCTGTCATTAGCCAGGATCATCCCTGTGTTCTTCATAAGCTGAGCTGCCAGAGGGCAAAACATACCAGCAAGGGGCTGAACACCTCTTGTGCCTTTGTCTCCGTGACAGCCACCCTCTTCTTTCCTCAAGTTCAGTCCCTTTTTATTCCCCCTTTCTATGCAGACCAGTGGAAACTCCTCACTTGACAGAGTATCCCTCCCAAGGCTCCAGGGTACTACCTATGTAGCTGGTCTTGCCTCCTGGGGCACAGCACATATCCAAGATGTGCTCATTCTCCTGTGGAGCCAGCGCCATGACAGGGAGAAGACTGGAGGCTCCTTGCAGCATGTAGTGTCCAGCCAGATACTCTGGGGTGGCACCTGGGCAGGGAAGGCAGAACAGAGGAAGATGACACGTGAAAGAAAGGGAAGCAGGAGCGGGTGAGCTCAGCCCTGTACAGTAAAGGTGATCTCACCGATGGGCACAGTGGAGTCATAAATAACAAGTCCTGTTTTCGACCACTTCCCCAAGGGGTCAAGATTCACGCCACGGTTGATTAGAGCCTGCAAGGCAAGGAGAAGGGACTGAGACACCGCTCTGTGAGACAGGCAGCTCAGGACACAGCCACTGCTTCCTGCTCACCTGTGCCAGGTCCCGCCGCCGCGTCTTCAGTGTGTTGGTGCGAATGGTAACAGGGCGGGGAACCTCGTTAGCCTCCAGGAAGTTTATCAGCTGGATGGAAGAAGGAATTAAAATGAATTCTCAAGGAGGCAGCCAAACTCCCGTTGGTCAGCACAGCTATGGGCAGGGCAGGATCCCACCTCAGGGAGAGGGAAGATGTCCATGAGCTTGGTGAGCAGGAAGTCGCTGTAGGAGTAGTAGGCAGCCATGTCCCGGCGCAGCAGCGCAAGGTATTCCTGCCGGGAGCGCCCCTCCTCCCGCTTCACCCCAAAGTCCTGCAGCACCTCCACGTTGCCCTGGATGCGCTGGTGAATGACATGCAGGTCAGGTGGCTCAGCAGGTGGGAACACTGTCAAGGAATCACCAGTGGCCAAGGAACCCGCACAGGGGGCTCTTTACAAGTACAATCAGCCATGCTGGACTCGCGTGCCACAACAGTGCCTGTGCCAGAAAAGTCCTACTGGAATACTGCTTCCATCAGAGCTCAGCAGATGCAGGATTCGAAGGATGAAACCGGACAAAAAAGTTCACAAGGCAGAACCAGAGGGTGTTTAAAAGAATAACTTTAGATAAACAGAGAAAAATAGGGAAAAAAATCCAACAAAAGTGCTTTAATACTGTAAGTGTTACCTGCAGCAGAAAAGAGACTGGACATTCCCCAAGGGCAAACAAAGGGTACAGAGAAGAGTAAGAAGGGAGGCAGGAAATTAAAATCACCAAAGTCCAGCAGCAAGCACTTTGGATGCCAGAACTGCTGTCATCAGAAACTCTGGGAATGGCTTACACACCCACCAGGTGTGTAAAATCAGGGTAGAGAGGAGCAAACCATATAATAAGACATCCATATGTATTTAGAATGAGAAAGGAAATTAGGGCAGGTCCATACAGGGCGTCACAGATTTCCTAACTGTGCTATACAGAAGCACAGCATTATACACTATCTATTAGGACAGCTCAGCTAAAAATACCTTGTCATGCACAGACACTTTTGCTAAGCAATATGCATGATAAAGTCCAAGTGAAGCTCTTTGGTTGTATCCAGACCCCGTGCTGCACCACGCACATGGCTTATGGATGTCACAGATAAAAAGGATATCCTCTTTCTCAATCTCTTCACTAGTTGGCAGTTTAAATTGTTCATCTATATCCAGGTTGAGCTGCAGATCTTTGTCCTCTTCTTCCTTCTGTCCCATTTTCTGCATGCTTGCCTCCTCTGCTTCCTCTTCCTCCTCATCTTCCTCTTCACTGTCATCTTCACTGAGGCCTTCCCTAAGGGCAACGAACAGGATCACACAGATACTTCTCAACTACCATTTCTTAAATGGCAGAAAACACAGAGTAAGAATACAGGTTCCTCATTTATCCAGGAAAGGCTCTACACACTCACCTGTCAGGCTTCTGCTTCAGGGCAGCTTTTTCAATAGGCAGCAGCTAAATAAAGACAAAAGGTTAATCAAAAAACATCCACAGTCCCCTTATTTCTCACCATCTGTGAAATTTACTTGCTCTGTTTAAAAGGGAAAACAATCAAAAGCACTGAATGTTAAGCTGGAATCAGCTGCTAAACTTAAAATCCTTCTTGTGAAGGAAAGGGAAAGCTCTCCACCACCTCACCACCCCCTGGCACTATAGCCATCCTTTCCCCCCCAGGCCCAAGGGGTCCTTTCAGCCAACAACACCAAGTATTTCTTGTGCAATTAAGAGCAAGAAGTTCCTACCTCTTCTTCCTCTGACGACGAGGCACCATAATCATCCACCATCTCCTCGCTGCTCCTATCCTCCTCCATCTCCCAGCTGCCCTCTTCCACCTCACCATCACTGGATAATTCTACGTGGTTTCCTTTAGGTTGGGTTTTCTTGGCTTTGGCTGGAGCCAGCCACTTGGAATTGGCATCACTGAAGCCAGATCGGCCAAGGGCATTTTGTCCTGTTGCCTTTACAGCATGTTTCTCCGTCTGTGGGGACAGCTGCTCTTCAACTAGAGGTAGAAGAAGCAGTTAAAAGTCAGGTGTTATTTCCAAAATCAGCGGCTCTGTCTTTTCAGTTGTTACACAAGAAGGCCTTAGTCCGAGTCCTGAGCTGCCTGTCTAGGGGAAGGGACTGCTTGTTCTCTACATCTCATAAGATTCCGGGCATATCCTCACCTCTCCCCCAGTGGACCTTTCAGGAGATCTAACTAGAATTACCAAATTAAAACAATGCCACAGTTTTTACTCTGACATATTAGGGGGTACCCTCTATCCCAAATCTTTATCTATCCTTCCTTCTTTCTACTTCAAGAGCTTCCTGGGCTACACGAGATGAAACACAAAGATTTAAAAGCTTCAGCTACAAAAGCAGCCTGCAACAACCTTGCTGTGAATGGAGGACAAGTGAAAAATAAATTTAACATGTAGAAGAGAGACCTTTGACTAGTTCTTCAGACAACACTGCCTCCTAGCACAGCAGCCACCAGAAATCAGACAGAATTCATTGTTATCATCTGTGAGAGAGGACCCAAAAGAGGGCCAAGATGATGAAGGGTCTGGAGGGGAAGTCTTATGAGGAGCAGCTGAGGTCACTTGGTCTGTTCAGCCTAGAGAAGAGGAGGCTGAGGGGAGAGCTCGCTGCAGGCTGCAGCTTCCCCCTGAGGGGAAGAGGAGGGGCAGGCACTGCTCCCTCCTCTGTGGTGACCAGCGTCAGGATCTGAGGGAATGGCAATCAAAATTCTGTCAGAGGAGGTTGAGGCTGGAGATCAGAAAAAGATTCTTCACCCAGAGGGTGGTTGGGCACTGGAACAAGTTCCCAAGGAAGTGATCACAGCACCAAGTCCGTCTTTGGCAACACTTTCGGGCACATGGTGCGATTCTTGGGGTGTCCTGTACGGGATCAGGAACTGGACTCAATTATCCTCGTGGGTCCCTTCCAACTCAAGAAACCCTAGGATTCTGTGATTTAAAATAATGAAATTCCACATGTCCCTTGCCTTAAAAACGACGCCAGAGAACGACGGTGGAGGCAGGGCCCGGGGGCCGCCGGCCCGTCAGCCCGGTTCGGACCCGCTCCCACTCACCTGTCGGCTCCCGCTCTCCTCCTCTTCCTCTTCCTCCGAGCGGCCTCCTCCCCGCCAGACCGCTGCCCGCTCCCAGTCGCCTCTTCGCAGCCCTACATCGGGAGGGGGAGCGGCGATCAGCCCCGGCCCGGCCCGCACACCCCGGCCCGCCGAACCGCCCCCCTCACCTCTTTCTGCCGTGACTCGAGAGTTTCTTCCTGCCGGTCTCGGGCTCTGCGGGAAGACACGCGGCGGTCAGACGGCCGCGGGCGCCGCGGGGCGGCCGTGGGCCGGTCCAGGCCGCACTTACCTGGAGGCAGGAAGCGGGCCAGCTCCACCTCGGCCCCGCGCTGCTTGCGGGCCTTGCGCCCGGGGCCGCGCTTCTCTTTCTTGGTGGGGTCGAGCTTCCGCCCCATGGCTGCGCCGCAGGACCCCCGCGCGCCTCCGACACGCGTGCCGCGCTGACCCTCGCCGCGCGCACGCGCCCTCCCGCCGCGGGCCCGCCCCCGCACGGCCCATTGGCCAGCGCCGCCGATCGTGATCGCTGATTGGTCCTGACAAGTGACGCTAGGCAACGTCAGCGGCTCGTGTCGCCCGCTCCCGGGCCGCGTGGGGCGGCGTTGGGCCCGCCCCGCCGCGCGAACGGCGGCAGCGGCTCCTCAGCACCGGCGGCGTGGGGAGGGGTCCTGCCGGGCCCCACAGCCCCCGGGAGCGGGGCGCCTGCCGCAGGCACGCACAGGCGCGTTCTACAGCCGGGGCGAGGGGGTGAACAGCCCAAGGCAGGCAGCAGAGAAAGGCGTGGTGCCAAGGCAAGGGGGAAAGAAGTAATAGAATCAAGAGACTGTCAAGGTGGGGGTAAACAGGTTTAAAGATGATCTAGTCCAACATCCAGACGAGGGGTAGGGATGCCACTCCTGAGACCACATTCCTCAAGGTCTTATCGAACCTGGCCTTAAACAGTAGCAGGGTTGGGGCATCTACTACCCTTCTCAGAGGTGTAGGATACCCCAAAAGCTGCTCTGAGACAGCAAAAACACGTGAATACTTCTTTCACCGTTGAGACCACATACTTACCCTACTACACTCGTGGTAATAGAGACAAGAAAGTAAAATAATACAAGGAAACTTTATTTTTCAATTTCATCAAGGTTTTGCTCTGTTTTTTGTTGTTTTTTCAGTGTTGTTTGCTTTTGTCTTCAAGCTGCTTATTAGTTGACAAGTCCGGTCAGTTTTTGTATTAAAAAGGATTTTGATGGAGGTAGCTTTGTCTCTGTCCTGGCTTTTGCTTGGTCTTGCCTGCGCACTTGTCTCAGTAAACAAACTCAAAATAAAATTAAGAACAAAAACTGGAATTCCAGGCGGAGGCAATGAGCAATGCAGCCAGGTTCTCCATGTAACAGACATGGCGCTGGGGCCTCCAGTCACTATATACAGAGTCCATCATACATCCATCCCCCTCTCTCCTAAACACACTCCTTGCTCCAACGGGCTGGCTGCAGAGGAAGGAGTTTCTTCTCCTTCCAGAGACCTGAGCAGCAGCTTCCATGGAGGGAAACAGCACCCAGTCAGGAATGTCAGGCAGAGGGGTAGAAGTGTGAAGGGGTGAGCTAGGGGGGTCACTTCAGCTTGGCCGAAAGGTCAACAGCACTGGGCCAGGAACTCACTGCTGCTGGGCCACCTGTAGGGCGAGAGAGGAAGACCTGAGACTCACGGGCTGGTCACCAGAGTCCAGCCTGGCCCACGGAGGCCCCTCCCCTCCCCCCATAACTCCCTTACTGACCAGAGAGCGTACGTACTTGCTGGGGAGGGGGCGGCGGCGGGGGCTCACTGCTGCGGTTGGCCAGGCGGCTGAGGATGTTGCGCTCCGACATCTGAAGGCGCACTGCCACAGGTGGGATGCGGGCAATCGTGGCAGGCAGACGCGTCACATCTGCCTTCATGTCACTCAAAAGCTCCTCCAGCTGCTTCAGAACTACAAGAGAAAGGGACATCTGTTCGGATGGGAGAGGGACATCCCAGAGGGGACAGCACTGCTGAACACCTATCCCATCCTTGTTTAGCACATTGCATTACCTTTGTGCAGCACAGCATTGGCTGGTTTATTCCCAGCCATTGACTCCTTGGATAGGTGCTGGTGGCTCTCAGCCAGGCATTCCACCTCTGCAAAACGTGTGTTCAGAGCCATGGATGGGTGAGATGGGTCTTCAGACATGTTCAGATAGGCAGCTCGCCGTAACTGTTCCTCGATCACCAGCGCTTGCTCCAGGAGCTGCAAGATGAGGCAGGAATGAGTCTTTCAGCAGCTGCCGAAGACAGAGCCTTGTTTGCACACCCAGTCTCTCCTAATCCAATTCCCCACCATCTCATAAAGTGAGATTGTGTAACTGAATCTCCTTTCACCAGCCAGTTTTACTGAGTAGCTCAAAACAATAAGGGCTTCATGAAGCAAAGTCAGATACACAAGAAAACCAGGGTACACTGTGTGATAGACTACAACTCCTCTAGTACTTTCATTCCTCCTGAATCTTTTTACACATTCTTTATGAAGCAAACAGGACAGAGATTACTCTTTGAACCCAAGTATTCCGTCTTATTTACAGATAGAGCTTAAAAATCTTGTAAGCATTTGGAGAATCCTGTCAGTGCAGAACTGATCATTCAGTCTACAGCCAACCAATGTTTTGCCCCAAAACTGAGACCACCATGGCTTTTACTTGATCTTAAACCACTCCCATAACTAAACTACGTTCACTCCTAAAGAGGATGAAAGAGACTGAAGGCAGCCCTTTCAGCAACCCAGAGTTCTGTTCAGGCACATGGAGTGTATTGTAGCAGACCAAGCAGAAGCTGTGACAAAAAACGCCACTTGAACCTTAAGTCTCTTGCTTTCCAGTTGTTCAATAAACATTTGGATAGAGAGTACTGATCCAAGCTCCCCAGTACCGTTTCCAGAAAAAAGGGAGCAACTGCATGATCCTGAGATCCTGCTTTTTTTTATTACCCCTAAACCAAAAGACACCACATAAATCTTTCACTTTGTTGGTGGAAACTCAGAACTGCAGGAACTTTTTCTTAAGAGGTCCAGGCAGTTATCACACTAAAGAGAAATCCTTACCTTAAATCTCCTTGCCAAGAACTTATTCTTTATTTCCAGGAAGTTACCCCTGTTCATCTCACCCTTGAAGGGTTCATTGAGGATGGCGTAACGTGGATCATTCTGAATATCCTGCCAACGGGCATAGCCATGACTGAGATGGGATGAGCTCAGGCAAACAAAGCCAGTGAAAACAAGGGAATACACAGCCCAGGCAGTACTGTTCTCCAGAGGGAGTGGGGAAAGGAGGTACAGAGAGGGGACAAACAGGAG
This sequence comes from Sturnus vulgaris, assembly GCF_052056855.1. NCBI lineage: Eukaryota > Metazoa > Chordata > Aves > Passeriformes > Sturnidae > Sturnus > Sturnus vulgaris. The sequence continues at coordinate 31,527,619 of NC_142244.1, forward strand.
CCAAGGAAGAGGAATGACAACTATATCCTGCTAAGTCTTAACTGTGCTGCAGGAAGCTCCTCCTCCCACCATCACTTTTCACTGTTGTGAAGATAAAGCACTTGCTCACTTAACCCACTCCAGTCAGATCCAGAACAGTCACTTTCACAGTAACAAATTATGTACAAGGTGGGAGAATGCGTCTGTCATGGCAAGGATACTTGATAATCCCCGCCAGGAGCCAGTAGTCATGACGCCGATGCCAGATCTCATAGGTCTTCTTGGTGACCGTTGCAGCCCGCTCTTCATTCTGCCAGAGGGAGTGTAGTTCTGGAAAGGCAAGAGACACCAGAACGGTTGGAAGTTATTTCACAAACATAAGCAGGACCTTATAGACAAGTTCAAGCAGATAAAGATCTCATACCAGTGAAACCACCATCTGCTATGTTGAACATGAAGCGCTGCTTTACTGCCTTCTTGTGCCTTTCATCTACTGACTCCTTCAGCATCTCTCCGTTCTGCAGCATCACTACATCTCTCTTATCATCGTCCTTCTTCTCATCTGTACACACAGGAAATTATTAAAACAAACATGGCAGACACCACAACAAGTTGGACCCACAAGAAATCCTTGCAGAAGAAGGGTTAAGGAAAAGAAGGGAGTGCCTCACCTTTGTCATCGAGAGTGATTATAGGAGGGTCAAGGGGATTTTCAGGAGCTGCTCGGTCTTCCGCTTTCTCCACATCAGCTGCAGGAAAGAAGGGGAACGTACCAAGTCCACGGTTTTGTTCTTCAACCAGTGAAACATAACACTATTCTGTAACTTCCCACTCATTTTCTACATCCAAGCCTATTTCTTTAGGATTAAGTGCTTTGTACCTTTGCTTTCTACTTCCATTGGTTCATCTGGTCTTTCCTTCACTTCAGTTTCCTCTACTTTTTTTTCATCTGCTTCTGTGGAGTTCATTGGGGATTTTGCTTCCTGGGGCAGTGTCTCCACAGGCTGAGCACACTGCTGAGGACAGCAATCAGTGAAACACAAAGTATAGCAATGCATGACAACAGAACACATTCACAGTCATTTGAAAAGCGAAGACACGCAAAACTTTTTTGTGAGGCCAATTCTGAAGACCAGGGAGTTATCGTCAATTATCACTCTAAAAACTCATCTCTATTTCAGCTGAAATAAAGAGGGGGCAGAAGTAGAGAAATTTGCAAGAGAAATTACAAGGTAAAAAAGCCAAAACTCACCTCCATAGGGGCCTCTGTTTCAGCAGCAGAGGCACTGAGCTCCTTCTCTGGTTCAGATGGCTCTCCTTGCTCCTTAGCACTAGCTCCTTCTTCTGCTTTTACTCCATCTTCTGTGTATGCCCCACACCAGAGCAGCACAGCAGACAAAAGAGAAGCAAATCAATAAGGTCTTTCCTGTTACCAAGCCCACTTCTTTGCTCTCAGAGATCAGGCCCATCGAAATGAAACTAACTTGACTCCCTCTTTTCCTGCCCACTACAAATGCTGGGTTTCTCACTGATGTCAGTTCATCCTAGGAAAGCCAGTGTCCTCTCTTGCCTTTAAGGGCTCACACATGTCTTTGGCAGCCCTCCTAACATGAGAGTAAGCTGATCTGCGTCCACCTCCAGACCCCACCACCACAGCTCTGGTGAGGGGAATAGCCAGGGTAAGGTCAGGACGCAGGGCTGTATGAGAGGGGAGCCCTCACCAGGTGGAGGAATAGGGGCAGGTGTATTCGGCTGCGTATCCCCTGGCGTTGAAGGAGTTGGAGTTTTCGGAGAGGGTGAGCTGGGCTGTGAAAGTTTCTTGTTCTCCTCTATTTCTGCCAGTTCTGGCATACTCCAGCGGCCGTTCACATGCTCAAATTCCTGCACCTGCACAAGAGGGAGAGAAAGACTTGTCACTGGAGGAGTCATACAAAGCTCATCCTTACACCTGTAGAGGCAGACCACTGAGCACACAACAAAAGCAGGTGTGAAAGGAGAGGTAACTCTCTAACACAAGACCCCAGTGACTACAGTTGTATGGCCAGCAAAGGCCACATTGCTCTGCTAGGCACCTACCTTTTTGCGTATAAGTGACATGACCCCAATGCGCGTAAGGACGTGCTGTCGAGAAAGACCTTCCCGTGGGACCCCATCTGCAAAGGTTTCTGCACCATCAGCTCCAGGTTCACATAAATGGCGCATGAACAGTGAGACATAGGCCCTGCAGCAATTGAGAGACAAGCAATTAGTCCATAAATTGCACTATTTTGAGCATCGTCAGACCCTTTCCAGTACATAAGGGAAATTACCCCAAGACTCTTAACCCATAGTAAGAAGTTCTAGGGCTCCAGACTCCTTCAAGGGAAAATTTCTCAATAGAATCACTATGTACATAGAGGACACACAGCTAACTCAAGAATCTTGAGCCAGAAACAATCATAAACCCAAGAAAGACTCTGGGAGAGTATTCGTTACATGCTTGTAGGGCCATGCTATTCCTATAAAAGCATTTGCTTTTGGGTGACTGAAGAGTCAGGTCCAAGTAAGAAAGTTAGCAGCAATCCCAGCTTATACTTCATTCTTCCACAAAGAATCAACCAATACATTAAGGAGATGTAGTCTCCAAGAAAAGGTCCAATTCTCATTCTTCCCCAAAGGACTAGTTGCTGTCAGTCTTCCATTCATGCCTAAGACAAACTCACTTGAACTCTTTCTCTGACTTGCCACGGAGGTCCCGAACAAGCCACTGAGTGGTGAAGGCATCCTGAGGTGGCATTCCATAGCGCATGATAGCATTGAGGAAGGCTTTCCGCTGGCGAGCATTGAAACCCAACACCTAGAATGAAGGAGCAGACAGACAGGTATGGCAATAGGAATACAGGAGCAGCTGGGATGCAAATGCCTTCTCTGGTACAACTTACCTCGATGTTCCCTCCCACACGGGCCAGTAAGGGAGGCAAGGGCTTATCCTTATCATTTCTCAGGCCTTTGCGGCTAGGCCGACGAGCTGCTGAAGAAAGAAATGCAGCTAAGTAGAGAGACAATGCACAGCACATTGTTGAGTGAATACTGCCCCAGCAGGAGAACACCACAAAACATACATTGCCCAAATCAAGTTCCAACTGTTTCCACACTCAAAGTAACCCAGGAACTCTGGCTCCAGTAGAACTTACCTTCAGACCTCTCATCAAAGTCCTCATCTCCTTCTTCAGAAGCAACTGAATAGTCTGACTGATTATCTGACTGGTCATCCTGCCAGTCTGAAAGAAAAACAGCACGTGAGCCTGAGACGCTACTCCGTTACTTCCCAGCAATATATACTTGCACCCGTTTTTCCCTCAGGGTCCTGTGGATTTGTACCTCTATCCTCCTGCGAGCCATCGTTGTAGTTAACTTGCTTGCGAATACGTTTGCCCTTGCCCAGGTTCCTGGCCAGATCCTCCTGTTGTTGCTCATAATGGTGACGGAGCAGTTTCTCCCAGTAATCAGGATCCACCGATTCCTCCTGCTTAATAATTTCCCGTTCAACTTCCTCTTCCTCCTGCCAGAGAGGAACAAATTTAGGGCCCTGTGTTCCAAGTCCCAGACTGTCATAGCAGATATATGCCTGCCTGCTTGGCCTTAAAAGCTTCAGAGCTCAATTAACTTAATTGATCCTCCATCACTCAGGAGAACGTATTAGCTGACATCCACCTCATACTCACCCCCATCTCCTCCTCACGAACCACATACTGGGCCACCTTGAAGGAGCTGAGATATTCATTCATGCCCTGAAGTTCTGTATCTTCTGTTTCATCCTGGTTCCGATCCAACAGACGCTCAATTGCTTTGTCATCATAGTGGATGACACTACTGTCCTCACCTTCTTTGTTATCCCCTGAAGGAAGAGTACAGGCACCATTGCTGTATGGATCTCAATGGACTACAAAAGGGAATGCCACCCTAGACCCTCTCTTTGTAGAGCTATAATCAGCACTGTGTCTGCAGTCTCTCACTAAATAAGGAGCCAGATCTATCCACTCCCTTCAGTTCTACTCTCAGGCACTCACCCCCCTCAGTAGCCTCATCCTTGAAGAGCTCTTCAGTGCCAAATTTGAGAATGTCATCAAGTTCCTGTTTGGACATGGAGCCTGTCTTGGAGCCCAACCCTGGTCTCACTACCAGATGAGTTAGCATCATCTTCTTCTTGGCCACCTGAGTGATACGCTCCTCCACTGAGGCCCTTGTCACAAAGCGGTATATCATCACTTTCTTGTTCTGTCCAATTCTGTGTGCACGGCTGAAGGCCTAGAAAAGAGATGTGCTCAGAACAATCTAGTGCTGCAAAAGCAATAGTCTGATATACCCCACCAATATCCACAAGCTTCCCACCTGCCTTCCCATTGGCTCTTAGCATTAGTGAAGGCTGTGCCCTAGAAGATCCTTCCACTATTTCTTCCCATCTCTACCCATCCACACTTCTCTAATTTTGCATACTTCTAGATGGGAAGCTTTACACTCCTTCCCTCTTTCCGATGATGTAATTTCTCTTCTTCCTCAGGATTATTCCATGAGTGATCTCATTCAGGCTCACCTGGATATCATTGTGAGGGTTCCAGTCTGAATCGTAGATAATCACAGTATCTGCTGTGGCCAAGTTAATACCAAGACCCCCAGCTCGAGTTGAAAGCAGAAAGCAGAACTGCTGAGCTCCAGGAGCTTATATTTAGAAAAAAAAAAAAAAAAAAAAAGAACAAAAGTAACCAAGGGAGTGTGCTGTACTCAAGGAAGGATTTGTAACTGACCCACATCACCTGAGAGGGAATTGCTACTAATTTAGGAGTCCAGGAAAGCAATAGAAGATTTGGGGCACAACAATCCCATGATGAGCATTAAGCACACTCAAGGCAAACTTTCATTTTACAGAAAAAGTAAGACTATATACCATTGAAGCGATCAATAGCCTCCTGACGCATGTTCCCTGTGATTCCTCCATCAATCCGCTCGTATTTGTACCCTTCATGTTCCAAAAAATCTTCTAGAAGGTCCAACATTTTGGTCATCTGCATATCAGAAAAACACCACCACAGAAGAGTGAGGGACAAGTGGATACCAGATCAACAGATTTTTCTCAGAAAAAGTATTGCAGGCCTAAAGGTTTTTCTCCATATACCTGAGAGAATATGAGCACTCTGTGACCTCCTTCCTTCAGGTTCTTTAACATCTTCTGGAGCAGCAACAGCTTTCCAGAGGCTCGAATAAGTGCACTACCATCATACATGCCATTTGGCATTTTTGGAGCTTCCTAAAAAGAAAATGAGAAAGAGGGAATAAGGGAGAAGGGACAAAAAATGCTCGAAGGAATGTAATTTGGTCTTAGTCCCTAGCTGATGTTGGCTCACACCTGGTCACTTAGCTTGGTACAACCACAAGGTTGTGGCTGCTCCATACACTACCCGTATGAAACATCAGTGCTACCCTGTGCCTGTTCTCTTGCAATGTGATTCCTACATACCCTCCTCTTTTCTTACTTAGTTCCTACTCCTACAGTCTTCACCACCTCACGTGAGTCAAAAGAAACCCGTCATATAAATGTGCTGGAAAAGAAATGGCCTTCCAGCATGTTTGGTCTAAATAAAGACGGTGAAAAAAACACATAGAAGCCAAAAGAGAGAAATAAGAACCCCTCCATGCCCCAACCTAGGGAGCTAACTGGCTTCCTGATAACAGCCAGCAGGCAATTTGCTTATACAGAATAAGTGACTGGACATACCATAGCAGCCACAGGGAAGAGGTAGGGGTGGTTACAGCACTTCTTCAGATCCATAACAACATTGAGCAATGAGACTTGGTTACCACCACCCCGTGCATTCAGTGCCTCGAAGTTTCTTGTCAATATGTATTTGTAGTATTTCCTGAAAACAAAAAAGAAAATAAAACAACTCAGACAATTGTCATGAGAACAACTAACCTAGTCTTCTCTTGCTAAACTCTGCACAGCTTCTGGCATTACCTGCCAGCTACCTAGGCTCTGCCAGTGGCACTCTATCTCTTTGTCCCTTGAACCATTAGGAGGATTAGTCCCTCCTCTGCTCTAATGCAGCCCATTGTGCAGAAAACCCTGTACAGTAAGGATAAGGTTGTTGCAGCACATCCTCATGGAAACTGCAGAGCAGACAAACAGCAGCTCAACAGCAGGTACTCTCTTCATCCCCACACTCACTTCTGCATGGGACTGAGCTCCACTCTGACAATGAGTTCTGTCTTAGATGGCATATTCTTGAAAACATCAGCCTTGAGACGCCTCAGCATATGCGGGCCCAGCATGTCGTGCAGTTTCTTGATCTGATCTTCCTTGGCAATATCTGCAAACTCTTCTAGGAAGCCCTCCAAGTTACTGCAGGGAAAAAGACACTCAGCAAACGGCACAAAGGAAAAAGAGCAAAAGAGCAAGTGAGGGGAAAGGAGTACAAGACAGACAAGGCTGACTTGCACTGCAAGACATACTGGAATCTCTCAGGCGTCAGGAAGTTCAGCAGGTGGAACAGTTCTTCCAGGTTGTTCTGCAGGGGAGTTCCTGTAAGCAGCAGCTTGTGCTGGAGGGAGTAACCATTCAGCACACGGAAGAACTGTAAAGGAGAGAACAGGGAAGAAAGTGGGAAAATAAACCAAAGCACACACACAAATACATTAAAGGCTTATTAAGTCATAGGCTTATAAAAAAAAAAATCTAGATAGAAAGTTGACAGCAATCCAGGGTTCAATTTAGATCACATCAGCTGTTTGGACAAGAGTTCCAAGTAGTTCACGTTCCAGTCAGGGTTACAAGACTGATCTTATTTGTTCTACATAGCTACACCATGACTGCAGCAAATCCTCTGAGCCATCAGGTGTTAGTAGGTTTCCTTTGCTCCTGTAAGTTACAACCTCTTTCAGACCACAAATCATTTCTAGATTACTGTACTATGTATTTTTTCTTGCTATATCAGTGTTCCACATTTCTTTGACTACTCTGCCTTGAGAATTCTAGAAATAACTAAGTCACTATTCCTATTCATATCACTCCTGGCAGTGCTCCAGAGCTCTGAACAAGCAGAGAAGAGCTAAGGTTTTGCTAATGTGTCTTAAAGGTAATTTGCACTGTTTTTCACAACAATGAAGTAATTCCAGACAGATGTAGTGAGCAGTTAAAGTACTGCACTGAAAAGCACAAGTATAATATGTTCACCTGCACAAATTGACAGTAAAGCAGTAATTTATTTATGAGCTTGGCAATTTCTTTGCTTATCTTGCACTTAGCATGATACAAGGTCAAACTTAATGAAAGCAGCTGTATTAGATGGCAAACAAAAACCAAATCGTTTATGCTTTGGTTATTGCACCAGGAGAGTACTTCTAGTGGCCTCCACAGGGATTGTCTTTCTATGTAGTTATAGTTAAAAATATTCTTATTTTGGAATCAAATGTGGAAGTTACTAATTATATCTGCAAAATTTTAGGAGTAACCCAAATCTGTCAAGAAGCATCTGACCTATCTATCTTGCAGCCAAACACCTATAAGCTGTTCTTATAGGACAGGAAACTGCCGTAGAAAAAGGTTTAATGGTTCTGCATAGTGTCATAGCCTTTACATCCTCTTTCAATTAATGAATATTAATAGCAAGTGTTCATTCCTACTTCCAATGGTTTCAATGCTAAGCATAGAATGGCATCCAGTCTTAGTGCCTACAATAAAGTAAGATCTAGAAAATGAACTGCAAGCACAGCTGTGATGTCTCAGGAAGATGCCTCATGCCAAGATCCAAAACGCTAAAGCCATTTAAACAAAACAAACAGAAAAAGAAATCAAGTACTAATTTTGTCTTACAATCTCCAAGATCCTCTAAAACCAGCTTTCCAATAATAATTGCTTTTTTGCGTACTGAACACTAGAATCCAGCTGAAGACAGACAAATCAATACCAGAATTAAGGCACAAAGTCTTAGGGAAGGGCTGGATTAAGAAAGTACAGTCAAGTCTACTCAATTAAAAAAAGCTTAGTTAAGCCTCATACTAAAGCAGCTATATGGCTTTCAGCACCTACCTAGGCACTTTTGAAGACCTTTGCCCACCTTCAATTTCTGTAACAACTAATTAGTTCTGCTACAAAGCCAGATGAACGCAAAGAGCAAGCCTACTCTGGAAGCAGGGTAATTCTGCTCATGAAGCATCTTTTATGCTCAGCGTGGTAAACCTTTTCAGAATAGACATGGTGCAGGTATGTGTTCTGCTTTCACAGAAGTCACTTTGAATTTGAGAACAGCAACTACATGCTGTTTTTTCTGTTTTTCAGTCTACACCAATTGCCTATTTACCTCTGTCTTGGTTTGCAAAGCAGAATATAACCAAAAGTATGCATGCTATTCACCATCTGTTGAAACCAGGTGTCACAGCGCTCTTTATCTTTTCCACCATCCATCCTCCCTCCAGGGAGGTATCTTCTGTTAATGGGCCATTGAGTCCATGCATGACTGATAAAATTACATCATCCCTTTGTGAGATGCTCCACCCAGGGGGAGGAGCCAAACATTTCCTACCCAGATAAAAACTGAGATTTGTAACATCAGGGCAGCCTTTTTCCATTGGATTCCAGAGGAAAACCAAATCTTTCCACATCATCACTGGACTTTCAGAGGAACACTGCACCCCTCTACAGGACCACTGCTTCAACAGAACCACATCTATATCACTCCAGGAGGACTGCAGCCACCATTTAATGGGACTGCTACCAACACCATGACTGACAGGGTGCCAGCTTGTATTCTGACTCTGTGTTTTGGGATTTTTTTCTTTTGTATTACTGTACTTGACAACCTGGAAAGAAAGCTGTTTTAATCAGTGATCTATATAAGTTGTCGCCAACAATGATTGAGCTCCAAATGCAGGCCATTGATTTTGTTTTTAATAACACATCAAATTTACTACTGAACAAACGACTAAGAGTTGTCTCTCTCTCCTGCAACATATGCCATGACCATGAACCACCTCTGCTTCTCTGTACCTTAGACTGATTGTTCTTCAGTCTGTGAGCTTCATCCACAATGAGACAGGCCCAGTCAATAGAGCCTAGTATGGCCATATCAATTGTGATCAATTCATAGGAAGTGAGAAGCACATGGAACTTGACAGCAGCCTCCTTCTGCAAAGGAAAAGGATGAACATGTAATGGGATAGAGGATGCAGTGCTCCTCCATCACATTATCCTGATAAGCCCTGGCCCAACAGCACATCAAAAACTCTGTCACGAGATCTGAAATGTAGCCCAAACGACTGTAGCTTTCTTTTCAATTCCCTATTGCTCTCAACACATATAAGTCTCCTCAACCCCCTCAGTACCTGCTACTTTTGGACAGGTGCCAAATACTCTAACAGATGTTTAACAAGTAAGTGGTGAGTAGAGGCATGTTAGAAAATTGAGATTTTGAGATCTGGAGAAGTGTGGCTCATCAGAAAGCTAAGACTTCAAAAGATAAATAGTTTACCATGGAATTTTAAATTACTATTAGTACTTAAAGCTGTCCCATTTCAAGGAAGGAAATGAATCTGCCTCTGCCACTGAAAATGCCTTAGCTTTCATCTTTATTTTACTAGGAAAACCTAAGTTCTACAAAAAGTTGCCACCTAGGTCAGGTTCTTCTCTCCTGTCTGGACACAAAATACAATTTCTCATATGTCTGGGTATGGCCTGTCAGCCAATTCCTCAGGATGAAAAAGTTCATACTTTTTTGTATATTTGTCTCTTACATACAGTATTTGTCCTGGTTTAGGGCAAATTTGAGAGAAATTCTGACATCAACTTAGATCTGTAGAAAAGAAGCACAACTTCACAGGTTAAGTAGGGAAGACAGAGGGACTTGCCTAGGGTCAGTATTACCTTAGTCAACCATCTTTCTCCAGTACTGAAACACTTCAGATTAGCAAAACTGTTTAAACAGTCTACAGCAGGAGTCTAAATGCCCACTTGTCATCAATTTGCACTTATTTCCCCTTGGAAACTACAAGCATAATCAGTTCCCAGGGACAGCAGAGTATCTGAAACTCAGCTGCTGAAAATCAGTCGAGTGCATCTCAGTTCAGGCTTGTGCTACAGCAGAGTTCTCTACCTTCATTCTGGATGCTTTTTTGCCTCCACGTATGGCATTATCCTCAAAAGTGAACTCATTCTCACGGATGATGGCTCGGCTGTCTTTGTCCCCGACGTAGGTCACTACATACATATCTGGGGCCCACATCTCAAATTCTCTTTCCCAGTTGATGATTGTGGACAGTGGTGCACTCACCAAGAAGGGACCTTTTGAGTGGCCCTACAAATAGTCAGTAAAAGCATTTAGATGACTGCAATCACTAATACAGGTACAACCTCCCCAGACAGCGACCTCCCACCTCTCACCTCTTTGTATAAGGAATACAGGAACACTGCTGTCTGCACAGTCTTTCCCAGACCCATTTCATCAGCCAAGATTGTATCTGTGCCCTGGGCCCAAGAGAAGCGCAGCCAATTCAGCCCTTCCAGTTGGTAGGGATGCAAGGTCCCCCCTGTTACATCAAGGTACTCCGGTTGCCGGTCATACTTCACTGTTGGCTATAATAGAAAGGAGGAAGAATTGGAATCCTTTTACTCACTTAGATAACTGACAAGTCCTTTCTTAGCCACCTTTATATTCACCAGTACAGATAAGGCTTCACAGAAAACAACCAGACTAGCATCAAACCCAATTTCCAAATAGCCAAAGGCATCCAACAAGAAGCCAATTTTTTGGTAAAAATCTTTCACCAAAAGCTAGGGAGTCTGACCCAATGGACCTCTGTCTGAAGGCTGTCTAATGCCATTTATTCTTCAGGCTATGAGGGAGCTCTAAACAGATGCTGGTCACTCTTCAGTTTGCTATTTACCTACAGGCACCTCAAAATAAGCAGCTCTATCAGATGGCTCCAAAGCAAAAAACAGTAACTTACATCTACTGTGGGAGTCTCAGGGGGTCTTTCCAGTTTCCGCATCTTCACCTTCTTTAACTTCTTACCAGGTCTGCCCTCTTCACCTCGCATCAGCTCCCTATGCAGACACAGTCCCAAATGCACATAAGTTTAATGGCTTTTTATTAACAGATTGAGAGAAAACTATTGCAGAGGATAGGAGGGCAATCACCCAACTTAAATAGGCTCAAGAAAACAGGGCTGGAACCTTCATGAACTGATATAGAGGCACAAGGTCCCTGCCCAATGGACTAGGAAGAGTCAGCAACAAGAAGATGCTTCTTGCCCATTTCCATCTATTAATCCAGCCAGTGCTAGAGGCTGACATACTGCAGTACTTTCTCTTGTGCAAAGGTAAAGGCAAACAACCTCTAGATACTTCTCCTACCTGTGATTCCAGTAGGCTTGCTTGTAGAGGTCATAATCTTGAATATCCACATCTTCACTTTCCCAGGATGCCTGGTCATAAGGTAGGTCTCTCCATTTAATTAAATAGTGGACATTCCCCTTCTTATCCACACTGCAGAAGAAACCAGTAAGTCTCAAGCATAGTGAGATGGCAGTATTCCCCCAATCCATTCAAATGGAAAGACTTAGTGAAGCAGCAGAAACAGAAAAACAATGTCTGTTATACCAACAAAGAACTCCCACTATTTCTCCCAGTCATACTGCAGTTTAGCTCATCCCCTCTCCCTTAGCCCTGCTTAAGGTCTTTGTTGAAAATACTCTTTTGTTGCACCCCCTACCTATGATTAAGGATCCTATGGATCATCATCCACTCTGGCTTGATCCCATATCGATAGAAACGCTCCTCCATCTCAGCGTACTTGGGGTCCTTGTTTTTTCTCTTTCGGCTTTTCTCTTCTTCCCCTCCAAAGTCTCCCGAGGGTGGCTCATCCATATCATTTTTGCGTTGGTAGTTACGGAACATCACCTGGCAGTGCAACTCCAGCTGCAGTCAGGACACAAGCAGTCAGTAGGTGTTTTAGCCTCAACTGTCCACCCTTATGCCATCGTTAGGTTCCTCCACTCACCTGCAACTCTGACACCCAGGAGCAGTGCCAGTAGGACATGCCCTGCCATTTGACAAAGAACTGCCTTTCAGGCCGACCCTCCAGAGGCTTCGGGGGTGGAGCGTTAGGGTCTGCATCAGGCGGACGTGGTGGTGCAGGCCCAACTGGTGGCTGACCCCATTTCCAGATCAGGATCTTCTGCACCTTTCCTTTCAAAGCTGGGCACTGCAAAGTTAAACAGAGCTTGATGCATCACAGTGTATGTACTCTAACAAGAAGAACTGAGGAGCAGAAACAGAGTCACTTTTATGGTTGCACTACACAGATAGAATTTGCTAGGCTTGACAAGCCCAGTAGTCTACACAACTACAACTTGATTGGAAGTTTGTGCAAAAAACATTTTGCTGTAGAACTAAGGGCCAAACATAAGCAACTTTTTTTGTCCATCACCTTTAGGTTTTAGCTCATGAAAGCAATTAACACCATTTCTACTACTTATTTCAAGAACTTTCTGGAAAAGCATGGTATTTTTCCTAACCATCTACTAAGAAACGTCTTAACATTACAAAGCTTACAACAGTGCAAAACCAGTTTGTCTCAGCATCAGTTTAAATTACTTTAAGCACTGAATTCGCTTGCACTTGTTCTCTTGCTTCTATGAACATACAGGAGCCCAAAAAAGTGATCCTTGGCATGCTGCACCAAAAACTGCCCAACTACCCTGCATGTAAACAAATCTCATGAGACTCAAAGGCTGTAGCCTGGTTCTTCCCACAGTCTGGAGAAAGCAATCAATCAAGGCACAATACAGCTACAAAAAGTCAGGTCTTTAAGCTTTATGACAAAAGTGTATGAGGAGACAATCTTAAAAAAAACCATGTACTTCCATAGAAATACGATGATCCAAAAGGATTAGATCAATCACCGCTTGCAGCAATAGTAGAACGGTACTAGTAGAAACTCACAGTGCAACGAGGACACAGCCATTCTCCATTGGGAATCTCAGGCAGTGGGGGATTCAGACAGTGGATGTGATAGGATGAAGGACAGGCATCACAGCATAGCAGCTCTCCTCCATCCTTGCAGACTCTACAGAACTCCATATGGTGGTCATCCTCTTCCTCAGCATCCCCCACTACATCCTCCAGGATTTCCTCACCTTCTGAGTTATCCTCCTTTGCTTCCCACTGAATGCCCTCTTTTTCCTATGGGAAAGGGAAATCAGAAAAACAAAGTGATTATTTCATTACTACAGAAACAGTCCCAAGTCACTTGACATGACCCCTCATACATGATCTTTTGCACCATTTGGGGAATCCAATACTCACACAGTGTGGGCAGCTCCATTTGCCCTCTGGAGCTTTTTCCATATCTGGGTCCAGGCAAACCATGTGGTAGGCACGAGGGCAGGTATCGCACAATATAATTTCTCCTCCCTGCTGGCACACCTCACAGTAGTCCTGATGATCAGTCTCATAGCCATCCACAGCTACTGTGGAGTCCTCCTCACCTGCAGAGGGTGATTAGGAGTTACCGTAGTACAAGCCACAGATACAGGTTTCCTACAGCCAGGGAGGGTATTCTCCCAACAGCTTCCACAGCCATCTAGAGATCCAGAATACAAAACTCTTACTCTATGTAAGTAAACAGGGCGAGAAGGAAGACCTGGAAACAGGAGCAAAACCAGTCCCTTTGTGCCCCACCCATGACATAGAAGGTACAGCTAAAGCCAGGAAAACTCAGCACTGCACCTGTTTTCCTAACAAAGAACTCCTGAAAACATTTTCCTTATTCAAAATAATACCAGGTTCTTCCTTCACAATCAATTCTCCCTCAAGTATGCTGTTAAAAATCAAAACTCGACACAGACATCCCTCTAATCTTTCTACACACTTAGCTGTGCTCATCTCCAACTGTTGGCAAGTATTTATACCTTTCTTTTTCTTTTTCCCAGCCTTGAGTTTTTTGCGACTGCGGCTACTACGGCTTGTAGATCCATCTGAAACAGAATAGCTGTTGATGCTGGCATCATCAAAGTCTGACTCCACATCCAGATCATCATCTTCACTCTGAGGTAGGTAAGAGACAAGCTTTGTTACTCAGACACACATGCAATCGGACACACCCCAGCATTACTATCACATGATGGCCTCCTCCTCACAAGGTCAAGAAAGGAGCATCACTTACTGATGATCTTTTACGCTTGGAACCAAATCCTCCCAGTTTGATTTTCAGTGGTGCCACCTTCTTTGTTTTAGGTTTCTTGATATCAGGGATACGAGGACTGGCCTTTGGCTTCCGCCTGGCATTGGGTCCTGGGAACACAGGAGGCAGAGTCAGAGCTACTGCGCTGACACCACTCACTTCTATCCTCCTGCCAGACTCTTCATCTCACCTTTGCCCTCCTTTGTCTTGGCTTTCCTGAGTGGCACATCTACAGGGGGCTGCGGCAGGACAGTATCCACGTTTGTCACCATACTCTCGACTACGGCAACAGCTGCAGCTGCAGCAGCTGCCACAGATGCACCTGAACTTCCCTTGAAGGGGTTGTTCGTGCTAAACTCCCTCCATTTGGCTCCCAGTACCATCATCATCTTTGACACTGCTATTTTAGGGTTCTTGGCTGCGATAAGTGGCCTGTGTACAGTTAAGGAGGGAAGAAAAGGTTACTGAACCATGCTGAAATCTAGATTATTCCTCCCCACTGCCATCCCCCCAGCACCTCTATCTCAAACTACATTCCTTTCTAATCTCTGATCTCAACAGCCAATGAATCTCTCCATTGTCATTCTTCACTTTATGTGAAAGATGGAAATATTCAGGGACTTGGAAAAAAGAAATGGAATTCAGCATAATAGGGAAGAAAGGGGACTGGGAGAACTTGCAACATCTCAATGACTGAAAACAAAAAAGCTGGGGATTAATTATTTTACTGTTGCATCAGTTTTCACTCTAGGTACTACACCAGTGCACACTGAGGTTCCAAAATCAAGGAATCTAATTTTTGTCCAATCTCTTTTTTTTGTTCCCGAGTAATTTCAAGTGTAGGCTTGCAGCTCACCTGACAAACTGGCTGAAAGCTTTGTAGTTGGTGAGTGTGCGGTAATCCTCCTCTGTGAAAATGTGATCAATATCCTCCATGCCCCAATCCTCCAGGAGCTGAGCAGATGACTTTGGTTCCTATGAAAAGAGAATCATGGCAACTCTGAGCAGAACTTCCATACATATTCCACAGATGACCCAGGGAATTTTTTTCCCCCCCACACCCACTTACCACTACCATAGGACACGGCTGCAATAGCAGATCAGTGGAAATGGGAAAAATATTTGGATTCGATATAAATACTATGTGTGCTTAAAGCAGTAGAGAGGGCAAGTCTAGAGGGGCAAGACTACACATTCCCAACTCCCCGTGCAATCACAAAGGGAGAGCACAACAATCCCCCAAACCAGACACACGGGAATGAGAAGCAAGCAGTCAGTAGGGTAGCTTATTACCTTTGAGTCATCATCTTCTTCCTCCTCTTCCTCTTCCTCCTTGCGCTTGGCTTTGTTTTTCTTTTCCTTCTTAGGTCCTAATTTCTTCTTTTTCTTCTTCCCAGGGGTGTAATCGCTGCCCTCACTGTCAGAGCGCAGAACCTCTTCTTCTTCCTCCACAAACTCATTCCCCTCACCAGAGCTGTCCCCCAGCTAGGGAGGAAGGGAGAGATCAGGCATGAGAAAATACCCTGGATAAACACTAAACACTGCTCTCTCCCCAAGCTCTACAGGATTCATTTAAAAGATTGCTGCTATTGGCCAACAACAACAGTAAGCACCCTCACCCTACATATCTGTATTTTGGAGTGTGACCTTCGGCATTCCTTTTCTTACCTCCTTCTTCTGACGCTTGCTGAGCTTGGGCACTTTGGGTTCCTTCAGTTTCTTGGGTTTCTTTTTCTTCTTGATTTTGGGAGTGTCAGCCTCTGACAGAATCTCTTCTTCTGGCTCTTCTTCAGGTTCTGGATGTGAAGAGGTGACATGTCTCATTCAACCCTCATCTGCGCACAGTAGTATAGCCCCCCCCCCCCCCCCCCAGAGATCAACTTGTCTGCTTCTTGCTACACACTTACAGAGGCGGTTACAACTCTTATTGTTCACAACAGATACCCAAAAATTGTATCCTAAGATCTCACCGAACATGGTTTACCCCCTCCCAACACCAATTTCCACAATCTTGCTTCTCCAAGCAGAACTGCACTCAGAACTTGGGGACAAGAAATTGGCCATAACCCAACAAGAAGAAGAAAGAGCATAAAACAGATGGCCGCACCTAAAGAGGGCAAAACAGCGAATGCATTTGAGAACCTGAGTAGGATACTGTTTCAGTCCATGGATCTCCAGGAAAGAAACCATCTAGCCTCTTCAGCAGTACAGAACATCCTACAGCTGCATGCAAAATTCAGGCCAGTAAGCTGCTACTTTTCCTCCTCCATAGGAAAGTTGTTACTCAGCAACTCTATTCTGATCCAGATTAGACAGAACCTTCCCCCAGCCCCAGCAGCTAGCAAGCTGACTGCTTGGCCAGAACGTATGCCAGTTCCCCAGCACCAGTGCACACTTCCATCTGCGCACCTCCGTTCCCTAGCTGCCCTTGGCCCGAGGGACAGGGGCAGCCAGACAGCCCTTCCTTCTCTTTGTGGCAGGCTGCGGGAGCAGCGCGGCCACCCGCCCTCCCCTGCCGCCCCGCCCACTGCACACAGCCAGAGTCACTCCTTCTCCCTCCAAGGGAAAATGGCCTCCTGACCACCCGAGCTGGGCAGGATGGAGGAAGCCACAGGTCAGAGGAGCTACCGCAGCCGGGGTTGAAACAGCAGAGATAGAGGTCTCAGAATCTGGAGTCCCATGCCTGGCCCCTGCCAGGGGCATATTCCCAACCAATGGATGTCTCTTTGCTCCCATGGTTCCGCAACACCAGATCCTTCAAGGATCATGCATCTTCTCCTTCAAGTTCTGATTTAGAGCCTCTAATGACCCACCCTTTTCAAGGTATCACCTAAACTTCTCCATTTTGCAGTGGTTTTACCAGTTTTTTTTCATAAATATTTTCGTTACTGACAGTCCCATTCTGCCCAAGATCTCAGAGGTGCCAGAAAACTCCAGAGACAAGGCTTAAGAAAAAAATGCCAAACAAACAAAAATCCAAAACTCCACAACACCATTTTCCCTTCTCCAGTTACATTTCTCCTATATGACACAACACTCCAGCATGAGTTAGGAGGAAATCCTACAATTGACTATATACATCACTCCTTTTTCACAAGAAAGTGGAAAATCCAGATGCATGTCCACAGAGCAAGTCATCAACAGCAGCAACAAAAAAAAAGCAGACCAGAAGAATTCCCAAGGCTCTAACTCAAGCCTCATGTTGATAATGAGGATGCAAATACAAGGCAAAAAGCAAGATACAAGGACTAAAAAACAAAAAAGCAAAGGTGAGCATGCAGCACGGAGCAAGAACCACAAGAAATCTCAATAATTGGGTGTGGTGATGAAGGAAAGTGGGTCACGCAACAGCCCAGGGCAGTTTTCTCTGGACGTCAGCCGGTCTGAGTTCCCAGATGAAAGCAACCTGCCCTTTTGCATACTATCCCCTCTTCTCCCTCTCCATTCATGAAAATTGAAACTCACAAGCATTTTGGTACCCTGTCAGAATTGGACACTCTACCTCCACCCTCTACACCTCCTCCAACCACCTGACAACCTGCAATGGCTTGGAAGAAAGTCAGCACCACCTGACACAAAGCCGTGAGCCTCTCACTTTGAAGCAACCCTGGGACTCAGATATCAAAAACATGCACACGACTTGCAGCACAGAAAAAAAAGTATTACATTCCTCAACACATCATGCATTTCACATATTCAGCTTGAGACCAACATTATCCCCACTCCACATGCATGCCCTGCAGGCTCGGCATACCTGGATGCTGAGGGATAGCATTGTTCAACAGGATCTCCATCTCATCATCATCACTGCCCCCTGAGCACGGTGATGGAGATCCAATGCCCGAAGCCATGTCCTCCACACTGGGGGAGGCCTGGGCTTACACAGCTTGTTGTCTTCTTGCCAGTCTGGCCAGTACTTCATTGAAAAGAAAAAGAGAAAGTTACAGCAAACCTGAACTTCGTTCTCCCAAGCAATAGTGCTACTAAGAGGATCTGTGAGAAAGCTTAGGCAGCAAGTTTACTGGCTTTTGAGCCTATGGATAATAGAAATACGGGCAGCAAGTTACAGTTTAGAGTTGTGATAAAACAAGCTCTGAAGACACCAGATATTAAACTGAGTCAGCAACTCATTTCTAGCGAGGAAGCCAAAGCAGCTGTCCTGAAGGAAAACTCTCTCGTCTTCTGCAGCCGAGTGCCCTCGGTTATTTCTGCCTTGGGCCGGGAGAAGGCAGCGGGGCACGCAAGGCAGCCGGGCTTCCAAGGGAGCCCTGGGGCCAGCGGGGCGGCTGTCAGCGCGGTGCCCTGGCCAGCAGCCCCAACCCGCCCTGGGCTGGCACTGCAGCGCCGGCCCTGCCCCTGCCCGGCCGCACACAAAAGGCCGGGCAGGCTCGGCAGCCCCGCTCAGCCGCCCCCGCCCGGAGCGGGGCTGCGCGGCGCAGGGCGGGGGCGGGGGGCACCGTCTCCCGGGCGGGGGCGCGGGGCGGGGCCGGGGAAGTCCAGCGGGCGTGCGGCGAGGAGCTGCCGTTCCTCGGGGGCCGGCGCAGGCCTGGGCTGCGGGCACCAGCGAGGCGGTTGTGGGAGGAGGGGCCGGACCCGTCCTGCGGCCGCCCGGGCAGGGGGACGGCGCGTCCCCGGAGGAGCTCCGGCCGGAGCCGACAGGGCATCCGGCGGAGAGACGCGTCTGCTGGCCCAGACGCCCCGGGTAGGCGGCAGATGGCCTTGCCCGCCCTCATTCCCTCCCGGCTCCTCACCCGGCTCCGGACCCCGGCTCCTCTCTCGCTGCTGCCGCCGCTGAAGGGAAAATGGCTCCGGCCGCGGCACCGCCTCTTAAAGGGGAAAAAAACCCAGCTAGGCCCCGCCCTCTCCCGCCTACATCCCATAATATGCACTGGGACCCCGGCAACAGGCCCCGCCCCCGTCTCCCCGGCAAACACACACCCCCTTCCCCCCCCCACCGACATCCCATAATACTCATCCTCCCCTCAGAACTTCCCACTCACTGCCCGGCCCGGCATCCCATAATAATAACCACCCCTCCCGCCGGTAACATCCCATAATACTGTCCCCCTCCCGCACCTTCACCCCGAGAAACATCCCATAATACTCCTCACGCTCGCACCCCTTTGCTCCGGCATCCCATAATACTGACCCCCACCAAGAAACATCCCATAATACTGACTCCCCCTCCCGCCCCGCGCGGGACCCCGCGCGCGGGGGCAGGGCGCCCCCCCGCGCCTCCCTGGGCTGCCATCCCATAATAGGCACGTCCCCCTCCCGCGAGGAGAGCGTGGTGGGGGGGGGGAGGGCGCACTGTGAGGACCCCCCCGGAACATCCCATAATAGTCACACCCCGAGCGCGCACATCCCATAATAGTCACACCTTCCCCCCCTCGCGCCCAGGCAGGCATCCCATAATAGTCGCCGGGAGCCACCGTCCAGGCCGGCATCCCATAATACTCGCGGCCGCCCGCCCCGCACCCGCGGGGCTTCGCCGCCGCCCCCCGCTCGCCCTGCCCGGGGACGCGGGGCCCGCGCCGGCCCAGCCCCCGCTCCGGCCCGGGGCACGGGGCCGATCCCTGGCACCGCGCGGTTTCCGCGCACCTCCCGCCGTCCTGCGCGCTGGCACCGGCCCCGGGCACAGGCTCCGGGCACCGCCCTCCCACCGCCGACCGCCCGCGACCTCGGGGCTGAGCGCCTCGCTCGCTTCCCTGCCCCGTCCTGCCGTGCCCCATCCCGCACGCTCCGCCCGCAGGGCCGCAGGACCCCTCCAAGGCTATCTGTGCCCGGCGTGGTCACTGCCACTGCCAGCCTGGGTGTGCGGAGCCTGCAGTGACTTCGGTGCCTCCCCTGCACCTCGAGTCTTCCTAGCTGCTGGTACCTGCAGAACTACCTACCCCAGGATACGCATTCTCCCAGGCAGCTAGCGACAGGACAGTCTCAAGCAGTGCCAAGGGAGGCTTAGGTTGGACATTAGGGGGAATTTCTTCGTGTAAAGGATGATCAGACATTGGAATGGACTGCCAGGGAAATGGTGGAGTCACCATCCCCAGAGCTGTTTAAGGAAAGGCTGGATGTGGCACTCAGTGCCATGGTCTAGTTGCCATGGTGGTGTTTGGTCAAAGGTTGGATTTGATGATCTCAGAGGTCTTTTTCAACCTAAGTGATTCTGTTGTACATGGCATGTCCACGTAGTCCATTCCTCCCTGTCACCCAGCACCCTGCTCCCTGCTGCAGCCTCCACCAGGAAACTCAACATCGATTTACACAGACGGGAACGGTCCGTAGGTATAAGTATACTCCAATTATGCACATGCAACTGTATCATTAATTTCCCATTAAACAAAATCACATCCCATAATGCTGCCTTATTCTCTGTTGAGCACTTTCATAACACTATTAATCTCAACAAAGAGGTGCAGTCCTGTCCATCTCTCCCAGTAAATGTGAGGGTGTCACCAACTGCACTCCTTGCCTCCCTTGTCCCACACCTGCTGGTGCACATGCACGTTTGATCCCGCCACAGCAAAACACGCTGCAACACAAGTGGAGGATTGGCTGTTTACAGACTGCAACAAGTCGTTTACAGATCCTGTAACACAAGCTGGACTTTGTCTGCTAAAGTTCACTGAAAATACATCCACGCACACAGCGGGCACGCAGGTGTTCCATAATGCCATCCCATCACCTTGGCTGTGTGCCGAAGTGGCTCTGGCTATTGGCAAGCTCTCCCTTACCTGCGCATGCTGGCTCCGACTGCCTCTCCGCACTGGCACCTCTGCTGAGATACTACCAGGCTCCACCACCACATCCGTGCACCCATCTCCATTGCATGCTCCTGCAGAGTTCCACAACGCACAACACTCATGCAGTCACTCTGCAGCATGAATTGCACCTCCCGTGCCCTTGTTCCCACCTTGCCAGAAAAGACTAGACCAATACATCCCAACAGGCCGTTGTGTTATCCATGTTCTTGCACATATAAAAATCCCACCTACCTCTCCAGCCATCAGCAGCACACACTCTATCCCTGTACATACCTTTGCCCACATACGATGATGATGCTCTCATTTATCTCATCTCCATGCAGGAAAAGTGGTAGGAAAGCAGAAGAAACGTGGTTGATGACACCACCGCCAAGCTTACATGGACCTCTGCAGGATTTCTCATTCCTCCTTTTGTGTGCTGACAGCTGTAATCCCCTCTTAACAGGAGCCAGGTGGGCAGCCACACCAAATTCCTGAGCTGAGCAGCCCAGCCCCAACCAGTGCCTACCAACTACCATGTTTGTCTCTTTCCCCCAGTGGCCTGGCCACAAGGGGAGAGGTGTGATGCAGATGCAGATGAAGATCCTGAAAAGGGAATTAGGTGCTGGGGCTCTCTCTGCAGGTCATTCTCAACGCTCCTGCCAGCACGGTTATGGCCTGAAGAAGGCTGTTTGCTACTGGTTAGGCAATGTGTGCCGCAGTGCCTCTGATGCTAAAGCTTCCCAATGAGCCACCATCTCCCTGAAATTTTTCTCTGCATGACAAATGAATACATTTTTTATCATGTGCCCAAGATTCCCCACTTCAGCTCCAACTCCTTTTTTCCTTTGTAACTTGAAGTTTCTTAGTAGAAATCTTAATTTTCCCTCAAAACAAAAACTCCATATGTGATTATGATTAAGGTGTTTTCACTGTTTGTGAGGGCCAAGTAGATGAAATGGATTTAAAAAAAAAAATTTTAAATATTTTCCTTTGATGAGGAAAGGCCATACTTCCATGAGATAGATTTCCAGTTATTTGCCTGCTTTAATCTTGGAAGTTGCCGTACCTTACTGTGGTTCAATTACTTACCAGTTTAATTGAATGTTTTGAGTTTATAGCACTTGGCTTGGAAACAATTACAAGATCTGTGTAATACAGTCTTCCCTGCTTGTGCTGATGGGTGTCAACACTGCGAACAACCCCACAGCACACTTCCCATGGGGACAATGCCTGCAACATCTTGCTTTGGTGCTGTGCCCATGTTGGGAAATCCAAACTGGCCAGAGGACCTTCCATACAGCCCTGCCCAGCTCTGCTTCCAAGAACAACCGGGTGAAATGGGCTCTGTAATCCTACAGCAACAAGCTGGGGTGACCTGTAAATAATTTCTGTAATTTTGTGCATGGTCTAAGTTACTCAGGGTTCAGATCCCTGTGTGGGACCCAGGAGAGTCCTGCCCCATCTTCTGCCACCTCGACGGCAGCTGCCCCTGTCCAGGCTTTTTATTAGGCCCACAGCCCTTTCTCACTTTCACTATTAATTTATGTTCACTTTTAAACATATTTCCCCAAGGTAACAAGAAGAATAAAGCTTTTAACATTGTTTCACCCTGGAACTCAGGGTGGTGGGCTGGAAACCTCCAACCTGTGTGCTTCAGTGCTGCCCAGTGGGGGAGGCAAGGGTGAGAAGAAGGAACTCCAGAGCATTTTGGAAAGAGGAAAGACTCTTCAGCCTAGCATGAACCATTCATATGTGGGGCACAGATAACAGACTACAGGCTTGACATGCTGGTGGTGCAGACAATGTGATATGAAAGATTGGTTTATGGTCTTTCAGGCTATTTTTTGTCAGCTCCTCTTGCGTTCCGTAACCATACAGAGGAGTTGATGGGTTTAGACGCTGGGCACTGCAATGCTGCCACTGTATTGCTTCATTTGTGTGCTGGGACACAGCCATATTTCTCACGTTCTCCTCATTTCTGCTGTTTCCTGGACTGAGGGTTGCTTCAGCCAGTCTGTAATATTTGTTCTGTCATATTACATACAACTGGTCACATGAAAAATATCTTTCCGTATCTTCATAAAACTGGCAGCCCCTGATGTATCTGTGAATGTGATGCTGTTCTGCAAAGGCTGCAGCTACATTTTACTTCTTCCTTTAACCTGGTTTAGACCGTTTGTAACTAATGTGGATGGACTTATTCCTCGTGTTTGCCGTTCAGCAGCTCTCTACCCTCTCCAGATCGTACTGATGCTTGCCATGACTGAACTAAGGTTTTACCACTTCTGCCAAGGAACCATGAAGATCCCAGGATTTCTAAGAAGCCCTGTACTTTTGCTTTTTCTTTGGTAAAGCAGAGAATTTTGTCTTAGATCATTTTTTGAGCAGAGAGGGGGTATCAAACTCTGAGATAGGAATTGTTACTTTGGAATTAGCAAGAAAATGGTTCAAACTTTCACTCAATATCTGGTTATTGTCCCAGAGTGTCTCTTCAACACCCAAGCCCCCCTGCCCCTATTTTACACTATCTTGTGAGAATCCTGTGTCCCCAGCACCAGCCAAAGTTCTGGATTCTGCAAGTCTCCCTCAACTCTACAAAGCTTTTTTCTCTGCCCAGGATACACTGCTCCACTCCCAGCTTTCTACAAAGTCCCCATGGCAAGCTAAGGAAATCGAAATGACCAAATTTCATTGTTGTTTTCTTCATCACGCACCCCCCTTCTACTTTTTTTCCTTATTTAGTTTGAGTGGGTTTTTTTTCAAAGAAAAGCATGAGCTTATTTGTTTAGCCCAATGGAAGTATATTTACTTCGGTGTCAGACGTGGTGGAAAATGATGCAGAAAAGTCTCCGCGTCATGTGGAGAAAAGAGCCCTTCCTGTCATGTCCAAGGAGCTGCTCCTGCAGCAAACAAATGCCACTGGAACAAGAGGCAGAAAGAGACTTGCACACAGAAAATTTTGGAGCATACAACCAGAATAAGGCCAAGAATCACTCACTAGACCACGTGTGCTTCTTTTTTGAGAACACTCTACTGTCAATGGAGGATCGAGCCTCTCTCTAACAGCCACCTAGGTGAGGGCTGCCCATATGCCAGCGTGACTCTGCATCTACTTCCCGTTAGGGGAAGAGCATTTCAGACTTCGCTCAGCACTCGTCATGAGCCTTGTCTCCTGTTTTGCCAGGAGAAGGAGGGGGCAGGGAGAGCGGCGTGGCCGTGCAGCCGGAGCCGCACCGTGTCAGCCAGACGTGCACAGTGCAGAAGGCAGTGCTGGCGGCACAGAACTGAGGCGGGGGAGAGATAGAGAAGATTGGGGGTTGCTCAGCCCCCTGGAAATCAGAACGGCCGATCTCTATCTCTGTGTGCTTCGCTGGTTTGTTTGCTTTAAAAAGCATCGCATACTTGGTACTGACACCTATAGCTAAGGTTGATAGATATTTTCCATCACAAGTCTGTTTTCAGTTACTCAGAACTTTGCCAGACATCAAATAGTCAGATTCGAATTTTTCATGTTTATTTTCACTTTTTTTTTCCTGAAGATGGAAGCACTTAGTAAGGCGTAAAAAACAAATGCTATTTTGCAATTATAAAAATTTGACTTTGACATCAGTCTTTTAACATAGAATTATGTATATAATGAATAACAAAAGCTGCAAGCAATACACAGAAGTTAGGAATGCTTATTAGTTACCATTTTTAGGTTCTCATTTCCCTAAAGTTCCTTAGAGATGCCCTGACCCCCTCCCCTCTTCATGAAACGAATAGTTGGATCCAGCCAGGGAAGGAGCCAGTGGTCTCAAAGGGGCTGCAACAGCAACCCCCTGGTTTGAGCTGCCTGGACTGCAGTTCTGCCATACCTATTTTTACCTCCAGTATGAAAGCTGGTGCATGCTGGCAAAACTCACTAACACCGACACACATCTCTTGAGCTCATTTAGCAGAAATACTGAAAAAACAGGCTGGGACAGAACTCTCCTTCATCTCCTGCCTCCAGCTGGATCTGGGAGAGGTGTTTCCAGCGCTGCACCCAGCAACAACTGTGCTCCAGGGCACAGTGCTAATTAGCCTGGAGGTTGCATTCCCCATTTGGCTGGGTGAGAACACTGCTGCTGAGCAGAGCTGATGGACTCGGGGTTGGCTGGAGAGGCGGACAGTCAAATCCCGATGGTGATACCTACTAAGTCACCATGGGCTCCAATCCGGGCAGGGGTTTGAAGAGCTGCCACAGCCACACATGTCTGGAGGAGGTTTTCTCTCATCTCGGGCAAGAACCAGACCAGGTACTTTGGGGCTGTGCTCCTGGTGCAGAAAGCAAGGATCACATATCAGGCTCTGCTCTGGGATGGACCTCGCAGGGACATGTCTTGCTTTGCGCCATCCTTGTGCACGTTCCTTGAACTTAGAAGTCAGAGCTTTGTGACACTTGGACTTAGACGGCAAGTTTATTCCTAAAAACGATACGCTTGGGACTAATGTGCAGGTGAGATGCTAAGCTGCTCCACAGCCCCAGTTTGAACGGCTGTGGGATTTTTCCCTACGTTGGGGTCAGAATTTGCGTGCTAGGACAAGCAGAAGCCCGCAGCCTCGCCACGCTGGGGACCCGGTCGAGGGTTCCGATGGAGCCCACGTGCAGCTGGCAGCCACGAGCCCGCTCCGGCTTGTGCCCCGTGCCCGGCGCATCCCCGCGTTCCCATCCTCCGGCCCGCGCTGCCCCGGCCGCCGGCGGGGCCCGCGCGGCCCCACCCCGCATCCCATAATAGTTCACAAAGGCGACTCCATCCCATAATAGTCACCCACGGGAAACACACCATGGCAACCACCCCCTCACCCCCGCACCATCCCATAATACCCTGCCGGCTTTATTGGTCCCGACGGAGGAGGGCAGGGGGGGCCGGGGCCGGACGGGGGCACCGCGGGATGGGGGGGTGTCCTGGCGGGCACCGCCAGGAAGCCTGGCTGGAGCTGCAGCCTCTCCCCGGCATCCCGCAACACCCCCCCTCCTTCCTGCTGCATCCCATAATACTTCCCAGGGAGGCAGCCCCGCTGTAAGGTACAGCCATCCCATAATAGTGGCCCGGTCACACCGCGCTGGGAATGGTGCCATCCCATAATACTCTCGCCCCACGCCGGCTGCGCGGGCCCTGCCATCCCATAATAGCCGCCCGCTTCCCCCCCCCCCCGCTCCTTGTGGGGCATCCTCCTCATCCCATAATACTCCCCCCGGCGGCAAGAGCGCCCGCCATCCCATAATATGCCCTGCCACCCACCTGCCCCCCTCCGGTCGCGGGAGGCCTCGCCATCCCATAATAGTCGCGGCTCGCCCTTCCCCCCGCAGAAGGGCTCGCCATCCCATAATACTCGCCGCTTGCCATCCCATAACACCGCGGCTGAGGCCTGACCCCGTGGGCCGGACCTCGCCTGCCCCGCTCGGCTCAGCTCGGCACGGCCCCCCCGCACCCCTGCACCTCCCGTCTCCTGTCTGCCCCCGCTGCCGCCACCGGGCTGCCTCGCCCCAGCCTCGCCGTTGTGCTCCTCTTTGGCTTCACCCTCACCTGGCAGCCCGGCTGCCGCCGCTGCCCCAGCTGCCACCTTGGCCACGCACCTTCCCACAGCCTTGTCCTGGGTGCCCTCAGCCCGTGCTGGGCCCCTCGCTGTGGTGCTTTCCCCACTCAGCCCTCAGCGTCCACCCCCAGCTCAGGCACTGCCTGACCACCATCGAGTCAGCAGAAAAGCACAAAGCTGGAGCGTGTCATGACACCCATGACACTGTGGGTGCCTGTCTGGTTCGGATGGAGCCCCTATTGCAGGGGCGCCTGGGGCCGTGCTGCCATGGCCTTTGTGACCACTGAGCCCTGACCTAGTTTGCCAGGTGCCGTGCTGCCGTTGGAAAGGCCTCCTGCTCCTTGCCCACAGCCACTGTGTGCCGCGTTGGGGTCGGCTTGCTATCCAATCGCATTCGTATTATCATGCGTCTGGTATGGAAGATAACTCTGCATCTTGCCATCCACTCATATTGAGCATATTTATTTTACTTCCGAAGGCAGTTTTTACCACTGTCTTTGGGTTTTACTTTCATCCCCATCCCCGCTTTTGTGCCCCAGCTGGATTTAGTGTTATGGGCTGCAAGGGAGTGTTTCTGAGCTCCGTTGTTTTCCTGGGTTCTTTCACTACCTTCCGTTAAAAGTACAGCTCAGCACTTGCAACGTTACTTCTTGTTAAAGCCAGCAAATGTGTCCTGATAGCTAAGAGAAGAATAGGAAGTGTAAGCCCCAGAAGCTGAAATAATGACGTGTAAAAGGCTGATACGCGGAAAAGAACCAAAAAACTGTAATTCCCTATACTCTGAACGGAAGCTACAAAATCTTAGACTTTGTGGATTAAAAGGTGAGCTGGGAAATAGTAATGCACGGTGACAAGAGGTTGAGGTGTTTCTTTGTTGGATGGGATGCAGTAAAGATGCCTGCACCTGTTCAGTCAGATCCTGGCAGAACGTTTAAAGGGATGAGGTTTTAGAGCAGCAGCAGCAGCAAGTACGGATGCTGCTGCAAGGAAAGGCGAGAAGTATTCTCTTTTCCCTGTGAGAAACCCACGGCTGCTGCTGCTTCTAGTGGGGAAGGCTCTCCATTGGGCCTCACCCCCATGAAAGCAGAGAAAGGGTCTGCCAGGAGCATGCCCACGGCTGTGTGCCCACCGGCAGCCCCAGCGGTGGCCACCGGCACTGGCAGCACTGGTGAGGTGTGGTCCCTTTGTCTGTTGGCTTTCCGGCAGCAAATGCAGGAGCCCCCTTTGCAATCCCTGTGTTTTACAGGGAGTCCCCCTGTGGCAGATCTGTTTTACAGGGAAAGCATCTGCAGGGGAGCATGAGGCGGTCGACAATGGAGTCTGCAAATTGCTGCCCGTTTAATTCTGCCTGTCATACGTTTTGTTTGCAGATGATCCTCTGGCATCAGTGAGAAAAAAGTGAGCAAACACAAGCAGCACTCCAGTGTTTTGGAGAGGGAGCTCTGGACTTGGAGAATGGAAGCCTGAGTCCTTCTGACAATTCTTCCCACTTGCGTTTTTTAAGGTTTCTGTGCACTTGGACACCTACTAAGTCAGTCTCCAGCCTGCCTCCTTGAGAAGATACCTGTTTTTTCCTTCTTTTACCTAGAGAGTAGCTGAAGGGCCAAGCGAGGTTGTGCCAGTTTGAGCTAAACACTAGTTTGCAATGTATGTACCATACCATATCATACCATTTGCATGTGATGTGTTTAAGGCAACTTTACATCTGTTTAGTAAAACATCAAGAATGCCTAATGCAG
This sequence comes from Sturnus vulgaris, assembly GCF_052056855.1. Classification (NCBI taxonomy): domain Eukaryota; kingdom Metazoa; phylum Chordata; class Aves; order Passeriformes; family Sturnidae; genus Sturnus; species Sturnus vulgaris. The sequence continues at coordinate 31,555,855 of NC_142244.1, forward strand.
AGGACGAACTTAAACTGCTCCAAGTCTGGCTTTTAATGGATAAATATGTGGTTTGGGCACACACTTGCTTAGTGGAAATCCATCACAGTTTGGGTGCTCCTGTCCCCTGGCTGTTCACTACTGACCTCCTGCAGTAGATGTTGCTCCTCTCTTGGCTCTGGCAACAGAGCAGATGTGCCTGCTCAGTGCCTGCTCCAGTGGGAAGTCCTGCTTTTCATGGCTGCAGGAGGAGGGCTGAGCTAAGAGAGCTGTTCTGATTCCAGTGGCCGTGTACGGACCCTGCTAGAGCATCCCACTTGTCAGGGCCTGCCTGCCCTGCCAGCAGCCATTTCCTCCTCTCCTCCTGTTCTCCTCAGCCACCATGTCAGGTCCTGTACAGTGCAGCCTTTCTTGTCTTGCACCTCTCACAGGCAAACAAGGTGACTGCTGCAGCCAGGCTGCTGCCCCAGGGAGCAGGAGCCATATTTCTGCAGGAGTGATAGTTGCCACCCAGTGTCTGTGAGCTGCAAGCAGGCGCAGGAACGGCATTAGCGTCCTGGGCAGCGAGCCATGCCAGCCTGCAGGCTCTCAGTTTGATTGCACTCAGTGAACAGGTGCCTCATCCTTTAAGAATACACCAGATTTAATTATACCACTTCAAAATGTTCTGTCTTAGGTGAAACTTTGGACATGTCCACATTAGCTGTTTATAGAGATGTGACAAGACTGTTTTTAAATGGATTGATTTACACTGGTGACATTGCTAACAGACCAACCACGTTATGAAAAGCTCCAGTTTTTGAGTCTGACCTTCTCTCTTTCCACAGAAATATTGTAGGCTTTGTGTGTGAATTTGTTTCCAGCTATCAGGCCTCATTTGCCTCACAATTCAGACAAAGCTTCTGAGAAGCCCTGATCTATGGCAATGCAAGTCCTGTATTCCTGCCTTATTCTGAAGCTGCTAGGGGCAGCAATGTGATTGATCCCAGAGTGGCAAGTTGAAACTGCAGGTTTTTGCAAGGAGAAATTTACCAGCAGAGATGGAATTTGACTGACTGGGCATTCCCACCGTAAACAATTCAGTTGCTTGTAATTTTTATGATTGGAGCTGAAATTTTCCATTCTGGCTGTCTGCCTACATCTGATTTTTTAATAATTTTTGTTTTCTTTTTAAATATGGTTTCAGCCTGTACATTAAATCTACTCAGGGAAAAAAAAAGGCAGAGCAAAACACTTTGGTTTTGAGTGTTAAAGTGTATGTTAAAAAGAACAGTCTTTTACCCAACTGCTTTGGAGGAGGAAGCTGAAGCCTATGAAGGAGAGCTGTCCTTGCATTAGAGCTACACTACTCACTGTCCCCATAAAAATCCATGACAAATTTTGATAAATTATAAGCCTTTAAAAAATTATCCATTTCACACACGCTCTGTAGGGACATCTGAGATTTTCCCTATGTAGTTCTTCCAAGATCTGCGGTCAACACTGTCAAAGGTGGGATAAGATTGTGTGAATCCCAGCCATCTTCTGTAAGCACCCAACTGCTGGAAGCTGCTCTGGGCCATGCAGGGGGAAGGAGGAGCAGCTGAGTGAAAGGAGAACAGCAAGTCCCCTGGGGAACGGAAACATGGAGAATAGATGAGGGCCAGGAGCTTTATGATATCGTCTGTTGTGAGGATAAAGACAGAAGGAGTTACTGGAAAACAAAAGGATGGAAATGGGAGAAAAGAACCTTGCCTGGGTGAATAATGTGACTAGATGGAAAATCTAGTCACATCTAGAGTACATGCGATTATAAAAGTTAATAGTGGTTCCTGTAGTTGAAGCAGGGCCTAGAGAGAGGGAAGACTTTGAAAAAGCAAGTAGCTAGTCTTGGGAGCTATGGAGAGAGCAGCAGTGTTGGAGCCAGTGAAACGAGGAGAAAAAGAGGAGCTAAGAGTGGTAGGAGGGGTGTAACAACACTCCACTGGATGTGGAGATAGGAAAGAACAAACTGTGCTAGACTCATTAAGGAATCAAAGAGCAGGAAGAGCATTCAGAGATAACCGAGCAAGGAGACTTGAGGCAGGGGGGTGGGCAAGGAGCTGGCCAGGCAAGCACCAGTGTCCGTCTTGTTCTAGGGGCACAAGCAAACCTTTCTATTCCTGCATCTCATAATTGTTGAGTCATGATTCAGGAATCCTGGGGTTTGCAGCACTTCTGTCTTGAAATGTTAAAGGAGAGAAAGAAAAAGAATAAAAAGTAAGAAGGGATTCTACAACATCTTCTGAGCTATAATTCTCCACACGAAAAAAGCCACAAATCAGTTAGTCCTAAAAAAAGGTCTGATTCCTTCACCTTCATCATACCCTGAGACCATCTTAGGGGCAAAGGAGCATCCCTCATGGTCCCCACATCCTCATTTGCTCCTTTTCCAGACTCCTTGGTAATGTCACAGAGACTGGACCAAATGAATGAGAACTGTCTATTTTAAAGTCTGTGGCTAACAAATCCTGCTTTTTTTTTTTTTTTTTTTTTAAGAGGTTGACTAAGCAGACCTGATAGAAAGCTCTTTACATATAAAAGGAATTAGGTGCTCCCAACGTCTGTGCTCTACCTCTTCCTAATTCCTATGTGCTCTACTCACTTCCGCTTAAAGTTTCCATACCTGCCCTTCATACTTGCTTACTGCCCAGGCTGTAGGGGTTTCACCAGAGTTGCTGGTGGGCAGGAGACAGGGACACCAGATCTGGATGTGGTCCATCCAAAATTTGTTGAAGGCTGTGTGATTCTTCTCCTTTACCCATCTTTGTCAAAATCTGCAAAGCCACAGAGGGTAAAGTGGGACAGGCTGAGAGTGACTGAGCCCTATGAGGTGTGCCATTCCTAGACGTTTGTCTGTCTCTACAACAACACCTGGTATGTTTGCTGACAGATGCAGTCACCTAGACTTAAAGCAGAAACAAGAATGACATTAAGAATCTTCCCAGAGCAGCACATAGGGACAATGTCAGTTGTTGGTCTTCAAGTCTTGTGTTACCATATTTTTAAAAACAACTCTTTAGTCAACAGCCAAATATATTCCACCAGATACCCAAAACAAGGACATTGCACCTTACCAACAAAGTTTCCAGTTTACCTTCCCCTAGTTGCATGTACAGGCAAGTGGAATCTCTCTTTTTGTGATTTGACCCTTTTATGGATGCTCAAGCTTTTTTCTTCCCCTTTCTCTGTCCCCTCCCCCACCTCCTCTCCCCCTGGAGAAGTTGTGGGAGCAACAAAATATAAGAGATGCTGACTTGCCTTGACCAGTTTTCTCTTCAAAATTATACCCTGGAAATAATTCCCTAATCTATCTGATAAAGGAACTTGAGGTGAATTTGATGCAGGCTTGGTGCAGGAGTATCAACTGCACTCAGGAGCTACACGAGATCAGCAAGCTGTAAGCTCCAAATGGCTGCAGGTTCAGACATAAGCAAGACCCCATCAGCTTCCAAAAGCATCCATCACTGTGGCATGAGTCCAAGGAGATGAGACAAAAGGCCATTCTGGACATTTTCCCTGACATCCAAGCACAGAGCCTGTGCTATGAAGATCCTGTGTTCTTGGTAGGGTCACTGTGCTGTCGATTTCTCAAAATACTCCTCTGGTAAAGAGCACAAACACCTTCTCCAATAGGTCTCAGGGCCTTTCCTATTTCTTTCAGGCTTTGTTGCAGCCTGACGTCTCACAGACAGCCTTGGCAATTTGAAACATAAAGCTGGACAACTACCCTCTGCAGCACTCGGCTGCTTCCAGGAGCTAGGCATGGGGAAGAGCTGTCTGTCAGACTCTGAGATCCACACCCACCACCCTGTTCACCCTGACAGGCAGCAAAAACATTACAAAGCTCAGACAGATCAAACCATCAGCACTGAGGACGTTATTTCTCAGGATCACTAATACGACTCCTGTGCTAAACACAAGCCGGTAGCAAACACTTTTTTTATTAAATTATTTTTCATTTTCTTAAGTTGGTAAAGGCTACCCCCTATAGAGGGCTACAGAAGTCAACCCAAGGACAGAAATAAAAGTGGTGGAAAAGGCAGGCACAATTATCTTCATCCCATGTTTTGATGTCCTTGAGAAATTTTTCTCCCAGCTGAATTACATATTTGGTGCAGAGTCCCTCAGGTTTTTGCAAGAGTAGTTTGTCTTAGTACTTTCAGATTGCATGTCCAGAAAATGGCATGAGGAAGGACAGCATGGAGGGAACAGAGAGCACAGGGTCAGGTTGGAAGAAAGTGAAATAGAGAATTGTATCTATGACAGGGCCCTCCAAAGCTTCAAAAATAGCTCAAGCGATGAGCCTGACCATTTCCCTTTGAAGCACTGATGTCACCCTGCCTGTGGCAATGATCCACTTACCAGACTGACGATATATTGCTACTGGCAGTTACTCTGAAACTAAAGTCAATAAATACCATTTCTAAATTAAGTAGCCAGAGAATTTTCCTATTGCTTCTCCTATATTTAATTCTTCCTTGTCCAGTAAGTCATGGTGTTTCACCCATTGCCATAGCTTTTCCTAACCATTAGAAAGTACAAAGTGCAGAATGACAGAAGGGCCTATGCCACCTTTTGTCTGTCTTACCCTTTTACTTTCTAAATTTCTCATTCACATTGCCTCTGCCTAAGATAGCATTTTCCCCTTGATTTCAGCTGTGGGCTCTTTGACTAAGTAATAAACCTCATGTAACCACCACCAGATCCACTGATGTTTTTCTCTCACTATATTTCTTCCTGAATAATTCCCCACATCACTTCCCTCCTCTGGAGGCAGGTCCTTTTGGAGCACCAAGTGTGCTCCTTGGTGGTTCAGGTTACATTCCAGATGTGCAAATAAGGTGACCTGGTCAAGAAGACAACCTCCAGTTCTCAGGCCAACAACAAATGCCTTGCCAGCCTTTGCAACATGACCCCAAACAAGCTGGCTTGTGGCAGTGCAGGTCTTTTCCCTGCCTACAAATTCTCACCAATACTTTTGGTAAATGCTAATGAGGCATAGTTACTGCAAAATATCTCCCACGTTTCCCAGTTGCAGGTCTCCCATAGCAGGTGTGTCAGCTCCCAGCTCTGTATGCTGGGCACACAGTGATGTTTTCACCCGCTGTACCATAAGAACTGCTGTCCCTCAGCTGTAGCAGCATGTTTTCCCAGCACTTCTCTTTTTTTTTCTTTTTTTTTTTTTACCTCCCTGTCCCCTCTGAATAGGCTGTAACTGGGGACTTAAGCATGCTGAAATTATGCAAATCGTCCCACCGGGTTTTTTGTAATGCTAATTGTATCAAATGCATGCTCATCAATGAGAATGTCTAATTCCCCTTGCTCATTATCTAGATGTCACACATCTGAAAAAATTAATCTCCTCATAACACAGTGTTTGTGAGCCCCTTGCCACCACCTTCACACCTCCTGCCTCCTCCCCAGGACCCCCAGGTGGTAGTGGGCGTGAGCACATGAACCAAATTGTCCCCCAAAACCACCACTCCTTTGCTCCTTCCTATAGAGGAAGGAAGTCTTATCATGAGGTTTTGGTGTTTGATTCACAGAATTGCTTAGGTCTTGTATTTGTGACTTAAATCAACAGGAGTGACACGATGGATATGTGCTATATCTATATGGCACCCCAGAAAGTGCATCCAAAGTAGTACAGAACATACATCTTAGCTACTAAGTTTCCTGCCTATAAAACAGCAATAATACCTTATCAGCTTATGGACCTCCTGAGAATGATGTTAATTCAAATTTATGAAGCCATTGGATGCAGGAATAGTAAATACTACAGAAAAGCGGGAGAAGATCAGGAACACTGTTTGCAGAATGGAGTACACGTGTCTAGTAGATAGCTGATGGATTTGTATACAGCATAGAAAAAAACCAAAAAAGCAAAACGCCACTTATTTTTCTCTCTGTGACTGATGTTCTTCCTACATGGGTGAACAAAGAAGGGGCTTCGAGGGGAAAACAATCTGTCATTGCGTAAGGAAGGACAACCACGGCACCTGTGCACAAGGAGTCCACGAGGAGAAACGTAAGTCTGGCATTTCTCGACTCAAAGCTCAGGGCTTTGACACCTTCTGTGGGGATGTGCTTTTATTTATCGAAGATATCCCTGAATGTGTGAGTTCAACGTTTGCCAGGTTCTGATCAGGTAAAACCCTCAGGAAGACCCTGACCCGTGCCACGGGCTAAATTTCTTCCAGATGCTTTTGCCATTCTATTCTTTTCACCTTACCGGGATGTTACTATCCGGACAACAAAATTAACTTATTTTCTCCCCTTGCTGCCAGTGAAGAAACACTCACACCTTTACTTTCTTCAGTTTTACAGCTTCTTGCCTTTATTAACATATTTTTTTCTTTATAAATTGCTTTTCTTCCAAAAGCTGAGAGGAGCTGCTTTGCCCCGGTGCATCTCGACGGGGGCCGGTGCTGAGGGAGCGGACGCCCCTCAGAAGCGCCGGGGTCCGTGCGCCCGGAGCCCCTCCAGGGTGCCGCCGCTCCGGTCCGAGGCGCCGCCGGGGGCCGCTGTTGGCCGCGGAGACCGCGGGGCGGGCGGGGAGCGGGGCGGGAGCCGCGCCTCCTCTGGTCGGCTCAGCACCGCCTCTCTTCCCTCTCTTCCCCGCCCCCTCTCCCCCTTTTTTCTTTTTCTTTTTTTTTTTTTCCTTTCGCATGGTGTTAGAAAACCTCTTTTGTCATCTCCTCAAGGTGAAAAGTTTTATCCTCTCCCTCCACCTCTTGCCCTCCTTGGGAGAAAAGTTCTTCCTTGTTCCTTTGTATTTCAGGGGCTCAAGTGGAGGGTTGACTGCCTGTCCTTCAGGACACAGCATATGCAGGACAGGGAGATTTTACAGCTACCATGGAAGCCTTATCACTATCACTGTCACTGTCAGTGTCTGAAACAGGTAAAAGCAGTCATAGCTATGCCTGACTTCAGTACGTGCAGACTCCCGGATAACCTCAAACAAAATCAGCAGCATAGCAGGTTCTTCAGTGATATTACACTATTTCTTCTTATTTTGTTTGGGAGCTCTCACTGTCGCTGTCTCGCTGCTCAAGATGCTGTGCAAACCAAATAAAACAAACAAACAAAAAAAAAAGATCCATGCCGAAAGATCTCTCCGAGTGCAAGAGCAGAGACAGTGGAAATGTGGGAAACAATAAGGAAACCCTCAGCCCGTTTTGGTCAGCAGAATGCACAGCAGCATCAGCTCAGCGGCAGCCTGGCCTCTGCCGAGATGCTGTTGGCACTGCAGAATACACGAGTTTGCAAAAAAAGCTTCAAAAGCAACACACAAAATGTGAAGCTTTCGCTGCACTCAGCCACAGGATCAAGGACTCTGCAGCTGAAAGGCAAGCAGGGTATGCAAAGTGTAATCCGAGCAAGAGCAACTCTGGGAGGGAAAGATAATGAAAAAAATGCCTGGGAAGACAGATCAGCATCTAAAACACAAGGTCAGGGAACCACACAATTATTTAGGTTGGAAGGACCTCTGGAGGACATCCGTTTCAACTCCCAGCAATAGGGGGGAAGTGGAAGGCAGGGGCTACCTCCCAAGCTCAAAGCAGGCACAGCTGAAGTTGCTCAGGGCATTTGTAATACAAAATACATGTTTTGTTGTAGGGATACATCTAGCGGTGGGAGGCACACAGCCAGTACGCAGTGGAAGGAATCAAAACAGTAATAAAAGCAATTTGAAGATAAGGTCTGGCTTGTTCTGGGACTTTCTGAAACATCTTTTCAAGCCTACTTACAGAACTCAGAGTATCAGAGGGTTTCTAGAAAGTATAAAATACATTTTAATATTAACAGTCATGATTAATAGTCATAACAATACTTTTGTATATCATCCAAGTAGGGAACCATTTCCAGAAGCATAAGACATATCCATTCTGGAAGTCAAAGGACTTTGTACATTTTTATAGATACTGTCTTACCCATACAGAACAAGTATTCTGTGCACTTTTGCCATCTCTCTGACCTTTCACTTGTTTAGTCTTACTTGATGAGGAGACATTTGTTTAATGTTCACCTCTGCAAATGACACAAAGTACAGGGAAGTATTGAATGGCAATGGCACCTTTTACCTCTGACATACTTAACAAGAATACTAATTCAAGAATTATCACAGTAGGATGTAGAAGGTCACCTATACAGGTTGAAAAGACTTTGCTAAGCTTATATTCCCATTTAACTTTCCCTTCTTGAATACCATTGCTTCACGTAGCCCCTGTTGTTCTAAACACAAGTTTTCAAGTGGTTCTGTTTGTATTGTTGGACACCATCGTACCCTAGAACTTTCAGATTTGTTTGCCTGGCTTTTTTTATACATTGATTAAAATGAAGCCATAAAGCAAGATAAGGGTGAATGACTCATTTCACTACAAGACAGCACATACATGTGCTATTCCTTATCACCATGTGATGGAATAAAAACTCCTGAAGCTTACAAAGCAAAAATGCGGAAGCAGAAACTTAGTTAACACCAATTCTCTCTGTCAAACATGAAAAAATCCAAAATCCCCTCTAGAATCCAAAGCAATTACATTTGACGAGAATCCTCAAAACCAAAACTAAACTAATGCAAGCTGAAAAAGATTGAATACCCAAAGCAGAAAATGCAACAGCCCACACTGGGCCCACCACTGGCTATATGTAACAATTAAGCAAAGCCTTCAGAAACTCAAAGTCAGGAACTTTTCTGCTGTGTTCAACATGACCAGCAGCCCTCTTTATTGTTAAAATGGTTGATCAGATTCATTAAGAGATCAGCTTTGCAGTTATTTATAATTTAGTAAAAATAATTGAGCTAAAATTTCCTCTGCTGGAGGTGGAATATTTATGAAATATTCCAGGTAAAAATAGTTCCACTATTTTCAGGAATGAAGCTACAAGAAAAGATCATGTTTTCTGATGTGCTTTTTGAGAAGTGTGTTGTGGAGGATACTGTAACTTCAGGAGGGGAGCAGCCTCTTCCGAAGGAGTGACATCTGCCAGCTGACATTTCATTCATACTTGGCAAGCTTGCCAAGAGAAGATAGAGCCAGACTCTGCTCATAGTGGTCCTGAGAAAGCACAACTGCCATGACTTGCAACAATCCTGGTGAGCATTAGGGAAAGCCTCTCCCCAGGGCATGTTTCAGCACTAGTGTGGGTACCTCAGGAAGCTCAGGAATCGCCATCCTTGGAGGTGCTCAGAAGACACCTGGACAAGGCTCTGAGAAACCTGACCGGCCTTGGGGTCCCAAGTACTTCTTTCTGCTCCTGTGGTTTTGGCTGTATGAGCCTGGGGACAGATCAGAGGCATTGGAGCTGAGGGCAGCCTCTTCCCTCCGATGCCTTTGGGGACAGTTTCCAGAAAGCTCTGCTGGAGCCTCAGCCAAGACTGACTCTTGGCCCCAGGAGATGCCTTTAGGCTGGTGCTCTTGCCCTTGGCTCCTATCTGAGCAGTCTGGCCTGTGCCTGACCATGCCATCTGTGGAGCTAGACCCATGCATAGGCTTCCTGGCTTAACCCAAGACCTGCTTTGTCATGATGGACTTGTCAGGCAATCTCTGGACTGTGGCTCATCCTGGTACCTGTCTCCAGACCTGATGCTGATGCTAACTGGACTTCTTACTTTGACCTTGGACCTGCCTCATCACCACAAGCTTGTCTGATGATCTGGATTCTCAGCTGAACCCGGCTATCTGCCTATACCTGCCTTTGTCCCCTTGCTCAGATGCTTTCCCTTGCTAAGCCTCTTCTGCCTGCCTTTTTACACATCGGGATCTCAGCTCTTTTATTCCTTTAGGGAGCTGCCAGCCCTCACTGCCCCCAGCAACCTTCTGTGGGCAGGCAGTCTTGCTAGAGACCTCCAGAAGTCCCTTCTCACACGAATATTTCCATCAACTTATAACAGCACTCTAGCCAAGTGAAAAGGAAAGAAAAAGTAACTTTTCTGGGCAGGGAAGAAAACATAGCTGTGAAGGCATTATGTTGATGCTTAGGTGCATGGTGCATTAGATTAGGGAAAGGAGAAAGGACCAGAGGAACAGGGACAAGGAAAGGAGTCTAGGAAGGAGGAAGGTGGGGGAAGGTTTGAAAATGGACAGCAGTACATCTGCTGTAATATCACTCCGTTATCCCATAAATTCCAGGACAAAGGGGTAGCAGAAGAGATGCACACAACTCTGTTTCCTCTCCAGGTATACTATGTCACAAAGGTTTCATGGCAGTCCTGAGTTTTCAAAATAGAAATATCTACTGCCCTGCCAGCCCTCTTCCACCTCTCTCCCTGCATCTCTTGGGCACTATTAAATGTTCTTCATAAATGCAAATGAATTTCAAGGCTGCTCTGCTGGTCATGCATGGGCTGAGCAAGGGGATAGAGCTGGCTCAGCTAGGGTGTATGTCTCACAGGCAGGCGGTCACACAACGAGGTCTCTGTGGAGAGGCTCATCTTCTTCTACAGGTCTTCTTGAAGACCTGCTTCTGCAGTCATCTCTCATAAAAGAGAGGGTCTTCAAGGGAGACTGGAAAAATGGATTTAAACCCGGTGTCTCCTAACACAAACCTGTGATGTATTACAATACATTTATTCCCACAGCAGTCGTGAGGTAGTAACTTGAAACCAGATTTATTGCTTATTGAGAAGTCTAAAAACTATAAACCCTAGCAATTTGGACTACATTTCTTGTCACTTTTCCTGACCTTTCCTTTAACATTAAAAAACCAAAACCAAACCACTGTAATGGATCCACTCCAGAATAGCCTGAGACCTGCTGGAAGCCACAGAGAGGCTGTTCTGCAGTGCAATTGGAAAGGCAACCCTTGGCCATCAGCAGGAGTGAAAAACTGGGGCTTCTGGCACTGCCTGTGTACACCTGGATCTCAGCTCTAGGGAGATTTATAGGGCTTTCACATACAGTACAGTCTGAAAAAGCATGTACAAACAGTGCAAGAGAATACATTTCACCACAGCCTCATTCTGTGACATCATTCCTTTTCAACAGTGAAAATCACTCAGGTCTGAAATCAATCATCCTATATAGGGGTCAGCAACAAGAGAGTGCAGAGCACTAATGTCAGCATGAGCTTTTGACACGATGACAATATTGGTATAATCTCATTTTTTCTGCGTCTATTGTGAATGTAATTTTTTTAAGTATGCTAGTGTTTCCTAAGCCATTTTGCTTTCAGCAAATGTATAGCCATTGTGCCACGTGTGTGTGTGTACAAAAGCTGCACATTTGACATACCTCCTGAAGATTGTTTTGCTAAGGTCTGTGATTTTCTCTACAATTAGAAACCTATTTTCTGCAAGATTATTGAAATCTCAGCTATTCTCCTTGACCTTAACAAAGCTTGCTAAATGCTTCAGTTCTTTTGGAAAATTAAGATACTCATTTAGGTGTCCTGTGCTGGACCTATGACTCAAACTGAAACATCTGGTTGAAGGTTTTCCTCAGCCACTGCTAGTAAATTCACTTTGTCATCAGTGAGTAACTTATCTGTGTTCTGATGATCCCCAGAACTGCCTCAGGCTGCAGTGCAGCCAGGAGCTACTCAGACAGGATGGACTTGCTATAGGAATTCATGCTGACTGGACCTAGACACACTAAATTTGTTTCAAATCCTTGTTCCCCACTGTGCTTCCTGTACCAAAAGAGTCAGGTATGACCATGTCACGAAGGCACCTCTGTTTATTCAAAACAACCTTTCATCCTTCAGCTTTGCATCATCACGTTCACCCACAGACAGTCTGCTGTGCTCCCTCAAACAGTTTGCTGTATCCCACAGGCTTGCTGTAGTTACTGCATGTGTGACTCGGCAATGGTACAGCTTTCCCAGGCTTAAATTTCCGAGTCCTCAATACGGCCATTCAGAAATACTGGAGTAGGAAGTGATGGTGAAGATTCACTGGGACGGATAAAGTTTTCAGAAGGGAACAGCTTTGCTTTAGACACAGCATGGTCTCGGGCTGACTTACTCTCCACAATCTGATGCTTAAGTGTTCCCATCTCTGAGTCCCAGGCTTGTCCTCTCCTCAATTTCTTGAAGGTGTTACGGAAACCCTCGGTGCTAAAGTAGTAGATCAAGGGGTCCAGCGTGCAATTCATGCTGGCAAACATCATTGTTATAATTAACGCTTGGCGCACGGAGGCCTGGGTTTCTGCCTCAACCTTCATCACCCGGGCCTTTATCATCCCATAAACCGCCAAGGTAGTGTTGTAGGGCACAAAGCAGATGATGAAGATGACCAGATTGACCAAGAGGAGACGGACAGTCTTCTGCTGTCGCACGGTCTTCGTCTGGCTGGGCTGGCAGAGCTCCTGAAAGATCCGAATTGAGCAGTATGTCACAGAGCTGAGAGGCAGGAGAAACCCCAGGATTTCAGCCAGGATTACCAGAGGGAAGAGGTTATTCTGCCATATGTTGTCGCTAAAGCTTTCAAAGCACAAATAAATGGTCTGGTTTTTTACTTTGCAGTGGTTTTGTTTGTGGACTATGGCTGTGGGTATGGAGCCCATGAAGATCACAACCCAGACGATGAGGCAGAGGAGCTTGGCCACCTTGGGGCGCCGCAGATGCCGCCAGCGAAGTGGGTGAACAATGGCAACGTAGCGATCCAGGTTGATGCACATGAGAAAGAGGCAGCTACCGTACATGTTGATCTGGAAGACTGAGCCAGAGACCTGACACAGGAAGCTACCAAAGGGCCAGTGGTGGTTGGAATAGTAGTAGAGTCGCAGGGGCAGAGGAAGTGTGAAGCTGAGGTCACTTATGGCCAGGTTCAACATGTAGATCATCACTACGGACTTGAGGCGCAGGTATCGGACGAATATCCACAGGGCTACCACATTGAGTATCAAACCTGTGATGAATATCAGGGTGTAAACAGGCATGAGGAAGTGGTGGTTGAAGGTGTAATCCTTGCATGTCTGAGATGTATTGGATGTGTTGGACGCTGACATGCCCGGCATGGATGAGGGGATGGTCTCGCTGAGATGGCTGAGCCTGTTGATGGGCTAAGGAGGTACAAAGAAGAGCACTGAGAGAAATCGTTCCCCTCTTAGAAGCCACGGGCAGGTCATTCCTGTCATCTGCAGCTGGGAGGTAGATGGGCAAAATCTCTCTCAGCTGGCACTGCTTTGGATTGCTGGTCTGTGGTCACCTGGAAGGGATGGTAATGTGGAGTCTGCTTCTGCCCCTAGTTCAGCAATTCTTTCCAGTGGTTATGAGGTGACAAGGCAATGGAGGATCATTGCCAGCAGTCAGTAGAATTCCTGGTCAGAGTGGAAGACCAAAACAGAAGAGTTTAAGTTAGAGGAGGAAATATCTTGAAATGTTAAAATCCCACTATGGTGGCTCTTGCAGCAAGAACTCACAAAGAAATCAAAAGATGAGGGAAAATGGACACTAGAAAAGTGAGTAATTACATGGCAGTAGAAGACAGAGCACAGAGAAGGTGGTTGTTGTACAGAATCATTTATCACTCAGCCCCAGAAAATGCACTTTGCTTTGATCACTGCTGAGAGCATATGAATACAAGAAAGGGACACCACAAGCACACAGGGAAAGTAGTTGAGGCAGCTCCAGAGAAAGAGAAAGAAAAAGAAGAGAGCAGTGTTTTGAAGGAAACTGGAAGAGACTTAAAATAAAAATTACATAGTACTGTTTTATATCAGAGAAAATGGACTTTGTACATCCATTGCAGATAAAAAGAATTATAGTACAGTTAGACCCAACTCCACCCAATCTCCTTTTCTTACGTAAAACAACACACACAAACCTCAGTTCCAATGACTTCAAGTTCCTTATGTTTCTTACATTCATACAGTTCCTTTGGTGTCCTTACTTGCATGGGACCAGCGATGCTTATTTGGATTGCATGTTCTCATTCTGCTGCTTATAACACTCTAAAGCTTGAAGCAGCCCATGTCCAGCAGAGAAACACAGCCCAGAAATGCAGAGCAGCACAGCCATGGAGGGGAGCACAATAAAAAAGGAAGTGCCATGGGATTCATGTGGACAAACATGACTATAAAGCAGTGTGAGGCTGGTAACCACTCTAGGTACTAACTAGCAGCACTGTCAAAACACTGATCAGCTGGAGTGAGCTCAGTGGAAGGCCACCAAAATGGTCTGGGGGCTGAAGCACACCATGAGGAGATGCTTAGGGAATTGGTCTTGTTCAGCTGGACAAGAGAAGGCTCCAGGTGATGTAATAGCAGCACTGGGGTTTGCATGGCAGGGTTTTTATAGTTGGCAGGGCTGTAGGTGTGGCTCCGTGAGAGTGTACCAGAAATTTCCTCTGGTTGTCTGATACAGCCAATGCCAGGAGGGACCTGCCACGGCCAAGGCTGAGCCCATCAGTGATGGTGGTACCACTTCTGAGATAATGAAAGGGAAAAAGTTACTGTGAGACAACAATTGAAGGCAGAGAAGGGAAGTGAGAATATGTGATAGAAGTAGCCCTGCAGACACCAAGGTCAATGAAGGAGGGGAATGCGGTGCTCCAGGCACTGGAGCAAAGATTCCCCTGTTGCCCCTGGAGAAGACCATGGTGAACCCATGTTGGAGCACTCTGTTCCTGAAGGACTGCATCCTGTGGAAGGGACTCACACTAGACAGGGATTGTTGTGGCACAGTCCCCCACAGTTGTTTGCAGGGGTCAAACAGGGACTCCCTCATAAGAGTTCATGCAGATTGTGATTTACTTCAAAAGGAAAGTAGAATTCTCTGTCTAGAGAATATCTTTACATGAGATTGATATTACTCAGCAACTTGACAGGCATGTCAAGCATGTCAGACCTTCTGGATGGCATTGTGTGGCAATGCACAGATCCAGAGCAAATCTGCTGCAGACAGAAGCGTGTGCTGACCTCATAGAGAGAAAGAGAATCATTCTGGTGACAACATGTTAAACAGTGGAAGTGTAAACCTAATACAAGAGTGTAGACAGCTATCAACTTGCCCATCCCTTCGTGTTGTTGCACAGGTCCATCATCAAAACAGGTTTCTTAGAGAAACTTCTACTGGTTTATCAAACTATATCTGAGTGGATTCTACCCTTCCTAATAGATGAATACTTTGCATGAAGTCTCGTGCAAGTTTGGAGTATAAGCTGACACAGCAAAAATGCAAGAATGTTGTTGGTTTCAAGTGAAATGTTTCATGCTTCAAAAATTCTCAAGGAGAAGCATCACCAATGGTCAAAGGAGGTGATTGTCCTGCTCTGCTTTGCAATGATGCAGCCTCACCTTGAGTCTTGTGTGCAGTTTTGGGCAATATAAAAAGACATTGAGCTATTAGAGAATGCACAAAGGAGGGCCATGAGGATGGCGAAGGGGAAACTATATGAGGAGCGGCTGAGGTCACTTGGTCTGTTCTGCCTGGAGAAGAGGCGACTGAGGGGAAACCTCATTGTGGTCTACAAGTTCCTAGGAGGGGAAGAGGAGGGGCAGGCACTGATCTCTTCCCTGTGGTGACCCGTGACAGGATCCAAGGGAATGGCCTGAAGCTGTGTCAGGGGAGGTTTAGGTTGGATAGCAGGCAAAGGTTTTTCACCCAGAGGGTGGCTGGGAACTGGAACAGAATCCCTAGGGCAGTGGTCACAGCACCAAGCCTGATAGAGTTCAAGAAGTGTTTGGACAATGGGGTGTCCTGTGCAGGGCCAGGTCCTTGATTATCCTGATGGGTCCCTTCCAACTCAGTATATTCTGTGATTCTATAATTCTAGGAGCATATGTCAGCTTTTGCTAGAGCCAAAACCCTGCAATGAACTGCAGACTGAACAAACTGGTCAGACCTTTATCTTGATGGAAACAAAGTTATTGAGACTGTGACTTAGTGAGTGACCATGACCTGCTGTAACACGTACTCAGACCAGCCAGATACGAGGTGAAAAGGACTTATCTCTACAGACGTGTTTTTTTTTCAAGCTTTCCAGAGGCATTCAATTAACAGATCTAGAGAATATAATATGTAAGCACAGTCCACACTGTATCAGGCTTTCTACCACTAATAATACATCTCAAATTGAGGATGGTGAAGGGATTATGTTAAGAACAGTACAATCATGTAGTTACACTGCCTCAAGTTGTCTTCCTGCTTCCAGCATCAATTGTAGCCCAGGAATTTTTTGAGCACAGGTGACTTAGGTGTATTCAGTAGTCCTTCTATTCAGTAGATACTTCTATTTAATTGGGTTTTTTTCAGTTGTTTTTTGAGTTTATATAAAATTTACCATCTACATTATCCAGTGCCAGTAGTGTCAAGGAGTTCCACAGCTTACTTGTGCCTCAGGTGAAGAATCACTTCCCATCTCTGATTCATCATCAGTGAGATTAAATTCTTAGCTTTAGTGCTGGAACAGACAGGGCAAAAACCATCCCTATCCACCTTCATTCCATGTCTGATAATATTGTAAATGTCTGCCATATTCCCACTCAGCAACTTCTTTTTTTTTTTTTTAGGCTAAAGGGTCCTTGTCTTCATAGGTTCTTCTTGTAGAGAAGCTATTCTGTACTTTCGAACATCCTTGTTACCCTTCTCAGTACCTTTCCACTTCTGCTACTGCCTTTGTGAGCCCTGTGCTGGGGTGCTGGAAACACGCAGTGCTGATGATGTGGATACACTGAGCTGTGTAGGTGGAGATCTCATTTGCAAGTGGTAATGGTCACTTTAGTTTGCTTTTTCCCATCACTTCACTAGATAAAATTTCAGCTGTTAGTTTAAGTCCAGTCACTCACACCTCTCCTAAACTCTGCAGTTCTTTGCAGCCAAACCTCATATTTTTAAACTTGAATAATTTTATATCTCCAACAGATTTGTTATTTTATTATTCATCCCTCATGAATAAGTCAAACAGTCCAAGCCTCAGCATAGGTGCTGACAACTCCACTGAGAAAAACAACCATTCCACCTTCATTCTCTGTCCCTTCTTTTAGGCACTTTTTATCCTAGTAGGAACATTTTCTTTAATTTTTTTTAAGTGCTATTGGTGAGACCGCTTTTGAAAGCCTTCTGGAAATCCAAATGGGCCACTGTTCATATGCGTATTGAGCCCTTTAAGGAAGAACTATGGGAACAGCACCCCTTTATAAAAGCCATGATGACTTTTCCCCAGTAATTAGATGTGACTGCATGCCAATTGATTTTTTCCTTTATTGTAGCTTCTACTAATTTGTTCAGCAAAACCATCAAGCTCCCTGGTCTGAAACCCCCCAAGAGCCTTTTCTTAAATTGAGTCTGCTTTTAAGAGCTGTTTTAAGCAAAGATTTCTATAACACAGTTAGTCAGGTCTTCCACCCTTCAGTTATTTTCAGACCTCTGGGGTAGGAGCCGTGTGGTTTTAGACAATGTTTAGTTCATCTTGCTGCTCCGTGGTTGATCCTACTACTGTTTTGACCAGAGACAGTCCTTTTATGAGCATCTCATAAAAAGAGTTTCTGCTGTGGAAATCTCCCAGGCTTACATGACATGAATACTAGTGAAAGAAACCTGATCATTTTTTTGCCCACCACCATGTTTTCTTTCTTTTCTGAGTGGTTTTTCCTACTCTAGCCTTTCAGCCTTCGAGACACTGATCAGCACAGTTCTAAGCTGGCAGCAAAGATCACTGAGAGCAGAAAATAGATTGGGGTTTTTGAGGGGATTTTTTTTCATGGGTAGATGGAAACACAGAAGAAAGAGTCTGCTATAGTGTTGGCATGGAAGCCAAGCTGATAGTCTCAGACTTGCCATAACAGATACTGAGACCAAGACCTGAAATAAGATGTAGACAGACACAGCCATTGGAAAGATGAAGTTGTGGGTGCAGAGAGTTTCTCCAGTGGGCTTTGGAGGTCCTGCTTTGACTGTCCTTCTCTAAAAAGGAAAGCTATGGATAGGTGAAGCAGGCTGGCAGAAGAGAGAGACCAATTATCCTTGCTGGTTAATGTCTGAGAGTCAAAAGTTCCTTGTGGAACTAAAAGAACCCCAAATACTCCTTGCTCTGCACAAAAGCTGCCAAGAGATCTCAAGCCACCAGCTGTATAAGGAGGCAGTGGTACCACAGCTGAATAATCCCCCTCCTCACAACAAGATGCTCTCATTAAATCATGAAGAAACTTTCTGTATGGTGACTGACCTTATGTGTTCCAGGAGGTGGAGGAACCTTCTTTTTTTTTTTTCTTCAATTTGAGCCCCTGAATACCATCAACTGCCAAGACTGTGACTTGCAAAATCCGTGGGATTTTGACTTTTTTTTCTTTTGGGGAGGTGAGAAGCCCTAAATGAACTTGCATACAGGGTCCAGAACAGGCAGGCATGCCCTGAGATGGGGATGTGTGCTTGGTGTCTTGCTGCCTGGTCCTGGGAATCCTCTCTCTCCTGGCATTGTCTTACTAGGAGTTGCTGCCTGCAAGCACTACAAAAATGATGAAAAATCTGAGCATGAGGCTGAGAAATGAGGTGGAAAAAGAAAGCTGGAAAAATACTCATGAGCATGCTGCAGGGTGAGTGTTTCAGTTAGTGGTCTGTCACTAAAACCATGGGGAGTTTTGGGGCTACTATGAGAAAGCAGAGAGCAAATGTGGCATTGGGGTGCTGAACTTAAACTGCATGAGCTCACTTATTTAATCTAAAACCAAAGAGGAAACAACAAAAATGTGTCAAACCTCAGAGAATGCACCCGACTTTACTCTAGAAACTGGAGATATATTTTTTTAATAAATGGGGGTCCTTTCTACCTGCTGTTGGTGCTATCCAAACCCCACTTTTCAATCTCTTTTTCTACTCAAGAAATTAGATTTTTGTGATGGTTAGAACCTCGAAGACATTTAAGACTTAGGATAGCTTGTTTTTAAAGAGAGAGACACATGATAAAAGCTGAGACCTCTGTATTTAACTCATGAGGTTTGATCACACTGTTACTATCTCCTCCTTAGAGATGCTACCCCTCTTCATCTGAGTCCTGTGGAAGAGGGCTCCCATGGTGGGCACCTTGGCAAGTAAGCTCTGCAGGCTGACTGTGCCTTCAGTATCAGAGGATCCCAAATAAAGCCTCAGCTGGAATAAATACAGAGATGAGCCTTGCATCTCTAGGTCTACAGGACAACTGAAGAGGGGCAGATGTCCCCCAGTGCCCCGTGGTCAGGCTGGCAGCGTGTGCACAGCAGCTCACAGGGACTGGAGCCCAAGGTGCCAGACCATCCAGCTCTCCAGATGTTCCCGTCTGCCTTACCTCACTGCTGGAGAAGAGCCAAGTGTGGATGCCGGCTGGCTGCTTGGTGATTGCTCCCACTGCAGAAGTCTCGATCCAGGCACCAAACCCACAAAGCAGCTTCGATCAAAACAGAACCAGGCAGGGTCTTCATCCAAATCACAGCTGCCCCTACTGTGCTGCGGCTGATTCTACATCTGGCATGCTGTAGTTTGTGGCTTCTCCTTTCTCACTTCCTGATGCACTTCTGCCTGGCTGCAAAGCATGAACTTTGTTATCAAAAGCTGATAAGCTAAACCACATCCTACAACAGCAAATGCAATCATGAAAGAAGCAGTACCCAGGTGTCCTTGCAACTGAAGAGACCTGCCCTGGGTCATAGTGCCAAATACTTTCTTGTCTTGCTAACTCAGCCACCCCCAGGACTGACAGAGGGAAAATAAAACATCCCTCTACCCAAAATATTGCTAAACAGGAGGTAGAAGTGAAATATGGGAAGTGAGAGCAAAGTTGATTTAATTGCTAGCTCGCACAGACTTGAAGTCCTGTCACTCCCATAGGCTAGGGGGCCTTGGGATTGAACTCCTGCCCGGGGGCCCAGCTGTGCACCGCTGGCATGTGGCAGAGTCCCAAAAAGAGCCGGGCTCCAGAGAAGTGCCACCATCTGTGGCAAGCAACCTCAGTCCCCGGAGTTCAAGGCTAAAGGAGGCACAGTGCTATGAAAGTACAAGGGCTGATTTACCAGGACATCTGTGACCTGGCACTGCCACGTGTAGCTAGGAAGGGAGCTGACCTTGTGCAGAGCCCATATGGCATTCTGTTGCTTCGAGTTCTATTTCTGCTTTGCCAGTCTCAGCACACCTGGAAGAAGACAAGAGTCATGATGGCACTCCTAATCCCACTGTCGTCCTGCCCCAAGAACAGCTGCCCTGGCAAGTTGCTGTGGGCTCCTTTTCTCTGCAGCTCTTGCCTGCTCGTGTTTGATTTTCTCATTCGCTGCCTCTCTTGTTCTGCTGTGAGTGACTCCTCATTCAGGGAATGACACGCCAAGGGATATATGTTCCTGCTGCTCAAAAATCCTTGGTGGGCACAATAGTACCCGAACAACTGAGCTCACCCCGCTCCTTTTCAGCGCCTTTCCTTTTTAACCAGACCCCCTTTCTCACTTGCTAGTTGCTGGGATCTTTGTTCTCACGGCTTTTTGTGTCTCTTCAGTTCCCATCAAGGTGTTGCCGCTGATAAAAGCTTGCAGATATGCCACGGGGGGTGTCCTTTGTCTAAGGAGTGTCTGACACATTCTGTGGGAACTTCGCCCTCCCCTGAAGCCCTCACCCCTCACACAAATGAACACACATCTGGCTGAGCCCGGCAGTCCTGGCTTTTCCACGTGTGAGAAGACAAGGACACAGTGGCACCCAGCCCAGCCCATGAGCCCCACAGCATCCTCACCCAGCCAAGTTCACTCACTTCCCTGGATTTCAGTGCATCAGTCCACGAACTCTGTGTCCCCTCACCCGGGTGGGCTCGCACGTCTGCCCCTCGCTGTCTCTTGGAGGCTCAGCTCGTGGGGAAGAGCAGCTCAACCCCCGGCGTTTCCTCACCGCTGTCTGAGTGAGCAGCAGGTAAGACCAGATTGCTGGGGTGTGTGTTGGAGACTACACCCTGATGCTGCAGATCCCAACATGCCTGCCACCCTGGAGTGTTGGCTCCAGAAAGCAGGAGCAAGGACCCAAGAGGAGGCGGGATGCAGGGTGCTGGGAAGGCAAGGAGAGAGGTGAAATGCACGTTCAAGTGAGAGGCTGCTCAGGTCTGAAAAGATGACTGATAAACCACAGTGCTCTTCAGACCTCTTTGTGCAGAAAAACATGGGTGAGCAGAGCAAAGTGGTGAATCCCTTTATGGAAGAAGCACAGCAGGGCCAGAACAGCCCTACTTTACTTTCTGAATGATTCAGAGAGGAAAAGCAGAAACCTGTGGCTGCAGAGGAGTTTTACCTTCCAAGGCGGTGGGAACAGCTTGCATTTCCCAGGTTGGCTGGGGGAACGGCAGTCTTTTGTCCTGGGACATTTCAGCTCCCTCGTCACACAGCTCACATTTTCCTGGGCTGCCAGGGGCTCTTAGGAAAGGGATACTCAATGAGAAGGGGGGCAGCCACCTTATTGTGCCTCCTAAGAGAAGGACAAGGACTGATCTTGGGGAAGGACAGTCCATGGGGAAGAAAATGAGGGAGGTGAAGGGAGACCTGCTAGGGAAAGAGTTAAGAGAGCCAGGGAGTAGCTGGGCTGTGTCTGTTTGCTGTAGCTAAGTGGGCTGCAGGGTAGAGAAGAAGAGTCTCCAGCCTGGTGGAGAGAGATGAAGGAGTGTCTTTAAAAACAGTGGATGTGGGTGAGGGGGGCAGAAGGTGTCTCTGCTCCCATGAGCTGTAGCACTGGCACACACCTGGCAGGGCCAGCCCAGCAGGGCTCTGTGGGCTACAGGATCTCCAATGCTGGCAGGCACACCTGGACAGCCCATGGTCACTGCCCAGGACTGGGGCTACCCCTGCTTTGCAGTGCAGGGCTGGAGCTGCTGTAAAAGCCACTGTTGGGCAGAGGCTGTGGGAAGCCACAGGAGGAGATTTAGGCAGCTGCTGCACCGGGGTTGAAGGTGATGAGCTTTTGCCACGGAGAGGATGGAGGTGGTGTGGCTGTACATGGTGCTGATCCACGTGCAGCACATCACTGCTGTGACCTGGCTCTAAGTATGCTTTGTGCTTGTATTGTCTGGGTTGGAAAGCCACCTAGGGAGATGCTGCCTCCAAAGAAAATAGGGTGAGAACAGGGTAGAAGAAGGAATCTGGGCAACCAAAAAGCAGAAGGGGCATCTCTGGGAGTATGAAGGGAGAGGGATGGTAAAGCTGAAGAGGAGCAGACCAGAATGGGGAGCAAGAATGTCCAATTCACAGACAACATGGCCACATCCCCTTGCCTGCCCCATTTCTGCTCTAAGATATGGCTAGAGAGGGTTAGTCCTGCTCTAGAGGGCAAGGCCCCGGTTCTAGCCCATCTGCAACCGAACCTCTCCTGTGTCCCACAGATCCCTGGCCAAGCAGACTTCTCTGCAGCCAGTCCTCTGGGAGCCCAGGAGCTGTGCAGGCCTGATGGGGCTGGTGGAAGAGCAGGCCTGTGTTTGCCAGCTGCAGGTGGCAACCATGGAGGCAGTGAAGTGACACCAGAGCTGGCTGTCCTCGAGTGCCAGTACCAGTTACACTCTTGCTGCTGGATCTGCTCCACCCTGCAGGGGCTGCAGGTCTTTGGCAAGGCCACCATCCAAGGTCAGCGAGGGAGTGGTGGCATGGGCAGGCTTGGCATGGTGTCCCTCCAGTATGCCTACTGTCCCCTTGACACATCAGCCTTTCCTGGGCTAGTGTGCAAGGGTCACACTGGACCCATCCCCAGAGTGGCCAGTGCCTTCTTCCACACACTAACATGTCTGTCAGCACAGAGCAAACTGAACTGAATGCTCTCACACATATTAGCGTTCTGGAGACATTTCTTGCCATTTTGCCATATTTGGCATTTTGGTCCCATTGGACCATACTGAGTACCAGCTATGCAGACTGGTAAATTTTCTCTGTGACCCTGTCACCCACCCTGCCGCAAAGCCATGTCCCTCACTGACTTCCAGCCTTGGGAGCAGCTGCACTGGGTAAACATCCTGACATTTATGTCTCCCGAGCAGTCTCCAGCTGACGGCATCCTTCCTGCATGCCGTGACAGCCTCTTTTCCCACACTGTGCCCTGTAAGTGCCTTTGCCCTCTGCAGACTGGTGCCATTTCTTGTCCCAGCAGGCACGTGGGAGTCTGCTCTCACCCATGCATCTCTGCTGCCAGCATTGCTTTTGCTGTGACCCCTGCCTGCAGCCGCGGGGAGCTGCACAAGTGTGGCTGCAACTGTGAGATCTGAGGAGTCAGCCCTGAAGGTGAAGGGAGAGTGGCAGGGAGAAGGTGGCAGAGGGGAAGGTCCATGAGGGGGACAGACCAGACCAGACAGTCTCTTTCCTTGTCTCAAGGCCACTTTCCCTCTGCAGGTTTCCAGTGGTCAGGATGCTCTGATAACCTTTCTTATGGGATTACCTTCTCTCAAGCCTTCATGGACAGCCCTGAGAGGAGCTGTGGTGTCTCCTCCAGCCGAGCACTCGTGAACCTGCACAACAATGAGGCTGGGAGGAAGGTAAGGGCAGGAACATGGGCTGGGAGCAAACCTGGCTGTGGGGGCTTCTCCCTGGCTCGGCAGAGCTCAGTCCAGCCCCACGGCCCAACAGGCCCTTCAGGGCAGCCACATGCTCTCAGAGGAGTCTGCATCCCGCTGCCTTTCCTAGCCCAGCACGGTGCTGATTACCCTGAGCCGGCTCCTGCTTGTGTGGAAGGGGGTCCCAGCCTCCCCTAGTCACGTCTGTGCAGTCTCCTTTTCTGCACAGACCCCAGCTATGATTTAGGAAATAATTTGCTCTGCTTTGTTCTGAAGGGCTTCCCTGCCCCTCCATCCTCTCTTCAATAAAGACAGACATCTGCAGGGGCTGCAGGCAGATCTGGTCCCTTGAACATCCTCTGCCTCTGGCCAAATCTGTTCCCCTCCCCACAGCCCCACAGGTCAGAACAGCTCCCCCATCCCCCTCTCTGCCTCAGGGATTTATCTTACAGACCCAAATCATCTTGTTTCCCACAGAGTGGATCTCCATCTGTTCATATCGACTTGGCTTAAAAAGACAATTTTGCTCTTTGCCTTGCCTTGCCGCCCCTGCCCTGATCTCCAGCCCCACAGGCAGAGTGTTGGAGGAGCAGCAGCACATGGGAGGTGTTGGGAAGGGTGTCCCTGCTCGGGCTGGCAGCTGCCTCCTGCTCTGCAGGCTCTCCAGGCCCACATGCAGGTGGAGTGCCAGTGCCATGGCATGTGAGGCTCCTGCGAGGTGCACACCTGCTGGAAGGTCATACCACCCCTCCGCCACGTGGGCAACATCCTCTAGGAAAAATTTGAGGGGGCAGCAGAGGTTTACCCTAAGCAGGTCGGTTCCCACAAGCTCCTGGTGCCCAAGAGCTCTCGCTTCAAGCCCTGCATGGCTCACGACCTGGTCTACCTGCGGGCCAGCCCAGAGTTCTGCGGCCGGGACCCTCGGCACGGCATCTTGGGCACCTCTGAGGGCCAGTGCAGCTGGACCTGGCTGGCCATGGCCGGCTGGGAGCTGCTGTGCAGCGCAGGGCTGCCACACGGCCCGGGCGGAGGGTGCAGCGCTGCAGCTGCAAGTTGGGCCGGTGCTGCTCCGTCCAGTGCCGGCCCCTCTGGAGCTGCACAGGTGCTGCTGAGGGACTGCAGAGAGCTGGGCAGGTGCCCAGGGGTGCCATCAGCTCCTGTGTGCCCCCCACACAGCACCCTCCCGCCAGCCGCCCCGCGCTGTGCTGATTTGAATTATTATTATTCGGGATGGAGGGCTGGAGCACGCAGGCCAAATGAACGACTAAACTTGAGAAAAAAAACCCAGCCGCAGTGGAACGCACCAAAAGCTTATTGCTCACATGCTGTGTTTGGGACCTGGAGAGTCCCTGTCTCTGGTCCCTCCCCTGTCTCCGGACATACAAGAAATGCCTTCTCCAGTGCTCAGCTCTTCCTTTGGCTGGAGAAATGTTTCCAGGAGGAGTTCCAGCAACTGCCACAGTGAGGCTCCCCTCATTCAGTCTGACCTCAGTCAGGGAATGTTATGGAACAAATTCTCCCAAGTGCAATCACACAGCACAGCCAGGGAATCCGCCCTAACCAGGATGGGTTCATAAAAGGCAGGTCTTGCTTGACCAACCCGATCTCCTTTTATGACCAGGTGACCCTAATAGTGGGTGAGGGAAAGGCTGTGTGTGTTATCTCCTACCTGGGCTTCAGTAAAGCCTTTGACACCACTTCCACAGCATTCTCCTGGAGAAGCTGGCAGCCCACGGCCTGACCCAGTGCATTCTTTGCTGGGTTAAAAACTGGCTGGATGGCCGGGCCCAGAGAGTGATGGTGGATAGAGTTACATCCACCTGGTCACCAGTGGGATTTCCCAGGGCTCAGTACTGGGGCCAGTCCGGTTTAAGAACTTTATCAGTGATCTGGATGAAGGGATCAAGGGTAAGTTCCTGGGTGACATCATGTTGGGTGGCAGTGTTGATCTGCTGGAGGGCAGGAGGGCTCTGCAGAGGGATCTGGACTGGCTGGATTCTTGGGCTGAGGCCAATTGTGTGAGGTCCAATAAGGCCAAGTGCCAGGTCCTGCTTTTCAGTCAGAAGCACCCCAGGCAGCACCACAGGCTGGGGGCAGAGTGGCTGGGAAGCTGCCCAGAGGAAAAGGACCTGGGGGTGCTGGTGACAGCAGCTGAGCATGAGCCAGCTGTGCTCAGGTGGCCAAGAAGGCAAATGGCATCCTGGCCTGTATCAGCAATAGTGTGGCCAGCAGGACCAGAGCAGGGATTGTCCTCTTGTATTCTACACTGGTGAGCCACACCTCGAGTGCTGTGTCCAGTTCTGGGCCCTTCACTGCAAGAAAGACATGGAGGGGCTGGAGTGTGTCCAGAGAATGGCAACAAAGCCTGTGAAGGGTCTGGAGTGTCTAAAGGAGTTGGAGTTCTTTAGCCTGGAGAAAAGGAGGCTCAGGGGAGCCCTGATCACTCTTACAACTCCCTGAAAGGAAGCTGCAGCCAGGTGGGAGTTGGTCTCTTCTCTCAGGCAGCCTCAGGACAAGAGGAAATGGCTCTAAGCTGAGCCAGGGGAGGTTCAAGCAGGTGTCAGGAAAAAAGTTTCTTCACTGAAAGGGTGGTCAGGCATTGGAACAGGCTCCCTAGGGAAGTGGTGGAATCACCACCCCTAGAAGTGTTCAAAAAACAAGTAGACGTGGCACTTTGTGATATGGCTTAGAGGGCATGGTGGTATTTGGTCAAAGGCCTTGACTATCTTGAAGGTCTTTATGAACTTTAATCATTTTTTGATTGCTGCCTGGAGAGGCTCTGGAACTTCTCTTGCCACAGCCGCACCTCCTTGTCTCCCTCCTTCACACTCAGCACTCGGTACGCCTTGTTAGGCCTGCACTGCACACGAGTCACCTGCAAGGAGACCCTGGGTTCATAGCAGTGCTACCACTGCCCATCCTTCCCTAAGGAAGCAGACCTCCGTGATGGATGGCACCTGGAGGCTGGGATGATGGGGGCACCAGGGGAAGAGGGAAGGATCAGCTGAACTGTTTCCTAGGATACAGGCCAGTCTTCTGTCCTGGTCTGGTGATTTGGGGTTTTGTTACTGCCTAGGAAGCTCCCAGCAGATGGAGGAGATCCTGCCCTTCAGGGGTATACAGGGATATCATCCCTCACATCGTCTGTGCAAATCCCACCCACCAATGACACGCCACTTGTTCTGGGGCCACTATTTAACTCCCCACCTCCCCCAAACACACCCAATTCTGTCCTCCTAGAAGGAAAAGCAGTGGGCCAGTGAATCCAGCAGGGACTTGGGGCTGGCAGTGGAGGGGCCAGCCATGGAAGAGCAGACTGTACAAAAGACAGCGTAGCTGCTTCTCACCCTCTGGTTGTAGATGCTCTTCAGGAGGCACTGGTAGCTCTTGAACATGCAATGGTTGGGATGCTGAACTCCGCTCGAGTCACAGATCTGGCAACAAGGGAATGAAGGTAAGAGAAAGAAGAGGAGAAGGAGGGATGGAAACATCCACTGATGATCACCCACCTTTCCCGAGCCATCCCCATCTTGGAAGGCGTCATACTCTGCCTTCAGCCAGAGGGTCACAGCAGGGTCTCTACAGCCATAGATGGCCATCCGGCTGCACCAGTACTCCATCCTTATCCCTCTCAAAAAGTCCATGTTGTAGTGCTTCAGGGTCTGTGAGGACTTGGACTGCAAAGGGGTGGGATAAAGTGAGCCATGCCTCTTCCTCCCCTTCCCCAGCTCCCAGTCCAGGCTCCTCCTGAGAGACAGCAGGACACACAGCTCGCTCGGTACCTTGCCCTCTATTTCGCCGTGCTGGGCTGAGATCTGAGAGTTGATGTAGGTGGAGAAGCTGCCTGAGTCACAGTGAACGCGGTTCAGGGTCTTGATGTTCTGGCACTGCTCCCTTTTCAGCGAGCAGAAAGCACAGTCGGGGCACAGGTCCACGTGGTGCCGCCCAAGGTTGTCACACACCTGGGGGGGATCCGGCAGGGAGTCAGGAGGGAAAAGGAGACTGAGAACCCCCCAAAAGAGGAGGCTGAGGAGTTGCCATATTCCTGGCTTGGAGCCTGCCTCCCTGGTCACCCAGGTCAGCTTCCCTCAGGGGGTGGCCTGCACACAGTGGGGGCCAGAGGTGGACATTGGTGCCTTTACCAAGTCTCCAAACCCAAAGACTCTTTTTTCCATCTCCTTCCAGGCCATGGTGAGCATCGATGAGAGGCAATTTCCCTCCAGCACTGCGTAGCACAGGACCAGCACTGCTTCATCATTCTGCAGGGCTAGAAGGCTGACAGGGAAAGGAGGGAGTCATCTCATTCCTTGTCACAAACTGAAGAGATGCATCTTTAGCTAGAAACTGAAAACAACCCCAAAACAAAGCAAAAAATCCCTTCCAAAGAAACCTTGGACTCTTGGCTAAACTGCACGCAGGAATGGCGCTCCCTGCAGGGTCTGTACATGCCTGCGTGACACAGAGGCTACAAGGGGGTTGCTGAGCTTTTGAGGGCATGTGAGAGGAACTGGATGAGAAGCACAGCTTGAAGAGCTTCCCCAGGGTCCCTGCAGCAGCTGCTGCCTAATTTCATCCATCTGAGTGCACAGTGAGGAGATGCTCGTTAGATGTCTGCTGAGTATTGAACGTCGGACAGCCCCATTTGGGTCTGGAGGATGTCACATATTAAGCCTCCCTCCCAAGTATTTGACAGAAACGGGGAAAAACCTGTTAACCATGAATTTACTGTTCATCCAAACTGACACGGGTAGCTAAAAGTAGAAAATTTAAGGACAATGGGATGAGAGCAATGAGAATATTTGGCATCTCTTAGGAACAATGGAACTTGTAAACATAGTATGGAACTGTTAGCAGACAAGGATGGTTGGTTTCAATCATCAATGATGCAGAAGAGGTAAACATGCTCATTAGATATTTGCCTCTTGTGTCTGGAAACCAAGACTGTGATAAATAAACAAACTTTGATCTGACAGAGAGTAAAGAAGAGCAGCAACTGCTTATGTTAAAATGCCCTTAAAATCCATGCATGGGCTAACATGTATGGACAAGCTTTCCTGAGAATAGCTGAAACTTCTTGGAGACCTTCAGATTAGCATTAAAAAAAAAATTTAAAAAAGGATGGAGAACTTGAAGGAAGGTCATGAAGCTGAGATTTCCTAAGGCCAGGAAAACGTTCACCTAGAGATTAAGCTAAGAAAGCATCACTCAGCTGAGCAAAGACACCAGTGGGTACCCACTCAGTCAGTCAGACCTTTTACCAAGGAGGGCTTCAGCTGTAAAACTCTCCTTGTCAGAAGGTGGATGAGTAATGACTTTTGGTGACTGGAATTTGGGGCAAGATCCATTCAAACCAGAACAAACTGCATCTGCCTGACACCAAGGGTGCTCAGAATGGCAACAGCTGATGGGTGCTTCCTCCACAGTTTGGAGACTTCAAAACGATATCCCAAACTTCTGTTAGGAGAGGAGTCTGTGGCTCAACCATATAGCACAGCTGTTTTCTTCGGGCTCACCAGACATGACTTCATGTCCTGTGCTGAGCAGGAAGGTTAGGGTGCAGGGTCAGGGCAATTCCTAGACCTGGATGTTAAAAGATATGAGCCACACAGAAACCTGACTTGTGCCACTTGCCTGAGTTTGCCAAGAAATTCTGCTGTGCTCTGTGTCGCATCCTTTTCCTCTTCTTTCTCTGCTCTCCATCTCTGCTGTGAGGTTTTCTGGCCTCACAGTTGCAAATTTATGGGCTGATTTACCACCTCTGGGTGAGTATAACAGCACTGCTGCTGGTTCTCTCCACTCGTTGACACACTGCTGAGCTGTTTGTGGATGCACAGAGGTTTCACCATGCTTCAGGGAAAGGG
The DNA here is from genome assembly GCF_052056855.1 of Sturnus vulgaris. Lineage (NCBI taxonomy): Eukaryota > Metazoa > Chordata > Aves > Passeriformes > Sturnidae > Sturnus > Sturnus vulgaris. Next base: position 31,585,132 of record NC_142244.1, read on the forward strand.
ATGGGTCTATCTAAAGTGATTTCCTCATGCAAATCCCTCCCTAGCTTAGTACCTCTGCATGTTATTGTCCTAACCACTGCCCTGGAAAAAGCCTACAGAGTACTGTGAGGCAAAGATCCAAAGGGACTGTGAAAAAAAAACCCCCTAAGATTAAGAAGAATCTGTGGGCTGAGATCAGTAATTGATCTAAGGCAAAAGAGAAAACTTCAGGTAACAGCTTATCATAGTTTAGCATCTCAGGATGTGGAAGGACACACAGAGCCCGCTTCAGTGCTATCTCTGAAGAGTGCTGGTGAGCAGCATCCGCCTCTCCTGCCATGTAATGACAAGGATTTGGGCCATTAGCTTTCAGCTGCTGAACCTTCCTGATACTGGCTGGCTGAGGTGCAGTGAGCACCTGAGGCGAGCAGAAGAGAAGATAAGGAGTGAACAGCAGCTTTCCAGCACTTGGAAACTTCTGATTTAGGGGGGTTGCTGCAGGAAACTAAAACCAGTTATGAAAAAGCCACTCTTAACAGCTTCAGAAAGAGAAAAAAGATATTTGACTGCATGCCACGGCTGGTTATGTGTGATGATAATTCAAAAGGAGGTTTTTTCCTGGGGATGGCATTTTTAATGAAGGGTCTGGCCTTAAACTGTAAGCCTCTGGGGATGTAGATAAGCACCACAAGGACTTTTTGGAGGGGTAAAGCAGGAGGAGGAGGAGGCACCAGGAGTGTATGTACCTCCCACTGCACAAAAATATCTCAAGGGTGGGTGCCAAGAGGATGGTGCCAGACTCTTTTCAGTGGTGCCTGGCCATAGGATGAGGAGCAGTGGGCACAAACTAAAACACAAAAAGTTCTACCTCAGCATCAGGAAGAACTTCTTTACACTAAGGTTGGCATAGCACTGGAATAGGCTGGCCGGGGAGGTCATGGAGTCTCCCTCTCAAGACAATCAAAACCCACCTGGACACGTTCCTGTGTCACCTGCTCTATGTGACCCTTCCTTGGCAGGGGATTGGACAGAATGATCTCCAACCCTAACAATTCTGGGATTCTGAGAGGGCTTGAAGCAGCCTTGCTGGGGAAGCTGGGCTCACATGAACAGGTGAGCATCCACATGTGAATACCAACAGAATCAGATCTGGATCCGGACAGCCGTGATGCTGAAAGAGGTGTAGGGGCTGTAGCTGGCAAATGACATGACAGTGGGAAGCTCTGGGGAAAAGGGCAAATGCAATTATTTGTGCAAACAGACAAGCAGGGAGGGGAGGCTGATGTCCTTGCATGTACCCAAATGCTGAATCCAATCGCTGGGTAGTGCACACAGAGCTGGAACATAGGGGTGTTTTAAAAGGACACTGAAAGTTGCTGCAGAAAATGGGAGTTGCACGGGCTTTGTAAGGTAAGGGCTACAGAGCTCTCTTTAGCATATTGCAAGACTGAATCATGGTTTAGAGATAACTCTGAGGAGAGGAAATACTGGGAAATAAGGCAGAAAGCACAATAAGAACTAAAAATAGAAAATAGGTGCAATAATTGTCGTTTCCCCCTCCCACCCAATGATTCACCATTACCAGAAAGACCACAGAAAAGTGCTGCAGATCCTTCTTGTAGTATTACCCTTGCCCTGTCTCCCTCTAAAGATCACAGCTGGCCTCATCAGGCACTATGAAATCTGGAATAGCTGCCAGAGCAGCTGCCATAAGCCACAAGGGATGAATAAGAAGGATGGATGTCCTGCTGGACATAAGACCCTAGGGAGGACACACAGCTCTGGGATCTGTGCTCATCACAGCCCTGCCCACCTTGTGTTAAACCAGATGCTGAATGGCACCTGTGCACAGCCACCAGTCCCACCCAGCACTGGAATGGAAATGCCTCCAGGCATTTTGCCCCTTTTTTAGGTCATGCTTTGAAGTCCGTCTGAGAGGAGGCAGGATGTGGCGAGTGGCAAAGCCGACAGGCGAGGTCTATCTTGCCTCTTTATCCTCAGTGGGGTTTAAGCTTTGCTTAGCATGATTGATGGGGCTCGGCTGCCGGTTACAGACACACAGTCAGCATTAGTGTCTTTGAGAAACTCTGCAGCAGAATAGCGAGTGTCATCTGCAATCACAGCAGTCCCCCAGTAATCCCAATACAACTCAGTCACAGCAAGGCTCAGTTTCAGAGGCAGGGAGAACGAAATTCTCAATGAAACACAATTTTGCCTGAGAGCTCATACACCAGGAAAACTCCTTCCAGGCAGTGAAAGTATTCCTACAGTATTAGGAAGGAGGATGACATATGTTAGAGGCTTGCAAGAAGACAGTTACGGCTTTAACAACATGACACAATTCATCTTTACATAAAGCAGAAATGGAACCTCTGGCTGCACTGTGGCAGTGGTAGGCAGCGTGTTAAAGAGAAACCACAGATGTGCAATCAGGCACAAAATCTGTGCGCTTACAGGAACATCACTGGCCAGTAAGAGAGCAAAACCAAAATGACTTCTCCATGAAAACCGCATCTAGACACTTTTTTTTTTTTTCCTCTAGGCAAGCAAAGTTATATTTGCATGTCAGTCAAAGCAAATGGTCCTCAGCCACAAGGTACTAGAGGATCAAAAGTAAATTTGAGTGAAAGCATAATATCCTTTTGCAGGTCTTTCCTCTGTTACTAGCCCGAGCTACCTGAGCACAGAGGCAAACAGATCCTGGCAGACCAGCTGAGAAGAGCTCAACATGCTCCATAAGTTCCTAAAGCATCCATAGGCCAGAGGGACTGAGGAGGGTGTGTGAAAGGCTTGCAGCAAGCTGGCCTGGTGCAGGGCTCAGTGCTGAACTGCTGTGATGCTGCCTCCAAAACCAGAATACGGAACCAGAAACACCCTAGGAAGAGCTGTGCACACATCCAAAGTGCAGAGAGGTGCTCGTGCTCGAGGAGAAATAGCGGCCCTGCTTTGTGCTTTGTGCCCTAGCTTTGTGCTGTTTCCTAGCCCAGGGCTGCTGTGGCTCCCCTTGGGTGAGGACAGTACACTCCCAGGAAGGTTCCTCAGGTCAGGCTGCTCTAAGAAACGTCTGCCTTGCACATCGAGAGGCAAGGAGCACAGCAAGACACATCCCAAGGACCTGTGTTTGCAAGGACACTATTTCTGCACATCACCCAGACTCCTGGGATGTGCGTTTGGAGGAGGACGAGGGCAGAGGTGATTGCACAGTGCAGATGGCCACAGTGTGGGGAAACACAGGCAGGGGACAAAGCCTTGCCTGCAGCTCAGGCTCAGACTAAACTCACTCTGCTCAGGATGCAAGGACAGTGCCATTTTCAGGCACTAACAGTGCTGGATCACCCTCCCCCTGCTCACTTTGTGCTGGAGCGAGGGGTGCCTGAGGGGTCCCGAGGTACATTCCTGCTCTGGATGGGACAGCTTGCTCCAGAACACTTGCCCATACTCACCACCTGCTCCAAGCAGGGACATGGATGCCCTGGGGCTGCTGTCTGGTGTGCATGAGGACACGGGTGGTGTGTGGTACCCAGGAACAGCAGACTTCCCCTCACCTGCCTCGGGGGGGAATTTTCTGCTCTGATGTGCGTCCTGGGCCTGAGGTGGTGAAGTTCCAAGAGGAGTCCTTGGTGTCCAAGGAGGCATCCAAGGAAAGGGCCGAATGGATCAGGTGCCAGATGTTTTTCCTCAGGCTTTGTTCATCAGAGGACTCCACCCTGGAAGGTGAGGTGGAAGCCCAGAGAGTTGGTGGGTGTGGAGTCCTGCTCTTCTGCCAGGGTATGGGCACCTTTGTCGTGGCTGTGGGGTACTTCGTTGGCAGTGGTTTCTGACCTAACAGTGCACGAGAGAGCTTGAGAAGGTTTTCTGCATGGTCCTGCAGCACGGCATCAGCAGGTGACAGAAAAGCCTGCTTCTGAGTGGTGGGACAGAGGGATGGAGCGGCCAAGGGTGGCTTTTGGAGGACAGACAGAAAGCTGCAGGGGTGCCCAGCAGCTACAGGAGACCAGCAGGTGGGCAGGGGTGCCCAGCACAGCTCGGTGCAGCCATACCTTGTGCGACAGGGGAGCCTCTGCCCTCGGCCGAGGAGTTGGTGGTGCTGGATGGCTCCATTGGGAAAGGGCTTGTTAGAGGCCAACTCAAACATGGGATTCGCTGCGTGGAGGAGAGAGGGAGAAACGTGACTCTCACTATGTTATCTTCCCTCCCTCCTCACCCTTCCACTTCCCAAGAGATACTCCCCCCACCCATGCCACATCCACTCCGTACCTTGATGAAGAACTGTTGTTTGAGGCAGCGATACTGGGCGAACTGGCAGAAGGTCTGGAACTGCACCACCTCTGTGAATTCACTGCAGACTGGCCCTAGAGACAGAGATGTGGGATGGGGGCAGGCCTGGGTGCAGCAAGAGGTGGGGACCCTCTCGGAGGGCAGCTCATGGATGCAGGGAAAATCCAAGCTGTGTGCCCCCAGGTGATGATCACAGCCTTGGGCTTTTAGAGCTCCCAGTTCCAGGCACAACATCCCTTTTCCCTCCAGCCCCTTGAGGGTTTCACTTTGTCCTTCTGCCCTTTTTCACACAGTTATCTTCCCTGTGACAGAGACACAAACTTCCTGTTCCCAGGATCTGATGCTTCTGTTATTAGTCCTTGCTGGGTTTAAGAAAGAGAAAAAAGGCAAGTAGTGATATAACAGGTTAAAAAGATGACCAGACTGGGCCTGGGAGCACCAGAGAATGGTTTGGTTTGGAAGGGTCCTTATAAATCATCAAGTTCCAAGTCCCCTGTCATGGGCAGGGAAGGACTCCTTCCACTGGACCAGGTTGTTCAAAGACCCATCCAGCCTGGTCTTGTTGGATCAGGGATGGGGCTGCCACAGCTTTTCCAGGCAGATGGCTCCAGAGGAGACAAATTCTTCAGGGCAATGTAATTTAACATTGATTCCAGCCTTGCAGGGGATGGAGGAGGGTCCTTAGGGAAAGGATGCTGGTGGCAAAGCCTGTGCCTGTACACATACACACACTGCAGTCTTGACCAGCACTGCCAACACACTGACTCCAGAACTGCAGCTCTTGCAGTGATTGCAGGAAAGCCAAGGGCACGCAGGAGAGCAGAAAACCCTGAAGAACTGGGTGATCTTGTGCTCCCTCTGCTCTAGGAGTGCAGGGCCTGGCTGGCACATAGCCAGCCCTGTGAGAACAGGGAAAGTACTGGCTGAGAGGGAGGGCATTAGCAGTGAAATTGAACTGCTCTCCTGATATTGCTCATGCACCATCCTTTACCCTGTATTCACTTGTGCTGAGCAAACAGCTGCGCCATCAAAAGCAGAATTTCAGATATACACCAGCCCAGAAAAACACCCAACTAGTAGGGAAAACTCCAGAACCCCACCCCATCCCTTGTTTAAATCACAAGGTATTGCAGGGAACACTCCAGATCCTCACACTGTCCTTTGTTTGAATTACAAGGACAGTGCTTTCCTCAGCACTGCACCTGAATGGGCACAATTAATGCTCATGGATATCTGGGTGGAGACAGCACTGCCACAGCTCTGTGAAGACGGCAGAGGCTAAGCATGAGAGGGCACACACTCTGCCACTCTGTTCCACCTCTCAGCCTGGCTGAAATGTGCCAAAATAGCCCCCAAACTGGAAAAAAAGTTAACACAAAGGGGAATAAATTCTGCTGGGTAGGTGTGTTAGGCTGAGGGATGGGAGAAAAGGTGAAGAGGGCAACCTGCAAAACTGTCCCATCTCCTGGCATTTCCAGCTGCTTCTGTTCTTGACAACTGAATCTCTGAAGGCAGCAGCAGAGGGAGTGTGGCTGGACATGACAAAGAGCAGTGCTGGGGGATTGGGCACCACAAGGAGAGTAACCAGGGACAGACCCTGGGTGCACAAAGCCCCATGGCATAGTGGATTGATTGCAGGAGCCCAAAAGTGAGTGAGGAGCACAGGACCCATCCCTGGGTCTGGTGATGTGGAGTGGGACTCGTTCCCCCAACACAGCTGCAGAAACCAGCAAGAAATAGTTGCCCTCAAGGAGCAGTCCAAATAAGCACAGTTGGCTGATCATTCAGCTCATTGACGTTCATATCTAAATATAAAGACATATTTTTTTATGAGAAAATTGCTCCTATTTTTTTTTCCTCTGAAGAAATATACAACAAAACTAGTCCCAAGTTTTTCAGCTGCACAGATATAATTATACCACTTAAATTCTCTGATGCAGGGGTGCAGGGAAAATATGACTGCAGAGATCTGAAGGGTGCTGTTGCTATGGTGCTTTCTGAACTGGGATGTTTCTTGGCTCCTGAAATGTTAAACACTTAAAAAGGCAGCTTATCATCTCAAGTTTTCTTAAAGACCTACGAGAGCCCGTGAGCCAAGATTCTGCATTAACCCTCAGATGAAGTTGGAAGGAGCTGGTAAGAGACGAGGAGCTACACTGAGCTTGAGAAAACTGTGGCCAGTATTTCCTCCTGCCACCCCAGCGACAGAGATGTGGAGAAAGGAAGGGCCACTGAAGTGGCTGCGCCTTTCAGCCCCATGACCTGTAAAGAGAGGCTGGGACAGCTGTGCTTGCTCAGCTGGGTCAAGAGGAGGAATCACAGCAGCCCCTAAGGGCTTGAAGGAAACCTACAAGAGGACAAACTCTTTTTGTGGTGTCAGACAACACGTAGCGGGGGAAACCATGCAAATTCCTGCTTAGGAGGTTAGGCTGGCCTTTGGGAAAAGTTTTTTTTTCACTCCACAGAAGTGGTGCAGCACTGAAAGGGATGCTCAGAGAGGCCGCAAAAGCCGGTGTGCTCTAGTTCTGCTTCAAGCTGCTCTTTGGGCTGTAGAGACCAAACCAACCCCTGCCATTCCCAGAGTCTTGTGGCATTTTGGGGCAGAGAAACAGCCACACTGCTCCAGCTGGGTCCACGTGCTCTTTTGAGCCTGGAGGAGGGTGATGCCCTTACCTTCGGGGATTTCTCCGTGGTTCTCCTCCTGGTCCAGGTGCAGGATGCTGGGGCTCAGGCAGCCGTGCGCCTGGCGCAGCAGACACAACATGTTCGCCTGCCAGGGAGGGTGCAGCTTCGCAAAGAACTCCTGGTACTCCCAGTCCGACAGCGGGCTGCCCGGAATGGGCGGCACCGGCGCAACGACAGCGGCCGTCGGCAAGGTCAGCACACCTAGGGACAAACACGTGTGACGGGCTAGGCTGGCTTTGGCAGGGACAGGCGGGTGGAAATGGAGGAGCAGCTGGCAGGTTGGCCTGCTCCTGCCTGCTGGCACAGAGCAGAGTGCTGGGAGAAATACTTCAGATGCTGGCCTGAAGTCTCTCTCCATCACCCCTGCCTACAGGGTGCTAGGGTAACCAGAAGCCCCAGAGAAAAGGGGGGAAAAGAATGCAGATGAAGTAAAAAACCCAAACTTTTAAAGTCAGATTTTATTGTGAGCTTGGTTTGGATTGGGGGAGAGTGGTTTAATCTTGGTTTTGTTGTTTCCTTTTTATGTGTGTATGTGTGTTTTTGTGGGGGGCGGTTTGTGGGTTTTTTGTGTTTGAGGTATTCTGGGGGGGTGGGGGGTGTTGATGTGCTTTTAAAATTTTTCCCCTCAAAAGCCCCAGCCTCCAGAGGCACCCACAATGGTGGTGGCTCCCCTGCCCCCTGCACCATGCTCTGGGCAGGCACATCCCTGTCCAGGGGGACATCCCTACATCCCTCCATCTCCTCCCTCCCCTCTCTGCTTCCATCTGGGCCCCCTCTCCTGCCGCCTCCGCACCTTCCCCTGTCCCCCGCCCTAAGTCCCCTGCAAGAGCCTCCAGCTGCCCAAGGGGCGAGCAGAGCCGATGGCCGACATGGCCAAGTGGGGTGGTCTTGGGAGAGACAGGGGTGTGGCAGCAGCAGAACAGGGGCTCCAGCCCCGGCTCTGAGGTGGCCCGGCAAGGGCAGGCACTTACTCAGCAGCCAGAGGAGCCACGATGTGTCTGCCACACGCTTCAGCATCATGGAGCTGCTCGGTGGCCAGGTGGGAGTCACTCACACACCGAGCAGGGCTGATGCAGGAAGTCTGAGCGCTCGGGTTCTGCCCTTGGCAACGGTGGAACCATTCCCTGGCCACGGCACCGCCATCGGAACCGGCAGCGATGTCACGGTGGAGCTGGGGAGGGGCGGCCGCCGCAGCCGGGGCGGAGCGGCCGGAGGCACTCAAAGGGTCATGGGGACAAGGGGCAGCGAGAGCCAAGCTGGGAGCTTCTGTCTCTGTTTGGGGACACCGTGGTGGCTGGGAACGACCCACAAGAGCCTGTTTTATGCGGAGGAAAGGAGGCAGCATGTATTCCATCTGCAGGGTTTTGATAAGCACCCCATGCCTTCCCAGGTGTGTCCCGGCACTAACTTCCTCCAGGATGTGGTTGGGAAGCTGGCTTGATCTCTCCCAGGCAGACACACCGCTTTCTGAGCTCCCGGGGAGTCAAGGGAGCACCAGCTGCTCTTCCTCTGCTTCTGGCGCAGGTGCCCTGAGCACCTCTCTCTGCACAGTAAAGCCTTCCCAGGAAAAAGCAGGAAGACTGCTGCCGGCAAAAAGGGTTTAGGGACCACCGGCACAGAAGTGTCCAGAGCCGCAGGGACTGACTTTGAGGGAGCCCCACACCCATGCCCATTTCTTATCTGAGGCCCCTGGGTGCAGCCAGCGCGGAGCCTCCCGCGGCTGGGCACCTTCTGATGGGAGAGGGAAGGAGAGACACGGCCGCAGCCAGCACGGGTGAGCAGCTGGCAGGCTGGCAGGAAAACGCTTGGCACAGCAGCGCCGGGAAGTGCAGGCGTCAGCAGAAGTCAGGCTGGCACAGCAGCCCCCGCCTGTCACCCCGGCCCTGCGGAGCGACAGCCTGGCCGGGACCAAGGAGGAGCCGCGGGCAAAGCGGGCAAAGTTTTCGACCGCGCAGCAGGATTGTGCCGCTTCTGCCGCAAATCCCGGGAGATCCCAGTGGCTCTGCTGTGTGGAACAGCTGCAGAGCGCGCTGCGGATGCGCCGGCTGCGGCTGCAAGGCTGACACTTCGCTTGCCAGTGCCCTGTGGCCATTCGGGCTATCAAGGTGAAAAGCTCAAATCGCTCCAGCCACGCAGCCTGCTAAAAAGGGGTTTGGTTCAGCAGGTAGCTCTGCGGGGCCTGGCATGAGGCGAGCTGTAGTTTGCTCTCAGATGTCTTTTAGGAAAATAGAGTTTCTGAGAAGCTTGAAGCCTGACCGCTTAAAAACAGCACTGAATTTTGAATGTTTTTGCAGCTCTTTAGAAGAAAAATGATCAGGAGAGTTTTTCCAGCTAGTTCTTGCTACTCATATTAAAACAGGCAACACTGCTGGAGCTTGCATATTTTTGGCTGTTCCTAGTCTACCATTATTTAGCTTGAGACATACTGCTTATTAGCTGATTTTAGACAATTGCAGGGCCTTCAGCTCCCTAGCTCTGTTAATCACCTCCACTTCTCTGCAACACAAAGAACCTAGGCTGAGCTCTGTCACTCTGATTGAGCAGCTTCCCAGAGAAGTCCAGTGCTGACCTCACTGGCTGATGGAAATGTGGGACTGAGGAAAGCACGCTGATGTGGCATGTCATAGAAACATACAATCACAGAATCATAGAATGGTTGGGATTGGAAGGGACCTTAAAGATCATCCAGTTCCAACCCTCATGCCATGGACAGGGACACTTCCCACTAGACCAGGTTGCTCAGGGCCCCATCCAGCCTGGCCTGGAACACTGCCAGGAATGGGGCAGCCACAACTTCTCTGGGCAGTGCCACACAGTGTTACTGATATCTGGCAGGTGCTGGCTACACTGCCTGTGTCTTCATGACAAGAAAGACATTTATGGCAAATGAGAACAGGAAACAAGAACAAATGCAGAAGAAGGAGGTCCTGTCAAAGAAGTTCCCCTTGGCTGGTGCTCCAGTAGCAATGCCTGTGGGGAGCTACTGTTTATTTGGAAAGGTGGTTATGGATGTGAGGACATGTTGGCTGCTCAGCACTTCTCGTGCATTGTGGCACATCCTGGACTTGGTCCAGGTTGTCAGAACCCTTCAGAAAACTCATAGTCCAGAAGTGAACTCTGTAGAAGCCAGTGAGTCTCTGGCATGCACCCAGCAGGGCTGGGAGGCTGAGAGCAGGAAGCACTGCTGTGCTGTTTGATGAGGTGTGTGCCAGGTGGCTGCGAGGCCCCTGCATTTCAAGTCTTTGCAAAACAAAAGTCATCTCTGGGGGAGGGAAGAGGACGGGAGGAACAGTGACTTGTTCACGATGCATCAATGCTGCAGGCTGGGGGAAGTCAACTCCCTACTGCTGCATCAAGCAATTATAGCTGTCAGCAATGCGGAGCACGGGGGTGATGCTAATTCCAGTACTTTGTGATTTCTGAGGGTTCACTTGGCACCTTTAAGGCTCTACCCTCAGTGACGCATTACAAGCCGTGTAATTTTTGCACTGAAGCAGGTTTGCACCCTTGTTTTTAGGGCTGCCACACAAGTTTCCTGCAGCCAGAGTTGCTGTGCCAGCTGGGACCTGGTGGGCTGAGAGAGCTGTAACCCCCAGACCTACAGAGTGTCTGAGCCAGCAGCAGGGAGGTGTAATAGCGGGACAAGAACTCGCTGGAGTGTTGTTTTCCATTTGCATGTCAACCCTGAGCTTTGTAAGAGCCTGTCTGGTTTGTGAGGGATCACCCTCCAGCAGATGAGCTCCTCTTCCTTGTTGTTGTCTCAAATACTTTGGCTATTTCTCAGCATTTTCCGTGTTGCATGTTCCACAACAAACACCACCAGCAGCAGCAAGGACTGAAAACCTCTTGGAAACTCCAGGACTGTGGCTCACTGACCCTGTGTCAGCACAGTGAGTTAAATTGGGGGGTTTGGGGCAGGGAGAGGATCTCTGGTCAGCTCAAAGCCCCATAAAGATGGAGGCCACAAAGATTAGGTGTGAATTCCAGACTCTGTGGCTTGTCAAGCAGTATCCCCAGAAAGCACGTGTTTTAAGTAATTTGCAATGTAAACCGAGATTATAGAAAAATGCTTCCAAACCCACCTGTATGTGTGTTGCTAGAAAATAAACAGCAGGCTGCTTAGGGAGGAGGCCATGAGCAGTTCTGCTTGTGTGGATGGTGGGGTGGTCTCTGGAAGAGGTCGACAGAGCCCCTGAGACATTCCAGATTGTGCCTTCCTTCCAGTGCACCAAAGGAAGTTGTGATGCCTCCATTGATTAAAACACAGAATTAAAAGAGAGGATAGAGAAGGGGGACACTCACTCTGGTCACACGAGTTGGAGTCCAGAGGAGCCTCTCGGCAGGGGGGACAGCCCTGCCAAGAAGCCTCAGAGCCATCACAGAGTAGACAAGCAAAGACCCCCCTTCCAGTCCAGCACTAACCCAATATCCCAGTGCTTCACCCCATGGGAAGGGCTGTAGGTGCCAGAGCAGGGCACAGATGCCCATCTCCACAGACAAAAGCACCTGTGAGCATTCTGATTCGAACCAAAATTGTCTGAATTGCTGGCTTTATTCACAGGTTAAATCCTCTTCATTCTGCCATTTGTACTTTATTTCAGTGGGTTTACTGTCATTGGCCGAAAGCTATGCGAATATGCTGATAAATATAGACTTTACATTAAAATTGGCACTCTTTTAAACCTGATAGATATGTTAATCTATTCACATTTGTACAAGCACCGCACAGTTATAACGTGCATTAATTCAAATACTTAATTTACATTTTATTTTGTTAGGAAATAGTGAATGAAGCATTTTTTTACTTGACATTTAGAAAATGGAATATTTAATTGATTGCAAAAACAGCATTTTAAAATGGTTTCTTGAATTATTAATACAAACTAAAATGGAGTGGATACATAAAAGCCTGCTTGAACAAACTGCTGTAGTCTTTTTAGGCAGGTTTGTTTAATGCAAGAACAACCTGATCCAACCACGATTTTATCCCTAATGTGAGCAGGGGCTTGGACTACAAAGCTCCAGAGAGGCTTATTCTCACTTCAGTCTTTCTGTGGTGAGTGAATGGGTTCTTCCAGTGACTGCATCATTCAGGCTTTCGGAACGAGGAAATCTCAGGGTCTCACACTTCTTTTCTTGCTTGTTGTCAATGTGTAAAAAAGAATTCCTTTCCTACTCCCAGATGGGGTTTCAGTTTTGAATGAATTGTTTCTTCAATGGCAGCAGTTCAGCCCACTGAAATTAAATTGCACACCTGCAAAAACAGACCAAAGTGGACACCTTGCTGAATATTTCTTTCACACCAAGATGTAGGAGATTAGTGTTTGTCACAGCTTTGCCTGTCCTTAAGCCTTGTGCACAAACGTGTTTTTTTAAAACTAACACTCCTAGTTTATGTATTCAGAAAAATAAACATAAATTAGCATAAATTAATCAAGATGTTTGACTATTTTTATAAATGAAATTAATTTTATTGGATAAAAACAGCTATATTTTTCTGATACTGTAACTCATAGGAAGCAGCGTTGGAGAAACTTCCTTCAGTTGTCTTTGGAAAGAAAGGTACGACGTTAAATTTCCTTCTATTCGTCTTTAACTCTTTCGGTGCTGCAGTCTCCTTTGCCTACTGCCAGATCTTTAGAGCAGATGTTGCTCAATGGGCAGGGAATGTTTGTCCCATTGGCAGGAAGAAAGTAGAGCTGTGGTTGATTATAAAAAGCAGAACATCTCAGAAAGTTTTCAAACCAGCCAGGTCTGGGAGGAGATGAGCTTATTTCCAGTCTGTATGAGCAAGCTGTCTCTTGGGAATATCTTCCACTGCCAACCTGAGGCCCCTGGGCTGATTTGGGCAACATTTGAATTGAATTTACATGACGGAGAGAGAGTGTCCACCACACAGCTCTGAGTGGTGGCTAGGTAAGCAATGCCTTAAGAGTGCTTGAAGAAAGGCTGGGTGTTGCTGTGCTGTGGGGTGAGTTTATTCAAAAGCAGGAGAGGAAGGTGTTCCCACTGGTGGAAGGTGACAGTTGTGGCTGGGATGGTTTACATGCACATCATGCCATGGACAGGGTGGCAGCAGGGCCTGAGGGACGGCAGCCTGGGGATCACGTCTGCTCGTTGGAAAGGGGAATACTTTGCTGAACATCCTCATCAGCACATTCGCCCAACTACCCAGGAATGGTGCCCACAGATGGGGCAATCAAACTGGGCAAGATAAACTGGTCCTTTGTGTGCATGACCAATTATTATTAATAAATGGGTTTAACAAGGCTGCAAAATTCTTCCCTCTTGTCACGCTCTATGGTTCCAGCCTCCTGAAATTCAGACTTGACTTCACTCATTAACTAGGCTATTTCCAATCACTCTAAAAGAACAATTTCTCCAGCCCCATTTTAGAAAGTGTTTATGTTGCACTGACAGCTGTTCGAGGAAATCTGCAAGCTAGCCAGTTCTGTAACGGAGTTCATGATTACTTTAACTGAGTATATCCCTGCTTTAAGCACTTCAATTCTAGGAGAAATAAACTTCTCAGATCCCATTACCACTACAGTGATCCAGGTAACTATTAACAAGGATCTTAAAAAAAATTCAAGTAGTTTTTGACAGATTTTTTTGACTCCTTCCTGTCAAACTGATTTTATTTTGTTGACCTGGATTTCTTGCTTGTGTTAGAGAGAAGCAATTTACTTCCTCACTGTTCAGTATTTCACATCTGGACTGTTGTGGCAGCCTTCTTGACATCATTAAGGACCAGAACAGAGCTGGCTCTTTTCCAGCCTTATAGTTTTTCCCCAACAGTCCAGAGTCTGACAGGGATCAACCCACAGATTCCTCCAGGTGGCTTCCAAAGGATGACAAACACCATTTATTGTGGACTGATGATCAAAAAAGTCTTTGCCCCAAGAGGTGCCATTTAAAACCCTTCTTTACTGTTTGTCTAGGAAGTACACCATCCCCATATGACACCAGTGGCAACACAGAATAAATATTTACAGAACACTTCCCCTCCTCTCATTACAAACAATTCTGCTATCTGCAGTCAGTAATGGACAAGTGCCATGTTCAATTATATCAAAAACAAAAGGCATTCTAAAAAAAGCTGCTCATGTTTCCAGCCTTGTCACTTACAGGCTTTGTTCCCACTGGCTTCAATTTTGTACTTTGTATTTTCTAGCTTTTAGCTTTTACTGCTTCTTTTGCTCCTCTGGTGATTAAATACTGCAAAGCTCTTGCCCTTATTCCCTCTCTTCCAAGGTTAGCTTTTAATGTGCTTTCATTTGCATTTATACTTGCAAGCCATTTAAAAACGCCCAGGTTCTATCCAAATTTTGGTCTAAATTGTCTATTGTGCAAGTCAGAGCATCCCTCAGTGGCAGCAGAAGTCTCTGGAATGCTCCTTGCTGCTGGCTAGTGCTTCAAACACCTCTCTGCCCCCCAGTTCCTAGAGATGCCGGCCATTAAATCCTGTCCTATCCATTGAAACCAAGCTGCTTGGAGCAGTTTTCATCCTTCATCACCCCTGCACTCTGCCCAAAGCCCATTTTCCAGTTCAGGCCACATCCACCATTTCTTCTGTCAGGCGAGCACCAGTTGATGTCTGAGTTGATCCCCAGCTGAAGAGATCAGTTCTCCTGCCACAACCTGCTCACCCACTGGATCATGGCAGAGTATCCCTGTTTCTAAAACTGTACCAGAGACACAGCCAAGATCTTCCAGAAATTTACTCCATCTCTATTTGAGAAAGGAAGCCCCAGGAAGTGGTGTAATACAATCTGGGGATCAGATTGTATTACAGATTCAGACTGTGGCAGGGGTACCACAAACCATATAAGCCACAGCCTGGGGAAGAACTCATCCTTTTTTCTGTGCAGAATGAACAGAAAAACAGAATGAACATTGAGGCAAACATCTCGAGGCAAAAACAAACACTGACTCAGTGCTAACTCACTTGAACAGAAAATACCACCAGCTTCTGAGCCGATGGCTGCCAGGGTCCCCCTGCAATGACAAGGTGGGAGTAGCACTGATCTTAACCCACGCTGTCCTCTGAACCCAGGCAGAGCTTTGGCTTCATAACTAAACGAGCAAAATCCTCTTTGAATCCTCATAAAAGTTATCTGCGTGAGGAAAACATTCCATGTTTCTTTAAGGTGAAAGGCTTAAACCTTCCTGATGAGCAGACCACAAGCAGGAAGAAGATTTGCTTTGTAAGTCTCCAGGCTTTATCAATGGAATTGATGAAGAGGAGCTTCAGTAAGGGCCATCTCCTCACCGTTACTTTCAGACTGCAGATCTTCAGGAATTGTTTTGGAACCTGATGTTATGTTAGTAACAGCTGTCAGAGTTTCTGGCAACAAGATGATTGTGACCTACTGGGAAGCAAGCTATCAGGGTATCTGGAAAACCTATCTGCCTTCTTGGAGACACGTGGTTTGTCCTGATGGCTTATTTTCTCAGCTGTGCTGCCCAACAGACAGTGAGGGTTGGCCTTTGCCACCTCCACTCCTCCTCATTTAAGAAAAAGCAACTGATGAAGTAAATGATCAAGTGACAGTGGGAAAAAATGTTCACCTTCTTGTGAGGGCAGGACTACAGGGGCAGGTATTTTTCACAGCCACCAGAAAGCTCAGTAGCTTTCTGCAAGTACATTAAGTACATTTTCAAGCCTGACTTATGCAGAATGTCACTTTTTACTAACAGGATTGCTATGTGAAAAAGTTGAAAGACATTCACTGCTTACAGTAAATGCAGAGCTAAGAGAGAAAGAGAAACTAGAGAGACCAATTGCTGCAGTTTATTTTGGAGGTGACATCAAGGCAAACAGAGTATTGGTTTCAATGAATTTTATTTAATTCTGCATTATACAAGTGGGATCTGAATCCCCAAACTTCCCACCATCAACATAATGGAGAAGCACCACTACACAAGAGGAGGGCAGAATTTTGAAGCCGGAAGACAGACTGGACCAAGCCGTTTCTCCCCACGTGGTCAGAAATTCTTCCTCCTTCACACAGTGTGCTTCCCAGACCAGCAGGTTTACCCCAGGAATGAGAGAAAGCTAGCTCTAAACACTCCCTCTGCCTCCTCCTCTCCTCAACAAAAGAGGCTGCTCAATGCCAGCAGTGGAATGGTTAAAGACAGGGAGCACATCAGGTTTTCAGTCTCTGAACCAGCCCACTAGATTAAGAAGTAGCCTGGTTACTCCCTCTCTCCTGAAAAAGATCCAGGAAAATGAATGACCTAAAATGCTGAAGACTTACCTCCTTTCCTTCCCCCATCTCATAGCCTTGTTCTCTAAGCAGAGAATAGGCAATGAACTCTGAGGAGGCTGAAGGAAAGCCAAGGAAAATCAGGGGCTACCTGAATCCCTGGGAATCTGGTGGCTACCCTGGTGCCCTCATTCATTCCCTTTGAGTTTCAGAGACCTGTTTGGAATAGTACATAGAGAGGGCCTCCCTTAAGGACTCAGAAGCAACCAGGGATACAGAACACACAGGAACCACCGTGAGGGTACACACCATTTCAGGGATGGCCCAAACCACAAACAGGGCAAGACTTCCCTTCAGCCAAGGCCCCAAGGGCTGGGGGAACTGGGACGAGGCCCTGGCAGGGGGAAGAGAGCTCCTGCAGTAGTACTGAGGTCTCATGTGAATTTACTTCTTCTTCCTCTCCTGGGAACAGCGAGGGCAGAACCTGTTAGAAAGGGAAGTACAAAGCCAACATTCAGGGCATGACATGAGCCTCAAGTGCATGGTCCCAAAAGACTTTTTCCAAGGTCCCTGACAAAGCCTTAATTAAAATTTTCCTTTAAATGCTTATCTTCTTAGTGTGTATATAGAGCACGTTTCCCCCTGCCACCTAGGACCTCCCCTTTCCAAAGATCAATGGGCCCCCCAGGTTGCTTCACTCACCATTTTCCTCTTGGTTTTGTTGTCAGACCCACGCAGGCAAAATGAAACCATTCAATGGAACACTGTTGGGGTGAAGAGCAGCCAGTTAAAGAGCAGTTTCCTTTTGAAATTGGGCTACCAGAGTACCCAGCATTTAATCACAAACTCCTAAATCCCTAGCAGCGATCAAGGATTGAATACTCACACCCAATCTACACTGTGTTAGCAAGGAGAAGTCCCCTTCTCTCTTTCTATGTTTAGGGAGAAGAAAACATTTTAGGAAAACCCTGAAGAAAGAGGCCCTTCAGTGGTCATTGCCAGCCACACCTCTGCCCATCCCAACTACCTGAAGTAAGCCCTCTCCTTGTCACTGCTTGCTGTCTCAAGCCCCACCCAAGCAGGACAAGACTTTTCATGCAAGACTCATCTCGACTCCTTTCCCTCCAATTTCCACCACGTGCAGGCTCTTACATCTGGGTTGTCACAGCCAATCATCTCCCCATAGGAGACCTGGTGGCAGAGGCAGTAAGTGGGCTCATTGGGGTCCACGGGCATATCCAGTACGTCTGAGGGGTGCACATTTCCAAAGGTGACTGAAGGCATCCCATACTCTGTGCTACTGCAGGACAGGAATAAAGTAAGTCAGCGAAGTAACTGGCTTTGAGTACCTTCATGTGTCCCAAGACACACCCTTTGTTTGCCAGAGACAGATACTTCTCTTATGTAAGTACATACACCCAAGGGAACCTGCTTTCCCTTTCAACCCACACTCCCTGAAAGAACAAAAACGTTTCCTTCCTCTTGCTTCCCAAGAACGGGCAGAGGACACACAGTTCCAGTCTGGGGATCTCAGAGAAGCCTGGCTAGGCCTGCCTTGGTCTGATTTCTAGTGCTGCTTCTCATTCCCTCAAGTCCCTTGAACACTTACGTGCGGACAAGCTTCAATTTCTTTTGGGCAGTTTTTGGTGCTTCCTCATCAGAGTTTTTCCCTTTAGAGCGAGCGCGGGCAGCTTTTTTCTCTTTCTGAGCTCGGCCCTCTGGTAACAAGAGAAAAAGGTGTTGCATCTTTCACCCCACCAAAATAGACACTTGACAGTGACAACCTCTGCAGCACTAAAACACACTCCTACTTTGGAATGCATATTGGCTTTGGACCGTGCACCCCATCTTAATTCATCTGGTGGCCTTGGATACGGCCACACAAGAAGAGCCCAGGTCACCATCTTTTTACCCGTCCTTCAGACTCCAGCACAACAGTCTTTGATCTGCACCACTCCAGTGCCTGCCGTTATCCCCACCACTTCCATAGTCACTTGGCTGCCTCCTGAATCAATCTGCAGCACAGTGGTGGTACTCACTCTTCTTGCCCTTGCTGGAAGAACTGTCATAGTCACTCGACTCTATCTGCTTCTCCTTCAGATCTGCTTCAAAGCGAGCGAGGTCTGTGTCCAGCCGCCGGATGTGCTTATCGACCTGCAAAAACAGCAGTGACCAGGGGTTACCACAGGACAGAGCCCAGGAAGGCAAAGAAAGGACAAAGAGGGGACAAAGGGGCAGGGGGCTTGCACTAAAGAGCCAAGGAGTAAGAGTGGGCATGGCCTAAAAATGAGAGATCAGGGCCTTCCAAGATGGGCGGCTTTAGTTCGGGCGTTCACATAAGCACGAGACACTTCCCTTCATACCATCTCGTAGGTCTGCATAGCCAGCTGAACCTTGTCGTCCCCAAATTCCTTGCACTTTCCATAGGCTTCCTGGATTTGCTTGAGAAGCCCCAGTTTTTCCTCTGAAGACAAAGTCCGTGCATTGCTGATATACTCCGTGGCCAACTTATCGATCTCTGACTTGAGGTCTGAAACAAGTGCACCATTAAATACACAAACACCACACACACTCAGAGCCCTCCATGAGGAGAGACTGAATGACTGGAGCAGCTCCAGGCCTCCTTCCCTGCCTGGAGATCCCCATGACAAAGGCAAGGCAAGGCAAAGCAAAGCTGGTCAAGCTACATACTTCTTGTCTTGGCAACAAAACCATCTCTAGTCCTCACCTTCTGTCCTCTGATCCAGATCTCGCATGAGTTGGAAGTTTCTCTGTAATTCAAATGGCAGGTTCTCAATACCTGCAGAGAAAGGAGAATACATGGAGAAATCAAGTTCTTGTCCATGATGCCAAAGCAGGACAAAGTTAACCAGTAATCACATACACACCCCTCTGGTGAACATCAGCCTGATTCCATTTGAATGGAATAAGCCCCAAAGGAGACAATATATAAAAACATTATATATTTAATGCAGAAACATAGTTCTAGAGTACATATTAGTTAGCAGAAAACTGCTGCCAGGCAGAAAGGTCCACATTAAGAAAGCAGATACCCAAAATCTGTATAATGATTATCAGTCATTATAATACAACGTCTCCATCCAAAAACTCCACTCAGTAATGAAAAAAACAGCACAACAGCTGGTAAATAAAGCCATTTAGTTATTTCTACACAGGGATGTAAAAATTAAGTTGATCAAATGTTAATTCACTGAAAAGTGAGTCCGTTTAATGCAGTCATTTAACATACAGGGGGACAGCAGACACTTTGGGCAGAGGAAAGATCAAGTCTGAGATGGGACGGGAAAGAGAACAGTCTTAAGCCCTCATGATTTGCAACTTGTTGTGCCTTTTGCACTGCCATCTCAGTGTGGTCTGTCCAACACCTGGAAGGATGCCACACATTGTGAATAATAAATGTTTGTAGGACTCTGAATGAGCACTGTGAAGTTGATAGTCAATTAATTTTCAATGCACTATGCTACTCACCCCCCAGGCATCACCAGATGCTCAACTGGCAAAGCTGATAACAACAATTCTCATTTTTCCATGCCTGTCTAATCAAAATGAGATCTAGTGTCACTGCATTAACCTGAAGTCTAAGCTTGATTACTGTCCCCTTTAAACCAAATAAAAATAATAAATCTCTCTTGAAGGTTGAAAAAAGAAGGTGCTGGGAAAAGCTTTTCACAAAGACAAGAGAAGCATGTCTGAGCTTCCTGAACTTGCTCTCCAGCTCACAAGGAGTGCAACTGAAGGTGTGTCTGGCCATCACCAAAGCTGTTCAACACATCAGTCCAGGCAGCAACCTCTATTTTCACGGCACACATTTCTACAGCAATGAATGCTTTTCCACTTTCCTGAAGAGCAACCAGTTGACAGGGAAGGTTCTGTATGCAAGAGGAAGGTTTTAACAAGTTTTAACAAGTACTACATAACAGGAAGTGAAATTAATTCCTGTATGAGGTAAAACCAATTGTGAGCATTGCTAAGCACAGAAGTTGATCCTTTTACTTGGATTTTTTCCCAAAGAGCATAATAAGAAGTTATATACAGAATCCTTAGGAGGAATCAAGCTGCTGCTTCAACATATTTCTGTTTCGATTTCTGATTTAGTTACCTGAGAAATGCTCAGATAAGTAGGTGTCCTTAAGTACCCAGATACATAATCCACAGCACATACACATCACCCCTCTGCATTCAAGGACAGTTAACAGTGCAAATTCAAATTCTGAAAAATTACTAAGCGGCAAAATTAAGTCTGTCGGCACATCCTGAATTTGATACTTCCATGTTTGTTCAGCATGACAGACTTCACACAAGGTTTAAGCAGCTGACTACTGGATTACATCCCTAGGGTTCAAAAAAGCATCTCAGAACCTGATGGGGACACAGTGCTGAAAATTATTATTGCTTATAGAGGGAGCTTATGGCAGGGATGAAATCCAGCTTGGGAATCTAGAGACCATGTTTTTTTCCTTCCTGCAATCCCCAGCCTCATCAACTCTAAACCTTTCAATTTATACAGCAAATGAAACATGGGTCATACTGCAGCATGCTGCTTTTCATTCCTTTCCAAAGCATCTGCTGCAGCAGACAAGACAGGTATCCTCTAGAGGAAAACAAAGCTCTTCCTGCACTGCACACAATATGTCAAATTTATATTGAGTTTATTAATCCTGGAAGATCACAGCTTCTAAATTCTGGACTTGTGGTTTTTAGAAAAGATTAATGTAATTTCTTCTTCTCTTCTGAAAAGGACAGATGGTAAAAGCACAAATTCCACCAGGTACTGTCAGCTTTCCCTCAGCAGGGCTAGAAACCTTCAGATCGAGCAGGTACCTGAGCCAGCACAAAAACCAGTAGGATGCTGCTGTGCGGGCAGAACAACCCCATGTGAGGTTACGGTCACATTTCACAGCAATGTTCTTGCACCAGGAGAAACTCAAGCAGGAGTTTGATTCTGCTACACAACCTGAAAGGAACTGTGCTCTAGTTTTTAAAGCCATCACTGGAAAAATCTGCCACCACCACTGATGCCAGCACATGCTCTTGTCTGGACAGCATCTGTCTGTCTTTCTTTTGCCTCCAAGTGCCCAGCCTTGTCTGTTCAGCCTGTGCCCCCCATCCCTCTCTCCCCAGAGCCTGCTCCTCTCAGTGCTGGCCCCTCAGCCAGGCTAGTGGCTCCCCTCCTCGTTTCCTGCCGCCAGGTGTGCAGAGCCCCCTGCTCCCGGCGGCTCTCACAGCGTGGGGAGAGCTGTCATCTGCCTCTGGTTCTGGCTGAGCAAATGCACCATGGGCAGATCATTTATGCACATCTGAGCCATGATCTTCCAGAGGCTCATTAGCTGGGCAGGCTTCCACTGGAGCTGACGAGGCAAACCCTGACAGTTGAATTCCCTGCTAAAACCAGCAAAATGATTTCCTAAAACCACAGCAAAAATATTTCACTCTGCAAATCTATTGTTGGACAAATGTTCTGCCACTGCTTGGTCAATAAACAGAGAAAATGAAACAAGTGACAGTACAGTGACTTTATAATCAGAACTGCTACAAAGATACTTTATCTGTTCAACTGAACGTGGAAGGAAGCTGAGCAGACCACTACAAATTATGATCCAGAGTCTGGCAATAACAAAAAGCATAACAAGATAAAGCTGCAGATAAGCAAGTTATAGCTGAGCAACAAACTATTTGCATGGTACATAACTTAATCTAGCAGTGGGGATGTTTTCTACTATCTGCAGCTTAACTCCAAAGCTCTTGCATAGCCTTAAACAGAAGTGATTCTCTGCATCACAGAATTTATCACAGGTGCCAGAACATGTGCTGAAATTGCTTGATCTGTGCTGTGCTGGTGATCAGACATTATCACTCTATAAGTCCCATTTAAAAAAATCTAGATTTGAGCTCCATTTCCTCATTCCTACCGCAACACATTTTCTCACTATTTCTAAAAACATTAATGTTATTTATGTCATTTCATTTCCTCCTGCTCTTCTCCTTTTTTCCACAATTAAGTTTTGTTCTTTCATCTTACTAAGATTCACCTAAAATTATCATGACTAAATACTATCTATAATAAAATACCCACGTAATTCTCAGATTATGAAGCTGATAATTGTAAAGAAAAAACACCCTAGAGGCATCTTTGATCAGTAGAGAAAAGTGATGATATGCAGCAACAGACAGAAAAATAAGGAAAATCAAGGGCCTCTTTCCAAACAAATGGCACAGCAGCAAGAGAGGAACAGGAGGATGGTGAAAATGTACAGGGAAGAAAGTGCTAGCAAGGCCAGTAGCTTGGCCCAAAGTATGAGCTGGCATTAATGCAACTGTGCCACAGAATCACAGAATGTGTAAGCCTGGAGCGGACCACAGTGGGTCACCTGGTTCAACCTCCCTGCTCAAGCAGGGTCATCCCAGAGCATATGGCACTGCCTCCAGACAGTTCTGGAATATGTCCAGAGAGGGAGACACCACAACCTTAGTGGGGAATCTCTTCTATTGCTTGGTCACCCACATAGTAAAGAAATTCTTCCTCATGCTCAGGTGGAACTTCCTGTACATGAGTTTCTGCCCATTGCCCTGTGTCCTAATGCTTGGCATCACTGGGAAGAGCCTGGATCCACCCTTGACACCCTCCCTGCAGATACTGAAAGACAACGGTGAGCCCCCTCTCAGACATCTCTTCTAAAGACTCAACAGGCCCACCTCCCTCAGCCTTTCCTCAAAAGAGAGATGCTCCAGACTCCAAATCATCCTCACTCCCCTCTGCGGGATGCGCTCCAGGAGCTGTGTGTCTCTCTTTAATGAGGAGCCCAGAACTGGACACAGCACTCCTGATGTGCCTCACCAGGGCTGTGTAGATGGGCAGGATCCCTCCCTTGCTCTGCTGGCAATGCTTTTCCTAATGGACTCACTGCACAGATCCATCCAGAAGCCTTGTGCAGCCCTACTGATTCCTCTCATGGTAAGATTATCCTGAAAATCACTGGTGCAGGTCTCTCAGTGAATTTTTTTCATCCCTTCCTTTTCTTACCTTGTTTTAATTGCTGATCACAAACTACAGTCTCTCTACATACCTTCGTCTTTCCTCTCCTCAAATGTTATTCCTTCACTAAGCTAATTCTTCTTTTGTCTTTTATTCTCCTCTTTCCTTGTCATTCTTTCCCCCGTTCATTCTTCCACAGGCATCCATAACCATGCTGACTTCTCCCTGAAGAACCACACTCTCTCTCCAAAAGTCAGAATCCAACACAACTTCTTTTCCTCTCCAATAATTATTCTTTTATTTACTTCTTTTTAGAAACACATATGGGGTGTCAGGTGCAGGCAACTGATATTTCAACTTCAGCTACTTAACTCAGATGTTAACTGTGACACACAAACGCAGAGAGCAAGCCTACACAGCCTGGTAACTTCAATCGTATTTCAATCCTCTGCAGCACGTCTGTGCTGTGTCAAACAATGGATTTGTGCTTCCCAAAGTCCTAAAAACAGATCAATAGCACCAAGCACCATCCAAACACACAGTGTCCTTCCCATGACATCTGTTCACTCGACACGTTTAGATGCATGCTTATATTTTATTCAAAAATAGGAAAATACATTTTGAGACAGCTGCTTTATTGAACAGCTTAGATTTCAGCAAACACTTTAGACACTACATGGCTGAAGGCAATTAAAAAAATTTCTGCTTGTGCCATGGACTGCCACAGTGCGATGGTAAGTTCTTTGCCCCCCAAGACAGCAATCTGGCTGGGATCTTGCTGGGGAAGCACATCAGATTTTTCAGTACTCCATGATTCTCCTAATTTTGTAGCGCTTGAAGTACACTGCAGGACAACTGGCTTGCAGCAATCTTCAGGATCTCCCTTGCTCCCTCATTAGGGGGCAGGGTGTCTTTTATAGCCCTCCTTTCAGAGTGTATCACCCTTTGACACTATTGCTTCTATTCTGTCCTGTGTTCTCAAGTAATCAATCACCCTCCTACAGAGTTTACTGAAATTGGTGCTAGAGCACAATATATCCCTTTCCCTCTATTCAGAGATGGCTCAGCCCTGCTGCAATAAAAAATCCTAACCTGTACCATTATTCTCACAACACCTTGGTAAGGGATAACCCTACCTACAGTTTTACAAAGAGGGTGCTCAGGTGCATGGCAGACTAATTTAGCCACAGCCACCCAGGAATTTTGTGGCCATATCACATATCCCAAGCTTTGGGCCAATGCACTGCACACCAGTCCACCCAAGCACATCTACTTCAGACATTGTCCAAAGAAATGGGCACCAGTCAGCAGTCAACATCAGCAGCAGTCAGCCATGGAAACCCAATACTCCCCCAAGGTCTGGGCTCATTTCTCTTTTTGTTGTCTTCTTATTACAGTAGCTCAATGCTACAGCATTCACAGCCAAGATAGCAGGCAATGTTATTAAGTCTCAGAAAAGAGATCGTTAAAGATCAACCTTGATTTGAAAAGCTTGGAGGGCTTGGAAAACTGACACAACAAGCGAGACTCGCAACACTCCTGACATTTCCAGCCTGCCACCGGCCTCCAAAGGCAGGGACAACCACCAAAGAGATCACAGGGCTGTTTGCAAAAACAATGACATCAGATTTGCAGGTGGGTAAATGAAGAACTACAGAGAAAACAAAGCACGCTTTGCCATGTAAAGCCATCTTGTATCAGCTCCAATAAAAATATCAGCCAACAACAAAACCAATTCTAAATGAATTGGTCATTAAATGTATCAGCTTGGTGTGGGCTGTGCAAGCAGTCTTCACACAGAAACAAATGATACCTATGAATCACCAAATTCTCTCCCCTGCAAGAAATCTTTTGTAATTTTCCATAGAACATGTGGTGCATCACAAGTGTAACTCATCCAAAGTCTCAGTAAGGTGAAAGGCATCTTTCACTACACTAAGACAGTGACAAGTAGAGAAATGATTTATTAAGAGACTTGCATTTCTGAAGAATGAGGAGAGGCAGGGACAGGGGGTATGGCTGCATGCTACACCGGGGAGGGGATAAGAGGAATGAAGGTATGGAATGGAAGAGATAAAAGAATTGCTGGGGAAATTGGAACACTGACAGGTCTGGGAAGAAATCGAGGGCTTGCCTACAGTGATTTCCGACATCACACCCATGTCCTCTAAGAGCTTTAAGATGACGATACTCATCATCACACCCTCATTTGATAAATCCATACAGAGGAAAATCCAGGTAGATGAAGCTATTCCAAAAGAACAATCCTATTTTACTAGGTTAGCTAACGTTATCAAGGAATGAAAGGACATTCCCATGTCAGTTGTAGCACAAAGAAATGACTTCCTTGAGGACATGTGCTGCTTCTGTTGCTCTGTGCTTATGCTGGCTTAAGTTTTCTAGCGGTGACAAGCCCTGATCTGGTGCATCTCTGTGTGCCTACTGACAAATGCAAATAGAAGGAGCCAAGGAAACTCGATGCCTCCCTAACTGGTATAAAAAAGGGGAAAAAAACCAAGGTAAATTGACTACATAGTACCATGTTAACTTACCAGCTGAGGTCTCCTCGTCTAAGCCTGCTGTCTCCATCACCCTCTGCGCCGAGGCAGTTATGTCCTAGTGCCTACCCCTGGAACAAGTCCTCCAATGCACCAGAATTAATATAACACAGCTGTACGAGCAGCCCGGCGTGTGACATCCTTCTGCATCTCCAGCTCACCAAGGTTACCTGCTACTCCTGCTGCTCATGATTCTCCCAAATGTTTAGGTCTAATTTAAATGAAATGCTGGCTTTAGTTTCTCAGGGAAGATGGAAACAGTTCTTGCTATTGAGGGGAGGTACACGCCCTGATATGTTGCCATAGAAGATTATTCATGTGTTGTCACTAGGTACAAGTACTTTATTCTGGCACCCATTAGGTGGGTAAACAGGGAAGCACTGATGGCAGAAAACACAGGTGGTTACACAGCAACTCCCTCTACTATAAAGACAATCCCTACACTCATGGCACGTTCACATATAAACAGAGACTTGTTTTGGGATTGTTTTCTGAGTATGTGTGTTTCAAGGGTGTCTTTCACAAAGGAGCTCTGCAATCCTCTTGAAACTTCCAAACGTGAAGAAAACTCAGGGTTTGGATCCCACCTTCTGGAAAACCTGTATTAATCACATTATCCATTTCTGTCCCTCAAGGCTTCCACAACAGTATTTCTAACCCTGTACGAGGGCCAACATTGAGGCAAACACAGTAACTCCAGCTCAAGCAAGCACAAACTCTTCGCATGAGTCTTTATGCACATTCCATCTTTTAATCACTAAACATTGTTGTCCTCCTTCTTCTCCTTCCTCCATTCCTTTATACATCTCTAACTCCTTTGCACGCACAGGTATTCCCTTAGTAAAGCTGCACTGTTACTGCTTGAGGGAAAGCACTTTTTTATCTTGCTTTCTCCCCTCAAAACCAGGCATAAAATGGCTTAGAAACCAGAAGGAGGACAGTATTTGAAGAGACAGAAATCTTTTTATGTTTAAATTCAGCCACTGGAGAAAAACACTCAGGAACAAAAGTGGAACAAGAGACATTCCTCTTCTCCCATTCCCTGAATCCTTTGTAGCTCACTAAGTAAGATGAAGGAATGAAGGTGATCAGAGTAGACAAGATACGGAGTTTCTCTGTCAAGATGCTCAGCACAGAAGGAATGTGTGTATTTTTCTGCTTCAAAAACATCTGCCAAGAGCCTAACACATTTCAGACAGATCTGCTTTGCAATTAACAGCTTAAAACCAAGGAAAGGGCATGCCTAATCCTAGGTCTAAACCCAGTTTCAAATTACAGCAAGGACTTGAAAGCTGCTGAAACACCTGACCTAAGAAGCTTCTAGACACCTTTTACTAAGAGAACTCTTAACTTGGCTATTCCACAAAAAAATCTTGGAAAAGAACTTTAGATGTCTAAAGCAGAGGGTTCAAAATATATGAACTGAAGCAATTGGGGCTGTATGCCTAGCTTTGTCAGACTGCTCATGCATTTTAACATACAGTTTTTAATTACCTATTCACATGATGTTTCATACAAGGTGTTTCTCATTCCCAGTGACTGAGCACTGATTCAAAGTTTTATTTTATTCTCTTTGTTCAATACAGAGTCACATGCTCAGACCCAGAGCTCAATCTGAAAACTGACTTTGTAACCAGCTTTTCAAGGTGTTCACTATTGTGACACTAAAGTGTTTTCACAATGCTGCAGTGGAGTGGCCCATTTCCCTCACCAACAGAATGAAGGCCAAGAGATTTATTAAGGCCAAGAGATTAACGCCAAGAAGGCCAGCTAATTACAAACTCTCCTCTTGAAATGTGCAAAAATGCTTCATAGCCTGACTTTTCAGAATTATCTGTTTAAGGCAGACTCCAGCTGCAGCTATGAGCATTCTGCACATCTGCTCCTCTGATTAAAAATTTCCACTCATAAATCTGAGGGAAGCACAATCCAAGCAAGGAAAACCTCTATGAAGTGGAACTCATGACATAAATAGAAACATCAAACTCACTTTGTCAGAGTGATATTCAGTTGCTTCAAACAGGAGGCCACCTTTTTTCCTCCTACAATTTTCACTTTGTTCGTTAAACACCTTCCTTTACTCAAGATATAAAGGTCCTACAAATAACTGTTCTCTTTCACCACACGTTCCTCACTCATTCCCTGAGCAGATCCAGACAGAAAACCATACGAAAGAGAATCTCTGTGGGAGGAAAAAAGACAACTGAAAACTGTGTCTGCAAGAGCACTATACTACTGAAAGAACTCTGTTCCAAGACACAGATGTAAATTAGGAATTACACAGTTTTTGTAAGACATGACCAAAAGTTCTGGACTATTTATTTCTATCAAATTTCAGGAAGTTTTAGGATATTAGTGAACTACTTTAAAATGGGACTGAATGTTTTTAAAACACTTAAATAATGTGGGGGGAAAAATGGGGAGCAGCAAGTAGGAAACTGAATGCTGTCAATCAGTTAGCATCAAGAAGAAGACTCGTGTCTAAAATACAGTCAGGAGTTCAGACAGGTAGGACGCCAGGAGAGGAGAGCAGGCTTAGAGAAGAACAATATGGGTAATTAGAAATGTATGCTATTACCTATCAGCAGCCTAACTTACTGAAGACTATGATGGGTGCTCCTTGACTCTAAGTATCACAATTCATATATGCTTTCCTGAAAGAAATCTAGAATAAGCACAGCAACTGTCTTATGATTAACTAATAACAGCAAGTAATATTGCACCAGACAAAACTGAAAAAGGCCTTTAGAGACCTAAGAGTAAGCAAAAAAGGCTAAACCATCACAGCAAAGAATGTTTTGTTCTTCCTGAAACCTTTGTAACCAGATACTTTAAAGGACTTTTAGATTGTGGAAATCACTTTCTTTTTTTTTTCATTATTTTCATATATTTAAGACACCGCAACAATAATAGTGACTCTACTGTATTAACATCCACCTTCAACAGGATAAGAATCACTAATTCAATTGCAGGACCACAAATCTCAGCTGAGAAAGGAGTCTGGCATTTCCTCTGCATGCCTGTACAAGAGAGGAAGAGGAGTTCCCAGGTTGGTTGATTTTAATTGATTGTGATGACATGATCCAGAGGTGTTTGAGTTTGGCAGGAGCATTCTCCAGCCACCAACCTTCCCTTCTCTCCATCTGGGTACCTGCCATGCCCCTCCACACTCAGTGCTGCATCCTGCTTGTCTCCGCTTACCAACTGCAGATCCCAGGATTTTGCTCCTTTATTTTTGCTCTGCAGCTCTTACCCAAAATACACGTCTGCCCTCCCAGCAAGAAAACCCTGCATCTTCTCTATGCACTTACTCCTTGCCCATCTACTTCTTTCTCCTCTTTCCCAGCCCTTGTTCTCCCAGCTGAGGAGCCTCAGTCAACTGCAGCCTTCTACAACAGAGTGAGAACTGCACAAGAACACAAATCTTCACTCCTCTCCAACCTGCCTCTTCATTCAACTTTTCTTCCTGGCTTTTGCATTCTCTTTTGTTGAAGCTCCGAGATCCTTGCCTGTTCAACTGCAGCTTCTTTTCAGCTTTCACTGAAATCTATTATGGTTCTTGAACATTCTTCTTAGAGATATTTCCTTTCCTCATGACAAAAGGAGCACTGAAGACACAAGGAACGAGATGCCCTGTGCCCATATCAGCACCTTATAATTTCTGTGCTGGAAGAAACCCGGTGTAGCAAGATATCTGAAGAGCCAAACTCCATTTTTTCCCCATGCATATGCAAACAGACAGTGAGAGATTTAACTGGCAGGGTACAGTGAAGCAGAAGACACATTACCAGAACTACCCAGCTTTAAACACACCACTGCATGAACATCCTCCCGTCTCTAGTGCCAACACCAGACCAGCAGGAAAATGTGAGAACAGCATTCCTCAAAGAACAGGCTATTCTATCTTAACTCATTAGCCCATTCGTTGAAACATTAGCCCATTCATTCAAACAACTCCTCTGATGGATCTGCTCGACTATTTTAAGAACACGTGGGTAAAACATGCACTGAAAGTGTCATCCCCAAAGGGCAGAGTTAGACGAGGTTTTAAGCACCTTAAGGCCGGATGGTAAAATACGTACTACAAGAGGGGTTCTGATAACGTTACCAACTCCATTAGCGTTTATAAACCTCCTCTTCGGCCAGAAAAGCAGGGCTGCACTTGTAAATTGACAGCGTAGAAAACTACCATAACTACCGCCCCATAGATGCAAAAGTTATCTCTGACTGGATGCCTATCCCGTGAAACCACTGACAGCCAAATGCCCGCTCCCGCGAGGAGGCTGGAGCAGCACCGGGCTCCTTTCTCATGGGACAATCCAGTCGCGGGGCCGCGGTGTCAGGACTCCTGCAGCAGCTGCAGCCGAGCCTTGCCCCACCGACGGGGTCTCTCCGCACGACCCGGGGCCCGGCTGTGCCCGAGGGCTTGGAAGAGCTCGTAGGCGCCCTGGGCGGCGCTCGGCTCCCGCGGGGCCCCGCCCCTCGGCCCATCCGTGCCCCCCGGGCCGCTCAGCCGTGGCCTCGGCCCCGCCCCGGCGGCTCTTACTGTCCAGGTAGTGCTCCAGGTACATCCCTGCCGCCATCTTGAGCCCCACACACCGGCGCTTCCGGCGGGAAGCAGAGGCGCGCGCCCCCCGGAAGCGGCTCTGCCCGGTTTGCGAAGCCGCTTCCGCCCGCCTACCCCGGCACTTCCGCCCCGCTCCCGCCGCCATTTCGGGCTCTGCGGGGCTGCCCCGGGCGGTCCCCCCGGAGGGCAGCGAGAGCAACCAGGGCACTGGGGCATCACTCCTGCAGGGAAAGGCTGAGCGAGCTGGGCCTCTTCAGCCCGAGAGGCTCAGACGACTGAGAGGGGACCCCATCCATGTCTATAAGTAACTGAAAGGAGAATGTGAGACTCTTCTCGGTGGTGCCAAGCACTAGGACAGAAACTGATGCACAGGACGTTCCACCTTAACATGGGGAAGAACTTCCTTACTGTGCGGGTGACTGAGCACTGGAGCAGATGCCCAGAGAGGTTATGGAGTCTCCCTCACTGGAGATATTCCAGAACCACCTGTATACAGTCCTGCCAGGTGCTCTGGGAGGACTCTGCTTGAGCAGGGAGGCTGGAGCAGTGACCCACCGTGGTCCCTTCCAACCTGGCCCATTCTGTGATCTGGGCCAGGAAGTGCTGTTGACTTGTTACTATGGTTTCCCATTTACTTCGTAATCCACCAGTGCCGAGAAGCCGCTGCTGTGTCATAAAAGGATAGAGATGGTCTCTGCTGCAACAGGACTGGTACAAACTAATAGACTAACAAAGGGAATTAAGTTAAACATGTGACCGTGCTTTCTTTTTCTTCATCATGCCAGAACCCCTTTTGTGACCATACACCACGAGCCACTTGAAGGTTTAGAGCCCCTCGTGCTGCGGAATTGAGGAGCCCTTTCCCAGCCGTCCTTCGCTATGTGCACGGTGTGGTGGGAAGTCACATGCGATTATGCAGGAACTGAAACAAAATTATCTTACTTTTGTTGATCCTTAGGTTCCAAGACATGCAGGATTGTTTTTTCAAGAGGTCAGCGTTCATTTAGCATGCTATACAGTTTAGGAGGCACTGGGTTTGGTAAATACATTTCATCCACCTTTCTCCTGCCTACTCACCTACACCATCCTGTTTTTTCTCTGTAGTCTGTATGACAGCCATTGCTTAGGACTGAATGCTCCCAGATTCTGGCCACAAGAAGTGATTAGATTTCTTTTTTTCTCTTTCCCTCCCAAAGATCTTCAAAGACACCATGCCTTTATTTATATGGTTATACTAGGATTAAGTCTTCAAGCAGTCTGCACTGCAAGACTGAGGAGCTGTTATATAAAGGAACTGCAGCTGTTTGAACTATGAACCATCTTGTTGTTAAACTACTTGGTTAATTCAGAGATCCTCTGTGATGATGGAGTTTTCCATTCCTCTTCCTACAGTCATTTAAGTTATTTATGACATATTTTTAATTATTCAAAACACATTTCTTAGTCTTTTCAGTTCCCATGTGGAGCAGCTGGCTTCAGTTAGCTGAACATTATTGTTAAGCCTCTTTAAAGTATTTCAAAATTCTTGTATAAATTGCCTTACACGCTTAATTAAGGAGAAGGATGTGGCTGTTACATAAAAAAAAAGAAAAAAAAAATCTGGTCCCCATACCATGTCACAGTCCTAAACCAGAATCTCCCAAACATATCCTGCTTGGGGCTACCAAGCTGAATGGAGCTGATGTTAAAAATTAGACATTCTTAGACATCACTGATTTGTTTAAGAGACCACCTGGGAACCCCATCTTATCCTTCAAGCCAAGGATGTCAGAATTCTAGACCACTGAAATGGAGAGATCATCTCCCTCCGGACTTCTTGCCACTGCAGATACAAATGATAGGGCAAAGAAGAGGCAGTTGCCTAAAATCTAAATGGCAAGTCTCAGTAAAGTGTACAAATGTCTCTAACTGCATGAACTGCCAGTGTGAATTTGCAAAATAAAGGGGAGAGGCAGTTTTGTGTGCCTGTGTGGTCTCACAGCAGTAGAAGCTCTACCATTCCAGCAAAAACTAGTTCCTGAGCTCTGAGTCTGGGAAAGATTGTTATTTTTGCTTTCTTTACAAAGTCAGAGAAAGGGTTTGCATCGCTCAGGGCTCCAGAAGCATCCTCACCCACAGAGGAAGTGTCACCACGGTAGTTTTTTGTTGAGAGGTGGAGTATTTTTTAAACATTTCTGCCCATTGAAGTCCAAGCACGGGCACAGATGATTGTGCAGGAAAGTGCTTTTCCAGTTGAAATCAGCTCTAGAGAGCTAGGACTATTTATGTCTAACCCTCACCCAGCCTCATACGCTGATCCTTTGGCAAGTGCTGTAGTAACAAAGCCTCACACCCCACTAACCCGTGTGGTTATCACGCTTCTCCTGCTCACCCCAGTGTGCTGCTACAGCTCCATCCTGCAGTTAATCCTGTAGGCAGCTCCTGGTTCGACAGAGGACCTGCAGGATCAGCGGTGCTGCCCAGGCATCGGCACCTCCCACAGGGAAGCTGCACGGCCTACGGAAGCAGTCTGCAGGAGTGGTTCTCAACCTTTATTGATCTACAGATGCCTGTGTGTTTTTCCCTTGGAAATGTAAACATCTGCATACCAAATGCATGCCTCCAGATTTTAGTTACCTTATAGAATTCTTAAATGTTGTCCAAGGAGGAGGTGAACGCCAGTGCTTGAGAAGGATCCTCATGCAGAACCCAGCAGGACAGCTATAACTTGTTCAGTTACCTTTTTACTGTTGAGGTACGTTCAGCTCTTCCCACTCTTTAACATTCTCAGTTCGGAGGTTCCTGAAATTTCCTGTCTTCAGGAAACATGAGAGGTACCCACACTTTGTTCTCACGAACGACAAATGGTTGATCTGCAGCACTTGGCCCCAAGGGGGTAAATTAGCTTTACAAATGAAAGAGGATGCCAAAGGCCAAAAAGTATAGCTGTGTCCATGTGTCAAAAACGTACCCTCCTTCAGTAGCAAAACTAGGCGTAGACTCTAGTTCTTTGGTGTCAAGATTTCTTTTCTTGCAGTTTTTTTCCATTCATTACACAGACACTACATGAAATCGAAATGTTTGTTGGACCAAGTTACTACATCTCTCTAGTACTTTGGTGTTCTACTATACAGAAACAAGAAACCATGCACACAAATTTAATCTGTTGTACCTGAAAGGACGATTAAACAGGTACCTATCTTGCAGTTAAGGAAGTGTACAGAGCAATTTCATTCTATGTTCTGAAACTGCACTAGTAAACTTGGGCAGCTTTCAGGTACATTACCTGCAAAATATTAGAAGAAAATCCTAAACATGATATATATCCTTTAGTTGATATAAAGATGATAAAATAATCAATAAAAATATAGAAGACAGACAGAATCTCATAATTATATTCTATATTGGGAAGTTGGATGATGTAGACACATCCGTGAGGTAATGAAATATTACCTATTGCCAATGAGATTTAGGAAGATGTTTAGTTCTACCCATTAAATAAAACATCCTAGAAGTTGCATAGCTAGAAACTGACAATCAGTAATTTGAAAAGAATTATCTGGCAAGCAGATGGAAGCAGTGGGCTTTCTTTTCCAAACAACTTTGAAGTTCTGAATGTGTTCCAGAAGACCAACAAATACTTTTACTTAAAGTACTTGCAAAGCAAGTGGGCTCATCCAGTTGCTGTAAGGCTGTTAACCTAACACTGATGTGGCAAAATCACAGTGGCATGGACAGGGGTTGCACTCAGCTAAGGAAAGAAACATATTGCTGTTTGTTTTAATTTGAAGAAAATGACCTAATTAAAAGAACTGGATATCCTTGTATGGCAGTCTCAATTTGGTGGCTCAAAATAGGCATCTAGGCCCAATGCAGCAAGATTTTAACTGAACACTACACAGCCGGCTCACTGAAAGGGAAAAGAAAGGCAACAGATAAGAACTACATGATGGATCCAAGCCTTATTGTGAGACACCTAAACCAGCTCAATTTAATTCAGCTGTTTGGAAAGATGAATACAGTGACTTGATCACGGTCTGTAACTCATTATGCAAGAAGAAAGACTTCTTATAGCAGAAGACTTTAATGTACTCAAAGAAATAGCAAGACCTTATGGATTAAAAAAAAGTAGTAATATAGACTGGCAGTTTCAATGGCAGTGATAACTAACAAAATAACTGTAATAAGGGACATGGTTGATTAACCATAAGACTTTAAATTATAGAAGTCTTAAATCTTTCTTGAAGATTTAACTGAATTATAGACCAGCAATACTATCATTAGTCATGGCTGAGATTCCATTACTGTTTGTGGGTGACTTTTCTAAATAATTTCCAGCCTACATATTTCCTTTTAAAGCAACGATGATTTGTAAAATCCAACTAAGAACAGAAAATCAGCTTGGAAAAGGACAAGAAGAAAAAGTGCTATTGTCTTTCAGCAAAGATACAAGATGCAACCTAATACAGAACTCCAGAGTCATTGTCAAGTCTTCTTGGGTACCAACATATAGAATGGATGTGCATCACAATGAAAATGCAGGGTCAAAGAATTCATGGAGCTGAAGAAGAAGGACCATGGAATCTTGTTAAGGAATATTCCAATCTTGTGTGTGGTAGGTAAATAATTGAACTGTTGTTGGCTTGAGTGCACAAAGCTGCAGACAGCAGAACCTCAGATTTCATCTGAGGAGGGAAGAATTTTGTACAAGTTGTTAACATTTTGAGTCTTGCAGGAAGCTACTTTTACTGTTTAAACCATCTGGAACACTTTGATTATGTTAAACAACCTTGGGAATCCAAAGAGAAAGACCTAATCCAAACACAAATAAGTGACAAAGATAATGAGGGTAAGCTATCTTCAATTATTTCCACATCAGCAACAGGACTGGGTAAACAGAGAAATTCTCACTGACAAGGAAGAAAAGGAGGTCTGGAATAGAGTGGCATTTCTGAAGCTCAATGGTAAAGTCCCTTAGTAAGAAATAATTAATTTCTTCCTGGGCAACAGTAAAAGCTATAGGCTCAGCAGCAAACTGCACGAACACGAACAGTAACACCTTTGAAATGACTGGTAACAGGAATTGTACAGCCTTAAATACACATGGATGCCCATGCTAGGTAGCAGATTCCAACAAGGGAAAGGGTAGCAGACATCACAAAACAAACCAGGGACCAGGAATGGCGATTTCAAGCACCTAAAACGAAAAATCATTGCAAAAGAATTTTAATTTGTGAGCCATTCCCCAGGGAATTCAACCAGTCAGCAAAGTATTATTCTGACTTTTAAAGCCTTCCCAGCTTAATTCAAGACACTGCACCCAAACCAAATCATTTTTCAGTCTTCAAGATGATATATTCAAGATGAAAGAACTAGTTGAGTGAAGCTGGCCGTTTTGTCCTGTCCATAAAGAACACGGACATGCAGAGGAGAGCCACAGGTAGTAATCAACCTGTGCTGAGTCTGGTAACTTCCAAGAGGAGCAAAACTATAAACCGAGTTGTTCATGGGAAAAACAGAAAGAAGGCAGAGGAATATGAATTAAACTCTCCTGTAAGGAGAAACGTAACAGATGGAAAAGATGAAGGCCAGACAGCAACCAACATAAATGACACACTATAAAAATAGAGAAAATTCTTAAGAAAAGCTTTGTGACTAGCAGAACTAAATGGAAAGAATATTTTGCTCTTTAATTCCTTTCCATCACAAAATAAACAAAGAAACTTTACTAAAGTACTGATCCATGCTAGATAAAAATAGTGAAAATGCTAGGGACACAGAACAGGAGAAACCAGTCAACAAACATTTCCAATTCCATCTAAAGAAAGGAACAGAATGCAGCAGTCATATGAAAATAGCAACTTCTATCTAAGTACCATAGTGTCAAAGAAGGAGATGAGACAACACCTTCTAGGGATGTATATTTTGAAATCAGCAAAGAAACGAGTCCTGAAAGAGTTCAGTAACCAGCTCTCTAGCCCAGTGATTCTGATCTTAATTAAACATGGGATATTAGAGAAATACCTTAAGACACTCATGACAGTGTTCCCAAGAGGCAAATGAAACAACTCAGTAACAAAATTATGGAAAACCTATAGAGATGAAGAATTAATCAACGAAAAAATAAAACCTATATCATAAAGGTTTTATGAAATACAGATTCTGTAGTAAAAAAAAAAAAAAAAGAAAAAAGAAAAAAAAGAAAAATCCCAAACCCTAATTTCATTCTTAGATGACAGCATTATACATTTGGTTTACAAAGGGGACTGCATAGGTGCAACAACATACTTAAATTTTTATAAGGCATTGACCTAGCACCGTAAGTCAGAAAGATAAACTGTACATAATCAATTGCTAAGAGGATTAAGAAATGCCCAGCATGCAAGTCTCAAAAAGAAGCTAATGAGAAGTTGCACTCAATGATGCTTTTCATGTTAGCATAGGTCAGATGCAATATTTCATTTCAACCTGGATCTGAAAGTAAAAATAACAAACTGATACAGTTTGTGGGTGACAGAACTATGAAAGCTGTGAGTAACCTGGTCCATCAGTCAGCCAGGTCCATTCACACAGGCTGGACTTGGACACAGTCCCATGTGAAGCATCCAGGAAACAGGAACCCAGAGCATACCTGTACAGGAGGGAAAACACTATTGTGGAAAGCCAAGACTTTGGATGACCAGACACGCAGCCACTGTGAGCTCCTGGATAATGCTATAAGAAGAGGGAAAATGCAATCCTCTGCAGACTTAAGGCTAAGGGCCTGGGGGACCTCATCCATGGCACTGAGGCTTCAACACTCAATTCCAAAAGGAACGTGTTTGTAAGATACTGTAAAATTTAGTAAGATGTAGAAAGAAAAGAATAATTCATGGGATGGAAGAAATCCCTTACACTGGAAGATTTACAGAGTTCTATCAGGTTTACCTTGTAAAAAAGTAGATTGAGAAGGAACATTAGAGTGTTTAAATAAAAGTCTAGGCAGAAAAAGTCCCATTCAGGCTCTTTGAATCAGAGGGATGAATGTTTCCAGAACTAGTAACCAGAAACCAAAGCAAGGAGGAATCTGGCTAAAATATTTAAACAGTGAAAACCTGAAGCCCTTGCAGCAGGCTGCCAATGGATTTTGTGTCCCACTGCCTCAAAATCAAGCCAATGCATTTTGTCAACACAGTTCAAATATACATTAGTTCTTGGGGCTCAATACAGCCTAAATGGACTAAAATGTCACCTGTGAAATGCAGGAGTCAAACCAGACAGCTCCTTCTAGCCTAATCAAACACTCCACCCGTTTGCAGCCAACTCTGGTGACTAAACGCAGAGAAAAAGGTTTCTGCCACAGGCTCCCCAGGTGCAGAGCTCCTCGCTTTCCTTGTGCAAACCACAAGGTGCCAAAGGCAGGGATGTGCCGCCCTCGCGTCTGCCCCTCGGGACTCAGGGCAGCCAGAGGAGCCTGCAGGTGTCGGGTGCAGGGGGAAGGAACACACGTCACAGGGGCAGGGTGCTCGCACCAGCACCTTCAAGGAGCCTTTTACACCAATTTATTTCTATACAGGGTGGTTAAAAAAAAATATAATAGAAGCCCCTATTGGTTGTTCATACAGAAGTCTGGGATTCTATAGGCTTTGGGTGGGTGACTGATTTTAAAACCCAGCAACACATGCTTTTTCCCTTGCCTTCTCATTCTCTTCCAAGTCAGCCTCCATGATCCAAAGAAACTAACAAGTAACACGCAAGACTAGCAGTCAAGTGGACCAATTAAAAAAAACCAAAAACCAAAAAACAAGAGGAAGGAGAATTGAAGACGAAGAGAAAGGGAAAAACAAACGAAGATTGAAAATAAAAATTCGCCAGGATAATGCGTTTTATAAACACAGAGATAGAAACAGTTACAGCAAGGACAGAGCGGGCCAGGGCTGGGGAATAGATATTTATATATATATATATATATATAAATTCAAGGGGCCTTCAGTTTATTCTTGTTGGCTCCCCCTTCTCATTAGATTGGTCTCTCTGTGGGGATCTTCATCCCCTTCTCTCCACTGTCCACCTTTTGGGGATTCTCTCCCATGACCAGGGTCCAGAAGAGGCCACCACTGCCATGTGAGTCCAGCCCGTCTTGGCAAGAGGGAGCCTGTGAGAGCACTCTGGCAGGAGATAAACAGGAGAAGCTAGCCTTTTCCTGCCTCCTGCCAGCTCCTTGAAAAGACTGGTCTAGTCCTCCTCCTCCTCCTCCTCTTTCCCATTGGGAAACTGGGGGCAGGACAGGTATGTGAGTGTCAGAACTGCTGTCATTCCACCTTTCAGGAAAGGGAGTAGAGAGAAGGGTGATGATTATTTTGGCAGTCTCTTACCCTCCCTCCAGCTGCTTTTTGGTTTGTTGTTGATGGCTGTAGCCTTTTCTGAGGAGGTGGGGGGAAAAGCAGAAGGGAGAGGAGGAGGAGTACAAGCTGCTAGGATATCATCCACAACAGGCAGGAAGAGCAATGAGCAGGAACCCACATTCCTACGGGGCCATCGTGCTGCTCAGACAGCTGGGAGAGAGAGGCAGCAGTCAGTTCAGACAGACTACTCTCTATTGCTCTCTACCAGGGGAGGAGAAAGAATGCAATACTCCACAGCCCTTAGGCAGTATAGGCACCTGTCCATCCCAGAGAACATGCCTCACTTCTCCTCCCTCCACTGGTCTCACCTTCCACTGAGGAGAAGGTTTCTCCCATCCAGTCCTTGGGGCAGGACAAGTGACCCCTCCTCCCTTTCACAAGGAGGGACAGGAATGGATATTTCTCTCTTAGACACTCAAGGCCAATCCTCAAAGAACCCCATCCAGCTGTCAACCTTGCCACATTCTTCTGTGGCCTGCTAAAAACACATGTCCAAGCCCCTGTATATACAAGGGTCGTCTCTCCATCCCATCCACCATGCGTGTCTCAACACGCAACCCCGCTTCATACACATCCTACAGTGAGAGAGAAGGCAAAAACAGGGGCCTTTCTTTGGGTTTCAAAGGAGGGGCTCTTGCATGAGGAAGTGATCCCAGCACAGGAAAGGGGCTCTTGCACAAGGAAGCATCCTCCTACCAGGCAGGCTGTTGCACAGAAGGAGCACCCCCTTGAGACAGGCTGTTGTTCAAGGGGCTGCCATGAACAGGGTTACACGGCCAGAAGAGGCTGTTGCAGGAGGAGAGGCCGGAAACTTGCACGAGGAGGGCCGCTGCACAAGCGGTGCCCCTGGCACAGGCTATGCACAAGAGGCGTTCTGCTCCCTGGGTTGAGGTCTCTCTAGGAGCTGGAGAGGTGCTCCACTTGGATGGCGCTGGTGCTGACAGTGAGGCAGATGTCCTTGTGATGCTCTGAAGTCTTGTAAGGAGTCAGGTCAAAGGAGCACTGGGGGGGAGGGTTGGGTTGGTTAGTGTCTCCAGAAGGGCCCCCTGCTGCCCCCCCACCCTGTGGCTGGAAGTGCTGCTGCTGCTGCGAGGCCTGGGCTTGTGCCTGAACCACCTGCTGCTGTGGGTCAGGGATGTTGTGTTTCCGCATGTGCTTCATCAGGTACGTCTCCTGCAACGGGAAGAACCACGTGAGAGGAGGGAACAACGCTCACAAGAGCCAAAGCCAGCAGGGAGGGAAACGGCAAGTCAGGGGACTGCTCCCATTGGATCTGGAGGAGCTGCTCCCTGGGAAGTTTGACCACTCTTGCTACCCCCCAGGGCAGCAAATACTCACCGAGGTGTAGGCCCGGCTGCAGATGGAGCAGGTGTAGACCTTGGCGTGTTTCACCGTGTGTGTAGCCAGGTGTACCTCCAACGAGGCAGCATCTGTGTACGCACGGTGGCAGTTGTGGCACTTGAAAGGTTTGTCTTTGTTGTGCTGCCGTCTGTGGGACTGGGGGGCGGCAGCAGCGGGGAGGAAAGAGAAAGCAAGCATGAGAAAGGAAGCAAGTATTAGTACTGGAGACAGCTTTACCTCAAACACCCCCTTCCAGCCAGGCCCCAAGCTCCTGGCTGCTGAGGAAGGTACACCCGGCTCCCAGCATGGGGACTTCTCCCTCCAGCCCACCACACCTTCCCCACACATGCCCTTTCCTCTCATGCATACTAGGCGTTTGAAGAGCAGAGACTCTTAAAGCCCCAAAACCCCCCATCATCTCAGTTTCCATAAACTCTCAGTCTTTTCCTGGTCTCTCCTTTGCTGTCCCCCTATACATCTGCTCCCTGCATCTAATACCTTCAGGGCAGGATTTGCTTTAACTGCTTGCAGGTGTTTACAGCTCTTTGCTCTCTGACACACTCTACAGTCCCCCTCCTCCAGGGTACTGCAACAGGACACACCACCTCTGCTTCCCTATAACCCTACCCTTACGCCCTCCATTTTATTGTAAAACAAACAAAAAACCCACCCAGATACCCAGACTTTATTGGGTGTAACATTTTGCAAAAGTCTTGCCCCAGCTAAGTTACAAAACTGCAAAACAGATGGGAGGAACTTCACTAAGGTCTCAGTGCTTTCAAGTCAACCATTTTACAGGATGCGACCATTTATGCAACTTCTTTGGGCCACTAGTCCCACAAGTCAGGAATCTCTTTCCTGCCCAGGGCTTCAGGATCTTTCTGTATTCTTTCACTCTCCTCCCAGCTGCCCCACTTCTTCTACCACAGGAACCCTTGCCAAACCCTGCTGCTGAGAAGGACACACCCAGCCCCTTACCTGCAAGTTGGAAAGCTGGGTGAAAGCCTTTTCACACCCAGGGTGAGCACATTTGTAGGGTCGGTCCCCGGTGTGGATACTGTTGAGGAGGAAGAGCACAAATGGGAGGCAGTGAGCAGGCAGACAAGTCAGACTGCCAG
The DNA here is from genome assembly GCF_052056855.1 of Sturnus vulgaris. Classification (NCBI taxonomy): domain Eukaryota; kingdom Metazoa; phylum Chordata; class Aves; order Passeriformes; family Sturnidae; genus Sturnus; species Sturnus vulgaris. The sequence goes on from NC_142244.1 coordinate 31,626,224, forward strand.
GGCCTGCTGCTGTGTGAGGGGGATGATGTTGCCTCCAGATGCTGTTCTAGCTGGACAAAGAGAGCTCTGCCCAGCTCCCATGTCCAGTTAGAAGTTGGAGAAGACAGGCAGTCAAGCAGATTTCAGAGTGACTAGAACTGAGGAGCAAGAACTTATGAATGTCTGGACAGCTCAGCATTTGAGCTACCTAAAAATATGTCCAGGCTCCCTGCTCCAAGCTCAGGAGTCCCAAATGACCAAGAGGAATCTGTTCTCTTGCTTCCACAGTACCAAGAAAGCAGCTCTGTTCCCTCCAAGATAAACACACCAACACTTTCCTTTTAAGTAACAGGCTGAGTTTACCTACAGTGTTGATCTGTCCCTGTCCCCCTGCAATGCCAGGAGCAGCTTCCACACACTCAGTCCAACCCCCGTGGTGCCAGGCTGGGATCCCTTACAGCCAATGCCTCTTTCTCTATCGCTCTCTCTCTGTGCCGCCCGCGGTGCAAGACCAAGGATCCCCAGGGACAGCACGTGCCCACCTCAGCCCTGACGTGGTCAGTGTCTCCTGCGCAGCCTCCACTCCGTCCACTCAGGTGGGTCACCTCCTTCTGGGGGTGCAGCCGGCCGCATTCCCCGCCCGCCCCCCGCATGCTTGGCGCGCGTGCTCCAGAGGTGCATGCCGGCAGCGCGGGGGGACCAGGGCCAGGCCCCCAGCCTCCTCTGGCCCTTACCGTGTGTGCTGCTGCAGGTGGGAGAGCTGGCGGAAGGCCTTCTGGCAGTAGCGGCAGGTGTAGGGCTTGGCCCCCGAGTGGATGCGGAGGTGCTGGGCCAGGTAGGATGTGTTGGCGAAGCTCTTGGAGCAGTGAGGACACTTGTGTGGCTTGACAATCGCCGTGTGGAGCTTGGAGTGGATCCTGCCGAAGAGGAGGAGGAGCAGCAGCAGTTGGACATGACCGCCATCTGGCTAGTGCTGATGGAATGAGGGCACAAAGGGGGTGGGACAGCACCACGCTATCTGCTACATGAAGGAACTCCAAACACAGCATGAGCTCTCTTGGTCTCAAACTGTGCTCCCCTTGGGTTCAAGAGACCATGGTCTGTCCGCACCGGGGGAGGATCCAGAGAGAGGAACTATAGAGCTTAGACTGAGGGGCATTGGCAGAGCTGTGTGGGAAGCCTATGGCTGAAATAGCAGGGGGGCTGCAAGCCTGGACTTGAGATGTTTGGCAGAACTATGCTGGGGTGACAGGGAACAGTCTTCCTACGCCCACTCTACTCTCACACTGACACAACCAGCCCTACCTCCTGTCAGAAAGCATCACTCTGCTGCCGACGCCCCTCCGGCGAAGCAGCGCTAACCTGAGCGCACCCAGCCCCTCAGCCAGGGACCAGTCTCATGTGTCCGATACCGCTACTGCCGGTCTGACGCGTGTACGACCTGACCTGTGACAACCAGCCAGGTCTCCCCATGCAGTCGCCCGCTGAGGTGCTCACAGCATGCTGGGATGACAGCAACATGCAGTGCGGAGGGCCCCAGCCTCCTCTGGCCCTTACCGTGTGTGCTGCTGCAGGTGGGAGAGCTGGCGGAAGGCCTTCTGGCAGTAGCTGCACGTGTAGGGCTTGGCCCCTGAGTGGATACGAATGTGCTGGGCCAGGTAGGAGCTGTTGGCGAAGCTCTTGGAGCAGTGAGGACACTTGTGTGGCTTTGTCTCCGTATGGGACTTGGAGTGGATCTGCATCTCCGACTTGGAGTAGAAGGTCAGCGAACACATCCGGCACCTGGGACCGGGGCGAGGGGAAGAGACAGTGTCACATGGGGGTGAGCCCCAGTATGGATCAACTTTAACTGGATGGGATCTTCCACACTGAGTGAAGAAGGGGCATTTTCCCACTATGTGATACTGGGAGGTTTCACCTGGGACACTGCTTGGCTGCGAGTGCTTCAGTCCCAGGGGGACAAATTTAAGCTGGGAACTGGTGTAACAGACCAAACAATACTTCACAGCCAGACAAGTAAAGGCGTTGGAAAAAACCAACTTGCTTGCAAGAGAGACAGGGCAGCACTTGGGAAATTTTCCAACAGCAATCCTAAGGGGATAGGGATAATTCCCAGACAAAACCCCCACTCTGTTAATCTATTACTTAATTCAGTCAAAAAAACCTGGAAAACCTGGAAATCCCAGGTTATAGTTAATATTAGAAGTTAATTCCATGTACTGTGAAGTCTGTGAGAGCAGAAATAGCTAAATCCACTTAACTCTGCTCCCATTTTTGGAGAAGACACTCAAATTTTTAGGGTATAAAATGCTGAGAATAACAGCAGTGCTGCTTTCCTAGTGGGTCTCACAAAGACACTCTGGATATCAAATGTGGTATTTCATTGGTCTAGTGGGTTTTCATCATTTCAGTCTTACTGATGTGATGCAAAATGTTTTGTCTGGGTGTTTGGATCCATCTGTTCCCAAAATGATCACAAATGCATTTGTTAACACACAGACTCTCTGAACAAGAAGAAGCAGTTGGCATCACTCTGCTACGGATGCTGCTGTTAAAAACTCTTCCTCCACCATGACACCAGGCTGTTAAGAGAAGCTCGTACTGTTTTACAATTCAAGATGGTAAAAGCTTTTGTGGTTGGTAATTTGACAGAGACAGAAGCTGCATCCAAATTACTCATTTCTTCCCCACCTCCCCATGTGTGTCAAACAAGTGGCAGAGTTAAGGCTTATCTGAATTTAGGTTTTTCATTTACATTAAAGACAAAATAGAATCTCCATATGTAACTTCCAGGGTCACATTTGAGAGAAGAAATGCCATCCAGAGGAAGTCTGGTCAACATGAATTCAACTTTCAAAGTGGTTTTGTCTGGGAATTTCCTTGAGTTTTATAGTGTTTACAAAACTGCTCAGCAACAAAAGTCTCTTGCAGGTATTACAAGCCACAGAGAGCTCATCCTGCTCTTCCCCACATCCCTCTCCTCTCAGGAGGATACTTTATTACATCTACTGTTGCGACTCTGTTGGAGCCAAAAGCTTTATGATGTGTGCAATCTGATTAGCGTGTCATGTAAGCAGTATTTATCCAGCACCTACCTTAACTTCCACAGGCCCTTCCGAGCCACAGCTTGATTCCAAGCCATTTAGCTGGAAGCCATGCCTCCCTAGCAAGCACTCTAACACACACCTGTCATAACATTTCCTTCCTCTCCACCTTTGCTCTTTTACATTCATTATCATCTCTAACAGTTGTTCCCACGTGTCCTACCTTCATCTTTCTCTTAATCCATTTTAATTGCAAGCCCTAACAGAACATGCAAACTAAGTACATCCTTACATAAATCCCTCCTCACACACACACACACCCCCCAATCCCTCCTGGAATCAAGAAAGAGAAGCAATTTGGCTGTTTATCCCTACATCAACTAAAGATATAATGAGTAAAAAGGAACATCAGCATCATAGTTTTGAAAAAAAAAGTAGCTCTTGGTTTATAGACCAAACTATCTCCAGTTGCACAATTTGTTCCAGACTTTCTGAAACGCTAGACTTGAACAGAGCAATGTATTTTGCAGTCATACTTACAGGATGAGGACTGTGTATCCTTGAAAGCACCAATGTTTGAAATAACTTTGAGGTGAACACTGAATTGAAAAATACCTTTGAGTCACCAAGTCCAGTTCCCTGCTAATGCAAGCAATTACAGCATAATCCCATGCTTGACTTTTAGCAAGCCCCTTCTCAGCAGATGCTGACTTCCATTACTCTCAGTTGAACACCGTTCCACAGCATTGGCGCTCTGATAAGGAACCATTCAATTGACAACAAGCTCCCAGTGTGATGCTGTGCTAATATGGCTCACCAAAAACGAAGGGGAATAGCAGGTATCCTTTTTGTATACAGGAGGGGAGTGACTGTTCTTGCCAACAGCCTGTCTAATTCTGAAGTCCATGTCCTCAACCATTACTGAAAAACTCACACAGGCTCAACAAACTTAAACAATGATGGCATGTGGAAAATTGGATTTGCAGGAAAGATTCACTGACTCCAGTCAATCTAGGTTTGGAGTAAAATTTAAAAGATAACTTGTTCAATATCCAAATAAATCTATGTAGGGAGAAAAATATCAATTATTACGGGCTTATTTTATGAACAAGCAAGATATAATGAGGAACAACAACTGACACCAGAAGTGAAAAAAATGGCCTTTTCCAACCGTGAGAATAATGCATCTTTGGAACAAGGCCGAGGCTATGACATGGTCTCTCTGTCACTTGGCCCCTACAATCAGTGTTCTGAGAATCCAGGCACCTTTCTGAGAGAAATACCCTTCCTAAGGGTTTTACAGAGAATGCGGGGCACTAATCTCTTCTGTGCTGTACACAGGACTCTATATTTTAAATAGTCTATTCTGTTCTGAAAAATTAATGAACTTTACCATGCCATCAAATCTAAGTAGTCCCATGCATTAAATCTATAGTGCCATAAAGCCATCAACTTTATCTTCCAGAAAGGGTCTGTGCACCCTTTCCTTTACTTATTTGCTTTGCCAGGTATCTGCCTTCAGATCAGAAATTCTCTTAAATAAACTTTAATGAAGAGAAACAGACTGTATGTCCTTTTCTATTTTCAAAATAAAACTATAAAGAAGTTATTTCAAAACCTCACTGGCACTTGCATGACAATGATAAACCTGATTATTAGCAAAACCAGGCCTCAACAATAATAAAACCCCCCAAAACCCTAACCTCCCCAAAAACCCCAAAACAAAACTCTAAAACAAACAAACCAACCAACTCCTGTTGTCTGAATTTAGCAGCTATAGACATTCTGATACTATTTTTCAAACATCATTTAGAATGAAAATCTTGCAAGAACTCATTTTCTAATCATCTAATTAGCATCAACCCTGAGAGAGCAAGAATGTTATGCAGCATTAACAAATTCACAAGCCTTATGAGTTAAAAAAAGCCCTGGAATATAACAGAAAGCTGCATTTCAGAATTTTATATTGTGTGGTATCAGGCTTTTTCAAGGGAACAAATGATCCATTTAATTAAGGGCTTCTCATTCTGCCTCAGACAACATCAAATATTAAAGGGGAAGATGCAATCAGCCCTCTAGTGGGCAAATATGGATTCAAAAAAATGTTAAATTTATGTGGATAATGAGAATATCCCATCTGACACTAGCAGCATTTAAGTATTCTACTTCAGTGAAATTCTGGCTGGGGAGAGGAAAAATAAGGAATGCTCCTTGCTAAGCATGAATGAAACACTATATGAAATAATTGATTTCTACCCCCCCTCTGTTTAATATCCATTTTTAATAGTCTCCCCACTGTGCTTCTAAACTACCCCTCCTTTGGCTGCATTCTTTCTGACAGCAAGAAACAGAAATGACTGCAGCATTCCCATTGATGGTGTGACACAACATCCCCTGCAGCTGCTTGTTATGGCTCTGCAAATTCAGACAGCCTTGGAGAAAATATCCTTAATAACACAGAGGTTCATATCAACAGTTAAATTAGCACTCAGCCATATGCCAGAGATCAAAAGTAACCCCTTCCAATGTTTACAATGCTTTCTTTTTTTATAGGAAATAAAGACGTTCAGAAAATGTTCATGTTAGACAGAGACAGTCTCAAAAATCATGAAATGCCAGTAAAAGGTGGATGTACAATTCTAATTCTGCTCCCATATGAAAGTCATCACAATGAGTCATAAACGAAATGATGCTTATAGCAACTAGACTACAACTCTGTGGCACACAGTACTGTATTTTTTTCCACTTTTCATGGAATGTTCTGCCTCATTCATCAGATGCTGTTAGGAGATAAAAATCATCTGAAATACCAGCGCGTAGTAAAATTTGCCTAACGTGGATTAACAGCCTTTTTCAATCAAGTGCTTAATTAATCAGTATCACAGTTGTGAAAACTATGTAAGCTTTTACAGGGCTCTGAGAATTCAAATTCCTAGTATCTACTGAGAGTAGTCTTACAAGTTAATTGAGTCCTTGCTCCTTCTGTTAGGCTACAAATACAAGTTAGACCATCAGTTAAAATAAAAATCAAAACAGGGAAGTCTGAAATTAGACTAGATGGTAAGAGTAAGTTTAGGCTGTCAGAGTCAGCAGTTCATTTAGCAGGGAAGGAAACATCCTGCCTTTGCAATGCAGAGTTAATGAAGTAACTACTGCAAGCATAGCATAATAATGGATGCACAGTTCATGATAAATGCTAACTTGACCCTCACATTCCTCCTTGTTTTTTTTAAGCTGAAGTTAAACACTTTCTTGTTAATATTTTGTAAGACGTAGGGAAAGGAGACAAAACGAGCATCCAAGATAGAAAGACTTTATTTGGGCAACACCCAAATAAAGCCAATGAATATGAAGATGCCAAATGAAGGCACAGGAATTGTACCTCTGCTTCCACACTGGAACACCAGCATTAGCTCCTATTCAAAAGCCAATGCTTTGCTTCCACTGAACAGTTTACACTACTGGTGTGTGTAACAAATTATCAGCTATGCTCAGAGATCTTGGTCAATTTATTTCCACAGTCCTTCAGTCACCTGGCAGCTTGGTAAGGCTGCAGAAAAGCATAGTCTCATATACTGGCAAGGCAAAGAGCAGTTTAAAATGCTCTCATCATATGGCACTTTCCCCGTTCTCAGATTTGAGGGCATTCCTGCACTTTGTCCATTTTTCCAAGTGACCCTAAAATACCTGAGCCAGAATTTCATGGTATTTCAGCATACTTCACAAGTTGTCCGTCTTCTTTTAATGACTCAATCATTTATGCTTTCAACAGTTACACCTTAAACCTTTTCTGTCACAGTCTCACACTGGGAGCTTTTATGATGTCACTTAATTCCTAGACGTCTTTTTCACAGATATTGCTTTCCAGGATACTGTTCATACATATTCCTTATCTTTAGATCAGAGACATTCAAAAGTCCAACAAGACACTTCTGTCTGATAATGTTTTCCATTGTGTCCAAACATCTGGACCTCAATCCCTGGCTGCTGGAGACATCATGCTGTCCCAAAAGGCTAAGTCTTCCACAGGATTGTATTAAAATATATTTTGTCTGAACAACTAACAACCACATAAAGATCCCTTTTTTTACAGCTATCCACCAGCATTGCTTTTATCTTTAGGTTATCAGCCATGACTTTCTGTTGACCTCCAAATGACTGAATATCAGGCCTAAGACTGTCTGCCAATTTTTGAAATCAGTCACCATTAGCATAAAAAACCAACAAAACAATACAACACAATAATGTGCTTCCTAGTATAGTAATAACATGCAAGAGCTAATATTAAAAGAATATGAAAGGCCCATTAGAAAGCAGTAGGAAATTTGGAAACATCAGGATTAAGGTCATCCACGTCACCATAATTTGGCTCCGCAATGCAGGTGCATTCTGATACAGCCTTATTGACTGTTTCCACAGAACTGTACTCTTATTATGTTGCACGGACAGATACTTAACAAGCAAGCGTTCAGTTTGTTATATCACCACTCTGGACAGCCTTAAGACTTGTCAACCACATGCAATTCCAACCTCCTGAAGCAGATCACTCATCTCCTGTACCCACCACAGAAATATAAGTGCTCCATAAGCACTTATCTATCTCCAAAATGTCCCTGTTTTATTTCTTGTAAGGGAAGGGAATAAAAAAACCCACACAGAAACACAGTAAGAGAGACATACCCACTAATTCCAAGTGGCCAAACTGGTATCTGTGACCTCTTTTTTTCCTTTGAAGGAAAATTCCTATTACATATGTTCCTATCACTGCTCCTATAGATTTTTATGCTACTCCTGAGATGCAACACTTCTGCAAAGCAAAACAGGGTCTTACCTATAACAGAGAAGTGTTCAATACTTGAGATTATAGTTTTGGGAACACCAAGTGTTAATTATTTCAGGATAACTCTCTATGGTCATTTGTAGCCTGAAACAAATTCAAATCCACTGAAGACTGGACCTAACTCATACTTGCACACACTTCAAGATTATCTGTAGGGCTGTAGGATACCTCAGCAATCTGAGACAGAAGCAAGTGTAATCAACAGTTCTTCATACTAGCAAATGCCTTCCCCAGATCATCCTCCTCAATTCCACAATCCTATGTCAATGCATTTAATTTTCTTTTAACAGAACACTCAGGTTGAGCAAACATGCAGGACTCTGACAGGCTATCATGCACCAATAACTAATCAAGGATGGTATCAAAGTGCATTGACGCAATAGGGCCAAATTAAGGTGTAATCAGCTAAGAGGTGCAAAATACAGTTTTAAAATTCCCTCTGTCCCAAGCTGAGACTGTGACTGTCCTCATTCCCTTGCACACACTCATCCCATTGACAAGTAACATGCCAAAATTGGAATCTGTGGCTGCAGAACTTCTCCTGTCAGTTCCGTCTGTTAGGCACTATAAGGAACTGCCAAGGGAAAGCACGTATGTGCACACACACAGTTATAATATCTCAGCAGAAGGGAGAGCACTTACCGTAACACAAGGTTTACCTCATTATACCCTCATGCATGTGGCCAGTCAAATTGTAATTTTCTATGCTCCAAGCACTGCATTCATATACAAAGCAAGGATTACGTGTACAAACTGCATGTGTGTATGTAAATGTGGATGTGCAACAGTTTTCCTTAGAGTTCTGAGATCATAAGCCAATTCCAACCAATCTGGAAAAGGGGTAAGATCTTAAAAGTCAACACAAGTCTCAAAAATACGCAGCTGAGGAAAGAAGAGAGACTCTCTTGGAGTCCTCTGCTGAGGGAAAGGCTAATAAGCTCACCCTTGATTAGACATCAGAGAATCCACACAGGAGAGAGCCGCTGGAAACCAGGCATCATTAGTTCCGCTGCTCACGGAACTACTTGTTAAAAAAAGCAAACAGAAATTCCAACATGTGGCATCATACTGACACCCACGTTGGTCATCAGCAATCTTAAAATGCATTGCACAGACCTCTGCCACTGCAGCTAAGAGGATAAATAACAGCAATAATACTTTGTCACCTTTTTCTAGCCTAAGAGGGAGATGAGGTTCTTTGCCAGAAGAGGTCACATTCTTATGCTGACATCAAAGACATGGCAAAATTTAGAAACACTGGGTTTAATATTTCTAGGCTTTGGAGGGAATGTGGTCAAACTTCCTGCCTGACACTTCAAACTTAATTCCCCCTTTGCCCTTAGCCTTCTAGCCTAGAGCAATCCCTTCTCCTGCACCAAGGCCCAGACCCAAGCTCTTTACCCACATGCCCCAGTCTCTTGATCCTCTACTGCAGGGACTCTTTGCTATTTCATTCCCTCAATTACCTAATACTTATCTCCTCTCCCTCATGCTTCTGTCTGTCTGTCCACATCCCATACTCTCATCCCCCTCTGTTCTGCCAGTTCTAGGTATCTCATTTTCCAGCACCTAGACGATCTGGTTCTTTCAAGACCCCTGGTCTTGTCTCTTTATAGCTTATTCCTGTGCTAGCTCTCCCATCTCTCCCTTGCAGAGGCTCCCCATCACCTCCTCTGCTGCATTCCCTAGTTTGTAGCCTATTGTTTTTTCTCTCCTCCTTTCCAATTCCCATCTCTACCAAGTTTCCAGATTTCCTCAACAAACAGCTCCAGTCCCTGCCCATACCTCATTCTCATCCCCACCATGTTTGAACCAAGCTGTGTCTTCTCACGTCTTGCCTTTGTGCCCATCAGAGGGAGAGGTTACTGTCCACATGGGGCACTAAAGACTCCTTCTGAAGCAGAAGGAGGAGCAGCTGTGCCTGAAGGAAAAGCATGCTTGGCCCTTCAGTGCAACTCTAGAAGATGCTTAGAGCTGCAGAAAGAGTAAATATATAGTCTAGCCTCACACAGAAACGGAGAGAAGTTAGGCTGTATTTGTCTCCTCTGTGGAGCTGTACTGTCTGCTGAGTGCCTGGAGTTGTGTAAGCCTCAAGAAACAGCAAAGAGAATATAACACATATTTCAGCCACCAAAATATAAATCATCTCAAAGTATTCTTAACGGAATTTTTCCAAGCTTAAAACTGGCCAAATTCAACAATATTGTCACAGGCATATGTGGCTTACAAAACCCATAGCCACCACACTACAAATTGATTCAAAACTATAGGAAGTTCACCAAACAGTAACACTAAATCCAGTAGAGGGAAGAAAAAACAGGCTTAAAACAAGACATGTCTGAGAAGATGCCCACCTGCTGTATTCAAACCACTGGTTCCCCTTGCATACATGATTTGCTCCCTAATGAGTGTTTCCATCCAGCTTCCTCACCTTCTACAGCTCAGTTTACTAAGGCTTCTGCACACTTTCACACCTTAGACTCATCTCAGAAGTTTCCTATGTCCCTCAGGTACTTATTGTCTCCCAACTTCCCTGCTGTTCCCCAGTTAAAGTAAGGGAAACTCAAAACTAAAAGTGGAGAAGACAAAGCTTGTTGATCACATATGACAGTGAGGCAGGCCCTTCTCAAGCCGACAACCTTTCTGTTGGTATCCGAGGCTCCAGAGCACACCTTGCAAACCCATTCCAGACTATAAACTGGTATTCATCCAGATTTTACTTAATACCAGAGCCTAGCAATGCCTATACAAAGCTCTCTTCCTCTTACAAAGAAATTACTCAGAGAACTGTCATGAGAAAGAGAATTGATGATCTGGCCCAGAGCAGCCAAACCACTTCATCAGTCTTGTCCACTGATCACATCACACTACAGACTTCTAGAAGTGCAGAGGTACAGGCACCACACCAGGACCAAAAAACAATCCTTCTGTATCCAGGACCTGTTTGCTACCTTCTCCTTAGCACCTTTGAAAGCACTGGGAAGAAGCCATGTGCTTCACAGTGCCAGCATCTTTCTAGAAAGATTCTTGATGTTGATCTAGCTTTCCAAAGAAAAAGCTAATTCAACGAAGATGTCAGGGAAGATTAGTAAAGAGCTGACGATGAATCCAGACAAGACTGAAATGACATTACTCGTGAAGGAAAGTGCTTCACAGGACTGGGTTAGATGCTGTCCCCTGCAGGTACAAGCATTCTTCCAGTAGCACAACGCAAAGCACCAAGCACTCTGCCAGACTAATCCTAAGGACAGATGTCAAAGGACAGAGATCTGCAAGTATTGTGAGCAAAAGCCTTACACCTTTTCTTAAAAAAAAAACAACCCTAGTCCATAGAGATTCTTGCACCACTTTCACAGCAGCATGCTAATTCACTTCGAGAGATGATATAGCAGTGAAACAGCTGCCATTTGCTGGAGCAGGCATTTCTACATTTAGTAAAGAATGTGATGAGCTGCAGTATATATCAAGTATGTATCAAGGTGTATGCTCCAACACCTTCCACATCTGCCTGGCTGTGCTGCTCATTCAAGGCCTTACTCTGCCTTTATCACCGCTCGGAGTCAGGAATTCCAAATACTAGCCACTTGCCCAGACACTCATGACAAGAGAGCTCACAGAGCTCAAAAACAAAGCTTAAAAATTAATTAAATTTGACAAAATAATCCTAGGCTTTAGGAACTGGGTATTAAATTTAAAAAATCACACTGATCGATGTAGTACAACTCCTTCCAGGAATCTGAGCACATTATTTTCAGTGTCTCATCATGGGAATCGGTGAAATCATACAAACGTAGTCATATGAATGCCAAAACCAACTCCTCCTCCAGCCTGAGAAAGAAGCAGGAGTAGATGAACCTCACCCACAGTCTTAATTTAGCTAGCATATGTCTGCATACTATAGTGACGGGAACTACTGAAATCATCCTCTAGAATACAGTAGGATCCCAGTATTCTTCAAAGTTTTAACTTGTGAGTCTATTCATATGCATATTATAGAGAAATGATTTTACTATGTTTCACAAAGGTGTTCTCTCCCACAGCTCCAAGAGATGATTGCGTTTTCCTTTATTTTTCCAACAATCATTTTTAGTTCCAAATTTGCACATGGAATGCATCATCCAAAGAGCAGATCTCAAGAAGGGCAGAAGTACTCCTTGGTGATCTTCAAAAAAATCTCAATTTAGCTCTGTCACACCTAAGCACTGCTCAGAGGAAGGTCTGCTTGGGGTGGGGGCTGGTGGAAGAGGTACCACACTCAGACTAAACAGGAAGAAATCTTAGAGATAAGGAAATTATATGTTCCTACATATATACTCATCTGTTTTTACCCTGCAAAGCCTTTTTCATGAGCTGTTACACAGACTATGTGTGTCCATAAAGTTTCTGCTGAGTCATTCTACTGGTCTTGGGAATTTTTTTTCAAACTTACAAGTAAACAAGGAGCTATAATTAAAGCCCTGGTTCAGCTTTAATTCTAGTGTTCACTGCCAATTGTGTCCCCTGTAAATACATATTTAACAACCTAATTAGCAACCCAGACTGTAAGCAGCTTGAGTAGTGTGGAACTGTGGCTAGGGCCCAAAATAAATGGTGGTATTACAAATAGCAAGCTACCTAACACTCCCACCCTTCCTCACCATACGCTGATTATATTTTCAAAGTGGAAGAACTGGGACATTGGCTAAGATAAAAAGGCTGATCCAAGCTCTAGTTTTGTACCCATTTAACTATGTTGATTAAAAAATGTAAACATTAAAAAAATGCTATAGTTAAAAGTGAAAAAATGCCTGAGGTGGGTGCACAGATTCTGTGTTGATGCCTTCATTTCTTATGGCTTAATGCCAGAAAGATAACTAAATCTGTACCGAAACAAAGAGCATCTAGGCTGATGAAGGAAAACTATTTGATATGGGATTCTGGGCACATTACAGGGAAGTGAGAAGACATATTCTATTTCTGTTTCAATATGGCTACTACTTTACCTATTATTTATCTTAATCATCTGTCAGAAACACCTATCACTGAATCACCACAAGTGCTTCTGCTTCCCACCTAGGACAGCCCATCACATTTACTCCTTACCACTTTCTGCTCTATCTGGTTCCCACCTTTTCTGAAACATCCACACTGATTGTCCTCTGGTTCAAGGATTCCCTCCTACCTTATCTCTCCCCTCCCCATCACTCATAAACTCAAGCCACATCCCTCCAAGCTCAAAACCCAGCCTCAGGGCTCAGAACTCTCCTCCCTCTTATCAGACACACTTAGGGTTCAAAAACACCCTCATGTTTAATTCAGAAATAAATTTTTTCCCTTGTTTTGTTTGGAATGCTGAGATAGAAGGAGATCACTTGGGGCAATACACACAGGAGCAGACACTATCACCACAGTTCACTTCCTGCTCTGTGTGTCTCCAGTTTGCAGTCTTTACACTGGACAGACTGGAGTCCTAACTGAGGAGCACCCAGGTACACCAGGGCTCTCAGCTACACCAGAAGTGCTCCAGCTGCACCAGACAGCACTGCACTCTGCAGTACACCAGCCATACTACCTGGCTGTGCCATCAAGGATATAGTTTAGCCTCCATAACATCCTGGTCATTAACTAACCTAGTAACGTTAACAACTATATATTAAGGAAATCAAGACTGTCCACTAAAAGGAAATCCTTAGTTTTGGGTCAACCCATCAGCTTGTAAATATTCCTGACCAGAAAGAAAACTCAACTCTTTCTGCAGCTCAAAGACTGTCTACTCAGGGACTCTCTAGGTACAAGGCAGAGATCTCTCTTTCCTCATGTAACCCTCTGAAGGGTTAAATACACCCCCATCCCCACGCAATATTACAGTCAAGGTTTAACCCCACTCCCCACCTGTATGTCTTGCCATCCTTGTGCTGGTCCTCATCATCCTCGTTTGTCAGCACAAAGGGGTCGCTCATCTCTGGCAGCCCTGACTCCTGCAATCGTTTCTTCTTCCGGCCCCGGGGTGGTTTGGGGGCAACTCCCCCACCCCCGCCACCTTCAGTGAGGGCGGTTGTCCCTTTCTTGGACAGGTCGGGAACCACCTGCAGGGCTGCCTGGGAGCCAGGGGGTAGCGCAGAGACAATCATGGGAGCTGAGATGGGAAAGGTTTGGGCAGAGGCGGCTGTGGTCACCAGAGAACCTGATGGGGAAGTTATCACCAGACCAGGACCTGCAAACAAAGGAAGGTGGAGGAAGTCAGTTATTATATCTCCAATTATGCCCAACCTCCTTATCCCACAGAAGCACCTACTTTTGACTATAACACAAACAGAAGGGTAGCTTCCCCTCCCAAAGCATTCCCAGACTCCACTGCTCGAAGTCAAACTTCCATAAAGAGGGTGGATGTATGGAGTACCTAGAGATTCACAGTGCAACCACACCAAGGCACGAGGTCCACACCATCAGTAAGACTAGGAGTAATCTACAGGCCAATAAGGATTCTTCAGGACCTCGTGTTTCCCCATCCCAGAGTCCCCTTCGTATGCTGCCGAAGCCTTTGGAGTGCCCTACCTGCTGTCATGAGCCCAGCAGACTGCACTGGTACCACGGTGATGTTCTGAGTCACAGGGGCTTGGCTGTGTGGTGTCAGCTGCTCTGGCTTGGTGTCCGAGTCCATGGAGATACCAGTGGGCAGGGCCACAGAGGTGGGGACTGTCAGCAAGGCAGGGTAGTGGGGGGGAGCCAGACTGCAGCCCTTCTCTGTGGGCAACAGCTGCTCCTTCATCTTGTTAATGAACATGGTGTTCTCAATCTAAAGGGGGGGAAGGACAGGTTTTAGAATATCCTGGCACAGCCTTGCCCAGCATTTGGCCAAGCAAGAAATGCAGGAGAAACACTCATTGTGCATAAACTTCTAACAGGAGGCAAGACCAACATAACAAGTTGGAAGATCTTACCTGTCCCGAGACGGTGGGCACTGCTGGCCAGAAGTACGGGGAGGAGTTGAAATGAGATTCTTCCATCCTAGCTGGGCACAGGGGGCAGGAAGAAGGGGGAAGGGAAAAGGAATGGAGGATAAGGAAGACAGACAGACAGACACAAAAAACCCATTAAACCCAAAGAGACTCCAACATGGAACTGACTCAGTCTAATGCTGTGACAGTTCCTTAACCACCCCTGTTTTTCTTGAGCAACTTCTCCCCCCCTTTTGAGCTATCTGCCCAAACAAAAAAAATATTTTCAAGAGAAAAAGGTGCCTGTTATTCCCATGGGCATGGGTCCATCTGAAATGCCCCTTGCCCAGTAGTCGTCCATGCAAAAAACAGGACTGACTAGAAACCCAGAACACATCCACATTTTCCCAATTATCATCCACCCAAGTACATGGCATAAATGAAGTCTGTGCATCTGCAACCAGGCAAATACAGATGAAAAGAGTTTTTCACCATCACAGACAGTCTGACCCCACAGACAATGAAAATTTTGGACATTGCCTGTCCCTCCATCCCAGCTCAACACTAAGGACCCAGATGGAGCAAAGGGACATTAGCATTATGTTACACAGGAAGAAAGACAGGCAGAGAGAGGGAAACAGACTTGCCCAAGATAACAGACAGCCAACAGCAGACCAAGAAGTCAAACTCAGGGCTCCTAACTTCCTGCTGGTCACTCCGGCCCCACTCTTGAAAGAAACTCACTCAATATTCCTGCTCTCCTCCAACGAGACTAAGCAGTAGGAAAATAACCTGATTCCCCCGCTCCTGAGAAACCCTATTTCCAAGTGAGATCATGTCACAGCTTTCCACTGCCCATTTCCTTCCCATCTTTGGGACAAGACTCTGTAGGACTCTGTCCCCAGCCAAGTGCCCACTGCTCCATCTCAACTCTCCCTGCATTCAGAGGACCAGTCAGACACCAAGAGAGTCTCCTGAACATAGAGGTATGATCTCTTTGGGAGCACTTGACTGAAGAAGCACTTTTCTTTCTAATCCTTACATTCCTCTGTGAAATACCATTAATGGACAAGGATTGTTACACTTGCAAAAACACTATTCAAAACTTAAAGAAATTAACAAAACAGTATTTTCTGAAGCAGAAGATACATCTATTCCTAACAAATATGGCAAAAGTAGTAGGTAAAAACTATGCTCAGAATACATCTGGCAGAGAGTGCAACCACTGTAGGTTTTTCATGCAGCTAGCTGCAAAATGTCCCCTCCTATTTCTGTTATGGTCTGTCAGTGGTCAAATAATTAAACAATATTTTGTTTCTGTAAGGTCTGTCTCAATCATCAGGGGAGCTCAGAGGCATGCCCCCAGTAGCATGAAACACTTACATTACAGAAGTATATCAGGACAGAATAAATACATGTGGAATTGCTGTGTGTGAGCCAAAATGCAAGGATAATTTTCCTCTACGTGGAGAAGCAGTATTTAAATGAACAAAATTACCCAATAATTTTGCTTTTATTAATTGCTCATGCAACAGCAAGGCCAAGTACTCCTGCCTCACTCACTCACTGCAAATCAACCAATAAACACACTTAAGGATAAATTATTTACCTTATGTTCGTGGCATGCAGTCAGACTGCTCACTGCCTGACTGAATTACTCTGGATTTACATTGCTGTGATTCAATCAGAGGCTGATGGGGCAAGACTCTTACCTTCCTTCCTCTGCTTTCTTTTCTGAGCCAAATTAATTATTAAGTACACTGCCCACAGCATAGCCCTATGCATGCAACACCTAATTACATGACTTTTTTCTTCCACAGGATGGACACACATGAGGAGATAGCATATCCTTGGCAATTGAGCACCACCTGAATCAAGAGGGTTATTTTGTTTGGAATTTCCAAGTTTGAGGGTTTTTGCTTGGTTTTGGTTTTGTTTTTAAAATAAATAGCCTATTATTTGCTTAGCTTCCACATCAAAAACACCAAAGTAAACCTGACTCTCCAAAAACACAAAGTCTCATGTAATAATCAGATGCATTTTCCAAAGAAACTTTGCAGTTGTCCAAGACTCCCTTGGCTGCAACTGCAAACTTCAGGAGTTAAAACAGAAGAATGTCAATTTAACCAAAAAACCTCACAACAGCTTTCTTATTAAAAAAGTAATGAAAGGCAAGTCCATTTCCAGATTCCAAAATCCAGACCAGCAGAGGCCAGGGCACTCAGTGGCCGCTTGTCTCCATCTTGTCTTCTACCAGAACTTCACAGAGAATCTAACTTTCGTTTGCTCAGTTTACCAAGAGTACAAGTCAAATATGGTTCTTACTGATTCTTCAAAGGATGGCTACGCTGATTTCATTAGACTCACTTAGAATCCACCTCCCCATCCAAAAATCTTCACTCTTGAGCATATTATCTATCAGGCCTCAAACTTCTGGCTTGAAAGGCTGAAGTATGATGGAGTTATAAGAATGTGGAGGAAAAGGAGAAATGGTGTAAAAGTTTAAGCTTTCATGCAATTTCACTAGCAAGCCAGTCTTCCAAAGGCAGAAAACAAAGGTAAGATTCCTCCACCAACCTACTGTCCTAGTACCCAGAGCTGTCCCTCCCTTACCCCATTTTTAGGCTAAAAGGGTATTTTGAAAACATGCACCCCTATTGGCAGCCCCCACTTAGACGCTGCTCACACTTACGTTACCAGAACTCTGCACGTAACCCTTCCAATTGCTCTATAACTACCAGACATGGGCTGGAGCTTCAACCCTGTACCACAGCACGTTCCCACTGCAGGGCCTTCATCATCCCAGCTTCCACAAACAGGCCAGAGATGGGACCTTCTTCCTATTCACCAGTCTAGTATCAGACAGATGTCAACGTACCCTCCTGATATAAACCAAAAACACTTTCTATGTACAGACCACAAATGTACATACACCAAAAAAACAACCAAGTGAACCAAAGAACTCACAAGGGACAAGGGATCTGGAGTTTAGATCTCAGAGAGTACTTCACAGATTTACATACTTAACGTGCTGGATTTATACTTCTTGGCAGGTCATCACTTTAATCATAAACAGACATATAAAAGCACGTGCAAGTATACGGTGAGGTAGAGGCTGTGTTTCTGGAAGGCACAATCAAGGTTGACTTTTAACACGGGTTCTTAATTCTCCAGATACCTGGCTTTTATTTCCTATTCGGCACAGAGTTTTCAGTCAACAAAAGGCCCTGAGTGTAATGCTTGGGAACAATTTAGACTGTTGTTTTATGTCTGCCCAAGATCTTTGTTCAATGACAAGGAGCTTTTAGGCTTAATTGCTGCGAAATACTAGGGCTGCTAAAAGCCACACAGGCTATTGGGATCAAAAGCAAAAATGCTTCCACGGAAATCATAAGCACCAAGAAGTTCAAACGCTGCTACACCTTTAGAACAAGCGCATTTGAACACACATCAGGAATATCCCAAATGTACCTGACAAAGTCCTGGATCCCAAACCGGCACACTAGAGACAGAACTTTGGTGCCGTTCCTCGATACTTGTATAGCCTCCACCCCGACCAGGCGAGCCTCTGTCGGAACAGGTGCCTGGCAGAGAGCATACTCTGCGCCTCAGCTCCTTCCAGGCAGTCAATGCCTTCTCCCGCACCCTGGCGCTCAAATGCCTTCACGCCCCCAACGCCGGGACCCGCGGCCCATCCCATCTCCTCCCACCCCGCGGCAGCCCCCGGGGCAGGGGCGGGGGTCACTCACGCAGCTCTGGGAGCTCCTTACCCCTCTCACTCTCCCTCCTCTTGCATTTCTCCTCCTTCCAGGGCCGGCTCTGCAAATAAACCGCCTCGGTTACCGGGGCGCCCGGGGCCCCGCATGGCAGCGGGCGACGATCCGCGGGGCCCGCGGACCGGGGCACCCCGGCCATATCCGGGGCAGGCGCTCCCCGTAGGGCCCAGACCCACCTCCCCCCGCGGCGGACGAGGGCGGGGCCGGCCCAGAGCGCGGCTCCCCCGTGGCGGAGCACCCGACACCGGGACAGACGGGTGGACGGACAGACAGACAGCCCGCCCTCCTCCATTTCCGCTTCCGGATCGCCCCGGCCCCGGAAGTCCCGCTGCCCGGCCCCCCGCCTGCGGTCCCGCCGCCCCGCACGTTACCGGGCTCCCCCCCAGCGGCGGCCCCGGCCCGGCTCCGGCGGCGGCGGCCTCCTCACCGGAAAGACAGCAGGGAGGAGCTTCCGGGTCAGGGGGCGGGGCGCGCCTCGGCGCTTCCGGGTCGCCGAGAGGAACGGAACGGCGTCATCAGCGGTTTCGCTTGAAAACGGGGCGGCGGAGCGGCCGCCGGGGGAAGGCTCCCCGGGGTGGGGGCACCGGCGAGGCGGCCGCAGCCGGAGGTCGGGGCGGGGGTCGGGCGCGCGCGCGCGCTTACCGGAAGCGGGGAGGGCGCCGGCGCGCGGGGAAGCCCGGGCTGGCGGAAGGGCGGAAGTGGCTGTGGCGGGCGGGCGCGCGGTGGCCCCGAGCCCGGCCGGCAGGGCCGCTTCCGGCCTCGCGGCATCACGTGATACAGGCGGGCGGAGGGGGGGGGGGGGGAAAGGCGGGCACCCTCATGAATATTCATTACCCTCCGTGAATTACTAATTCGGCCGCCGCCGCCTTGGGTCGGTGCGGGATGTGGTTGGTACAGAGGTCTCGAACACTGTGCTTGCCAGCGCCTGGGACCGTCCCGGCCCGCCGCGATGATCCAGAGGAGTTGTCCCAAAGTTTGGCTGCCAGCGTCGGCGATGGTCCCAGCCCGCGCTGGCTCCAGTGTTTCCTGGCACGCTGTTAACGTGTATGTCCTGCTAAGCCAACAGAAAGGGCTTCCCGCGAACTGTTTTTGTGCCAGAATGGGCAAGCTGGACCATCTCATTCCCTGTCGGGAACAGGAGAGCAAGGCCGGGCGTGGAGGAGAACAGGGCAACCCTTTTCCCGCAGCCGGAGGCTCCGTGTAACCTCACCCAAACACCAATTATTTCTATATTTGTAACCGTGCACAACTTGACCCCAGAGGGGGCTGCAACTCGCCCTCGCTCTCAGTCACTGGGAATTCAGGAATTCAGTTTCACAGATTGAGCCCACCCAAGTTTCGTCTGGCAGTTTCCCGCTGCCTCCCGTGCGCTGGCGCTGCCAGGCGCGTTGCCGTGCAGGGAAGGGAGGAGCAGCGGGCACTCACTGCCCTGAGCCCCGGGCACAGCGAGGCTGCTCCTGCAGGAGATAGCGCGGAGCTGCTCCATGACATGGCTAAGCCGGGCTGGCTGGTCAGCCCCACACCGACCTGCAGACACCCCACAGAATCACCAAGCCGCGCTGGGCTGTTGCTGGTCTGCCCTGTCTTACACACTTTAGGATAAGATGCATTTCGTTCTGCTACCTCCTAGCAGGGTTAACTTTGGCGCTGGGCCCACCTCCTAGGTCAGGTTAGGTTACCTTCCTCACCTGTGGTGTTGCGCGCCGGCCGTTTGGCTGAGCTGTTTTAGTGCTTTGACTTGAGAGAAACATCTTTTTTTTTTTTTTAAGTTGTTGCGTGAGTTTTCTGCCAGCTTGGCATGCTGGAACAGCTTTTCCTAGCCAGCATGAGTAAGAGGGTGGGACCAGGGAGAACACAAGCACAGCAGCCAGCGGTTAGATTGGCTCGGGCGATCGTCAAACCGCAACATCCGGAGCATTGGGCAGAGGGAAATCTCCCGGCTGCTCCGGCCACAGCGCCTGCCTGTCCCCAGGACGTGCTGGGGTATTGGTCATCGCAGGCGGCACCAGATTTCCTCCTGGGAGGAGTCACGATTAGCTCTGCGTTCCTCAGCAGGAGTCACATGAAGGCAATTGTTGATTTATTTAAATAAAAGGAGTTGGCAGCCTAATCAGTTTGGAAATTAATTTCCTTGTTAATTTGGGGGTTTTGACTTGCTCATGAATATTCACAAATGCTCATCTTGTTGTGTTTTTTTTTCTCTCTCTCCTCTATGTAATTTATTTTTGTGATTGTCAGATCACCTCTGAAGGTGACATTTCTCTCCGTGTTCTGCAACGCAGCAAATGTATTCAACTTATGCCTTGGAAGAGGAGCTCCAGCCTGGCACTGACATCTCTTTTACTTTTCTCTTCTTTGCCAGAGAGTCCTTTATAGCCTCCTTCCTCCCTGCATGCTGCCTAGGAAGAAACAGGACTGAGTCTCCTCGAAGAGGGCTGGCCTGGACTTGATAACTGGGAGTGTTTGTCACAATGCACTATGCCTGGCAAGGGAAATTGTCACTTGAGGATTGGGACAAAGTGGTTAATTTTTCTTAGGGTGCGTGTAGTTTTCTGCTCCCCCTCCCACCCCACACTGCCGAGCATCTTTCAGCAGCACGTGAGGCAGCGTGACTAACATCTGCCACAGACACTTGATTTGTCTTATCTCCTTTCCTTTGTAGGAGGCAAAGTCAGAGGAACACGGGTGTGTGTCTCTGGAGAGTACAGCTGATCTCTTTACCTTCTTTCCCAGCTCCTTGTTGCCTCCCTTTAGTTATTCTGGCAGCCCTTGCTCCTTTCCACACCAGGGAAGAGCATCCTGCTTGCCACTGCGGGTTTCTCCCTGGTGAGACATGCTCGAGTCCCACGTATGTGTGTTTAGGGCTTCTAGGATTTCATAACACTGACCGGCTGGGCTCAGCTAAGGAGCACGGTGAATAAAATCCTGTGTAAAACCGCTGGTGCTGGGGGCAGGAGGAGCAGTGTGAGGTGAAGAGGTGTCCTCCTTACGCCGTGGTCATGCACGGAGGCAGGCTTGGCTGAGAGCTGGCCCCACAGCAAGTAACGTGATGTGTGTAGTGGAAACCCCCAGGCCCAGCCTGGTCTCCAGACCAGCTCATTTCTTTAGAAAGGCCAGCGTTGGTACAGCCTCCATCTATCCAGCTTGCGCGGAGCTGTGTGAGGAGGGGTGGCCAGCGTGCACCAGCCATGGGGATCACCCAGCGGCACTGCCAGCCCAGGCTGAAAGCTGGGCAGGGGGTGACAGAGAAGTTCACAACTCTGCAGCAAGGAAATAAGCCAGCAGCAATGCAAAGTGACTGCAGGAGGTAATGGAGCCCTGGTAGGTGGAGGTTAGTGGAGCTTCCCTCCTGGGAACAGAATCATGTGAATAACACAGCCGGGTTCCCACCTCCTGCTGAGGGCACCAGCTCCTGACAAGCTCAGAAAAGAAAATGTGTGGAGAAAGCCAGCCGGTTACCACGACAGTTGCTCTCTCACAACTTTTGTAACAACTTCTGCTGTGCAGCTTTGGCCTGGGAGGGTGGCAAACACACACCTCCTTGCTGGCTGCCTGTTCCACCTCCCATCCTTATTGCCTCCTCCACAATCACATCTGACTGTCACGTTCCCACCTCAGCGCTTTCCTTCTTTATCTACTCTCCTGATTTCTCCATTTCTCTCTTTCTTCACCACCCCAACATAAAGCACCCACCCCTGGACCTTCAGTTATGATTACAGACCATCCTTCCACGGTGTCACTGTGCTTGAACACATTTTGTTTGCTGTCTGTGTGTAAACTGCACTGCTCACGGTGGCTGTTCTGGTAATATAGGTGGTATTTTATGTCACAGGATCCTACTTGGCTGGCTTCTAGGGCTGGTAAACCTGGCCTGATATGTTTGTTAAGCTGGCTCAAGTGGTACCTGAATTTGATGGGGGTACTGACCAGTAGGCAGAGATGGACAGATACACTTGGAAGGTGTGATGATGTAGTGATACACATTTTAAGGATGGTGGCTGTTCATTCTCACCGAAATTGTTAGCTGTTTGTAGGACAATATTTGGTTTATCCCGCAGCTGGTATTTTAATCCTGAGAGTACATTTCTCAGCAAGGTGTGTTGTCCTCACTCTTTTCAGGGAACTGACATCTCTTTGGCAATCAGCTGATTAAATCCCCTGGCAGCACACAGCAGAGAGCATTTCAGCACATCATTCTTGGTCGGGCTTTTTGATTGTTGTTTTTTTTTTTTCTTCTTTTTTTTCTGTTGCATGGAAATAGATTGCATTTTCCCCTGCTTGGTAACTTTTCTGCTTAGTGTTGTTTAAGCTTTTAGAAATACACAATAATGGAGAGTTATAGATGCGTGTCATCCTGCACACGCTTGGTTGCCTGAATCATTTCGTTATAGTGGCATCTTGCTCTCTTAAGGGCAAGGAGCAGAAACCACACACCTGGGATACACTCTGGAATTTGAAGCATATGCAGCAACCATCTAATTCTTTTTCACTGAAAGAAGTAGGTTTCTCTGGAACTGTGAACTTGGAGGTGGGTCCCTGTTGGGCAGGAATCTAACAACCTGTGATTGGATCAGCTTTGGCTCCAGGCTGAGTTCATTTGGCCACTGTAGTGTAGTAAGGGCAGTTAGTTGCTGAAACTTCTGGCCGATGTGCCATGAATACAAATCCCATAATTTTGAAGGAGAAAAAGGTATCACTCACTGGATGTGTCAGGACAGCAAGAGTGGCTGAGGACCTTCAGCACCGGGAAAAAATCACAGTTACATCAGAAGTGCCTGAGAGGGTCTCTCTTGAGTGGGCACAGCCAAAGCACATCACATGTGCACAAACAAAGCCTACTCTAGTAGAGTGATAAGTTTTAAGTGTCAAAACCCCCTATATTTTATTAGATCCCCACAAAAGTTATCAAGAAGCATTTTAAACATGATTCAGCAATCAGCCCTTCAAGCAATGATGGTTCCCTGAAGCCTAGGCTGCATTAGCAAAGGTGTAGTCAGCAGATCAAGGGAAATTATTATTCCCATCCACCTGAGAGGTGTGAGGCTCCATCTGGAAGATTACACCCAGGACTGGCTCCTCAGTACAAGATGGGTGTTGACAGACTGCAGCGTGGCCAGCAAAAGGCCCCCAAGGTGGAGGGGTAGAGCACACAGTGCACGAGGAGAAGGCTGGGGAGCTGGGTTTGTTAAACAGGGAACACCGAGGGGGTGTCTAGTTGCTGTCAGCTCCTACCTAAAGGAAAGCCACAGAGAAGAGGAAACCACACTCTGAAAAGGCAGCAAACAAGGGTCAAGAAACAAGGGACAAATGGTGAAACAAACAAAATCTAAACATGCATAAGAAAAAATTTCTTCCCCTTGAGAGCAGTTCAGTAGGGAAAGAGGTGCCTAAAAAGACTGGGATATTTCCATCCTTGGAGGTGTTCAGAAGCTGTGTGAGGAAGGCCCTAAGCAAGCTGGTCTAGCTTTGGAGTTACCCTGCTATAAGCAGGGAATTGGACTAGAGACTTTTAGAAATCTCTTCCCACCTGACTTTTTGTGTAGGTCAGTGTTTTTGTATTGCTGATCTTCCATGAACCAATGTTCAGTGTCTTCATAACGCTGTGAGCCAGAAGGGCAGTATGCTCGTTTGGCCCCGTGGAAATGCATCTGTGCTGACAGCAGCATTAGCATCTGTAAAGCCTTTCTGCACGAATGTCTCTTCTCCAGCTGGCTCACCACCCTCTGTAGCACAACTTGTCCCATTTTATACTACAGATGAATCTCCTAACAGCAAGATCTGGTTGGTTTGGGGGTGACTTCTCAAGCTGTGACACCTGTGTTTTTCTGAACAGTAGCAATCACTGAAATGTCATTTAAAACTATATATTGCAGTATATGAGTTCCCTCCCTACACAGAACCTTTAATAACTTTAATAACTCCTTTAAATTCTTGGTTTAGGTGCCTGCATGTTCCTTTGCAGTCAGAGAATCAGTGATGAGTTTCAGGGGATCTCTGTTCCCTTTCAGAAGTTAAACAGTCACTTCTCAAGCCCCCTCTTTTTGAGAAACATGCCTCTGTGATATCCTAAACTGTGGCTTTCAGCTCACCAGGAGAGCAGAGAGGTGGGTGCTCGGCAGATGCACTCCTCACACCACCTCCAGTGCTCACCACAGTGCTGCTAAAACACCTCTGGGTCTTTACAGCTGCCTCATATCATTTCTCAATAAGAAGGATGATGCTGAAAAAGGTGGGAGAAGAGGATAGAAGAAAGGGTAGAGAACAGTAACTTGATGTATTAAGGCAAAAGCAAACCTCGAGAAGCTCTGTAGAAGCAAGACTGGAGCTCACCACTTTACCTTGGTATTTGTGGGGTTTTTTTTCACAGCTGTCCGAGGAAGCAGCAGTTCTGGGAGCAAAGATTTGCAGCATATCCATCAACTTCAGAGTAAGCATGTCAGGGCTGGGAAAAAGGAGCTATATTTCAGGAAGAGAGAAAACAAAGTACTCTGGGCAGCTGCAAACCCATTAGTCTAGTCTCAACAGAGTATAAGGTTAAGAACAAATTACAGAAGGAAAACAGAATTAAAGCTACAGCAGTAAGTGGAAAATGGAATCAAATACAAAATGGGTTTATCAACAAAAGCACTGTGTGCCCTTAACTTGATCCTTTTCTTTACCTCCTTTCCCTTACCTGGGTGAAAAAAGAAATTGGTAAATCTAATCTAGCTGGATTTCAGTAGGGCATTTGATGCAGTAAGGGCTGGAAGGCAGCTAGATAAGCTGAAGTGAAAGGAATTAGTAGGAGAATTTTAGGTGGGTAAAATGCCAGGCAGAGGCAGATGATGTGTGGAGTCAAAAGGGAACTGCCACCATGGAGGAATGTCACTGGCCTTGGGAATAATTCTGCTTGCAGTAATGGCTCTAGCTCAGCAAAAAGCAGCGTGAAAAGGAAGTTTGCTGATTAAATGCATTTAGGAGAATTACTCACAGTCTGAAGCAGAGAAGTGTGAGGTCCTGTTCTTCAGTCCTGCTAACAGCAATGTCTTTTACACAGAGAGATTCGCTGGTTAGAAATGACAGAAGAAGAGACAGATCTGGGTGTATTCATCATTCACGAGATGATTATGAAGCCCCGATGTGACGTGATCACAAAGACAACAGCCTTAAAGAGATCATTAAGTTAATCTTATTTAGGATGCTATATACAATTTGTCACTCATATTCAGAAGTAGGCTCAGGGCTAGCAGCAGTGTGGGGGAGCTGGAATAATAGAGTATGTCACCGTGCCTACCCCTGCTGTCCATACGAGTGGACATGGAGCCTTCCTTCACTTAGCAAAAGGCTGGAATGGATGAACTTCTCTCTAAAAATCCATTTTATGCACAGGGATGTGCACAGTGAAATGAGCCATTACAGAAGGGAAGGAGCTCAGCCATGATTTAGTTGGGCAGTTCCTTTCTGTTCTGAGTTTGGCTCTTTTTAAGGCTGCACAGATTTACCTCTCCCTGCAATTTGCTGTGCTTCCTTGGCAGGCAGAGCAGGTTAGCATGACAAGCACAGCATCAGAAGAAAAGATGTGCTGAACACAGGCCCACAAGCCCACATTTTTCTGCTCCATCCTCCAAAGAGTTTTTCCTTCAAGGGTGAGAGATCAGTCCAAAGTCTTGTGCTCTTTATGCAGGTGACATCTTGATGTTTCTCCCAAACAATGCCTGCTCCCATAAGCTATCTCAGAAAGTAAGTTTAAAACCCAGCATCTCAGAAAAGGCATGGTTCTTTGGAGAAATACACAAAAGCCCGTTTGAACTAAATGTGCCACGTGCCTGTGCAGCAGAACTGAAAGTGTTTCATCGTGCTGGTTTTCATGTTGAGGAAAGAATGGGAGGTCTTGAACCTGGTTTACACCTGGATGGGGAATAGTGCTGATCTAACACTTGACTGGGGGTGGAAGGGATGCAGTAAGTATAGCTTGCTGCAGCTTGCTTCTGACAATGATTTCTGAGGTTTATTTAATTTAATTGGGGGAAATTAAATTGGGACAAGACCTCAGGCAATCATGTAATTCAGCCTACTGACCTGACGACAAGATTAAGTAAGCACAACTCATTCCTGACAGATATTTGTTGAGCCTGTTCTCAACAGCCTACAGTGACAAGGCTCCCTGGCCAATCTAGTCCAGCGTTTTATTGCTCGATAGTTAAAAAGCTTTTTCTATCACACAGCTTAAGCTCTCAGTGATGAAAATGAATCTAGCGATTTCCACAACCCCACTGAAAAGTCTCTATCCACCCTGACAGTGCAATCACCCCAAACCAGCTGTATATACTTTTTGGCAATTGTGTGCACCTTTTGGCAATTCCAACTGTGTTTTTTTCCACTGTTTGTGCCTTTCACTCTATCAAAAGCTTTGGAGTCAAGAAGTATCACATTTACTACACCCCCCCCCCCACTCCACTAGTGCAGTTACCCTGTCAGACAGCGAGGTTAGATGGGCTTAATGTGATCTTCCTGATGAATTGAAGTTGGAGGGTTTTTTCAGGTTTGAAGTGCACATTGGAGGGGAAGCTAATTCATTCGTGCAGCTGCTGCCTGACAGGGATGAGAAAGAGGCTGGGGGAGAGAGGCTTGGGGCTATGGCCTGCTGAAGGGGAAGGAGGCAAATCCAGCCAGGATAAAACGCAGTGCTGGACAAGTAGTCTGCTGTTTGGGTTCTAGGGATAACAGAGTCTGCCAGGAGCCCCGTGGGTAAGCACTGCAAAGTGTGGAAGGACGGTCTGCTACAAGTGTTTTAACAGTGTGTAACATCAGAGATGCATCAAGTCTGTGCACCGTGAACCCCTCTGGAATTCATTATGGACTAAAACATGCTGAGAGGTTTTCAGAGATAACAGGCTTGGGCTGCATCACTCTGGGTGGCTTTTCAGATTTCAGCAGCGCTTGCGCCTTTATTGTATCCCAGAGTTTTCACGGCATCTGGAGCAGATCCCTCAGGGCAAGACTCCCAAGTTTCAGGTAAACATCACGTTCAGGGAAGTACTTTTTTAGATGTGTTTACAACATCAGCAGGGAGAACTCACCAGCTGCCTTGCTTCCTCTCACTGTACTGCAGACAGCTTATCTCCCAGGGTTACTTCATCATCCTCCTTGTGCTGTAGTTCCCAAAGAGCTAAGCTCAGCAGCAGTAGTGTTAGCTAGTCACAGCACATCTTGCAAGCTTGCCACTGTTTCTCCCCCATATCACATACCTGGACACTCCTTTTTCCTCAGCAGGCAGGGCACATAGCCATATGGCAGGAGGGAACAGCTCCTGATGAGAAGCAGAGCAAGTTGCAGACAGTTTCCCTGTCCATCACGTCCTTTTCTCCCGTACCAGCTTCATCCTTCCCTCATTCCACTTCTTCCTAGGATGGGGAAGTCATCCTTTCCTTGTTAGAGGACATATAACATCTAGCCTGCCATCTCCTGAGGCCATGACTGTACTGGTGCCAGAGTACTCAGCCCCAGGACACAGGGCAGTCTGGGGACCTGCAGTCGCCTGTTCTGTCACACGGCTCAATTCAGCTATTGCTGCCTGTGACAAAGCCCAGGCACAGCTTGGGGTGGCACGCATCAGAGACCACTCCCAGTTTCATAGAGTGGCTGAGGTTGGAAGGGAGCTCTGGAGGTCATCTGGTCCAACCTGCCTCTGCTAGGAATCACCCAGAGGGCCTCTATCAGCCCGGAGTAAGTGCTGGGTATTAGCCTCCCCCCAGACTTTGTGCCACTTCTCACCATCCTCTGTGCCCAGCCATTCAGCCAGGTTTCAGTCACTGTTTGCTCACTGTTTGCTCATTCAGCCCATACATCAGCAACTTGTCTGTGAGGATTTTATGGGAGACAATGGCGAAGGCCCTGCTGAAGGTGAGGCATTTTATCACAGAAGGTTATCAAGTTGGTCAAGTACTACTTCCCCTGGGTGAATCCGTGCTGACTATTCCTGATGATTTCACCCATGATGTCACATGATGATGTCACCCATGTGCATGGAAATGATTTCCAGGATTACCTGTTCCATCATCTTCTCAGGGATCAAGGTGAAGCTGACTGACCCTGGATCCTCCTTCTTGCCCTTCTTGAAGACAGGAGAGATGTTTGCTTTCCCCAGGTCTTCAGGTACTTCTCCCAGGTGCTATGACCAATCAAGAGTTATCAAGAGTGGCCTTGCAATGACTTCTGCTGGCTCACTCAGCAGTTGTGGGTGCATCTCATCAGGATTTGATTTATTTCTTCTGTTTCAGAGGCAAGCAGATCCAACTGCCTGTATCCATAAGCGTGTTCTGCCTGTTTGACACAGCACTGTCCTTTTCTCATTTTGCACTCTCCATCCTTATGTTCCTCACTCTCCACGGTGCTGTCTGCATTCTGGATAGTTTTCCAGTATTCAAGCTGAGTGCAAACTTGTTCCTGGGCCCTTTTACTAGACCCAAAAGCTCTTGGATTATTTATTGATTCTCCACATGGAATCTTCTCTAGACAGAGCTTTAGGGAATCCAGCTGTGGCCAGGTGTTCTGCCTGGAGGAATGTGGGACCCAAGGGTACATGTTTCCTGCCCAGTGCCTCACTGGAAGGAGCAAGTCCTTGGATAAGGGCAGGTGAGTCCAGAGATGCAGTGAGTAGCGCTCTTGCAGGTTCAAATGCTTCCATTCCACTCAGCTGGTTGAGCTCCTCCTCCATGACAGACTGCATAATGATCTCCACATCCTCAGGGCAGTTCTCAGTCTCACCTAGATACTCAAGAGTTCCTAGAAAATCTTTTGCATCATTGCCAGGCCTCATTTTAGCAAGGATGCTTGTGTTTTCCAGGAACTCTCTCAGCACCACAGTCACCTGGGGCTTCATTTCCTCCAGCCTTGCAGGCAGAGTGAGCATCTGTTGCAGAAGCCTTGGATCTGTCTGAGGAGCAGCTGCCACCTGAGAAATCGCTCTTTGCTCATTCCCTGTCACCTTTTTCTGGAGTGGAGCCCTCCAGGCCTGCCAGCTGACAGCCCTTCGCTTCCCCCAGATCAGCTCCCATCATCTGCACATTCTTGCTATGGCAAGTATGGCCAGCTGTCCCTTTGGGTTGAGCCAGCAAGAGGGCAGGTACTGCACACACTACACATGTAAAAAACTGCAGAAAGTAGAGAATAAATTTGAGAAATGCTACTTGTTCCCCCAAAACTTCTGGAGATCAGGAGCCCAGCACAAAGCCTGGCTGGACAGAAGGATGCTGAGCAGTCTGTCTAGAGCAGGATTGGTGGCTGTCCTTCATACTGAACTTCCTATAAGTCACTCTTTAGAAAATATATACCCAGCAGCAAACACTGTAAGAAAGTTTGTTTTAAACATTAGCAGTTTCCAAAGCACTAATGTTTTAATGCAGTGAGAAAGGTGAGGTAGAAATGGCAGCAGCATGGGTAACAGGGCAGTGGTGTACAGAGGGAGTCCCTCTGGCCATTCCTTGCTTCTGTACTTGACGCTTCTGCAATCACCGCATATTAAAATTTCCAAAATTTTCAGCCCTGGCTCTTGTGCACTGTACATTTCTGTAGCTGTGCTGACAATCCGGGTCTGAACTACCTTAATAGGGAGCCTGGGATGGGGCTGGAGCTCATGGTAGCCTCCTAGCATCCTTCACCTTAGACAGAGCAACCTCTGTGGTAGAAACAGCATGACTGCAGCTGCACAAAAGGGCAAACAGCCTGATGCTGCCAAAAATTGCAGGAGTCCTCCCCAGCTGTGGTTGTGCCAAACCTACTGGGCTAGCTAAACTTGCTGTGGAAATGTCTTTCTCCCACCCCAGTGACTCTGCAGTACAGTGGGTCAGGACCTGCTCTCAGTGAGCACTGGCATGCTTTCCCCAAAGCACTGATGCCACACGGCTGCATTTTTATGAGCTGACACTTGCCAGAAAGTTGTTGTCTTCAGTGTTGTTGCAGAGTGAAGTGCCTGGTGAAATCTTTACCCCAGGATATCCTAATCACATGTAATCTCCTTCTGTCCTTGGAAGTGGTGCACTGAAAGATCCCACGGATAGAAACTCTTTGCCTTTCATCCCAGAGCTGGCAACCAGAACCCCCCCTCGCTTGCCCCCGAGGGACTGTCTCTCCCCTCCTTGCTTACCCCCTCCAGTCCCAGGTAAGGCTCCCACTGATCATCACAGAACACTTTATACTTGACGCAGTGGATGCAGACAGAGAGCTGACAGTCCCTCTGGCAGCTGCCAGCTCAGAAGGTGCACAAGTAAGGTTGCCTGGGCATGTATTTTAGCTCTAAATGTCCTGTTTTTCCACAAGTTTGCGTTTTGATGAACATAATGTTCTGGGAATGAATGAGCTATCACCAAGCAACATTAACTCTGTGTTAACAAAGGGTTTTGACATTGAATTTAAGCCTGAGGACAATGCTGGCACAGGAATGAGTTCTCACAGGCTGGGCCATGGGTACACTGAGGATGGGAATTAGAAGGAGCTTCCCACCTGCCAGTGCAAGGATCTGAAACAGCCTTTCAACAGCAGCAGTGAGGCCAGGAGACAACTTGTTGTGGGACTGGAAGTCTCTGAGCAAGAGGATGCAATGGGGTTGCCTGCCACAGGCAGATCTCTGCCAGTTCTCTCTTCTTTTGCAATTGCAGGATATTTTCATAACGACTTTACCCTTAAAGCAGCTCAAGCCAAGCTGGGTGCCTGGGGCTCGCCTGGAAGTGGGGCTGTGGGATGGCATCCTGGGGATACTGCAGAGTGCTGCAGGGCTGTAATCACCCAGGGAGTGCAGGATGTGCATCCTCCTGCCTCCAGCGTGCTGAGAGCTAAGCACAGAAATTGGAGGGGACAGTATGTGACAGGCAGGCCTGAGACCAATTGCTTCAGGTGATAGTTGGGTGTCTTGCAGATCTGAGGGGATTTCTGATGAGCAGAAGAGGGCTCCTCCACACTGCAGCCCAGGGCAGAGTGAGCTGGGCACTCAGGGGCTTTGAGGCCAGCTCCCCCACTGGCTTAGTGCCCAGCCAGGGTCTGGTTTGTGGCCAGGGTCCATCCATCACCCCTTTCCCAGAGTGTGCAGTCAGTTGAATGAGACCACCTTGGCACACCACCACAGGATGGCAAAAGGGGATGAGAGAAGGGGATGCCCCAGGAGCATCTGTCAAGGGGAAAGATGACAGCAGCTCTCCCAGGGCAGCTGCAGGCTGGGTGCTATAGTGAACCAGCTGCACCTGCCTGGGAGCACCGCCTGCCTCACTCCTCTCTGCTGCCAGCCCTGGACACCAGCAGCCCTGAGATGTGGCCCACAGCTCCAGCCACCCCTGCCTCCCAGCACCCACCTGCACTCAACTACCCAATGCAGAAATCCTCACATGAAACACTTCAGATTACAGTGGATTATATGAGCCAGAGATAAAACGAGAGTTACAGCAAACTCAGTGGTTGACTGTCTCTTTTCTGTTCTTTAACAGATGATTAAGGCCTTGCCAGAGTGACTTAGTCTACGTTCCTCAGTGATGAAGGTTAGGGGCTTCAAGCCTAGCTGCTGACTCATAACCAAGAAGAGGAGAAAAGGGAAAATTAGCATGAAGAATGTTGCTGAAATGGCTTTAATGTGTTAGGAGACTAGCGTAGACAATATATTGCTGCCTGTGTTGTGGCTGGTGTGTTTAGTAGATGTTTCTAATGGAATCTGATCTTTTTAAAAACATGGAACACCTGTGAGTAGAGCCTTGTATCTGCAGATCCACTTCCAGAAAGGGCAGATTAACAAGCTTCTCCAGAAAGCATCTTTAATTCCTGATGTTGTAACACCAGTGTTTTCTCCTAAGCCTAGATGCCTTGGTGAGCTGTTAAGCCACTGGATGGCATGTCCTTGTCCAGAGTCTAGCCTGGGTCTGCAGGGATTAAAATTTGTTCCCCATGAGTCTGCAGACCCTTCTGGGACATGAGGTTGCTGCTCCAGTTTCCCCATTAAATACTCAGTTTCTGGCTGCACTAACTGGCAAACTTAGCAGAGACCTGGAACATGACCTTCATCTAAGCTGTGTCATCTCCAGTGCATGTTGCTTCTGGATCAAGGCTGAGGCAGGCAGGGGAGGCTCAGGCTGCTGCTCCTGAGATAACTGGAAGGATCAGGGGAGCTGGGTGAGTGCTCACTCTAAACAATGGCTCCAGAGTCAGGGCTGTGATCATACTCAAATTAATTTCAAATATGCACAGTAACACAAGAAGCAATTTGCATAAGACGTCACATGGAGTTGCATACAATTTCGCATATTTAAACAAAGTACAATAAAGCACAGCTCGGGCGGGTATGTGAAATCATTTGTGCAGTGAACCGTGCAGAGAAACGACGTACTATTATCACCAAAGAAGAAAACAAATGGCAGCAACCACCCAGGATGCAAAGTGAGCTCAAAGTTTTGAAACACCAGCTTCTTCATCTACCATCCTGAGAGATGCTTGGAGTCAGGTTATCATGCACTTGTTTTCCAGCAGGCCCTTCTGGTGCAGAGGATGGTGCTCACTGTTTCATACCACTACTCACTCCTTCCTTCACATTTGCATCCTTGGCTTCAACTTTGCTAAGCACTTTCTTCATGCATCATTCTTTCTGGGCTTTCCAGTGCATAGATTTCCAGGTCTGAGGCACTCCTCCCTCAGCAGGCACTACTCCAGTACTTGCTCCAGGTGGAACTGTCCTTGCCCTTTAGTGGTAAAGGCTAGAGTCCAAAAGACTGGTTCTGGGAGCACAAGGGCAGACTCTGACAGCCTCAATTTTGGTGGTCTCAGTGCCATGCGTGTTCAGAGCACAATCCCTATGGCTCAGTTCTTGGTACCTCTGTAGCTCACATAAAGTAGACTCCATCTCAGCTGCTGGAAAATGATGGCCGGACAACTAACATAGATAAGGAAGCAAGAAAAGGGAGCAGCATCTCTTAAGTGGGAATGTATCATCCTTTGTAGCAAACATCAGAGGGCTGAGACCTTTAAACCTGCAAAAGGGACTTTCAGCCCCTGACCTACATTTCGTGACAGTCCCGCGTCTTTCACACATGGGTTGGGTCAGCACTGCAGCAATGAGGCTGAGCTCTGAGGGCTGACCCATGAGCATGTGCTTTCCCTTCCCTCCCCAGGAGGCAGGCAGGCAGGCAGGCAAGCTGCTCCTGAAACAGCTGGAAGGATCAGGAGAGCTGGGTAAGTGCTCAGGCTAAACTGGGGCTTCACTGTTGGCAGCACCATGGTCCCTGTGAGCTCCCAGAGCCCTGCTTCACCCACCTTGTCTTCACTTACCCAGCGCTTTTAATGCCCCCTAGCTCTAAATTTCTATTCTGATCCCTGCTTTTGTTCCTACTTCTCCTTCCAGCCCCATCATTTAATCCTAGCCACAATATCTGGTTCTGCCCACTCTCTCCTCACCCTGCCTTTTCCTGTCCTCCTTCATATATTCCTGCTCCCTCATACCTCTCTTTAGGCCTTTGCTTGGCAGCCTCAGCTCCTTATATTTTAGTTAGGCAATTTGTTTCTCTCTGCAGGACTGCATGAGTATCAACAAAGAACTGTCACCAAAACCCTGGAAGAGCTAGTGTTATGCTTAGTCACCCTTTTGTCCCAGCCCTCCTTTAACTTGCAAGTACAAGGGGAAAATCAGTCTCTTCCCCATATCTTGTGCTCAGAATTACTGCACTGCATAGGGAGCTACATGTAAGCTGGCCAATGTGAGCAGGTACAAGAAGCCCACATTTATCCAGGACAGTATTTTTGGTATTCAGTTTGTCATGGAGGCCCTGATGCTTGGTATAAGAGAAATCCCATTGTAAAGGAACCTCTTAGGGTTCCTGCTGTGTATCCAGCTAATGCATGGTTACACAGAGCCTCAGATCTCATTCATGTGATGTTTGTGTGATTTGTGTAATATGTGACATAAGAAAAGAATTGGCAAAGCAGAAAAAGGCATGGAAGAGAAACAATTTCAGGCTCAGATAACCCTTCCTGATATTGCCAAAAGTGTCTGAATCAGCATAGTAAGACCGACACAAACCTCCACTGTAGATGAATTTAACCACTGCATTCATGCTTTGGTTAATGAACTCGTTCAGGCAAAACTGTGTCCTTACCTGGCTAGATCGACTCCTCTGACACTAGCAGAGGACACCCACCACTGACTGCCCCTTGGTTTGGGAAGAGCTCAGAAAGCTTCTGCAGTCTGTGTCACTTCACCAAGACTTAGAGAGTACCTGAGAGAATCACGATGCCTGTGATTCTGGTGCATCCTTTCATAGACAAACTAACAAGGAAACCAACTGGCTCCCCAGCCAGGCCAGGCTGTAACTCAGATTTGACCAGTGCATGCTGTAGGCATCACACCATGTTCCTCTGATAGAAAACAAGTCACCCCAGGCTTGTTTGCTTGCTTGTTTGTTGAACCCTTGTGGTATGTCCAGCTGTCGACAAAGTCTGAGCTTCAAACTAGACTGGCTGCCCTAGAGCATCTGCTCTCCTGCCACTGGAGCGCTAACTAGGAGCCACAGAGAGGCAGGTCAGGGCCCTGGAGCAGAGACTGGCATTTTCTTCCCTGCCAGATCCCTTGTGAGGATTGATCTGAGGCTGAAGATGTTTTTGCTTGTATTCTGGTCACTCCCAGAGAAAGCTGGGCTTTGGATCAATGTGGAATGCGTCACTGAATGGCCTATTATTCACTGAGTGCAATGTGCACTCGGAGACACAGCAGCCCTCAATAAAGATTCAATTCTGCCTCTAAGGATCAAAGCAGGAATGAACCAAGGGAGCTACTCAACTCTTTTACATGATGCTGAAATGAGAGGTTGCTTGTTTCAGGGCGACTCTTTATGGCAGTTTTAAGTTGTGCATTTCTCCTAATTAAATGGCCATCCACGCAGCCAGCTCCCTTTAGTAGAGTGCAGAGCTACCTGTGATTGAAGGTCTCCCTTCCCCCTGCACAAAGGCTCACACTTGAGTTAGCACAGCTTGTCCACGCTCCCATGCCTGCTCCACACCCTCGAGGAGCACAAGGACGCCACAGCTCCACAGGTGTTTTCCCACTACTCCCCTCGTGCCCACAGTGTTGGGATGGCTCTCTGACAAGGTGTGCTGCAAAGGAACACAAAGAAATCATATCCAGCAGCACAGGCCTGGGGAGGAGGGCAGAGCACATGGAGTCCTAACTTCCATCCACAACTCTGGAGAGGGTCCTTCAGCAGGGGAAGTAAGTAAGTGTTGTTGGTTGCTGCCACATCCCTTCAATACAGACTCTTCCAGTTGATTTTTTCCCATAATGGGATAATTTATAGCAGGCAGTAGAATGCATTCAGCTGGAGGGAATCCCAGATTTTGGAGATGTTTTCAAAATGTTTTTCTGAACTACTCTCTTTCCCAGGAAATCACAGCAGTCAGCAACACCTCATGCTTGGTTTTTGACCACTCATTAGGGTGACTTTTATGTGTCTTGAAGTCATGGCACAGATTTTATATGTTTTCTTTAAATTATTGCATTCATTCTTCCCATCTCTGCTGTCTTCATTCAAAATGCAACTCCCAGTGCTAGCTCCCAGCTGGAGAACAGTATGTGGGGGAGATGCTAGGGAAGTAGGCAAGGCTGCAGGCTGGAAAGGAATGGAGATGCTGGAAAAGCAGTCAGGGCTGGGACCAGACTGGAAAGGTGGGAAGTCAACATGGACAGGTGGGTAGGAGTGATGGGAGGGGAGGGGACTAGACCAGGGAGTCAGTGCTTTAGAAAGCCAGAAGAGTAAGGGGCAGCTTGTGGAACTTCTCCTGTGAGTCAGAGAATGAGTCCTGGTGAAAAAGGGTATGTTTGGCTGAGTGTCTGCAGCCCCAGCCGGTGCGGAGAGGGCACCAGAGGAAAAGCATCTGATGACAGAGAGAAGTCAGCAGGAAGGGCTGAAGCTCTGGCTGGAAGCAGATGAGGTTTGTGCAAAACATCTCACTGCACCAATGAGTACATGAATGTAATTTCAGCACGAGAACCTATCGCCACCTCCGTCAAGTCTCTCTCTGGCTTGCCCAGCCCCAAAGCTGTTTACTGGAGAGGATCTTCCAGGGGTGAAAGTCTCTGCCCTCCTACACTCAGCACAGAGGCAGAAGAGGTGCTGTTCAGCCTCTTGTGTGTTTGTACCCAGGACAGACACCACAGGAGTGTGTCTGCTCTCTGATGGGCTTGGGGCCACCACCAATCCACAGAGATCCTGTTCAGGGCACAGGTGCCATGTGGCGGGGGGCTGGCCCTGCAGCAGGAAGGGTCCTTCCAGTGGGCAGAAACTCCAGAGCCAGAGGTCAGGTCTGGTCTGCGAACCCTGCTCCTTCCTCCAACAATAGAGCAGAGGATAAGGGACACCTCCAGTGCCCAGAGGACTCAGACAGTGTGGAGGGAGCAGGGGCTGGGAACCATCCCCATCCCCAGCAGTCTTCCAACCATTGCCAGGGAGCAGCCCTTTGGAGTGGCCATCAAGCCTGGTGCGCCCCAGCCCCGATTACGGCTGGGCTTGCGAAGTGGAGGAGTTGCAGGAGACAAGGATGCTTAATTACAGAGCAGCCCTGGAAACCAGCAACAGCAGCAGCACTGTGGCCAGGAGGGGAGGCAGCAGGGCTGTAAATAGAAATTGCGGAGGCAGCCGCGGGGAACAGTGAGGGAGGCTTCTGCGCCTGAAGCGCTGCACGTCCCTCCTTTCCCCTCGGCTTCTGCCACCTCTCCCGGACACCCCGGGCCCGGCGTGACAAGCAGCCCCAGGGCGTGCCTGGAAGGCAGCAGCTCCAGAGGCAGGACAGCAGCTTTGGGTGGGGAAGTGGCTGAAGAAGGGCTCCTCCTCTACCAGGCGCCACCTCCCATTGAAATGCATGAGGGTGGTCAAAGGGCCCCTTTAGTCGGCAAAGAGACCAAGGCAAGATGGACACGGGGCCAAATTGCCCCCTCTACTCCCAAGAAGAGAATGTGGGATGCCAGGAGTCTGAGCCCCCATCCCGATGGGGTCTGCCCAGGGCGCAGTCCCTCTCATCCCATCCTCACTTTTTCAGTATGGTACCTTCCATAGAAGCAAGAGGTCTTCTTTCAATATTTTGCAAAGTTTTATTAAAAAATGTTGAAACTAACATCCCACAAGATTTTAATATTTCACCACAAAGAGAAGATAAATCCTACAAAAATATATATCACAGCGCACAAGGGCAGGGAAGGGGGAAGAGCGAGACTGAGCAGAGGAGCAGGAGGGAGGCTGGAGGGCACAATGGAAGCCGTGGCAGAACGAGACCGAGTGGCAAAGGGAGACCGAGAGAGGAGTAGGGAGAGTGAAACACTAGGAGAGGAGAGAGAACCAGGAGGGAGACCATGGTACAGGACAAGAGTGGGAAGAGGGAAAACAGTGGGAGAAGGAAAACAACAGGAAAAGAGGAGTAGAGAGCCAGCAGTTGGTGATGGAAGGGGACTTCTCTCTATGGTCCTCCCAGGGTAGGGCCAGGACTACGTTGGGACATTAGCAGGGATGTAGCTGGGGAGCTGGAGTTTGACCCAGGACTTTTGTGCTGCAGGTCTCAGCTCTAAGGCTGTGCCACAGATGTGGTTCATCAGAGTGAAAAAACAAAGCCACAGTTTTATTCAGAACAGTCTCAAGGTGGTCCTGTTTGAGAACTTGCAGGGAATGAGCAAACCACTCCTTTCCAAGCATTTTTCTTTGTCAGGAAGTGGAGTGGGAATTGAAGGGACCAGATTTGCAAGGGCACTTGGGTGCCATTGAGGAAGAGGTAGATAGCCCTCTCTGAATTTTGGGATGCTTGGCTGGATGCGAGTCCCTGGAAACTGGACTGGAGGAGAGGTGTGGAAGCACACAGTGGAGGTCTGCTCCCTGCCTACCAGTTGCAACCAACCAGATGGGGAAGCTGAAGCAGGATTTGGCCTTGTGGTCATACCACTCTCTTGGGTAAAGAGAAGGAGACTCCAGTTCCTGCTTCAAAGCAGAACTTCCCTCCCTTCCACTGTGCTCACAGAGAGACCACCCTTGTGTTCAAAAAGCCAGGGCTCTCCGGGAGCTCAGCAGAGACACAGTTGCTTCATCTCACTCAGCCCACCTAGATGCTCGCTTTTAACAAACAGCATAGAAATGTTGGGCAGAATTAGCCCAAGATTACAAACACTTCCAGTTGGTTTCCCTGCACACTTTTCTCTCTAATGGAAAGAAAAAATTTTCATTTCTAATGGAAAGGAAAAAAAATCTTTCTCCTCCATTCATCTAGAAGACAGGGAAACCGTATGGGTTGTGACTAAGAAGGTACTGTCCTCTGCCCTGGCTTGGTACTCAGTGCTGTCAACCCACCCATGTGCACATCCTACAAAATATTACCCTGGGCCAGGGTAGAGACTTCAGGCATGCTCTGGCTCCAGCCTGTGTAGGGGAAGGCTCCAGTCACGGAGAAAACAGATCCAGTGGGATTATTTATTGACTGGAAGAAGTTTGTGTGTCCACATGTGTTCTGAGTGTTTTGTTCCAGGGACAAAGCATCGCAATGAATGTTTGGGCAGGACAATGAAGTCGTTTCCCTGTATCTAAACTGTTTTGTGTGAGAGATTGAATGATTATCATAAAAACGTATTTGGTAGGAAAATTGTTCTTAGAAAAGATGTTCTTTATACCCAAGCCTCTGTTGTTGTAAGAGTTTTCTCTACACAGCTTCACCAGTTTTCCCCTCAGCACAGCATCCATGAAAGGTTTAACTCCCTGGAGATACTTTTACCAAAACCAGAGACATGTAAATGGGAAGGAAAAAAACCCCAAACCACCAAAATCTGTTTTGTTTGCAGAATTTACAAAGGCCTTCCCAGGAGAGTGCAGGGCTTCCCCACATCAAGTATTGGAAAATGTTTTCACTATGCCTCCTGTGGTCCCCTGCCACTTTCTTACAAACCTTCTCTCCACACTGCATGTGGAAAGAGAAAGTCCAAGGACAGCCCTTGAAGTGGAAGAGTCTAAACTCTGGCCTTGTTTCAACAAATGCTGTTGATCAAAGAACAATCTAATTAATCTGGTCTGGAAGGTTACTTCAGCCAGTTCCAGGTATTGTAAATTGCCAGCAATCAGCTGTGCAGCCTCCTGCAGATGTCCTTCCATAGCAGGGACGTGCCAGGGAGAGGGGGAACAGGGGCAGCAATGAATGGGGCAGCGAGCAGGAACTGCCACCTGGTACTTCCCTGTCTATCTGCAGCTTAAATGTGCACCAAAGCCTTGCATGGATCCCGAATAAGAATAGGCTCAGTAACAGATCAATCTATAGTAAAGCACTAATATCCCCTGCCATAAGCACAGACTCAACCTGTGCTTAGACTAAAGATCTCCAGAGTCCTTTTCCACCTACATCTTTCAGTCACTCTGTGCTTTTAATAAGCCAGTAATTTTATTTGACCTGTCATTTTCTCCAAATCTCTACTGTTTTTGGGAAGCTTATTGTAATTTACACTCTCATTTAAATGCCCTTCGCTGTGAGTCAGATGGGACCTGAGAACACCTAATGGTTCAGCTGGGTAAACGGGCAGAACCATGCCTCTTATGAAATTCCCTGTGCTTTGTCTTATAAAGAACAGGCTTTTAGTGCAGAAATAAAGGATGAAAGGCCGCTTCCCTCTCTCCAAGATGACTTTTGTCAGAGACCTTGTATGGTACATTAGGGCCTTCAAATTGTGGGTGATTTTCCTGCCTCTGGCTTCATCAGTCCTTCATCAGCAGCTAAAGGTGTTTGTACACTGTGGGGGCAACCTTATCTAAATGTGCACCTTTTCACCTCAGTGGTTGTCAGTGCGGGATTTTAATTAATTTGAAGTTGTCCATAAAAGCTAAGAGGAACTGTGGTCATTAAGCTGAAATCTGCCATCTTACACTTCCTCAAAGTGACACCCATGGGTCCATGCCTAGGAAGAGGTGGAGATGCACTGATCTTGCTCACACAAATAAGTGACAGTGCGGCTGCCAGCTCCACAGACCACCACAGCCCTGAAGGACATATGCAGGCAACCAGTTTGGACAGACACCTGTGCCATTGCTTTCAGTTCTGACCAGCTGGGGAATTGAATGAAGCTTCACTGGGAACCCAGATACCTCTCTCTCATGCCCTTGGTGAGCACTGCCTTGTGAGTTTCCAGTCACCTTGCACTCCAGGAGAGACCTACCAGCAGTACTTGACAACCCTTCCAGTGTTGCCAAAGTCATCTCTAAACCACTCTTGGTGATCCCAGGCGCAGAGTCCGGTCTGCTGCCTTGTTGCCTGTACCAGGAGTATCTGAAAGCAAATCTCTTCCTGAGCCCAGCAAAATTCAAGTTCCTCATGCCCAGCAATGTCTGTATTCCATGCTTTAGCTGTGTACAGGACACTTGCTAAATAGCATGGTGAGCAGAGGGCTTCACCTTGGATTTTCTGGAAAGCATCATGATAGACTGGTGTTACTCAGAAAAACCTTGCTGAAGGCTGAAGGGTTGGAGAGAGACAGCAAGGAGGCTTTCAACAGATTAAAACATTTGGAAAGCTAAAGGAATCTTTTCCAACTTTAACTGGCAAGAGAAGTGGCATGGGGGTGGGAACTGAGGGGAAAAAACTGTGGACGGAGAGAGGAAGAAAGATACAAGCTGAAGAGAGAAAAACCCAAAGGAGTGTTAGGC
The DNA here is from genome assembly GCF_052056855.1 of Sturnus vulgaris. NCBI lineage: Eukaryota > Metazoa > Chordata > Aves > Passeriformes > Sturnidae > Sturnus > Sturnus vulgaris. The sequence goes on from NC_142244.1 coordinate 31,667,438, forward strand.
AGAAAGAAACTGGAAAGATGTGAATATCTTCCGTTTAGGGGGAAGAGAATGTTTCCTTCAAGGAAATGGTTTGTTGAGAGGGCTCAGGTGCTCTGTGAGCCTCTTCTGCCCAAGCTTCACCCACCCTTGGGACTCTCAGGAGGGCCAAGGTCTCAGGAACAGACTAAGTTGCCACCATCTGAGTCACCTGGCGGGCAATCCTGCAGCCACTGAACTCCAGACGTTCACTGCAAAGCACACGACATGGGAAGGGACACACAGAGGGTGAGGGCCCACGGGGACAGGGGTACGCCTTTCCACCTTGCCTACCCCCGATGTCAGGCATGCACTGGTGAGAGAGTCATGGAGATCCAAGTGTGTCTGTGCACATATGCTAGAAGAGGGGCTGGGGAGGTCAAGGTTTCACACCACCACCAGCTGTCTTCCCATTCTGCTCTCTCGTCACCCTTGTCCTGCATGGGCAGGGCGGGTCCCCAACCTTCCCCCAGCAGGAGGCTAAGGAGGCCCAGCTCGTCCATTTGCCCAGGCACATCCCGGTGCGGTTAGTTAATAATGGTGGTGGTGGTGGGCCGTGGCACAAGGAGGTTGTTTTTTTCCTGGGGTAGCAGAGGCAGCGAGAGTCTGCGCTTGCCAGCTGTGACAGGAGGGTGGGGGAGCCAGCTCAGCCTCTCCCAGGAGCTTCACAGGTTCACCAGTGGGATTCTGGGGGAAAGAGGGAATTGGAAATTAATTAGCGCTTACACTGCCCCAACCCACTGCTCCTGCTAGCCAAGGTCACCTTTGCCCTGCCTCAGCGTGCCCATCCCCCTGTCCCCTGCCAGCCCCTCCTGCCCCAGCTCACTGGCCACTCACCGGTTGAGCTGGAAGGCTGCATTCTTCCCATGGCCACCCAGTTTCTCCGCACCCTCTTGTCTCTGCCTGGACTCCTCCGCCTCAGGTGTGGGGGTCAGGGGGTCACCGTAGGGCCCCAGGATGCTGACAGTGGTGGGGGAGAGGTCTGTGAGGGGCTGCTGGCTCTCTTGTTGCCTCCCACTGCTCTGCTGCCCCGAGTGACGCCGGCGTTTCTGATTTCGGTCCCAGCTGTGGAGAGAGTAAGGGGTGAGGTAAAGAGACAAGCCTTAGCCCTTGATGACAGAGAGGTTTGTGGGATGGACCCCGCTACACTCAGCATTAGAGCCCAGCACGGCCAAATGCCAAACTTTGCAAGGGATTGCAGCACCAGATCTGCACCCCTAGGACAAATGGGTCCCAAGCCCACAGTCCTCCTGTAGACACCAGCCCAGTGAGAGCCTCCATTGGCCCAAATCCCACTCACCAGAACTTGAATATGATTCCAGTGGCAACCAGGACAATGATTATGGAGATGGTGATGGTGACGTACAGCTGGGGGTCCACACCTGCGAGACAGACAGAGGAGTGAGGGTTATGATGGCCACTCCCTCCGGTCCCCAGAGAGCAGCAGGGCAAGGAGAGGTTCCTGATGAGCTTTGCAGAAGGAGCTGCTCCTGTAGGGGACGAGGGGTGAAAGAAGCAAAGAGCAGATTTACCTTCCCCCCGGGGCCCGAACAAGAAGGGCCGCAGGGTGGCTGGGGTCTCGCGCAGGTTGAGCCCCGCGTTGTGCAGGAGTGAGTGGGAGTTGGGCTGCGCCGTTGCCATCCCGTGTGGCGAGACAAAGGTGTATCCCAGCGGTGGGAAGCCTGGGTTGGCTGAGTTTGTGTCCCCTCCATCCTCATCCGACACCGTGGGACCCCACACGATGGCCCAGGGGTACTGGGAGGAAGGCATGCCATCCTCGAATCCCGAGGGGGTGGCGGGCCGGGCGCCTGCGGCCTGGCGCCTCAGACGCACCACGTGCCGCAGCTCTGCTCCCCGCCCGGGAAGGGCACGCTGGCGCGGCAGGGCCGAGCGGGAATCCACGCGGGAATCCACGCGGGAATTCCGCTCCGGCTGCGAGGTCCTTTCCCAGATGCAAATAGACCGCGGGGCCGAGGGGCTTCGGCGGGTGCAAAGAGGCCGAGGGGCTGCTGGGCCCCGAGAGCGAAGAGACCAAGTGCCGGGAGGAGGGACAGCCAAGACGACGAGGAGGAGATGCCACAGCTGCAGGGAGTGGATGCGGGAGAGGAGTGGAGGCATCCTGCTGCGGGGTGGGGGGAAGAAGAAGAGAGCCTGATCTAAACGTTCCTCCTGTTGAAAGGCCAAGCAGCCGGGAGCAGCCCACCACCCACACTCCTGTTTTCTTCCCGCCTCACCTGCCAGTGTGGGAAGCTGTGAACCTACCAGGCACTGGGCTCCATCTCAGACGCAACAGTGTCTTTGCTCAGTCAGGATCTTGTCTCATCTTCTTCACTAGGAACCAAAAGGGAGGGGTGTCAGTTCCCCTCCCGCAGTGGTGACAGCTCTCTCCTTGCAGGCACTGTGTGCCGCCCCAGGTGAGCTTCCGGCCCCGGCAGGCAGGACGAGAGGAGTCCATGCACACACACGTGCACCCTCTCCTGCTCCCATGCCCCCCATGCACGGAGGTGCATCGTCCCCCCTCCCACATGCCAAGTCCAAGCAGAAACACATGCATTAGCATATGCTCACAAAAGCGAGGAGCGATCTCTGGAGCACACGTGCCCAGGCACATGCGCAGCTTCCCCAGGGACTCTCCTGTCTGAGGGCCGAGAGGGGGATTCAGCATCTTTGTTTGCTTATCGCTGGAACAAGTTGGAATCTTAATTCCTGTGTTTATTTATAGTGTGGAGTGTGTAATCCATTTATTAAAAAAGAGCCTCTTCATTGTGTGCCAGAGCGAGGGAGCGAGAGGGGAAGCACGAGAGTGGTAAACCAAGATGACTGAGAAAGAGTGAATCAGCGAGAAAAAGTCCAGCCTCACTAAAGAATTTAAGAGAAAAAAACACGCCTATCAAATATTTAGTATTTACTTTTCTCTTAGCTAACATGAAATTACCTTCCCACACTCCTTGTCTTAATGTCCTCTGCACTGTCCCATCCCTCCCTTTTCCGCCTATTCCTCCCTTTTCTCTTCCCCCTCCCACTGAGGCTGAGCAACAAAAGCACGGAGTGAGGTCGGGTCCGCTCAGCCGGATTTCTGCCCTGGACGCTCAGCACGCTCCGGCATCAGCCCGGTGTAGCCCGGCTGCCCTTCATGCTGCCCGCCCCTTCCCTCGGCTGGGCACAGCGCGGTGCCGGCCCTTCCCCGGTGAGCTCTTATGTGCCTGACCCCGGATCCTCTCCGCAACTGCACGCACACACAGGACAAAAAAGAAAAAAAAATCATGCGAGACATTCAGCCTGCTCCTTCATCGTGAAGGGGAAAGCATGAATGCCAACAACCCACGGTCATGCCCTCCTGTGGCTGCCGGGATGGAGAAACAGAGATGCTTGGCTGAGGGAGTCAATGCAGAGGCCAACCCTGCCCCTCCAGCCTTGAGCCAGCTGTGCTGCACCTCCCAGCTTCCAAGATGTGACTGCCATCCGCCCCTGCTCACCTCACGCCCTGAAAAAAAACTGCAGCCCCTCCTGCGTGGGAGGCTTCCTCTTCCTGAGGGAAGAGCCCAGGGCTGGCTGTGATGTACACCTGAGAAGAGGGACCAGGAGGAAGGGCACCCAAGACTAAGTAGCTGTCTAGCTCCTGCTGCATTAACCGGGGATATTTTTAGTTTCCTTCTGTTAAATATTTAAACAAAGTTCACAGAAAAAAAAAAAAAAGAATTGTTGGCTAATGTGCCCTGCCCCTCCCTCCGGGGCAAGATCAGTCTCTGGAGGGATCCTGAGATGAAGATGAGGAGAAAAGAGCAGCTATTCTCAGCATTTCTTTGTTCTTTGCTCCTGAACCTCTAAGCCTTGGAGGGGACTCAGTATTAAAATGCAGCTCTGCAGAGAGGCAGCAGAATGGAGCAAGTTTCTTCTGAAGCCAGATACTGGTGAGATCTTGGACATCTGGATTATGATCACGATGCCGTGGAAGATCATGTCTGGCAACACAAATCCATGAAATAATTTATTTTGGACTTTGAAAGGGAGGGAATTTGAAGCATGGAGGACCTCCTTGTGTGGATCCCCAAGCTAGAGGGCACACAAGTTGCAGGAGAGGTTTCAAGGTGGCTTGGAGTGCCTGGGGCCATGCCTGGGACTCACCACGGGACAGCAGTTCCCTGGGATGAAGAGCCTGCTCTGCTTGTGGCACAGCACTCTCAGTCACAGCTCAAGTCTTCGGGGGCTAGGGGCTGTTTTGCATCGGGAAGCAGGAGATGTGGGGCTGGACAGTGCCATCCCAGCAGGGGCGACCTTCTCCAGGTGCAGGTAGTGTGGTACAGTAGTGGTGCATGTGTAACCTCTAACAGCCATGGCTCTACCCTCAGAAATGTGCCTGCGGGTAGGAATGCTGAGGTCGCTGTGCTCTCCTCACTTGTTGGGAGATCTCATAACGGAGACACCGCTGCTCTTCTAAGCTGAGATTGTGAGCTCCAGTAATGACATCCCAGTCTATGGACTTCCAGGATTGAAAACCTGGGAATAAGAAACCCCACAGAGCCAAATCCTGGATGGCTTTCACACATGGTTGTCTAAATTTCAGCCCTATGGAGCAGATAATGTATGGAATGAACTGACGAGGGGTGGGCACCAGCACTGACCGCCTCATGCTCACATGATGCTGAGGAGGGGACAGCCCATACATGGAAGTGCAAGCCTCAGACTGGAGACACTGCTGTGCATGGGTTCTGCTGCCTAGAGTGAAGAGCTGGTGATTCCTGATGCCCCCACCCCCAAAGGTGGCTCCAGAGGAGCGCAGAAATGATGCAAAGTCAGTTTGGTCGGTTGATGCAAAGCTGTCAACACATTTTGGTTTGTTAGTAAGATTATGGCCAAAGACTGAGAGTGCGTACTGCACTGGCACACCCAGGACTGATTGTGGAGGAGCTGGGAGCAGGACAGAGGTGTCTCCCATGGCATGGAAGGTGTGGAAGCAAAGGAAGGTTTCAGGTGAAAACACCAGGCAGTGCGGGCTGGATTCCACCGTGCTTGGAGTGTTTATGTTTGAAATGGAGCATAGATGTCCCTGTGGATTATTGACTAAACAGCAGACAAAGCATGTCTGGGGCACTCTGCGGTCAGCCACCGGCAGCAGGATTGTGTCCTGGGCACTGACCCTGCTGTGTTGGAGGGCAAGAGTAACACATGCCCTTCATTCGGCTCTGGATGCAGCTCTCAGTGTGGATCCTAAATAAACTGTTAGACCTTCAGAGCAGAGGAGGGGATGCCAATGCTCTTACTACCTGGGAGTATAAATCCCACAATCCCACCTTATACCATTCAAGAAGCCTTTGTGTGCCACAGCAGAGAGACTGGATTTCTGCACCAGTACGTCATGACAAGGCTGTTGCTTTCGTATGTGTTTCCCAGGTCTAATGGCAATAAAACTGTACTGGGGTACTCCCAGAGTCTGAAGAGAAACCTGTATACTTTCACTCTAGGTACAGAGCCTTCATCTCAGCGTTCAGGTCCTGTGATGCACAGATGACAGAGTGTGAATGACAAAGCTATTTACCCGGGGCACTTCACTGAGCTCAGTTTGTGAATCCTGGTGCTTGAAAGCAGTGAGTAAGAATTACACTGTTCTTTGCTACTGCTTATGGACCTCACCATCACTCCAGACTGGGGCTAATCTGTTAGGAGCTGCTCTCATACATTTGCAGGATGGAAGCATGAATCCTGCTGCTGTTCCCCACACCCATCTGCGCTTCCTTCCTCTTTGTAAGTTTCCTGCAGCATGGACTCGCCGTTGCTGGGACATGAGAGAGAAGATCCCAGTAGCCATGCCCCAAAGCATACATATCAGTTCACCAAAGGGGGCTGGGAATTTACATCCTACCTAATGGCTAGGAGCAAAGCCTGCTGCACTCCTGCTCAGAGCAGGGAGCTCTGACTAAACCCTGAATGACACCCTGAGCTCTGGAGTTCAGATACTCCTGTGCCCCTGGAAAGCCCTAGGATTCACTTATGGTAACTCCTTCTCTGTGTTCAGGATTTTTGTATACCTTAATGGCATAGATAAATCCTATTCAAATAAAAAAGGCATCACAGGAATAAAAGACCCAAGGTGCCAGCCGTATGCTGTAGCTTCCTCACATCAAGTGCAATCTGTAACCTTCTGTTACAAAATGCTGAAGTTTGACAAATTCAAATGAGGAACAATACTATTAATAAAGAGGGTCACACACCAGCACAATTCACCTAGGCAGGTGGTGTGTTCCCTACTGCCTGCAGCCTCTGCCTGGCTGTATTCCTAAAAGAGATGGTACAGTTCAATCAGAAGTTATGGGCTTGGTGCAGGAAATTAAATTGGTGAAATTCTCTGGCCTGTGCTCTGCTGTAGGTCAGTCTCAATGATCAAAATGGTCCCTCTGGCCTTAAAATCTGAGAATCTCACAGCTTTCTCAATGCCTAGCTGAGATCAGCTCTGACTGGAGAGCACTTGGATGAAGCCAAGCGCACACAAGCCGTGTTAGGAGCGGGTAGAGGCTCCTTCCATCCGGGAATGGGAAAAGAGTTGCACCCGATTCTGTCTGGCTCAGCTGGCAGATGATGATCTATCTGTATTTTTGTAACATCTAGAGCTTGACTGCTGTGATACTGTGCCTCTAGGAATGAAGCTGTCTGCTCTCAGAGCGCTCCAGCTAGTTCAGAATGCAGCAGTCTGTTTGCTTGGCGACTCAAGCTGCCGGGAATGCATCACCGTGCCCCTCTGCACCCCACATCGCCTCGCCTCGCCTTTGAGCACAGAGTCCGGTGCAAGATCTCCAAACCAGCATTCAAAGCCCAGCATGGGACAGGCCCCAGTGACCTAAGCAATCAATCACCTCTCCTTATGCAGCGATGACCTCACATGACGGATATATTCCACTGGAACAATGAAATTGCCAACCAGTTTGGGGAGAGGGGGAAGGGATGGAAGAAGGGTAAAGAGGCTTATGACCCTGAAAAATGGAACATTCACAAGAGCTGGGCCAAGATTATGAAACTTACTGCTGGCTGAAATAACGCTCACCATTAGCAACCCCGCAGCACTGAGAGCTTCATGCAAATCCTTGCTTTGCCCAGCTCCCCCACTGCAACGATTCCACTCAAAATAGTGATGAAAAAATCAAAACAGACCTGAGGAGGACCCAGCCCTCCTTACAGAGTAGGAATGCTAGGTTGGCTGTTATTTTTTAATCTCCCAGCCAGCACTAAGGGCTGTGGTGACAGCTACTGATATGAGATTGTGATCTGGGACAACGGAACCTAGCAGCTATCTCCAAGCACTGAGCAGAGTGAGTTCAGGCACTGGTAGCAAGACCCCCCCACACACACTTCGTGATGGCTGGGCACACCACACCTGTATTTTTCTCAGTGGCCATGAACACTCCGGAGTTCATGGTCCAAGAGGCAGAGATGCAGTCATTACTGGTTTGGCAGCAGGAAGCATGAACCCCGGTATTGGTGAAAAGGGGTTATGTATATGCCCTGCTGTATTTGGCTGGGTGAAGACAGGGAAAGGGAGGAATCCCAGAGCAGACGACCCAGGGAGACAATTCTGCTGCACTCGGAGGAGTTTTGGCAGCTGGGACTGTGAATCTGGATGCTGATACCCTGGGGGTGGAGATGCCAAGCCCATCCAGGGAAAGAGTTCCTGCTATGCATGGGGCTGGGGGCAGCACCTCCCAGAGCTGACTGAATTTGGGGGCTGGTAGTTGGAATGCAGCAGTTCATGTCAGGCTACTTTACCCTCTACCTGATGTCAGAGGCTGAGAGGGTTGGTGGCAGCACCCAGGAGGATCCAGCAGGATCCCGGAGGGGCTGACACTGCTCGCCCTGAGTCAGTGCAGGTCCTGCAGCGTTCAGTGGCTTGCTGATAGGAGTTCCCGTGCCAGACTGCCAGGGTGAGCAGTTATGGGCTGGTTATGGCAATCCTAGGCTGGGGCAGAATGCGGGGCTGGAAGGGTGATGCTGCATTTGGACGTTTTTATAGCAAAGGAATGGGCGTGTGAAGCCCATCAATGGTCCTCTGAGCTTAAGACTCCCTGCATTTGGGAACTGTGAGTGTGGCCCCATTCCAAGCAGCACTCTAGGATGCCGGTCCCCTGCCATCTAGTGCCTGCCTGCAATACATGTCATGAGTCTGACAATCTTCTGCCTCCCAGTTTCCTACTGTTCCCGGGCATCCAAGTGCTTCAAGTGCTGAGTCTCCACATCTGAATTGCTCTCTTTTGCATGGTGCACCCTTGGCCAGGCAGGAGGTGGGATTGACCCCTCTGTTTCCTTTCTCCAGCTGCGCCAATTTGGCTGAAGTCGCCTTCCTCAGCGCAGGCTCCAGTGCTCCAGCACAACAGGTCTGTGATGGAGCCCGGAGCTGGAGGGTAAGAGGCAGCGATCCCTCGGCTGAGCCCCCTCCCTCCTGGCCCCTCAAGCATCCCCTGCCCCCGACTAAAAGAGGAGGAAAAGGAGGGGGGAAGAAGGAGACAGCCGGCTGGAAGGAGACAGAGCACCCAGATTGGGAAAGAGAAAAGAAAAAGGGGGAGAAAGGACACAGGGAAGGAGATGGGGAGAGATGACTTGGAGACGGGCACGCAGCCCTCCTCCCCCCGCCCCTGCAGCCCTGTCCCCACTCTGTCCCCCAAGCCCGGGCCGAGAGGATGAACTTACCTTGCGGGGAGACGAGTGGGGCGCAGCCGGGGCGGCGGAGCAGAGGGCTGGGGGAGCACAGCTGCTGCTGCCCATGCCTCTCATGGCCAGGACGAAGGAAGGAGAGGAGGAGGAGGAGGAGGAGGAGGAGGAAGAGGAGGAGGAAGGTTTGCTGAGGCTGAGCCTTGGCTGAGGGAGAGGGAGCGAGAGATGCCTTGAAATAAACAGCTGCCGAGGACTGGTCCAGCCCCTCTTTCTCTCTCTCTGTCTCTGTCTCTCTCGCTCGCTGCCTCCCGTTAACCCCATGGCTGCTGGCACGGGCGCGCCCGGCACCGTGGCCCCCGCTGCAGCCCGCGGGGGGCGCCGGGGCGGCCGGGCGAAGGCAGCAGCCGGGCTGGGGCAGCGTGTCCCCCCGGCCCGGAGCCCCCTGCCCCGGCAGCCGGGCGCGAAGGCTCCTCCCGCTCCCTGCCCGCCCGCGCCGCGCTCCCGCAGCCCCGCGCCCGCCGCCCGCCGGACCTGCCCCCCGCCGCCTCCCCGCCGCTGCCCGCACGGCTCGGCTCCGCTCGGCTCCGCTCCGCTCGGCTCCGCTCCCCCGTCTCGTCGGTTATTTCGGGATCTTCACAGGAAGCGATTAGGTTGCCATGGAGAGAGGTGTCTCCAAGGGACCCGTCGCTCCAGCTCGCTCCGGCGAATGCCACCCCCGGACCGGTCCGTCCTTGGGGGCGGAGGCCCCCCGGGATCCCCCTCCCCCGAGCGGCCCCCCGGGGCTCATCCCCGCCGCCCCTCGCCTTTCCGCCCCGCAGCAGTGCCCTCGGGGAGATGCCACCCCTCGGTCCCGCCCCCCGTCCCCCGTCCCCGCATCCATCATCCCTGGGCTTCGGGCCCCCGGGTCCCCGTGGCCGCCGCGATACCGGGCGGGGGGTGCGGCAGAGCGGTGGCCCCGGGGAGGCGCACCCCCGGCCGGGCAGGCGGCGGGGTTCGGTCGAGCCTCACGGGCAGAGCCCGTGGGACACACGGGTGAGGTAGGAGCGATGGGGAAGCGGCGGGGGGAGGAGGGAGATCCGTCCAAGGTGTGTTTTATCCGTTGAGGGATCACCCAGGTCTTTTGAGCGTGTCCCCAGGCGCGTTTCTGCCAGGGATCGATGGGATGCGTCTGGAAATGGTGGGGATGTGACAGCAAAATTAAAGAAAGAAGCTGATGTGCCTTTGAGGGGCCGAGTGTTTCACAGGGAACATCTCCCTCCACCATCAAGAACCAAACAGAAAGCACAGACCAAATCAGAGGGGAGCAGCTGAGCAACCAACGGGCGAGAGAAAAAAGTCAATGACAGAGAGACAGTTTCCACTCCAGGGCCTGAAATATGAGGAAGCAAGAAAGTAATTTCCTCAGATCCTCAAAAACAATCAAACTTTTCATCATAAAGCGATGGGAAAAGACTGTGACTGACCCTGAAAAAAAAAAAAAATACCAGAAAGAAATAGTAGAGACAGCACTGAGCTGTAAAGCAACCTGCCACTGCATCAGGATGCACGCAGGTGACAAATGGACACACAGTACCAAGCCTGAGCATGACAGGATAGCCAGAACAGGTCGTGCCAACTTTGGACAGATATCTGAAAGGTCTGAGTCTGTTCTTCACCAGGCCTCCTGCAAGCTCCTGTGCTCATGAACCAGGCTGCTCTGTGCTTTCCAATGCCGGGGTATTTGAGTCTTGCATGTGAATTTGTGAGCATGTTTAGGAGAATCAACAGGTTTTTCATGTGTTTGGGAGTGATGTCAGTGCGTGTTTGGAGGATCAGCACGGGGATGGGGTTGTGTTAGGGCTTGCTGTCACCAGGAGGTCGTGGTGTGGGAGGAGGACACTGCGGGCAGTGGTGTCACGGCCAAGGTTTGTGTGAGACGCTGCACCACTGTGTGTCACCAGGCATGCACATGCCAAACCCCCCGGCTTTTGTCACTTTCTTGTACATGGGGTTTTATGTCAGAGATTATCCTGGCTCCTGTCACACTCCAGCCTTTTCATCTCTAGCTCTCACAGGACTTGTACAAATCATCTGCGCAAACCTTGCTCAGTGATCCCTCACACTCTCATCCCAAGAAACCCCCTGTACAGACATGGTGGAGCAGCACAAGTCAGCGTTCAGCTTTTCTTGCTCTCTGCACTTCTTTTCCTGCTTTCTCACCTGGGAGTAGCAGAGGGTAGAAAGCTCTGGAAGGGGCTACATCAGGCACACAGGTTCTCTCTGACCTTTTCAAATCCTGACGAATGTGTTTAGTATAATTGGGAAGCACAAAACAGAGGAGAAATTTCAACCAGGGAAAGGTCAACTAAAGGGTGAAAATCCAAATGACGCAAACACTGAAAATCCCCCTCAAGAGTAAAACGACAGAAGGCAGCAAAAGGAGTCAGAAATATGAGAGAGACAAGGAGCAGGATTTTCTAGGGACCAAGGAAACCTTGGTAGTTATGGTGGGGGGAGTCAGGAAAGCTGTTGAGATGATGGGAACAGAGAGCTCAAGAGCTGATGTCACTTGTACCTCACTCTTACGTGATATAAATGGAATGGCTTGTTTGGTTTCCTTTTCAAAGGAAAGCTAATGTAAAATTACATGGAAATTTGAGGCGAGAGATGGAATCAGGTGTTACTGGCTGTTATTTCTGTCTGGCAGTGATCACGTACAGATCATTTACACCCAGGAGTCCTGAGCCCAGGCAGGCCACTGCTGCTGGTTTTACTGTTCTTTCCTAAGGGAAGAGAGACCCATGTTGTTGCCTTGCTACCTGCAGAATCCTGTCTATCTGTCTGTCTGTCTGTTAGTTGCCATGGATTTGACAAAATGACCAGATTCTAAAAGGTAAATAAGCTCCAACAAATTGTATGAAAACCAGCAGCCTGACAGAGGAAAGAAATGCTTCCAATGCCTGTGCTGGAATAGAGCCTGTAGCCATGCTGCTGGGCAAAGCCCCACAGGTCAGAGCAGTCCATCCAGCAGGCCAAAAGAATTAAGCAGAAAATGTTGGGAAAGCTGTGTTATTCCAGAAACAAAACAAAACAAAACAAAGAAAACAAAAACAAACAACAACAACAAAAACCCAAACCAAACAAACAAAACAAAAACAAAAACAAAAACAAAAACAAAAACAAAACAAAAACAAAAACAAAAACAAAAACAAAAACAAAAACAAAAACAAAAACAACACAACCCCTCCCCAAAAAAACCCCAAAACCAAAAAACAAACAAACAAAAAGCTATGAACTATGTAAAAAAGCTATGTAGTCTTAGAGAGTGGTGGGGGAACCCAGTGATGTAGGCTGTAGAAGAAATTGCCCCTCACAAACGTGGCAAGCTGTGGAAAGGATGCCATCAAGAAACCCCGGCTGAAGGTGTGGTAGTGGAAAGTACAGAACATACAGGAAAAAAGTCCACAGAGAACCCAGTTTCCTCTGCCCTATTGCTCACCAAACAAGGGGTTAATAAGCTTTAGAATATCAGAGACATCCCAGAAGACTGGAAGAGAACTGTGCCCTGTGAATATTTGTAAAGAGCAAACAGAAGACCTGAAAAATTCTAGGCAAAGCAACAAAGAGCTGATATGAGATTCTCCAGTTAATGCCAATCAGCCTGGTTTGGAGGAAACTGATCTTGCTGCATAAACTTGTTTTGTTCTTGTCAGTCTTTGATGTGACTTCAGGTTTGTTTGGGAAAGGTGATGGCTTAGATCTATCCAGGCTTCTGGAAGTGTTAATTTCCCAAAGCATGCTGATGAGCAAAAGAAGCGTTATGCAACATTAACGGAGCAGGAGGTTAAGTGAGCTGGTTAACTCCATTTAATGTCCTGTAAACACAAAGGAGGTCATCCCTGGAAGCCCACCATTGAGTGGCAGTGTTTCTTATGTGGAGGCCCAGGAATGAATCCCGGGTCAGGTATGACTCACCATTTTATTCAGTGCTTGGTGAGCAGATATAGTTCATCCTGACACAATTTACTGAGGGCACAAATATTGTTAGAGTGTTAAAAATAATGAGGATAGGACCAGGACAGAGTGACCTGCCCCTTTCAGTAAGGTGGTAATTCTCATAAAGCTTCTTGTAAGACTGTTAAGAGCAAACTGTACATCCATGAACAGGAAAAAAATGCCCATGTCTACAGGGAACAACTTCCACTCCCAGAAGGAGGTGGTCTGAAAAAGATGGGATTACAACAGGCAGAAAACTGAACACAGAAGCAGTGGTCCATGCTGCAGCAATGAATCTGAAGTGATGATCCCTGTCTGTGTAAAAACAGAAGTAAGGATGGGAAGCGAGGAAAGTATTAAACCTCTCTCTGTGTCTGAGTAAGTCTCATGCTGGAAAACTGTACAGCGCTTTATGCTCCATATTTTAAAAATAACTTTGAATCAAAGGTGATATGAAGGCTGGAGATCTCAGTAATTTAAAGAGGTCAACCTGTTTAATATATCAAAAAGCAGAACGAGACATGACTTGCTTGCAGTATCACTCCTTTCCCGGAGAAAAGTCTACCAAATATTCTGGCAGAGAATAACAAGAGCCAGTCACTGGAGAGTGATTAATCATAGAAACAAACTACCTAGTGAAGTGCAAGATCCTCTCTCTTCTGGAGTCTTTGAATCACAACCAGAGGCCTGTCTGGAAGACAGTTCCTGGTCTGCAAAATCCTGAGGGCTGTGAGAGCAGATCAGAGGAAGAATTATTATGCAGTTACCTTCAGCAGTTGATACTGGGCTGACTTTAGGTGTAAGCCCTGTGTGCATTAGCCCAGTACAAACTAAAGGGTTAAAAGCCTTCTGTATCATATTGGTATCCAAGAGAGTCATGCCAGCCTCCTTTGTCCTTACAGTGTTTTTGTCTCAGAGTCCGTGTTACACACAGTTGTGAAAAATCATCTCATGAGATGTGACTCTGCTATGTTTGAAGAAGGACTGGTGAAAAAAATGTCTTCAGCATTTTGACAAGTTATTTGGATTCTGTGGTGGTGAAGAAAGGAACAACCTAAAATGAGCCTGTACAGCTCTACAGCTTTAAAGTGGGACAGTGAGCACAGAGGAAAGAAAGTGGATCTATAGCGCAAAGAGAATGGAGGTTTCCTTCTTAGAGATCAGAGCAAGATCAGAAGAGAAGGATGATGCTAGGGGGTGGTTACAGCTAGGATCAGAAATCCCAAACATTCAGAAATAACAACACAGAACGTCTCCATGTCACAAGATTTATCTTAAAATTATGAAATGTCGTACAGACTTGCTTTCATCTGCACTCTTCGCCTCCTACTTTCGGCTCTTTTGGTTACATGAAAATCACATTTCACAGTTTCCCTGTAACCATAAAGATAGGTGTTTGCTTTGTAAGGAAAGCAAAAGCACGGAAGTTACTGACTCCAGGAGGCTGAAATTTAATTTCAACACCCAGCACTCCAATCTAGGGATGAGGCCAAAATTTTGCTAAGTTGTGGAGATGTCACCCATAACTTTCACGCTCATGAGGACGATGACATTCTCATTTGGAGAGTGCAGGATCTGAGTCATTCAAAATACCTTCTGGTCTTTGCCCTTGATGCAGGACAAAAAAGGAGCAGACAAAAACATGGGGAGCCAGCACACAGGACATAGGAACTGGGCCTGAAGTGGAGAAGGAGAGAGCGAGCATCATGTAGCTAGGACACTCAGGCCGCCAAGCTTTATCTCTAACTAATAATGAAAGGCAGCAAGCATGTCAGAGAGTGTGAGAGAAACAGATCAATAGAGATAAAACTGAGATGGAAGGAGCTGGCAACGGGGTGGGGAAGAGAGTAATAAAACACTATAAATCAGCAGGGTTACGTTTGAACCTGATTTGGATGCACCCTGCACTGCTGTAAGTGAAGACAGCACGTGTGAGGCTATGGTAAATCAGGCCTAAGTACAGAAACAGAGAGGGAAAAGCAGGGAGGAGATAGTTCCCTTGTCAATATTGCCTATCACAGGTTACAACCTTACCTGCCTTGCTTCTCTTTTCATTCTGCTGTATGGAGGAGCCCAAATATTGCTGGCTCTGAGAATACAGACTGATAGACTTTACTGCTTCTTTGGGTCATCATGATCTTCCTGAAGAAATGCCTGTTGGTAGAATGTGTCTTGGTCTCATTTTACCTGACTTGAGTATAGGAAATGCTCCTCACTACTTTGTTCATTGAGGACCCAGGAGAGTTTCCAACAATGCCCACAACATGCTGGGTGTGAGGAACTTTCCTAGGAGAGCTCATTGACTGTGCCTATGCTTACTACCAATGGAAGATGATCAGAGAAGTTTCTTTGCTCAGCTTCAGATTTTTGAGGCAAAGGAGACTGTGACATCTCAAAGCTAAGATCATCAGAGCACATAAATGAAAATGTGCCTACAAGAGCAGGGCTGTGGGTTTGGATGCCTTCCCCTCTCAGGGCACGTTTGCTTCTCTGGCCCTGCAGTCAGAGCTGTTTTGCTCCTTATGCCTGGAATTAGTTTGAAGTGATGTCCACCTAGTCTTCGTGGCATGATCATTAACATTAAAAATTCAGTTTTTCACACTGACCATTGCTGTCCACACTGTTCCCTCCTGCTGTCAGCAGCCTCAGTGAGGAGAACAAACACTAAAGGAGCCTTAGGGACTGAAGAGGACGACCCTGAGAAGGAGTAGCAACAATCCATACAGCTGTACAAATGAACTTGGGAGACTATGATACACCTCCTCAAGGCAGCAACGGGTTGTATTTTCTAGCTCCGAAATTGTGTTTGGGGCAGAATTGTACCCCAAAGGAGCCTTCTCCATGATTCAGCCACAGCAGCTGTGTGACAAGAACTAGAGTCAAAGCAAGAGAAGAGAGTTGTTGATACTGGCAAGTAAAAGCTTAACAAACGCAGCCTTTACCCAGATGAAGATTTCAAGATGTTACACTTATTTCAAGATGTTACGCTTACAGAAGTCTGGCAAAGCACAAGTCAACTGCCTTTAATATGTGCTAAACTGATCCAGCTGAAGACCAAATCTCCTGCTGGCAATCACGTGATGGAGTGCAAACTTGCCCTGATAGCTCTACGATTTTAACACGCTAAAACCATGCTACCTGCATAGACTGTATCGGGCTCCCATTAATTTGTTGCCTCTTTTTCTTTCATGGAAAATCACTGTGGATTTCTGAAAGCACCAGCCATGAGGAAATTGGTGATGCTCTGGAAACTCTTGGCCAAACAGCTTAATATGGCTTATTGAAATGCACACTGGCTGCATTCCTCCCAGTCCCCCTCACAACTCACCTCTGCCTACCATGTGATTTGTACAAGATGAGAAGAACTCTGAAAATTTGGGTTTTTTTCCCCAAATGACCCCCACTTTTTATTCTCTCTCACCTGGTACAGGAAACCGTGCCCTCAACAATGACCGCATTGCTGCAGCTCATACACCCACGAAGAGGTACTTAAGGTGCACTATAAACATTTCTATCCTTGTGGAGCGTTTAAACTATCTTTTTATGGCCATACCCTGCCTGCATCAGGGATGCATTTCTTGACAAGTGAGATGGTTAATGATTCAGCAGATAGTAAAGTCATTTTTTTGTAAAAATTAATGCGGTAGAGGAATGTAGGCATGCAGGGATTTAAGAAATGCACAGCTTAAATACATAAGTACAGTTCTTTGCAACATAAGATTTTTTACATTTACATATCCCCAAAACACTGCCCAAAATAGTGAGATCTTAATGGTGTGAAAGAAAAAAGGAGAGTGATGTGTGGGCACACACAAAGTATTCCATGCACCTCTTTTAGTTCTGGTGTGGTGCTTATAGAATAGATCATTGAGATTTGAAAAACACCATGCCATATAGTAGTGCATCTGTTTTCTCAACAGTTATTTCAGCATTAATCATAGAATCACAGAATGGTTTGGGTTGCAAGGGACCTTAAAAATCATCCTGTTCCAACACCCCTGCTGGAGGCAGGGAGGTGTGCTATTACACCACGTTGCTCAGAAGTCCATCAATCCTGGCCTTGAATATTTCCAGGTATATGGATGAAAAGTAAATATTCACCAGACTGGTAAGACCCATAAATACGTGGATATTCATCTGGCACTGATTGTCTTGTTAGGACGTATCTCACTATGGCTGAGCGGCTTGGGGGAGTTTTGACAGAGGATGGGTCATGAACAATAAAAGAACGGTGAGCAGACGCTGCCGGTGAGCAGCGCAGGGCATGAAAAAAGTGCAGAACGAAGCTGAGGACTGGCTGGTGCCTGTGACCAGCAGGACCAAGGCTGGCAACCAGCCGGTGGCTGTTGTTTGCCTGGGCAGAGGCTGCGCCCCACGCAGACCGCAGCCTGGGCTGGCCTGGGGACATGGACGCTGCCGTGGCAGGGTGACAAGGGCGGCCGGGAGTGGCCTGGGATGCGCCAGATGGAGGGGACGGCCCCGGGACGGACGAGGCGCCACCGCGGCCCGCAGCGCTCAGCCCCGCCGGCGGGGGGCGCCCTGGCGGCGGGACTGCGCCGCCGCGCTGCGCCCTGCCCGGCCAATGGGGAAGCGGCGGGGGCGGGAAGAGCCGCCGGCTCGGCCAATGGGCGACGGATGCGCGTCACACGCGGAAGCGGCCGCTGTGCGCCGGCGGTGTCGGGCGGGTGCGCGGGGCCGGCCGGGAGCGCCCGGGCCGGGGCTGCGGGGGGCGAGCGAACGGCCGGGCCGGGCCAGGCCGGGCCCCGCCATGGCGGCCGAGGGGAAGGTGACGGGGCAAAGCCAGGAGCAGTTCCTGCTGCTGGCCAAGGCGGCCCGCGGCGCCGCGCTCGCCAGCCTGATCCACCAGGTGCTGGAGGCCCCGGGCATCTACGTGTTCGGGGAGTTGCTGGACATGCCCGCCGTCCGCGAGGTGAGACCCGCCCGGCCCCGCGGCCCCGCCGGGCCCTGCCCGCGGCCCGGCGGCGTCGCCTGACCCTGTGTCCCCGCAGCTGGCCGACAGCGAGTTCTCCCCCGTGTTCCGCCTCCTCACCATCTTCGCCTACGGCACCTATGCGGACTACCTGGGTGAGGCCGGGCACGGGGCGGGGGCCCCGAGCCCCCCGGCCCGGTGGTGGGGATCCTGAGGGGCGGGAAACGCGCCGGAGACCCACGGCGCAGGGGGCCTCCCTCCCCGGACAGCCTCCCCTGCAGCCAGGGCTGTGCCCCCGGCCCGACACACGCCTGACTGTGCTTTGGGCCCCAGACTAGCGGGGTACCTGGCTGTAATTAACGCTGCCATTTGCCGCCTGCCAAAGACGTTTTTGAGGGGCCGGGGGAAAGGCTTGGGTGTCCGTTGGGATGCACATAAATAACGCATGGGACAGCTAGAAAGGCTGAGTTGAGGGTGGCGGGAAGAAAGGCTGCTCAGAAATGGTCTTTTGAGCTGAGAATTGATGGGGGTAGCTTGGCAAGACGAAGCACCACTTCGGGGATTGGTGTGCAGACGTTTTAAGAGACAGGCGTGGTACAGATGCTTCTGTGCAGAACTGGGAAACGAGGCATAAATTCTAATATCCCATTCTTTCCCCTGACAACAGCTGAAGCAGCAAACCTCCCTCCTTTGACAGAGGCCCAGAAGAACAAACTGAGGCACCTGTCAGTCGTCACTCTAGCTGCCAAGATCAAGGTAGTGGCCCTGTTTTTCCTGAGTTCTTCTCCCAGTGGGATTATCTCATGCTAGTTACCATCATGTTTCCACAGTGCATCCCCTACTCAGTGCTGCTGGAGCAGTTACAGCTGAAGAATGTCCGGCAGCTGGAGGACCTGGTGATTGAGGCTGTGTATGCAGATGTGCTTCGAGGGAGCTTGGATCAACGGAACCAACGCCTGGAGGTGGATTACAGCATTGGGAGGGACATCCGGAGGGAGGAGCTTAGCACCATCACCCGCACATTGCAGGAGTGGTGAGGAGGAAGCCCCCAGTCCTAACACCCAAAAAAGGTTGCAGGAGTGGCTGGTGGCTTCCCTGGATCCTTTGTGTGTCACTAAGGGTGGGTGGTATTGGGACGTGACCTACTTGATCCCCTTTCCCATACTCCCAACGGAAAGTAATTTTCCAAAAATTATTTCCCAAATTCCCGTTTGTGTCTAAAGGGGTGATGGAGATACAGCAGCCTTTGCACAGCACTGACTGCTGGCAGGAGGTTTCCTGAGTGCTTATCTGTAGTTCTGAACCCAGCATGGCTTTGTTACCTGTCTCCCTCCCAGATAATAACATAATTCCCTGTGTTAATACGTCAGACTCCTGCCCCTGTATCTTCCCTGCCTGGCATAGCTGCCACCTCCCAGTGTTTTTGGCCTCTGGAGTTGAAATCTGCCGTCTTTGACGTTTCTCTCTGTGCTGTGCCAATTCCCTGGCCCGTTGAGTTGTGAGTCTCCTCTCCAGGTGCCAGGGCTGTGAGGTTGTCCTGTCGGGCATCGAAGAGCAGGTCAGCCGGGCCAACCAGCACAAAGAGCAACAGCTGGCCCTGAAGCAGCAGATCGAGAGTGAGGTGAGTGGGTGCAGCAGGGAGCACCCAGTGCCCCTCGCCTTAAAACAACTCGAACCTGTCATTGTTAGTCTTTGCTGAAGTGAGGCATTGCCTTTTCCCTAGGCCAGAACCCCCAGGGATTTGTGCCTGAAGAAGAGTCCTAAGTCAGCTTAATACTCCTCTGCAGTGCAGGGGCCTGGACAGATGTTGGTTTTTTTGCTTGATGTGAGCTTGCAGCTCTTAGCTCCAAGGCTTCCTTTAGAAACAGATTTTTAAAAAATCCAAAGTGAAACTAAAAACACCTGTAGCCAAAAAACTCCTAGCTTTGGGAAACCCATTAGTTCTTGCATTGCTGCTATTTGCAGGTGGCAAACCTGAAGAAGACCATTAAAGTGACAACAGCAGCTGCTGCAGCAGCCACGTCTCAAGACCCAGAGCAGCACCTCACGGAGCTCAGGGAGCCAGCCCCTGGCACCAACCAGCGCCAGGCGAGCAAGAAAACCTCCAAAGCCAAAGGGTGAGCAGTGTGGCAGACAGAGCATGTATCTGGGGGAACATCAGTGCACTTTTCTGTGTGCACTTAGGAAGGAAGTGAGATGAACCTGAGTGTCCACCTGGAACTTTTATTTTTCTTTTTTTTTCCCCTGTGCCCACAGGCTTCGGAGCAGCGCGAAGATTTGGTCTAAATCAAACTAGGTGGATCTCCCTTCACAACTGGGAGGGTGAGAGGCAGAGGTTTGGGGGTTGGAGGGGTAGCAGCGGTCCCAAGTGTGATGCTTCTGAGCTCTTCTCTGAGATCCATTTTGGCAACTAACTCTCCTGCATGTTTGTTCTCTTTCCTGTCTTCCTTACCGACGTTCCAGGCAGTGTCTCCCTCCTTTTCATCGCAGCATTTCACACTCTGAGCTTCAGGTTGTACGCGTTGCTGTTTCCCCAACCGCTCAAGCCCCCAGTTCCACGGCCACGTGTTTCTCTCTTTCTCTCTCCCTGTCTTTTGACAGGTCAATTTCAGGAGCCATAAAGGTGTGACAGTCACCTTGGCACCCCCAGGGCATCACAAAAGCTTGGAAAGAGGGTGCTGGTGCTCAGCAGTCGTTTTGGCTCTATGAGACCCCTGGGATACTTTGCTCCAGGACACCGTCTTTGATTGTTTAATCTTTGTTTTGCTAGGTGGGAGGGTAGTTTTTGAAGGGATTCTTTTAAAAAATATATAAATATATTATAAATATATATAAACCAATAAAAATATAGATCTATGGACATATCTGTACAAACCTGTGCTCCTGTGGGTAGTAGCATCTCTTTGCCTCATACATTGATTCTGGAGGCTCCAAAATAAGCTGTGATATTAAGAGCCTTTATCCCATTTTGGGGTGGAATATCCTCAAAATACCAGGTTCTCTTTTTAAAGGTAGTGCCACAGTATCTCTATCGGGATGAGAGTCCATAAAACAGAAATTAATCATAAAGTTTATTTAAAGTGTTTCTTATGTGGTTGATTTTCCTCTAGACTCTTCAAAAGGTGATTTTCAGGTAGTCTCAGAGAAGGGTGCAGAGACTGAGTCCTTATCTGTGTCAATACTGTGTGTCCTATGATCCTGGACAGAAAGGGAAGTGGTGTGGGGACTTGCCTGTCAGGTGAAGGCAGCAGTCAATGCCCACATGTGTGAGTTCTCACAGGATAGATGCTGCACAAGCTGTTCTCGGGTGGTGGTGGTGGTGTCTGGTTGGAAGAAAAATCCAAATCAGTGAGTCTTGTGAGATGCCCAGGAAAAAAGCTAACTCCGATTCTTCAAAGGATGCCTCCTCGAGGCTGGCTTGGAGCCGAGTCAGAAAGATGTCAGTGTCACACTGCCTCTCCACTACATGTAGCTGATGTAAATGTAAATTGACACCATGACTCCCACCCCCGCTTGGTTCCGTGCCTTGTGCCAAGACTAAAATTTGATTCCCTGAACCTGTGTTTCTGTGTGTGAGCAAACCACAGAAAAAATAATCCAGTGAAGGAAATCTGGGAGCTTTGTCTCTGGGGCCTTGTTGGGTTCACTGGCTAGGGTGGATTTTCTCCTGGGTCAGCTCCCTTTGCAGACAGGTGAGAGAGTTGGAGCCGAGGCAAAATAGGTGTGAGCAAGTCTTGTGAAGGGAGTGGGGAGGGAAGTGAGTCTGTGCCTATTTTGGTGGTAACAAGGTGCCATCTCGGATCTCAAACCCCACAAAATGCAGGTTTAATGCCCTGTCATTGCTTTGTTAATTCCAGGCTGCTGTAACACAGTGCTGGCAGTCAGTAAGAAAGCCCTGTCACCCGAACCCTTGAACTAAAACTTCCAAGCAGCTTTGTTTGTTCCTCTGTGTGTGGTCACAGGGCTGGGCATACCAGCTGGCTCTGTTGGGAAAAGGGATATGCCAGCTGTCCTGGGGTGACAGCTCTCACTGGCTGGGGTCTCCCAAGAGCTCAAGCAGCCCCACACCTTGCCCCCTTCTGTTGCATGAGGCATCGAGCACCTTGGCTGTAGTTGTCTGGCGCAGAAGTGCCAAATAGGAGAGTTTTGGTATGAAGTTGTCCAGATGGGAGACAAAAATCTGGCTGCTGGAGCACGAGGGGATAGTGGAGCCAGGATTGTGTACACCCCACCTAGAGAGACTTGACGAATTTGCAGCCATGAGGAGCCTACCTGATGAATCCTGTTCTCTATAAGTTGTTGGGAGGGATTGTGACAAAGCTTCCAGCTTTTGTTTATAAACCACCTGAGCCTTCCTCCTGCGTCACATCACATCACCTTCATCTGTCTCTGTCAGGGAGGAGAGGCACTGCGCTTGCGATTGTCTGCGAGAAACAATAACATCCATGTGTATCAGATCTTCAGCTCCCTGGGAAGGGCTAGTCTGGGACCGAGGTGCCAACAGGGGAGGAGATATCTGTCAAGCACCTGCCAGATGTCTGGCACCTCACACCCTTTGAAAGATTTCCTGCTTGCAAAGCCATTGGGGTGTGATGAGAAAGACAGACTGAGGAGAATGAGCTTGAGATAGAGCTGAGCAGCCGGAGAAAGCAAGTGTCCTAACAGCCACTGGCTGACGTCCAGTGGGAGCTGGGCTGGACCAGTGTCACCTCCAGGGAGAGCTGAAGTTACCAGTAATGGACAAGGATATTTGTGTCCCACAAGAACCTGCTGCTTAGGAAGAGCAGCTGTAACAGGTAGTTACAGCTACCTGAGTGTCCTGTTGCCCTGAGTGTCTCATCTCCTCTCTGGTCTGTTGGGCTTTGCTATCTTTAACCAAACTGTGGCTGTTAGACACAAAGGGATTGTTTCAATGCCATGAACCCACAGTTTAAATCCAGGCTGCAGATCCCAGGAGTGGAGCTGGAAGCCAGCACTGAGAGTTCCAGGCTGGCTGTGTGTGACAGCACTCGCGTGATGCCCTGTGCAGCAAAGGTGAGGCAGAGCAGTGCCTGAACTTTGTGCCACACACTGCCAGCAGCCTTGGAAGCACGAATTCCCCATACGGGTGACACCAGCCAGTGTGTGGACCAGTGCGGGTCTGGGGGGGGCTTGCCACTCCAGCCCCAGGCTGTGCTGAAGCCCCAGGCTCGCATCCTCACAGCTCAGCCACAACTGGCACAAGTCCGGTTGTGTCCTCCTGCCGTAACTGTGTTAGGTGACATCCGGCTCACCCCGATCTCCCAGGGTCAGCTCATCCCTCTGGGAGCAGCATTTGCCAAGCACAGCCATATACAGGCTTTGCTCCCCCTTCCCATTTGCCTATCTCTCAAGGCTGGCTGTGTTATGGATTTTAGGAGAGTTTGGGATTAAACACAGCTCTGAAAGTCTTCCATTTTGTTTACTTTTCAAAGGGAGCAAGCACCTTTTAAGACCTCCATTAAGAATAGGAAAGCTGGAGGTAGCACATAAAATTACTTCAGACCTTTGGTAGGACTGAAAAATAAATGAGAAGGTTGCAGTGCAGAATGAAAGTATTGCTGCAAATTGCCTTGCTGGATGGCAAACAGAGGGCAGGAGCATAGGTTTGCCTTTGCCCTTCACCTGAAAACCACGCTTTTTATTTTTCTGCTCACTTCAGCCGTGACTTGAATTCAATTGGAGAAGATGTGAAGATTAATTAATTAGTTAACATTTATAAATCACTTTGAAGATGGCAAGAGTGAGGTAAGTACTGAGCATTATTATAAGTTTTCATTTTTAAAAGTTTTTATGTTTTAACCCATTTTTTTCCAAAGAAAAGACTGAAAAAGCAGACTGAGTAGAGAACAGAAATACCTGGACACATTAGGCCCTGCAAAGGAACCAGGTTTAGGAGGCTCTAGAAGAGAGGGTACAGAGAAATGTCCATCCCAAAATGAGGAGCAGGAGATCTGCCATCCCTAGCACAGAAAGTCTAACAGCTCTTGTGCAGTGATTCATTGCAACCCCCTATTTGGGTATCTACATGGGACTTTCACATGGGTTCCTAAAAGGGAGGAGGTAGGACATGACTTGAATTGCTGTATCACTGATGTCCAGCTTTTGCCAGCCACCTCTAGCTGCCCTGTGCCAAGAGGTAACCAGGTACTGGAGTTAATGACAGTAATTATTGCATTCTTGGGGCACAATTTCTTCTGGGGAGCTTGCTGCTCCCCTTCTTGAAGGTGGTGAAGGTGCTGGGCAGCTGCTGTCAGCAGCTTGCCCTCTGCTGCTGTGCCTATCCGTACCTGGTGAGTGGGGAGAAGTGTCACAGCCAGGCAGATGCCGTGCAGGACTTCTGTAAGGTTCTCCCCATCCTTCACTGCTGTGTGCTGAGGTACCTCTGGAGTCAGAGGTGGTCTTTGTGTACTCAAAAGGAATCAATATTTTATTTACTGAGGCTGCCTTTGCTTCTGATCTCCAAAGGAGACCTCTGGCAGGGTGGTTTGTTTCCTGATGAATGGATGGGCTGGTGTGTACCCAAGTGCTGTTACACATTACCAAGTCTCCTTTGTGCCAGTGACACTGGCTGGGGGAACATCTCTGGACAGCAGGTTTCCTCAGGCCTGTCTGGGGGGAGCAGCCCTGCCTCTGCCCAGCAGCAGGACATGTGCCCACCACCTCCATCCTCTTGTGAGCTCCCGGTGCCAGCTGAGGAGTGGTGCTGCAGGGGCCGTGGCGATGCCAGCCAGACTGCTTCTGCTGGTCTGCAGGGTGATCATGCATCTGTGGTCCCCCAGAGCTCCACGCAGGGATGCCTTGGCACTGCACCACCAGGGCAGTGGCTCAGTGCTCCTCTGAAGGCCCCTTGTGCCAGGTGAGTGCCCACAGTCTGGTCTGTTGGGAGAGCTGGCACAGATGATGTGTGTCCCCCTGTGCTGCTGTACTTTTGCACAAAGACCCCCTGACAAGAGCAGCCACTGAGGGCTGTGCCTGCTGCTTGCCACAGCTGGACCAGCCTTCCTGGGATGAGGCCATGGCTCTGCAGGATTCTGATGCAGACCTAGGTAGGGTAGACAGAAGAATCTCACAGTTCATGTCAGCTGCTGCAAATACATCTCTCAGATCTCTGACATCCTTCTTGTCTCCTTTGTGTGCCCTGGAATAGCTGCTCATTTTCCTTCTGTGACCCCTTTCCCTTTTTGTCATCCTCTCCATGGGAGTCTGTCTGTGTTCCCACCTACAGGGCTCTTCTTTCCTCATCTCTTTTCCTAGTACTAGTCATTGCTTAGCTGAAATACTCATAAAAACCACCTGTTTTATCTACTGGTTCCACAGGCACCCCATCTTTTGGGTGTTTTTCTCTCATCTGCAGTTTTCCAGGAACATCCCTCTTGGTCCAGTGTGGAACTAGGCTGGACTATTGTCTCCTTCCTCTGCTGGTGGCAGGCTCTTCTCCTGCCAAGGAAAGGAGTTGATTTGCAAAAATTCTTTGTGCAGTGTGCAATTATATTCCTGTTGTGATGAATTCAATAGGCAGCAAAATGTCAGCTGGATTTGAGAGCTGTGACCCCTTTACAGTAACAGGAATGTTCAGAATTCCTGTGGCAGTTGTGCACGTATTAAAAGCAATCCTGTACCCTCCTATTCTGAGGACAGTAAAGCCCCAGTCCCTTCAGATCAGGCGAAAATGTTTCTGGGGAGGCTTAGCCTGTATCTGCCTCTGAAGCATTTAGCACTGGTTTCAGGATGTGGGAAGATGGATGATCTCTGGTGGAGCAAAAGCAAGGAGGCTTCTGGTGACCCAGTGTGATCTCTTACCACTATGGTCTCACAATCCCTTGCAAAGTCTTCTCAGGTGCTAACCCAAAACTGGTTAATTTTATTGTCCCCACTAGTCCCCTTGGCAGGCTGCCCCAGCACCCAACTGCTGTAGTGGTCAAAGTTTTTTAATTTCCAGCTTAAATGAATTCACAGCTAGTTTATATTCTCTTGTGCCTGTGCCAGCGTGGCTCTAGCTGAAGCTGTACTTCCTCTCTGGTGTTTATTTCCCTTGAGTACAGACTTCACTTTGCTTAACTAACCAAATCAGCCCCCTTGTGCACTCTGAGCCCTCCATACTCTCTCTCTTACTTGCTCTTCAAATAGAGTGCAAAAGTGTTCTCTTACCTGCACTTCAAATTAAGCTTTCTTGGCTAGAAATGAGCACAGTTCTCTTCCACAGGTGAAGTCTGATCAGGATCTCTCCCAGACACAATTACACACACCTGTATCTACCAGAAATGCCACTAGATTGCATGTCTTCTCCTCTGGTGATCCAGAGTACTTCTTCTCTGATGGTTATAATCAAAGAAGCTCCACTTTATAGCTAAAATCTTGATTTTAGGTCCTATGCTCCTTTTCCCTTTCACTTTGTGCTACAAACTTTAGCCCTTTTACTGATACCTTCAAGGCTACCTATGTCCTGTGTGATACCCTCATCCAATTTGGCAATGTTGCTGGGTTTTATTTATTTACTCAAGCATTTATTATTTTGCAATCTTAGTTCTCCTTTCCTGTCATTAGTGAGGGATGGAAATTGTGAGGCTAGTGTCTAATCTTCCATCTTACCTCTGGACATGACATCACCAGCAGTTGGAGATAGGTAGTGTCTGTTCTATTTCCCTTCCTTTTATTAGCTTTCCCCCCCATGCTAAGTTTGTATTAAGTGCCCTCAGGATTTAAAAAGCCAACTAGATGTAAGGAGATAGTGAAAGTAATAATAACCAAAGTGAAGTTTCCCTATGGGAACGGTTTTTGAAGTGTTGTCTTTAAAAAGGAAAATTCCCAGGAGGGAAAAAAATCCCAGTTAAATTTAAGACAGGGCTGAAAAATAAAATTAAGTCCATTTTTTAGAGTGTTATGAAAAGTAAAAAAAAAATATTGCAAATCAAGCAAGTCAATTTTAAGTTATACACTGGATTGAGGTCTATTTAAAAACCTTTTGTTCTCCAGCACTGGAGCCAGTGCCTGCAGGATTTTACACTCCAGCCTCATGGCAGTGCCCGTTTTTTTCCCAAATAAACCATTGTGCCCAGAGAGCTCTGTTTCCTGCAGCTCTTTGTGGTCCCACCTGCTTTGAAGCCCTCGTCAAGTCAAAAGGTCTCTTCTTGCCTTTCCCACCTTTTCCTTCAGCCTAGCCCTGTGCCAGTCTGTTTCCCTCTCCTACTCACAGTTTTTTGAAGCCCAAAGGGACCGGTATAATCACATCACTTGGCTTCTCAAGTGACCGAGAACTCCCTCGCCCTGTTCCTGTGCCCGCTCCCCAAATTCTCCCTGGGACACCCCATGGGGTTTGGAGTAGGGAGAGCTGGGAAACGGAGGTGTGCTCTACTGCTCTCACACAAGGTCTGCGTGCATTCCCAGTTCCATTGTGAGGTCGCTGCAGGTTTTCTGCTGGGCTCAAGAGCCCTCTACTGTCAGAAGCCTCCTTCCCGTTTAAGTCACGCCAGCCTGTGCTCCAGTGGAGTGATCTCAGATACAGGAGTTTTGAGTTCATGTTAGCCTGTAGTGCTAGGCAGTGTTTCCAGGCTTCCAGTCATCCTTGATTCACCCTTCTTGAGTCTTCTTTGATTTCCTTTTTAGTGTCCAATACTCAGACTTCCCACAACTGATTCACTACCCTGATAAACCAATTTGATCAGAGGGATGGAGCAGCTCTCCTACAAAGAAAGGCTGAGAAAATTAAAGAAAATTTGGATTGTGTCCCATCCCTGGCAGTGTTCAAGGCCAGCCTGGATGAGCTCTGAGCAACCTAATCTAGTGGAAGGTGTCCCCTGCCCATGGCAGGGAGGTTGGAACTGGATGATCTTTAAGGTCCCCTCCAACCCAAACCATTCTGTGATTCTTCAAAGGGGAGATTTTTTACCTCTGTTCTTGATGAACACATGCTAATGCATCCCAGTGTAACCCATCTGCACAGAGGAAGAATTATGCAAGTACCATTCATTTCCTTGGTTGTCTTCCAATTCCAATTCCGTTTGGAGTTCTCCATCTTGAAAGAGCACAGACTATGTTTATGTCCCTGGGTGAATGTCTTTTCTGCATTCAGTGCAGCCAAAAATACCTACTGTTTATAAATAAACACACTGATAGTTACTGACTGTTCAGTACATCTCATCTTTTTCCAACATTTATTACTTTCATTGTTCTTTGGATCCTCTGAAAGCTTCATCAGCACTGGTTTAATACCTTCTTTCAGATCATTAATCAAGTTACTAATGAGCATTAGTTTCAGAACAACATCCTACTGGAAATAATTTCATATTCTACAGTCTCTTTTCCCCCTCATTACTTGAAATCTATCAGTGAACTAAAATTTATAATATTGGCCCTTTTGTTGTTTCAATAATTACTAATTTATTTTACATCAGAACAGTCTTGTGTGGCCAGATAAAATGCCTTGTGCTGTTGTAACATCTGACTCTGGGTTGCTGTAGTGCCTTTGTTAATGCAACCCAGAATTTAATCAGAAATTATCACAGTTGTTCGACAGGAACAATTTTGAGAAGTGAGATCACATACTATAAACACTGAGATACAAATATTTATTTTTAAATTTTATGCATTTTGCATCTCTTATCTTGATTTAATGTCAGTTTACCTGGTTTACAGGTGTGGATATAGCCTAATTTTTTATTTACAAGTATTGGCACCAGGTTAACTTTCCCGGACTTCTTTCTCCCCAGCATTCTACAATTGCCCCAGTATTTTACAATATTTCAAAAAGTACGGTGAAAGATGCACACACCTTCAGGGCCACCCACAAAAACCTCTAAGGACAAAGTTCCCACTAGCCATAATGGGTTTGATTTTCATGATATATTTTCAATTATGGAAAACTGAATATATAACGAACAAAACTACCCCAGTTTCTGGTTTATTTGTGTGTAGCTGGTGCATTCTCACCCAAGGTTATACTCTCTCCACCTCATTCTACCCACCTCCCCTCTCCTCTGTCTCTTTAAAGGGTGTCAGGCCCCTCTGTCTCACTTCAGGTGCCTTACTTGCTCCTTAGGAAGGTACTTAGTAGTACCACTGAACTGCACTGATTTGGTGCTTCAGTTTATCCAATATGAAGGTGACAGCTATGGGAGAAGGAGCAAGAAGGGATTTTGTCTCCCTCGGATGGATAAGGATGACTTGGAACCATGCCCTGCCCATCTGAAATAAATACTGTTTGATTTTCATGTTAACATCCAGCCTTCTCTTTCTCCATCTTGCTGGCACAGCTGTCAGAGACATTTCAGAAATGGACAAGTTTCATCCTAGCCTTTCCCATGCCCTGATACAGGAGGTAGATTGCTTTTAAAGGAAACCATTTCACTTGAAACTGTAACTAATAGGAAAAAATTAACCTCAGGTAGGAGTGTTCCCTTCTTTGGAAAAAACCCTCCTGCTTTCTGAAGTCAGAAGTTCAAGTACCATGTCAGCCTGGGACAAGCAAAAGGGTTGCCCTCTCAATTTACTTCCCCTACTTCCTGGTTTGGGATCTCTAAAACTCTCTCCTGGGCTCCTGTCTTAACACAAAGTTCTCCTCTCACTGCCCTTCTTTTTCCCTGTTCCTATATCACCAATGCCTTGCTGCCCCTGGAGAAGGCTGAGACCTCGGGAATGACTGTAGAGCAGTTAGCAAGGCTCAGGCAGCCAGGTCAATCACCCTCCCACTGCACAGTAGAAGACCATGCAAGGGTCCTACCTAAATCCATAAGCAGGACAGCACCCAACAGGGAGCAAAGACTGAATCCAGGTAAAAGGATTTGGGATTAGACCAAGATTAGGAAATCCACGCCCAAAGAGGAATGGATCCTCACGATCAAAGGTCACTGTTAATCCCCACCACCAACACCTTCCTCCCTGTTCTTCATCTCAGACATTGCCTCAAAACCTGGCCAGGACCAGGCAGCTGATTACTGCCACCATCTCCATGCAGTGCTCACCTTTCTGAGCTCAGCTGCTTCTTCAATGGATCAAAGCACCAAGTGCCACATCTTGCACTGGGGCAAGATGCAGAGGGCTGCTGCTGTTGCAGTCCCTTCTTTCACAGTCTGGCAACCCAAAGATGACTTCCACAAAACCTCTCCCAAGCCCCGACTTTTTCTGTGTTGCTCCTCCTTCAGCCTTGCTCTCTTCAGGGCTTGCCTTGACTATGACACCTCCAGAAAATCACTCCACTGCCAGGGGCAGCCAGCTGCTCTCTTTGAAGTCCCTTCCAAACCTAACTATTCTATGACTCCTACTGGGGTTTGCCATGGGACAAAACAGCACAGGGAAGTGGGGACAGAGCTTGCCACCAGCCACGGCTCTGTTCTGCACTTCCTTGAAGGGTGGAACACATGCAAACTCTGCCCTGAGCTTCCAGAGGGTGGATGCTGCATCCTTTTTTCAGGGCAGGACAGTCAGTCCCCAGCAAGGTGTGTCTCTCTGTTAGTGCCCACACGTACAGCAGAATGATACACCGCAAGATCCCAGCACACCACTTCCAAGTGTAAGTCATGCATTGATTTTCTGCCTTCTGTTCCAAATAGACTGATGAAAAAGTTTGTGTAAGGGTGTGTGCCAGAGCATGAAACGGGCCAAGAATCCAGGAGATCTTCCCTGGTCCTATATTCCTAATGCCTCTCAATTTTCACCTAATACTGAACAAGTTAAGAAAAGGTCATTCATAATGTCAGCCATGGCTGCAATGATATAATAAGAAAATAATGGAAGTATTCCCTTTCTGTGCAGGAATCCCAGAGGCCTAATTCAGGGCTGCACAGCTGACCAGGCAGCAAGAAAGACCAACCAATTTCCCTTGAGTGCACAGCAAAACTACAGCAATTAGAGAGAATTTTTTGCAAATGGTGAGTTCTTGGGTCTTCTTTCACAATTTTCATGTTGACCATCATCTCGCTCTGTGACTACATGGGAAGGCTATTAGGCTATTTTCTGTAAGAAAACAAAGCCTTAGAATCTAACACCAAGCTTCTCAGCAATTTTCCAAGGATGTGAAAGAGGTTACTTAATTCCATAGCAGGCACAATTAGGTCAGCTGAAGGTAAAGACTGATCCACCAATTCTTTACAGTTTGTTTCTTTATTCAGTAAACATCTAGTTACAAGTTTCACAAATTAAAAAAGTGGGGGAACTGATTGAAGAGGGGTCGGGGGGCCCACAGGCTGATCCAGCTTTTGTTCTGCTCCTCCCTTCTCCAATGCACATATCCTTCTATTTCTCCACAGATGCACCAAGGAGCAGCAGGGGAATCAAAGTCTCCGTCCCGGTGAGGGGACTGACAGGGGGTTCTAGCAGAATTCCCTCATATTCCTTTCACAGGGGACTAAACACAAACTTCAGAACCAGCCCAACCCAGCACAGAAAGAGTGGAAAGGATGGTAGAGGCAAGGTGGAAGCTCCTCATGCCCAGCACTACTGGCAGAAACAGAGCCAAGGGACAGCAGAGAGGGAATGGGCAATTAATGTGTTCCTTGCACATCAGTGAGATTCCCCATGCCCCACTGCAGCACCCAAATGGGGTGAAAAAGAGCAATGAAGAAGATTAGTTGCTTTGTTTTAATTCTTAAGTGGGAGGGAGGTTAATACTAAATTTGAGGAGGGTCCAAATGGTGCTTTGAAGGGGCTTCAGAGTTTCACTGTCTGTACCTGGGAGGAAAGGAAACAGAGGATATAAAAAGAGTAAGTGGTGCCTAGAAAGCAGAAGACAGATAAAGACATGTTTAAACCTGATATCTAGACATTGAAAAAAGGGGAAAATGTCCCTTTTCAAGCACTAGATCACATCCTAGTGAGCCCTATTCAAAGCACAGGACAGTAGACACCAGCGCTTACTTATATTTCAAACTGGATGGACAGCAAATGGTCTCCAAGTTCAATGCAATGACAATATAAACACTCCACAGCCTGCAGTCCTACATCACGTCATACTATTTTAGCCATCAATTAAGGCTGACACCATATGTCTTTTGTTCATGACAAAGCTAACTTAAACTGCTTCCATCTTCCTGTTCAGCCCAGCATTTTCTCAAAATTCACACCTGCTCTCTCAGAATGGGAAAACCCCTTTGCAACTGAAACTTCAAAATAAT
Organism: Sturnus vulgaris; assembly: GCF_052056855.1. Classification (NCBI taxonomy): domain Eukaryota; kingdom Metazoa; phylum Chordata; class Aves; order Passeriformes; family Sturnidae; genus Sturnus; species Sturnus vulgaris. The sequence goes on from NC_142244.1 coordinate 31,699,121, forward strand.
GTGAGATTAGTGAAAAGGAAAAAAAAACAAACCCTATGGCTAAAAGGCAACTACACAGCAGAAGACAAGGAAGGAACTTGTTAAGACTTACAAGAGCATGTAGGTAAATTTGGGGGTGACCTCACTGCACCCCCCTCAGGTCTGCTCCGAGTTCACCAGTCATACCGGCGGGACTGTCTGGAAGGGGAATCCTCAGGGCCCTGGATGGCGAGACGAGCTCCTTCGGCCCGCCGGCCAGTGCTGCCTTCGTGACGCCGGTACTCCAGGCCCCGCTGCGTCCGAAACCGGGACGTCTCTCGCCGCCACTCGTCGTCAAATGCGGCTGCGTCACCTGTGCAGGGAGACAAGCAGCTCAGGTGGGGAGGAGCAGGTGGGAAAGGGGCACCTGGCTTTGCTGGGAGGAGGGCACAGGCGCTACTCACTTTCATCCATGTTGATGTAGTCCTGCCTCTCCTCCTGGTCACCTGTGCGATGGTTCCGGGACCGCTGCATGATGTGGGCCCTCTCCCTGATGTGGTGCCCAATCGACATCTGTTCCAAGCCACTGTCCGAGTCCCTTACGGTTCGTCTTGTCTCACGGATCTGGGGGCAGAATCCCACGTGGAATCAACATTTCCACTCCTTCTCCCAGCCCCCTATGGCACTCTGATTCCCGCCTCCAGTATTTCAGCCAATTTGCACTGCCACCACTGCCAGGATGTCAGATGCAATGCTACAAAGAGGGAAGAATGGATTCTCCACTGCCAGCACTTCCCATTTCCTCCCAGGGGCCCTTGACACGGTTCAGTGAGTCACAAGAGCACAATGTGCTCCTCGAACTGCAGCTGACTGCGAAGCCGAAGTGCTGTAGGTGGCCACCCACAAAGCCACCAAACGAAGCCCACTCTCTCACAGCAAAGCCAGCAGCCTCCTCCTTACCCCACCAGGTGCTGAACGCATCTCTGAGGTCTCCTGATAGACTTTGGGCCCATCACCCAGGTTGGAATAAGAGATGACAGTTGAGGAGGTAAATGTCTGGCAGTTAGCACCACTTGTCATATGCTCCTGCAAGAAGGAATGGGGAATGGTGGAAAGAAGGGATGGGAGGGAAGAAGAGATGGCATTTAATTCTCTCTATACAATGAAATAAGAAGAAGCACAATAGGAAGAATATAATCCCCATGGGTCCATCTTTCTGGAGAATACATCTTCCTGTTAAATTAATACTTATTTCTTGTTAAACAAGTCCACCCCCGCACTTCCTTCCCCACCCCTCTCCTCTCCCTGCACTCAGTAACAAGCTCTGTCACTGTCTCCCAGCAATGAAGCAAAGCTTACAGCCTCTGCCACCTTGGCAGGTGTGGCTCAGTCCATCCCAAATAGCACAGTAAGAGACATTAGAGGGATGGCAGAAGCACCCTCGGCACTCCCCTCAATACAGAATGGTTCACAGAGGGCTCTTACCATGTTTCCAATCATGTCATTCATCATCCCAAACATATCTATAAAGCCACCTGCCTGATAAAAAGGAAAAGAGAACACAAAAGAAGTCACTCTGGGGAGAAACATGAGGAAACAACAACAAACTGTCTGCAAAAAAACCTGCTGCCTAAGAAGAACCTTGATTTTTTTCACGTTCTTTCAGTAGCGCAGAAAAAAAATCCCCAGAATTTGTGGTTGCTGTTCTCTCCAGTCTCTCAAGTTGCATTGGCCAATGTTCTGGAAAAGGCTGTTCTTTTAGTTTGGATCCAACTGCTGATGCCCTGGGGTTTGTGAGCCTAGGGACTCAGAAAAATTAGGAGAAAAAATCTCAACATGTGCACAAACAGCGATCTTAAGAAAGTTTCCACTGACTGTTTTTCTTCTAGCATAACAACAGATTTGCTTATTTTCCCCTACAAACACCTGGTTTTCCATCCTGTAAACCTGAATGCTGCAGTAACACTCTGGGCCAGCAGGTCTCACAAGTTAATTGTGCAATATGTAAACAAAATTACAATGTCAGTTCAAACTTGCTGATTTCTTTTTTTTTTTGTTTCCTCGAGTAGCCTCTTGCTCTCATTTCCAGAGCAGTACTCACATGCAACGCTATTATGCTTTGAAGTCTATGTGTTTGTAGTCTTATTAATCCTCCTCTGAGCTACAAAAAATTCCAGGACGCTAAAGTCTCTTTCATTGAAGCAATTCTGCAGAGCAAGACAGTTAAAGTCCTGCTGGATCTGGAATAACCTATTTCCAGTGTATTATTTTGGTGGGAGATGGAGATTGGCACGCTCCGAGCGTGGTGTTCTCACGTACACACAGCCATTCTCATTCCAGCCCTGTTTACCTGAGGTATTTTGCCAGCTTCTCCAGCCACCACCACTGGCACAGGAGGTGCAATAATCCCCTCTGCCTACTGATGGCCAAGTCGTTTCCTTGCATCCTCACAGTTCCTCCATTACCTCCAGACCTGCAGCTTCTTTTCAGACATATGAGGTTATTAAGGGACTACCTGCTCTTCCCAGATATTAACTGTCCCAATTCCCATGAAATATTGTGCTATAACAGCTTTATGGCTTTTCTCTGGTCAAGGTGCAAATACAACTTCCCCATAGACACAGGGTTAGACTCCCTCTTCAAAAACAGCTCATGGACAGGATTATAACATTAGAGGGGAAACAAGGTAAAGGCCTGAAGTCATAAAGCAACTCAATGAGAGGTCCAAGAGAAACCAGATGCTTCCAGTTTCAGTTCAATACCCTCTTCCCTATTCCACTTACTATAAATCTAAAGCTCATCCTGGTCTCCTCAGACATTCCCATCCTTCCTGCCTGGTAGGATAACTGGTCATGCTCACAGATGGCTACATTTTAGCACTGGTTGCAGGCAGTGCTGATGAATCTCAGTATGGAGCCACTACTTGGAAAGCCTCTAATCTGACCCAGAAAAACAGAAAACTTACCATGCCGAGCATCCCAAAGGGTGAAACAGCTCCCGCCTGCCAGGAGAACAGAAAAGCAGAACAGAGAATGACTTTTCCACAGCCAAACACTAGATCCTCATCAGAACATGCTAATCCTTCTCAGAAACAGAACTGGGAACACTCAGGCTCTACAAACAGATCAAGAAAGGGCCCCACGGATTCCTGGGGTTTCAAGCCACGTCACCCGTAACAAACCAGACATGAGGTGATGCTCCTACATTTCTCCCTGTGACATGAATTCACATCCTTTAGAAACAACACGTTTATTTCCTTCCTCCCGTCCAACCTAGAACGCAGTTGCATTCAACATCTTAATACAGATGGAATAAAGAGAAGGACCAGAACACCACTACCTAAGAGATTTATTCTGCACCCGCCACCTGTGTGGAGGTGAGGGAGGTGCCCAACCCAGGAAGGGTGGGAGACAGAATCTGACAGGGCAGTTTGAGAAATTCCAGCCTGTACTCAGCCCCTCTGTTACCTGCATCCTGCGGCCAGCCTGGCGAGCCCCAGGTGTGGTCCCATCCGTGATGCCAAGGAGTGGCCCGAACCCAAAACTCCCAGACAGCATGCGGTTCATGTGCTGCCGGTGGATGGCAAAAGGATCCCTTTTGGAGAGGTGGAGAGAGCAATGGTGAGGACAAAGCCCCATATAATCCACCCCTCCCATCTCTGAGTTTTTCTTACACAACTGTGCATTCATTTCCAATCCGAAAATTCTGAATCCTGAGAATTCTGTGTTCACTACGGTGATTACTGGGGCTGGAAGGGGCCTCTGGGTCACATTTCTTGTGATAGAAGGTTTCATACCACAGAACCCCTCTCAGGTACTAATTTCTGTCTGCTCAGAAGTAGGTTGGTGTTCTGCTTCCAGTACTGCTCTGGAGCTTGGCCAAGTATGGCCAAGGCCACTTCAGAACCTCACTACTCTAAAATCTTTTGTAGGGAGGTGCACGAAGACCTTCCTGGCTGCAAAGTGAGGGCTACACTTAATGGCACCAGGGAGCAGGAGATTCTACACATCATCTTCTCACTCCTCCATATACACAGACACAAACAGTGAAATGCAAGACTGGAACCTCCAGAATGGACTGCACGGTCTGACATCCCGGGGCCCCCCAGGGATTGAGACCACATATAGCTTTTCCAGATTTGAGGGAGAAAGGGAAAAATAACTGGGATCCCTAACTGGTTTTTCCTTCTTTTGCAGCCTCCACTTTGAGGTCTGCATGCATTCACGCATGTTGGTGAAGCAAGAGGAGGAAAAGGAGGGTAAGGATAAACAGTCACGGAATACAGTGGGCACAGTAAGAAACTTCTGGGAAATACCATAGCTTTTTTCCTGCACATCTTATAGTCCACAATTATCCCTCTTGAGCATTAATGACCTCTATAGCATAAACTGTTTCTGAGATCACAGAAGTACCCACTACAAACCAATACTTTTCTGTCTCTACTGGAAATGCTTCCCATAATAAAAGTTAGACTCATACCTGCCATGTTAATGAGAACACACTGTCATTCGGTGACTAACTGGGACTTCAAGGTCTCCTCTCCTGCTAATTTGCTCACAGCTGATAAAATTCTTGCTTACTACTGATTTCATAAGCAAAAACCGGACTATTCTTCTACATGCATAAATTTCACCAAATTTCTAGTAATGTTTTGTTTGACATAATCAAATTCTTCCTGTATTACAGTCTATTCCTTATCCACTTTGGCAAGGGCTGCTAACTTGGTGTCACTGCCAAAATTTATCAATAACATCCAATTTCTGTACTGAGGACGGAAACAAAAACATTCAGTGAAAGGAATCCCAGGGAGCTTTGTTAGATTTTAATACTCGTGTTTCAAAACTACTCGTTGTCTTCTCTTTACTTTGTTGCTCACAACTTGACAACTGCTTCAGCAGCCTTCTCCAGCTCCATTAATGACTTCCTGTGCAGAACAGCAACAAACACTGGACAGAGCAGCAGATTTTATCTATCTCAACTGCTACCCTACTTTGCATAAAAAAAAAAAAAAATCCTTGCGCAAAAAAAGAGATTAGTTATTCCAGCCCTCTTCCTCTCAGACAGCTGCGATGCCTTTTGGCCTACTTTATTACGCTTTCCTCCAAGACTACGCTCCAATATCGCAGGAACGAGACCGACGCGATCCCTGTTATTCGCCGCGCTGCCCCTCGGGCGGATGTTTGTGTTTGTCCCTGGCCGGCCGCGCTGCAGCGGCGCTCCCCGGGCCCCGCCGGCCTCTGCCCGCCCGCTTAGACGCGGGGGCAGCGCACTCCTCCCCGGGGACGGTGCCTGCCGCAGCCCTCCCTCCTTCCCCCTCTCCCTGCCGCCGATCCCCCGGCAGGATGCCCACCCCGACTCACATGGCAAACATGGGGTCCTCCGGCTCGCCATCCCGCATCAGCCGGAACATGCTTCCCTCGCTCGGGGGCGGCTCTGCGGAGGGGAGAGGGCGGTGAGCGCAGCCGGGGTTGAGGGCGGGGAGGGGCGGAGCGGCGGAACCGGCCCCCCCCCGCCAGCCCGGGCAGGTGATGGCAGCGCTTCCCCCCCGTCCCCGGTCCCGGCGCCCGCCGCGGCCCAGCCCCCACCCGGCCGTGCCTGCCGGTGTCGGCGGTCCCGGTTCGGCGCAGCCCGAGGACCCGGGCCGCTCACGCCTCCGCGCCCATCGCGCCCCGCACCGCGCTGCCTCCGCCCCGCCCGCGCCGCGCATGCGCTGCCGCCCCGCGGGAGGGCGCCGGCGAGGCGGGGCCGCGCGGCACAGCGCTCCCTGGCGCCCCCGCGGGCCGGCACCTCCCGCCAGGCGGCCCGGGAGAGGGAACGGGGGAGGCAACGGGAGGATGCCGTGATCGCAGAAGGACCGGGCAGGCCCCATCGCCCCACACAGCCTCCTCACCAGGGGCAGCGCGGGGACAGGCGCTGATCCCTGCTCTCTGCAGACCAGGGACAGGACCCACGGGAACGGCCTGAACCTGTGTCAGGGGAAGTCTAGGCTGTCTATCGGAAAAGGTTTTTCACCCAGGGAGCAGCTGCACATTGGAACAGGCCCAGGAAAGTAGCCACAGCACCAAGCCTGACAGAGTTGAAAATGTGTTTGGACAATACTCTCAGGCACGTGGTGTGACTCTTGCTAATGGTGCTGTGCAGGGCCAGGAACTGGACTCGATGATCATGATGGGTCCCTTCCAAATCAGAATATTTTGTGAGTCTGTGGTAACCCCTGTGGCTCGCAGCCAGTTGGTTCCCGAACAGAGTCCACAGCCATGCCTGGCCACTGCAGAGGCAGCACTTACGCCAGGCTTCCCGCACGGCATGGGCATGTAGGAGGCACCCTCAGAGCTGCCTGTCTGTGCTGAGCACATGGACAGCGTGTGCATGCAGGGCTCTGCTGGCAAAAGCAAGGAGGATACTTTGTAAGCCAGCTGTGGGTCGTCCCTGATCCTGGATAGTCACTGGGAATCACAGGCGAAGCGTAGGTACTTGTGTGCACCTACAGCAGTGGTGGGGAATCTCCAGAAAGCACGGGGATGACACCTCTGTCACCATCTCTGGGGAATGCTGGTTGCCTTCAGCTACAGTCAGCTCCACTAGATTACAGGGAAGGGAGCAGACTGACTCATCCCAGCTCCAGCCCAAGGCACGCTTCCTCAGTGGCGCTTCTGTTGCATCCGGCCCACCATGTGCATGAGCCAGACTGAACCTGTGCCAGAGGACTGGAAATAGCAGGTTGCAAGAAGTAGTTGAGAAATCGAGCTCCTGAGTTGTGGCAGGAGCCTTGTCCTTGGATTTCAGAGTCTGACGGAGGAAAATGGCCCAGAAGCATGCTTCATGTGTGGAATACATAGACGACTTGGCAATACTTCCTGCTACAGCAATCTCAAAACTGCTTGGTATTGAGAAAGAAGACCTCTCATGGGAGGCCCGTGCCTCTGTGTATGCAGAAGGCTCTTCAGAAGTCCCTTCTGTACACAGTAATTGCATTCTGCAGAGGCTGAAACAAAAACATCCACATTAGAGGAACTGTTGACAGCACAATGGTGCAGGATCATGAGGTGGACACAAGTTCTATGGGCAGGGCATGAGCTAAGCAAGGCCAAACCTCCCAGAGGGAGATTGTTCATAAGTGAGCTGCTGAAACAGCCTCCTGTCACCAGCTCAGAGCTCATCTCTGAAGTTCACACAAAGCCCTTGTTGGCGCTGCCTCAGCCTCTCTGATGCTGCTTCTGCAAACCTGAATCATCCTTCAGAGACCTCCAGTCTGGAAAGCCTTTCTTTCCTGTCTGGTGTGTTTTCCTTTTGCTTTGAGGCTCTCTTGGTGTTTGATTGGAGTGTGGAGTTGACCTCAAGTATCAGGATGCAAAGGGAGGTAAAGAGCTTCTAGGGCAGAAATGTAAACATCTCTTTGAGTTTTTTTCTTTTTTACGTTCTTCTTTACCCCAGACTGGGATAAAATAAATTGCTGTCCCTTTGATACTAATGATCCTCCCACACCTGCAATGTCCCAGAGATGGTAGGGCTCTCTCAGGTTTTCCAAATTATAAGTCAGGCATTGCTGCCTTCAAACACAGAAGAGAAAGGAATAGAAAAGAGTCTGGAACAAACACTGCTTTGCTTTATCTGTTCTTAATGCTGCTCCTCTGCAAGTGCAACCCAAGGGCTGAGCTTGTGAGACTGGGGGCTGAGGCTGTGGCTCTCCCTGGTATTTCTGCAGCCTTACAGGCAGTCCTTGCACCTGATGGACACCTTACCAAAGGCTGCATTTCCGGGGCCATTGCCAGTTCAGCAAACCTTGAGGGAGCCTTGCTTGCAGAGAGTCATGTTGGTGGCAAATGCTGCGTTAAATCCTGGAAGGAGGAATTGGAACGGCAACCTTTTTGTGGAATGTGGACAAGGCTACAGTTCTGAGGAATGCAGGATCTGTTGCTGCAGTATTCATAGGAGAGGTTTCTGCACAGCATTCACTGCGTTATGCCCGACGTGCTCCAAGGGGATGGCCCTTTGCTGGGTCATAATAACGAGCGACGTGGGGCTGTGAATGAAAAGCAAGGCTCCCATCTTGCTCCTCTCACACTCTCTATTCAGGCCGCTTCTCTTTTCACCATGAATAAAAACCATTATGTTTCTCCATTTCCTTTTTCTTTTTCTTTTCTTTTTCCTTTTTTTACTGAGCTGCCCGGGTTGTGCTGGGGGCGGCGGGGAACGGGGGGGAAGGGGAGGGAGAAGGCACTCAGCAGGCGGCCCGGAGGAGGTGAGCGAAGGGCAGAACGCAGAGCGATGAACGGCGATGAACGGCGCTGCTGCTCTCGGCACCGCCTCGCCGCTGCTGCCGCCGGCTGCTGCCCGCGGCCCCCCGGCATCCGCGGCGCCGGCACGGCACGGCACGGCTCGGCACGGCACGGGGAAAGCAAACTGAGCATCACGTGGTGAAGGTAAATAAAGGGCACGGTGAGAAACCATGCCTTGCTACCTGCTGCTGGCATGGACTGAACATTTGGGCCAGGAAGGCAGAAACAGCTTCGTAACGCGTCCGAATGTTCCAGGGCCCCTGTGGATGCCTGGAAGACAAAGAAATCCTCGTTACCAGAAAAGTCAGAGCTACCACAGCCATTTCCTCATTGGTTCCCTTCATCTGTGCCTCTTACGTAATCCTCACCCAACAACTAACTGTGACCTCAGATGAAGGGCACTCCGAGTGAAGGACAGCTCTGATTTGATCCTCAAATGTGACAATTCATATTTGGGATGCTACAAGCAGCTTGTGGTGGCTGCAGTTTGTGTTGTGTGGCAGCGATTACTTTCAGAATATTTTGCTCGTGTTAAGAGTGTGTCTGTCACACTGTAAGTGAGAACCACGACCTCCATCTGTGCTGCGTTAGCAAAGAGAGGCTCACAAAAAATCACGATTGAAAACATCCCTCCCCTTTCCAGTCTTCTGACAGGCTATGTCACCCCTCGTCATTCCCTTCTACTCCTCTTGCTTCCTCTCCTTGTGTTACCTACCCTGCTCCACAGCCCTCCTCCAGGGCTTATTTCAATATGCTGCCTCTCAGGAAGCCATTTCCCAATGCAAAGTTGGCCAGTGGTTGAATTCTTGGGTATTTCCTCTTAACTTCAGTATAAGCATTGTGAAAGAAGAACAAAGCGGATTATCTGCTGAGATTTTTAATGGACACAGTACAGAATGATGAACACCGTGGATTAAATATATAAATGCATTCAAACGTATTCCCTCTGCATATTGAGATTTTGCTAATTTTGCTGTAAGTGAAAGGACAGATATTCTCTGTTTCTGGATTTATGTAAATCTAAGAAAATTTAATGCAAATACACATCCTTCTGCTCTTTTGTTATTCAGCAAACAGTTTGGAAGAGGTTTGGAACCACTTAGGAGTTAGCTCAGCAAATATAATTCTTAAAATACCCAGTTATTGTGTTTTGCTTTTGCTCAGAAAATGGCTCATAGTTATTTAGTTCAGCCTTTAAAATAAACACAAAAGTCACCGTCCCCTCTGTCCCCCATCAGAACACGGTGGCATGACTAGCAAGGTAATAGACCAAAATGCATAAATAATTGCTTTTAGGTGTATTCACCCTGCATTTGCTGGGAGCAGAAGAATAGATACCACGCATGAAAGCCCAAACACATCTCAACCACGTGCTCATGTACGATGGCACATGCCTGCAAGCTCAACGCACGCCTCAGTAGAAAAGTACCATACCTTTCTACAGTCACAAAAGTAACAGTATGTTACAGAGGGAAAACATCCCGTCCGTACACAAACAGGTATGTACTGCACCTAAACACATGCACACACCTATATAAACACCAAGCACAAACGGTACAGCACCAAAATTGTGACACTGTACAGAGAAAATGACATTCTCATTGTTGTCTGGGCTGCAGGCAGACATGGACAGTGTCTGTTCCACACAGTGATCTGTCATGCAACTTCTGCACCGCTCTCATTTTGTGTAAAGACATAAGTCCCCGAAAAGGATGGAATATATTCTGCTGAGTTGGTAAAGCAACTACAGACAAAGACTACAGAACATACTGAGCAGGGACTGGCATCTGCAGAGCGCACAATGAGTGTACTTGCTTTTGCAACAAAGGGGAAAGCACAGATGGGAGAGAGGAGCAGAGAAAAGCTGCAGATCGATCTGGCAGGCGAAATGCAGAGTGGCACAGATCAGGTGGAGGAGCAGAAGTCACAGGGAAGAGCTAGGTGAGAAAGTCAATGGATACCCTCAGGGCTTGAGGGAAGCAGCTGCACACTAGAAGCCAAGGGAATCTCACCACCGGTATCCAAAGGGCAAGAAGAGTCGGAATGCAGAAACAGGCAGGTCATAAGGAATGAAGAAGAGTTTCACGTTGGATTTGAGGGGGAAAAGCATAGCTGATACAATCATGCAGGGCAAAATGGGACATATGAAACACAAAGGAGGGGATGTGAGATGAATTTTGTACATAAAATACAGGATGTCACAAAGAGAAGCAGGGAGAGGGCCATGGGAAGAGTGCTGCCAAGAAAACAGGTAGGAGACAAATGCCAAGAAGCAGCCAATGAGGTAAAAATTGCAAAGGGGATGTGGAAGGTAGCGTGGGAGTGACAATGTGAGGTTGCACACTGCAAGTGCTGAGGAGGAAAGGAGAGGTCGCTGCTGCCATGCCAGTTTGTAGTGCTGACCCAACAGCTCCATCCCACAGGTTGCTGGAAACAAGCTCCCCTTGCACAAACAAGCGTTTGTCTATTTGCATCGGTGGGTGTGCAGTCTGTGTCAACACAGAGCTTGGGGCATGGGAACATCTCTGAACATAATCCTTTACTTTCTCCCCTCTAGGATGTTGTGTCAAGGCCTGTTTGTGAATTAATGTGAGGATGTCTTTGCCAAGGGATACGTGTCGATGTAATTTCGTATTTTCAGCAGTTGAGTGTGTAAAGGAAAAGGATAAAATCCTGGATTGGTGAGAACAGCAGGGCAATGAGCCACGCACCTTCTGACAAGCAGAAGCAGAAAGGAACTACATCCAGCCACTCTAGGTTTGTTTTTTTTGGGGGGTCCTATTCTTAGATGTATATCTAGAAATTAAGATTTTCTTCTTGCAAAAGAGAAGGATGAAGGAGGGGCACTTGAACCAAACCAGGGCTGGAATGCTAATAGCAGCTAGACCTGAGAAATTGGCCAGATGGGTTTTGTGAAACAGTAGGGGGAAAAAAATTAGTGCACGCATTTCCATAATTTGGTTTATTTTGGTACTAGTCTAGATCTGTGCGTCTGAGTTACAGGACTGTTTTTTGGGGCAGGCCCTCTGCACTGTGTGTAGCTGGGAAGAACGTCAATTAGTCAGATCATGAGAGAAGCAGCTGTAACTGTGGAGGAGACGAGATGACAAGGTGGGGACCTTCTATCTCCCTGTCATACAGATTATAATTTATCCAATCTCTTTCATACTTCCCTTCAGGAGATATGTACTCATTGCCCTCTGTTCCACAAACACCAATGGCTTTTGCTGTTAAATGCTCGAACTGAGACACATTTGATTAAACTCAAAAGCACCAGCTCCAAATCCTGACTTTGCACAGAGGCTGAGTTTGTACCTGAAGGACAAGAAGGGCTTGTGTACCTCAATACATTTTCCAACCAGATGGATTAATAACCTTGCAAAATACCTGCGAGAATGTGTACACGTGTACTTCCATATGTGGTCGTGTGCATGCTTAGTTCTGTATATACGTAGGCCTGCAAATCTATGCAGATCTATTTTCTATTTTCTTTTGTATGAGCCTGTGACTAAGAGCGGGACAGCATAAACCTTCTAGGAAAGGTGAAGGGAATTTAGTCATTCCAGTCTGCTCAAGCTGATAAACAACGGGCTGAAGCGCGGCTACAGGAACATCTGTTTCTTTAGAAACAAATCCCTACAGCTGCGAGTAACCACCTGCGGTTCTGCAGGGAAGACCTTTGACTACAGGGAGACTGGAGTTGGGCGGTGAGCCTTCTCAGCCTGGAGGGAGGCACCGGCAGAGTGTCTGCCAGAGTCCGGGTTCGAGGAGAGCGGACGGCAGGGGTCAGTGTTGCACGCCGTGCGCTGCCCGGCCGGTGGCCCAGAGGGGGAGGTCGGTCCCGGGCGAGTAGGAGCCGAGCCCTATGGGACAATGCCCGCGCCACAGCCACGGGAGCGGCGTGGCGCCCGCGCCCTCGCGCGCCTTCCCGCCGCCCCACGTGCCAGCGGCCCCTCCCGCCTCGCATTGCACCAAACGGCCCCGCGCCCCCGGAGCGCCGGCCGCCGCCAGCCAATGGCAAGCCTGTTGCCAGGCAGAGAGCTCATTTGAATGGCCCAATCAGGCGCTCCAGCCCGAGCCCCTCCTTATATGGGGACCGGGGGATGCGCTCGCTACTCCGCCCCCCCGCCACCGCCAGATGCCCCGCCCACTCCCTCCGCGAAGCACCTCCCACCCTTGCCCGAGGCCCCGCCCACTCCCTCGGCAGCGAGCCGAGCGCGGGAAAAGTGCCCGGCGCCGGGCGGGCAGGCGGGGGGGGTGGTGGGATGGGAAGAAGGGGAGGGGCGGGAGAAGCCCCGCCGACGGGAGCGCTTCCAGCGGGAGGAAGGGCGGGCAGCTGGAGTGGAAAATTCCAGGCAGGAGGCCGCGTGTCGCCAGCGCTGCCCTCCCACACGGCCCCGCAGCGTCGCTTCTCGCCTCCCCCAGATTCCTCCTGGAGAGCCAGCCAGCCAGCCTGTGCGGGCGGCTCCTCGGGTGTGCTGCGGGCAGAAGGCTCGGCTCCCCTCCCCTGACGCTGCCTGTCGGAGCCGCAGCACCTCGGTGCGGAGCGGGGCTTTCAGCTGGCCTCGACTGGGCCGTGCGGCGCCTTGCCGGGACCCGCGGTGCGCCCCCGCTGCCGGGCGGCCGCGGCTGAGCGCACATTGTTCTAGCGGCCCGTCCCTCTCCCCTCCCTCCTCCGCCTCCCGTCCCTCTCTCCTCCCTCCCCAGGTCCCTCCTTCTCTCGTCACCGGCGCTGTATAAATCCCCTGCCCCGGCGGATCCCCCCACCGCGGGAGACCCTGGTACTTTGGCCCCCGGGGCGGGATCTTGCCGCCGCCTACGGACCGCGGGGACTTTGCGCTCCCGCCGCTGACCCCTCCTCGCTCTCTCCCTCCCTCCTTCCCTCGCACGGTTCCCACCGGCCTCTTCCCTTCGCAACCGGGGGGCCAGGATGTCGGAAAAACGCGTCGAGGAGGCACCGGCGGAGCTGAGCGCTAAGGTGAGACACCTTCCTGCCCATCCGCTTCCCTCTTCCCATCCTCGCAAGCGCCCGCGCTCCCGGCGAGAGGGGAGGGAACGGGCTCGGCGGGGGAAGGGGTGGCCGAGGGCTCCGTGAGGTGCCCTGGCGGCGGGGGGCGCGCGCGGCCCCTCGCGCGCCGCCCGGCCAATAGGGGGGCGGGGGCGGGGCGGGGGGCGCGAGGGCCCTCGGGGCCCCCCGCCCCGCCCCCGCCCCCCATTGGCCGGGCGGCGCGAGCGCGCGCTGGGTTCGGCTCCGCTCGGAGCCGGCCCCGGGCGGGGGGGGAGGGGGGGGGCGAGGAGCGGTGTCACGGCGGAGCAGGAGGAAAGTTGTGTGGACACAAAGCGCGGGCCCTCGGATGGCGGGGGAAAGAGAGGAGGGAGGGGTGGAATGGGGAGAGAGGTCCGGAAACGCCTCGATCCTACGGGCAACGTTGCCTTCTCTTTTTTTTTTTTTTTTTTTTAAATAAATCATTAAAACTCTTCCGTGCCACTTCTGGTTTCCACACGCGTGTGCGGGCTAAAAGTAGCTGTGACGCGCGTTCGCTGATGTTTTTCTTTGTCAGGCGGGCGGATTTAACGCCTAATATGTCTCCTCGCTCGCTATTCCGCCTCTCCTCCAAGCCTCCTTTGTTTAGGCATCCCCGTCTTTTATTGCCGCTGACCGCCGGAATGTTGTTGGTTTTCCCCCCTCCCCCTGCACCTCATTTCACATATAGGAAAGGAAAGAAAAGAAGGAAAAAGTCGAAGAGAAAGCAGTCCATAAAGAAAAGAAGAAGGAGATAGTAGAGGTGAGGCCCTTCTGAGGGACAGATTTGGCGACGTCGGGGAGGTTTTAGTGCTCGCTGTGGGTAACGAATATGAAGGGAATATGGGAGATAAGAAGGAGGGCTGGCTAGGGGAGCTCCAGCAGAGGTAAAGGGAGAATGAACTCTTGGATAATTGTGAAGAATGAGCCTTGAAGTACTTAGTATAGTCAGCACAGCCCATCAGGGAGAACACAAGGTCAGAGAAGGGAATGGGGCTGAGAACAAGTGGGAGAATGTGGCACTGGAGATGTGGTCCTGTGCCCACTGAGATATCCTGAGGTGCACAAGGAGCATGTGTTGGAGAAGGTGGGGGAGGAACACTGAGGAAACGCACAGATTGATGGAGGTCGGGAGGGATCGGGAAGCAGATGTACCACGAGCCTCGGCTAAGTCATTAGCCTGTAATCACAGACATGCTTTGGTTGTTAGGAGGAATGGCAGCAGTTCATCAGGATGTAAGCTCGTGGGAGACACGGAGCTTCGTGTTGTTGGGGATGGACTAGAAGGATTGGCTTTGTGAAGGAAGGCTGGTTGGGAAGAATGTTCAGCAGGGGTGGAGGGAATAACAGTGCTGGAGGAACAATGCACTCAATGCACACCTGAAGTGGCTGGAGCTTTGGAAATTGCGCTTGTACCAAAGAGGATGTGCAAATGTCATCCTCGCACCAGTTTCTGCTCTGACCAATTTGTTTCATTCAGGATGAGGAGAATGGAGCTGATGAGGATGATGAAGAAAATCCTGATGATGTGGATGAAGAAGAAGGTGGTGATGAGGATGAAGGTAGGGAAAATTGAAGGAATAGGAGGCTGCAGAGGAACAGAGGATTATGGAGGGAAATTCCTTCTCTGAGCCCTCTTGACAGTGAGATTACATTCCCTTAAATGCTGCTTCAGTTTAACTGTGATTTTCCTTTCTTGTTTGTGCTTAGAAGCAGATGAGAATGGGCAAGAGCAGGATGGCCATGCAGAGAAACGATCTGCAGAGGAGGAAGAGGTGAGTAGTAGTGTGAGAATAATGGTGGGGAGAAGGAATGAGGCTACTTGCTGTTTGTTGATTAAGTCCATGTGGATGCTGCTGCTGAGAATCTCAAATTGGCCTGTGGTCTCATTGCTTCAGCAGTGGATGGGTAAACAAATCTGATGTGGCAAGGGGATAGTAAATCACTGTATGCTCCATGTAGGATCCAGGTCCTTCCACCAGCAGTCATGGTGCTGAGTGAGAGTCAAGGTGCTGGAGGTTGTGCTTGGTGATGACTTCTCAGCTACGTGTGTCTTCTAGGCTTCAGGCCAGGAGATGGACTTGTAAGGGTGGGCCCTGGGGTCTTGTCTGGAGTGGTGTGAGCCTCGGCTTCTTACACCTCCTGGAAGTAACAGCATAGGTGTGGTGTCCCTTTGAATGGAACTGTCCACATCTTAACCACTACTAACAGAACAGCTGTGTCAGGCACTCCAGGGTGCTTTAGAGGGGAGTGGATTTAGGGTGGGCCTAACAGATTTCCATATGGAGGAAAGAGCAGCAGTTAAGAATTTTGTGGAGAAATTATGTACCTTGGGGTGGTGACTGATGGTAAAGCCTTCTTTTTTCCTCGCCATGGCTGATGCAGGATGAAGTGGATCCAAAGAGGCAGAAGACAGAAAACGGTTCTTCAGCTTGAGTCCTCCCCTCCCATCTCCCCTGTTCCGTCCATTTCTCCTCCTCCATTCCAGCCTGTGCTTGCACTGCCCATTAGCCTCTGGCTTCACACAATCTCAGATGAGGAAAGATTAGAAATGCTCTCAAACGGGGAAGACAGCAGTTCCCTCCTCACCCGAAGACCTGACCCGTCCATGACATTCCCCAGCTGAAATTACCTCCGTCCCCTGTGTCCCTTCATTGTGCCCCACTTATCGGTGCTCCTTTTCCCTCAAGAATCTCATGGTTTCCTGGGCACACAACCTCGCCAGGCGCTTCACATGGCAAAGCACTTCCTGTCCCCTTGTCACCTGCCCGCCTGTTTTTGTCACTGGTATGAGATTCTCGAGAGCTCCTGCTCCCCAGCCCTGCTGCCAGAGCTCCCCCCTGAGCCAGGAGGTGCAGGCACAGATCTCATGGTGCGTTCCCCAGTCCTAGGCCTCTCCTCATCCGCTTTCCTGCTGAACCCTGAGAGACAAAGAATATTACAAGCAAATAATGGTTCTATTAAGCGACACACGGAGACAGGATTTATTTTAAGCTTTTCTTTTTTTTCCAAGTTTACATGACAGCAAGCTGGCCCTCGTGAATTTTTCAGAAGAAAAGGGTTGCTTTTATATATATCAATTTCATCTGAGCTGTGTATTTTTTTTTTAATTTGGAGGCTTTTTTAAAACAAATCGAGAGAGAAACAATTGGGGACCAAACTTTGATTTCCATTTTTTCCCTTCAGATTTTCTTGTGACCATTTTTTGTAAATTAAAGGCAATATAGCCACAGCATTTTCTATGGCACAGACATCACGAGGATGATAGATATAAATATATATATTGTTTTCAACAAGCACTGTAAATAAAAGCGTTTAAAAATGTTTCAAAATGCTGGCGTGGATGGCTGTGTCTTCCTATCCTGCAGGGGTCGGTGGGAGTCGGCTTGTGGGAAGAGAGGATGGCTTGCCCAGCAGTGGGTGGAGATGGGAGCCGGAGGTTGATCAAAGGGCAGGTGTTGGTTATTTAGGGGCCCCTTGGGGCAGCGTGTTTGGGTCCTGCTTCCCCCTGTCACGCTGTGGTTACAGCGAGGGCATGGCACAAACACAGGGCGAAGCTTCAGGGCTGTCCTGAGTCTCTTGAAACTGCTGTTGAGCTCCAGCACTGGGCAGAAGGGCTTTGGAAAGGGAAAGCTGTAGCTGCTGGGCGCAGCCCGGTGTTGCTGTCACCGTAGGCTGCCCCATGGCCCCCTGCCCTGGCTGGCTTCAGGCGTGACTCACACGGCACCAGTCAGGCAGCGGCCAGAGAGCGCTTTGAGAGGCAAGACCTTCAGTTCTTTGCCCCACCTGCTGCCTTGGGGAGAGCTGTCGAGCATTTGTCTTTTTATCTGTGCAGACCTTTAGAGCTGCTGTTTGTGTTTCTTCTTTTTAAAGTGCTTTGGCAGTCGCGCAACGAGCCACCGGGAGCTGTAAATAATACCAACTTTTGTGTGAGCGTCAGCGGCTTTGTGCTTGTCCGGCTGCAGCAGCGGATCAGGCACTGGGCTCGCAAACACTTGTCTCCAGAGGCGCAAAGCATCCGCTGTCATTTTCTCCAAATGCTGGTGCAGGGCTGCGCAGAGGGACAAAGCTGCTGCCAAGCCCCCGCTGCCCCTGGGTGCCTCCTGGGTGGGATCACGCTGCACCTCGCCCCAGCGCCCATTCCAGGTGGAGCTGCCGGCAGCTGGAGCCACGGCCAGCTTGGGCACGTTCCCCCGAGAGCCCCGTTCCAAGAGCAGGTCGCTGCTGCCTGTGAGTGGCTTGCAACACCCCTCCCTGCTGCCCCCTTGGGTGCTGGGATCTATGGGCTGCTCCAGCCTGCGTGTACCTCAGAGCTCTGCTGCTGCAATTTGGTATTCCCAGCATTGCTCCATTTAAAAAAATTACAGATTCCAGTCTCTGTTACAGATTTGGGCAAGTCCTCAGAACTTCCCCAAACTTTCTGCTCGGCAGCCAGCTTGGTACTGAAGACAAATTATCAGCGGATGATATAATCTCTGCACAGGCAGATTACAGTTTTCATACTTCCTCCCCACCAGTACTGCAGTGCCTGGCTAGGGGTAGTGAAGAATGTGCTTGCCAATGAGAAGTTATAGAAGCATAATTCCATCCCTGCTTCCTATGTGGATGCAAAATCAGTACCACTGGCTCTATCCAGGCAGTCATCCAGAAGGAAGTGGGGCAGCAGCTGATTGTTAGGCCAGCACTAGCAATGTGAGCAGCCACCCTTCCTTTCCCCTGAAGGGAATGTTGCAGGATAGAGGGAAGTGACAAGGGGCTGTCAGACAGCTTCTCCATGTCTCTATGGGCCCCTTGATTCTAAAGTTTCTACTATTTCTTCCATCTTTCTCGTTTTTATTGAACACCTTTGTCATTGTCTGTGGATAGTTAGAAGATACAGCTAGAGATACAGAAAAATTTCTGCTTTGGGTTTTTTTTCATGTTGGTGACCCGCAGGGCATCATCTCTGACTTGAGGTGAGGGCTACAGATAACACAGTAGAAAATCAGACAGTTTCTTCCTTTCCTGTAGATCTGCAAAGATCCATGCTGTATCCAGTGGTATTTCAGCTGACAGGGTGAGCTCAGCAAGCAGTTGCATAGGTTTCCAGAAAAGTTGAGAATCCAGGGCTTTGCACTGCCCTTCATCTCAAGCCTGCCTGTGTGCTTGGTTTGTGTCTGAGCCTGCAGGTTTATTCATCTTTCAGCCTAATTCTTCTTCCACAGTGAGATCACTTGTGTCGTGCTGGTGTCATCCAGATAAGAACAAAGCCTGTCTTCAGCAATGATTCCTCAGAAATGATGATACTTTTTTGGGGCCTTATTTGCCTTTCTCGGTTTGTGTTAATTCTCCACTCATTTCGTTTAATTCCTGTGACCATCTGTTAACCTCATCAGCTGGGGGCAGAACTCCCTCAGCTGTCCCTTCCTTGCTTCCGATGCAACCTGCTGCAAGCTTACAGCAGATCTGGTCCTGCCAGCCAAGCAGCGCCAGAGATTTCCTTCTTTCTTCTCCTCCTCCTCCTCCTCCTCCTCCAGGTCTGCTTGCTTTGAGGGAGTTGTGGAGGTGTCACAGTCATGCTCTTGCATGCTCTGCTAAACTTCCCTCCAGACTGATAATTTCTGCTTCTGATGGCCCTTTTGTGGTCTGGAAAAGCAAACGCTGACACCAGTGCAGAGAGCAGGTAAGAGCCACCTATGAGGTCTTAGCTGGGTCCCTGTCCTAGCTTGGATGAGTGAGTGACTCCTTGCTCCTTGGCAGGGATCACTGCACCTGGACCTGGGCCCCCCAGATTGATGAGCAAACCTCCTGAAGGCTGTGGTTGTGAAAGGGATGCCAAACCTACTGGGACAGCTCTGGCTGCTGCTAGTGACCAACAATGCTGCCTTGTTGGGCAAATAAAACCAGGTGATGCTTTTGGTTAAGCAACGTGATGTAGTTCTGGGATCAGCTCTGATGTGACCAAAGGAGTTGGGCTAGAGATCTTGATCTTCTACCTACCAATTTCTGCGCTATATGAAGAAATAGAGGCCTGCCATAGAAAATGTGAGCTGAGTCAGAAGATATTTTGAAGTGCTGAGCCCAGAAATTAATGCTCTTTGTATCTTAGAGCTGTCACCTTCTCATTTCCCCTTAGGCAAATGATCCCCTTTACCCAGCTTCTTTTGTCTTTCACACCAGTTCTAACTCAACAGATGACACAAGACTGGAATAATCAAAACCATCACATGGGCAGAGTTATGGACCTTCCATCCGATCTGAAAAAAGTGAGCCCTCCAGCCTCTGCTGGTCTGGGAGAAAATCCCTTCTTGCTTCAGGAAAGTCCATAATTACTTTGTTGCACTAGCTTTAAAAAGAACAGTGAAGACCAATTGTTTCTCCTCTCCCTCACCGCTCCCCCTGGGATCAGGGTCTTCTTTAGTCCTCTGGTTATGAGACACATTGCTCCGCCACTTCCCATACGCCATATGGGAAACAGAAACAACTTGCCTTCCTAGATCCTTAAGAAGCCCGTGTACTTTTCCCTCCCACCTCTCTCCCTTATTTCAAACACGGAGTCAAAGACAGCCATGCTCATGGCTGCTGCAGTCTGTTTTCCCAGGGAGGGAGTCTGTGTTTACGTGTGTGGGCTCAGGCTCAGGACATATTGCAGATGGACAGGACGTCTCATCAGGGAGTGAATTTGGGGTTTCCTTCCGTGGTGAGTTGACCCCAGCTGGACCTCAGAAATCCACCAAAGCTGCTCTAATGCTCCCCTTCTCAACAGGATGGGGAACAGAAAATACAGTAAAGGCTCACGTCAAGAAAGATTCATGGGTCAAGATAAGGACAGGGAGAGATCATTCACCAATTACTGTCGCAGGCAAAACAGACTTGGCTTGGGGAAAATTTAATTTAGTTTATTAATAATCAGATCAGAACAAGATAATGAGAAAATAAAACCAAATCTTAAAACACCTTCCTCTCACCCCTCCTTTCTTCCTGGGCTCAGTTTCACTTCCAATTTTCTCTACCTCCTCCCCTCTAGCAGTGCAGGGATTTGCAGCCAGTTCATCACAGGCACCACCCCTGGAGCCTCTCCATGACTGACTAAAACCTTGCCATGCAAACCCAGTACTATTTCCTGGTGAGTTTTCATGCTTTTAGCAAAGCCTGGACAGTCACAGGGGTGAGGAGAGACCCAAGGTCTCTGAGTGTTCAAGGGTCTCAGCCACACAACACGGCTCATGGGCCCAGTGCGGTGCCACCAAGCACAGCTTTGCTCTTGTGGGAGGCATTTCCTCTCAGACACTGAAGAAGATGCTTTCCTGTCTCAGGCTGTTCAGGAAGCTTGATTCCCAGCTGGAAGTATCTGTGCACAACAGCAGTTCCTCAGCTGAGCCTCACAGAACCGGGATATCATAGCAGATTAGCTTCACCTTGCCAGGTGCCCCTGTGCAGGCAGGCTACAGCAGGGGGCTCGGTGACTTGCTGCATGTCACCCATGGAAGGGGGCAGAAGAGCACATGACTGATGTGTGTGCTATGGGTGACATCTGACTGATGCTACTTGTCACCAGGGGGCTGTAGGAGCTGCACATTCTATACACCTCTAGTGTTTTTTGAAATGACACTTATTGTTCCTATTCTCTACCATGTACCTTAAACGCTGCATTTCAGAAAGTCCAGGTCAGCTTTTCCAGTGTCCTATCTGGCTTTACTCCCAGTTCAGTCCCTTAAGTCACACAGTGGTGTCATGTCAGCAGGGTGTTTGGCTACATGTCCTGCAATGAAGGATCTTGTCCCTAAGTCCAAAATGTTACCAGGGCTCCCTGCATCCAAGATAGAAGAACCTGCAACCAGTAATGTGGACACACACACTCACAGAGCTAGGGAATTATAACTTGGAAATTCTTGTCAGGCCTGGATTTCTCCTGTCTCTCAGGTCCATTCCCAGGCTGACAAGCTGACTACAGCTTCAGTTAGGGAGGAAGTCTCCCAGAGTGATAACATGGTGAAAAACAGAGTGGAATTCATAATAAAGATTAACACCTGGTGTCTTTCCCGTGGGACATCCGGACATGCTGTCCCATGGATGTTTTTCCCAATTGTCCAATGAACTACTGTCCTGTCCTAGCTGCACATAACACACTTTAAATACGGGTTGTCCGTACAATAAAGTTGGCCTTTTTTCCCCAAAAGAGGTCCGTGTGTGTTGCTGTCTTTTCTCTCTCTCTCCAGCGCAGTAACCACACAGTAAAGGATGTAAGATATAGCAAAAAGAGCCAGTTTCCAGAGCCCTGCAGTTAACTGCATCTGCCAGTACCTCACTGGCAGCTCAGGCAGAGTCATGGCTTAAACTTTCCCTGGTCTTACAACAATTCAAGCATCATTTTAGGATGCATTTATTAGGCTGCACAATTTGTAATGAAAACTTTCGAAGCCCCATGCCTGAAGCATCTTTCTGCAGCTTTTCTGTTGCTGTATATCCAAATGACTTGACAAAAAGGCCTTTTCTGGGCAGCACTTCCCAGCATGAGCCCAGCACGACCAGAGGTAGGCTTGTCCATAAGCACACCAGAAATCCCACTGGAAAACTTCTAGCTGCTTGCTGTTTTCTTTTGGGAAGTTTATTGGTACTTACACATTTTTCCTGTGTCAGATCCACTTTTGAAAAGAACTGAAGCTATCAAATATGGCTCCAACAAACCTCCTGAGCTTCCAGAACATCAGCATGGTAAATATGGACCCAGATTTGAGCTGGGAATTTGATGTTTCTTCACAAGGTAAATTTCACAGAAGATTCAGTAGGGATGTTTGGAAAAGCCAGCCTTGTAATTTAAATGAGTCAGGAGGTTTTGCTCATAACTAAAGAAAATACAGTCTGCTTCAGGGTATGTGAATCCCTTTCCATAGCTGTGGAAATAAGCATTCTGGTATAGCATTGCTAACGGTGTGCCATGCTGACTCTAGTTTCTCGCTGGGAGAGGATCCTGTTCTGCCTCAATTTCTCTATGCTTTAAAGGGCTTTCAGATCAAATCCTGACTTCAGAACAAATCTCCCATCTGTGACAGGATCCCTATAGGTGTTCCCAGTATCCCCCAGGGCTGCTTTTGCTTTTACTTCCAAGTGCAAAAAGCCTACAGATGGGATTCCAGACTGCAGCCAGAATGGAAGACAGGTGTCATGGATTTGGGACAGTGGTGGCACCCGTGGTGTCCCAGCTACTGCACAGCAGAACACCTTAGTGCTGTGCATGTTCTTATGGTTGAGGACTCCAGGGTGACCTCCAGCAGGACCAAGTCCTTCTGCCCTAACTCGGGGCACAGAGGCTGAGCCCTAATCTCATTTTTCAAGACTTGTGCTTGTGTGGAAAAAGAGCAGCACCCTGGGAGAGCAGGCAGCACAACCTAACACGGCTCAGACTGGTACCTCTCAGCGTGGAGGGTGCACCTCACGCTGCTCCTCATGATCCTCGGGGACAGATGCAGTATCTCCAGGAGAGGCATGGCTGGAGTCCTTCAAGCACAGCTTTCCCGCCTAACAAGGGCCCCCTGGTGGCACCAAACCCTACGTGGTCGGGAATACACGACTGCGAAACTGCGAGCAGACTTCATCCCAGTGTGTCTCCGTACCCAAAATGCAGGGCTGTGAGCTGCCTCTCGGCGTGGAGCAGCCGGGAGTGGCTCTGGTCACACCAGCGATGAACCTGGAGAACCGAGAAGTCCCTGTGTGGTCAGTCACGCTCAGATTGGTCTTGGCTGCGTGTCCACAGGTGGATTTGAGCGCACACGGGTGTCTCTCTGTCTTCCAGGAGACATGGTCCTTTGCCTAGAGAGTCCAAGGCAAGCCCAAGGGACCTCCACTAAAAAGGCACATACGGATTTTGAACCCTTTCCCAGTAGTGTTCCTTCCCTTATTGGATCCCTGGGTATAGCCTTGGAGTTTTACTGTCCCACCCTTAGGAAGGAGGGGCGTATTTTTCTCACTGACTACAGCTTCAGTTCTACATGGCAGCAATAGCATTTTAAAAGTTTTTTGTCCCTTCCACCCTCAGCACAGTTTATCATCCAGTCAGTCGTGCTCAGGCAGCTGTCTGTAGGAACCTGATATGGAAGTAATTTTAGTTATTACCTATTCTAGTTACACACTCACATTTTCTTGGCCTTCTCCTTTTAAACCAAAATTTCACCTTGGTCTGTCTTAGAACCCCGTGAAGGACCATATTATCAGAAATTGTGCCAGTGGCATTGAATATGTAGCCAGGGGCTGTCATTCCCTGTGTCATTGAGACAGGAAGGCAAGCTTGGAAGAGCATCCCTTGGATCAGTTTCCTCATGAGAACAGCTGTAAGGTGGAATCCCAGCCTCAAGAACCTGGGAAGGTTTACAGATCATCTTCTGACTCTTGAATGAGTATGCCACTTCTCTTTGAGAACTTCTGTTTTTTATATTGACCCCAAACACTTGTTTTTCACAAACCTGGAAATGCTGTTACTATTGTCTTGTTTTTGTTTGGCTTTCCCCCCTCCCCCCCTTTTGAATAACTACTCTTGTGCCAGTATGACTGTAAGACTCCTTTTTCATTATTAAGGCTTCTGAACTTTACCTTGGCTCATGCCTGGACCATTTTGCCCATATTTCCTCCTCTGCACAAGCTGATCTGGTTTTACAGACCGGGGGTACACAGAGGGCTTGGGGTTACCAGTCCTCCAGAGTGACTTTTATTTTGACTTAATAAGCAACACACAGAAGAAAACTATAGTAATTGAAAAAAAAAAATCATGAAAACATATAAACCCCTGTATCTCCTTCAGGGCTGGAACAAATGAGCTCTCTGAGCACCTGTAGCTAGGGAAAAAACAAGCAGTCCCTGCCAAACTCAGGGGAAAGTCCCCACACCCACATGCCACTGCCACCTCACTTCATTTGAGTCCAGGAGCTTTTTCCTTCCTTTTCCCTGTGGCTTGTGTGTCCCAGCTCAGCAGTCATGCTCATCCACTGTTTCCCTCCACTGGAGTCTTGCAAAAGAAGACAAGCTGGCTTTTACTTCTGAGGCTTAAAAAGGGCACACACGAACTTTTAGAGAGGCCCTCCAGTCAGGGCTGCGAATAAGGGAAAAGCCTGGAGAAACCTGAGTAGATACTGTTTTATTCTTATGATGGTGATCACCTGGCTCAATTTCCTTAATCCTGCAGAGTCCCATATCCTAGGGCTAAGCAAGAGGATGCCATTGACCATTTCTCGTGTTAACAGTCTGCAGGTGGTGAAGAGGCCACAAGAAGAATTCTTCCAGTGTCAGTGCCTTTCTGTGAGAAACATGTACCTCCTTTCCAGACAGATTTTGGGGTTTAATTTCGAGCCTCTGGTCATCTTTGTGTTCCTCTGCTGGAGTGGAGAGCCTGCCTCTAGCTCACATCTTCTGCTCATGGGAAAAAAATGCTAAAGATGGATTGTGCAAGAGTCAAGGACATCCTAAGCTGCCACTCATACCAGGTCAGCATATTTGAAAGCCAGAGAGGAACTGATCCTCCACAAATAACCCAATCTGTATTTGAACACATTTATACTCCTGGCCTCCTCTAACAAGAATTATACCGTCTTTGTGACACGTAAAATAAATTTCCTTTTGTTTGCAGTAAAGTTGCTGCCTGACCTCACTGCTGTTTTCTTCAGATTAGGAAGAAGAAATCAAACACCTCAAGTTCATTCATTTCAAAGCATGATCCTCAGGCTCTCAAGTGAGATTTTTTTTTGTACCACTCTTCTAAATCCTTTTCCATTTTTCCACATCCTTTTTCAAAATATGGACACATTCCAGCAACTTGTGCTGTAAACAGAGGTAACACAATCTGTTCACTCTTTAAGATCCCATTTTATACAGCATGTTATCATCTATCTCTCTCCCTGGAGTCTTGTCTTCCCAGGATACTGTATTCTGTTCTGGAAGTGTGATCCACGTACATTTTTCCTCAACATAGAACCTTATGTTTGAATTCTAAGTGTGACTTTACCAGGGGTCTTAGGAGGCAGTGGCTTCCCATTAACCTTGCCAAATGTATGCACTCTGCCAGGAGAGACAGTCACACCTGCAGAGTACTGAAACCCTCCTAACCATGTTTTGGCAGTATAAGGCTTCCATGGGCATTTGGATGTTGAACAAATCCTGTAGCAGCCTAGCACTAGAAGCTCACATAGTCTGAATTTCTAGGACACTTTCATCTCATCAGCAAAGGGTCTGAAGTATTTACACAGGACACAAAAGCATTAGCTGCTTTATCTTCTACTCTGTCACACGCTGTGCAGCTAAAGAGAGTCCTTTGGTCTTTTGTGGCTTTCAGAGGAGAACCTGGCAGGGAAACCTGTTACAGTGGAGAGAACACTGCTCAGCTTGTACTCCTCCTGGAGAATGGGATCTGATGTCTGCAAACAAACTTCTTAGAACCAGGAAAAATTATAAATGGCACAAAAAAAAAATAAATCCAAGCTTAAACCCATGTTTACTCCATGTCACCAGCTCCTGGCAGAACTTTTTAATATTTAGTTTGCTCTCCACTTTGGGAACTCAGATCTCTCCCAGTCCTCATCGTGACACAGGAGACCCCACCCCTCCCTGGGAATTTTAAAGTGCATTTATAGTTCCAACTCTTTGGTCCCAGCCTCCTTTGAGGATGAATAAGGGTCAGCCCTTTCACCAAGAAAGCTTGTTGTATGTGCCAGTCATCTTCCAGCATGGTGAAAACGGGGTACACCGAGGTCTTTTTGCAGTGCTAAAGGCAGTGATTATCCACAATTGGAGGTGTTCAGGATTTGCCTGGGCCAGGCCCTGAGCAACCCAGTCTAGTCTGAGAATCACCCTGCTGGGAGCAGAGGAGTGGAGACCCAGAGGTGCCTTCCCACCTGAATCTTCCTGTGATGCTGTGATTAACAAACAAGTGGGTTTATTGGGTTTTGTGGGGCTTTTTCTTAGTGGAGCTGTAGAAGATATATTACAAAAGTATACAGGGTGCTACCTGCCATGAGGTGCCAAGTGGAGAGGAAATTGAAAAAACAGCTCAGCTGCCAGCACCCTCGGAATTGCAGTCTGGCACGCAATCCTGTTAAGCCAGCACAAAATGCATAATGTTGTAGAGAGGGGCAATCCCACCCTCTCTGTCATCTCTCCTGACGCCTCACTTTTGTCAACACTGATGAGCAGTGGAGAATTGATCCAGCTGAAAACTAAACTATAAAGGAATAAATCCATTTTGATTTACAATGAGCCCTTTCAGTTTAAAAATGCACCATCTCCTTCCCTAGCAATTTTTTGTTCAGAGTGAAGTGGCTGGGGATCACCAAATCAGAGCCTTTATTCTCTTCAGGACTGTTCTGGAGTACTGCTGTGCTCTTCCTTGCTGTGCCATCACCCACAGCAACCTTCCCTGTGGCTGTACTCTCCTGCAAACGATTTCTCATAGCATCGCATGCTCCTTTAGCTACCCACAGTTTTTCATATCTAGCCTTTCCACTAAGAAAGAAACAACATATTCTCTATTTACTAAGTGTTTGCCTGCAGCTTCCAGAGATCCAGACACGGGCTCCTGTTCTCCTGCCATGATGCACCATGAAAACACAGCACATGGATCAGATCTACTTTTCACAGCTCCTGAGGGTACATGCAACTAAGCCTAGAGCCTGACCCTTCTGTGCCCTGAACAACAGCATCTGAGACATGTGCCTCTTCTGTGTTGGAGAGACCCATGGTACTGCCCCGAGTAGGACAGAAAGGATTTGAGCCCCAGGAGTAGAAAGCACCTCCTTTTGTGGTGATTTGTATACTGTCATTCAAGAGAAAGAGCAGCAATAAGGAATGAGCCTGAAATACGTGGATCAAACTTTCTCTCTTGGCACCAGGAGAAATATTATTGCTCCCCTAGATCTGCTGCTGGGTCTTAAGACCAGCAGACACAATCCCCATCTGTTCTGGAGGTCCCATAGGCCAAAACATCTCCAGGAAAAGCAGTCGTAGAGTCTCCCTGCAAAACTGTGAAGCGACTGAAAACCAAAGAAGCCACACCTAAGAAGGGGCTGTTTTGCAGTCTGTTGGGGGAATCTGGGTGCCCTGGTTTCACTATATATCCAGCATCAGCCTCACAGCCTGTCCTGACTCCACCTGGCCACCAGGTGTTGAGCTCCTGGGTACATCTTTGCTCTTGAGAAAACCCAGTGCAGCCCTGGGATATTTGGGAGGCTATTGCATTGGATTAAAAGCATGAATGCTGCAATGAGAGATGAGTCAAAATGTAACCTAGCCTGCTGCATGGATTTTTGTAGTTAATCCATCTCACCCTCTGTTGCCAAACACAGGGGCTGTGGCATCAAAGATATCACTTAACTAGATACTGGCCAAGGTACTGATAAGCCATCACCATCTCCACAGGTAGTTTTGGATGGCCGAAGGGGATCCTGCAGGATCCCATCTTTCCTGCAGGAAGGATCTTTTGAAAGAGAATAGTTACACGCTTCTCCACAGCGAGTGCTGGCCAGATACAACTTGCCAGCTGCCAAATATGCCAATGAATGCTGCAGATTCTCTTCAGTAATTAAATCACCAGATTTTTTTTAGAAGAAATGCTGCCCACGGCTTCAGTCAGCACCTCCCAGTGCTGTTCCTGACTTTCTAATTCAGGTTGCTCTGGGATGTTCAGCTGTCTGCTGAGGATTGTCATACAAAGGATGCTCACCTTTTAGCTCTATAGAAAGAGGCTGCAGATTTGTCTAAAAGCCCCATAAAGCTAAGCTTTCCTTAAGGTGTTCCTGTAGGATTCTGAGAAGCAGGCCACTGCTAGGCTCTCTTCAGCACCATATCAGAGACCTGTGGAGACTCAGGCACTGCCCATCTGCAAACCTTCTAAAAAGGGCCTTTTCAGAAAAGCCTCCCAGTCAGGCATCCAGTCACTCTTCCTACTCCAAAAACTTTTGCAGGGGCATATTTTGGTTTCACCCAGATCTGCTGAGTGATGTGGACTTTCTCCTTTCCAATCCTCTTCTCCTCACTCCTTTTTGGGACCCTTCACCTCAGGTGAACGGGTCCCTCTGACATGTGGTATACCCCGCTCCTACGGGGAAAATTTGCTGCTTCCAGGCATCACGGAGGGACAGAAAGAAGACTGCAGCAGCCCCTGCCTCTCTCAAAAAAGGAAGTTTGTACCCCCCTCAACTTAATTCCATACACAGAATGTACCTCGGGTTGGTGCCTTGGTAGAAATGACCGTGGCCCTCCGTGTGGATAGATGGCTTGTATCCCTCTGGCCCAGGGGTGCTATTTCGATGTGTTTCCCCACTGTGCATTTCACACAAAGCCTGACAAGATGTAGGCAGTGCCTCTTTCTGCTTTAGTGTTCTGCTGCCTGACCCCACTGCAGCAGCACCGTGCTGGCTTGAGAGCCATCTGTCCCAAGTGCCCAGAGAGGGGCAGCTCCGCTCCTTCCCCTCTGCAGCTGACCTTAGACCTCTTTTACTCCCCTGAGCTTCCCAGTCAGTGCCAGAAGTCTTGCAGTTAATCCCAGTCTGATCCCTGGAAACCCTGCTGCCTGTGCAGGTGCCTGTTGAGTACCAACCTGCCCAACAACTCTTGTTCACACCACATCCCTGCCAGACTTTCCCTTCTGTTTCCCCAGGTGTGGCTGCTTTTTGTTTACAGTCCTTTGCCACGGAGTTATTAGTTATCTCTTATTAGTAAGTAACTTGTTTTTGCTTGCTGTGTTTGCTTTTGTGCTGGGCAAATAGCAATCAGGACGTTTTACATGAGGTCCTTCTGGTGAGCACTCCATCTCAGGAACACCCAGACCAGCTGATAACCGAGGCTACAAGCCACATTGTGGTTTCTTAGATCAGCTATAGTCTGCAAATAAATTCTGGAGCACCTCAGAAAGTCAGCATAAAGCAGAAGATTGTGACCAGCTTCAGAGTGGATGCTGCAAGGAGCAAAACGTGAAAGTGGAATCTCTCTGAGAAAAACATGGTATCACAGCAATCTGGAAACACAATGAAAAATTCCTTCAGCAACACTAACTCAATGATACTGCAGAATAGTGTTTTTCAATTCCTGTTTTTCTTCGTAAGGGTAGTTTGCATCTGTAAGACATGCCAAGGCAGACAAGAAAAGCGATGCATTAAGGTTGTGCACAAGGTGTCTGCTGTGGCTGCGCCTGGAACCTGGCTGAATCTCCTAATGCCTGACACAGACAAAGGAGCATTTAATGAGCTGGGCTCCTGTCTCCCTGCCCCTGGCCACTCCCTTTGCAGCTTGCCTGTCATTTCCCATGGCTCTGCCAGGGTCCCACACGTGCCTGCCAGCCTCTCCAGCCCGGGGACCGACACAGGCGCTTCTGAGAAGACGTTCCCGTGCTGATCTTTCTCCGGTCACTGTTATCTCTGCGCTGGGGTCCTGTTCTGGGAGATGACGAAAATGCCATTCGAGGCAGTCAGCATTTAAAGTGGGTCGTTAGCCAGAAACGTCACCGTGTCTTTGCTAAAGATAGCCTGGTGCTGAGTAAAACGGCGCCTCCAAAACCTTCATTTCACAACATGCTCACTCAGCATAATAAGCCCTGGGTCCCAAATGCCCCCCCAGTGCCAGGCAATGCCTGTCATTTTCCCGGGCTGTCCATCAGTCCCTTGGGACCTCGGGAAGCGGCAGCAGGATGGAAACACGTCCTCTCCTTTGCTGGTCCTTACAAGAGACGCTTTTCCCAGAGTACAGATTCCCCTAAGGATGGTTCGGGGGGCGAGAGGGGGACAGTGCCAGGGTGCCAAGGCTATGAGTGCAGGGAGGGTTGAAATGAAGGGGGACGGCAGTGAGCTCGGTGTGTCCCCCGGAAAAAGCCAGGAGAAGGGGAGCAGAGGGTGCTGGACTATGGAGCCGTACGTGTCTCCCCACCACAGTTCCAGCTTCCTCCTCTCTCTCTCTCTCTCTCTCTCTCTCTCGTCTTCACCCACACACTCACACCATTCTTGTGCTGCTGATTCAAGGGAAAGAGAGGTTGATGTTTTCTGCTTGAATTGGTCACCACAAACTGTTTTTCTTGAACAGGAGGAAAAAACACCCTCTGACAGCTGTCACAAGTTCTCCCCTATCTTCACTTGTCTCTTCCTCTCTCATGCAGGCTCTGTCACACAAGAGAGCATGAAGGGCCATACAGAGCAGTCCCTCAGGGGCATGGAGGCACACAAGGTTGCACCTGTATATCAGTCCCACTACTCAGGAGGCTGAAGATCCACGTGGGGTGAAAGACCTGTTAGCTGTCCCTACAACAGAGGTCTGCTGAAGGGAAGCATAGCACTGGTCTCTTGTCCCCCACCTTCACCATACAGCTGAGGAAAATTAGAGATCGAGCAAGAATTCCTTCTACAGTCAAGAAGAGGCCACTATGAGTCACCTCCCTTCCCTCAGTCTCAGAAAAAGCCCAAGCCCTTGGTGGATGAGCCACTGAGGGGCTTAGGTGTCTGACACTTGTCACGGAGGGCTGATAAGTCCGAAAGAGTCAGAACCAGTGGGTTGCTGGAAACTGTGAACCACAATAATGGGGGTTCTCTGAGACAAATAATGGGCCCCAAGATGAGGCACATGGATGGAAATGTATCGCCCTGTGCAAAGGCCAGCAGCTGCATGGGGGCTAGGATGAGCCCCCTCAGCACATGAGCTCAGGTGGGTTTCCCCTAGAGCTGCTGGAACAGGAGGCTTCCTTCCTCTCACCCCTCAGAGTGCTACAGCACACAGCCCTTCTTTTCAGTGCTTATTTTTTTCTCTCTGGATGCTCCCCTCTGTCTCCTTGGACCACCTCAGCTGTGTCCCATACTAGTCCTGGACTCTAGATTGGTGAGTCACATGTGTCCTGGTTGGAGCTTAGCACAAACCCTTTCCTCATGCTGCCTGTGAACTGACCAATGAGAAAAAGCCATGAAATCAGCAAATTTGAAAGATTAAAGAAGGAAAAAAAATTATAATAATGAGAAAAACAACAAAAGAAAGAACAGCAGAAAAAAAGACCAGCATGTTCTCAAAAGCCCTGAAACAAATAGAGAATCTGTAAGAGAAGATCAAACCAAAAAAGGTAAGAGATGAAAGAAAAACATGAAGGGTACTTGCTGGGAAGTGTCTTCTACACTTTTTCCACTGGCTATATAGAAGCGAAACTTTTAAGAAAAACAACAGCGACCCGAAGAATTTCCACTAAAAGATGCTTAGAGCGGTGTCTCTGGTCCCTCCCTCCTCTGCCCTCACGTGCCTCAGGCTCCTACTGGTTTCTTGGTCGTGACGCATCTTCTTAGTGATATGAGGAAATTCGTTGCCCACCTGCAATATAAAGGCATTTAGGGAAATGCTTTGATCACAGAGAGAGAGAGAGCATGAGAGCAAGCACATCCCACTGACCCCTCTATGCTCACCCACCCACTCTAACAACCTTCTGTGCACGTGCCTCATTCTTGCTGATCTCTTCAAGCTTTGGACCTCATCAAGCACAGACCTGAGTGAGAAGCAGCCCCTCTTCTGGATGCCACCATGAGACCAGTGTCCCTGGGGCTGTTCCTCACCTTCACTCTGCTGCATTTCACTGGTAAGAGGGGCTGAACATATTGGGGAGGGCAGAGCAGCTCGGTAATCAGAGTCTGGGTGTTACTTGATCCCTGGAAAGGCTGGAAGGGAGGATTTCTGCGCTTCCAGCTCCACAGAAGATGGCCAGATATCATGCTGTGTTCTTAGCCACCCTGACAAAGATGGCATCCCCACCCCAGAATGGGATAATATTGAATCCCTCTCTTTGCTCAACTCTCCATCTTGTTACAGCTGGCCACATCCTACCAGGATTATCGGAGGGGATAAGCAGGGAGCAGAAAGTGTGGGTCAGAGAGGGGAGTTCAGCCGTGCTGCCCTGCCACTTGAGCCCCAGAAAGACGAGGGAGAGCTCAAAGCAGCTGTCTGACAAGATATCTGTGCTGTGGAAACGGCATGGAGGAAGGTATGCCAGGGCCAAAAGAGACACGACTCCTTCTGGAGGAATGGAGGGATTGGAGACCTTTTGAGCCCCTCTTCTCCTTCCCCATATTCCCTCCTTCCCCGTATTCCCTCCTTTCTGCCCCCTCCCTTGATCTCATGCTTGCCTCTGGCATGAGCTGCTCACTTGTCCTTCCAGTGTGCACCAGGAGCCACACGTGGTGCTGGAAGTTGGGTACTCGGGCCTCCAGAAGACAGCACAGCTCATGAAGCCCCGGGTGTCACTCCAGGACTCCACCTTACGTAATGGCAATTTCTCCCTGCGGATCGACCCCGTCCGGAGTGAGGACGTTGGGCTGTATGAGGCACAGGTGAAATACAAAACAGAGGTCCACAGCTGCCACGTTGAGCTGGGGGTGATCACAGGTAGGAGAGGATGGAAAACCTGGAGAATGTTGATTTTAGGACCGGGGAGGTTGTAAAGGTGGGATAGGGTGGGGACGCGGTTTTTGGCAGGGCAGGTGAGAGAGTACAGGCAGCACCCTCTGGAAAGTGCAGTTTCCTACTGTCTGCTCTCAGCTCTGAAGGGAGAGCTGCCTGAGGGAGAAGGTTAGGACAGAGCCAGCACAAAGGGCCGGTTTGGTAGCTCCCCTAGGACCTTAGCTCAAGGCCCCAACCCAAAACCTTCTTTTTGCAGTGACTCTTAGTCCACCCAGTCCGGTGATAGAAAATGAGCAGCTCTTGATGAGCTGCAACTCCAGCCACCGGGCCAGCCTTGTGGAGACATGCTGGTTCCACGACAAGCACCCGGGCCTCACCTCCAGGACTTTCTGCTTCTTGTCCGGGACTCTCTCCGTCTTCCATCCAACCATGAGTGATGCGGGCTCCTGGCGCTGCCGGCTTCGGTACTCTGATAAGGAGATAATTTCTGCCACATTCAACCTGCAAGTTCTAGGTGAGCTCAACCTCTGTGTTGATACCCCAGCATCCCCGAGCTGATACCTTTGATGTGACTGACTAACCCCAGTGGCCCCAGCTTCCCAGCTGCCACCTGGTGCTCACTTCCCAGGTCAGTCACCTCTCTGAGGAGCTCTTTCCAGGCACCACCCCACATTGTCTTCTTTCCCAGGTTTTGATGGCCCAACCAACCCTGTGGTCTACGCAGCAGCTGGCTCTGCAGCCACTCTACCCTGCAGTCTGAGCTACCTTCCCAGTGCCTTTGGGATGAGTGTGGTGGCAGCCCACTGGAGCCACCTTGCAGGAGGACATTTGCAAGACTGGGGCATCCCCCAGAATCTGAGCAGCAGAAGCTTCCCCCTGCATCTCCCCACGGTGGGGCCGGGTGATGCAGGGCAGTACCGCTGCGCTGTCTCTGTGGGACACAGGACAATCAGCAGGGATGTGAACTTGGCCGTGGTTACAGGTGAGAGGAGAGACTGGGGGGTGCTTCACCCCTCTGGGGTCCCTCACTGCAGATAAACCTCCCCACACGTCTGTGCAATGAGCACGGGTAGCTCCTGGTCATGGGTTCCCACGCAGGGGCAGGAAACAAGATCTCTGTTCAGGGCATTGCACTGCACTGGACTCTGCTGGAATCAGGGGTTTTCCTGGGTGACTTGATTATTCCTCTTAAGAAGGAGAAAGACAAAGAAAATAATTTAGAGGAAGTAATAAAGAAGAGATGTAATAGAAGAAGGATGGACCAGGAAGAGATGTGGACATGCCTGTAGTCTTTCCTGAGGTTACTTTTTTCCCTTTGCCACAGTGATTCCGAGCATCCAAGGACCAGTTTCTGAGGGGAATCGTTTGCTGCTCATCTGCAGCATCACACACTCACAGGGACATGAGCGTTTCCAGTGGACACACCTTAACTCAGCCCCTACTAAGAGCAAGCTGGCTGTGGCTACTCCCCATAACTTGGAGGGCCGCAGTTCCTGGATGAAACATATCTTGGAAATACCCCAAGTGTCACAAAAGGACACAGGCACCTGGGAATGCAGTGTGTATGGCCCAGAAGGCAGACTGGGAGCAGCGGAGTATGACCTGCAGATCACAGGTACTGTCCCCCCTGGGTCTGCAAAAAACCTCTTCTTCTCACCCTGCTTAGCTCTCTGGTGCCCTTTCCTCTCTCAGCCTCATCCTGTCCTTCTCCCCTTGGACCACTTGGATCCCATCTTCTTGTCATCCTGTCTTAGCTTTCACCAGTTCCTCATGCTGCCCCTTCCAGTTCCCTGCACTCTCTCCCATTTTGTCTGTTGTTGTGCAGTCCCACCCTGTCCTTGGTGCAAAATCAACCATCCCTTCCTTCCTAACTGTGATTCCTCTTCACAGGTGCCCAGGTCTCCAGCGCTCCCTCCATCTTCAGCGGGCAGATTACTTTTGGGCTCACACTCACCTTCGTCTTCCTGTTTGCCATTTGTGTTGTGGCTCTGGCCCTACAAAAAAGGGTAAGTGTCTATCACTCCATTTCTGCTATCCTTCCTATACATCCACCCTTATTTGACCTCCCCCAGATTACTCCAGAGACAGCAGTGAAAGGTCCTGGGGACGCAGTGGCCAGAGGAGGTATGGGGCTGGAGCAATGATGCCTGCTGACAGTGTCATGGACATACAGGGAAAGCTGTACCCTGGGCATTGGTCTGGCTAACCATGGTGTTCCTCTGGGGGCAGGTCAGACACCTCAGAGAAGAAAGAAAACCTCCTAAGGAACAATCACAGCCCAGCTTTGAAAAGCTTCATGCTTACTCCCCCAGAGATCAAGACATGCTGTAGTAGAGGAGGACTAATTGCCAAGCTTTTGTAGATGTCTCTCATTCCTTTGCTGGATGCTTTAATGTAACCATCTCCTGTTCTGTATCAGTGCCTGCTGGTGCCCAGACACCGATATTGATGCAGGGCTGTTGTTTCTGGCTCAGCCCTCAGCTCTCAGCTTCTGGCAACTTAATGCCCTTCATTTGCTCAGCTTGTTCCAGTACCTTGCCTTTATGATCCCCAAGACCAGGTCAGCACTAATTCTTCCCCAGCACGTCATTGGAAAAAACTGTGCAAACAAGTCAGACCGTTTCTCTGCAGTTTTCATATTAGTGCTCTACAAATTAATAACATGGCAAAATCATCCTTCAGGGTTTCCTTTTGCAGACAAGGGACACCTTTTGGGAGTAGCTGTGATGCAGCTGCCTCCTACTTAACCTCATGGAAAGGGCCCACAATGACAATTCTAGTGGGGAAGGGGCTGGGCAATCGGAGCGAGGTAAGTTTGGAAGAGCTTACCCCGGTGAAACAGCTGGGAGCCTTGAAACTGCCTTGAGCTGAAGACGAGGGATGTGACAAAATTGATGAAAAGTCTTAGCAAGTCCCAGTGGCTGGAGACTGAAGGCAGGCAGCATCATAAAAGAAGTAAGGTGGAAATTTTTAAAAAACCAATGTGGGTAGTGGAAGAGCAGCTTGTGACAGGTTCTTTGTCATCAGTCCTTAATCAGAACTGATGGTAAAGGATAATATGAGGCAGAAATCGACAGTTTCTGTGTGACTCTCTAAAGTGTGCAAGTCCATGGCAAGGTGATAAGAACCAACCTTTCTGGCCCAAAACCTTGGATTGGAACCACTTGACAGTGTAAAGTTTCAGCTAGCAGGAAATAGGATACCTGGGTGCTCATCTGTTTGCTTAAACAGTTCTCATCCTGCCAGGGTATTCACCACACCAAAGCATTGCATATGCCCTCATGGCCCTGCTGTGCTGAGCAAGCTGGGCTCCCAGGTTGCAGCACGGGTCCTCTATCCATGGGTGTTCCTCCACCGGCTCTGGATGGCCCTGCTTTAGCAGTGTGGCTGGACTGGAACATCTCCAAAGGTCCTTCCAACCCCAACCACCCTCTGATTCTGTGATTCACACCCTTCTCTGCACAGACTCCCTGCTGGGCTCATCCTCTGTCAGAGTGCAGATGAGGTGCCTGGAGCAGAGATATCAGCTCTTCTCTGGTTCTCTCCCTCTCTCTGCTGGCACCCTCTGAGATTGCATTTGCTGTTCCTGTGCTGGTTGGAATCTGGATGCTCCCCACAGTGTATCGTGCACACCTGTTGGGCTGTTGCCCACACACTAGGAATTCCTATTCCAATTCCCTGATCCTACCAATGTCTGGTTGGTACGGTTTCATTTCATTGATCCTGTCATTCAGGTTATTGCTCCCTTCTAAAATATCTGTGTCTCGCATGATATTCTCATCCTCTTTCTTCCAACTGAGGCTCCTCAGCTTTATCAGCTGCCTGACTCATTAGCACTTTCACACTCTGTGCCAATAATGACTGGTCTTTGAAGACTTGTGCTTTTCATTTCCCTTCAGCCTGGCAGAAACCTGTCAGCAAGACCCCAGTTCCTCCCTCTTAGCTGAGATCACACCTACCATGCCATTCTCTGACTGATCTCATCCTTCTTGCTGTACTGTCTGTGTGTAACTCTATACTGCTATCAGGAGCCCTGAGATCTACCTCTTTTTCACTGTCTAGAAAGTCACTTGAGACAGTAGTTCTGTCTTTAATTTGTTCTTATCTCATTTTGCACAAGCCTTCATGTCTTTGTTACCTCTCTCCGAAAAGGTTGTAAAATCTGACATACCATCAAGCCCGAGAGTGGCCTGACCATTGCCCACGTCAGCCTTTGCTCTCCCTTAGGCATGTGCTGTCTTTGTTATTCCTTATGCCCATGACACCACGGAGGATGGTGTTGAGGCAGCCTTCCCCAGAAGAAGCATGTCTCAGAGAGCGTTTTCTTCCCTGGCTCTGGGAGGGAATGGGAGCCTTGTGGTTGCAAGCATTAGGACTGTCCTCCATGGCAGGGAGAAGACCAGACTCGTGCCATTCAGTCTCTCTCCCATGTCTGACGTAGGCTCTACTTCCCTTTCAGGCACGGACTCCTGCCTTCCCAGCACTGGAAGGGATGTTTGCAGTCAATGTGCCGTGGAAGCCCATGCAGGAGAACCAGAAAGGGAAGATCCAGCAAACGGAATGCTGATGGAAGCAGGGGGCATGGGAGCTAGTCTGCATGGGAGGATGAAACTCTGTGTGCCACGCAGAGAGAGATGAGCACCATGCAGAGCTCTCAGGAGGGACTAGGGATGGCATGGGCAGTGCAGGGGACCCTGGGAGCTTTACCTGCAGAGGGGCTGGAAGCTGCAGCCAGGGCAAGGCAGACTTTCCACTGCAGTCAGGTGGCCAGCAGCAGAGATGCTTTGGAGCTATTGGGAGTATTTGAGCCAGGAGCCACTGCCTGCTTCGGTGCCACATCTCTGTCCCACTCTTTGCCCCTCCTTCATGGCCTCTCTCTCAGGTTTTCTCTGGTGGAACACTTGGATGCAGGACATGGCTAGAATCCATCTCCCTTGCAGTCTGACAATGTTTTTTCCCCCATGCTCACTCTCTTCTCCTCTCCCTCTCCCTGCACTGCCCTGCTCACTGCCCTGTTGCACATTTTGAGCATTTTAATTTATTAGAAACTCATTTTAGAACTTAAAATAAATTCATATGACAAAAAACTCCACTGACCCCTGTGTGTGCTTGTGGACGATCGTGCCTATTTGGAGCCAGGTATACCTAAGCCTGTGTGAAGCCATTTCTAAGGATTTTGCTGCCTTCTTTTTCTCTTTCAGTTCTGCTTTACTGAAGTTGCCTGTTCGCTTCTGACATTTTCACAGTGGGGAAGGGGAAATTAAATGTCACTAGAGAAGGAAGAATCACAGGTTCAGTCTCTCCTTTTTGCTGCGTTTCAGAGCCTTCTTTTCTTTTTTTCTCCCATCTGACTGTCCTTGTTCATTCATTCATTTATTCCTTTAGTCCTCACATTTTCCTGAAAGATCTACAAGTGGTATTATGGCTCTTTGTCATTCTGTTCCTGCTAAGGATGTACTTAGCAATGTAAGCGTGAGTCTGCCAGGCCCTTCCTCTCAAGACCTTCAATGTGTTTAGGTTTCATGCAGTCAGAGAATGTTCTTCACGTCCCCTCTGAGCTATGGAGGACTGTAGTGCTGCTCTTGAACAGCCATTGAAGGCTGGCCCAGAAGAAACACTTATTAGCAACAAGAGTCACATGTGTGATTTCTCCCATATGGGTCTCTAGGCTGTGCCTGCTCCATGTTCAGGATGGAAGATTCTCTTGAGAGAAGGTCACCACAGCCAGGCCAGCTTTTCATTATTCCAGCAGGCACATGGACAGACCTTCTTACTGTGTAACTCTCACCTTCCCTCCCCAAAAGGTTCAGGCACTCAGGTGGTTAATGCACTCAGGTATCCTTAGACTGCAGGTAATGCAGCAGCAGCCAAAAGTCACAACTATCCCACTCTAGGGAGCACGTCTGGACTCCACAACTCTTTAGCTACTCAGCTATCCACGTATTTTACTGAAAATGACACCCCTTTCTCCACTGAATCCTAGAGAAGTGCAGCAGAGCTGTCAGGTTGACTTGTCTGCTTCAACCATCCCATGCAATTTCAGGCAGATCCTGGAGGAGAACTAACACAAAGCAAGACAGTCCATCATGGTACCAGCATCTTCCTAGGCAAATGATAATGCTGCATTTTTTTTCTTCAGGTGGCCGTGATCTGTCTAGCTCAATCACCTCTCTTTGCCAGATGCTTTGCTGGTAGAGGAAAGGTTGGTTAACCCCCGTGGGGCTGAGGGGCAATCCAATATCCATCAGGATCACATAATATTCTCTCAGTGCCTGACAGTGGTTTGCTCTCTCTTCTCACACACAATGGGATGCTCTCTCCTCCTGTGGGTAACACTTTCAGCACTGCCTGTTACCAGCCTGGCTGTTCTCATTGCTCAGATGTGTGCCTGGTCTGTCTTTAAACCTCCCTGTTTCCTTGTACTCTCTGACTTCCTCTGGCAATCAGTCCTCGGATCTGCCGATGAAAATGGTTCCTCTCTCAGTTTTGAATTGAAAGCTTTCCCCTTTCACTGTTTTCTTTTCTCCCATCACAAAGGGTGGGAAAAGAGGGGCTCCTAAATCTATCATACCTTGGATGGCCATTATTTTACCACGTTTTATCACATCCCCTTTTTTGTAATTTCCCCATCCCCTCCTGACTCATTGCCTTTCAGGTACAAATCCCAGATTTTGGGACTTTCTCTCTGACAGTTTGCATAAGCCCATGTCTATGCATGGTCAGCTCTTCTCTGGAAGAGGAGGCAGCAGCCCAGCAGGGGAGCAGTGCTGGTTCACACGGAGACACAGAACATTTCTCTGCTTTACTTCTATGCAGCCCTTCAGTGTTTTGTCTGTTCCTCTGAAAGAAGTTCAACAACACTGAGCTTGTACCCAGCTGTTCACTGTGCCTGTCATGATAGGCA
The DNA here is from genome assembly GCF_052056855.1 of Sturnus vulgaris. Lineage (NCBI taxonomy): Eukaryota > Metazoa > Chordata > Aves > Passeriformes > Sturnidae > Sturnus > Sturnus vulgaris. The sequence goes on from NC_142244.1 coordinate 31,738,659, forward strand.
GATGCCTGACATGATGCAGTTACACTGAGCAAAAGCCTGGAAGTATTTATGCAGTTTAAATTTTCCTTCCTATAAACTATTCCTATATATAGGAAAGTATTTCCAAATCAAGATGGCACAAGGCAAGTCGGTAGAGTTGAGGTGGAAGGACCAAGAGTCTGTACAATAAAGCAAACAAATTTGGAAACCTGTTTCAAGTGGAGTAAATAAATAGAAACCGGAAATAAAGCAAATGACATATGAAGGAAAGAGACCTGATGCTTTTCCATAAGGATACAGCTACAGGTGCAAAACTCAGATAAATATTTTCAACATACCAGAAGGTGGTGGTACTCAATCACTCCATCACTCCTTTCTCTGACTGGATGGGAGACAAAGTATAACAAAAGGCTTGTTGGTCCAAATAAGGACAGGGAGAGATCACTCACTGATTATCATCACATCAAAAAAGACTCACCACAGGGAAATTATTTTAATTTATTACCAATCAAATAAAATCAAATCAAAGCAAGATATAGAGAAAATAAATTCAAATCTTAAAAAAACCTCCATTCTTCCAAGGCTTAATTTCACTCCAAATTTCCTCTACCTTATTCCCCACAGCAGCACAGGGGGACAGAGAATGGGGTTTGCAGTCAGTTCATCACATGTTATCTCTGCCACTCCTTCGTCCTCAGAGGAAGGGCTCCTCACACTCTCCCCTGCTCCAGTGTGGGGTCTCTCCCACAGGAGAGAACCCTCCATGAACTTCTCCAATTTGAGTCCATCCCATAGGCTGCAGTTTTTCACAAACTTCTTCAGCATGGGTCCCCTCTGGGGTCACCAGTCCCACCTCCAAACCTACTCCAGTGTGGGCTCCTCTCTCCACAGGGCCACAAGTCTTACCAGGACCCTGGCCCAGCGTGGGTTTCCCATGGGATCACAGACTCCATCAGGTGTTCTCCTGCTCTGGGGTCCTTCATGGGCTGCAGGAGAGTATCCTGCCTCACCATGGTCTGCACCATGGATTGCAGGGGCATCTGTGCTCTGGCACCTCCTGCCCTTCCTTCTGCCCTGACCTTGGTGTCTGCAGGGCTGTTCCTACCCCATATCCTCTCTCTGGCTGCAGTTGTTCCATTTTTTTTTCATCCCACTGTTATCCCAGAGGCTCTACCACCATCACTGATGGGATCAGCCTTGGCCATCAGCATCTTGGAGCCAACTGGCATTGGCTGTATCAGACATGAGGGAAGCTTCTGGCAGCCTCTCACACAAGCCAACTCTGGAGCTCCCCAGCTATCTAGACCTTGCCATGAAAACTCATTGCACGGTGGATGAAAACTTAAAAAAACCACAGGAAATCCTGTGGATTCCCTTTTAGCAGAGACAAGGGCTTAAGAAATGCAAAGAAAGTATTATGCATGCAAATTCCTTTGCGTAGGACTCCTCCAAAAGGAATAGGAAGACAATCTTTCATCCCAAACTAATCTTTTTTTCAGTAAGAAAGATCAACATCGTTAGAAAAAATCGTAACTAGGTCCAGATGTTCTGCAACCCAGACTTCTGAGGGATTTACAGCGAGAGACTAAATGCTAGCAAATAGCATAATCTGACAAAAAAGCAACAAGAAAAATACATCTATTGTGATCTTTGTGCATTCTGCGCAGCCTTTTATGTAGGCTACTAAGGCACACTGAGTTTTATATTTGCTTGTCAAATTTATGGGAATAATATCAGCACCCTGATCCTGCAAAAAAATCCCATGACTTAGAACTCTGCTTCTATTTCTTCAACACTTTGATGAATAAACCCAAAATACATAGGGTTTTGCTTTTGCCTTCTAAAGGCAAAACTGTCAGACCAAGCTCCTTGTGGGAACGCTGTTGTGAGTAGTGAATCCTGTGCCCTCCTACTAAGTTCCAAAGCATTTGGGACAGTCTTTTCATAGCTGTGGATTCCACCATGCTCAAGAGTTTCTTTCCTAGGTTTCCATCCCACTGGCCTGCCAGTTCCATGCGACTCCCTCCAAAAGCTGTCATATGGTGTGCTCTGGAAGGTGTGTCACTCCCACCCGAACAGGAGGGTCTCAGAGGGTTTCATGGCAGGAGGACACTCTTGGTGCCCAGAAATACAGGAAGTCATGCACAAGGGCAGATTTTACACGGATTTGGCAATTCTCATTCTTACTGAGGTTTCTCATGTTCCTCTTCTTTAACAAGCACTCTGTGTCTTCTTTCTTGCCACCAGGTCAGCATTCCCCCTTTCTGTATGTAACATGGCACAGGTTTTGGACCAAGGAGGACACACCAGCAAACTCCCTAAAAGCTTTGGGTGCTGTCAGGAGCTCAGTTGGGACCATCCACTCAGGCACTCCCCAGCCCTTCAAAATCCTACATTAGATATTAGGGAGAAATTCTTTCCTGTGAGGGTGGTGAGGCACTGTCACAGGTTGCCCAGAGAAGTTGTGGATGCCCCATCCCTGGCAGTGTTCAAAGCCAGGTTGGATCCTGGTCTATTGGAAGGCGTTCCTGCCCATGGCAGGATGTTGGACTGGGTGATCTTTCAGGTTGCTCCCAGCACAAACCTCTCTGTGATTCCATGAGCTCCCGGGGCCGGCGGAGCTCTGCGGGGACACCGGCGGCTGCTCCGCTGTCCCTGCCAGCTCCTTGTCCCGAGCCAATGCCGCCATCTAGTGCACTGTGCGGCGGGATTCCGAGCTGATGAAACACCTCCAGCTGTGCATCCAAACAATCGCTGTCACCAGCTCCTCCCCCTTGCTTTTGCCAAAGCCGGTAATAGTGAGTTAGTAAGCGATATGCATCCTATGCAGGTCCCTAAAACTCCCCCAGCCACCTCTCTCCTGCCTGTTGCATTTATCACATGCCCTTAACATGCGAGTGGTTTTGGTTAGGCTTGCTTTAGCCCCCTGTCACTTTTGGTGACACACTTCTGGAGGTAGTGGTTCTTGATTCCCCTGTCCAGTGCTCTCCAAGCAGTCCCTGATTTCCCAGCACACCTGGCTAGTCTTGCTCCATCAAGCTGCACCCTTCCTGACTAAATACAGAGAATCCCTTGCTCGTGAAGAACCTCTCTGGGGAGTTCCTGATTGTCCACTGTGATCAGCAAATTAATCTTTATGATATCTGCTATCTGCCACCACTGCTATAAAGAAAATATTCCCTCACGATATCTGAAGAGAGCCTTTTCTTCCTAATTCAGGCTTCCCAGTGCCTGCAGAGAGGTATCTCTCCCCAGTTTTCTCCTTTTTCTGAGGAACACAGCTGTGCTGGGGTGAATCACGGAGCCTCCTCAGCAGCCAGCTTCTTGTTTCTAGCTGCCACATCTAGCATCAGAAGTGCACCCCGAGAAGCTCACCAGGTGTCAGCAATTCTGTTACAAAGAGAATGCTCCTGGCCTTTGAAGCCGCTGACAGTCAGGTGCCTGAAGATCTGTTTTTTATGCTGCGTCAAACACTCGTCCTTCTTTGTCTCCAACACCGCTGGAGAATCACTAATTTTCCAACATATCTGGGTATCTTTCACCTATGAGACTACAGAGACACACTCAGAGCCCCCACTGATGTGCAGGGAACTTGGTTTTAAGGAGACTGTCTCTGGAGGAATCTTGGCTTTCCATGAAGCCAGTTAAAAGATCTTTCTCAGCATCTGATTTCTGAGGCCCTTTTCTCCCTTTATCTCTCACTTCCTTGGAGAGACTCAGAGTCTCTGCAGACTGTGACCATCACCTGGCACAGCCTGGAAGCTTCTTCTCTCCGCTGAGAATATCTGTTTCTCTCCAACCCCAGACTGCAAAAATATTGCTGGTGATGGGATTAGAGCAAAGCGAGACAGCACAGAATGTCTCTGCAGGGGATGAAGCAGGGAAACATGACAGCCACTGATTTGTGGGGGGAGAGCAGTGTGGAGTGCTCAGGCTGTTCTGGCTGTGCTGTGGGGTCAGTGTGTGATGCTGAATGAGCCCCCTTTCCCCAGGGTGCAGTACAGCAACTGTCCCAGAGAGCTGAGAACCACACTTGCAAAGAACTTAAAAACCAGTTAAATATTTATGAGGAATATTATATTCAGAAGAGAGACTGACTGGCTAATCTTATTCATCCCTTCTGGATTCTGATGTTTAATTAATGCTTGCAAAGTGCTTTGAGATGCTTGGATGAAAGTGATACAAACACGTCACTGCACGCTGTGACCCTTGGTCCCAGAGGCACCTGTTCCCCGCACAACTGGAGCAGCTCCAAGAGATGGATCCCCACCCCAGGGTGACAGCACATCCAGAACAGGCATTCTCACTACATGACAAGCCTGCAGCTTTGTCACCTCAGACCCCACCACAGCAACTTCTCCTTGCAACTCTGCAGCAAGTTCAAGCGCATTTTGCAAGACTTACCCCTTCAGGGAATGCTATTTCTGGTAGATATTTGCAGTGACATAAACCAACTGTTTAAAAACAAGCCAATGTAACAGTGTGCTGGGGAGACAAAATGCAAGCCAGGATCTGCACAAACTGAAGCATCAACTCAATGCCTCAGATCCCCAAGCACTGAGATGCCACAGCCTTACAATCCCAACCTAAATTTTCTTAACTTTTTTTTTTCCTCCAGGACATCCCCTCTCTTGCATCTGGGGACTGGAAAGGACATTTCTTTTTGACATGTGTGAGAGAGTTTTGAAGATGCTGATGTGATATGTCAAGTTCTTGAAGGAGAACTGTGTCTCAGAAAAGGGCTTTCCCAAATTCTGGACACTGGCAGAGTGCCCATCCCATCCCATCCCATCCCATCCCATCCCATCCCATCCCATCCCATCCCATCCCATCCCATCCCATCCCATCCCATCCCATCCCATCCCATGGTTTGTATCCCACACTGGGAAGTTCCTGTCTCATGCAGGTGACTTCCTCTCTGAAATAGGACATCCTCTTTCTCCAAAGTCACAATCGATGGAGAAGCTCCAGTGCTGGAGGCCTGCTCACAGCTGTTCCTGCCACAGCTGGTGGCACATTGTGAACCTCGCTGCGGTGGCTGTCTGTCCCTGCTCCCCCCAAAGCCTGGGTGCATCTCACACCTCCATCCTCCAGACAAAGGGGCAAGTCAGTGCCAGAAGGAGAAGAGTGGGTGGCACAGAGATGCAATCTCAGCCGTGTCTGGGGCTCAGTGGGTTTCCGCCACCTTGGCTGAGGCTGGGATTCGGAGAGAGAGAGAGACCAAATGTGGGTGGGAAACCACAAAAGCCCCCTCCTCCACCCTACAGAGAAGGGAAACAGCTGAGATTCAGTAGTGGTGCAGGTTGGTACAGGTTACTGAAGAGTAACCTTACACTGGGTTTACAGGCAAGGTTTTGGTCCTGGAAGGGCTGCATCCGTGGCTTCTGTGAGACGTGAGATGGAGCCAGCCCCATGTCAGCCAGAGCCACCTCCAGACAGCCCCAAAGCAGACCCACTGCAGACCAAAGCTGGGCTCATCAGTGGTGCTGGTGGCACTTTTGTGAGAGTGTACTTGGCAAAGCCTAAAAAGCTGTGCACAGCAGCTGTGGGAGACAGGAAGGACAATATGTGGGAGAAACAGCCCTGCAGACACCAAGATCAGGGAGAAGGAGGGGCGAGAGGTGCTCCAGGTGCCAGAGCTGAGATTCCCCTGCAGCCCATGGAGAGCCTGCACTGGAGTAGATATTCTGACAGGAGCTGTGGCCTGTGGAGAAGCCCCACTGGGCTCCTAGATGAGGTTATCTAGCACCCTGCCCAATCACACCTTCAAAGCCTCCAGCAATGGCAACTCTGCCACATCCCTAGGGGGATTGTTCTGGTGACTGATTGTTTTCACTGTAAAAAACATCTTCCTAATGTCAAGATGAGCACGAAGAACTGCAGTCCATGGGACGAACCCACATCAGAGCATTTCTTGAAGGACCCCATGGTGAAGCAGAGGAACAGCGTAAGCAGGAAGAAGCAGCAGAGATGAAGTGGTTTGAACTGACCACAGCTCCCATAGCCAGTTCCCTGTGACGCTTTGGGGAAGGAAGGAGGGACAGAAGAGTCGAGTGTGAAGTTCAGCCTGGGGAGAAAAGAGAGGTGGGAGAAGGTTTTTAAAGTTTGTTTGTTTGGGGTTTTGGTTTTTGCTCTTGTTTGTTTGTTTGTTTTAAAATTTTTTACTACTTTATTAATTTATTTGTTTTTAATTAGCCATAAATTAGATTAATCTTTCCCCAAGTTAAATCAGTTTTGTCCATGACAGTAGCTGGGGGGAGATCTCCCTGTCCTTATCCTGGCCTGAGAGAGTTTTTCACATCTTCTTCCTCTGCCTTGCTGAGGAGGGGGAATGAGAGCACAGCTGGGTGGGTGCTGGCAGACAGCCAAGAAAAAGCCACCACTGCTGCAAAGAAAATACTCTCTCATCTCACCCTAAATCTCAGACATACTCCAGAGAGGTGGGGCCGGGGTCAGCTCCTCAGAGCTACCTCCTCTCAGTGGTGGTGCAGGAGACAGGCCGGGAAATGGAGCTCAAATTACTCTTACGGAGTGCAGGAGGTGTGGGATGGGTCCAAATCGGCCCAGCTAACCTGTTAGTCTGTGAGCTCTCGTCCTCAGTGGAGCAGAACCAGCGCCCAACCATTCATGTGTAGGTTTCAGCCTCCATCAGCTGCCCCATGGCCAATAGGCTCTCTCTGCTTTGCACACTCATTCTCTCCACCGCTGCCATGCATCGCCTTCCGCTCGGGTCCATTGCTGTTCACACCCAGAGTCGAAATCACGTGCCTTTGGAAAATCACCATCTGCCTAGAGGAGTCGGCGGATGTCAGCAGAACCGGGACTGGCAGCAAGACCTCGCTGTCGCTCCGGCTGGAGAGGAGGAGACATCAAGGCCAACCAAACATCTGCTTGCTGAACATCAGCTTTGCTCCTCTTTTGTTTCAGCTGTAGCTGGGTGAGATCAATTACGGCAGGTGACAAACACGAGGAGACAGAAACACAGAGGCTGAGAGAAAAGAGGTAAGGAAACTCTTTCTTTTGCTGAGAGGCCAGCCTGGTTTCAGGTTTTTTAATGCTATGAACTTTGTTACTCCACTCAAGTTGCCCAGATGGATTGTTTTTGCCTTGCTTAAAGGTCTGTTGTAAAACCATCTTAGACCTTTGACTTGATAATACTTATGGCTGTGCAGTTCTCCGAGGTCTTTTAATTTTCACTAAAAACTGTTTGTCTCCCTGGATTTTCCTCTGAAAGGGGCAGAAAAAAAGGGAGTTACAAAAAGCTCAACTTGCCTCAGATCCTGGGGATCTCATGGATCTTTTAAACCCATATATAGGGAAATACGTCCTATATGAGGGCCTGTCACTGGTGATTGCATATCCTCAAGGGCTGCAAATGCATTGGGGAGCAGCCCTCTACCAGCTGCCACTTGCTATCACCTTCTCCACATTCCCTGCAGGAAGGGGAACTTTATTCTATAAAAAGCCTGCAAAAATAAGATGCCAGTCTCTGGCTAAGTAAGGATGTCTACTTACATCTGTACGTGCTGAGACCAGAGGGGTCTGTTCTGCTAATCCAGGCTGACTGGCTCACTGCCTGACACTAGCTGCCAATGCAGCCTGATCCATTAGCTCAGGGCTGAGTGAGCAGGATTTCTTGGAAAAAGAGGGATCCTTGCAATTTCAGGGCAACAGAAAAGAGATTTGTTTTCCCCTTCCATGGGCTGCTGCGCTGTTAAAAGCAGGAGTTTCATTTCTGGTTGAATCTTTCAACTTTCAAGTGGTGTATCCTACTCAGCCTCCATCAGCCACCTCAGATATTCCTTCCTGCACACAGTGCATGAAGGCTGGGTTCAGGTTACTATTCAGTGTTCTCCACTATGAACTCAACAGTACCTGGTAAAGGTTAGACTCATAGGATCACAGAATGGTTTAGGTTGGAAGGGACCCTTAAAGAACATCTCATTCCAATACCCTGCCACAGGCAGGGACACCTTCCACTAGACCAGGTCACTCAAAGCCACATCCAGCCTGGCCTTGAACACTTCCAGGGATGGAGCAGCCACAGTTTCTCTGGGCAACCTGTTCCAATGCCTCATCAGTCCCTGAGTAAAAGATTTCTTCCTAACATCTACCCTCTTTTAGTTTGAAACCATTCCTCCTTCTCCTATCACTATCTGACCATGTAGAAAGTCGCTCTTCATCTTTTTTATAAGATCCCTTTAAGTACTGAAAGACTGTGATGAAGTCTCCCCGACTTTTCCTTTGTCTTCCACAGTGTCTCACAAACGTGTCTGCCAAAGCTGCCTGCAGCACAGCAGGGCTCGGCTCATCCAAACTGAGCGTCCACCTCATCCCCACTAGTGGCTCTTGAGCACCCAGGGATGGTTCCAACCTGATCTGCCACAGCCTCATGTGGGAACCGTGTATGCACCAAAGCAAAATTAAGGAGGGATGATACCCAAATGTCATTCCGAGCAGATACAGGGCTTGGAAGGTTGATGAAGGAACTGATTCCAGAGTGCATCACAGTGCCTTGATTAGTCACAGCCTCCGGTGGCTTTACAAAGGCAGTTCTTGGCTTCCCCTAAGACCAGAAGGGAGCAGCCTGGGCTGTGGAGGTGGAGCCACTTCTTGTGGGCTCTGCATGGTTCCAGGCATGTGATTGGGCATGGGGTACTTCATGGCTGAGGGGCTCAGCTGGTGCTGACACAGTGACATCACCACCCTGACTTGTCCTGATGCTGGGACCTCTCTCGGGGAGGTTCAGCTGCTTTCACCTGTGTGACCTCATGGATCCTGCTCCAGTGCTTCCCTCTCCCAGGAGCTCCGATGGGAGGGTGGCATCTGCTCTTGGATGAGCAGAGATGCTCAGGAGGAAATGCAAGCAGGGTCGAACAGTCCAGGGGGAGAGCAGGGACCGTGAAACGATCTTCACTGCTGTCAAAACTTTGCTCTCTGCTGGCTATTTTCATTGCACTTGGTCTCTTACCCTGCCTGCTTCTCACGTAACGTTTGCTTTAAAATTAAGAAGTAAATTCAAAGAAACCATTTGGTAAAAGAGCCAAGTCAGCTTTGTTTCATATTTTGAAACTGAGAAGAAGAGAGGTGAAGCCCTTTAGCCCAGAGCCCCACATCTGAGCCTAACTCTTGAGCAGGGCAAGACTCAGCTCATCCCTGAGCCCTGGCCCTGCAGGCACCGCAAGGGGAAATGCCGCGGCGGAAGCTGAGGTGTGGAGCCCTGGTGGGGAGGGAGGGAGGGAGGGCTGGGGGGCCCCCAACCCTGACAGAACGAGCTGCTGCCAGATCAAAAGCACAGCCACAAACAAGAGCAAGAGGAAAGACAAAACCACACTGCAAGAAAGAGACACAGGAACACACTGAGAAAAGGAGATGGCCTGCTCTGCATCAGGAGTGGTTGCTGAGTTTCTATTTGTTGGAGCTTTTTTTAATTTAAGTTCCCTCCTGTGTCATGCCAGTGCCAGCCCGTGGAGAGGTCTCTGTAGCCATCACCCACCGAGGTTCAGTGCTGGAGGGACTGAAGGGCTGCCAGCCATGCTCTTAGGCAGATGTTCTCCAGGCATGACTTGGTCCTGCAGGCATCATTCTCTGGAGCAGGCCCACTCACTACCTCAGCTCTCGTTTTTCTATCCCTCAGAGAGGCTGGGATCATTAAAATAAGTCAAGAAGGAAATTAAACCAGTTTAGTAAGAGGGGGAAGTTAAAATGAAAAGGAAATCAATGTTCACTTGGGAGGGAGCCCTGCTCCTCCGCTGCTAGACGTGCTAATAAATCAAGTATGCCTGGACTGTTTCTGGCACAGAGGCCAGCTGGCATGAGATGGTCTGGGCTATTAAACTCACTTAACCTCCAAAATGAAATGGCCACATGCCAGCCATCTAATGGGAGAGGTCCCTGGCCCATGCTAACACCTAAATGCATCCCAAGAGTTGCTTGGGAGAGTGAGAGTTGTTCCCGGCCAAAAATGTGTCAGGAAATGTACTAGCAATTTAACAGGACTGATGAGTATGTTCCAGTGCCTGGGGACATTCTGTGACACCGCTTAATTTATGAGTACCACCTTAAGATACAGCTGGGCTGCCTGTAAGGAGGCTGTGGGTCTGCTACAAGCATCTGCTAATGAGAGCAGCTTGCTCCTCGGTTAACACAAGGAGCCTTGCTCACTGAGATCTGTAAACTCCGGAGCAGCATCCCTGTGATCTGGCCTGGAGGGATGCAGAAGGAGATGGAAATGCAGGGGGGAATAGGAAGTGGCATGCATGAGCAGTAGAAACAAGCAGGGAAGAGAGGGAAAGAGTAAAAGAAATCCTAGCTGAAGGCAACCCATTTTCCCCACTGATTTGTAACATGTAGGTGGTAACATCACACTGTGGAGATCTGCCACAGAAATACAAAGATTAACGTGAACAAAGTGGGAATACAGAAGTTGTGAAACCAAGAGAAGAAACAGAAGAACAAAGATGCATCAATCTGCATCTACCAAGATGCACAAGGTCAGCAGTTCACCAGTCCCACACTGCTCTGGTTGTGTGGTTTTGCTCAATAACCAGGAACCAAGAAGGCAAAAAGCAAACTGAAGCCATACGACAGGAGAATAGAGATTCCCAGTCAAAACAAAATTATGAGGTGTGACTCAGCGATTTCATTAATTTTTACTTGTTCCATTACCTTCAGGTTTATATAAAGTTTAATGACTTTAAAAATTTGAAACCCACCACTGAACTGTTAATTCACAGATATTACTTTAGAGTGGGGGCTGACTTTTTCATCCCACAGGAACAGGTGATTTGAGATTTCACAGCAGGGATGAGGTTTCTCCTGTCACCTCAGGAATGGATCTTACTCAGGGCCCTGAGCCAGTTCTCAGTTATCGATGTTCCTTCGGAGTGAGATGCATACAGATGCCTTGTTAGTGCCCTTTCTTTATTCTGTAGCTTAACCCAGCAAACTGCTTCATCATTGCCTCTGCATCTTGTTAGGAGTCATCTCCAATCATCTGCACTTGCTCCTTTGTTTTACAATTTTTGCAGAAAACAGCTCATGCAAGTATTTCCTGGCCTGGGGTGGGTTTTTGTTTAGCATGAGGCAAGCCACAAGTCTCCTCTGACTGTGTCTTTGACACCTGTTTCTCTTCTGATGGTGCATGTGGCTGCTGTTTTGCTCTTGCACACATATTTTTCATCTGTGCATGTATGTACATTGGTCTGGACGTCAGATGTTGTGCTGATTTAAATGTAGTGCTGATGTTTTCATCTACTCTTTGATAGCTTCACATGCTCTGATCATTAAATTAATTTCAGTATTAAATTACCCTCTAATAGAATATATTACACTTAATATTGCACATCACACATAGAAGTATTGTAGAAAATTATTCATTAATTTCTTTTGATCTTCATCCCATTAAGACTCCAGCCTTCAGTCTGTCCCACACCTGACATGGGGACTGCCTGCTTTCAGAGAAGTGAGGTCACCTCACTGCCTTGCTCACTCCCCAGAGCATTTAAGCTGCTTGGCTTCCCTTCTGTGATACATGCTTGGTAAAGGATGGAGAGCTCAGTAGTGTCCTTGCACAGCAGCCATGGTCCCCTTCACCTTGTCAGCTTACCAGCACACTTGTCAGTGTTACCAGCACTTTATCTTTGCTGTAGTCAGAAATTGCATCTGATTTGATAACTAACCTTAACATGTTGGTTAGCTTCCAGTTGCCACTTAAGGTTTTGCTACCATTAATGCAACTTCTTCTTTTGGACTGCATTCCTCCCTTCTCCTCATACTTTTCGTTGAACAGTCCTAAGAATTCAAGCAGGTCTTTCCAGCATCAGGCTTGCTGGTTATTGAGATTTGTAAAGTAAGGAGTTAAAAACAGAACAAAAACCCAAACCTGAAGAACCATATTAGTAACAGTCTAAAGATGGCTGTAATCATAAAATCACAAAATTTCACAGAAATATTTAGATGGCAAGGGGCATTGGGAGGTCTCCAGTTAATTCTCCTACTCAGAGCTGAGTTGACTCTAAAACTACAACATGCTGCTCAGGGCTTGACAAGGCAACTTCTGAGCATCTTCAATGGTGGAGATTGCCTGGCATCTCTTGGCATCTATTCCATTGCTGAACCGCCTTCAGTGGAAAGAAAGGTTTCCTTCTATCTAGTCAACATTTCCCTGCTCAACATAGGGCTGCTGCCTCCTGTTCCTCCCTTGTGCACATCTGAGGAGAATGTGGCTTATTCTTCTAGGTAGCAGCCATTAGGTAATGGGAGACTGAAATTAGATCCCACTTTGGCTCCCTTCTCCCTATCAAGCCCAGTTTTCTGCCTCTCCCTTGTATGCCAGGTGCTCCAACTTCCTCACCATCTCACTAGCCCTCCATTGAATTCTGCACAGTCTGTCGGCATCCTTCTTGTACTGGGGGCCCAAAACTGTACCCTGTTACCCTGTATCCTAGATGAGACCTCAGGTGTGCCAAATAGAGAGAAATAATTACTTCACTCTACTTCCAGCAGAGCTGGCTGTGCTCTTGCTAATGCAGCCCTGTATGTGTTTAGCTTTAATCTCTGCAAGAGTGATGATAACCCACCATAGAGAAGTAAAAAGCACAGAACTCTTGGCAGTATAAACAGCTGCTGCCTGATGAATGCCAGAAGCCTAGGGATGAGTAAAATGAAACGTTTATTACCAAACTCCAGGGGCATGCTGCAGATGGATTCTTTACTGAAACAAAGGGCTCTGGTGACTTTCCCAATAAGCTTCCATTTTGCTATGCTGAAGGATGGTGGGAGCTGACTGGGAGCACAAGTCCCATCCATCGAGGTCTGAAAATCAAACACTATCAACAGAACACTTGGGTCTTCCAGGATAATATCCCTTGGCAGTGACAGCCTTTCCAGCCCTGCTCTCCGCGGACGGGAGGAGCGTTCCCACAGCGATGGAGTCGTGCAGCACAGCTGTGAGCCGCACGCCTGCTGCCTTCTTGCTTCTGCATCTGGGTGAGTGCTGGACTCAGCAAACCCTCGTGGTTCTCACAGCCTTTTCAGAAGCCTCACAACACTTGTTGTATTTCTAGGCTCTTTCTGATGTATCATATAATGTTCCTCACATGGTTTCGCTTTGGGACTCAGGTTGTTCCCAGCCTGCCTACTGAGCCTGCCAGCCAAAACCAGGGTGCATCGCCAGATTTGGGGAGTTGTCCCACAGAGATGCAGGGGTGGGGGGTCCAGTGAGAACCATGAAACACACCAAGCAGAGTGGAAGATGTGTAACCACATCTGTGATGTGATCTTTAGAATCTCATCACAGATTTGCCCTTGCAAATGGAATGCTACTGGCTTGCTTAGCTTGACTGCTAATGTTACAAGCTTTGGTGGACTTTTAAGTGCTCATTTTGCAATAAAGGAGACAGTGAATAAGGCCAAGCCTACATTTCTCAGATACTCAGCTTTGATTCCTCTGGTCACAGAGGAAAGATTGGAAATCTCTTGCGCACCTTAGAACCAAATAAAAAGCAAAATATACCAACTCTTATTAATCACATTTCTAATTGCACAATTTAAGAAAAAAATCATAAACTTCTGTAGTCCAATGTGCAATTATCAAAAACCTGTATTGGTACTGTTGCAGGTTACCTCTTAGAAGGATGTCACTTCTGGCAAACCCTACATTAAACTCATGTAAACTTTTCATTTTACACTTCTACAGCTCCTTACTACTCAGGTCACCTGGGGGATTTGCAAGTAAGGCATCTCAGCGAGTTTACAAGCAGTAAGGAGACCACAACCCTGTTATTCCAAATATTACCTCTGGCAACTCCATCTCCTTCTTAAGGTTTTTTGCAGAAATCTTCTTTACAGTGAAGGAAAGGAAATGATTCTCCCAAGAAACTACTCCTCTTGTTTCTTCAACCTTATACATCCTATTTCTTATATTGTCACATAGCCCTCCTCCCAAGAACAGGAACCTGACATTAGGTCAGACTTCTTCCTTTCTTTTTTAGTTTATTTCTTCATTTTTCTGTGTTTTCAGTCTTCGTCCATGCAAAAACTGGAATAAGGTGTGAGCAAATTTGTCAGTGTTAACTGGGAAGTGAAGGACGGCTGACAAATGCTGTCCTTCATTTGCTACCAATAGAAAAACTAAGTCTTATCCAATGGAAAAAGGTTGTTTCAGTTGTTGACACTTCAAAATTACAAATGATGATCAGTCCACCATAAAAACTGGTATTTTTACTTTTCTCTGAATATGTATGAAAGAGAATAACCATTGGCCAGGTAATAAAAGAGCTTGATTGATTGATTGATTGATTGATGATATAAAGGAGTGACAAATTCAGAAACTGAGGATAATTTCAGTGTCTGGGAAAGGGAGGAGAAATATCAACATCTTTTTGGAGGGCTGGGAAGTGTTTATTGAGCCACACTTCAGAAAGTGAACTTAGGCCTGTTTTTGGTGGTTATTGACTTTCAGGTCTGGTCTCCAGTATGGCTAACCATAATCAATTCCAGACTGGGCTCGCAGGAGGGGAGGTGACCCTGAACTGCACAGGCATACTTCCCGACTCAAAATTACCCGAGGACACAGTTGTGCGCTGGAAGTACCATGATACTCCTTTATGGCGTTTGGAAAAGAATATACCTTGGAAAAGTAAGGTTTCCAATTCATTACTCCTTCTCCCTTCACACAGCTAAGAAAACCTCTTCCCTCCTAACCAAGCCTATTTTTTCAAAAGCACCAGCTTTCATTACTGATCGATTTAGCATCAAGAAGCAATATAAACAGCTGTGGGTGCAGAATTTGAAGCTCTCCGACGCTGGCATTTACACCTGTGAATATGGCTCTAACAAAGTTCGCACCTCACTGCACATCTTTAAATGTGAGTCAGTGGAGGGCGTTTAGTCATCAGGAGGGGAGGGGCCTATAGAGCTTGGGGAGACATCTCTGCTGGGATTCTTTATCCAGCTGCATTTCTTCTGTCCTGGGCTATCATAGTTAATTTCTCCTTCATCTCCAGAGCACAGCATCTCCATGTTCTCTTTGCTGTAACACTTGTCTCTTTCTCACAGGAAGAGGAACTGACTTACTGGCTGTGCTTTTTTCTTTTTACAGTGATGATCTCTTTGAATGGGCATTTTCTGCAAAATGAAGTCCCTGAGCTGATTTTAACACAAAATTCACCCAGTCCTCTACCCGATCTCAGAATCACATTGCTTGACAGTAACAATAACAGAGTAACACCAGAAGTACGAAGCGAGAACCGTGAAAAATACATAGTGAATTTAAAGAAACTGGAAGCTATGCACAGTGGGACCTGGGTGTGTGAGGTCCATTCAGATTCTCCATTGATTGATCAGAGCATCCCCTTTGCTGTGAAAGTATTAGGTATGTGACAACAAAAATGGAACTCACACCCAGGCTCGGGAACCAGTGTTCCCTTCAGCTCATGAGTTTAACTTTTAATCTCCACATCCCAAGCACTGGTGCACCAGGACTGACTTCTCAGGGCTTCCAACTATGCAGCTTGGGGATTGTTCTGCTGCCTGAGCTCTGTTCCACTCTGCCACTCATTTTCCTCTCCAGGCTTGGTGAGGAGAAGATTCTCCTTTCCTCAGGATCTGTTCATCTCAGCTCTGCTGTGCTTGGGAGCTTTGGATCTTTCTGCTGTCTTATTCTCAGACTCTGTTTAACCTTCCTGGAGGATGTCGTGGCTTTTCTCCAAGTCCTTTTTAAGCTGAGTGCAGCGTGCCGCACTCTGGATCAAGGGTAGACATGGGGAAGCGTAACCATGGCTTTTCCTGCCTCTGTATTCCTTGTCTCTTCAGGTTTTCGGAATCCAGATTTGGAAAGAAAATATGCAACTGTTGATAGCACTGTCATCTTGTCATGGCGTCTGAACTCCCAGAAGATAAAATGGAAAGAAGGTTTCACAGGACAGCTGAATTGGAAACAACAGGAAAGTGCAAACCCTCATGAGCTGCTTGATTTCAACGTCACAGCACAAGGAGAGCTGCATGAGACCAAAAAAAGCAACAACTTTCTGTTTGAGATACCCGAAAGAAAACCTGAAAGTACCATAGAAGTGAAGCTCCCCAAAGTGCATTTCAACCATTCTGGCCAGTACCAGTGCCAGCTGGAGTACCAAGGAAGACATGCGCAGAGCAAGATAGAGCTGGTGGTGATGAAAGGTGAGAGGAAGAAAAGTGGGTCATGAGGAGGAGCTGCAGAAACTTGCAAGCCACAAGAGCACGGATGGACCCATCTTCCCTTCTCCTCACTCACATGTCCTTTTCTCACCTTTGCAGTCTCAGCTAAGCCTGTTGGGCCACTCTCCAGAGGGGACAATATGACCCTGACCTGCCAGGTCTCTGGACCGCTCCCACCCAATGCCTACTTGAGCTGGGAGCGTGTGAATGGGACTAAGAAGGACATTAAGAACTCAGAGCAGAATGAAGTAAAGTTGGAGGTGAACATCAGTGTTGCGGGGCTGTGGAGCTGTCACCTCATAGAAGACGGTGACAGAAAGATCAGCTTTCATTACCACGTGGGTATGGAAATTAGCATCACGTCTCTGCTCCAATCCTAAAGCTATAAAATTCTCTGTTTTTAAACACTTTTCTTCTCCCACAGAGGAAGCTGCTGTTTGGACTAACTATGTGATAATTGGAGCAAGTGTTGGAGGCAGTTTATTGGTGTTTGCCCTTGGGTGCCTGTGCATCATCAGTGGTACAAGCTGGCAGCGGAGAAGGGTGAGTGCCATGGTCCCTGTGAAACGTGCACAGTTTACTGGCTCTCCAAACCACAGGAGCAGTCAGATTTCTTGTCTGGGTGCATGGCAGAATAGACAAAGGGTCCTTAGACTCAAAGCAAGTTTTTGAGATGGGCAGTCTGCAAATGTCAGACAGCTTTACTACAGAGGAAAGTATTTGAAGCATAAAAATATCCAATTGTTCTTTGTCCCTTCTCTCCTGGCAGCAACGGGCAAAAAGGATGGCACAAGCAAGACAATACTTGCTGGAAAACAAGACGTGTCAGTGTCAACAGTAAGTGGCAATGAGGGCACCCAGAATGGGCAAAGACTGTTTTCAAGAGAGAGGAGCTGGATGATTGAGTGGGGAGAAATTGGCTTGAGCCTCTTTGGTGAAACAGTACAGCCGCATTTCAGCATTTTCAGCTCTTACTTATGTTAAATCCTGCTTAAGAGTTATGAGCTATGCTAAATCCCAAACCCATAGTAGCACTGTGCTGGGAAACTTTTGAGCAGAGTGGTTTCACTCAAATTATCTTAACGTTGAGAGGTGTTAGCCTAACCCAAGCAGGAGCTCCAAAGTCCTTTGGGAGGGTCCACAGTGAATCTGAGATCTAGATATCAAGGCTGTGGAGGTGGAAGGCACACAACCAACACAAGGATGAAACCCAAATTTTAAAAATCCATGATGTCCACAATTTAATTCCATCTCTGCTAGCACAGTGCTGGACTGCAGTTAGTGAAAATTGCCAATAACCTCCCAAGAGTAACAAAAGAAGAGAAAAAAAAATCACAGAACACTCTGATTTGTACCCTTTCCTAAAGGCCTTGGGTGATGTGAAATACACCATCCTGTCATGACCCTTTTCATGGGAGCAAGGATTTCTCAGAAGAGAAGCTGCTCTCTTCCATGTCTTTAAGCTTATATGGTATCAGGCATCAGAAGCAGCTGTTGGAAACACTGACAGCCACTGGAAATGGAGCACAAAGAGAACTATAAATGATTGCATGAACAAGTTTAATGAATGTTTAGGTACAAAACAGGACTTCTGCTTCATTTTCACTGGTGACATCGGCAAACTGTGACAGTTTCACCTAATTTTTTTTTCACTGTCATCAAGAATTCAGTGAGAATGTTTATTGGCAAATGCCGCATCACAGCTGGGATGTATATGTGGTGAAGAGCATAACGTCAAAGAATTCACCTCGTTTTCACATACATTTTATCAAGGTTAAAAAATAATCCCCATAAAGAGAGGACAAAGCCTGTACAGATACATCAAAATCTAGATAAATCTGTGCAGTACAAGTGCTGATACAGTTGTTCTCTAACTCTCTTTGCTAAGTAAGCAGCTCAGTGTAACTGAAACCTAAACTGCAGCTATGTGGATGCTCAAGTAACTGCATCCTCAGCTACGGAGGCAGGCAGCCATTCTCTATGTAAAAAAAGTGGGGGGTGGTACTCATTTAGTACTTTTCTCCTGCAGCCGACTGAAGAAGTAATACTGCAACACTGGCATCACAAGGACTGATGAAGTCTCTGCCTGTACCTAAACGCCTGGCAACACATAGTTCTCTGTGGATCCATCTCCCTCTCTCCTGTTTTAATATAATTCTTTATTCCTTCTTCCTTCCCCCAGTCTAATGTCATGGAGGGAGGTTGTCTGGCTAGGAGCCAATGGACAAGACAAGAAACCCTGAGGGGTTATGATTGATCCCCAGTTCTGTAATGAGAGATGCTGAACAGAAGATATGTGTATATATATATATCTACACACACACACATATAATATGCTTGTATTTTGTTCATGCACTTAATTTGACCTTCTTGTGGAACCAATTTTATGCGCTTCTTTTATCTGCCTGAGCGACAATAAATTACTTTGGGGTTGGGAGTTATTTTTTGCAAGCTGGACTACATTTTTTCTGAGGCACTCTTGTCTGGTTCAAATTCACATTTCTCTCTTTCCTGCTAGGATGTGAAATGCTGATTCTCACTATCTCCAACCTCCCTGGCTGCCATGAGCCTTTCTTAATTTACCAGCTCTTTGCTTCTGTGAAACCTGTTTGTACATGCTCATTTGCCTTTCCTGGGCAGCCCAAGCCCTATATATTTACCCTTAGACCTACATATCTGATCTCCTGTATCTATCCCTCAGCCTGTAGCTTTCACCTCTCCCAAGGTAAACAAGTGAACAAACAAGTAAAAACAGCACAACCAGTGGGATAATTCAGAACTAATTTTATTGGGAGGGCAATTAAGGATACCAATAGATTTTGGAAGTCAGAGCCCAAAGAAGTTCTGAATGTTGATCTAGAAGGTAAGTTTGGGAAGGGGGTGAGAAAGTAATTTCCTAGAAGAACAAACCAGCCATGAGCTGCCTAATCCTGCAGAGTGCAGAGAGCAGATGCTTCTGAGAAAGCCACTGAAAATGTTTCTCACCAAAATGACCCTTTTTTTTGGCTCAAGGAGATGAGAAGAGGCAGTGAAAAGCCCAGGAAATTTCAGATGGAACTAAAAGCATGTTTCAGAGATGACAGAACGTCCTGAAAGAAAAATGCCGTTAAAATATGTACACAGAAGGCTTGTGTTTATAGAAGTTGCTCTACTGTCTGCTAGTGGCAGGTCACAAAGGCCTTGGGGTCCTACAGCTGTCATTGGCTGCAGTCCCGGCTTGTTTGCACCGGCCTTGCTGGGGACAAGCACAGAGGGGCACTGGGCTGTGGGAAGGGCTCCCTGAGGTCTAGACCCTCTGTGGGGTGCCTGGTGCTGGAGGAGAGGTTTTCTGTGGGGCAGTCACACCAGCATCACTGTTACTGACAGACAAGAGACAGGCGGCACCAACGGCACAGGCAACACCTGTGAGCCGGGGGAAATCCTCCACCACACAACCCCTGGATGGGGACACAGCCCAGGCAGCTGTGGCAGCAGGTGTGGGCCCCACTGGTGTCAGGCCTGTTTCTCCACCCTTCTTGGGGAAGATGAAAATGGAAAACCTTATAAATATGATTGCTGGCAAGAGATTTTGAGAATATGGAAACTATAAGCGAGATTGAAATGAAAGCCATCTTTGAGAGACCAAACCTTAGTTACTGAACAACTAGAAACCAGCAGTATGGCCAGCTGAAAGTAATCTCCTCCTGATTGAACAATTCCCTCTGCTTGCAGACAGGTCCAAGGAGCAGAGAAGACCCTACTAGCTTGGTAAAGAGAGTCCAAAGAGTAGCTTTTAGGGTTTAAAATGTAACACAGTATGGTAATGTAGTGATTCTTATAGGCTGTATGTAAATGCTATAGGATTTGTATCTTGTATTAGATTGGTTAGTGAAAATTAGAATATTCAACACAGAAGAAAATTTATTGTATTGTAAGGGGAACCTCGCTCTCTTACCACTCTTTCCTCTCTGATGCTCTTGCTTTTACTCTCTTACTTTGTACCTCTTATCCCTTGCTCTCTCTTTACTCTCTTTACTCTTGCCCTCCTGCTCTTACAGGCCTGCTCTGAGCTGCGAGTGGCAGCTCCAAGCAGGGCCCTTTTACCCACCCCCTATGCAATAAACTACAAATTCCAACACCTGGCTTTAGAGATCTCTCCATCAGTCCCGACTGTGCAGACCCGTGGCTCCTACACACCCTCATCCTCACTCAAATAGGAGTGACAAAGGCCCACACTGACATCACTTTCCTTCCCATAGCTTTTGCTTGCATGCACACGACTACATTAATTTTGGAAAAGCCTTGGTCCATATCCTGGTGCATGCAGTTGCTCCTTCTGCTCCTGCTCCTGTTCTTGAACTGCCAGCATACTTTGGGAGCCAGTTGTGGCCCATGGATCTGCTAAACAAGGCATCATCATGGCTTAAGGACAGGTCCATTTTAGGAGCTGTATGTGGGAAAATGAGCGCAAAGTCAGTGGTGGTCTGTGTAATGGTCATGCCAAACTGCTTGGCACAGTCCCCTCAATAAAATCTACCCCTGTTTCTGCAGTTCAGACTCTTCACCTTAAATAACTGCTTGAGTACCCAAATCAGCTCCTTTTTTCACTCACATGGGTATCTGGAGCAGAGAGATTATCCTGTACCACCTGATACCTGGATGGGACAAAAAATCAGGCTGAGTGAACATCTGTTGGGAGCTCCTTTAGCACTGCCACCATCTCCAGCAGTTCAGATGCTTACCTGAGGTTCTGACAGCTGAACCAACCACCTCTGTACCAAAAAACACCAGCCTTGACTTTTTCAGCAAGAGAATCAGCCTGACAATAAAAGACTAAGCTAATAGGGCTTATTAAAAACCTTGTGTCCCAGTTTCAGCCAGCGTAGAGCTAATTTCTTCTCAGCACAGGGTCCATCAAACCTGGCCTGTCCAGGATAAAATACATGGGTAGCAGACAATGCCAGCACTGGTGGCTTGGAGAACATGGAGGTGCCTGAGCTGCCTGACAGCTGTCAAAGCCAGGATGCAGCTCTCCTCTGTTCCAGAGGCTGGAAGAGGCAGACAGACTCCTCACAAGTGACCAAAGGTTCTGTCCCCACACACAGCTGGGACCCACCTGCAAAGAGCACTCAGGCTCACACTTCCTCCATCAGTGCAGAAGGTGCCTCTGTCTGCTTCCAGGTGGCCTGGTTAGCACGACAGCAGATGTGATGGTGCCACTGGGATGCCTGTAAGCACACATCCGCATCCACAGATGCACAGCTTCCAGTTCTCCCATCTGCATGAGTGTAACAAAAATGATAGGCCTTCCTCAACACTGCACAATTCCTCAGTGGGTCTCCTGATCTCAGAAGTTGTGACCCTGCCCTACTCTACTTGAAGCTCATCTGCAAGCACAAACCACTGTAGGCTCTAATCTTATAAATCTCTCTTTTTTGGCAGCTCTCCTGTCTGTCTTTTCATATGATGACCTCCTTTGTTCCCTAGATGCACGGACTGCCCTGATTGAGAGAAAAGTCATTCACAGAGTCAGTCTTAGTTAGGCTTTGCTTTCCATCTGAGTGCAATACTGAAAGCTTCAATGTGGGCTTCAAGGCAGCACGGAGGTAGAGAGATTCAAACCAGATAAAAACAAGCTTGTGCAAAACATGTCAAGGTAGATGAGTCCCCAGCTGGAATGGAATGCAGTTACATCTTGCCCAAGCCAGGACTTTACAGGCTGTCTTGCATGTATCCTGGTCCTCCTTCTCAGGAAGTGTTGAGGACTTCTCTCTTTGCTAGGTGTGACAAGCGTGCATCTACACTATGCAATGGAACTAACACCTCTGCATGACACAAACCACAACAATAAACAACCCTGCAAAGCAGCAAGCACAATGACAAACTTATTTTATCATGTGGTGACAGCTCATCAGAGTAGCCCTGAGATGATGGCATACATGGCGATACTTAGAAAATGACACTGTCAGCAAGAGCTCTGTGTAATCATGTGGAAATACCACAGAAATCATGAGTTTGGAAAAGTATGTGAAGTGCTGATTTTTCCTATTACGTCAGTCTTCCTGGTACTACTGTTCCCCGTGTTTCTGGGCTGCAGAAGGGGAAAAGGACATGCTTCAGACCTTCGGACCCACCTCCAATGCATGGCCCTCGGTCAGAATCCACAGACCTCCTTGCTCCAGCAGAGGGAGGAGGTTGGACACAGCTGAGGATATACTGCCCTGTCCAGTTCTGCTGAGCTAGAAACACACGGGCTGAAATAACCCCGTCCCACAGCGCTACTTCCCCAGCCCCTCCTGCTTCCCAGTTTATTTCTGCCCTTTGAGTGCAACGTGAGGCGGTGATTTGGTGGATGCTGTCAGCCCGGATCTGCCGAGGCGATCCATGTGACTCATGCTCCCCGCAGGCTCTGCAGCAAAGCATTCGCATCCCTCAGCCTTCAGAGCCAAATGACCCTGTGTGTTTCTCTGCATGTTCCCAAGGTCTAGAAGGGAAAAAGCTGTGCACTTCAGCCTCTTCTAATTTCTTTTTATCTCAAGGATGGGAAGAGGGGGGAGGGGAGAGGAAGGGCAGTATTCAGTGTCCATTTGAATGGCTGATCACCCAGCCTAAAGCAGCTGCAGAGAAAGAGTAGCTTCCATCCACTCTTCTCAAGGTGAGGGTATAGTTGACTCTTCCAAGATGCTCAGCTCTGGACTGGTTTCCTTTCTGAGAGTATTCCCAAGTGTGCATTTCCTAGGAGGAAGCTCAGGGTTTGTAAGTGCACTCACCTCTGAGCAACACCTCCAAACCACAGCCTTTGCCTCATGGATGTCAGCATCCTTCCTTGGCATCCTCCCCGAAGAAGCCTTTGGCTCTCCTTCTGTTCATTTTCCAGCCAGCTTGGCCAAGTCTTAGAGGTACTTCCAGATTTGGAGAATCAAGGAACAACAGAATAAGAGGTGGTGGCAAAGATTGCCTCACTGGCAAGGCATCAAAAAGGAAGAAAGAAGAAACCCCAGCTCCTCAATGCTTCAGCACCAGCTGGCTCGTGTCAAGGTGCCTGTTTCAGGCTCCAGTGCTGGGAAGTCCCTCCTCTGAGCTTGTCTGTGTGCTGTGTGGAGATGAGGCTCTGGAGGTGAACAGTGATGCTGGCTGTGTGAGGACCGTGGATCCAGAGAGGCCAGCGCACCACCCGAAACAACGGAGGGAGCCAGAGAGCTTCCCTGGCAGGGGCCACCTGCATTCAGCATCTCAGCAGGGCTCCTGAAAGGCCAGACTATTTTTAAATTAAATTATTGTTCTAGCCTTGGGAAACCCCAAACATACCTAGAGAAGCTAGAGGTAAAACAAAAATTGCAATTCAGTGTTACAAATTTAAAGCAAAGAAGTAATTTCAGCTCCTTCCAGATATTGTGGGTTCCCAGACTAATGATTCAAGAGCTCCTAATTATCTTTTCTGTGTATGAGAACAAACAAGTAAGTGTTTGGTAATTTTGGAAAGCAGCATAATTAAATTCTGAAATGACAGTTTTACATCTTTTACAGACTGGAATTCACTGAGCTGGGATATCAGTGATGCCACAAGAGCAAGAGGAATGAAAAAGGGGTCCCTAACACTCAGAAGAGAAGAACACACAAACATTACACTGGATGGAAAGGGGGGGTGGGGAAAAGCAGGAGGACATACACACCTCTGCAAAATAGCATGCTGCATCACAACATCATATATTTGACAAAGCTGGCAATTCCTTTTCTCATGATAAATATAGTATACAAATATTTATGTACGTGACAGAGGAAAAAAATTTTTGAGGGTGCCCAGCTGTGTAAGTAAAAACATTCAGTGGTAAACAGGCATCCACAAGTCCAAATCCTAGTTTATACATTGTGAACCCTAAATATTTCTGTGAAGCTCATAACCAGCACTAGTC
The DNA here is from genome assembly GCF_052056855.1 of Sturnus vulgaris. Lineage (NCBI taxonomy): Eukaryota > Metazoa > Chordata > Aves > Passeriformes > Sturnidae > Sturnus > Sturnus vulgaris. The sequence continues at coordinate 31,762,727 of NC_142244.1, forward strand.
ATCTGTCCCTTGATGAGAGCTATTATCAATTGCTCATTTTGCAGATGAAATATCCGAGAAATCTCCCTAACTCTGGCTGTACAGTGCTAGAAATAGAACCTAAGGTTTGGATATGACAAATTTACATTGCAGTCGCTGTCATTGGAGGGAGAATGCTTGGCTGGATTCTTGTTAGCCATTAACCACACCCTGCTCAGAGAGCCAGGAAGGATGCCAGGAAACCTGCTTGCAAGCACACCAATGTAGCCTCACAGGAGGCTGTATAAGCCGTGTTGGGGCTCTGAGGGTGGATTTAATTGCATCCATGATCTGTGAGAAACATATGAACCTCCCATGGTCCCTATCAAAGTCCTGAGTAAGAGCTGCAAACCATCAAAACCCTGTGAAGTGCATTTGGCTGTTTTGTAAATGCTTCTGCTTTTAGGATTCTGCTGTTTGTTCCTTGGTTAATGAGCTCTGCTCCTTTAAGGATCCAAGGTACCTCTGGGAAGTGCATTTCCCTGGACCTGCAGAGCTGCTGTCCAGAAATAACTGATCTTTATGCAGTGAACTTTTCCAGAAACCATTTCATACCCCGACATTGTAACAGCTCTGTTTCTTCAGGCCCGGATGCCTTAGACTATTTTAGTGAGCTGAGACTTCAGGCAGCAGGTTGCTGGTCGGAGTACAGCCTGACTCTGCAGGAATTAAAAATTGCTCCCAGCTGTGTGAGTCCTCCTAAGAGACGAGTCTTGGGAGAGGGGTGGGTCACACTTCTAGCCTGGACTTCCTAGCTGCAAAAGGAACCCTGCACTGTGAGGCTTCAGGATTTCCAGGGGTGAGTATTGGTGCTCCTTTGCAGGTGCATTGTCAATATGCAGCATATTCACAGTTGCAATGCCCTTCTTATGAAAACCAGTGAAACCAGATGTCTGGAAATCTTTAAAATACATTTAGATGACATGGATGGACAAGCATCTGCTTGGAGTGTGACAGCCCTAGGGTAAGAGTTCTTCTTCTGACAGAGTTTGTTCCGCTTCACAGTAAATCTTCAATTTTTTGCTTTCATTCAAAGTAATAACCCAGACTAATTTGCAAACACAAGAAGCTTCTTTGAGACTGGAGGACTGCTCCCATCCAGCTCTGCTCACCAATCTCGTCAGGTGTAGCCTAAGCCATGAAGAGATGCTGGGCTTCAGCTTGGCCCTTCCTATGTGGAGAGGAGGCAGGCAGACAGTACAGAAAGTGCTGGAAGCTTGGTTTGCTGCTTCCCTGAGAGAACACGAGGATTTATTCACCCACACAAGCAGGCTAACAACTCCTGCTAAGCAGACTCAACTTCTGAATCAGAAGAGGATGGTGATGTGGAAGCTATCACATTAAGTAATTCATACAAATGACACAATTGAAGTCGCACAAATGTTTACATTTGTGGATACAGATCTTCTCACTTCAAGGCATAAACCTCCCACAAATGACACAGGTTGAAAAGTGACAGAGGGGGCCCATTACTGTCCCTTCTCACATCTTTGGCTCCTGCTGTTGCTGGACTGGCCACTGAGTTGAACCACCTCAAGACTGTGGGAGTTCCTCACGCCAAAGAATAGCCAGATCATGGCAGCATTGTCACCACTTGTCTTCCTCAAAATTATCTCTTATCACCTGCCTGACACAAAGCTGGATCTATTCTAATGGTTCCACTGTCTCCAAAACAGACCTCACAACAGCTACTACAATGCAAGTCTCTTTTTTACCTCTGGAACTGCCTTCGCTGCTGCCCCTGGGCCTGAGAACCAGCAGTACCTCCAGCTTTTTTTCTCAGGAGTCTCTCTCTCTGCTGATCCTACAAATCTCAGACCAAATTCCTCGCTATGTAAGACATTTGGGGTCAGCTCAGCCAATACTGAGAATGAGAAATTAAATCTGCCCTGTCAGCAGGGTGATAAAACTGAGTAGATCCTGGATCTGTAGGTCCACTTTAGCAAACAGGGTGATGAAGCAGGAGCAGATCTGTAGAGGGAAACAGCTGATGACAAAGACTTTTTGGCCACACTGTAAATGTCTGGGGATTTACTTCAGACTAGCCCTAGCCCAAAGCAAAGCTGAATTCTCACAATGGTCAGAGCACATTTGCTGCACATCTTGCAGGTCCTTTCCCCCAAATTGTTCATGTTCTCCTGATCCAAACTGAGGTGCTAATGCAGCTGCACCTTAACTGTCCACCAGCATGGACTCCTATCCCAATTCTGATGGAGGAAAGGAGCACAGAGATACTGGCAGACAACAGGCCCTAAAACGAATGAAGACAAGGAAGATATTGGTGCCTTCACTTCAGTAGCAAGATGGGTAACAGGAAAATGAGATGTCTATTGCCTTGTGAAGACTTTCTAGCCAGGATCGCCCTGACTGAGGTGACACACCTGGAGGGGTAAGATTTACTCCTCTGACATGACCAAACCATTCCTCTGAGCGCTACTCTCACTCTTTCTCCTATCCTCTCTTCCCCCTTTCCCCTGTCTGTAGGACGACGCTTGTTGGTTGGCGATGGAAGAGGCCACCACAGCAGCTGTGCAAACTGAGGCACCCTGGGCATCCAATGCCCTGGGCACCTTGCCCTCCAAGCACCCTTTGCAGCATCAGCTCTTTGGCTTTCCCCTCGCTTTGCACCCACCCTCCCCACGTCTCCTACGGCCTGGGTGCCTCCTCATATCCTCTTTGGGAAAGGGAGCCGGTGCCTTCTTGTCCCGCCAGTGGCACTGCGGGGTCGGCCCGTGTGTCCCGTGGGGCAGGAGGGCTGCACACGACGGGGAGCCGCCGTGCCTGGGCCATGGCAAGCGCGGCTCCGGGAGCACGGCCGGGCGCAGCCCGCCCCGTCGCCTCGGCCCGTCGGGAGCAGCGCAGGGGCCGGTGCCGGGGCCGGTGCCGGGGCGGCGGCTCCCGCGCCCGTCCGCCCGTCCCGCCCCCTGGCTGCTTGGCCCGGCGGTGCTCCCGCCGCCGTCCCCCGCCGGCGCTCCCCGCCCCTCGCTCCTCGCCGAGCCCCGCCCGGCGGTGGCCGGAGCGCGGGGCCGGGGCGGCTGCCTGCGGCGGCCGGAGCTGCGGCGGCGGCGGCCGGGGCCGGGGGCCGGCACAGCCGGGCAGAGGCGCGCACAGCCGCGCGGGGCGCCCGTCGCCATGGCAGCGCTTGCTCCGGCGAGAGGTAAGATGGGTCCCCCCGGCCCCAGCCGCCGCCGCCGCGATCGGCCCCCGCTCCGCCGCCCGCGGCCCCCGCGCTCCGCCGGGCGCAGCGCGGCGCCGCCGCCGGGCACGGCCGCGCCCCGGGGCGCCCCGCGGGCTCCGCGGCCCCCGCCCAGCCCAGCCCAGCCCAGCCCCGGCCGAGCCGCTGCGCTCCGCCGCCGCCGGGCGAGGCTCGGGGCGGCCGGTCCCCCGCCGTGCCCGGGCTGCCGAGCGGGGGGCGAAGGGAGAGGGCGGCGGGGCAGCGGCGCGCCTCGGCCCGGCCGGCCGCGTCTCCCGGCACCCCGGCTTTCCGCGCGCTTCTTTGCAATCATTCTGGGTCACCTTCCCCTCCGAGCCCACTCCCTCGCCTCCCCCTGCATCAGCAGCCCCGCCAGCGTCTCCTGTGCTCTTCCCCCGCTGGTGGGATGGGCGGTGGGCGCACCCAGGGAGCGCGGCCAGGTGAGGACGGGTTTCCCCGACCTGCGTTAGTTCTGGGGCACTCCGGTCTCCGCGAGCGGGAGGACCACAGCTTGAAGCAGAATTGGACCCCAAAGCCAGCACAAGCAGAAGGATTCCAGCCTCATCGAGGGATCAGTGTGGGCCACCAGAAGAAGTTGGGTGGGAAGGGTGGTGGAAGGAGATGCTGCAAGGAAATTGGTTCCCCTGGGATTATCAGAGACGGGTAGTTCTGTAACTGTCTCCAGAGGCCACAGGCCTAACTGCAGGCGTGGTGGTACTGGGGGGGAAAAAGATGAAACACAGTAGAATGGGGGCATCGCCAATCCAGTCATGGCAAACTGCTCCAAGCAGAGAGGAAAGGAGGCAAAGCCTCAGGTGGTCACAGAGAGGATGAGAAAATAGGGAGAAGCAGAAAGAATAGGGGGATGGGAACTGATCCACTAGCTCAGGCTTGGGTACTGATCCATCCACATAGAGATTAAGTTTACATCTGCTCTGGTCAAGGCACAGAGCAGGCCTGCACCTTCCTCGAATGTACTGCTCGGGTGTCCCCTGTGGATGAAGACAGAGAAGGGGGTCTGAGCTGGTAGGACCAGGGAAGGCAAAGGTAAGTAGTCTCAGGTATAGGTTAGTAGTCTTGTTCCCTGGGTTTGTGACTGGGGGGGTCTCTGGGGACCAGAACTCCTCCAGCAGAAACATGTGGCTGAAAGACCTGTGTGCCAAGAATATGGAATGGCAGGGTACTATTGGAATGGTGGAATGCTGCCATGGATGGGACAGGATGGGAGCAGCAGGTTAAAAACCAGATCATTGGCAGAGAGAAGCTGAGGTCTAAAGACTCTGGGAGCTGTGGGAGCTGTACAGCTGAAACAAGAGGTGTAGTAGCACATGCATGGGGATGGCAGGGCTGGAATTGCAAGAATCCAGATCAGACCTTCCACACCAGAAATGGCATTAATAACACTTTGGGTGGTCAGCCTAGGACTGGAAGGGCAGGGAACATGGTGTGTCTCAGCACCACTGGATTGAGTTGGTGGGAACCAGAGTCCAGCCTGAGCTGTGCAGGGACTGGTGCAAATTTGGTTTTTCTGTTCCATGAAAGACACAGGGAATGCTCCACACTGTCTAAATCATGACAAGGTGTTAGTGTGGGCAAGGAGAGAGAGAGAGGGAGAGATCTGGGAAGATAGAATGATCTTAAATTACTTTTTCTCTTCCCTCTCTTCTACAGTGAAACTCATGCCCTGAATCTCCAAGGGAACCTTTGAAAAGGATCTTCCCCTCCATGACATCTCCTTATTGTTTGCCAGCTGTGCCCTGTGCAGGAAAGCTTTGAAGACCAGTAAAAAGAGCACAGCAAAAAGGACAATGTAGTGAGAGTGCAGTGAGGTCTTGGGTAGGGAGCCCTTTGAAATTTGTTTCTCAGCCTTCCCTCTTTGTTGATAGCTCTGACAGCCTTGGCAGGAACCTCTACCTGGCATTTGGTGAGAGGGGAATTACCAGTGTATGCACCACCCCCACTTTTTCGTCAGGACCTTTGCTCTTTATCCTGTCATCTCTGAAACTCTTGCCTAGCTCTTCATTTCCTAGGACCCTGGGAAGCAGGCACTTGCTTCTGCCAAACTGTTTGGAGTCCCTAGAAGTCCCTGTTTGTGTGTGGCCTTCACCAGTCTCAGCAGAAGGTGGTCTCTGAGTCAGAAGGTGTTCGGCGGGCACATGAAGTAAGGAGAGCTTTTTATTTGGAAGAAGAGTGGAGGAGAGTGATGTAATAGATGGGGAGGAAAAAAAAAAAGTGAGCCCAAGTGAGTGAGGGAAGAAGCACTGGCAAGTGTTCATGAGAGAGAAAAAAGGTGGAAGAAAGAAAAAGAAAGAACGAGGGAAAAAACCAGATGAATAAGTTAGAGCAAGGGAAAGAAATATAATCGAATAGGAGGGAAAGGGAAGACTGGAAGCGAGACAGAGTTGACGGCTGTTCTGCCTGGCACCTGATGGCAATGCCTTGAGAAATCCTTCCAGCGTGCAAACAACTCACATTGCAGCAGCAGATGAGGAGAGACGTGGCTCTCCCAGTGCAGAGTCCCACTCACCCTCCTACAAAATCCCAGCAGCAGAGGCAGGGTACAGTCTAGCAGGGGTGGCAGCATGGGGGACTCTGAATCAGAGTCCACCTTGCACAACAACTCACTGTGGTGGCTGGCATGTGGGATGTTAGCTCTGTTGGCCAACTCTTGGATCATCCTCAGCATCACGGCCAAACAACAGAAACACAAGCCTCTGGAGCTGCTGCTATGCTTCCTTGCTGGCACACACATCCTTATGGCAGCAGTACCCCTCACCACCTATGCCGTGGTGCAGCTGCGGCGCGAGTCCTCTGACTACGACTGGAATGAAAGCATCTGCAAGGTCTTTGTCTCCACGTACTACACCCTGGCACTGGCCACCTGCTTCACCGTGGCCTCCCTTTCCTACCACCGGATGTGGATGGTGAGGTGGCCGGTCAACTACCGCCTGAGCAACGCCAAGAAGCAGGCTCTGCACGCAGTCATGGGGATCTGGATGGTGTCATTCATCCTCTCCACCCTGCCCTCTATCGGCTGGCACAACAATGGCGAGCGCTACTATGCCCGTGGCTGCCAGTTCATTGTCAGCAAAATAGGGCTGGGCTTCGGTGTCTGCTTTAGCCTCCTGCTGCTCGGAGGAATCGTCATGGGCTTGGTGTGCGTGGGTATCACCTTCTACCAAACCCTGTGGGCACACAGAAGACGCCGGCGGTGCCACCATCAGAGAGCGGAAGAAGCGTCATCCTGCTCTTCATCAGCACACACCACTTTCAATGTGCCGGCAATTGTGGTGGAGGATGTACGAGGCAAAAGGAGGTCTTCACTGGACGGCTCCGAGTCAGCCAAGACCTCCTTGCAGATGACCAACCTCATAAGCGCCATTGTGTTCCTGTATGACACGCTCACTGGGGTGCCTATCTTGGTAAGCATCCAGTTCTCCCTTTCCCTTCAGATTCTGCAGTTAAACCAGATTTGCTTTTCTCTCGAGTTTCAGAGAAAGATCTCTCCTGTCCCACCAACCGCAGAACTGCCGCATCTGAATCTGTGTTATTCTGAGCGGTGGTTTTAAAAAGATTGCAGTAATTCTCTCATCCTTCTGCAGCAGCATTTTCTTAAGTCTAAGCCTGGGGAATACACACCACACAGCTAAAACCACTGTGCAAGTTCTAAGTGGCTAAGAAGAGAAGAAATTATTCTGCAAACTTACTTGTGAAAACAATGAGATTTCTATTGCTCCAGTTTGCTTCTGGAGAACTGATACACCAGCTTTAACAGCTGATACATCCAGTTGTCTTTTTCTTTCTGCTTGTATGGCTGTAGGTGGCATTCAGGTTTTGGCTAGCCGATCGATTCTGTGCAAAATTGGAGAGCTAGAGAAGTTCTCAAAAAGAACCCTTAAAAGAGGAGAGGCTGAGTCACAGATTTTTTTTTCCCAGTGGCTGTGTCCTTTGTTAGCACCTATTTAGCTCCAGCTGGTAATGAGCACAGGAAGAAGGGATGCTAGCACCAGGTCTCACGTTAGAGATATGACAGCTTGGAATATGGTCCAGCAAACCTGGGGCAAGACCCCAGGAGCAGTTTTTCAAAGAGACACAGAGTAATTACTTGATGAACCCTTTAGAGACTGATTATATTCTGCTACAGAACTGATTTGTGTTACCTTTGTCCCTTGATTCCTACTTCTGTCTCGTTGGCATTGTTGCTTTTTCTTACCTTAAAGGTCGTGAGTTTTTTCAGCCTGCGCTATGATACGGCCCCCACCTGGATGGTTCTGGCTGTGCTCTGGTGTTCCATGGTGCAGACCTTGCTGCTCCCCTCTTTCATCTGGTCCTGCGAGCGCTACCGAGCAGATCTCCGCACCGTGTGGGAACAGTGTGTGGCTATCATGTCTGAGGAAGACACAGAGGATGGTAAGCTCCTCACCTGACCACAGTCACCTTTCTTCACTAACCAACCTCCCCAAAAGACTACAGAGGAAAGAGGGGGTCTTTGGGAAAAGGATCTTGTGGTGTTGTGGGCGGCTCGGTGATATTCATGTTATAGTTTGGGGTCAGCAGCCATGAGAAAATTTATGCTGTACAGAGGCTCTGCCACTCACTTGCAGCCTTAGGACTAGCATTCATGAAACATAAGCGCAACATCCTCCTCACTAGTTGCAAGCAGAGATACATTGTGTGTGGCTGCCAAACCACAACCAAAGTGACATGCTGGGCCTCAGCCCAGCTCGCTGATCCAAGGGTCCCAAGACCTGGCAGTGAGCGAGTCAAAGACAAGACAGAAAAAATAGGGCACTGTCTGGGTGCTTTAGTGCTGCTGCAAGCAGAAAGACGAAGTCCTTGTTCAGAGGTGAGCCCTGAGGGCTGCAAGTAGGGCAGCACAAGTCAGATAAGCATCAGGATGGTGTCCAGGTGCCCTGATAATGCCCCGCTTGTGAGTGAAAAGCGTTGACTGCTGTTCTCGTCTTTGCCAACAGATGGTGTGTGTGATGATTATGGTGATGGCAGGATCTGCAAAGTGAGATTCGATGCGAACGGCGCTGCAGCTGCAAAGCGGGACTCCCGGGACATCAAGCTGCTGCCCATGCACCACATGTTGTTGCCCCAGGACAAAGTGCACTACCTGCAGGTGAGCCGAGAGCTAGCGGGGCAGCCCCACAACCCACTTCCTTCTCTGTCAATTTCCCACGCCTTTGTGTCCTCTTGACTCTCTTCTCTGAGAAAACCGCAGCTACTCCCTTCCTGTTCTGATTCTTCAAGTCTTCCATCACCTGCCCCCTTCTCTGTTTTCCAGGTCCCTATCTCACGCAGAATGTCACATGATGAGACTAACATCTTCTCCGCCCACCGCTCTGCTCCATCCTTCCTACACAAGTGGTCTTCATCTGACGACATCCGCATTTCCACCCCCCGCAAGCCTGGGGGCCCTGGTTTCTTGCCTCCCCAGCTGCATGACTACCAGCACCGCCGGCGGCCCCCAGAAGATGAGCTGACGACCCTACGGCAATTTTTGGAGGGGGGGCTGTTGCCCCGGGGCTCCAGCTCCAGCACCTGCTTCTTCCGAGATGAGATCACCACGTTCATTGACGAGACGCCACAACCCACCCCAGCCTGCAGCCCACGACACTCTCGTCTCCTGCTTGCATCACGGCGCGACCGCCGCCTCTCCCTCGGCAGCAGGGAGGAGGAGAATTCCGACCGGCCACGGCGCTGCTCCGTTCTTGGCAATGAAGTCTGGCATCTGCAGGACGGAGAGCAGGCGCCATGTGAAAGGACCCTAGAGGCCTCCGAGCCACAGACCTGCCAGGACCCCAAACTAT